>NC_136057.1:1652464431-1655066931 GCF_964261635.1 Lissotriton helveticus | reverse complement strand
TATTGAGGTATCTTCAGCTGTCATTGACCTGACATGGTTATGACTCAATTCATCCCTCAGTGATCTACTTTTCTTTAAAGTAATTTGTGGATTACTACTTAGATTCTTGCTGAGGTGGCTGTCTGTCAATAACACATGCCAGTGCTTCCTAAAAATTTGTCGCAAAGCATATGCCTGTCCTGAAAATGTGGTGATGAATCTGATACACTCATCTTCTTTGTTTATAAGTTTGGGATACAACAGATCATTTCTGGTTTTGAGTTCTACCCTTTCCACGGCTTCTTTGATGATTCTTTTACTATATCCTCTTTCAAGGAACCTCTGACACATGATTTCTTGCTCTTTTTGGAAGGAAATCTCAGTACTACGATTTCTTTTTGCACGCAGTAATTCCCCATAGGGGATACTGCGTACCAAGTTAAAAGGATGACTGCTATTTGCATTTAGTACGCTATTCCCAGCAGTGTTTTTACGGAATAGCTTGGTAGTAAGTTTATCATTTTTCACTTCTAAGAGGACATCCAAAAATTCAATGGAGTTCACACTGATGTGACTTGTGAACTGTAGATTTAAGTCGTTCACATTGAGTTTATCAACAAAAGATTTAACCGAGTCCTCCGTACCACACCAAATGAAAAAAATATCATCGATATAGCGCAGCCACAAGGCAATGTTGGGAAATTCAGCCATCTCCATGACAACCTGCTCCTACCACCAGCCCATGAAAAGATTCGCGTAGCTGAGGGCGAAGCAGGTTCCCATGGCTGTGCCCTGTGACTACCTATAGATGTCATCATCAAAGAAAAAGAAATTGTTAGTAAGACAAATCTCGATCATTTTTATGATCATTTGCGAATGATGGTAAAATGTCATGGATCTAGTTTTAAAGAAGTGTTGTATGGCCTGAAGACCAAGCTCATGTTTAATACATGTGTATAAACTACTGACATCCAATGAAACTAGGATGAAATCATTCTCCCAAGGTATGCCGTCAATTACCGTAAGGAAATGTGTAGTATCCTTGAGGTAAAATGGCAATGCAACAACATAAGGTCTTAGATAATAGTCAATAAACCTGGAGGTATTTTCCAGCATTGATCCTATGGAGGAGACTATTGGTCTCCCCGGGGGATCTATCATATCTTTATGGAGTTTAGGAAGTAGATAGAGGATCGGGATTCTAGGGTGAGCACAGTAAAGATACTTGTACTCCTCCTCTTCCATTAATCCTCTATCTAGCCAGTCTGTCAACAATACTCTGTACTTAGTGTAGGATTCCAAGACATCTGCTATGGTACATTTAGAGTAGCAGTCCCTATCGCCCATTTGTCTCAGGCCCACCGCTAGGTATTTCTGTTTATCTAGGACGACCACATTGCCCCCTTTATCTGATGGTCGGATGACAATGCTGGAGTCAGTTTTAAGATTTGTCAGGGCATTAATTTATGCATCTGTCAAATTTTTCTTGTTCCATGGAGTTTTGATATATCTGATCTTCTTAAGATCCCTCAGAACCCCCTTCTCAAATACATCAATGGCCTCATATTGGACATTGGGAAGGAAAACAGATTTAGGCTTAAATTTACTTTCTGGGTTACCACCCAAGTCATCAACCCATCCTTCCCACTCAGGAATTGCATTTATCGTACTGTCATTTGCATTAGTCATGGTATACATTTCAGTCAATAGTTCAATATCACCCAAGGCAATATTACTGACAGTATTAGAGTTACTCACACTTCCTTGATTCTGTATTGCCGTGTTGAACCATTTTTTCAATTTAAATTTTCTTGAGAATAGAAAGAGGTCAATTCTAGTTTGTGCAAAGTTTAAATTGGACGAGGGACAAAAAGATAAGCCAAGTGCCAAAGTCTCAATTTCTTCATTTGAAAGAGACCTCTTGGAAAGATTCACAACCGTCATATTTTCTGCGTTCGGCTCCTTGTGTCCATTCCCATTGGAGCTTTTTCTCCGTTTAATCCTCCTCTTTTTGGCTTGCCTGTTCCTCCGGTTCCTCGTCCACGACCCCTCTGAGCCCCTCCATCCTGTTGGAATTCTGTCCGGTTTTGGCTCATCATTTGAAATTGTAACAAAAAATGACTAGATTTTTTCTGCTGGTCTTGTGTAATTTCTTGGTTGATGGCTGACGTTGAGGTATCTAATAAGTTGCCATCCGAGACATCGCTTTCAGTTATTGCCTCTATGGATTTCCTGCTGCCAGCCTTGGTTGTGTTGAATGTACCTCTTTTCTCAAACAGATGGTCGTATTTACGATGGAAGGTCAGAGTTCTCCCAGCTTGATAATCTTTATAGTCTCGTAGAAACTTACGTTGTTTCTTGGCCGTTATTTCTTCTTCTTCCCATTTATCAATTTTTTTCATGAGACTTTTCATGTGCTCTTCCAGTTCATCTTTCGTGATGATTTTACCAATTTCTTCCAGAACCCTATCTATTTCTAGAATTATTTTGGCACGATCTTTTAGTGCATATTTAGCTAAAATACGCATCATAGTCATTGAGCATGAGGAGGAGTTGTTGGACTACTCCTCTAACATCTCCTCATCTGGATCTTCATATGTCGGAATGGTAAAAATGCGAAGACCACGTGGCACACGTTTTACCTCAATGTATCGCTGGAGTGACTCTGCCTCCCACCATTTTGATAGTTCTTTTTTGTAAAGTTTCTCCAATGTGGTAAAGAGGGTTTGCAAGTTAATTTCATCTGTTATTGCTGGTAATGGATGTGATGTATTACTGCTTGGTCCACCCTGAGCAAAGAATAGTTTGTCTGCAGTTTGCTTTCGACGAGCTTCTAATCCCGTTGCCATTATATAAGTATCTGTTGCAGCACCCGATGCACCAATTCAGGTAAAATCGCCAATGTCTTGAATTATTTCTGATAGGTGCTCCCTCCCCTGGTTAAATGCGCACTTCCAGCGGTGTTCTAGCCTCCGGCACCGGCTCGAGCGGGAAGACTGGTTTAGAGCTCAAACCGGTACCCCAGTATGTTCTCCTTACCGTCCTCCACGCGGCTCTGGTAACGTGCTGTTATCTCCTGTCACCGCCGGTCTCTCTGCGCGTTTCACACGTCCAGCGCTTAGACTCTCCGTACTCCGAACGGATATTTTCGCCGTCCTCGTACCGGCGTTACTACCCAGGGGGTCAGCCTTCTCTCCGCACAACAGCTTCACTCCACAAATGCCGGAAAGAAACCAAGGTTGTCACGGGCGGTCCGAGTTTCTAAAGCCGGCGCTTTTTGAAAATTCACTCCCAGGCTCCCTTCGACAAAGGAACCACTCGGACACCTCAAGTGCTGCAAATATATTTATTCAGCAAGGGAAAAACGACGCGTTTCGGGGATTAGCCCTTGATCACGCTCGTGAATACAACTGTCAATAAAGTTACGTGATTGAGACAGCACATGACGAATGGTTCGGGCTTATATATCAAGCTCGTTGTACTATTAGGATAATAATTGTCGTGATTTATACTATCATCTGGGAATTGAAATAACAGTTTGATAATTTCGTCAAATGAATCAAATGAGATTCTGACCTACATCGCACCAGAATCTAGTACTGTGGGTCTTATGTGCAATCAATTATACAGCAATGATTACTGAGGTTTTGATTAAGATACTGCATATGTATTTGCATATATTTCATGCATTTTTGCACACTATAAGATGGCCGCCACTGTTGCCTTTGATAATCACATGAGGTGTATATTGTTTTTTACGTTTTTTCACGTAATGTATTTAAACATGGTGCACAGTTGTATTCACGAGCGTGATCAAGGGCTAATCCCCGAAACGCGTCGTTTTTCCCTTGCTGAATAAATATATTTGCAACACTTAAGGTGTTCGAGTGGTTCCTTTGTCGAAGGGAGCCTGGGAGTGAATATATATATATATATATATATATATATATATATATATATATATATATATATAGTAAAATTACTCCTTCTTCACGGGCCCGTGAAGAAGGAGTAATTTTACTCCGAAACGCGTAGGACGTTGTGTTCTGATTAAACTGCACCGAAAACCGAGGCCACGGCTCCAGTGTTGTTTCTTTTCACTTATCGAAGGAGAGATCACGTTGGTGAGACTGTGTTTATGTAAGGGGGTGGCTACCCCTGCCGTGTGCCGGCCGATAATAGAGGCTTGGGAAATAGCTACAAACTTTGTGTGTATATATATATATATATATATATATATATATATATATATATATTACCTACTGGCAGTCGCCAGTAGGTATATATAGTTAGGATTTTTTTGAATAGGGATTTCTGAAAATTCTATGTTGAATAACTTTGGCGTTGATGGACGGAATTGGCTGAAATTTTCAGGAAAATGGCACATTTTGTTTCTGAGCGTCCCCTGAAAGTTTGGGAGGGTTTTGTCAAGCGGGGGCTGAGAAAAAAGGGGGGTCCCATAACGTGTTTTTAACATTGAGTTTTCCATAGGGCGGTTAGACTCACTTTTAGCTCGAACGGCTGAATGGATTTCCACAAAACTTGGCAAAATTGTAGGGGCTGGTAGCCCGATGTGCCTTTGCTATGTCTAAAGATATATGCTCCAGTGGTTTTTACGAAAATTAACTTTGAAAAATATATATTGGGCTACATTGGGCTATATATATGTTAGAGCCCAAATGTAGCCCAATGTAGCCCAATGTAGCCCAAAGATGGCCACCAGAGACAAAAAAAAAAACAAATGTAGCCCAAATATCAGCCAGATGTAGCCCAACTATAGCCCAGTGACAGAATGTCCCAGAGTGTTCTAAAGAACAACTAGAGCGCTAACAGTCTTACTTATGACAAAAGTATGGCACACCTGAAGTCATCTTGATTGGAATAAAGTGTTAACACTTAAAACATTTAATTTGCAAAGGGACAAAATGAGGGGGTTCATTTTGCCATAGAAATTATGATTAGTGCTGAAAAAAGAAAAATTAGGGCACATTTTGAGTGACTTCTCAAATCCTCTTATATTTCATTAAAATAATTCTGATATGCAGTCTCCCAAGATGGCCATCAGAGACAAAAGAGCCCAAATGTAGCCCAAATATCAGCCAGATGTAGCCCAACTATAGCCCAATGACAGAATGTCCCAGAGTGTTCTAAAGAACAAGTAGAACGCTAACAGTCTTACTTATGACAAAAGTATGGCACACCTGAAGTCATCTTGATTGGAATAAAGTGGTAACACTTAATACATTTAATTTGAAAAGGAACAAAATGAGGGGTTTCATTTTGCCATAGAAATGTTATATATATATATATATATATATATATATATATATATATATTACCTACTGGCGGTCGCCAGTAGGTATATATAGTTAGGATTTTTTCTCTATGGGTTTTTTGAAAATTCTATGTCTAATAACTTTGGCGTTTGTGGACGGAATTGGCTGAAATTTTCAGGAAAATGGCACATTTTGTTTCTGAGCAGCCCTTGAAAATTTGGGGGGGGTTCGTCCAGTGGGGGCCGAGAAAAAAGGGGGGTCCCAAAACGTGTTTTTAACATTGAGTTTTCCATAGGGCGGTTGGCCTCACTTTTAGCCCGAACGGCTGAATGGATTTGCACGAAACTTGGCAAAATTGTAGGGACTGGTAGCCCGATGTGCCTTTTGTAGGTCTCAATATATGTGCTCCAGTGGATTTTGAGAAATTAACGTTTAAAAAAAGATATATATCTGTAACAGCGGACCGGGCAGCGCTCTGGTTCGCGGACTTTTCGCGCAACGGAGCTTTGTGAAGCGAAGCTGATTGGTTCTCCGGCGTCTGTCAACATTCCAAACAGTCCGTAGCGGCCGCCATCTTGTCTCTCGGTAGGATCGAGAGACAAGAGGAGGCCGAAACGAAGGGGCAAATGACCATAAGGGGGCATAGTACATTGTCGCTCACCCCCTAGGTTTGATGTGGAGGTTTTAAAAGGGCCCCGCGGGGCAAAAAAAAATAAAAATAATAATAATCGAACAGCTGAATGGATTTGCACGAAACTTGGCAAAATTGTAGGGACTGGTAGCCCGATGTGCCTTTGCTAGATCTCAATATATGTGCTCCAGTGGATTTTGAGAAATTAACGTTCAAAAAAAGGTATATATCTGTAACAGCGCACCGCTTCGCGTACTTTTCGCGTTACGGAGCTTTGCGAAGCGAAGCTGATTGGCTCTCCGGTGTCTGTAAACATTCCAAACAGTCCGTAGCGGCCGCCATCTTGTCTCTCGGTAGGAACGAACAGCTGAATGGATTTGCACGAAACTTGGCAAAATTGTAGGGACTGGTAGCCCGATGTGCCTTTGCTAGGTCTCAATATATGTGCTTCAGTGCATTTTGAGAAATTAACGTTCAGAAACAAGATATATATCTGTAACAGCGCTCCGCTTCGCGGAGATAAAATTATATGTGTATTACCTAGCTGTTGCTAACACCAGTTAGCGACGGCTAGTAGAAGATAGCGACCATCTTGGGCCCCACTTTGCATGTGAGTGATATTTATCACTAATGACATGCAAAGTGGGCATGCCAAGATGTTAGCGACTGGAAACAGTCGCTAACATCGCTTTATCCTATTATCAACTTTTGGAAATATTCGAGATAAGGGCGAATATCTCTAAAAGCTACCACCTGCCCTGAGCAGTTCTTAGCCATGTTATCCAATGGGAGGTGGATAACATGGCTAAGAGCATTAGCTCGGTAATGCATGAATATCGCTGAGTTTTCAGCGATATTAATGCATTGCGGTCGTTTTTTATCGTATTTCCGATAAACCTTGATAATAGCAAGGTTTATCTGCGATAATTTCTGACGGTAAAAAAAAACCTTGCTAAGCATCGTTAGGGATAAATATCGCTTAACTTTGGTAATATGCCCCAACGTCTGTTAACGTTCGATTCGAAGGAAATCAGGAAGTGTTGAAAAACATTGTCTGCGCCATCTTGTCTTTTTTCAAATGCCACACTTTTGTCGTGCACGGCAGCCATTTTAGATGCCTTGACCAGACCCACTCTGTGCACGCTGTCGATCCTTAGCATGGCTCCCCACCCTCGCAAACATCTCCCCCAGGCAGTGGTCACCCCCGCTCTCTGTCTTATGCATGGGTAATAAACCTCCCCCATCTGCGCTGCTGTTCCCTGAGAATCACACCCTGTGCCCGCCCGACACCTCCCTTTCGCCCTATTCACTACCGCACCCTCTGACACTCCTTTTCCTCTGTGTCCGATTGTCCAGGCTGGTCCTAGGGTATCAGCTAGCCCTGCAGATGTAGTTTATGGCCACAGCTGTAAAGAATCACCCCTCTTCAAAGGAGTTATAGTAGATCAAGGCCCACACTCGATGAGATTCGTCACAGCAGAAGCGTTGCTATTATCTGAAAACCATCCTGTATTGTGATTGGGGAGGGGACCGAGCCTGAAGCGGAAGATTCCAGGGATGACTGTTTGTACATCAAAGTTTTTACAATTATGTGTCACATTAAAAATATATAGCACTCCGACAAAGTAGTAAGATTATAAAACTTTAATAATTTATAAATATATACAAGAAAACAAAAATAGTAATAACATATAAACATTTTTAGGGAAAAACAACGAAGTAGCGGTCGGCTGTGCGAATAGTCCCAACGCAGCACAACGTCCAGATTTCCGGCGTGGGGCGTCGCGGGGGGTGGGTCATCAGTAGCAAACTGTTGTGCGAATAGTTCCAAGGCAGCAGAACGCGTTGAAATCTAGATGACACGAAAGTGATGTCTAGTAAGTTGCCACCCAGCAAATAACGGCATGGGGCGTCGCGGGGGGTGGGTCATCAGTAGCAAACTGTTGCGCGAATAGTTCCAAGGCAGCAGAACGATGGCACCAAGGTGATGTCCAGTAAGTTGCCGCACTGGTTTTGGTATCCTACAATGCTGCTCCGAATAACGGCGTGGAGCGCCCCGGGGGAGGCGGCGTGAACGGGCCTCTCCAGGTGGAGTGTCATCTGTTGTAGTGGGGCGCCTCTTTACCGTTTCAGTTGCCATTCCGTCCGTTTTTGGTCCACTGTGTCAAAAGCCGCAATTCAGCTGAGTTGCGCCCACTCTTGCGGTGCAGCGATAGGCGGCTGTCACAGGACTCTCAAAATGGCGGCAGGCTGTTTCCTTTTTGGGCCTGGTCCACTGAAATGGCCCTGGGACACCTTGGAAATCGGACGCTTGTCTGCTAGGTCTTGGACCTCATTCTCGAAAGCGTCCCCTCCGCCTTGAGAATTCATCAAAAGTTTTGGGGGCTCCGACTCCTGCAGGCTTCTGGTGGGGAGCGGCTGCCATGATTGCTCGCGGAATGACCACGACTGAGCTACGAGATGGTGGTGCTTTCATGCTGACGCCAGCTTCAGTCTGAAACATCCAGAAACAAGGTGGGGCTTTCATCGTTTGGGGAAAAAAAAAAGTTTTCATCCTATGAAAAGTGTTGTTTTTAGGTCACATGATCAAGCCTTCCATCATTAGGAAACCAAAAGTAAAATGAACCAATGAAAAGTTTTATAAACAAGTCACATGACCTGTTATGCGGCATAGGGTGTAAAATTAGGAGAAAATACATTGGCACGTGAGGCGGCGTCAGTAGCGGACCGATGTGCGAATAGGCCGAAGGCAACACAACGTGCCAAGATCTGGATGGCACCGAGGTGGTGTCCAGCAAGTTGCAGCACTGGTGTGGCCATCCTACAATGCTGAAAGTCGGCGTGGGGCGCCCCGTTGGCCTGTGAGTTTGCGTCAGTAGCGGACCGATGTGCGAATAGGCCGAAGGCAGCACAACGCGCCAAGATCCGGATGGCACCGAGGTGGTGTCTAGTAAGTTGTCGCACTGGTGTGGCCATCCAACAATGCTGAAAGTCGGCGTGGGGCGCCCCGTTGGCCTGTGAGTTTGCGTCAGTAGCAGACCGATGTGCGAATAGGCCGAAGGCAGCACAACGCGCCAAGATCCGGATGGCACCGAGGTGGTGTCTAGTAAGTTGCCGCACTGGTGTGGCCATCCTACAATGCTGAAAGTCGGCGTGGGGCGCCCCGTTGGCCTGTTAGTTTGCGTCAGTAGCGGACCGATGTGCGAATAGGTCGAAGGCAGCACAACGCGCCAAGATCCGGATGGCACCGAGGTGGTGTCTAGTAAGTTGTCGCACTTCTGTGGCCATCCTACAATGTTGAAAGTCGGCGTGGGGCGCCCCGTTGGCCTGTGAGATGGCGTCAGTAGCGGACCGATGTGCGAATGGGGCCAAAGGCAGCGCAACAATATTTTCTGATTTGAAGACACCACAAGGCGCTGAGATGCCAAGATCCGGATGGCACCGAGGTGGTGTCTAGCAAGTTGTGGCACTGGTGTGGCCATCGTACAATGGTAAAAGTAGGCGTGGGGCGCCCTGTTGGCCTGTGAGATGGTGTCAGTAGCGGACTGATGTGTGAATGGGGCCAAAGGCAGCGCAACAATATTTTCTACTATATTTTCGGAGTAGAAGACACCACAAGGCGCTGAGATGCCAAGATCCGGATGGCACCGAGGTGATGTGTAAGTTGCGGACGGATGTGCGAATGGGGCCAAAGGCAGCTCAACAATATTTTCTGAAGAGAATACACCACAAGGCGCTGAGATGCCAAGATCCGGATGGCACCGAGGTGATGTCTAAGTTGCGGACCGATGTGCGAATGGGGCCAAAGGTAGCGTAACAAGATTTTCTGTATGGAAGATACCACTAGGCGTTGAGATGCCAAGATTCGGATGGCACCGAGGTGATGTCTAGGAAGTTGTGCCACTGGTGTGGCCATCGTACAATGGTAAAAGTCGGCGTGGGGCGCCCTATTGGCCTGTGAGATGGTGTCAGTAGCGGACTGATGTGCGAATGGGGCCAAAGGCAGCGCAACAATATTTTCTGACTGACACCACAAGGCGCTGAGATGCCAAGATCCGGATGGCATCGAGGTGATGTCTAAGTTGCGGACTGATGTGGGAATGGGGCCAAAGGCAGCGTAACAATATTTTCTGTATGGAAGATACCACTAGGCGTTGAGATGCCAAGATTCGGATGGCACCGAGGTGATGTCTAGCAAGTTGGTGTGGTCATCCTACAATGCTGAAACTCGGCGTGGGTCACCCCATTAGCCTGTGAGATGGCGTCAGTAGCGGACCGATGTGCGAATAGGCCGAAGGCAGCACAACGCGCCAAGATCCGGATGTCACCGTGGTGGTTTCATAGTTGAGAGGCACTTCATCTGCAGTGGGGCGCCGAGATCCGGATGGCACCGAGGTGATGTCTAGCAAGTTGCTGTACTTGTGTGGTCATCCTACAATGCTGAAACTCGGCGTGGGTCGCCCCATTAGCCTGTGAGATAGCTGTTCTTTGGATTTGGGCCTGGTCCACTAAAATGGCCCTGGGACACCTAAGAACTCGAACGCTCGATTTTTTTTTCCTTTCCTGTACATGCAAAAAAAGGTAAATGCCCGGTATGTTACACGCTTCATCTGCCACGATGAACTCTCCAGAGGAACCGAAAAAATATATAGTTGTGGTAACTATACCATGCATCGTCATATGGAGAGGTGGCACCAATTAATTATAGTGCTGCATAAAAGAGAGATTTGGAGGAGAACCCCTGACCTGCTAGTACATTCATCAAAGAAGTGGCACTGAGAGCTTCAGAGGCAAGGGAAACGGTCCCAAATATTTAGAAGAACTTTGGAAAGATTAAAATGACATGTTTAGATTGTGGTAAATTAATTTCATGTGGGCAGATGAGTGTTACTCTAATAAATACAGCATATGAACATCATCATAGTCGATGGTTGGTAGAGACATTTTGACTATATCCTGGACCTGCCCGTCCTCGCCCAAAATGGCGCCGGAATAAATGGGACTCGTAACTCCTTGTTGTGTACTGGTTGCAGAACCTTGAAATCACGAGATACGTATGCAGTTTTGAAGCACATGGCGGGCGGGGACGAGAATTGATTGAATATTTCGACATCCCTATTGATATTAAGTTCTGATGTGTTATTGATTACTGTACTGTTGAAAATTCGAATTAACGTCACCCATGGTACTTGCCCGCAAATGTATATCTAGATAATTTTATTGTAACTGGCCCTGTCGTATTTTAATTATAAAATGTACGTCCACCGATTCCGTAACTGTTAGACACCTTAGTTTTTGCAACCTAATGGCCCGCCCGTTACGTTCTTCTACAGTGTAAATGTCTATTCATCATATACGATTACAGTTTGCTCCGTGGCAGGCCCACGTGGTTATAGGCTCGTATTTGTATAATGAAATTTTCACAATAAAGGTTTTTAAAAGAAAACATGGTAGTAGTGTATACATTGGTAAAGTTTTTAATAATAGTCACTGTTTTAGAATCATTAAAAGGCAAGTGAAATAAAGCAGACCAATTACATGAAGGGTAAAAGGTATAATACGAAGGAACGCAGTAAAGATAAATGGTCAAGGGCTGTTGTGTTTTCTATTCCTGCAACATAAAGTGATCGATAAGAATCTCATATTCAGGCGTATCGGCGACTAAGACAGCAGGTCGACCCTCTTTTGCTCAACGGCTCCGTCATGGGACGAAGAAACGCTCTTTTTCTCGAAAAAAGAATATATTTTACTTGCAGGACAGTTGTAAAATTTCCGGGAAAGTACATTAGCCTGGAACATTATAACATATATTTAAGAGAAAATAATGTTCGGAAGTAATTAAAAGCGTAATTTTTAGGTGATATGACCAAGGCTTTCATCATTAGAATAAGAAAAGTAAAATGAACCAATGAAAAGTTTTATTAACAAGTCACATGACTTGTTATGCTTACGTTACGCGCTGCGCGCCCCGGATGACTTCCGGATGCGCTAACGCGGCGCGTCATATGACGCATTACGCGACAACGCAGGTCCAGAATATAGTCAAAATGTCTCCACCAACCAGCGGTCGAAACACAACCCCTTTCAGCAGGCTAAATAGTTCTGTTAAATGACAACAGAAAGGACAGGCAACAAGAACCATCAGTCAAAGAGGTGAGGGCTAGTTCTTCTCTACCGGGTTACATTGGGGCGCTACCGGAACTGATCGAATTGGTAGTCTACAGTGTTTCTGGATGTTTCAGACCGAAGCTGGGGTTAGCATGAGAGCAGCACCATTTCGTAGCTCCGTTGTGGCCATTCCGCAACCAATCATGGCAGCCGCTCTTTATCGTTATTTTGGGCGGGGTGGGTGGCGGAGCCGAGCTGTTTTGCAGCCATCATTGTGTGGAGTTCAGTTCATCTCACTAGTTTTGTATTTGTCATGAGGGGTTGTCCCTAATGTTTCTATTTTAGCGAGGTCAAAAAGAGATCCCATTAGTGGCCTACTGATTTTGCTCGATTCCTTTTCTTTTTTTTTACACGATTTTTCGTTATCTGCAAAGACTAAACAGAGTATTGCGACTCTGTGTTTGTTTGTAAATAGAGAATGAACCAAAGAGAACTAATTCTAAAACAGTAAATACTTGGATAACAATCAATCAAATGGAGAGAGAAGCAGGCACGACGGATTACAACGGGGGCAAAGGCCTGCGTTAACTACCTTTCACTATCTGCAAAGAGAGAGTACTCCTAATAGAAATGAGGGGGGGGGGGCACCATTCAAAGCAGATCAGTGTGCATAAACACGAAAATGTTTTCACTTACCACGTACTTGACATTCGACAGCTTATGATATTTGCTATTAAAAAAACCATTGAAATTCACTGAAAAAACCATAGGTTATAGACCATATATAGTTAGGAATTAGCATTTACAAAACCTTGAAAATTCACTGAAAAAACCATAGGTTATACACCATATATAGTTAGGAATTAGCATTTAAAAAACCTTATTTTACTCACACAAAACCATTGAAATTCCATATATAGTTAGTTGCACTAACTATATATCGCGCACCCGCAATCCACTGCTGATCATGTCACATATTACATCATTCATGACATGGTCAGTGACATCACTGATGACATCACTGATGACATCTCAAATGACATCACTGATGAGATCACTGATGACATCTCATTTGACATCAATGACCACATCACTGATGATATCATTCATGTGACAATACAATGCATCTCCTCACGTTTTAATATAACCTCTGTTTCACCCAGTGTTAAATACAGAGTATAATTTTTGAAACCATTGACACACCAATACTAGTTACTACATACGTACTCACTGATTCCTACGTCTACACACACATTCACTCATTCACCCATACAATCATTCATACATACAATCACTCATCTTTACAACACTATCATATGCACTCATACACCTATACAGACACTTACACTCTGCCACTCATCCATGGAGTTACTCACACACCTAGTCAGTCCTGTAAAGAATCAATCACACTTCCATTTTCTTGTCTATACAGTTAAACATAGAGCACCTTACATTTTCAAACATATACTAACACATACTTACTTTCTTATACAATCATTGATACAAGTACACATTGATCTGCACAGAGTCACACACCTCCCAGCCAGCCACACACACACTCAGTCTCCTATACAAATACTTGGACAATCAATCAATAACCCATATAGTTAATCATATAGCTACTGATCAACACATGCAGCAGTTTACAGAACAACAGACATAATGATGCACAAATTAAGACAGTTTACTCACTAACCCATGCACTCAGTGAGACACATTTAATCACTCACTCATACATTCAGTCATGCACCTACTAAATCCTTCGTCCAGACACTTATACATCTACTCATTCTTCAATATGTAAAACATATTTAAACTTTACAGAAACACACAGTCACTGGATGATGTCATCAGTGATCTCATCAGTGATGTCATTTGAGATGTCATCAGTGATGTCATCAGTGATGTCACTGACCATGTCATGAATGATGTAATATGTGACATGATCAGCAGTGGATTGCGGGTGCGCGATATATAGTTAGTGCAACTAACTATATATGGAATTTCAATGGTTTTGTGTGAGTAAAATAAGGTTTTTTAAATGCTAATTCCTAACTATATATGGTGTATAACCTATGGTTTTTTCAGTGAATTTTCAAGGTTTTGTAAATGCTAATTCCTAACTATATATGGTCTATAACCTATGGTTTTTTCAGCGAATATATATATATATATATTACCTACTGGCGGTCGCCAGTAGGTATATATAGTTAGGATTTTTTTGAATAGGGATTTCTGAAAATTCTATGTTGAATAACTTTGGCGTTGATGGACGGAATTGGCTGAAATTTTCAGGAAAATGGCACATTTTGTTTCTGAGCGTCCCCTGAAAGTTTGGGGGGGGTTTTGTCAAGCGGGGGCCGAGAAAAAAGGGGGGTCCCAAAACGTGTTTTTAACATTGAGTTTTCCATAGGGCGGTTGGACTCACTTTTAGCTCGAACGGCTGAATGGATTTCCACAAAACTTGGCAAAATTGTAGGGACTGGTAGCCCGATGTGCCTTTGCTATGTCTCAAGATATATGCTCCAGTGGTTTTTACGAAAATTAACTTTGAAAAATATATATTGGGCTACATTGGGCTATATATATGTTAGAGCCCAAATGTAGCCCAATGTAGCCCAATGTAGCCCAATGTAGCCCAAAGATGGCCACCAGAGACAAAAAAAACAAATGTAGCCCAAATATCAGCCAGATGTAGCCCAACTATAGCCCAGTGACAGAATGTCCCAGAGTGTTCTAAAGAACAACTAGAGCGCTAACAGTCTTACTTATGACAAAAGTTTGGCACACCTGAAGTCATCTTGATTGGAATAAAGTGTTAACACTTAAAACATTTAATTTGCAAAGGAACACAATGAGGGGGTTCATTTTGCCATAGAAATTATGATTAGTGCTGAAGAAAGAAAAATTAGGGCACATTTTGAGTGACCTCTCAAATCCTCTTAATTGTAGGTATATATAGTTAGGATTTTTTTGAATAGGGATTTCTGAAAATTCAATGTTGAATAACTTTGGCGTTGATGGACGGAATTGGCTGAAATTGTCAGGAAAATGCCACATTTCGTTTCTGAGCGTCCCCTGAAAGTTTGGGGGGGTTTCGTCAAGCGGGGGCCGAGAAAAAAGGGGGGTCCCAAAACGTGTTTTTAACATTGAGTTTTCCTTAGGGCGGTTGGACTCACTTTTAGCTCGAACGGCTGAATGGATTTCTATGAAACTTGGCAAAATTGTAGAGACTGTTTGCCCGATGTGCCTTTGCTAGGTCTCAAGATATGTGCTCCAGTGGATTTTGAGAAATTAACGTTCAAAAAAATATATATATCTGTGACAGCGTCCCGGTTAGCGCCCCGGTTCGCGTACCAGACGCGTAACGGAACTTCGCGAGGAGAAGCGGATTGGCTCTCCGGTGACTGTCAATTGATATGTAGCAATCTAGGCAACCATAACGAAATAAATCAATGTTAATTTTTATAAGGAAACTAGGCTACAACAATACTTCTTGGTTTCGACAATTTATTGACAATAAAAAAATTGACACAGTACAATATTTTAAAATTAAAATGCACAATAAAAAATATAGTTTCCACAAAGAAAGATAAACATAATACACAAATTACATATTACATATTCGAATGCCTATGAAATTAAAAGAAGTTGGCAAAATAATTCTCTACGCGCGTTTCGGCGATCAGCGCCTTCTTCTGGAGCAGCCACGAAAATATCTAAAAGAAGGAGGGTAAATTTACAAAAAGGAAAATTACATACATAAAATTACTATTTTTACAATCTTAAAAAACGATTTACAGATTTTCTTGTAGCCTAGAATTAAACCTTATTTTCAAATAGTATTCGTGTAGCAATACATCAACACTATAAATTTCATTTCCTTGCGATACTATCTTTCCAGGAGATGGAAGGGCATATAAAAGAATTGAAAAAGGAGATATAGGGACCTTTTAATAGAAAGGGAACAGCGAATAAATTCATACGGCCATACATATCAATTGCTTACTCTTTCCCTGGTCTAGGAACCTTATTCTTTTGTACCCAGGGGGTCCTTGTTAAATACACGCGAATTCTCCGGTGACTGTCAACATTCTAAACAGTCCGAAGCGGCCGCCATCTTGTCTCTCGGTAGGATCGAGAGACAAGAGGTGGAAATAAACGAAGGGGGAAATGAATGAAAGGGGGCAAGGTAGACCCCTCCTGACCCCCTAGGATTGATGTGGGGGCTATTAAAGGGCCCCGCGGGGCAAAAAGATAAAATACATTTTTTTTATTTTTCGCGGTGGAAGCGCTACCCGGTACGCGAACCGGGTAGCTCACCGGTAGCGTAACGGGAGTCCGCCATCTTGTGTTTCGGACGAATTTAGTCACAAGATGGAGGATAAACAATGTTGGGAATGGGTATAAGGGGGCACGGGAGACATATCCTGACCCCCTAGGTTTTCTGAGGGTGGCTGAGGAGGCCCATATATGTAAAAAAAAAAAATTGTCATTTGAGATGTCATCAGTGATGTCACTGACCATGTCATGAATGATGTAATATGTGACATGATCAGCAGTGGATTGCGGGTGCGCGATATATAGTTAGTGCAACTAACTATATATGCGAATTTCAATGGTTTTGTGTGAGTAAAATAAGGTTTTGTAAATGCTAATTCCTAACTATATATGGTCTATAACCTATGGTTTTTTCAGTGAATTTTCAAGGTTTTGTAAATGCTAATTCCTAACTATATATGGTCTATAATCTATGGTTTTTTCAGTGAATATATATATATATATATATATATATATATATATATTGATTACCAATCCGATTCCCTCTGATGAAAGGAAGGCACTGACTCCGTGACTTTGACTCAAGAAAGGTTTTTAATCCGACATGCTGCACAGACGCGTTTCGGCGGAAGCCTCCGCCTTGCTCACTTAACTCTGCTCTAAATGGCATACATATTTATAACACTTTACATGCTGACACATCATGGACAGACCTTACACCATGATAGGCTATTCGTAGTTATGGCAACCAGTGAGTCATGGTCAAACACACTAATGCATAGACACAGAAAATTCTGTAGTTTTTAAAGGATAAAGATGGCCATGATTCATATTATGACGCTGTCGGCACTTGACACATTGCAAATGTAAATATTATCATCTCAATTCTGTTAACACAATGTAAAAACATGAGATCTTATGTAATATATCGCTTAAGTCTGATTGACGTTTCTTCCAAAGTTAACATGACTGCGAGCTAATGCTGAACAATTAACTTTCATTGTGCATTACGTAAAATCTAGCAATTCATGTTGACTCACTCTGGTGCACGTGCAAAATATTTGAATAATAGATTTCAAATTCAAGTGTTTTCTGCACTTTTCATTTTCTCCAAGTGGAGTAAATCGCTACGCTGCATGTACATACAAACGTTTTTGCTCATGTCTGCGCCTGACATATATATGAGTCATCTGCTTCTGCTGTGCCTGACAACAACGTTGCATTGTGTTAGTGTGTGTCATGCATGTTAAACCATAATATTAGCACAAATTGTGACTCAAAATTCAAAGTAAAAGAAGTGTGTTTAAACCGTGCAGAGTTAAAAAATGGACTGGGATCATATTGTCGGGAGGGGTCCCGCTCTGGATTATAAGTGGACAGTCAGGGCTTCGTCTGAATTCAATCCATTCGGGATTTTTGAATTTAACAAGATTATATATCTTGATTCAAGACGTCGTAAGGCTAGTCTGCGGTTTCCACCCCTTGGATTTTTAGGGACACTGTCTATCACATAATAGGATATATGTTTAATATTCCCATCATGTTGGGTATTTATGTGTCTGGCCACAGGATACGTTAGATCGTTGTTTGTAATGGCACGTAAATGTTGAAGAATTCTCACATGTGCTTGGTGAATAGTGCTCCCAACATAGCGTTTCCCACAGCTACAGACCAGAACATATACGGCATACTCCGTTTTGCATGAGTAGCCGCCCCTGATGGTATAGGGTTTTTTCCTAAAAGGTACAATGACCTCCTTCATGTTTAACCCTTGTTTGCAGGCTTTGCACTTCGTACATTTCTTAAAGCCTTTTTGTGGTGGGGGCCAAGTGACTGGTTTTTTTAGTGCAGGGGAATTACACACTAGTTGGTCACGCATGGATTTGGCCTTCCTAAATGTTAAACTTGGTCTGTTCCCATTCAGGTGTCCTATTGCTGGGTCATTTCTAACCAGGGGCCAATGTTTTTGCAAAATTCTCCTGACCTGGTTGTGGTACATGTTGTAGCCAGTTATCATCCTTGGGGGGTTGCCAGCCACCTTTGTTGGTGTTGTTTTATTCTCCAAGTCGTTGGCGAATAATAGATCCTTCCTGCTTTTAGTTTTGCATTTACTCTCAGCTTTTCTAAGGGTTTGTGGTTTATACCCTCTCTTACTTAATCTTTCAAATAAGTCTGTTTTGGTTTTGGTGACTCCTTCCTCTGTGCTGCAATTGCGTGTCATACGCAAGCATTCTGCATATGGAATGGACTCTTTTAGTTTAGTGGGGTGGAAACTTTGTGCGTGAAGTACTGCATTGCCTGCTGTTGGTTTCCTGTAGGTTCTCGTCTGAATTCTGTCATTCTCTACATAAATTTCTATATCTAGAAATTGGAGCATTTCCTTGCTGGTAGTACAAGTGAATTTTAAATTTAGGCTGTTCTCATTCAGGTCTCTGGCGAATGTCTCTGCACTCTCAATGGTACCCCTCCAGAGGATAAAGATATCATCGTTGTAGCGCTTATATAGCACTACATTTTCTGACATGTTCACCTCGTGTTTAACGGCTAATACCTGCTCCTCCCACCAGCCCATATGCAAATTCGCATAGCTGGGGGAGAAGCAAGTACCCATTGCCGAACCTTGTAGTTGTTTGTAATGCAGTTTATCAAATAAAAAAGTGTTATTATTTAGGCACCATTTTACCATCTGTAATAACATCAACGAATGTTGGTATAATGCTATTGGCCGTTTGTTCAGATAGTATTCCAAAGCCTTCAGCCCATCCTTGTGTATAACGCTTGCACGTCTAGTGACATAAACACAAAATCCATTTCCCACTGTAAATCATATATGTGTCGCAAAAAGTCACCACTGTCCTGTATATAAGCTGGAAGGTCTTTAACAAATGGTTGAAGGAAATGATCAACATAGGTGCTGGTGTTTTCAAATAAACTTCCAATGGCAGATATAATAGGTCTTCCAGGTGGCCTCGTTGGGTTTTTATGAACTTTGGGTATCAGGTATAGCTGAGGAATGGTTGGGTAATCATTTTTGAGGAAAGCCAGTTCTGCTTTGCTTATTAAACCCAAATTCCTCCATTTGTATAAGTCACTGTGATACCTCTCCTGTATACCCACTATGATGTTAGGGCTCACTCTGCAATAACATTCTTGATCAAGCAATTGGTTCATTGCTTCATCATTGTACATTTTGAGTGGCCATAGCACCACATTGCCACCTTTGTCAGACCACCGCACAACGATATCCGATCTCTTTTGTATTTTGGCAATCAGGGCACTATATTCCATTCTCTTATTGTGGTCTTTAGTGCAGAATTGCCGTGTGCTTAGTAGTGATAGTTCCTTTAGGTCTTTAATTACATTTTCTGAAAAAAGGTCTAGTCCATCTTTAAGCAGTACAGGCATAAATATAGATTTTGGTTTGAACTGCGTCTGTACAGTTTGGTGTGTGCTTAAGTCCGCTAGATTTGCTATTTCTCCTGGTGTCATTTGGCTAAGGGATTCATCGTATTCAAGGGCATTCATTTTTCCTAATACTGCCATATCCGCAATACTCAGAGTCTCAGCGATTCCTTGGCCTAGGTTTTCGGGACCCGTAGTTTTGTTGGTACAGTTTAAAAAATGTTTTTGCAATTTGAGCTTTCTTATATATTGAAACAGATCTATACGGGTTTGAGTATAATCAAAGTTAGTTGAGGTACAAAAAGTCAATCCTAATGATAGTATTTCCGTTTCCCTTGCTGTTAGTTCCAGATCGGTCAAGTTGATGACCGTGTTATCCAAATCTTTCTTTAGTTTGTCATCCATTATCGTTTCCTGTTTTTTCTGTATTTTGGCTTTGTTTGTTTTGTGGTACCGCCACCCCCAGCGCCTGTCTTTTCTTCTTCTGCTTTTTGTTTTGTATCTTGCTTGGATTTCCCTTTGTTCCATTCTGTTTGTGAATTTTTCCGAGGCCTTAGCGATTTGAGGCGCTGTAAACGAAAATAAGCCAATTCCTGGGCCGGGTTTGGCACTTCCCCTGTGAGGACTAAGGAACTGATGCTCTCCGGATCTGACTCCAATGAGGTACTGAGGTCTGTTCCACTCGTGGCGGGTGTTATTTGTGACCCGCTTGCTGTTGCAGATAGTTGTTGTCTCAAATTTTCTGGCAAATGTATAGATTCGGCCATTTACATAGTCATTTCGGTCTCTTTGAAACTTTATCGCTTTCCTTTCCTTTATTTCTTCTTCCAATTTTGACAGTCTGTTTATTATTTCCTTAAGTGCCACGGTTATTTCTTCTTGGTTTTCCCTTGACTCCAAATCTTTCATTATTTCTTCAATCCTTGTTATTATTTTCTCCCGATCACTTGCCGCATATTTAATAAGTATTTTGAGCATGTTTTGAGATGCTAGGGCGTTGTTGTCCGCCCAGTCTTGCAGCATGGCTGGATCAGGATTCTCATAGGTGGGGGCAACTAATATTCTAAGTCCTCGTGGTACTCTACCCACGTCCAGATACCGTTGCAGTGATTTTATCTCCCACCATTTCGACACTTCCTTTTTTCTAAGTTTCTCTAGTTCAGCACATAGGTTTTTGACACTGTTATCTTTATCAATGATTGCCGTTGTGTCTGCCTTTTTGTTCTTCGTTGCAGTACTGGTGTCTGCGTCCACAAATATATCCAGAGCGGCCACCTCCCGCAATTTCTCCCATTCCTAATTCCTAACTATATATGGTCTATAACCTATGGTTTTTTCAGTGAATTTTCAAGGTTTTGTAAATGCTAATTCCTAACTATATATGGTCTATAATCTATGGTTTTTTCAGTGAATATATATATATATATATATATATATATATATATATATATATATATATATATATATATATATATATATATATATATATATACAGCAATCCCGGAAACAACAGGGTGAAGCGGTTAGGGACAATTGGAGACGGCGAGATTCTACACACATGGGTCAAGAAGGACGCCCCATGGTATTAATGCTTACCCGCTCCACGCAACAACTTTGACCAGAAAACAAACATGCACAATGCATGCTGGGACTGGTAGGCGTTCGCCTCAATTGTGACCTACCTGAAGCTGAATGTGTGAGGTATATTCCTTTAAGGAGCGGGGCTCAGAGCAACCTATCAGGTGGGGGCAGGTATTTTACCTTAGAAGCATGACCCACCCTGAATCATTTTACCCCTGGCGCTGAAGAAGGCAGACAACGTGCCGAAATGCATTCGCCCTTTGGGGGCTTTTGGGACTGTTACTCGCCTGTGTTGGAGAATTAAAGCTGTCTTCCATGAGTGCCCTGCTGTTGGTCTCTTCACTGGGTCTTTTGATGTGGTGTGGAATTGGATATTTCAGCGCGCTATCCAGTGACGCGCTAAGGGACCCCCGCTTCATTAAGATGACTCTGTCAACACTGGAACAAGGATTTTCTCCGGGGTACCGGAATCATCAGAGTCCCCCTGGCTGTTCGGGACTTCGGCGGTGTAGGGGTTATAAAAAGCCTCACGCTGGGTGAGGTGGTGATGTCAGCCTTGCTCCCGCCCACAGCAATCCCGGAAACAACAGGGTGAAGCGGTTAGGGACAATTGGAGACGGCGAGATTCTACACACATGGGTCAAGAAGGACGCCCCATGGTATTAATGCTTACCCGCTCCACGCAACAACTTTGACCAGAAAACAAACATGCACAATGCATGCTGGGACTGGTAGGCGTTCGCCTCAATTGTGACCTACCTGAAGCTGAATGTGTGAGGTATATTCCTTTAAGGAGCGGGGCTCAGAGCAACCTATCAGGTGGGGGCAGGTATTTTACCTTAGAAGCATGACCCACCCTGAATCATTTTACCCCTGGCGCTGAAGAAGGCAGACAACGTGCCGAAATGCATTCGCCCTTTGGGGGCTTTTGGGACTGTTACTCGCCTGTGTTGGAGAATTAAAGCTGTCTTCCATGAGTGCCCTGCTGTTGGTCTCTTCACTGGGTCTTTTGATGTGGTGTGGAATTGGATATATATATATATATATATATATACACATATATATATATTACCTACTGGCGGTCGCAAGTAGGTATATATAGTTAGGATTTTTTTGAATAGGGATTTCTGAAAATTCTATGTTGAATAACTTTGGCGTTGATGGACGGAATTGGCTGAAATTTTCAGGAAAATGGCATATTTTGTTTCTGAGTGTCCCCTGAAAGTTTGGGGGGGGGGGTTCATCAAGCGGGGGCCGAGAAAAAAGGGGGGTCCCAAAACGTGTTTTTAACATTGAGTTTTCCATAGGGTGGTTGGACTCACTTTTAGCTCGAACGGCTGAATGGATTTCTATGAAACTTGGCAAAATTGTAGAGACTGTTTGCCCGATGTGCCTTTGCTAGGTCTCAAGATATGTGCTCCAGTGAATTTTGAGAAATTAACGTTCAAAAAAATATATATATCTGTGACAGCGTCCCGGTTAGCGCCCCGGTTCGCGTACCAGACGCGTAACGGAACTTCGCGGGGAGAAGCGGATTGGCTCTCCGGTGACTGTCAACATTCTAAACAGTCCGGAGCGGCCGCCATCTTGTCTCTCGGTAGGATCGAGAGACAAGAGGTGGAAATAAACGAAGGGGGAAATGAATGAAAGGGGGCAAGGTAGACCCCTCCTGACCCCCTAGGATTGATGTGGGGGCTATTAAAGGGCCCCGCGGGGCAAACAAATAAAATAAAAAAAAAATTGATTTTTCGCGGTGGAAGCGCTACCCGGTACGCGAACCGGGTAGCTCACCGGTAGCGTAACGGGAGTCCGCCATCTTGTGTTTCGGACGAATTTAGTCACAAGATGGAGGATAAACAATGTTGGGAATGGGTATAAGGGGGCACGGGAGACATATCCTGACCCCCTAGGTTTTCTGAGGGTGGCTGAGGAGGCCCATATATGTAAAAAAAAAACGCACGGTTAGTGCCCGGTCCGCGCACCGGGTAGCGTTCCGGAAAGCGTAACAAGGGGAAAACCAAGGGAAATATTAAAATAATATTTTAGAGTGCTTTGAGGTAGGGTAGCTCTGAACAGAGCTGTTGTGTTGTGTGGGTGATGTAAGTACCAACATGTAGGTACCAATGAAGAGTCTAAAATTCAATGTACACCGTCTCCTCTGTAGATATTTTGTATGTTCTAATATGGGTTATTTAAATGTAATTGTGTGGAAAAACACTTCATGCTTTAAAGCAATTGTATTTTTGAACTGATTGTTCTTTCCTCGTAGTCCTCCTCTTTGTTTTTTTTTCCCCACACTCTTCTTCAGCATGATAGTTGATAAATTCGTTCCCTCAAAAAATGTATATACATAAAAAAATTATATTAAATACATATAAAATATATTTTTCCTTTAAAAGAAGAATACATTTTACAGCTTTTGATATTTGCTATTAAAAAACCATTGAAATTCACTGAAAAAACCATAGGTTATAGACCATATATAGTTAGGAATTAGCATTTACAAAACCTTGAAAATTCACTGAAAAAACCATAGGTTATAGACCATATATAGTTAGGAATTAGCATTTACAAAACCTTATTTTACTCACACAAAACCATTGAAATTCGCATATATAGTTAGTTGCACTAACTATATATCGCGCACCCGCAATCCACTGCTGATCATGTCACATATTACATCATTAATGACATGGTCAGTGACATCACTGATGACATCACTGATGACATCTCAAATGACTGTATGTTTCTGTAAAGTTAAAATATGTCTTACATATTGAAGAATGAGTGGATGTATAAGTGTCTGGATGAAGGATTTAGTAGGTGCATGACTGACTGTATGAGTGAGCGATTAAATGTGTCTCACTGAGTGCATGGGTTAGTGACTAAACTGTCTTAATTTGTGCATCATTATGTCTGTTGTTCTGTAAACTGCTGCATGTGTTGATCAGTAGCTATATGAGTAACTATATGGGTTATTGATTGGTTGCCCAAGTATTTGTATGGGAGACTGAGTGTGTGTGTGGGTGGCTGGGAGGTGTATGACTCTGTGCATAGATGTGTGAGCAGTTGATTCACTAGATGTATGGGTTCAAAAGTGCATGTGGAAACAGCTGTATGGGCGGTTGACTGTGTGCATGAGTGTATTGGTGAGTGAATGGATATCTCAGTGCTACATGTCAAAGTAAGTACATATGTAAAACACAGTACATGTGAGAGTTGACATATATAAATAACTGTGCATAAGAGCCAGTGAATGTGTGAGTGGCTGTATGGATCATTGTGAACTTGTATCAGGGATTGTATAAGAGAGTAAATATGTGTTAGTATATGTTTGAATAAGTAAGGTGTGTATAACTGTATAGTTGAGGAAATGGAGGTGTGATTGATTTTTTGCATGACTGACTAGGTGTGTGAGTAACTCCATGGATGAGTGACAGTCTGTGAGTGTCTGTTTACACTGAGTGTATCTAAGGTTATATTAGAGTCTGAAGAGGTTCATCGTATTATCACATGAATGATGTCATCAGTGATGTGATCAGTAATGTCATCAGTGATGTCATCAGTGATGTCATCAGTGATGTCATTTGAGATGTCATCAGTGATGTCATCAGTGATGTCATCAGTGATGTCATCAGTGATGTCATTTGAGATGTCATCAGTGATGTCATTTGAGATGTCATCAGTGATGTCATTTGAGATGTCATCAGTGATGTCACTGACCATGTCATGAATGATGTAATATGTGACATGATCAGCAGTGGATTGTGGGTGCGCGATATATAGTTAGTGCAACTAACTATATATGCGAATTTCAATGGTTTTGTGTGAGTAAAATAAGGTTTTGTAAATGCTAATTCCTAACTATATATGGTCTATAACCTATGGTTTTTCCAGTGAATATATATATATATATATCCACGCTCCATCCTGCTCCCATCAGAAGAAGACACGCACTCGAGGATTGAAGGTAAATGGCATTCTTTATTTTCTCAGGTTTCCCTCGACCCCACAACTGAAGAGAAAGGGTTCGGCTTCCAAAGCAGCCTTTCTCTTTCTGGACCGCGCCATAGACGTGAGCTTAAATAGCCCTTCCCCCACTGTTAGGCATGGTAAACATAGAGAATAGACGTTCCGTGGTGCTTCAGACACATGAAGTGAATAATTCACAACTCGACACTCAAATGTGGCTATTTGGATGAAAAATAGCCAAAAACATATTTAAGCAAACTGCAATTTATAAAATACATTTGACTGCGTGGGACGTAATCAGTCCACATTACCAGTCAATATGAAAGAGCACATGAAAGACCAAATTGCCTGCCAAAGGGTTGGGTTTATACTATTAAAAACACAAAAATGTGTATGAATGGACTCATAGGATGGCGCTGACCCCTTCAGTGAATGTAACCTCAATATAAAACGTGTTAAAACATATAGTAAAAACGTGCTGCTGATATATAATTAGACCAATTAAAAGGAAACAGTATTTTATTTGGGATCAAATCTGAAAATGACATACCAATAAGGCTTACTGTCTTATTAATGCATTGCAGAGGGGAGCGATATTCTGAAGCGCCCAATAAAGAGCATGCCACAAGATACTACATATACTCACTCAACAGGTAGGGGCAGTCTAATATTAAGCTTAATGAACAACATGCAAGAGGCTGAAAAACACAAATTGTATAATCTTACAGACAAAATTGTCAGCCTGCATGTTAACATTCATAACACGACTGGGACTACTAGTCCCATAATGCTTCAGGTTAAGTTATTTAAGTCTCACCCTGAAAAAAAGTAAAATATGAGGCATAACCTACTGCAAATTAACATATGCTTTATGTACAGGGCAATTTTATCATAGAAATAACTCAGTAGAAGCCGAAAGTTAAACCGCATTTCCTCAGGAAACATGACTGTCTCATTAAGTTCCTTATGGCAAGCATTCATAGCGGGAAAAACGGCAACTCACAACTCCAACGTTTTCAGGGGAAATGCCAAAAATGGCTCAATGTCCCACTCCAAAAAGCAGCATACAAAATAGCATTTGTGAAGGTCACAAGTACGGGGTCGAAGGAGGCCAGTAAACAAACAAATGAACATGCCATTGAAAAAAAACCTTCCACAGTGCCCAGTCACCAGCGAGACGCCAGTTTGCTGAGCCAGGAGTTTCTGGACAAGGAAGGTGCAGACCTCATGCTGGCAGTTAGCACTTTCACCTGAATGTTCATTGCACGCCTAATTAACAGTGCAGTGTCTGCCTAGACCCTGCACTGTTAATCACAGCGTGAAGCTAGGCCTCTTAAACCCCTGCAGTGTGGGGACATTCAAAAGGGCGCCTCTGGACATTAGCAGGCTCTCTGCAAAAGTCGACTTCTGAGTGAGCCTGCGTGATCCCGACGGAGCGCGGCATCTGGAGGAGATACCGAACAAGTGCCTGCCTTGCCATCGATCCGGGTACCAGTACTCTCCGTGATTAAAGAAAAGTGCCGGTACTGACGGGTAGAAAATTTGGAAGTGCCGGTACTCAGTACCGGTGAGTACCGGCCCATTTAAAGCACTGCAGGGGGGGGAAACTGTTTATGTCTCCCCCTATTTTTCTGACTGCTTTCTCCATTCTCAGACCAGACACCTGCAACTTTGCATCTCCTCAACTCATAGATGGGTAGAAACTAGACGCACACCAAACTGAAAGTGCGCACATCCCATACTTGATACCATCAGTTGCCTACAAACCTGGATATCCCCACAGCTGAACACAGGCATAATAACGGTAGAAATGGCAAAACCCACAACCCACAGCAGCGAAACAGATCAGTTCCTTGCAAAACGCGACATACATACACCCTAATGCGAGGTAGGAAACCATCCGAACTGTACTTGCACAATGCCCAGAGATGTACCTAGGCCAGTTACAAACAGTATTGGTGCCATAAGAAACAGAACTAAATACAACCAACCATAAAGGTCACTCTCCTACAAAATTGGGTCAGCACACAAATCGTGCCATAGCAAGTTTCTTGACAGTTACCTGAAGCCCGCAGACAGGCAATGGACCTTCCACCACCCTCTCATAGATGAATCACAGTCCACCTGCCTGCCAGATTCCACAGCTGTCACTGAGCTCCAGGAGTATTGGTCACTTATCTCCCATCCTGTGTAACCGACCTGTGTACCTCCTGCTGTGCCAGCGATCATTGTGTATAAAGACTTGCAGCCCCATGAACAACAGCCCCACCACCCCACCCTCTATGCACTAATTCTCCTCAGCCGCCCCTGGCCGCATGAGTGCCCACGCCCGGCTCCCCAGGCCGCATCGCAGGAGGCTATACCCCCCAAGTACCAGCAAGAAACCCGGCTTTCCGCCATAGTGAAGGCTGTCCGCGTGTGTGCCTGGCAGGGGCAAATAGCCAGCCATGCTTGCCTGCCGTGTCCTGGCCTGGGCAGGGAATCAAGCATAAATGGGTGAAAGCAGCGGGTATAGGCAGCGGGTATAGACCTGGGCGAGGGATACGGAACTAACTGAGAATGTAGGCGGGCCCAGAGACAAGCCTGTAGGGTGTAGATAACCACGTGGGAGGCAGGTTCACGGAACTTGCAGCCCTCGGCCAGAATGCTGGCTTTGAACGAGTGTCATGTCATTGCTGGGTTTAACCCTCTTCTCAGTTCCATGCCTGCACCTTCGTCCCCTGTCCATGCCTGTTAGCCCGGCGCTGAAACGACCTCCACGTCTGAAACCCCACCCACACTGCATCCCCGCCTCCCACGCTCTGACTGGCACTGCAGCCCAGGGATTGACCACCTCTTCAGTCCAGGCCTACCTCACCGAGTCTGGTCTCCTTATGAGGCATTTCCCTCTGGACGAATACAATATTCTAAATACAGTATTGTGTTCTCATGAAAACCCATACAAGCGCTAAGGAATTATATGCATGGGATTAATTGCTTGGGGGGAGAACGTATGCCAACAATTGACTAAATTATATATTTTTTTGCTATACCGCTGTCTGTTACCGTTCAGTTACTTCATGAGGAAAATTTGTCATTTGCACATTCTCCCAATGTAATCTGAACAGAATTCAGCAATGAAATATATGCCTATGTGTAATGCTGAATCCTACAGAAATGTAAAAATATTAAGAAAAAACGTCTCAGCCACCACATGGTGGCATGCTTCAAGTTCATCATTGTTTTTTTAAGAGTATTCTTACTGAAGAGCAACGCCTCCACAGAGGAAGTGGCAGGAAATATGGAAGCCCTCTAAGTGGAAAAAGAGACCAAGCGCTCAAGGGATACGTGACATCACCAACAGCAGCGCTCCCAGTTTGTTCTGAATATCTAACAGCCCGTGCCACACCAGTAGTACAGCCCACTGTGCAGTGGCCGGCCCGGGTCTCATTATTTTTGGTAACATCACACTCCAGCCACCCAGTGTGTCACTGGGCTGCTGGAGTGCCAGGGTTACAAAAAAGAATGGCGTAAAAAAGGAGGCAAGATGGCGTCCGGCTAGTTGCATGGCAGTGATGCTCCGCCGAACATCCTCGATCTCCTATCACTTACCTGGTTATCAAGCCCTGAAACGTGCCTAAAAAGAACGGATACAAGTCAGGAAGGCATGCGGAACTTACATCAAAGGGCAAAAGCTTTCACGATCCTTATCTGCTCCGTACAGATCGATTACAGTCTCCCGCGGCTGCCATTGCCCTGCCGTGACGATCTGGACGGGGCTCTGGTTTCACGGATGTTGGCAGGTCTGAGTAAGCCCCGCACAGGCCAGCCGAGCAGTAGATTGATTCACTGCTCCCACGGATCCAACAGAACGCGCACGTCAAGGCTGATGCTGACAGGCCCTTTACATCGGTACCAGCACCGGCAGATTGAAGATCAGCGGAGCAGTCCTAACGTGAAAAACGGGTGAAGTACAGCACAGCAAAAAGAACTCATCGAACCTGCATTCGGTACCTCAGACTCAACTTCGGATATGTCGGGTAAGGGGGGGCGAGTGGTGACTAAGCCAAAAAATTGAACTAACGCTGTAAACACTGTGAACAATGTGGGCTCAACTTCTATGCCTCTCCGGCAGAGGAAAACTGATGCACCCAGGCAGGATGTCTCGAAGCCAGAGGCACCGATGGCAAAAGGCAGAACAGGTGTAGATAAAGTACAAACAAAGGACACCACAGCAGCCAGACTTCCCGGGGAAAGCTCCTCGGCCCCTACCATATCCTCTGTGAAAAAACCCATCGGTTCCCAGCCTCTAATCACCGCTAGTTTTGAGGCGATGAGTAGCGAGGTGGTCGCAGCTAGATCGGACAATCCGGCTAAAGGGGCAGTAACCAACACACCACAAATCATAGCAACCTCGACCCCACAGGGCGTTAATACGGCTATAGTCCCATGCCCAGATACACCTACAAACTCCCTGCCATCCAGCAGCCAGAAGCCCATCCCCCCATGCACATCCCCAAAAGCTGAAGGAGCGGTCCCTTGGCAACTATCCAAAGCTGTGGGGAGAGAGCCACAAGGAGGGTTGATGAACACACCAGATAACACTGACCTTTATTATTCTCTCACCGACGACTCTGTAATGTCAGATGTGAGCATCTCCTTATCCAGCGATGATGACGATACGGGTGGAGACTGGTATAAAAGTTTGAATTCTGGGCAGCAGGAGCAGCATGCGTCCTCTGAAAAACTACTCAGGAAAAAAAGGGATAGAGTACGCCATAGCAAAGAGTGAGACTCCTCCGATAAAGAGGCTATTCCTGATTTAAAAAGGGATTATAGCAGAACCCCACCTTTGTTGGTGCACTCAAATTCTGCTGACCTATCTGGGGGGAACCAGACCATCATTAACGCTAATATTGAACTAGAGGAAGTGCAATGCAGGCACAACAGAGAACCCACCGTGGCCGATATCTTGGGGTCCATTAAAAGCTTTCAAGCTGAAGCCAAGGCAGACAGCCGCAGGTCCCGCATGGCAGCAAAAAAACTTCAGGGGGCAGTGAGGAAGGTGGGCAGAACATGTGCCGAGATCGTAGATCGGATGGCGTCAGTTGAGGAAAGGACAGAACAGCTTGAGAAAAACGTTACATCACTCCAGGCTAATTCTGAGGAACATGAAGAAGCCGTCAAAGACATTATGTGGTAACTGGAAGAGCAGGAAAATCGGCAACGACGGAACAATCTCCGCTTTCCTCGGTATACCCGAGGGGGCTGAAAAGGAGGATGCAAGGAAGTACATGATCACCCTCCTCAAAAATTCTTTTCCTGAACTTCAATCCTGGGACTGGGAGAAAGAGGTTCAAAGGGCTCATAGGTTTCCCTTAATGATCAAAACCCATAAAACATCATCTCAACAACATCCTAGAGCCATGCTTCTTTTCTTTGGAAACTTCTTACTCCGACAGGCTCTCTATGACTTAGCCTGACCCACCAGTAAGAGAACATTCCAAGGGGCAACCTTTTTTACAAGGGCAGACTTTGCACACGCAACAGTTGAGAGGAGATGGCGTTTGAGGCAACTGTTTGACCCCTTCCAAAAAATAGGACCCTCAGTGTTTCTTCAGAACCCTGCAAGGTTAAAGATTGTTTATCAAGGTCGTACCCGCAGCTTTGTCTCTGAGATTCAAGCAAAAAACTACCTGGATGAGATTTCAGGACATAAATAAGGCGAAATGGAGGGGGAAAATATAGTTACTCAGTAAAATCCTATGAATTTAGATAAAACTATTCATACAACTATCTTGGATAATGCATAGGATAGAGTGATAAAAACTGTGGAATGTTGTGCCTTTTATTTCCTTTTCTACTTCTTTTTTCTTTCTTTTCTTATCAGGACTACAAACCGGTGGGGTAAATTCCATAGTTTACATATTTCTTTCCTTTTTTTTTCTTTGTTTTAATTTTCCTTATTTACCACTTTGTTTTTCCCTCCATGCTCAACGCTATCTATGCCCTATGAAGCACTGTGCAAAATAAGTAAATATAAGTAAATATTGCAGGTTCACAACTTTAATGATGTAAGTAATATATTAGACTTCATGCTAATAGAGAGGTCTCTCTTGTTGTATAGACTGTCACTTTGGTATAGCGTGTCCGGAATATTCCTTTCCAGGCTATTTGAATTATACACCTTTTTTTTTCCGGGGGGGGGGGGGGCTCGGCGGGATCACCGGGGTGCTCTCGATGGATGTCACGTCCCTGGCCCTCCCGGTGCCAGGTAACCTCCATTAGTGGTAGTGGGTGGGGGGGTGGGGTTCAGGAGGAAGGTCAGACAGGATTTTTAAAAATTACAGGGAAAAAGGAAATTACAAAGTTATAGCTAACACTTTACATATGGGGGAACGTTCTGCTAGGACTCTTTGAACAAACGAATGGGGGCACTGAAGATTATGTCACTTAACATCTGCGGCTTAAACGATATCAAGAAGAGACAAGCTGTCGCGGTCGGTTTACAAACTGCAGGCTCCAACATAGTGTGTATGCAGGAGACGCATATTGAGGGCTCACAGACACATTTGTTAAAATCACCGGGGTACAAATTAGTCTGTGCTACCTCTCAGGGAGCTCGCGTTAGGGGGGTGGCAATTCTAGCCAGAGGCGGAGGATTCAGCTTCAACCGATGCAAAACAGACAAATTCAGCCGGTGGCCAATCACAGAATGCCAGGTTGAACAATCACAGTTAGTTACCATCTATTCAATCTATGGGAGCAACTGTGATGACCCCACCGTGATCGATGAGGTCTCCAGTGAGCTCGCACATTGGCCACTACTGTTACTCATCTGTGGGGATTTTATTATCAACCTACCCTCCAATTGGTCAATGAATGATAATTGGGTATATCATGGGCGGAAACCTAAAGTTTACAAAGCCTTAAAACAACTATGTCTTATGCATGGACTCCTGGATGGGTGGCAAATCTCTAATTCTGAGGATTCCGGTTATACTTTCTTCTCCAACCCACACCGGGTTCATGCGAGGCTTGATTACTTCCTTGTATCACAGACTTTAAGATCTATCACACAAATAGAAAAACTTCCCCGCGTACTCTCTGATCAGAACCCCCTTGTTTGCACTCTAGGGCTAAAACAAATGTGCCAGAAACCAAGAATTTGGACCTTCAAGAAATCCGTGCTCCTCGAAGAAGATTATTGTAATCATATGCGAGCATGGATTCCCAACTTTTTAGAAGATAATTTAAGGAGTACCTCTATAGAAACGGTGTGGGATGCTCTAAAAGCAGGGATCCGCGGGGAAACCACGCAATATTCAATGAGGGTTAATAAACTGGCTAGAGACTCCCATAGACTGTTATTGGAAAAATTAAAGGTTTCTGAAGAAAAACTTATTCGGGCAACTCGTGACTCTTTAACGATAGATGAACTGACCACAATCCAATATCGGGTGGAAATTAATAAAGCTGCTATCATGAATACATTTACCACCAAAGCGGTTGAAAAAGCCACCGCTCATAGTGAGAAAGTCTATGAAGTAAGTGAACTGGTTGGCCATCAATTAGGTATACGTATGAGGCAACAAACATCTCAGAACCTCATACGGGAAATTGTTGACCCAGTGGAAGGTTTGGTCTCAGAGAGCGATAAGATTAGAGAAGCATTCTGGCGTTTCTACAGCACTTTATACTCTGAGGAAGGAGGGGCTGACATAGGCAGCATGAGCGAATACCTAGATCAAGATATACCTAGTAGACTCACTGACGAAGATCGAGATGCTCTAGAGGAGATTCCAGTTCTTGAAGAAATTCTAGAGACAGTTAAAGCTCTTCCTCCAGGAAAGGCAACGGGCCTAGACTCTATCCCTTTAGAATTTTATATCACATTCTAGACCAAATTAAAGATATTCTGCTAGATCTATTTGTGTACATATTTCTTGGGGGACAACCACCAAGATCATGGTCAAAATCCCAAATAGTAGTCTTCCTGAAAAAAATAAACCAGATCAGATGGGCTCCTATCACCCCATCACCTTAATCAACGTGGACTCTAAAATGTATTCTAAATTAATAGAGAACCATATTGCAGCACTAATCCACAAACTTGTTTCAAAATCCCAGCACGGGTTCGTGCCCGGAAGAGGAACCACAGATCACATCCACAGAGTGATCAGCTTATTTGACAATACAGAGGTGACAGGAGACCCAATGGCGCTTATACTCCTAGACGCCGAAAAGGCTTTCGTCAGGGTCTCTTGGTCATTTCTGTGGTTGTCAATGGGTCGACTGGGATTTAAACAGGGATTTATCCAGGCGGTACAAAAACTATACATCGACCCTAAAGCTGTAGTGATGGTAAAAGGCAATCTCTCCAAAGAACTGACAATATCAAGGGGAACTGGACAGGGATGCCCATGCTCCCATTGCTGTTTGCAATCTACATTGATCCCCTTATTCGCAGCTTGGAAACCAATGCTGGTATTATTTCCATCTTGACCCAAGGCTATATGACCAAAACTCTCGCCTATGCCGATGACATTGCCATAGTTACACCTGATCCCGCATCAGCCTTACCTATTATTGAAACTGTGGCCAAAAACGTTGGCAATGTGGCCGGCTACGCCCTCAACCAGAGTAAAACTCAAGTGGTCCTAAATGATAAATGCACTATGGTAGATCCTCGTGTGACTTCAAAAGCGACCTACCAGGGGGTGTGTATCACCTCCAAGCTCGATAAAGTGGTTGATCTAAATATGAGCCCCCTGCTAGATAAAATGCAGAAAGATCTCCGCCGCATGGATAACCTACATCTATCCTTGATAGGTCGGGCAAATGCATTAAAAATGGTTTATTTCCCTATACTACTTTATATGTTCAGGGCGATTAATCTGGAAATTTCTGAACAGTGGTTTAAATTGATGGAACACACTTTTTCTAGTTTTATTTGGTCCTATTCACAACACCAAAGAGCTTACAAATTCTTGACCCTTCCCAAAGAAAAAGGAGGTTTAGCCCTCCCTAACCTTAAAGTGTATTATTGGGCATCTATGCTATTATACAATCACAAACTCTTTCTATTAGACAGCACGGAGACCGCCTCAGGTGAAGACCAACCCTCAATTCATCAGCTCGTTTTGGGTAACAAGAGCAACAGTGGCAGTCCGTCCATTGGGGGCGTTGGGACGTTGCCCCACTAGCCATGGACGACCCCGCACTGTCTGCCACACATGGGCTTTTTAAAAAATGCATCTCAGTCACTTACTCTCTGATTAATAATCTGAGCGCACTGCGCGGCGTTACCTGCCGGGAAAAGCCCGACAGAATCGGGCATTGTATAGGAAAGTGGGCCATGGGCCATGGGGGGCGGGGCTGCGGGAGAGAGTGACAGGTAGAGCAGTCGGAGACTCCGGAATAGACAGCGCAACAATGCGCATGTGGAATCCAGGAGTAGCACAAATTTAGACGTGCCCGCGCATGCGCATACTGGGTTAGACCTTGCCCCCCGCCCCCTCTATAGCACTTGAGATACAGTCTGCCAGGCAGGGACCAGGGGGCCCCGGCGCCTAATGGGCAGATAGTATCCTGCTCGTAGCCAATCCTGGCGCAGTGTTGCTGGTAACTCTGCGCCAGGATTGGCTGCTGCAGCAGGATGGTGCCACGCGTGGGTGATGGCTGCTCTTCTGAGGGGCCGCACTGTATGGCCAATCACCATATGGCTATTCCAGTAATGTCGAGGTGATTGGCCATTTCCACAGTGTGCCTGCGGTCTGCCTGCCTACTACGGACGGTCGGGTCCGGACCGCCTGGTGCAGAGTTTCGCGCTGTCCACCACCACCACGTACGTTTTTCCTGTGCCGCCAGCGCACTGATAACGAAGCCATGGGGACGACACGCAGTTTAATCTGTGTCATGTGCCTTGATCTGCTGTCCGGGGTCTGCTCGTGTGGTGCTAGTCAATCTGTTGTGGTCCAACGTCCAAAATTAAATACATAATTGATTGAGATGAGAGACAGACTCATGTGCCCTGATCTGCTGTCCGGGGTTTGCTCGTGCGGTGCTAGTCAGGCTGGCAACGGCATTATGGCAACCAACCAACTGAGCCGTGAAGCGCAACACCGCCCGCAAAGTCATGTGAAAAAACTAATTATCCTCCGGCCCGGGCATATCTGTAGAAAGACGTGTTCCGATTCCGAATATTATCATAATGATAATATTCATAAGAGGAACACGTCTTCCTGACATATGCCTCGGCCGGAGGATACTTGGTTTTTTCACATGACTGACCCCGGTGACCCGCGCCCGCTGCCTAGACTACTACTAGTACTACACAACTCTTAAGGAGTCGTCTTTCACCCATTCCTTTCACCGCACAAATGTCCCACGTCGACCACATCCACGCACACACACACACACACCTCTTTCTAACACCAAGATAGATCACGCAAAATTGCCACACAGCCAGTTCATAAACAAGGACTGCTTTTGTCACAGTCTCAATCAGATTGCTTCCTTCCTTTCATGCGGCCCTCGAGGGGACGCTCTATCGACTACTTAACCAATTTGTCTGACTGATGAAACAGGATCTGAATGTAGGGCGAAAGCCGAAACCTTCTGCATGGAGAGCTGAACAGCTCCCAGACATACGGCAATTGAACTTGGGGATTTCAGGGTTCTCTTTTTGAAAGCACAGGATTGATTTCACAGCTCAGATTGGGCTGAGCAAAAACATCCAAGAAATAAAAAGAATGCTATCTGGGTATTAATTAAACTGGTGTCAATTACTGTTGCAATGCCCACATTTCAAGTGTTTGGACTGTTGTTTATAAAAGGACAAAGCGATACAAAAGGGGATGATGGACGCAGCGTTTGAGCAAATCAAACACTCACCCCCAGTCAACTGATCTGGGTTTAATCCATCACCATTCTTTAGCCCACTCAGCCACCCCAGTTCAGACATGGCCATATGCAAATCAGTCTGACCCTGTGCCTCATGGGAACAGTCCAGCCCGAACTGCCAAGCCATGTCTTCCCTGGACCGGAAACAAGCATCCTGGGACCGGTTTCGGATTCATAATCCTCATCAGCCAGGCTATCTTGAATCCAGTGGCCAAGTGAGCAAGGGACTCACGTCTGAGCATACCCTGCCACACTTAGGGCGAACAAAGCGATACAAAAGGGGATGATGGACGGAGCGTTTGAGCAAATCAAACACTCACCCCCAGTCAACTGATCTGGGTTTAATCCATCACCATTCTTTAGCCCACTCAGCCACCCCAGTTCAGACATGGCCATATGCAAATCAGTCTGACCCTGTGCCTCATGGGAACAGTCCAGCCCGAACTGCCAAGCCATGTCTTCCCTGGACTGGAAACAAGCATCCTGGGACCGGTTTCGGATTCATAATCCTCATCAGCCAGGCTATCTTGAATACAGTGGCCAAGTGAGCAAGGGACTCATGTCTGAGCATACCCTGCCACACTTAGGGCGAACAAAGCGATACAAAAGGGGATGATGGACGGAGCGTTTGAGCAAATCAAACACTCACCCCCAGTCAACTGATCTGGGTTTAATCCATCACCATTCTTTAGCCCACTCAGCCACCCCAGTTCAGACATGGCCATATGCAAATCAGTCTGACCCTGTGCCTCATGGGAACAGTCCAGCCCGAACTGCCAAGCCATGTCTTCCCTGGACCGGAAACAAGCATCCTGGGACCGGTTTCGGATTCATAATCCTCATCAGCCAGGCTATCTTGAATCCAGTGGCCAAGTGAGCAAGGGACTCACGTCTGAGCATACCCTGCCACACTTAGGGCGAACAAAGCGATACAAAAGGGGATGATGGACGGAGCGTTTGAGCAAATCAAACACTCACCCCCAGTCAACTGATCTGGGTTTAATCCATCACCATTCTTTAGCCCACTCAGCCACCCCAGTTCAGACATGGCCATATGCAAATCAGTCTGACCCTGTGCCTCATGGGAACAGTCCAGCCCGAACTGCCAAGCCATGTCTTCCCTGGACCGGAAACAAGCATCCTGGGACCGGTTTCGGATTCATAATCCTCATCAGCCAGGCTATCTTGAATCCAGTGGCCAAGTGAGCAAGGGACTCACGTCTGAGCATACCCTGCCACACTTAGGGCGAACAAAGCGATACAAAAGGGGATGATGGACGGAGCGTTTGAGCAAATCAAACACTCACCCCCAGTCAACTGATCTGGGTTTAATCCATCACCATTCTTTAGCCCACTCAGCCACCCCAGTTCAGACATGGCCATATGCAAATCAGTCTGACCCTGTGCCTCATGGGAACAGTCCAGCCCGAACTGCCAAGCCATGTCTTCCCTGGACCGGAAACAAGCATCCTGGGACCGGTTTCGGATTCATAATCCTCATCAGCCAGGCTATCTTGAATCCAGTGGCCAAGTGAGCAAGGGACTCTCGTCTGAGCATACCCTGCCACACTTAGGGCGAACAAAGCGATACAAAAGGGGATGATGGACGGAGCGTTTGAGCAAATCAAACACTCACCCCCAGTCAACTGATCTGGGTTTAATCCATCACCATTCTTTAGCCCACTCAGCCACCCCAGTTCAGACATGGCCATATGCAAATCAGTCTGACCCTGTGCCTCATGGGAACAGTCCAGCCCGAACTGCCAAGCCATGTCTTCCCTGAACCGGAAACAAGCATCCTGGGACCGGTTTCGGATTCATAATCCTCATCAGCCAGGCTATCTTGAATCCAGTGGCCAAGTGAGCAAGGGACTCACGTCTGAGCATACCCTGCCACACTTAGGGCGAACAAAGCGATACAAAAGGGGATGATGGACGGAGCGTTTGAGCAAATCAAACACTCACCCCCAGTCAACTGATCTGGGTTTAATCCATCACCATTCTTTAGCCCACTCAGCCACCCCAGTTCAGACATGGCCATATGCAAATCAGTCTGACCCTGTGCCTCATGGGAACAGTCCAGCCCGAACTGCCAAGCCATGTCTTCCCTGGACCGGAAACAAGCATCCTGGGACCGGTTTCGGATTCATAATCCTCATCAGCCAGGCTATCTTGAATCCAGTGGCCATGTGAGCAAGGGACTCACATCTGAGCATACCCTGCCACACTTAGGGCGAACAAAGCGATACAAAAGGGGATGATGGACGGAGCGTTTGAGCAAATCAAACACTCACCCCCAGTCAACTGATCTGGGTTTAATCCATCACCATTCTTTAGCCCACTCAGCCACCCCAGTTCCGACATGGCCATATGCAAATCAGTCTGACCCTGTGCCTCATGGGAACAGTCCAGCCCGAACTGCCAAGCCATGTCTTCCCTGGACCGGAAACAAGCATCCTGGGACCGGTTTCGGATTCATAATCCTCATCAGCCAGGCTATCTTGAATCCAGTGGCCAAGTGAGCAAGGGACTCACGTCTGAGCATACCCTGTCACATTTAGGGCGAACAAAGTGATACAAAGGACCCCTTTCTCATGGTAACTGCTTTAGCCAAGGACAGATTGGGACAGAAAATAGGGCCTGGCACCTTAGTAAAATCAGTGAATCAGATCGCTAATATGTGGCCCATATTTGCAACGCAGAGTAGTTTTGAACGTATACAGAAAAGCTTTTCAAGGTGTCGAAGGGTTCATTCATTTACTCTTGCTACATGCGATTATCGTGGTAGTATCAAGGAAAGCATTCCATAATGTGTCACCAAGCTATAAACAGGCACACATCAGAGGTGGGTGAGTCAGTGAAAGCTCGAACCAGATGCCTGGCTCTGGCTGAGGTCGAAGTCCTCTTGCCCCTAGAGCCCAAACGAGCCTGGCCGTTTCCCACTCAAGAAGTCCACAACGTTTGCGCCCTGCCATTTGCTTGCAAACCGTTATACTGTCCCTCTTCGGGTTTCTGGACAGGCATACAATACACCTGCCACTCACCATCAGCTGAGGCAATGCACTGCATAGAGATTGAACTGTGTGTTGATCAGTGACTTCTGATGTGAGCAGCTGAGCTCCAATTAAAAATGCTAATCCTCCTGCACTGATGATGAATGGGGACCGTCCACCTGGTATAAGGGCAGCTGCTGTTTCGCCTCACAGTGCCACTATGTTTTTTAAATGAGTTCAATGCTATTGCAATGGTTTCTATAGCCCCAGTGTTTGACTGAAAACCAAGGTCGGGGTTTGTTGAACATGAATATAGGGAAGACAAGAGGCATAGCATATTCAGTTTCATTATGTGTCTCACAGTGCCTTTCTACCTGAGAACATTGCTGAATTTGGATAGATGAGAAACCATTCATCAATGACATGATTCGCCCTTGTTTCTTTCTCGCGACTTTGCACACACCTCTTTCGCGTATGATCCCGGGCGTTCACACCAATTTCACACATAAACTTAACTCACCTAAAACGCACATCTTTTAGCCGCTCACGCCTCTTTCACACATCTTCACACTGCACGCATACTTTTTACATACACCACTTTCAACTGCACACGACCGCCGCCCATTATTACATGTAGCTAATACCTCTTTAAAAAATCCACATACTTTAAAGGCAAACATGTTTCATGTGCTACGAACAGTTTTTTTCATAATCTCACATTCATACCGAGTCGAGTCTTGCTATGTGGTAACAATTGCAAATGGCCAGGATGGGACAGGCTCACAGCGCACGTCACTACCTAAAGGTACCAGCTGGTGTTTATTGCACACTGCTCCATGACAATGGCGGAAAACTGGTGGCTTCTGGTCTGACTCTCCATAGTGGTGAAAGAACTTTCTAATTTTCAGACATCAGACTTCTAAATTTACCAGCTCTCACCATCATTTTTATTATTTGTAATAAGTCTCATTTGAGCACGCGTAGCCATGTGGTGCTGTTGAGTTCCACAGGCAAAACCACTGCTCTATTGGCTCAGGTGCGTGCTAGTTAGGGCATGGTTTGAAGGGCCGCCCAGATTTGAGTCACGGGTGAGGCTGCGGCTGCCTTTCATCCTTTCAAGGTCGATGGCGTGAGTACCTGTGGCGTGTGTTACCGACGTCCCTGTCGACAGTTCATTTTTTAGGGTGTGCATGCCATACAAACGGTGCAGTGTATACATGTTATTTTGCTTATCCCAAGGAACCCATAAGCCATGGTGAAAATGAATACAGGGCGTAACATTAACTGAATCTGGTGAAAATAATTCTCACTCTATGGCCTAACATACTAACAATAATGGCCATCTGTAGCAGTCACCCCAGTGCAAAGGGCCGCTGGACGAATTTTGGGTCTTAAACTAGTACAAGCAAGGTCCTAAATTTGCTCTGACATTTCTAATTTGCTTTACAATAGAAAACTATTGCTGCCATGATTTGTGCCACAGTTCTCCGCATTATTTGACTTTTCTTGCCGGACAATTTTGTCACCCTTCCATTGTGGCATAATTCCAGTGGCTCGGTACGTCTTCCTTTTGGGATAGAGCGGACAGTGCACTCCAAGAAATCCTCAGCAGCCAGCTGATAAGTAGACTGACGGCAACTGGTATAAGTAATTGCATAATGCGTAGCACTTAAAATCCACATAAACATGACGCATCCATTCCTGACACCCAATTACCCCTTAAAATAGTAGCATCTATGTATCATAATGTCCTATTAAAAAGATTCAGATGTTCCATTCATCACCACCCCCTTTTGTACCGCTTTTGGCCGCCATAAGTGTGGCAGGGTATGCTCAGACGTGAGTCCCTTGCTCACTTTGCCACTGGATTCAAGCAAGCCGGGCTGAAGAAGGCTGGAATGCCAGAAACCGGTCCTCGGAAGCTTGTTTCCGGTCCAGGGAAGACATGGCTTGGCTGTTCGGGCTGGACTGTTCCCATGAGGCACAGGGTCAGACTGATTTGCATATAGCCATGTCTGAACTGGGGTGGCAGAGTGGGCTAAAGAACGGTGATGGATTAAACCCAGATCTTTTGACTGGGTGTGAGTGTTTGATTGATTCAGATGTTCCGTCCATCACCACTCCCTTTTGTACCGCTATTAAAAAGAGCAGCGTTGTGCCTTATTCTTCCGGATGTACTGTTAAATAGCGCATATTCTGCACTATGTGTCCAGAAACTCGGCTAAATATTAGTGTATTCTTCCAATACCCTCTAAAATTGTGTAGGTTCAAAATTAGCTGTCTGCGTCATGTTAAATACCACAGCTGCAATGAGTTGTTTTTTATCTGGCCTGTCTGTGAAATACATTCCATAAAGCATTATTTAGCCGAATAGATGGCTGAACAGCAGGTTATGCCCTAGTGACCAGGGTGTTCTGTTAATCAGCTCAAATTCATCCCTGATATTTGTGGCGCTATGTTAAATAACTGATTCTGCCTGATTTATCCGCGTAATATTGTGCTTTAATTTATCACACTTCTGTCTTTTCACACTGTAAATACCTTGTTTTACTACCCAATGTAACAGTATTCAAATTAAGGCGTCCTGTTGGCCTGACCGTGTCCATGAAGCTAAACCAGCAGTGTCAGTGGGATGGACGTATTTTTATAAAGAAATGCTGCAGCCGCTCAGGGAGAAATAGCATGTAATGTACTCAATGCCTGTGTACCAGAAGGCCAAAGATGCCAGGTCTTTGCTGTCTTTAATTCATGAACTCAATATGGAAAAGACATTTACAGAGACAGTAGCTTTACTAAAAATAGTAATTACCACTCCTATGACAACCTCAGAGGCAGAACGATCTTTTTCCGCCTTAAAGAGGATTAAGACATTCCTGAGGAACACCATGCTTCAGGAAAGACTCAATGCGTTGGCAATGCTCTCTATAGAGAGCAAGCTTGTTCAAAATATTGCTGACTTTAACGTTCAAGTAATTGAAAAATGTGCTGCGCTTAAAGACAGACGTGCTGAATTTAGATACAAAAAGTAAATATGTTGAATGGTGATCGTTTGTGACCTGTTTAGTTGGTTCTTTTGTTGTTTGCAGTTTAAATCAAAAAAGTTGTTTGTTTTGTTGTTTGCAGTTTAAATAAATACAATCTGTGAGGTTCTCAGCATTGTATCTTGAAGTCTGTTATAAAGCTCTGTGGTTATACTGAATAAGCAGCTACCTATGTTATATAATTCAGAAAAGGGGGTGGTGATGGACAGAGCATCTGATTTAAACAGAACACTCATACCCAGTCAAAAGATCAGGGCTTGATCCATCACCGTTTTTTAGCTCACTGCACCATCCCAGTTCAGAACCTGGCTACATGCAAATTAGTCTGTCCCTGGCCCAGTGCATCATGGGAACAGGGCAGACCAAACTACCAAGCCAATTCTTTACTGGAAAGGAAACAAGCTTCAGGGGACCGGTTTCTGGCATTGCAGCCGTCTTCGGCCCGGCTTGCTTGAATCCTGATGGTGCAGTGAGCAAGGGACTCATGTCTGAGCATACCCTGCCACTCCTATAGTGGCCAAAACGATTCAGAAAACGGTGATGCATCAAGCCCTGATCTTTTGATTGGGTATGAGTGTTCTGTTTAACTCAGATGCTCTGTCCATCACCACCCCACGGTTACGTCACTTGTTGGAGCACCCACAACCTCTTAAATATTGCCAAAGAAATTCACATGAAGATTTCTAAACATTAGCTGCGTGCCACGCCTTATAGCTTTATTGTTCGTACTATTTGCACCGCCCATTAGGCAGGCAGCACGCCTCCAACCTATCCGCATCATGCAATATGAAGAAATATCAAAGACCACCGAAGCAAGAGCCAGCACGTTGGCTTTTGGAACTGATGAAGCTGAACGCATCTACGCTCCTATTAATGAAGATCTCACTCAAACGGCCTCAAGCCGTACAAAAGAACAATGTGTGAAACAACTACTTTACCTTTCAAAACGCAGAGTTAACCAAAAGTTACATGCTAACACACTTATTAAATACCATCGTGTTCTACGCATACCCCGAGGACTGCGAATTGCACTGAAGCCTTCGCTATGTAAAAATTCCAAACTATTCCAAGAAATATGGAATGCGATTTTGAACAAATGCAGCCTCGACTTAATTCTTCTCATAGTGGAAGAACTTTCCACAATCCTACTCGAGCTATCCAAAGAAATTTCTGAAATTGAAAAAGAACTAGAGGCATCCATCACACCGGAGGAATTAGCCAAAACTCTAGAAGACATTAATCTCCAACTTGACAAACACACTAAGGAAATTAACGAACGCAAAATTTGCAAATTCCGTCGAGACACCCTCGACTACAAGTTAGGAGAGGTATACACCTGGGCTGATGTATACGCCCAGCGTCGTTGAAATAAACCCTTTAATCCAAACACTGACACGTCATCGTCAGGGAGTGAAAGTGCCAATCGCCCACCAAGAAAAGCCATGTTTGAACCATCAACTTCGGGTGAACCTCGTGATCTCAGAAAAAGACCTGGCCAAATGAATGAAACACTACCTACAGCAGGGCCTTTTTTAGAGGTAGGATCAGACGAAGCAGACGACCCCGGCGGGGAAAAAGAAGTGGAAAGAACAGTGGAAGAAGCCCAACCACAAAACAGAAATACCAGGAAACCCAAGGGGAAGAAGAATCGCTAGTAATAAATATTTCTGACACGGTGCTAACCACACAGGAAATGAAACTACTGCAGAAAGGAACTTCATTCATTCCAACTAGTTCTACAAACCTCCTTGAACTAGAGTTAAGCACCTTCAAACTTACTCGGAAATTACGCTTAAGGCATTTTTTCGAAAACGTATTACCACCAGCAACCGACCAAAAAACGGACCAACTACTTGGTTTAAAAACTACCAGCACCTACATGCCACCGTGCAGCCACAAGAGTATTGAAACCTTTGAGACGCTTGTTAAACAAGATATATCTAAAATAAATTTTTCAAGAAAAACAAAACAAAACACCACCATGAAGGATAAAGACACTCTCAAAAAGATCGCAAGCAACAAGGACATTCAATGTGTCAAAGCAGATAAGGGCGGCGCCTTAGTCGTCCTCAATACCAACATGTATGAATCAAAAATCAAGGAACACATTTCTGATCCTGAAACTTATATGCAACTTGGCGGCAATCCAACCGAACAATACAAATCGGAATTAAGAGATCTTGTCTTAAGAGCACACGAAGATGGCACCATCGATGACCGCACCAAAAAATATTTGATTGTGGAATATCCTAGAAGCCCGACCATTACTATGCTCCCAAAAATACACAAGAACTTAAAAGATCCCCCATTTCGACCGATTGTGTCAACCAAAGGATCCCTTCATGAGCCCACAGGCAAGTTTCTAGACCGACACCTGCAACCAATAGTAAGGCAACTAAAAAGTTACATCAAAGATACCACCGAATTTCTCAACAGACTCGCTGAAATTGACATAAGATTTGAGGAACATTTGTTACTTTGTACCGCTGATGTGAAGAGCCTCTACACATCCATTCCTCATGGAGGTGGGATTGAAGCTATAGAAAAAGTTCTTCTGAACAGCAAGATCACAAACTCTTTACAGACTTTTCTTATGGAGCTCACAATATTTACACTATATCACAGTTATTTTAAATACGATCAGCAATGGTACCTCCAAATGTCCGGTATGTCAATGGGCAATTGCGCAGCACCGATGTATGCGAACCTTTACATGGCAGAATTTGAATCTACCCATATCTATGCGAACTCAAACTGGGCAAACAACTTAAAACTATATGTTCGTTACATAGACGATCTATTTTTCATCTGGAAAGACACCCGTGAAAATTTAGAAACAGCCTTAACTGATTTGAACACCAAAAACAATCGCATCACCCTCACATGGAACATTGATGAACACGAAATAACATTCCTGGATGTTCTGGTAAAAATCACCGAAAAAGGATTGGAAACAGACCTTTTCCGGAAAACTACTGATCGTAACAATACAGTACATCACAGCAGCTTTCACCAGAACTCGCTCAAAAAGAATTTGCCATTTAGCCAGATGTTACGAATCAAACGAATCGTATCAGATCCTGAAGCATGCACTAACCAAATGGAAAAAATGGCCACAAGATTCCTCAACAGAGGTTACCCACAAGAGGATATAACTGAAGCTATGAGAAAAGTGTCAACTATTTCACGCCAGGAAGCCCTCAAAGGATCTTCGAAAAAGAAGAGAAAAGAACAGTACTAGTTTCTAGATACTCCACATCCAGTAAAACACACAAGAGTATCATCCTCAAACACTGGCGCATACTGTCATCTGAACCCGATTTTGGTAATTTATTTGAAAATCCTCCTATCTTTGCTTACACCAGGACTGAAAACCTAAAAGAAATCTTGTCTAAAAAGCCTATGGAACGAATTCTCTACACTGGCACACGCCCGTGCCACAATTGCAACAGCTGCGATAATGTAATCAAGGGAAACAGCGTGAGTCACCCCATGAGAGGGTTCCAAATTAAACTACATGTGGATGCGACATGTGATTCAACGAACTTGAACTACCTATTGAAATGTCCATGCGGCATGATATATGTGGGAAAAACTACCAGGAAAATAAAAATTCGCCTTAACGAACACAAATCGAACATATGCACCAGAAACCAAAAATCAAGCGTTGCAATGCATTTCAATGAACTCAACCATAATGTGGCCCAGTTGAAATTTATGGTGCTAGAAACCATCTGCAAAATGGAAGGAAAAGACAACAATAAAGTACTTCTATAACGAGAGACAGCTTGGATCTACAGATTACAGGCGATGAAGCCATATGGTCTTAATGACCGAATTGAACTCAGTTGTTTTCTGTAGTACCTATTCATGATACATTCGTTTCACACATGCAGCTTTTGTACAATGTAGCTTGGGCATGTAGACTATGTATTTCATTTTATCCCTGTTAGTTCACCCCTTTTTTGATCAGTCACTTTCCTTCTATCACCCCTTTACAAAATGGCCGCCACATTTACCGACACATTATAGTCCCTTTTTCATTTCCATAATGCACTCCGTGAGCCACCCCATAACCCACTCTCTCATTCCGCTACAACTTCGTTAGCCACGAGTAACTCCGCCACGGACCTCTGAGACGATTTCACCATTCCTGCACATCAAGTAAGTCGGAACACCGACAGAGACCCGCCAGTTTAACCAACGCGGGGTCCGAACTGTTTTCTAACCGCATGATTACCTTTTCACTTTTCAGAAACATGAAATCTTTAATGTACAAGGAATGTAAGTGTCTTTCGCTTTTCCCCATCCATTTTTTCACCCACATCCATTTTTTTCACCTACACCGGTTTATAAGGTCTTTGTGTTATGATTGTACCCGCCACTCTGCATGCGTTCCCGCATGTCCCCAGACATTGAAACCATGCTATTTACCTGATTGCAATGTTATTTTGAGTTAGATTCCGCATTATAAAAGCGTGTTATTGTGTTTACAGAGCTCCTTGATAAAGGGCACTTCCCGCCCGAAATGCATCGGAGCCCGTCTTGAAATTACCAACAATTATTCTTTTTTGAGAACAAACAAAAAATTGGAACTTATGATTCTTTGAACTTTTTTCAACTAATGATTGATTAAACAATTGATTGGCACAAGCAAAAACGGAGTCTGTCTCTTCATGACGAACCCGAACGGTGTGCCCAGTTTCAAGGATGCGTTTACACCCCAGTGACGCACTCAACACACGATTTAACTAAGACGTACACGGACGGTTACGTCACTTGTTGGAGCACCCACAACCTCTTAAATATTGCTATAGAAATTCACATAAAGATTTCTAAACATTAGCTGTGCGCCACGCCTTATAGCTTTATAGCTCTTTAATAATGTAATACCTGCACTTTCACAATTGCTTTATTAACCTTCCTGCTTTCTCAAATTTGCTTGAAAATGCACCATTTTTCCACTATTTTTTCAAAATTTTCTCGGGGGGAATTCCCCCCGAACCCTCCTTAGGGGGTTCGGACTCGCTCGCTACGCTCGCTCGCTACGGTGCAGTATGATTATCAGTTACTGCCTCACCACTTTCAAATGTCACCAGCCGCCACTGAAGAGCAAGGTCTATTTATGGCGATTTCTCTATGATAGTTACCACAAAAAGGTCCGCCTAAAGACCCTGCTGGGGGGGTTTAAAGCATGGAAAGCTGTGAGGAAACTGTTGGGTATAGGACGACTTTCATACTATTCCCCTCTAGGCAGCAATCCGATCCTTCCTGAAATCTTTAGAGGAGCCTGTATTGACAGATGGATTACAGCTGGAATCACGCATATCGGATGTCTTTTTGCAAATAAAGGGTTACACTCTTTTGAAACCTTAAGAGAGATATATCATATGGAGTGGAGGGATTTTTTTTAATTTCTGCAAATCAGAGATTTTTTATTACAACGGATCAGGGCAAATACCGCATTTGGTAAAATAATGGTAGCCAAAACATTTAAAAAATCCACGGAATTCACCATTGGGGGGATGTATTCGCTCTTATTATCCCTCTTTCCAGATAACCTCGAGAAAACAGCACTGAAGTGGCAGGGAAAAATAGCCATCACTACTGAAGAGTTTAACTATGCGTATGGTTTGTCCCGAACCATCCTTATGTCAACAAAATTGCAAACACAGTTCTACAAAAACCTGCTTTTTTATGTATTATACCCCTGACAGAATCGCTAAATGGGGGAGTGGGAGGGGTACTTGTTGTTTTAGATGTATGATACCTAACGCTGATTGCATACACATATTTTCTTCCTGTTTAAACTTATCCTCCCTAAACCTTAGCATTGAATGGTTCTTAACGAGCGTGTTAAAAACTGAACTAACCCTCTCTAATGAAGTGATTATGCTTGGGGCAACTAGTCTCGCTGACCCCCGCCCGGGACATGAACTAGTATTTATTGCCATGGCGGTCTTAAGAATTTGTATTGCCTCCGCCTGGCTAGATTCTAATCCTCCATCTTTCCAACAATGGTTCTCTAGATTGTTATCCATATTTAACCTAGAAATGGCTATATATAAAAGAAAAGGCAGAAGGCGGAGGGCTAGGGTGCTGAAAATCTGGAATCCTTTAATTGAATGGTCCCAACTCCAAGGTAATTCCCTGTAACATGATGTATCAATCGGCTTGATTTAAAAACTGTAAAATATCAATTTGTAACATTTGTAAATTAATTGTCGCTTATAGTTTATCAGATTAAGTTTGTATCTCTCTAAATAGCAGAGAAATGCTTTGATTGTTTAATTCATCAAGCTATTATTGTATGAACTATTAATCCAATTTCCCTAATTCCTATATGTTTGTATCCGATGTATTCTCTGCTCATCTTTCTTTTTCTTTAGTCTTGTCTGACCCCGGGGGGGGGGGGGGGGGGTTGCTTTGTAAATATAAAATCCAAGAGAAAGATATATTTTTTTAAAACAAAAAAGAATGGCGCCCAGCCGCAGCCCGCACCACTCCACAGCAGTGCCGGCACCAGTACGGCAGGACCAGAACAGGGGGACCCTACTACTCACTAAGGAACCAGGGTAAGTATTCATAAAGGAAAACAGTGATTCCTGTGGACTAATAAAATCAATATTGATAATAGTGTGCGAATTTGCAATATTAGGGCTGGATTGAGGCCAGAGGAGGATGAAAACACATATACCGATGTTCCAGTATTTGACAGTTGTATTTTTATATTTCAAACATAAAAAGGAATAAGTACATAGGAAAGATCAAAAAAACATGTGCGTAGTGTCTCAAATGAACGCAGGAACCTAGAACAATAGTGAAAATTGTGACAGTTGTTCCTAATGTTTCCAAATTTTAAAACAAGTCGACCATTAACAAGTATACACAGTGTGAACAGCAACCCTATACAATGATAAGCATTGTGTAATGGTTTGCTTTCTTTTTGTGTCAACGACGTTCGACCCTCTATTAGTTGTGGGGTCTCATCAGGACCTACAGATGTAGGGACATCACGGAGTTCGATTGCGCAGCCGTGCAAAAGGTGTGTGCAAGACGTGGTGAAAGAAAGAGAAATACTTACAATGGGACCCAATGGTGAGTAGTGGAGGCTGGCAATCTGTGGATATTGGGCCTTGTAGTGTGTTTGAATCAACACTTCCCTGATGGGATATTCAGAATAACACCATCAGCGGGACGATCCTCTGCGTGAAGACCAGAGCAGCACGAGTCTGCTTTGTGTACATGTCAAATGACCTTTATACAAAGCAGACTCACACTCCACTGTTTTCCTTTATAGGCACCAGTACGGCCAGCACCTCACCGGAGATCCGGGGGGGAAAGGGCCCCTCCTTGCCCCCCCCTGCGGACGCCCATACTTGCTTCTCCTAGACTTTACCCCCACATACACAATCCACCCACTCACCTGTAAGCATTGTGTTTTTTTCGTTTTAGTCATTACAATAGCTTGACAGCTGAGTATCTTCTTAACACACTTGCGCACTGAATTGCAATTGCAATGTGTAACTATTGCTCTGTGCGCTCGAGGCCAAGGTTTGGACGAGCATGTGTTCTGAACACTTTTAAGCCCCGCTGACAGCCACTGTGAAAATGTTGCACTGCCTTCACCCTCAACTTCAAAGGTTGTAATCGTGACCCATTATAAAAACCCACTGTTGGACCTGGTACTCGCCAGGTAGCGTTTCCCTAAACTTTTAATTTATGCATATTGCCAGAGGACTCTGTTGTGCATATGGGAGACAACTAGACATAGTGGTTGGCGTGGGCTGAAAACCTGTTGAAGTGTAGCTCCCTGAAGTGTGTGCTCTCTAAGGGTTCACCCATGGGTCTCCTGTTCTCTCTGAGATATTAGGGACATTAAAGATCTCTATTGAGGGACCTACACCATCGACATCTGGAGAGTGGTGCCCTCTCAAGTGCCCACATTGGATACTGAATTTCATCAGGTAGTACGGTGTGAGCGTGGAACTAAGACTTGCGCCTGAAGACTGGATTACCTGGTGCAGAGCCCAGAAATCTAGCCCGCATCTAAGGGGTGTGGTTCCTGTACTGCATGGAACCTGACACTCATAAGTGTCTTGTGGTGGTGAGCAGATTCACCGCTTGTGGGACCCTCGTGGCTCACTTTGTCGATCGTGCCACATCTCCCTTGTGTGACATGCCAACTGAATGCTCATTGCGTACGGTGTCTGTTTTACAGGGTGCTACACGCAGAGGTGGGGGTGTACGCGGAGTAGTGCCTCGTTCTATCTCGTGTGGCTCTGCTAAACCCACACCTGTGAGTGTGACCGGATTGGCCTAGTGTGCCGTGAATCATCGTGCACTGGATGTTGTGCCTCATTTCCAGGTAGATATAGAATTTATTACTCTTTCATGATATGCCCAAATTGTTCGGGGCACCTCATACTACCGAGGGGTTCTCCTGTGTTACTCCCCATTCATCGGTTGTTCCCTTCAGAGACTGCGTTACTCCATTGTGCTTTGAGACCTGTGGGTGAATTTCCCGAGTGGCTGCTGAACTTCCTGAATGGCTGCTAAACTTCCCTTGTTTATATCTACCTTTTAATTAAAAGTTACTACATATCCCACCTGTTTCCCGAGGACCCAGACAAAGTGTGACTTCGGCTGCATACGGCCTAGTGTCGGGGAGGAGGGCTGGTTATCTTCCATCTGGAGTATAGGACCATCAGGGTAACGAGAGGGTGGAGGGAGGCTGGTGCCACGGAATCTGCAGGGTATCACCCATTTGACCTACTGGGTGCTTGTAGCATCGCAATATGGTGCTGAGTACATATGTGTGGAAGAACATTCCATTCAGACTGAGCTGGTACCTGTCACGGTGTGGAGTGAGAGTGTATGAGTGATAGTGTGCGGACTGCCTGTAATTCACTACACTGGCTGGCGGTGATGCGTTATACCTTGATTTCATGCCAAAAGCATAATACATCTGGCATTGGGTTTACGCGCGTGACTATGGTCTGTGGTGCTGCTAAAAAGTGTTTTATTTCATCTATGTACATATCTTTGATATCATTGTAACTCCAGGGTGTCCCCTACAACTGTGTGGGTGGGATTGTTTTATCAGGAAGTGCTAGAGTGGACCTCGGGTGGAGAGCATGTCCCACTGCATAAGGGTGCTCTCTCTGTGGGGGGTGCGGGTTTAGATTATAAATTGCCCTTATTTTGTATACTATTGATATCGCCATAATACGAGTCAGCCTAGTATTGCTAGTACTAATTCCAAATGTGTTTTATGCCCAAAAAGTTCCTGATGTTCATATTAAAATTATTGAATACAGCTGTTAAATATAAACGTTTTTACATGCATCCTGTATGAAATCTCTGTTGTGATGCTCAGTGCATTTATCATATGTGACTGCTGTGCATTTGCCTTACACATTGCGTCTGAATTAAGCCTGGCTGCTCAGTGCCAGGCTACCAAAGGGTGAGCACGGGTTAAACAGCAAGTGTAATCTCCCACCCTTGATGGGAGCAGTAGGTTCTGCCAAACTGGGGGCAACCATTCAGCCAACCAGAAAGTGCCTGTTCCAATACCCACCCTCAACTGGAACACGCCCCATCACCTAAAGGAGACTTGATGCTGTATGTAAAAAATTACACAAACACAACATCCTGGAAAAAGCAAACACCCTTAAGAAATGCAGGATTATGTAAAACAAGTGAAATGTTCACAGGAACTACATGACTGACCTGAATTACCTTAACATTTTTTTACAGTCATTCTTCAGTCATTGATCAATGATTTTTTCTGTAAGGCTAGGGACATATATATAATGACTGATAAAGACCCTTTTTAAGGTCAGGTTTTAACTACTGCCAGATCTGAAACTGGAGACCCGCCCCACTTAAAGCCCTGCCTAGAGGTAAGAGCTGCCAAATTTGCAATTGGGAAACCAGACTCAACTACCGGACCCAGCACAACATCCTAAGATTGGGAGGAAAACACAAAATCTCCCTTGCCAAGCTGTGATGCCTTTGAGCCAAGTTTGATCTAAATGAACTGCAAAAACACAATTCCACTTGGTTCTAGCTATAAATTTAGAATCTATTGCTATTGATATAGGGGTGCTAATAATGTGTCTGAGCTTGCAACAGGTCTTTGTTGTGTCATATTGTGTTTTGGGAGTTCACCAGCAGGTACCTGCTTTTACTCCATTCAACAGGTTTCTACTGCTCTACCAGCTTATAGAACTTTTCACTTTGTATGTGACTTAGCCATTTGTACTGTGTTTTGTCCATGAGTGTGCTGGGTAGTTTGCCTAACATGGTTTGTTGGCTGTATGAATGATGACTGTGTCAGTATGTTTTAGCAAAGCCAGTGCATATAGCAGGAAAAGAAGTTACTAAAACATTTTTAAAAGCCTGTTGCTCTGACAAACCACAAGATCAAAAGCAATTGCTTTTGGTACACACTGGATGTATGAGACAAAGAATGTAATGGTCCTGGCCCCTTGATATACCTCCGTAAAAAAAGATTGTTGTCCAGAGATTTTCATTTTTGAGTTGTGCTTTTTTTTCATTAGAGAAGTAATTTAGCTTGGTACAAATTGCTAATTCGGGCCATTTATTTTTCTGGAAGACATTTTTAAAAGTGGCGAATGTGTTGCAATGATAATGTAATATTTCAGGAACCTGGGACCTATATACTTCATTTTGGTGTCAAAACATAGGTTTTTGGGGTCAAGTTGTCTTTAAGGAGACAGAAAATAACTTCCCATGAGCAGCCCCTCCTCCATTTTCTAAAATGGGGGATCTATAATGGTGTGTTTTAGCCATCATATTGGTAATTTATTTGAATATGGTTTTTGTTGGAGGTTTTCCGTTGATACAAATTCGTAAACATGAGTGAAGCAGGTGGAAGCAGAGGATCTTTACCTCCTTACAGAATGTTGCTAACTACAAAATCTGAGGACTCCTCAACAAAGTAAATGTGACCTATGCCAAACTAATCCCAGAGAAAAGCTAACATCTACTGCGGCTGGACAGAAGAGAGTGTGAGATGCTGCAGAAATACAGCAATACGAAGTTTAAAAGGATTGAAATTGATGGGTGAAGAGGATCAAATATTTTATCATTGTAACAACAAGTGCTACAAGGCGTATATAATGGAAAAAGTTTAGAAACATTTTTCAAAATATTGAAGAAACCACTGAATCACAAAAAGAATCAGAGTCTTCTAAGAAAGCGATGACAACCAAACATAACATGCTTATCCTTGTCCACCTTCAACAACTGTTCAGAAAGCAGAGGATCTTCAATGTGTTATCTGTTGTTTATCCAGAGCAAGGGCCAAAGGAATTGACAAAAGAACAATGTACAGAGTATGTGAGTCTCAAAGGACAAACATGTTTTTATCTGCACCTAGTTTCTTCCAAGATGATGTTCTCAGCTGAGTAGCTGATCTAAACAGCGAGGTGAATGTATTTGCAGCTGATTTGTATGTCCATCTGAACTGCATATGTGCATACATTCGAAAATATAAATGTACAATGAGCTCCTAGCAGCAATGTAACTGCCAGCCTTCAGTTAAGTTTGCACTCTTTGAAAAAGCAAATTAAGTTTTAAAGTCACTCTCGAGGGCTGGCTATGGGTTCACACTCAGTGAGATTGGAGAAATAATGATCAGCATTGATGAAACTGTATGGATCCATAATAATGATATTAAGATTTTTCTGGTGAGAACGTGCAATGACAGAATTTGGTTTTGTCAGTCTAACAAAAAGAATGAGCTACTTATGGTGCTCTGAGCGGATTTGACTGTTGAAGTTCTTGCTGCCAAAATTGGATCACAAGATGCAGTAGAATCAGCAGGAACGATTTTAAGAAACGCCCTGACAGATTTTTTTTTTTTTTTTTTAAAAACCTTTATTAGCAAAATTATGGAAGTACAGATTCTCGCCTACAACCCTTCGGGCCGGCCAGGAAAACATCACAAGGTATAACATAATACACAGCTCATCAGCCGACAACCAGGGGTCCGGCAGCCATGGTAAGAAGATCGTTAAGTTCCAAACGACAGGATACAAGCGGTTTCATTTTATAACATTCAAACAACAAAAGAAACAAGGCTGCACTCCGATCATTATAGTCGTTTCGTGTGTGACAGGAGGAGGCGGTCAGAAATCAATAAGGGAGACAGGAGATGGTTCAGGACAGGAAAAAGAAAGGGAGGGAGGGACAGAACGGGAGCCCAGAGCCAGTGAAAACATCGATAAATCTGTACATGTGAGAGCCGGAGTGTACAGTCAAGGGGAACAAGGAGTACCAGGGGGATCTACGAAGGGGGGTTCACAGATGTCCCCACGGAATGCATTCCACTGGTTCCATATCCTACCCCACTTTTGGGGCCTGCCACGGGAAATGTAGACAATTTTCTCTCTGAACATGCACCAGTCCATGTTGTCTTCCCATCCGGAGACCAAGGGAGCCCTCTGAGACCCCCATAGCTGCGCAATGTCCCTCTTTGCGATCATGTTGCCTAGGGTCACCCATTGAGTCTGAGCAACATTACAGTCGGTCGGTTCCCACACATTCAAGAGACAGCGCCTAGGTTCAGGTATCAGTCGAACATTCGTGACTTCATTCATCACGTCATGCACTCCCCTCCAGAAGGACTCAACCACCGGGCACTCCCATACAATATGAAGGAAAGTAGCAAGCATACCACAACCCCGCCGACACAGTCCATCATCAGAAAAACCCATACCCATCAGTCGAGGACCAGTGACATAGACACGGTGCAGGACTTTCAGCTGAACAAGTCGCAAGCGCGCCGGAATCGCGACCTCTTTAGGAGAGGACACCGCAGCCTGCCAATCTTCATCGTCTAGCTCCAGCCCATCGGCAGTCCAGGCGCCACGCAAATGGACCAGCAAGTCCGACCGAACATTAATGAGTTTTTTATAAATAAGAGAAATAGTGCTGTCTGGAACATGACCGTCCAGCACCCTATCCTCCAGGGGGGAACTCTCCGGAATATCAGAACCGGCCGGAAAAACCGACCCAACGGCGTGGCGAACCTGAAGATATCGAAAAAATTCCGAGTCGTGCAGACCATACTCCTGCTGTAGTTCCGCAAAGGTCTTCACTCTATCTTTAACCCAAAGATCGCTCAATTTACTAATCCCGATGAGATCCCATCTATCGAACCCCTTTGACGTCCATAGTTCACCCAGCCTCTCCGCAGCAAATAAAGGGGTCGCCCTGGTAAGCCTATCTGTCCACCCGGTAGCCGCGGTCGCGCTGCTCCAAACCCGCACCGCCACTGCCGTGGGACCCGTCAAGTTCCTCCTAGCATTCCTAGAATAAAATGCCCTATAGTAATCCCCCCCGGGTAGAAGCCAGCGGTCCATTTCAAAAGCCGGATTCGGGACAGGACCATACATAGCATGGTTCACGGCACTCAACTGGGATGCCCAATAGTATCGTCGTATGTCGGGTAACGCGATGCCCCCGTCATACCAGGGTAGCGTGAGTTTGGCCAATGCTATACAGGGCCGACCAGCCCACACCAGCTTCCTCTGGAGGGACTCTATTTCACGAAAATAGTTAGCCGGCACCAAATCTAGCGTGTTTTGGACGGCATACAAGAACCGGGGGAGGGACATCATTTTGAACAATGCCGCATGTCCCAAGGGGGACAGGGGCAGATTACACCACGCCGCAACGTCCGACCGGAGCCGAGCGAGCGGAGGCAGCAAATTCCGATCATAACGCAGCACAGGGTCAAGTGAAATGTAAATCCCCAAATATTTAAAACCATCAGTGCAGACCGGGATCGGACATATTCGGGGCAGAGAAAGAGGGTCACTAGTAAGCGGAAAGACACAGGATTTAGACCAATTGATAACCAGCCCGGAGTTGCGGCCAAAAGAGCGCAATACGTCAATGAGAACTCCCAGCGATTTGCGGGGGGACATCAGATATAACAGGATGTCATCGGCATAGAGAGAGACTCGGTCCTCAAAATCCGGAGACCAACGAATACCTTTTAGAGAGGGTTCCCACCGAAGCCAGGCGGCCAGCGGTTCAAGCGCAAGCGCAAACAACAACGGCGACAAAGGACAGCCCTGCCTCGTGCCACGCCCGAGGGCGAAGGGCGCCGAGGCTCTGCCATTAACCACCACCTGCGCAAGCGGCTGTTCATACAGGAGTTTAACCCAGGTGATGAATTTAGGGCCAAAACCGAACTTGGCGAGGGTGGCCCACAAATACGGCCACTCAACCGTGTCAAAGGCCATCGAAGCATCGAGAGAAACCAAGATGGCCGGCTCACGAAGAGATCCCGCCCTCGCGATGACGCCATGCAGACGGCGAAGATTGAGAGCAGTATTGCGCTGGGGGATAAAACCGGACTGATCTGGATGAACCAGTCCGCCGATCACCGTGACCAGTCGATTTGCCAGCATTTTTGCCAATATCTTTGGTTCAGCGTTCAGAAGGGAGATTGGACGATACGAGGAGCAACGCTCGCGGGGCTTACCATCTTTATGAATGACCACGATGGAAGCCAGCCTCTGGTCCCTGGGAAGGGAGCCAAGATCTCGCGAGGCCGCGAACATGCGCAGCAAATACGGCGCCATTTTGTCTGGACACAACTTATACAACTCAACCGGTATACCATTAGGGCCCGAAGCCTTCCCCGAACGAAGGGAGCGAATGGCAAGCGCAACCTCATCAGCGGAAAAATCAGCCTCCATTAACACCCCGTCAGACTCCGAGAGACTGGGCAGCGCAAGGTCGCGAAGTAACAAGCTCGAGTCCTACCTCCGGAGGCCCGAGACCGGGGCATATACGACCCGAAAATGCTGAGCAAACACCTCAACTATCTCCACCGGGTCCACGACTCGCACTCCATCATCTCTCTCAATCACTGGCACCACACCATTCAAACTGTCTCTCTTGTCCAGCCACGCAATCAACTTCCCGGCCTTATCACCCACATCATAAAGTCGCCCCTGCTGCACGCGATGCATCGCCTCAGCAGCAGCAGTCACAAGTGCCCTGTATTCAGTTTGCTTAAGAGCCAAAACATGCAGAATCTCAGGCATCACTCCAGCCTCCAATCGCCCCTCAAGCACCGCATTCTCAGATTCCAAACTCACCACCTCCTCTTGGTTGCGCCGTTTCTCATCGGCCACAAGGGACAAGGTCTGACCTCGGATCACCGTCTTATAGGCCTCCCACAATGAAACAGGGGAGGAGACAGATCCCTCATTTTCTGCAAAATAATAGTCCACACATTTGACCACCTCGGATCTGAGTCTAGGGTTCTGGAAATGCCACGGATTGATCGGGGCGATACGGCCCCCCGTCCCCAAACAAACGTCTAAATGAAACCATATCGGGGAATGGTCCGAGATTCCCCTAGCCAAGTGCCTGATTTCACGCACCGAGGCCAACTGCACCATAGGCACGACAATATAGTCAAGTCTCGAGAGACTTCCGTGAGCCCCCGAATGAAAGGTATACTGAAGTTGGCCAGGGTGCAGCTGCCTCCAACAATCGGCCAACCCAAAGGCATCAAGGAATTTCCCCAACCACAACTGCGATACAGGGAGGAGCCGGGGGGGGCTACGATCACTCTCACCATTTGCCACTGAATTGAAGTCTCCGCCCAGCACAAGCAAGCCTTCGGGCAAGCCCAGAATGACCTCGCCCAAGTCAGCGAACGTAGTAGACTGCAGCCCAGGCGGAACATAAATAGACAGTATGGAGATCAATTTCCCCTCCCATCTCCCGGTAATGCCAGCATAGCGGCCCCTATCATCTAACAGTGTGGTATCCACCTCCAAGGGAAGGGAATGCCTGACCAGGATACCAGCCCCTCTCGATCCCGAGGTGAAGCCGGAGTGCGCCACCAAACGATAGCCTCTCCTGTGCAAAGCGTGGCACGTGTTGCCCACCAAATGGGTCTCCTGAAGCAGGACCACATCCGGGGAGCACCTCTTCAAATATTGCAGCACAATCCCACGTTTTATCCTGTCCCCAAGACCATTAACATTCCAGCTCAAAACCCAGAGCCCCCTACCCCCATCCCTGAAGCAAACCGACCGCACTCCCCACCTCGAAACAGTCAAGTGAAAGCAAGTGATAAACAGAGCACAGCCTCGAAACAAACAAGAAGAAAAAGCCCCCCCCCACCCCCAAGGAACCCAATGGTAACAAACCCCCCACCCTGCACCCCTGTGGTAGACCCAAAAGCCACCCCAACTTGCAGTGTGCCTGTCGCCCCATTAAACTAACCTACAGAAAGAGAGAAAAAAAATCCCCAGAGGAGGAAGATCCCTCAGACCCCCCCACACCCCCGGGCATTCACATAATACTCAAAGCACAGTCCAACAGCCCCTGCGATGTATTCCGGCTTGCCAACGTAGACTCACTGCTCCTGGTCCTCCATGCCCCCCTCGGCTCCTCTCGAGTCGTCCGGGCCCTCGGTACGCTTCGGCAAAGTGTCCAACCAGTCACTCACCACCTCAGGGCGGTCGAAGAAAAAGGCACGCTCAGCATGTTCGATTCTCAGGCGAGCCGGGAAAAGCATGGCATATTTCAGTCCCAAGTCCCTGAGGCGCCTCTTAACGCCCGTAAAGCCCATCCTCTGTTTCTGGACAGCTTGCGTGAAGTCTGGATAGAAACTAATCGAAGCGTTCTCAAATTTAATGGGCCCAGTGGTTCGCGATGCTTGCAGGATAGCGTCTCTATCGCGAAAGTTAAATAGTCTAGCTATAATAGGCCGTGGAGCGGCACCCAGCTTCGGCTTGCCTCCCGGAACACGATGGGCCCTTTCGACCGCAAAAAATTTACTTAGGCCCTTCGCCGCAAGATGCTTCAACACAAGGTCCTCCACCAGGATATCAACAGGCATATCGGCAGAATTCTCCGGGACACCAACGATGCGGACGTTGTTGCGCCTGGCCCGGCCCTCAAAATCCTCCAACCAATTGGCAAATAGGTCACAAGTGGTCCGAAGAGTACGGACCGTGGTCTGGAGGTCCGAGACATCCGTGGTCAGACTAGCGGCCTTAAGATCAAGAGACTTGACACGCTCGTTTGTTTTCCCAAGGTCCGCTCTGATGAGGGAAACATCAACCGCCACTGTGTCTATTTTAGCAGCCAGGGTTTCATACAGCTGGCCCATACTGGATTGAATACTCGCAATGGCGCCCATCACGTCTTTCAGAGTAGGCTCCTCGTCATCAGGAGCACCGTCCCCAGTTTCCTCCAGGGCACCACTCGATCCGCCCGGGGAGCCCTTAGGTCGAGTAAAGCGATCAATAGTCTGAGAGTGGGTGGCCCCCCCTCGGGACGAACCTCTCGCGCCGCGTCTCTCGACAACTGTCCTGCCCGTCATGACCGGGGAGAAACTTCAACTGGAAGTGCGAAACTCGGGCAAAACAACCTCCGTCGTGGCAGGCACCGAGTTGCGAGTGAATAAGGGCACAGCACAAGCACTAGGCTGGCAGTTGCAGAGTAAGAACCCAGATCGGGAAGTGGGCTGGCACAAGGAGCAGAAACGAAACCAGTCATGCGGAGTGGAATCCCACTGAAGAAGTTTGGATTTTTACCAGTAATACCATCTCCAGGCACAAACTATGCAACAATATACACAGCTCTAAAACCTTTTTCAAAATGTGTGTGCTCAGCTTGAAGACCAACCTATCCTGCTAATTTTCTACAATGAAGGTGTTTTCCTTATTATTGCTGACATTTTTATGAACAATCCAGTAGAATTTGATGATCTTTATCCACATTTCCACAAAACAAAAATTGTGTTACGGTGTGCAGGGAATTATCTCAGTGGATGTGGCATAGAGAATGCACTTAATGGGGCTGAAATCTTTGGAAGCAAAAGTCTCCGACCAGTACTGAGTGGAACTCATTATGTTTGTTCATTACAGGATCTGCTCACCATATCTGAGGCTAAAAAACATTGTGTTGGAATGCTTTTGGGAATAAGAATGACAAATTAGGTTTTGCATATCTTATCTTGGAAGTGAACAAGGCACAGGGTGCACTTCATTCAAAAGATATAATGCAGAGGCATGCAATGTTCAATACACTTAGTTCACTTAGTACACTTAGTGATTGAATTTTGGCAGCAAGAACTTCAGGAGTCAAATTCGCTGAGAGCACCATATGTAGCTCATTCTTTTTGTTAGACCGACAAAACCAAATTCTGTCATTGTACGTTCTCAACAGAAAAATCTTAATATCATTATCTGAAACATCTGAAAACCAAGTTCGTAGAGTTTGTCAAAGAATATGAAGAAAAATCTGAACTTTGCAAGTACTGGGGAAATGTTTTATCCATGATAGCTCTACTGAAAAACTTGTTACATGCTTACGTGAGTCTGGGAGCCTGTGTGCCGCCGGGAGTCAGTAACAGAAGAGGATGGAGAAGAGGCGGCGGCCTCACACATATATATGATATTTTATTTTTTCTTTGCAAACAAACTCACCCCCTCTGCTGCCTCACCTCTTCTGGTCCCTAGCAGCTGCCACTTCCGCTAAGTGACCCTCTCAAGATGTCATATTCTGTACATGGACACATTAAAAAAACATTCTACTTGATCAGAAGATGTATAAATGTTTTAGATCATGCATATGTAGAGAAAGATCTGTGTGAACGTGGTTGAAAAGATATTGATGGGGTGCTAAAATAAACTAAATTTTTAAAGCGTCTACCCACCAAACGTACACGTACATGTTATTGCAAGACCTGTGCTACGAAAAGGAGTCTCTGTGGATATGCTCTTCTCAAATGTTCAACATTCTGCAAATGTACCACGAGAAATTGCTGAAACGAATAATGAACTATGAAAATGTGTCTAAAACAGAAGTGATAAACATTTTTTTCTCATATTCAGATCATAAACATTGTTTGGTGTAGACCGTTATTATTTGTTTAATTTCTACATATGTCTCTTCTTCCTCTATAGTACACACCATTTTGGAAAATGGCGAAAGTGTTGCTCTGAGGAGTTATTTTCTGTCTCCATAAGTTTACTTGACTCCCAAAACCTACGTTTACACACAAAAATGAAGTATAGGCCTAATGGTTCCTGAAATATTACATCAATACTGCAACACATCTGCCATTTTTAAAACTTTTGTCCAGAGAAATTTGGTTCGAATCAGCAGTGTCTACCCAAGCTTAATTGCATCTCTAATGATCCAAAAACACAAATCAGAAATTCTAATCTCTGGACAACAATTTCATTAAGGAGGTATATCAGGGGGCCAGGATTATAATGCTTAATGAATCAGTGTATTACTGAGATGTGAAACAGCCTCTCCATGGCAATGCAGAGCTTGAGGAAGTGGAATGGTGCATCAAACAATGAATAATATCAGGTCTAAGAGTAATACTCCTCTGGCTGGGGCCAACTCCCATGCTGTGTACAATATAAGTAATTAGCTGAAATAGATTGCAGACAGCTGTGCTGTCAAGCCAGGCCTAAAAATGAGGTGGCAGAGGGAGCAAGTAAGCTGATATATATGCAATCCATGGGATTGTGAGATAATTGTTACATGCTTACGTGTTCACACAAAGCTTATCAAATTGATGCACTATCTAATGTTTTGTGTTATTTCATATAATACTTCCAACATGTTATATGCAATGTATTACAATGTGGGACATTTCCTTGCAGAATGCACTTTTGTTTCATACATGTAACTTAATTTCTCTGTGCCTTGCTCTTGGGTGATAGTTCTTTGTGTGTGGGACACTATCTGACCAGGAGCGGCACACTACTAGTCCTGGTGTTTACATATCCCAAGGAACAATATCAATCTAAGTGCCTAGTTTCTGGTACGAGTCCAGAAAATCTACCTTTCATGGATTCAAAGATAACATGCAATCAGAAGATGTTTGTCCTACTCCTTATTGTCATTGCAGCACAGTGAACTAAAATTACCCCAATCTCGGCTCTCTGGATTATGTACCTCGTCATGCAGTCCTCACTTATGAGCGCTGATGGCTCTTTCGCAGCAGTGAGGTAATTACCCTCCCTCCAAAACATCTCAGGCAGAGATCCTCCCCCCTTCCCACATAGGTGGTCTGTACCAGAAGTGGCCCAATCCTGCTCTGGGATGGCAAACAACAAGTCATGAAACTCAAATCTCATGTCAGAAGGTGTGGAATTGGGGAACCTGCCTTTACAAAGTAGGCTGAGCCACCCATGCCATTTCCCTTCAAGCATAACACCTGCTTGAACCACGCATCTGCCTTAATCGCGCATATTCGTGGTTGGGGCAGATAGCAGTCAAGTATCTGGATGGGCCGGAAGAGGAAGTTTCTGAACAGGAAGCTGCGGATGCAGACAGGTAAAGGGGGGAGAAGCCGGATTTGTGAGGGGGGTGGCAGTCATTTTTAGGGGTGGGGATTGGTTTTAGGGCTCAGGGTGTGGAGAGTCTGAGTAGTTTTTGGAAGGAGCCAGGTTTTAGGGCTCGGGGGAGTGGGGTAGTTTTAATGGCTGGGGCAGAGTTTGGTGGGGGTAGTTTTTAGCGTTGGGGTTGGTTTTAGGGTTCTGGGCGGGGAGGTCGGGCAGTCTTTTTAAAAGGGAGCAGTGGTTTTAGGGCTGACGGCAGAGGGAGGGGATCGGGGTAGTTTTAGGGGCTGGGTTTGGGGGTAGCTTTTATGGGTGGGGTTAGTTTAAGGGTTCAGGGCAAGGGGTTCAGGCAGTTCTTTTAAAAGGGGCAGGGGTTTAAGGCTCAGGGCAGGGAGAGAAGGTCAGGGTAGTTGTAAGAGCTGGGTTTGGGGAGAGTTTTTAAGGGTGGGGTTGGTATTAGGGATGAGGGTGGGGAGTCGTGAAGTTTTGTTTTTAAAGGAGGTAGGGCTTTAGGCCTTAGGGTGGGAGAAGGGTCGTTTTTAGAGCAGCACAGGGGTACATTTTAGGGCTCAGGGCAGGGGGGCTTGGGTAGTGATAGTTTTCAGTAGGAGGCAGGGTTTTAGGCCTCAGGGCAAGGGGAGGAGAAGGGTTTGTTTTAAGGGCAGGCCAGAGTAGGTTTTAGATGTCAGGATGGGGGCATGGTAGGTGACAGGATTTTAGGGCTGAGCGCAGGGTGGGCGGTTGGGACAGTGATGATCTTTACCACGCATATCCCTTTACCAATCATGCCTTTACAAAAGAATTGCGTGGTAAAGGCATGGGTTATTAAGATGCATTTGTGGTCGGGACCACATTGTAGAGGCATGTTTGATTCAGCCAAGCGTGCGCCTCTGTCATACTACCCTGGAATTGCTTTCATCTAAATACACCTCTGAGGTTCACTTAGGCACCTAGATCAGCCCACAGTGCCATAGAAGCTGGCTCACAGTTGACTTCTGCCTCTCTTGTTGCTGGTGAGGTATTGGCTACTTCTCCGTTATATAGCTCAAAGGTGGCATCTACTGTGAAACCAGTTGTTTCTCCGCTAAGGCTCTCATTGTGAGGGCCCCACAAACTTCAGTGGGTTCGGTGACTGGAGTTACCAGCCCCATTCGGAAACACAGGGGTTTTGGTATTGCTGGTCAAATCCTCCATAGTGATATACCTAGGATTCTAGCATTTGTTGTCTACAGCTATTTAGCACAACAGGTCCACACAACATGAAAGATGTCCCGGAATTACTTCCAGATCAGCACAAACAAAATTGTAACCTGGTCCTCAAGATGGCATTAACTTACTACAGGTCGAAACGCCGTTGACCTCCCAGCACAACTCTTGGCGCAACTCTTTGGTTCACAAAATTGTTAATACATTATAATTTATTTTCTGTAAAAAACCACATGTGAACTAAAAAATATCTTGTAAATATTGTCTGCCCTGCGCCGTCTTTCGGTGTGTCACTTGTCACTTGCGCCGTTAACTTTGTGTTTCATGAGCACTTAGGTGCATACGTTTATTCGGGTTACGCTCACATACAATGTGAACAGGGCTGATACTGTTCCCTTGTCCATACCTGTCTTAAATAAATATTGTGCCTTGTATCTCGCTCAAACCCTGGGAGTCTCCTGTTTTTCCTTTTTGCAACTAAATGTGCATGTTTTATTAACACACCACTTGTACAGGGCAGGTAATCCTAAAGGGATGATAAACGTAGTGACAATCTGAAGAAGAAATTTCAAGAGAAAAGACAGGCAGCTAACCTCCTGGAGCCATCCCAACTTCAAGCAGAAACACAGGGCCGATAAACTATGCAATATTGCACTACATTTGAATTAGTAAACTACATACAAGATACATTGTGACGTTGTGCAGTAGTAACACAAATTATTTACTTAGCAGGTTTAGGTATAGTGCATGCATACCTGACCACCATTACACTGTTTGTGTCAACATCACCAATCTCTAATTTTCAGATGGGAAAAAGCAACATATTTTCAAAAAGGCAAATGCTCTTTTTAAAGAAGCTGTCTCTTGATTTTCTGAACCAGATTGCTATCAACATGTAACTGAGCTTGGCATCACTTATAAGTTTCTGAACACATTGAGGTTTATCGGTTTTAATCACACACGGCTGCCATCAAGTATCCGGTGCCTATTGCTTTTGGTTGTATGTCGTGGCCAGTAGGCGGAAGTTCTATTGGTGTCAGTGTTGGAGGGTCAATTGGGATTTATTGTCTGCAGGAAAAAAGTAGGGTCTGGAATTGATTCTATTACAACCTCTCATAGTTGCACACCCAATTCTCATTCAGAGACTATGGTTAAGTCGCTCAACCACCCTGTAACTGGTTTTCATTCTTTCCAAGTTACTGTATCTTTCAGCTAAGTCTATAGAGAACTGATGAGTTACCCAGCAACTACTACTTGTTACAGGTCTTTTCTACTCCTAGAGAAAGGAACTGTTTACCTTGAATAAAGGGGTAGTCTACATGTATAATTTCTTAGGGATGGCCTTCAGGAGATATCGATGGAGGGTTGCTCATTTAGTATGATCAGTTGTCTTGGCGACAAAGGAAGTTCCATTAAAAACAACGCTGAGACCTGCCTAGTGCTGCAGAGAGAAATGAGATTGTCGTTGACCTCAACCCCAGGAGGGCATATGCAGACTTTCTCAGGGTTACAATTACACATTTTACACAGATTTAGGGAGGAGTCCCTAAGTAATGTCTATTAGTTGATAGACCACCACTTGGGTCAGAGACCCAAAACACCCTGTACTTGAAAGATTAGAGTGATCTATCGTAATCGATAGTGCATTGTATGTTCCATTATCTCACAGAAAAGAAGATCGTTCTTTTTTTTCACAACAGAATGTTATTGTTTATTGTTCCGCTGAATGGTGGAGTCCATGTGGGTGTTAAACAAAAGAACCCCATCAAAAGGCAGGTCAATCAGACGCTCCCTAATATTCTCTGGAAAAACGCCATCCCTCAACTAAGCATGGCTACAGAGAGCTACTGAACTTGCCATAGCGCGGCCGAGAGCATCAGAAACATCCAAGGCTGAACGAAGAATAAACCAGGCCTACTCCCGGCCATCCAACACATGGTGCAGCAGATCAGCGTGGACACCTTAGTGGGAGGCACGAGACAGAAGAGACTCCACGGAATCCCACAAGCTTGAGGTAGCCCTGGCCAACACACAAGGTGTGTTGAGCGCTCACAAAGCAGCACTAGAGGAAGTGAAGATGTTACGCCCCGATGAATTCAACCACCAGGCCTCCCGTGATGGAGGAAACAACACCAAAGGCACGGAAGGAAAAGCAGTCTGTAGAAGAGGGCCCTGGGTAGAAGGGTGGAAGAAAGGCAGACTGGATTGTGCGGAGCAGGACGTGGCGGTGTAGGAGCGGCTGAGGCACCGGATCACCCGTGACAGGGCGTCCCCAGGCCCCCAGAAGAGAATTGTGGAGTGAAGCTTTGAATGGAGGAAGCAGCTCCCATCCACCAGAGCCCTGATGGAGAACCTCTAACAAATGGTCCATAGGGATTGGGGTGACGGGGTCGCCCATGTGCAAAATGCCAGCGGCCGTGGAAATGGCCTGCACAAAAGCTGCACTCGCCTCCATAGGGCATCGCGGGGGAGAGAGCAATTCCTCACCAAGGGTAGTAATTTAGAATCATGGGTCCCCGTCAAACAAGCCACAGCATGCCACCTGTCCTGTGACAGAGAAGAAAAGATATTTCTTGATCTATCCAGTAGTCTCGCATCTTTTAGTCAATTTGAAGTGAACCATATATTTTGTAATAAAAGTTCCATCAGTTCTAAGGAAGTTTCTGTAGTTTAAGAACTCTAAAGATTATCCTTAGTTAGCATCATAGTTACAGTCACCCTATTGCATCTGGATGTAAACATAACCCTGTGTTAGTCTGTATTAATCACCCATGTATCAAATCTAGTATGGCACGTTGACACGTGGAGAACATTACACCCCACTGCATCTGCCTACACATTCTTTTTGGGCGCACACGAGTTCTTCTCGCGGCTAGACTATTTTTTTCTCTCCAGGGTGCATACTCATAGACTGCTCTCAGCGGATATTCTTCCTCAGGGGCTATCGGATCATTCACCTGTCTCCCTTATTCTCTCCCTGGATCCCCGGCGCTCCCAATTTCGGTGGCGACTCTCACCGTGGTTGCTCCGAGATGCTGAGTATAGGGCACATATTCATAAATCCATCTCAGAATACTTCTCCCTAAATGCGGGCTCGGTTGCCTCCCCTTCTATTTTATGGGAAGCATTGAAACCCACCCTCTGGGGAGCAGATATTGCCTTTTAATGGCTCTGCGCCGAGAGTGCAGTGACAAACTAATCTGATAGAGACTACTAGCCGCAGATTCCTTAACGTAGAATTATCCCCATGCGTGAGACTGGATCCAGAAAACTTTCTTTGCCACAGCATCTCTGTGCGCCGGGGGCGGTACCATGTGACTCCACCCTGACGTCATCTGCGGGCGTGATGTCAGCGAGGTCACATAAGCCCCACCCCGTTGCGCTGACGTCAGTTTCCTTCTTTTCTGCATGCAACGCAGATCCAGATCGTGTCCCTCACCTGTTTTCAGGCCTTCTTTTCATGCTTTTGCATTGAGGAACAGTGTACGAATGCCTTCGGGCTTCAAGACGTGTACTTCTTGTACGTGTCAGATGTCGGCGACGGACCCTCACCCTATTTGTATGTGGTTTTGGGCAAGCACCATGATTCTACCAACTGCGACGCTTTCCAGCATCTGAAGCCGAAGTCTCGGTGGGAGCGCCGGATGAAACTACTTTCGGCCTGCTTGTCCAGATCAGTGTTGTCACGGCGTCCGTCCCCTACTTCGGAAGGGTCCAGAAACCGCCGATTCCGACTACGCCATTGCCCTTCACCGAGGCCCCATGGGTGTCGCTCGCCCACCGGTAAGTCTTACAGCTTGTCACTGAGGCCTGGTCCCCGTTCTGCAGAGGTCTCGGGTTCTCCTCGAGAAATACGGCCCGCTCGTCGCCACCCTACCCGCCATTTCCTGGCAAAGGGGACTAGGGCCCAAATGGAGGCCTACACTTCAGCCTTGCAGGCTTCTTTGCCCTCCTCTTCTTCCTGAGACATTCCGCCGATCCCTTGCCACTTGCGGGGCCTTTAGCAGAGTCGCCGGCAGTGTCAACCCCGGCGCCGACGGGTTCGGCTTCAGGTTTTGGGGGTGTGGTGTCGTCGAGGTGCGGCCCTACGGGGTTCCCCTCTTCGACCCACGGCATCTCTGCCTCACCGCAAACCCCCAAGGAGGTCCCTGTGGTGTCGCAGGAGGTCACTAGGACTCACGGTTTGTCCCCGAGTACCCCTCAGTCCCCAGGGCAGGCTTTACCGGAAGCAGAGTTGGCGCCCTATCCTCCCTTGCCCATGCGGCTCCACGGGTGAGGGCTAAGGTCCAGGGCGCCTCCCCGGGTCTCTCTCAGCCCTCTACCCAGGCGGCTGCCTCATCGGAGGTCGAGTCAGCGCCTTTTCAGCGCCGTTCTTTAGCCACCCCTCGCATCTTTTAGTCAATTCGAAGTGACCCATTTATTTTGTAATAAAAGTTCCATCAGTTCTAAGGAAGTTTCTGTAGTTTCAGAACTCTCCAGATTTTCCTTAGTTAGCATCAGAGTTACAGTCACCTTATTGCATCTGGATGTAAACATAACCCTGTGTTAGTCTGTATTAATCACCCATGTATCAAATCTAGTATGGCATACGACTCACCTGGTCCTGTCATAAAATAACATTGCTTTCTTAATGTCTCTTCATATATTTGTAAATCTTGTAATTCAATGACAACTTCTTACAAAATTGTCAAATGTCATAACTGCTTTATTGTGTTGAAAGCATGTCTCTAACCTTATTGCGCTTGCCCCTATTGTATACTGCTAGGCCGCTTTTCTACGAGTCAAGTCCCATATCCGTAATTCGAAATGTATATCCTATTAACTATGTATATTTCTCCTAGTTGGCATCTAATTGTCTACATCATGACATTCTTACTCCCAGTCTTCCTCAGAATCACTTCATGACATTAAAACCATCATAACCATGTATGTGTCCTAGAGTTCCCCATTCATACCGCATGTAGCGTTTCCTTACATCATAGTCATCTAGACACATACACAAATCATTGTGTCATTGATACTGCGGTTCACACTCCACACGCTACTTTTAGTAAAAAAGGGGTAGCCAACATAGTCATATATTATGCCCCAGAGTGCCTAGCTAGCTTCACTGTCTGAAAATGCGCACTTATTGAAACCGGAATCAGAAGCTGAGAGGTGTGGCGAGTTCAGGCAAGGAGCAGCGGAGTTTGGGACAGTGGAGGCGAGTTGCAGAGGCTCGTGGCCCCCAGGTGCCGGGAGGCTTGACACGCAAGTCTTGCCTGCAGGCACGGAACAAAGGCACAAGCAAGCGGCAGTGGCGGCCTTGAGCCAGGCGGGTACCATCTAGCAGAGGCCGACCTCAAAGGGGGCCTCGAAGGCCGGCACCATAATGGCAGCCAGAGCCCAACAAGGAGCTGGTACGCACCACCGGGAAGCGCCCTCAGGCATAGGGGAGAGGGCTAACCGCCCAGCAAAACACGCGCCTAAGAAGTGCCAGGTCACCGGACAAATGGGGGGGGCCAGATGAGGGTTCGGATACCCCAATCAGTGGCGCCGCCTCCCCTCCCCCTTCCAAGTGCAATAGGGAAAGGAGGAAGGGGGGATATAAGGCGACGCTCCCCCTAGTGCAGCTTGCTTCTACATCATGGAGCTGGAAGAGCGGCGCCAAAAAATTTCGAGACCCACCCACTCACACCTAGGTAACAGCAGCGTTGTATTGCTGGTGGAAACAAAAGGTGTATTGGGGTGGAAACAAAAGGTTTATTGGTTTGGTTATGGAGACACACTGACATGGCGGTGTGTAGAAGGAGGGCCACACACTTTGGGATGCCTTACGGCAGGGTGAGTAGGCCTGACAAAACAGGGTAGCAAACGGAGACGGCGCTCGCACCCCAGCCCCCGCCAGACGGCAGGGCACAAAAGAGACTAGCAAGGTAGCGAGTTGGGGCCTAACTCCAGGGAAAGGCTACTCCCCACACGGAAAGGGGTGCGGAAAAGAACAATCTATGAACTGTCAGGGTGATTTACAACCCTAGGATATGCAAATGAGCAAAAGACAAACAAGTGATTTATGACCAGCCATTGATTTATGGCTGATGATTTATGATGATCAGGCAGAATGATTTATGACAACAAAATGATGACCGATCGTGGCAGAATGATTTATGATACCTCGATGATTTATGACTAATGATTTATGGCTGCTGATTTATGACGATCATGCAGAATGATTTATGACAGCAAAAGGATGACAGATTGTGGCATAATGGTTTATGACACCCCGATGATTTATGAGCCGTGATTTATGAAGTCCAGCTGGCACCAATAAGGTATCCAGAAGAGTTACATATGTATGACATATGTAATAAGTAATAAACTGCGACCAACAATGACCACCAAATATAATTACTGTTGGCGGAATTTAGTAATGCAGATGCAGAGGTATGGTACTCTTCCTGGAATGGGCACAGTGCGGGCGTTATGCAGCACCCTCCCCTCGGTACCAATTCATGGCCTCCAATCGACCGGTGTTTCAGCCAGCTAGTTCGTGACACCTGAGGGTGCTGTACTGCGGCGTGCATGGAAAAGCGAGGGCTTAATACAGAGGGTGAGTGCTTGGCCCACTCATTTAACCTGTGCCCCAGACTACTCCTGTATTGCCCTGCTTCACGGCTCCTTTGCCTCTCACCCGCTCCAGCCTACCAGGTGGCCCTCCTGTAGTGAGGTCATGGGATTAACTGCAGACATGGCTAAGTTAGCATTAGTTAGTATATGCTTGGCAGCCATCTTGCTGCTTTTGCACGCGTTACTACATTGCTTTATTCTTGTGGATAGACTGCTGGTGCATTCTCGCATGAGAGCTGTCTGCTTTTCACACATTTAGCTGTACACTGTACTTGTCTGTACAGCGTGTTCAAGGTTGAGAAACAATGTATGCTGTTGATTCACTTTGGTCAGTCCCACCCCCATAGACACAACACACAACTGAAAGTTGAGTGCTTTTAATATGGCATCGCATGCATTAAAAGGCACTTGGAGAGATTCATTCCAACGAAGAAGAGCTGTGCTTGTCCTGAGATGCAATTCCTTGCATCAAAACTTGGAGGTATGGGGTCCCCCTAACAAAGCCTAGAGGTCTTCTGTACTTATAATAAACTAGCTTATAGCACGGGGTGGGTGGTAAGGCACTGTAGTCCTGTTTCCACTATCATTATAATATGATTTCCCCTTTTGTGCTTTATGGAATTGTAACGATGCTGATTATATTGTTCTTATGCATTTTGTTGCTAGTATTGGCTTGTGTACTGCATTATAGAGCACGTTAGTTAAAATAAACATTTTATATTATATCGTGTCTCTATTTACTCTCATTGTGGACAAGTATGAGTGCTTGAACGAAAGAGTGTTCTTCTTCCCGCGATTCCTGAGAGGGACGGAGTGACATGCTCTAGGATGTCTAATCATTGGTAGCTTCGCTGTAGTAAGGAGAACAAATGAGACACTATAGTTAGTCAGATTGGGGTTCTGTGCACCGAGGTGGGTTTTCTGGTAGACCACTACACACCAAGGCCCTGGTTTCCTGCGCATAGTTCTGTGTATGTGCAGAATCCCTGCAACATGTCGCACCTAACGTTTGGTCGGGTTCTTATTTAAGAAGCACTCAAGTAGTACTGGCGCTTGTCCACAATACCCACACTTCTGTTTTCCGGTAAACAGTTGTGACGGCATAACATATCTATATAGATGTTTGAATAGGTCTTTTCAAGCTTGATATAATTAAACGTTTTTTCTTTTGAATTACTACCCTATATTGCGCTGCCACGCATTAAGTTGTTCTTCTTTCTTAGTCCTTATGGTTGATGTCGATATAGCGGCTTATAGTCGCGCACTGCTCCGTCGTCATTTGCATGCATATGGAGTGCCGGACGCAGGTATCAAACTTATTTTTGCGGTTGGAGCTGATCCAGCTTTCCACTTTGAGGTGTTTTATTCTAGGGTAGCCTTTCCAGCTGTGAATGGAGATGCTAACTTGTTCCATGTATACACTCACACTGCAACACCGAATGCATATCGGCCTTATGGAACTCTTGAAGTTCTGATTTCGGCATGGCAACACCGTATTTGGTTTAATGGCGCTCTACCCCACACAGTGACTCCGGTCCGTTTAGGCCCTTCATCAATTCCCAGGGCCACTTGGCCAGTTTTGTCCGGGTACACACTACATCCCCGTTATTTGGCAGTAACAGTAGCAGAACTTGTGTCTTTCACGGCTCCATAATTGAGGTGTACAGAACTCTAGTGCAATACGTCTCACGCAATCTACAGGTAGGAGCACCTGGGGTTGCTGCGCAACCAGCTGGACCTTGCGGACTGACTATTAGTCCTGTCATGGTTAATTCGGTTATGGGCAAGAGTCCACAGAATATGGATGATTCACCTTACTGGCTTGCAGAGAAATTTGACCAGCTGGAAGCGGTATTTCCGAATACCACCTCTGTGGAAAAACACAGGATTTTAACTATTAGTTTGCAGAAAGACTTAATACCTGAAGTATCCGATTGTGAAAATTGGGGTAAAGTGTTCGCGGCAGTGTATGTGAAATGTTTTGGCACACCTTCTATGACAGTGCTCTCCTCCATGATTAAGCGTGTTCAAGATGAGCACGGAGCGGAGACGGCTGTGGAATTGGGGATGTGGTTGGTTGGAGTGTTCGACCTAGTGGCTGATCAGATCCTTGCTAATGTCAAGGAAGATGCAGTTAACTTTCAAGTGTCTAATGCCTTGCGCCTTGTCCCAGAAGATGAGAAACCCCACGAATTACCAAAAATTATTGCAGATGCCTATAAGACAATGGGCCGCAATAGTTTGGGTGTTAAACATTTTGCTAGAATACCAGCACAACAGCAAACACAGATGGCGCAGTCGGCAACAGAGGACAGTCCAATATTTCCTAAGAAGAATTGGAAAAATAAAAAGCAGGGGAAGCAACAACAGAAACAAGGGTCGCGTGCAGCGTCACCGGTACCCGAGTCTTCTGAGCACACTTATGATTTGCGCGACTGCGCAAGAATTAGGTCTCCTGACAGATTTCAGATTCCTGATCAGCGCTCTTCTCGTTCTTCACAGGACACATCAGGCTCACAGGCTGGTGACAGAGAACGTCAGGAGCGCAGAAGAGGTCGAACTCCCCGCAAGAAAGTGTGCAACCTTGTCAGACTGACGGAAAAGGAAAACTGGAAAATTTTCTCCTTCATCGCCCACTGTTCGGAAAAATAAAGTTGGTGCTTTAACAGCGAGATATGCCACAGACGGTGAGGACAAGGCTCCAGAACCTAACATGGGCAGTAATGCTGCTAGACAGCGCAGCGAAGGTTACCATGGTGCAGCAAGCACTGCTTACATTTCTGGAGGTGACAGCAACTGAAACTTTCATCACAGTTGAAACAGCGAATAACCAAGTGGCTCCCCCTGACAGATTATATGATATAGTCCTTATAATTAAAGGGATTTTTTTGGAAAATCTTACTTCTCCTTATGACATTTTGTTGGCCGAGGCAGATTGATTGACCCCCGCCTTTTGTTCTTGCTGCTCCGAGGTGGGAGGAGGTGATGCTCCTGAGTTTTTCACATAACGTCTCCAAGGAGCCTGCAAATGCTTTTGCAGAACAGTGGGCTTTGATGCTTGCACCGGCACTGTACCGTACTCAGGTGGGCTGGGATAAAGATTCTCCCCCGAATGAGATACCATTACGGTCTATGCCACAGCCACAACCACAGTATCCCATTCGGCGGGAGGCAAAAGTTCCAGTTTCTGAGATTCTAAATCAATTAGAGTATCAAGGAGTAATTGAGACATGTGTATCACTGATGAATAACCCTCTGTTTACCGTAACCAAACACGATCAGTCGTACCACCTAGATTTGGATTATCGGCATTTGAATTCTCATTGTTGCACCTGTGTGGTTCAGAATACCCATAGTTCTGCTCTAGTGAACAGTATAGTTCGTAAAAAACTACCTGTGATATTTCCAACTGCTTTTTCAGTCATAAACTGTCACCTGAAAGCAGTCAATGGACCGCCTTTACTGCCAGCGGAAAACAATAACAATTTCAGCCTTTGGCAATGGGCTGCAAAAACACCCCAGGTGTATTCGCCTCCCATGTCGTCTCTTTGTTGGATGGCATAGACCCTGATGCGTACTCGTTCATTGATGATATTTATCTCACGGATGACTAATTATGGCCGCATCTTTGTTGAGTGGACCGCATCATAGTTTTGTTTGCGGACTACACTATAAGTTTAACTTTGCAAAATCACACATTGTAGAGTACACAGTGTTGTTCTTGGGCTACGAACTCAATAATGAAGGTAGAGGCTTGGCGCCTCACTTCTTGGAAAAATGTGCACGTTTGCAACTTCCTACAACGCTGAAAAAACTGCAGTCTTTGCTGGGATTTTTTAACTTTGGTCGAACGTATATTCTCGAGTATGCCCAGCATATCAAACCATTGTATGCTTTGATACAACCTACTTTTTCATAACCCTGCTGGCTTCCGGAGCCTTCATCTATCCTGCAATATTTATCGTCTGATCTTCTTGAATCTAAGTACTTGTTGACAGGTGATAACCACACTAACCTGGTGATACGAATAGTGCCAGGTGCTGTGGGTTTCACATACTTAACGTTTAATGAAGGCGACACAGTACCTATTGCTTACAAGTCACATGTGTACACTTCAGCTGAACTGCGGTTTTCCACTGTTGAAAAAATCTTGACAGCTGTCCAGAATGCGATCCTGAAGGAACTCACCCTGGCACAGGGAAGCACATTTTGGTTGTCACACCATATCCTGCTCTGGAAGCAGTGACGAAGGCAAGTGTACCAAACTCAAAAGCTTTGTATCCACGTTGGATACAATGGGCTACTTCATTGACATCTTCGGATGTCACCTTCATCTTCGACTCCTCCCGGCAAACACAGGAGTTTTTACAGTATGAATTTGTTCATCCTGCTCCTATGTCTATGCGTCCGTTTGTATCATTGACACTGGTGGTTCAGTGCAACCGGCGACGGGGTCAAAGCATTCTTATTCAGCAGCATGCGCAATTCTGGCAGGTGCCATAGTGAACGGAGAGTTCAAGTCATGTGTTGTACACACTCAGGCACTAGGAGACTGTCTCACCCAATTAGCTGAGCTGCACGCTCTGGTGCTCGCACCTGAGTTTGCAGATCCAAATGTGACTACTCTTTGTAAGTGATTCTTACTACTGTGTTTAGTCTGTAAATAACAACTTACACTTTTGGTCTCAAAATGGCATCGTGATTCTAAAGGCAGCGCAATTAAGAATAAAATGCTTTGGGTTTGAGTCACAGATCTTAAAGAACGTCTGCCTCTCACACATGTAATTCATACTCTTGGCCACCAGGGCGTAGGAGTACACGCGGTTTGCAATAGTTTGGCTGATGAAGCAGCTAAATCAACAGTAGCCACGTTTTCAGTTGCAGCGGTTTCAAGATCCACGAATAAGATTGATAATGACATCTTGGCAGCAATTGCTGCTACAGAGAAAGGTGGCAATTACCCGCAGGGTTACCCTTCGAGATACTCTTATCACTTAAGTCCAGATAAAGTACCTTATGTGAGGATTAATGATGTTGGTGACAGGTTGATTCTCAACGCGGACAGCAAACTTTCCCTGATAACAGCCACATACGAAGGCTTGGCTTCGACCCATGCTGGAGTGTCTGCGACTGTTTCTATCTTACAGCAGTGTTACTGGTGGCGTGATTAAGCCATCCATGGTAACAAGTCCACCACAAACACCGCTGTGTATATCTAATAGACCTTTTGGATGTGTTTACTTAGGTCACTGTGGTCCATTTTCTTCAGATACTGCCTATAAATTCATCTGAGTTGCAGTTGATTCATGCACATGTTTCCTTTGGGTATGGCCACAACGCAGTGCTGATGCTCGAACTGTCATCAGGGATTTGCGTGTCTTTGTGGGAATTTTTGCGTGTGGCACTTTCCATTCAGACCAGGGTCCAGCGTTTGCCTCTAAGGCGTACAAGGAGTCCATAAGGTCTTTAGGAGTGCAGGTCAAATTTTCGTCTCCATACAGACCTGAGGGTAATTCAGTCTCGGATCGAATGAACTGTGACTCAAAGCAATCCTTGACAGCTAGGGTCTTAGGTACTGGCAGGAATTGGTTCGCCCATTTGCATAGCGTACAACGTGCACTAAATAATCTCCCTAGAAGATCTCTGGGTAGGCGGACCCAATACAAAATGCTCTTTGGCATGAAAATGTTTGTGCCAGACCTTGATGGTCTAGACATTGCGGCAACTGCCGCAGCCTTCGACGAAAATAATCATTCTGCTGTATTACAGAAGCTACAAGAGATCCAAGACGGTCGTGGAAAGGAAGATTTACCCTCGCCACTTATGCTGCACCGCAGATTCTGGTAGTTGGCTGGCTACTCAAAGTCGGAGACCTGGTCCTAGAGAAGGTGGAGAACAAAAAAGAGTTTGGCCCATCTTATCGTGCACCTATCCCAGTGCTTGGCCGTGAAGGAAACTCGTACAGTCATTTTACCACCACTTTCTGGTCGAAAAGACAGCAGAAACATCTCTGTGGACAATGTCAAGTTACAACATCTGGGCGATCCTGAATAGTATAACACCAGGGTCTTCATGTACAGTGATTTCCAGGAATCCAGTATTTGGCGCTTCAGACACTGGAGGAGAGAGGCGTCCCTCTAAAGAAGCTCTGTCTCTTTCGGATTCGGGGGCGGTCTCGCTCTGTTGGTTTCACTTTTAAGCCACGCCCCGAATCCGAAAATTTCGGAAGCTTGCGGCCGCCATTTTTTTTCCTGCCTGCAGGCTGTTCTCTGGGCCCGGTGCGGCCCGTCCTCCTCTAGCACAGACCGGGTGCTCTGTAACACGAGCCTGGACAGCCTTGGGGAAGAGCGAAACCCAGACCCAGGTGCGGCCTGCAGCGTGGTCCTTACTACTTCATTTTCAAGGTGAGGGGTCCGGCGAGGCCAGAGGCTCACAGGGGCGGTCGTCAAAGCACAAAGCTGCAGTGAGTTGCTGTTGCTCCCACTGTCCCTACTCTCCAGCTTCCTCCCATGTCTGCCAGTTTCGTCTGGCCCGCGGCGGCCGCTCGCCTTACCCTGCGTTGCCGGTCAGGGGGAAAGTGCTGGCTCTCCTCGTGATGGGACCCTGGTGCTGGGCACTGGATTTCGTCAATAGGAGCGGCCCGTGCCTTTCAGAGATCCGGGCACTTGGGCATGCCGACAATGGCCGCTTCACAGATGTCCCAGGGCTCCTTGTGCACTGCGCCACGTGATTAGACTCGTGGCCTCCCGGTGGGCGATGCTCTGGGCCGACCGGTCCCTTCTCTCTCTGTTGTCGACCCGTCTGGAGTTTCTGGCCTCAGAGGAAGAAAGAGGCGAGGGTGAACCAAGGCCACGCAGATTTAGGATTCAGCAGTGGCGGCAGCAGCGCCTAAGAAAAATCACTGCACCTGCGCATTTATTACTTTTCATTTATTTTACAAATGCAGCACTGCGGCGCTCTTACCCAGGAGGCCCCGGCTGCCGGTGCCTTGGCGGTGCTATCGCTCGGAAAGTATTCCCGCAGAGCTTGAAATGGAGGCATTGAGTGCAAGCGCTCTTAGAGAACCTGCTTGCTGTAGAGGAGGGTTGTCACCCCCCCCCCTTAAAAGTATCGAGCCTCTGAAGAGAAGTGCAGGCACTCAGTGCCCAGAGTACCTGCCCGTTTAAAGCACTGTGGGTCTCTTGCAGTGAGACGTGCGGCTGAACGCCCAGGTGCCAGTTATTGGTATTTATGGGACTCCCTTCTGAGCCCGGATTTCACTATTCATCACACAAGTCGGAAACTTTTGCCTTTCGGTGCGGAACTGAACCATGGGACGGGCTTCTTTAGGCATAAATACCGGCGACTCTAGAAGAGTACTGCCCGTGTAAGTGCTGCCCTCGCGAGGACCAGGGTGACTGGACGTATAGTGGCACCGCAGAAGGCGGCGCTACAAGGAGCAGTGTCAGGCGTGAAGTGTCTGCACTGCCCCACTTGGAAATCTTCACTGAGCAGTCTTTGACGGCTGAGTTTGGCCCCTTATAGCGCCATCTGGAAGTACATACCCTCTGCGCGCTACGCCGCCAGTTGCTGGTCAGGGAAGATACAGGACAGAAGGGCAGGATTAGTCAGGGGTCACGTAGCTCATGGCAGAGGAGAATCGGAGTTGCAGAAGCGATGATCGGGTGGCGCAGTGCTGAGGCGAAGAACAGGGTAGGGCAAACCGGTCTTAGTTGGGACAGGGCAGCGGGAGGGGGCAGAGCTGGGTCTGGCCCACACATAAGTGGCACCGCGGAGGGAGGGGCAGGCACTTACACTAAAGTAGAGATGGGTGGCTCGGAGCAGGCCACTGACCTGGGGCCAGGACAGAGCTGAAGTATGTAAATCGGGGATGGTGCGAGGTGGGGCAGTGCGAGGGTATGAGGAGGGAACAAGGCTGATTAGGTCAGGACATTTGCAGCACATCACTGAGGCGACAGGGGCTATGGTGGCGCAGAGGCGGGGCAGAGCATGGCCTACACAGGGCAGTAGGTTACATGAATACCATGGGCTCTAGCACAAGCAAGGGCAACGACAACTTTGGTTGCTGTTGGGGTAGTACAATAATCCATTATCAGGGTCCCGTGGGTGTCGCTGCAACTGCACCTACTGCACCATGGTAGCGACTTCTCTGGCTCAGGGATGAGGTTGCAAAAAGAACAACTGATGGACAGAATGCAGAACAATGTCATACATTAACCCCAGTACAGAGATCTGGGCCTAAATCCATCGTTTTTTTGCTCACCATGCCATTCCAGTTTGGACCCAGCCATGTGCAAATCAGTCTTGACCCTGCCCCCAATGGGAACTGTCCCGCCCAAACTGTGTGGGCTGTGAGAGCTGTGTGGGCTGTGAGAGCTGTGTGGATTGTGAGAGCTGTGTGGGCTGTGTGGGCTGTGTGGGCTGTGAGAGCTGTGTGGGCTGTGTGGGCTGTGAGAGCTGTGTGGGCTGTGTGGGCTGTGAGAGCTGTGTGGGCTGTGAGAGCTGTGTGGGCTGTGTGAGCTGTGTGGGCTGTGAGAGTTGTGTGGGCTGTGAGAGCTGTGTGGGCTGTGAGAGCTGTGAGGGCTGTGAGAGCTGTGTGGGGTGTGGGAGCTGTGTGGGCTGTGAGAGCTGTGTGGGCCGTGAGAGCTGTGTGGGCTGTGAGAGCTGTGTGGGTTGTGAGAGCTTTGAAAGCTGTGTGAGCTATGCGAGCTTTGCACTTGTTTTTCTTGCCTTCTGCCCACTGATTGTGCCGTTTTTTCTTGCCTTCTGCCCCCTGATTGTGCCGTTTGTCGTGCCTTCTGTGCCCTGATTGTGCAGTTTGTCGTGCCCCTGCCCCCCTGATTGTATTATCTTTGCCAATGTTTGTTCGCTGCTGGTATTGCCTTTGCCTGTGTTTCTTTGCTGCCGTTATTGTCTTTGCCAGTGCTTGTTCGCTGCTGGTATTATCTTTGCCAAAGCTGTGTGGGCTGTGTGGGCTGTGAGAGCTGTGAGAGCTGTGTGGGCTGTGAGAGCTATGTGTGTTGTGAGAGCTGTGTGGGCTGTGAGAGCTGTGTGGGCTGTGAGAGCTTTGAAAGCTGTGTGAGCTATGCGAGCTTTGCACTTGTTTTTCTTGCCTTCTGCCCACTGATTGTGCCATTTTTTCTTGCCTTCTGCCCCCTGATTGTGCCGTTTGTCGTGCCTTCTGTGCCCTGATTGTGCAGTTTGTCGTGCCCCTGCCCCCCTGATTGTATTATCTTTGCCAGTGCTTGTTCGCTGCTGGTATTATCTTTGCCAAAGCTGTGTGGGCTGTGTGGGCTGTGAGAGCTGTGAGAGCTGTGTGGGCTGTGAGAGCTGTGTGGGCTGTGAGAGCTGTGTGGGCTGTGTGGGCTGTGAGAGCTGTGAGAGCTGTGTGGGCTGTGAGAGCTGTGTGGGCTGTGTGGGCTGTGAGAGCTGTGTGGGCTGTGAGAGCTGTGTGGGCTGTGAGAGCTGTGTGGGCTGTGAGAGCTGTGTGGGCTGTGAGAGCTTTGTGGGCTGTGTGGGCTGTGAGAGCTGTGAAAGCTGTGTGAGCTATGCGAGCTGTGCACTCGTTTCTCTTGCCTTCTGCACCCTGATTGCACTCGTTTTTCTTGCCTTCTGCCCACTGATTGTGCCGTTTTTTCTTGCCTTCTGCCCCCTGATTGTGCCGTTTGTTGTGCCTTCTGTCCCTGATTGTGCCATTTGTCGTGCCCCTGCCCCCCTGATTGTATTATCTTTGCCAATGTTTGTTCGCTGCTTGTATTGCCTTTGCCTGTGCATATGTAGAGAAAGATCTGTGTGAACGTGGTTGAAAAGATATTGATGGGGTGCTAAAATAAACTAAATTTTTAAAGCGTCTACCCACCAAACGTACATGTACATGTTATTGCAAGACCTGTGCTACGAAAAGAAGTCTCTGTGGATATGCTCTTCTCAAATGTTCAACATTCTGCAAATGTACCACAAGAAATTGCTGAAACGAATAAAGTGAACTATGAAAATGTGTCTAAAACAGAAGTGATAAACATTTTTTTTCTCATATTCAGATCACAAACATTGTTTGGTGTAGACCGTTATTATTTGTTTAATTTCTACATATGTCTCTTCTTCCTCTATAGTACACACCATTTTGGAAAATGGCGAAAGTGTTGCTCTGAGGAGTTGTTTTCTGTCTCCATAAGTTTACTTGACTCCCAAAACCTACATTTACACACAAAAATGAAGTATAGGCCTAATGGTTCCTGAAATATTACATCAATACTGCAACACATCTGCCATTTTTAAAACTTTTGTCCAGAGAAATTTGATTCGAATCAGGAGTGTCTACCCAAGCTTAATTGCATCTCTAATGATCCAAAAACACAAATCAGAAATGCTAATCTCTGGACAACAATTTCATTAAGGAGGTATATCAGGGGGCCAGGATTATAATGCTTAATGAATCAGTGTATTACTGAGATGTGAAACAGCCTCTCCATGGCAATGCAGAGCTTGAGGAAGTGGAATGGTGCATCAAACAATGAATAATATCAGGTCTAAGAGTAATACTCCTCTGGCTGGGGCCAACTCCCATGCTGTGTACAATATAAGTAATTAGCTGAAATAGATTGCAGACAGCTGTGCTGTCAAGCCAGGCCTAAAAATGAGGTGGCAGAGGGAGCAAGTAAGCTGATATATATGCAATCCATGGGATTGTGAGATAATTGTTACATGCTTACGTGTTCACACAAAGCTTATCAAATTGATGCACTATCTAATGTTTTGTGTTATTTCATATAATACTTCCAACATGTTATATGCAATGTATTACAATATGGGACATTTCCTTGCAGAATGCACTTTTGTTTCATACATGTAACTTAATTTCTCTGTGCCTTGCTCTTGGGTGATAGTTCTTTGTGTGTGGGACACTATCTGACCAGGAGCGGCACACTACTAGTCCTGGTGTTTACATATCCCAAGGAACAATATCAATCTAAGTGCCTAGTTTCTGGTACGAGTCCAGAAAATCTACCTTTCATGGATTCAAAGATAAAATGCAATCAGAAGATGTTTGTCCTACTCCTTATTGTCATTGCAGCACAGTGAACTATAATTACCCCAATCTCGGCTCTCTGGATTATGTACCTCGTCATGCAGTCCTCACTTATGAGCGCTGATGGCTCTTTCGCAGCAGTGAGGTAATTACCCTCCCTCCAAAACATCTCAGGCAGAGATCCTCCCCCCTTCCCACAAAGGTGGTCTGTACCAGAAGTGGCCCAATCCTGCTCTGGGATGGCGAACAACAAGTCATGAAACTCAAATCTCATGTCAGAAGGTGTGGAATTGGGGAACCTGCCTTTACAAAGTAGGCTGAGCCACCCATGCCATTTCCCTTCAAGCATAACACCTGCTTGAACCACGCATCTGCCTTAATCGCGCATATTCGTGGTTGGGGCAGATAGCAGTCAAGTATCTGGATGGGCCGGAAGAGGAAGTTTCTGAACAGGAAGCTGCGGATGCAGACAGGTAAAGGGGGAGAAGCCGGATTTGTGAGGGGGGTGGCAGTCATTTTTAGGGGTGGGGATTGGTTTTAGGGCTCAGGGTGTGGAGAGTCTGAGTAGTTTTTGGAAGGAGCCAGGTTTTAGGGCTCGGGGGAGTGGGGTAGTTTAAATGGCTGGGGCAGAGTTTGGTGGGGGTAGTTTTTAGCGTTGGGGTTGGTTTTAGGGTTCTGGGCGGGGAGGTCGGGCAGTCTTTTTAAAAGGGAGCAGTGGTTTTAGGGCTGACGGCAGAGGGAGGGGATCGGGGTAGTTTTAGGGGCTGGGTTTGGGGGTAGCTTTTATGGGTGGGGTTAGTTTAAGGGTTCAGGGCAAGGGGTTCAGGCAGTTCTTTTAAAAGGGGCAGGGGTTTAAGGCTCAGGGCAGGGAGAGAAGGTCAGGGTAGTTGTAAGAGCTGGGTTTGGGGAGAGTTTTTAAGGGTGGGGTTGGTATTAGGGATGAGGGTGGGGAGTCGTGAAGTTTTGTTTTTAAAGGAGGTAGGGCTTTAGGCCTTAGGGTGGGAGAAGGGTCGTTTTTAGAGCAGCACAGGGGTACATTTTAGGGCTCAGGGCAGGGGGGCTTGGGTAGTGATAGTTTTCAGTAGGAGGCAGGGTTTTAGGCCTCAGGGCAAGGGGAGGAGAAGGGTTTGTTTTAAGGGCAGGCCAGAGTAGGTTTTAGATGTCAGGATGGGGGCATGGTAGGTGACAGGATTTTAGGGCTGAGCGCAGGGTGGGCGGTTGGGACAGTGGTGATCTATACCACGCATATCCCTTTACCAATCATGCCTTTACAAAAGAATTGCGTGGTAAAGGCATGGGTGATTAAGATGCATTTGTGGTCGGGACCACATTGTAGAGGCATGTTTGATTCAGCCAAGCGTGTGCCTCTGTCATACTACCCTGGAATTGCTTTCATCTAAATACACCTCTGAGGTTCACTTAGGCACCTAGATCAGCCCACAGTGCCATAGAAGCTGGCTCACAGTTGACTTCTGCCTCTCTTGTTGCTGGTGAGGTATTGGCTACTTCTCCGTTATACAGCTCAACGGTGGCATCTACTGTGAAACCAGTTGTTTCTCCGCTAAGGCTCTCATTGTGAGGGCCCCACAAACTTCAGTGGGTTCGGTGACTGGAGTTACCAGCCCCATTCGGAAACACAGGGGTTTTGGTATTGCTGGTCAAATCCTCCATAGTGATATACCTAGGATTCTAGCATTTGTTGTCTACAGCTATTTAGCACAACAGGTCCACACAACATGAAAGATGTCCCGGAATTACTTCCAGATCAGCACAAACAAAATTGTAACCTGGTCCTCAAGATGGCCTTAACTTACTACAGGTCGAAACGCCGTTGACCTCCCAGCACAACTCTTGGCGCAACTCTTTGGTTCACAAAATTGTTAATACATTATAATTTATTTTCTGTAAAAAACCACATGTGAACTAAAAAATATCTTGTAAATATTGTCTGCCCTGCGCCGTCTTTCGGTGTGTCACTTGTCACTTGCGCCGTTAACTTTGTGTTTCATGAGCACTTAGGTGCATACGTTTATTCGGGTTACGCTCACATACAATGTGAACAGGGCTGATACTGTTCCCTTGTCCATACCTGTCTTAAATAAATATTGTGCCTTGTATCTCGCTCAAACCCTGGGAGTCTCCTGTTTTTCCTTTTTGCAACTAAATGTGCATGTTTTATTAACACACCACTTGTACAGGGCAGGTAATCCTAAAGGGATGATAAACGTAGTGACAATCTGAAGAAGAAATTTCAAGAGAAAAGACAGGCAGCTAACCTCCTGGAGCCATCCCAACTTCAAGCAGAAACACAGGGCCGATAAACTATGCAATATTGCACTACATTTGAATTAGTAAACTACATACAAGATACATTGTGACGTTGTGCAGTAGTAACACAAATTATTTACTTAGCAGGTTTAGGTATAGTGCATGCATACCTGACCACCATTACACTGTTTGTGTCAACATCACCAATCTCTAATTTTCAGATGGGAAAAAGCAACATATTTTCAAAAAGGCAAATGCTCTTTTTAAAGAAGCTGTCTCTTGATTTTCTGAACCAGATTGCTATCAACATGTAACTGAGCTTGGCATCACTTATAAGTTTCTGAACACATTGAGGTTTATCGGTTTTAATCACACACGGCTGCCATCAAGTATCCGGTGCCTATTGCTTTTGGTTGTATGTCGTGGCCAGTAGGCGGAAGTTCTATTGGTGTCAGTGTTGGAGGGTCAATTGGGATTTATTGTCTGCAGGAAAAAAGTAGGGTCTGGAATTGATTCTATTACAACCTCTCATAGTTGCACACCCAATTCTCATTCAGAGACTATGGTTAAGTCGCTCAACCACCCTGTAACTGGTTTTCATTCTTTCCAAGTTACTGTATCTTTCAGCTAAGTCTATAGAGAACTGATGAGTTACCCAGCAACTACTACTTGTTACAGGTCTTTTCTACTCCTAGAGAAAGGAACTGTTTACCTTGAATAAAGGGGTAGTCTACATGTATAATTTCTTAGGGATGGCCTTCAGGAGATATCGATGGAGGGTTGCTCATTTAGTATGATCAGTTGTCTTGGCGACAAAGGAAGTTCCATTAAAAACAACGCTGAGACCTGCCTAGTGCTGCAGAGAGAAATGAGATTGTCGTTGACCTCAACCCCAGGAGGGCATATGCAGACTTTCTCAGGGTTACAATTACACATTTTACACAGATTTAGGGAGGAGTCCCTAAGTAATGTCTATTAGTTGATAGACCACCACTTGGGTCAGAGACCCAAAACACCCTGTACTTGAAAGATTAGAGTGATCTATCGTAATCGATAGTGCATTGTATGTTCCATTATCTCACAGAAAAGAAGATCGTTCTTTTTTTTCACAACAGAATGTTATTGTTTATTGTTCCGCTGAATGGTGGAGTCCATGTGGGTGTTAAACAAAAGAACCCCATCAAAAGGCAGGTCAACCAGACGCTCCCTAATATTCTCTGGAAAAACGCCATCCCTCAACTAAGCATGGCTACAGAGAGCTACTGAACTTGCCATAGCGCGGCCGAGAGCATCAGAAACATCCAAGGCTGAACGAAGAATAAACCAGGCCTACTCCCGGCCATCCAACACATGGTGCAGCAGATCAGCGTGGACACCTTAGTGGGAGGCACGAGACAGAAGAGACTCCACGGAATCCCACAAGCTTGAGGTAGCCCTGGCCAACACACAAGGTGTGTTGAGCGCTCACAAAGCAGCACTAGAGGAAGTGAAGATGTTACGCCCCGATGAATTCAACCACCAGGCCTCCCGTGATGGAGGAAACAACACCAAAGGCACGGAAGGAAAAGCAGTCTGTAGAAGAGGGCCCTGGGTAGAAGGGTGGAAGAAAGGCAGACTGGATTGTGCGGAGCAGGACGTGGCGGTGTAGGAGCGGCTGAGGCACCGGATCACCCGTGACAGGGCGTCCCCAGGCCCCCAGAAGAGAATTGTGGAGTGAAGCTTTGAATGGAGGAAGCAGCTCCCATCCACCAGAGCCCTGATGGAGAACCTCTAACAAATGGTCCATAGGGATTGGGGTGACGGGGTCGCCCATGTGCAAAATGCCAGCGGCCGTGGAAATGGCCTGCACAAAAGCTGCACTCGCCTCCATAGGGCATCGCGGGGGAGAGAGCAATTCCTCACCAAGGGTAGTAATTTAGAATCATGGGTCCCCGTCAAACAAGCCACGGCATGCCACCTGTCCTGTGACAGAGAAGAAAAGATAGTTCTTGATCTATCCAGTAGTCTCGCATCTTTTAGTCAATTTGAAGTGAACCATATATTTTGTAATAAAAGTTCCATCAGTTCTAAGGAAGTTTCTGTAGTTTAAGAACTCTAAAGATTATCCTTAGTTAGCATCATAGTTACAGTCACCCTATTGCATCTGGATGTAAACATAACCCTGTGTTAGTCTGTATTAATCACCCATGTATCAAATCTAGTATGGCACGTTGACACGTGGAGAACATTACACCCCACTGCATCTGCCTACACATTCTTTTTGGGCGCACACAAGTTCTTCTCGCGGCTAGACTACTTTTTTCTCTCCAGGGTGCATACTCATAGACTGCTCTCAGCGGATATTCTTCCTCAGGGGCTATCGGATCATTCACCTGTCTCCCTTATTCTCTCCCTGGATCCCCGGCGCTCCCAATTTCGGTGGCGACTCTCACCGTGGTTGCTCCGAGATGCTGAGTATAGGGCACATATTCATAAATCCATCTCAGAATACTTCTCCCTAAATGCGGGCTCGGTTGCCTCCCCTTCTATTTTATGGGAAGCATTGAAACCCACCCTCTGGGGAGCAGATATTGCCTTTTGTATGGCTCTGCGCCGAGAGTGCAGTGACAAACTAATCTGATAGAGACTACTAGCCGCAGATTCCTTAACGTAGAATTATCCCCATGCGTGAGACTGGATCCAGAAAACTTTCTTTGCCACAGCATCTCTGTGCGCCGGGGGCGGTACCATGTGACTCCACCCTGACGTCATCTGCGGGCGTGATGTCAGCGAGGTCACATAAGCCCCACCCCGTTGCGCTGACGTCAGTTTCCTTCTTTTCTGCATGCAACGCGGATCCAGATCGTGTCCCTCACCTGTTTTCAGGCCTTCTTTTCATGCTTTTGCATTGAGGAACAGTGTACGAATGCCTTCGGGCTTCAAGACGTGTACTTCTTGTACGTGTCAGATGTCGGCGACGGACCCTCACCCTATTTGTATGTGGTTTTGGGCAAGCACCATGATTCTACCAACTGCGACGCTTTCCAGCATCTGAAGCCGAAGTCTCGGTGGGAGCGCCGGATGAAACTACTTTCGGCCTGCTTGTCCAGATCAGTGTTGTCACGGCGTCCGTCCCCTACTTCGGAAGGGTCCAGAAACCGCCGATTCCGACTACGCCATTGCCCTTCACCGAGGCCCCATGGGTGTCGCTCGCCCACCGGTAAGTCTTACAGCTTGTCACTGAGGCCTGGTCCCCGTTCTGCCGAGGTCTCGGGTTCTCCTCGAGAAATACGGCCCGCTCGTCGCCACCCTACCCGCCATTTCCTGGCAAAGGGGACTAGGGCCCAAATGGAGGCCTACACTTCGGCTCTGCAGGCTTCTTTGCCCTCCTCTTCTTCCTGAGACATTCCGCCGATCCCTTGCCACTTGCGGGGCCTTTAGCAGAGTCGCCGGCAGTGTCAACCCCGGCGCCGACGGGTTCGGCTTCAGGTTTTGGGGGTGTGGTGTCGTCGAGGTGCGGCCCTACGGGGTTCCCCTCTTCGACCCACGGCATCTCTGCCTCACCGCAAACCCCCAAGGAGGTCCCTGTGGTGTCGCAGGAGGTCACTAGGACTCACGGTTTGTCCCCGAGTACCCCTCAGTCCCCAGGGCAGGCTTTACCGGAAGCAGAGTTGGCGCCCTATCCTCCCTGGCCCATGCGGCTCCACGGGTGAGGGCTAAGGTCCAGGGCGCCTCCCCGGGTCTCTCTCAGCCCTCTACCCAGGCGGCTGCCTCGTCGGAGGTCGAGTCAGCGCCTTTTCAGCGCCGTTCTTTAGCCACCCCTCGCATCTTTTAGTCAATTCGAAGTGACCCATTTATTTTGTAATAAAAGTTCCATCAGTTCTAAGGAAGTTTCTGTAGTTTCAGAACTCTCCAGATTTTCCTTAGTTAGCATCAGAGTTACAGTCACCTTATTGCATCTGGATGTAAACATAACCCTGTGTTAGTCTGTATTAATCACCCATGTATCAAATCTAGTATGGCATACGACTCACCTGGTCCTGTCATAAAATAACATTGCTTTCTTAATGTCTCTTCATATATTTGTAAATCTTGTAATTCAATGACAACTTCTTACAAAATTGTCAAATGTCATAACTGCTTTATTGTGTTGAAAGCATGTCTCTAACCTTATTGCGCTTGCCCCTATTGTATACTGCTAGGCCGCTTTTCTACGAGTCAAGTCCCATATCCGTAATTCGAAATGTATCTCCTATTAACTATGTATATTTCTCCTAGTTGGCATCTAATTGTCTACATCATGACATTCTTACTCCCAGTCTTCCTCAGAATCACTTCATGACATTAAAACCATCATAACCATGTATGTGTCCTAGAGTTCCCCATTCATACCGCATGTAGCGTTTCCTTACATCATAGTCATCTAGACACATACACAAATCATTGTGTCATTGATACTGCGGTTCACACTCCACACGCTATTTTTAGTAAAAAAGGGGTAGCCAACATAGTCATATATTATGCCCCAGAGTGCCTAGCTAGCTTCACTGTCTGAAAATGCGCACTTATTGAAACCGGAATCAGAAGCTGAGAGGTGTGGCGAGTTCAGGCAAGGAGCAGCGGAGTTTGGGACAGTGGAGGCGAGTTGCAGAGGCTCGTGGCCCCCAGGTGCCGGGAGGCTTGACACGCAAGTCTTGCCTGCAGGCACGGAACAAAGGCACAAGCAAGCGGCAGTGGCGGCCTTGAGCCAGGCGGGTACCATCTAGCAGAGGCCGACCTCAAAGGGGGCCTCGAAGGCCGGCACCATAATGGCAGCCAGAGCCCAACAAGGAGCTGGTACGCACCACCGGGAAGCGCCCTCAGGCATAGGGGAGAGGGCTAACCGCCCAGCAAAACACGCGCCTAAGAAGTGCCAGGTCACCGGACAAATGGGGGGGGCCAGATGAGGGTTCAGATACCCCAATCAGTGGCACCCCCTCCCCTCCCCCTTCCAAGTGCAATAGGGAAAGGAGGAAGGGGGGATATAAGGCGACGCTCCCCCTAGTGCAGCTTGCTTCTACATCATGGAGCTGGAAGAGCGGCGCCAAAAAATTTCGAGACCCACCCACTCACACCTAGGTAACAGCAGCGTTGTATTGCTGGTGGAAACAAAAGGTGTATTGGGGTGGAAACAAAAGGTTTATTGGTTTGGTTATGGAGACACACTGACATGGCGGTGTGTAGAAGGAGGGCCACACACTTTGGGATGCCTTACGGCAGGGTGAGTAGGCCTGACAAAACAGGGTAGCAAACGGAGACGGCGCTCGCACCCCAGCCCCCGCCAGATGGCAGGGCACAAAAGAGACTAGCAAGGTAGCGAGTTGGGGCCTAACTCCAGGGAAAGGCTACTCCCCACACGGAAAGGGGTGCGGAAAAGAACAATCTATGAACTGTCAGGGTGATTTACAACCCTAGGATATGCAAATGAGCAAAAGACAAACAAGTGATTTATGACCAGCCATTGATTTATGGCTGATGATTTATGATGATCAGGCAGAATGATTTATGACAACAAAATGATGACCGATCGTGGCAGAATGATTTATGATACCTCGATGATTTATGACTAATGATTTATGGCTGCTGATTTATGACGATCATGCAGAATGATTTATGACAGCAAAAGGATGACCGATTGTGGCATAATGGTTTATGACACCCCGATGATTTATGAGCCGTGATTTATGAAGTCCAGCTGGCACTGTGTGATCCCCAAATTGCAATAACATGTGATGATGATTTATGACCCCGGCACCAATAAGGTATCCAGAAGAGTTACATATGTATGACATATGTAATAAGTAATAAACTGCGACCAACAATGACCACCAAATATAATTACTGTTGGCGGAATTTAGTAATGCAGATGCAGAGGTATGGTACTCTTCCTGGAATGGGCACAGTGCGGGCGTTATGCAGCACCCTCCCCTCGGTACCAATTCATGGCCTCCAATCGACCGGTGTTTCAGCCAGCTAGTTCGTGACACCTGAGGGTGCTGTGCTGCGGCGTGCATGGAAAAGCGAGGGCTTAATACAGAGGGTGAGTGCTTGGCCCACTCATTTAACCTGTGCCCCAGACTACTCCTGTATTGCCCTGCTTCACGGCTCCTTTGCCTCTCACCCGCTCCAGCCTACCAGGTGGCCCTCCTGTAGTGAGGTCATGGGATTAACTGCAGACATGGCTAAGTTAGCATTAGTTAGTATATGCTTGGCAGCCATCTTGCTGCTTTTGCACGCGTTACTACATTGCTTTATTCTTGTGGATAGACTGCTGGTGCATTCTCGCATGAGAGCTGTCTGCTTTTCACACATTTAGCTGTACACTGTACTTGTCTGTACAGCGTGTTCAAGGTTGAGAAACAATGTATGCTGTTGATTCACTTTGGTCAGTCCCACCCCCATAGACACAACACACAACTGAAAGTTGAGTGCTTTTAATATGGCATCGCATGCATTAAAAGGCACTTGGAGAGATTCATTCCAACGAAGAAGAGCTGTGCTTGTCCTGAGATGCAATTCCTTGCATCAAAACTTGGAGGTATGGGGTCCCCCTAACAAAGCCTAGAGGTCTTCTGTACTTATAATAAACTAGCTTATAGCACGGGGTGGGTGGTAAGGCACTGTAGTCCTGTTTCCACTATCATTATAATATGATTTCCCCTTTTGTGCTTTATGGAATTGTAACGATGCTGATTATATTGTTCTTATGCATTTTGTTGCTAGTATTGGCTTGTGTACTGCATTATAGAGCACGTTAGTTAAAATAAACATTTTATATTATATCGTGTCTCTATTTACTCTCATTGTGGACAAGTATGAGTGCTTGAACGAAAGAGTGTTCTTCTTCCCGCGATTCCTGAGAGGGACGGAGTGACATGTTCTAGGATGTCTAATCATTGGTAGCTTCGCTGTAGTAAGGAGAACAAATGAGACACTATAGTTAGTCAGATTGGGGTTCTGTGCACCGAGGTGGGTTTTCTGGTAGACCACTACACACCAAGGCCCTGGTTTCCTGCGCATAGTTCTGTGTATGTGCAGAATCCCTGCAACATGTCGCACCTAACGTTTGGTCGGGTTCTTATTTAAGAAGCACTCAAGTAGTACTGGCGCTTGTCCACAATACCCACACTTCTGTTTTCCGGTAAACAGTTGTGACGGCATAACATATCTATATAGATGTTTGAATAGGTCTTTTCAAGCTTGATATAATTAAACGTTTTTTCTTTTGAATTACTACCCTATATTGCGCTGCCACGCATTAAGTTGTTCTTCTTTCTTAGTCCTTATGGTTGATGTCGATATAGCGGCTTATAGTCGCGCACTGCTCCGTCGTCATTTGCATGCATATGGAGTGCCGGACGCAGGTATCAAACTTATTTTTGCGGTTGGAGCTGATCCAGCTTTACACTTTGAGGTGTTTTATTCTAGGGTAGCCTTTCCAGCTGTGAATGGAGATGCTAACTTGTTCCATGTATACACTCACACTGCAACACCGAATGCATATCGGCCTTATGGAACTCTTGAAGTTCTGATTTCGGCATGGCAACACCGTATTTGGTTTAATGGCGCTCTACCCCACACAGTGACTCCGGTCCGTTTAGGCCCTTCATCAATTCCCAGGGCCACTTGGCCAGTTTTGTCCGGGTACACACTACATCCCCGTTATTTGGCAGTAACAGTAGCAGAACTTGTGTCTTTCACGGCTCCATAATTGAGGTGTACAGAACTCTAGTGCAATACGTCTCACGCAATCTCCAGGTAGGAGCACCAGGGGTTGCTGCGCAACCAGCTGGACCTTGCGGACTGACTATTAGTCCTGTCATGGTTAATTCGGTTATGGGCAAGAGTCCACAGAATATGGATGATTCACCTTACTGGCTTGCAGAGAAATTTGACCAGCTGGAAGCGGTATTTCCGAATACCACCTCTGTGGAAAAACACAGGATTTTAACTATTAGTTTGCAGAAAGACTTAATACCTGAAGTATCCGATTGTGAAAATTGGGGTAAAGTGTTCGCGGCAGTGTATGTGAAATGTTTTGGCACACCTTCTAAGACAGTGCTCTCCTCCATGATTAAGCGTGTTCAAGATGAGCACGGAGCGGAGACGGCTGTGGAATTGGGGATGTGGTTGGTTGGAGTGTTCGACCTAGTGGCTGATCAGATCCTTGCTAATTTCAAGGAAGATGCAGTTAACTTTCAAGTGTCTAATGCCTTGCGCCTTGTCCCAGAAGATGAGAAACCCCACGAATTACCAAAAATTATTGCAGATGCCTACAAGACAATGGGCCGCAATAGTTTGGGTGTTAAACATTTTGCTAGAATACCAGCACAACAGCAAACACAGATGGCGCAGTCGGCAAAAGACGACAGTCCAATATTTCCTAAGAAGAATTGGAAAAATAAAAAGCAGGGGAAGCAACAACAGAAACAAGGGTCGCGTGCAGCGTCACCGGTACCCGAGTCTTCTGAGCACACTTATGATTTGCGCGACTGCGCAAGAATTAGGTCTCCTGACAGATTTCAGATTCCTGATCAGCGCTCTTCTCGTTCTTCACAGGACACATCAGGCTCACAGGCTGGTGACAGAGAACGTCAGGAGCGCAGAAGAGGTCGAGCTCCCCGCAAGGAAGTGTGCAACCTTGTCAGACTGACGGAAAAGGAAAACTGGACAATTTTCTCCTTCATCGCCCACTGTTCGGAAAAAGAAAGTTGGTGCTTTAACAGCGAGATATGCCACAGACGGTGAGGACAAGGCTCCAGAACCTAACATGGGCAGTAATGCTGCTAGACAGCGCAGCGAAGGTTACCATGGTGCAGCAAGCACTGCTTACATTTCTGGAGGTGACAGCAACTGAAACTTTCATCACAGTTGAAACAGCGAATAACCAAGTGGCTCCCCCTGACAGATTATATGATATAGTCCTTATAATTAAAGGGATTTTTTTGGAAAATCTTACTTCTTCTTATGACATTTTGTTGGCCGAGGCAGATTGATTGACCCCCGCCTTTTGTTCTTGCTGCTCCGAGGTGGGAGGAGGTGATGCTCCTGAGTTTTTCACATAACATCTCCAAGGAGCCTGCAAATGCTTTTGCAGAACAGTGGGCTTTGATGCTTGCACCGGCACTGTACCGTACTCAGGTGGGCTGGGATAAAGATTCTCCCCCGAATGAGATACCATTACGGTCTATGCCACAGCCACAACCACAGTATCCCATTCGGCGGGAGGCAAAAGTTCCAGTTTCTGAGATTCTAAATCAATTAGAGTATCAAGGAGTAATTGAGACATGTGTATCACTGATGAATAACCCTCTGTTTACCGTAACCAAACACGATCAGTCGTACCACCTAGATTTGGATTATCGGCATTTGAATTCTCATTGTTGCACCTGTGTGGTTCAGAATACCCATAGTTCTGCTCTAGTGAACAGTATAGTTCGTAAAAAACTACCTGTGATATTTCCAACTGCTTTTTCAGTCATAAACTGTCACCTGAAAGCAGTCAATGGACCGCCTTTACTGCCAGCGGAAAACAATAACAATTTCAGCCTTTGGCAATGGGCTGCAAAAACACCCCAGGTGTATTCGCCGCCCATGTCGTCTCTTTGTTGGATGGCATAGACCCTGATGCGTACTCGTTCATTGATGATATTTATCTCACGGATGACTAATTATGGCCGCATCTTTATTGAGTGGACCGCATCATAGTTTTGTTTGCGGACTACACTATAAGTTTAACTTTGCAAAATCACACATTGTAGAGTACACAGTGTTGTTCTTGGGCTACGAGCTCAATAATGAAGGTAGAGGCTTGGCGCCTCACTTCTTGGAAAAATGTGCACGTTTGCAACTTCCTACAACGCTGAAAAAACTGCAGTCTTTGCTGGGATTTTTTAACTTTGGTCGAACGTATATTCTCGAGTATGCCCAGCATATCAAACCATTGTATGCTTTGATACAACCTACTTTTTCATAACCCTGCTGGCTTCCGGAGCCTTCATCTATCCTGCAATATTTATCGTCTGATCTTCTTGAATCTAAGTACTTGTTGACAGGTGATAACCACACTAACCTGGTGATACGAATAGTGCCAGGTGCTGTGGGTTTCACATACTTAACGTTTAATGAAGGCGACACAGTACCTATTGCTTACAAGTCACATGTGTACACTTCAGCTGAACTGCGGTTTTCCACTGTTGAAAAAATCTTGACAGCTGTCCAGAATGCGATCCTGAAGGAACTCACCCTGGCACAGGGAAGCACATTTTGGTTGTCACACCATATCCTGCTCTGGAAGCAGTGACGAAGGCAAGTGTACCAAACTCAAAAGCTTTGTATCCACGTTGGATACAATGGGCTACTTCATTGACATCTTCGGATGTCACCTTCATCTTCGACTCCTCCCGGCAAACACAGGAGTTTTTACAGTATGAATTTGTTCATCCTGCTCCTATGTCTATGCGTCCGTTTGTATCATTGACACTGGCGGTTCAATGCAACCGGCGACGGGGTCAAAGCATTCTTATTCAGCAGCATGCGCAATTCTGGCAGGTGCCATAGTGAACGGAGAGTTCAAGTCATGTGTTGTACACACTCAGGCACTAGGAGACTGTCTCACCCAATTAGCTGAGCTGCACGCTCTGGTGCTCGCACCTGAGTTTGCAGATCCAAATGTGACTACTCTTTGTAAGTGATTCTTACTACTGTGTTTAGTCTGTAAATGACAACTTACACTTTTGGTCTCAAAATGGCATCGTGATTCTAAAGGCAGCGCAATTAAGAATAAAATGCTTTGGGTTTGAGTCACAGATCTTAAAGAACGTCTGCCTCTCACACATGTAATTCATACTCTTGGCCACCAGGGCGTAGGAGTACACGCGGTTTGCAATAGTTTGGCTGATGAAGCAGCTAAATCAACAGTAGCCACGTTTTCAGTTGCAGCGGTTTCAAGATCCACGAATAAGATTGATAATGACATCTTGGCAGCAATTGCTGCTACAGAGAAAGGTGGCAATTACCCGCAGGGTTACCCTTCGAGATACTCTTATCACTTAAGTCCAGATAAAGTACCTTATGTGAGGATTAATGATGTTGGTGACAGGTTGATTCTCAACGCGGACAGCAAACTTTCCCTGATAACAGCCACATACGAAGGCTTGGCTTCGACCCATGCTGGAGTGTCTGCGACTGTTTCTATCTTACAGCAGTGTTACTGGTGGCGTGATTAAGCCATCCATGGTAACAAGTCCACCACAAACACCGCTGTGTATATCTAATAGACCTTTTGGATGTGTTTACTTAGGTCACTGTGGTCCATTTTCTTCAGATACTGCCTATAAATTCATCTGAGTTGCAGTTGATTCATGCACATGTTTCCTTTGGGTATGGCCACAACGCAGTGCTGATGCTCGAACTGTCATCAGGGATTTGCGTGTCTTTGTGGGAATTTTTGCGTGTGGCACTTTCCATTCAGACCAGGGTCCAGCGTTTGCCTCTAAGGCGTACAAGGAGTCCATAAGGTCTTTAGGAGTGCAGGTCAAATTTTCGTCTCCATACAGACCTGAGGGTAATTCAGTCTCGGATCGAATGAACTGTGACTCAAAGCAATCCTTGACAGCTAGGGTCTTAGGTACTGGCAGGAATTGGTTCGCCCATTTGCATAGCGTACAACGTGCACTAAATAATCTCCCTAGAAGATCTCTGGGTAGGCGGACCCAATACAAAATGCTCTTTGGCATGAAAATGTTTGTGCCAGACCTTGATGGTCTAGACATTGCGGCAACTGCCGCAGCCTTCGACGAAAATAATCTTTCTGCTGTATTACAGAAGCTACAAGAGATCCAAGACGGTCGTGGAAAGGAAGATTTACCCTCGCCACTTATGCTGCACCGCAGATTCTGGTAGTTGGCTGGCTACTCAAAGTCAGAGACCTGGTCCTAGAGAAGGTGGAGAACAAAAAAGAGTTTGGCCCATCTTATCGTGCACCTATCCCAGTGCTTGGCCGTGAAGGAAACTCGTACAGTCATTTTACCACCACTTTCTGGTCGAAAAGACAGCAGAAACATCTCTGTGGACAATGTCAAGTTACAACATCTGGGCGATCCTGAATAGTATAAGACCAGGGTCTTCATGTACAGTGATTTCCAGGAATCCAGTTTTTGGCGCTTCAGACACTGGAGGAGAGAGGCGTCCCTCTACAGAAGCTCCGTCTCTTTCGGATTCGGGGGCGGTCTCGCTCTGTTGGTTTCACTTTTAAGCCACGCCCGAATCCGAAAATTTCGGAAGCTTGCGGCCGCCATTTTTTTTCCTGCCTGCAGGCTGTTCTCTGGGCCCGGTGCGGCCCGTCCTCCTCTAGCACAGACCGGGTGCTCTGTAACACGAGCCTGGACAGCCTTGGGGAAGAGCGAAACCCAGACCCAGGTGCGGCCTGCAGCGTGGTCCTTACTACTTCATTTTCAAGGTGAGGCGTCCGGCGAGGCCAGAGGCTCACAGGGGCGGTGGTCAAAGCACAAAGCTGCAGTGAGTTGCTGTTGCTCCCACTGTCCCTACTCTCCAGCTTCCTCCCATGTCTGCCAGTTTCGTCCGGCCTGCGGCGGCCGCTCGCCTTACCCTGCGTTGCCGGTCAGGGGGAAAGTGCTGGCTCTCCTCGTGATGGGACCCTGGTGCTGGGCACTGGATTTCGTCAATAGGAGCGGCCCGTGCCTTTCAGAGATCCGGGCACTTGGGCATGCCGACAATGGCCGCTTCACAGATGTCCCAGGGCTCCTTGTGCACTGCGCCACGTGATTAGACTCGTGGCCTCCCGGTGGGCGATGCTCTGGGCCGACCGGTCCCTTCTCTCTCTGTTGTCGACCCGTCTGGAGTTCCTGGCCTCAGAGGAACAAAGAGGCGAGGGTGAACCAAGGCCACGCAGATTTAGGATTCAGCAGTGGCGGCAGCAGCGCCTAAGAAAAATCACTGCACCTGCGCATTTATTACTTTTCATTTATTTTACAAATGCAGCACTGCGGCGCTCTTACCCAGGAGGCCCCGGCTGCCGGTGCCTTGGCGGTGCTATCGCTCGGAAAGTATTCCCGCAGAGCTTGAAATGGAGGCATTGAGTGCAAGCGCTCTTAGAGAACCTGCTTGCTGTAGAGGAGGGTTGTCACCCCCCCCCCTTAAAAGTATCGAGCCTCTGAAGAGAAGTGCAGGCACTCAGTGCCCAGAGTACCTGCCCGTTTAAAGCACTGTGGGTCTCTTGCAGTGAGACGTGCGGCTGAACGCCCAGGTGCCAGTTATTGGTATTTATGGGACTCCCTTCTGAGCCCGGATTTCACTATTCATCACACAAGTCGGAAACTTTTGCCTTTCGGTGCGGAACTGAACCATGGGACGGGCTTCTTTAGGCGTAAATACCGGCGACTCTAGAAGAGTACTGCCCGTGTAAGTGCTGCCCTCGCGAGGACCAGGGTGACTGGACGTATAGTGGCACCGCAGAAGGCGACGCTACAAGGAGCAGTGTCAGGCGTGAAGTGTCTGCACTGCCCCACTTGGAAATCTTCACTGAGCAGTCTTTGACGGCTGAGTTTGGCCCCTTATAGCGCCATCTGGAAGTACATACCCTCTGCGCGCTACGCCGCCAGTTGCTGGTCAGGGAAGATACAGGACAGAAGGGCAGGATTAGTCAGGGGTCACGTAGCTCATGGCAGAGGAGAATCGGAGTTGCAGAAGCGATGATCGGGTGGCGCAGTGCTGAGGCGAAGAACAGGGCAGGGCTTACCGGTCTTAGTTGGGACAGGGCAGCGGGAGGGGGCAGAGCTGGGACTGGCCCACACATAAGTGGCACCGCGGAGGGAGGGGCAGGCACTTACACTAAAGTAGAGATGGGTGGCTCGGAGCAGGCCACTGACCTGGGGCCAGGACAGAGCTGAAGTATGTAAATCGGGGATGGTGCGAGGTGGGGCAGTGCGAGGGTATGAGGAGGGAACAAGGCTGATTAGGTCAGGACATTTGCAGCACATCACTGAGGCGACAGGGGCTATGGTGGCGCAGAGGCGGGGCAGAGCATGGCCTACACAGGGCAGTAGGTTACATGAATACCATGGGCTCTAGCACAAGCAAGGGCAACGACAACTTTGGTTGCTGTTGGGGTAGTACAATAATCCATTATCAGGGTCCCATGGGTGTCGCTGCAACTGCACCTACTGCACCATGGTAGCGACTTCTCTGGCTCAGGGATGAGGTTGCAAAAAGAACAACTGATGGACAGAATGCAGAACAATGTCATACATTAACCCCAGTACAGAGATCTGGGCCTAAATCCATCGTTTTTTTTCTCACCATGCCATTCCAGTTTGGACCCAGCCATGTGCAAATCAGTCTTGACCCTGCCCCCAATGGGAACTGTCCCGCCCAAACTGTGTGGGCTGTGAGAGCTGTGTGGGCTGTGAGAGCTGTGTGGATTGTGAGAGCTGTGTGGGCTGTGTGGGCTGTGTGGGCTGTGAGAGCTGTGTGGGCTGTGTGGGCTGTGAGAGCTGTGTGGGCTGTGTGGGCTGTGAGAGCTGTGTGGGCTGTGAGAGCTGTGTGGGCTGTGTGAGCTGTGTGGGCTGTGAGAGTTGTGTGGGCTGTGAGAGCTGTGTGGGTTGTGAGAGCTGTGAGGGCTGTGAGAGCTGTGTGGGGTGTGGGAGCTGTGTGGGCTGTGAGAGCTGTGTGGGCTGTGAGAGCTGTGTGGGCTGTGAGAGCTGTGTGGGTTGTGAGAGCTTTGAAAGCTGTGTGAGCTATGCGAGCTTTGCACTTGTGTTTCTTGCCTTCTGCCCACTGATTGTGCCGTTTTTTCTTGCCTTCTGCCCCCTGATTGTGCCGTTTGTCGTGCCTTCTGTGCCCTGATTGTGCAGTTTGTCGTGCCCCTGCCCCCCTGATTGTATTATCTTTGCCAATGTTTGTTCGCTGCTGGTATTGCCTTTGCCTGTGTTTCTTTGCTGCCGTTATTGTCTTTGCCAGTGCTTGTTCGCTGCTGGTATTATCTTTGCCAAAGCTGTGTGGGCTGTGTGGGCTGTGAGAGCTGTGAGAGCTGTGTGGGCTGTGAGAGCTATGTGTGTTGTGAGAGCTGTGTGGGCTGTGAGAGCTGTGTGGGCTGTGAGAGCTTTGAAAGCTGTGTGAGCTATGCGAGCTTTGCACTTGTTTTTCTTGCCTTCTGCCCCCTGATTGTGCCGTTTGTCGTGCCTTCTGTGCCCTGATTGTGCAGTTTGTAGTGCCCCTGCCCCCCTGATTGTATTATCTTTGCCAGTGCTTGTTCGCTGCTGGTATTATCTTTGCCAAAGCTGTGTGGGCTGTGTGGGCTGTGAGAGCTGTGAGAGCTGTGTGGGCTGTGAGAGCTGTGTGGGCTGTGAGAGCTGTGTGGGCTGTGTGGGCTGTGAGAGCTGTGAGAGCTGTGTGGGCTGTGAGAGCTGTGTGGGCTGTGTGGGCTGTGAGAGCTGTGTGGGCTGTGAGAGCTGTGTGGGCTCTGAGAGCTGTGTGGGCTGTGAGAGCTGTGTGGGCTGTGAGAGCTTTGTGGGCTGTGTGGGCTGTGAGAGCTGTGAAAGCTGTGTGAGCTATGCGAGCTGTGCACTCGTTTCTCTTGCCTTCTGCACCCTGATTGCACTCGTTTTTCTTGCCCTCTGCCCACTGATTGTGCCGTTTTTTCTTGCCTTCTGCCCCCTGATTGTGCCGTTTGTTGTGCCTTCTGTCCCTGATTGTGCCATTTGTCGTGCCCCTGCCCCCCTGATTGTATTATCTTTGCCAATGTTTGTTCGCTGCTTGTATTGCCTTTGCCTGTGCATATGTAGAGAAAGATCTGTGTGAACGTGGTTGAAAAGATATTGATGGGGTGCTAAAATAAACTAAATTTTTAAAGCGTCTACCCACCAAACGTACATGTACATGTTATTGCAAGACCTGTGCTACGAAAAGAAGTCTCTGTGGATATGCTCTTCTCAAATGTTCAACATTCTGCAAATGTACCACAAGAAATTGCTGAAACGAATAAAGTGAACTATGAAAATGTGTCTAAAACAGAAGTGATAAACATTTTTTTCTCATATTCAGATCACAAACATTGTTTGGTGTAGACCGTTATTATTTGTTTAATTTCTACATATGTCTCTTCTTCCTCTATAGTACACACCATTTTGGAAAATGGCGAAAGTGTTGCTCTGAGGAGTTATTTTCTGTCTCCATAAGTTTACTTGACTCCCAAAACCTACATTTACACACAAAAATGAAGTATAGGCCTAATGGTTCCTGAAATATTACATCAATACTGCAACACATCTGCCATTTTTAAAACTTTTGTCCAGAGAAATTTGATTCGAATCAGGAGTGTCTACCCAAGCTTAATTGCATCTCTAATGATCCAAAAACACAAATCAGAAATGCTAATCTCTGGACAACAATTTCATTAATGAGGTATATCAGGGGGCCAGGATTATAATGCTTAATGAATCAGTGTATTACTGAGATGTGAAACAGCCTCTCCATGGCAATGCAAGAGCTTGAGGAAGTGGAATGGTGCATCAAACAATGAATAATATCAGGTCTAAGAGTAATACTCCTCTGGCTGGGGCCAACTCCCATGCTGTGTACAATATAAGTAATTAGCTGAAATAGATTGCAGACAGCTGTGCTGTCAAGCCAGGCCTAAAAATGAGGTGGCAGAGTGAGCAAGTAAGCTGATATATATGCAATCCATGGGATTGTGAGATAATTGTTACATGCTTACGTGTTCACACAAAGCTTATCAAATTGATGCACTATCTAATGTTTTGTGTTATTTCATATAATACTTCCAACATGTTATATGCAATGTATTACAATATGGGACATTTCCTTGCAGAATGCACTTTTGTTTCATACATGTAACTTAATTTCTCTGTGCCTTGCTCTTGGGTGATAGTTCTTTGTGTGTGGGACACTATCTGACCAGGAGCGGCACACTACTAGTCCTGGTGTTTACATATCCCAAGGAACAATATCAATCTAAGTGCCTAGTTTCTGGTACGAGTCCAGAAAATCTACCTTTCATGGATTCAAAGATAACATGCAATCAGAAGATGTTTGTCCTACTCCTTATTGTCATTGCAGCACAGTGAACTATAATTACCCCAATCTCGGCTCTCTGGATTATGTACCTCGTCATGCAGTCCTCACTTATGAGCGCTGATGGCTCTTTCGCAGCAGTGAGGTAATTACCCTCCCTCCAAAACATCTCAGGCAGAGATCCTCCCCCCTTCCCACAAAGGTGGTCTGTACCAGAAGTGGCCCAATCCTGCTCTGGGATGGCGAACAACAAGTCATGAAACTCAAATCTCATGTCAGAAGGTGTGGAATTGGGGAACCTGCCTTTACAAAGTAGGCTGAGCCACCCATGCCATTTCCCTTCAAGCATAACACCTGCTTGAACCACGCATCTGCCTTAATCGCGCATATTCGTGGTTGGGGCAGATAGCAGTCAAGTATCTGGATGGGCGGGAAGAGGAAGTTTCCGAACAGGAAGCTGCGGATGCAGACAGGTAAAGGGGGGAGAAGCCGGATTTGTGAGGGGGGTGGCAGTCATTTTTAGGGGTGGGGGTTGGTTTTAGGGCTCAGGGTGTGGAGAATCTGAGTAGTTTTTGGAAGGAGCCAGGTTTTAGGGCTCGGGGGAGTGGGGTAGTTTTAATGGCTGGGGCAGAGTTTGGTGGGGGTAGTTTTTAGCGTTGGGGTTGGTTTTAGGGTTCTGGGCGGGGAGGTCGGGCAGTCTTTTTAAAAGGGAGCAGTGGTTTTTGGGCTGACGGCGGAGGGAGGGGATCGGGGTAGTTTTAGGGGCTGGGTTTGGGGGTAGCTTTTAGGGGTGGGGTTAGTTTAAGGGTTCAGGGCAAGGGGTTCAGGCAGTTCTTTTAAAAGGGGCAGGGGTTTAAGGCTCAGGACAGGGAGAGAAGGTCAGGGTAGTTGTAAGAGCTGGGTTTGGGGAGAGTTTTTAGGGTGGGGTTGGTGTTAGGGATGAGGGTGGGGAGTCGTGAAGTTTTGTTTTTAAAGGAGGTAGGGCTTTAGGCCTTAGGGTGGGGGAAGGGTCGTTTTTAGAGCAGCACATTTTAGGGCTCAGGGCAGGGGGGCTTGGGTAGTGGTAGTTTTCAGTAGGAGGTAGGGTTTTAGGCCTCAGGGCAAGGGGAGGAGAAGGGTTTGTTTTAAGGGCAGGCCAGAGTAGGTTTTAGATGTCAGGATGGGGGCATGGTAGGTGACAGGATTTTAGGGCTGAGCGCAGGGTGGGCGGTTGGGACAGTGGTGATCTTTACCACGCATATCCCTTTACCAATCATGCCTTTACAAAAGAATTGCGTAGTAAAGGCATGGGTGATTAAGATGCATTTGTGGTCGGGACCACATTGTAGAGGCATGTTTGATTCAGCCAAGCGTGTGCCTCTGTCATACTACCCTGGAATTGCTTTCATCTAAATACACCTCTGAGGTTCTCTTAGGCACCTAGATCAGCCCACAGTGCCATAGAAGCTGGCTCACAGTTGACTTCTGCCTCTCTTGTTGCTGGTGAGGTATCGGCTACTTCTCCGTTATACAGCTCAACGGTGGCATCTACTGTGAAACCAGTTGTTTCTCCGCTAAGGCTCTCATTGTGAGGGGCCCACAAACCTCATTGGGTTCGGCGTCTGGAGTTTCTAGCTCCATTCGGAATCACAGGGGTTTTGGTATTGCTGGTCAAATCCTCCATAGTGATATACCTAGGATTCTAGCATTTGTTGTCTACAGCTGTTTAGCACAGCAGGTCCACGCAGCATGAAAGATGTGTCTGGCACGCTTATGGTGACCTGCTAGTGACAGCAGTCTAGCTTCCTCTCTTGGGGTTAGTAGGACAAGGGAAATGATGCTCCTAAGTTTGTAGTATGTGATCAGGTATGTAGGATACTGGTAGCGATGTTGGGATCCTCGTCATAAGATCTGACAAACTGGGTGAGTGTACATCACTTGTACAGGAATCAGACAACAGGTGATCACCCGTATTCCCAGTTGAGATCTGGGTGATGAATGTTTGTAACAAAAGCAACATCTCAGCAGGTAATATTTGGAAGACCGTTAATAAAACATGCACATTTAGCTGCAAAAAGGAAAAACAGGGCGAGTCCAAGGATTTGAGAGAAATGCAAGGAGCATTATGTATTTAAGACCGGTATGGACAAAGGAACAGTATCTGCACTGTTTACATTGGATGTGAGCATAACCTGAAAAAACGTGTGCCCCTAAGTGCTCATGAAACACAAGGTGAACGGTGCAAGTGACAAGTGACACAGCCAGGACAGTGCAGGGCAGACAATAATACAAATATGTACAAGAACTTTTTGGTTCACGAGTGGTTTTATACTGAAAATAAATTAGAATGAATTAACAATTTTGTGAACTAGACAGTTGTGCCAAGAGTTGCGCTGGGAGGTCAACGGCGTTTCGACCTGTAGTAAGTTAAGGTCATCTTCAGTACCAGGTTACAATTTTGTTAGTGCTTATCTGGAAGTAATTCCAGGACAGGGAACAACGAATCACGGATAGGGATACCAAAGGTTAAGGTGCACCACCAGCCGGGCTGTACCGCAGTTATTTTCAGGGAGCTGGAGGGACGTTGAGTCCTCGTGAGAGGTTGGTGTCCAGCAGTGTTGTATGACTGCCGTCAGAGCTGAGACATCCGGTGCGAGTAGATCTAGGGGCCGAGACCCATCGTCATGCGGAGGGTGTCCAGGGGCTCTCTGTGAAATGAATGCCTGGGCTACGATGAATTCCTGGAATAGAGTCCAGCGGGATCCTCTGAGAGAGGACAGCCAATGTCTGCGTGTGTCCGAGTTGGTGCACAGGGATTTGTTGTTCCCCGTCCTGGAATTACTTACAGATCAGCACAAACAAAATTGTAACCTGGTCCTCAAGATGGCCTTAACTTACTACAGGTCGAAACGCCGTTGACTTCCCAGCGCAACTCTTGGGTCAACTCTCTGGTTCACAAAATTGTTAATTCATTATAATTTATTTTCTGTAAAAAACCACATGTGAACTAAAAAATATCTTGTAAATATTGTCTGCCCTGCGCCGTCTTTTGGTGTGTCACTTGTCACTTGCGCCGTTAACTTTGTGTTTCATGAGCACTTAGGTGCATACGTTTATTCGGGTTACGCTCACATACAATGTGAACAGGGCTGATACTGTTCCCTTTTCCATACCTGTCTTAAATAAATATTGCGCCTTGTATCTCTCTCAAACCCTTGGAGTCTCCCGTTTTTCCTTTTTGCAACTAAATGTGCATGTTTTATTAACACATCACTTGTACAGGGCAGGCAATCCTAAAGGGATGATAAACGTAGTGACAATCTGAAGAAGAAATTTCAAGAGAGAAGACAGGCAGCTAACCGCCTGGAGCCATCCCAACTTCAAGCAGAAACACAGGGCCTATAAACTATGCAATATTGCACTACATTTGAATTAGTAAACTACATACAAGATACATTGTGACGTTGTGCAGTAGTAACACAAATGATTTACTTAGCAGGTTTAGGTATAGTGCATGCATACCTGACCACCATTACACTGTTTGTGTCAACAACACCAATCTCTAATTTTCAGATGGGAAAAAGCAACATATTTTCAAAAAGACAAATGCTCTTTTTAAAGAAGCTGTCTCTTGATTTTCTGAACCATATTGCTATCACCATGTAACTGAGCTTAGCATCACTTATAAGTTTCTGAACACATTGTAGTTTATCGGTTTTAATCACACACGGCTGCCATCAAGTATCCGGTGCCTATTGCTTTTGGTTGTATGTCGTGGCCAGTAGGAGGAAGTTCTGGTGGTGTCAGTGTTGGAGGGTCAATTGGGAATTATTGTCTGCAGGAAAAAAAGTTGGGTCTGGAATTGATTCTATTACAACCTCTAATAGGTGCACACCAAATTTTCATTCAGAGACTATGGTTAAGTCTCTCAACCACCCTGTAACTGGTTTTCATTCTTTCCAAGTCACTGTATCTTTCAGCTAAGTCTATAGAGAACTGATGAGTTACCCAGCAACTACTACTTGTTACAGGACTTTTCTACTCCTAGAGAAAGGAACTGTTTACTTTGAATAAAGGGGTAGTCTACATGTATAATTTCTTAGGGATGGCCTTCAGGAGATATCGATGGAGGGTTGCTCATTTAGTATGATCAGTTGTCTTGGCGACAAAGGAAGTTCCATTAAAAACAACGCTGACACCTGCCTAGTGCTGCTGAGAGAAATGAGATTGTCGTTAACCTCAACCCCAGCAGGGCATATGACTTACGCCCACCAGGACACCCTCTTTTATTGGCACAGCTTTTGCACCAAAAATTGAAATTAAATAATTAGATTCCATACTTAGATATTTATATTACAGTGGGTCACCACATCTGATAAAAGGTCAACAATTGTTTCTGGGAAATGTGGATTGTTAAAAGTGTGCCCCCATTCTAATCCATTAAGGACAGAGGTGCTATCCCTGTGTCAGCAGGCCACAAACAGCTACTGCACTCTACCAACAAGGTTGGTGGCTAGAGATATAAGTGCACACACTACAGTATATGTAATGTTCCAAATGTTAGTGTCCAAAAGTCTTGCAAATGTACAGTGTTCAAGGAGGAGGAAGAGCCACCTAGTCCTCCCCTGCTGTAAAGGTTCCAAAGGAATATTGATATTCTCTGAGCACTGCTAAAAATCAACGTTGAGTTTGTGGTATCAACAGTCCGTTCTTTATTTTCATATTTGGTTCTCAACTTCGACCTCGCCTACTCATGTTTCTTCTTAGCTGACAATGTTAAAGCAGAGTTTCTCAGGGTTACAATTACACTTTTTACACAGATTTAGGGAGGAGTCCCTAAATAAAGTCTATTAGTTGATAGACACCCACTTGGGTCAGAGACCCAAAACACCCTGTACTTGAAAGATTAGAGTGATCTATCGTAATCGATAGTGTATTGTATGTACCATTATCTCACAGAAAAGAAGATAGTTCTTTTTTTTCACAACAGAATTTTATTGTTTATTGTTCCGCTGAATGGCGGAGTCCATGTGGGTGTTAAACAAAAGAACCCCATCAAAAGGCAGGTCAACCAGACCCTCCCTAATATTCTCTGGAAAAATGGCATCCCTCAACCAAGCATGGCTACGGAGAGCTACTGAACTTGCCATAGCGCGGCCGAGAGCATCAGAAACATCCAAGGCCGAATGAAGAATAAACGCGGCCAACTCCCGGCCATCCAACACATGGTGCTGCAGATCAGCGCGGACACCTTCGTGGGAGGCAAGAGACAGAAGGGACTCCACGGAATACCACAAGCTGGAGGTAGCCCTGGTCAACACACAAAGTGTGTTGAGCGCTCGCAAAACAGCACTAGAGGAAGTGAAGATGTTACGCCCCCATGAATTCAACCACCGGGCCTCCCGTGACGGAGGAAACAACACCAAAGGCAAGGAAGGAAAAGCAGTCTGCAGAAGAGGGCCCTGGGTAGAAGGGTGGAAAGAAAGGCAGACTGGATCGTGCGGAGCAGGAAGTGGCGGTGTAGGAGTGTCTGAGGCACCGGATCACCCGTGACAGGGCGCCCCCAGAAGAGAATTGTGGAGTGAAGCTTCGAATGGAGGAAGCAGCTCCCATCCACCAATCCCTGATGGAGAAACTCTAACAAATGGTCCGTAGGGATTGGGGTGACAGGGTCGCCCATATGCAAAATGCCAGCGGCCGTGGAAATGGCCCGGACAAAAGCTGCACTCGCCTCCATAGGGCATCGCGGGGGAGAGAGCAATTTCTCACCAAGGGTAGTCATTTAGAATCTTGGGCCCCCGTCAAACGAGCCACGGCATGCCACCTGTCCTGTGACGGAGAAGAAAAGATAGTTCTTGATCTATCCAGTAGTCTCGCATCTTTAAGTCAATTCGAAGTGACCCATATATTTTGTAATAAAAGTTCCATCAGTTCTAAGGAAGTTTCTGGAGTTTCAGAACTCTCAAGATTATCCTTAGTTAGCATCAGAGTTACAGTCACCCTATTGCATCTTGATGTAAACATAACCCTGTGTTAGTCTGTATTAATCACCCATGTATCAAATCTAGTATGGCACGTTGAGACGTGGAGAACATTACACCCCACTGCATCTGCGTAGACATTCTTCTCGGGCGCACACGAGTCCTTCTCGCGGCTAGACTACCTTTTTCTCTCTGGGGCGCATACTCATAGACTGCTCTCAGTGGATATTCTTCCTCGGGGGCTATCGGATCATTCACCTGTCTCCCTTATTCTCTCCCTGGATCCCAGGTGCTCCCAATTTTTGTGGCGACTCTCACCGTGGTTGCTCCGAGATGCTGAGTATAGGGCACATATTCATAAATCCATCTCAGAATACTTGTCCCTAAATACGGGCTCGGTGCCTCCCCTGCTATTTTATGGGAAACATTGAAACCCACCCTCTGGGGAGCAGATATTGCCTTTTGTACGGCTCTGCGCCAAGAGTGCAGTGACAAACTAATCTGATAGAGACTACTAGCCGCAGATTCCTTAACGTAGAATTATCCCCAGACATGAGACTGGATCCGGAAAACTTTCTTTGCCACAGTATCTCTGTGCGCCGGGGGCGGTACCATGTGACTCCGCCCTGATGTCATCCGCGGGCGTGATGGCAGCGAGGTCACATAAGCCCCACCCCATTGCGCTAACATCAGTTTCCTTCTTTTCTGCGTGCAACGCGGATCCGGATTGTGTCCCTTACCTGTTTTCAGGCCTTCTTTTCACGCATTTGCATTGAGGAACAGTGTGCGAATGCCTTCAGGCTTCAAGATGTGTACTTCTTGTACACGCCAGATGTCGGCGACAGACCCTCACCCTATTTGTATGTGGTTTTGGTGCAGCACCATGATTCTACCGACTGCAACGCTTGCCAGCATCTGAAGCCGAAGTCCCGGCGGGAGCGCCGGATGAAACTACTTTCGGCCTGCTTGTCCAGATCGGTGTCGTCACGGCGTCCGTTCCCTACTTCGGAAGGGTCCAGAAACCACCGATTCCGACTACGCCATTGTCCTTCACTGAGGCCCCATGGGCGTCGCTCGCCCACCGGTAAGTCTTACAGCTTGTCACTGAGGCCTGGTCCACGTTCTGCAGAGGGCTAGGGTTCGCCTCGAGAAATGCGGCCCGCTCGTCGCCACCCTACCTGCCATTTCCAGGCAAAGGGGCGACTAGGGCCCAAATGGAGGCCTACACTTTGACTCTGCAGGCTTCTTTGTCCCCTACTCCTCTTCCTGAGAAGTCCGCCGATCCCTTGCCAGTTGCGAGGCCTTCCGCAGAGTCGCCAGCAGCTTCGGCGCCGACGGGTTCGGCTTCAGGTTTTGGGGGTGTGGTGTCGTCGAGGTGCGGCCCTAGGGGTTCCCCTCTTCAACCCACGGCATCTCTGCCTCGCAGCTAACCCCAAGGGGTTCCCTGTGGTGTCGCAGGAGGTCACCAGGACTCACGGTTTGTCCCCAAGTTCCCCTCGGTCCTCAGGGCAGGCGGCTGCTTTACCGGAGGTCGAGCTGGCGCAGTTCCAGTGCCGGCTGCTATCCTCCCTGGCCCTTGCGGAGCCGCGGGTGGGGGCTAGGGTCTGGGGCGCCTCCCTGGGTCTCTCTCAGCCCTCTACCCAGGCGGCTGCCTCGTCGGAGGTCGAGTCGGCGCCTTTTTAGCGCCATTCTTTAGCCGCCCCTCGCATCTTTTAGTCAATTCGAAGTGACCCATATATTTTGTAATAAAAGTTCCATCAGTGCTAAGGAAGTTTCTGCAGTTTTAGAACTCTCAAGATTATCCTTAGTTAGCATCAGAGTTACAGTCACCCTATTGCATCTGGAAGTAAACATAACTCTGTGTTAGTCTGTATTAATCACCCATGTATCAAATCTAGTATGGCATACGACTCACCTGGTCCTGTCATAAAATAACATCGCTTTCGTAATGTCTCTTCATATATTTGTAAATCTTGTAATTCAATGACAACTTCTTACAAAACTGTCAAATGTCATAACTGCCTTATCGTATTCAAAGCATGTCTCTAACCTTATTGCGTTCGCCCCTATTGTATACTGCCAGGCCGCTTTTCTACGAGTCAAGTCCCATATCCGTAACTCGAAATGTATCTCCTGTTAACTATGTATATTTCTTCTAGTTGGCATCTAATTGTCTACATCATGACATTCATACTCCCAGTCTCCCTCAAAATCACTTCATGACATTAAAACCATCATAACCATGTATGTGTCCTAGAGTTCTCCATTCACATCGCATGTAACGTTTCCTTACATCATAGTCATCTAGACACATACACAAATCATTGTGTCATTGATACTGCGGTTCACACGCCACACGCTACTTTTAGAAAAAAAGAGGGAGCCAACATAGTCATATATTATGCCCCAGAGTCCCTAGCTAGCTTCACTGTCTGAAAAGGCGCACTTACTGGACCCGAAATCAGAAGCTGAGAGGTGTGGCGAGTTCAGGCGAGGTGCAGTGGAGTTCGGGACTGTGGAGACGAGTTGCAGAGGCTCGTGGCCCCCAGGTGCCGGGAGGCTTGACAAGCAAGTCTTGCCTGCAGGCAGGGAACAAAGGCACAAGTAAGCGGCAGTGGCGGCCTTGAGCCAGGCGGGTACCATCTAGCAGAGGTCGCCCTCAAAGGGGGCCTCGAAGGCTGGCACCATAACGGCAGCCAGAGCCCGACAAGGAGCTGGTTCGCACCACCGGGAAGCGCCCTGAGGCATAGGGGAGAGAGCAAACCGCCCAGCAAAACACGCGCCTAAGTAGTGCCAGGTCACTGGACCAATGGGGGGGCCAGATGAGGGTTCGGATACCCCAATCAGTGGTGCCCCCTCCCCTCCCCCTTCCAAGTGCAATAGTGAAAGGAGGAAGGGGGGATATAGGCGACGCTCCTCCTAGTGCAGCTCGCTTCTACATCATGGAGCTGGAAGAGCGGCGCCGAAAAATTTCGAGACCCACCCACTCACACCTAGGTAACAGCAGCGTTGCATTGCTGGTGGAAACAAAAGGTGTATTGGGGTGGAAACAAAAGGTGTATTGGTTTGGTTATGGAGACACACTGGCATGGCGGTGTGTAGAAGGAGGGCCACTCACTTTGGGATGCCTTACGGCAGAGTGAGTAGGCCTGACAAAACAGGGAAGCAAACTGAGATGGCGCGTGCATCCCAGCCCCCGCCAGACGGCAGGGCACAAAAGAGACTAGCAAGGTAGCGAGTAGGGGCCTAACTCCAGGGAAAGGCTACTCCCCACACGCAAAGGGGTGAGGAAAAGAACAATCTATGAACTGTCAGGGTGATTTACGACCCTAGGAGATGCAAATGAGCAAAAGACAAACAAGTGATTCATGACCAGCCATTGATTTGTGGGTGATGATTTATGAAGATCAGGCAGAATGATTTATGACAACAAAATGATGACCGATTGTGACAGAATGATTTATGATACCCTGATGATTTATGACCCATGATTTATGGCTGCTGATTTATGATGTTCATACAGAGTAATTTATGACAGCAAAAGGATGACCAATTGTGGCATAATGGTTTATGATACCCCGATGATTTATGACCCGTGATTTATGAAGTCCAGCTGACACTGTGTGATCCCCAAATTGCAATAACGTGTGATGATGATTTATGACCCCGGCACCAATAAGGTGTCAGAGGAGTTGCATATGTATGACATATGTAATAAGTAATAAACTGCGGCCAATAATGATCACCAAATACAATTACTGTTGGCGGAATTTAGTAAGGCAGATGCAGATGTATGGTACTTTTCCTGGAATGGGCACAGTGCGGACGTTATGCAGCACCCTCCCCTTTGTACCAATTCATGACCTCCAATCAACCGGTATTTCAGCCAGCTAGTTCGTGACACCTGAGAGTGCTGTGCTGCGGCGTGCATGGAAGAGCGAGGGCGTAATACAGAGGGTGAGTGCTTGGCCGACTCATTTAAACTGTGCCCCAGACTGCTCCTGTATTGCCCTGCTTCACGGCTCCTTTGCCTCTCACCCGCTTTAGCCTACCATGTGGCCCTCCTGTTGTTAGCATTAGTTAGTATATGCTTGGCAGCCATCTTGCTGCTTTTGCACTCGTTACTACATGGCTTTTTTCTCGTGGATAGACTGCTGGTGCATTCTCGCGTGAGAACTGTCTGCTTTTCACACATTTAGCAGTACACTGTACTCCTTATCTGCACAGCGTGTTCAAGGTCGAAAAACAATGTATGCTGTTGATTCACTTTGATCAGTCCCACGCCCATAGACACAACATCGAGCACAGCTACACTACTGAAAGTCGAGTGCTTTTAACATAGCATCGCATGCATGAAAAGGCACTTGGAGATATTCATTCCAACGAAGAAGAGCTGTGCTTGTCCTGAGATGCAATTCCTTGCATCTAAACTTGGAGGTATGGGGTCCCCCTAACAAAGCCTAGAGGTCTTCTGTACATATAATAAACTAGCTTATAGCACGGGGAGGGTGGTAAAGCACTGTAGTCCTGTTTCCACTATCATTATAATATGATTTCCCCTTTTGTGCTTTATGGAATTGTAACAATGCTGATTATATTGTTCCTATGCATTTTGTTGCTAGTATTGGCTTGTGTACTGCATTACAGAGCACGTTAGTTAAAATAAACATGTTATACTATATTGTGTCTCTATTTACTCTCATTGTGGACAAGTATGAGTGCTTGAACGAAAGAGTGTTCTTCTTCCCGCGATTCCTGAGAGGGACGGAGTGACATGTTCTAGGATGTCTAATCATTGGTAGCTTCGCTGTAGTAAGGAGAACAAATGAGACACTATAGTTAGTCAGATTGGGGTTCTGTGCACCGAGGTGGGTTTTCTGGTAGACCACTACACACCAAGGCCCTGGTTTCCTGCGCATAGTTCTGTGTATGTGCAGAATCCCTGCAACATGTCGCACCTAACGTTTGGTCGGGTTCTTATTTAAGAAGCCCTCAAGTAGTACTGGCGCTTGTCCACAATACCCACACTTCTGTTTTCCGGTAAACAGTTGTGACGGCATAACATATCTATATAGATGTTTGAATAGGTCTTTTCAAGCTTGATATAATTAAACGTTTTTTCTTTTGAATTACTACCCTATATTGCGCTGCCACGCATTAAGTTGTTCTTCTTTCTTAGTCCTTATGGTTGATGTCGATATAGCGGCTTATAGTCGCGCACTGCTCCGTCGTCATTTGCATGCATATGGAGTGCCGGACGCAGGTATCAAACTTATTTTTGCGGTTGGAGCTGATCCAGCTTTACACTTTGAGGTGTTTTATTCTAGGGTAGCCTTTCCAGCTGTGAATGGAGATGCTAACTTGTTCCATGTATACACTCACACTGCAACACCGAATGCATATCGGCCTTATGGAACTCTTGAAGTTCTGATTTCGGCATGGCAACACCGTATTTGGTTTAATGGCGCTCTACCCCACACAGTGACTCCGGTCCGTTTAGGCCCTTCATCAATTCCCAGGGCCACTTGGCCAGTTTTGTCCGGGTACACACTACATCCCCGTTATTTGGCAGTAACAGTAGCAGAACTTGTGTCTTTCACGGCTCCATAATTGAGGTGTACAGAACTCTAGTGCAATACGTCTCACGCAATCTCCAGGTAGGAGCACCAGGGGTTGCTGCGCAACCAGCTGGACCTTGCGGACTGACTATTAGTCCTGTCATGGTTAATTCGGTTATGGGCAAGAGTCCACAGAATATGGATGATTCACCTTACTGGCTTGCAGAGAAATTTGACCAGCTGGAAGCGGTATTTCCGAATACCACCTCTGTGGAAAAACACAGGATTTTAACTATTAGTTTGCAGAAAGACTTAATACCTGAAGTATCCGATTGTGAAAATTGGGGTAAAGTGTTCGCGGCAGTGTATGTGAAATGTTTTGGCACACCTTCTAAGACAGTGCTCTCCTCCATGATTAAGCGTGTTCAAGATGAGCACGGAGCGGAGACGGCTGTGGAATTGGGGATGTGGTTGGTTGGAGTGTTCGACCTAGTGGCTGATCAGATCCTTGCTAATTTCAAGGAAGATGCAGTTAACTTTCAAGTGTCTAATGCCTTGCGCCTTGTCCCAGAAGATGAGAAACCCCACGAATTACCAAAAATTATTGCAGATGCCTACAAGACAATGGGCCGCAATAGTTTGGGTGTTAAACATTTTGCTAGAATACCAGCACAACAGCAAACACAGATGGCGCAGTCGGCAAAAGACGACAGTCCAATATTTCCTAAGAAGAATTGGAAAAATAAAAAGCAGGGGAAGCAACAACAGAAACAAGGGTCGCGTGCAGCGTCACCGGTACCCGAGTCTTCTGAGCACACTTATGATTTGCGCGACTGCGCAAGAATTAGGTCTCCTGACAGATTTCAGATTCCTGATCAGCGCTCTTCTCGTTCTTCACAGGACACATCAGGCTCACAGGCTGGTGACAGAGAACGTCAGGAGCGCAGAAGAGGTCGAGCTCCCCGCAAGGAAGTGTGCAACCTTGTCAGACTGACGGAAAAGGAAAACTGGACAATTTTCTCCTTCATCGCCCACTGTTCGGAAAAAGAAAGTTGGTGCTTTAACAGCGAGATATGCCACAGACGGTGAGGACAAGGCTCCAGAACCTAACATGGGCAGTAATGCTGCTAGACAGCGCAGCGAAGGTTACCATGGTGCAGCAAGCACTGCTTACATTTCTGGAGGTGACAGCAACTGATACTTTCATCACAGTTGAAACGGCTAATAACCGTGTGTCTCCCCCTGACAGATTATATGATATAGTCCTTATAATTGAAGGGATTTTTTGGGTTTAATGGCACCCTACCCCACACAGTGACTCCGGTCCGTTTAGGCCCCTCATCAATTCCCAGGGCCACTTGGCCAGTTTTGGCCGGGTACACACTACATCCCTGACTCTAGTGCAATGCGTCTCACCCAATCTCCAGGTAGGAGCACCTGGGGTTGCTGCGCAACCAGCTGGACCTTGCGGACTGACTATTAGTCCTGTCATGGTTAATTCGGTTATGGGAATGCGTCCACAGAATAAGGATGATTTACCTTACTGGCTTGCAGAGAAATTTGACCAGCTGGAAGCGGTATTTCCGAATACCACCTCTGTGGAAAAACACAGGATTTTAACTATTAGTTTGCAGAAAGACTTAATACCTGAAGTAACTGATTGTAAAAATTGGGGTAAAGTGTTTGCGGCGGTGTATGTGAAAAGCTTTGGCACACCTTCTATGACAGTGCTCTCCTCCGTGATTAAGCGTGTTCAAGATGAGCATGGACCGGAGGCGGCTGTGGAGTTGGGGATGAGGTTGGTTGGAGTGTTCAACCTAGTGGCTGATCAGATCCTGGCTAATATCAAGGGAGATGCAGTTAACTTTCAAGTGTCTAATGCCTTGCGCCTTTTCCCGGAAGATGAGAAACCCCACGAATTACCAAAAATTATTGCAGATGCCTATAAGACAATGGGCCGCAATAATTTGGGTGTTAAACAATTTGCTAGAATACCAGCACAACAGCAAACACACATGGCGCAGTCGGCAAAAGAGACCATCTAGTATTTCCTATGAAGAATTGGAAAAATAAAAAGAAGGGGAAGCAACAACAGAAACAAGTGTCACGTGCAGCGTCACCAGTACCCGAGTCTTCTGTGCACACTTATGATTTGCGCGACTGCGCAAGAATGAGGTCTCCTGACAGATTTCAGGTTCCTGATCAGCGCTCTCCTCGTTATTCACAGGACACATCAGGCTCACAGGCTGGTGACAGAGAACGTCAGGAGCGCGGAAGAGGTTGAGGTGCCCCGCAAGGAAGTGAGCAACCTTGTCAGACTGACGGAAAAGGAAAACAGGACGATTTTCCTCGTCATCGCCCACTGTTTCAGAAAAAGAAAGTTGGTGCTTTAACAGCAAGATATGCCACAGACGATGAGGACAAGGCTCCAGAACTTAACATGGGAAGTAATGCTACTAGACAGCGCAGCGAAGGTTACCATGGTGCAGCAAGCACTGCATACATTTCTGGAGGTGACAGCAACTGATACTTTCATCACAGTTGAAACGGCTAATAACCGTGTGTCTCCCCCTGACAGATTATATGATATAGTCCTTATAATTGAAGGGATTTTTTGGGAAAATCTTACTTTTTCTTATGACATTTTGTTGGCCGAGGCAGATTGATTGACCCCCGCCTTTTGTTCTTGCTGCTTCGAGGTGGGAGGAGGTGATGCTCCCGAGTTTTTCACATAACGTCTCCAAGGAGCCTGCAAATGCTTTTGCAGAACAATGGGCTTTGATGCTTGCACCGGCACTGTACCGTACTCAGGTGGGCTGGGAGAAAGATTCTCCCCCGAATGAGATACCATTACAGTCTACGCCATTACAGTCTACGCCACAACCACAGTATCCCATCCGGCGGGAGGCAAAAGCTCCAGTTTCTGAGATTCTAAATCAATTAGAGTATCAAGGAGTAATTAAGACATGTGTATCACCGATGAATAACCCTCTGTTTACCGTAACCAAACCCGATGGCTCATACCACCTAGATTTGGATTATCGGCATTTGAATTCTCATTGTCGCACCTGTGCGGTTCAGAATACTCATAGTTCTGCTCTAGTGAACAGTATAGTTCATAAAAAATATAAAACTACCTGTGATATTTCCAACTGCTTTTTCAGTCATAACCTGTCACCTGAAAGTAGTCAATGGACCGCCTTTACTGCCAGCGGAAAACAATAACAATTTCAGCGTTTGGCAATGGGCTACTAAAACAGCCCAGGTGTATTCGCCGCCCGTGTCGTCTCTTTGTTGGATGGCATAGACCCTGATGCGTACTCGTACATTCCCGGCTCCGGCGGCAGGTTAGCCCAGCACCATGCGACTCTGGGCAATAGCTTGCTTAATCTTCCCGACGGCCCCCAGCGCCTAGAGACCCTAACGGGTGATTGTGCGCTATACAAATGTGGATTATGATATTTATCTCACGGATGACGAATTATGGCTGCATCTTTGTTGAGTGGACCGCATCATAGTTTTGTTTGCGGACTACACTATAAGTTTAACTTTGCAAAATCACACATTGTAGAGTACACAGTGTTGTTCTTGGGCTACGAGCTCAATAATGAAGGTAAAGGTTTGGCGCCTCACTTCTTGGAAAAATGTGCACGTTTGCAACCTCCTACAACCCTGAAAAAACTGCAGTCTTTGCTGGGATTTTTAAACTTTGGTCGAACTTATATTCTCGAGTATGCCCAGCGTATCAAACCATGGTATGCTTTGATACAACCTACTTTGTCATAACCCTGCTGGCTTCCGGAACATTCATCTATCCTGCAATATTTGAAGTCTGATCTTCTTGAATCTAAATGATTGTTCACAGGTGATAACCACACTAACCTGGTGATACGAATAGTGCCAGGCGCTGTGGGTTTCACATACTTAACGTTTAATGAAGGCGACCCAGTAGCTATTGCTTACAAGTCACATGTGTACACTTCAGCTGAACTGCGGTTTCCCACTGTTGAAAAAATCTTGACAGCTGTCCAGATGGCGATCCTGAAGGAACTCGCCCTGGCACAGGGGAAGCACATTTTTGTTGTCACACCATATCCTGCTCTGGAAGCAGTGACAAAGGCAAGTGTACAAAACTCAAAAGCTTTGTATCCACGTTGGATACAATGGGCTACTTCATTGACATCTTCGGATGTCACCTTCATCTTCGACTGCTCCCGGCAAACACAGGAGTTTTTACAGTATGAATTTGTTCATTCTGCTTCTATGTCTATGTGTCCATTGAAGGAGTACCATTGTATCATTTACACTGACGGTTCAGTGTAACCGGCGACGAGGTCAAAACATTCTTATTCAGCAGCATGCGCAATTCTGGCAGGTGCCATAGTGAATGCAGAGTTCAAGTCAAGTGTTTTACACACTCAGGCACTAGGAGACTGTATCACCCAATTAGCTGAGCTGCGCACTCTGGTGCTCGCACCTGAGTTTGCAGATCCGAATGTGGCTACTCTTATTGTAAGTGATTCTTACTACTGTGTTTAGTCTTTAAATGATAACTTACACTTTTGGTCTCAAAATGGCATTGTGATTCTAAAGGCAGCGCAATTAAGCATAAGATGCTTTGGGTTTGAGTCACAGATGTGAAAGAACGTCTGCCTCTCACACATGTAATTCATACTCTTGGCCACCAGCGCATAGGAGTACACGCGGTTTGCAATAGTTTGGCTGATGAAGCAGCTAAATCGGCAGTAGCTACGTTTTCAGTTTCAGCGGTTACAAGATCCATGAATAAGATTGATAATGACATCTTGGCAGCAATTGCTGCTACAGAGAAAGGTGGCAGTTACCCGCAGGGTTACCCTTCGAGATACTCTTCTCACTTAAGTCCCGATAAAGTGCCTTATGTGAGGATTAATGATGTTGGTGACAGGTTGATTCCCAACGCGGACCGCAGACTTTCACTGATAACAGCCACACATGAAAGCTTGGCTTCAACCCATGCTGGAGTGTCTGCGACTGTTTCTATCTTACAGCAGTGTTACTGGTGGCGTGATTAAGCCATCCATGGTAACACGTCCACCACAAACACCGCTGTGTATATCTAATAGACCTTTTGGATGTGTTTAATTAGGTCACTGTGGTTCATTTTCTTCAGATACTGCCTATAAATTCATTTAGTTGCAGTTGATTCATGCACACGTTTTCTTTGGGTGTGGCCACATCGCAGCGCTGATATTCGAACTGTCATCAGGGATTTGCGTGTCTTTGTGGGAATTTTTGTGTGTGGCACTTTCCATCCAGACCAGGGTCCAGCGTTTTCTTCTAAGGCGTACAAGGAGTCCATGAGGTCTTTGGGAGTGCAGGTCAAATTTTCGTCTCCATACAGACCTGAGGGTAATTCAGTCTCAGAGCGAATTAACCGTGACTCAAAGCAATCTTTGACAGCTAGGGTCTTAAGTACTGGCAGGAATTGGTTCGCCCATTTGTATTGCGTACAACGTGCACTAAATAATCTCCCTAGAAGATCTCTGGGTGGGCGGACCCAATACGAAATGCTCTTTGGCATGAAAATGTTTGTGCCAGACCTTGATGGTCTAGACATGGCGGCAACTGCCGCAGCCTTTGACGTAGATAATCATTCTACTGTATTACAGAAGCTACAAGAGATCCAAGACGGTCTTGTAAAGTAAGACTTACCCTCTGCCACTGATGCTGCACTGCAGATTCTGGTAGTTGGCTGGCTACCCAAAGTCGGAGACCTTGTCCGAGAGAAGGTGGAGTACAAAAAGAGTTTGGCTCCTCTTATCGTGCACCTGTCCCAGTGCTTGGTTGTGAAGGGAGCTCGTACAGTCATTTTACCACCACTTCCTGGTCGAAAAGACAACAGAAACATGTCTGTGGACAATGTCAAGTTACAACATCTGGCCGATCCTAAATAGTATAACACCAGCGTCTTGATGTACAGTGAATTTCAGGAATCCAGTGTTTGGCAATTCAGACACCACGCAGCCTGATACTGCCATAGAAATGGACTCTGTCATTAACCCTTTGTTAAACCTCCCTACTTCCAGTCTTAATGAAGAGACAGAGTATACTTATCCCGCAACAGAGTCATCACTTGGTTTGCAACTGGATACCCTTCTCCAGTCACGCTTCACTTTTGCCTCGAACTCTACATTATCATTGACCCCTACCACATTCTCTATTTTTGTGGCCTGGTTTAAACTGAATAATTTGATTCCACCTTGGACATACGTCTGGATGGTCCTTTTTGCCATTTTTCTTTTTATGTCGATTGAATTTGTGACATTCTTTTTCCTTCTTATTAATGGTCACTACATACCTGCACGCTCTGCTGTGAAACTGGTCGAAGGAACTTTGGCCCCGGATTCGTCTTCTCACATCATGAAAAGGGACCTGACTTTTGTCAATATCTCCACCTGGCCAGTTGTGGATGGCATAGTTTGGGATGCAGTGGAGTTCCAAATTCATGGCCCTACAGAGATAATTAACATACCAAATGTACTTTGTGGTTCCATGGGTGATGTAGTGAAACACAATTTGCGGTCTGATAATTGGGATGTACATGCCATACAATCTTTATTTTCAGATTTGAAAATTATGCTGCATTTGATGCTGAAGATTTGTATTTGAATACTGCAAATTATGCTGATTTGTTTTGCTTCCAGCATTATGGCCATCATTACCTGCATAAAACGAATACATTTAGAAATGTTTTTAATTACACACAATGGGAACATTGTCTGGCTCCAATGGAAGGTAGCTCAAAAACTTCCTTGAAAAAATTCACAGATTTGACAGATTTTGATAAATCCAAACCGGAATCATTTTATTTTAAATTGAATTTTTCGTCCAATCCTGAAGTGATGTTCACTCACACCAAATTAGTGTATTCCCAATCCTTTATTAATGAATTGTCAGTGGGTTGCTATGATCTGTGGAAGGCCTCTGTAGATTTTAAATCTGTTTGGGGTTCTAGATCCTGGCAGGTGCGGGGCACTGAAACTTTACATCACACGTGCCTCATCCAGACTCAAATTTTATTTTTAAATGATTCGGTCTATCAGATTATGTGTTTTGGATTGGCTACTTCAAAACAAATGAATGCCCCTGCCATTCCTACTCTGGCTGAATATCTGAACTGGACCAATCATACTGATTATTCCATTGATGACTTACAATCCCTGATTCAAAATGTTACTTTTAATATTTCTGCGTTAGACCCCCAGGGTTGGTTGGTTTGGCAGACCAGTTCTGATGCTTGCCAACTCCGTTTCCATGACAAGGCTCCTGGCTATATACAGGATAGGCCTGATCCACGTTTTTCTAACTCCCATTCAGTTACCACTTACTCTGTTGGAAAATTATGTCAAAACTGGTTAAAACACTCAACACTGTCGTCAGTAAAACAACATTTGTCGTTATTATCGGGTGACATTGATTTGACGGATTTTATAAAGGGGCCTGCAGTCGCTAGATCAAAACGATTTATTTACGCAACCTACAATGAAATTTGGAAACTGTCTTAAATTGAGGCTGCTTCCCGTTTAAGGGCGATAGATCAGGCTAATTTAGAAAAAGTCCTTGCTGTAGTGGATAATAGTATCAACACACTTTCTTCCCGCATTTACACGTTGGGCAGTATTGTTTCATCTGTTGTTGATATTTTGCAAGATAATGTGTCTGTTTTGTATCATGGACAGAATCAATTGTGTTCAGTAATGCAGTTTGCATGGACATTATAAACCCTCAAGATGGGGAAAGTGCCTTGGGATTATTTGAACGCGACATCTTTATTTTTTTTTTTCACAACAGATTTTATTGATTGATCGGGTCAAGGCATAAGCACAGCTCTCCACAGTCAGGAGATCACTGCCAAATATCAACACATGGCTCAGCATCTTGTAAACCCAATCAATAAAATAGAACGACCCCCCCAATACCCCCCACCTCCCACAGCCGCCCAAACAACCCTTCTACCCACCCCTTATCCTTCCCTAACCCAGTGCACGTGATCACAGTAAGCCTCCAATAACTGTTGGTATCATGCCAGGCGCCATGCGCCTCCCTAGGCCTGTAGTTCATTGTCCAAATCCGGACCATCGTCAGATTCTGCTGGAGGCTCCAGAGCCAAATCCCTATAGTCGGCCCACCTTTTCCAAATTTTGTAGTGCTTGCGGGGGCATCCCCTGGCTTCAAACACTGGGCGCTCTAGCCCCATAAAATAGTCTAGTCCAGCCTTCCATGCACACAGTGGGGGGGCTCGCTCATTCTTCCATGCTCGTGCCAAGTCCCGCTTGGCCACAACCAGGCCCAGCAACAAAAGGTGACGTTTGTAGATATTCCCCCCCACACCCTCCAGTACATGGAGAAGGCCCAAGCGATGGGTGCGGGGGAGATCCCATCCCAGCACCTCCGACAGGCAGTTCCATACACCATTCCAGAATCTAGTTAGGCCAGCACAAGACCATACAGTATGCAACAGAGTACCCCTCTCAACTCCACATCGCAGGCACTCCGGGGACGCAATCAGGCCCGCCTTCCACAGCCGCTCCCGTGTATAGTAAGCCCTATGCAAATATTTAAATTGGATCAGTCGGAGTCGTACCGCGATAGCGGTCCCACGCGGGGACTCCAAGGCCTCCCTCCAGTCATCCTCATCTAGGGGTCCGACATCCTTTTCCCAGGTTTCCTTCAACAGGAGGAGGGAGGAGGAACAGTGAGTGACCAGTGTTTGGTAGATGCGGGAGACCTTCTTATCCCCGAGATCGCCCATGAAAACTTTCGCTTCCATCGGGCTGAATTCCAGCAGCGACTCCAAACCAACTAGACTAGGCACGAGCGCTTGGTGAACCTGCAGGTACCTGAAAAATTGGGTCTGGGGCATATGGAATTCGTCCCTAAGCTCCTGGAATGACTTGAGAGTTACACCGGTCATAACATCTCCAAGCGAAGAGATCCCGATAGAATCCCATCCGCCAAACCCCACCAGGGAGGCCAGCGCGGGGAGCCGCCCATTATTCCACAACGGGGTCTCCGCCGTCAATCTACCCCACCAGCCCATGCGACGCAGCGCTTGTCGCCAAATCGCAAACACCACTCGTGTGGCACATGACAGCCGCCTCCGCAATCTGGCCGAATATAGGATTGTGTGCAGCGTATTGTCCCCCATCAGCGAGCGCTCCAGAGCATATGCCGGGTCTCCACCATCCCCGTACCACCATTCATTCAGTACAAGCAAATGGGAGGCCTGGTAATAGGACAGTAAGTCCGACGTAGCAAGACCACCACAATACGTGGATAGGAAGCAGGTACGCAGCGCCACCCTAGCTGCACCCCCAGCCCACAAAAAGCGGCCTAGGACAGAATTGACCTGCCGGAACCACTGAGACACGATCTGGTGCGGATGATTCTGCAGCTGATATAAAAGGCGCGGAAGTGCCTACCATATATGGTAAGAGGCATCCGAGACCATGTTTTAATATCCGACTGGACCTTCTCCCACACCGGTATCACGTTGCGCTCCCATGAGATTGCCGCAGACTCAGACAGGAACACTCCAAGATACATCATGCCCCCGGCCGCCGCCTGCAAGGCTGACGCCCAAGAGCCCACAGCTGCCCCGCCACCCAGCACCCATAGGGTGGACTTACGCGGGTTAAGACAGAGGCCCGACACCTCGCCAAATATGCGCATGATTTCCAATACTCGGGGCCCCGATCTATTTAAATCCGTGAGGAAGAAGAGGACGTCGTCCGCGTAGAGCGCGATCCTGTCGGTGAGTCCCCCATCCCACACGAAGCCCCGTAGCTGCGCGTCAATGCGTACCCAAGAGGCCAGGGGCTCCATGGCTAGTGCAAATAAATACAGGGACAGCGGGCACCCCTGACGGGTTCCCCGACCGATCGGAAACCTCTCCGACACCGCTCCGGAAACACGCACGGACGCCATAATATCAGTATATAGCAGTTTGATGTACGAGATAAACACCGGGCCGAGATTAAGATGAGGCAGGAGCGCAAATAAATAGATCCAACTCACAGAATCAAAAGCCCTATCTATATCCGCCAACAGTAGGGCTGCCCACTCCCCGGTGGCCCCCATTGCATCCACAGCCGTCTGCGCCCGTCTAATATTGTGCCGCGTTGCCCTACGCGGCATAAAGCCAGCCTGATCCGGGTGGACCAGAGCAGCTACGTATGGGAGAAGGCGGTTCGCCAACGCCTTAGCCAGCAGTTTAGCTTCGATATTGAGCAGAGATATAGGGCAGTACGAGTCATGTCGGTCAGGGGGCCTGCCCGGCTTCCGAAATACCAGCACCTCAGCGTGGCGCCAGTCAGCTGGCAGCCGACCCAGTTCCCGCGCCGCCTCTAGTGCAGTCCTGTAATGGGACCCCAATTGGAGTTGGAATTTCTTATAGAATTCACACGGGAAGCCACTCGGCCCGGGTGCTTTCCCGGTGTTGAGCTGCCCCAGCGCATCCCCCAGCTCCTCTGCCGTGAGAGGGAGGTCCAGCGCCGCTCTCGTCTCAACGGAGACTGCCCTCGGGGCAGGTCGGCAATACATTTATCGACCGTGTCAGCTGGAAGGCAATCCTGCGGCGCATATTGCCCCATATAATATCGGGCAAAACTCGCTGCCAATTCAAACGGGTCTGTTATAGCAACACCATCCCCATCCGTGAGTCCAGGTAGGGTAAGTGGCTGCAGGGTACGTTGACACAGCCTATGGAGCCTAGTACACGACTTGTCTCCCCACTGATATACTCTACTCCGCGTGGCCAGCCACGCCTGTCTGGCCTCATCAATCAACACGGACGCATAGGACTGTTGCGCCTGCAGGAGCAGCCGCACCGCCACATCATCTCCCTCTCCCTGACACCGCAGCTCTAGAATTTCCACCTGCGCCGCTGCCGCAACTATGGCATCCCGACATCGGCGACGGGCCGCCGCGCACCACGCTATGTCAATCCCCCTCAAGGTAGGCTTCATGGCTTCCCAGACCACCGTCACGTCCATGTTCGCCACTAGGTTTTCTCGCCAATAATGGGCGATCGCACCCCGCATGTGCTGTACATAGTCAGGTTGCTGAAGGTGCCACGAAGACATCCTCCATCTGAACGGTTGTCTCTTCCTATGCAATTCAACCTCCACGGCCACCGGGGAATGGTCAGACAGCCCCCTGGGCAGGATACCCGCCTCCCGCACTCTGGTCAGACACGCACCGGGCACAAAATCATAGTCCAGCCGTGAAAAGGAACCATGCACAGCAGAAACATTGGTATACTCTCGGGCCTTAGCATGCATGTGTCGCCAGACATCCACCCAGCCCAACCCTTCCACCATCTCACTCAGCCGGGTAGGGGGAGCAGCAGTCAGCGTCTCCCGCGGTCGCCGACGGTCCATGCACACATCCATCACGTCATTCCAATCTCCTCCCAACACTGCTAGGGACTCTGGGATTTCCGCCCACACTGCAAACAACCTCTCAGCCAGGGACCACTGCAAAGGGGGAGGGGCAGAGATACTCCCAAACACAACGGATTCCGTACCCACCATTCCTTTCACAAAAGCGTACCGGCCCTGCGGGTCTATCCACTGCCGCTCATGAATGTAAGCCAACCGGCGATGGACCAAAATGGCGACCCCCCTGGAGCTCCTGGAAAACCCAGCGTGGAAAACCTGTTGGTAACCAAATCTCTGCAGGCTAAGCACTTTCGTCCCCATCATGTGCGTCTCTTGAAGCAGTAAGACATCTGCTGCCTCCCTCTTCCCCCACCTCAAAATTGCCCCCCTCTTGATTTTATCCAGCATCCCTCTAACATTCCAACTCCGTATGCGCATGGACTCCTTGGGGAGCCCCGGAATTGATGCGTCAGCCATAATCCAATGGGACACAACACAAAAGCACCCAGCACCAGGCCCAGGCGCACAGCACAGTCAGTAGCAAGGCATTAGAAATCACGTGCACCCCCCACCAACCACCCCTAACCCCCCCACCCACTCCCCCCAGAACATTCCCCTCAACTCCCCATCCCCCTTCCCCTGCCCCCCACCCCTATACCTCATAGAACTCTGAAGTATCTGTCGCGGCATGGGCAACCTCGGGCCCAAAACAGAGCGCCCAAGGCCAACCATACCAATGGATCCCAACTACCCACTCAATCAAAAGAACCCCCCCCCCGCCAACTCCCACCCGCGTAGGGGGCAAGAAGCCCCTGCATAATAGCACCCCGAACCCCACCCCACTGCCTCACACAATCACCAGTATGTAAAGCGAGCGGCGGCCATACACTCAGCGTTCAATCGTCAGCTCAGCAAGGCACAGCTATGCAACTCCTCCCAACGGGAGCCTGTGATATCTGCAGACAAACTCGCCCCTCTGAAGTTCCTCAATTATCGGTTCCGGAGTGGGCAGAGTCAGTAAGTGCGCCGTCCTGTGTTCCACTGCGAGAAGAGGAGCGCTTCCGCGATCTAGATCTTCTGTTCCTCTTGCCCCGGACACGCTGGTCATCCCGCTCCTGCGATGGGTCCCTCGGCTGACCCGGGTTCAGGCCCGGCTGGGCATGCGGCCTGACTCTCACTGTCTCATCTGTCCATTCAAAGACCGCCTCCGGGGTGTCAAAGAAGTGGGTCCACGACTGGAACACCACCCGGAGGCGGGCCGGATAAAGTAAGGAGTATTGGATCTTCAGACCTCGCAATTTCGCCTTGGCAGCTAGAAACGAGTGTCGTTGTTGTTGCACTATTCTAGTATAGTCCGGAAAGATCATGATCTTCTGATTCTCAAATAGAAGAGAGTCCTTCGCCCTCGCTTCTCATAGAATAGTGTCTCTATCGTGGAAATTCTGAATTTTTGCTATCACCCCCCTTTTCTGAATCGGCCGCTCCCCCGCAGGTGGCTTCTGCGTCAGGGATCTATGCGCACGCTCTATCACGAAACAGCGCGATAGAACATCCGGAGGGAGCCAGCTCTCCAGCCACTGGGACAAGAAGCCTTCCATATTCCCTTTCTCACATCCCTCGGGAAAGCCCACAAAGCGAAGGTTATTCCTGCGCGCCCGCCCTTCGGCATCCTCCACTCGGAGCGCAAGGCCTTTTTGGATGTTTTCCATCACCGCCATTTTCTGCTTCTGGGCCCCCACGTCGTCCTCCACAACCGAGATTCTGGATTCTGCCTCCGTGATACGTGTCACCGCATTGCGCAGGTCCTGGCGCAGCAGGGTCACGTCTGCCCCAACCGCTCCGATTTTGGCGTCCAGCATGTCCCTGGATTGAGTAATCGCTGCCATGAGCGCTGCATTGTCTGGCCCCGTCCCTTGACCGCCTCCAGATGCTCCGGGCCCCCCACTGGGCCTGGTGAATTTATCAATGGGCCCCTGTTTGGCGGCCCCGCTGCCCCCTCCGCCCCTGGTCATGTCTGAGGCGCACTGGGAGGCTGTCTACAAAGTGGTAGCAAGTTGCCGCAGCGCAGACACCCCGCACCACCAATAATGACCAAAGTAACACCACTCGAAGGTCTCTCCTGCCCCCGGGTTCACAGCTCCCCCACACTATCGTTGTCTTTTGCTGAGGGGCACCCCGGGCCTTATACAGTTCCGCCCTCCCGTCCAAGGTGCACACCGTGGCCTCGACCGGATCCTGTCTCTGCGCTGTAGGAACCTTGGTCTGGACGCTGCTCCACAGGGGGCCTCGTGGCTCCACTCCAGGCCACCCAGCGACCAGCTGCCAGCCCAGGACTACCGGGGGCCCCCTCCCTGCACAGTCCAATCACACAGGGTAGCCCTCAAGCGCTGCAGCTGCGGGTCGCGTCCCCCCTGCTCCTTCGTCTGCACGCACAGTATGGGCCCCGGGAATCACCCACTTCCCTCTCGTCGTCACCATCAGCACTGCTGCAGGGACTCCCAGGGCTCGGGTGGCACACCTGCCGGATCTCCTGGCCGTCCACCGGCCCGTGGCCCAAGGAAACGCCGCAGCGCTATGCCAAGTTCATGGGGCAGGGCCGCCAACGGACTCCACTCCTCGTAGCCGGGAGCCTCCAAACTCGAGGCCCTGGTCTCTCGGTCTCTGTGTAGGCCGCAGCTCTCTTCAGGCGTCCCCGCTGCACGGGCAGTCACAGGCTTAGCAAGGGACAGCTCAGATGTATCCCCCACAGCTCCGCTGCCGATCAGGGGCTCCGGGCCAGGAGCATACGTTGGCGCGGCCGGCCCGCATGAAGATCTCCCGTCTGGGAGGCGCCAAAATTGAGGCCCCGGCTTCACTCACCGGGACTAGGCCGCTGGCCGCTTCTGCCGCTATCTCCGCTTCAGAGGGCTCGGGAACGCCACACTCTGCACCGGATGATGCCCGCCGCTGTCCGGCACAATTACTCCAGGTGTGAGCTGCAGGTCGGGTCCGGGAGCCAGGATAAATCGACGGATGGATGTCGGGCTGGTGGGAGCTCTAGAAGGCTGCGTCCACCATCTTCGCCCGCGAAGCCACGCCCCGGCATCTTTATTTTTGCCTTTTAACTTAACAGACAAACAGCGATTTATGTCCATTAAAGATGCTACATACACTCTTTTACATATCAAAAAATCAGTACCTTTGCCTTTTTCTGTGGCCGAAACGGAAGCTGCTGTCTGGCTCATTCATGGGGTAATAATCTTACCATTTTCTTTGTTTAAATGTAATTCCTGCATGAAGCATTACCCCCAAGGCCGCTATGAACTCTTAGGCAGTGCTTTCCTTCATGAGGTGTGGTCATTACCATTTGCTTACAGATGCTTGCGGGATGATAAAGAAGTTTACCTAACTGGGGAATCATGCGATTTAACCATAGGTCATTACCTGGTTTGCAAAAATATACAGTTGCACGGAGCCTGTAACCTAACGGCCCGAATTTTGGATGCATTCTGAAAGGTATTCCAGTGCCAAATATTACACCAACTTTCACTCTGCTTGCAAACAGTAGTTTTCTACTTTTAAATAATAAGGAATGCTGCAGTATGCTTACCGGCATCCCTTACATTGTGACAGTCTCACAACATGTGGTTGCTGTACAAATGTACTGTTTCCACCACCACATGGGAGACTCGATAACTCGGTCTGGCCTTCTATTCCAACCTTGAAGGCAGACTTCGATAAGTTGAGCAGAATTAGAGCACTGTTAACCCAAAAAGAAGATTTTCTCACATCTGCACGTGAAACATTTGTCATTCATGTGGCCAATACCCGATCAAATGTGCAAGCCCTTCTTAATACTGACCTCCCACTGCATTTCGGTGCTTTAATTCATAGCATTTTCAATGCCTCTCATACTACCGGCCTGGCCCATTTTTTTAACCCTTTGCGTGCGTCGGACGGCCCCTGGATGTCGGACGTCATGCTGAGCGTGTGCGGAGGATGGTCGGGGGCCGTACGAACCATGCCCAGTCATAAATTACCCGCACCAACGGGTTAAAGTTGCGGGCTCTGGCATTGTGACTTCTTTCCAAACTATATTTGGTGTGATACCGGCATTTATTCAGTCTACTTTTTTCCAGGATCTTCAGTGGGTTGCCACTATTACTTGCCTTAGCTGCTGGAGTACTGGTGTTGATTTGCCTGCTGCGCAATGGCTGCTTTTCTGTGGCACTACACAGCCAAAACCGGCTGCAGATGCTTCGTAGCCGTATGCTTGAATGCTATGGCACTCTGCCCCTGGCCACACTCAACGTGGCTTACGGATTGTCCTTTCGTTTTGCATACTACTCTTGCTTGCAACCTGTCTTCACCTGCCTGGAATGTTCATTTGAATGGGCATTGGACCTTTGCCTCTCCGATACGGTTTCTCCTGTACCTGATTTTGATCTGCTGATGAGTCCCTTAGTGTCCATAAGCAAGAGTGTTCCGGTCTTGGGATTATGGCCTGCGCTGCGGCGCTTGGAGTTTTGGCACAGTGGGACAGGATTTCCTACAACGAAGTTACATTGAATATCACGCAAGCTGTCCACTGATGGTGCTGGAGGCCCCCCTTATTGAGGAACATATTTGTTCTTTCAGTTTGCTTGAGTGGATGGTGTCTCTTTTTTCTGACAATAACAATGACTTCCTCTTGGAGGCTGTTGCAACTTACTGCTCATACACTTTGATGAATTAACCTGGCTGGCACCGATCATCTGCAGGATTATTTTTTTGTGTTTCTTTTCTTTCTTTCCTCTATTTTTTGATATTTTTGAAAGACAAATATTTTTATTTCCTTCTCTCCCGGATTCTCAAATCATTTAAAAATCGATGCTCTAACTTCTTGAACTCAGTGTTCTCCATAAACCTCTGTCCGATGGCCTGATCAGGAGAGGGTGTAGTGAAGCCATGGTATTAACTGCTAAGTTAGCATTAGTTCGTATATGCTTGGCAGCCATCTTGCTGCTTTTGCACGCGTTATTACATGGCTTTATTCTCGTGGATAGACTGCTGGTGCATTCTCGCATGAGAACTGTCTGCTTTTCACACATTTAGCTGTACACTGTGCTCCTCATCTGCACAGCGTGTTCAAGGTAAAAAACAATGTATGCTGTTGATTCACTTTGGTCAGTACCAAGCCCATCGACACAACATCATGCACAGCTGCACTATTGAAAGTCGAGTGCTTTTAATATGGCATTGCATGCATGAAAAGGCACTTGGAGAGACTCATTCCAATGAAGAAGAGCTGTGCTTGTCCTGACATGTAATTCCTTGCATCTAAACTTGGAGGTATGGGGTCCCCCTGACAAAGCCTAGAGGCCTTCTGTACTTATAATAAACAAGCTTATAGCACGGGGAGGGTGGTAAGGCGCTGTAGTCCTGTTTCCACTATCATTATAAGAAGATTTACCCTTTTGTGCTTTACGGAATTGTAACCATGCTGATTATATTGTTCTAATGCATTTTTCTGCTAGTATTGGCTTGTGTACTGCATTATAGAGCATGTTAGTTAAAATAAACATTTTAAACTATATTGTTTCTTTGTTTACTTATGTTATGGACAAGATTGAATGTTTGAACGAAAGAGTGTTCTTCTTCCCGTGATTCCTGAGAAGGACGGAGTGACATGTTCTAGGATGTCTAATCGTTGGTAGATTCGCTGTAGTACGGAGAACAAATGAGACACAGTAGCTAGTCGGATTGGGGTTCTGGGCACCGAGGTGGGTTTTCTGGTACACCAGTATACATCGAGGTCCTGGTTTCTCGCGCTTAGTTCTGTGTATGTGCAGAATCCCTGCAACACTCCCTCCACCTGCGTTTCATTGGTCACCTCGGCCAAAACTTGTACAAAATAAGGCAAGGGCCTAGTGGGAGTACAACAAGGGTCTGCTGGCAGGAAGGGAGCCTGAGCACTACAGGCATACAATAAGGCAATCGGTGTAGCCAAGCTTTTGGACATTGGAATTAAAATTAAATAAGGCATAGGTGGGCTCTGAGAAGGAGGTTGTACTCCTCCCCTGTAAGTGTGAGCCTGACTGCCTGCGAAAGTGGCCCGCTAAGTCTGGTGCGGCTTGGGGGCATCTGTTGTGCTTCTGCTCTAATCATAGCCTGCAACCACCCATCTGCTGCCCTCACTCCAGTTAATTTTGCTTGACATTATACTTCGAGCTGCCTCAAGATGCGCACAAGAAATGCCCTGTTAACACAGATGTGCACAGCAAGACCCACAACAAAACCCAAGAAGAATCTGGAGAATCAGCCTCCTTTTAAGTATGGCAACCAAACAACACTAATAAGACCCTCTGCGAAGTACGCTTCTGGCACAGAAGGAATAAAAATGTATTACAAATTAAAAAAGGGTCTCCAACCCTTGGAAAAGGACATTCTGTCCCCAGTGGGACAACCTGTACCCCAACCAGTTGCTACCACCTGAACACCACCAAGCAGGAAGCCTCTAAGCAGGAAGCACCCCCTTTGAGAGACAATACGGGGCAAATGACAGAGAGAAAAGCCTGTTCTTGTGGGCAGCCTGAGAAGACAAGCTGAAGCCATTTTCCTGAAAGTGAAGGTAAAAGGTACAACAGCAAATCCAAGGACGGCCAGGAGAAGGCGTCCCCCTCAATGACTATTTGTATTAGTGGAACTTCAGAGGAATCAAGTGGTACTGATCCCTTGTTGGATAGCCAGTCAAGCCCGCTTGGCCCTTTTCCCCTGAAATTCAAATAGTGGTGGCCAAAAATCACATTCATCCATTTACAGCCCCAAGGCCAGTGTGCATCAATCAATCTTCGGAAATGGTAGACCCTGTTACTAAAATGGCTCACATTAGGGGACGCCGCAAGTGGGTCAGAACAGCTTGATTGTCATTAGTGATAGTGCACAACTTTTGCCTCCGAAGCCTACCAACAACAGAAGTGAGGCAACATGTGGCAAACCAACACCCCACGCTGACAAATACCAAGGAAATATTAAAGATCAATACATTGAGGATGAGGAGATTTTCAGTATTCTGGATCCAGTAAACCTGTCGAACTTAGAATACAGCTGTATTTCTTTTCCAACCTGCCTTCAAGATAAAGAGGATCAATGGAAAAGATCTACAACTAATCTCCATGGCCATGAAAAGAGCCCTGACATCAGCCATGTATTATCTAATACATTGGGGAGTCAAAGATCCTGACTTTGTATTGTGGGGAGCAATGGACAAAGCTCTCATGAAAATAGTCCAAGCATCCTTAATGCATGCGGACAAGTTAGACATACAAATATCCTGCAGTCACTTTCTACGCATGTTAAGAACATCAGCACCTAGATAAATAATGCCAATGCCTTAATTACTAATATTTAACAATATACCAACAAACCCACTGGCCCTTGCTACAGTTCTCACTTAATAGTGAAGATCTCCGTTCTCTCCAAAATCATGTTCCAATTAGTTCAAGACTGTAAAGCAATAGCCAAGCCTAAGCTCACCCAAATTGATCCTGAACCAAGAATAAGCCAGCAAGGGGAGGGCACCCCCCCAAGTCCGATAATAAAACTCTGAGCTATGTTCCAGCAGCGTAAATTTCATCTCCAAATAAGTTGGACACCAAGTCATTAGGTGCAGGACTAAATGGCCCTGCAAACTCAGATGGCACCGATACGGCTACCAACATTCTTTCAAGGAAAAATAAAAAACACCTCTGGAAACTTAACAAAAGGCTAAACGGCCGTGCAAAAGCAGTCCAGAATTATTACCCTATTTTTACTGAAGCCCAACAAAAAAACAATGCACCTTGCGGAAATGACAGCAAGAGAAGGAGGCTACAGGCACTCACAAGGCCACTAGCGATCAGAAGTCGCAAAAAAAAATGTACAGGAAAGGTCTTTAGAACAAAATGTCCTCAAAGTACAAAACAATGAGCAGGAAGAGCCTTCAGAACAAAAAGCCCCAGGCAGTAAGTGTGAAACCTTGTTTGCAGAAGTGGCCAACTCCCATTCCAAACGCGCCTTTAGCAACCATGCTTGCCAGGAATCAGGCAAACGGAGTTACGCAAATTGATCAACACCCGCTTTCCACCCGCATAGAAGTGGACAAAGTTTGAGGAGACAGGCAGGACAGGTAAAGCTGACACATCCACTCTGTTTGGAGGCGGGAGCCTCCATTCCAGGGATGCAAATGTTCAAGTGGACTCTCAGGGTGGAGCAGTAGATTCCAACGAAACTAGAAAGATCAACCATGCGGAATAACTCACAGGGAGGGACCAGGTTAATTTTCAATCCGGAATATGTTTCTAAGGCTGCGAAGACATACTTAACCGAAGTAATATCTTAAAATGACTTTCTGTACTCTCTGGTATGATCAGAATTGAATCAAAAGAGATTGAAAGAATTGCTTTTATTCCTGGTACCAACGACAACCCAAGAGGAGCCACAAAATTGCAATTTAGTCATCCGGAGGTTGCAAGAAAGATTGAGGAGCAAGCAAATGTGCTGTCTCAATGGGGTATTGCAAATGCCCCCCCCCCCAAAAATATAACCCGACATGTTGGCCAACAAATGCCCTTGGCCGCCTGGAAGTGATACATTCTCAGTTGCCCAAAAGGTCCAGAAAACAAAAGGCTGGGTATGGAGCCATTATGCATAACAAAGGATTTCCACAACAACACCAGGGGACACTGGATGGCAAACAACTCAAATTGAATGTTTCCCTGGTACCATAGAAGCCCAACTCCAAATAAATCTTTGTATACACACCCACCAACTCTGCAGTTCCGTTCTTGGAATATCTGGGGCCTACGAACCTGATCATCCAACAATGAGGTAGCCATAGACATTAGTGAGAAAAATTGAATTTTCCTCCAATAAACATGACAATTAACTGAAACTGCATAGCCAGGCCACATCGAATTCTTTAGCCTACCTGAACCATCCCAAAAGTGGGTCATCCCTCTGGTAGGGTTTCCATTCTTGTCCAGAAAGCTCTGGCAATAAACATAATGATATTGGCCAGCCGTCTTGAAGCTTACATATTCATAAAAATAGTTTTGCCCACCAAACAAAATTCCTTTGAACATTTGCAAATTATCATTGGATGTATCTACATCAATCCTAAACAACCAAAGTAAAAAATGTTAGTGACCGAAATCGTAAAAAAACATAAAATCTTTATGACACCAATATTTGGAGGTCATGTGGCTACTGGCGGGAGGCTTCAGTATGTTTTTGTTGGCATCTACGGCGCCATTGATCTGGGTCCAAGAGGAAGACGCAGCCTGGCTCATCCCTGAAATCACTCTGGGCAAAAGGAAGAAGGACTCCGCAGGGAAGAGGCTTGCCAACCTTCTCAACCAATTAGGTCTCAGAACCTTAAACAGTAGAAGTCACCTTGACAATCCTCCAGCTTACACATTTATCTCACAAAACAGTAAATCTTTAATAGAAGTGTCTGCACCGAACTTTTGTCAAGTGAGCAGCTTTGAGGTGACCCCCAACCTATCTAGTGATCATGCAATGCTAGTCTGCTCTCTTGCCATGAACATGCCTAGTTGGCCTGTTGCAGAGGTGATAGGTACCCAAGAAGGTCTCTGCAGAATTAATTGGAGTTCTGACTTCTCAGCCAGAAAAGCTACTGCTCTAAAGAAACTCCTCATTACAGACCTGTCCGGACAGGTCTTATTACCATTGCAATGGTGTTCAATAACAGCAAATTCCTCAACCCACTCAAGTGTATGGTTTATTCAGGAAACACTGGTCTTTGCACTCATCAATGGAACTAAGAATGCTTAAACGTGACCTGAACATTCGACTGAGAAGGAGACAGACCACCAATAACTCAGGCGCACTTACTGACAAAATAAGAAAAATAAGGAAAGCATACAAATCAAAGCTATGGGAATTGAGAAAACTGGAAGTAGAAAAACTGTGGGTGGAGATGTATGAGGCATCAAAGTTAAATGACTCTCTCAAATTTTTATTTTTTTATTTTTTGTTACCCACTCTACAGATCCCAATCATGTCCCAGCGATCAAACCCCTTCGTTGTCCACAGACATCCCAAAAGCTCAGACGCGAAAAGCGGAGTCGCCAGCGTCACTCGTTCATCCCACCCTAAGCTCACATTCGCAGCGCGCCACACACGAACAGCGATCCTAGTCGGTCCCGTAAGGTGGAGCCCAGACGACCTAGAGTAAAGCGCTCTATTAAAGTCACCACCCGGTAGCTGGAGTCTGTCCATTTCAAAGGCCGGATCCGGACCCGGGGAATACATCGAATGGTTAATGGCAGACAGTTGCGTAGCCCAATAATATCTCCTGATATCAGGAAGTGCTATGCCCCCGTCATACCAAGGGATGGTGAGCTTCGCAAGTGCAATACGCGGGCGCCCGTCCCAAATCAGTTGCCTTTGTAGACTCTCGACCTCTCGGAAATAAGTAGCGGGGATATCGTCATAGCAATTCTGGAGCGCGTAAAGGAATCGGGGCAAGGACATCATCTTGAAAAGGGCGGCCCTGCCCAGCGGCGACAAGGGTAATTTACGCCAGCGAGCCACGTCCAGCCTCAATCTATGAAGCGGGGGAAGGAGATTACGTTCAAATCTGAGCGACAAATCCAATGTAATAAAAACCCCCAAGTATTTGAAACCGGACTGAACAACCTGGATGGGAAATCTATTCGGCAACGGAGGCAGATCACCCGAAATAGCATAGACGCAGGATTTAGCCCAGTTTATAATCAACCCAGAATTCTTACCAAACGAGGCGAGAACGTCAAACAGGACATTCAAAGATTTACGCGGGGAAGTGAGATAAAGAAGAATGTCGTCCGCATAAAGCGATACACGGTCCTCAAAATCTGGGGACCAACGTATACCCTTGAGAGAAGGTTCCCATCGAATCCACGCAGCTAGCGGCTCTAATGCGAGAGCAAAAAGTAGTGGAGACAAGGGGCACCCCTGTCTGGTCCCCCTACCAAGGGGAAAGGGAGCCGACACTCGACCGTTAACCACGACCTATGCCAGGGGGTCGGTATACAGCAGCTTCACCCACCCGATGAACCCCGGGCCAAAACCAAACTTCTCAAGAGCCGCCCAAAGGTAGGGCCACTCTATCGTGTCGAAGGCCATCGAGGCATCCAACGAAGCCAAAATGGCCGGCTCCGTCAGAAGCCCCGCCCTCGCGATGGCTCCATGAAGGCGACGCAGATTAAGAGCTGTGTTACGGTGCGGGATAAATCCGGATTGGTCCGGATGAATCAAGTCACTAATGACCGTTAGGAGGCGAGTAGCCAGGACCTTGGCAAGAACCTTAGGCTCGACATTCAACAGGGAGATGGGTCTATATGACGAACAAAGATCCCGGGGCTTACCATCTTTAGGAATTACCACAATCGTGGCCAGACGCTGGTCATAAGGGAGAGCACCCCTCTCACGTGACTCCGAAAACATTGTTCGAAGATAGGGCGCAATCCGATCAGGGTGCAGTTTGTATAACTCGATTGGCAAACCGTTCGGGCCCAAAGCCTTGCCCGAACGAAGAGAGCGAATAGCAGTCGCGATTTCGTCCGTAGAGAACGGGGCCTCCATGGAGGACCGCTCCAAGTCGGAGAGGCAGGGCGAAGCTATGTCGCGCAGCAAGAGGCGAGAGTCGTCTTCATCCCTTACCGACACTGGGGAGTAAACCGCACGAAAGTAGTCCGCAAAACATTCCACTATTCCAACCGGGTCCGTCACCCGCACACCATTCAAAGTCTGAATCACAGGCACCACTCGATTCGCCCTCTCTTTCTTGTCCAACCAGGCAAGTAACTTACCCGCTTTGTCCCCAACATCATACAGATGACCCTGTTGCTCCCTAAACATCATTTTGGCCGCATCAGTAACCAGAGACTTATAGGCAAATTGCTTCAGACCCAGGGCATGGAGTTTGGCACGAGTGACACCCGATTCCAGGTCAGCCTCCATCTCAAGTATTTCCATCTCAAGATCCACCACCTCCCGATTCCTTGCCTTTTTGGTTTCAGCAATAAGGGACAGGGCCTGCCCACGAATTACTGTCTTAAAAGCCTCCCATAGGGACACAGCAGAAGAGACAGACCCCTCGTTATCCAAAAAGTAATTGTCCAGGGACGTAATCAACTGACCACGGGTCTCAGGGGAGGCCAGGTACCAAGGGTTGATAGGAGCCACCCGGCCCGCCGCCTCCACCCCCGCATCAAAACAGAGCCAGAGCGGAGAATGGTCCGAGATGCCCCGGGGAAGGTGCCTAATCTCCCGGACAGCCGACGACTGTTCAGCTGGCATGAGGAAGTAATCTAATCTAGACAAACTCCCATGGGCCCCAGAGTGGAAAGTATACTGAAGTTGAGTGGGGTGCATAAGTCTCCAGCAGTCCACTAAACCAAAGGTATCCAAAAAACCACCCAGCCATAAATGGGTCGAGGGAATATCCCTAGGGGGGTAACGATCACTCAGACCAGAGAGAACAGAATTAAAGTCACCAGCCATGAAAAGAGCACCATCAGGGAGTCCCAACAAAACTCGGCCCAAATCAGAGAAAGTAGAGGTCTGCAGGCCAGGGGGCACATAGACGGTGAACAGGGAAAGGGTCTTGCCCTCATATCGTCCCACGAGGACGGCATAGCGCCCCCGATCATCGAGGATCACATCATCTATCGCAAGGGGAAGAGAAGCCCGGACAAGGATGCCCACCCCCCAGAACCCGTTGTAAACCCTGAGTGCGCAACAAGACGATAGCCCCACCTATTCATCGCGCGACAAGTATTGCCCACTAGGTGTGTCTCCTGCAGAAAGACAATATCGGGAGACAAACGTCGCAGGCATCGCAACACCACCCCTCGCTTTATACGATCCCCTAGACCATTGACATTCCATGAAATAAACCTCAACCCGCTACCCCCCATCCCACGAAGTAATGCAGAAACCACCCCCCAACGAGCATGACACTGAAAGTACAAGTAGCAAAATAGAATCGCCTTGAAAAAACAAAACACAAACTACAAACGCCCCAACAACCCCCCCCCAACACCCAAGGAAACACCCCCCACCCTGCACCCCTGCAGTAAACAAAAAAGCCACCCCAACATGCAGTGTGCCTGTCGCCCAGAAACCTCCATTCTACAAAAAGACCCCGGAGGAGGAAAAGGCCCTGTCCCACCCGCCACCCCGACAGAAATAAGGGGAGAAGAGAATACACAGAAAACAAATCACTCAAGTACGGAACCCAGGAAGAAATTACATGATACAGAAACCGGGGCCCAGATAACAAGTTCAACTCTCCACGCCACCCTCGGCACCACCCGGGTGCTCGGTGGGATCAGCAAAATTAGGCCGGTCCGGCAGAGAGTCCAGCCAGTCATTAACCGAATCAGGTCGATCAAAGAAAAGGGTCCGTTCATTGTACTCCACTCGCAGCCTGGTAGGAAAAAACATGGCGTATCGCAGACCCAGGTCCCGAAGACGCTTCTTGACTCCACGGAAGCCCATTCGCTGCCTCTGCACCAGCTGTGAAAAGTCCGGATAAAAGTTCACCGTGGCATTTTCGAAGGCCACCGGGCCCTTAGCTCTCGAGGCCTGCAGGATAGCGTCTCGGTCCCTATAGTAAAAAAGTTTTGCGACAATGGGCCTCGGCGGGGCGCCCGGCTTGCCCTGGCCACCGGGAACACGATGGGCACGTTCCACCGCAAAGAATTTGCTCAATCCGGATGGAGAAAGGTAGTTTTGTATCAAGTCCTCAACCAGGAGATCAACAGAATGCGGATCAGGATTTTCCGGGACACCAATAACACGTACATTACAACGCCGTGCCCTGTTTTCAAAATCCTCCAAGCGCTGAGTCATGAAATTGTTCGCCTTTCTGAGATTGCCGATCTCCGTCTGTATCTCCGAGACGTCGGCCGTGAGGCTAGATGACTTGAGGTCCAATGACTTCACCTTCTCATTGGTTTTAGATAAGTCGGCCCGAATCAGGTTCACATCAATAGCCACAGTATCAATTTTGTGGGCCAGAGCTTCATACTGTTGGCCGATGGTTTCTCTCATACCCGAGATGGCGCCCATGATGTCCTGCAGGGACGGCTCCGCCGAAGCCTCCGAAGGGTGCCCCACTGCACTCTGGCCAGACAAGGCGGCACCGGGGGACACCTTCGACTGTGTGTACCGGTCCATGATATTAGACTGGACCGGGCCCCCGCGAATGGGCGTCTTGGTCTTCCGCCGCTCTTGGTCCCCCCTGCCAGTCATATCGGGGACCGCGTCCCCACGGGACCCACGCGACCTGGTGAAAATGGCCACAGGAAGACAGGGCGCCGGAGCCAGAAGTCAGCAGCGAGGGCAAGACGAGGTGCGAACCGGCCCGGAGGGACACGAAGCAGACAAACGGCTCAACTGCAATCTCGCGCCGCTGGACTCAGTACCAACCAGACACCTCCGTTGGAAGAGATAGCCAGAGTCATAATCGAAACCGAAAGTTAAGAGGGGGACCCATGAGTCGAGTCCCCCTGCCGCTGTTGTTCAACTCCGACACGGCAACAGAGCCCCACCAAGACCCGGGCGCGCCACCAATGCGGGCCCCGAAAGTTGAGTCGATGTAGCTTCGGTGCCCCTTGTCCAATTCAAAATCCGAAAACAATATTAAGATCAGCCCAGGTTCCTCTCCATTAATCCTTGTAAGAAATCAGGATATGTTCAGGATATCATGCCGGGAGCGGCGGGGGTCCGGAGAGCGCTGTGCTCACGCGGCCATCACGGATGCCTGCCAAGCTCCTCCTTCTCCTCTCTCAAATTTTGGTGGCTGGTCCATCAGAGGTCCAACAGGAATAGCCTGAAAGCTCAGCCCTCCATATCAACAGCCAAGTGGTCAGACAATATAACGAGCTTATACGTCATAACAACGGAACGTCATTTAGAGGAGGCCTGGACTCAGGGTACAGGTTGTCCTTTGGGCACCTGGACACAATGGGAGAGCAACCAAAATAATAAGGACAAACTGAGTTTAATCATCCCCTCCGTTCATGCTGCAGGAGCCCCTGGGTTCAATGGGCTACCAGCCTGCATCTTCAAGGCGGCACAAGAAGAATGGATCAGTCTCCTATGCCCGCTATTCAACCAATGCTTCATAATTTAGGAGGTGCCAGATAGCTGTTGGGGGGATCCATACTATTGTTGTAATACAAAAAGGAGCAGAGAGGGAAGTACGGGTAACTATGGGATAGCCCTCCACTCTATTCAAGTAAATATCAAAAAATCCCTGTACCCTGGACATAGATAACTGTTCTTCTAGTGGGCATGAGAAGTTACGTAATTGGAAGAACAACTGTTTCAATCCAAACTCACCCCCTCTATATTTGACGTTGGGTGTATTTTCTCTAATGCCTATCTGTCCACAACAACACACTATATGTGTACTGCAGAAAGGGGAGACACCAAACAGTGTTCAACTCGACATTATCAGGAGTGTCTGTTTACTGAGACAGTACATCCATACACATTTAGCCCATGAAAGAATGAAAAAATGTGTAGTGAAAAGGAAGGCACCTCATGGGCGAACAACCCTCGGGGAACTTGGCAGATGTTACCAGTACTTTGCCCCTTTCTCATCATCGGCTGCCTTTCCTTTTCAGAAAATAAATCAGTGTCCAAAAACAAATAAAGCAAAAGTGGGTGCTAGACAAGAAACAGATGTTCCTTGATGTGACAAACACAAAGAGTGATTAAAATCAACAACCACACCAATCGTACACCTTTATTACTGAGTCAGGTGTGAACTGTTGGAGTAAAAAGGCTGGTAGCTTACTGTCGCATACCACTACCTGTAACCGACATGTTTCACTGCCGCGTAAAAGTTTATGGCAGATTCATCGGGGTTTTCACCAATCGGTCACTGCACCACTGTTGGACATCATTATTCTGAAAACCTTAGCCAGCAAAGTCCTCTCATACCAGCTGGTCAGAAGGGCATTTAGCCCAGGTATCGATTGTCGGTATCAATCGTACAAATAAGGGACCGGGACCATGTATCATCCCAGGAACTTCTCATGCCCACTAGAAGAACACTTATCTATGTCCAGGGTACAGGGATCCATACTATCCCCAATACACAAAAAAGGACCAACTAACCAGCCAGCTCACTCTACACTAATAGCCTTGCTTGCCATAGACAGGAAATGTTATGCCAATACTCTAAATTCAGAGCTTGAAGAATGGGCAACATCCAACACAGGGCTGCACCATGGAGGACAACTTGGTGAGTCTCTACTCCCTTTTTGAGGCAGCAAATAAAAAAAGAAGAGCTTTTGATAAAGTAGATAGATTGAGGCTCTGGCAGAAGCGCAATAGCTGGGGCATCCAGCCACCACTGTTGCGTGCCTACATGAGCCTATACGTTAGTGTGAGTCAAAATCTCCGCCAATAGAGTAACACAAAAGATTCGGACTAAGCAAAGGCTGAAACAGGGGTGCATATTAGCTCCCCTATTATGTATCCTTCTCTTCACCTTCACTAACTGGTGTGTATGTAATCTCACCCAAATTCAAGCGTTCACATCTACAATGCCTGAAATATGCAGACAACTCTATCTTATTTAATCACACCGCTGTTGGCCTGCAAAGATTGCTGAATACCCTGTCACGCTACTGCTATGAAAATAAGATCTCTATCAATGCTCTGAAGACAAAATCAATGGTGTATGGGAGGAAGAAAGACAAGAGAACCAAATTCATCTTAGATCAGATGACCATTGAGCGGGTATCTAGCTTCAAATACCTGGTTGTCTATTTCAACAAGTGTGGCTCACACTATACACAACTTGAGGCATTGAAAGGAATATCAGCCTCAATGATCTTCAGCTTTCAGAAACTAATAAAACAAATAAGAGGGCCCAACCAGGTTCATTACAACATTGTCATATGGCTCCCTAATTTTTAAAGACTGCCTCGTCCCCTGGTTGTACAAGTCCCAGTGCCACTACTACAGAAGTCTGTTTCAGCTGACTAACGCAACCCTGTCTTCGCAAATCTGCCTAGAATTCAACTCAAGCAAGCAAGTGATTTGGGGTAAATCAAGATACCTTAATTATGACCTCAAGCTTAAGGCTTCCCCACCCGGCTTGTTGAGGGGGCTATTATGGTTAAACATGCAGAATAGTAAGCTGGCCTGGTCAGCATATGCTATACTTTCAATTAATGCTGTGGGTGCCCATGAAATTATCGATCTGAATCATCCACCAAAACTACGCGCCAAGCTGCTCACAAAAAATGCATGTCTGAGATCCACAGATGATGATCAACAGGCGCTATCTACAAGGTCTCAAGCAAAATTGTGCACTTCTTTCTATCAGTCCAATGGGAGGGCTTCCTACTAACCCTGGGCGTAAACAATAAAAGCTAGTATCTCTTGCTGCCCTTCCCTTGAGGCATCATCCTCAATGCTGGAAAACCCCTGTTGTCTTGAGCAGTTTCCTGCAATAGACGACCAATCTTTTTTAGATTTTCTGTCTAAAATAAAGTCAGGCTAACCTACTGACAGCTGCCTGCCCCATATTTTAAATGGAGTTTTTACTACCTTCCCCAGACCCACCTTGGCACTTCTAAATGATTTACTATTGCAGGTCTGTGTCCCAAGAGCTTTCAAAGAAGCAACTGTTGTTCCTCTATTAACCCCTTCCGTGCGGGGCTGTTTCCCCCCGCTGTGCTGTTGGGCGGGTGGCGCGTACAGCGCCCCGGTGCTCATGACGAGGTCAGCTCGTCATGAGCCACAGCGCTCCGGTGCTCATGACAAGCTGAGCTCGTCATGGCCACACCCGTTCCCATGGAACGCTCAGCACAGCAGGGGAATCAGCCCAGTGTGCAAGCGTTCCACGGAATGGGCGCGGTCATGACAAGCTCAGCTCGTCATGAGCAACGGAGCGCCATGGTTCATGATGAGCTGACCTCGTCATGAGCACCCAAGGGGTTAAAAAAGCCAGGTGTAGACCCAAGGATTCTGACCAATTACCAGTCCATCTCCCTGCTCCCATAGTTGGCCAAAATACTGGAATCTCACGTGGACAAATGCCTCTGCGCTTTTATTGAGCAGTCTGACTATCTTGATCCCAACCAAGCAGTCAACCGAGGCAGTAATACTTACTGTACTGGACACTCTTCGAGAGGAAGCTGACCCCCCCAGGCCCTGGTGCTGCTGGACCTGTCTGCGGCATTTGACACAGTCGATCATGGTATCCTGATCGACCGTGTCAGGGCTGCTGGCCTTAAGGGAGCAGCATCCAGTTGGATTGAATCATTTCTTGAGGATCACACCCAGTTAGTGCGTCTCTCCCAGTTTTTTGCACCAAAAATGGAAACAACATGTGGAGTACCGCAGGGCTCCTCATTGTCCCTCATTTGTTTAACATCTACCTTGTTCCCCTAATTCGGTCCCTGAAAGTCAGGAAGGTGCGCACATATAATTATGTAGATGACTTGCAACTGGTGTTCACTATCAACAATTCACCTGACTCAGTATCTGAATTCCAGGCAACAATACTACACATCCGCAACTGGATGAAGAGTAATCAGTTAAAGCTGAAACCGAAGTGATTCTGACAGGAGTTCCCCTAAACTCTGGGAATGCACATTTTTGGCCAAGTGAGTTGGGCTCTTCCCCCACTCCTTCCTCATCAGCCAAGAGTCTAGGGGTGATCATAAATAATGACCTTACTATACTATGATATGCCAGATAGGAGGAGTAACATCCACCTGTTTCTTTCAGCTCAGAAAGATAAGAAAGATCAGGAGATTACTTACTCGGGAAGCTCTAATCCAAGTGGTCCTAGCCATGGTGATTTCACAACTGGAATATGCCAACTTCTTATATTTTGGCAACCCACTATATCTCACTAAAAGATTGCAGTTGGTGCAGAATTAGGCAGCCAGGCCGATATTTCAGCAACCCAGAAGGGAGAATGTGTCTCCCACTATGGAAAAATTACATTGCCTCCCTATTACCACAAAGATGTGCATTTAAACTTGGCTGTCTCATTTTTAAGTTCCTGCATGATGCTAGCACAAAATTCATATCCAGGCTTGTTCAAAAATACATACCTTCCTGGAGCTCGCCCATAAGAACCTCCTAGCCATTCCTACCTACAAATGGAACAATTAGGTGGTTGTAGGTTTGCAGTACTGGCACCCAGCTTATGGAATGCTCTTCCTTTGGACATCAGAACCTGCACTGAATTTCCCAGATTCAGAAGGCTTCTTAAGACTTGGCTATTTAACCAGGCTTATATCTCGAACCCAGCAGACAATCAATCACATAAGTCTCAGGCAATATCCTAGATCAGTGCCAAGAAACCAATTGGTGTATGTGCGCTCTACAAGAGATTTTAACATAACATAACAAAATCCGCTGCGCTCGCGGAGTTTGCGTATTTTTGGCAACTCCGTGTTCGGAGCGGAGTTTTTTGTGTTTGCACGCTCAAAATGCGTTTTCACGCGCTCTAGCGACTTACCGGGATGCCGATGTTCGCCGACAAGATTTCACATCTGTTTGCGAGTGCTATGACATTTGGTAGCCAGCCGCACTGTCCTGCAAGAGTGTGCACTCGCGAACACGTCATTCAGGCAAGCCATTAGACTTCTGGCTGAAGTTTTGTGAAGATCGCGATCCCGAACACGCAGAATTTGCAATTTGGAAAAGAATCTCTCTTGAGCATCAAAAATCTTCTCGAAATGATGATTTGGATAAAAAAAACTCCTCAGATTGACATTTGGCTGTACTTTAATGTGCAAGGAGTCCTTTTTCTTTTTGTACTTTTTTTTGAAGAGGAAGGAAGTGCCCAAGAGTCTCTAACTTCCTGTTCCGGCCCAGCAGGCTCCTCCCAGTGCTTTGTCCATCTCTTGTTCACTTTTCATTTGGATTTGGAGCTGGAAGCATCACTCTTCGTGTCTGCTGCATCATATATCATTGGATTTTAGGACTTTTGGATTTCAGATTTCACAAGTAAGTTGGAAAATTGGTGTTGATTGTTTGATTGGGGCATTGCCCCTACATTTTTTTGTACTTTTCATTGTTTTAAAAAAATGCATTGTGGTGGGGTCTGTAGTTTCAGTAGGTGCCTAGTTGTTTCTTTGTATGTAATTTTTCTACTAGTTTTCTTTTATAAAGGAAACATATTGCAAAGTTCACTATATTTTCTCCAATCTTTCAAATCAATTTGCAATACTTATTTAATTCACAAGCACAGTAGTCGGCCAATAGGCCTTTCAGCCAGTAGACCCAGAGCTACTCATGGGTGCATGAAACAACTGTTTCTGTGGTGTCTGAGGAATTTAAAAATCGTTTAGGGCATGGATGGCAATGGATTAAAATGCAAAATGTGTTTTTATGGTATTTTACTTGTTTTATGTGTGTTAAATAAATCCATTTGTTGGATGTGTGTGGTTGTAACTTGAAAACCGTTTTTTGGCCTTTGGATTTTTGTTTTTGGCATTGTTGCATTAACGCTGTGTTGTTTAGCACGCCTCCTTCCTTTGTCTGGCCAGTGTGTGAGTATGTTTGCAATAGTGTTTGTCTTCACTTTCTTGCTGTTGTGGCCTGCCTGCCCATGTGGTTTTCTAATAAATTTGCAATATTATTGATTTGAATTGATTGATTCACTATGTGGCCTAGTCTACCAATGTATTTCCCAACCAATAGGCCCAGAGCTACTCTTGGGTGCATGAAACAACTGTTTCTGTGACATCTGTTGAATTTAAACATCATTTAGGGCATGGATGGCATTGGATTGAAATGCAAAATGTGTTTTTTTTAGGTTTTTAATTTTTTTATGTGTGTTAAATAAATGCCTTTGTTGGATGTGTGTGGTTATTGTTTAACTTGCAAACCTTTGTTAGCCCTGTGGATTTTTGTTTTTGGCATTGTTGTATTAAAGCTGTGTTGTTTAGCATGTCTACTTTTTCTGGCCAGTGTGTGTGTGTTTGTAAGAGTGGGCCAGCCAACATTTGCCTTGGATGAGCCGCCCCATGTGGCAAGGGGCCATTTTCTAAAGTCTGTGTCCATATAGGCCTGCTTGAGTTCATTATTTTCCAGGCCTCCTGCTTGTTGTTGTTGATTGTGAGTGACCATGTGGCTGGTTCCAATTTTATGGTGGTCGTAGTTAGTGTGCTTGCTTTTTCCATAGGCCTGCATGTCTTCTGTCCTTTGTTCCTCTTGGATTATTGCTTCTTGTTGTGCTAACCTGCCTGGCCATGAGGTTGGCGGCCATTTTGTGAAGGCAGCCAGTGTGTTTTTGCCATAGGCCTGCATTGTCTGTCTTCCCTTTCTTGTTGTTGTGGTCTGGCTATGTGGCTGGCGGCCATTGTGTGAAGGCAGCCAGTGTGCTTCTGAATTAGGTCTGCATGTCTTTCTCTTTCCTTTCTTCCTCTTGGATTATTGCTTCTATCAATTGTCAGCTGCAGCTCCCTGAATGCTGAATCCCATGTGATGCACAATGCCAAACAGGGTCCATACATTTGTATTTTTGTTGTTGTTCTTCTTTCCTAGCCTTCCCCAGTGTACTGTACACTAGTACACCAACCATGAAAGCCCTTGTTTTTGTCAGTCTCACAAATGTCTACACTGTATTGTTTGTTTAATAACTGAGGTAATAATACATTTAATAATATTAATAAGTATGACCACACACAAAGTTATATATTATATCTGTTTGTTTGTTCTGGTAGTAATTGAACTACAACAATGAATACCACGTTTCACTGATGTTCTTCTTGTTTCTTTGCTTTTAGGTGCACAAAGAGGAGGAGTCATCACCCATTGTACTGCCAGACAGAAGTCCTGCTGTGCACGACGTCCCGTGACGTGTGACCACAGACATCTCTTCAACTTGTGCCACTGTGTGCTGCTGACATCTGAAGAAGATGGCCCCAAAGAAAGGTACCAGGTCCTCCAGTACCAAGAAAGTTGTCAGTGAGAAGAAGGAACTGCCACTTACCAAGGATTGGTGTGCCGCCCAAGATATTTTTTGGGAAAGGAAAAATTGCATATAAACATAAGAGGGACACTGAGAAACTTGTTCTGGGGAAACATCCAAACCAGGGAAAATAAAAACAAAGGACATGAGTGGATGCCCCAAAGATTAACAAAAATTGGGCAGTAGCTCCAAAAATAAGGGATAATTACCCACAGATCAGTTCACATATTATTTATTTATTTATTTATTTATCATCATTCGGATTTTTTGGAAGATTGAATATTAAAAGTAGAGAGAAATATTTTTTTAAAAGAAACATACATCATAAAAACAATGACATATAAACTACATAAATAATCATGAGACAAAAAGTCAACCCACAGAAAAAATATGCAAGAGAAGTACACACTATATGGAAATCCAACTAATTAGCAACTAAAGCAAACACATACATCATAGACATAATCATGTACAGCTATAAAAAACATAACACAATGCAAAACAATACACAATAGAACAACAGTACACATCACATATAGAACGACAATAGTGAAAAGCGCCGACACGCGTTTCGGAAAGTACCACAGCTTCAATATTCCTTCATCAGGGCGCAGCCTTCATAATTTTTATTTTCAAAGTGGCCAGAAGGTAGCCATCAACCAAAGTAATACATAATATACATGTATAGTGTGAAAGCAGGGCTGAACGAACTGTCTCAACAGTCAATATGGGATAGCTATGAAGAAATGTAAGTCCGGTCTGCACTTAACTAGACTTCAGGGGTTGAGAGTTATTGATTTAAACATCCACGGAGCCTAAGAATGACAGCAAATAATGCAGATATCGAGGACCAAAAATGGAGAATACAGGCATAGAGAAATATAGTCCACGGCAATATGTTCATCGAGGCAAAAAATCCTGTCGCTTAAATATATGGAGCGATGCAATGCTGCTAGTTTCCAAAGCGTGCCCAAAGGGTCACAGGATATAGATAGAAGTGAGGGAATGATCCAAGGCTCCAGACCTCTGGTCAAACACGAAATCATTTGGAGCTCAAAAAGTGCTTCCACAAGAACGTAACGCAGGTAACTCACTCCATGGCTCGTACCGATGCAATTATTTATGTTGTTTATATATCATTGTTTGTAGGATGTATGTTTATTTTTAAAAAACAATTTTCTCAACTTTTTATATTCTATCTTCTTCCAAAAAAACGAATTATGATCAATAAATAAATGATATGTGAACTGATCTGTGGGTGATTATCCCTTATTTTTGGAGCTACTGCCCAATTTTTGCTAATCTTTGGGGGCATTGTTTGGAAATAAAAAATTGCCCCTGCAGAAGTGGTGTCTGGGGAGCAAGCTGGGAACAGCACCCCCGCATCAGTGGACCAACCCCATCATAGACATCAGTCCCGCCCCAGTGGAGACCGACATTCCCCCATCCCAAATTGCTGAGGGATGTGGCAGGGATACCACCAACACAGATCATACCACCAACACCACTCCATCTTACATATTTCGCCGGCAGCCACGTACATCCATCACAAGTACCACCCCTGTAGAAGTAGGTACTGCAGAGAGTCAAACTTCACGGCCACCTACCAGTTCATCTGGCATTGGAAGTGGAACCAGCAAAAGCCCCAGGAAGAATATGAGTTGGTGGAGAGCTTAACCCTTCACATATCTAAAAATACATGGGTGCAAAGAGGCATTGTGTCATCCAGCGATTACACTTCTGCCACAATTCTGGATCCACTGTACAAACCAGTACTGAACACATTGATTCCTTTTCAGAAGGGGATGTTGCCAAATACAAAACTTGGATAGCTGTGGAAGCCAGTCGCTGTGAAAAAGAACAGCTGGTTTTTAGAGGCCCGCTACTCCAGCTCACATAAAGTACGGCAGGGCAGCCGGCATCAAGTTCAACTTCAGAGCCTAAGGGCTGTGCGGTTGGTTCACAGCAGTCAAAACCACCAACACCAAGAACACCATCAATAAGAAATGGAGCATCAGCCCCACCAAAATGTGCATGGTAATGGTTTCTACAGCAAGGGCTTGTTAGGTCCAGTGCTGAGGCAAAGGCAAAAGAGGCAGAGAAGAGTGGAACACCCTTGAGCATTGAGCGTATGGTCCAGGCCTATCTGGATGACCCAACAGAGGTCTATACTGATCAAAACCCATTGCTGTATTGATATGGGAAAAGGCACAAATGGCCAGTTCTCAGCAGGCTGGCAATAAACTATCGGGCTTGCCCTGCCGCAAGTGTCTCTTCTGACCGTGTTTTCAGTGCTGCTGGTTCCGTCCTGACAGTGAGAACAACCACTCTCTCATCCCAAAACATGGAGAGGTTAACCATGATCACAATGAATCAGCACTTTATACCACACGATTACACCATACCTGAAGTAGCACAGCAGGAAGATGATGACGGCGACTTAGGTCATGGAAGTAGTGTGTTAGATGACCTACTTCTGGGTGAACCACCAGCATTTGAGGACGAGCTTTATTTAACCTGAAAACTAGGCTTTCGACTTGTTACTTTCTTTCTTGCTTATTTACTTTTATTATTTGTGTGTGTCTCTGTCTTTCTGATTGAAATCACAACAAATTCATCCCCACCGTCTTACTCTTTTAATGCCGGATTGGAGTTGCAACTGTGTGCAGTCAGTGAAGAAGTAAGTCCACTACTCCGAGTCCTGCTCCTGTCTACTCCTGACTCGCCCTAAATTAATTTCCCTTAAGCCAGACATCGGATGTAAAATATTATAAGAAATGTGTGCCTGCCTCGTCGAGTCCCTCCAAAGAACCTGACTATAGCTATCCTCCTATCCGAGCCGGGAGGGACTGCCCCTTCAGAACAGGTAAATGATGGCATGCATCGGACGCTGACTCTGAGTGATTGGTGTTCGTGTTGTTGTGCATGAAGTCTATTAGTATAATCTACACACAAAAAAGTGACTCAAGTCAATGTTTCCCTTCTTGTTGTTTAATAACAAAATTGTACTACTGCAGGCCGATCCATTGCCTTTTTGATTCTGGAATCTGGATTCACTCTGTACACTACAGAGTTGGACACCATGATTACCATGCTATACTCGCAGTCAGTCAGTAGGATTGGAGATAATTGATGGAATAATTTGGGTGTTTCATGAAGTGGCCTAAAAGGTAAACAAGTTAACAACAACCACACCAGACCTACATGTCTGTATAGTGGTGGTGGCGAGTGTAGTGGTATGACTGACAGCGGTGCATTGATTTAGTTACCTAATTTGGAAAATTCTATGTTGCTGTATATGTGTGTTCAGTGCTGTCTGGCTCAAAATCTAAGCTAAGTGGAGGTTGAATGGGTGCCGCGGGCCTGCTCGTTCCTGTTGTTGTTGTAGGTTAATGTTGGAAACAGAGTAGACATGATTTAGCCACGTCGCATCTGAAAGTGTTCTTGTTGCACTCCTCCTTAATATATGCATTTTAACTTTACTTTTCTCCTTGATTTTCCAATATCCCTTTTGTTTTTCCATCTACACTTACCCTGTGCTATACTGGGAAAAACAAATCATACTTACCTTACCAATCCACATCTGCCAGGCAGGCAGTGGCACCCAAGATTAACGGACAGAGCGTCCATGGAATGAAGGACCAAGAGGAATGCCGAGATGCAACTCCCAATTTGACCATAACATAGTAATTTATAGTATCATCATCTTTTAATTTGATTTATTTTTTCTCTTCAATCATTACGAATATGTGTATTGTTTTTTATTATGTTTGCTTATATATTTGACCCCTACAGCTATTTTTTGATGTTCTTTGCTAGCTTTAAAAGGAAGCCCGGTACAACAGAACATACAATGTATGTAATCTGTGTCTCTCTGGGGGCAGACAGGAAAGGCAATCGCATAATAATAATAATTAATAATATACTGCCACCCTGTACTACTAGTCTAGTACTACTCATCATTAACTTTCCAGTCATCATCATGCATGCATTTCCTTTTTCTCCGTTGACAGACTTATGATGGTTGTCTGCGAAGATTGTGTTTTGTCCGTTTGTAGTGTTTGTCTTTGTCAAACCTTTCCCTCAAATATCCCTTCCCAACAATTCACCAAACCCTAACCCTCTTCCCCCTGGCTGTATGATTTATATTGAGGTGTGATTAAATTAAATTTACACCAATAATTGATCACACACTTGCTGGGGCGGATGTGGTGAAAGCAACACTAACTCAAGGCAGGGCGAGGATCTTCTTCTGCTTGCCCACCAATGGTCAGTATTTGCGAGTACATTTTTTTCCAGAGGAACATAATCCATCATAATTATAATTGCCGGCATCGATTCTTCATCCTTCCAGCACTAAAGGTTTTTCTTGTCCACTTCATAGGTCGAGACAACTTCAGTTTGTAACTTTTACTAGGCTATCCCCACCACCATTATGTTTTATTTTACTTTAGCACTGCTTATTCTCATCATGGTTTCTTGTTTGCCAGTCTTCATGTGTACTGTACTTTTACTACTCGTTCCCATGTCTCCCTCAGGCGACTGACTGTCTCATTTATTTCTGTTGCAAATCACTGTCAGTATCTACTACAACTACCACCATCACCCTGGCATCTTGGGAAACAAACCATCATCACCATGTAGCCATCGCTTTGCCTAAGTAATAAACATCAATCACAGGTAAGAGAAGAAGTTTGGGGGAGGCATAATTAATTAATATGGAAATTAATTCATTAATTCACACACCCTTCCAAGTCCAGTTGCAGACTGCATAGACTAGGAGCCGAGGCTAACAGTACTAGTAGGACAAGTCACAAATGAGGGTACCGCATCTATCTGTTGGTGTGTAACACTATCGCAGAATATTATTTCAATCAAAATACTGGCTGCTGCCCTGCAGCAGCAAAGGAAACCGTGTGAAGTAAAAGAGTAACACCCCCACAAAACATTTAAATTGAATATAAAGTTAGTATAAATAATTTATTACCCTCACAAAACAAACTATTGGAAAAAGCCACAACACCTGACCCACCCTCTCCCTACGCCAAACCAATGCCCAAAGACTGTTCACTCCAAAAGTCCATTGTCCATATAAACCCCAACTTTGCCCCAATGCCCCACCACCCAAAGGTGCAAGGTGTTGGAGTTTTAGTGGCGAGCTCGCAGTTGCCAGTTAATCATCAGGACCTCCTTTACCCGCTCCTCTTGGCGCGCCATCCGGAGGAGCATGCGGCGCTTAAATGCTCTACAATTGCATCCATGGGGGGCAGCAGTGTTGAATGAAGATGAAGTGTGGCGGGTGGCTACTAGACCGCGGCGCCATACCACTGGGGGGGGCATGGCTGGGGTCCGGGGTAGTGCAGGAGGCAGCCTACTACTCCTTCGCAAGAGGCAGCAGCCGCCGATATTCTCTGCAGATGGCCTCCAGCTTCCAGCGCCAGGCCATGGCTGCTAACTCCTTACTGTTTGGTTGGGAAGGAGTAACTATATCAAGAAAGAAAATAAAGTCAATTGTAACCAATACTCTCAGCAAAACTGTAGCACAAAATTAATTATACTCATAGTGGCACAGTAGCACTAAAGCACAGTACACAACATTTGTGGTATCCTTCAACTTCCTCGGCCTCTAACATTTGTGGTAGTTTCAGGCATTACTACTACTAGGCACTATGGAGTAGACAAGTCTATCTCTTCTCTCTCTCTCTTGTTTAGCTAAATTAACTATAGAGACAATTAGGCATGCCAGCTCAGTCAGCTTGCGCTCTAGACAGACATACTCATGTTGCAGACTCACTTTATTTTATTTACTACTGTCTGCAGGTGGGGCAGCTGTAGTCTACAACTACACAATGATCTTATTTTTCGATTATGGTCATACTCTGTTACATCAATGGCAACTGCTCAATTTCACTTTCACCCTGACTACTACAACAAGGCAGATGATATCTGATCCAAATGATCATTGATTATATATGGGATGACGGCAGCCGATAGGCCACCCATGGTAGGCTGACACAGTCGTAATTTACATAGGTAGGGACTAGGGAGTGAGCCTCGAAGATGGAGGGAGGTGCTTAATAATGGTGGGTGGGTATGGGTACATACATACACAATATACATGCTGTGCTTGCAAACTACTGTGAGTCAAGGGAGTATTCTGAAATACAACCTTAAATCAAAAACCTTGAAAACAAACAGTCCTTGTTTCTCTTACCAGTGATTTTTCCATTTATCATTGCATTGCTCTTCCAGCATTATATTTTCTTATTTGAATCTCTTATACTATTCTCCTTAGCTTTGCTAGTCTGCCATGGTTTATTTTTCTTTTACATTGTCTTCATCCAGTGACAGTCTCTACCTATGCTATGATGATTGTACCATCCATCCATCTATTCATTTAAAGTAAACATGGCTATCATTCTTCTTAAGTAATTTTTTAACAGACCTTTCACCCACAACGTACTTTTGCAAATTTCTTTTAACCACCACCCATGCGTCCTTCGTTGCTTGCCTTTTAGTTTGACCCATTAAAACCCCGGAGGATTCTTCCTATCACCCATACAGTTTCACCCAGGCAGGCAGGCAGCCTTTCTTTCACCTTCCACCCATCCTTCAACCACCCATGCATCCGATTCTTAACAGCCACCTATGCATCCCACACATTCTTCTCTGCCAGTCCATACTAATATTATAAAGAGAGAGCCCAAACCTTTGAGGTGGGTAATCTCAGTAACCACAGCACCAACCACAACACCCAATACAGCGTTGGAAAGGGCAGTTGCAGCAGAACAACATAGGCTATGCTGACGGCCACCATATATATTAATTTTTATGCAGAGTTTTATATAGTGCGAACTTGACCCGAACTGAATCAGGTATCAAAGCGCTTTACATAGCACCAGTTACATTACATGAGGACACACATTCATTTTTGTTAGGGACGGGGCGATTAAGTGATTTGCCCAGAATCACAGGATGTCTGGCGTTGTTACCAAGACTCGAACCCAGATCCCCAGGTCCGAGGTCGAGCGCCTTAGCCGTTAGGCCAACTCCTTTATACATTTAAAAGGTAAAAGAACCGTGCCAGCAAAGTAGACCCTTGTGGGCGTATCTGTGTTGTGCTGTGGGCGTGGGCTGGGGGCGTGACTAACGCTGGGGGCGTGTGCTACGGCCATCACATCGTGGGCTGTGGGCGTGTGCTGGGGGCGTGACAAACCCTGGGGTTGTGACAAACGCTAGGGACGTGTGTCCGCCCTTCATGCCATGTGAGTCATACATACAAGCGCCAATTACGTTGCTGCGCAGCATCAAGGGCACGCTGGGGGCGTGACACTCTGGGGGCGTGAGAAACGCTGGGGGCGTGAGAAATGCTGGGGGCGTGTGTCCGGCCTTCATGCCATGTGAACGCAATTGCGCCGCATCAAGGGGCACGCTGGTGGCGTGAGAAACGCTGGGGGCGTGTGCTACGTTCCTTCCTTCATGCCATGTGGGTTGTACATTATTCAGAAGATCGTCTGCTGTGGCCGTGTGGTGGGGGCGCGACAAACGCGTTCACCTGGAGGCCTGGTAAGTAACGTTACTGCAGCCTCTCCTGCGTGCTGTTACTGAACTCTCTCATTCAACGAAATTACACGTGCCTGCTACCATCAACCAGGGCTCCAGCCGGGCTCAGGCGGCGGATCAGTACACTAATTACACTCGCCTGATAACATCAACCAGGCCTGCATCTGGGCCTCAAGTGGGGGAACACGCAAATGAGCGTGTCTGCGGGAACAATTACTGCAGACTCTCCTACTCGCTGTCACTCAACTCTCTCATGAAACGGATTTACCCGCGGCTGATAACTCTCTCATTCAACGACATTACATGCGCCTGCTAACATCAACCAGGGCTGTAGCCGGGCTCAGGCGGCGGATCACTACACCAATTACACACGCCTGCTAACATCAACCAGGGCTGCAGCTGGCCCTTCTCTGTCCCTATTCTAATGAAACATAAAATGTTGTGTATATAATATTACATGTCATCGGTCCTTCCTTCTTCCATCTTTCTTTCCCTATCGTTCAACCCATCCATCAAGGTCATATGACTTTTAGTCTTCTTCATAAAACTTTCCCAGCTGAGTTGGAATCAGATTTAAGAGGCCATTAGTTACTCAACTCCTGCTGCTAACGCTATTGCTAAGTAAAGGGTGTCTCTTCAACCGTTGTTCACAACAACTTAGTCTCTCTCAAAAGTACAGTACAGTACACCCTTGCAGCGACTGTGTAACTATTGTCAATAAGTAAGGAATATAAGTACAACTTACCACCAGCCGCCACTGCTGATGGCTCATCCACCCCTGCAGAAGCTGCTGCATCTGCTCCCTCCTGGCTGGCATCGCCTACCCCACGGCTGGCCCCGGCACTGGTGGTCGGTATGCCTAGAAAAAACATTACACTTTTTTTAGATGGCATATATGCCTCCCCTTTTTTTTCACTAGCAAGATTGTGAAAATAAAATATATACATACATATACCACATACATCACTACAAATTGAGTACTAGAGTATAGTAGACAGTAGTATGTCCTCTCCTATCAAAACTAGTAAAATATCTAGTTGGCATTTTGTTGGTGGCTATTGTTGAAAAGCCTCTCAAGATTAAGACGAAGACAACCCAAAGGACTGGACTCAGAGCTAGAGCTATTGGTGAATCTGAGTTTTCAACTTTTTAAAAATAAAGAGTCGCCAACTGGGCAAGCTACAGACAGACTAATAGTAGTGTGGAGTCAGAGGCAGTTAGATTGATGTAAAAAAACAGACACTGGAAAAAACATAATTAAATAGGTAGGTAATGCAGAGACAAGAAGAATTTTGAAACAGATAAATCGATTTGGTATAAAAAAAATTAGGAAATGGAAATAATAATTCAGAAAAAATAAGGTGCATTTAAAGTTAGGGAAATATAAATATTAATAATAACAACAGGAGGACTTACTAGGACCAGCAGCAGAGCCCTTGGTAGTGGCGTGATCCTGGCCATGGGAGGCATCTCCCGCTACACGTCCCGGCTCAGACAACCCCGTCATCTTCTTGCTCCTGGATGCTGATCATGTAAGATATAATAAAGAGACAAACATTGATTGGTGTGAAACAAATAAAATATTTTAACAAACGCTCTAAAATCATTTTTGGACAGGAAACAACAATTGCAATAAAATTGACCTATCTAATCTGATCAACTAGTAGTAGTATCGCGGACCATGTATTTATTATTTATTAATCCAGTGTTCCATTCCGATTCCAGAATCCTAAACCTGTTAGTAAGTACCACCTAGCCTAGCCTATTCCAGAGACATTGGAAATTAATTGAATTGCCCAAAAATAAATTTTTCAATCTCATTCGAAATCAAATCATCAATGAATCAACCCCCATTGACAGGCCAATTGTTCACTAATTCTGCATTCCGATTTTTTTTAGTCCTCAAAAATGCATAGATGGACACATGCATATTGCATACACCAAATTGTTGGTTGGTTGCTGCTGATGTGCTGATGAGTTGCTATATTACTCACTCACTAACAAACTACAAAAGGTTCTACTAAGGACTGGAATCAGCAACACATGACGGAGGATACGTCACGCCACGGACCGTTAAAAAACTTACCAACTAACTAATACTAAGTAAATAAACTACCTACCTACCAGCACTATCTTAGTGACAGGACAAAGGAAAGGAGCCTCTCTAGCATTACCTAACTTAAGTTCTGTAAACTCTCTTACATAATCAGCCCAAGCAAGCGCAAAGTTACAAACAAGTGAGATTAGTAGCGCCGAGCACATGTCTAGTGTCAAGAAGAATAACAATCACATAAGATTTTGAAACAAAACTTACCTGTCTGTAAACAGCAGCGTTCTTGCTATTTGGGAAAAAAATAATATTCGCAATAACACAGAACAGAACACTCAATACTACTATAATTAGCTACTCACCAAGCCGAACAACCTCAATACCTGACAGGTCCAGCAGGTCTTGCTCCCGGTCCAAGATGTCTCAGCACCTGTGAGTCACCTGGTTGTGGGTGCGCCGAACCTCAGAGCAGTGAAACACTCCTCGTGCACCCTCGCCTTCCAGCGGTGATGCTCCTGGGGAGCGTAGCCGGAGCCTGGTTTTCAGCCTGCTGCCAAGGTTAAGGGGAGGTGGCGCTAAACAAAAAAAAGTGCAGCCAGCTCCACCTCGGAGAATAGGGCTCGGGATTGCACCTCTTCTGGGTGCCGTCTTCCGCAAGGAAGGAGGCTCTTGGTCTCACTACCCTTGGCCTTCCCCTTCTGGCTAGCCTTAGCCATGGTTCTGTGGGGTTGGGGTGGAAAAGAAAAATGTAGAAGTAAAAAATAAAGTCAGGAGAAGAAGTAGGAAAGTAAAAAAAAGCAAGTAATTGAAAAACAGTACAAAAATGCAGGAAAAGTAGAAACAAAACGCAAAATATACACTTAGGGAGAGAGAGGGATAGGTAATAAATAAAAAAGATCTGAAAACAGTGTAAGAAACAAAGGATTGAAAAGATTGGAGAGAGATGAAAAATAGGCCCCAGTACTATGCAAAGAGTCGAAAAACATGATGGCCATGCCCACTGGCGACCACGTGGTGAAGTTCGCTCGATATTTACCCCGAACAAGTAATCCGCATTGCTGAACATCAGAAAACGTCTCGCGGGCATGCGGGACAAGCAACTCCGCATGCTCGCAGAACTCTGCATAGCGTTGCAGAGTTTTTTGACTGCTTCGCGTAGGTTCACGTAGCGCGACTACGCGAACTCCGCCCAGGCATACTTCCTACCTAGCATCCCCCATGAGTTTTCAGTTGAAAAAGATCTAATCAGGCAAAGATGTGGCATTATATCCCTACAAGCCTATAAATACAGATGACTGAATGGTTCAGAGGCCTTGATTTTTTTGTTGTGTAAATACAAATCTGAAGCACTGTTGCACGTTGTCTGTGATTGCAACAAACTGAATGACCTGATGCGTTATTGGTTAGTTCTGGTATTCTGCATTTTAGGAATCAGGCAATTTAGAAATGCAATGGCAGCATGCTTTAGCGGGACTCATGTTCAGCTAACCGTAAGATTTTGGAAATTCCTGAAGGGAACTTATAAAGTTGTGAGCAAGAATGCCCGGCCAGCACCTAACTTGTAATTCTAGCCTTTTTCAACAGGGTGCATTGGACACTTTTTCTTAAATTCACCTACCTAACTGGTGGATAAGTAAAAAGGGGAAGACCTAATCTAACAACTTTTGCCAAAACAATGCATTTTACATTTGCACAATATTGAGAGTTCTGAGTCATTTTCCCCCATCTTATCAATTGTAGAAAAGGCCCAGCCGCACCTTAAATCGAGAACGAATTTTGTGTTTGCCCGGTTTACTTCTAATACTGCATTAATTTAGATGAAGCATTTATCAAGTTGCAAATTTAAGAATATTTTATATCAAGAACTAAGTTGGTGTTTACTTTGCTCATTGTGCACATTGGATCCAACTTTTAGATGAAGGATCAGAATGCAATTTAAGAACATCTCAAACCAAGAATGAAGTCTGTGTTTACCCTGCCCATCCTGCAAATTGAGTCCATTCATATCACAAATTATGACTGTAGCTGGTGTTTCAGTTCTAACTAGCACAGTGCACCTTTTTACTTTACTTTGCTCACTCTGAATCAACTTTTGGGCAAAGCATTTATCATGTATCAATTGAAGAATGTTGCCAGTGAAGCAGTTTTAGTCAACAAACGTTACGTGCTAGCAAATGCATGCAATTCATGTACGTCATAAACTAATAATGTTTACCTTGTTTCTTTTTGCACATGAATCTACACTTAGACAAGGAACTTATTATGCTGTAATGCAATAATGAATCTTGTGTGACAACTAGTTAGCACAATGCACTTTATACTGCCCATACTAGGCCAGTGCTTATTTTGCACACTGATTCAATGTCCTTATTTTGCACATCGATCACTGACTTTAGATTAAATGTTTATTTTGTTCCAACTTAAGAATGAGGTTTGTGCTTTCTAGCTCCAGCTAGTCTCATGTATTTGGCATTCTTATACAAGGCATACTGTTCAAATTATTTCCACACAAGGATCCAATGCTTGATGATATGTTAATCAAGTCTTACGAAATATGGAACCTGTTGTACCTGACTATTTTGTGCTAAAATTGTTATGGTTTTAATTAACTAAACAATACAAAATGCACCTTACCTAGCTAGTACTGTTCATTTTTCTCATTTTCACCATATATAATGATTCCTCACATCATAATCATAATCTCATACTTTGGCTCATATGCAAATCATCGTGTCTTAGAGATTGCGCTTCACACTCCATTGTAACACAATTTCTCTGACTCCTGTCCCAATAAATAAAACTGAAAAGTAATCTATGGGGCAGACCCCCATGCGTTACTTTATTATTTATATTGCCATCTTAACAGGCATCCACACATGATGTACGTATTAAGCACTCTTCATACTATCGAGTGTACCCAACATTCCTATACATAGCGCAATATCAGTGTTACAAAAGACAAGTTATGTGTAACCAGAACCCATAACCACTTGTCTCCGTATCTATATGCCATATTATCGTATCTATATTGTATTGTAATTGCATTTGTATAGCGCTTACTACCCCTGACGAGGCGTTGAAGAGCTTTTTTGGCTAGGAGCATGCCGAATTACTGACAAAATATTGACGTTGAAAATATTGATGTAAAAAATATCGGAGGGGGGATATCGACGTCAAAAATATCGAAGTCCTATCTACATTAAGGTAAGTACAAAAATATCAAAAAAAAGATATAGGGGTCAATTAGGATGGCGGGCAGATTGCCCCCGCCAGGCTGGTGGTAGCCACCGCCAGCCTGGCGGGGGCAAACCGCCCGTCATCTGCACCTAAATTCCCCCCGCCATATTAGGATGGCGGGGGGACCGCGGCGGACGGAAAGACCGTCTGCTGCTTTTCTGCCCCGGTCGCCTTGCGGTGGCAGTGTCTCTGAGACACCGCCAGCCATATTAGCATGGGCATGTACAAATGCCTTTCCGTGGCAGTAAGGCATGCGGAGATACCCTGCGGGGGCCCGTTGCGGGCCCCCAGGGACTCCGGAGGTGGGGGGTGCACATGGGGGGTACCTATGGTACCCCCCAGCATTACAAAGTACGACGTGGCAGGCACCCCGCGGTGCCTGTCACGTTGTGCTTTTTAATGCATTGCATGTATCTTCAGCATTGCGGCGGGCGGTGCATTCAGCACCACTCGCCGCAATGCTGAAGATACAGGATGCGCCCGCTACTGTGGCGGGCGCATCCTAATGCCCCCAACGGGACCCCCGCCCTTATGTGGGCGGTCCCTAGACACGACAGGAGGACGGGCGGACCTAATGGCCCCCATAGTTGTAAAAAATATCGTTTTATGTTTAAAAATAATATAAAAATAAATTATACATATATTTAAAATAAACATAGTTACAAATATATTCAAAATTATAAGTAATACATATCATGTAAAACAAAAGTAACATATACATATAAAATATAATATATATACTTTATAATATTTACAATTAATTACTCTAATAACTTATAAATTGTTAAAATACATTTTATAAATTATAAATACATACATACACATACAACAATACCATAAATAAAAATATAAACTATATATAACACATTTTAAAAAATAATTCTAAATAAATTAGACTACAATAAATAAAACAGTAAATATTGGATAGCGTAGGGGTAAAAATTACTGTTCTAACTCCAGAGAGTGGAACAGTAGGGAAAGTGTTGGATAGCGTAGGGGTAAAAATTACTATTCCAACTCCAGAGGGTGCAACAGTAAGAAAAGTGTTGGATAGCGTAAGGGTAAAAATTACTATTCCAACTCCAGAGGCTGCACAGTAGGGAAAGTGTTGGATAGCTTAGGGGTAAAAATTACTATTCCAACTGCAAAGGGTGCAACGGAAGGGAGAGTGTTGGATAGCGTAGGGGTTCAAATTACTATTCCAACTCCATAGGGTGCAACAGTAGGGAAAGTGTTGGATAGCGTAGGGGTTCAAATTACTATTCCAACTCCAGAGGGTGCAACAGTAGGGAAAGTGTTGGATAGCACAGGGGTTAAAATTACTATTCCAAATCCAAAGAGTGCAACAGTAGAGAAAGTGTTGGATAGCATAGGGGTCAAAAGAACTTACTAATAATTAAAATAATCATTTTTTTGTAAAAAATAACAATTTAATTACTAAATTACAACAATTTAATTAACAATGCCAATAAATAATTATTTAAAAATAATTACAAATGAATTAACAATTAAAATAAATGCAATTAAATAATAATTATTACAAATGTATTAACAAATAATAATAAAATACAAAATAAAACAATTCCAATACCAAAAAACAATAATTATAAAAAATGTTTTACCAATTAATAATTAAATAACAATACATTATTGATAAATACCAATAAATTATAAAAAATCAAATGTAATTACCAATTAATAGTTCAATCAATCAATCAATCAATCAATGCATTTATAGAGCGCGCTACTCACCCGTGAGGGTCTCAAGGCGCTGAAGGGAGGGGGGGGGGGTGCTGTTACTGCTCGAATAGCCAGGTTTTGAGTGAAGTGTTCCTGAAGGTGAGGTGGTCCTGGGTCAGACGTAGGTCGGCGGGGAGGGAGTTCCATGTCTTGGCGGCCAGGTAGGAGAACAATCTTCCTCCGGTGGTGGTTCTGCAAATCCGTGGGACGGTGGCGAGGCTGGTGGAACGGAGCTGGCGGGTCGGAGTGTAGAAGGTGAGGCAGTTGTTGAGGTATTCGGGGCCCATGTCGTGGAGCGCTTTGTGTGCGTTGGTGAGGAGCCTCAACGTGATCCTTTTGGTTACGGGGAGCACTGCAGGTTTCTCAGGTGGGCAGATATGTGGCTGTGGCTAGGGATGTCGAGGATGAGTCGTTCGGAGGCGTTCTGTGTGCGCTGAAGTCGTTTCTGAAGTTTGGCAGTGGTTCCTGGGTATAGGGCGTTCCCGTAGTCCAGTCGGCTGGTGACGAGGGCCTGGGTGACCGTCTTTCTTGTTTCGGTGGGGATCCACCGGAAGATTTTCCGGAGCATGCGCAGGGGGTTGAAGCATGAGGATGAGATGGCGTTGACTTGTTTGGTCATCGAGAGTGAGTAGTCCAAAATGAATCCTAGGTTGTGTGCGTGGTCCGTGGGTGTCGGTGCGGTGCCCAACGCTGTTGGCCGCCAGGAGTCGTCCCAAGCGGATGGGGATTGTCCGAGGATGAGGACCTCCGTCTTGTCTGAGTTCAGTTTCAGACGACTGAGCTTCATCCAATCCGCGACGTCTTTCATTCTTTCCTGGAGGTTGGTTTTGGCAGTGGCTGGGTCCTTGGTGAGGGAGAGTATCAGCTGGGTGTCGTTGGCGTAGGAGATGATGTTGAGGTTGTGTTTGCGTGCGATGGCAGCGAGGGGGCTCATGTAGATATTGAAGAGGGTTGGGCTTGGCGAGGAGCCTTGGGGTACGCCGCAGATGATCTCAGTGGCCGCGGAGCGGAAGGGAGGGAGGCGGACTCTCTGGGTTCTGTTGGAGAGGTACGAGGAGATCCAGTCCAGGGCTTTTCCTAGGATCCCAGTGTCGTGGAGGCGGGTTATTAGGGTGCGGTGGCAGACGGTATCATAGGCGGCTTAGAGGTCTAGGAGGATGAGAGCGGTTGTTTCCCCGTTGTCCAACAGGGTCCTGATGTCGTCGGTGGCTGCGATGAGGGCGGTCTCGGTGCTGTGGTTGGCTCGAAATCCGGACTGGGATGGGTCGAGGTGGTTGTTTGCCTCGAGGAATGTAGTCAGCTGTTTATTGACGGTCTTCTCGTGACTTTTGCCGGGAGGGGAAGGATAGAGATGGGGCGGAAGTTCTTGAGGTCTTTAGGGTCCGCTGTGGGTTTCTTTAGAAGGGCGTTGATCTCTGCGTGCTTCCAGCTCTCTGGGAAGGTGGCGGACGTGAAGGAGTAGTTTATGACGTTCCGGAGGTGGGGTGCGATGATGGTGTCCGCTTTGTTGAAGTTGTGGTGAGGGCATGGGTCCGAGGGGGAGCCCGAGTGGATGGTGTTCATGACGTGGGTGGTGTCTTCAGTGCTGATGGGTGTCCTGGCGCTGAGGGTGGTGGTGGGGGCATTGGTTTGGTGAGTGGTGGCGGAGTTTGGGCGCCGAAGCTGTCGTGTATATCGGTGATTTTGTGGTAGAAGAACATGGCGAGGGAGTTGCAGAGGTCTTGCGACAGTGTGATGTCATTGTTGCTGGAGCTGGGGTTGGAGTGCTCTTTTACGATGCTGAAGAGTTCCTTGCTGTTGTGTGTGTTGCTGTCCAGCCGCTCTTTGAACGATGTTCTTTTGGTGGTGCGGATCAGCTGGTGGTGTTTGCGAGTGGCGTTCTTGAGAGCTGTCATGTTTTCTATTGCTCGTTCGTGGGGCCAGGATTTCTCGAGAGTTCGGCAGGATTTCTTTGATTCTTTGAGGGCGTTGGTGAACCATGTGGTTTTCCTGTTGCCGGTCTTGCCTAGGGGGTCCTTCAGTGGAGCAAGGGCGTTGGCGCAGTCGGTGATCCACTGTGCGAGGTTGCGGGCTGCGTCGTTGGTGTCAGAGGTGTCGGTTGGTGGGTTCTGGCTCAGTGATGTGATTAGCTGGTCTGTGGTGACTTTGCTCCAGCTTCTGCAGGGGATCTGTTGCGGGCGGTGGGGGGAAGTAGTCTTCTTAAAGGTGAAATGGATGCAGCTGTGGTCGGTCCAATGTAGTCCGGTGGAGTGGCTGAAGGAGACGTGGTTGCTGGCGGAGAAGATGGGGTCGAGCGTGTGGCGGGGTAGTGGGTGGGGGTGTTCACCAGTTGCTTGAGTCCGAGGTTGGCGAGGTTGTCGAGCAGGGTGGTGGTGTTGTTGTCGTTATTGTTCTCCAGGTTGGAAATTCAGGTCTCCTAGGAGGATGTATTCTGATGTGGCGAGGGCATGCGGGCTGATGAAGTTGGCGATGGTTTCGCTGAAGTGTGTGCGCGGGCCCGGGGGTCTGTAGATGAGGGTTCCTCTGAGGGTGGTCTTGGGGTCGGTGTGGATCTGGTAGTGTAGGTGTTCGGCGGTGGTGAGGGTGTCTTCGGCGTTGGTCGTGACGCTGATGGTGTTCCTGTAGATGATGGCGATTCCTCCTCCGGTTTGGTTGATGCGGTCCTTACGGGTGATCTTGTAGCCGTCCGGGATGGCTATGGCTATGTCGGGGGCTGAGGAGGCGTTCATCCAGGTTTCCCTGAGGAAGGCGATGTCCGGTGCTGTTGTATCGAGGAGGTCCCAGAGTTCTACGGCATGCTTGTGGATGGAGCGGGTGTTGAGTAGGATGCACTTGAGGTGGTTTTTGTCGTTGCTTGGTCCGGAGGGTGGGGTGCATGTTTGGCGGCAGGTGAATTTGCAGGCTTGGCAGGAGAAGGGTCCGTGGGTGCCCTTCGGGGTGGCTCGGTAGCAGGCGGATGGTCGGCCGGTGTTGAGTGCGTGGAGGGCGGCGGTGTCGTTTCTCAGTCGGGGTTCCTGGCTTTGGCGGGGGCCAGGGGTCCTGGCGCTGAGCGTGGTCCAGGCGCGGACGGGCACACATGGGCTTGCCTTTGGCGCGTCCGCTGTGCATCCACTGAGCGGCCTCCATATGAGGGGAAGAGGGAGGGAGGAGCTGCTGGGAGGCGGGAGCGGGCGGTTGCACAGAAGGAAAGAGGGCACACAAAATGGGTACAAAATACGGCGGGGCAGGCACAAGACAGGCAATAACAATGGGCACACATTTAAAAGAAATGAAAACAAAAAAACGAGCAGAAATGAAATTAACGCGACACCCAGTACGAACCGGGGCACAGCGAGTGGCAGCAGCAGGGGTAGCGTCACACAGGAGGAACGTGTGGTGGCTGGGGGGGCGACCTACCTGGTGACAGGGTCAAGGAACTTATTATGCTGTAATGCAATAAAGAATCTTGTGTGACAGCTAGTTAGCACAATGCGCTTTATACTCCCCATAAACTAGGCCAGTGTATACTTTGCCTATTTTGCACACTGATTCAATGTCCTTATTTTGCACATCGATCACTAACTTTAGATTACATGTTTATTTTGTTCCAACTTAAGAATGAAGTTTGTGCTTTCTAGCTCAGCTAGTCTCATGTATTTGGCATTCTTATACAAGGCATACTGTTCAAATTATTTCCACACAAGGATCCAATGCTTGATGATATGTTAATCAAGTCTTTTGAAATATAAAACCTGTTGTACCTGACTATTTTGTGCTAAAATTGTTATGGTTTTAAGTAATTAAACAATACAAAATGCACCTTACCTAGCTAGTACTGTTCATTTTCCCATTTTCACCATATATAATGATTCCTCACATGATTCCGCAAATCATTGTGTCTTAGAGATTGCACTTCACACTCCATTATGACACAATTTCTCTGACTCCTGTCCCAAACAATAAAACTGAAAAGTAATCTATGGGTCAGACCCCCATGCGTTACTGTATTATTTATATTGCCATCTTAACAGGCATCCACACATGATGGACGTATTAAGCACTGTTCATACTATCGAGTATACCCACCATTCCTATACATTGTGCAATATCAGTGTTACAAAAGACAAGTTATATGTAACCAGAACCCATAACCACTTGTCTCCGTATCTATATGCCATATTATCGTATCTATATTGTATTGTAATTGCATTTGTATAGCGCTTACTACCCCTGACGAGGCGTTGAAGAGCTTTTTCGGCGAGTAGCATGCCGAATTACTGACAAAATATCGACGCTGAAAATATTGATGTCAAAAATATCGGAGGGGGGATATCGACGTCAAAAATATCCAAGTCCTATCTACATTAATTTAAGTAAAAAAATATCGAAAAAAAGATATAGGGGCCCATTATCCGCCCGCAATCCGCACCTAAATTCCCCCGCCATATTAGGATGGCGGGGGGGACCGCGGCAGACGGAAAGACTGTCCGATGCTTTTCCGCCCCGGTCACCTTGCGGCCGGGGAGAAAAAATGGTGGCAGTGTCTATGAGACACCGCCAGCCATATTAGCATGGGCTATTACTATTCCAACTCCAGATGGTGCAACAGTAAGAAAAGTGTTGGATAGCGTAAGGGTAAAAATTACTATTCCAACTCCAGAGGGTACAACTGTAGGGAAAGTGTTGGATAGCGTAGGGGTAACAATTACTATTCTAACTCCAGAGGGTGCAACAGTAGGGAAAGTGTTCGATAGCGTAGGGGTAAAAATTACTATTCCAACTCCAGAGGGTGCAATGGAAGGGAAAGTGTTGGATAGCGTAGGGGTAAAAATTACTATTCCGACTCCAGAAGGTGCAACAGTAGGGAAAGTGTTGGATAGCGTAGGGGTTAAAATTATTATTCCAACTCCAGAAGGTGCAACAGTAGGGAAAGTTTTGGATAGCGTAGGGGTTAAAATTACTATTCCAACTCCAAAGAGTGCAACAGTAGAGAAAGTGTTGGATAGCGTAGGGGTTAAAATTACTATTCCAACTCCAGAAGGTGCAACAGTAGGGAAAGTTTTGGATAGCGTAGGGGTTAAAATTACTATTCCAACTCCAGAGGATGCAACAGTAGGGAAAGTGTTAGATAGCGTAGGGGTTAAAATTACTATTCCAACTCCAAAGAATGCAACAGTAGAGAAAGTGTTGGCTAGCATAGGGGTCAAAATAACTTACTAATAATTAAAATAATCATTTTTTTGTAAAAAATGACAATTTAATTACTAAATTACAACAATTTATTTAACAATGCCAAGAAATAATTATTTACAAATAATTACAAATGAATAATTAATTAACAATTAAAGTAAATACAATTAAATAATAATTATTAAAAATGTATTAACAAATAATAATAAAATACAAAATAAAACAATTTCAATACCAAAAAACAATAATTATAAAAAAAATTTACCAATTAATAATTAAATAACAATACATTATTGATAAATACCAATCAATTATAAAAAATCAAATTTGATTACCAATTAATAGTTAATGAACAATTATTTAATTATCAATACTCAACACAAAAAAATAGGGAATTACAATTTAACTACTACCCATCCTTTTACCCTATAACCTGAGAACACACTTCAATAATACATTAAAACACTTAATATAATTACCAATTAATCAATTAATACAAATTAATAAAAAATGAATTACCAATTAATAATTAATTAACATAAAAATATTTATCAATACCAATAAATAAAAATTAAATATTTACTTAACTACAACTAAATTACTTTCCACCCAATTCCCCTATAAACCCATAACCTGCTACAGAACTAAAACGCAAGATGTATTTAAAAATTTTAATAATTCCTAAAAAATATTTAATTAATTTACTATAATTAAATTACTTCCCACCCTATTCCCCTATAAACCCAAAACCCACTTAATTTATTCAAATAAATTATTACTAACTTCTAAAAATGTAAAACATATATTTTAAAACTAGTATAATAATTAACAAAAATTATAAAAACAAACATAAAATACAGAATAAAATACATAACACTAATATTAATATTGATATTAGTAACATCGATATTTTTTCTATCGATATTACTAACTTCGATATTAACAAAAACAATATTTCTTACCTTCAGGTTGATATTCTGGTTGTAGATATTCTTGATTTCGATATTCTGTCTCTCTGAAATTTTGAACTCGATATTATTGTCTTTCAAAATAAAAACGTCGATATTTAGACTGTTTATCCTATATGCCATATTATCTGGGAAAGACATACACTCAGTCTCATACGTCAAGAGAGTACTCCCGACCTCTCATGCTGTTTCGTATGGTTTTCTACTTGGGAGCCATCTTAAAACGCCCTTTTATACTTCATGTCAGCCAATTCACTAATAATGATAAAAGGACTACTCATAATCGGAATGGCTTCATGCTGAGAGCCATCTTAACATGTCTATTTTGTGCTACACGTGTCCGAGTAAAATGATAATGATGTAAATGTAAAGTATTTTGTAAAGCGCACAGCTGCCCCAATGGGGCGTACCGGCGCTGTATAACGCTGTGGAACCCTTCCTGGCTCTCCCTGTGAGAAGCCCCTCCTGGGGGAGGGGTGAAGCCAGGCATCCCAGTGTTGTAGGGGCCGTTGTGGAGATTAAGCAAGCTATTGCCCAGAGTTGCAGCTTGGGACCCATGATCAGAGTAGGCGCCGAGGCGAGAATTATCAAGTCTGCGGACATTTAGCCCAAGACCCTGCCGCATCGGGACTTGAACCCTGGTCTGATCTTTGCTTCAGAGTCTGCTGCTCTAACCAGTGAGCCACACTTCTCCACAAATGTTAATGATAAAATGGGAAACTTCCAATCGAAGTTTCTTCCATCTACAATGGTGCCAGCATAAGAATATTGTTCTACTATGCATTAGCCAGTGCAACCTAAACGTAATAATATATTAATATCAAATGCGGGCTCCAGTTTTGGGCGCGATATTGAAGTACCTTTTGTAGCCTGTAGGCAACGAGTTTTGCAAGTGCAAAAGTAAAGTTTAAGTTAAACAGGAGAACCAATGCGTTTTCATTCGGGCTCCATGTCGGAGTGCTTCTTATGTTGGATCTAAACAAATATAGGCTATGCGAGTGGGCCTCGTTTATTACAACAAATTAGCATAAACATCAGTGAATACCGAGTTTTAGGGAGAATCATTATGTACCATTCGAGCTCCTATTTGGGCACCATATTGAAGTACCTATTCCATTGCATATGAGCAAATGTATGATATATACGCCAACAAGGACTCTGCAAGACTACAGTTCGATGTGTGCCCTATGCTCATAATATTCTGCTGGGCACTATGCTAAAGTACATCTTGTGTTACAATGAAGGCACTCGTTTTTCTGTTTAAATGGATTTTTACATATAAATATAGACGAAAAACTGTTTTTCCTTTCTCTGTATTTATAAATAGAAATAGAAAAATGCTGACAAACCTGAGCAGGTCTTCTCTAATTGGCTTTGAAGGTGAAGTCTGCTCTCTTCCCCATAACAGTGTCAATAAATGGCAGTATCCAAGTGGAGGTCACAAGAACAAAGGAGAAGAGGAGTGTCCAGAAGTGTCAGGAGATGCTGCAAGGTGAGAAATTGGCAGGGTGACTAAGGGGCTCATTAGGATGGCGGGCGGCCTCACGGGGATTGGGACTGCCCGCCATAAGGGCGGAGGTCCCGTGGGGGGTATTAGGATGTGCCCGCCACAGTGGCGGGCACATTCTGCATTTTTAGCATTGTGGCGGGCGGTGCTCTCAGCACCGACCGCCACAATGCTAAAAATGCATTAATGCATTTGCATAGACAAAGCGGCAGGCACCGCGCGGTGCCTGCCGCTTTGTCTATGTAAATGCAGGGGGGTACCACAGGTACCCCCGTGTGCACGCCCCACCTCTCCTTCACTCTGGGAGCCCGCAGGGGGCCCCCAGAGTGAGGACCGCATGCCTTTCCGTGGCGGCATTGCCGCCACGGAAAGGCATCCAAAGCAGCCCATCATAATATGGCTGGCGGTGTCTATTAGACACCGCCACCATATTAAACCTTTTCCGCCCCGGTCGCCTTGCAATTGGGGCGGAAAAGCGGCGGACGGTCTTTCCGTCCTCCGCGGTCCCCCCCCGCCATCCTAATATGGTGGGGGGGAATATAGGTGCGGATGGCGGGCGGATTGCCCCCGCCAGGCTGGCGGTGGCTACCGCAAGCCTGGCGGGGGCAATCCGCCCACCATCCTAATGGGCCCCTGAGTGTGGTTAATGGTGGGTATCTGCATTTTCTTTCTTTGGAGGCAGGAACACACCCATTCCACGTTCATTCACAGGGAGAGGAGCTGTGAGGCGGGTTGGAGTGGCCTCAGAGTGACACACACAGCTTTAGGAACTGTAAGGTTTTCTCTGGGTGAAGAGTATCAGAGTCCGTGCGTGCGCAAAAAATCCAGTTCGATGCGTTTGATTCTTTTGGTTTCAAAGCACTTTTGTACAGGCTGCAGTGCTCCTCCAGAGTGTTCTCTAATTCTCCCGCCTCACTCTCCCGTTCAGCAGAGAATACAATGGGAGCAATTAAGGCACATTAAAACATGATTGCACATTGTGACCTAATAGCTCTCCCCAAAGAGTAGTCAGTCACTTTCAGAAGGGTACCATTTTAGCCTAAAGGGAAATGTTTTCACCTGTTTATTTTTGGAGGGCATCTTGGACACTTGCAGGTTTGCTTTTTTTTAGACCTGGAGGCTGTCATTGTAGGGTATGTAGCCCTTCTGACCCCTGCATGCTCCAGGTTAGCTCGAGCTAGCACCGCTGAAGGTGGTTTCAGGGAGACCAGAAGTTTTAGGACAGCAAGTAATGTTAGTTTAGATCAAAGGCATCAAAGCGCGAAAGAGTTTTGCAGGTAACCCACACCATTTACCTTTTATCCCACAATTGCTATTGCCAAAGTTGAGGAAGGGGTCTGGCATAGACTCTTGTGAATCCAGGACCCCCCACAGTGCTAATCAGTAGCACAATATGTTCTCTGAATATGATGTATATCTATACACATACACACACACACACATGTGTGTGTTTACATATTGTACAGGGGCTAAAGCAATAGCAATACTTTACACAATAAACAGCAGCGTGCATTGTCTATTTTAAATGAATGTGAAAAAATAATAGCTGCAGCAAAATTAAATGTGGATCAATACAGATAAAATGACCCAATTATAAAAATGAATAAATACAGACAGAAATGTTAAAAACAAACAAAAAAAAACTATAAAACCGGGAGCCCTACTTGCAATTAAGCTAAACGCAATCTATACAATTGAAGAGAGTCTCAATAAGGGCAAATGATAATGTGCGCTAAAATCACATGGTGTTCAACACATATTCAATCTGCATCATTCTGTATGTAGAGATAATGACCTATCTGTTGTCACCCCAAATATATGCTTTACTCGTGATAATAAGCAGTTCAAAGTTCTATACAACTCCATACTAATAGTCGGCTGTCAACTAGGCTATGTTAATTTGTGATGCTACAGGGACAATGTCGCAGGAGACTGAGTAAGTAAAGAAATGTTACTGCTGCGCTCTAGTGCGTTATACATGCGACTTCCAGATATCTAAGCATCATTTTCAGTAGACACAGAGGGGCTTACTTCCAATGAAATGTTGGAGCACGGCGCTCCAAGATTTGGCGCAGCTCAGTGCTCCAAATCTTGGAGCGCCGTGTTACGGCATTTCCAAAACACAAGGATGCGCTGTATTTACAACAATATGGCTCATCCCTGTGTTTTCCCTAGCAATGCCACTACAATTCGCTGCCTAGCGCCAACGCAGGCACCCTTGTGCCATAGTGCAAGTGTGCCTGTGTTGCAGGGAATGGGTGTTGATGTGTAGGACGGGACAACTTTGTTGCTAAAAGTGACGTTCTGGTGACGCTATCCCCTTGTAGATATACCCCTAAAAGTCACTGTGCATCTAGTTTGGCGTTTCCCAAAAGACGAGACCACATGCCACAGCCTGCAGAGCGCTTCACTGATGAGATGTTAAAGCTAGACTGCCTAAGAAAGCAGTGAATGAACCTTTGGGATTTTAAGCAAGCTTGTCCACAACGTAGAACAAAAGCATTTATGCCGGCACTCTTTGTTATTCATTCTTTAAAATGGTATTTAAGGGACAATGTGTATTCTCTACACAGTCCACTCCAATGTTGTACTATCTTCCTCTGTCAGTGAGACGGTATTGATTGTTTGGAACTTTTCATAAACAGAAGAGCCTTTCTTCATTTGGATACTCTTGAAGTTTTTTCACTTGTATGGCCATCGAACCCCCCCCCGTACCCCCCAACCACCATTTTGTTCGTTAGGGATGCTGTACTAGAGCAGTAAATAATATAACCATCTTTGGAATCAGGTCCTTACATGGACACGCCGTTATTGGTCTTTGCACACCTCTATGTGGTCATGAAACTCCTCTGTGACTCCTTACCCAGTTGTTATATTTTGGGGAGCAGAGACAAAAGATCATAACTGTAAGATGATATAACAAAACACAGCATAGCATAACATAACATATCAATGCATAGGATAGCAAAACATAGCATAGCATAACAAAACAAAACATAGGATAGCAAAACAAAACATAGCATAGCATACAGCATCACTCCGCACCAATACAGCATCACTCAGCGCCACCACAGCATAAATCTGTGCAACCATCAAACAACACCTGGTTCAAAAATGTTCTCTGAATGTTTCAAGCTTTATTACAAATGTAACAAAAAGGTGTTAATATTTCACTTCTGTTCTTGGATTTTCGTCACAATAAAATACACTGAACATAATCTTCACAAAAGTTATTTACAAAACTTTAAACTATTGCCATTATAAATTACAATAACTTTTATTTAAGTATTAATTATTGAAAAAAAAATTAAAAGCCATTGTTATTTGTAATATCAATACATGTAAGTCACGTAAATACAACACATATTGCATTACAAATGCTATAGGTGTCACATTTGCGAAAGTTATAACTATTGACATTGTAAATGACAAAGCTATTAATTTCGCTATTTTCAAAAACGAAACATAAATAAAAAAATTGTCATTTACAATACCAATAGCTCAAACTTTCCTAATGCGAGACCTATTGCATTGCAAATGCTTGTTTTAAACTAGACTGTGCAAACAGTTAAGTTTACGCCTAACAGACATGACACAGGCATGCAAGTTTTACCCTCGCGCATACGCAGAGCAGGTTGTACACGGCTCATTGGATACGGGAACAACGTTCTCCTTCGCAAACATCCTTCATTACAAGGGCGCTGAAAATAACTCGCCAACACCTGCTGCATTCCCTACCCTGTTTTCACCGGGTCACTCCGGCTACTGAGAAAGGAGCTGAAAGCCACCTTTTCAAGAGGCCCCTCGTTTAACACAGAAAAGGAACTCTTTGTATACCTAGTCTCCGGCACGTAGACGATTCCTGTAGTGCAGTCAGTTACCCCCCTGCCCCCTGTTGTGAGCCAGCAGTTACCACCGCATGGTGGATGTTAAGTCACACATCTACCCCAGAAGCTGGGCTTGGCTGTAGAGAAAATAAATGGAGTCGGGACAACTCCTGGTCCGCTCCACATCCAGCAGCCCTTGTGTCTGTGGCCTTTGCCAGCTGCTGATCCCTGCTCTGGCCCTGAGTTGAGGCTGAGCACCACATTGGCGACGAGGACGGGATCCTGGTATTTACCCCAATGTATCTCACCTCCAAGGCAACCGAGTCACTAGGAACCCAGATATGGAATAACTCATCTAGCACACTAATTTCTATATCCAGCTAAGTTAAAAAAGACTGTTCAATGGTTATCCTGGGTATTCTATAGTAACATCAATTCATTTATAAACATTCCTAGATAGTAAAGAAGCACATCCCGGAAGATCTCCCCACCTTTTCTTTAATATCAGAGATCAGTATGTCAGAACAGCATGCTTAATTTTAGATCCAATTTTGTTTTCTGTCTACTTTCTATAAAATGACAATTGCAATTGTTTGATTATTTACCTAATGTATTATTCAGGGCCCCGTCAGCCTTTGGCAAGATTTGCACACAAGTTCATGTTTTTTTAGAAACTAAATATGTAGTCTACGAAGTGACTGCAGATGAAAAAACAAAACAGCTTTCTCCACTGAGTCAGCTTGCGGGTTCAATGACGGATCCTGACAAAATAAACCAACAAAGCCCTGACAAACTGGTGAGACTAGCGTAGAGGACGAGACCAAGGGGCATATTACCAAGGACCCTTATCGCCGCTTTAGCTGGACTTTTTCCCGCTACAGCGGCGATAATTTGATCGCCCTATTACCAAGCTGTCGCTAACACTAGTTAGCGACAGCTAATAGGCGATAGCGAGCATCTTGGGGCCCACTTTGCATGTCAGCGATATTTATCGCTAATGATATGCAAAGTGGGCGTGCCAAGATGTTAGCGACTGAAAACAGTCGCTAATATCGCTATCTCCTATTACCTACAAAGGCGTAGTTTTGGAAATATTCACGCTAAGCGCGAATATCTCCAAAAGCTAACATCTGCCCAGATCAGTTCTTAGCCATGTTATCCAATAGGAGGTGGATAACATGGCTAAGAGCATTGTCACGATAATGTGTGAATATCGCTGTATTTCCAGCGGTATTCACGCATTTCTAATCATTTTTATCGTTTCTGAGATAAACCTTGTGGATAGCAAGGTATCTCAGCGATAAAAATCATCGTGGCGCGGCGATAAAATTATTCCCGCTACCCCTGCTTAGCGATAAATATCGCTATTGCTAGGTAATATGCCCCCAAATTCCTAGGGTAGATTGTCACCAGTCGTAGAATGCGTTTTGGGTAAACCACCAAATTCTCCTCGTTAATCGCATTAAGTTTATGGCAAGCCTCTCCAGTCTGTAATCACGGTATATCTCAACTATATGACATGCATTATTTAGCATTGCAATTATATCACACCCATTTTTTTGTCATACCACTACACCACAAGGTAAGTATCGGAAAATACAGCAAATCAATACAATAGATAAAAGCACTCTGTAGATTTTAATATAACGTCATACAATCAGTAATCAGTTGCATAATCAAATTGTCTCTTTGTTGAAGGTGAGTGTTCAATGCATTAGAATTTTTACCAGAAACTTTTATGGAGTGTGATGCTGAATAATGAGATGTTTACACATATATTTCATTCTCTTAATTTTTATGGTGAGGCCATTCTTATTTCTTGATTTTGTCACTCATTCGAAAATTTGCAGATCCATGATCGCATACAGGTCGACTAATTTTCTGCCTTGACCCTTCTATATTCAGTTTATCATTGAATTTAAAATTAGCCTGCCAAAAGGAAAAAAGCACACACATCTGTCATTGCACAAGCACACTACGTGTCACCTGGGCTCGCTCTCAGAGATGCATATGCTGGGGTCCCACGCGAACCAAACCGCAGGGTTGGATGGGTCTAATCACATTGATATTACTGTCAGGCTATAAAAAGGGCTACACAGGTTGGAGCTTTCAGAGCACTACAGCCACAGCTCAGTCACCATGCTCAGGCTCCTGGCCCTCGCCGCCCTCGTCCTCTCAGGTGAGCGCATCCCTTAGACCTCACTTCTTGGCTATGTACTTCTTCCTCTCTAGTCTAGGTTCATGGGCCTTGTAAATTATCTAACCAGATTTAGATCTGTTCTCTAGACATTTTCATTACTGGCTTAAAAGGGAGTGCACTTTTTAGTGTGGGTTTACTGCATTTTTAAACCCACTTTATTAAGGATTTATGTTTATGATGTGTTTGTACTTGGAAGGAATTTGTTTAGGTGGCCTTGGATACCATTTGAACTCCTCTGATGCAATAGAAAGTGTGTTTTACGCTGTTGGAGGAACTGTAGATAACTTGAAAATGTGTAACATTGAGATCAGTGACCATAGCACATGCAGCGAGGTGATTCAACAGATAGTGCTAAGGCAGAGAAAAAACATTCCAGTCTGGGGTAGCCTGTGCAGAACATGTACACTTTCAGCTGGTAGTCTCTTGATGGTGCAGAATTTCTGAAAATGCTGTTGGCGGCAGATCGTTTTAGTGAACACAAGATTGCGAGCAAATATGGTGTTTCAATCTTATTGTGGTCAGCCTTAGCATGGGGAAGTACATGAATTGACTTTGTTCGACTCAGTAGTAGCCATCATTTTTTAGAATGTTCAAATACCAACTCACCTAATTCTTCTCCTATCTTCGCAGGACATTGCTTTGTAGCCAACTTTGAGGACAATGTCACTGTACGTGTCGTAGGAGGCAGCGAGGCCAAGAAGAACTCCTGGCCGACCCAAGTAAGTGCTAGACCATCCAAAGCTCTGTGAAACTTTCAAGTGTTATCAATGGATTATTCTGCTCTGCACTGTTTTTAGTAGTAGTAAAACTTTATTCAATATTTCACGAAAACCACAAAAGTGTACATAAAAAATACATAAAATACATAACATGGTAGTCATTAGCGCTAGTGTTTTTAGTGTGTTTTATAACCTTTTCATTTATATCACAAACAAAAGTGGTGCAGACGCAACAAAATAGCCACACAAATTCAGCGAAACTAATAACAACAAAGGCATAATGAGAAACCAAGGTCCCACAGACTAGATTTTGGGAAGCTGTGGCACACGAGATGGGGGTTCTGCCTAGAATTCTTGGGGAACAAAGACCTCTGAGCCCAGTTCTGTCATTTCTGTGCTTTTTGGGTCTTACATTATTGCCTGTATAATGGGGAATACAAAACCACAAATTTTGAGTATGCAAAGAACAAACCGGACTGCATGAACTAGTCAAGGGCTATTTAGGACGCACTGAGCTTTGGGAGAAGAACCCTCCTTTTCAAGTTATTGAAACTGAGCAGGGAACTCAAGAGTTGGGCTAAAGGCTCGAGAACGGTGAAGTCCTTATGACTTCCCAATCTGCAATTGTACGCCCCAACCGTGTGCAAGGGCGCAAAATTTGGGTGAAAGAAAATAATCAAGTCTTAATGCCTCACAGCATGTGTTTTTATAAGACTTATCACTGCTCGCCCAAATGACACTTAACACAGACAGATAACTCACCCTCATTTCCTATTTGCTTTAAGTCCCTGCCTGGTGTATTGCAAAGCTTAGATGCAGGCATGCAAGAGAAAAGAATGCCTGCATTCTAGGCTTCCTAATTCACCGAACCAATGTCACCATTCCATACAGGGTGCCTGTAATAAAGATGAGTGCCATTTCACAATTTTGAAAATTAGAGATAACAAGCATTTGCAAAGCCAATCAAACTGGTTCTGGATGGCAGCATTTTGGCTTTGGTAATGTTTCTATTGTTTTGCAACGGTTTTTTATAAAACAATGTGGCTGGAGCTGCTGGGTCCAAGCCAATATGAAAATGGTTATAGACGTGCTATTTGAAAAAGAGCGGAATCCCATCAATCACAACAACAGACCAGTGGATGAAGAAAGTGGTACAAAAACCTCAATAAGTAAGTAATTAAAAAGTCTTGGTTAACACCAGCTCTAAAAATATGCTCAACTGGAAAAAAGCCATCGCCTACATTTTCACAAGGCAACTAATATAGCTTTATGTAGGTGTGGATGCATTTGAAACTTTGTGAACAGCTGTGTCTTTGATTGGTTGCCTAACCATGCTGGCGTTTGCCAAATCATGCACTACCATCCTTTTTTGTTGCTAAACAAGACAGAAAATGGTTTCAGAAAAAGTGGTTTGGTGCTGACTACACATGTTTTTTAACAGTTTACAGCTTTGCTTGCTAATTGTACTGCATGTCACATATCTGCTTGGGTCTTTTCTCCTAGATTTCCCTCCAGTACAACTCTGGTGGCAGCTGGTATCACACCTGCGGCGGGACCCTGATCAGGAACAACTGGGTGATGACGGCTGCTCACTGCGTGGACAGGTATCCAATGGAGTTAAAGGAAACAAACATCCCTCCGTCTATGGCCTAAAAGCCTGTTGAGGACTGGCTGACTGCTTGATTTAGAACATCTAGACTGCGACCAATACATTTAAAAAGCCTCTTGTTGCTGGAAAATCATATCACATGGTGAGAGGATAGGAAGGGAGAAAGGCTCAGCCACTCTCTAAAGGCCTTACACGATCGATACATAAACAGACACGCCTTGAGAAGGGATCGGAATTTGAGATAGTCATTATCAAGACTGATTTGTATTGACAGATAATTCCACCATCCAGGGGGCAAAGTAAGAGAAAAAGACACACACACGCACGCTCACCCCACACACTCCACCCAACCCCACCCCGCACCATTAACTAGCAAACCTTGTAAACTGAGGGACACATTTACTAAAATTTGACACAACACAGGGCAGCAGGCAAAGTTGCTACACAGTGTTGCGTGAAATGGAGAGGACAGAAATGTTCCATATTTTCAAAGATATGGAACATTTCTACACTTCCCTTGCATTGGTGCACTGTGTACCGCCTAGTGCCAACACACTGCGTTAACCCTTTCCGTGCGGCCGCGATTCCCCCCGTGTGCGGCCGCCGAACGAACAGGGCAGGACCGTAACGAACCCCAGCCGTCATCCGCACACGAGCACCGTGGAGCATGACGGCTGGGGTTTGTCACCAGCATGGAAGGGGTAAAAGGTAGGATTGTTTTTGTGCAGGAAGGGATACCTTCTTGCATAAAACAATCTTTAGAGGCTTTTCCTCTTTCTGCATTCTGCAGCACACTTAGAAAGAAGAAACAAGGAGTTCAAATAAAGATATGTCTCATTGTTACAACTCACTTGGGAAGTCGTAGCCTTTTGACGCATTCCCAGGTTTTCAAATCTTTGTAAATCTGGAAACGTGCCAAAATCCATGGGTGGGTGCATGGGAATGCCCATACTCCATCCATGGAATGCCTTCCAAGTTAAAAATGTATTGTAACAGTAGAAGCAGCTGCCTTGCATTATATTTCTTTACAAAGTAATGCACGACCACCCAAATCAGGCCTTGCATGGCTTTGTAAATATTACTGAAGCCTTTGCGTTGTCGTTTCGTCGCCTCGCATGATGCAAGAACAACGTAAATACTTCATAAATATGGGCCTTAGTGATGTTTGTGGAAAAAAATAAACATTCATGGGAGTACAAAAAATGTGTTTTGCTTGGAGAAACTAAGCAAAATAGGTATAACTGCGTTAGCAGTTTTTTGCTTTATATGTCTCAAAATCAGCTTCAAATCCAACTTTCGTGACACGTTTTTTCAACGTGAACGGGTTTCTTCTGTGTAAAAACAGTAAATGACCAACTTTTTGTAACTTCACCAAGTGCAGATATGGTGACCATCTAAATCCGCTGACAGCATTAAAATTTTACCTGTCTCCAGGGCCGGCCCACTGGGTTAAGTCACTGGTTCATCAGAGTGAAGAGTTGCATTCTGTGTGGAGAGGAGAACCCTTTTCTAGCTTTCCAAATTTCACATGAATAGCGACTTGGGTGACTCTGGGTCAGCTGGGTAACAAGGCGTAAGGAATTACAGGCCCCACTCCTTTCTTCCACTAGTAGGCAAGGTTAGAGCGACTGTCAACAAAAAAGAAGCTGCTCCAGGGTCGGACTGGGACAGAAAATAGATCTGGGCACCAAAATAAAAATAGCCCCTGATTAGTGAATTAGAGAAGTAAAAAAGTGGCCCATGTTTGCCTACTTGTAAAGAAAGACACGCTCTATAAGTGTTTTCAAAAGTATGACTCCATGGATTTGGGATTGCTGCAGGCAATATTTTTTTTGTATGGGGGAAATCAATATTTAAAAAAACAGCCCATCAGACCATAAAAAAACACAAACAGCCAAAAAACACAGCCCACACACTGACTTGTTAGACCAACCCTTTTGGGCACTGCCTGATTGCCCTCAGGGGCGTAACACAGGCCCCCGCAGCCCATGTGGTGCGGGGCGGGGCGGGGCCCTAGCTCTAAGGGGCCCCTTCGGAACTGCACTCTGGCCGGAGAGCTCCTGATTGAGCCCGGAGGGGGCCCCCCTAAGTACCGTGCAGGGAGGCACCCTCACTTTTCGTTAAGCCAGTGATTGCCCTATAGGCCAGTCTGATCCTGGGCTGCTTGATCCCGAAGACAACATAGAGTGCAGCGAAACCTTTAGCCCCCCTCACTCCCCACAGTAGAGTCCGAACTTGTAGCAATATTCACTACTAGTGAGCACTTCTGATCCTTGTTGCCTGCTTTTGCCTCTCTACAGTAACATGAACTTCCGCGTGGTTCTGGGCGACCATAACATTCAGGTGCACGAAGGCACAGAACAGTACATCTCCGTCTCCAGGATCGTCAGGCACCCCAACTGGAACCGCAACAACGTCGCCGCTGGGTAAGGCACGCTCATCTCTTCCTGCATAACTTTTTACTAGAATTCATTTTCCACAAGAGGTCACCGCCATGTTGTATATGCCCAGTTTTATTATCTTCTTATGATATACAGCTTTCTGTTGATGCCATGCACCAGGCGGCTGCCATAATAACATGCAAAATAAAACAGATAAAAAATAAAATAAAATATATGTCCAAGATACATACTGCCTGTGAATAACACCATGGCGAAGTACCATTGCAATCAGGATAGTCGCTGGTTTGACCACATTTTAATATGAACATATAATATTTTTTCAATGAACATGATATTCCTGAAGAATAAAAATATTTCAAACGTTATTTTTTAAGTTTTCACATCGGAACCTGTCATATTCTTGGAGATTTAAATGAATCATGGTGTAACTATGTTATTTCTCACTTGGCATTGGTCCTCACACCATTTGACTTCACCAACTGTAGAAATACATATACATTCTTGAGGGGCATGCCCAGAGGATTTAGGACTATATATACAAAGCATTTTTGCTGTCGCAAACAGCATTATTGGCAAAATCAAGATGTTTGCAACCGCAAAAATTCTTTTTGTAATGTACAAACACCAAATTGTGAATTGGGAACTTGTAACCGAATCGCAGTTTGGGTTTAAGAACAAAAACAGAAGTGCTATTTGGAAGTGTGTGTTCAGGGCATCCCTTCTAAATAAGTCTGAATAGACTGTTCTAATGTTCTGCGACCGAAATGCAGGCACAAAACATTTGAACTTTACCACCAATTAAAAGTTGGTGGTAACCTATTTGCAAATGGGAAGGAGTCCCTTGGGACACTTTCTCTTTTGAAAATATTTGAAAAAATACTTTTTTGAACAGGCAGTGGTCAGTAGGAAAATAAAAATGAAACCGGTTCTTTCTTTTGAAACACATTTCATTTTCCTTAAGGAAAAATGGGATGTGTTTGAAAAAAACTCAGGATTGCTTTATTTAAAGCAATCACAGACATGGTGGTCTGCAGATCCCACCAAGCCACCATTCTTTTGACGGTAGCGAGTCCTAGTGGGTCATAAATTGCGACCTACCTCATAAATATATTTATGAGGTTAGGTTTATTTGCGACTCACTAATAATCGCTAATTTAGAAATCAGGGCCAGATTTAACTTTAGTACATTAGTAATAGCGATTAACAAATAGTGAAAGGATGGCATAAACCCCCATATTGCGACTCGGTAATGTGCTACCAAATTGCAAGTTGGACTTGACGCATTAGAAACAGCCTTTTTGAGTTCTCAAATGGCCCAATTCTACGAATCGGGCCATTTGTGACTGCAAAAAGACTTATTACATCTAGCCCTTAGTAGCTAAGGGCTCTAAGGATGAATATTGGTTGGGCCCAAAGGTTCAATATGGAAATATTATTACTGAACTCCTTTGCTAGGGCGGTAGTCTCACTAAGGGTCAAGAACCAAAATATGGACAGGGATCAAGCATTTGTTGCACATTTTCCATGAATTCATCTTGAGTGAAAATGAACTGCAGATACACTTGTGCAAGGATTTTTAAATTAATCCTCATCCAACCAATCAGGCAGTGTCACTTGGTGGTATGTGCTGGGCACATACTATATTTACTAGTTAGTGAAGATTCATCAAATAATTAAGAGGCTGATCTAAATGTATGTCATCTACCCTCAGAACAGGAGAAGGCAGGTTTTGGTAGTACCTCTCCTCAGGGAGGTATGGCAATGCATTATTATTTAATTAGATGTGTCTGTGGGCTGAGAAAGCCATGGTCAAACGTACATCCTTTTGCTCCAATGAGCAAGTACCCAGCTCCTGAATGCTGTGCTTCCGCACAGTATATTATCCAATGTGGTGAAATCGACACTAAAGAGGAACAAGCATTTACAATGCAATGGTTTTGCCTTTGTTAAAGTTAGAGCTATTGGCATTGCTCTTGACATTATTTTTATTAATGTTTTTTTTAACATAAATAAATGGCATTGTCATTTACAATGCCACTAGCTTTATCTCCCGCAAATGACACACACAGAGCCCCCCCCACACACACACCCACACAGAGCCCCCCACACACACAGCCACACAGAGCCCCCCACACACACAGCCACACAAAGCCCCTCACACACAGAGCCACACAAAGCTTCCTACACACACAGCCACACAAAGCTTCCCACACACACAGCCACACGGAGCCCTCCACACACACCCACACAGCACAAGCAGGCAACAGGGGCACACGGAGGCACAAGCAGGCAAATGGGGCACACGGAGGCACAAGCAGGCAACAGGGGCACACAGAGGCACAAGCAGGCAACAGGGGCACACAGAGGCACAAGCAGGCAACAGGGGGACACAGAGGCACAAGCAGGCAACAGGGGCACACAGAGGCACAAGCAGGCAACAGGGGCACACAGAGGCGCAACAGGGGCACACGGAGGCCCAAGCAGAGTCCATAAAAAAAACGGCTTTTATTTTGAATGTGGTACTAGGCCTTATGGGTGTGCACTAATTTCGCTTCCAGCACTGACATTCATTACCTCTTTCACCAGTTGTTACTCAGTCTATACGCCAAAATATTGTTGATTCTGTCTTATTAGCTCAAACCTGGAAATTCTCCATGCTGTCTTCCTAATTCTTTACCAATGGGTATTTACATTTTGTCTTCGCCTATTGCTTAACCACTGGAAATACAGACAACCCAATTACACAGAGACAACCACACTACACAGATGCACCCACCCCTGCACAGTACCACACAGCCCTCCCTACAGAGGCACACCACAGTGCAGACACACTAATGCAGAAACTCTATCATGCACAGACGTTCGCATGTACAGACACACAGATCCCCTTTAGACAGAAGTACATACTCCCAGTAGGCTGACACACACACACACTCACCTTGAAGACAAAGATACCCAGATTTCAAAGCACACACATACCCTGCTGCACATGCATACACGCACCCCTGAAGTATACTTTCAAATGTCAATACTGGGCATTTATACACATACCCTGCTAGAAAGCCAAGGCAGGATGTAGTAGCCAAAGACAGACGTTTTCACATTCTCAAATACAGTGCGACACTGGAGTGGTCCACATCGCTCTCCGACTCTGAAACTCGAAGCTGGTTGCCCAGTTCCAACATCGGCAGCTCTTGTCGGTAAGCCACATCGTCTCCAACTGAATAGTTTGGCATCATTTTCAAACAATATACCAAAGAGGAAGGGTGGATGTTGGGATACAAACCTAGAGTACAAGGAGCTGCGCGCCGCAAGTGCTTGAAGAATGTAGGTTCGGTGTGGAAATATTTCCTCGGAGAGTTTGTGGGCCTTGGTCCAGCAGTCCTTGTCTAACAGCACCAAGACCTGCTCTGAAGCGACGGAAAGCAATGTTTTAAACATGCGTTCCAAAGCAGGAAATGGCGGCCACCAGTGAAAGGCTGAGAGCCCTCGGCTCGTCCACTAGAGCGGGTGGGCCCTCTCAGCTGCAGCGAGCAGGCAGTTCATGGGAACCACTAAGCGTGCAGGCCCCGCATTCCGCGATTGTCATATGTGCCGGCACCAGTCCCGCGGAGAGGCAGGGGAGGGACAGGGCGGAAGTAATGAATGCTCCCGGGCTTAACCACTGAACAGCAAGTATATGGAAAACAGGAGCTGTAATTAACACACCAGGCACTGGGAAGCAGGGAGGGTTCAAAAACGGCGCCATATCTTTTCATATGCAACTTTGTGCATTCACAGCCGGTTAATAGACACTATTTTATACTCTGAAAATAAATGTCAAAAGAGCACGTGCTAACAATGGGAATACATGAAGTTCCTAAAATCACAGCGCAGGTGCAAGCACTATAGCCTTAGCTGTAATTTATAGAATAATATGCCACCATTTACATTTTATTCTGAGGCACTTAAAGGTAAGGCTTCGGGAGGGCAGTTGGGCCAAGGGGTAGCATGGGGCACTTGTCCCAGCTTTTAGCTGAGTTGTGACATCACAGGCAAATGATTGGCAATAATAACAGGCTCTAGGAGGCGCTCCACGGATCACATCTGCCGATTCTATGCGCTGTAAGTAACCGTCGGTACTATGAACCAATTTATTAGTGCTCAGCCAACCTGGGAAGGATAAAAGGTGGAGTTTGCCTTACCATGACTCAAACCGACAAGAAAAAAACTTATATAAATTGCAACAATTCTTTTTTTTTTATTTAAACATTAGCTATAACAATCGATTAAAAATAAATTGTAGCAATAATGCTAGACCATAGAAACGACTCTTGGGGAACATGTGAAAATCGGGAATCTTATTTTAAACATCAGAATCTCCAAAAAGTGAGAGGAAGGTCGAGTGCAGAAGTCCCTAGGAGGCTGATGCCGGGAAAGGTGTCAGGTTTTGTCCGAGCGGCGTAAATTAACAGGACATAAATTCATTTCCGCCTCTGGAACGTGGCATCCGCCGTTCACGCGCATTTGAAGGATGCGTGTCTACTCAGTCTAACTGACCCTCGGCTTTCCCCTTTTAGCTTCTTCCGGACCGAGCCTGCAATTTCCGGAAACTTTCTTTCTTTTTTGCCTGCCTGGCTCTCGTGGAAAGAGAGCAAGCGCCCCTGCTGCGTAGGAATGTTTACATGTAGGAGGAGTCGCCCTCGAACGCCTTTGTCCCAGAAAGGATAGAAGGTATGGGGCAGGGTCAGTAACCGTGCATGAACATGCGCCCCTTGGTCGGGGAGGTTTCGCCTCACAGAAGATACTTCTCGTTTCTGTGTAAGAGGCTGCCGTAAAAGTGGACTGCCCTTGAATGAGAGGGGGGGGGGGGCGTTGCTGACAGTGACATCCAAGGATGGAGAGGTCATGAGACATCCTTGTCATGTCCATGGTCAGTTGAGCTCTGTCTCACAGACCATGAACCTACTTTATTAAACTTTTACCATGACCAAAGAAAGGCTACGTAGAGTTTTATCCCAGGAACTTGCAGTCTAAAGAGTTTTAAACAAAGGACACATTTAGGATAATATTAAACCTGTTTAACCTGATGGAAGAAGTAGTAATGCAGGCCCCGTATGTTAGAGGAAGGTACTGGTGTCTGGTGTTACTGTCGGAGGACAGGCCAGTAGAGCTGGGACAGACAGCGCAGCAGTGGCATGCCAGACTGGCTGAGCCTCGGGTGCCACTGACGCTGGTCATTAACTGCGTCAGCCCGTGCCTGAGGTGCATCATCAGAGCTGTGTGAATAATAACAGCAGGCAGCCCTGTGCTTGAGGTGCATCATCAGAGCTGTGTGAATAATAACTGTGTCAGCCCATGCCTGTGGTGCATCATCAGAGCTGTGTGAATAATAACAGTGTGTCTGGATGCCCCCATGGCCCCCCGGGGACCGGTTACCCATGCACGGGGAGGAGTGCAGCTTGCCCAGCACCCGCTTCCCCAGCTTCTGGGCTGCCATCGGATGGAGGGGACAGTGAAGTGACGCGCCTCTGTTCTTCCGGTGCTAGTTCTCGAGGTGCCTGTCCGGGCTTTAATCCAGTGCAGATGCCCGGTACTTTATGAACTGTTGGATATTGCTGTGGAAGGAGCAAAGCTGAGTGCAAGGGCTAGATGAGGGCAGTCCGGTGAGGAGGGCGGCGTCCAATAAATAGTCCGGGTGTAGTTATAGTTAGGTTAAAGGTACTGTGTACTGAAGGTGTAGCCTGAATACCATGCAATCACTCTATGTCGTCATAGAGTCCTGCTCGTGAAGACGCTATGAGTGTGCGCCCAAGTTTACTCCTCTGACCCTCCCTAGCCCGCTGCTCTATCCCAGAGCTCTGTTCAGCACTCTCATTGTGGTCTGTTCCTCAGCCTGTATTTATAAAGCCCACAGGCTGGAGCGACAGGAGGCGGCGCCACTGGGTCACAGCGCGATCCTGCTGTGGACTCAGCTCAGCTGCGTGTCGCATTTTAGGACACCTAGTTTCATGAGAAAACGGTGAAATAAATAGATAACGAGGAAAATATTGTCAATATTAGGAAATGCAATGGGGGGTCTGGCGTACCTGTCAAATAACGTGGAAATTATGAGAAACGGGGGGAGGGCGAATGAAAAGAAGACCCTTTCGACCACAATTAGAATATCTATAACGACGGCCTTATCTATTCTTCAAACACGCTCGATCTAATTAATTACAACTTTTACATAGATTCCTCGCTGACATGTTTAAGCAGTCTGGCTCAGTTTCACACACCCTAGATCTTACTACTATACTCAGCACGTAGTCTCAACCTAAAGTCTCACCTAAGGATGCAGCAGACTTGATGTCAAACCCACTAGGTCGCATTGCTAGGGTGAGATCCTCAAACCTTTGAGCACAGTCACGATCTCAAGTACTTTAAGTCCTGCTCAGAGTTAGCGTATCTAATACCTTGAGGCAGTTTCAGTCTTAGCCAACTTTTGGCTTAAAACACTCAAATTGTACTTAAAAACTATCTGGGATCTCTGCATTGGACAAAGTCCTACTGTGTATTCTGGTACTCACCCAGTCCCTGGCTCGATCCCAGCTTTCTCCCTTTCAGCGTAGTGACTACTCACGATGTGCCTCCTACAAGCGTGTCAACTCGAGTAGGGCAGTCCAGGATTGCGTCAGAGGTATGGGGAGGGAGCGGGGTTTCCATTGTGTCCTGCAGCAATAACCACTCTATCTGGCGTTAGGGGAGGGGTCACATTCAGAGGTGCGCATTTACGATATCCTAGCAATGCGCTCCCACCTCCTGGTGTTAGAAAACCAAGGTCACAAGCGACAAAATACATTACTTTTTGTATAGAATGTCGAAAGTACAGGAAAGCAAAAGAATAGTGTACATACACGTTTACAAGAAGAAAGAAATACTGAAAGACGTGCTAAAATATTATGCATGAATTCAAAATAAATACAGAGATGCGTTCCGACTAGCACATATTATATCTGACTCGTTGATCTCCAATATATCAAATAAACGAAAAACAATCTGAAATGCCAGCCTAAACAAGGGTCTACAGCCAGTGTTACCGACTGCACGTGAGTGTATTTCCCATCAGCGAAAGGGATGCAGTTGGGCATCTGCTCCTACGGTCTCATGGACATACCGCATTCTCTGACTGACGGAGAAATGGTCCAGTTGTTGGAAGGAAAAGAAAGCACTGAAAATGACATAAAGAACTCCGCTGTCGGAAAAAGTGCTTAAAGAGGAGGTCAAATTAAACGGGCGCGAATATCTCTGCCTTTAAAACAATAATTTACTGAACATGTGGTGCGCGTTCGAGGTGGCTTGGTGGTGGTAAGTCACAGCCGACCGCCACGGAAATAACACCTTTCCATGCCATTGACAACAAGCGGGAGGGGGCGGGAAAGGGGGGTGGAGAGACGCAGAAGTGCCGGCAATGCCGGACCAGATTCGGGGGCGTTCCCGGCTTTCGGCTGACGTCGCGTGACGTCGGCAAAAGCCAAAGAATCTCGGGAACGCCCCCGAATCTGGTCCGGCATTGACGGACAGGCCCCTCGTCCAATGGCTAGGCTCCATTTATGGAGCCAGCCAATGAATGACGAGGGCCGACCCAAACCCACACTACAGTTCTCATTAGGTTTTCGCCTGCGCGAAAAAGATGCGCAGAGCGCATCTTTTCGCCAGGCAAAACCTAAAAAGGGGTCAACATTCATGGACATCAATTACAGGTAGCCATGCGTAGCAGCTGCTTTTCCTCTGATATGCCAGTAACTGTCTTTCCTGCCCCAGGTCTCAGGGGTCATGAAAGTAGCATTAGAAAGAGAAAGTAAACTTTGGGATTGCCTAGTACCTCTTTCATGGACATGTTGTTTCGTGAATTTGTCCAGTTGTGAATTTGTTGTGAGATACATTCAAGTTTCACTGGTTTGTTTTCTAACTCTGGTGATCTTTTTCAGGTATGACATTGCTCTTCTGAAACTGTCTAGCAACGCTGCTCTTAACAGCTACGTGCAGCTTGGGCGTCTGCCTCCCGATGGACAGGTCCTATCAAACAACCATCCCTGCACCATCACCGGCTGGGGCATGACAAGAAGTGAGTATCTCCAACCACAGGTACTTCATATAGAACCTTAGACTTAGGTACCTTTCATATTCAAATACTGTGGACCTTGGTTTAGCTAATATTTTCAAGAAAGCTGTGAAATGCGTGGAATCCCTCTTTTTGTGCATTCCGTGACAAAATGAAAATTCACTTAATACTAGCTTTGATTTTCTCCTTTTCAAAATTCAAAATTGTCCTTTTCAAAATTCAAAATTGACACCTCTACTGGGTGCGCACTCCCCCTACACTGCAGAGCTATTCCGGTAACATATCTGTCATCATCAGTAGCCAGAAGGCTAATTTTGATTGGTTGAAGGCAGTCAAATCTCATTAGATAAAAACTTCAGCATATTTCAGGCAATGTGATTAGCTTTCCAGGGACCAGCTTGGATTGACCCTTGCGTTCAGCCCAGTCTTAAAGGATATTTGGCAACCAGTCTGAATGGTTGAAACCGTTCAGAAACCTTGATCAATAAGCATTGCAATGCAGGTAGGCATCAAAGGGTTCGGCATGGGGCTGCCGGATGGGAACAACAGTCACCCTATCGCAGTCCGTGCCTTAAACTGGAGCTTTTCAACTTGTTTTACATTTCTATGAACTTGGAAGTGGATCCTGGATGATGAAGATCATCACAGGAAAGAACGTGTCCCACTCACCACTAATGGGAGCAAAGGAGTAGTAAAAACAAAATCTTCTCCACTCCCCCATTGTGACAATACCTCCAAGCCATCAAGCGACTGAGGCAAGTTAGTCTGACTGTCCCTACAAGGTTTCAGGAGGAATGGTTGGTGTTAAGGTTGTGTTTGCCTCTAAGAACTTTTTTGGTAAAAAATGCCTAATAATGCATTTTACAGCACAATTAATTAGAAAGGATTTGACCAGAAAGGATAATCCTTTCCAGGTGCGTCTAAATGGCCCCTCATTAATAAAATCCTAAACAATAAAGTACTACCAATGTCCTGAGGCTGACTACATCAAGGATGTCGGGGTGATCCTTCCTATCTTCTCTCTTTTGTTTTTTCTTTCTTCCACACCTTTTTCTTTTTCTAACCTCCATACCTTGTACACAACAAGGAGAAGTGGAACTGGAAATGATAAAAACTAGAGAGAAAGAAACACATTCTTTCTCTTTAGTTCGTATAATTTCCTTTTCCACTTCTCCAACACTGTAGGGTAGATCGGTTGCCAACCCCCACCTCATACCATTGTCATGGCATTCTATGGAACTTTTATTTATTAAGCTTCTCCATAAATAACATACAGAAAGAGCTCCATAAAGTAGTAATTCAGAGTGATCTAGCCATCTCTAAGTAACTTCTAGAAAGTTTGAACAGAAACTTTATGCCAAATAGGGCAGGCGCTCTCAGATCCGAGGAGATCAAGCAGGTCTGGACCCAAGGATAATATCCATTTAATAAAAAAAGAACTAAGATTAATTTCAAATTTACATTTTCATAATCATGGAAAATAGTAATCGAGCACATGTAAATTATTTGCAGTATTTTTGAGCAAGCAACTATGCAGCTCTTCTCATGTCTCACCGAGTGTCCTGCATACGTGGTTTAGGCGTCCCCAGTTGTGCCTACTAACAGTAAGATATTTATGCCCAAGGATGGCCTGGGGCAGCCTACAGATAGTAGATAAGCTTCAAACTCGGCAGACCAGCTGGGTTAGTGAGCGAACTGCTCCTTTGTACATGCTAATCCCAGGACAAATAGCTATGCAGCTTCACACTTTTCCATATTTTGAAAGTTTGTGACCAAGGTGACACTGTAGCACAGGCAATGCAGGATGAGCTGGGATACAGGTACTGAATAGCTTGTACCCATTATATGATTATTGCACAACCCCATGGTATGAGACACGAAGAAACTAGCCCAAGAGAAGGAACCATTGAGGTCACGCATCAAGGCAGTTGTAGTATGACAAGCACCCCCTCTTTACCCACCTGACGCAACCTCAAAAGGAGTAGTCCATGATGGGCTGCTCTTTCCTTTTCAGCACTATTCGGTGGGTAGCTTCTCCAAGGTCTGATTTGATCTAACCTCTTCATCACTTCACTGAAAAATGAATTCTTGCAGGATCAGCTCATCCACCACTAATTCACACCACCAAAAGGAGGACACGGGCTTGCGATCTGTAGGGTGGCGGTACGCAGCCCCCTCCACCCTCATCTTGACACTGGTGTGATGAGTAGGCAGTGGCAAGGTTAAACCGTTCTCTTCCTGGTTGAACAGGTGCAAATCACGAAAAACCTGAATAGACTGTCATACCCTGACCAGCCACTGAATCTAACCACCACCAAGCCCAGCACACCCGGCAGTCGCACAGACTCAGGGGTGTGGCTTGGTCAGTAAGATTGGGCCGGGTGAGTTTCAGATTTCACAACAATCTTGTTGACGTATAATGTTAAAATACATTATATGACAAGCAAGGTGTGTGAGAGGGGCTTAAGGGCCAGTAGAAAGGGAGAGGGATGCAGAGTGGTAGGAGTACTAAGTTAAAGAAGCACAATATCTTATAAATTAATTAACACATTTTTAGGACTTTCAAAACAGAGATGATAAAGAGTGTGTGTGTATTTTTGTCAGTGTGTGCATGCAAAAATCCCAGGCGAAATCCGAAAGACACCTCACCATACCCGACTGAAGGCACCTGTACCCTACTATTCATCAGAAAATACATATTTTTAAACTTGGAAATTCCAATAAAAACTGTTAAAACAAAAAAAAAAAGAAAATACATATTTTACGGTAGTGTAACACTCCAATCACCACCTCCCCTTGAAGCTTCACCCCTGCACAGACTACAGCCTAAGGAGGAAGGAACCCTGTGATGGCAATTTGTCTTACGTCAATGTTTTTTTCCCTTTTTCCTATCCCCAACTCACACCTTCTTTCTTTCCAATGCTTTTATCTGCATTCATTTAATTTATAAGTATTCAAGAGAGGCCGCTATGGATGCACCTAGCACCACAGCTTAACCGCATGCGTGCGGGCGGAATTCCGCCCGTACGCTGAGATTTGCGAAAGCGCACTTTACGTGACGAGCTGGGCTCGTCATGAGCGTGCGAGGAGGCTACCTCATGACGAGCCCAGCTCGTCATCAGCGTCGAAGGGGTTAAGAATCCTGGCAATTATACAAACCGTGGCCCTAGAGAAAATCGAGTTATGGTGATTCAATTTATTTCCATGTTTTTATTTCCCACTTTCCTGTCCTCGGCTCACACCACCTCTATTCCTACACGGAAAGGCCGCAAGGCCAAAGTTGTTGATAAAATTGATTGACCGGCTAATCTTAGTTTGCTAGGGCACTCTGCCTAATGGTTGTGCTGCTGAGTATCAACACCATCAATATCATGGTGCAATATCGAGGACAAAATATCAAAAGGTAAGTGCATACAGGGAAGTATAGATTTACTAGTCCTGATTCTGCATCCATGTATCAGGTAGAATTATGCAGCACCACAGTATATATCTGGAGTTCGGTATAGAAAATGTATACTTACCTGTTGATAAGTTATTTACAATATTCTGTCCTCGGTATTGTGTTTTTCGGTATTCACGGGGAACGCTGTTTAAATCCCTCCTGGGTGTAAAAATCAATACCAAATACATATTTTAAAATGCTTCAATACCTGGAAAAAATAAGTCTTTCCTGTTTTTTATTCATTTAATGAATAGAAAGTAAATCTATTTTGTTCAAAAAAATGCCAATATTTGATCACGAAAAAGGGAAGTAAGGACGCTATCCAACCATACTTCAGTGTCATTGCCTTATTCATGAAATTACGCATGATGCCAGGCATGAGATCACTATGGCATCAGCTTTGATCAAATAGACCAGTAATCAGATAAGGTACACAGTGCTTTTTCCTTCCTCCCTTTCCTCTCTCCTTCGTGTCTGTACCTATTGTAGAAGCTGCCAGTCACCAGCATTGAAAAAGTCTTGCTATGAATAAATAAAGAGGCACAGGCAAGGCAATTGTGTCTTTTCTTGCAGGCAATGGCCAGGTGTCTTCCACCCTTCAGCAGGCGCCCCTTCCAGTTGTGGATCACAGGACCTGCACCTCTTCTTCCTACTGGGGCTCCACCGTCAAGAGCACCATGGTGTGTGCTGGAGGAGACGGCGTGCGCTCTGGATGTCAGGTAAGTACAGGCGCTCGACACATTTATCAGCTTGTCTGTGCCAGACCTCTTCGGCAAAACTGAGGACTCGAGCAGGCAGCCACCCGCACCATCCCAAACATCATGTCCTGCTATTAGCCGATTCTTCTGTGAAATGGTGTTGAAACGTTCTGACCAGTTAACTGTCTGCTGCTGACCTTGTTCAGAGTTTGCTCTTCAACAGACAGATCTTTATATCCACATATCTTACATCTATGATAAAGCATTTGTATCAATTTATTTCACATCTCTGCTTTACCAACATCAAGATCAGAGGTTGTCCAAATACAAATACAAAACCATACATATAACTAAATACAATTAATCACTGATATAGTGAGCTATTTATCACAACAGCAACTATATCTTCATTCTATAAACAACTCCAGTAAATGGTATCAGATTTTTATAATCCCAATCCTGGAAATCCCATCTGTGTGTAATCCAAGCCACAGGGTTTAATGTCAATGGGCTATCCCCGCTTATTATCTGACCAGAGTAAGAAAATGATTACCACCAAGCAAAAACAATATGCGCTTTTGGCTCGGCTCATATATATTTGATAGAATCAGACTAGTGTACAAGCTTCTTTCTTACAAAATACACAGATACAATTGTCGGATCCATGCCCATTCTGAGACTGTCCTCAATAATCTCTGTTTCTTCTTGTTTGGTTTTAATGAGAAGAATACCAGTACATCTTTATTTGCCAGATGGTTTTTCTTTTGAGCACTGCTGACTCAATGTGTGCAAATTCAAAATATTCCTTATTTTGACCAGGCATTGTCCTCACAGAGCAATAATGGGGCATGGGGGCATTTTCCAAGAATGTCTAGGAAGCCAAAGTGAGCCCCAGTCTCAATGGGAATCCATTGCATGACTGCCAGGATATGTGATCTGCTTGTTGTGACAACGTCATTGCACCACAGTACTTAACAGGTCCCGGCCATTATGTATCCTTCGATGTTCATCTCATTGTCAATGTACTTTTTTCGTAGGGAGATTCCGGTGGACCACTTCACTGCCAAGTCAGCGGCGCTTACTACGTCCATGGAGTGACCAGTTTTGTGTCTTCCAGTGGATGCAACACATACCTGAAGCCAACAGTGTTCACCAGGGTGTCCGCCTACATATCCTGGATAGACAATGTGAGTACATTGCAGAAGGCACCTGTCAGTGAGATAGCCTTAGCATTAAAGAATGATTCCTGAATGTAAATGCTGGAATATGCAGACCAATGGTCAAGAAGGTGTCTTTGAAATAAGAACACCTAAATCTGAGTCCTGGTTTCCTGTTATTCTGTCTATCTACTTGCCCCTCTATTTATTTATTTCTCCATTCCGTTCTATTCTCCAAATTCAAGTGAAAATATTATTTTGTTAAATTATTCCAATTTCAAGAAATAAGTAAAATTATATAGTAACCTGCTCTTAATTTAAAAAAGCATTGAATTTATATAGATGGATAGAACCACCTAAGCAAGTATTTATTCCCTTCCAAATGTCAAAAAACGATACATACAGCCCCATCTAGAACAATGTTTGTATCAGGAGTCCCACAATCGTAAATTAAAACACATTTTTAATATCCTCCTTATCTTCATTTTGTTAAGCTTTGTAGATGTAAGTCCTTATTTTTGGAATTTATTTTCAACCCTAACAGCTGTCTACGTTTCTCAATTTCATCTCTAATTTTGGCACTTTTGCATTAGGAGCTTTCTGGTACCACATAAAGAAGTTCTCTCAGTGCCGGCTTTAATTACATGTGAAAATTACAACCCTTAAAAGTTTGTTTGTAGGTGCAGAGGTCAGCTAGGGCTAGACAGTTAAGATGCTGACATTCTGGTACTGCAAATTGGAGGACTATGGTTTCACTGAGCAAGTTATTTAGCAGTTTAGTCCAAAATGTGTGGATCACTTGCAGCTATGTTTGACACAAAAAATATTTAAGGTTTAACAAATCACTTCATTTCTTCTAGGCCATAAGGACCAACTAAACGCAATCAAAGTCAAAGAACACTGGGTGAAGCCGCTGAAGATCTGTGTCGGGTTGATTGGATATTCCAACATCTTTGTATCGCATTGTACTAGTGAGATCTTTGTAGCACTCTGCAATGATAATAAAGTGACATATTCCCATGGCTGCCTTGGCTCATTCTTTGTCTGGCTCTCATGGTGATTTTAATTGGCATATCCCAGTGGCGTCCATCCTAGATCAAGGAAAGTTGGATCAATGACATTTGCATAAGACATATTTGCGATCAGTGAACATAAATGGCACACTCTTGGGCTGTCACTGGGCTGTTAGTCAGTCATGCAATCAAAAACTGTATCTGGTCAATCAACCATAAAAGCACAAAAAATCACAATAACAACAGGGTCAGAAAAGCATCTTATCGCAGTAAAACTATAATACATCAAACACGAAAATTCTATACTCCCCCATTACAAAATGCAGAGAATAAAAATTCATGGTCAATAAATAAAGATCATTTTATAAAAAATCATCATAAAAGGAGCTATCGCCAAGAATACTTCAATATTAAAACACTAACATCCCTCAAATTACACAGCATATTTTCTTCTCACTTTCACTGGGTTGTTTTAGCATAATCCTCTGGTCCCATCAAGTTCTGTCTGTGGGTGTTTTGAAACAGTTACAGTGTTCTGCTGCTGCAGAGTCGAAATGCAGTCCAAAGGTTAAGCTGCTGACCAGAAATCTTTAGAAAATAGTTTCCCTACTTGAACGAGTTCTCTGATTTTATCCTTAGGAAATCACTCAGCTTCACTAGCCTCACTAGGCCTCGGGTGCAATTGGCCAACACTGTGAGTCTACTAAAATAGGTCATGTTTCTCTTAAGACCTGGGTAAAAAAGTTCTTGTTCTCTGTGCCGGCTCACTTGTGCTGTAAATTCAGTTAGCCAGAGTGAAACTTGACCAACTAAAATCGGACCTTCATTTTTGTGACTTGGAGGTTTGAGAGTCACCGCACAGTTTTTAGTTTCAGGTGTCCCTTTTACTGTAATCATGATCTCAAATAGCATTCACTCAACACAGCCTCTCCATAGATCCAAAGGGATGCATTGGTTTTGAATGAAGGAACATTTTGTGGAGCCGGAGTCAGAGCTTGCTGGTAGGGCAGTATATGGTAACCTTACACTGGCCACACCTGATTTACGGATATGGCAAGAAATGCACAAAGAAAAGATCTCCTTGCGATCATTAAATCGACTAGTATGGTCTATAGATACTCCCAGACAAAGTAACAGAACAATGGTCACAGAAGAACATTTACGTGTTTGCGGCCAAACCGGATATTTAGGAACCAATGGCAGCAGAGATGACCAGTCAGTACACGTTTTTAATCTAAGCCAATGGATATGAGTGCAGTCAATTGCTATTTGGCAGATAGTCCTGTTGGTAAGACCTTTGGTCTCACGTTACAAAGTGATAAAACATTGGATTGATTTAGATATTATAATTGATGTTAGTAATAATTACATTTCCATTCTGAAAACAATATACAGCTTTATGCACGGCAATATTGATCTGGGTCGTATAATTAAGGTGGGCTAATTTCATGTTAAATATTTGGGAACCATAACAGAGTTCCGAACCAATCAGATCTCATAAAATAGGCTATTTTATTCGCTGATAAACGTATTCATTTATAGTGTGAAATCAAGAAGTCCTGGAGGAAAGGAGAGCATTGTGAATAGCAGAGACAAGTCAGGATCATATTGACCATATATATAATACGCTAATTAATTAATTCAGATCCAGAGGTGGATAAGGTGATCCCCTTAATAGTAAAGATGCATGACTCTCTGTTAGATGGCACATCTCAGTTTAAGTATCAAGCTGCCTTTGTCGCACATGAAAGTATCCATGAGAGGGATTGTGCGTTTGCCTCGAGGTTGATTTCATTTTATTTTGGTAAAGCGCAGCATTTACCCATAGGCATCAAGGCGCTGCAGTCACGACCATCGGATACTGAACAGTCTCAGTCAAACTAAATTCATTCTAAGAAAAGGCTGCCTAGATGGTATAGAGCAAGGTCTTGAGTGCCTTTCTAAAAGGCAAATGCTCAGTAATCATGGTCCGAGACTGAGGAAAAGAGTGCCAAAGTCTGGTGGCAGCGACTGAGGAGGCTCTGACCCCCCCATCTCTTTCTCCGGACCCTGGGTATGATGATTAAATTGTGGTTGACAGAGCGAAGGTTTCTACCTGAGGAGTACTGGTGAAACATATCTTTAATCCCAGCAGGGCTCGAAAGGTGGAGGGCTTTATGATCAATACCGATGGATTTGAACATAACGCGCTTCCTGATGGAGAATCAATTCAGCTCACCCAGCTCGCAGCAGCTGACTGGGACTTAGGAATGCCAAAAATAGCTCTGGCACGAGCATTCTGTGCCACCTGAAGTTTTGCCTGGGTGCTGATGTTCAAACCAGGGTAGAGGGCAGTACAATAATCTAGTCTGGACATGACCACGGCTAATTTAACCTACTTTCGCTCCAACAGGGGTTTTAAGAGAAAGATCTTTTTTAACTTTCGAATAATCCAGAAGCAGGTAGTGACTGTGCGGTTGAGCCTGTCCATTCAGAGAAAGTTCAGTGTCTAAGATTACCCCAAGATTTTTAGCCCTCACAACTGGAATCGGGAGTGTGCCTAAGAGGTCCGGAAACCAATTACCATTCCAGATCAAGGTTTGCATCCCAAAAATGAACACCTCAGTTTTCTCCCCATTAAGTTTAGGGAAATTCCTTTCCATCCAATCTGCGACCACCGACATACATTGAGAGGAATTATCTGCGGTAGCAGTGGAGTTCCTGAGGATTAACACAATGGTCTGGGTGTCATCATCATAAGGTAGCACACACATCCCGTAGGCACGAATGATGTCAGCAAGTGGGGACACATAGAGTTTGAAAAGCGCAGGGCTCAAAGACAATCCCTACGGCACCGCGCAAGGCAAGGAGAAGACATCCGAATGGAACTGATTACGCAGTACCCTCTGAGAGTGATTATTGAGGAAGGAGGATAATAGGGCCAATGCCTGCTCTGTAATGCCCAAATCTTGGAAGCATTCAATCAGCAGTGAGGGGAAGATGGTATCAAAGGCTGCGGACAGGTCTAACAGATCCAAAGCTGCACCTTGCCCCTCATACACTAGTCGCCTATTCCGGTCTGTGGCCGAGACCAAAGCAGTTTCGGATCCATGATGTTTTCAGAAACTGAACTGAGATTTGTCCAGCCTTCCCTGCTCTTTCACAAATTACATCAAATGGCCACTCAGATGTTTCTCAAGAATCTTGGCTGGAAATAGAAGTGGCAAGATCAGACGGTAGTTTTTAAGATCATTGCTATCAAGATTGGTGTTTTTTTTAGCAGAGGCATGATCACTGCCTCCTTCCATCTGCACAGATAGCAACCAGGGATTATGGCTTTATTTATCAAGACCGTAAGAGGACTTGCCACAGAGCATGCTGCCATATGCAGATTTGCTTTCCCACATGATTCCAGGGCTAAGCCTGACTTAGGGCCTGATTTAGATCTGGGCGGATGGGTTACTCCATCACAAGGGTGACAGATATCCCATCCACCGAAATATAAATCCTACTAGCAGCCCGTCCCGACGTTGTCCGGGTATGAATTGCTGCCGGCCAGTAGTATATTGTTTTGTAGGATTTCGTTTTGATAGCATTTCTTATCAGTGACAGGCCTGTGAAACGCTCCGATTCACAGTACACTGCTGATGCACTTAAGAGTGCGCGTTCAGTAGTGTGTAAACTCGAGTTTCCCTACTTTATTTTTCCTTGCAATATTATATAGCGCGAACTCGACAACATGGCATGAGCACAATTTACATTACAGAAGAACACATTCATTTGTTGTAGGCACGGGGAGACAAAGCGATTTGCCTGGAATCACAGGATGTTGAGCTGATGCCGAGATTCGAACGTAGCTCCCCAGCTCTAAAGTTCGCAATTCTAGAACTTGTGGCGGGAGGTGTGTCTAATAGTGTATGTCGGTGCTGGCTATCAATGAGAGAGACCTGTGCATTTTTCAAATCGGTGGTGAAAAAATATGAGTATGTTGCTGGAGATGTGGGCCGCCGTGCCACCAATGTACTTACCGGGGCAGGGTAAAACCCATTATTCCGCAACTTTCTTTCCGCATACCATCACTCTGCATACTTTCATTAGGAAAGTACCATGACTCCGCAATGCCATTATAACGCATGGCATTACATTTTATATGCTTTTACCACGCATACATTTACAACGAAATTCGTTGTAAATGCATGAATGGTAAAAGCATGTTTTTTTTAATGTTTGGATAAGGTAAGTGTGGGTATAGGGGTATATGTTTTGGGGTACTGATGTATATGTTTTGGGGTGTTTGGGTATTTTAAGGGTTCAGATATAGTTTTGGGTTAATGTTATAATGTTATAATGTTAATCGGTATTTGTTAAGCGCTCGTACGCCCGAAGGCTTCATGGCGCTATAGGAAAGAACCAGGCAAGGCAGTCAGTAAGTGGAGCTGTACTAGCTCAGTAGTGTGCTTGAGAGAAGAGCCAGGTTTTCAAGGAGTGTCTAAAGATGAGGATGTTGTCACTCAGCTTTAGGTGAAGGGGGAAAGAGTTCCAAAGAACAGCAGCAAGGTGGTCGAAGCAACTACCTCCGAGGCGCTTCCTTTTGAATGGGGGTACAATCAGGAGTGATTTGTAAGTGGACCGGAGGTGACGGGAGGGGCTATATTTTTTGAATAAGTCTCTGATGAATAACGGGCCAGTGTCATTCAGAGACCTAAACAGAATACACCCGGCTTTAAAGGCCACACGTTGCTCAACTGGCAGCCAGTGTAGCTGCTTCAGACCAGATCTGATGGATTGCCTCGTGGGTATATTCAGAAGGAGCCTGGCTGCTTGGTTCTGAACAAGCTGGAGACGTTTGAGCTCTCCAATTTGGAGACCGAGATAAAGACTGTTAGAAAAGTCCAGCCTGGACAGGACCAAGGAGATGACAATCTGTGTGAGGGCTGTTGAGGAAAAGAAACGGGCGATTTTTTTTATTTTCTTCAGTTGGAAGAAACTAGAGGATACCACTGCTCCGACCTGTCTTTTTAGCGAGAGATCCTCGCTGATGAAGATACCCAAGCTCTTGACCGAGGATGACTTAGATGGGGGAACGCCCATACTAGTAGGCCAGAAGCTGGGATTCCAACTGAGTGTGCTCTGTCCGGGCAGGACCAGCTCGGTCTTGCCTGGGTTGAGCTTCAGGTGATTGCAGCTCATCCAACTCAGTATGTGGGACATAGTTCTTTGAAATTCAACCACAGAGTCCTTGGTGTTAAGAGGAAAGATGAGCTGCAAATCATCCGCGTAGTTGAAAATAGTTACCTTTGCATTCCGAAGGGAGTGCAAAAGGGGGCGTAGGTATACGTTAAAAAGCAGGGGAGATAACGAGGAACCTTGTGGTACCCCGCAGGTGGTAGGTATAGTGGGAGCGGAGAAGGAGCCCAATCTGACCGATTGTGTACGGCCCGTGATGAATGAGCGGATCCAGCTCAGTGCAGGGCCCCTGAGACCTGCCTGTTCGACACGGTCGACCAAGATGGTGTGGTCGACCGTGTCGAACGCAGCAGAGAGGTCCAGAAGCACAAGCGCCTGATGGATTCCTGCATCTGCGTTCCGCCTCAAAGTATTTTGCACCGAGAGAATGACCGCCTCGGTGGAATGGCAAGGTCGGAACCCGGCCTGATTCGGTGCCAGATACTCAGATTTTTCCAGAAAGCTGGAGATACTATCACATACATGTGACTCCAGCAATTTGGCACAGTATGGCAACAACGATATGGGTCTATAGTTGAGGGGATCTAACGGGTTTGCTCCTGCCTTTTTTATGAGGGGGACGAGGAGAGCTTTTTTCAGATTGCATGGAACTTTGCCCTGTACAAGTGACCCATTCAATATAGAAAGTAAGCACCCAGGGAGATTGGTGCCCACTTCTTTCAAGATGTGGGGGGGACAAATGTCATCAGGGGAGCCAGTTTTGACTTTAGTTAAAAGTTTGAGTAAATTAACATTGCCTATGAGGGGATAGGAGTCTAAGGTGGCAGAGTTGTAAAAAGTGTCTGCAAACAAAAGAGGGGGCTGAGTGATGGGAATACTTTGTTTGATAGTACAAATTTTATCAAAAAAGAAAGAGTTGAGTGTGTTACAAAGCTCTTGGGTAGGGACCATTGGAAGAGAGGTTCTGTCACTGGTGCTAAGATTTTCCACAATATTGAACAGCTCCTTTGACTTATTTTGGGCGTTAAAATTTTTTTCCGAGAAGTAGTCAGTTTTACATTTCAGAATGAGATTTTGGTAGTCCCTGCGAGCCTTACAAAAATTGGCTCTGTCGTATCCTGAATAGGCTGTTCGCCACTTACGCTCCATTTGACGAGCCTTAAGTTTGAGGGTTTTCAAATGAGGTGTAAACCACCTGTGAGCGTCATTGGGGCGAGAGCGAGAGAAGTTGATACAGGGAGCATGGGCATCAGCTGCCTGGAGTAGCCACTCCGAAAAAACTTCTTCTGATTTTCCTATGTCCTGATCAAATGAGGGACAGGTAGAGGTTAAAGATTCAAGAAAGGCCGGGATATCAACATTCTTCCACATTCTTGCCTTCCCACCTCGTTGAAACACGGGTTTACTGTTTTTTTCAATGGTCACGATGAAGTTGATCAAAGAGTGATCCGACCAGATGCAGGGCAAGATGGAATTGACAGCCAGAGAGATGTTTTGAGACCAAATTTGGTCGAGGCTGTGCCCTTTCTCATGAGTAGGGAGGTGAATGTGTTGGATGAGATTCAGATCTAGAAAGATTTCTTTCAGCGTAGCTGCCTGAGAGTCAGACTCCACCGAGTCCAGCCAGAGATTAAAATCGCCCAGCAGTACAATTTTGTTATGGGAGATAATCAGAGGGGCGAGTTGTTCCGCTAGGGATGCAGCAAAAGAGGGCATATTTTGAGGGGGGCGATATATGAGGATCACAAGAAGTGATCCAGTGTCCACATCCATTTTGAAAATTAAATTGTCTGATCCTGTCAAATCAAAAGATGGTAGGAGAGAGACTTTAAGGTTTTTGCGAAGAATCGCAGCAACCCCTCCGCCCCTTTTACCGGCTGGCCTGTCGACATGCAGTATATAGTAATCAGAGGGAACTGCAGCCAGGATGTCGGGTAAGGATGCCTCATTAAGCCAAGTCTCAGATAGACATAAAAGATCTGGTTGTTCGGCCTGGAGCAGAAGGAAGATGTCCAAGTGGTGTTTAACCATGGACCTGGTGTTTAGATATAGACATTTGAGAGTGGTCTGAGGCTCATGTGGGGGTAAGGGAACAGACCGTGGTAAGGGCTTACAGGCTTTGGCAAGCATAAAATCAGGCTTTAAAATACCATAAGTGGCGGCGCGCTTTAGAATGTGAGCGGGTGGGGAGAGACTAGCGCTGTCAGAGGGTCTTAATGACAGCAGCGATGCAGCGGAGTATTTGTAATTTTGACCAGGGGTTCTGGCCCCGAGCCCCGGTCTGCCGCGGACGGGCGCAGACGGGCTTGACTTGTGCGCGACTTCGGCGCGCATTCGTCGCGCCCGCTGCGCTCGTCCGCTGCGCTCCTGGATGCACATTGTTTATATGGCCTGCCTCCCGGGATAGCTAGACCGCTAGGTCTGGTCCGGCTACACCCAAGATGGCGGCGCGTCTCACCCTCCACACAAACGGCACCAGCCGCGATGGAACGGGGCGGACGACAAAAGAAACAACAGTACAGTCAGTAAGTGGTGACAGGCAATACTTTTAGTGATTTTAAAATGAAAGTTAAAATTTTCCCTCGCGCTAGCGCCTTAATCGCGCTAGAGCGGCAACCGCTTCAGCAAAGTGACTGCGCTGCGAAGAAATGCTCAACAGGGTTCACGAGGGCCAGGCTGCTGCCACCAGCCAAGCGTTCTCGAGTGGCCCTGATTCGAGGAGTGTTTTATGGCCTGCCTCCCGGGATAGCTAGACCGCTAGGTCTGGTCCGGCTACACCCAAGATGGCGGCGCGTCTCACCCTCCACACAAACGGCACCAGCCGCGATGGAACGGGGCGGACGACAAAAGAAACAACAGTACAGTCAGTAAGTGGTGACAGGCAATACTTTTAGTGATTTTAAAATGAAAGTTAAAATTTTCCCTCGCGCTAGCGCCTTAATCGCGCTAGAGCGGCAACCGCTTCAGCAAAGTGACTGCGCTGCGAAGAAAGGCTCAACAGGGTTCACGAGGGCCAGGCTGCTGCCACCAGCCAAGCGTTCTCGAGTGGCCCTGATTCGAGGAGTGTTTTATGGCCTGCCTCCCGGGATAGCTAGACCGCTAGGTCTGGTCCGGCTACACCCAAGATGGCGGCGCGTCTCACCCTCCACACAAACGGCACCAGCCGCGATGGAACGGGGCGGACGACAAAAGAAACAACAGTACAGTCAGTGAGTGGTGACAGGCAATACTTTTAGTGATTTTAAAATGAAAGTTAAAATTTTCCCTCGCGCTAGCGCCTTAATCGCGCTAGAGCGGCAACCGCTTCAGCAAAGTGACTGCGCTGCGAAGAAATGCTCAACAGGGTTCACGAGGGCCAGGCTGCTGCCACCAGCCAAGCGTTCTCGAGTGGCCCTGATTCGAGGAGTGTTTTATGGCCTGCCTCCCGGGATAGCTAGACCGCTAGGTCTGGTCCGGCTACACCCAAGATGGCGGCGCGTCTCACCCTCCACACAAACGGCACCAGCCGCGATGGAACGGGGCGGACGACAAAAGAAACAACAGTACAGTCAGTGAGTGGTGACAGGCAATACTTTTAGTGATTTTAAAATGAAAGTTAAAATGTTCCCTCGCGCTAGCGCCTTAATCGCGCTAGAGCGGCAACCGCTTCAGCAAAGTGACTGCGCTGCGAAGAAATGCTCAACAGGGTTCACGAGGGCCAGGCTGCTGCCACCAGCCAAGCGTTCTGGGGTACAGGGGTAGTTTTAGGGTTTAGGGATAGGTTTTGTTTTTGGGGTACAGGGTATTTTTAGGGTTCAGGGCTAGGTTTGGGTTTTTTGGGTATAGGGTATTTTTAGGGTTCAGGGGTAGGTTTGGGTTTTGGGGTACAGGGGTATTTTAAGGGTTCAGGGCTAGGTTTGGGTTTTGGGGTACAGGGGTATTTTTAGGGTTCAGGGCTAGGTTTGGGTTTTGGGGTACAGAGGTATTTTAGGGTTCAGGGGTAGGTTTGGGTTTTGGGGTACAGGGTTATTTTTATGGTTCAGGGCTAGGTTTGGGTCTTGGGGTACAGGGGTATTTTTAGCATTCAGGGGTAGGTTTGGGTTTTGGGGTACAGGGCTATTTTAAGGGTACAGGGCTAGGTTTGGGTTTTGGGGTACAGGGGTATTTTAGGGTTCAGGGGTAGGTTTGGGTTTTGGTGTACAGGGGTATTTTTAGGGTTCAGGGCTAGGTTTGGGTTTTGGGGTACAGGGGTATTTTTAGGGTTCAGGGGTAGGTTTGGGTTTTGAGGTACAGGGGTATTTATAGGGTTCAGGGTTAGGTTTGGGTTTTGGTGTACAGGGGTATTTTTAGTGTTTAGGGATAGGTTTGGGTTTTTGGGTACAGGGTATATTTATAGGGATAAGATGGGTTAGTGTTTAAGGGTGTTGGGGTATTTTAAGGAGTAAGGGTGGGTTATGATTATGGGGTGCAGAGGTATTTAAAGGGAGCAGGGTGGACACCCGGAGCTGGAATGTACAGACCCTGGGAAGAGAAAACAATGAAATATTGGGCACAACGCTCAATTTTTTTGTTCCGTAATCCCGCGCCCCGCACGCGCCCACGCCCCCAGCACACGCCCTCAGCACACGATATGAGACATGGCATGAAGGGCGGAACGTACCACATGCCCCCAGCATTTGTCACGCCCCCAGCAAACGCCCACAGCACAACGCAGACACGCCCACAAGGGACTACTTTGCTGGCACGGTTCTTTTACCTTTTAAATGTATATGGTGGGCGTCTGCATAGCCTATGTCCTTCTGCTGCAACTGCCCTTTCCAACGCTGTATTGGGTGTTGTGATTGTTGCTGTGGTTCCTGAGATTACCCGCCTCAATGGTTTGGGCTCTCTCTTTATTATATCAGTATAGATAGATATCACACTTCACTTACTTTTTGCTCAGTACCAATTAGAAGGATTCCTCAGTGTATTTCATGTTATTTATGTTATAGATGTATCCCCCGAAGAAGGGCGAAATCCCTGAAATGCATTGGGATTCTTAAAACTGTGAAGGACATAATAATGTATTTTGGATGATTCTGTTGTCAACTTGAAACTACGAATTAAATTTAAATTCATATGATTTTGTGAAAAGAAATAACAAATACATTAGACATTCAACAACGAACTTTGGATTACCTTCGTTATTTTGCATGAATTTGAACTAGACCCCACACAGGGTTTGGATTGTGGCTAGGGGGACTCACCCTATTGTAGGTGCGCTATTTGTTTTGGTTGTTCTTTCACGCTCTTGACCGGAGAGCGATACCCCGGGTGCACATCAGAATACGTTTGATCATATAATATTTTTTATTGAACATTTTCGCATTGAACATGGTTGTGCGCGTACACTAACCTTTTTTAGGCTCCCCGCAAGACCCATGTACGCCTTCATAGTTGCAAAAACGGTCCTGTAACAAAATTGGCTGAAAACCGGCCCTGGCAAAGAGCGCGGTCGCACCCCCAACCTCCCTAGGGGGAGGGGGGCGGGGGGCCGGCTGAGCACTTTGCCAGGGCCGGTTTTGGTTCCCAGTAGCTGTTAGGTCTTGGATGAGCTCATATTGCCTAAAACTGAACTCTGGTAAGACAAAGGTAATCCTTTTCCAATACATCTCGCAAAAATGGTCCCCAGTTTGGTGGCTGATCGAGTTGGGCCCTCTGCCCATGCCGGTGGTAAAAGCAAAAAAAATCTAGGAGTGATCATTGATGAAAAACTTAACTTTGGGCTGTTGGTGAACGCCATCACTTTCTCTAGTTTCTATTTACTCAGACCTCTGAAGAAAATCATGCCTTTTTATCCCGTCCCATACTAAAAGACAGTAATCACTATCTTAATTCAAGCAAATTTAGATTACTGTAATGGTCTACCTGAACATGCAGGAAAAACATCTCAATAACCCCAAACGGTGTAAAATGCAGCGGCCAGACTTATACTAGGCATTCCTGAGTTCCATTCTGTGATCAAGGATATGAAAAACCTCCACTGGCTTCCCGTAAGAAGTCAGATCAAATTTAAGGCCTTATATATCACCTATAAGGCACTGCACAATATAGGTCCTCAGTTCCTTAGGCAGTTCTTGAAATGGTACTCTCCTAACAGACTCCTCCGTTCATCTGAAGCCAATCGTATGATGCCTCCAAGAATCAGAAAGACCAACTGGGGGTAGAAGCTTCATCACAGGATCCACCAAACTTTGGAACAGTTTACCAACTCATATTAGGGCCTTACACACTCTAATCGCCTTCAGCACAAATCTTAGAACTTGGGGGCATATTACCAAGAATAAGCGATAATTATCGCTAAGCTTGGTTAGAGGCAATAATTTTATCGCCGTGCTTCGCCTATTTTTATCGCTTAGAAACCTTGCAATTATCAAGGTTTGTCTCCTAAGCGATAAAAATCGGCCGAAATGCATGAATATCGCTATAAAGTCAGCGATATTCATGCATTACTGAGCAAATGCTCTTAGTGATGTTATCCACCTACCATTGGATAACATGGCTAAGAACTGCTCTGGGCAGGCGTTAGCTTTTGGAGATAATCGCGCTTAGCGCGATTATTTCCAAAAGTAGGTAATAGGAGATAGCGATGTTAGTGACTGTTTCCAGACGCTAATATCTTGGCACGCCCACTTTGCATGTCATCAGCGATAAATATCGCTGACATGCAAAGTGGGCCCCAAGATGATCGCTATCTCCTACTAGCTGTCGCTAACTGGTGTTAGCGACAGCTAGGTAATAGGGCGATAAAATTATCGCCGCTTTAGCGGGAAAAATTCCTGCTAAAGCGGCGATAAGGCCCTTGGTAATATGCCCCTTGGTTATTTATTAACTAGGGCTGGATTTAATGCTCAGGATAGCTAGCACCAAGACACCTTTCCGTATTCGTGCGCCTAATAAATTGATATTAAAAATAAATCCACAAAACAAATGTAGAAAGACCCCCCTACTTCTAAAGATTCTTTGGTGCAATGGCCCATAGGCTAAAGCAATGGTAGAATAACCTGGCTTCCAATGGTAGTAGTAGCCTGCTGAATGGCCAGTTGCTTTTGGATCACGCAGCATTTAGGAAGTGCAACTGCTGTTGGTTCTTTAAGAGGTTGCAATTTACAAACGACTCCTTTTTTTATGGGGCATGCCTAGCCGAAGAGCCAACCTTTCTGGATTGGGAGAGTGCCCCTGCAGGAATGCACCTTCTTGAAATGTGATTTTTCTTTTTTTACCTTTTCTCAATGTCACAGATAAGGAACAGGCTTCTGAAGCAGTGACACCTCACTGATAATACACTTTCCAAGCAGCATTCCTGTGACTTTTCTCTTATACGTTAATGGTTTTCGTCTCACTCTATATTGTTGGTCACCTGAGGACATACAACTCTGGCATCCCATTAAATGTGAGGTTTGGTTTACTGAATCACAATGTGTAAACCCAAGGGCCACCAAAGAACAAGAATCTTAGTTAGAAAAACAATATGATTTGAATAATTGTGACCCATTATCCTAAGGGTTGGGACGAGACTCACTATAATGCAATAAATTCCTAAGATTAATATAGAGACTTTTTCAAATAGTGATATCTCACAGCAAGAGCAATAGGACAAAGCATAAGACTTACGAGAATCCCAAAAGTCAAATAACAAAAACTTTTAATTTTATAATATCATTAATTGCAAATTTCGACATGGAGTAATCGGTGTTCTGCATGTTTTGCAGTAATTCAATTGTATGTGCCCACAGAAGGCTTGGCACATTAATGGGTTTCTTATGAAAGATATTTAGGGGCAGATTTGCTTGGCCTTTGCATTGCCCTCGTGTTACACAAGACAACGCAAAGGCTTATTTGGTATTTACAAGGCCACACAAGGCCTGATTTGCGTGGCTTTGCATGACTTAGTATAGAAATGTAACGCAATACAGCAGCTTGCGATGTGTTGCATTACATTTCTTAGTGGTAGGCTTTCCATGGGTGGAGCATGGGCATTCCCGTGCATGTACCCATGTATTTAACACAATTCCAGATTTATTAAGGTTTGTAAAGCTGGAATAGCACGTAATTGGTAAGCGGATCACAGAGAGGAGTAACGATCAGAATTTTTTTCTTCTCTTTATTTCACGTTTTCTCTTTCTTTAGGTTTTTTTTGGGCAGGAAGATATCCCTTCTTGCATAAAAACAACATTGCCCACAACACGGGCACATGGTGCAAGGGTGCTTGTGTTGGGCTAGGCCGCCTCAGGTGCACCAGCCCAGGGAGAGAGATGAAGGGCACCATATCTTAGTAGACATGGCACTTTTCAGCTCTCTTCCATTCACACAATGCACTGCAGCAACCTGCCTTGCTGCACTGCGTTGAATTATTAATAGATCTGCCCCTTATTCTGTATATTACAGGCCCATGATTTTGGTCATTGTGAGTTGTCTGGCTGGTAGATTAAGTGATCTTGTGCTACTGGAGGACGATGATTCCGCCTAATTATTAATTTTACCTGTGGAAGCCTACTGGGTTCTACACAGTGGTGGCTCCTCCGCTAAGGCAGAAGAGCGTCGCCACACTGCTTTTCACAGTGGAAAAAAAGGAAAAATAAAATGATAATAACTCCACGTTATTATCATTTTATTTTTCTTGCTGAGGAGTCTCGGTGGGCGTGACAGATCTGCTCTGCTCTCAAAGCAGGGGAAGGAGTGGTGGGCACTATGTAAGTGTGCATGGATGTTAAACCTGCCCTCTGGGGCCGGCCAAACATTCATTTGCACTTTACATGTTCTCTATGGAGGCTCCATTACAGCCTGCATTGAGAACATGCAAAGACTCCAATTCCCTGGCTGAGCGCCGAACCAGGGCCCTCTGACCAATCACAACCCTGCATTGCAGCGTTGTGATTGGCTATTGGGAGGCTGGGAGCCGGTGCTTCCTGCTTTCTTTGCAGAGAAAAAGCCCGGAAGAGGATGCAGGAGAGGCGGTGGTGGACAGCCAGCAGGCCAGCCGGCTGATGTTTTTTTTTATCTTTGGTTTTTAATTTCCCCTCCCTCCACACCCTCTTCCCCCTACCCGCCCCACTGCTGCTTCCCGGGAGCAGCCACGCCTGGTTCTACAGTTAGCTTAATAGTCTATAACATCTACCTCTTCCCGTTTAGAGTTAAGCATGATTATTATGGCACACTCCTGTTTCCGAGAAAATATGTTAATGTTTAGAATGTGACACTTGAAACTGCATCTCTTATCATAGGCAGAAGTCCCTCCTTGGAGTTTGGGAAATACAATCTTTCTAAAAAGAATGATGGGGATAGGAGACAACCCAGAAAAACCCAGGCCTGCAGACATGCACTAGTCTATTTATTATAAAAAGTATTCGATTATGTAATAAATCCCTTCTTAATAAAGATTGTCAAGGTGCTTTAACAAGAAGTTGAAGGGGCTTAAGATATTGCTTTACTTATCTAAAAACAAAGCACCGTGATAAAATGCAGTGCCTTAAGTTGGAAGCAACAATAGAAGAACAATGGCAGCTTTGGAAATTGGTGGCTAACTCAGAAAAGAAAAGTTAAGGTGGTGCTGATTTGGTTAATAGTACATCAGATTGGAAAACCTATACTAAAGAATTGTACGCAAATAGAGTCACTGGTGAGAAGGCTTTAAAAGTTTACTGGAAACCAGAGCCACTGAGGCTCGGTATGGCTATCAACAATATGAATATTAGTTTGAAAGCTTCAGCGTTCCCGGCCACACAGGCTCCATGCGGTACTGTTAAAACATTTTCAATGTGGTGCTGTTATCTATTTTCAATCAAGTTCTACAGACTTATTGCCCCTGCCTTGTGAAGAGGGATCCATAAAAAGGGGACCATGAATGAAACCAGAAATTATTGCCTGATAGTATGGCTTCATGTTTTTGTGAGTTTAGAAAGCTTTATTGAACAAAGATAAAACCATGTAAAACATCATTACAGAAATAAATAGTAACAAGATACATGAGAAACCTGAGAAAAACTAATGTTTAAACTGCCAAACCCAAAAAAGGGGTATATAACTATACCAATAAACTAAGCTTTTATGGGTATTTTCATTAGTATGTCTTCATGTTGAACGGAAGACTTTCATTAAACTTTTCTTCGTATCCATGGCTGCATGCACTTCTGTTACCTTATACATTTTAATGTAGGTTTTGGTAAGGTCGTCGGAGAAAGACACTTCAAGACATCTGCTTTCTTTGACATTCACTCCAGTCTTTTCTGGGTACTCAGAGCACTGCTTGAGCATACATAGCTACAATGGAGTTAACATAGTAGCCGTTTTGATAACTTCTCTAAGTACAATGGCCCGAAGCAAAGCTGCAGTTTGTCAACTACTTTTTTCCATTTATACTTCAAATCTCTTGGAGTTTCAAATATCTGCAACTTGTCTTCCTGTTAAATTTGGGTACACTTTTGCCCTTTTCTTAGCCTTGTTCTGAAGAAGAGTGCGAACTCATGTTGTGGTCGAATAAACATTATTTATTCATAGCAGGAGTCAGGTGCCCTGCTTCCACAAGTGATCTAGGCCAAGTGGCAGTAAACATAACACAGGTATAGAGCAGAAACAGTCTGCCTGGAACCAAGAATACAGCCATTGCAACATTCTTCAAACATTTAAAAGCTAAACAAGAGAGTCGATGATAAGAAAGTATAGTTAGTCAAGGATAAAGAGTCGCTTATCTACAATACAAAGCACACCCTTAGAGTGGAATGTCCATACATGAGGAGTGGATGCAATAGAATTGCCTTAAATTCATTGGTGAACAACAGACGTTCTCTTTTTTGGAAATAAATCTATTTTGTCTCCTGCTTGGTGGCCAAATGATCAAAGCCCAACTCCTGTGTCAATGAGTTTGGGCAAAAACGTAGACTTTATGTGTGAGCATAAACTTTCTTTCTGTTTTCGAGACCCTAAGGTAGGAGCTGTGTGTTTTTCCACACAATGAAGGCTTCACAAGTTTTCCTCTCAGAGCCAGGGCGAAAAAACCGTAACCAAGGGGGGGATGATTATTTTCCACCTGGACAATGAGAATTCCCTCTATCTTGGATGGCCTTGATCTCTCCTGCACACACTACAGACTGTGCCAGGAGCGGCTACATGACTGCACTCCGCCTGCATTCATCCTACTTCACAGGCTCCTGATTCAAAGCGAGTCTCTCTCAAAGCAGTATGCACTGTTCACAAAGCCATTCACTATGCTGGTCCTTCCATCTCAGACTGAAGCTTTCAATTCCCCACCCACAACCCTTGCTCCGTTCATCATCTGCTAATTTGGTTGTTGTTCCTTGCATCTTAAGTAGTCAGACAGGAGGCACCCCTTTCTCGGACCTTGAGGGCTAACTTTAGGACACCCTAAGTGTCCATTTTAGGAACATCCACAATATGCAATTCAGGAAGCAGTTTAAAACCTAGATCCTTGTAAAGTTTTGCACATTTTACCTTGATGTTCTCCAGCATCAGGAAGCTGAAGTTTGGGTAATCGTCAGGCTTAGTAAATATCCTTCATCGTTATCATCATCAGAAAATGATCAAATAAGTACCATTTGTACACTTGATTTGATATCCTAAAGTAGCCTTGAAACCAACGTGGAGCTCTAGCTCTAGATACAATACGCACAACCTATTTACTCTGAATTTGAAACAGGCAAACATCATTTTTTGATTGAGGTTGAAAGCAGTGTTCGTGCCAGGTATTTTAGGTCACGAGCAAATATTAGTACTTAGGAATTGAACTTTTTGCCATGCTGAAAATCTTCACATTAAGTCCACCTTCTCATGAGGGCCGAATGCATTTGTCCCAGGGTAGCAAGTTAGTCTACTTTTTACACGCTGTACCCATCCCATGTTGTTGACAATGGTAGATCGCCAGACTCTCTGGGAGGCAAAGGGCGACCCCAGCTCCCCCTTCTAGATGTATCCTCCCCCTCGATTACACACATAGCGAAGCCAGGAGGGAACTTCCCATAGGCAGAGGTGTAAGAAGATATGGGGGCCAGATGTAGGAAGCCTAATTCCGGTCGGTAACCGCCGAAATTACCGAATTTCGGCCGTTACCGACCGGAATTAGGCTTTTCAGATGTAGGTGGCTACATTTTAGATTCGGTAATTTACCGAATCGGTAATTTACCGAATCGGTAATTTAAGGAATCGGTAAATTACCGATTCCTTAAAATACCGAATCGGTAAATTACCGAATCTGAAATGTATAGAGCAATCAAGGGCCCGATGTAGGTAGCCCTTTACCGATCGGAATCGGCCGAAAATACCGATTTTCGGCCGTTTCCGATCGGTAAAGGGCTATCGAGATGTAGGGGCACATTTTCGGTAATTTTACCGAATCGTTATCATTTCCGAATCGGTAAAGTTACCCAATCGGTAATATTTACCGATTCGGTAATGATGACGATTCGGTAGAACTACCGAAAATGCAATGTAGGTAGCCAATGTTCCATCAGCACATGGCCTACAGAATCGGTATTTTACCATGGAATACAAATCCATGGTAAAAAACCGGTTCCTGTGTACATGCACATCTGTGCATGTACACATGTACCATGTGACAGACAGACGTGCCCTTAGGGCATGTCTGTGTGCCACATTGCACACATGCCCGTTTTGGGGGTGCTAGAGGGTGTCAAAGTGACACCCCCTGCACCCTTGTGAATTCTTTAATTACCGATTCGGTAAATACCGAATCGGTAATGCCTAATCATTCCTATGGGCTTGAAAGCCCATAGGAATGAATGGGCATTACCGATTCGGTATTTACCGAATCGGTAATTAGAGAATTGTTAAGGATTCGGTAACGAATCCAGATGTTGGGACCTACATCCCATTTACAGATTTTAAAATACCGAATCGGTAAGATTCGGTATTTCAAAATCGGTAAATGGGATTTACCTACATCGGGCCCCAAGTGAGTGCTTTTTACATTTAAGGATTCGTTATTTACCACCAACTAATAGTTGGTGGTAAATACAGAATACCTTATAAAAAGCAAATTTGTGCTTTTTATTCAATGCCATGTGGCAGACATACATGCCCTTAGGGCATGTATGTGTGTCCCATGTGCACACAAGCACGATTCAGGGGTGCAACAGGGTGTCAAAGTGACACCCTGGCACCCTTGAATGTTTTCCCCATTTAACCGAATCGGTATTTACCGATTCGGTATTTACCATTCATTTCTATGGGCCTGGGGACCCATAGGAATGAATGGCAATTACCGAATCGGTAAATACCGATTCGGTAAATACCGAATCTTACCGATTCGGTAATACTTACCGAATATTTAGCTACATAGCATTTACCGATTCTAGAATACTGAATCTGTAAAATTCGTTATTCTAGAGTCGGTAAATGTACTTTACCTACATCTGGCCCAAGCTCATCTTAAGAAGAAAGGGAAGGTGATACACATCACGAGAAAGTAAATAATTGCCAATTCCTTGGAGTACCAACAGAGCCAAAAACAGTACTGCTTCCGCGACAGAGCAACAGTGCTCAGCCTCACAGAGCTGGCCGCACCTGGTGTCAGAGACCTGCTCTCCTTTAACCAGAAAACAGAAGAAGGGTTTTTATTGGAGCATAAATAAGCAGATTCGAACACATCCTTCCACATGTAAAAAGAACTCTGAAAAAAATGAGCGCAGAGGCGCTGGGCTGAAGCAGGTGGCTTCAGTTGTATATGAGAATGGCTGGGATACTCACTTGTCAGCTTACTGTAGCTCAAGGTGTCTTAAATGATCATGAAGACCTCTGAAGTATGGTGTCCAAATCGTGTGCCCCATGGGTTAGAAGGCAGCTGCATTTAGGTACACCTAGGAATACATGGAGTGAGGGAGACAAGGAGCAGGAGGAAAGCTGGTGCTCAGTCAAAATAACTCTGCAGTATGTTATGTTAGAAATTTGTATAAAGCACTTGCTTGCCCCCAAGGGCTTCTTGGCACTAGCTGAGGAGAGGAGAAAAAATAGCGTGAACAGTTAGAGTGTAACAAAAAGCCATGTTTTGAGGGCCTTCCCTAAAGGCCAAAAGTGGAGTTGGGCTTTGATATGGAAAGGGAGTTCGTTCCAGGCCTTTGAGACCCCTAACACGAAGCTTCTCTCTCCCCAGTAGATACCCTTTAAGAATATGTGCTTGTGATCTGTTCTCACCCTATACTGGCGTCCCCACAGGTAAGTTTGAAATATGCTGTTGCCTGAACACAAACACAGGCAAGTGGCTCAGTTTCTGTAAGTGCATGCCTACTTTTAGGCACCTTGAGTGTTCTTGAGGCGAATGCTGTTGTTTCTTCCCAAAATGTTGCTTTTTAGAAAATAGAAATTGAACCCAGAACATAGCTGCTTGCATCTTCTGTTAGTATGGTAAATTTGCTTGCAGAAACGTGTTTTTACACTGGTGCTTTAAAAAATTTTGGGGGATTAATTATTTTGAAAGCTCCGGCTCCTCTTTTGCCCCATTCAAATATTGTATCCTTTTTTTATGGTTCTGTGATTGTGCTCTAATCGCAAAAAGATTTTGAATAATGTTCAGTTAGAGTCATGAATGCTTTTAGTTGGGCTTGTTTATCGGTGCTGGTGCAGCTTTAATTGGTCTCAATGATCTTGTTTCGACTTGAATCAATGTCTATATATTCTTTATTGTTTGGTTAAAAATCATTACAAATTAAAACTTGATCCGTTCATCGTAAAAAGGACCGCTGAGTAGAAACCCACTGGAGCATTGTCAATAAATGATAATCAGCATATATAAAATAAAAGTTACAAAAAAAATAGAATGCAGAAGTTATAAGTTATTTAAAACCTTTGAATGCATTGTGGGCAGATTGTCTTCGCCTGGAGGACCGGGAACAGTACAGCTGATGTTAGCAATTTTGAGGTTCTGTTGTTAATCTGGCAGGCTGGCTGCCGCCCTGCTGCGGTGGGAGAGATTTGGAGGTGCTAATTTCTTCCAGCTCGTTTGACGCTTTGTAGACTAATTTAGGGAGCCCAATGTTCAGCTTGGTGTTTTTAGGATTGAGGGCTGCTATTATGGCCTGACGGCAGGTTCGAACTCCTAGCCTAATCCATTCGCCTCGCTGTAGTAGCCGTCTGTCTGTGAGTATAGCGGGGCATGCACAAACTATGTGTTCCATTGTCTCAGAGTGATAGCCACACAGCCTGCATTCGATGTTGTTATCGGGTGACGCCAGTCGGGCAGGTTCTTTAAGAATGGTCAGTCACCCATCCTTAGAGCTAAGAACTTTTGTTTCAAGTAAAATGAAAAAGAGCTGGATAAATGAGGCGGCTCAACTCCTAGTTTGAAATTTGTGATTACTGCCCCGGCATGATTCCTTTTTGACAGAACTGCCCTGTCTGAATGAAATGACCACAGTCGGACGTTCTTCTTAATAGCAGCCTTAAGCACCTGCTGGGAAGAGTTTGTTTCCCAGAATTTTTTGACTCCTAGTAGTTTTAAACTGTGATCCAGGCGATGACAATGATTCAGGCTGGACTGGCATTTCGCTATTTCTCGCCAAAGTTTTGCCTCCAGGGAGCCCTCCCTTGAATGGCGCAATCTATTGCAGAACTTTATAAATGCGCCGGCCTCGACGCCGAGATGATCCAATAGGCCCAGTTCAAGACAAACCTGCGATGGTGAACTCAATTTTGGTAGGTGGAAGGCACGTTTAAAGATTTTGGTTGTTAATTTGTTTATTAATGAACTAGTTGTGCCCTTCATGATCTCTTGCCCATACGACAGAGAGTTGATTATCCTCGCCTTCATTACATTCAGCCTGGGAGTCAGACTTGGGCCAAGTAGTTGTTTTGATAATTTCGTGGCAGCAGCCTCTAGTGACAGGGCTTTGGTCCTTAGCATTTCTTTTTGTTTGACGAAAGAGCATCTGCGGTCCAAAAAAAGACCCAAATATTTATAGTGAGATGTTGGTTCGATTTTTGTTTTGTTAAAAAACCACCCGCCATGTGGCCTTTTTTTCTTCCCAAAAGATATTGTTTTAGTTTTGGACAGGTTCAATTCCAAGGAGTTTCCTATTGTGTGGGGAAGCAGTTCGTCAAGAAGCCTTTGTAGACCCACTTTGGTATGACTTAGTAACACCAAGTCGTCGGCATAGAGCAGGTTGCTGATGCGGGGTCCATCTAATTGAGGAGGATGGCAGTTGACACTGTCTAGTGACGGAGATAGATCTGATATGAACAAGGTAAAAAGAAGTGGAGCCAGCACACTGCCTTGTTTTACGCCAGAAGTGGTTTTGATTTTTCTGTACACATAGGAGCCTTCGCCCAGCTTGATTCTGATCCAAGTTTCCGAATGGAGCTGGATGATTGCGTTTAACAGGGTCAGGGGTATGCCCCAGGACTCTAATTTTTGCCACAGTAGTGCCCAGGGTACGCGGTCCAAAGCCGCTTTACAATCAACAAAAGAGCAGTGCAGCTGGGTTTGTTGGATTGCCGCTTTCTCCGTCAGGACAATCAAGGTGAATAAGTTAGTTCTTGTGCCAGAGTTAGCTACAAATCCGGTATGGTTAAAAGGGAGGCGCTTTGTCAAATCGGACCAGGCCTGCAAATCTTCTAATAAAATTCTGGCATAATGTTTGGATTCAACGTCTAGGAGTGCTATCATTCGGTAATTGTTGGGGTCATTTCTCTTCCCACCTTTGTGGATTGGATGAATGATAGCACCTCGCCAAGACAATCAATGTCTAGATATGATGTGCTCCAAGCACTAATCTTCATTTACACTGGAAGGACATTTTTACTTTCCTCGGATCAACCCTGTTTTTACCTTATCAAGCTAAATCTTCTCTCCTTCATTAGGTTTTTCTCAAATGTCTCTGTAAATAAATATGTCATCCTGCGTATACTATGTATTTGTCTGTCTTCGGGACAAACATCACAGAAATCTTTGAAAAACTGAGGCTGCAGTTGCATGGCCAAACAAACTGCTTTACTCTTTCTGATGTTATAAATGCTGTCATTGGTCTTTAAGCCGCATGTAGTTTGATTTGATAATATGCATATTTCAAAAGCAATTTTCTGAATTGGGAGTTCATAACAATGCATTTACATTTGGAAAAGGGCATTTGTCCAACTGTATATTCTTGTGCGGGAGGTAAATCTTAAAGGAGTCAATCCAACCAATGCAGTTCCATTTTGACTGCAAACGACCCAGTTATGAATATTCCTGGACCCTCATCACCAATTGTTTGGTGGTTGTTGTGATACTGTTAGTTGGATTGTCCCCTTTGAGATTTAGCTCACTCATCTTCATAAGTGCAACCATTGAGCTGATTTTTTGGTGGCTACCACGTTGGTCGTGATGATGACCCTGTACAAAAATTGTCTTGGAGTCAAAACTTCGACTTATCATTAGCGCACTGCTATTGATGGAAATGACTTACACATTGTACTCCGATTTAGTCATGTCAATGAAGCCTCTAGATTGTATATATTGTAAAAAGCACTTGCACACTTTAATCAGCTATGCTACTATTAACTGCACTGTTTTTGTTGGAGCACTTACAGTATGAATTAATTGCCATGCATTTACTAAATTGATACAATGAATAGACAATTGTGCCTCTGTACTGTACCAAACATTTATTCTCTATACAAGGAGATCATATTTTTGTATACCTAAATCTCTAAGCATTTTGTCACTTCCTGTTTCCCACAACAGGTACTATTCTCAGCTCATGACATACTAGAATCGCCTTTGCTTTCATTTTTATTCCATGTTCATGCTCCTTCCGTTATCCCATTCTATCTACAAATGTGCCTGTTCCCCTACTTAGGATATTCTCTACACTCCTATGTATTAATAAAACATGGTATCCGTACTTTGGCCTTAAGGTCATATACCCCCACTATGCTGTTGTATTCAATCCAATATAGCTGACCCCTTCTCTGCTATATGTATGCGTTCTCTACAGCACCTGTCTTGAGCACCACATTGGCAACCCAGCAAACTACTGGGTCTCTGGTCCCTGCATTATAACTCTCAAGAACACGAGTACTGGTGTCAATCCTTTATTTGATCAAAGCACCCTGTACAATTGTTTCAGGAAATATGGTATAAAGGACTCCAGAATCCATTCCTAGTTCAACATCAACGTAATTCACAGTAACAAGACACTGGTGTTTCTTTAATTTCCACCTTCCTCCTGTTCAACGCCATTCTCACTCTTGAAACTTAACAATTAATTTTACATTTTATAAATACACTCTTCCTCATTCTCATCTATATTGCTATATTAACAATGTTGTTTATAGGGGGCGTGGTCACGGAGGCGACCAAGATGGCTGCTTCTGCCTAAAGCTCCGCCGGCCGGGCCTGAACGCTCCTTCGTTGCTCGATGTAAGAGCATATTTCCCGCAGCAGAAGCACTCCAGCAGAATATGGGAGGACCATGCTGATGCCAGACGCGGGATGCTACGTGGCCTGGGACTGAAGTGGGGCGGGCCGGCGTGAAGAGCTGGCGCGGCCTATCGGCCTAATCCGACGGTTAAGATCACGTTGGCAGGGGCGGTGAGTCTTACCCTGGCAAACGCCCGCGCTGCCCTCCGCTGCCCGCATGCTCCGCTCTGCGGGCTCACCTCCCCCCGCCCCCCCGCCGCACCTCCGGTCGGGCCCCGCTGCTTTCGGTACGCTCGCGGGGCTTTGCGGCATTGTGGGCGGTCCCGATCCGGGGCCTGTCGGCTGGTCTTCGCGGGGGAAGGGGTGGGCTTGCAGGGAGGCCCCAGTACTCCAACATGGTGCCGCCGTGGCGCTGTGCCTAGTCAGGCACGCTGACTCCCCCCCCGCAGTCCCTCCTGCGAGCGCTCCGGTCAGGAAGAGGCAGCGGCCTGCCCTGGGGGATATACGTGTGCTCAGGATTACGCCGCCTATGCCACTCCACCGCTTGAGGACCCACCATCGAGACCACTGGATTTCCTGGGTCCCAGTGTCTCCCCTGATGCTTGGGGATAATTAAGATCCTTGCCTCCCTTGTGGGATCTGATGCTGCCTACGGCATATTGGTGACCTGGATACCTGCTAATGCATTGGGATCTGGGCCTGCCACAGTTCCACGTCCCATCTTGATTTGTGCAGTTCGTTGATCCTAGGCTGCTGTGTGGTCCTGGAGACGCTCTGGTGCTTTGCCCTACCCTTGCGCTGGATGTGTGTGGCTTCTTCCTCCTCGCCTCCTGGATGCTTCTCCTCTCTGCGTTTGCTGCCCGATGTCATTGTGTCTGCCGCATTGTATTTCCTGCCACTTGTTGCTCTTGATATCTGAAACTTCGGCAGAGCAACTCCCATGTGCTTGGCGGTAGCCTCTTCGTCCTTCGGCCTCATCGTATCGGCGGGCTTGCTTTCTCAGCGTCTGGCACCCTTCCTTTTCCTACATGAAGGGGAAGAAGGACCCTAAGCAAAGCAGGCCACCATTTGAAAAAGCTGCTGGCACCGCGCCAGTTGTCTCTACTGGTCACACTGGTGAGGTCATGGTCCCGAGTGACGCTGAAGCCCCAGCCTCTCTTGCAACGTCCATGTTAGCCGAAATGAGAGTTGGTTTTAAGGCATTGGACAGTCGCTTTGATGACCTAGATAAGAAATTGGCTGACATGGGGACTAAAATTCAGGCACATGATCGGCGACTGGAGGTCGTAGAGGCAAAGGTGTCGGACATAGAGAACGGTGCTACATCCTCCTTGAAGTGACTGGACAGGGTGGAAAGGATCCTCAAGGACGTGGCTATCAAGAACGAGGATTTAGAGGCTCGCAACCGCCAAAACAACATCCGAATCATTGGCATTCTGGAAACGACCGCCACTGGATGAATGGACACTTTCGTAGAGAAACTATTGACTGAGCTGTTCGGCAGGGAAATGTTCACGCAGGGCTTCGTGGTTGAGCACGACCATAGGTCGTTGGGCCCCCGGCCTCGTCCTGGCCTTCCCCGCGGCCCATTATTGCCAGGCTCATGAATTTCAGGGACTGAAATGCCGCGCTCCGCTCGTGACCTGGGAGACGTCCAGTGGCAGGGGAACAAATTGGCTTTCTTTCCTGACTTTACCATAATGGTTCAGGAGGCGAGGCGTAAATACCAGGGAGTCAAGGCGGCTTTGAGGAACTTGGGCCTCAAGTACAGTATGCTGTATCCGGCGAGGTTAAAGGTGGATGTGGATGGCAGATTCCGTGTGTTTGAAAATCCGACTGAGGCACAGGAGTTCTGCCAGGAATACAAGAAGGACCGTGCCGGGGCGACTGGTGTGCCACGATCCGCCTCACCATCCCAGGGGGACTCACAGAACAGCATTGAAGTCTTCTCCCAACCCGGGACTGGTTAACTGATTTTTCAAACTTTTCTTTTTCACTGTGTTCTGCTATTTGTAGTTCCTTTGTACATTTTGCTACTATGCGATGATGTTCTACTTTCTATAACCCGGCTGGCGTGGCGTTGGCATGCCCTCTGGTGAATGCCGTATTGTCTTTGTTTAGTGCTTTAACTTCGTATTGTGCTTCTTTATATCCTGCAATTATGTTACAGGTTGCATTGCACATGTCTCGGCTAGCCTCTTTGGGGTTTTCAGGAGGCTGGGTGGTGGTTAGGGGGGATTATTTGTATAGTTCCATTGGTTTTTGCAATCTATTTGCTCAAGTTGCTAAGTTATGGCGTGACACAGGCATGCAATAAGGGGTGTTTGATGAGACGGTGATTCAATGGCTAAGCTAGGAAATATTCCCGGTCCTTCCAGGCTCTCTTTGATGTCATGGAATGTTCGGGGACTGAATGATACTAGAAAGCGTAGGCAAGTCTTTAACTATATTGTGAGACATAAAATTGACATTGTGTTCATGCAGGAAACGCATTTGTCTGATTCCGACCATACTCCTGTTGCAGCAAGTTGGGGTACCCATAGGTTTTTTCCCAATTACAGTCGCTATGCTCGGGGGGTTGCAATCTTCATACACAAATGAGTCCCTTTTGCATTACCTTGTTGGATGCGGAGGGCCATACACTGATTGTCACTGGCTCATTGACGAGGCACAAGATTTCATTGGTCGGGGTTTATGACCCTAATGTGGACTCCCCAGCCTTTTTTCATGAGTTGCAGGTACGGCTTCTGACACTTGATCCCGGCCTATTGATCATAGGGGGTGATTTCAATTTATTGTTCGACCCAGTCAGGGACAGCACTTCCACTTCCACTGATGCAAAACCCCATGCTCGGCAAGCCCTCAGAGACATATGTACTCAGTTTTCTTTGATAGACGTTGAGCACAAATTGCACTCACATCTTCCTGACTTCACACACTTTTTGGGGTATCATACTACGTGGACCAGGATAGATTATTGGTTGGTTTCCCCGGGGTGGCCGGTTGGCTGGGTGGGCTCCTTACCCTTCCCCACACACTTTCAGACCATTCCTCGGTTGTGCTCCAATTGAATATCCCCAGGCCAGGGGGTTATGAAAAACCAATGGCGGTTTCCCGGAAGTGCGCTGTTAGATCAGGTTTTTAATGAGGAAATCAGACAGGCGATTGAGGACTACTTTGAGATCAACACCGGGTCTGTGGACACATTGGCGGTACTCTGGGAAGGGTTCAAGGCATATATTTGGGGAATTTGCATTGCTAAACACGCTGCGGTCTTACGAGTTCTCTGCTCCACTCTGAATCGCATTGAAAGTGATATCGCTGCTTTGGACCAGGAACTACTTGCCGAGGTTTCCAGTGCAGGAGAGGCAAGGCGTCTGGCCTTGCTGCTCGATTTTAGAGAGGCAGCGGAACGGGAGCTCCTGTTCCTCAATAAACAGCACGTGGTACGGCGATATGGCGAAGGTGAAAGACCCGGTAAACTGTTAGCACACACTCTGCGCCCCCGCGAGACTCCGCTTACATCACAGACATTACTGGTCCGGATGACGCCCCAATATACTCTACCACAGATATCTGTGACTATTTTCTTTCCTATTACAAACCATTATATACTTCCAGAATCACTGGGGACCTGCATGATCAGGGGGACTACCTGGCGTAAATCGCGCCTGTATACTTAGAACGTTACATGCAGGAATTTTTGTCAGTTCCCATCTCCCCAGATAGCATAGTGGAGGCCATTGATGCATTGCGGGGCTCGTCGTCTCCTGGCCTTGACAGTTTTTCTGCCTATTTCTATAAAGCATATAAGGACATTCTGGTTCTGCGGTTGGTAGAGGTCTATGCGGAGGCGCTGGAAGTAGGCATCCTTCCCCCCACATTCAGAGAAGCGGTCATTAATCTATTCCCCAAGCCAGGAAAATACCCTAAATTATGTGGCTCCTACAGACCGTTATCCTTATTGAACCTCGATTACAAAATATTGGCCAAAGTCATAGCGATTCGATTGTCTTTATTAATGGAATCGATCATCTCGCCAGCACAGTCTGGATTTGTACCACATAGATCCACTTCCCTTAATTTGAGGACCTTATACACTGTGCTGCACAGGATTGATCCTGCCACTCCCGCTGCCGCCATCCTACTGGATGCGGAAAAAGCATTCGATTCCCTAGAGTGGCCCTTTTTCCTGTCCGTCATGCATCGTATGGGCATGCCAGAATGCTTTGTCTCGACAGTGGCTCTTCTGTATACCAGACCAACTGCTAGATTGCGCCTGAACGGCACTCTATCCGATCCTTTCACTCTGTCTTGTGGTACTAGGCAGGGATGTCCCTTATCCCAATTGCTTTTTATTTTGGCCATGGACCCGCTAGTGCACCATTTTCAGGAGAAACACTTACACTGTGGCCTCCAATTTCGTACAGGTCCCCTTTTAATCTCACTGTACGCGAATGACACTATCTTATACGTTAGAATGCCCCATATTAATCTGGAACCCCCGATTTTGGAAATTGTTCGGTTCTGCAAGTTTTCTGGGCTTAGCATCAACTGGCATAAGTCAGTTATTTTCCATCTCACAGCTAGCACGACTGCCTGGACTTGTGACTTTCCGCTAGAGTGGTGCAGTGACGCGGTCAAATATCTGGGTGATTATGTCCATCACGATACCACCACAATGATTAGCTTAACTATGGCAGGGCGATAAGCTCCCTTGAATACCAGATCGTGAAATGGGTACGGCTTCCGCTGTCTATGGCTGGGAGAGTTGCCATACTTAAAATGGTGGTCCTGTCCAGATTTCTCTGTCTTTTTAATAATATCCTCATCCCTCTTACGAAGACCTTCTTCTCACCGCTGCGTTCGCTGCTCTTATGTCTCGTGTGGGGAGACAGTTCACCTCGGGTCTGCTGGCAGACCCTGACCCTTCCGTATGAGAGGGGGGGTTTCAGGGTCCCTTATTTTTATTTGTATTACCTAATAGAGCAATGTTGATACGCACATGTCTGGTTCCACCCGGACGCGCGTGTCCCGTATTTAAAGCCAGTGGCGGACCTGGTGCTCCCGCGCCGGCTCTCTATTATTTTCCCTACGGGATTCCCTCGGGATCCTCAGGATATTCAGACTGTCTCTACCACATGCTGGGCATGGGACAGATTGTGTAGAGTGCTGGGACTCGAATCGTTGTATTCTCCGGAGTTACCTCTACCTAACCCTTCACTTCTCCCAATTACAGGAGAAGCCCTGGTCCAGCGCACACTGGAGAAATTCCACATTCGCACAATCGGGTACCTGTTCCCTGAGGGTCATGCCTTCTCGGTGTCGGAGGAGACCCGATTCAGTGAACAAACCTTTATGGACACCTTCGTTATGATGCACTTGTGTTCTATTCTTCGGGCTACTTTCCCTTCATTCTCTTCTGACCCCACCACTGACGCTGATGACACAGAACCCTACCGGCACGCATCTGGCTCGACACTATACAAGCAGTGTAATGCACTGCGACCTGTGTCCGACGCTAAGGTGCTGGCGGCTTGGGAGGTAGATCTGAGTGGGCCCATAACTGAGGACCAGTGAGAGCAGTGTTATAGAGTCACCAAGGAAGTCTTGTTGAACAGCAGACACAAGCTACTCCACTTTAAGTTCCTTCGTAGAATGTACCACACTCCCGCACGCTCCCATAGAATAGACCACACCAGGCCCCACCATTGCCAGAAATGCCTGTCTCCCACCCCTGAGATTGCACTGTTGGGATATGTGGCCAACTTCCCCGGAAAGATCAGGAGGCTGGCGGCTCTGGGCTTCCTGTTGGCTAAATGAGAGATTGCGCTGTTATGGGGTAGCAGAAGAGTCCCCACTCTGCAGGCATGGCTCAGGAGTCTGGCGTTTTGTAATGTGAACTGCGAGGAGTTTTCCACTCTGCCCCCTTTCTCTTCCAGGCCGGTGGACATATGGGGCTCATAGAGGGATTACATAGCCAGGCAGAGGGCGGCGCGGGATTCACAGGTAGCTAGCAGAATAGTTCCTGAGGGAGTTGGCTAGAGGCTCGCCTTCGGATACATGTTGTATGAAAAGTCCATCTTTACTTACTACTACTATTAACATACTGTTGATTGGATGCTTTTGATTAATGGGGACACTATTGTCTCTTTCCATCATGAACCGATATATTGATTGCTTTAAGTGTCTGTCCTCGATACGTGACCTTATTGCACCGCTCATTTCCATTGATGTATATAACCATGTTATGCTTGGTTTGCTGCACTTGAGACTTGTTATTATGGATATTATAATCTGCAATGTCCCAATTTTCCAACGCTTGTATGTCAAAATTGGAAAATAAAGTTAAAAAAAACCCAAAAAAATCAATGTTGTTTATACATTTGTCTCTGCATTTTTGTGAAATTTCCTTTCCTAATTGAATTTGTCTCACCTTTTATCTAGCGCTTGCCCTGTTTTGCTGCACGCTACACCAGTTGACTTGCACAGCTGTATCATGCTTCAGCACATCTTACTTTGGTTTTCTGGCTAGTTTTCTCGATTTCAATTCTTTTTCTCTTCTTTAACATCTAATTCTTTATACATTGCCTGGACTATAACTTTGTAATTGTGGCCATTCACTGCGATATGATATTTCTACAAAGAGAGTATCTGTGTTCTATTTGTATACCTGCATTGTACAATGAGTTTGTCTCTTATCGGTTATCACTAATTTCTCCACACGCACACGCCGCTGACAAATCTTTTAAAGTATTTACAAATAGATCTATGGTCTCATTTTCCATGTGTGCCTTTGAGTAAAACTTGTGCTTAGTCATAAATAGACAGCTTTTTATATAATGTTGGTCTATGAGGTGCATGGCTTCCTCAAACACTTCATACGTTTTTTTTTCTTTTTTAATCCATCACTTTTTGTGAAAATCAAAAGCCCTTGAACCTTTCTGCCGAATGATGCCACAAGAAAATCTTCCTTTTTTACATGGTCCATCAAATCTAGGGGCTTGCCTGTGGATTTCTAAAACAAATGTGGCTGCTTGTCTAATGAATACATGAGTGTATTATAATTTTCTTGAAAATGAAATGGCTTTTAACAGTTCCATGTGTGCTCTCATTTGGGTCCTCGAAGTTTTTATTCCTATATTATCTGTGTGACAACGTCTTACGTCCATACTTTCCTACTTTTAGGTTTCGCCTGCACAGGGCTTGTAAAAGTCTCTTGTATTAAAAAAAATATATATTAAAAGGGGTTTAGAGCTTGCCTCTTACTTACCTGAATTTACCATTTGTTTATTCCAACGCTACTTTAAATTACGTGCTTTTGAATAGCTAACAAGTCATGTACTTTCACTTCCTGCTCTGAGTTGCAGTCCATGCCATCTTATGGAGCCTGAACTAAGTACATCATCCAGTCGCTTGCCACTGGCTACTCGCCAGTGTCCTTCCACTGGCTGCTCACTCTGCAGGTACTTTTTTTTAATATTTATGACCAGCACCATACACGTGCATTTGCAGGCCGTCTCTCCTCCCGGCTTGTTGTCACCCTTCTCTCCACATACGTACAGAGGTCTTTTTTTATTTAATTTATGCAACATCTGAAATTACATCCAAATCACTGACTGCCCACCTTTGTTGTTGGGTGCCCATCAGGCTGGACTGGGAAGCAAAACTGGCCCTGGCAAAGAACTTGGCGGACCCCCTTGGGAGCGGCCGAGCCGTTTGCCAGGGCTGGTTTCTGCAGATTTTGTTACAGGGGCCGATTTTGCAGCTATGCCGCAAAAATGTCCCTGTCACAAAAACAGCCACAAAATCGCCGCCCACCCTAGCGGCCCACCGGGAAAACGCCCGGTGCCCGCCACGGCCAGTCCGGCCCTGGTGCCCATCCCCCCACCACCAGCTCCCGCCCGTCGCTGCTTGCCCCCCCTGTACACAGATACCCTCCTCCCTGACCCTGCTTTTACCATTTTTTATTTGTTTCTTTGTATCCACTTTTGTATAGCACGAACAACACTCTAAGGTATTGGAGCACTTTACATGAACACCAGTTACTTTACACACTAACACATTTAGCTTTTCTCCGACCATCGTCCTGTGGTCATCGAGCAAGCTTCGTCTGCTCCTGGAAAGCAGCGAACTCAGCAGCCTGTTGTTGGAAACATGTATGTCAATGAAATGTAAAAGAAGTCAGAAAAAAATACACAATTATTGATAATAAAGACAACTCTTTGCCACAACACAACAATGTCATTACACGATCCCAACGTTTCCTGAGATCCCCTCCTCCCCCAAGCCTGCTTTTCCTATTTTTTTTTATTGAACTTTTAAATAGCGCTAATCAATCAATCAATCAATCAGGGGATTTGTAAAGCGCGCTACTTACCCATGAGGGTCTCAAGGCGCTGAGGGGGAGGGGGGGGGGGGGGGGGGGTGACGCTACTGTTTGAAGAGCCAGGTCTTGAGGAGTTTTCTGAAGGCGAGTAGGTCTTCGGTCTGACGTAGGTAGGTAGGAAGGGTGTCCCAGGTCTTGGTGGCGAAGTAGGAGAAGGATCTGCTGTCGAAGGTAGTTCGTTGGATGTGGGGGATGGTGGCGAGGGCGAGGCAGGCGGTGCGGAGCTGGCGGGTGGGGTGTGGAAGTTGAGTCGGCTATTCAGGTAGGCTGGTCCGGCGTTGTGGAGTGCTTTGTGTGCGTGGGTGAGGAGTTTGAAGGTGATCCTCTTGTCGACGGGGAGCCAGTGTAGGTTCCTCAGGTGGGGGGTGATGTGGCGGGGTGCGTTGACGATCAGTCCGGCGGAGGCATTTTGGACGCGCTGGAGTCGTCGTGGGTGTTTGGCTGGGATTCCGGCGTAGAGTGCGTTGCCGTAGTCCAGCCTGCTGCTGCCGAGGGCCTGTGTCACCGTTCTTCTTGTTTCGGCTGGGATCCATTTGTAGATCCTGCAAAAGGTGCGGAGGGTGTTGTAGCAGGAGGAGGAGACGGCGTTGACCTGTTTGGACATGGAGAGGGTGGAGTCGAGGATGAATGACAGGTTGCGTGCGTGGTGGGTGGGTGTCGGTGCTGTCCCCAGAGTGGTAGGCCACCAGGAGTCGTCCCAGGCTGAGGGATTGGGCCCGAGGATGAGGACCTCCGTCTTGTCCGAGTTCAGTTTCAAACGGCTGCTCCTCATCCAGTCAGCGATGGCCTTCATTCCGTCGTGGATGTTGGTTTTGGCGGTGCGTGGGTCCTCGGTGAGGGAGATGATGAGCTGAGTATCGTCGGAGTAGGAGATGATGTTGAGGTTGTGGTGGCAGGCCACTTGTGCGAGGGGGGCCATGTAGATGTTGAACAGCGTCGGGCTGAGGGAGGAGCCCTGGGGGACGCCGCAGATGATGTCGGTGGCTTCGGATCGGAAAGGCGGGAGGCGGACGCTCTGGGATCTGCCGGAGAGGAAGGACGTGGTCCAGTCGAGGGCCTTCTCTTGGATACCGGCTTCATGGAGGCGAGTCTTTAGTGTGCGATGGCAGACCGTGTCGAAGGCGGCAGATAGGTCCAGGAGGATGAGGGTTGATGTTTCGCCGTTGTCTAATTGGCGCCTGATGCCGTCTGTGGTGGCGATGAGGGCTGTCTCGGTGCTGTGGTTTCGTCTGAATCCGGATTGGGATGGGTCCAGGATGTTGTTGTCTTCTAGGTGGTGGGTCAGTTGCATGTTGATGATTTTCTCGATGACCTTCGGCGGGAATGGGAGCAGGGAGATGGGCCGGAGGTTTTTGAGGTCCTTGGGGTCCGCCTTGGGCTTCTTGAGGAGGGCGGTGATTTCGGCGTGCTTCCAGCTTTCCGGGAAAGTCGCGGTTTCGAAGGAGATGTTGATGACCTTCCGTAGTTGGGGTGCAATGGCTGCGCCTGCCTTGTTGAATATGTGGTGCAGGCACGGGTCCGTCGGCGATCCTGAGTGGATGGAGTTCATGACCTTGCATGTCTCGTCATCGCAGACGTTGGACCAGGAGGTCAGGAGGAGGTTGGTGCTGATGGTGTTTGCAGGAGGGGTGGGGTCTGGTGCGGTCGGGTCGGTTGAGGCGTTGAAGCTGTCGTGGATGTCAGCGATCTTTTGGTGGAAGAAGTTGGAGAGGGAGTCGCACAGTTCCTGTGAGGGCGGGATGTCGTTGGCATTGGCGCTGGGGTTGGAGAGTTCTTTTACGATGTGGAAGAGCTCTTTGCTGTTGTGTGCGTTGTTGTCCAGTCGGTCTTTGAAGGAGGACCTCTTGGCTGATCTGATGAGGTGGTGGTGTCTGAGGGTGGCGTCCTTGTGGGCTGCGTGGTTGTCCGGTGTGCGGGAGTGGAGCCATCTTTTCTCCAGTTTCCGGCATGCTCGCTTGGAGGCCAGGAGCTCGCCGGTGAACCAGGAGGCTCTCTTGCCGGCGTGGTTGTTGGGGGGTTTCTTCAGTGGGGCGAGAGTGTTGGCACAGTCTTCGATCCACTGTCTGAGGTTGCGGGCTGCGGGTTGGTGGGCGCGGTGGGTTGGTTCAGGGAGAGTGTGGTGGTCATCTGGTCTTCGGTGATTTTGCTCCAGCAGCGGCGAGGCAGCTGTTGGGTGTGGTGGTGCGTGGCAGGTTTTTTGAAGGTGAAGTGAATGCAGCGCTGGTCTGTCCAGTGGGGTTCGGTGGTGTGGTTGAAGGAGACGTGAGTGCTTGTGGTGAAGACGGCGTCCAGCGTGTGGCCGGCGACGTGGGTGGGTGTGGTGACAAGTTGTCTGAGGCCTAGGTTGGTGAGGTTGTCGATCAGTGTGGCGGAGTTGGCTAACAACACCCGAAGGCATTGGAACACTTCCCATAAGCACCAGGGGGCAGATTACCAACAAGTAGCGATATTTATCGCTAAATAGGCTTAGCGATGATTTTTTTATCGCTGCCTATCGCTGGATATGTTAGCGGCCAAAACATGCTATTTTCTCCATTGTGCTAAAATATCCAGCGATAGCGGCGAAATGCGTGAATATTGCAGAGAATACAGCGATATTCACGCATTAGCGACAAAATGCTCTTAGCCATGTTATCCACCTCCCATTGGATAACATGGCTAAGAACTGGTCTGAGCAGGTGTTGGTTTTTGGCGATAGCAGGTATATTTCCATCGCTACGCCTGCCTTACTAATAGGCGGGTACGCCCACTTTGCATATCATTAGCGATAAATATCGCTGACATGCAAAGCGGGCCTCAAACCGCTCGCTATCGCCTAAAAGCTGTTGCTAACATCAGTTAGTGACAGCTTGCTAATAGAGCGATAGAATTATCGCCGCTTAGCGGCCGTAAACGGCCGCTAAACCGGCGATAATTGCCTATCGCCACCCTTGGTAATATGCCCCCAGATACTTTACACAAGGACACATTCAGTTGCCCTCCAACCACTGGGCAAAGGTTACCAGGAGTAGGAGGAGCTAGATTGCCGAGCTGAGCTGAGCCACGCCACGCGGTTGTCAGGAGCTGTGAGCCATGAGCCGCGAGCGGTGTGAGCGCTGTGTGATCGCTGTGACTACAACGCCGGCGCTGCCGCTGAGGAGGTAGGGGGCCTTCTAGCTGTTAGAACCGGAGCCGTGAACACGTTCTTTCACGGTGCTGCGACGATTCCCCTCAGCGGCTGCACCCGCAAACACTCCCATTTCGGCAGCGGGAGCCGCAAACACCTCCCCCCAGCGGGTGGAGCCCGCGAACATTTCACCAGGGAGACCGGAGCCGTGAGTATTACTTTTTTTTGGGCGGTTGAAGCCGCAAACACTTCCCCCCAGTGGCCAGAGCCCACGAACGCCTCACCTGGGCGCCGGAGCCGCGAGAGGAATCCCAAGAGCAGCGTGCTGGAGGGAGGCGTGCTGAGAGGGTGGGAAAGGCGAACGTTGAGCGCCCAACACCCCTCTTCCCCAGTCCCCGCATATACAACCACTTGCATCATTACTGCCATCGCTGCTGTTTCCCCCTGCCCCGCCAGACCCGGCTTCAGACGGGGGTCGGTAGGCAGTTCTTGAACTTGGTACTGAATCGCCCAGGTGCCAGGAGAGGTGAGGTGAGGAGGTGCGCGACAGACAGAAGCTAACAGAAGCAGACAGAAGCAGACAGCAGGCCACAGCAGGTCCTGTGCTGTGCTGCAGGGGGTCTGCCGGTATATAACAAGCACAGGGGTAGAGGCAGCCTGGAAGGAGAGAGTGCGAGTCCCACAACGTATGTTGCAACTGCGGAGGGCTGAGCAAAGGATTAAAGGAGGTGAGGCTCAAGTCATCCCCAGGAAACACACATATAACAAGACTTACCAATACAACTATAAAAAAAAACTTAGAATGAGATCTGGTACAAAACGGCAAACTGCTCCCAGCAAAAAGCAAAAAAAAACTATCCTGAAACCCATCCTCAAAGATGCCTCTATGTCTTCATCTGACGGTGAGTCCGAGGCACAGGGAGAAAGGGAGAGGTCGGACACGGGAAAGTTGGTGGCAATACCCGAGAATCTCGGTTCAATGACGGGTAAACAAGGGCAGCAAAAAATTAACAAATTCTTCTTTTTAAAAGACCCGGTCTCGGCGATCTTCGCTGTTACAGTGGAGGCGCAAAATCTCCCGAGCCCAATCCTGCCAGACATGATTAAACCGTCACTTGCACCAGGGGTTACTAACAAGGAAACAAAGCAAATGGACCAACGTTCACACGAGAGCACTGTAAACTTACCAGGCATAATAGGTCAGACAACGAAAATCAACGTTACGAAAAAACAGATAGAAATTGTGCAGGCCTAGGTGCACAATACAACTGGGCCCCCTGAGAACACGGATTCCAAAAAGGAAGCGGACATTAAAACTTCAACCCAATTAAGCACTCAAGACACAAAGGGTATGAATAAACCAGCATCCTACCTGCTAACATCACAGGGTCTAGAGTCGCTTGAAAATATCTTTGCTAAATCAGGTTCTCTAAATATAAGCCACAAAGACTATACTAAGCACAACATAACACCTCAAGGGGCAGACCTAGGAGGTTTGTTAATCCAGAGACCCGAAGGGGAGGCATAAATGGAAGATCTCCCTCCAACCACAAACACCCCAAAGCCGACTGTAACCTCTAAGAAAAAAACAAAAAGAGCATTAGAATTCGGGCAATCTACAATGGAATATTCGACTATAAAGGCGTACACTCAAGAGTTACTGACATCAACACCGCGAAACCAAGAGGATCGAGGTAGCAGCCACAGAATTCTGATTGACGACACCAGTAGTGTCGGCAGTGAGGCAATCAAGCATGCCCAGTTGGACCCCATTTTAATTTCATCGGCAAGCAGGATTAAACAGTCCTGCGCAAACTTAGAGAACGGAGTCAGTTTTCAACAAAACACAAATTGGGGGAAGACCCTAATTAGCACATTGGATCAGGCAATAAGGGCATTAAACTTCCAATCGGACAAAATGGAAGTCCAAATAGACCTAATAAATATCATCGCAGAGCACATATCAAACATAAGCTCTAAGGCAGACACAATAATGAACTTATAAGCCAAAAAGGAAAATGCGGAAAAAAACACAAATATTAGCATAGACCAGACAACTTCAGGAAACAGAACACAAACCAAAAGTAACGTTATATCTTGTCGATGTAATTGTGGTAGTATAATTGAAAAACTGGCCACCCTCCCAGAGATCCTAAATGACATCCTGGGAGCAGTGAAATCTACTTGCGAACAAAAGGGAAACCGGGAGCATACGGACACTACCCAGAACGAAGAAATTTCAAATCCCCAAACTGGTCGACAAATCCTGGACCAATCCAACAAAGGGGCTCGGAAGAACACATCCACAGGTCAAGACGTAGGGGCGACGGAAAGTCAAGAAGAACAAATCTATGAAGGCCTGCCTACCCCTCCATCTGATCAACAGGACAAACTAACAAAACGACAACAAAAGAGAGCCAGGAAGGCATGGCCCAAACAAAATAAGAAACACACCGTTGCCCCAGAACACATTTTTCCAATTTTTACAAAGAACGTAATTCAAGGTTTCGAAATAAATAAGGATATGCTGAAATCTCCCAACAGTAGACAGGACCAACAATATTTGGAAAGGGTTAGTTTTTCGTTTGAGAACTCTATAACGGTGGAGACAACACATAAATCAGAAGTAAAAACCTTCAACGTGCCAAGGGAACCCAAACAATCAACCAAAGGCCCAACTATTCCCAGATGTCAAACAAAAGAAACAGCTTGAACAAGAGATTATGTGGACAACGGCTCAAACGAACGCGATAAAGACCCGGACATCTATGAAGAAGCTGGCAGCACAGAGGCCAGCTGGCCCCCACTTCAAAGAAAAGAAACAGAGGAATCACGTAAATCCAACAATAGGTACCGGAGCAAAAATCTAAGTACCGACACAAGGGAACAAAAAACCTCTCAATTTGAACTAGACCAGAGAGTTTTAAATATTACCACTAACGCAACAGGCAGGAGCGTTACAACAAAGAGTGACCCCCCTGAACTTGAGCCATCAGCACAATGCACAGAAACTAGACTTGTGAAGAAGTCAGACAATAGTATTGAGGCACCAATAGCTCACGTAAATGATTCTAACCCAAATAAAAGGCCCTTAAGAACAAAAATCAACTCAACAAATCAGGTGGGAAACCAAACACGAATACCAGACGAAATCGAACCTGTTGTAACTTTTATCCCAGAATATATAACAAAGGGAAGGCAGGACATCCTGAATAGAGGAAACATTCTAAAACTGCTTAAGGAAATTCCAGAACTCAGTGGAATAGCTTCGCAAGACATGGATGCAGTAGAGTTCCAGCAAAACAGAGTTAGGCCAGAAATAGAAAATGTAGTCACTACCTGGAAATCAAAAGATCTGGTAGTAAAAATCTACTCCCACAAAGCAATATTCGAGAGCTGGGGAATCAACTTACAGCAACACAAGCAACCGAGATACCCCTACCCCCTCCACAATAACTCAGACAACCATAAGGACACAGAGTCCCAAAGGCCCAAGTCTAAATCATGTTTACACGCAGCCCGGGCAACATCTCCGGGCAAAAGAACAGAAACAAAAACCATCTTAAAAAACCAGACGGTCACATATCGGCTTCACTGCAGTAATCAAGACTGGTCATGGATCCCGTCAGCACTAAGCGAAAAGTGTTCCTAGAACTGATATAACGACCATAGCCAGAGAACGACAATAAACTCTGGCAGAAGGAAGAAACAACTGCGGAATCAATTAACTTATGCTCTTGGAACGTGCATGGTTTTAGTAGCATGGAGCAGGAGCCATGAAACGCAAATATTTTTTGATGAACTGGACATAATACTTTTACAAGAAACCTGGAACTTGACTCATCTAGGTATTCCAGGATACACGGCTCATCACATACTCGCTGAGAGGCACACAAAATATGGGCATCCACGAGGAGGTCTAACAATCCTCGTTTCTCAAAAATATAACTGGAATCAAGAAATATTGGACGTTGGGCTAAACTGGGTTCAAGCAATAAAAATTACAATACAGTCCCAGTATCAATTGTTACTTCTAAATATTTATATACCCCCAGACCGCAAAGCAAAGAAGGAAAAATTGGAAACACTGCTCAAACTTATTAAAACCTTACAAAAAAACCAACAAACAAAGCTCCATGATAATTTCGGGAGATTTTAATTTTAAACTACTCAGCACTGATAGGGGTGGATCGAACAGGGAAAAAAGGGCAGCATTCGGGGTCAATCAATCCGAATGGGGCAAGATAACCTCAATGGGCTTAACAATATTAAACAGTAAAAAAAGGGCACTCTCAGCCGTGCCCTACCTATGTGAGCGGTAACGTTAAATCAACTCTAGATTTCACACTGGTAAGTGCGAGCCTGATAAATTAAATAGTGGAATATTTAATAGTTCAGCGCTTGGAAAGTGATCATTTTCCTCAAATCATTAGGATGGCTATCGCAGTTCCAAGAGCAGAGAGAATAAGCTCATTACAGTACCAAACAGAAAAATGTAACCTGCGGAAAATAAAATGGAGGGGTGGAGAAACACAGGAAATGTTGACTACAGCCAGTAACTTTATGTCAAACCTTGGGAGCCTAGAAAACGGAGACCCTATCAACAACTGGGAAAACTTGCTGGAGGAACTTAAAGAAAAACACTCAGTCCAGCCGAGAGCAATTAGAGATCAAAAAGGAAAGCCTGCACCTTGGTTTAATGCGGAATTAAAACAAGAAAAAAGAAAACTGGCCAGGGCACAAAGATCGGCCGCAAAGGGACAATGCATAAACACCATAAAGCTCAGAAGCATGAGAAAGGCATACCGGAAAAAATTATGGATAGCAAAAGTCCAACATAAAGAACGGGTTTGGGTAAAGCTACTGATCTCAAGCAAAAAAGCATCCTCCAGAGAGTTCTGGGCAATCATTAACGAACTTAACCTGGAAGCAGCATTGCAACAGGATCCCGGAATCAGCAACAAGGAATGGGGGACACACGTGAAGAACCTTTACTTAACAAAGGAACCCCAAAGAATAGAAAAGAACAACAAGGGACACCATTGGAGATCAATGCTGACAGTTCAAGACCGCACTGAAGTACCGAAAAATATATGATCCCCTCCCAACAATAATCATTACATTACCAAGTCCCTTATTATTACAAATAAGCAGTCGGTCGGCAGTGTAGAAGGTTCAAGCGTTTATTAGACAAACACAAACTCTGCCAGAGGAGCTCCTTGCGACCTGACCCAAAAGGTCCGCCAAGAAGACTGCTGGCACATTGTCAGCACATCACATATATACAATTGCGTTGGCACCGGCATGGCCTAACATGGAAAAATACAAATTGGTACAAGCTAGTACAGTAATAGGAAAGCCCATATAAGGCACACAAAGAGCTCCTGATTTCGCTCAGGCAGCAAGGTCAGACGGGTGACTCCCTTCTGTCTTCTCAGAGACAAACCACCCTGCACCCCTCCCGGAATGTGCTTATCGGCCCTTCCTTGGCTAACTACGACCTTGCCGAGCCTACCGAGCTGAAACAGCAGTTTCTGCAACAGTTGGTTTCTTTCCCAGGAGCAGGGCTTTTAGAGCTAAGGGAGAATAAGGCCTGTGCATGTACGATATTAAAGAAGGCCATAATATGGTATTCATATAGCGTAACGTGGCATGAAGCTAAGTGAAAGTAAATACCGTAAATACTAATTATGCATGTCTACAGTGTGAGTTTAGTGACACCATGCTAATCCTAACATATCGATTATCAATACTACGTGATCAGGAATCGATTCTGGTACCTCAAACCCTCCTTTTAGCGTGGTGGCGCTAAATAATAACAGACGTCTACTCCTCAAATATTTCTTCATCGATGATCATCATACCATGTACCTCTTTCTGCAGCATTTGGGCTTTAACAGTGATAGGGGATGGAACACACAGAGTGGTGATACGGGAAGCACAGTAAGAACAGCAGGCTGGACCACAGTGCATCAAGACACAGCACGTGAAAATGATGGCAGCAGCTCCTCCTAAAATTAACATTACCTTCCATCCCCATGTGGCCAGAAGTCCCCAAAACCAACCTGACAATGACCAAGACCCATTGTCAACATGCATTTCGGAAGCAATGCGATGCAGTTTCTGGATGGCTAGATGGACGGAGGGGGCGGAGTCAGGAATATATACACAACAAGAACTGCCGATGACGCGGCATGCCCCACCCCGATCAGCTAAGATAACGTCTAGAACCATTCGATTTTGAAGCGCTACAAGGCGAGTAGCCTGAATTTCCACCGTTAGATTAGTTAAAATATCAGTAGTGATATTAATGACATTCTCCACTATTCTAGACAGTCTCCTAATTTCCCTACTATTGAAAATAGGCCCCCAAAAGGGTACTAGACCCTTGCTGAAATCCGTAAATTGCTGCAAGGAAGTATCCGTCTGATCAACTTCAGTCATATCGAGCTGTCTACGTGCTCTATGTAAGAGTGTACTACGGGAATGGCTCGAGGTCACCTCGGTGAAGCTTGCTATCGGTGTGCTTGTGATTGGAGCGGCTGGGTTCCCATGATACGACCGCATCGGGTATAGCTGATGCGTTTTATGATAGTTGGAGGGAGCCACATAAACAGGGGGAAACAGAAAGGACAGATAACAGCGTCCCCCCCAGTTTCGTGGTAGCCAAGTGTATGCATGTTCCCCACACACGAAGTACACATTGTGGGGAGTAATCAAAGGGGGGCTAATACGTTTTCGCAGTCGATAGGTATAATTGCAGATGCTATTCCCCATTTGTACCTTACCTATCCCTTGCACACAAAATCCTGCAGAAACATTCAAAATAGGAATGGGGACAGTGCGGTCTCTGGTAACATTTCGTTCGATAAAAATCTGAAAGTATTGAGTGGCATTAAAGTCTTTAAAATCATACAGTTCATCTTGTAACCAAGTTTTGTTCATTACCGCTAAATACAGCTGTATACATCCTTGTGGGTCAATTATCACCTTATCCCCATGTCCTGTTCTATTATAAGCATAGTGCGTTCGAACATAATCAAGAATAATATTGTGCTCATTGACATCTAGATCCCTGAAATGCTCACTCCCATGCCGGTATATCGCCAGAAACAGTTTGTACCATGCTTCACAACTACCTAGATAAGACAGAGGGCGGGAGAGAAATAGATCATGATTGCGCACTATAGTAGGCAGGAGTCCACAAACCCAACAATCCGTGGCGTTAGTAACATTGTGCGTCTGATGCAACATTTCTATGAATACATTTTTAGCATATTTTTGGCGATGTCTTTCTTTGTGGGGCGCTAGGGTAAACAGGAAATGTTCGGGAGGTGCGGCAGTTGTGGGCAAAAACTTTTGTAATGGGTATTTATGTTCTAGGTATACAAACAGACTCATGAACACAGCTACTATAACAGTTATAGTTACAACAAAAGCTATTTTGACCTTCGTGGTCCATGTGGAAAACATTGGCTCGTAAAAAGGTATGCGTCTAGGCGCAATAGGAAACTCTTCTTCTAGGATTACACGACCAAAAGGGTACATTGCTAGCTAAAAGTCCAGAAATAGGCCTAGCAGTCCGACCTGCCAGAGGGTTTCTTCGTTCCTGCGTCCGTCAGAGTCTCACAGGCAGACTCGTATCCCTATTCCAAGGTAGAAGCCATATCCATTTGAACAGAATCTTCTTTCTGAACAGAGCACAATGATTGAAAAGTTCCAGCTCTCAACGAGTTCAGTCCAGTGTCTCGCTCAGCGCTCAGACCGGTAGTCTAGCAAACCCTATCTTATGCAATGAAGTCCTTCCCTATCTCCTGACAATGTGGTCTGAGGCGCCGTGTGTCGGCCTTCTGGGCCGAAGATTGTATCGCTCACGACCCAACACTTCAGGGTCAGAAAAGAGCACACCCGGGGCTTTCCGTACTGGTGACGTTTGGTCGTCTGGGGTACTTGAAACAGAATTCAACGCTACTGCACGCTCACTTGCAACTTCAGTGGAGACCAAGTCATCTGATCTCGCCGATCCTTCCTGTAGCCTCTGCTCAATCTCGCAGGCGTCAGAAAAGGGCACAAATGCATCAGCTCTTTCAGTTTCCTGTGTTAGAATTTCCCCTGGACGTGACCGCTCACCAGGGAGTGGAAGTGGTAGCCGTTTCAGATGCGAAACATGTATCCAATGTTTTCGGCCATCTACTTTAACCGCCGTCCGGGTGGCCAACAAAATCTGCCGTGGCTCAGACCATCTAGGAGCCAAGCTGGTGTCTCGCTCAAACTTTTTGACCAGGACCCACTGGCCGGGCTGTAAACGATGACCGGGGCCCTCTGGCAGTGGCTGCAGTACAGAAGCTACCTGCTGATGAATAGAACGAAGGTCTTTAGTCAAAGCATACAGGTAATCAATCAACATAGGATATTCAATATCTGCAAAAGAACGAGGTCGAGGTACCCCCCAGACGTTAGCAGGTCTCCCAAACAGTATCTCATATGGAGAGAGACCCGAACGTGAATGCGGGGTGACACGTAAAGACATAAGGGCTAGAGGCAAAGTGTCAGGCCAATTCAACCCCGTGCTCTCCTTTATTTTTGCCATTTTCAATTTCAGAATGCCATTGTACTTTTCCACGAGCCCTGCTGATTGGGGGTGTCGGGCAGCATGGAACTTTTGTTGTATGTGTAAGCCCTCGCAGATATGCCGCACAAGGGCCCCATGGAAATGTTGCCCGTTGTCCGACCAGATCAAGCGAGGCAATCCGAAGCGAGGCACAAACTCTTTCAGGAGAGCTTTTGCAGTTGCCAATGCTGTGTTCTCCTTAGTAGGGTATGCCTCAACCCATTTGCTAAATGCACAAACTACAACCAGTACATATTTGAGATTATTGACGCGGTCCATATGAATATAATCCATTTGGAGCACTTCAAAAGGCAATGCAGGTGGTGCGAAATTCCCGGCTAAAACAGTTTCTCCTTTTCCTGGATTATGCTGCAAGCAGACCATGCAATATTGGACCAAACGGACAGCCGTCCGTTGGATATTCGGATTATTCCAAACTGGATCTAAGATCCCACAGATACCTTTTGCTCCTATGTGTGCTGGTCCGTGCGCCATTGTTACCACAGCCTGTACTAATGCATTGGGCAGTAGCCATCTTTGTTTTTCAGTCAAATCGATCCAACAATTATTTTCATCCAATCTCCCTATCTCTTGTTCCCATTTCTCTAGTTCCGCTGAGGTGGCTTCCTTCTGTAGTATTCTCACACTTTCCATAGTATTATCAAATAATTCACAGTCTCCCCCCACCCATCTAGTAGAGGAATGAACGTACATGGGTGACATCAGCGACTGTGCTGTCTGCTTGGCCACCTGGTCTGCAAAAGCATTGCCTTCTCCTACCTCATCCACAATTACTTTGTGAGCACTGCATTTGATAATAGCCACTTTCTTGGGGAGAGTGAGAGCATCCAACAACCTCAAAACCAGCTGCCCATTCTGTATTTTCTGACCGTGTGAAGTAAGGAAACCCCTTTCTTTCCACAGCCGCCCAAAACTATGGGCTACGCCAAAGGCGTATTGGCTGTCCGTGTAAATGTTGACCTCTAGTCCCTCACTCAGCTCACAGGCTCGTAACAAGGCCATAAGTTCAGCAGCTTGGGCTGATCGGTGGGGTAGTCTGAGTGTTTCAACAACTGTTTTCAGAGTCGTGATCGCATATGCAGCTGTCGTTGTGCCGTCTGTTAGTTTGAAACAGGAACCATCCACATATAGCTCTCCCTGGGGTTGATCTAAGGGTGTGTCTGTGAGGTCAATTCTACCCTTGGTCTCTTCCTCTGTGCGATATATGCAATCATGTAAATTAGTGTCCTGTTCACTCGTATGGAGTGGTAACAATGTGGCTGGGTTCAATGTTGCACATCGAGTAATCGTAATATGTGGTGCAAATAAGGTCAGCTCATACCCAGTAAGGCGTGCACTCGTAAGATGCTGCGTTTTTGTTTTATTTAGCAAGGTGTCTACTGCATGCGGCACCATTACAGTCAAATTGGAATTTAAAACGAGTCCTTCTGACTGCCGGATGGCCACCGCTACTGCAGCCGTAGCCCTCAGACAGCTAGGAAGTGCTCTTGCAACATTATCCAATGTTGCTGACAAATAGGCGCACGGTCTTTGCTTACCTCCAAAGGCCTGCGTTAAAACAGACAATGAACACCCGTCGACCTCGTGTACATATAGTACAAAAGGTTTACGATAATCTGGAGTACCCAGAACAGGGGCAGAGCATAAAGCAGTTTTCAGAGAGTCAAAAGAGAGCTGACATTCATCCGTCCAGGGTAGGGGTTCATGCACGTCTTTGGTAGTCAAATGCAACAAAGGTTTAGCCAGAAGTGAAAAATTAGGTATCCATTGGCGACAGTAAGATGTGATGCCAAGGAAAGCGCGGACTTCACGCTGCGTGCAAGGTACAGACATGTTAGAAATGGTAGCAATACGTTCAGGTGTTAGTCGTCTACCCTCCTTCGATAAGAGATGACCTAAGTAGGTCACCTCCTTTCGACAATACTGAAATTTAGATAAGGATACCTTATTCCCCTTGGCAGCCAAATGGTGCAACAATTTAACCGTAGCTTTTCTACATCCATCCTCTGTGTCAGATGCAATGAGTAAGTCATCTACATATTGCAAGAGGACATTGCCATCCGGCAATTCTAAGTCATCCAACAGAGCCTTCAGAGCCTGGCTATATATGCTCGGACTTTCAGTGTAGCCTTGAGGAGCGCGACAGAAGCGGAAGCTGCGTCCGGATAATGAAAATCCGAAGATCTGTCTGCTATCAGGGTGGATAGGAATGCTGAAGAAAGCATTTTTCAGGTCAATGACCGAAAAGTACTGTGCAGTCGGAGGAATCATGGTGAGAATGGTAGTGATATCGGTCACCACAGGATACTGTGGTACCACAATTTTGTTAACGGCTCGCAAATCAATCACAAAACGATAGGCAGCACCCATCTCCCCTTGGTCATGGTTCCTCTTCAAAATCGGGAGGATCGGGCTATTGCAAATATTGGCGTTTGTTTCTTCTACAACCCCTTTGTCAATCAATTCCTGGATGATGTGCAATAAAGCCCGTTCCCCCGCCGGTGCTATTTTGTACTGTGGGATGCGTGGTAGTTTAGCGCCTTGCTTCAACGTGATGTGAACTGGGGGTATGTCCAGTACACCCACATCTGCATCCCCTGTCGCCCAAAGGGAGGTTGGGACGCCATCGAACTCCGGTGGGAGTCGTTCATTTTTCGTAAAACATTGTTTAACAGGTGTTACAGAGGGACGTATAGTTAAATAGACCCCATCCGCAGAACAATGTATAGTAGCATTCAATCTTTTCAGCATATCCAATCCCAACAGGTTCTCCCCACAATTCGATGTCAATAAGAAAGGAGTGTCCATAGTGGCTGGACCAATCGTAAAGGGGATAGGTTTAGAGATGGGGCTTACAACGGGGACTCCGGAAAAACCCACCGAAACATTGTTTTGCCCGGACAGAGCTGCCCCTGGAACCAATGATCGAGCAACGGAACTGTTCATTGCTCCTGTGTCAATTAGAAAATTTTCAGATGTCCCCAACACTTCCCCTCTGATGTAGGGTCCCCTCTGATTGACCGGAATTGACACATGGCCCCCCCTCTGTCCCTGGCTATCCTATGCTGGAGCATATTCATCATCATTCCCTTCGGCATAGTCACCATGATAGTATTGTCTGCGTTGGGTATTATCGAAGTGGTTCCTTTCTGACCTGTCTTGTTGAACGTCTCTGTACTCGTCTCTATGCATATCACCTCGGTCGGGGCCCCCTCGTCCTCTACCTCGTCCGCGATTTGCTGCGTTCTGGGCGGCCAAGTATGGACACTGAGCCTTCCAGTGTCCCTCCTCTTTACAATAGGAACATTGGTTGATGCCTATTGACGGGGCTCCTCCTGAACCCCTTCCTGTCCCCGCCCCTCTCGTCATTGGGCCCCGACCACCTCTACCTCCTCCTTGCCCTCGAACCACTTGCTGTAACAGTACTCGGGTCTTCAGATCCTTAACCTTTTTATCCACCTTATCCTTATTTTCATTTTCTCTATGCTCGTAGTACTGGGCCATGCTGAGTATTACAGACGGGGAAGAGGTAGTCCAGGTACTCTCTGCCGCCTCCAGTCGTGCTGAAATTTCCGGAGCCAGGTTCGTAACGAACCTGTTAACGAACAACCTTGTGCCCCCTTCTGTGGCCAAATCTTGTCCACTAAAATCAATAAAAACCTCTTCGAACCTGGTAAAGAAGTCGGACACACTTTCGTCCTTCTTTTGTCTACAGGCGGACAGTTTATCCCAATCGACTTTTCGGGGTGGGATCAGAGTATGCATAAAAGTTATTATTTTCGCTGGAAGAGAAGTTATTTCCACTCTTGGTTTGTCCCCTGGCTTGCGATCCTGGTCCCAGCCTCTTAACTCCTCCCACGTGCCACCAAATTCAGCATGATTAGAATCGTGCACCTGTCGCCATATATCAACCGGTACTAGTAGTCCGAAGAACAATTCAACATCGGCTAAAGTCATTACAGCGGACGCAGCTGCTTCGGTCAATTCTTTGTAGTACGCAGTAGGATTCTTTCGAGGATCTGGCAACTGAGATTTCAATGCCAGTACTTCACTTCTTTTCCATGGGGTATAAACCCACTGTTCCTGGAACCGAGCCGCCACCCCTTGTCGTATGATCGCCTGATTACCATCTCGTTGTTCGGGGATTTCGGGATGATAGATTGGGTGTACTTCTCGCATAGGGTATTGCGTAGTCCACTGTGGACTTTTCAAGAATAACCTGTCGCGATATTGTACCAAAGTGTCTACATTCTTAAATACTTCTTCCGGTGTTAGGCTAAATTTATGGGCCCAATCTCTGATAGTATACAGGATCTGGGGGGCTGTCCCGTCCCTAAAGCTTATTTCCCAATATCCAATGAGCGAATTGGACATTTCGTATAGCACATGTTGTTGCAGGACTGGCTCTAAATCCTTCACCGTACTCCATATGTCAATCAGGGTATATACTTCATTCCGCACCCACTTGACAGCCTGGTCTCCTAATGCTTCTTTTTCGCCATATTCTACGGATGCTCTAGTGAACAAACGCTTGCTATCTAGGCCCCCTACAGCTCCCCTCGGGGTCGGGTCAAACCCCCTGGGTGTAATACAAGCTCGGGGGGAGGATATCTCCGGCATAGGGAGACTCAAGTGCGTCTGAGGGGAAGTGATCAGTTGTGTAGACTCGGGGACAAGCGTAGCCAAGGCCCCACCTTGAGGAGAGGAAACGTCGTTATTTTGTTCATTGATAACGGAGCCCCGTTCCTCGGGCGCAGATGCCCGTGGTCTAACTTCTGGCTGGACAGGTATTGCAGGGTATATACGCTCCGGGGCATATGGTGGGGGAGGCCTTGCATTTAACAATTCCTCAATCTCATCTTCCGCCCCTTCTCTGGCTACATAACATTGGTCTACCTGCAGTTTAAACCGCCTGTCTGCAATTTCAATGTTTTGTTCTACCTTATTTTTATCATATGCGATAGCCTTCTGGGTAATAGTCTGTCCCTGCTCTATCTTCATTAATTTTTCAGATCGAATGCGTCGTCTCTTAGCTTCTTTCTGCCATTTGTTAAGGGTGTCGAACATTGACTGCCGACTGCGTTTAATAAAAAGACGTTCTTGTAAATATGCCAGTTTTTGTTCATCGAAAGACCCTGTTTTTGGCCACTGCAATTCTATATTGTCCTTAGTGTATTTATGCCACAGAGAGTTAAAGATGAGGGGGCCAATACCATGCTTACAATACATAAAGTGGCTAGGTGTCCCCTCTGGGGGGTTCGGCTGACTCTCGTCTAACCTCCCTTCCTCACTATGGACACAACCAAAACACAATTTGCTAAGGCACGGCATATTGTATTATCTAGTTTCTGGCTGAAAAGGAATTTCTCCGTTAGTACAAATTCAACAAAATTAAATATCACGTTATCCTTACGCTTTCATTCTCATGGCCATGACACCCATCATCCTCACATCCGTATTTTCCTTATACATCAGACAAACGTAAAACGTGACACATAAGTTCCTGCAATTGCAATCGAAAAAGTGGAGCCCGTCGGCTCCCACTCGTGGAGAACTCTTCTGCTAATTTATTCAAAAGGCTGCAAAAACACGACCAACAACAGTCTCGTCCTCAGACTGCCTAAAGATGGTTACACAGGTTTTAAACCACAGACCGGTCTACAGGCCATCCGACAGCATTCATGGTTCACCCCCCGAACTGTTCTGGCTAAGCCCGCGTTTCAGCGCCGCTCCAGATTTGTCCGGGTGCTACCCAATCTCAACCATCGGCTTTCCCGAGAACAGTCCGGCCGAGCAGGAACCGCAGTTCCCCTAGGCGTATAATCCTTATCTTTAGTGTACCCAGAGCGTTCGCACGTGCAGTTCCACACTGCCCCCGTCGAACCTCCGACCAAATCCTCTCTGTGACAACTAATGCAAAGTCAGAGTTTCTCCGTGACCATGGGCCACCAAATGCTTAAATCCCGTTATTTAAATCTGCATATGCAATTCAACATATAACGAGACACAACACTCACCTGGTGCACGCAGGTTTGCCGGAACGTTCTCCACTGCCGACGTTTGCCCAGTATCAGCGCTGCAGGTTCTCGGGTTGCACCCGAAGGACTCCGGCGTGGGGTTACTAGCAGCTGAAGCCCTCCGGATCGGGAGGGCAGAGCAAAACCCCAATTTCTTATGCGTCTGGTCTGCAACTCTCCCGATCAAGAGGACCCCTTTCGATGTCGCCTGTGGCTACACAGGGACGACCCCAACGCGGAGTCCCGGCGGAGTCGCCAACTGAAGTACCGAAAAATATATGATCCCCTCCCAACAATAATCATTACATTACCAAGTCCCTTATTATTACAAATAAGCAGTCGGTCGGCAGTGTAGAAGGTTCAAGCGTTTATTAGACAAACACAAACTCTGCCAGAGGAGCTCCTTGCGACCTGACCCAAAAGGTCCGCCAAGAAGACTGCTGGCACATTGTCAGCACATCACATATATACAATTGCGTTGGCACCGGCATGGCCTAACATGGAAAAATACAAATTGGTACAAGCTAGTACAGTAATAGGAAAGCCCATATAAGGCACACAAAGAGCTCCTGATTTCGCTCAGGCAGCAAGGTCAGACGGGTGACTCCCTTCTGTCTTCTCAGAGACAAACCACCCTGCACCCCTCCCGGAATGTGCTTATCGGCCCTTCCTTGGCTAACTACGACCTTGCCGAGCCTACCGAGCTGAAACAGCAGTTTCTGCAACAGTTGGTTTCTTTCCCAGGAGCAGGGCTTTTAGAGCTAAGGGAGAATAAGGCCTGTGCATGTACGATATTAAAGAAGGCCATAATATGGTATTCATATAGCGTAACGTAGCATGAAGCTAAGTGAAAGTAAATACCGTAAATACTAATTATGCATGTCTACAGTGTGAGTTTAGTGACACCATGCTAATCCTAACATATCGATTATCAATACTACGTGATCAGGAATCGATTCTGGTACCTCAGCACTACAGCGGAATTCCGGAAACAAACCTCAAATTCGAAGAAGTATTGATCACCCGGGCCCAAATAAAAAAGCTAATCCAAAAATTAAAGCCAGAAGGGGCACCGGGACCGAATGGTCTCCCAACAGCAGTCTACAAAACAAACATAAACTTCTGAGCAACATTGTTCAATCACATCTTGAAAAAAGGAATTCTTCGGGCAACATGGAGAGGAAATATCATCCATCCAATCCATAAGAAAGGGGACCGGAAAGAGACAGGAAATTATCGATTAATTTCCCTAATAGATGTTGAAGCCAAGCTGTACGCCTCGTGCCTGTTGAATGAGCTGCAGGACTGGGAAACATCGACCAACATAATCCCCAGGTTTCAAAGTGGTTTTAGACTAGGGATGGGGACAACCACTAACCTGTTTTTGGAAAAAGGGGGTGGTGATGGACAGAGTTTCTGAATGATGCAGAATACTCTTACCAAGTCACAGATCATGGTTTTAATCCATCACCTGTTTTTTAGCTCATTGCACCATCCCAGCTCAGAACCTGGCTATATGCAAATTAGTCTGTTCCTGTCCCAGTGCATGATGGGAACAGGGCAAACCAAACAACCAAGCTAATTCTTATACTGGGAAGGAAACAAGCTCCCGGGGACCGGTTTCTGGCATCACAGCCTTCGTCGGCCCGGTTTGCTTGAATCCTGATGGTGCAATGAGCAAGGGACTCACGTCTGAGTATACCCTCCCACACATAGTGTGGATAAAATCGATTTTGGAAAAAGGGGGTGGTGATGGACAGAGTTTCTGAATGATGCAGAATACTCTTACCAAGTCAAGAGATCATGGTTTTAATACATCACCTGTTTTTTAGCTCATTGCACCATCCCAGCTCAGAACCTGGCTATATGCAAATTAGTCTGTTCCTGTCCCAGTGCATGATGGGAACAGGGCAAACCAAACTACCAAGCCAATTCTTATACTGGGAAGGAAACAAGCTCCCGGGGACCGGTTTCTGGCATCACAGCCTTCGTCGGCCCGGTTTGCTTGAATCCTGATGGTGCAATGAGCAAGGGACTCACGTCTGAGTATACCCTCCCACACATAGTGTGGATAAAATCGATTTTGGAAAAAGGGGGTGGTGATGGACAGAGTTTCTGAATGATGCAGAATACTCTTACCAAGTCAAGAGATCATGGTTTTAATCCATCACCTGTTTTTTAGCTCATTGCACCATCCCAGCTCAGAACCTGGCTATATGCAAATTAGTCTGTTCCTGTCCCAGTGCATGATGGGAACAGGGCAAACCAAACTACCAAGCCAATTCTTATACTGGGAAGGAAACAAGCTCCCGGGGACCGGTTTGTGGCATCACAGCCTTCGTCGGCCCGGTTTGCTTGAATCCTGATGGTGCAATGAGCAAGGGACTCACGTCTGAGTATACCCTCCCACACATAGTGTGGATAAAATCGATTTTGGAAAAAGGGGGTGGTGATGGACAGAGTTTCTGAATGATGCAGAATACTCTTACCAAGTCAAGAGATCATGGTTTTAATCCATCACCTGTTTTTTAGCTCATTGCACCATCCCAGCTCAGAACCTGGCTATATGCAAATTAGTCTGTTCCTGTCCCAGTGCATGATGGGAACAGGGCAAACCAAACTACCAAGCCAATTCTTATACTGGGAAGGAAACAAGCTCCCGGGGACCGGTTTCTGGCATCACAGCCTTCGTCGGCCCGGTTTGCTTGAATCCTGATGGTGCAATGAGCAAGGGACTCACGTCTGAGTATACCCTCCCACACAAAGTGTGGATAAAATCGATTTTGGAAAAAGGGGGTGGTGATGGACAGAGTTTCTGAATGATGCAGAATACTCTTACCAAGTCAAGAGATCATGGTTTTAATCCATCACCTGTTTTTTAGCTCATTGCACCATTCCAGCTCAGAACCTGGCTATATGCAAAGTAGTCTGTTCCTGTCCCAGTGCATGATGTGAACAGGGCAAACCAAACTACCAAGCCAATTCAGGGAATTCAGGATTCAAGCAAGCCGGAACAGACTAATTTGCATATAGCCAGGTTCTGAGCTGGGATGGTGCAATGAGCTAAAAAAACAGGTGATGGATTAAAACCATGATCTCTTGACTTGGTAAGAGTATTCTGCATCATTCAGAAACTCTGTCCATCACCACCCCCTTTTTCCAAAATCGATTTTATCAACACTATGTGTGGGAGGGTATTCTCAGACGTGAGTCCCTTGCTCATTGCACCATCAGGATTCAAGCAAGCCGGGCCGACGAAGGCTGTGATGCCAGAAACCGGTCCCCGGAAGCTTGTCTCCTTCCCAGTATAAGAATTGGCTTGGTTGTTTGGTTTGCCCTGTTCCCATCATGCACTGGGACAGGAACAGACTAATTTGCATATAGCCAGGTTCTGAGCTGGGATGGTGCAATGAGCTAAAAAACAGGTGATGGATTAAAACCATGATCTCTTGACTTGGTAAGAGTATTCTGCATCATTCAGAAACTCTGTCCATCACCACCCCCTTTTTCCAAAATCGATTTTATCCACACTATGTGTGGGAGGGTATGCTCAGACGTGAGTCCCTTGCTCATTGCACCATCAGGATTCAAGCAAGCCGGGCCGACGAAGGCTGTGATGCCAGAAACCGGTCCCCGGAAGCTTGTCTCCTTCCCAGTATAAGAATTGGCTTGGTGGTTTGGTTTGCCCTGTTCCCATCATGCACTGGGACAGGAACAGACTAATTTGCATATAGCCAGGTTCTGAGCTGGGATGGTGCAATGAGCTAAAAAACAGGTGATGGATTAAAACCATGATCTCTTGACTTGGTAAGAGTATTCTGCATCATTCAGAAACTCTGTCCATCACCACCCCCTTTTTCCAAAATCGATTTTACCCACACTATGTGTGGGAGGGTATGCTCAGACGTGAGTCCCTTGCTCATTGCACCATCAGGATTCAAGCAAGCCGGGCCGACGAAGGCTGTGATGCCAGAAACCGGTCCCCGGAAGCTTGTCTCCTTCCCAGTATAAGAATTGGCTTGGTAGTTTGGTTTGCCCTGTTCCCATCATGCACTGGGACAGGAACAGACTAATTTGCATATAGCCAGGTTCTGAGCTGGGATGGTGCAATGAGCTAAAAAATCAGGTGATGGATTAAAACCATGATCTCTTGACTTGGTAAGAGTATTCTGCATCATTCAGAAACTCTGTCCATCACCACCCCCTTCTTCCAAAATCGATTTTATCCACACTATGTGTGGGAGGGTATGCTCAGACGTGAGTCCCTTGCTCATTGCACCATCAGGATTCAAGCAAGCTGGGCCGACGAAGGCTGTGATGCCAGAAACCGGTCCCCGGAAGCTTGTCTCCTTCCCAGTATAAGAATTGGCTTGGTAGTTTGGTTTGCCCTGTTCCCATCATGCACTGGGACAGGAACAGAGTAATTTGCATATAGCCAGGTTCTGAGCTGGGATGGTGCAATGAGCTAAAAAACAGGTGATGGATTAAAACCATGATCTCTTGACTTGGTAAGAGTATTCTGCATCATTCAGAAACTCTGTGCATCACCACCTCCTTTTTCCAAAATCGATTTTATCCACACTATGTGTGGGAGGGTATGCTCAGACGTGAGTCCCTTGCTCATTGCACCATCAGGATTCAAGCAAGCCGGGCCGACGAAGGCTGTGATGCCAGAAACCGGTCCCCGGAAGCTTGTCTCCTTCCCAGTATAAGAATTGGCTTGGTAGTTTGGTTTGCCCTGTTCCCATCATGCACTGGGACAGGAACAGACTAATTTGCATATAGCCAGGTTCTGAGCTGGGATGGTGCAATGAGCTAAAAAACAGGTGATTGATTAAAACCATGATCTCTTGACTTGGTAAGAGTATTCTGCATCATTCAGAAACTCTGTCCATCACCACCCCCTTTTTCCAAAATCGATTTTATCCACACTATGTGTTGGAGGGTATGCTCAGACGTGAGTCCCTTGCTCATTGCACCATCAGGATTCAAGCAAGCCTGGCCGACGAAGGCTGTGATGCCAGAAACCGGTCCCCGGAAGCTTGTCTCCTTCCCAGTATAAGAATTGGCTTGGTAGTTTGGTTTGCCCTGTTCCCATCATGCACTGGGACAGGAACAGACTAATTTGCAAATATCCAGGTTCTGAGCTGGGATGGTGCAATGAGCTAAAAAACAGGTGATGGATTAAAACCATGATCTCTTGACTTGGTAAGAGTATTCTGCATCATTCAGAAACTCTGTCCATCACCACCCCCTTTTTCCAAAATCGACAACCACTAACCTGGCCACCCTGGCCCTGCTAACGGAAAATGCCCAAAAAAGAAAACAACAACTATACGGTTGCTTCATCGATATAAAATCAGCTTTCGACCACGTAAGCAGGCCAAGGCTTTGGAGCAAACTAAGAAAGTGGGGGATGCCGGATTACTTAATAAATGCAATAACCGTCCTATACAGTGAAACATGGGCGAAGGTCAAACAAGGGAACGGCACCAACCTCCCTCACAAAATTGAGACACAGGACGATTTAAAACAAGGTTGCGTCCTTGCCCCCAGTCTTTTTAATTTATATCTTGCCGACATCGGACGTAATTTAGACGCAACGGAAAGTCACGCACCGAAACTTGGCAAGGTTCTTGTGCCCATAATGCAGTACGCCGACGACATAGTTTTACTAAGCAAAACCCCAGTCGGTCTGCAACGCTTAGTAAACATGTTAGCCTCATATTTAGCACAAGAAATCCTGGAGTTGAATAAAGACAAAACAAAAGTGCTCCGAATTGTGGAGGGGAAGAACCTAAAATATAGATGGTCAATCAACAACTCTGTTCTTGAAGAGCAGGCCTCATACAAATATTTGGGGATGACCATTGAGCGGGGTAATAAAAAAAAAAGGCACATACAGGTATTAAGAGGGAAGGCGCAATCATTAATTTATGCATATAGGCAACTGCAAAAGACAGTGGGAGGTCCAAACTACATGCACTTACTCAAAGTAATGGCTGCACAAATTATACCAACTCTGTCTTATGGATTAATTACATGGCTCGGAGGTGAATCAGCGATACTAAACAACTTACAAAACAAAATATACAAAGTTGTGTTCGGGTTGCCGTACGCAGCCGCGCCAGCCCAAGTTCGCTTAGAATTTGGCTTGCAAAACCAAGAAATCAGGTCGATGTCCACATTTACTAAATTCTGTCACAAGCTTTGATCTGCCCCTAGTGAGTCAATGGACAATCTATGCTGGGAGGAAATAAACTTTCAGGAAGCTAAGCCCAACACCACCCAATGGGGAAAATTTCTCAGCACAAGTTTAACAACAATGGGCCTACACGAAGTGTGGAAAAAAAACATCGACCACAAGCAGTTCTGCAAAGTGTAAACAGGTCAGCAAAAAGGATTTCTTTGCTCAAAGATAAAAGAACCCTAACTAAACGGCGACACGCCTGGACAGTAGTCAACTCATACATCACCCAAAAACCACAAGCCTATCTAGCTTTAACACTACTGCCAACATTTAAAAAAATCGTTGATAGCGTATAGATTTGGCATGCACCACTCAAAAGATCTAAGGCCTTCTTGGAAACAACAATTCGAAAGCACTAACTGCAGATTATGCGGATACAAGGAGGAAACAGTGGCACACTTGCTATGTGTATGCCCAGCGTTGCAGGCCTTAAGAAGAAGATATCTACGGGCAATTTTCAACACATTGAAGATCCGTACCTGCAGGCAGGCGGTGATATGCTGGCTGAGTGGTGCTTCACCTATTCTTTCATGCCGGGGAGTCAAATTTATGGCGAAGGTAACAAAGCTGTTACAAGACTCGGAATAGATAAAGGCATCTGCTGCCCTGAATAAAAAGTAGATCAGGGACTGATCACTGGGTGATAAAGGTCATCCAGTGAAAGACTTGATATTGACAGAACCAGTAAGTTTTAACCCAAGACACATGACCACAGAGCGGTCATTTTCGGAGACAGATTATTCTGATTTTTCTTCACTTATATTAGCCTTTTGTATTTGCTGTTGCGTTGTTTTTAATTCTTACAAATATTGTAAAGATTTTAATTAATCACACAATAAAATGATGATGAAGATGATGATGTTACCAACTACGGGTCAAAGAGGGATTCCCCATGCCTGCCCACTTTGTTCTTGGGTGCCCATGCCACCATCTCCCTCCCATCTCTGCTTGCCCATGATGTACACAGATTCCCATTCTCCAAGACCCTGCTGTTCCCATTTTTTTGTTTCTTTTTATCGCCTTTTATATAGCGCAAACAACACCAGAAGGTATTAGAGTGCTTTACATAAGCACCAGTTGCTTTGCATACCAACAGATTCAGTTGTAGTGTTGCCAGATTTCTTCACTACTTTTAATCCCAAAAGCAACCAAATACTAGCCCAGAGTAGCCCATTGTTATCACTCCACCACCACTTGGATGCTAATGACAAGGGTAACTCGTCATGAAGAGCCCATTCATTTCAATGGAAATTACATTAAATATCTGGAATTGCCTTAGCACTAAAGAGGTTAATGTATGTGTAGCCTGACCGAAACATTAAAAAATTTACTTCTATTTCAAGGATCATATGTTTAACGTCCACATTATTCAGACTACCTACATTTTGTGCATGAAAATCAAGTTGGTCTGTCAGGAAAATTGTCACTCACTTGATATCTCAAGATGTGGAGCAAGCTAACAAAAAACTTTCAGGGTCCGATGGGGACTGCAACTGTGGAAAGGCTCTTCAGGGGAAAGGTGCTCTTCAGCATCAAGGTAATTTTGCATACTCACACCAGGCACCCCCCCCCCCAGAGTTACTGGAATATAGGCCAAAGCTTCACGTTTGTCCACACTTGTTTAAATGCTCCAAGAGCAATTTAAGGGTAAAGGCTGAACATCTCTTTACAGATGCAAGTTACGTATGGCTCGTACTTTTTGGTACTCATCAGAAGAAAGCAGTCCATTGCATGGGGTGCACAACTTGCTGCTTAATATTCCTGTAAGCTAATACCCAATAAAGTGAAAGTGCACTCTGCAGGCTAAAAGAATAATCTCCATCCCCTTTTCTTTGCCATAAAAAGGTATGGATCCTGGTTCAGGCAGTGGGAAGTTCAATTATGCAGAATAGTTCTTCTAGGCATGGCACTGTAAAGAGTAGCATCATCCTTCAGGGTCTGGCAGGGGCAAGTTGTGGTGCACAAAAGCCTTCTTTTGGGCCTGGCTCTGCCATGAATAGCAGCATCCTTCAAGGTCTGGCAGTGGAAGTTTAAGGTGTGCAAACTATTCCCGCACTGCCAAGAATAGGATCATCCTTCGGAGTCTGGCAGTGGCACTGTGAGGAGTAGGATCATCCTTCATAATCTGGCAGTGGCACTGCCAAGAATAGCAGCATCCTTCAGGGTCTGGTAGTGGCAGGTTAAGTTGTGCAAAATTGCTCTGGCTGTGCAAAATGTAGCAGCATCCTTCAGGGTCTGTGGCAGGATGTGGTGCACAAGTATTCTTGACCTGCCACTGCCACGCATAGCAGCATCCTTCATGGTCTGGCAGGTTACAGTGTGCAAATTTGTTCTGGCACTGCCAAGAATAGCAGCATCCTTCAGGATATGACAGTGTCAGGTTGGGATGCACAATTGTTCTTCTTGGCCTGGCACTGCCATGCAAAGCAGCGTCCTTCAAGGACTGGTAGTGGCACTGTGAAGACTAGCAGCATCCCAGAGTCTGACAGTGGCACTGTGAAAATTAGCAGCATCCTTCAGAGCCTGGCAGTAGCAGGTTGAGGTGCCCAAGTGTTCTTTTTGGCCTGGCACTGCCAATTATAGCAGCATCCTTTAGAGTTTGACGGTGGAAGGCCGAGGAACACTAGCGTGTTCTTCTGGGTCTGCCACTGCCAAGAGTAGCATCATCCTTTAGGGTCAGACAGTAGTAGGTTAAGGCAAGAGGACATTACAAATGCAACATTGAGTCCTTTGGAACCATTGCAGCAACTCATGTGCTGTGGAGGAATTTGCATTTGGAGCTGCTGGTGTTCCACATAAACACCCTGATGATATGTAATAAACTCTGTAGCCCAATTTGGTATGTGAAGTCTTCAGTGTCAGGACTGCTGTTAGTGAACAGTGGTTTGGATAAGCTGATTAGCAAGTAAAGCAATTAATGTGTACATACTGCTGTTGAACTTTGCCAGCAGTTCCAGGCAACGCCTGAATGAAGATGAATTGGCGCCAAAGCGCTTCAGTCCAAATTTTATAATAAGTATATTTGCTGGAAGTTTAAGCCCCATTCTGTTACGGTTCTCATTTTTAATCAGCGTAATTTGTGAGAACACAGGGGCATATTACCAAGGGTGGAGATAGGCAATTATTGCCGGTTTAGCGGCCCCCACCCTTGTGGCGCACCGGGGGATTGCCCCGTGCCCGCAACGGCCAGTCCGGGCCTGACGCCCATGGCCAACTCCTGAAATCGATGATTTGTAGCAGCATCTGTATAATTGAATATTACCATCCAGAAAGATTCCATGCCTGATGAGGTATTGAATGAACAGGAAGTCACTGTTTGCCACTGCATTTCTAAGACGTGTGTTTGGAGTGTGAAAAAATCTTTAGGCAAGTCAGTAACCAGAGGTTTAGATACTAGGTCTCTCTGCAGAGCGCACAGAGAAATGGTGGCAAGTGCCAATTGTGATTGAAAGTGAAAGTGTATGATGGTATTACAAAGTTGCTGACATATTAAAAGAACCAAGGTGTTTAACAGTGTTCTGTTGGGGGCTGGGCTGCTGGTCGGGGACATTTATTGAGAGGGCCCTAGAGCTTTAAGGTTATGAACAGAGTTCCATACCATTTAGCCTCCAGCTCATTGAAAGAACTGTATTTTAGGAGTACACTTCCCACACACAAGTTAAAAAAAATATAGCTACATGTCTAACCACTCATTTCTCCACAAAACACGTTTTTAAAATACACAGTAGTTGAGGTTGATGGATGTTAAGAGTACTACAGAGCCAAGACCTGAAAATATTTGCTATGTAAATTGAGATTCTCATATTACCATGACTAGAGAATCTGGATTTCATTAAAGACACAGAGGCTGACATTATGCATTATTCCTTTAATGCAGTCCAAGCAGCTGCTTACATCACACTAATACAAGGTTCCAGAATAGAACAATAGCAACACATGAAAGGCATGAGTCATCAACAATCTGCCTCTTTTAAATGTGGAAGAAAATAAGTTCATGAAACTTGAAACATCAAAACGTTCTTCTGATAAGCAGGATGAAGGAGAGGGAAGAACGAAGGTAAAACCATAGGTCAGACGATACGCAGTTAAGGAGCGTTACCAGGAAAGAGAAAGAAGTAAATATCTCTTAAATGTAAAACATTGTGTAAAGCTTATCAAGCTAAAAGAACAAGAGATTAAACAAGTACTGTTAATAAAAAGTACAGTAATAAACTTTAACAAATACAGCATTAAATCATTGTAAGACCACCAAGGGGTGGGATGGGAGGGATAATGTCAGCCTCCGTGTCTTTAATGAAATCCAGATTCTCTAGTCATGGTAAAATGGGAATCGCAATTTCATTACAAGAACGGAAGCTACATTTTGCATGTTGGTAGCTTGTAAAATAACATCAGACATATGTTCAATAGGCTTGCAATAATGACGTGCAAAGTTGCTAGCATTTGACCAGTCAGCAGCTTTGAGAATGTTGTCCAACTTACCTCCAGACCAGAGAGATTTACTGGCCATAGAACCTCCGAGGGAGTGAGCTTGAAATTTCTTTAAGTCAATACCTGCTAAACTCATAACAGTCTTAACCCATCTAGCAATAGAAGTCGAGGTTATGCCTTTGTGGGGTTTTACAAAGGATATAATTGGTTAATATCCTGAGGGCGATGGGCAAACATTCTGTGATCATACTCTCTCATGCAGTCCACAACACAAAGTTTTGGACATAAATCAAAATGTGGGTAAAATATTGAATCAGACATAGTCTTTGTTCTTCTATAAATCTCAAATTTGACTCCGAACATGTCATAATATCTATTCGTAATCTCCAGGGCTTTGACATCAGGAACCCTTCTGCATGAAATTAGGCATAGTAGAGTATCCAGCTTAATGGAAAGGATTTTTTTTATTGAGGAGAGTATTAACAGGCCAGTTATTAAAAAGGTCAAGGATTAGTTTGACTTCCCAAAGACTTTCCTATTTAGGTTTAGGAGGTCTTCTTAAACAAATGCGTTTCATCTTTCTACAAACAATGACATTTTTACCTACCGTTTTACCATTGACAAGGACATGACCAGCAGAAATAGCTGATCTATGGGAATTGATAGTTATATAGCTGATGCCTTTATCAAATTGTTCAACAAGGAAGTTAACTATGTCAACAATAGGTGCTTCGAAGGAATCCAGGTTCCTTTCCAGGCACCAACGTACCCAGATTCTCCATATGTTATAGCTGTAGTAAGTGCCTGGGGCCCAAGACTCTCTGAGGAGAGTTGCCGCTGTCACAGAAAATCCTGAGATTTCATTGGATCTCCTGACAGTATCCAGGCAAGAAGGGTTAAACTCCCGTTCTGAATTAGGGGCTGAACTTCTCCACCTTCATCTGCAAGAAGATTCTCTATTGTAGGAATTAAGAAGGAGGGGTTGCAAGCTAGTTCTAGAGTGGTGGGGAACCATGCTTGGGATGGCCAAAAGGGAGTTATTAGGACAAGGAAGCACTGAACCTGACTCACTATCTGAAGAACTCTCTGAATCATGGCAAAGGGAGGGAATGCGTATAACTTGGCTCCATTCCAAGATTGTAGTAAGGCGTTGACTGCTAGAGAACCCAAGTCTGGCATCCAGCTGAAGTTGTTCTCCAGTTGAAAGGTTAGTCTGTTCACAAATAAGTCTGTCTCTAGAGGTCCTCAGATCTTGTTTAGGGTACTGAACATGGAAACATTCAGTTTCCAATTGCTGTCATCTAACAGGAATCTTGAGTTCCAGTCTGCAGAGATGTTCGATTTCCCCAGAAGGTATTCTGCTTTGAGAGCAATCTTGTGCTCCAAACAGAACATCCAAAGTTTATTTTCTAGATTTGAGAGGTCTGCAGATTTGGTGCCTCCCAGACGATTTATATAGGTTACCGCAGACATGTTGTCCATCTTTAGAATGACTTACCTCCCCTGGAGAGAGTGTTTGAAGCTCATGAGGGCGTAAAGTCCAGCTGTTAGTTCTAAATAATTTATGTGGGTAGGTGATTCCTCTTGTGACCAGATACCACCAGTGTTCTGATTGAGAAGACAAGCTCCCCAGCCATGAAAGCTCGCATCTGATTCTAAAACAAACTCTGGTTTTGAACCAAAGATTGCTTTTTTGTTCCAAGTGCCTAGGTTCTTGAGCCACCAGGCTAGTTCCGATTTGGCTACTTGATCAAGACAGATCCAATCTCTGTACCAGAGGCCAGATCTTAGGGCTTTCGCCTTTTCCCTTTGGAGGGCCCGATAGTTGAGGGGACTGGGAAAGATGGCTTGGATGGAGGAGGAGAGGAGACCCAGAAGTCTGGCTTGCTCTCTCAGAGATAAGTATTGCTGTTTCAGGATGTGTCTTATTTCCTTCCTGATTTTGGTAATCTTTTTGGCAGACAGTAAAAGGAGACATTTCAATGTGTCTACCGTGAAACGTAGGAACTCCAGAGATCTGGAAGGGGTTAGAATTGATTTTTCTTTGTTTATGATGAATAACTTTCTAGGAATCCATCACAGCCTTCAGGTCTTTGGCTAGTTGTGAAGGATCTTGAGACATTATAAGAATGTTGTCTAAGTAAATGATTAATCAAAGGCCCCTTATTCTTAGAGATGAGGCAACAGCTCTCATGACCTTGGTGAAATTGGTAACAGTGATTTTGCCAGACAAATTGAAGAAAGGGTTGGTGGGATTCGGCCATAGGAATGGTGAAGTTAGCATCCTTTAGGTCCAGTTTGACTAGCCAGTCTCTCTCTAGAAGTAAATCCCTCAAGAGGTGGATGCCCTCCATCTTGGAGTGTCTGTAAACCAAAGATTTGTTTAGTTCTCTTACGTTTATGACAGGTTTCCAACCTTCGTCTTTCTTTGTTACAAGAAAGAGTGTGCTTATAAATCTTAAAGTTTCTAATGGGACCTCTATTATGGCTCCTTTCTGACTCATAGAGGCGATCTCCTCCTCTATTATTTTTTGTTGCTATGGAGAGAGAGTCATGTCTCTCGGGAAAGAAGTTTGTAAAGGTATGTAAGTAAAATCTATCATAAACCCACTGACAGCGTTTGAGACCCAAGGATATTGAATGATCAATCTCCAATTGTGAGGGAAATATTTGAGTCTGCCACGTACTTTTTGGGGGAAAGAAGGGGAAGGGAGAGGGGAGAGAGTACTCACTTACAGGGTTGTTTGAGATGAAGGTTCTAATTCTCTGGGGGTAGAATTAAGGCACGTTGTACTGTTGAAACCCTCTTCCGAAACCACAGGATTTTGGAAATGGCCTTAGATTGAAAAAGCAGCCGGAAGAAAGGCCCAGTCTTCTGGCCCGCCCAAAAAGGTTGGGATTGAAAACTCTGCACATATTTTGCTGTGCCTTGTCCAGGGTGGTGAAAGTAGAGACGTATTTCCCCAAGGATTTAACGAGGTCTTCTCCAAAAAATAAACCTTTTGGGTTTCGCGAGGGTTCTTTTTCTGACATGTCAGTTAGTTTGGGAATTATTTTAGTCAAAATGACACTTTGTCTTTCTGTATTAGTGCTAGCTTTGGCACTACCCAGTAGAATTAATTCTCTCTGGCTCCATCTCTTGATGAGATTGGTGTTAAGTGGGCTGCCATTGATGTGGCTGTCTTCTGCGGAATCTAGGATTATGGCTAATGGTACCAGTATGTCGAGAAGACAGTCTTGGCACCATCTCAGGGATTTTTCCATCCCTTTTCTTGGATCACGTCCAAGTTTGAATAGGAATTTAATGAGTTCAGGGTCCAAATTGGGGGTATAGCAGCTTTTATCCTCGATAGAAGGTCTAGAGCATTCAGCTCTAAGGATGTTACAAGGGTCCCTTTCTAAGAGGTTTCTTATCCAATTTTGTGATATGGTCCTGAGGAAACCACTCAGAACTTCTTGGGTGTTCAGATTTAATGGGGAAAACATTTCTTCCTTTAAGGGGTCAAGGATAATGTCCTTGGAGGATGATGGGAGTTCCTCTTCTGGATTGTAAAATTCTTGATCATGATCAAGGACATACTCATCAGGTGTGTCTGAGGATTCTATATCATTAGATGTGTTATCTCCGATATTGTAAAGAGCATTATGATATTTTGTGCCACTAGGGGCACCCAGATGTTTCGTGCCGCTAGGGACACCTTGGGAGTTCGAGATGCGAGGACCTTCATTAGAAGTTGAGGTGCTAAGACCTCCCTGAATTGATTAGGTGCTTGGACCTCTTATATTCCTCTTATCAATGTGTTTACTTTTCTTACGTCTTTTACCCCTTAATTTAGTGATCTTGTCAGAGTAGGGGTTTGGAATTTCTGAGATTTCATCCACATCAGGGAGTGACCTTTTAGAGGACATGATCTGACTTAAAGTCTCAAACATGCAGGACTTCAATTCCTTATGAAGGATTTTTTGCAGGGCTTCGTTGTCTATATTATGAGTAGTGGCAGAAGCCTCATCTGAGTCAAGGGTCAGACATGGTATATAGGCAATGTTAACTTTTAAAAAGTGGTAAGGCCCTTTAATGACAGATAATTAGGGAGGATTTCCCTTAATAATGGTGACAAAGTTTATAGATGAAGGAATGTAAAGAGAATAATTCCTCTCTTACTATAATTAATTTTGTTATAGAATGTTGAAAAGGCCAGTTAAATGAGGATTTCTTGCTAAAAAACCGTTTTTTTATGAATAAGGTTGTAAAACAATAACTACTTGCAGAGTTAAACGAAAACATTAGGTACGCTCATTATGGCATGAGGAAGTAGAACAAGGATGAAATTGAAGAATAATCATTTACACAAAAAAACAAAATATTAAGGTTCAATTAAACATCTGACAATCTTTAAATATATTCAAACAATAGAAATAGTAAATAAGCTGAAAGAAAAGGCAGGTTAATCTGGTCAGTCACGCAAGGATGGGACTAGAGAAGGGGGTGTAGGGAGATCTCTGTAAATTGGAGATCGGCATAGAGGCAGCAGGAAGAAGGGTGGGGTTAAGCCACACACAAGGGAACTTCAAAATAGAGATAAAAATGAATAATGGTAATGAAGGAAAATAAACTTTTCTGCTTGGAGCTGCATTTAAAAGAGGCAGATTGTTGATGGCTCATGCCTTTCATGTGTTGCTATTGTTCTATTCTGGAACCTTTTAATATTGTGATGTAAGCAGCTGCTTGGACTGCATTAAAGGAATAATGCATAATGTCACCCTCCGTTCTTGTAATGAAATAATACAACAAACATCATGCAAAATATGAAAAAAGTCTCTTTAGTGAGCTGAGAGGCAAGACAGTTATCATGTACACCATGTACATTGACCAATATTGTTAGGACTCTGATTAGATTTGTCATGGGCACCTCGTTGGTGAGTTCATGAAGCCCTCACCCACCAACCAGGTTGGTGGCATGCTTCATCATCGGGCCCACCCAGTGACACCTAATGTGTCCCGGGTGTGCTGCGACGCCTGATTACAGCGGAGCTGGTATTTTACTGAGAGTGCAGTGTGAGGTGTAAAATGAAGTGTGAGTTAAAACGGCTTGGCGAGGGTCCCAGTACCCGAGGGTAAATTACATTTTAATAACTGGGCCCCCGTCAGCGGTTAAAATAAGGCTTGGGGATGTTTAAGGGAGGCGAGTTACTACCTCCTACATCCATCAGTTGGTCGACATGTTTCAGCCAGTGCCTTAAACTAAATCTGGCTTTCCTCAGGACCTTTTTAAAATAGAGTGTAGTGCAGGTTAAAAAGGAGTGTAATCCAGGCTATGTGTTACACTCACTAAGGTGTTTCTCTAAGTGTGAGAGGTGGGATTCCCTTCTCATATATGCCTTTACCGACAACATTGAAGACATAGACAAAACATGTAAGAAGAGGAGAGTCAAATAGGCGTCTTCGGAACATAGTCATATACATAGAGTGCCGAATCTACAGTGCTCAGTGGGTAGACTACAGTCGGCAAAAGTGTAATGGCACTGGTGGTACCATTATTGTGATTATCGCCAATAATTGGGGGTGGTGTCGCTCAAACACGGGTATCACACATATGCTTAAGAAACAAAGTGTGATGGGGCATAAGTAAACACTCTTACGCTTAGATTTTGCAGCCAATGCTTCCAGGAGTGAAGCGGTAAGGGGTTGACCCTGTAGGGAAATAATGTTGGCCACTGGGAGTTAGAGACCTGTAAGGAGGGAAAAGCGCTTACCCAGAGATTGTTGCTTGGAGGTTGTCATACTCACAGCTTTTCTGGTCAGAGCCTGCCTTGTACCTGTTGCACCGTCCTCGTACTCCGGTAGAAAGAGCTGGAGTTTCTTGTTCGTTTTTATATGCTTGCTAATTGGTTAACTATCTGCACCTGTAGCTGGGAGTAAGAGTAGAAAGACTACCCCGGGTGTGTTCCTAGCTGTCTGCTCATGGGCGGTGGAAAGACACTAGTCTCTTGCACATGAGCGGTGCTGCTTGTGTCTATTGCGCATGTGCGGGGAAAGACACTAGTCTCTAGCACATGCGTGGTGCTGCTTGTGTCTATTGCGCATGAGCGGGGGTGAGACACTAGTTATCAGTGCTGTTGCGTGGTAGAGTATGTGTGTTAAAGTCTGCAATCTGCCACGATCAATAGTGCGGGCATGGAATTAAAGGAGGTGCATTTAGCATGTGACTGAGTTCCAAGGGATCGCATCGTTCAGGCCATTGATGTGTGAGGAAAGGCGATAGATCCAACGCTGTTCTTTGCTCATCAGTCTTCTTTCATTGTCTAATGCCTGCTCAGGGATTTGTTCGATGACTGTCCATGTGAGGTCATTGGGGGTATGGCCATGGGTGGTGAAGTGGTTGGTTAATTTACTGATGTTTTTCTTACACCTAATGGTGCTTCTGTGCTCAGTGACCCTAGTGCGTATTTTGCGGGTGGTCATGCCGATATAGCGGAGACCACAGGAGCAGGTGAGAAGGTAAATCACATTACGTGAATTGCAGTTGGTGTGGCTGCGTTGTGTCCACACCTTGTTAGGTTCTAGGGTTAGAGTTTTGGTGTGGGTGGTTAAGTGACACACACTGCAATCATTGCAGGGGTAGTGTCCAGTTACTTTTGGTAGGCCCCATGCATTCAGAATGGTGTTCGGTTCTTGTGTGTTATGCGTTTTGGGACGGGTGTTAACTAGTTGGTCCTTCAAGTTATTGCTTCTCTTGTAAGCAAAACGCGGTATGTCCCACTGCCTCTGGCCAGAATTCAAGATCTTCCAGTTCTTCTTAATGAGTTTGGCTACCTCATATAGCCATGTCTGAACTGGGGTGGCTGAGTGAACTAAAGAATGGTGATGGATTAAACCCAGATCAGTTGACTGCGGGTGAGTGTTTGATTTGTTCAAACGCTCCGTCCATCATCCCCTTTTGTATCGCTTTGTTCGCCCTAAGTGTGGCAGGGTATACTCAGACGTGAGTCCCTTGTTCACTTGGCCACTGGATTCAAGATAGCCTGGCTGATGAGGATTATGAATCCGAAACCGGTCCCAGGATGCTTGTTTCCGGTCCAGGGAAGACATGGCTTGGCAGTTCGGGCTGGACTGTTCCCATAAGGCACAGGGTCAGACTGATTTGCATATACCCATGTCTGAACTGGGGTGGCTGAGTGAACTAAATAATGGTGATGGATTAAACCCAGATCAGTTGACTGGGGGTGAGTGTTTGATTTGTTCAATCGCTCCGTCCATCATCCCCTTTTGTATCGCTTTGTTCGCCCTAAGTGTGGCAGGGTATACTCAGACGTGAGTCCCTTGTTCACTTGGCCACTGGATTCAAGATAGCCTGGCTGATGAGGATTATGAATCCGAAACCGGTCACAGGATGCTTGTTTCCGGTCCAGGGAAGACATGGCTTGGCAGTTCGGGCTGGACTGTTCCCATAAGGCACAGGGTCAGACTGATTTGCATATAGCCATGTCTGAACTGGGGTGGCTGAGTGAACTAAAGAATGGTGATGGATTAAACCCAGATCAGTTGACTGGGGGTGAGTGTTTGATTTGTTCAAACGCTCCGTCCATCATCCCCTTTTGTATCGCTTTGTTCGCCCTAAGTGTGGCAGGGTATACTCAGACGTGAGTCCCTTGTTCACTTGGCCACTAGATTCAAGATAGCCTGGCTGATGAGGATTATGAATCCGAAACCGGTCCCAGGATGCTTGTTTTCGGTCCAGGGAAGACATGGCTTGGCAGTTCGGGCTGGACTGTTCCAATAAGGCACAGGGTCAGACTGATTTGCATATAGCCATGTCTGAACTGGGGTGGCTGAGTGAACTAAAGAATGGTGATGGATTAAACCCAGATCAGTTGACTGGGGGTGAGTGTTTGATTTGTTCAAACGCTCCGTCCATCATCCCCTTTTGTATCGCTTTGTTCGCCCTAAGTGTGGCAGGGTATACTCAGACGTGAGTCCCTTGTTCACTTGGCCACTGGATTCAAGATAGCCTGGCTGATGAGGATTATGAATCCGAAACCGGTCCCAGGATGCTTGTTTCCGGTCCAGGGAAGACATGGCTTGGCAGTTCGGGCTGGACTGTTCCCATAAGGCACAGGGTCAGACTGATTTGCATATAGCCATGTCTGAACTGGGGTGGCTGAGTGAACTAAAGAATGGTGATGGATTAAACCCAGATCAGTTGACTGGGGGTGAGTGTTTGATTTGTTCAAACGCTCCGTCCATCATCCCCTTTTGTATCGCTTTGTTCGCCCTAAGTGTGGCAGGGTATACTCAGACGCGAGTCCCTTGTTCACTTGGCCACTGGATTCAAGATAGCCTGGCTGATGAGGATTATGAATCCGAAACCGGTCCCAGGATGCTTGTTTCCGGTCCAGGGAAGACATGGCTTGGCAGTTCGGGCTGGACTGTTCCCATAAGGCACAGGGTCAGACTGATTTGCATATAGCCATGTCTAAACTGGGGTGGCTGAGTGAACTAAAGAATGGTGATGGATTAAACCCAGATTAGTTGACTGGGGGTGAGTGTTTGATTTGTTCAAACGCTCCGTCCATCATCCCCTTTTGTATCGCTTTGTTCGCCCTAAGTGTGGCAGGGTATACTCAGACGTGAGTCCCTTGTTCACTTGGCCACTGGATTCAAGATAGCCTGGCTAATGAGGATTATGAATCCGAAACCCGTCCCAGGATGCTTGTTTCCGGTCCAGGGAAGACATGGCTTGGCAGTTCGGGCTGGACTGTTCCCATAAGGCACAGAGTCAGACTGATTTGCATATAGCCATGTCTGAACTGGGGTGGCTGAGTGAACTAAAGAATGGTGATGGATTAAACCCAGATCAGTTGACTGGGGGTGAGTGTTTGATTTGTTCAAACGCTCCGTCCATCATCCCCTTTTGTATCGCTTTGTTCGCCCTAAGTGTGGCAGGGTATACTCAGACGTGAGTCCCTTGTTCACTTGGCCACTGGATTCAAGATAGCCTGGCTGATGAGGATTATGAATCCGAAACCGGTCCCAGGATGCTTGTTTCCGGTCCAGGGAAGACATGGCTTGGCAGTTCGGGCTGGACTGTTCCCATAAGGCACAGGGTTAGACTGATTTGCATATAGCCATGTCTGAACTGGGGTGGCTGAGTGAACTAAAGAATGATGATCAGTCCTGCCAAGCGTCACGCAACAGCCGTGACACTCACGCATTTCAGTGCGGTGATCCGCATCCCCGCACTGAATGAATTTGTCACGCATTTTGGCCACCGACGTCACCTGTGCCAGCGCACCGCCAGCAGCTGTGGGCCCGGGCTCTACAGTTCTGAGAGTTTATTATGCTGCTGCTTTGCCCGACTCTGTGTGCGCAGCCTAAACAGAAACCAGACAGACACTGCAGCAGCTGAGCTCTCTGAGCTCGTGAGCGGCGCCGCCGCGCTACAATGTATCTCTCTTCCGTTGCCCTGGAATCTAGACAGCGATCATTTCAGTCATGGGCCGGCCCGGCGCCCGGCCTGCCCGCTGAGCTCAGAGTCGATACAGAGCTGTCAATCGGTGGCGCAACAGGGCGCCAGGATCCGGATGTGCCGCCCTGGGATGGGCCGTCACGTCCGGAGGAAAGCAGCCTGCAGGAAGTTCAGAAGCGGCGGGTGAGAGAGTCAGTGCAGGCAGGTTGCGGCGCGCATGAGTCCTGAGTGACTCTCAAGCATGGCCACCCGCCGGCGCGGCCCCCTGTGCAGCAGCCCCCCCCCGCTAAAACACAGCTGCAGGGTCTGCAGCGCACCTTGACCACTACTGTGACACTGTGGCAGGCAGCTCAGCTGAGCCCGAGCCGGCCGCCGACAGGAGAGAAAACTGCGAGGGCCCGGCGGCGGTGCCCCCGCGGCGGCAGCACAGCCCAGCCGGAGCCCAGCCCCACAGTCTAGTGAGTAGTGGACCGTGACCGACAAATCGATTCGTGGCTGGGTGGCCGTGGGCAGCAGCAGCTCAGACCAACTAAGTAAGTGTCAGCCGGGTGTTCAAAATGGTTTTATTTTATTTAATGTTATGCATTTAGCGCGGACCTTTACCCCGGGGCGCCGTCAGCGCTTCACAAGAATAGGAACAGTACTGAGTGACTCTGACATGAGGAGAACGTAACATTACAATACTACAACATATTACACAAAAGCAAAACGTACGTTAATTTATTACATGAGGCAAAATAAAGTGACAGAATCGTCAGCAAACAAAAGCAAACCGTGAAACGCGGTGCTTTACAAGAGGAAAAAGTGGCATGCGTGCAACAAGTATAATAAAAACGTGTAAAGTTAGTAGAGCCTATGAACTGTTCTAAATGGCAGACAGCAAGCACTCAAACACAAAGAAGAAACGCGGCAATGTGTGCAATCTGAAGCGAAATGTACGAGGTAGCAAAGTGTGTTACAAGGGAAAAGTGACGTCACGACGACGTGTGCATGTTACAAAAGAGTACACAGGTAGAAGGAATAGATAATACTGCAATAAATAGCAGACACATTCAACAGCACAAGAACAAACGTTACATAGGCAATGGTGGCACTCGTGCAAGTGTCTAAAGCAAACAAAATGTAGGAGGTAACAACAAAGTATAATGTTACAAGAGAAAAGTGACACTGAGCAAGAGCTCTGAGCAGCTGGTAACTTCTTTGTAGCCGCTTGCCTCCCCCGTGACATGCGTTTATAAAAAAAAAAAAGGCAGAAAGAGGCTGCGAATGAGGCAACGGTAGTTTTCAAAGAAATTGGGTACCGGTAGGCCAGCCAGCCTGAAGGTGAGGCACTGTCACACAGCAGCACCTACGGTATGTGAAGTGTTTGCACAGTTATGGGTGTGGGATTGTCCTCCCAGGAGCATGCCACGCGCATGCCTCCAGAGAAGCAGGTAGAGATTACGGCTTTTTACTCGATATTTTTTATTTATGCAAAAAAAACTATACTTTCGAAAACCGTTCCCAAATTCTCCTGTGGATTTTGATATTCGCATTACGTAGGTGTTCAGAAAGTCTCTGCTGCTCTGGCTCTTCATCCTGTCTGAGTGTGAGGTTTATCTGCAAAATGATATAATCTGCATGTATTTAGTCAGTTTAATCTGCAGGCCGAGCAGCAGGGCTGCTCTGTGAGTCTTCCTTCAGAGGTATTGGGCACCAGTATGAAAACGAAACAGAGTGTTTATGTCTTCAGCTAGAACCATTACCACGACGGGTGGTGGGTGTTTTGCCAGGCAGGGCGCACAGTTTGTCTCTGTCTGCTCTCATCATGTGTGTGTGTGAGGGGCGGGGGGGCGTTAACGACTCACACAGGTATTTTTTTGCCGGCAACAGGGTCTCTGAAAGAAATCGTGAGGGTGTTATGCAATTAATAGCCCGGGTCGGGCCGCATGATCCTCCGACACAGAGGCCCGCAGCGCAACAAGATGGCCAGGCAGGTTACATGAAGGGCATCGAAGCCTCTCTTTAGAGCACATAAAAAGTGAACCATTTTACGTGGGAAAGAGGATATACAATATAGGTATGCAGATGGGGAATGGAGATCCTGTGAGCAAGAATAAGCACACACCATGGTCCTCAGCATTCCTCTATCAGTGGCGCCTCGTGCCCCAGGCGGGATTACCCTTGAACTGTCAAGTTTTTTTTATGCATGCATTGCAGCATGCTTTTCGAAAGAATCGGCTTTCTGTGGTCCGGTAATCTTGGAATCATCTCTCAGAAACTGGGAAAGAGCTCAGTGTTTGAGCAATTTCCACCGACTCGGAGAAGAGTCTGAAACTCAAGCTGCCTACTGTCACTTTAAATGTAGAGCACAAAGCAAACATATAAAGGATTACTTGTCGCCCCTGAACCATTACTGCTCACCACTCCCTGGCAACCTCAATGTCCAGAAGTATTTCGTTTATCCTAGCATGCGTGTACTAGGTTAGAATGCACAGTGGAACCTATGGGGCACATAAAGACGAGGACCCTCAGGCAAGAGATGGAACTCGCGTTGAATGACTCACATTTGGAGGCCCACTGACACTACTTATCACTGTACTCGAAAGGTGCATGGCGCTCTCCAGCTTCCAAGGAACAGTATAGTAATTCGCAGCAGAGCACATCAATTTTCCATTCCAAAACTGAGATCTTCTCTCTAATTCAACTGAGCTGGCCAGCGCACGAATGGCTATATTTACTTGCTGCTATAGCCATGTCAAGTGCCTCACATTTGCATTTCCACTTCCATTTCTACTTTGGCCATCCCTCTCTCTCCGCCAATCTCACCTATACCCCTTCTTATTTTTACTCTCTCCCTCTCTCCTCCTTTTGTCTACCTCCTCCCCTCTTACCCCTCTCCCTACTTCCATTGTCTCCCTCCTTGTCTCGCTCTCCTCTCCCTCCTTCAATTTGTCCTCTTCTTCCTTCTCATCCCTTTACCTCCACCTTTTAGAAATGTATACATACATAGTCTGCAGTGAATGTCATGTGATGTCTTTATGAACAGCCTATATTCTACAGCATGTTGAAAACCGGACATGTTCAAAACAGCATGATATGCACTGCCACTGTCCCTGTGACTTTAGTGCTAAAAGAATGATAATAGCTGTGACCAAGTGTGTGTTTCTGTGCCATCCATTTGTAGTTTATTTCTCGAAACAGATTTCTGACAGCCATAAACTATCATCTATGTTGAATGGGAGATTATTGCACCGGCATCAGCCTGTGAAGATAATGCAGAATGGTGCTAGGCAGTCTGTCTGTGCATGTGTCAGCTGAGACAGTGTGACACTTAGGCAACTGAGATGGCTCAGTGGTTAACTTGTTCATGTTGGTGCCTCACACATCCATCCTTCCGGTTGTGCCAGGTCCCATGTGGACAGAGACCATTTCTGGTGCTTTGCAGCACTTTTAAGCTGTTCTTGGAGTATCTTGTTGCTCAAATGGGTGTAATTTCTGATATTTACATGTTTCCCACATCTTCATTGCTTGATTTTGTTTGCGAGAAAGTGTCACTCCTAGTCGTTGAAATGTCACTCATAATTACACCGATATTTTGAAAATGTCACACATAGCAATCTGAAACCTTGGCAGCTATGGATGATGGATTAAACCCAGATCAGTTGACTGGGGGTGAGTGTTTGATTTGTTCAAACGCTCCGTCCATCATCCCCTTTTGTATCGCTTTGTTCACCCTAAGTGTGGCAGGGTATACTCAGACGTGAATCCCTTGTTCACTTGGCCACTGGATTCAAGATAGCCTGGCTGATGAGGATTATGAATCTGAAACCGGTCCCAGTATGCTTGTTCCCGGTCCAGGGAAGACATGGCTTGGCAGTTCGGGCTGGACTGTTCCCATAAGGCACAGGGTCAGACTGATTTGCATATAGCCATGTCTGAACTAGGGTGGCTGAGTGAACTAAAGAATGGTGATGGATTAAACCCAGATCAGTTGACTGGGGGTGAGTGTTTGATTTGTTCAAACGCTCCGTCCATCATCCCCTTTTGTATCGCTTTGTTCGCCCTAAGTGTGGCAGGGTATACTCAGACGTGAGTCCCTTGTTCACTTGGCCACTGGATTCAAGATAGCCTGGCTGATGAGGATTATGAATCCGAAACCGGTCCCAGGATGCTTGTTTCCGGTCCAGGGAAGACATGGCTTGGCAGTTCGGGCTGGACTGTTCCCATAAGGCACAGGGTCAGACTGATTTGCATATAGCCATGTCTGAACTGGGATGGCTGAGTGAACTAAAGAATGGTGATGGATTAAACCCAGATCAGTTGACTGGGGCTGAGTGTTTGATTTGTTCAAACGCTCCGTCCATCATCCCCTTTTGTATTGCTTTGTTCGCCCTAGGTGTGGCAGGGTATACTCAGACGTGAGTCCCTTGTTCACTTGGCCACTGGATTCAAGATAGCCTGGCTGATGAGGATTATGAATCCGAAACCAGTCCCAGGATGCTTTTTTCCGGTCCAGGGAAGACATGGCTTGGCAGTTCGGGCTGGACTGTTCCCATAAGGCCCAGGGTCAGACTGATTTGCATATAGCCATGTCTGAACTAGGGTGGCTGAGTGAACTAAAGAATGGTGATGGATTAAACCCAGATCAGTTGACTGGGGGTGAGTGTTTGATTTGTTCAAACGCTCCGTCCATCATCCCCTTTTGTATCGCTTTGTTCGCCCTAAGTGTGGCAGAGTATACTCAGACTGTGAAAAGGTAGAGCCGATGTCGACCAAGAACCTTCAGTGTTTGCCCGGCGTTAGCCGCCTCTCATACCATCCGATATTACCAAACAAAGAGGCAGGTGCTGGAGACAGGAAGGCAGGAAACAGGAGTTTATTCCGACGGAGCAGAACACGTCAAATCAGACAACAGGGTATCTTCTCGAGGTGCTCTAACCGCATCTCTGAGGCCTGGCCTCTTATACACAGGTTTATGGTTTTATTACATACACTGCATCCGTAATGTTTCTTTGAAGGACAGAAAAGACATCCTCGGAATCTCCGGTCCAGGCCCGTTCCCACACACATCTACAGTAGAGTTCCCACCCCGATCTCAGCATGTGGTGGTTATCGCGCAGCTGGACATTCCGCTGGGAACGGGGATGTGTGTGATCAGTCTGATCTTCGGGGTGCGAAAGCATTGATTAATCCCCGCTCCTTTGATGTGAGGCGAGGTCCTACTGTAGGGGGCAATAAACTGCATCTGTTGGGCTAGGTGATGGCCTGGGATCAGGCCGGACAATCGGGCAGGGAGAAAGAGGTTATCAATAGGGCCTGTTCTTTGAATGAGATGAAAGAGCGAGGGGGTTCAGCACGGGATGTGGCTCGGAGACAGGGTCGCGTTAGAGGTGCGTTTATGGCCCAAGCAGGAGAGACGGGGGCTGTCGGGGCGCGGGGGAATGCTTGCGAGGCCGGGGAGTGAGGGGGAGAGACGCGCAGGCTATTGGCAGTGGGCAGAGAGGCCACGACACACAAAATGGCTGCCACTTACGTGCATGATGGGGCCTAAAAGGGACAAGATGGCGTGGCCACTGTTTCACGATTTTCACTTTACTTTCAACAGTGGCTGTGGTGAACATAAATGAACGCCGCTTATATATACCTAATTTTAGTCATTTTCCACAGTCCCCAGTTTTTATCATAAGTTAGTTCATTCCTGTTCATGTCACAGGTGAGGATGCACAAGCTGACATTAGTTATACAATTCGCTTTGGTAGCCCATATGCATTACAGGTAGATGGAAATAATTCTGCTATCAATGCAGACAGAATCGCACATAACCATATGTAGTCAATGTGATGGGCGGGGAGACAGTGCATACAAAATTACATTAGCTGCGTCATACGTTAGACCTTGGAGGCGGGGACATTACTTTAGACGATGTAGGAGATTCGTTCGAATACAAACATGATGTCATACAAAAAATTTTCTGGCAGGATAAGGGCTATTATCACTTGAGGTCTGGACTCCATGGGGGTCAAAACTAGACAGCATGTTCATGTGCATAACTGGTGTTCTACAATCATCAAGATACAGAGTTAACGCCTTCTTAGTTATCCATGTACAGTTGAAAGTGACCGATGTAAGGTTTCGAAAGCTCAATTGGGTGGTAATCAATACAAAGCGGTTGGGAGAGAAATTCAACTTAATACAAGGGACAGTCAAGGGGTGGTAATGTTCAGAAAAAGGGTTCGTCTTTCCAGTGTCTTATTACAGCGAGCCATCACTGGTAGGCTCTCATTGTTTTTCTTCTTTCGTTGGCACTGTTGAGCACCGGCGGTGGAGCTATGCGTCCAGCTCGGATTCAGATTTCGCGTTGCAGGGTGTGGCCACTCTTTGCTCTCGGACCACAGTCCTGTTTTTCCTGTTACCTAACTAATCTACCATAGGTACTTTAGTCGGGGTACCCGTATTCCCTTCTTCTTTCGGGACAAACCCTATTCTATCTTTTGTGCTGTGTTTTTTTTCTTTAAGTCAAGTTCAAAAACTCCATATGGAAAAAGGGGTGATGGGGGCGTGCTTTGGGAGGCCGAGGGAAAAGAGGGTGGAGTGGGATCAGGTCTGAAACGGACCAAGGAGGGCAGAAATTTCAAGCAAGTGGGCCCATCAATCGGGCACAATGGGCTGGGACTTTCGGCACGAGCTCATCAACAAGCAGGGGCTTCTGGAAAGCCCTTCTTTCCTTCACTTTCCACGTTGAGAATGGTGCCTTGTCCCGCAACTCTTTGCTCTGTGGCTCCACCTTGGTCGAGGTCATAGATATTCCCCGATCTGCAGCCAGGCTGTGCGTCACGTCCGGCCCCTCTCCTCCGACGACCGCACGTTATCTTTAAATGAGTACAAAAAACAAGTCTTAGAGAACTGGCAGGGGAAGATGTTTACACACTTTAATTTCTCTCCCAACCCCAAGTAGTTGGGGAAACGTTTATTGGTCACGATAGGGTGGATGCTTAGTAATCCTTACATCGTTTATGCTGTTAACTCATGCATCATTGCTCTGGTGCAGGTCTGCAAGTATCTTTCTATTTTCAAACATCATGTCTGTCTGGTGTTTATTCCTGTTATATTCGCGAGTGTGGCAAGAAGTCTGATATCCAACAATTACATGGTTCATCGAATTCAAACCGGCTCCTCCAGTAGAGACTTGTGTTTTTCTAAAACAAATCCTGTTGAGCTATATTTTTCTTCAAGGTCTGCTAATTCATAAAAAGTGTGAAGTGCTCATTATCATGGGCTTACAGCTACTTTTTCCAGGGAAGGACATACGTTAAGCATTTTTTTTCTTTTTCTTTTCTGACAGCAACGGCTAACTTTGATCAGTTTTTGGACGATATATCTTTAAAAACAAGGTCATCAGCTACAGTCTTTAAGATTTTCTGGGACGGCTGGTTACAGAACTGGGACCATTCTGGAAAAACGGGGAAGTTTCGGACATTCTACTTTTGTGCAATGGGCGGTGGTAATCCAAATGATGAGGGTGGTGTTACTAAAGCACTAAAACAAAAGCCACTGACATATAGTTCCCTTATAAGGGCCAGATTAGGGGACATCAGTCGTCTTACCTGTCCTTTCTTTCTCAGCCAATTAAGTTCCATCATTTTACAGAAAGGAGAGGTAGTAATATGGCAAAATATGATCGTTTTGTTTCTGTCAATTTGTTCAAACACTGTCGTGTCTAAAGCCAATTATACCTGTGCCGGCGAGGTACAGTGTCGTCATTTATTCAAAAGGGAGCAAGGGAGCCCTCAGAGGGAGAGAGCGTCGTGTGCACCAAATAGGCTATTAGTACACGTACAACATAAAGAGAGAGAGAGAAACGTGTATAATAATAGGTTATTCAGTGCACACACATATAGAACAGTACGGGTCGGTTTCACGTATAAAACAGAAGCTGAGGGAAAACATAAATTCATAGTTTACGTACACACAAATACCAGATAGGGTGCGACAGTACATACATCAAGTACGGAAACCTAAGACAGAACACAGAGCTATTTTGGGCAAAAGGACTTTGTCATGCATGTTGCGTATTCTCAGTATTCCCTTTAATTCATTCTGGGGGTCGAGCTCTTTGTTCTCCTTCCTTCCTAATAGTAGACAATTTTTGTTGGTAACCTCGCTTCAAAAATACTTACTCCTTTTTAATTGGTCGGACACTAGTCCAGTCGCGCTTATACTCACGGTGGGGTCTTCCAACATCTAGCAAATGATGATCCAAGCTGAGGTAAAGGAAGGGTGTCAGTCGGACGTGCGGTGGTACAATTCTGACTTTTCTATGAGGGTGGAAGAAGAAGGGGTAAATCTAAAAAATAACAATATCCCTAATATCTGGGCTGAGGGGGATTTTGGATGAACCCCAACCCGGGGTACTCTTAACCTTTCTTATTTAGTCAGCACATAAATTGACTCACTGGTGCGCATTATTTTGGGTGTACATTTGGGATATCGGTTGGGGTTGGGTTCGTCGTACTGAAATAAACCTTCGAGTTTCTGGTGTAGGCCACTCTCCCATTCGCTAGCTCCAGAGAGAGTCGTTCCTAAGTAAGGAAAGTGCTATATTTTTATTCGTCTTTCACAAGCAGGTACCATGTTCGGGCTTAATCTTCCTATCCCATTAACCGTTCGATCAACGCCTCAATCATACAAAAAGCATTCTTTTATTGACCCAGACGTGCGCCACACATACGCATTCATACCGTACAAATCAGGGCCCATGCGCACATTCATACCATACAATTTTTCACGCTCCCAGAGATAGCTCCTACATATAATGTACCGTCTCACAGAGCTAGCCTATTTTCCTCGCGTGGAACACGATGCGGTTTTAGGTCTTCTCCATACTTCAGCTGAAATTCCGATGTAACCTGCAAAAAAGAAAAAGAGGGGGGGCAGCGTTCAAAGCACATCAGCGCGCATAAACACGAAAATGTTTTTACCTACCACGTACTTGACTTATCTCTCTGGGATGCAGTCCCTTATGTCTCGGCATTGAAGCCCAGAGGAACTGGTAGTGCGGCAAAGATAACCAATGGTAGTCTGTTCATTACATAGATCGCCCGAGGGCAGTAGTACAGATCGCGTGTAGGAGAGGGTCAAAGGCCAGGGGTATTCAGTATAAGGTGGGGGGGTGACGGATTCATGTTTTCATTCGAGGAAAAGAAATGGTTTACGGTGGTATAGGGTCGTTCCTGTTCGCAGAGCATGGTATTTAAAAAAAGACAACCCTATCAATCTAAATGACTGTTATGATGCTAGTTCCATATATATTTTTCTTTTAAAACCTTGATTGTAAAAATGTCAGCATTCAAATACGGGCCTCCAACCATACAGGCCGGCCACGGGGCAGACGGGAAACGCATGAGGTAAGGAGAGATTACACTGTAGTATAGGAGTACGTAACGAGCGAGCCATTTAATTGGAAAAAACTAAACGTGACAAACGGTTGCAGGATCAGTGAAGGTGGATTTTATAATTGAAAGTATAACAGGATCAGTTACAATAAAATCGTCCATACGCACACCATGGGCGAGTATCATGAGTAACATTACTTCGGAGCTTTAATAATACAATAATCAATAGTAAAAAAACCCGACATCAATAGGGTTGTCCGCATGCCCAGTCAGTACACTTCCCCGGCCGCCATGTGCACAAAGACCGCATACATCCCCCATAACATCAAGGCTAAGTAACTAGAATCGTCATAAGGAGTTGCAAGTCCCGCCCATACTGGCGCCATTTTGGTCGAGGCCAGGCGGGTCCAGAGTATAGTTCAAATGCCTCCAATAACTAGCGGCCGGACCAGAATCCCTTTCGGCAGTTCAAAAAAATATTTTGTTAACGCCAGCAGAAGGGACAGGCGGCATGAACCGCGACTTAAAGGCGAGGAAGGCAAAATCTTCCCTACCAGGTCACGCTGAGGTCCCACCGGAACTGATCGAGTTGGCAGTCTACAGTGTATCTTAGTAATTCGGACAAAAGCTGGTGTCAGCATGAGAGCATCACCATCTTGTGACAACGTTGTGGCCACTCCGGAGAGCGGGACAGTAGGCGTATCCCTCCACATATGCGCTGAATCAGTCTTTCCTACAGCACCAGATGTGGATAAGGCGGCGGTCGCCCGGGGCAGCGGCATATCCATGGGGGATAGTCGAGCAACAGTGGCGGTTGCCCCCACCGGAAGCCCGCGGGAGTCGAGGGCCAACGACTCTCGTAGAATCTTTAAAACTGAGAGGACGTCTTCAAGAGTGGGGCTCATGCCCGAGCAGGCAAGCATCTGAGTTCCATGGTAGCCCAGAGCCATCCTCGTGGACCAGGCCCAAATCCGGGGAGCCGGCCGCCATCTTGAGAGTCCCCCCCTCCCGCAGCTGTCCTTCACCACAGCCACCGGAGCGGGTCCCCCGGCCAGTCAACCGCGGGGGCTCGTTGAGTGGAACGCTAATGGCAATCTTAGTGCGGGAGAGGAACCTCCACCTGGGGGGGGGGAGAGGGGGCCGTCCGCGCCGCCTCTCCGCGGGCGCCCCGGGCCATCTCCTGGTGTAGATATACAAAATGGCTGAACCAGGCAACAAAGGGGGGAGCCATCAGCATCAGCAGCAGGGCACACAAGTTGCTGGACACCACCTCTGGACGATCTGGGGACGGGCCTCGGCGCGTGGTGTTGCCTCCGGCCTATTCGCACAACGGTCCTCCACCCCAGGCCGCCACCGACGCTACCTCGCCGGCTGATGGCTTTTGTAGACTTTCTATAGCCCAAAGCCAACTAAAAAGTAGCCCAAAGTAGCCCAACATTGCTACTTTAAGGAAGGAGGGACAGGAACAGCGTCAAGCAGACGGCGAATGCATTGGGATTGATGTTGCAGCCGGCTGCCATGTAAATATTTGTATAATAAAACGTTTTAACATATTACTTTGCTGGAGTGTTGTATATATTTATAATATTTGCATAGGGTTTGTCGTTATTTGGGCGGGGTGGGCGGCGGAGCCGAGCTGTCTTGCGGCCATCATGGCGTCGAGCTCGGCTCTTCTCACTAGTTTCATATTTCTCATGAGGGGTTGTTCCTAATGTTTCTATTTTAGCGGGGTCAAAAAGATCCCATCAGTGGCCTACTGATTTTGCTCGATTCCTTTTGTTTTTCCTAACGATTTTTATGTTATAGTTTGCTAGCACGATACAGCGGCTAATCCGTATTTTTATATACATGTCCTTTTAGGTCTCGCCTGTCGATGCGCATGCGCATCGAGCTTGCGAGCCTATTGCGGCCTAACCACGCTTTAACTAACAAGCAAGGAATCGTGGCGATTCCTTGCAGTGCCCGTGACTTTTAAGCTCAATGCGCATGTGCATTGAGCTTAAAAGCGCGTGCACAGCCGCCCGCATTCCTCCGACACCTTTGAAGTGAAGCTTAGCTTCACTTCAAAGGCCCGGCTTCTTCACACCCACATGCCGCTCTCGCTCTCCCCGCTCCGCCCCCTCCCCTGCCCGCCTTGTGCATTTCTCCTACACCCCCTCCCCACAGCAATGCCCTCCGTCTGTTGTACAATCCACATGCCGCTCTCCCCGCTCCGCCCCCTCCCCTGAGTCATCCTGCCTGCCCAGACTTCTCCTCCCCCCTAATTACATCCCGCTTTCACTTGTTAGTGCATGTCCAGTTAACGGAGCTTCAAAAATACAACGGCGTCACTGCCTTTATCCAATCAAGAAGGTACGAGTGCTGGCAGATTTTACAGGGGTGTCCTAAACGTTTGTATTTTTTATTGGTCTAATAAATGGGGCTAGATTTGTCGGGCATAACTCCCCGCCGTCCTGAAGACTAAAAATCTACACGACGCTAAAGTAAAATAACTTTTATCTTTTTTTCAAGTAGCAGAGTACCAATTGTTTGGTGCAGGATTTTTTTTTATCCCCACCACACTGAAAAAGCCAAAAGCATACATGTTTTAGCATGTGTTTTTGATGAGGCACGCACGACTCGTTGCAAGGATTTTTGAACAATGGACTGCAAGGGACAGCTTAATTTGACTGTGTTCCTGTGATTTGCGTGCTGCATTCATGTATGTTATATCCGACTCTGAGGCTGATCCTATCTTCCTTTCCTCTTGCCAGCGACTAGCCACATTTTGGTAATTTAAGCCGCCCCCTCCCCTGAGTCATCCTGCCTGCCCAGACTTCTCCTCCCCCCTAATTACATCCCGCTTTCACTTGTTAGTGCATGTCCAGTTAACGGAGCTTCAAAAATACAACGGCGTCACTGCCTTTATCCAATCAAGAAGGTACGAGTGCTGGCAGATTTTACAGGGGTGTCCTAAACGTTTGTATTTTTTATTGGTCTAATAAATGGGGCTAGATTTGTCGGGCATAACTCCCCGCCGTCCTGAAGACTAAAAATCTACACGACGCTAAAGTAAAATAACTTTTATCTTTTTTTCAAGTAGCAGAGTACCAATTGTTTGGTGCAGGATTTTTTTTTATCCCCACCACACTGAAAAAGCCAAAAGCATATATGTTTTAGCATGTGTTTTTGATGAGGCACGCACGACTCGTTGCAAGGATTTTTGAACAATGGACTGCAAGGGACAGCTTAATTTGACTGTGTTCCTGTGATTTGCGTGCTGCATTCATGTATGTTATATCCGACTCTGAGGCTGATCCTATCTTCCTTTCCTCTTGCCAGCGACTAGCCACATTTTGGTAATTTAAGGCCACCTGAAACCATCCTCTTAGTGCTCCACCTTACATGTTGAGGCCCTGGAGCTGTAACCTCTTGACCTCGGGAGGTTATGGGTCTAGTGGTTTTTATTCCCTCTGATTCGGCAGTATCTGCCGACTTCCTTTGCAACATTAGGGCCTTGTTATATGAGGAAATTGGAAATACCAACAGGTCCTGTAAGAGGTCAAAGATCCCTTTGTGACACCAGGTTTGTCCACCGTTCTGAAGCAATTGCGAGAGGGGGCATTTATCCAGAGCCCCGCCCTGCAAATCTCCCGCCACCACTAATTGAAAACTGCTCAGCTGCCCTTTGCTGCTCTGTGGGATTCAGCTCCCAGTTCACTTGGAAAACATGTATTCCTGTTAAGGTACCATTAAGCCTCCGACCTATCATTGTTCATTTTTTCGTAGTTGTTTTTTACCCGTTTTTTGTTACTTTTCAGTGGCCGCATGTATGGCCATACTTACATTCTAGCTCCGCATGACAGTTTCTGTGTCTTTTTAAGCGCAGTAGGGACTAAGTACAACACAAATAGAATCGGTCGTCTAATGCAGAGGTTATCTCTGCAATATGTGATTTCACATTTTAAATCTGGCTTACCAGATGTCAGTTTCTACAACTAATGTATTCTGGGAGTTGCAGTCTTTTTTCACAATCCTTCAAGGAAAATATCAGAAGTTAGCTGTTTGTAAATGAGGAGCTCATTTCTGGGAGTGTGACTTGTACTCACTGCCTAATCGTGATTGAATTGTGTGCAAGGGCTTTTTTTCCATTTTAAATGACTCAGATCTGCTTAGGGCATAGATCTCAAGTTGCCATGTGTCAGTTACAAGCATATATGTATCCATGATTGTTTGTCTTTGGATTCCTATACTTATAGCATCTGATGGATATTTCTGACAACGCAACGCCACTCAACCACGCAACACCACTCAACCACGCAACGCCACTCAACAACGCAACGCCACTCAACAACGCAACGGCACTCAACCACGCAACGCCACTCAACAACGCAACGCCACTCAACCACGCAATGCCACTCAACCACGCAACGCCACTCAACCACGCAACGCCACTCAACCACGCAACGCCACTCAACCATGCAACGCCACACACACGCAACGCCACTCACCCACGCAACGCCACTCACCCACGCAACGCCACTCACCCACGCAACGCCACTCACCCACGCAACGCCACTCACCCACGCAACGCCACTCACCCACGCAACGCCACTCAGCCACGCAACGCCACTCACACACGCAACGCCACTCACACACGCAACGCCACTCACACACGCAACGCCACTCACACACGCAACGCCACTCACACACGCAACGCCACTCACACACGCAACGCCACTCACACACGCAACGCCACTCACACACGCAACGCCACTCACACACGCAACGCCACTCATCCACGCAACGCCACTCATCCACGCAACGCCACTCATCCACGCAACGCCACTCATCCACGCAACGCCACTCATCCACGCAACGCCACTCATCCATTTGCAAAACGAAAAATCTAAAACTCTTCTATTGCGAGACCTATTGCATTTTCAATGCTTGTTTATTAGGGGTGTCCCCCGGTGGAGCCGGATGATCTACCTCTAATAACGGTCCGGGCTGAACCAACTACTGAACAATGGGGGGAAGATAGGCATGACGGGTTACAATGGGGACAAAAGTCTGCACTACCTATCCTTCACTACTTTGCGGAGACTAGGCAGAATATTTCTATTCTACAGTATTCGCAAATAGGGAATACCCAAAGAGAGAACTAATTCCGAACAGTCAATGTTCGGACAAACAATCAATCAAATGAGGGATAAAAATAGGCACGACGGATTAACACGGGGGCAAAAGCCTGCGTTACCTATCCTTCACTATCTGCAAAGACTAAACAGAGTATTGCGACTCTGTGCTTGTTTGCAAATAGAGAATGATCCAAAGAGAACCAATTCCAAAACAGTAAATGCTTGGATAACAATCAATCAAATGGAGAGGGAAGCAGGCACGACGGATTACAACGGGGGCAAAGGCCTGCGTTACCTACCCTTCACTATCTGCAAAGAGAGAATACTCCTATTCTTCCCTGTTTGCAGACAGAGAATCTCTCAGAAACAATCAAATGAGTAATACTAGTATTTTCAAACAATCAAACAATCAATTCGCAATTCGTCGTGTTACACGACCTTACCCGGACCGTATGGACAGTTTCTCGTCTTCCGCTTCCAGCGCCTGATCGTCCTCTATTCTCCGTAATTGCTGTGGCACTCCTGATGGTTCCCAGTCAGGACCGTAGATCACTCGAGAGAGGTCTGCTCGGAACCAGTGAAGTTCGGATGATCGGCTGCCAGACGAGGGTCTATCGGGCAGGTGCACTTCCCGATCGTTGCAGTCGTTCACTCTGTCGTTGGGACCTCTCCCACTGGATCCACGTGTCGCTGATGGGCCCCACGTTTGGGACGCCAATTGTGAAAAGGTAGAGCCGATGTCGACCAAGAACCTTCAGTGTTTGCCCGGCGTTAGCCGCCTCTCATACCATCCGATATTACCAAACAAAGAGGCAGGCGCTGGAGACAGGAAGGCAGGAAACAGGAGTTTATTCCGACGGAACAGAACACGTCAAATCAGACAACAGGGTATCTTCTCGAGGTGCTCTAACCGCATCTCTGAGGCCTGGCCTCTTATACACAGGTTTATGGTTTTATTACATACACTGCATCTGTAATGTTTCTTTGAAGGACAGAAAAGACATCCTCGGAATCCCCGGTCCAGGCCCGTTCCCACACACATCTACAGTAGAGTTCCCACCCCGATCTGAGCATGTGGTGGTTATCGCGCAGCTGGACATTCCGCTGGGAACGGGGATGTGTGTGATCAGTCGGATCTTCGGGGTGCGAAAGCATTGATTAATCCCCGCTCCTTTGATGTGAGGCGAGGTCCTACTGTAGGGGGCAATAAACTGCATCTGTTGGGCTAGGTGATGGCCTGGGATCAGGCCGGACAATCGGGCAGGGAGGAAGAGGTTATAAATAGGGCCTGTTCTTTGAATGAGATGAAAGAGCGAGGGGGTTCAGCACGGGATGTGGCTCGGAGACAGGGTCGCGTTAGAGGTGCGTTTATGGCCCAAGCAGGAGAGACCGGGGGCTGTCGGGGCGCGGGGGAATGCTTGCGAGGCCGGGGAGTGAGGGGGAGAGACGCGCAGGCTATTGGCAGTGGGCAGATAGGCCACGACACACAAAATGGCTGCCACTTACGTGCATGATGGGGCCTAAAAGGGACAAGATGGCGTGGCCACTGTTTCACGATTTTCACTTTACTTTCAACAGTGGCTGTGGTGAACATAAATGAACGCCGCTTATATATACCTAATTTTAGTCATTTTCCACAAGACGTGAGTCCCTTGTTCACTTGGCCACTGGATTCAAGATAGCCTGGCTGATGAGGATAATGAATCCGAAACCGGTCCCAGGATGCTTGTTTCCGGTCCAGGGAAGACATGGCTTGGCAGTTAGGGCTGGACTGTTCCCATAAGGCACAGGGTCAGACTGATTTGCATATAGCCATGTCTGAACTGGGGTGGCTGAGTGAACTAAAGAATGGTGATGGATTAAACCCAGATCAGTTGACTGGGGGTGAGTGTTTGATTTGTTCAAACGCTCCGTCCATCATCCCCTTTTGTATCGCTTTGTTCGCCCTAAGTGTGGCAGGGTATACTCAGACGTGAGTCCCTTGTTCACTTGGCCACTGGATTCAAGATAGCCTGGCTGATGAGGATTATGAATCCGAAACCGGTCCCAGGATGCTTGATTCCGGTCCAGGGAAGACATGGCTTGGCAGTTCGGGCTGGACTGTTCCCATAAGGCACAGGGTCAGACTGATTTGCATATAGCCATGTCTGAACTGGGGTGGCTGAGTGAACTAAAGAATGGTGATGGATTAAACCCAGATCAGTTGACTGGGGGTGAGTGTTTGATTTGTTCAAACGCTCCGTCCATCACCCCCTTTTGTATCGCTTTGTTCGCCCTAAGTGTGGCAGGGTATACTCAGACGTGAGTCCCTTGGCCACTGGATTCAAGATAGCCTGGCTGATGAGGATTATGAATCCGAAACCGGTCCCAGGATGCTTTTTACCGGTCCAGGGAAGACATGGCTTGGCAGTTCGGGCTGGACTGTTCCCATAAAGCACAGGGTCAGACTGATTTGCATATAGCCATGTCTGAACTGCGGTGGCTGAGTGAACTAAAGAATGGTGATGGATTAAACCCAGATCAGTTGACTGGGGGTGAGTGTTTGATTTGTTCAAACGCTCCGTCCATCATCCCCTTTTGTATCGCTTTGTTCGCCCTAAGTGTGGCAGGGTATACTCAGACGTGAGTCCCTTGTTCACTTGGCCACTGGATTTAAGATAGCCTGGCTGATGAGGATTATGAATCCGAAACCGGTCCCAGGATGCTTGTTTCCGGTCCAGGGAAGACATGGCTTGGCAGTTCGGGCTGGACTGTTCCCATAAGGCACAGGGTCAGACTGATTTGCATATAGCCATGTCTGAACTGGGGTGGCTGAGTGAACTAAAGAATGGTGATGGATTAAACCCAGATCAGCAGCAGCGGTGCGTCCATTGGGGCGTAGGGGCGTAGCCCCACTAAGCCACATGGACGCACCTTGGTATTTTTGGTAATTACCTCTGTGTTGTTATAATTAGCGCTGCCGGCCGGGAATCCGCCGAGAGTGGGACACACCCGACTCAATCGGGAGTGCGCAGGGGGTGGGGCTGGCTGGGCTGCTGCAGCTTGAGTGACAGTCCACACTCAGCTGCAGCAGTACTGCGCATGACCAGTTATGGTGCCACCTTGCCCGAGCATGCGCGCTAGACTTTCCCCATAGAGAGGGACCAAGGGGGTGCTGCTTCTTACAGCAGCGCCGCTGCTGAAACAAGTTGAAAAAGGGCGAGTCGTAAATGTGCCCTCAGCGCCAGGATTGGCTACCGCTCGGAAGGTGTCAGGAGTAAAGGCGGGCATTAGCCCGGCCCTGGCATCGACCCCGGTCAGTGCGAGTGCTTGAGCCAGCACCTCTTGGTGGGACGTGTTGCCCTGTTATCTCTCCGGCCAGGCCTGCCTGCCTCTGTTGATCCTGCCAGGTCGGGTGTATCTGTGTAGGGGCCATGTTTGTTCACGTAGTTTCCAGTACCCCCTTCATCATGCAGTCGGAAGGCCGGTCGACTCGTCTCCCTCGAGCACACGGTTCCGAACTGGGTAAGACAAGTGACCGTTATTTTTTTAATTAAATTGTTTTATTATATATGAAGGTTCAGGACACATACTTTCATGGGTGCACTTACGAAGTTACGACTGTGCGAGGAGGAAGTTCTGGGGATGGCCGATCCCCTTTTGAGCAGGTCCTCAGTTACAAATGAGAACTACATGCACTTTTATTGTACAGTGGCATCTTCACACGCACTCTGTACACGTGTACCGTTTTGCCGTAAAAGTATTTAAGCAGGCCTTTTGTATGTTTGAACTGAGGATAAAAGGTGTGTCGGGCTGCATTCTGTAGATCTCGTAAAGCTGCGTTATAAAAGTCTGGGGGTGGAGGCGGTTTGGTTCTAGAGGAAGTTGAGAGATTTCCTCAAAGGGGGGACTAGTTATACTACCTCTATATTTTTGGGAGGGAAACTCACAAACCATCGAAAACAAGTGCCTGGCTGCCACCCACTCGATTTCTGTTCAAGTTAATATTCAACGGGCAGGGCATTAGTTTTCAAGACCACACAAGTCCTTTCTTCGATTCTGGATCTGAAATATACAGACTTCTCTCTTTAGAATTACATTTAAAGGACCTACGAATCCTGCATAGAGTGTTCGTTTCCTAGGGTCAGTGCTGCGTAGAACTTTCTAGGGTTCTTTTTATACTCTAGATGTAGTACCTATAAGGCACAAGGGGACTGGGCTGGGAGCTGGGGAGGAAACCTGAGATGGAGGGGTGCCATCAAAACAACTTTTGGTAAAGTCAATAGGTTTTTGTTCAGTGAGCAAACACACACACAACCTTAGCACCATGGACTTCGATTCATCAAAAATTCAGATGACGTGCAAGTGACATCACACACCTTTTGACCTCAATGCAATGACATCACAGTTGACTCCGTGTCATATGACCGTTGACCCCGAATCGAAGGAAGTGATGCCACATGAATTCTATCCTGATGGCATCACAGTAGTTCATGTTACTGAAGTGTAGCGTATAAATAAAAGTGAAACTTTATTTATAAATGACAATACAATTTACAAAAAAGAGATTTATAAACACAGTAGCGGTCATACCCACAGGTATTGATCCATATGGACCATATATTCAATATGAACTATGTTATTGATTTAGTAAACGCCTTATAATTGTTAACAGTTTTTCGCTTATGATCACTTACTTATAAGAAACCACCACACCTTTGACACATTGAGGTGACTGGCACATCATCATTCATTAGGAGTACGTACATAAAAGGGCTTTTGGTCAGTTCTCTTCATCCATAGATCTGTGCAGCAGTCATTCACATATTGCGTCTGCCCACTTCCGCACACAGCATGGAGCAAGGATCAGTCCATTTTATTCCCTTATCCAATGACTGCCCTGTGCTGTGAGTGGAGACATTTTGCCTGATATATATACACACCTGCCTAAGAAGAAGCTCACTTCAGTACCAGGGATGGTGAGCTGATAATTTACTTTTTCAATATTGTGTCCTTTTCGACTATCCTCTTACTGTTTTGTATTCATCCATATGGTTTTAAACTTTGTCTTAAGGTTACAGTAGTTCAGAGCCAATAATGCCTATTCTCTGTGCCAATAAGAAGCGCATTTCCCTGTGACACACATTTAAACTAAACTGGATTTCTATGTGTTCTATTTACACTTACCTCCTAGGAAAGGCCAATACTGTTCTATCACAGTTGTATTTGATTGCAATTTTTTTTATTTTAAATTGTTATTGCGAGCATGTTATGCCATGCTTAGGTGGCATTTTTTTTATTTTTTGTAGCATGCCCTCGCAATAATAGAGAAATAATAATTTCACCATTTTGCTGAGGTCAGGCTTATGTGCTTCACGCATTTACAACAATGAAGCATTGCATCAAGTTTAAAAAAGTGTTCATTTTATTTGTTTCATTGTATGATGTATTCTCAAGGGTGCTGCACTCCTGAATGCATTTATTTACCAAACAGAATGTAATGTCCCAGTGGGGGCTGTTTGCCGTCTGTCCTTGGCTCTGCTTTTGTCACCTGTGAGGCCAGGGATCACTAAAGATGTGCTATTGGTTGCATGAGGCAAGCCAGCTGCGAGACCTAACAACCCTCCAAGCTCAGCACGTTAGAGCAAAACACAAAGGCAGGAGTCAGCAGGAGCGGACAGAGAGGACTATACAAGTCCCTCATATGGTTCAATGCAAGTACTCGACTGGCGGTGGAAGGACACACCCAAGTAGTCAACAGTATGGTATAGTGGGCTGTTCAACGGTACATCGCAGGTAAAGACATCGTATGCCTTTACCACATATTTTTTACCATGCATGTTTTTACCATGAACATGCTTTTACAACGCAGGCCATTACCATGCATTGCTTTTATATATCAAAACAATGTATTTGTGGGGGGAGACCCCCACACCCTCAACTCCGTGGTAAAGGCATGCGTTGTAAAGGCATGCATGTGGTAAAAATTTGCCTGCTAAAAAATGAGTGGTAAAGGCACAACAAGGAAAAGACTTTGTTGGAAAGGTAGTTTGCCGGTATGATGTAGGTGAGAAATAATTACTCCACTGGCCCGAGCTGAGTCATGATTCAATTCAATTTCAATGAAAATGTATTTAGTCAATTTTAATCTATGCTTATTCACAGAAATTAAAAGTAGTCTGAGGCCAATTGCCTTGTCCACAAAGAGAATGTCAAGCAGTACACTCATTGCAGGTATTCAAGTCAAAACAGGATTCTTTTAAAAATAAAGACTTTAAAATTTTCCAGCACAAAGTTAAAACATTGCATTAGACAATTCATGAGTGTATGAAAGTGTGTGTATTTGGAATTAAAAAATACACTTGCGTTTCACTACATTTGCTGTAATCCGTGCCAAAATGCCTGCTCTGTAGCCGGTACCTTTGGCCACAGTAAATGATGTGATGCATTGTCAACAGGCATAGCATGTCCATTGTGGTGCTTACGTCACAGATTTTAGAACGGAGGGCTTTACAGCACATTGTAATGTACCCTATGGAATCTTCCACTACAGCGCATAGCCATACAAATCATTGTTTTACACTACAAAGTAGAGCAACTATTGTTTCCGTGCAGCTGTTTACGTTTTAACCAAATGTATTACCCGGTCTGGTGTGTTTTATGGCAGCGAAAACTCTCTTTCTTATACCACATACTCTTTTAATTTAATTAGCGCCAAACTGTGTCTAAAATATGTTCAGGCGTATCCTTGTAGGCTGTCCTTGTAGGCTGTTTTCGGTTAGAAGTTGTGAGAGGATGTGGCGTAAGAGCCAGAGCTACCGACTTTGCAAGGGGGAACCAAGGTTCGATTCTCGACCTTGGCTCAACCTCATGCCATTCTGGGTACACCACTTAATAAATCTCTCCGCGCCTATCAAAAATGAAATTGTTTGTCTGTAATGTAAAACTCTCCAATACCTTCGGGAAGAGTTCGCTTTGTACAAAACTGCAAAAGTAATCTGTCTTGCCCGTTTTTTGTTTGTTTTTAGAACAAAAGCTTTATTGTACAACCTTAATCTATAGACACGTCCCAGTGCTAGCAGTATGTAGACACTGGGTGTGATATGTCATGTGTGCCACATGTCGCTGTCCTGATGAACAACACAGACACACTAATGTGTGGCCTTGTCACCAGGACTGAGGGCACACCCGATCTGTTTTTCTCCAGCTGTCCGATTCGACGTGACACGCGTTCCGTTTACTAACATGAACTGCTGCTCAATAGAAATAGGGAACTTGGTGCCTGGGGCTCTGTTGGTCTGTGTGCCTGGGGGTCTGTTTTTCTGTGTGCCTGGGGGTCTGTTTCTCTGTGTGCATGGGGGTCTGTTGTTCTGTGTGCATGGGGGTCTGTTGTTCTGTGTGCCTGGGGGTCTGTTGTTCTGTCGGCCTGGGGGTCTGTTGTTCTGTCGGCCTGGGGGTCTGTTGTTCTGTGTGTATGGGGGTGTGTTGTTCTGTGTGTGTGGGGGGGGTCTGTTGTTCTGTGTGTGGGGGGTCTGTTCTGTGTTCCTGGGGGTCTCTTGTTCTGTGTTCCTGGGGGTCTCTTGTTCTGTGTGCCTGGGGCGGTATGTTGTTCTGTGTGCATGGGGGTCTCTTGTTCTGTGTGCCTGGGGGTCTGTTGTTCTGTGTGCCTGGGGCGGTCTGTTGTTCTGTGTGCCTGGGGGCCGGTTGGTCTGTGTGCCTGGGGTGGTCTGTTGTTCTGTGTACCAGGGGGCCAGTTGTTCTGTGTGCCAGGGGCCGGTTGTTCTGTGTCCCTGGGGTGGTCTGTTGTTCTGTGTGCATGGGGGTCTGTTGTTCTGTGTGCCTGGGGGTCTGTTGTTCTGTGTGCCTGGGGGTCTGTTGTTCTGTGTGCCTGGGGGTCTGTTGTTCTGTGTACCTGGGGGGGTCTGTTGTTCTGTGTGCATGGGGGTCTGTTGTTCTGTGTGTGGGGGGGTCTCTTGTTCTGTTTGCCTGGGGTCTGTTGTTCTGTCGGCATGGGGGTCTGCCCGATGGTATGTATGCATGTGGTACTGTAGGTGTGTTAGTCTGAGAGTGCATGGATGTTTACTTGCATGTATCATCTATGTCGAGTCAACATGTGCTTGGATGGTGTGTATCTGTATTTACTATAAAAGTCAAACACATTCGCTTTGCCAATATTTGGATTTCATCTCACTTCAAAAGCAAATTTAAAGTCTAATTTTATGCCCACTTTACCTCTCAGCCTTGGTCATGGTTCCTCTAGAGAGATAACGGATGCAGAAATCTGACATTAATAGAAACAGAGTGGCTGGCTTTTATCTGGTATAAATGCTATCCCCAAGGCCTGTAAGTATGAGTTTTTATGAAATTGCATTTCTGCATGTTGCCTAGCTGCAGGGAGGAGGTTAACATTGTTGTGTAGACATCTCAGTGCACAGGAGGCTGTGGCAAATTACTCAGGACATAAATACAGTGGGGAGTTCATTGCATTATTTGTAATTCTTTTCCCAAACACATGTAAACTCAAACATACTCACACATGCAAACAGCCAAAAACACCAGCACATGTAAACGCAAACCTGCTCACACATGCAAACAGCCACAAACACCAGCACATGTAAACTCAACCATACTCACACATGCACACAAACACCAGAGACCAACAAGCAGACAACCACATCCACTCACTTATTCTGATAATGGGAAGTTCCAGGCTCAAGCATGCGTACCGGAGGGCCCTAGAACAGGTGAGGTGCCAAAGATATAAAGACAACACTCCTAGCATTACAGAGTAAAGCTCATTCTCTTTCCGGTTTTTCAAAGCTGTTCCGCTTAGAAAAGGGTCAGTTCCTCTTGAGCATTCCACAAGAGTGACTCGCAGAGTAGCTACAGAAGAGTCACGTGCTGCTTCCTGGGTGTATAGGCCTATGGGGAAGGCATATGAGTCATCAGTCATTGCTTCATAGGTTCCTCGCAGTGACCGTGTGTAGGACCTGTATAATTTGATCATTGAATAGTCATATTGCATGGCTAAGCAGACCTTGAAGTTCAGATTTTTTCTTTTTTGAGTTTTATATAGCGCGAACTAGACCTGAGACATCGGGTATCAGAGCGCTTTACATGAGCACCAGTTTCGTTATAGATGAACACCTTCATTTTTTTATTGGTAGGCACGGGGAGATTAAGTGATTTGCCCTGAATCACAGGATGTAGAGTGTTGTTGCTGAGAGTCTAACCAGGTTACCCAGCTTCAAAGCCGACCGCTCTAGCCGTAAGGCTACATCCTCTCCCCTTGATTGTTGATTGTAGTCAATTGGTCACAATTATGCAGCTCTCCTGTACGGATCGCTCATAGTGTTCTATTTACTTAATAAAAAATGTTTGGGGGAAAACAACAAAAATGTTTGCCCATATAACGTTATTTTGTATTGCACGTTCTTTAAATGCCATTGTCGACATCCGCCATGCCGCTGTGTTTTTTCCTTGAAGCACATGTCTTTTCAATGTCATCTGAAATTCCTGCAGAGATTGGATGGGCCACATATTGGGTGATGTGGAGTTTCAGTGTAGAAGGACAGAGATGTAAAAGTCCCAGAACTAGGAGGCAAACATGGTGGCTTTGGTGTTGTTTGAAGGTTGTGATTGGTGGATCTAAGGTTCTGATCTGGTGTGTAGTATGGTAGAGTGTCAGAGAGGGTGTTGGGAGCCGTGTCATTTGCTGATTTAAAAGTTGTGATTGGTGAATCTAAAGTTCCGAGTTGGCGTGTAGCATGGTAGGGTGTCAGAGAGTAGGTTGAATGCCATGTCATTTGCTGATTTGTATGTCCATGTAAGTGGTTTGAATACGGTCCTGTTCTTGAAAGTGAGCCAGTTGGCCTGGTGACAGGATTCAGTCTGAGCATAATAGGACGGAATGTATGAAGCTCTTTGGTTATACTGAATAAGCAGCTACCTATGTTATGCCATCTATTAATGTAATAACTGCACTTTCACAATTGCTTTATTAACCTTCCTGCTTTCTCAAATTTGCTTGAAAATGCACGATTTTTTTTCTTTTTTTTTCAAAATTTTCTTGGGGGGGGTTATCACCCCAAACCCCCCTTTTGGGGTTCGTGCTCGCTCGCTGCGCTCGCCCGCTACGGTGCTGTATGTAAATCACTTTGCGCCCCACCACTTTCAAATGTCACCCACCGCCCCTGCAGATCAGTTGACTGGGGTGAGTGTTTGATTTGTTCAAACGCTCCGTCCATTATCCCCTTTTGTATCGCTTTGTTCGCCCTAAGTGTGGCAGGGTATACTCAGACGTGAGTCCCTTGTTCACTTGGCCACTGGATTCAAGATAGCCTGGCTGATGAGGATTACGAATCCGAAACCGGTCCCAGGATGCTTGTTTCCGGTCCAGGGAAGACATGGCTTGGCAGTTCGGGCTGGACTGTTCCCATAAGGCACAGGGTCAGACTGATTTGCATATAGCCATGTCTGAACTGGGGTGGCTGAGTGAACTAAAGAATGGTGATAGATTAAACCTAGATCAGTTGACTGGGGGTGAGTGTTTGATTTGTTCAAACGCTCCGTCCATCATCCCCTTTTGTATCGCTTTGTTCGCCCTAAGTGTGGCAGGGTATACTCAGACGTGAGTCCCTTGTTCACTTGGCCACTGGATTCAAGATAGCCTGGCTGATGAGGATTATGAATCCGAAACCGGTCCCAGGATGCTTGTTTCCGGTCCAGGGAAGACATGGCTTAGCAGTTCGGGCTGGACTGTTCCCATAAGGCACAAGGTCAGACTGATTTGCATATAGCCATGTCTGAACTGGGGTGGCTGAGTGAACTAAATAATGGTGATGGATGAAACCCAGATCAGTTGACTGGGGGTGAGTGTTTGATTTGTTCAAACGCTCCGTCCATCATCCCCTTTTGTATCGCTTTGTTCGCCCTAAGTGTGGCAGGGTATACTCAGACGTGAGTCCCTTGTTCACTTGGCCACTGGATTCAAGATAGCCTGGCTGATGAGGATTATGAATCCGAAACCGGTCCCAGGATGCTTGTTTCCGGTCCAGGGAAGACATGGCTTGGCAGTTCGGGCTGGACTGTTCCCATAAGGCACAGGGTCAGACTGATTTGCATATAGCCATGTCTAAACTGGGGTGGCTGAGTGAACTAAAGAATGGTGATGGATTAAACCCAGATTAGTTGACTGGGGGTGAGTGTTTGATTTGTTCAAACGCTCCGTCCATCATCCCCTTTTGTATCCCTTTGTTCGCCCTAAGTGTGGCAGGGTATACTCAGACGTGAGTCCCTTGTTCACTTGGCCACTGGATTCAAGATAGCCTGGCTGATGAGGATTATGAATCCGAAACCGGTCCCAGGATGCTTGTTTCCGGTCCAGGGAAGACATGGCTTGGCAGTTCGGGCTGGACTGTTCTCATAAGGCACAGGGTCAGACTGATTTGCATATAGCCATGTCTGAACTGGGGTGGCTGAGTGAACTAAAGAATGGTGATGGATTAAACCCAGATCAGTTGACTGGGGGTGAGTGTTTGATTTGTTCAAACGCTCCGTCCATCATCCCCTTTTGTATCGCTTTGTTCGCCCTAAGTGTGGCAGGGTATACTCAGATGTGAGTCCCTTGTTCACTTGGCCACTGGATTCAAGATAGCCTGGCTGATGAGGATTATGAATCCGAAACCGGTCCCAGGATGCTTGTTTCCGGTCTAGGGAAGACATGGCTTGGCAGTTCGGGCTGGACTGTTCCCATAAGGCACAGGGTCAGACTGATTTGCATATAGCCATGTCTGAACTGGGGTGGCTGAGTGAACTAAAGAATGGTGATGGATTAAACCCAGATCAGTTGACTGGGGGTGAGTGTTTGATTTGTTCAAACGCTCCGTCCATCATCCCCTTTTGTATCGCTTTGTTCGCCCTAAGTGCGGCAGGGTATACTCAGACGTGAGTCCCTTGTTCACTTGGCCACTGGATTCAAGATAGCCTGGCTGATGAGGATAATGAATCCGAAACCGGTCCCAGGATGCTTGTTTCCGGTCCAGGGAAGACATGGCTTGGCAGTTCGGGCTGGACTGTTCCCATAAGGCACAGGGTCAGACTGATTTGCATATAGCCATGTCTGAACTGGGGTGGCTGAGTGAACTAAAGAATGGTGATGGATTAAACCCAAATCAGTTGACTGGGGGTGAGTGTTTGATTTGTTCAAACGCTCCGTCCATCATCCCCTTTTGTATCGCTTTGTTCGCCCTAAGTGTGGCAGGGTATACTCAGACGTGAGTCCCTTGTTCACTTGGCCACTGGATTCAAGATAGCCTGGCTGATGAGGATTATGAATCCGAAACCGGTCCCAGGATGCTTGTTTCCGGTCCAGGGAAGACATGGCTTGGCAGTTCGGGCTGGACTGTTCCCATAAGGCACAGGGTCAGACTGATTTGCATATAGCCATGTCTGAACTGGGGTGGCTGAGTGAACTAAAGAATGGTGATGGATTAAACCCAGATCAGTTGACTGGGGGTGAGTGTTTGATTTGTTCAAACGCTCCGTCCATTATCCCCTTTTGTATCGCTTTGTTGGCCCTAAGTGTGGCAGGGTATACTCAGACGTGAGTCCCTTGTTCACTTGGCCACTGGATTCAAGATAGCCTGGCTGATGAGGATTATGAATCCGAAACCGGTCCCAGGATGCTTGTTTCCGGTCCAGGGAAGACATGGCTTGGCAGTTCGGGCTGGACTGTTCCCATAAGGCACAGGGTCAGACTGATTTGCATATAGCCATGTCTAAACTGGGGTGGCTGAGTGAACTAAAGAATGGTGATGGATTAAACCCAGATTAGTTGACTGGGGGTGAGTGTTTGATTTGTTCAAACGCTCCGTCCATCATCCCCTTTTGTATCGCTTTGTTCGCCCTAAGTGTGGCAGGGTATACTCAGACGTGAGTCCCTTGTTCACTTGGCCACTGGATTCAAGATAGCCTGGCTGATGAGGATTATGAATCCGAAACCGGTCCCAGGATGCTTGTTTCCGGTCCAGGGAAGACATGGCTTGGCAGTTCGGGCTGGACTGTTCTCATAAGGCACAGGGTCAGACTGATTTGCATATAGCCATGTCTGAACTGGGGTGGCTGAGTGAACTAAAGAATGGTGATGGATTAAACCCAGATCAGTTGACTGGGGGTGAGTGTTTGATTTGTTCAAACGCTCCGTCCATCATCCCCTTTTGTATCGCTTTGTTCGCCCTAAGTGTGGCAGGGTATACTCAGACGTGAGTCCCTTGTTCACTTGGCCACTGGATTCAAGATAGCCTGGCTGATGAGGATTATGAATCCGAAACCGGTCCCAGGATGCTTGTTTCCGGTCTAGGGAAGACATGGCTTGGCAGTTCGGGCTGGACTGTTCCCATAAGGCACAGGGTCAGACTGATTTGCATATAGCCATGTCTGAACTGGGGTGGCTGAGTGAACTAAAGAATGGTGATGGATTAAACCCAGATCAGTTGACTGGGGGTGAGTGTTTGATTTGTTCAAACGCTCCGTCCATCATCCCCTTTTGTATCGCTTTGTTCGCCCTAAGTGTGGCAGGGTATACTCAGACGTGAGTCCCTTGTTCACTTGGCCACTGGATTCAAGATAGCCTGGCTGATGAGGATAATGAATCCGAAACCGGTCCCAGGATGCTTGTTTCCGGTCCAGGGAAGACATGGCTTGGCAGTTCGGGCTGGACTGTTCCCATAAGGCACAGGGTCAGACTGATTTGCATATAGCCATGTCTGAACTGGGGTGGCTGAGTGAACTAAAGAATGGTGATGGATTAAACCCAGATCAGTTGACTGGGGGTGAGTGTTTGATTTGTTCAAAGGCTCCGTCCATCATCCCCTTTTGTATCGCTTTGTTCGCCCTAAGTGTGGCAGGGTATACTCAGATGTGAGTCCCTTGTTCACTTGGCCACTGGATTCAAGATAGCCTGGCTGATGAGGATTATGAATCCGAAACCGGTCCCAGGATGCTTGTTTCCGGTCCAGGGAAGACATGGCTTGGCAGTTCGGGCTGGACTGTTCCCATAAGGCACAGGGTCAGACTGATTTGCATATAGCCATGTCTGAACTGGGGTGGCTGAGTGAACTAAAGAATGGTGATGGATTAAACCCAGATCAGTTGACTGGGGGTGAGTGTTTGATTTGTTCAAACGCTCCGTCCATCATCCCCTTTTGTATCGCTTTGTTCGCCCTAAGTGTGGCATGGTATACTCAGACGTGAGTCCCTTGTTCACTTGGCCACTGGATTCAAGATAGCCTGGCTGATGAGGATTATGAATCCGAAACTAGTCCCAGGATGCTTTTTTCCGGTCCAGGGAAGACATGGCTTGGCAGTTCGGGCTGGACTGTTCCCATAAGGCACAGGGTCAGACTGATTTGCATATAGCCATGTCTGAACTGGGGTGGCTGAGTGTACTAAAGAATGGTGATGGATTAAACCCAGATTAGTTGACTGGGGGTGAGTGTTTGATTTGTTCAAACGCTCCGTCCATCATCCCCTTTTGTATCGCTTTGTTCGCCCTAAGTGTGGCAGGGTATACTCAGACGTGAGTCCCTTGTTCACTTGGCCACTGGATTCAAGATAGCCTGGCTGATGAGGATTATGAATCCGAAACCGGTCCCAGGATGCTTGTTTCCGGTCCAGGGAAGACATGGCTTGGCAGTTCGGGCTGGACTGTTCCCATAAGGCACAGGGTCAGACTGATTTGCATATAGCCATGTCTGAACTGGGGTGGCTAAGTGAACTAAAGAATGGTGACGGATTAAACCCAGATTAGTTGACTGGGGGTGAGTGTTTGATTTGTTCAAACGCTCCGTCCATCATCCCCTTTTGTATCGCTTTGTTCGCCCTAAGTGTGGCAGGGTATACTTAGACGTGAGTCCCTTGTTCACTTGGCCACTGGATTCAAGATAGCCTGGCTGATGAGGATTATGAATCCGAAACCGGTCCCAGGATGCTTGTTTCCGGTCCAGGGAAGACATGGCTTGGCAGTTCGGGCTTGACCGTTACCATAAGGCACAGGGTCAGACTGATTTGCATATAGCCATATCTGAACTGGGGTGGCTGAGTGAACTACAGAATGGTGATGGATTAAACCCAGATCAGTTGACTGGGTGTGAGTGTTTGATTTGTTCAAACGTTCCGTCCATCATCCCCTTTTGTATCGCTTTGTTCGCCCTAAGTGTGGCAGGGTATACTCAGACGTGAGTCCCTTGTTCACTTGGCCACTGGATTCAAGATAGCCTGGCTGATGAGGATTATGAATCCGAAACCGGTCCCAGGATGCTTGTTTCCGGTCCAGGGAAGACATGGCTTGGCAGTTCGGGCTGGACTGTTCCCATAAGGCACAGGGTCAGACTGATTTGCATATAGCCATGTCTGAACTGGGGTGGCTGAGTGAACTAAAGAATGGTGATGGATTAAACCCAGATCAGTTGACTGGGGGTGAGTGTTTGATTTGTTCAAACGCTCCGTCCATCATCCCCTTTTGTATCGCTTTGTTCGCCATAAGTGTGGCAAGGTATACTCAGACGTGAGTCCCTTGTTCACTTGGCCACTGGATTCAAGATAGCCTGGCTGATGAGCATTATGAATCCGAAACCGGTCCCAGGATGCTTGTTTCCGGTCCAGGGAAGACATGGCTTGGCAGTTCGGGCTGGACTGTTCCCATAAGGCACAGGGTCAGACTGATTTGCATATAGCCATGTCTGAACTGGGGTGGCTGAGTGAACTAAAGAATGGTGATGGATTAAACCCAGATCAGTTGACTGGGGGTGAGTGTTTGATTTGTTCAAACGCTCCCTCCATTATCCCCTTTTGTATCGCTTTGTTCGCCCTAAGTGTGGCAGGGTATACTCAAACGTGAGTCCCTTGTTCACTTGGCCACTGGATTCAAGATAGCCTGGCTGATGAGGATTATGAATCCGAAACCAGTCCCAGGATGCTTTTTTCCGGTCCAGGGAAGACATGGCTTGGCAGTTCGGGCTGGACTGTTCCCATAAGGCACAGGGTCAGACTGATTTGCATATAGCCATGTCTGAACTGGGGTGGCTGAGTGAACTAAAGAATGGTGATGGATTAAACCTAGATCAGTTGACTGGGGGTGAGTGTTTGATTTGTTCAAACGCTCCGTCCATCATCCCCTTTTGTATCTCTTTGTTCGCCCTAAGTGTGGCAGCGTATACTCAGACGTGAGTCCCTTGTTCACTTGGCCACTGGATTCAAGATAGCCTGGCTGATGAGGATTATGAATCCGAAACCGGTCCCAGGATGCTTGTTTCCGGTCCAGGGAAGACATGGCTTGGCAGTTCGGGCTGGACTGTTCCCATAAGGCACAGGGTCAGACTGATTTGCATATAGCCATGTCTGAACTGGGGTGGCTGAGTGAACTAAAGAATGGTGATGGATGAAACCCAGATCAGTTGACTGGGGGTGAGTGTTTGATTTGTTCAAAGGCTCCGTCCATCATCCCCTTTTGTATCGCTTTGTTCGCCCTAAGTGTGGCAGGGTATACTCAGACGTGAGTCCCTTGTTCACTTGGCCACTGGATTCAAGATAGCCTGGCTGATGAGGATTATGAATCCGAAACCGGTCCCAGGATGCTTGTTTCCGGTCCAGGGAAGACATGGCTTGGCAGTTCGGGCTGGACTGTTCCCATAAGGCACAGGGTCAGACTGATTTGCATATAGCCTTGTCTAAACTGGGGTGGCTGAGTGAACTAAAGAATGGTGATGGATTAAACCCAGATTAGTTGACTGGGGGTGAGTGTTTGATTTGTTCAAACGCTCCGTCCATCATCCCCTTTTGTATCGCTTTGTTCGCCCTAAGTGTGGCAGGGTATACTCAGACGTGAGTCCCTTGTTCACTTGGCCACTGGATTCAAGATAGCCTGGTTGATGAGGATTATGAATCCGAAACCGGTCCCAGGATGCTTGTTTCCGGTCCAGGGAAGACATGGCTTGGCAGTTCGGGCTGGACTGTTCTCATAAGGCACAGGGTCAGACTGATTTGCATATAGCCATGTCTGAACTGGGGTGGCTGAGTGAACTAAAGAATGGTGATGGATTAAACCCAGATCAGTTTACTGGGGTTGAGTGTTTGATTTGTTCAAACGCTCCGTCCATCATCCCCTTTTGTATCGCTTTGTTCGCCCTAAGTGTGGCAGGGTATACTCAGACGTGAGTCCCTTGTTCACTTGGCCACTGGATTCAAGATAGCCTGGCTGATGAGGATTATGAATCCGAAACCAGTCCCAGGATGCTTTTTTCTGGTCCAGGGAAGACATGGCTTGGCAGTTCGGGCTGGACTGTTCCCATAAGGCACAGGGTCAGACTGATTTGCATATAGCCATGTCTGAACTGGGGTGGCTGAGTGTACTAAAGAATGGTGATGGATTAAACCCAGATTAGTTGACTGGGGGTGAGTGTTTGATTTGTTCAAACGCTCCGTCCATCATCCCCTTTTGTATCACTTTGTTCGCCCTAAGTGTGGCAGGGTATACTCAGACGTGAGTCCCTTGTTCACTTGGCCACTGGATTCCAGATAGCCTGGCTGATGAGGATTATGAATCCGAAACCGGTCCCAGGATGCTTGTTTCCGGTCCAGGGAAGACATGGCTTGGCAGTTCGGGCTGGACTGTTCCCATAAGGCACAGGGTCACACTGATTTGCATATAGCCATGTCTGAACTGCGGTGACTGAGTGAACTAAAGAATGGTGATGGATTAAACCCAGATCAGTTGACTGGGGGTGAGTGTTTGATTTGTTCAAACGCTCCGTCCATCATCCCCTTTTGTATCGCTTTGTTCCCGCTGAGTGTGGCAGGGTATACTCAGACGTGAGTCCCTTGTTCACTTGGCCACTGGATTCAAGATAGCCTGGCTGATGAGGATTATGAACCCGAAACGGGTCCCAGGATGCTTGTGTCCGGTCCAGGGAAGACATGGCTTGGCAGTTCGGGCTTGACTGTTACCATAAGGCACAGGGTCAGACTGATTTGCATATAGCCATGTCTGAACTGGGGTGGCTGAGTGAACTAAAGAATGGTGATGGATTAAACCCAGATCAGTTGACTGGGGGTGAGTGTTTGATTTGTTCAAACGCTCCGTCCATCATCCCCTTTTGTATCGCTTTGTTCGCCCTAAGTGTGGCAGGGTATACTCAGACGTGAGTCCCTTGTTCACTTGGCCACTGGATTCAAGATAGCCTGGCTGATGAGGATTATGAATCCGAAACCAGTCCCAGGATGCTTTTTTCCGGTCCAGGGAAGACATGGCTTGGCAGTTCGGGCTGGACTGTTCCCATAAGGCCCAGGGTCAGACTGATTTGCATATAGCCATGTCTGAACTGGGGTGGCTGAGTGTACTAAAGAATGGTGATGGATTAAACCCAGATTAGTTGACTGGGGGTGAGTGTTTGATTTGTTCAAACGCTCCGTCCATCATCCCCTTTTGTATCGCTTTGTTCGCCCTAAGTGTGGCAGGGTATACTCAGACGTGAGTCCCTTGTTCACTTGGCCACTGGATTCAAGATAGCCTGGCTGATGAGGATTATGAATCCGAAACCGGTCCCAGGATGCTTGTTTCCGGTCCAGGGAAGACATGGCTTGGCAGTTCGGGCTGGACTGTTCCCATAAGGCACAGGGTCAGACTGATTTGCATATAGCCATGTCTGAACTGGGGTGGCTAAGTGAACTAAAGAATGGTGACGGATTAAACCCAGATTAGTTGACTGGGGGTGAGTGTTTGATTTGTTCAAACGCTCCGTCCATCATCCCCTTTTGTATCGCTTTGTTCGCCCTAAGTGTGGCAGGGTATACTTAGACGTGAGTCCCTTGTTCACTTGGCCACTGGATTCAAGATAGCCTGGCTGATGAGGATTATGAATCCGAAACCGGTCCCAGGATGCTTGTTTCCGGTCCAGGGAAGACATGGCTTGGCAGTTCGGGCTTGACCGTTACCATAAGGCACAGGGTCAGACTGATTTGCATATAGCCATATCTGAACTGGGGTGGCTGAGTGAACTAAAGAATGGTGATGGATTAAACCCAGATCAGTTGACTGGGGGTGAGTGTTTGATTTGTTCAAACGCTCCGTCCATCATCCCCTTTTGTATCGCTTTGTTCGCCCTAAGTGTGGCAGGGTATAGTCAGACGTGAGTCCCTTGTTCACTTGGCCACTGGATTCAAGATAGCCTGGCTGATGAGGATTATGAATCCGAAACCGGTCCCAGGATGCTTGTTTCCGGTCCAGGGAAGACATGGCTTGGCAGTTCGGGCTGGACTGTTCCCATAAGGCACAGGGTCAGACTGATTTGCATATAGCCATGTCTGAACTGGGGTGGCTGAGTGAACTAAAGAATGGTGATGGATTAAACCTAGATCAGTTGACTGGGGGTGAGTGTTTGATTTGTTCAAACGCTCCGTCCATCATCCCCTTTTGTATCTCTTTGTTCGCCCTAAGTGTGGCAGCGTATACTCAGACGTGAGTCCCTTGTTCACTTGGCCACTGGATTCAAGATAGCCTGGCTGATGAGGATTATGAATCCGAAACCGGTCCCAGGATGCTTGTTTCCGGTCCAGGGAAGACATGGCTTGGCAGTTCGGGCTGGACTGTTCCCATAAGGCACAGGGTCAGACTGATTTGCATATAGCCATGTCTGAACTGGGGTGGCTGAGTGAACTAAAGAATGGTGATGGATGAAACCCAGATCAGTTGACTGGGGGTGAGTGTTTGATTTGTTCAAAGGCTCCGTCCATCATCCCCTTTTGTATCGCTTTGTTCGCCCTAAGTGTGGCAGGGTATACTCAGACGTGAGTCCCTTGTTCACTTGGCCACTGGATTCAAGATAGCCTGGCTGATGAGGATTATGAATCCGAAACCGGTCCCAGGATGCTTGTTTCCGGTCCAGGGAAGACATGGCTTGGCAGTTCGGGCTGGACTGTTCCCATAAGGCACAGGGTCAGACTGATTTGCATATAGCCTTGTCTAAACTGGGGTGGCTGAGTGAACTAAAGAATGGTGATGGATTAAACCCAGATTAGTTGACTGGGGGTGAGTGTTTGATTTGTTCAAACGCTCCGTCCATCATCCCCTTTTGTATCGCTTTGTTCGCCCTAAGTGTGGCAGGGTATACTCAGACGTGAGTCCCTTGTTCACTTGGCCACTGGATTCAAGATAGCCTGGTTGATGAGGATTATGAATCCGAAACCGGTCCCAGGATGCTTGTTTCCGGTCCAGGGAAGACATGGCTTGGCAGTTCGGGCTGGACTGTTCTCATAAGGCACAGGGTCAGACTGATTTGCATATAGCCATGTCTGAACTGGGGTGGCTGAGTGAACTAAAGAATGGTGATGGATTAAACCCAGATCAGTTTACTGGGGTTGAGTGTTTGATTTGTTCAAACGCTCCGTCCATCATCCCCTTTTGTATCGCTTTGTTCGCCCTAAGTGTGGCAGGGTATACTCAGACGTGAGTCCCTTGTTCACTTGGCCACTGGATTCAAGATAGCCTGGCTGATGAGGATTATGAATCCGAAACCAGTCCCAGGATGCTTTTTTCTGGTCCAGGGAAGACATGGCTTGGCAGTTCGGGCTGGACTGTTCCCATAAGGCACAGGGTCAGACTAATTTGCATATAGCCATGTCTGAACTGGGGTGGCTGAGTGTACTAAAGAATGGTGATGGATTAAACCCAGATTAGTTGACTGGGGGTGAGTGTTTGATTTGTTCAAACGCTCCGTCCATCATCCCCTTTTGTATCGCTTTGTTCGCCCTAAGTGTGGCAGGGTATACTCAGACGTGAGTCCCTTGTTCACTTGGCCACTGGATTCAAGATAGCCTGGCTGATGAGGATTATGAATCCGAAACCGGTCCCAGGATGCTTGTTTCCGGTCCAGGGAAGACATGGCTTGGCAGTTCGGGCTGGACTGTTCCCATAAGGCACAGGGTCAGACTGATTTGCATATAGCCATGTCTGAACTGGGGTGGCTGAGTGAACTAAAGAATGGTGATGGATTAAACCCAGATCAGTTGACTGGGGGTGAGTGTTTGATTTGTTCAAACGCTCCGTCCATGATCCCCTTTTGTATCGCTTTGTTCGCCCTAAGTGCGGCAGGGTATACTCAGACGTGAGTCCCTTGTTCACTTGGCCACTGGATTCAAGATAGCCTGGCTGATGAGGATAATGAATCCAAAACCGGTCCCAGGATGCTTGTTTCCGGTCCAGGGAAGACATGGTTTGGCAGTTCGGGCTGGACTGTTCCCATAAGGCACAGGGCCAGACTGATTTGCATATAGCCATGTCTGAACTGGGGTGGCTGAGTTAACTAAAGAATGGTGATGGATTAAACCCAGATCAGTTGACTTGGGGTTAGTGTTTGATTTGTTCAAAGGCTCCGTCCATCATCCCCTTTTGTATCGCTTTGTTCGCCCTAAGTGTGGCAGGGTATACTCAGACATGAGTCCCTTGTTCACTTGGCCACTGGATTCAAGATAGCCTGGCTGATGAGGATTATGAATCCGAAACCGGTCCCAGGATGCTTGTTTCCGGTCCAGGGAAGACATGGCTTGGCAGTTCGGGCTGGACTGTTCCCATAAGGCACAGGGTCAGACTGATTTGCATATAGCCATGTCTGAACTGGGGTGGCTGAGTGAACTAAAGAATGGTGATGGATTAAACCCAGATCAGTTGACTGGGGGTGAGTGTTTGATTTGTTCAAACGCTCCGTCCATTATCCCCTTTTGTATCGCTTTGTTCGCCCTAAGTGTGGCAGGGTATACTCAGACGTGAGTCCCTTGTTCACTTGGCCACTGGATTCAAGGTAGCCTGGCTGATGAGGATTATGAATCCGAAACCAGTCCCAGGATGCTTTTTTCCGGTCCAGGGAAGACATGGCTTGGCAGTTCGGGCTGGACTGTTCCCATAAGGCACAGGGTCAGACTGATTTGCATATAGCCATGTCTGAACTGGGGTAGCTGAGTGTACTAAAGAATGGTGATGGATTAAACCCAGATTAGGTGACTGGGGGTGAGTGTTTGATTTGTTCAAACGCTCCGTCCATCATCCCCTTTTGTATCGCTTTGTTCGCCCTAAGTGTGGCAGGGTATACTCAGACGTGAGTCCCTTGTTCACTTGGCCACTGGATTAAAGATAGCCTGGCTGATGAGGATTATGAATCCGAAACCGGTCCCAGGATGCTTGTTTCCGGTCCAGGGAAGACATGGCTTGGCAGTTCGGGCTGGACTGTTCCCAAAAGGCACAGGGTCAGACTGATTTGCATATAGCCATGTCTGAACCGGGTGGCTGAGTGAACTAAAGAATGGTGATGGATTAAACCCAGATCAGTTGACTGGGGGTGAGTGTTTGATTTGTTCAAATGCTCCGTCCATCATCCCCTTTTGTATCGCTTTGTTCGCCCTGAGTGTGGCAGGGTATACTCAGACGTGAGTCCCTTGTTCACTTGGCCACTGGATTCAAGATAGCCTGGCTGATGAGGATTATGAATCCGAAACCGGTCCCAGGATGCTTGTTTCCGGTCCAGGGAAGACATGGCTTGGCAGTTCGGGCTGGACTGTTCCCATAAGGCACAGGGTCAGACTGATTTGCATATAGCCATGTCTGAACTGGGGTGGCTGAGTGAACTAAAGAATGGTGATGGATTAAACCTAGATCAGTTGACTGGGGGTGAGTGTTTGATTTGTTCAAACGCTCCGTCCATCATCCCCTTTTGTATCTCTTTGTTCGCCCTAAGTGTGGCAGCGTATACTCAGACGTGAGTCCCTTGTTCACTTGGCCACTGGATTCAAGATAGCCTGGCTGATGAGGATTATGAATCCGAAACCGGTCCCAGGATGCTTGTTTCCGGTCCAGGGAAGACATGGCTTGGCAGTTCGGGCTGGACTGTTCCCATAAGGCACAGGGTCAGACTGATTTGCATATAGCCATGTCTGAACTGGGGTGGCTGAGTGAACTAAAGAATGGTGATGGATGAAACCCAGATCAGTTGACTGGGGGTGAGTGTTTGATTTGTTCAAAGGCTCCGTCCATCATCCCCTTTTGTATCGCTTTGTTCGCCCTAAGTGTGGCAGGGTATACTCAGACGTGAGTCCCTTGTTCACTTGGCCACTGGATTCAAGATAGCCTGGCTGATGAGGATTATGAATCCGAAACCGGTCCCAGGATGCTTGTTTCCGGTCCAGGGAAGACATGGCTTGGCAGTTCGGGCTGGACTGTTCCCATAAGGCACAGGGTCAGACTGATTTGCATATAGCCTTGTCTAAACTGGGGTGGCTGAGTGAACTAAAGAATGGTGATGGATTAAACCCAGATTAGTTGACTGGGGGTGAGTGTTTGATTTGTTCAAACGCTCCGTCCATCATCCCCTTTTGTATCGCTTTGTTCGCCCTAAGTGTGGCAGGGTATACTCAGACGTGAGTCCCTTGTTCACTTGGCCACTGGATTCAAGATAGCCTGGTTGATGAGGATTATGAATCCGAAACCGGTCCCAGGATGCTTGTTTCCGGTCCAGGGAAGACATGGCTTGGCAGTTCGGGCTGGACTGTTCTCATAAGGCACAGGGTCAGACTGATTTGCATATAGCCATGTCTGAACTGGGGTGGCTGAGTGAACTAAAGAATGGTGATGGATTAAACCCAGATCAGTTTACTGGGGTTGAGTGTTTGATTTGTTCAAACGCTCCGTCCATCATCCCCTTTTGTATCGCTTTGTTCGCCCTAAGTGTGGCAGGGTATACTCAGACGTGAGTCCCTTGTTCACTTGGCCACTGGATTCAAGATAGCCTGGCTGATGAGGATTATGAATCCGAAACCAGTCCCAGGATGCTTTTTTCCGGTCCAGGGAAGACATGGCTTGGCAGTTCGGGCTGGACTGTTCCCATAAGGCACAGGGTCAGACTAATTTGCATATAGCCATGTCTGAACTGGGGTGGCTGAGTGTACTAAAGAATGGTGATGGATTAAACCCAGATTAGTTGACTGGGGGTGAGTGTTTGATTTGTTCAAACGCTCCGTCCATCATCCCCTTTTGTATCGCTTTGTTCGCCCTAAGTGTGGCAGGGTATACTCAGACGTGAGTCCCTTGTTCACTTGGCCACTGGATTCAAGATAGCCTGGCTGATGAGGATTATGAATCCGAAACCGGTCCCAGGATGCTTGTTTCCGGTCCAGGGAAGACATGGCTTGGCAGTTCGGGCTGGACTGTTCCCATAAGGCACAGGGTCAGACTGATTTGCATATAGCCATGTCTGAACTGGGGTGGCTGAGTGAACTAAAGAATGGTGATGGATTAAACCCAGATCAGTTGACTGGGGGTGAGTGTTTGATTTGTTCAAACGCTCCGTCCATGATCCCCTTTTGTATCGCTTTGTTCGCCCTAAGTGCGGCAGGGTATACTCAGACGTGAGTCCCTTGTTCACTTGGCCACTGGATTCAAGATAGCCTGGCTGATGAGGATAATGAATCCAAAACCGGTCCCAGGATGCTTGTTTCCGGTCCAGGGAAGACATGGTTTGGCAGTTCGGGCTGGACTGTTCCCATAAGGCACAGGGCCAGACTGATTTGCATATAGCCATGTCTGAACTGGGGTGGCTGAGTTAACTAAAGAATGGTGATGGATTAAACCCAGATCAGTTGACTTGGGGTTAGTGTTTGATTTGTTCAAAGGCTCCGTCCATCATCCCCTTTTGTATCGCTTTGTTCGCCCTAAGTGTGGCAGGGTATACTCAGACATGAGTCCCTTGTTCACTTGGCCACTGGATTCAAGATAGCCTGGCTGATGAGGATTATGAATCCGAAACCGGTCCCAGGATGCTTGTTTCCGGTCCAGGGAAGACATGGCTTGGCAGTTCGGGCTGGACTGTTCCCATAAGGCACAGGGTCAGACTGATTTGCATATAGCCATGTCTGAACTGGGGTGGCTGAGTGAACTAAAGAATGGTGATGGATTAAACCCAGATCAGTTGACTGGGGGTGAGTGTTTGATTTGTTCAAACGCTCCGTCCATTATCCCCTTTTGTATCGCTTTGTTCGCCCTAAGTGTGGCAGGGTATACTCAGACGTGAGTCCCTTGTTCACTTGGCCACTGGATTCAAGGTAGCCTGGCTGATGAGGATTATGAATCCGAAACCAGTCCCAGGATGCTTTTTTCCGGTCCAGGGAAGACATGGCTTGGCAGTTCGGGCTGGACTGTTCCCATAAGGCACAGGGTCAGACTGATTTGCATATAGCCATGTCTGAACTGGGGTAGCTGAGTGTACTAAAGAATGGTGATGGATTAAACCCAGATTAGGTGACTGGGGGTGAGTGTTTGATTTGTTCAAACGCTCCGTCCATCATCCCCTTTTGTATCGCTTTGTTCGCCCTAAGTGTGGCAGGGTATACTCAGACGTGAGTCCCTTGTTCACTTGGCCACTGGATTAAAGATAGCCTGGCTGATGAGGATTATGAATCCGAAACCGGTCCCAGGATGCTTGTTTCCGGTCCAGGGAAGACATGGCTTGGCAGTTCGGGCTGGACTGTTCCCAAAAGGCACAGGGTCAGACTGATTTGCATATAGCCTTGTCTGAACCGGGTGGCTGAGTGAACTAAAGAATGGTGATGGATTAAACCCAGATCAGTTGACTGGGGGTGAGTGTTTGATTTGTTCAAATGCTCCGTCCATCATCCCCTTTTGTATCGCTTTGTTCGCCCTGAGTGTGGCAGGGTATACTCAGACGTGAGTCCCTTGTTCACTTGGCCACTGGATTCAAGATAGCCTGGCTGATGAGGATTATGAATCCGAAACCGGTCCCAGGATGCTTGTGTCCGGTCCAGGGAAGACATGGCTTGGCAGTTCGGGCTTGACTGTTACCATAAGGCACAGGGTCAGACTGATTTGCATATAGCCATGTCTGAACTGGGGTGGCTGAGTGTACTAAAGAATGGTGATGGATTAAACCCAGATTAGTTGACTGGGGGTGAGTGTTTGATTTGTTCAAACGCTCCATCCATCATCCCCTTTTGTATCGCTTTGTTCGCCCTAAGTGTGGCAGGGTATACTCAGACGTGAGTCCCTTGTTCACTTGGCCACTGGATTCAAGATAGCCTGGCTGATGAGGATTATGAATCCGAAACCGGTCCCAGGATGCTTGTTTCCGGTCCAGGGAAGACATGGCTTGGCAGTTCAGGCTGGACTGTTCCCATAAGGCACAGGGTCAGACTGATTTGCATATAGCCATGTCTGAACTGGGGTGGCTAAGTGAACTAAAGAATGGTGACGGATTAAACCCAGATTAGTTGACTGGGGGTGAGTGTTTGATTTGTTCAAACGCTCCGTCCATCATCCCCTTTTGTATCGCTTTGTTCGCCCTAAGTGTGGCAGGGTATACTTAGACGTGAGTCCCTTGTTCACTTGGCCACTGGATTCAAGATAGCCTGGCTGATGAGGATTATGAATCCGAAACCGGTCCCAGGATGCTTGTTTCCGGTCCAGGGAAGACATGGCTTGGCAGTTCGGGCTTGACCGTTACCATAAGGCACAGGGTCAGACTGATTTGCATATAGCCATATCTGAACTGGGGTGGCTGAGTGAACTAAAGAATGGTGATGGATTAAACCCAGATCAGTTGACTGGGGGTGAGTGTTTGATTTGTTCAAACGCTCCGTCCATCATCCCCTTTTGTATCGCTTTGTTCGCCCTAAGTGTGGCAGGGTATACTCAGACGTGAGTCCCTTGTTCACTTGGCCACTGGATTCAAGATAGCCTGGCTGATGAGGATTATGAATCCGAAACCAGTCCCAGGATGCTTGTTTCCGTTCCAGGGAAGACATGGCTTGGCAGTTTGGGCTGGACTGTTCCCATAAGGCACAGGATCAGACTGATTTGCATATAGCCATGTCTGAACTGGGGTGGCTGAGTGAACTAAAGAATGGTGATGGATTAAACCTAGATCAGTTGACTGGGGGTGAGTGTTTGATTTGTTCAAACGCTCCGTCCATCATCCCCTTTTGTATCGCTTTGTTCGCCCTAAGTGTGGCAGCGTATACTCAGACGTGAGTCCCTTGTTCACTTGGCCACTGGATTCAAGATAGCCTGGCTGATGAGGATTATGAATCCGAAACCGGTCCCAGGATGCTTGTTTCCGGTCCAGGGAAGACATGGCTTGGCAGTTTGGGCTGGACTGTTCCCATAAGGCACAGGATCAGACTGATTTGCATATAGCCATGTCTGAACTGGGGTGGCTGAGTGAACTAAAGAATGGTGATGGATTAAACCCAGATCAGTTGACTGGGGGTGAGTGTTTGATTTGTTCAAACGCTCCCTCCATCATCCCCTTTTGTATCGCTTTGTTCGCCCTAAGTGTGGCAGGGTATACTCAGACGTGAGTCCCTTGTTCACTTGGCCACTGGATTCAAGATAGCCTGGCTGATGAGGATTAAGAATCCGAAACCGGTCCCAGGATGCTTGTTTCCGGTCCAGGGAAGACATGGCTTGGCAGTTCGGGCTGGACTGTTCCCATAAGGCACAGGGTCAGACTGATTTGCATATAGCCATGTCTGAACTGGGGTGGCTGAGTGAACTAAAGAATGGTGATGGATGAAACCCAGATCAGTTGACTGGGGGTGAGTGTTTGATTTGTTCAAAGGCTCCGTCCATCATCCCCTTTTGTATCGCTTTGTTCGCCCTAAGTGTGGCAGGGTATACTCAGACGTGAGTCCCTTGTTCACTTGGCCACTGGATTCTAGATAGCCTGGCTGATGAGGATTATGAATCCGAAACCGGTCCCAGGATGCTTGTTTCCGGTCCAGGGAAGACATGGCTTGGCAGTTCGGGCTGGACTGTTCCCATAAGGCACAGGGTCAGACTGATTTGCATATAGCCTTGTCTAAACTGGGGTGGCTGAGTGAACTAAAGAATGGTGATGGATTAAACCCAGATTAGTTGACTGGGGGTGAGTGTTTGATTTGTTCAAACGCTCCGTCCATCATCCCCTTTTGTATCGCTTTGTTCGCCCTAAGTGTGGCAGGGTATACTCAGACGTGAGTCCCTTGTTCACTTGGCCACTGGATTCAAGATAGCCTGGTTGATGAGGATTATGAATCCGAAACCGGTCCCAGGATGCTTGTTTCCGGTCCAGGGAAGACATGGCTTGGCAGTTCGGGCTGGACTGTTCCCATAAGGCACAGGGTCAGACTGATTTGCATATAGCCATGTCTGAACTGGGGTGGCTGAGTGAACTAAAGAATGGTGATGGATTAAACCCAGATCAGTTGACTTGGGGTTAGTGTTTGATTTGTTCAAAGGCTCCGTCCATCATCCCCTTTTGTATCGCTTTGTTCGCCCTAAGTGTGGCAGGGTATACTCAGACGTGAGTCCCTTGTTCACTTGGCCACTGGATTCAAGATAGCCTGGCTGATGAGGATTATGAATCCGAAACCGGTCCCAGGATGCTTGTTTCCGGTCCAGGGAAGACATGGCTTGGCAGTTCGGGCTCGACTGTTCCCTTAAGGCATAGGGTCAGACTGATTTGCATATAGCCATGTCTGAACTGGGGTGGCTGAGTGAACTAAAGAATGGTGATGGATTAAACCCAGATCAGTTGACTGGGGGTGAGTGTTTGATTTGTTCAAACGCTCCGTCCATCATCCCCTTTTGTATCGCTTTGTTCGCCCTAAGTGTGGCAGGGTATACTCAGCGTGAGTCCCTTGTTCACTTGGCCACTGGATTCAAGGTAGCCTGGCTGATGAGGATTATGAATCCGAAACCAGTCCCAGGATGCTTTTTTCCGGTCCAGGGAAGACATGGCTTGGCAGTTCGGGCTGGACTGTTCCCATAAGGCACAGGGTCAGACTGATTTGCATATAGCCATGTCTGAACTGGGGTGGCTGAGTGTACTAAAGAATGGTGATGGATGAAACCCAGATCAGTTGACTGGGGGTGAGTGTTTGATTTGTTCAAAGGCTCCGTCCATCATCCCCTTTTGTATCGCTTTGTTCGCCCTAAGTGTGGCAGGGTATACTCAGACGAAACCGGTCCCAGGATGCTTGTTTCCGGTCCAGGGAAGACATGGCTTGGCAGTTCGGGCACGACTGTTCCCATAAGGCATAGGGTCAGACTGATTTGCATATAGCCATGTCTGAACTGGGGTGGCTGAGTGAACTAAAGAATGGTGATGGATTAAACCCAGATCAGTTGACTGGGGGTGAGTGTTTGATTTGTTCAAACGCTCCGTCCATCATCCCCTTTTGTATCGCTTTGTTCGCCCTAAGTGTGGCAGGGTATACTCAGACGTGAGTCCCTTGTTCACTTGGCCACTGGATTCAAGGTAGCCTGGCTGATGAGGATTATGAATCCGAAACCAGTCCCAGGATGCTTTTTTCCAGTCCAGGGAAGACATGGCTTGGCAGTTCGGGCTGGACTGTTCCCATAAGGCACAGGGTCAGACTGATTTGCATATAGCCATGTCTGAACTGGGGTGGCTGAGTGTACTAAAGAATGGTGATGGATTAAACCCAGATTAGTTGACTGGGGGTGAGTGTTTGATTTGTTCAAACGCTCCGTCCATCATCCCCTTTTGTATCACTTTGTTCGCCCTAAGTGTGGCAGGGTATACTCAGACGTGAGTCCCTTGTTCACTTGGCCACTGGATTCCAGATAGCCTGGCTGATGAGGATTATGAATCCGAAACCGGTCCCAGGATGCTTGTTTCCGGTCCAGGGAAGACATGGCTTGGCAGTTCGGGCTGGACTGTTCCCATAAGGCACAGGGTCACACTGATTTGCATATAGCCATGTCTGAACTGCGGTGACTGAGTGAACTAAAGAATGGTGATGGATTAAACCCAGATCAGTTGACTGGGGGTGAGTGTTTGATTTGTTCAAACGCTCCGTCCATCATCCCCTTTTGTATCGCTTTGTTCCCGCTGAGTGTGGCAGGGTATACTCAGACGTGAGTCCCTTGTTCACTTGGCCACTGGATTCAAGATAGCCTGGCTGATGAGGATTATGAACCCGAAACGGGTCCCAGGATGCTTGTGTCCGGTCCAGGGAAGACATGGCTTGGCAGTTCGGGCTTGACTGTTACCATAAGGCACAGGGTCAGACTGATTTGCATATAGCCATGTCTGAACTGGGGTGGCTGAGTGAACTAAAGAATGGTGATGGATTAAACCCAGATCAGTTGACTGGGGGTGAGTGTTTGATTTGTTCAAACGCTCCGTCCATCATCCCCTTTTGTATCGCTTTGTTCGCCCTAAGTGTGGCAGGGTATACTCAGACGTGAGTCCCTTGTTCACTTGGCCACTGGATTCAAGATAGCCTGGCTGATGAGGATTATGAATCCGAAACCAGTCCCAGGATGCTTTTTTCCGGTCCAGGGAAGACATGGCTTGGCAGTTCGGGCTGGACTGTTCCCATAAGGCCCAGGGTCAGACTGATTTGCATATAGCCATGTCTGAACTGGGGTGGCTGAGTGTACTAAAGAATGGTGATGGATTAAACCCAGATTAGTTGACTGGGGGTGAGTGTTTGATTTGTTCAAACGCTCCGTCCATCATCCCCTTTTGTATCGCTTTGTTCGCCCTAAGTGTGGCAGGGTATACTCAGACGTGAGTCCCTTGTTCACTTGGCCACTGGATTCAAGATAGCCTGGCTGATGAGGATTATGAATCCGAAACCGGTCCCAGGATGCTTGTTTCCGGTCCAGGGAAGACATGGCTTGGCAGTTCAGGCTGGACTGTTCCCATAAGGAACAGGGTCAGACTGATTTGCATATAGCCATGTCTGAACTGGGGTGGCTAAGTGAACTAAAGAATGGTGACGGATTAAACCCAGATTAGTTGACTGGGGGTGAGTGTTTGATTTGTTCAAACGCTCCGTCCATCATCCCCTTTTGTATCGCTTTGTTCGCCCTAAGTGTGGCAGGGTATACTTAGACGTGAGTCCCTTGTTCACTTGGCCACTGGATTCAAGATAGCCTGGCTGATGAGGATTATGAATCCGAAACCGGTCCCAGGATGCTTGTTTCCGGTCCAGGGAAGACATGGCTTGGCAGTTCGGGCTTGACCGTTACCATAAGGCACAGGGTCAGGCTGATTTGCATATAGCCATATCTGAACTGGGGTGGCTGAGTGAACTAAAGAATGGTGATGGATTAAACCCAGATCAGTTGACTGGGGGTGAGTGTTTGATTTGTTCAAACGCTCCGTCCATCATCCCCTTTTGTATCGCTTTGTTCGCCCTAAGTGTGGCAGGGTATAGTCAGACGTGAGTCCCTTGTTCACTTGGCCACTGGATTCAAGATAGCCTGGCTGATGAGGATTATGAATCCGAAACCGGTCCCAGGATGCTTGTTTCCGGTCCAGGGAAGACATGGCTTGGCAGTTCGGGCTGGACTGTTCCCATAAGGCACAGGGTCAGACTGATTTGCATATAGCCATGTCTGAACTGGGGTGGCTGAGTGAACTAAAGAATGGTGATGGATTAAACCCAGATCAGTTGACTGGGGGTGAGTGTTTGATTTGTTCAAACGCTCCGTCCATCATCCCCTTTTGTATCGCTTTGTTCGCCCTAAGTGTGGCAGGGTATACTCAGACGTGAGTCCCTTGTTCACTTGGCCACTGGATTCAAGATAGCCTGGCTGATGAGGATTATGAATCCGAAACCAGTCCCAGGATGCTTGTTTCCGTTCCAGGGAAGACATGGCTTGGCAGTTTGGGCTGGACTGTTCCCATAAGGCACAGGATCAGACTGATTTGCATATAGCCATGTCTGAACTGGGGTGGCTGAGTGAACTAAAGAATGGTGATGGATTAAACCTAGATCAGTTGACTGGGGGTGAGTGTTTGATTTGTTCAAACGCTCCGTCCATCATCCCCTTTTGTATCGCTTTGTTCGCCCTAAGTGTGGCAGCGTATACTCAGACGTGAGTCCCTTGTTCACTTGGCCACTGGATTCAAGATAGCCTGGCTGATGAGGATTATGAATCCGAAACCGGTCCCAGGATGCTTGTTTCCGGTCCAGGGAAGACATGGCTTGGCAGTTTGGGCTGGACTGTTCCCATAAGGCACAGGATCAGACTGATTTGCATATAGCCATGTCTGAACTGGGGTGGCTGAGTGAACTAAAGAATGGTGATGGATTAAACCCAGATCAGTTGACTGGGGGTGAGTGTTTGATTTGTTCAAACGCTCCCTCCATCATCCCCTTTTGTATCGCTTTGTTCGCCCTAAGTGTGGCAGGGTATACTCAGACGTGAGTCCCTTGTTCACTTGGCCACTGGATTCAAGATAGCCTGGCTGATGAGGATTAAGAATCCGAAACCGGTCCCAGGATGCTTGTTTCCGGTCCAGGGAAGACATGGCTTGGCAGTTCGGGCTGGACTGTTCCCATAAGGCACAGGGTCAGACTGATTTGCATATAGCCATGTCTGAACTGGGGTGGCTGAGTGAACTAAAGAATGGTGATGGATGAAACCCAGATCAGTTGACTGGGGGTGAGTGTTTGATTTGTTCAAAGGCTCCGTCCATCATCCCCTTTTGTATCGCTCTGTTCGCCCTAAGTGTGGCAGGGTATACTCAGACGTGAGTCCCTTGTTCACTTGGCCACTGGATTCTAGATAGCCTGGCTGATGAGGATTATGAATCCGAAACCGGTCCCAGGATGCTTGTTTCCGGTCCAGGGAAGACATGGCTTGGCAGTTCGGGCTGGACTGTTCCCATAAGGCACAGGGTCAGACTGATTTGCATATAGCCTTGTCTAAACTGGGGTGGCTGAGTGAACTAAAGAATGGTGATGGATTAAACCCAGATTAGTTGACTGGGGGTGAGTGTTTGATTTGTTCAAACGCTCCGTCCATCATCCCCTTTTGTATCGCTTTGTTCGCCCTAAGTGTGGCAGGGTATACTCAGACGTGAGTCCCTTGTTCACTTGGCCACTGGATTCAAGATAGCCTGGTTGATGAGGATTATGAATCCGAAACCGGTCCCAGGATGCTTGTTTCCGGTCCAGGGAAGACATGGCTTGGCAGTTCGGGCTGGACTGTTCCCATAAGGCACAGGGTCAGACTGATTTGCATATAGCCATGTCTGAACTGGGGTGGCTGAGTGAACTAAAGAATGGTGATGGATTAAACCCAGATCAGTTGACTTGGGGTTAGTGTTTGATTTGTTCAAAGGCTCCGTCCATCATCCCCTTTTGTATCGCTTTGTTCGCCCTAAGTGTGGCAGGGTATACTCAGACGTGAGTCCCTTGTTCACTTGGCCACTGGATTCAAGATAGCCTGGCTGATGAGGATTATGAATCCGAAACCGGTCCCAGGATGCTTGTTTCCGGTCCAGGGAAGACATGGCTTGGCAGTTCGGGCTCGACTGTTCCCATAAGGCATAGGGTCAGACTGATTTGCATATAGCCATGTCTGAACTGGGGTGGCTGAGTGAACTAAAGAATGGTGATGGATTAAACCCAGATCAGTTGACTGGGGGTGAGTGTTTGATTTGTTCAAACGCTCCGTCCATCATCCCCTTTTTTATCGCTTTGTTCGCCCTAAGTGTGGCAGGGTATACTCAGCGTGAGTCCCTTGTTCACTTGGCCACTGGATTCAAGGTAGCCTGGCTGATGAGGATTATGAATCCGAAACCAGTCCCAGGATGCTTTTTTCCGGTCCAGGGAAGACATGGCTTGGCAGTTCGGGCTGGACTGTTCCCATAAGGCACAGGGTCAGACTGATTTGCATATAGCCATGTCTGAACTGGGGTGGCTGAGTGTACTAAAGAATGGTGATGGATGAAACCCAGATCAGTTGACTGGGGGTGAGTGTTTGATTTGTTCAAAGGCTCCGTCCATCATCCCCTTTTGTATCGCTTTGTTCGCCCTAAGTGTGGCAGGGTATACTCAGACGAAACCGGTCCCAGGATGCTTGTTTCCGGTCCAGGGAAGACATGGCTTGGCAGTTCGGGCACGACTGTTCCCATAAGGCATAGGGTCAGACTGATTTGCATATAGCCATGTCTGAACTGGGGTGGCTGAGTGAACTAAAGAATGGTGATGGATTAAACCCAGATCAGTTGACTGGGGGTGAGTGTTTGATTTGTTCAAACGCTCCGTCCATCATCCCCTTTTGTATCGCTTTGTTCGCCCTAAGTGTGGCAGGGTATACTCAGACGTGAGTCCCTTGTTCACTTGGCCACTGGATTCAAGGTAGCCTGGCTGATGAGGATTATGAATCCGAAACCAGTCCCAGGATGCTTTTTTCCGGTCCAGGGAAGACATGGCTTGGCAGTTCGGGCTGGACTGTTCCCATAAGGCACAGGGTCAGACTGATTTGCATATAGCCATGTCTGAACTGGGGTGGCTGAGTGTACTAAAGAATGGTGATGGATTAAACCCAGATTAGTTGACTGGGGGTGAGTGTTTGATTTGTTCAAACGCTCCGTCCATCATCCCCTTTTGTATCACTTTGTTCGCCCTAAGTGTGGCAGGGTATACTCAGACGTGAGTCCCTTGTTCACTTGGCCACTGGATTCCAGATAGCCTGGCTGATGAGGATTATGAATCCGAAACCGGTCCCAGGATGCTTGTTTCCGGTCCAGGGAAGACATGGCTTGGCAGTTCGGGCTGGACTGTTCCCATAAGGCACAGGGTCACACTGATTTGCATATAGCCATGTCTGAACTGCGGTGACTGAGTGAACTAAAGAATGGTGATGGATTAAACCCAGCTCAGTTGACTGGGGGTGAGTGTTTGATTTGTTCAAACGCTCCGTCCATCATCCCCTTTTGTATCGCTTTGTTCCCGCTGAGTGTGGCAGGGTATACTCAGACGTGAGTCCCTTGTTCACTTGGCCACTGGATTCAAGATAGCCTGGCTGATGAGGATTATGAACCCGAAACGGGTCCCAGGATGCTTGTGTCCGGTCCAGGGAAGACATGGCTTGGCAGTTCGGGCTTGACTGTTACCATAAGGCACAGGGTCAGACTGATTTGCATATAGCCATGTCTGAACTGGGGTGGCTGAGTGAACTAAAGAATGGTGATGGATTAAACCCAGATCAGTTGACTGGGGGTGAGTGTTTGATTTGTTCAAACGCTCCGTCCATCATCCCCTTTTGTATCGCTTTGTTCGCCCTAAGTGTGGCAGGGTATACTCAGACGTGAGTCCCTTGTTCACTTGGCCACTGGATTCAAGATAGCCTGGCTGATGAGGATTATGAATCCGAAACCAGTCCCAGGATGCTTTTTTCCGGTCCAGGGAAGACATGGCTTGGCAGTTCGGGCTGGACTGTTCCCATAAGGCCCAGGGTCAGACTGATTTGCATATAGCCATGTCTGAACTGGGGTGGCTGAGTGTACTAAAGAATGGTGATGGATTAAACCCAGATTAGTTGACTGGGGGTGAGTGTTTGATTTGTTCAAACGCTCCGTCCATCATCCCCTTTTGTATCGCTTTGTTCGCCCTAAGTGTGGCAGGGTATACTCAGACGTGAGTCCCTTGTTCACTTGGCCACTGGATTCAAGATAGCCTGGCTGATGAGGATTATGAATCCGAAACCGGTCCCAGGATGCTTGTTTCCGGTCCAGGGAAGACATGGCTTGGCAGTTCGGGCTGGACTGTTCCCATAAGGCACAGGGTCTGACTGATTTGCATATAGCCATGTCTGAACTGGGGTGGCTAAGTGAACTAAAGAATGGTGACGGATTAAACCCAGATTAGTTGACTGGGGGTGAGTGTTTGATTTGTTCAAACGCTCCGTCCATCATCCCCTTTTGTATCGCTTTGTTCGCCCTAAGTGTGGCAGGGTATACTTAGACGTGAGTCCCTTGTTCACTTGGCCACTGGATTCAAGATAGCCTGGCTGATGAGGATTATGAATCCGAAACCGGTCCCAGGATGCTTGTTTCCGGTCCAGGGAAGACATGGCTTGGCAGTTCGGGCTTGACCGTTACCATAAGGCACAGGGTCAGACTGATTTGCATATAGCCATATCTGAACTGGGGTGGCTGAGTGAACTAAAGAATGGTGATGGATTAAACCCAGATCAGTTGACTGGGTGTGAGTGTTTGATTTGTTCAAACGCTCCGTCCATCATCCCCTTTTGTATCGCTTTGTTCGCCCTAAGTGTGGCAGGGTATACTCAGACGTGAGTCCCTTGTTCACTTGGCCACTGGATTCAAGATAGCCTGGCTGATGAGCATTATGAATCCGAAACCGGTCCCAGGATGCTTGTTTCCGGTCCAGGGAAGACATGGCTTGGCAGTTCGGGCTGGACTGTTCCCATAAGGCACAGGGTCAGACTGATTTGCATATAGCCATGTCTGAACTGGGGTGGCTGAGTGAACTAAAGAATGGTGATGGATTAAACCCAGATCAGTTGACTGGGGGTGAGTGTTTGATTTGTTCAAACGCTCCGTCCATCATCCCCTTTTGTATCGCTTTGTTCGCCCTAAGTGCGGCAGGGTATACTCAGACGTGAGTCCCTTGTTCACTTGGCCACTGGATTCAAGATAGCCTGGCTGATGAGGATAATGAATCCGAAACCGGTCCCAGGATGCTTGTTTCCGGTCCAGGGAAGACATGGCTTGGCAGTTCAGGCTGGACTGTTCCCATAAGGCACAGGGTCAGACTGATTTGCATATAGCCATGTCTGAACTGGGGTGGCTGAGTGAACTAAAGAATGGTGATGGATTAAACCCAGATCAGTTGACTGGGGGTTAGTGTTTGATTTGTTCAAAGGCTCCGTCCATCATCCCCTTTTGTATCGCTTTGTTCGCCCTAAGTGTGGCAGGGTATACTCAGACGTGAGTCCCTTGTTCACTTGGCCACTGGATTCAAGATAGCCTGGCTGATGAGGATTATGAATCCGAAACCGGTCCCAGGATGCTTGTTTCCGGTCCAGGGAAGACATGGCTTGGCAGTTCGGGCTGGACTGTTCCCATAAGGCACAGGGTCAGACTGATTTGCATATAGCCATGTCTGAACTGGGGTGGCTGAGTGAACTAAAGAATGGTGATGGATTAAACCCAGATAAGTTGACTGGGGGTGAGTGTTTGATTTGTTCAAACGCTCCATCCATCATCCCCTTTTGTATCGCTTTGTTCGCCCTAAGTGTGGCAGGGTATACTCAGACGTGAGTCCCTTGTTCACTTGGCCACTGGATTCAAGGTAGCCTGGCTGATGAGGATTATGAATCCGAAACCAGTCCCAGGATGCTTTTTTCCGGTCCAGGGAAGACATGGCTTGGCAGTTCGGGCTGGACTGTTCCCATAAGGCACAGGGTCAGACTGATTTGCATATAGCCATGTCTGAACTGGGGTGGCTGAGTGTACTAAAGAATGGTGATGGATTAAACCCAGATCAGTTGACTGGGGATGAGTGTTTGATTTGTTCAAACGCTCCGTCCATCATCCCCTTTTGTATCGCTTTGTTCGCCCTGAGTGTGGCAGGGTATACTCAGACGTGAGTCCCTTGTTCACTTGGCCACTGGATTCAAGATAGCCTGGCTGATGAGGATTATGAATCCGAAACCGGTCCTAGGATGCTTGTGTCCGGTCCAGGGAAGACATGGCTTGGCAGTTCGGGCTTGACTGTTACCATAAGGCACAGGGTCAGACTGATTTGCATATAGCCATATCTGAACTGGGGTGGCTGAGTGAACTAAAGAATGGTGATGGATTAAACCCAGATCAGTTGACTGGGGGTGAGTGTTTGATTTGTTCAAACGCTCCGTCCATCATCCCCTTTTGTATCGCTTTGTTCGCCCTAAGTGTGGCAGGGTATACTCAGACGTGAGTCCCTTGTTCACTTGGCCACTGGATTCAAGATAGCCTGGCTGATGAGGATTATGAATCCGAAACCGGTCCCAGGATGCTTGTTTCCGGTCCAGGGAAGACATGGCTTGGCAGTTCGGGCTGGACTGTTCCCATAAGGCACAGGGTCACACTGATTTGCATATCGCCATGTCTGAACTGGGGTGGCTGAGTGAACTAAAGAATGGTGATGGATTAAACCCAGATCGGTTGACTGGGGGTGAGTGTTTGATTTGTTCAAACGCTCCGTCCATCATCCCCTTTTGTATCGCTTTGTTCGCCCTAAGTGTGGCAGGGTATACTCAGACGTGAGTCCCTTGTTCACTTGGCCACTGGATTCAAGATAGCCTGGCTGATGAGGATTATGAATCCGAAACCGGTCCCAGGATGCTTGTTTCCGGTCCAGGGAAGACATGGCTTGGCAGTTCGGGCTGGACTGTTCCCATAAGGCACAGGGTCAGACTGATTTGCATATAGCCATGTCTGAACTGGGGTGGCTGAGTGAACTAAAGAATGGTGATGGATTAAACCCAGATCAGTTGACTGGGGGTGAGTGTTTGATTTGTTCAAACGCTCCGTCCATCATCCCCTTTTGTATCGCTTTGTTCGCCCTAAGTGTGGCAGGGTATACTCAGACGTGAGTCCCTTGTTCACTTGGCCACTGGATTCAAGATAGCCTGGCTGATGAGGATTATGAATCCGAAACCAGTCCCAGGATGCTTGTTCCCGGTCCAGGGAAGACATGGCTTGGTAGTTCGGGCTGGACTGTTCCCATAAGGCACAGGGTCAGACTGATTTGCATATAGCCATGTCTGAACTAGGGTGGCTGAGTGAACTAAAGAATGGTGATGGATTAAACCCAGATCAGTTGACTGGGGGTGAGTGTTTGATTTGTTCAAACGCTCCGTCCATCATCCCCTTTTGTATCGCTGAAGGAGGTAGTACCCTGAACTCACAGACCATTGTCTTTATATACTCTTTTTCTGCAATGTAAGCATGTGGACAGGAATGGAAAGAACGAGCTTAGAAATAGCTATCAGCAAACAAGGGCAGACAGATAACCATTTGGTCAGCAAATAGGGAGGGGGAGCAGGAATGCTTATGGCAGCAGTAAACAGTCGACAGATAACATCTAAGACCAGGTGCACTGGCAGCTACACACCCCCAGCACGTACATTGCTTAGCCATGTCAGGAAGTCAACTAAAATAGATAACACAAGCAGAGTGAAAAGGCAAACAGCAGAGTACGAAACAATTACGAAGGAAACGAAATGTACACCACAGTCAAAATGGCTGTAGCTTATGCTAAGTGAAATATTACATAATTCCACAGCGTTCTTATGCCATGTGAAGTACTTTACATGAGCACCAGTTTGATTACGCAAGGTCATGTTCATTTTCACAGGCATCAGGAAGTTAAGTAATATCCCTAGAATCACGGGATGGTGTGCCGACGCCGAGACTCAAGCCTGGTTTCCCAGGTACAAAAGTTGGGGTATACGGGCCGCCTGTAACACCACACCATGGGAAGAGGGTGGTGGCAGCCTGATGCCCCTTATGGGCTTGAGGTTTAAACAGGACCTTGAGCTAAGTTAGGCTTCAGGCCTGAGTTCTCAGTTGCATCTTCACCTCCAATATCTGGACGCAATAACTAGAAACTAATTAAGGCTTCAAGATACTGGCCAGGTTGCAAAGGGAAGCAGAAAGGACAACAATTCACAGCTGTGCATACCCTCATGATTCTGAGATAGCTGCCAAGGTATCTAGATTTAAAAATAGTGCAGATGCCACACAGCGCTGGATTGTGACAAGCGAATCACTTACTAAAACTCTAGCCAAAAAGGGCTCTTTATTAAATGGTCCAAATGGAGTGTTCTGGTTTCCAAGAGCATTTTTTTTTATATATAGTGGAAACTCGAGCTGAAGTTAGTGGAACGTTCTTCATGAGCAGCAGGTACAGTGTACAAGGACACAGCGTTGCTTTAAATAGCAAGTACTCACGCAACTTACAGTCAGCGTCCCCTAGCCTCCTTATTTATTTGCAACACCTAAGAGCAGCTCATTTTAAAGGGGTCACTGTGTTGCAGAAAGTGAAACACAGATACACACATCCTCCCTTCCAATCACCTTTGAACTGGCTCGGGAGCTGGGGCAGAGCTTACTCGAGAGCCAGAGCCCTGAAGCAAACAGATGCTGTTGAATGGAAAAGGGCAGCTCCAGGGATTAACAGGTGATTGCTGGGCCGGTGGAAAGTCCAAGGGACAATAGTACAGATGTCAACAGGAGCTGAGGTGTATTTCCTCAATCAAGGTGGTCTGGTGATGGTCACAGTAGTGCAGGTAAAAGAGGAGGAAGTGGGGGGAGGTAAGCCCCCAAAAAATAAAGAGCAAAAAGGTACAGCGGCTGAGCCGGTGAAGTGTTGGCACGTCCACCAGTGACGCAAGGATTTGACCATGATTACGTCAAAGGAACTAGGAAGCAGGTCTGCATATTATGGGGGCAGGTCAGCGGTCACTGCAGTACCCTCATTTCCCATGCATTGAAAGATTTAAGGCCCGGCAGGTGTTACTCTGAGCAGGACACATACCTAAACTCAGGAGTAGGGGCAAGGCAACCCTAGGCTGCAGCACAGCTATGCCACACAATTCTCTGGATCAGCCACATACTGGGTGGATTCTAACCCAAATTTTGCTTACCCGCCCAACCTGCTTTTTCCTCGCACAACCGGGCAAAATATCGCCAATTGTGCAAGAAGTAGCCAAATCTGGCATACCCTGTTCATCTGCCCTCTGGCCACTGGCCAAAGGTTACAACTGAACAAGGAGGGAGGGGAGCACTGTGGGTCATCGAGCAAGCGTAGTCTTCCCCCAGAGAGCAGAGAACCCAGCAGGCTGTTGTTGGAAACATGTATGCCATGTAAATGTCAAAGAAGTTGAACAAAAGCACACCTTTTCTATATTAAAGACAACCACTTGACATGACACAACAGTGCCATTACACAGATCCCTTCTTCCCCCCAGATCCCCTCCCCATCTGAGCCTGTTTTTCCCATTAAAAAAAAGTATTCCAGTTTTAAATAGAACGACCACCACCCAAAGGTGTTGGAGCACTTTACATGAGCACCAGCTACTTTGCACAAGAACACATTCAGCTGCCCTACGACTGCACAACTCTCTAATTAGCATGGAGGTTTACATTTGTTGTCAGTGTGCCATTTAAACCTCTTGCCTTGTTTCACTTTGCATGCCCCTCCAATGACAAACAAAAATTAACCATTCCACATAAATCTCGCATATGCAAGAGTTTTTTGGCTCAATCAATGTATTTTTTATTTTTGTCTTTTTTATTACGTAGCGATACAGGGAGAAGATTATGACAGCTTGCGCTTGACTAAACAGTGGAGCACCGATCACAGTCCTTTTGAAGCCATTTTTAAATTGGAGTTACTGCTCTCTACTTCTTTGCTGTTCTTGACTTTTCACGAGATTTTATAGCTCCAAATACTCGGTACATAGCTATCAGCAACTGCCTTTAAACCACTCCCGAACACAACATGAAGAGTGGTCATTATACGACTTTTTTCATTAGATTCTGAATCCTACTGAATTACTCCCAACCACTAATCATCATTATCAGCAAGCCGTTTACTTTCTCTTGAGACTCGAAAAAGTCACGGAAGTGACGAAACACGTGTTGGCTGTTTCGTGTTTTCTTCATCAAGGACTGGATTGTAAACTTTTAATGTAACACTTTGATTGAAGTATTCAGTCCTTGTATACTTTGTTACATACCTGTGTAACTTTGATACCAACCAGGGTAAATTAATTAAATAAAACAGTGAATGTCCTGACAAATGGCATTTCCTGTGTTTCCTGTATTTAGAGTATCCTTAATTTTTCTATTTTTGATTCAACAATATTAATAATTAAGTATAAAATGTTATGAGTGCCGGGGTATATCCAGTTTTTGCAGGTTCATACACAAGTAACTCTTTGTTACTTGCGTCTCTACACCTGAGGTAGTGTGGTGTTTCTATTACCCTAAGTGGCACCAATACTACTCTTTCATGTTATTTGATTATATAAGTACTTTATTTCCCAACTCCCCTCTTTTTCACCACTACCTTCCATTCGTTTTGTATATTTTTTACCCATGTAGTACAGCAAAAGAGCTGTGCAATTTAGCCAAAAGTAAAGAAAAAAAGCGCTATGATGCAGCCTGCATTCACCACATCAGAGAGCTTATTTTTTACTTTCAGACATGCGGTACAACACGGCTAAAAAACAATGGCAAAGAGAATAGTTTCTCATTTTAAGTTATTTGTATGTACGTATGGCCAGCATTGTCCATGTCTTAGTGCTTTCTTTTTTTAACTTTAAGTTATATCGCACAGCAGCTCAAGTACTCAGAAATATGTTTAACAAAATGACAATTGGCATAGGCCAAACCTATTGGCTTTGCCAATGCTTTTCTTCTTGTTTTTTAACCGGTACCTTTTTACTCTGTCAATAAATAATTCTTTGACTTGTGATCAGTTAATCAACAGAATACGAAAGAGCTTTAGTTTAAATAAGATATAAACAATAAAAAGACCAGTCATGGAGCTGGTGTAGAAAACAGCTGATCACTCCTGTCACCACACCATCAACCACCAAATCCCCGACGTTAATTGATCTTCTCAGTAATGTCACACTCACATGGAATATTCACAAGGGAAGCACGTACACAGCTATACATATGGAAAGCCTCTATACACTACCACATCCCACTATTAACAAATGGCGCAGTGAGAAGTCTGAGGAGTATCCTGTTCACTCCAGTGTTATTGGGGTAACATCCGGTAGATCCATTTAGCCCCAAAAGGTAAAGTGCCATTTTCAAAGAAAAGAAGAACAGGCAAGTGTCTCTCACTCACACCTCTAGTGAGTATTTAATTGCATGCTAGGCAGGAAATGTTGGGAGTCAGACAACCATGTCAGAGAATCTCTTATCTGCTGATAATATTGAAATGGAGTTTGTCCTAAATCAATATGCACACACAGGAATCGGCATTTGACAATTATATGGTCATTTATTATGCAGTACTTGACAACACAATGAATGTATCAGAACTATTTTGATTATAAACAATTTAGGAGATACTATGCAAATTACAGTGAAGGTTAGGAAGGCCCCAAACATGTTTCCTAACGATTAGTCCATTTTAATGTTCTACTAATGTATCAAATATTGTTTCAGCCAGGCAACCTAAATAGTTGTATCAGTTCACTAAGCTTAAATTAAGCCAAGCTGTGAATAGTTTGCCTGCATACCATATGCTGTACTGAGGTCAGTGTTCTGAATTTACTTGTCAGAATCTCCCCTCAGCAACTACCCAGTGTTTTACTCTGGACTGAGCACAGGTAAACCTTTTTAGGTCTCGCCTAGGCAGTGCGTGCGCTGGGTCATTGAGACATACTGTATTCAGGCTATGGGCCTAAAGCTCTGCCCACTTTCCGCACAATATTTTTAATTGGCTCCTCTCCCTGTCCTTTATAAATTGTGGCTTTTCATTGGCCAGTAGGCTTAATAGTTCCTCCTTAGTACCGCCTTGTCTCTTCTTGTAACCTCCCATGAGGACACCCCCTGTTACTTGTGCTGTTACTCCCTAGATATTAATTTCAGCCTCCGGGCACTATTTTCTTAAAAGGCTTCAGGCAAGACATACACTTGGTCCTCAGCTAGGCTGGCAGTGGTTACTTCACTCACTCGAACATCTCACATTTATATGAGACTGTCTATAAATTTCCCTTCATCAGCTCCAAACAGAGTACAACCTAATTCAAATTAATGTAATTATTATTTTGTCAAATATTAAAGCTACTATATGGACATAGCTATTTGAATGTACTCGTAACACTGTCTTGCATGCAATGCATTACGGATAGGGTGGATTTATCACATCTTCTGCAGGGTGCAGTACCATATGTGACCAAAAGAGGTACGCAGTGCTGGTGCCTTGCTCACTAGGGGCCTCTAGGAGCAGCTTGTGGTACTGCACTGAGACATGTAGTGCTGGTGCCATGCTCACTAGGGACCTATAGAAGCAGCTTGTAGTACTACACCGAGACATGCAGTTCTGGTGCCTTGCTCACTAGGGGCCCCTAGGAGCAGCTTGTAGTACTACACCAAGACATGCAGTGCTGGTGCCTTGCTCATTAGGGACCTCTAGGAGCAGCTTGCAGTACTGCACCTAGACATGCAGTGCTGGTGCCTTGCTCATTAGGGACCCCTAGGAGCAGCTTGTGGTACTGCACCTAGACATGTAATGCTGGTGCCTTGCTCACTAGGGACCTCTAGAAGCAGCTTGTGGTAATGCACTGAGACATACAATGCTGGTGCCTTGATCACTGGGGACCTCTAGGAACAGCTTGCAGTACTGCACTGAGACATACAATGCTGATTCCTGACTCACTACGCAAGCCTTTGCAATGCAATTGGTCTCGCATTACTGTAAGTATGAGGTATTGGCATGGCATTATTATTTGCAATGCCAACACCTCAAACTTTCACTAATACGAGACCTATTGCATTGCAAATGCCTGATTGGTAATGTTGCCTATGGAGTGAAGAGAGGGCTACTCCCAGTGAAGTAATGCAAAATGATGTGGCCACTAATGCAGTATATAATAAGGGGCACCTGATTCTCCCTCATCTCCTAGAATTTCTATAGCATAAGCTGCACCCCGAAAGATTGAGGGGCACACTGAAGTGTTGGGGGGCCCACCTGCATCGCAGGGGCTGGAGGGACGTCAATTACATCCCTAGATACAATCTTGGCAGCTCCTTTGCTGCAAACATATGTCAACTATGGGGAATATTTATCAAGGAGGGTGCAAGGGTGACACAACACTACAGTATGATTTATCAAGCCACACAAGCCACCTTGTGTGGCCTGCGTGACTCGATAAAGCAGCGCAAATCACTGTGTTGCACCACTCTACCCCAGGGAGGTGTTCCAAGGGTGCAGCGTGGGTATTCGCATTCATCCATCCACGGATTTTGGTGCATTTCCAGATTTACCAACACTGGTACACCTGGGAATGTGTCAAAATGCTATGCCTCCCTAGGGGAGGCACAACAAGGAGAAATATCTTTATTTCTCCTCATTGTTTCCTTTTTCTACGTGTGTTGCATTCTGCAGCACACTTAGAAAGAGGAAAATGATCTGAGGATTTGTTTTTGTTTTCTGCAGGAAGGTGCCCCTTCCTGCACAAGAACAACCCTGCCTACAATGCAGGCACCCTTGCACCATGGTGCAAGGGTGCCTCCATTGGTGCTAATTGCAAACACAACAATGATGGACAGAATGTGGATCAATGTCACACATTCACCCCAGTCCAAAGATCTGGGCCCAAATCCATCGTTTTTCCACTCCACACCACCCTGGGTTAGACAATGGCGATATGCAAATCAGCGCTGACCCTGTGCCCCATGGGAACAGTCCAGTCCGAACTACAAAAGCCATGTCCTTCCCAGAACGGAAACAAGCATCCGAGGACCGGCCCGGTTTCGAGGTAACACCTCTCATCAGCCCGGCTAGCTTGATTCCAGTGGTGTGGAGTGCCTGGGACTCACGTCTGAGCATCCCCAGTACACTTAGAGCGGTAATTGCAAACACAACAATGATGGACAGAATGTGGATCAATGTCACACATTCACCCCAGTTCAAAGATCTGGGCCCAAATCCATCGTTTTTCCACTCCACACCACCCTGGGTTAGACAATGGCGATATGCAAATCAGCGCTGACCCTGTGCCCCATGGGAACAGTCCAGTCCGAACTACAAAAGCCATGTCCTTCCCAGAACGTAAACAAGCATCCGAGGACCGGCCCGGTTTCGAGGTAACACCTCTCATCAGCCCGGCTAGCTTGATTCCAGTGGTGTGGAGTGCCTGGGACTCACGTCTGAGCATCCCCAGTACACTTAGAGCGGTAATTGCAAACACAACAATGATGGACAGAATGTGGATCAATGTCACACATTCACCCCAGTCCAAAGATCTGGGCCCAAATCCATCGTTTTTCCACTCCACACCACCCTGGGTTAGACAATGGCGATATGCAAATCAGCGCTGACCCTGTGCCCCATGGGAACAGTCCAGTCCGAACTACACAAGCCATGTCCTTCCCAGAACGGAAACAAGCATCCGAGGACCGGCCCGGTTTCGAGGTAACACCTCTCATCAGCCCGGCTAGCTTGATTCCAGTGGTGTGGAGTGCCTGGGACTCACGTCTGAGCATCCCCAGTACACTTAGAGCGGTAATTGCAAACACAACAATGATGGACAGAATGTGGATCAATGTCAACACTACAGTATGATTTATCAAGCCACACAAGCCACCTTGTGTGGTCCTGCGTGACTCGATAAAGCAGCGCAAATCACTGTGTTGCACCACTCTACCCCTGGGAGGTGTTCCAAGGGTGCAGCGTGGGTATTCACATTCATCCATCCTTGGATTTTGCTGCATTTCCAGATTTACCAACACTGGTACACCTGGGAATGTGTCAAAATGCTATCCCGCCCTAGGGGAGGCGCAACAACGATAAATATCTATTTCTCATCATTGTTTCCTTTTTCTAAGTGTGTTGCATTCTGCAGCACACTTAGAAAGAGGAAAATGATCTGAGGATTTGTTTTTGTTTTTTGCAGGAAGAGGGCCCGTTCCTGCACAAAAACAAACCTGCCGACAATGAAGGCAGCCTTGCACCATGGCGCAAGGGTGCCTGCATTGGTGCTAGGCAGCCAAAAGAATGCAGGAAAGAACAGGAATGTGCCATATAATGTTAAATACGGCGCATTCCTGTCCTTTCAAGCAGCACAACAAGGGGGCTTGCTGCGCTGGGGGAAGGTTTGTTAAATATGCCCCACATTTTTTTGCAAACACATACAGAAGCTAATGTACTTTTCCTTCTTGCGTCCAAGGTGGATCTCTGCAGGGTCCTCTCCTCCTCCTCCTTTGCCTTTCAAACAGTGAGCCTGTTTCATTAGGCCGGGTCTATGCACACATTCTCTCTTGATAAATGAAGTCATTTTTCCATGCAAACAGAGCTCATCTTCCTGTAGCATGCATTGTTAGCACGCAAGAGTCAAGTCAAAAATAACAGGGGAGTCTACTCACAAACATGCCTGGATTACCTCGCCCAGTGGTTGGTGCGTTTGCAAGGACTGGAAATGTATGTGGGCTGCCAGTTTCCAAGTGTTCCTGCCAGCTCAGATGTTCCTTTTGAGTGGTTTACTGTTAGTTTGCCACATAGCGCTTTGACTCAGTCTCAATTCTCAAACTCTGTACGGAATGAATACTTGATAACTGTAAGAGAGCCCTCTTCCCGCTGTTGAACTTCCAAGCGTCTACTGCGCATCTGTGCCAGACTCTCCAGTGATATATGCCAATGGCGACCCTGCCCACATTTATAGGCCGCTCTTCTGAAAGTGATGCGAATACAATCAGCTTCTGTTAAAACTACAATGTAACTTCAAGTTTTGGAAAATGTTACAAAAATACATTATAGTAGACTATCACGACATTAAAAGCTTGCAAACATATATCAGTAAACTGTTGTATGCCAGCGTTGACATCTGTGGTTCACTGTTAAAATTAATAAAATAACTGCTTATACCTATTTGATTTTTAGAAAGGAAATCAAAAAAGTAAATTTTTGTTTACTCTTTGCTGACTCACTGGAGCTGTCAGGAAACTATTCGAAGGTGCTTGTTCACCTTCTTAAGCTTTTCCACAAGACAACAGCCATTTGTCATCAGAGTAAGGACAAATAGACTCTTTAAGACGTGGAGGCAGCTCAAGAAAAAGGTTTTCCTGTCCTCTTCCTAATACCACAGTGGGTTGTGTGATAGAGGCATGCATGGTTAAACCATGCGTGCCTCTACAAAGCTGCCCTAACCACGAATGCTTCTGAAGAAGGCATTCCTTTACCACCCATGCCTTCACGACGCAATTCCATGGTAAAGGGATATGTGTGGTAAAGTTTACATCCAAACACCCCCCTTGGCACAAAAACATTTCCCAACCCCATCTGAGCCATAAAAACTATCTAGCCACCCCCCCCCCCCCGCCCGACCTAAAAACAAACCTGCCCCCCTGAGATCTTAAAACTACCCCGAGGCCTAAAATTACCCAGACCCCCCCCCCTAAGCTTTGAATACTACCCTGTCCACGGAGCCCTAAAAACGAACCCAACCCCACCTGAGCCCTAAAAACTACCCCGACCTCCCCCAGCCCTAAAATATACCCCAAATCCTTAAAAAGTACCCTCGCCGCCTGAGCCCTAAAAACTACCCTGAGCCCTAAAACCTTCCCGCGTCCTCTCTGGAGCCTTTCTGTTCCTGGATGGGCCATTCCAGCATCTAGACCGCGCATATGCCTTAACTACACATATGCGTGGTTAAGGCAAGTATGGTTGCGCTTGCGGTAAAACGGCACGCATGGCTTAGCCCACATTGCAAAGGCCGTTTCCCACCACAGTGTCAAATTATTTTGATCAAACCAGCAGAAGTCGACATTAAATAAGCATTCTCCCAACAAGGATGGACTCTTCACTAACAAGACCCTCAAAAGCAGGAGGCAGCATAAGGCAGGTGGGGTTGTATGCAAAGCGCAGGGGGCCTTTCAGCACCACTATCTCCCATAGTGGCCCTCCTGAGATATAGGAAGCGCGCTGAAAAACACGGAGAGCAAGGGGATTTTCAGGGGGTGTCCAAGGTGCAGGGTGCAAGGCCCCAGGATATTAGGAAAGACATTACAGTGCCCCACCACAAACCTGGGCAGGTAACCCTCTCTGAACCTGGGGGCCAGACAAATGTTACGGTCTCAAATAGTGAATTCCTCATGTTGGCTGCAGCATCTGTGCGGGCTTGTACGGCAGAGGACAGAAGGGAGACCCACGGTTAGTAGTGCCTTGAGAGAAGTACAGTACGGACGTGTCAGCCACAGAGAAGGGCTGCTAGGAACGATGAGTGCTTTCTATGCAGGGGCAATTCACATAAAAGAACCAACAGAAGTCCTTGTGGACAGCAGGCTGAACGTATGAAATTGGTGGTTTGCAACACTATGGCACACTGTGTGGTGAGAGTGCACAAAATACCTTAGAACCAGTGCTTTAAATGGGCAGGTACTGAGGGGTTCTGAGTACCTGCACTTCTTTAATTTGAAAAGGAGAGGACCTCCACTTTTTGGCACTTCTTTGGGTCATTTAATGGGAGAATATCAGCACTTCTCAGTAGCAAACAGGTACACGTGATAATATTACCAGCACTTCTATATTTCCATTGAAAGCACTGCTTACAATCCTAATTTCTGTGTCTTCCACAGAGTGCACAGCAGATCTTGATTTGTTGACTTACATCAACTTCTTAACCACGGGCTTGCACCCAGAGGCCTTCTGCCGCTAGTAAAGAATGAACATCAACAAACCATTACATGCTGGACCAAAGCTGATGACTCTGTGTTTCTAACAGTTCCTTTTGAGAAGGCCAGATCTCCAGCTTTTTTCCTGAACGCCTTCTCAACAGATGCGCACGAATGAACGCTAGAGGATTCCAGAGGGTGGAGGCCAGAGATGAGAAGGATAAGCTACAGTGGTCTCCTTTAATCTTAAACTTTATGAACATGAGATTGAAGGATCTTAATACGTTTGACAAGGTAAGGCGTCAGTGTGTTTGGAGGAAAGTAGGCTGTTTTCAGAGGCGACTTGATATGCCACACACAGGGCATATTTAACAATCTTTCATGCAGCGGAATGCAGCAAGACGCCTTGCTGTGCTGAGCTGCGTGAAAAGGCCGGAATACGTAGTATTTAACATTATACAGCACATTTCTGTCCTTTCCTAGAACTGGCGCACTTTTGACTGCCTAGCACCATTGCCGGCACCCTTGCATTATGGACGCCTTCCTGCACAAAACAATCCTTAGAGTAATTTTCCTCTTTCTAAGTGTGCTGCAGAATACAATACACTTACAAAGAGGAGAAAAAAAGATATTTCTCCTCGGTGCGCCACTGGTGGGAAGGCGTGCAGTTCTGATGCATCCAGTTCTACCACTGTTGGTAAATCTGCGAATGCCTACACCCTACACGGCGGAGCTGGAGAGATGAATTTCGTAGGCAAACAGCTGACCTAGAAAGCAAGAGTGTGTGCAGGCAGCTGTTTTCACTCCCCCGCCATTTCGAGTTTATGAATTTAATAAACTCGGTTCCTCTCTGAAGGCGAGGGGCTCCACTTAAGGTGATATGTCTTTTACCCTCTAAATTTAGAGGAATAAGGTTGTGCACCTAGAGAAGTCCTGAGGAAAGCCGGGGTATTACATTGGGCCGGCTGAAACATGTTGACATTTATGCTGAGTGGGGGGTTTGGAATCTCATTATAACCTCTCCAACCTGCCACCCACGTATTTTAAACTCTGGCATCTAACATTAAAATTGGAATAAGGATCCCCCGGCACCAGTTTTATATCACTCATTATTAGTTGTTGTGCACTGTTATCTCACCTGTGATTTCACTTCCACATTTTGTGTTGTATTGTCTTCCCCCTCCCTATTGCTCCACCTCCTGCGTTGGGCTGGTGCGGTGGTGTGTTAGCAGGCCCTATGACGAAGCATGACACAGCTTGCTGTGTGTGAGGGCAGTTTTATAAAATTGGTGTATTCCCACACACGTTTGATATCTCCACTTAATGATTTACCCCTCTTCTTTTTGTGATATCTAATTATTGAGCGGGAGGCCGAAGAGGGTTTTTCCTCTCACCCCTCTGTACTTTGTGTGTTTAAATCTGGGAATGCTTCAGAATACATGGGTGGATGCGTGGGAACACCCACGCTCTACTCATGTAACACCCCCAACACATAGAGTAACGCAAGGCAGCGACTTGCGCTGTCTTGCGTTACTCCAGATTTACCAAGCCATGCCAGCCCTCGCAAGGTGGCCTTGCGTGCTTAGTAAATCTCATTCTAGGTTTTGCGTCGCCCGGCGTCCCTCTGCCTGGCCTCAGGACGGCACACAACCTTAACCCCTCCCATGCTGTTGACGGAACCGCTCCGTCACCAGCCACGGATGCGCTGTGCTCTATGACGAAGCATGACACAGCTTGCTGTGTGTGAGGGCAGTTTTATAAAATTGGTGTATTCCCACACACGTTTGATATCTCCACTTAATGATTTACCCCTCTTCTTTTTGTGATATCTAATTATTGAGCGGGAGGCCGAAGAGGGTTTTTCCTCTCACCCCTCTGTACTTTGTGTGTTTAAATCTGGGAATGCTTCAGAATACATGGGTGGATGCGTGGGAACACCCACGCTCTACTCATGTAACACCCCCAACACATAGAGTAACGCAAGGCAGCGACTTGCGCTGTCTTGCGTTACTCCAGATTTACCAAGCCATGCCAGCCCTCGCAAGGTGGCCTTGCGTGCTTAGTAAATCTCATTCTAGGTTTTGCGTCGCCCGGCGTCCCTCTGCCTGGCCTCAGGACGGCACACAACCTTAACCCCTCCCATGCTGTTGACGGAACCGCTCCGTCACCAGCCACGGATGCGCTGTGCTGATGACGAAGCGGTTCCGTCACGGCCAGCTCGGCGTGCCTGCGCGGCGCGGATTCCGCGCCTGTGCTGGACGTTCTGTTGAGTGGGTGGGGCCGTGACAGAACCTCTCCGTCATCAGCACAGTGCACCCGAGGCTCGTGACGGAGCGGTTGAGTCACGAGCATGGGAGCGCCGCTCGGCCCCCCACCCCGCTAGCGCTGCGGCGGAATTGCCGCCGCAGCAAAGGGGTTAATACAGCTGGGCCCAAATGTCTACAGAGGTGCGTCCTATGCACTTAAGTCCTGCCAATGTTCTGTCAACTGCATTTTGCAGTCCCTGTAATCATAAACTCACATTTTGCGTAGGGAAACCCAAACATATATCACTGGAGAAAACCAATTATGATAGCATCAGTGAAATCAGAGAACTGACTGAGTTTTTGGATTTGCCAGATTTCAGAAGGAGGCTGTTTTAAATGCAATGCTTTTTTCCTTTTTGTGTAGTCTATAAAATAGGCGATCGTAACTTTTGTATTATTTTATTTATTTTATTGTTCAAGGCTCTTCAGCCGTAAGCAAGGTTTGCACACAAACATTTTTGTTAAAATAAATATATAGTTTGCGAAGTGGCTGCAGATGAAAATAAACCGCCTTTTATCCCGGAGTTGTCTCGAATAAAAAATCCTGATTATAACACCCCCATCCACCCTTTCCCCTGAGTTACAATGGTCTTGCGTAGCTAGAGTCGGACATATACTCAATTCCGCAGGCAGTGTCACCTGCCACATTACGCACTTTAGGCCTGTTAAAAATCCTGGGCCTCATTTATGAGGCCGTGGGTCACTTTTACGCTGCGTCACTTTTTCTGACGCACCAGCAGCGTAAAACGTGCCTTGTTGCACCATATTTACAAAGTAACGCATCTAGGTAGATGCGTCACTTTGTAAACCCCTGCACTACAGTATACCTACGCCAGGTATAATGTATGCAGGGGGGGGGCGTTCTGACGCAAGACAGGGTCATAGAAGTGATGCAGTGAAATCTATAAGATTTCACTGCGCCACTTCTAGGACACAAATGCGTCAATTTCTTACGCCTGCCTCACAGCAGGCATAAGACTGACGCAGGCCCTTTCACATGGGGCTTGCCCCATGTGAAAGGACACATTGCTGGAGTTGCGTCACTTTTGTGACACACTCCAGCAATGCGTCACTTTTCATAAATGAGGCCCCCTCTGCTTCAGGTAGCTTTAAGGCAAGTCTCCACCATCAGGGTATTTTCTTATCTTCTATAACAATTTTATTGGTATGTAACAACAAAACACTTACAGATGGACCAATATTGCAGAGGATCTGTGATACAAACAGAAGCTGAACACCCTAAAAACAGAAAAAAGAACCCATAGAAAATGGCAATGAAGCAATACCTACATGAGTACATTTGGAAAATAACAACCATTCCAATTAAGATACAGAAATGAAGATTATGGTAAATGATGTGAATGTAATCACTGAAAAGATAGTAGGATATGACTCAATGAGCTTGGAAGAGGTAGGATATTATGAAAGCTGTGTCCTATAATAAAAATGCGTGCAGAGAGCTTCATAATTAGATCTATTCCCTGTGGAAGGTCGTTTTAGATTTACTGCAATGTGTGTCGGGAAATATAACACACTGTGTTGCATGCTGACGAGTTGCAATGTTCCCTTTGGTGTGTGCTGCTATTACACGTTTAGAAAGATAAAGCATGTCTCTTATGTTTTGCTTGAAGGCCCTCCTCAGCTGAAGTCCCATTTCTTAATTCAATTCCTCTTTCGAAAAGTTGCAGAGCCCTGATCCTGCACCGGTGGAATATGTTTCTGCCCCGTCAGGTGTCATTGAGTTTATCATTGAATGTAAATTTAGCCCTCCTCAAAAAAGAAAAAAATGCACTTATCTGTCACTGCACATACAAGCTGCGCATCACCTGGACCTGTTCCCAGAGAGGCAGGTGGTGGGGGTCCCACGCACGTGGACGGGCGGGATTAAGTACATGGCCATTTGGGCTATAAAAAGGGAGGCAGAGGTTGGAGTTTTCAGAGCAGGACTTCCACGAGGCTTATTCACAATGCTCAGACTCCTGGCCCTCGCTGCCCTCGTCCTGTCAGGTGAGTGCGTCCCTTGAAACCTGTTTCTGGGCTTTATCTTCCCTGATCCTGACCTTTTCCCAGGGCATGCTCATTTCTGGCTTAAAAACAAGGAGGGCACTTTTTACTAAGGGCACACCAGTATTTCAAACGGATGTATGACGTTACAACGATTACTTTTACAACGCATACCTTTACAACGCATTTTTTACAACGCAACATTCATTACAACGCATTCCATTACAACGCAAGCCATTACAACGAATTTTAAAAAACTACCTTTACAACGCATTCCATTAACACGCATACTACCTTTACAACGCATACCATTACAACGCATACCATTACATTGCATGTATGGTAAGTATTGGATAGTGTAGGGGTAAAAATTACTATTCTAACTCCAGGGGGTGCAACAGTAGGGTAAGTGTTGGATAGTGTAGGGGTAAAAATTACTATTCTAACTCCAGAGGGTGCAACAGTAGGGTAAGTGTTGGATAGTGTAAGGGTACTATGCGTTGTGATGGTATGCGTTGTAATGGTATGCGTTGTAATGACTGCGTTGTAATGACATGCGTTGTAGTGGTATGCATTGTAGTGTCATGCGTTGTAATGGTTGCGTTGTAATGGCATGCGATGTAATGGATGTTGCGTTGTTAAAGTTTTGTTGTAATGGTAGTGCGTTGTAAAAGTTGTGTTGTAAAGGTTGTTTCCCATTTGAAACCTACCGGCCCAGTGAATTTATGTTCATGAGGCTTGTTCCTAGAAGAGTTTTCCACGGGTGGCCTTCAGCTCCATTTGAAACTATTGGTCCTGATGCAGGTGTGACTGGCCCTGCTGAAGGCGGTGTAGATCAGAACTTGTTGAGGCTTACTCCATTGGGAGAAGATAACACGTGTTCACAGAACAACTGAGGACAAGATGGTAAAATATATTCCATTATGTGGCAGAGTGGCCGCAAAATGTACCTTCTCAGCTGGCCGGCTCATGTTGTCACAGAATATCTGAAAGTGTGTGGTTGTGATTGGGAGTTTGAGTGTGGTTAGCCTTTTGCGTGGAAACATCTGTGAGGTGACTTTGTTGGCTTGGTAGGAGCCCCCACTTTAGAGAACGTTTGAATGCCCACTCATCCTGTTTCTCTTCTCTTTTCACAGGACAGTGTTTTGTAGCTGACTTTGAGGACAATGTCACTGTACGTGTCGTGGGAGGCACCGAGGCCAAGAAGAACTCCTGGCCGACCCAGGTAAGTGCTAGACCACCCGAGACATGCCTAGTGCAACTCTCAAGTCTTACGATACATTTCCTTCTTGGATGTGCTTTTAGTATGTTTGCGAGACCGCCATTTTTATCAAGCATATAGGTGGTAATTACCTAACAAACCAACCTAACAAAAAGAGAAAAAATAATATTAACAATAGATGCAGAATAAAGAACCAGAGCACACAGCCTAGGTTTTAGGGAGGTGCATTGTGCCAGGCATGGGTTCAGCCTACTAATGCTTTGAGAACAATCACCTCAAGTTTACCCATGTCCGCTCACTCAGTTCTGTAATTTATTTGCCTTCCTGGATTTGAAAATGGAGAAGGCAAAACCACAAACAATGAGAATGCAAAGAAAAAACCAGGGCAGGAGAGCCTATCACAGACCACGTAGGAAAAACATGATACTCTGTAAGCAGAAGCAAACACTTCAACTCTGAAGTCTCCACTGAGGCCTTGGTCAGCATCTAGGTACTGCATCATCTGATGGTTTTGTTTAGATCATGGCAGAATCTGAAATATTGTTATCAGTAACTTCATCCTGGACCCCTATGGACAGGTATTTCAACAGTGAGCCTGGTATATCCCTGGGGCAGCAAAGGGGCAGCTTGAACCACTGTGCATTTGGTAGTTTTTTCGAGTAAAACAAGACTTGTCTACAGGGTACGAGTCGGGGGTACACGCGGGTGGACGGCGTCCACTACTTTTTTCACAGGGTGAACGCCGTCCACCCTGCTAAGGATTTGAGCCCCACTGAATACTGTGCTGAACTGGTCCTGGTGTAATTTCCAAACACCAAGGCACTTTCAGCAGCGCCTGCACGTTGTCTGCTTTCCATCTGCAACAAGCAACAACAATGTGAAGGCAAGGACGGGCATTTCTTATTTAAGACTCCTGCTCGGACCATAACAAAGGCCGAATTTGAGGGGTCATCCGGCCTCCTTTTGTTGGAGTCTCTTGGCTGGGAGCCGTCAAGAGCCTCACACCTGATGCAAATGAAGCGGGGTGGGGAACAAAGGCTCACAGCTTGTTAGCGCTTTACGCATACAAAAGAAGCAGCCTTTCACTTTGTTCAGTCCCTGTTTAGGAGGTATGCATGCACTGTAAGAATATCAGATGTGTTGGTCTTTCCCATTATTTACACGAAGCAGATTGCATTTATACATAGCTTACTTCCCATGAGTACGCGTTGAAACAATTTAAGTACCACTATTTTTTATTGGATAGCCCTACTCATTCCAATGGAAGGTGTCAAGGCGCTTTACATCAACACGTGCATATTACATGTACAATGAATGATATACGTTTGTAAATGAATGTACAGGATGTGTTACATAAAACTGGGGGATTGCAAGTTGTAGAAGTCGCATATCATATTCCATATCTCACTGTGCTATTATCCTCCCAATGTGCTCAAACGTACACATGATAGACCTGCTAAACATATATGTGAGGGCTTAAGATCTGATGTCACTTCTTGTCAAGTCGTGGCTTGTGATGCCACTTTCTATGATGTCAATTCCTGTGATGCCATGTGTGATGTTGTGCGCCGTGATGTCATGTCGTGCCATTATGTTGTGCGCCGTGATGTCACTTGCATAGTGCCTAACTAGGTTAGCGCCCCCACTTCTTTTTTTAGGACTGATGCCCTGCTGGTCTATTATTAAACTGAATCTTGCTTGTCAAATGGTGTAAATATAACATATTATACACTTGGTCCACAACTCGAGGGCACAGTTCTTTCATCCGAGGGGTCGGGGGTGGAATACTAGCACAAAGTAAAAGTGATTTGCGTTGCCATTATGGCTCAAGAATGGGTTATTAAGTTTAATTGAGTGTTGCTGAAGTCTTTTGCTGAGGGTGTTAACGCGTTAATTGCCCACCCCATCCTTATAGGTCTAAGTGGAAGCGAGGCTGCATAAATGTGACAAGGGCAATTAACATCTGTTAAAGCCTGACGTGGGTGGTAAGGCTGTTAGCAGTCATCCCCCTAATTTCACTCAACAAAGGCAAAAAAGTAAGCACACTGTACCGGTCTTGCTCTGTGTTCCTGCTTTACACTCCCACTGAGGGAGGACACAGTAGTTAGTGCCAGATTTCAAAGCACTCTGATTCGCTGAGCTAATCTCAGGGTTCCATACACGACGTTGTTAGCAAGTGTGACTTCACTTTCAACAGTAAAAAAAACATAACATATATTTATATGTCGGGCAGTTATTAACGTGGCTGTTATTGTGGAATGTGTGGGTAAAGGGATGTATTTCGATCTTGCTGACACTTTGCTACCGTTGCTCCTGTACTACTGCGTTTCTGTGATTATGATGGGTGACTTTGCCATTAGAAAGATTTGCCAAGTCCCACCACCCACTTTCTGGAACTTGAGGAGAGGTATTTAGGTTCAACAAAAGAGTATTTGAGCTGATTATACTGGTTCGTAAAATGTATACAAACAGGCTGGGTAACTTTATTTACTGCATGTCACGTATCTGCTTGGGTCTTTTCTCCTAGATTTCCCTCCAGTACAGCTCTGGTAGCGGCTGGTATCACACCTGCGGCGGGACCCTGATCAGGAACAACTGGGTGATGACGGCTGCTCACTGCGTGGACAGGTAACCAATGGAGACAAGGCAGAAATGAAACTGATCTGTTCCCACAGCCACATGAGCTGTGGTTGGCTCCTCGGACCACGGTGGGTCAGAATAAACTTTCACAGTCACAGCTCTGGTGTCTGGTGGACAGTTTGGTCATTCAGACAAGAAATCAATCTGTTTCTTTTCTACAGGAGACCACTCCCTGGTGAAGTAATTCTGCCAAGGGTTTGAAACGGGAAACATCCTTTACGACGCAACTTTTACCACGCAGTGCCTTTACAACGCAGGTTTTTCAACGCAAGTCATTACAACGAATTGCGCTGGGGGGCGTTCTAGGATAGGTAATAGTTTAATTTACTATCCAACACCTTCCCTACTATCCACGGGGACTGGAGTTGGAATAGTAAATTAAACTATTCACTATCCAGCACCCCCCAACGCAAGTCGTTGCAACGACTTGCGTTGAAAAACCTGCATTGGAAAGGCATGCGTAGTAAAAGCATGCGTTGTAACAACGTACATCCGTTTGAAACATCACTGTGGTGTTTTATACTGAATCACATTCGCCCTTCTCCAACCAATTCACATGCTCAGACCTCTTACTGAGTAGCCGTCTCACTGATCCATTTGTGGATTGGATGAGATAAGGACAGCTAACTTGCTTGGTAAATAAAGAGGAAATCCGTGAATACAGAATTTCTATATTATTGCCATAATAATGGTAATGTTATTCAAACATTTTATCAGGAAAGGGTTGTGTTCATTTTCTAGTCTCCGACTTTCATGTTATTTACTGTTACATTTATTAAATATGTAGGGCCTCATTTATGAAAAGTGACGCATCGCTGCGTGAAAACAGCGATGTGTCACTTTTCATTGTGTCCTCCTTGCGACATGCTGGATGCGTCATATTTACAGTATGATGCATCATGTCGCAAGGAGTTACAGATGCGTCAGTATTTCTGACGTATCTGTAAGCGCAAAAATGACGCATTGCTGGAGTGTGTCACGAAAGTGGCGTAACTCCATCAATGGGGCATTTCAAATGGACAAGTCCCATTTCATATGTGCCTGCATCTGCTCTACGCCTGCTGTGAGGCAGACGTAAGATATTGACGCATTTGTGTCCTAGAAGTGACGCAGTGCAATCTCATAGATTTCACTGCGTCACTTCTACGAGGCTTACTTGCGTCAGAACGCCCACCCTGCATACATTATACCTGGCGCAGGTATAATGTGGCGCAGGGGTTTACAAAGTGACGCATCTACCTAGATGTGTCACTTTGTAAATATGACGCAACATTTTTTACCCTGCTGGTGGGTCACAAAAAGTGATGCACCGGCTCATAAATAAGCCCCGTAATCTTCTGTGGTACTGCTCAGAAATTACGGCACATTAAAAGCTTATTCGATTTTTTTCAACTAATGCGAATAGAAAACATAACACTCGAGGTGTCCCTGTGCCAAATACATTCACAAATGAATAATAAATATAATTTGCGTGAGCAGCTCAGAGTTAGCACTCCGCCACTCCCTCCAAGTGTAATCTATATCAATATGAACCTTTTGCATCTCTCTATCAATACAGATTATCGGTGATAGATACTTTTTGGGCCAAGTATAAAATGCAATATGTACTAAAAGTTATAACAACAGCAGTGCTTTGTTATTATAACCTTTGTTTGGTATGTGGGACACAGTAGCAAAGAACAAATGCTACAAAAAGAGGCCTCTTTAAATTACTCAGTCCCATTACCAAGACTACATGGGAATACTGGCAGTAGTGATACATTTTCGCAACACCCCCACTAGCAGACGAAGGCAAATATTCCAACGATTCCACCCTCACAAAGGGGGTAATTAGGACGGCGGGCGGACAAATCCTGTTGGGGATTGGGACCGCCCGCCATAAGGGCGGGGGTCCCGTGAGGGGTATAAGGATGTGCCTGCCACAGTGGCGGGCACATCCTGTATTTTTAGCATTGTGGCGGGCGGTGCTCTCTGCACCGCCCGCCACAATGCTAAAAATGCATTTCAGCATTTGCATTTACAAAGCGGCAGGCACCGCACAGTGCCTGCCGCTTTGTAAATGCAAATGTAGGGGGGCACAGGTACCCCCCTGTGTTCACCCCCACCTCTCCTTCACTCTGGGGGCCCGCAGGGGGCCCCCAGAGTGAAGACCACATGCCTGTCCGTGGCAGTAAGGCATTGTTAAATGCCCATTGTAATATGGCTGGCGGTGTCTGATAGACACCGCCACCATATTATTCCTTTTCCGCCCCGGCCGCAAGTCGACCAGGGCGGAAAAGCGGCAGACGATCTTTCCGTCCGCCGAGGTCCCCCCCGCCATACTCATATGGCAGGGGGGAAAACGAGTGAGGATGTCGGGCGGATTGCCCCCGCAAGGCTGGCGGTAGCTACCGCCAGCCTTGCGGGGGCAATCCGCCCGACATCATAATTGACCCCAAATTGTTTGCTCTTCACCAAGGGGATTTCAGCTTTCTATGGACGCTCTTAGCATGGGATGTGGTGTGGTTCAGTGGTACACAAACGCTGATTGGACAATTTGTACCCCGAGGTATATTCCTTGCCCCAGTGTAACTATTTTGCCAGACCGTGGGCGAAATTACTTTTTTTTAAATTCTTTTATCTCTTTTACTTTAAAGATAAAAGTAACCACAGTACAAACGAGGTTAGCTAACAAAGATCAAAGAAAAATAATGAAGAACTTGGCATTCATATTCTTAACAAAAGATCAATACTGTGAAGAAAATATATCTGTGTAAGAATGACGTCAGTAGGTCTCAGTTGTGCTTGTAGTTACACTAAGTTATACCTGTGGTAGGCAGTGGAGGACTGTGGTTGTACGACTGGTAAGATGCAGGTTAACTGCCGGCCTCAGCAGCAGGGTGTCAGTATGGCATTTCTTAAGCTGCAGGAATTCCATCCTGTACACTTCACGCAGAACAGAAAATTCGGCAGATAAATGAAGCATTATTAGTAGATTTTGGTGAAAATCAAAGATTTAAATCCTACTTTCGAAGGAACATTTTCCAATATTAAGGCTTTTTATGCTAATAACTGTAAAAGGCCAAATTTTAGTAACTTCATTAAGTGCAAAATAATGAACATCGCCTAGCTCTGCAGACAATGCAAAACTTTACCCATCACCAGGCCCAGCCCATTGGGGTATGCACCGGTTCGTGTGAGCGAGGGGTCCAGACCTGCACACAGAGGAGGAACAGGATCTAAGGGGGAGATGTACGACTGTTTTTTTGCGGTTGCAAACGGGAATTCAGCCTGTTTGTGACCGCAAAAAAGGTCAGCCCCATGTACAAACCATATTTTGCGAGTCGCTAACCTATTAGTGACTCGCAAAATATGATTTGCGACTCGCTATTAGGAAAGGGCATGCCAAGGGCGTCCCTTCCTAATAGCGAGTGCAAATGGCATGTACCATTCTTTTGCGACCGCATTTGCGGTCGCAAAATACTCGCAGTTTACTACACTTTTCAAAAGGGTGGTAAACCATTCGCAAACAGGAAGGGGTCCCCAGGGGACCCCTTCCTCTTTGTGAATGGGTACGAAAATATTTTTTAAGAGCAGGCAGTGCTGAAATGTTTCATTTTCTTTTTTAAATGCATCCCGTTTTCCTGTAAGGAAAACGGGATGCATTTTTAAAAAAAAAACACTTTCTTGAAAAAGCAGCCACAGACATGGTGGTCTGCTGAACCCAGCAGGCCACCATCCCTGTGAGTGTGAGCCATTCCCAATGGGGTCGCAAATTCCGACAGCCTCATGAATATTAATGGATCATGCAGTTTGCGATCCCATTGGGAATCGCAAACAGTGTCTGAGACATTGTTTTACATCCATTTTTGCGAGTTGCACATTGTGGGTCGCAATATGGCGCAATTTGTGACTCGCAAAAATGAATGGTCGTACATCTGGCCCTAAATCCACACACTTGAAGTGAATCTTGACTTGGGGATTCCATTAATTTGGGTTACAATGAGTGGGGAATTACCGGCAAACCTCAACGTCCTTCTTTCGACAGCTACCCCACAACTAGCACCAAAAAAAAGACAGGCAGCTCCATATTGAAAAATGCTACTACATGCAGAAAAACCATAAGTCCCCACAGCAGAGTCCCAACTTTTAGCCATTCTCTACCAATGAGCAGGAATGATTCTTGTTGCCTTCTTTTGCCTCTACAGAAATATGAACTTCCGCGTGGTTCTGGGTGACCATAACATTCAGGTGCACGAAGGTACGGAGCAGTACATCTCAGTCTCCAGGGTGATTAGGCACCCCAACTGGAACAGCAATAACATTGCAGCTGGGTAAGACATGCGTGTATCTACTAGTGTATGTAACACTATACTAGCATCCTTTTTACACAGTATGGCACCAGTAGTGGCCGGTGTTTGGGACAAGTGGCCAGGTGGGTGGGAAGCTGGGGGGTTTAGGGGTCGCAAAGGGAGGGCAGAAAATAAAAAATAATAATAAATAAAAAAACTTACCTTCAGCCGGTTTCGTCCCATGTCGTGCTCCTCTTTTCAGGCACAGGCTCACAGCCTGCCCTGCGGCCAATCCTGAAGCTTCTCTCGCATGAGAGCAGCGTCAGGATTGACCTGAGCGCTCTCGCTTAGCATCCCAGATCAGGCGGGTAGTCTGTGCCTGCTCTCTCCAGCCCCAGCAAAGCAGCTGGGGGTGGAGAGAGCTCCACTGTGCATGAAAGGTTTGGCTGGCCTCAAACGGCCGGCCAAACCTACATGCGCACCGAAGGGAGTGCACTACCACTTCCCTCAGTGCTGTCACCGCCCCAGGCCCCGCCCCCAAGACTCGTCAGGAAAGGAGAAATAACACAAGTGTTGTTTTATTTTTATTTTCCTGACAATTGGGGAGGGGGGGACGGACGCTCCTCTAGCATAATGGAGGAGCGCGTCTCTTTCCATTCCTTGACCATTAGAGCGTCACTGAACTGCTGACCTAAATTGCAATTCAACGACTGAACCTACTCGTATGAGGTATCTTTAATGACTCCAAATCCAGCCATTCCGGTGCCATCACTCAGCACTACATGCTGCACACATCACTATACGTCATCAATAGGCTAGCATCATAGATAGATTAAGAGCTTGAAGAAAATGTACCTCCTTTTCTTCAGCAAAGTCGAAGAGGTGCAGGATTTAGTCGTAGTCACCCTCTTACAGTGACCCCTTACCAACTTAGCATTAGTGAGAAACACTTGTGTTAAGTTTCCCCTGAAGAAGGTGAGGCTGCTCTGCTGAGCAATGATCAAAACATGTTGATTCGCTGTGATAATCAAGCTTCTTGTCCTTCAATGACTACATGGTTTGTATCTAATGAGCTACACAGAGGGCAGGGGGTGTCAAGGACGGACATTACTTGCAACTAGCAGGGGTAGCTTTTCCCACCCTACATTTTCCTCTGCTATCCCGGGCACTGCCCTTCCTGCTACTGGAACAAGGGGCCATCAAAGCAGCAGTAGAAAGAGAAAGTAAACTTTCTGAAGTTTTCTCTCCAGGTCCTTCCTATAACCCCTTGAGCAGCACACAGCACACTGCTCAGGTCTAATGGTTGGGCAAAGGTTCAACATTGGATTGTAAATGAGGTCAAGGGTTTTTTATTTGTTTTTACTCTACCACCGACGTTTCCACAAATTAATGTCTATAGCTGCATGCCCAAAACCATAGCTTATCCTTGGATACTTTTTATTCGATGCCCATTTAAGGAGAATTTGACTGGAATAGTATGTATCTCCTGCTTAATAATGACTTTTTGTGGCCTTTATCGGCCGGGCATTCTCTGTCAAATAGTACATTTCCTGTCAATGAACAGCCTCCTTTAATTTCCTTCTGTTTCTAACTCTCGTGATCTTTTCCAGGTATGACATTGCGCTTCTGAAACTGTCTAGCAACGCTGCTCTGAACAGCTACGTGCAGCTTGGGCGCCTGCCTCCCGATGGACAGGTCCTATCAAACAACCACCCCTGCACCATCACCGGCTGGGGCATGACAAGAAGTGAGTATTTCTTGCTTCAGGTGCATCCAGCAGTATCTCAGGCTCATGAAGCCTCTAGGGGAGCACACTCTGGCCGATTTACTAAGTTTGGGCGCAAAACAGCGCAGCAACCACAGTTGCTGTGCTGGGTTGCATCAAAGGTTGTGAAAAAACACAGCACCATATCTAATAAGATATGGTGCTGTTTTTTCTCTCCCCTAGCACTAACTTACTTTAGGCGGCCATGCACCAATACACCAACGTTGCCCCATTGTGCAAAGGAGTGTGAATTCTGTCAAGCACAAGTTTTGTACTGGAAGATGAATCTTCCAGCGAAAAATCTATGCTATAATATCGCCCTCACTTATGCTGTACTTGTACAGTGCAGCACACATTCAGACTTGGAACAAATCTAGAGACTATTCAAAGTTGATCAACTGGTAAGCATTTTTGGTGCAAATCCCTGCATACAAATGTTTATAGATACAGTTGTGTGTCAAAACCCATGGTAGTTGCATGGGAACACCCAAGCACTCCCCCCTGACCCAAAGTTGCACAAATTAGCACATAGAGCTTTACTTTAGCCAACCTTCCAATGCAACTCATAATTCGCGTTTGAAAGTAAATCCCACCAAAACACTTTGTACCAGGTTTGTGTCGTTTTTATAATGCAAAGCGAGCACAAAATGTTAGCAAATCTGGGCCTTAGTAACTTAATTCTGGGTACCTAAGCTGGGCAAGTATTTCCAGCAAAAATCTGAATTAGTTAGAAAGGTTCACTGATAGAATATTGATGAAAAAAATATAGACTACAAAAATATTGACTTCCATACCTAAACAGGTAAGTAAAAAAATATTGAATCAAAAATATCGATGTAAAAATATTGATGTAAATATATATATATATATATATACATGAGGTGTATAGTTTGGCTCATCTGCAGCGGCTGTGTTCAAAGCCAGTGAGCAAGGGCATGTTGGCCCGAAACGTTTGGCGCAATGTGGAGGAGTAAATGCGCTTTGTCTCGACCTGCAATGAAGTAAGGAACTCACCTTCAACTGTGTTGGCTTTCCTAATTAAGGGCAACCTTTGTGTGGATATATATATATATATATATATATATATATATATATATAATATTAATATTAATTTTAACAGCAATCAAAAGTAATATATATTTTTACAAAATATTACAAATAAACATAATTAAAAAGATAAGCACACAAATATAATTTACACATATATATATTTACTTTAAAATAATTAAAGAACTATTATCTTCAATTTACACTACAAGGACCAGCATGCTCTTTATGTTAGCCCGCACTGGGCACCCACCTGAGGGTAATTATCAAAGTGAGCACTAGCGGAGCCCTCGTGCGCTCGGAAGGCCATCAGATGTCAGAAGCCCGCCCTCCCTCCTCCCTCAGAAGAAGGCCGATGCGGTCGAAATGCATCAGGACTAGAACTTTGGAGCGGTTGAAATTGGTGAAATAAAAGGATGTTTCCTGACCTGTTGTGTGTGCGCCTCAATTTCTTTCCGTGAGGAAGGACTCCGAATGATACAAACACGGCCTGGGTCCTGGCCGAGAGGAGCGCACCCCCAGCAAAGCGCGCCGGATTCTGCTCCAAACGGGACCAAGTTGTTGACGGTGAAAGCCAAAGTGAGCAGCGGCAGCCACCAGGGACCGGACCTTGGATTGGGCCCCAGAAGACTCGAAAACAGAATTCCAGGGGACACAGGCAACACCGCAATTCAATAAGCATAAATACGACATCACTCATTGAAGAAGAAAAATTAAAAGGCCAAAGATCGCACTACAAGGACCAGCATGCTCTTTATGTTAGCCCGCACTGGGCACCCACCTGAGGGTAATTATCAAAGTGAGCACTAGCGGAGCCCTCGTGCGCTCGGAAGGCCATCAGATGTCAGAAGCCCGCCCTCCCTCCTCCCTCAGAAGAAGGCCGATGCGGCCAAAATGCATCAGGACTAGAACTTTGGAGCGGTTGAAATTGGTGAAATAAAAGGATGTTTCCTGACCTGTTGTGTGTGCGCCTCAATTTCTTTCCGTGAGGAAGGACTCCGAATGATACAAACACGGCCTGGGTCCTGGCCGAGAGGAGCGCACCCCCAGCAAAGCGCGCCGGATTCTGCTCCAAACGGGACCAAGTTGTTGACGGTGAAAGCCAAAGTGAGCAGCGGCAGCCACCAGGGACCGGACCTTGGATTGGGCCCCAGAAGACTCGAAAACAGAATTCCAGGGGACACAGGCAACACCGCAATTCAATAAGCATAAATACGACATCACTCATTGAAGAAGAAAAATTAAAAGGCCAAAGATCGCACTACAAGGACCAGCATGCTCTTTATGTTAGCCCGCACTGGGCACCCACCTGAGGGTAATTATCAAAGTGAGCACTAGCGGAGCCCTCGTGCGCTCGGAAGGCCATCAGATGTCAGAAGCCCGCCCTCCCTCCTCCCTCAGAAGAAGGCCGATGCGGCCGAAATGCATCAGGACTAGAACTTTGGAGCGGTTGAAATTGGTGAAATAAAAGGATGTTTCCTGACCTGTTGTGTGTGCGCCTCAATTTCTTTCCGTGAGGAAGGACTCCGAATGATACAAACACGGCCTGGGTCCTGGCCGAGAGAAGCGCACCCCCAGCAAAGCGCGCCGGATTCTGCTCCAAACGGGACCAAGTTGTTGACGGTGAAAGCCAAAGTGAGCAGCGGCAGCCACCAGGGACCGGACCTTGGGTTGGGCCCCAGAAGACTTGAAAACAGAATTCCAGGGGACACAGGCAACACCGCAATTTAATAAGCATAAATACGACATCACTCATTGAAGAAGAAAAATTAAAAGGCCAAAGATCGCACTACAAGGACCAGCATGCTCTTTATGTTAGCCCGCACTGGGCACCCACCTGAGGGTAATTATCAAAGTGAGCACTAGCGGAGCCCTCGTGCGCTCGGAAGGCCATCAGATGTCAGAAGCCCGCCCTCCCTCCTCCCTCAGAAGAAGGCCGATGCGGCCGAAATGCATCAGGACTAGAACTTTGGAGCGGTTGAAATTGGTGAAATAAAAGGATGTTTCCTGACCTGTTGTGTGTGCGCCTCAATTTCTTTCCGTGAGGAAGGACTCCAAATGATATATATATATATATATATAATATTAATATTAATTTTAACAGCAATCAAAAGTAATATATATTTTTACAAAATATTACAAATAAACATAATTAAAAAGATAAGCACACAAATATAATTTACACATATATATATTTACTTTAAAATAATTAAAGAACTATTATCTTCAATTTATTTTAAAACTTTGAAATTATATAAAAATAAATTATATATATATATAAATAATTTAAAATATCTAAAAACAAAATTCTAGAATAAAATAAAACATTAAACTATAAGAAAATATTTGAACTTAAATTGCCCAATACTATCAGTCCAAAAGTAGGAAAAGTCTTGGATAGCAAAATAATAAAATTTACTATTCCATCTCCAGTGAGTGTAACAGTAGGGAAAGTGTAGGATAGCAGAGGGGTAACAATTACTATTCCCACTCCAAACAGTACCACAGTAGGGAAAGTGTTGGATAGTTGAGGAGTAAAAATTACTATTCCCACTCCAGTGAGAGCAACAATGGGGAGAGTGTTGGATAGCGAAGGGGCAAACATTTCTATTCCCACTCCAGTAAGAGCAACAGTAAGGAAAGTGTTGGGTAGTGGAGGGGTAAAAATTACTATTCCCTCTCCACTGAGTGCAACAGTAGGATAAGTGTTGGATAGCAGAGAGGTAAACATTACTTTTCCCTCTCCAGTGGGTGCAACAGTAGGGAAAGTGTTGGATAGCGGAGGGGTACATTTGACTAGTCCCACTCCAAAGAGTACAACATTATGGAAAATGTTGGATAGCGGAGGGTAAAAAAATCACTGTTTCCACTCCAGTGAGTGCAACAGTAGGGGAAGTGTTGGTTAGCGGAGGGGTACAAATTACTATACCCACTCTACTGAGTGCAACAGCAGGATAAGTGTTGGATAGCGGAGAGGTAAAAATTACTAGTCTCTCTCCAGTAAGTGCAACAGTAGGGAAAGTGCTTGTTAGCGGAGGGGTAGAAATTACTATTCCAACTCCAGTGAGTGCAACAGTAGGGAAAGTGTTGGAGAGCAGAGGGGTAATATTTACTATTCCCACTCCAGTGAGAGCAACAGTAGGGAAAGTGTTGAATAGCGGAGGGGCAAAAATTACAATTCCCACTCCAAGAGTGTAACACTAGGGAAATTGTTGGATAGCGGAGGGGTAAAAATTTGAATTGCCACTCCACTGAACGCAATAGTAGGATAAGTGTTGGATAACGGAGGGATAAAAAAATGTATTCCCACTCCAGTGAGGGCAATAGTAGGGAAAGTGTCGGATAGCAGAGGGGTAAAAATTACTATTCCCACTCCAGTGAGTGCAACAGTAGGGAAAGTGCTGAATAGCGGAGGGGTAAAAATTACTATTCCAACTCCAGTGAGTGCAACAGTAGGGAAAGTGTTGGATAGCGGAGGGGTACATTTGACTATTCCCACTCCAAAGTGTACAACAGTATGGAAAATGTTGGATAGCGGAGGGTTAAAACATTGTATTCCCACTCCACTGAATACAACAGTAGGATAAGTGTTGGATAGCAGAGGGGTAAAAAATGTATTCCCACTCCAGTGAGTGCAACAGTAGGGAAAGTGTTGGATAGTGGAAGAGTACAAATTACAATTCCAACTATATTGTTCCAGCACATGTTTTCGCTTCAACCCAAGCCTCATGCGACGGCGGGCTGTGGCGGGTTAGCGAAACCCAATAAATCCACCATCTGTCATCACCTTCCCAAAGACGACAATCCACGGCACCCAATTGCTTAGAACTGATTTTTTTTGGCAAATACTCACTCAACGCGTTTCGAGAACACAAGTTCTCTTGTTCACGAGTGGTGAGAGTGTTTTGTTTTGCATCAAATAAACAAACATGTGACATTTAATAAACAGTGTAAACAGACTCCGAGTTTCTTTTGCAGCGCAATGCACGTTTCGTGTTTAAACACAATATTTCCTCATACTGGTTTACAGATTCACTGCGTGCATATAAACTTTGTCTCTGCCATAGTGGTAAATAAATTGTGTAACAGAGAAAAAGCACGTATAAATTCAACTAAAAACTCTTAATTCAACTTCATTTTTTTATAACTACTAAAAATGTAACACATTAAAAGTACAAATAATTCTTATGCAAAAAAATATACATCACATACATTTAAAATATATACTAGTATACATAATAATAAAAAACGATATTTTTAACAACTATATTTTTTCAAACGATATTAAACACTTCGATATTTAAAAAAATCTATATTACTTACCTTAAGACGATCTTCTTGAGCACGATATTCTTGCTGTCAATATTTTTGACCCACAATATTAATGACGCGATATTTGTGCAACTCGATATTTTGTACTCAATATTCTGTTTCTGCACCAGTTAGAAATCGTGAGTTCCAACATTCTGTTGTAGGATGGAAATCCAATTACTTTTGTACTTGATTTCTTCCTTATTGAAAATTGGTGTCTCCACTGCATGTATCACGGCATTCCTAGACTGCAAAGCTGGTCCATAAATGTCTGATTGGTCAAAAGTCAGTCAGTCTTATCAGCTAAAATTTGTGTTTCAGCCAGTTGTATTAGCTGCCCTTGTATTCAGGCCATTCGATTAAAATCAGAATGGTGCAACCCTACTCAGAATGACTAAACAGTTGCTGTGATTTAAGAAGCCAGCAAAAGGTCTAGCATTGGGCTTCTCGACATGTGATACAGTGCATCAGTACATGCCCCATATCAAGGATCCAACCCTTGTTCTATCTTTCCATGGATGTGGAAGCAGATTCCCTAAACACCAATCCCTCACAGAAATGCACTTCTTTGGTCCACAAGCAGTAAATATCCTCTTCCAATCGCCCCTACTGTGGTTTTTGCATAAAAGCATTTTACCAAATATGGGATGCATGCTCAGATCCAATCAGGCCAGACAGACCCGGAACCACAGACAACATCCATTTGGTCGAAAAAAGGCCCGGGACCTCATTTAAATTTTTGATTTTCATTATTAAGGGAAAATGGCCCATTCCCCCACTTCCCAAGTTAACAAGCCTTAATCTGGCAAGACATGAGGAGTAGTTAAACTGTTCCATTTGCCCACTAATGCCATGTCTAAAGCATGGAAAACCCCAGTTTGCTCGTGAAATAGAGCCCACTGTCTAAATTCCTCACTAATGTTAAAATTTATCACATTGAAGACACAATATAAACATTTGACTTTTTTCCGGAAATTCTAAAAAAAATAACATATTCTCTCTTTCTATTCATGTAAAGAACAGGAAGAAAACGTAGATTGACTTAGTAGAAAAATTTGTAACCAGCATGTAAACAAGGAAGAAGGAAGTAAGGGCAATAAGCAACCATATTTCTTTGCCTTTGATTAAGTAATTGGACACTAGATCCCATGGTATCACTCTGACAACAGTAGCAGGAGTGTCGCCCCACTCAAAACTCCCCCCAAAGATGAAAAATAAAATGGTAATTAATTACCATTTTATTTTTCATCCTCCGTCCCGAGACAAGCCGAGAGTCAGGATGGGGTCGGGGACGCTGCTAAGAGACAGAGGCATGTCACTCAGCAGGAGGGTGGACTGGTATGGCACTGTTTAACACCATCGCTGCTGATGCTATTCTTCTCCTGTGCTGGACAGCAATAAAAACGGGTGTGGTCATGACAAGCTCAGCTCGTCATAAGCACACGAGCACTGCGCTGCATGACGAGCTGAGCTCGTCATGAGCATGGAAAGGGGTTAAAGTGCGCATGTCTTTTTGGCCGACCGTCTTGAGACGGGCAGCCACACATGCACACTTTAAACATCTCTAACCCAACTGTCTTAGCTAGGTTAGAGAAAGACAAAGCCTCCAGAGCGCTGTGGAGTGCCGAGTGAGGCCTCTCTCACCAATCTTAGAGCTGCTCTCATTCTGGTCTGAGCAGCCCTGGGATTGGCCGAGGAAGTTGCTGTTTCCGGTTCCTGTATTGAAAGAAGAGATTCGGAGCGAGGACGTCTCCGAGTTCAGGTAAGTTTGAATATATATTATTTAAAGCTTGCGCACGCCCGGCCTCCCTCCCCCAGTAGATGCCAGGTGTCGCTGACAATAATGATCAAATACAACTGTTATCAGATCTGAACCTGAAATGCACTGCTTAATTCAGCTTTCCATTAGTTTCTCCTGTGCTTCTGTACATATGATGAATGTTTTTGTCATATTTTATGATTAGTAAATATAAAAAATCAAAACCCTCGCAATGCACTGCCATGTCATTGAGGTTATGCCACATGTAATATCTTAGCATTCTCTTACATTTGTATTAGTACAGCCGAGGGATTATCACTGACAAACAGGCAATAGCCTTTATGGGGCCATATGTATCTGCCTCCTCTGTTATTGTGGCAGGGGAAAGGAGATATAGAAATGCCCTGAAATATATTCAAATCACACTTGCCTGTCTCAAAGGGAGAGTACTGAGAGCTCTGCAGTCAACTTCTAAAATGCTACAAATCCTGAGTAATGAAAGTCTTGCTCTGAATAAATAAAGAGACACAGGCAAAGTATTTGTTGCTTCTCTTGCAGGCAATGGCCAGGTGTCTTCCACCCTTCAGCAGGCGCCCCTTCCAGTCGTGGATCACAGGACCTGTACCTCTTCTTCCTACTGGGGCTCCTCAGTCAAGAGCACCATGGTGTGTGCTGGAGGAGATGGTGTGCGCTCTGGATGTCAAGTAAGTACTGAATATATCAACATACCATGGGTTGTGTGTGCTAAAAGTCTTCTGAAAAAAGGCATCTGGCAAGCAGACACCACACCTCATCCAAGATATCACGTGTTCCATTGTTATAGTCTTCCTAAATACTATTGACATGTTTCGATCAGCTAACAGCAAGGTGTTGATCTTACTTAGGCTTTGATCTTCTAGAGTTCTACATATCCAATACCACATAGAATTTGTAGGATTTTTTCTTTCAATTATTTAATGGCATTCCCTTTCTCGACCAGAACTCCAGTTATGACATTTACAAAGCTATAAATATAAATTAGATATTGCTGTGTTGAAATATTTATTACACTAGCAATCGTCTTCTGTCTATGACCAACTGCAGTCTATGGACTTATTTATTTTAGTCCCCGTCCTGGAAACCTAAGTGCGTGTAATCTAAAAATCACAGGGTTGAATCATGCAGTGCTATCTGAGCCTGTTATTTTTCGAAGACTGACAAAATGAGCACCACCAAGTTGGGTCACAACAATACCTGCTAGTTACAGTCTGACAAATATCAACATTTATACTAAGTAATTTTGGGCATGTGAATCTTTATTCACATGCCCAAATTGCAATCAAACTCTCCCTCAAATCCTCTACCACACAACCTTGCCCTTTAAGTCTAAAGAAGGGGCAATCTCTAAACAGCCTGAAATTAACCCACTGCGATGTATATTATTAAATGCCAGATCTTTGGTCAAACATAGCTCAGAGTGTGCATTACTCTTAGATAATCACAATATAAAACTGGCGTTTATCACCGAGTCCTGGACAGATAAGGCCTCGGGCCTGATCTTCTTAAAGCCACTCCACCTGGGTTTTTCTCTCACACACAAGACAGACCTCTTAGGAGAGGGGAGAACTGACAGTTATATATCAGCAATCTTTACACACAGCATTCCTGACAGCATCTAATGTGGTTTGTGAAGCCCTTTCTTTTATCTTTTACACCCTTCATCACAACTCTTTTAAAGGTATCCTTCTGTACAGACCACCAGGTCCAACAAATTTGTTCCTAACATCGGTTGAAACCTTGTTAGAGAATGGGCTCTGCTCCGATTCACTCGCAATTCTAGGTAATTTTAACTTCCTCTTGGAAGCATTCACTGACCCAGATACAACTACTCTTATCGAGGGGATGAATAGTGGAGAATTAAGGCAACATGTAGAAGGTCTCACTCATGTCGCAGGGCACACCTTGGATGGAATTTTCTCCAACCATCCTCAATTAACATGTACAGGGTTGCTGCCACTCGCCTGGACAAATCATGTTGCTATTCCATTTGAGCTGCCCCCCCCCAATCCGTATTACAGCGAAGGAGCACCCAAGAAGCAGATTGATACAAGAGCCTGGAACAAAATTAAGAGCACAGAGCTAGAAGATTTTCTTATGGCAACGGCATGTTCCCTTCCCATTAGAGTGGAAGAATCCACAACCTGCTATGTAGAATGGATAGAGACAGCCAGTGATAAATTAGCCCCGCTGAACACATGGATTTTCAAACGTTCACAACCTTCAGCTCCCTGGTATTCCGAAGAACTCAGGAAACACTAGGTTGCCTGTAAGCATTTAGAATGCAATTTGAAAAGAGCTTACAATGAGGCAGAAAAAGAAATTTACAGAGTCTCACTCATTATAAAAGGCTATTATTCAACACAAAAGGGCCTTCTTCACAGATCAAATCACAGTGGCTAAATCCTCAACTAAAGAACTTTTTAGGACGGTAACCAAACTGGCCGCCCGGGCCCTCCTAAATTCAGAGTAGACCGGAACTATGTGAGGAAATAGCCGCCTTCTTCCTACAGAATGTCGAAGCTATTTTCTTGTCCTTTATACTCTCCCCAACAGACGGAAGGAATGAGTCATTCAAGATGGGCAAAACTATAACTGACCCACAGCCTACTATGGACAATTTCTCCACACTGGAGAAGCGAGATACTATAAATCTTGTGGCTCCCATCAGGTCTGTATCCCCCTATGATCCATGCTCAGTCTCCGTAATTAAACAAGTTCCAGAACCCATCAGCATTGCACTCACCCCTTTATTTAATGCCATGTTTGAGTCTGGGCACTTTCCCAAAATAAGGAAGACAGCATCTATTCTTCCTTTGTTTAAAAAACAAAACCTTAATCCCAAGGACCCTAACTATTACCGACCAATTTCACGCCTCCCCCTGCCGGAAAAACGGGTTGAAAAAACTATGAACACCCAACTCAGTGCGTTCCTCCAAGCAAACAATATTTTAGATCCCACTCAATATGGATTCAGGGAAGGACACAGTACAGAGTCCGCCCTCATAAAATCCACAGAAGAATTAAGATAAGCCCTGGACCAGGGAGGAAATTCAGCATTAATCATGTTGGACTTCTCTGCGGCTTTCGATACAGTTCACCACGAAGATCTGATGGACCGTTTGTCGGCCTGCGGGATCCAAGGCAATGCTTGGAAGCTTTTCAAATTTTTCCCGATGGAACGAATTCAACTGGTGGATTTAGACAAAGCCCGCTCCAAACCTTTTCCCTACCTTGTGGGTAACCACAGGGCTCCTCCCTTTGACCCACACTCTTTAATGTTTACGTGTCACCCATGGCGGTTCTGATTAGATCCTTCGTATTCCAGTTAACATCCTATGCGGATGACACGCAAATCGTGGTGTCTGTGCAACCTGGCCAGGAGTCAGAGAAAGGGAAAAGGTTCCATGACCGCATGAAAGTGATCAAGTTGTGGATGACCAGGAACTGCCTGAAGTTAAATTCAGGCAAAACGTAAGCCCTTATTTTGTGAAATAATGCCAATTTCTGGACCCATGACTAGGTACTCTCCCTAGACCAACTAGGAAAGCTAAAAATCTGGGGGTTATAGTTGACAATAAATTCACCTTTGGAGACCAGATAAATGTGGTTGCCTCCGCTAGCTTCTACCTCCTTAGAATGATCAAGAAATTAACGCTATTTCTACCGGAAGACAGCCAACGTGTAGTAATAACATCTCTCATCCTCTCACGTGTGGATTATTGCAACAGCCTTTACCTTAATATTCAAAAGCAACATTTAAACAAACTCAAAATCCTGTAAAATGCAGCTGCCAGACTGCTCAATGGTACACCAAAATTTGCATCTATTGCGAAGAAAATAAAAAGCTGCACTGGCTTCCAGTCAAACAACGGATGCAATTTAAATCCCTGTGTACTGTTTTCAAAGCCCTTCAGGGATTTGGATCCTGATTACCTGAAAAAGCGTTTCAAACGCTATTTTCCCAGAAGAGTTCTTCGATTGTCAGGAGCCAAAGGTGTATTAATACCCTCCTTTAAAAAATTCAACTGGGGTGGAAGAAGTTTTGTCACCCATGCTGCAAGGGCTTGGAACAAGCTTTCTTTCCATATTAGGAATGCCAATGAGCTAATGACATTTAGGAGAGGATTAAAACCCTGTCCTTTTCAGTGCATAGGTCATTATGTGCGGAAGCCAGTACCTAGCGCCAGGACACCTTCGGGTAACTGCTGTGCTTAAGAAATATAATTAACATAACAAGTAGTGACATATTTATAGGAAAAAAGATACAAATATGTGCTTCTTATCTCATTTATTTTGTTGTCCTTAGTTCTAATACATAAATGACCAAAATCTAGGATGCATGCCCATTCTGAGGTTGTTTCCAATAATTGAACTGTTTGTTCTTGAGCATACCAGTACAACTTTTATTGGTGAGCATTGTTTCCGGCAATACCCAGACAATGTGGCAAATGAAAAGTATTACTTATTCTACACAGCATGGTTCTCATAGGGTTGCTGTGGAACATGGGGTATAATCCAAGAATGCCTAACTCACCTGTGTGTAGTCTAACGGCTACAGGATCGCGATGGCCTGCGCAAGTCTATTATCTGAATGTCAGTAGGAAAATGAGAAAAAACAATATGTGGTATTTTATGGCCAAATTAAATTAAAGATCTATTTGAAGACTTGTCATGTTAAAAAAAACATACACAGATATGTACTTCTGTTGATGCACAAATTTGCTTATTGAAAAATACACAGATAAAAATGTATGCCATGATGCCCATTATGAGTTTGCTCCAAGTAATCAAACTCTGTTTTTCCTTGTTTGGTTTCAAAAAAGAATTCCAGTACACATTCATTGATGGTATGGTTTCGTTTGATCATTGCTGGGGTAATATGTGCAAATTACAAATAGTAATTTAATTAATTAAATTAATTAAACTTTATTTCGGCCTTTTAGGTCATAAAAGCACATTAAAAAAAGGAAGAAACACATTCCCATTGTACACTTAATCAGCAGTTGATTTTAACACATGGATTGGGTATTGAGAGCATAATTCATGATCCGTCCTAAATATACAATTAAAATAATTTTCTGAATAAATATAATAAATATATATAAAATATTTTACAACATTAAAAATAGACAGAATAAAACCTAAGAAAAAACCTACAATCGCCCACATCCTATTTACAGACTATCAACAATTTAATATCTATTAGCTCCACCAAATTTCCGTTTTTCATGAATGGAGAGAATTCATCACTGGGTTCAATATTTTTAAAATACAACGATAGAACATGTCCACGATTTTAAAAACTACAAGAAGCACTATTATTGCTGCGAACCATTATGGCTCACATGACATCAGAAGTTACTGGAGCTACGTTCTTGCACTGCTACAACTTCAGGCCAATTTTGGCTCTGATGATCATCACATTGAACAAGAATCTACTTACACAAAAAACCACCATTTGAGTGGTATTCGTCTGCATTATATGCTCCGCCTCTCTATAATGCCTAATATTTAAATTGTTACAAAGAGGTTTAATCCATTTTCTCCTTGGAGTATCGTATAAAAGTCAGAAAAAAAGTATGTGTACATCATCTTCCTTGGCCTTGGTCACCTTTGTGCAAAACGTGCAATTATCATAATCCTTATCCTCACGATTACTGGCCCACTTGGATTTATTGTGGTTTGTTTGTAAGACCCCGTATCTAAATTTCAGGTACAAGGATTTGGTGATTTGGGGACTCACTTCATCTAAGAGTGGTTCAAACTGGGCTATGTCTTTGAACATGAGAAATTATGTTGTTAAAGAACCCAGACTAGAACCATGGAGCAATTTACTATCAACACAGGCCCAAAAAGATGTTTTTACCACCTTTCTACATGCCGTGGTCAAATCTGAGGGCTTCTCCCAATAATGTGATAGCCCTATTTTCCCTAGCCAGGTTCACACATGTTGGAACCACGGTATAGCCTTAACCGGTCCATTGTTCATTATCTCCTGTAAACCCTTTTTGTAATGTAAAAGTTCCACTGTCGACCAAATTCTTACCCAGAATAAGAGGGGGCGTGATATAGCATAATTATCCGTTCGTTTTAAATCCAAATCCATTAACACTGGGATCAATGAGGTCCTAATAGGAAGAGACAATAGTTTTCTGAAAAAAATATTTTCACAGATTTCGAAATTTCGTTTACAATGGGGGCCCCATATTTCTGCTCCATTTAAGGTGGCTGACTGAGCCTTGAACTTAAAAACCTCAATGGCGGGGGATACAGCCTTAGAAAAACTCCCCCCATGTTTTTTTATAATAGGAGTACAATTTCGGAGCAAGATTATTCTATTTTTTTTCCAGTTGCGGCTTCCAGGTCAGCTTCGTGTCAAGTGTGATGCCTAAATAGTTAAAACTGTTTACATATTCTAGTCTTTGGCAATTTAGTACTAATGTCTTTTTGAAAGATCTGTGAGGGTTAATAGACATATATTTAGTCTTGCTGGAATTTATTTCAAGGCCCCTGTTGATACAATATAACTGGAAGGAGTTCATCAGATTTTGGAGGCCACTAGGGGATTGTGAGATTAAGATGGTATCATCTGCAAAAAGTAAAGCAGGAATTATTTCGCCTCCCAGCCTCGGCGAATCTGATTTGCAACCTCCCAGATAACGAGGGATATTGTTTACATAAAGGCTAAACAGGGTGGGCGCTAAAACGCAACCTTAATTATTTGACAGTGCACTGTGCTCATAGAGCAAACGTGACACATGGGGGCATTTTTCAAGAAGGCCTAGGGAGCCAAAGTTAGCCCCATTCTCAAAGGGAATCCATGGCATGACTGTACGAGCATCTGTAATTTGCCAAAAATGCTGACATCTTTCAACCCATGAACCCAATATGCCTCAACCATTTTGTACCACTTGAAGTTCATAACAATCTGTGTATTTGATTCTTAGGGAGATTCTGGTGGACCTCTTCACTGTGTTGTCAATGGGGCTAGTTACGTCCATGGAGTGACCAGCTTTGTGTCCACCAGTGGATGCAACACAAGGAACAAGCCAACTGTGTTCACCAGGGTGTCAGCCTACATATCTTGGATGGACAACGTAAGTTTGATGCAGAAGACTCATGTTGATATCTCACTGTGGCATCAAAGAATTAGTCCTCATCATAAATGAAGGGAGATGAGGGCTAGTGGCTAGGTTGGGGACTGTGGAACAAGGAAACCAAAAATCTTGATTCTAATCCTGGCGGCAGCATTTGACCAAGTTGTGTAATCCTGGGCAAACCAATGCATTTACTGGCACATCTTTCTATTACCTTTATTCCCCTTTATACAGCTAACCATTAGGTTGGATGGTATGACTTCAAGGGAAAAAAATAGGTTAGAAAGAAACAAACTGCGTCATATAAAAGGGTTCTTAATTTCAACAAAAAAGAAATTACATAGAGAAAAAAATTAGCTGGCAAATATTGTTTTACTCAAAGTATATGACAATAATAATACGACCCACAGCTTCTGCTAGAATAATTTTTGTTTCACGAGTCACACAATCATACATTAGAATTAATTTTGTAATAAGTTCTTACCTGAATTACCTTAATTTTGTTGTTATACTTGATAGACATTAGATCCTGATTCTTGGAGATTTTTTGAATCCTAACATCTGAGCTGTTCTTTTGGCAAATGCCATTTAATATGGTTGTACTTATACTAATAGCTTTTCAGGTAGCATGTACAGAGTGTTGCACAGAGCCAGGCTGTGTAACAGTGTAAGGAGGGAAGTGAGGCTAGATTAGTTCAGCTAAAAACACAATAGCTCTTAATGGCATGTACGTAGGCAGTTAGATTGCAAGCACGCTGCCATCTTGTCACTAAACATTGGAGCAGTCGTGCTTCTCTGGGGCAGTTACTGAGTGCTTCGGCACAAAGTGTATGATTGCCCTTGCATCCAGGGCTGGCTATAGCGCTAGTGGCTCCCGGTGCGACAATCATTCTTGGCACCCTACACCCGATGACCGCCTCCTCGAATTCTCTAACTGCAGCCGGTCAAAAGTGCCCCTCATCTCTCCAATCATAAATTATTGCTAAACAAAGTGCCAGAAACCGGTCCTTGGAAGCTTGTTTCCGGTCCAGGGAAGGCATGGCTTGGCAGTTCGGGCTGGACTGTTCCCATGAGGCACGGGGTCAGACTGATTTGCATATGGCCATGTCTGAACTGGGGTGGCAGAGTGGGCTAAAGAACGGTGATGGATTAAACCCAGATCTATTGACTGGATGTGAGTGTTTGATTGGTTCAGATGCTCCGACCATCACCACCCCCTTTTGTCCCACCCTGAGGTCAGCGCTCTTCCACAGGTCAGCGCCCAGTGCGGCCGAACCTGACGCACTGCCCTAAAGCCGGCCCTGCTTGCATCTATGTATGACACAAGTATAATTTGCTGATAAATGCCTTTCTTTTCTTTTAGGTCATGAGAACGAACTAAAGGCAATCAAAGTCTGAGACTTTTGGGTGACTCTTCTGGATACTTGAGTCTGGCTGATCAGATGTTCCAACATGTTTGTATCTCTGTGTACTAGGGAGCGATATATATATGTAGCACTCAGTAATAATTATAATAAAGTGACAAACTCAGATGAATGTCTTCTCTCATTCCTTGTCCAGCTGCTCTTGGTGCTATTAATGAGTCACTATGCAGTAAGCCAACAAAACAACTAAGAAGATTAGATACCTTTTAAGTATAGTCAAACTCAAAAGGTATCTAATTTTCTTCCAATACCGACATACATTGGCTTACCGGATCGATACGGAAACTAAAATTGGGATACTTACAAAACGGTATGACCATAAAACTTCTGGTAGAATACCAAATAAGAATAATGTAGTCTGTTTATATTGTGTCTCATTTCTCTTCCACTCCAGAAATACACTTCATCAGTCTGCTGATAGTCCACTAGGTAGATTTGTAAAAAAAACATAAGTGCCGAGGATCTCCACAGGAGGCAGCTTGTACTAGCCCACTTTTCCTATTAGCGCCACCTAAAACAGAACCAACTACTAACCATGAAAATGGGGAGATGATGTAGCGTAATGGCCAGAACTGCTGACTTCAGAGCTGGGGAACCAAGGTCGAGTCTCGGTGCTCAGCATCTTGTGATTCTGGGCAAATCGCTTAATCTCCCCGTACCTACCATAACCTTAACTGGTTCTCATGAAAAGCGGCGGTGTTGATGATCAAGCGTCGGTGCTGAGTACCAGAAACCACCAGCTCAAATTAAGCACTGTCCATGGGGCTGAATTATGGATAGAGTGCACTCTCTGACTCTACGATGGGGTGCATGTCTCGGCTGCAGAGCACGACAGTGCGTCGTATCACATTAAATGCGCTGTTCCCATTTCAGGTGCAAACCCATCATTGCACTGGGGCCAGCACGTTAGTCTAAGATGAAGCAGCTGATCAAAGCTGCTGGTCAGCATTTCACAGATCAGGAGGCTGCAAACGTTCTGCCTTTCAGAGGGGGGCAGAAATCTCTTAAAAGATTTACTTGCTCCATTGAACTGCAGTAAAGGTTGGTACAGCACTCTGAAGCATAAAACATGATTCATGTTTTAAGCGCCAGGGTGGAATCTATGTTACTTTAGCACTCAGCATTGTATGTTTCAATTAAATTAACTGTTAATTTCTGATTTCATATTAGTTATACAGTGTACACATACATTCAGAAATGTGGGTTTTCCCGATTAACTAATTCATAAAAAACGAATTGGTTCCTTAAACATTCACCTACGTGGTTAGTAATACTGAAAGCTGAGCTTTTATGTAATACTAGCCATGTGATGCTTTTTTTAAATTTTTTTTATTTCAAAAGTTTTTTATTGAGAAGATTTTAAACAGTACAGTAGTGATACGGGGGGGGTTCTTGGCGCCTTCTTGGCTACATAAGGTCTACTTGCAAACTTTGCATAGGCAGGTTTTTACTGTAAGTTCTGTAAGACCCCCGGCAAGTGTGAAAGGAGAAGAGAGAAGGAAGAGAAAGGAGGGGGGGGGGGGAGTCCATCGATACTATATTGTCGCCCTCTTAGCCCTAGCTGCGTGCTGGCGGTAGGCGTTGATAGGCGTCTTGTGGAGTTGAATTACACTGTTTCAACAACTTTCTAACCGCTTTTGTTGTGACTGAGTGTTTAGTCTCTCAAAGGAAGTCGGAGACCCATAAGATAGTAAAAATTATTAATTTGGCCTTATGAGCTGTTAAAGTTACCCCACTGTGCTAACGTCATAGCTATTCACGACCGTCTACGTCCTTGAACCGTTGTCACTGCTCCCGGGATTACTTCCTTTAGATGTTGTTTCCAATTTAAACTCTTGTCCATGACTACTCCTAAATAACAACACCTGCTCACCTGCCATATAGGAAGGTTACAGAATGTCCAATTTACCGTTTTACTAGGGCTAACAAATACTACAATTTCTAATTTGTTTAAATGGGGTTTTAGTTTATTGTCACATTTTATTCTTAAAGTGCATTTAGAAGCCTTCTAGTACAATAAAGATTCTTGTCTGGTAATATAAAATTAGCTTCTTAAGTTATTTATTGGGTGATTTCCAAGACTTGTCTCATAGGATTCTAATAAGTTCAATGTAGAAGTAGGGTCAAGCATATAAAGAGAAAATAACAATGGAGCCATGATGCACCTCTATCTTAATGTACAACAACCCCTTACATCAGTGGTTCCCCAACTTTTTCAACCCACGGCTCCCTTGACCTATTAGCCGTCGACAGCGGCTCCCCACTATGTTACTTTTGTTTTTAGGGTGGGGGATGTAAGCACGGCCTCAGGAGTACTTCCATTTTTCTCCCTGAAAATAATTAGAATGATGCCAATGAAGGTATTATAATCATATGACTAGACCATCACAATTTAATTTAGCTGTAACCGTGAGTATGTGTCAAAGAATTTCCCTTGCACAGAGGATACTGGTCTCCTTGCCCACACCCAACATGGCCAGCGTTTGTACGATGCAGTGTAGCGTTTTAGAAATCCTAGAAGAGCATAGAGAGGGTAAACGCTATGGTTCATCTTTCTCCAAGCGAGAGCCTTCTGAATGTGCCATGATGCTAATGTGGTAGAAAAGGTACTGCCACCTCCCCCAAATATACAAGGGACAATATGGGGATGAGTACATGAAGTGCCCTCTAACTTTTGTATATAATCTTGTATTATTCTACCCCCTCTCACAATCAGATCTAATCCCACTAATTATTTGTACAATGCTCTATTGTTCCCCAAGAATGTTTGCTCTGTTGAGCCCCAAGAATGTTTCCGCTACAGGAATAGTGAAACATATCCTAGCTCCGGCTCTTCAAAGTAATGGAGAGACAGCGTTTTCAGGTCATGTGTACCTGGGTCATACTCCATTACACAGAGCTGTAACAGATAGTAGGCATTAGAATTGAGGGGGGCAGAAGAAGTCAAAACAAGGCACAACAATGGCATGCTGAGTTTAAGGAGTCACATTGGAGCCATGCATTGCATGTGGAGCATGGGGATACAGGAAAATAAATTCAAATTTAAAAAGTGGAGAATTCGGAGGAACAATTACTGATTTATAATGAGCTTGGTCACCTGTGCTTTCACAGAACTAGGAACGATTAGAAAGAGGTGCAAGATGGACAGAAAACAAAGGGGAAAAAACACCATGAGTGGGTAGTCCCAGAAAGCGCACAAACTTGACTGCAATGTTTTGATTTAGGTCCACTGAACAGTCTTTAAAGGGTTACAAAAAACAGCACCTCTCTCTTCACATGAACAAATAAAGGGGATTGGAGTAGCTTGACCAAGACTGGAGACAAGCTGAGGAAACCTGCAATACTGTCAGAGAGAATACTCTTTAAAATGAGACAGAGTGGGGGCCTTCGGTAGCCCAGACCGGTACCTCTGCACCCAGAAGGCGTAAAGTACCATGGAGCACTTAACTGGCACTTGTAGCAGAGTGTGAACTACAAACCAGTGTAATTTAGACAATAAAGTGGTTTGGAGTTTATTTAAATTGTGCCTATGACTTCATTACTTTTGTTGGCAGTCATAAATACACCCTTATTAAAAAAAAAAAACTTTTTTCATACTCACCATATTAGACAGATGGATTAGGTGATTTGTAGTGCTATGGCAGGGTTCTTTAGTCATGCATGGCAGGAACAATAAATGGAATAAAGGCTCTTTAAAGAAGGTGGTGAAAAACTTCAGTTTGGAATGACCGTGAGCTTGTTCAACAAGCTTGCGGTCATAGAAATAAATAGAGGACCGCACGAACATGGTCCTCGGAGGAGATGCACGTCTTTCACCGCTCAGTGGTTCCCAAACTGTGTGCTTGGTGCGCGGCGCCCCTGGCTAGTTTTGACAGTGCACCGGGGTGCTGCGGCGCACAGATTGGGAACCACTGCCTTACATTAAAAAGGGCAGAGGGAATGAGAGACATAATTGGGCTGCCTCCGTTTGCACTCTCCCACTTGAATATCATTATCACCTAAAGCAAAGGTGTTCAATATGAGGTGAACGAACTGAAACGTCTCTGTATTGAAGGGATCAAATTCTATCTAACGGGTCACACTTACCAATAACCCATATAAGATTAAGTACAAATAGTAATTCAGTCGGCAATGGAGAAGATTCAATCCTTTATTCATCAAATACAGACCCTGACAGGGGAGCCCCAGTCTACACAACCTCGAAGGTGCGCAGAGGAGACTGCCCGCATATTCAAAGCACACAGCATATATACGTTTTACACAGTTAAGATGACACCTTACAAGGAAAAACACAGTTTGTCAGCAGGCCAAGAGGAATACCCATATAAGGCACAATTGATTGTGAGTATCCTAGGCCTAAGCTATTCCGGGGGCAGGTCAGGGAGGTGTCTCCCTGTCTATCTGGAGCCTGGGAGGACAGAAACGGGATTAGCTAAAAATGTGCGCATCCCACGGGGAAAGCAGGTGTGACCTTGAGTCTTCCTTGGGCTACAAGCTAGATACAATTGTAAATGGTTTAGCTGACACCACGGTTTAGAGCAGAAAGCATAATCACGTGGTTTCAGGGAAACCGCACTTGCATATGGAGAAACGAAACACACATGGCTTTTTTTACTTCAATAGAACTAAACCAGCAGAAACTGAATCACAGGTTGCTAAATGATTATGCTGAATTCTAGCTATGTGAATATACGTTTACGAACTCATATTGGACATATAAGGACAATAATGTATATTATCAAAATTCGATCCCATCAGTTTCCTTGATAAGGGATGGTGCCTCTTTCTTGAGGGTACACTTATGTCCCTTCTGTCATATTAAAAGACCCTGGGATATTAGTAAAAATATAAGGGGGGACCTCACGTACACCCTTGGGTGTCATGCTTCATCATCGGTCCTCCTGCTCTCCCCAAAGAATTCTCTTATGAGGGGCGGAGCCTCGGATGTGTCGAAGGGTACTTGCAGGGAAGCAGAGGTAATGGATTCTTTTAAGAATTTAATTTCTCGCTCACCTCTCCTAAGGATGTTCCTCTTTATTAGGTGGGTAGTAAGGAAAAGGTTAAAAAAAGGGTATATGGGATGTGTAAGAAACTATTTTTTTTTGTTTAAGAAGTTTTTTTGAGTTTTCAAGTAAATAAGACATAAGAAAAAAGTGAAACAACACATAAGCGAGAAGTAATCATAAAATATACACCGAATAATTACCAAATATATGTAAGCAAATAACACAGTGGTGTAATATGAATCTAACAGAGGAGAAATAAAGTAAGAAATAGGAGGAAAAGAGAAGAAAGAAGAGAGACGAAGAAAGAGAGAAGGGAAAAGGAGAGGAGGGAAGGTCAAAATTGCATATGAAAATAATATAGAGAAAAGAAGAAAGGAACTAGGAGATGGGAGCATGAGTAGATGCATACATTGTAAAAGGTAACCATAAAAGATCAGATTTAATTTTTTGAGAGAGGGAAACGGAGGAAACTGTAGAAATCCTGTGTTCATCGCAAACAAAATTCCACCAAGTTAATAAGGATATTTTAGAGTTAACTTTCCAGGATGATAAGATAACTTTAAAAGCTAGTGCAATAAAAAGCTCAAATAACATGGAAATAGGGGGTGAGTCAGCAACATCAGGTGAGGAAGAACCTAGAAAAACATTTTGTAATGATAGCGAAAGGTCGCATTTAAAAATTGACATGCAAATATTCCAAACAGATTTCCAAAATGATAAAACATTAGAACATTCATAAAGTTGATGTAGCAATGTACCCATAACATTAGAGCAGGACCAGCACATTGGAGAAGAGGATGGGGAGAATTAGGAAATACAGACAGGTGTAATAATGGCTCTATTGTAAATAAAATACAAAGATTGGGTTATCCGAGCAGCAGCAGAAACTTTGAATAACTTAGACCACAATTTATCCCAAGTCGTAATAGGATAAGAAACAGATAAATCAGTTTCCCAAGCAGTTTCTATATGGGATTTGGGTCTTTCAACAACATATGATAACAATAACTTATATACAAGAGCGGCTTTAGGTCTGTGTGTTGGAAATAAGAGATACAAATGAGTAGAGGGGGTAAGAGAAGGTGTATCAGCAGGTAGGTCAAAAGTGGCTAAGTGTGATTGTAAGGCATTGGAAATTATGGTATATTCATCAAGGCAAGAACCGCGTAATTGATATTGTGCTTGTAGGGCATGAAAAGGAATAACAGTATTGTGTTGTAACAATTGGTATACAGAAATGATACCCTTTTCTTTCCAGTATTTGAAATAGAAAGATTTACCCTTATATTTAAGAAATGTATTATACCATAAGGTGGAGGATAAGAAACATTGGAGCGAAGTAAAACCAGTAGAAAATGTATTGTATAGTAGGTTTTGGGAGTATTTCAAAATAGGGTTATTGGATATGAAAGTACTGCTTGACATAAAAATGACATCCTGAAAAGAAAAGTCATTTAGGAAGGAGCGTTCAAAAAGAATCCATCTGGGAACAGGACTTTCACCAAAGTCATAAGCTAAAGCAAAGTATTGCTTGAGCAAAAAAGCAGAGTGATACATTTTAAAGTGTGGAAAGCGTACACCACCCTCACCCTTAGGGCGAATAAGTTTAGTAAGGGCAATTCGTGGATGTTTCTTATTCCATAAAAATTTTATACAAGCAGAATTGATTTGAGAGAAATAGGAGAGGGGAATTCGAATAGGTAACATAGATAATGTGTATAAAACATGAGGTACAATCATCATTTTAATTGTATCTAACCTGCCCCACCAGGACAAGAATAGGGGGGACCATGTAAGGAGGAGTGATTGGATTTTAGTGAGTAATGCATGGAACGTAAGTCTAATTGTAGCAGGCAGAGAAGAAGAAAACCAAATACCAAGATATTTAATTTTTGAGGGACACCAGGCAAAATCAGTATTATTAAACATAAGTTTGGTAACATATGCAATTTAGAGGCAAAACTTCTGTCTTGGAAAGGTTTAGTTTATAACCGGAAACGCTGGAATACAATCGGACTTCATTCAAAAAAGGAGGGAGAGACTCAATGGGGTTAGACATATAAATCAATATGTCATCTGTGTATGCAGATATTTTAGTTTCTATGGAATTATACTGGAAGCATTTAATCTGTGAGGTAACACGGATACGTTCCAGGAAAGGCTCAAGGCATAGGATAAATAATAAATGGAATAGTGGACACCCCTGCCTTGTACCTCTGGATAGGGAAAAAAAAATGGAGAAGTGATTATTAACAAAAATGCTAGCTCAGGGACAGGAATATAGTAGTTTAATAAAAGAAATAAAAGAAGGCCCAAAACCAAACCATGGGAGAGTTGCGGACATAAATTGCCAATTGATACGATCAAAGGCCTTCTCAGCGTCTAGAGACAGGGCTGCAAGCGGACATTTGTACTTTTTGCCAGATGAGATAATATTAGCAAATATTCTTGCATTATCAGATGCGAATCTACCCTAACAAACCCAACTTGGTCAGTTTTAATCAATAAGGGAATTATAGTTTCAAGTCGGGCTGCAAGAATTTTAGCAAAAAGTTTGCAATCATAATTTATTAAAGATATGGGATGGTAATGTTTACAATATGAGTGGTCTTTATCAGGTTTAGGGATTATAATAATTAAAGCATCCATAAAGGACCCAGATGCTTTGGCATCAGCAATAAAGGAATTAAAAAGTACCAAAAGCTTTGGGAACAAAAATGGAGGTAAAGGTGGTGTAAAATTCAACAGAGAGACCATCATGTCTTGGAGCTTTTGACTTATTTTGCGATTTTATAGCGGTAATTATCTTTTGAGGCGAGATGTCTCTCTCTAATGCATCGAATTCATCAGGTAAAGATGGCGGAGAAGGAAGGCCTGAGAAAAAAGTGTCTAAATTGTGATTAGTGGAAAATGTGTCATCAGAATCAAGAGATTGATAATATTTATGAAAAACTTCAGCAATATCTTCATCCGATGAAACCAGTTTGTTGGTAGATTCATTCAGGATAGGGCCAATAGTTTTACGTTCCGATTTAATCTTCAGATAATTAGCTAACATCCTACCCGCTTTATTTTGGCCTCCATGATATTTAGATTTAATTTTGAGCAGAATATTGCATGCTTCAGATGTTGCCAATTTGTTGAGATTGGATTTAGCTTTAATCAATTTATGAAGGGCAGAGGGCGATCTAGAGGTAAAGTAAATATATTCTAATTCTTTGAGATGTCGTAATTGATCCTCATATTTTTGTCTCGTAACTTTCTTTTTTTTCGAGACATATGAGATGGTAAAGGAACGAAAAGAGGCCTTGAAGGCATCCCAATTGCTAGGGACAGAGGTGTCGGATGGGTTATTAAAACTAAAAAATTCAGTTATAAAAGTGGTAGCTTCTTTAATAAAGACAGTATCAAGTAATAAAAAATTATTAAGTTTCCAGCGGCTAAATTTAGAAGAGGTAAGTGAAAGGTCTAATAAAGCATGAACGGGTGCATGGTCAGATATACAAATGGAGCCAATGTCAGAAGTTTGAATAGAAGGTAGCAGGGATTTACTGACCAGAATATAGTCAATTCTAGATCGAGTGTGATGTACATTAGAATAAAAAGTGTATTCAAGCAAATCAGGGTTACAAGTTTTCCAAACATCATACAATGGACGAGAGGCAATGGCCGATTGAAAAGTGAGATTTATCTGGGTTAAATTTGCATTTAGACAATCTGTCAGAAAAGGTTAAAATCACCAGCAACAATAATATTACGACAGTCTACTAAGGAAAGTAAAATTTTGATGTCGTTCCAGAATTTAGGATTGGCTTAACCGGGCCATAAATATTTAGCAAAACTAAAGTTTTATTTTGTAGCACAATCTTTGCCATTACCCATGGTCCTTCATCATCATTTTGAGTGGATAACATTTGTACAGATAAAGATTTATGAAACAATATGGCAACACCCACCTTTTTGTTGGACGCAGGAGAGTAAAGAAACTGGCCCACCCATTGTCTCTTTAACTTAAGTGACTCAGCCTCAGTACAATGTGTTTCTTGAAGAAAAGATATCTGAGAGTCAAGCTTGGATAAATAGGACAATACCTTTTGCCGTTTGACTGGATTCCCAAGACCACGATCATTCCACGTAACAAACTTACACATAGTGGAGGGTAAGGAGGGTAATACATGAGTGGATAAGATACATGTCAGGAGTACATCTGTAAGACAATACACACCACACAATTAAATTAAATACGGAAAATGTTATAAAAAAGTACTCAATGCCAACATAGACCTGGAAGAAGCCGTATACAATTATCATTACAAGACAGATAGAAATACATTTGGGGGAAAGACCATTCAACAAAGGCAAGAGCGAAAGGTGAGATATAGGAAAAAGGGAAGAGAAAGGAGAAAGGAAAAAGGGATAAAGAAAAGAAAGGAAGCAGAAGAAAGAGATAAGCGAACAGATCAAGGCAAAAAAGCCAGAACTGTAACAAAGAGAAGGGACGAAGAAAAGGGAGCATAGTGGCGCCAGAAACCACGGACCTCAGCAATAAGAAAATAGGAGAAGCAAGGAAGATAGAGCGTCATGAAGAGAAAAAATAAATAATAAAAAAAAATATATATAATGCGAACACCAATAGAAGATCTACTATAATGGATACAAAATAAAGGTCTTAAAAAATGGAAAAATCGCATATTAGTATCCATCCCAGTAGATGAGACATTTTGAAGACAAAGTCTCAGTTTTTCCGGTCGTCAAAGAAGCGTGTTCGACCACCATGAGTAATCTTGCAGAGACAAGGATGGAGGATACCATACTGGATATTGAGATGTCTCATTTGACGTAAAGCAAGAAATTCTTTACGACGAGCATTCGTTGCATTTGAGATATCCTGAGAAATAAACAAATTATGGCCAGACCAGATGAGATGACGTTTAAGTTTTACAGCCTTCAGTACATGCATCAGCTCAGTAAATTCTAGGAAAAGCATGATGATTCCACGTGGTTTGGTAGCGTTAGGATTGAGACGACCAAGGCGATGAGCTCTTTGTATATTGAGAGGACTTGTAGACACTTGGAGACCTAAAAGTTCTGGAAGGAATTGCTGAAGAAAGGCTACTATGTCTGCACCTTCAATGTTTTCCAGAAGTCCATAAAGACGTAGATTATTTCTGCAATTTCAGTTTTCAAGGTCCTCGGCGTGGATTTTTAGCTTATGAATTTCCTGTTCCAGTAGAGGTATCTTTGATGAGACATCTTGCAGATTGCTAACACGTTGTTCCAAATCCAGAACTTTACTTTCCATAACAATCCATCTCTCCTCGATCTGTTTTAATTTTTCATTGGTCGTGGACATAAATGGTTGGAGGCCACATACTTCATCCAGTATTGAGTCCAAAATTGGATTTTGAGAAGAATGTATGGGAGAAGGCGGGTCATTTTTATGTCATTTTCATTTTGTCCCAGATACAGATGATCTTGCACTGTGAGACTCAGTAGCCATTGTAGATTGTCCCTAAAAACGCCAGTCAAAGTAGAAGAAGAGAGTATGCAACAAAATGCCACAGGAATTCCAAAGTTAGTGTAGGTATAATGTCTGCTAATGTAAATGAGAGTGAAAAAGAAAAAAGAACTCCAAAAAGCAGAAAGATTACAAATAAGTATCCTCAGATATAACAGGACCTCAATTGTAGACAAAGAGGTTGCTACATTTTTTCAAAAAGCTGGTCATTACATGAGAGCAAAAGAAATACTAATGCAGACGTGCCATGCGAAGTAGCAAAATCACTAGCAAGTGCCAAAAGATTGTGACTACGCACCTTGCATCAGTAGAATTGTAGTACTGCGGTTAAAAAATGGATGAAGCATGCGTTTGAATTTGAGTCTGGAAAGTAACCCCAAAAAAATAAAGATAACAGTGGAACTACAGTTATTTTTCCTCAGAAAATACGATGTATCAACACTTGAAAACAGCACTGTTAAATTTCCTCAAGTTTCAGCACATTTCATTGGAAAGAAAATGATATGCTGAGGCACATGAAGAGGCGTTTGGACTTGAGACTGGAAAGTAACCTCCAAAAAATAAAGATTACAGCTGGACACCAGTTATCATTCCAAGGAACACGAAGCAACATCATATGTAAAACAGCACTGATAAATTTCATCAAGTTACAGTGCATTTCACAGGTGGCAAGAATGAAATTACCCACTGCAGTAGAAGAAAATGCTGACTGATGAGGAAAAACGGAGGCAGCAAGCATATTGGTGGAGTCTACTTAGCAAGCGGCAAAAAATCGGCATTAGCTGACTGAAAAACCGAGACACGAGCGCAGCGACCTAAAATGGCGGTCGCTCGCGTCTCTCACATAGCGGGATAGCCGATAATAAATAACTTCGCAGGGAAGGAGTAGCGATTTCCAAAAAGCTGTTTTCCGACTCACCGCATCTTTAAAAGGGCAATGCTGGTATTCAGCGCTCCTGGGAACCGGAGAATGCGCTCTAAAATGTACGAAGAGTTCCGCGGTGCAACGGAGCTCAGGCTAGGTCTGCCATGTCGCTTCGGCGCCGTAGCCACGCCCGTGTAAGAAACTATTATGGTTCTTACATCCAATTAGGTCGACATGTTTCAGCCCTACTGGTGGCCCAAAAAGGGTCCAGGGCTTTCTTCAGGACCGGGATCCCTACTTTCTCTAGGATGAATCCCTCTCTCTACACATACACCTACATCCAATGCCAGTGACATTTTTCTGCAGAATAGCAAAGACTTGTGTATCATTTAGTATTCATGAGGGCCTGTTACATGAAACATCGAAATAAAAATTTTATTAAATTAAAGACATTGAAAAAGAAATGATAAATGGCAAAATGGGACATGCATACAAAACGAAAAGTAGGAGAACCTTAGCCTCCAACAATAAACATGCTGTGCCAACTCTGTATACATAGCAACTTGTGTGACGGTGAGTTCTCACTCCAACTCGCTATCAAAGATGGACACTCAAGTGTATGTGTTGATACATCATGCAATTCAATCAACACAATTCCTTATCCTTACAATGGTATATACATACATTATGGAGGAGTAAACGAGGGAAGCCTTGTAGTCACACACTGCAGAGAAACGAGTGTAAATAACTTATGGCTGTGAGGGACTGCATACATGGAAGAAACAAGTACCCTTGATGGATCCGAGTGCCCGCCGGGCATTAGATAATTCTTTGGCGAGTGCAGGATGACCGATGATGAAGCATGACACCCGGAGGGGAGGGTGAGGTCATCCCATATATTTTTATTAATATACCAGGGTCCTTTAGTCTTACAGTAGGAACATAAAAGTATCTTCAAGACAGGGGCATTATCCCTTACTGGGGATACAAAGGTATTTCACTCTACCTCATATGGGACACGTTTGCTTGAGGTGATAGTGGCATCTCTATCTTAGCCAATTGATGGTTGCAATTATAGATGATAGTCTTATCACTTGTTACTGTGAAGTTAAATGATAAGATTTACCAAGAACAGCTTAATCCCCAAGGCAGTTAATTTTTCCAAAGCTTGTGTTGATCTAGTCACTTGACTATAATTTAAAACAAGCATTTACAATGCAATGGTTTCGCCTTTGGAAAAGTTAGAGCTATTGGCATTGTAAATGACAACATTTGTATTTATGTGTTGGTTTTGAAAACAGATAAATAAATGGCATTGTCATTTACATTGCCATTAGCTTAATCTCGGCAGTCACTCTGCACTCCCCCTGCACTCCCTAGCTACTCCCCCTGCACACCCTAGCTACTCCCCCTGCACTCCCTAGCTACTCCCCCTGCACTCCCCCTGCACTCCCCCTGCACTCCCTAGCTACTCACTACTCTGCACACTCACTACTCTGCACACTCACTACTCTGCACACTCACTACTCTGCACACTCACTACTCTGCACACTCACTACTCTGCACACTCCACAAAGATCTGTTACAATTAGAATTAAATAAAACGAGGTGTAAAAAATGATATGAAGTAATCTTCCTAGAGTCCCTTGTTCCCGTCGAAGGGGACTCTTTCAGAATATGTGACACTCCCCCTGCACTCCCCCTGCACTCCCTAGCTACTCACTACTCTGACACTCACTACTCTGCACACTCACTACTCTGCACACTCACTACTCTGCACACTCACTACTCTGCACACTCACTACTCTGCACACTCACTACTCCCCCTGCACTCCCCCTGCACCCCCCCTGCACTCCCCCTGCACTCCCTAGCTACTCACTACTCTGCACACTCACTACTCTGCACACTCACTACTCTGCACACTCACTACTCTGCACACTCACTACTCTGCACACTCACTACTCTGCACACTCACTACTCTGCACACTCACTACTCTGCACACTACACAAAGATCTGTTACAATTAGAATAAAATAAAACGAGGTGTAAAAAACTCCAGAATGAACTGCAAAGCACTAAGAAGTAACACTAAAACACAAGCAGTTGCCACCGTTGGCCCACCCATTACATCAATACTCCTGTACAGTAAACAATAGTTGTCCAGCACAGGAACACACATTAGTTGGGACATCAGTTTTGTTCCAGTGTCAGGAACATCATCACTTTCCTGCACAAATAAGCTATATTCCTATTGGCTGAGCAGAACCTTCAGTTAAAAATGTGCCACGATAATTGAGAATCTCTGTAGGAGTGATTGATTTTCCGTTTTTTACATTTCATGTTCCACATGGCCAAGTGTTTAATTTCCCCCTTTAATCGAGAGGAATTGTTCCGTTTTGGAACAGAGTTCCATTAAAAAAAGTTGCATTAAAAAAGGGAACTTTTCATCATCTCAGGAAGTGGGGGTTCCAGTTTACAGGAATGCAGGAAGCACATAAGACACAATAGAATATTTTTTCTCATTTGAGTTTGAAGTCATTCCGCTTATATAGTTGTAGGTACATGCAGGCACTCGTAGGTATGGAAAGAAGACAAAACGAGGAATGCACGAACACAGGCACCTACATTTGCATTAAGACATTCCTACAGAGATATGCAGATGCATTTACAATGGGCAACATGAGACCACCTACTTATATGTAGCAAAGGCTGTTTTCATGTGCAAGAGAAGACACAATAATAGGAGTGTGGTGCTGTATAGATGACGTTTGCATTAGCTCTGCGCAGCAGGGCAGTGGGTGGTGCATTCTGTGTAATACTTGGGCCCTGGCACCTATTTTAAGCGTTGACACAGTTATCTTGGAAAGAAGAAATCCCAGGTCCCTTCGATCACCCTCAGCTGCCCCAGTTGTGCATTATTTGCAATAAACGAGGGTTCACACGTCACTCACAGAACCCTTGTCCACGCACGGGGGTGGGGACATACAGGGCTTGACCTTTGGAGGCACAAACTGATCCACCCCTCGACATTCTGTGACAAACTAGAAAGCGTTCTTGCTGGAAGCGACATTTCTGCATTTAAATCATCGCATCTGCTTCCCGTGCAGGAATCGCTGAGAGAGTCACACACCCACCGCTGGGATATAAAGCATACAGAGAGTAAATGGTACTCACGCTCCGGTGGGGTGGTCTGCGCTTGTCTGCCTCGATCCTGTCTCAGAAGGCTTTGGCTTCACTGGTGCGAGTTTGACTCACAAGCAGCACCTTCAGGAGCCGCGCCCAAGGGATGGAAACTGAAAGCACCGCTCCCTCAAGGAATCTGCCCCTGCCTGAACCAGCCCCCGTGGAGGAACGGAAAGGGGCGGCTCTAAAGGGAAACCTTTCACGCACACGCAGGGACGATTACTAAGTTAGGGGTTTCTATGTTAGTTCCGTCCATGCCCTGCTCGCTGCTTTATTTGCATTAATCTCCAGGTATTTATGAATGCACGTGTGTGAAATGTGCATCTGTGAATGACCCTCCGTGCAGGAATCGCTGAGAGAGTCACACACCCACCGCTGGGATATAAAGCATACAAGAGAGTAAATGGTACTCACGCTCCGGTGGGGTGGTCTGCGCTTGTCTGCCTCGGATCCTGTCTCAGAAGGCTTTGGCTTCACTGGTGCGAGTTTGACTCACAAGCAGCACCTTCGCTGCTTAGCTTCTGCTTCTTGCCCGGCATCTCGCTGTTTCCCGCCAGGGCCGCCCCGCTCTCGGACATGTTCCGCTTCATAGGAAATAAGACAAGAACAAGCACCTACGAGGACACAGGGGTCGGGAGACGACACGGAGGGCGGGAGATGACACGGAGATGACACGGAGGGCGGGAGGGGGGCGGGAGACGACACGGAGGGCGGGAGATGACACGGAGGGCGGGAGGGGGGCGGGAGACGACACGGAGGGCGGCGGGAGACGACACGGAGGGCGGGAGGGGGGCGGGAGACGACACGGAGGGCGGGAGGGGGGCGGGAGAGGACACGGACGGCGGGAGGGGACACGGACTGCAGGAAACGTGCACAGGACAGCGAGGGTGGGGCGGGGAGGCACACGGAGGGGGCGGGAATGGACAGCGCATCTCCGCCCAGGGAAAAAATCTCGGGAACGCCCCCGAATCTGGTCCGGCCTTGACGGACAGATCCGGCACTCAATGGCTAGCCTCCATTTATGGAGCTAGCCAATGAGAGCCGGGGGACGTTCCCGAAGTGCTTAGTGTAGACATAGGATTTCACCTGCGCTGAAAAGCTGCGCAGAGCGCAGCCTTTCGGCAGGCGAAACCCAAAAAGCACGTACACAACCAAGTTTATTGCATTTTACCATTCAGTATCAACAAACTCAGTGTTCTAATGGATCCATTTTATAAACTGTGTTGACAATAGATCCCTTCCAAGATTCTGGTATATGCGCATTATTATGAATATTGTTGTAAGTTGTTATTGTTGTTATTGTTAAAAGATTTCTTGAGCGCATGGCTGCCCGTGAGCGTCCCCGCGCTGAATAAGTACAAATGGAATCTGAGGGGGAAGCTTATGGGAACAGCCAGGTTTTCAGAGATTTTCGAATTGCCAGCAAGTTGGGCTGTGCGCGGATGTCAGGGGGGAGGGAGTTCCACAATCTGGAGGCGTTGTAGGAGAAACGCCGACCTCCTGATCGTGATCTCTTGATCTTGGGTGTCAGCGTTAGGTGGGCGTTAGAGGATCGCAGGTGTCTGGAGGTGGTGTAGGGAGTCACCAGATCTCTGAAGATGGGAGGGGCTTTCCCGTTGAGGATTTTATGCGTTAAACAGAGCGCCTTGAACTGCACTCTTTCCAAGACGGGCAGCCAGTGAAGCGCTTTAATGGCTGGCTTGGCCGAGCAACGGCTTTTGGTGTTGGTAAGGATCCGTGCTGCTGCGTTCTGTACTACCTGTAGTTTAGTAGTTACTTTCCGCGGGCCGCCCAGATACAGTGCGTTTCCGTAGTCCAGCCGTGACAAAATGAGGCCCTGGATCAGGAGTTTCCTTGAAAGGAAAGGGAGCAGTGGTAAAATTTTCCGGGCGGACCGCATGAGCCCATAACAGACTCCGGCCGTTTTCCTTGCCTGGGTGTGCATAGTGAGGTTTTGGTCCAGCCATACTCCGAGGCTTTAGATCTCGGATTTGGGGGTGGGAGGCTTACCCATGCATGGGGGGCATAGAGAGTCCGGACGAAAATGGGATTGATTCCCCATCACCAGTATTTCCGTCTTGTCACTATTTAGCTTCAAGTGAGATCTGTCCATCCAGCTAACTATGTCTTTCAGGCAGGAGTAAAGGTCGATGGTATGATTTTCCTGCTGGGAGAGAGAGACGACCAGCTGTGTGTCGTCCGTGTAAGTTAAGAGTTTGATACCATGGGGGGTGACTATTTTTTCCAGAGGGGACATATATACGTTGAAGAGCATAGGGCTCAAGGAGGAGCCCTGTGGCACTCCGCAGTAAGGTGTGACTAAGATTGATGCCCACTTCTGTGATTCAAATGTTATAGAAATCGATTGGGACTACATTTGATCTTGAGGTAACTTTTGGTTTACATGTTCAAGTACCAGGGTCTACATCTGCTTTCAAAATAGAGAACCCAGAACTGATAATCCTTTTTATTAGGGTTTTTGCTTAGTTTGCGCTGCAACATTAAGAGCATTCGGATGTATCTTTCAGGTTACCTGCTATTTTTTGGTATTGTCTCATTCCATCTGCTACTAAGGACCAGAACTCTTTTGTATTTCCAGTTTTGATCATGTACAACTGCTGGGACCAAGTCTCTTCCATTCTGCCTCTCTTTAACTTTTAAAGAAAGCTTCTACAGTTACTTTTAAAATAAGTTAAACGAAGTTACATTTATATAATTATTTCCAAAAGATAGTGTTATAGAAATAAATCCTAAAATACAATATGTAAAAAACTTCCAAGCAATATTGATAAATTAGGATATTTTTGTTAAAAAAAAGACACAGTTCTACAGAGCAAATAAGTAATCAGAAACAAACCATCAGAGGAAAAACCAGAGTGCTTTGATAAACTTCATTAAGTAAAGAGATCCTTATCTCAATAAAGAAGTATCTAGTTTAAGAAAATGCGATAGGTACTCTTCACTAATACTGTAATACAAACACTGGTTCCTGAACGTGATGTGATACAACTTTTGAAAGGATAGAAATAGCCAAATAACCTCTACAACAGCCATTGTATAGGCAAACAAACTTTCATAAAGGGCAGAGCCCAGTATTTGAGGCAAGTTTTGCCCTAAAACCATTAATTCTACAAGAAGGGTCTCTCCCATTTCTAAATCTTAGAATCAAGGGGCATATTATCAAAGACGGGTGTTAAAATTATCGCCGTTTTATCGGCAGGAAACTGCCGATGAAACGGCGATAATGGGCTTGATAATACGCCCTTGTTAATTCCCGTAGAAGCCCATGTTTTGGTGTTAACATGGGCTTCTATGAGAATTAACAAAGGCGTATTATCAAGCCCAATATCGCCGTTTTATCTGCAGTTTTCTGCCGATAGAACGGCGATAATTTTAACACTGGTCCTTGATAATATGCCCCCAACTCCTTTCTAAATGCATTAGAAATTCCGGCTAGATAAGGAAAAATACCATCTATGCCCATCAAGGTATAAAACAGCCTTATGATGCTTTAGATGAAAGATAACTCCTGTCTTTCATTTTACTAACTTCTGAAACCTTTGTATTCAGTGTTCTCATAACTTTGGACAATGGGACATTGTACGCCAAATCCAGAATGTGAAACTCAAACTGAGAGTTAAACATAAAGGGCCAGATGTAGGAAGCCAGGGGGAGGACTGCAGAGGGGAACATGGTGGCGGCTGGCTGACACAGCGGTGAAAAGATAGTTGCAGCATGAAAATAAAAGCGGCGTTTACCCATTTCATCCAGTGAGAAGATGTTGCTTTCCTCCTTCGTTTCGGATATATATCCTTAATCGGCATTTTTTACCTACAGCTCGGCTGTTTACGAGGACCCGCGGTAGGGCTCTATGGCGCTAGGACCCTGGAGACGCATGGGCTTGGTGGCAGAGACCAACGCAAGACTAGAACTTCAGGAAGCCGGCATTACATCAGCACGGCTATCAGGAGGGGGTCGGAGGAGTCTTTGGTGCCGGGCGCGGGCTGCTCTCCTGCTCACCCAGTTTCGAGGCCCAGTTTGCGGGGGGGGTTTCAACAGCATTTTAACTCTGTTCATCTCACCACAGTAAGGAGTTTCCAAGGAGGGGAGGCCGGACAGTGGGACTGCATGGAGTTTGATTCTTCCGTGGCTCATTCAGTTAACCCCTTAAGCGGGGAGGGGGCAGTTCCACAGCTTGTAGGAGACTCTGGTCCGCAAGCAAATATCTTCGCAAACTGCAGCAGGAAAAAGCCCAGTGGGGGTGAGGGAGAGTTGCTCACGTCACACCTAAAAAACAGAAATAGATACCAATTAAGGTCCCAACAAGATATGAGGTCAAAGGGAATACTGGACTCTGTAGAGAGAGAGGGCCCAACACCGTTAATCCCCTATAAAAGCAAGAAAAAGTCGGGAGGCGTTAAAAGGGTAAAAGGTCCTAAGGTGGCTCAACAATCGCAAAAGAATACTCCATCGCTTAAGACTTTCTTTAAAATTATGGAGCAGGTTGTGAGTCCCAAGGTCGCATTAGCCCAGGCACCTAGCGTACTTTCCTTATAGCAGGGAAATCGCTATGCACCTCATAGGACCATGCCGGATTCAGGGAATATGGAGAGCCTGAAGGCGGTCCTCGAGGGGGGTACAGCTGGAGGTCTTTTAGCAGTCACCCCTAGTAACGATCCTTTCCTTCCACTTGTTCCACTAGTTCCGCCGGCTACATCCAGGGCCACAGACCTTCTGTCGCCCCGGGCTGGAGCTGACCACTCTCAACCTCAACTTCAATCTCAGTCCCCAGCTCAGGCTCAACTCCAGGCTCCAGTTCAGGACCAGCTGTCGACTCAGATCTGTAGTTTCCCGCGGCGGTCAGAGTGTTCAGATGATGACGGGGACAGGTTAGGTTCTCTATTTCAGACACTGAGGGGGGACCTCTTGAGTAAGTTCGAAATTTCGGAGAACAACCAAAAAAGTATTCACGATAGGTTTGATCTTTTGGAATCAAGGCTGGACAATATCTGCACCCAGAGGGGATCACTTGAGCTCAAAGTTACTACACTGTCGGAGACCGTGCTGGGAAACTCTAAGGATATTGCTGCCTTAAAAGCACAGAACTTATGGATATGGAGAGATTAGAGATGCAAGTTCGTAGGAATAACCTCAGAATCTTGAAGATTCCTGAAGGAGAGGAGGTGGAGGATATCAAGGGATTTGTGTGTAAACTGCTAAAAGACGGGGTTTTGAAAGATCGGCCTGATATTGATTTGGAGGCAGAAATTCAGAGGGTGCATAGGGACCCCTTCAGGTTACATCCAGACAGGAAAGCACCTAGAAAGATCCTTGTTTATTTCCAGACCTATAGTGTCAAGAAATTAATCCTAAGCAGGTGCTTATCCCGATCCACCCTGCATTATCGGGCCAACCCATATCAAATTCGATCAGACATTGGCGGCCGAACTGCGCAGAGACAGTGGGAACTCGGTTCCAGAATGCCGGAATTAAGAACACTCGGCGCTCAGGTCCAAATGAAGTTTCCAGCCCTTTTAAAAGTGACGTGGAGGAACAAAATGTATAATTGTAGTCAACCAGACGATGTGGAAGACCTCCTGTTCCAGATGAAACAGCAATAGAGAAAACTGGTACAGATAAAATATATAATCTTCAGGGAACTTAATGTTGTGGAGGGTCCCAATGGGGGGAAAATCTATTAAGAGGGAAAGAGAAAAGGAAAAAAGGGAAGAAAGAGGGAAGGGGAAAGAAAGGGGGAAAAAACAGGGAAAAATAATCACATACACATGATTTAAAGACTTAATGATAGAAGGAAATACATAACACAGAAAGGAAATAAATAAATAAACAAATAAAAGAAAAAGAGAAGAGGGAATGAGAGATATATATTTAAACAATAAATAAGTTCCTACAGCAGGCATAGCAGTAGTAACAGGATGGGTTATAGAGTCATGTCGCCCTGTAATAATGAATTAGCCGTTGTATCGCCGCTGTGCGGGTTCCTTAAAGGCGATACCAGCGCCTAGTATGAAGGGAGGATTCCCCAGGGGAGGGTTAGGGAGGGGTCACAGTGGGGGGTGAAATGAAAAGATTTTCCTCATGCATTGCAAAACTGTTCTTTTTTGTAAAAGCTCTAGATATGGGGCTGTTCTGGGTTATGTCTTGGTCATGAGCAGGGTAATCGGTAATAAATTCCTCTCCTGGAATGTTAATGGCTTAGGAGGAGGAAGGAAACAATCCAGGGTCCGCGAATATTTAAAAAATTCAGAAGCCCATGTGTATCTTCTGCAGGAAACCCATCTAGAGGCCAAATCATGTGAACAAGTCTTTGGTAAATTGGGTTGGGTACAGGATGTACTATGTTCAAGGCAGAAGGGATGTTCAAGGGGCGTAGCAATTATCGTTAGGGCAAATAAGGGGATTAAGGTCCAGAATTGGGACACAGACCAGTCTGGTAGATGGCTAGTGGCAGCCCTCTCCATAGGCAGCCTACCTCTCACGTGCGCAGTGTACTATGGCCCGAATGAGGACAATCCTAGTTCCCTCTGAAATTGGGGGCAAGCTTATTACAGTGTGCAGCCCCGACTATATTAGGGGGAGATTTTAATCTGGTCCTCGATAAGCAGTTGGACCGAAACTCTAAGGCCAAATACTGTGTCCCAACTAGTACACTATCAGCTCTCAGGAATATCATGAAAGATTTCAACCTGCAGGAAGTGTGGAGAGCTAAATATGGTGCTGTAAGAGCATATTTGTTCTACAGCAAAAAATACAAGCAATACTCCAGAATAGATTTTTTTTGGGTTGACCAGGTATTGCTTGCGGATACTGTATCGGTATCTCATATTTCAGTTGGTATCTCAGATCATTCAGTGGTTGAACTGCTAATTAATCTCAGGTCTAGGCCCATAGAGCACAGATGGACTCTGGATAGAATACTCTTGTTGGATGATAGGATAAAGGCGGAGGTTAAAGAAAGAATTATTGATTTCTTCTATTTTAACATAGGCTCATGCACCGAGCAACTAGTTTGGGAATCTTTTAAGGCTCATTTACGGGGTTTACAGAGTTCTCAGATGAGTTATAGGAGGAAAACCATTAAGAAAAAAGAAAATGACGACCTTGAGGCCATAAAAAAGAAAGAACTGGAATTACAGTCGGCGGCACTAACAACTAGGGATATCATCCCGAAGTTGGAAAAAGAACTGCTGGAACTACAAGCAGTGTTCAAAGCTAGGAGTGATAAGACCATCAAGAAAAGGTGGGAGCTCAGTAGATTGAAGAATTTTGAGTACGGTGAGAAATGTGGTGCTCTCCTGGCCTGGAAGTCGAGGACTGAGAGGAGTAGAAATAATATTAAATCATTAATCCAGAGGGAATCTGGTAGGCTGATTTCTGAGGATGAATTGATTAGAGAGGAGGCTAGGGGGTTTATGCAAGGTTTATACCAAGAAGATAACAGCCTTAGAGTAGAAGAGGTCAATGCCTGGCTAAACTTGAGTGACCTGCCCCAATTGCCTGAATCAGACAAGATTTTTCTTGCTAGTGAAATCACTGAGGGGGAAATAAGATTCCAAGTTAAGAAAATGAGCCGCTGCAAAGCCGCTGGCCCTGATGGTCTGCCAGTAGAGGTATACTCGGATAACTTGGAGGTAGTTGTGCCGGTGCTCAAGTCACTTTTCAATAGAATTTTTTTACAAGGAGACAGCATTCCACCTTCTTGGTTGGAAGCCACTATCACATTAATAGCCAAGCAAAACCCACAAAAGATCGAGTCTTATAGACCGATTTCATTACTAAACTCCGATCTGAAGATCTTTTCCGGGATACTGGCTACTAGACTAGCCAAAATTATTAAGACGATCATACACCCGGATCAAAGAGGGTTTATACCCGGGCGGCAGCTCAATGAGCTTACGTTTCAGGTATTGGGGGCAATAGACTTTGCGGAGGAGAGAGGGCTGCCACTTACCATCATAGCAATCGACACAGCTAAAGTGTTCGACCAGGTCAACTGGGTGTACCTTTGGGCCACCATGACCAGGTTTGGGTTCCCTTCCACCTTTATTGAAGGAGTTAAATCCCTATATGTGAGCCCCCGAGCTAAAGTCCTAGTCAATGATGCTTTAACAGAATGGTTTAACATCTCCAGAGGTACTAGGCAGGGCTGTCCCCTGTCCCCCCTGTTGTTTGATGTCTATATTGAGCCCTTTGTCTGTTCTCTCAGAGCTGACCGTACTATCTCACCCTTTAAAATGGGGGAGTTGAAACTTAAAACTGCACTATATGCCGACGACCTTCTCTTATACACCTCAAACTATGTTGACGCAATTCCCCAGCTATTTAAACTAGCCGAGCAATTTGGAAGGTTATCGGGTTATAAAATCAACAAAGAGAAAACTGATATAATGGGTTGGAACAATGCAATCCCTGTACATGGGGCTAAACAAAAAATCAGGTATCTGGGAATATATCTTACCCAAAAGTTGGTAGATACTCCTAAAACCAGCTGGCAGATAGTAGCAAAGGAAGTGAGCAAGTTACTATCAAGATGGGGAAGTTTGCCTCTGAACATATATGGTAGAGTGAATCTGGTCAAAATGACTATCCTCCCCAAAATAACTTTCCTGTTTAATACCATCCCCTGTCGTGTATTTCTATAGGTTCTGATTCGATCCCCCTATTCCTGACCCTATTCTGGTTAAACTTACTAGCTAGTTAACTAACAGTCAGCCCATGAGGCAAGAAATCCCCCATGATGCAGATACCGTTATCTGACGCAGTCACACTACGGCACAGGAACGTGTTATCTGATTAGGTCATAACGCTTGAGATCTAATTAGACAAGCGACATTCCTCCAGCCCCTGATAAGGCATACGACGTTCTCATAACAAATCAAACCTATGACAACCTGGATAATCCGTGCGGCCATTGTTTTGATTTCACAGAGAACTTTAGTAAAGAATGTGCTAACGAGCAAGTCGTATGACATCTTTATTGACGTACCTATGTCCATCCTTACGTCAATCTCGGCACCTTTAAGGTATAAATATTGCCGACCTTGCCCTATGCAAACACACGCGTGGTGACAAGACGGAGCAGCCATACTTGCCGAAGCCGAGAGCAGAAGCAGACCCCGCAGGCAGCAGCCCCGCCTTCCTGACGCGCTGAGAGACGCGCTGCTATCTCAAGCCGAGAGACCCAGCACCGGCGCTTCTGGGCAGCCCTCGCAGGCAGCCTGGAATATCGAGAGCAGAGAAAGAGATACCATTCCTCATTCATCCTAAATTCCAGGTACAGAACTGAATAACCCCTCCTAGAGAATTCTTTAGTTATTCACTTGGCAAAAACAAACTTAAACTAAACTGTAACTTTCTATTCCCGCCCACGCATTAGACTTAGGTCAGGTACACGGGGTAGGCGTATTTAGAAACACCAGTTGAGTACGTTTAGTCAAATGTATATGTGTATGTAAATATATTTTAATCATTTTAAACATCATATGGCTCAGAAACCATATCAATGTTTTTACAGTATTATTTTATACTATTGCTTCTAATGTATGCACTTTACTTAACTATAAGTATTGCAATAATATCGATCCATTTCTCTTGTACGAGAAAAGAGACTGATCAATAAATAACATCTTTTATTGAACACGCCCGTCTCTTCCTTTTCTCTACATTCTGATGAGACTAAGAATGCACGTACTGACTGAGTAAAATAATTGCCTTGTGCTCACACGACTCTCGAGATTGACTCTTGATTAGGGGAGAGCAAAGTTGTCATGTTCTATGGTTGTCAGAAACTAAATCCCTTCTTGTCTAATCAGGGGAGTTAATCCTTCCTTGAACATTCGAGAAAGTTTCTAGCGAACTCTGAGCTTAGCTGGCAAACCCAAAAATTAAGTCTAGTATCGACAGTAGTAGACCTAGTTAACGTCTGGTCTAGGCCTTTACTGCTGTAGGCACTATTCCAATGCGCAGAGCCTATTGGGAAAATAGGAGCTACACTACATGGCGCCCAACGCGTTTCGAAAGGGCGATAAAACTAACGTAAGACATTTAGAGTAACTCAGTCGTGCTTTCTCACTCAGACCCCTTTTCCCAAATACTCCAAAGACGTCTGGAGTGGGTGAAAGGTTATTATATCCTCCAAAACCTCGCAGGAGGGAACTCCTATGTACGGTTCTTGGTCTAGTCAACGTTGAAGGATAAAACAGTTCCAAAATATTGTGCACCTAATCTCTGTTTCCATAAAGAAACCTGATCTGCAAATAAAAATAAAACCATCCTGTCAGTAAAATGGGAGACAGCGATGGAGAAAGAGAGGCAATTAGATTAGCTACTGAAATAGCAGATGCTGATGCTACCATGCAAGCAGCAGACGCGGATATAATACTTATTCCGGTCATTAAAAGGAGATCTATAACCTTAAAACTTATAGAAAATGGACTGACACCTAGAGGTGGCACAGTCATATTCGTAATTGAGGCACACGAATATCGGCAGACAGAGGTATACTATACATGGATACATTTTCCAGCAGCAAATGCTGTAACAAAGTACTTCCACTATTACAAAGTAGAGGAACCTCCTGAAACGTACACTCCTTTCGAGGAGGTGGAAGTACCACTCAAATTCCAAGAGCATTTGCTCTTATTTGATGGCGCCCTAATACATAACAATCACATTACAAGGCTCGGTCCTTTAGGAAGACCAGGAGCAACGTGGCCGGTCCTAGCCGGATACACACCACATCCAGACATCGAAAGAATGCCTGCAGCAGAGCTGTTAATACAGCTAAAACAACTACTAAAAATTCACAGACAATTAGTTCAGTATGTAATGCGGACTTCAACAATTCAGCCAGCGATTAAACTTCCACAGCTGACCCCTCACCAGGGGAACACAAATAAAATTACACCACAGAACATCCAATCCTGCCTAGGTAAAGTCCCAGCAAAACGGGAACAAATACCATTCTGGTTGGCACAGAAAATTACCCAAATAGAGGCGGTGTTTCCTGACACCACCCCATTAGAAAAACACAGGATTCTGACTATATGTCTCCCAATGGGAATCGCACCACACATTGAGGACTGTGACACTTGGGGTACAGTCTTTGCTTCCATCTATACAAAAACGCACGGTGTTCCATCCATTTCGGTGATACCAGATGTGCTAAAACAAATTCAAGATGAATACGGTCCAGAACCTGCTTTAACTCTTGGTATGAAATTACTGAAAGACTTCAAGCAGGTCTCGGCTATATTACTAGCCAACATAAAGGGTGAAGCAGCAAACGTGGCGATCCGCCAGAGGTTAAAAGAGACAGATATAGCAGACCAACCAGCTGAAATTGCCAGAATCATAGAAAAATCCTATGAAGAACTAGGCAGAGATAGTCTAGGTGGAATACCAGTAAAACCGCAACTGACTACAAGTCCAGAAAAAATATTTTTTAATAATAATTCACCAAAAAAGAACTGGGATGGAAATAAACAATCCAATCCTAAAGAAAAGAAATTCCAGTCCAGAGGAAGGTCTCCTAGGCGAAGAGAGAAATCTCCGAACCCGAGACAAAGGTCACCTCAGAGTGAACCCTCTGGGAATAGATATAACCTTAGAAATAGGGATAATATTAAAAAACCTGATAGATATCAAGACATTGATACACGTCCCTCTCAATCTTTTCAGAATTCCTCGCAGAAATCGGAAAGAAGAGGACGATCAGAAGAGCACGCCAAGTCCAAAGACAAGGAACCTGCTCAACTGAAAAAGAAATCACAATTTCCAAAAAAAAAGGTAGCCAGTATCAAGGTAGTTAACAATGCCGAGAATACTGAGGACACAACTGAAAAACGGAGAATGGGCTCAGACAATGCTAGACAGCGCAGCAGAGGTGAGCATAGCTCGCAAAGTCCTTATGAATCATCTGGAGACAGTGGACACGAATGAATACCTTCAAGTGGAAACTGCAGATACCAGAGTTAGCAAGCCCCACAAAATATACGAGATAACATTACGTATAGAGGGAGATAAGACTAGGAAAATAAGGGGACTATTTTGGGATAACCTATCCAAGGGCTATGACATCCTTCTAGCTGAAAAAGACTGGCCACCAGAGTTTGTCAGGGAGTGCCCTCATGGCGAAGAAGTAATTATGCCTGCCTTCTCGAATCAAATACCGATTCATAAAAAATATACACTTGCTAGAAAGTGGGCAGTGGCCTTAGCACCTGCTTTATATAAAAATCATGTAGGATGGGATGAGGATTCTCCTCCTCACAAAGTCCAGTTAAAATCACAACCTACTGCACAAAGGCAGTACCCAATTAAGCAAGAAGCTAAAAAACAAGTAAATGAAATACTAGATCAGCTAGAATACCAAGGGGTGATTGAAACTTGCACCTCACAAATGAACAATCCTTTATTTCCGGTCTCCAAACCAGACAATTCGTACCGTCTAGTTTTGGATTACCGACACCTTAACACATGTTGCAAAACTTTTGCAGTGCAAAACTCACACAGTGCTGCACTAATGAATAACATAGTGCGCAAAAAATACAAAACAACCTTGGACATCTCCAACGGATTCTTTTGTCAAAACATAGCACCAGAGAGCAGATATTTAACTGCATTCTCAGTAAATGGCACTCAAAAACAATTCTGTCGGTTAGCCCAGGGGTACAAGAACAGCCCGGGGGTATTCTCAGCGAGAGTAACAGAATTACTACAACTATATGATGATGAAGCATTATCTTATGTCGATGACATTTACTTAACAGATGATGACTTGGAGACTCACTTGAAAAGAGTGAACACCATAATACTTGGTTTCGCTGCAGAGGGTTACAAATTCAACTTCAAAAAGTCCAGAATTGCCCATCTGAAAATCCAGTACGGAGGATATGAATTATCAAGTATTGCCTGGTTAACAGTCTTTTAAGAAACTAGAAGAATTAAAAAATCTAAAATATGAAAAAACGTATCCTCTGCCAATCGACATTCTGCCTCTACGACATTACGCCTGTGTAATCTATACAGACGGACATGCTCAACCCTCCGTTTGGGGAGAACATGCATACAATCCCACATGTGAGATTACAAAAGAAGTGTGGCACGGAGGTAAACTAAGACCTCTATTAACAAAATCACACTCAGTAGAAACTAATTCAGAACTACAAACTGAAATAATAGCTTTGAAAATGGCGCTAGATAATGCGGATCGCGAATTCCCGACACTTATAGTGTCAGATTCATATTTCTGCGTCAAAGCATATAACAAGGATTTGCAGACATGGATTCAGAACGGTTACAAAGATGACACAGATGCACCAATAAAGCAGAGATTGCTCTGGGAACAGGTAGCTCTTTTGAAAAAAGAACTACCAAAGACTCACGTGACACACTCACTGAGTCATCAGCGTGATGGCGTTCACGTTGTAGGGAATTCATTGGCTGAAACAGCCGCAGCGGCAGCCAGTAAACCGGCTCCCGTAGATCGAAAAAAGCGTACATTAAAATACATTGACGGCGAAACATTGCTGGCAGTAAAAACGTCATCAAAAGGCGACTGCTCGGCGTTACCGATCAACTATCCACTCAATTACACATACATCATAGATGCAAACTCCATTCCTTTTGCTCGAATCCCTGGAGTGGGGGATAGAGTGATTCCAAACATGGACAGGAGAAACTTGTTAATCGCAGACGCACACATGGGCGAGGGTCTCAGACACCTTAAATTAAAGGATTCTCTGGAAGAATTACAATCACGGTACTGGTGGCCAGGCATGAGCCTGCACTACACCATGTTTGTAAAAAACTGCCCAAACTGCAACAGAGATCGTAGTGGGGAGAGAAGCAGTTTAATACCTCGTCGTATCAAGGCAGATAACATCACCACTAAAAAGAATGGCTTGCGATTAACATATACAGGCTAGTTCCCACTTATAATGTAGATCCACAACACTCGGCTGACGTCCGGACTGTTATACAAGATTTGCGAGTCTAAATGGCATATACGCTAAGAGCATGCTACGTTCGACCAATTATTTTTCCTTTTCTCAGGCAATCCAGCCTGGGGGGGGAAAGAATGGCCAAATGAGCACAGCCCAGCGGGAATCTTCTCACTTCCTTCCTGAGGGTATGGGATGGTGTAAAGAAAAAACCAAGACAGAAAGCAATCTATAATAGAAAGGATATTAGGTTCGGGAGCTGGGTGGGTCAAACATCTAATAAGTGTCCAACGTAGTCTTAATAACTTGCCAAGAAATTCTCTGAAGGGATTCAGTCCGTACGAATTATTATTCGGAACTAGGATGTTGATCTCTGACCTTGATAGTCAGACTTCAGTGGTAACAGAAAAAAGCTTTGATGTCAAAGACCGTTTGGCTATTTTGCAGGACTTAAACAAAACAAGAAAAGACCTGAGCAACATACAGTTGAAAGAACAGCCAACGACCACTGAAGAATCACCACCTGTCCCAGCAAGACCTGTCGGGATTCCAAAAGTCGGGGATCTAGTCAGGGAGAAGATCGCGGTAAAGAAGGAATTTGGGCCTTCTTACAGAAAAGCAGTTCCTGTATTGTCTGTCAACGGGACAAGATCAGTTGTACTACCGCCACTTGCTGGAAAAAAGGAGAACCGAGTTGTATCCATCGACCTGGTAAAACCACAACATGTGGCCGATAACAAACAGTAGGCCAAGTGGACTCCCAATAAGTAGCAGAACACCAAGGTTTGCTACCAGTACAGAGGTCCTATCAAAGAGGCTCATCACATTCGAAACGCCTACGGAAGAACAACAAGGACTATGCAACAATGCAATAGAACTTAGACCTCTGAAAACCCAAATAAAGACATTTAGCAGAGACACACCAATCTATACAGAAGTACCAAGTGAAAATGCGAGAAACAAAAATCCTGAACCAATTGGAACAATTGACAGAACTGCATCCGGTTACTTCATCAACTTCGATGATTCCTCTGACGGCTTCAGCGAACAAAAGACACAGCCATCATCAAAATCCTTTAAAGACAAAGCTAAGGAACTTTTGAAACAACTGAAAGAAACATATCTAGTTTCTCCATGGATTGAATTTTGGGTGGGTTTTGGTGCATTTATCCTCATACTTTGGCTCATCATGGTATTTACCTTGGGACGCTTCATTGAGGGAAAATATGCTAAAATGGACACAGTAAGTCAGAACATCAACTTGGTCCTCAAACCACACACATCTTCACACGTCGAGAAAAGAGAACTTTCTTCAGAACTTTCTTCAGCCAACTTCACAGCAATTCCAATATCTGGTGGGGTAGCCTGGGACAACACTGACTATGAAATTTATGGTCCGGTCGAGATCCTGAAATATCCACACCAAATCAAGATCTCCTTGAGTGACTTTGCAAAACCAAACTCATTTGCTGATGATTGGGACTTTGAAAGTATAAACAATATGATGTCTGACTTAGTAATGTCTGCTAAATTTACAAAACATGATTATTTGCAGGGTTCTACAAATTATGACAGCATGTACTGCTATAACCATTATGGTAACCATTTCTTGCATAAATCTGCACAACCTAGAAATGTTTTAAATTTTAATCAATGGGAACATTGTGCTACACCTCCAAAAGGGAGCTCTAGAACCATGTATGGCAAATATTCATATTTTTCAGGTTTTAACATAACTAATGCTGAAACATTTTATTACAAATTGTCAAACGAGACAGGGATGAGAACCATGATAACCAACACAAAATTGATATATTCAGATTCTTTCTTTGAAAAAATGAATAGTTTTGGATTTGATTATTGGGACAAACATGTTGATTTGAAAAGTGTTTGGGGCACAAAAGAATGGCAAGTACAGGGTATAGAAGCTTTGTTTAGAGCCTGCATGATCCCAGAACAAATGATATTTTTAAATGACACCGTTCAACAAACCACCTGTCTTGGCTTAGCCAAAATCAAAGATTTAAATAACCTGTCTATTCCAAAGCCAACAATGTTTAGCAATAACTCTGAAACAGATGAAGAAATAGACATAAACCATATACTTAACCAAAACAGAACACATCCTGATTGGAAACAATGGTTGATCTGGCCCACAGATACAAATAACTGTCAAGATAGATTCCTGAATAAAACACAGGGTTTCAAAATGACCAGGCCAGACCCTAGATATCCCCAAAGACATCACCCAGGGATAATAACAACCTACAGTGTGGGCAAATTATGCCTTCAATGGCTACAAACTTCCACACTGCCTGAAATTAAGCAACACCTAACTTTACTTACTGATGGTGCTGACTTGCGTGATTTCATAATGGGACCACGCAAACAGCGTCAAAAGCGTTTCATAGCAGCCTCTGTATATGCAGCATACAATGAGGCCTGGAAGGTTACTCAAATTGAAACAGCAGAAAGAATACGGGAAATTGACCGTATTAATTTGGAAAAATCACTTTCTGTAGTGGACAATGGGTTAATGACTCTGTCCTCCAGAATTTTTTCATTGGACAGCATTGTGTCTTCAGCAATCGATATATTATCGCAAGACTTACTGTTATTACAACATGGTCAGTCACAATTGCGTTCTATTGTACAGCTTGGCTGGACGTTACAAAATCTGCGTTCAGGCTATGTGCCTTGGCGTTTAATCAACACAACGTCACTATTCCAAATCTTTAACCTTACTGATAGACAAATCGGTATGGCTCAGAAGGGTGCTGATTATACAATCTTGAGCATTGAAAAACTAGAAAGATTACCGTTGACAATGTCAGAACGACCTGTCAGTGAATGGATAATCCACGGAATCATAAATATTCCAATCTCAACCTTCAGGTTTCAATACTGCCAAAAATATATACAGGCTGGCATGTACGAGAAATTGGGAAAGGGGTACCTTAAAACAACATGGAACCTGCCCTATTCACATGCATGTGTCAGTAACAAAGGACAGAAAGTGTTTCTTAGTGGCAACAATTGTGCTATGTCACTAAGCGGCACGCTTCTGTGTAACGGTATTAGTTTGCACGGAGCCTGTGAAGGGAATTCATACAACCTTTCATGTCACCAGCAAGGCGCACCTGCAACTGAAATAGAACCATTCTTTCAAAGACTCTATAATGGGAGTTACATTCTTATTGTAGACCGCAGATGCTGTAGTCTTATGCCCGGGACTCCTTATCTCGTCACTACGACGGCGAAGGTCAAGTGCTGTGGACGTTCTTTGTTTCCCAGCTCCTTTCCAGACAGGGAGGCAAGGGCATGGCCCAGTTTGAAAATTACTTCTATTCGAATAGACACTTTAAGCAGAATGAAAACAGTGCTTCTTCAGACGCCTACAAGGCTCACGTCATCTAAAGAAACGTATGATCTACAAGTCGCAAGGACGACTGCAGAGATACATACATTATTATCAACTAATTCCCCCGTACATTTCGCGGAAATCCTGAGCGAAATCTTAAATATTTCTGATACCACTGGGGTCTCAAAGGTATTTAAGACAGTATTTTCGATGGCATTAACACCATTCAAAGCCATACTGGGTATTTTTCCAGATTTCGTCCATTCGATTTTTGGCGGACTTCCCCTGATCCTAGGACTAATTGCAGGAATCCTATTCCTAGTCCTTATTTTTCGTTATGGCAACCCATGTCACAGATCAAACTCTCGCGACAATGGAAGATACGATCCTAGCCATTGGATACCGGGACCGGATATCAAAAATCCTGGGACTATCCCGGCTTAGAGACCTAAACATGACTTGGTTTCTATCATTTCGACCAATGTGGCAAAGGTGTGTTTTACCTGTACTAAGGTGTCTGCTATGCGGAGAAGAATGCGTGTTAGACACCTGTCTGACGCTACAATCGGATGCGCCGGTGGATGCAGATACACTGTTGGTTCCTACCAAGGTTCACGCACTGTGCTGCCCTCAAAGGCTGCCAATTCTGATGACGGCATTCCTGGAATCTTCACCACTGCGATTGAAGAGTAGTGAAGTTCAAGATGAAAGCAGCATCGAACAGGTACAACCTTCTGTCAGCAATGCAAATCAGAATGTCAATGGAGACAATCATGCGCATGAATGCATGGTTACCCCTATTTCCGACTTAGAGGAACTTTCCCATGAAGCTGTTGACAGTTTTTTCGAAAGCCTGAATGATATGATGTTCTCTCCGGAACAGAAATAGAGACTTTTGAGTAAACTCGCACACGGCGTTCCCTGAATTCGGCCTTCAACTTTAAAAATAAAGTCACATGAACAATTACAATCCAGTTCACGGACAGCAACTTTTTTCAGCAAGCCCCTAAAATATTTTTCTATATATTTTTTCCCGGGACACTGATTTTCTGCTTAAAGTAAGAGACTATTCCTAGAGAACTAAGATTTCTATTTTAGATACTTTATAGACTTTATAGACTTTAGCTGCCCGCTGGTATGTTCGCAATAGATTTTATGTGATGAAATGGTTTCGATTTTTTTTTCTGTATAGCCATATTAAGAGCCATTTCATGTGTATTTCTCATATACCAACAATCAATAATGCATAACAATGCGTGTTCACTTTTGCATTTAATTCATAGCTTAAGTGCATACAATATATATGACTGCAATTTTTCAGTATATTTGAAAATTTCGAAATGCATTTATGTATTTTGGGGTGGTAAGGTATACACTATACTCTATAGTATGTTGTACTATGTTATACTATGCATAGATTAGTAGATATGACCATAGTTAGCGTGGAGTGGGTGTCGTGTATTTCTATAGGTTCTGATTCGATCCCCCTATTCCTGACCCTATTCTGGTTAAACTTACTAGCTAGTTAACTAACAGTCAGCCCATGAGGCAAGAAATCCCCCATGATGCAGATACCGTTATCTGACGCAGTCACACTACGGCACAGGAACGTGTTATCTGATTAGGTCATAACGCTTGAGATCTAATTAGACAAGCGACATTCCTCCAGCCCCTGATAAGGCATACGACGTTCTCATAACAAATCAAACCTATGACAACCTGGATAATCCGTGCGGCCATTGTTTTGATTTCACAGAGAACTTTAGTAAAGAATGTGCTAACGAGCAAGTCGTATGACATCTTTATTGACGTACCTATGTCCATCCTTACGTCAATCTCGGCACCTTTAAGGTATAAATATTGCCGACCTTGCCCTATGCAAACACACGCGTGGTGACAAGACGGAGCAGCCATACTTGCCGAAGCCGAGAGCAGAAGCAGACCCCGCAGGCAGCAGCCCCGCCTTCCTGACGCGCTGAGAGACGCGCTGCTATCTCAAGCCGAGAGACCCAGCACCGGCGCTTCTGGGCAGCCCTCGCAGGCAGCCTGGAATATCGAGAGCAGAGAAAGAGATACCATTCCTCATTCATCCTAAATTCCAGGTACAGAACTGAATAACCCCTCCTAGAGAATTCTTTAGTTATTCACTTGGCAAAAACAAACTTAAACTAAACTGTAACTTTCTATTCCCGCCCACGCATTAGACTTAGGTCAGGTACACGGGGTAGGCGTATTTAGAAACACCAGTTGAGTACGTTTAGTCAAATGTATATGTGTATGTAAATATATTTTAATCATTTTAAACATCATATGGCTCAGAAACCATATCAATGTTTTTACAGTATTATTTTATACTATTGCTTCTAATGTATGCACTTTACTTAACTATAAGTATTGCAATAATATCGATCCATTTCTCTTGTACGAGAAAAGAGACTGATCAATAAATAACATCTTTTATTGAACACGCCCGTCTCTTCCTTTTCTCTACATTCTGATGAGACTAAGAATGCACGTACTGACTGAGTAAAATAATTGCCTTGTGCTCACACGACTCTCGAGATTGACTCTTGATTAGGGGAGAGCAAAGTTGTCATGTTCTATGGTTGTCAGAAACTAAATCCCTTCTTGTCTAATCAGGGGAGTTAATCCTTCCTTGAACATTCGAGAAAGTTTCTAGCGAACTCTGAGCTTAGCTGGCAAACCCAAAAATTAAGTCTAGTATCGACAGTAGTAGACCTAGTTAACGTCTGGTCTAGGCCTTTACTGCTGTAGGCACTATTCCAATGCGCAGAGCCTATTGGGAAAATAGGAGCTACACTACACCCCCTCTCATTTAATCCTAAGGACATTGCTAGCCTTCAAGGGAAGATTGGATCATTTATATGGCCCACAAAATCACCTAGGATAGCCTGGAAGAAATTGAAGAGAGGGCTGAAGATGGGAGGTTTGGCCCTACCCGATTTACTTTTATACTGCCATGCCTTTCATTTTAAAAACTTCAGAATATTGGCCAATAAGTTAGACTCCTGTTCACAGGGCTGTCTCTTCCAGGCAATGTTATCTGACCAGCCACAGGACCTGGAATTTTTTCTTTTTAAATTTGGGGACCAAAAATTCTACAAAAAAGTCCGCCTTAAGATCCTACAGGCGGCACTTAAGAACTGGGGATATATCCAGGGAGCTCTGGGGATTCCTTATTATAACTTACAGGCTCCAGCCCCCAGCATCAATTGCAACGAAGATCAGCCCTCCACACTTCAAGAGTTCTGCGCGGGGCCCTTCTGCATTTTCCTGCTCGACGCGTCTGTCCGGTCACTTGCCCGTTGGCTAGTGGCCTCTGTGACGATGAACCTTTGAATCTACACTGCCTGCCTGGTTGCTCCAGGTGGACGCCTGCTTCCCTGCAAAGGAGAAGCCCCATAGACCATGCTGGTCTATCCCGAAGTGAATATTCGGTTCCTGCGTGGGTTGCATTTGCCAAGGCCGGTTGACTCCAATCCGGAAGCCGACGCCGCCAACAGCGAGATCCTTTGTGGGACAGTCCGTATTTGTTGTCGTCGACGCCTCCTGGTCCATGTGGCTGCAGAGTCAAGCTTTACAACATCACCTGATTGCTTCGTGACATCGCCTGGTTCCTTCCTGGTTCCATCCTGGTCACTGGCTAGTGACCCAGACTCTGTCCCCTCTGCTTTCAGGTACTCTTCATCCTCGATCCGCCCTTGGATCCACCCGGACACTTCTCTCCTGGTCGCCTGCAGCATCTTTCTTTAAGGCTCCATAGGATTCAGCGACAAAACTCGACACACTTTGACACCTATGCACCCGCTTCCTGTGGGTGAGGTAACGCAAGTACTTCGGTGCTCCTGTGGGTATTGACTATCCTAGTGTCTAAGTTTTAAGTAGCTTTCTCCTAGTCCATCCGGAAGTGTCCTAAAAGAACTAGTTTCCAATTCTTTCATTCCCATTCTAACTCTATGGTAACTCGTGTGTGTGTGTAAAGACACTGCACACGCATCCCGTGGGCCTCCTGCTCCCTAACTCTCGTCAGTACACCGTAGCCTCAGTGATTCCCTAGGCCCTAGGCCTATCCTTTGTTTGTGACGTGGTTCTTATACCACTATTTTAGTATATGGTTTTACGTGCCCCTAGGGCCCTACTGTATTTTGTGCAACTTATTGTATGATAATTGAGTATCTTGTTATGTGCTTATGCCTCTGACCTCTTAAAGAGTTCAGAGGGTTGTGTTAGTAATAAATGCATATATATTTTAATATATAACCTGAGTGGTGTCCTTTCATGTGGTATTAAAGGGGTTACATATGGTAAAACAGCTGGCTTCACATGCCCTCTTGAGTTTAGCCTAAGACTGCTTTGTCCATGCTACCACTAGGATAGCTGCTCTTTAAGGTTGACTTTACAACCATCACCATAAGGGTTGTTTGGACTGATACAGGGTGCCCACCAGAATAGTGGACATCACATATCAGGCCAACTTCTCACATCCACCATCAGGGTATTTTTGTATCTTCTATAAAAATGTTATTGGTATGGAACAACAAAACACTTACAGATGGACCAATATTGCAGAGGATCTGTGATACAAACAGAAGCTGAACACCGCAAAAACTGAAAAAAGAACCAATAGAAAATGGCAATGAAGAAATACCTACATGAGTACATTTGGAAAATAACAACTATTCCAATTAAGATACAGAAACACAAAAATGAAGATTATGGTAAATTATGTGAATGTAATCACTGAAAAGATAGTAGGATATGACTCAATGAGCTTGGAAGAGGTAGGATATTATGAAAGCTGTGTCCTATAATAAAAATGCGTGCAGAGAGCTTCATAATTAGATATATTCCCTGTGGAAGGTCGTTTTAGATTTACTGCAATGTGTGTCGGGAAATATAACACACTGTGTTGCATGCTGACGAGTTGCAATGTTCCCTTTGGTGTGTGCTGCTATTACACGTTTAGAAAGATAAAGCATGTCTCTTATGTTTTGCTTGAAGGCCCTCCTCAGCTGAAGTCCCATTTCTTAATTCAATTCCTCTTTCGAAAAGTTGCAGAGCCCTGATCCTGCACCGGTGGAATATGTTTCTGCCCCGTCAGGTGTCATTGAGTTTATCATTGAATGTAAATTTAGCCCTCCTCAAAAAAGAAAAAAATGCACTTATCTGTCACTGCACATACAAGCTGCGCATCACCTGGACCTGTTCCCAGAGAGGCAGGTGGTGGGGGTCCCGCGCACGTGGACGGGCGGGATTAAGTACATGGCCATTTGGGCTATAAAAAGGGAAGCAGAGGTTGGAGTTTTCAGAGCAGGACTTCCACGAGGCTTATTCACAATGCTCAGGCTCCTGGCCCTCGCTGCCCTCGTCCTGTCAGGTGAGTGCTTCCCTTGAAACCTGTTTCTGGGCTTTATCTTCCCTGATTCCTGACCTTTTCCCAGGACATGCTCATTTCTGGCTTAAAACAAGGAGGGCACCTTTTACTAACACCAGTATTTGAAACAGATGTATGACGTTACAACGCATACTTTTACAACGCATACCTTTACAACGCATTTTTTACAACGCAACATCCATTACAACGCATTCCATTACAACTAATTTTTAAAAACTACCTATACAACGCATTCCATTACAACGCATACTACCTTTACAACGCATACCATTACAACGCATAACATTACATTGCATGTATGGTAAGTATTGGATAGTGTAGGGGTAAAAATTACTATTCTAACTCCAGGGGGGTGCAATAGTAGGGTAAGTGTTGGATAGTGTAGGGGTAAAAATTACTATTCTAACTCCAGGGGGTGCAACAGTAGGGTAAGTGTTTGTATAGTGTAGGGGTAAAAATTACTATTCTAACTCCAGGGGGTGCAACAGTAGGGTAAGTGTTGGATAGTGTAAGGGTACTATGCGTTGTGATGGTATGCGTTGTAATGGTATGCGTTGCAATGACTGCGTTGTAATGACATGCGTTGTAGTGGTATGCATTGTAGTGTCATGCGTTGTGAAGGCATGCGATGTAATGGATGTTGCGTTGTAAAAGTTTCGTTGTAATGGTAGTGCGTTGTAAAAGTTGCGTTGTAAAGGTTGTTTCCCATTTGAAACCTACCTGCCCAGTGGATTTATGTTCATGAGGCTTGTTCCTAGAAGAGTTTTCCACGGGTGGCCTTCAGCTCCATTTGAAACTATTGGTCCTGATACAGGTGTGACTGGCCCTGCTGAAGGCGGTGTAGATCAGAACTTGTGGAGGCTTACTCCATTGGGAGAAGATAACACGTGTTCACAGAACAACTGAGGACAAGATGGTAAAATATATTCCCTTATGTGGAAGAGTGGCCACAAAATGTGCCTTCTCAGCTGGTCGGCTCATGTTGTCACAGAATATCTGAAAGTGTGTGGTTGTGATTGGGAGTTTGAGTGTGGTTAGCCTTTTGCGTGGAAACATCTGTGAGGTGACTTTGTTGGCTTGGTAGGAGCCCCCACTTTAGAGAACGTTTGAATGCCCACTCATCCTGTTTCTCTTCTCTTTTCACAGGACAGTGTTTTGTAGCTGACTTTGAGGACAATGTCACTGTACGTGTCGTGGGAGGCACCGAGGCCAAGAAGAACTCCTGGCCGACCCAGGTAAGTGCTAGACCACCCGAGACATGCCTAGTGCAACTCTCAAGTCTTACGATACATTTCCTTCTTGGATGTGCTTTTAGTATGTTTGTGAGACCGCCATTTTTATCAAGCATATAGGTGGTAATTACCTAACAAACCAACCTAACAAAAAGAGAAAAAATAATATTAACAATAGATGCAGAATAAAGAACCAGAGCACACAGCCTAGGTTTTAGGGAGGTGCATTGTGCCAGGCATGGGTTCAGCCTACTAATGCTTTGAGAACAATCACCTCAAGTTTACCCATGTCCGCTCACTCAGTTCTGTAATTTATTTGCCTTCCTGGATTTGAAAATGGAGAAGGCAAAACCACAAACAATGAGAATGCAAAGAAAAAACCAGGGCAGGAGAGCCTATCACAGACCACGTAGGAAAAACATGATACTCTGTAAGCAGAAGCAAACACTTCAACTCTGAAGTCTCCACTGAGGCCTTGGTCAGCATCTAGGTACTGCATCATCTGATGGTTTTGTTTAGATCATGGCAGAATCTGAAATATTGTTATCAGTAACTTCATCCTGGACCCCTATGGACAGGTATTTCAACAGTGAGCCTGGTATATCCCTGGGGCAGCAAAGGGGCAGCTTGAACCACTGTGCATTTGGTAGTTTTTTCTAGTAAAACAAGACTTGTCTACAGGGTACGAGTCGGGGGTACACTCGGGTGGACGGCGTCCACCACTTTTTTCACAGGGTGAACGCCGTCCACCCTGCTAAGAATTTGGGCCCCACTGAATACTGTGCTGAACTGGTCCTGGTGTAATTTCCAAACACCAGGGCACTTTCAGCAGCGCCTGCACGTTGTCTGCTTTCCATCTGCAACAAGCAACAACAATGTGAAGGCAAGGACGGGCCTTTCTTATTTAAGACTCCTGCTGGGACCATAACAAAGTGGTACAAAAAGGGGGTGGTGATGGACGGAGCATCTGAACCAATCAAACACTCACACCCAGTCAACAGATCTGAGTTTAACCATAACAAAGGCCGAATTTGAGGGGTCATCAGCCCGCCTTTTGTTCAAGTCTCTTGGCTGGGAGCCGTCGAGAGCCTCACACCTGATGCAAATGAAGCGGGGTGGGGAACAAAGGCTCACAGCTTGTTAGCACTTTACACATACAAGGAAAGCAGCCTTTCACTTTGTTCAGTCCCTGTTTAGGAGGTATGCATGCACTGTAAGAATATCAGATGTGTTGGTCTTTCCCATTATTTACACGAAGCAGATTGCATTTATACATAGCTTACTTCCCATGAGTACGCGTTGAAACAATTTAAGTACCACTATTTTTTATTGGATAGCCCTACTCATTCCAATGGAAGGTGTCAAGGCGCTTTACATCAACACGTGCATATTACATGTACAATGAATGATATAGGTTTGTAAATGAATGTACAGGATGTGTTACATATAACTGGGGGATTGCAAGTTGTAGAAGTCACATATCATATTCCATATCTCACTGTGCTATTATCCTTGCAATGCACTCAAACGTACACATGATAGACCTGCTAAACATATATGTGAGGGCTTAAGATCTGATGTCACTTCTTGTCAAGTCGTGGCTTGTGATGCCACTTTCTATGATGTCAATTCCTGTGATGCCATGTGTGATGTTGTGCGCCGTGATGTCATGTCGTGCCATTATGTTGTGCGCCGTGATGTCACTTGCATAGTGCCTAACTAGGTTAGCGCCCCCACTTCTTTTTTTAGGACTTGTGCCCTGCTGGTCTATTATTAAACTGAATCTTGCTTGTCAAATGGTGTAAATATAATATAGTATACACTTGGTCCACAACTCGAGGGCACAGTTCTTTCTTCCGAGGGGTCTGGGGTGGAATACTAACACAAAGTAAACGTGATTTGCGTTGCCATTATGGCTCAAGAATGGGTTTTTAAGTTTAATTGAGTGTTGCTGAAGTCTTTTGCTGAGGGTGTTGACAAATGTTAATTGCCCACCCCATCCTTATAGGTCTAAGTGGAAGCGAGGCTGCATAAATGTGACAAGGGCAATTAACATCTGTTAAAGCCTGACGTGGGTGGTAAGGCTGTTAGCAGTCATCCCCCTAATTTCACTCAACAAAGGCAAAAAAGTAAGCACACTGTACCGGTCTTGCTCTGTGTCCCTGCTTTACACTCCCACTGAGGGAAGGACACAGTAGTTAGTGCCAGATTTCAAAGCACTCTGATTCGCTGAGCTAATCTCAGGGTTCCATACACGACGTTGTTAGCAAGTGTGACTTCACTTTCAACAGTAAAAAAAACATAACATATATTTATATGTCGGGCAGTTATTAACGTGGCTGTTATTGTGGAATGTGTGGGTAAAGGGATGTATTTCGATCTTGCTGACACTTTGCTACCGTTGCTCCTGTACTACTGCGTTTCTGTGATTATGATGGGTGACTTTGCCATTAGAAAGATTTGCCAAGTCCCACCACCCACTTTCTGGAACTTGAGGAGAGGTATTTAGGTTCTACAAAAGAGTATTTGAGCTGATTATACTGGTTCGTAAAATGTATACAAACAGGCTGGGTAACTTTATTTACTGCATGTCACGTATCTGCTTGGGTCTTTTCTCCTAGATTTCCCTCCAGTACAGCTCTGGTAGCGGCTGGTATCACACCTGCGGCGGGACCCTGATCAGGAACAACTGGGTGATGACGGCTGCTCACTGCGTGGACAGGTAACCAATGGAGACAAGGCAGAAAAGAAACTGATCTGTTCCCACAGCCACATGAGCTGTGGTTGGCTCCTCGGACCACGGTGGGTCAGAATAAACTTTCACAGTCACAGGCACAGCTCTGGTGTCTGGTGGACAGTTTGGTCACTCAGACAAGAATTCAATCTGTTTCTTTTCTACAGGAGACCACTCCCTGGTGAAGTAATTCTACCAAGTGTTGAAACATCACTGTGGTGTTTTATCCTGAATCACATTCGCCCTTCTCCACCAATTCACATGCTCAGACCTCTTACTGAGTAGCCGTCTCACTGATCCATTTGTGGATTGGATGAGATAAGGACAACTAACTTCCTTGGTAAATAAAGAGGAAATCCGTGAATACAGAATTTCTATATTATTGCCATAATAATGGCTAATGTTATTCAAACATTTTATCAGGAAAGGGTTGTGTTCAATTTCTATTCTCCAACTTTTATGTTATTTACTGTTACAGTTATTAAATATGTAGGGCCTCATTTATGAAAAGTGACGCATCGCTGCGTGAAGACAGCGATGCATCACTTTTCATTGTGTCCTCCTTGCGACATGCTGGATGCGTCATATTTACAGTATGACGCATCATGTCACAAGGAGTTACAGATACATCAGTATTTCTGACATATCTGTAAGCGCAAAAATGACGCATTATGGCTGGAGTGTGTCACGAAAGTGACACAACTCCATCAATGGGGCATTTCAAATGGGCAAGTCCCATTTCAAATATGCCTGCATCTGTCTTACGCCTGCTGTGAGGCAGGCGTAACATATTGATGCATTTATGTCCTAGAAGTGACGCAGTGAAATCCCATAGATTTCACTGCCTAGTTGTGTCACTTTGTAAATATGACACAACATGGCGCATTTTTTACCCTGCTGCTGCGTCACAAAAAGTGACGCACAGGCTCATAAATAAACCCCGTAATCTTCTGTGGTACTGCTCAGAAATTACGGCACATTAAAAGCTTATTTGATTTTTTTCTACTAATCCGAATAGAAAACGTAACACTCGAGGTGTCCCTGTTCCAAATACATTCACGAATGAATAATAAATATAATTTGCGTGAGCAGCTCAGAGTTAGCACTCCCTCCAAGTGTAATCTATCTCAATATGAACCTTTTGCATCTCTCTATCAATACAGATTATCGGTGATAGATACTTTTTGGGCCAAGTATAAAATGCAATATGTACTAAAGGTTATAACAACAGCAGTGCTTTCTTATTATAACCTTTGATATGTGGGACACAGTAGCAAAGAACAAATGATACAAAAAGAGGCCTCTTTAAATTACTCTGTCCCATTACCAAGGCTACATGGGAATACTGGCAGTAGTGATACATTTTGGCAACACCCCCACTAGCAGACGAAGGCAAATATTCCAACGAGTCAACCCTCACAAAGTGTTTGCTCTTCACCAAGGGGGTTTCAGCTTTCTATGGACGCTCTTAGCATGGGATGTGATGTGGTTCAGTGGTACAAACGCTGACGGCACAACTTGTACCCCGAGGTATATTCCATGCCCCGGCGTAACTATTTTGTCATAACTTGGGCAAAATTACTTTTTTTAAATTCTTTTATCTCTTTTACTTTTTTGATTTCAAAAGATTTTATTAGAGAAATTTTTTATATACAGTACAGATATAGTGACGGCAATACTGGTGTCGTTATACGCCGTTGGGGTTACAGTAGGCATATCTTTAGCAAGGTTGGTCACGCGTAAAGACAAAAGTAACCACAGTACGAACGAGGTTAGCTATCAAAGCTCAAAGAAAAATAATGAAGAACTTGGCATTCATATTCTTAACTAAAGATCAATACTGTGAAGAAAATATATCTGTGTAAGAATGACGTCAGTAGGCCTCAGGTGTGCTTGTAGTTACACTAAGTTATACCTGCGGTATGCAGTGGAGGACTGTGGTTGTACGACTGGTAAGCTGCAGGTTAACTGCCGACCTCAGCAGCAGGGTGTCAGTATGGCATTTCTTAAGCTGCAGGAATTCCATCCTGTACACTTCACGCAGAGCAGAAAATTCGGCAGGTAAATGAAGCATTATTAGTAGATTTTGGTGAAATTTGAAAATCAAAGATATAAATCCTACTTTCCAGGGAGGAAAATTTTCCAATATTAAGGCTTTTTATGCAAAGAACTGTAAAAGGCCACATTTTTGTAACTTCATTAAGTGCAAAATGATGAACATCGCCTAGCTCTGCAGACAATGCAAAACTTTACCCATCACCAGGTCCAGTCCATTGGGGTATGCACTGGTTCATGTGAGCGAGGGGTCCAGTTCTGCACACAGTGGAGGAACAGGGTCTAAGGGGAGATAAACAACTGTTTTTTTGCAGTTGCAAATGGGAATTCAGCCTGTTTGTGACCGCAAAAAAGGTCAACCCCATGTACAAACCATATTTTGTGAGTCGCTAACCTATTAGTGACTCGCAAAATATGATTTGCGACTCGCTATTAGGAAGGGGCATGCCCAGGGCGTCCCTTCCTAATAGCGAGTGCAAACGGCATGCACCATTCTTTTGCGACCGCATTTGCGGTCGCAAAACACTCGCAGTGTACTACCCTTTTCAAAAGGGTGGTAAACCATTCACAGGACCCCTTCCTCTTTGTGAATGGGTGCGAAAATATTTTTAAGAGCAGGCAGTGGCCACAGGGACCACTGCCTGTCCTTAAAAATTGAAACTGAAATGTTTCATTTTCTTTTTTAAATGCATCCCGTTTTCCTTTAAGGAAAACGGGATGCATTTTTTTTAAAAAACACTTTCTTGAAAAAGCAGTCACAGACATGGTGGTCTGCTGAACCCAGCAGGCCACCATCCCTGTGAGTGCGAGCCATTCCCAATGGGGACGCAAATTCCATCAGCCTCAAGAACATTAATGAGGCATGCAATTTGCGATCCCATTGGGAATCGCAAACAGTGTCTGAGACACTGTTGTACAGACATTTTTGCGAGTCGCACATTGTGGGTCACAATTTGACGCAATTTGTGACTCACAAAAATGAATGGTCGTACAGCTGGCTCTAAACTCACACACTTGAAGTGAATCATGACTTGGTGATTCTATTAATATGGGTTACAATGGGTTGGGAATTACCGGCAAACCTCAACGTCCTTCTTTCGACAGCTACACCACAACTAGCACCAAAAAAAGACAGGCAGCTCCATATTGAATAATGCCACTACATGCAGAAAAACCATAAGTCCCCACAGCATAGTCCCAACTTTTAGCCATTCTCTACCAATGAGCAGGAATGATTCTTGTTGCCTTCTTTTTCCTCTACAGAAATATGAACTTCCGCGTGGTTCTGGGTGACCATAACATTCAGGTGCACGAAGGTACGGAGCAGTACATCTCAGTCTCCAGGGTGATCAGGCACCCCAACTGGAACAGCAATAACATTGGAGCTGGGTAAGACATGCGCGTATCTTCTAGTGTACGTAACACTATACTAGAATCCTTTTTACGCAGTATGGCACCCGTAGTGGCCGGTGTTTGGGACAAGTGGCCAGGTGGGTGGGAAGCTGGGGGGTTTAGGGGTCGCAAAGGGAGGGCAGAAAATAAAAATTAATAATAAATAAAAAAACGTACCTTCAGCCGGCTTCGTCCCGTGTCGTGCTCCTCTTTTCAGGCACAGGCTCACAGCCTGCCCTGCTGCCAATCCTGAAGCTTCTCTCGCATGAGAGCAGCTTCAGGATTGACCTGAGCGCTCTCGCTTAGCATCCCAGATCAGGCGGGTAGTCTGTGCCTGCTCTCTCCAGCCCCAGCAATGCAGCTGGGGTTGGAGAGAGCTCCACTGCGCATGAAAGGTTTGGCTAGCCTCAAACGGCCGGCCAAACCTACATGCGCAGCGAAGGGAGTGCACTACCACTCCCCTCAGTGCTGTGACCCCCCCAGGCCCCGCCCCCAAGACTCGGCAGGAAAGGAGAAATAACACGAGTGTTATTTTATTTTTATTTTCCTGACATTTGGGGGTGGGGACGCTCCTCCAGCATAACGGAGAAGCGCGTCTCTTTCCATTTCCTTGACCATTAGAGCGTCACTAAACTGCTGACCTAAACTGCAATTCAACGATTCAACCTCCTCCATGAGGTATCTTTAATGACTCCACATCCAGCTATTCAGGTGCCATCACTCAGCACTACATGCTGCACACATCACTATACGTCATCAGTAGGCTAGTATCATAGATAGATTAAGAGCTTGAAGAAAAAGGTTCCTCCTTTTCTTCAGCAAAGTCGAAGAGGTGCGGGATTTAGTAGTAGCCACCCTCTTACAGTGACCTCTTACCAACTTAGCATTAGTGAGATACGGTTGTGTAATGTTTCCCTGAAGAAGGTGAGGCTGCTCTGCTGAGCAATGATCAAAACATGTTGATCTGCTGTAATAACCAAGCTTCTTGCCCTTCAATGACTACATGGTTTGTTTCTAATGAGCTACACAGAGGCCAGAGGGTGTCAAGGACGGACATTACTTGCAACTAGCAGGGGTAGCTTTTTCACACCCTACATTTTCCTCTGCTATCCCTGGCACTGCCCTTCCTGATACTGGCACAAGGGGCCATCAAAGCAGCAGTAGAAAGCGAAAGTAAACTTTCTGAAGTTTTCTCTCCAGGTCCTTCCTATATGAACCCCTTGAGCAGCACACAGCACACTGCTCAGGTCTAATGGTTGGCAAAGGTTCAACATTGGATTGTAAATGAGGTCAAGGGTTTTTTATTTGTTTTTACCCTACCACCGACGTTTCGACACATTAATGTCTATAGCTGCATGCCCAAAAACATAGCTTATCCTTGGATACTTTTTAGTCGATGCCCATTGAAGGTGAACTTGACTGGAATAGTTTGTATCTCCTGCTTACTGATGATTTTTTGTGGCCTTTTGGGCATTCTCTGTCACATAGTACATTTCCTGTCAATGAACAGCCTCCTTTAATTTCCTTCTGTTTCTAACTCTCGTGATCTTTTCCAGGTATGATATTGCGCTTTTGAAACTGTCTAGCAACGCTGCTCTGAACAGCTACGTGCAGCTTGGGCGTCTGCCTCCAGATGGACAGGTCCTATCAAACAACCACCCCTGCACCATCACCGGCTGGGGCATGACAAGAAGTGAGTATTTCTTGCTTCAAGTGCATCCAGCAGTATCTCAGGCTCATGAAGCCTCTAAGGGAGCACACTCTGGCCGATTTACTAAGTTTTGGCGCAAAGCAGCACAGCAACCAAAGTTGCTGTTCTGGGTTGCATCAAAGGTTGTGAAAAAACACAGCACCATATCTATTAAGATTTGGGGCCATATGTATCAAAGTAAAATGGGTTCGCAAATGCCGAAATTTGCAGAATTCCGGCGTTTGCGAACCCTTTTTCGCTAAATGGTATGTATGAAACATTTTTGGTGCATATTAAGGAATCGCTAAATTTGCCATTCCTTATTTTGCGATTGCATTTAAGGAATTGCAAATTTTGCGATTCCTTAAATGCAATGTATCAAGGAAAAAAACATTCCAAAATGCCATTAAGGAATCGCAAATTACCACCAACTTCCAGTTGGTGGTAAGTTGCGAATTCTTTAAAAAAAGCATTTTTATAAACATCAAAAGGTGCCATGTGACGCTCATACATCCCCTTAGGGCATGTATGTGCGCCATATGCGCACACATTTCATTTTCAGGGGTGCAGCAGGGTGTTCTTGAGACACCCCTGCACCCTTGAAAATATTCACAATTTGCGATTAGCAAATTGCGAATCGCAAATTTCCCCTTCATTCCCGTGGGCCTCCTGGCCCATAGAAATGAATGGGAAATGATTCCTTAATTGTGATTAGCAATTTGCTAATCGCAATTAAGGAATTTTAAGGAATCGCTAAAAAGAAGCGATTTCCTACATACATACCATTTTGCGATTTCTAAATAGCGATTCCTTAAAAATCGCTATTTAGGAATCGCAAAACGGAATGTTGATACATATGGCCCATGGGGCTGTTTTTCTCTCCCCCAGCACTAACTCACTTTAGGCGGCCATGCACCAATACACCAACTTTGCCCCATTGCGCAAAGGCGTGTGCATTCTGTTAAGCACAGGTTTTGTACTGGAAGATGAATCTTCCACCGAAGAATCTATGCTATAATAGCACTGTCACTTATGCTGTATTTGTACAGTGCAGCACACATTCAGACTTGGAAAAAATCTAGAGACTATTCAAAGTTGATCAACGGGTAAGAATTTTTGATGGAAATCCCTGCCCACAAATGTTTATAGATTAGGTTGTGTGTCGAAACCCATGGGTAGTTGCATGGGAACACCCATGCACTCCCACTTGACCCAAAGTAGCACAGTTGCACAAATTAGCACATAGAGCTTTACTTTAGCCAACCTTCCAAAGCAACTCATAATTTACGTTTAAAAGTAAATCCCACCAAAACACTTTGCACCAGGTTTGTGTCATTTTTCTAATGCAAAGCGAGCACAAAATATTATCATATTTTCATACTAATTCCATATAACTAAAACCTACAATTATCTAAAATAAAATAATAGATACATTTACAATTTTTTTATTTTAAACTAGAAAATATTTACAAACAGAAAAATTAAGTAAAACATAAATTTATTTATTTTATTTCCTACATTATAACACCACATCAATAACTAAACATGTCAACATTTGTAATTAAATGTTTTTTTCATAATAACCATAATTAATAATAAATTAAAAAAAATATTATTAACCCCTTCGCTGCTAGGGCTTTCCTCCCACCTCTCTGCTAAGCCTTTTTTTGGTTATTTGGGGTAGTTCACTCTTAGGCCCCTGTAACTTTTTGACCACATAAGGTATCCACACAAATATGCGTCCTTTTTTCCAACATCATGGGGATTCTAAAGGTACTCAGGGTTTGTCGATTCCTCTGGAGGGAACCAAGAAATTAGCCGAAATACAGCACACTTTTGGATTTTTGGGGCGAAATGGGAAAAAAGGGCTACAGATGAAAGAGTCTGTTTTTTTCCCTGCAAATGGTATCAAAACAGGGATTGTGGTGCTAAAATCACCATGTGCAAGTGAGGTATAATTTTTCTCGGGATACTAAGGGGAATGCTGTGGGGTAAAACATTTGTGCCGGCACGGTGATTCCTCCCAAAAATATGTGGAAAATGTGTTTTTTACAGCTAAAATTGAGGTTTGCAGCGCATCCTGGGTAGGAAAACATTGAAGGATCAACGCAAGCCATATCTCGCTGGACTCCCCCGGGTGTCTAGTTTTCAGAAATATGTGGGTTTGGTAGTTTTCCAAGATGGGCGCCGAGCCCGGGGCCAAAAATTCAGGTGACCCCCCCCCCCCTTGCAATACCAGGCTGTTTTGTGATAGGTCATTTTGATGTCTCCTCAATACATTTTGGGTCCTTGCCTGTTGCAGGTACTTGACCCACCCACGCGAGTGAGGTACCATTTTTATCGGGAGTCCTGGGGGAACGCTGGGTGGTAGGAAATTTGTGGATCCACGCAGATTCCAGAACTTTCCCCACACAGACATTTCAGAAAAAAGGTGATTTCTTCAGCTACATTTGAAATCTGCAGGGGACCCACACAGGCCATACCTCGCTGGAATCCCCCGGGTGTCTAATTTTCAGAAACGTGTGGGTTTGGTAGATTTGCTAAGATGGCCGCCGAGCCCCGGGCCAAAAACCCAGGTGACTCCCCATGCAAAACCAGATTGTTTTGTGATAGGTCATTTTTATGTCTCCTCAATACATTTTGGGCCATTGCTTACTTGGGGCACCCACATTAGTGAGGTACCATTTGTATCGGGAGACCTGGGGAGATGCTGGGTGGTAGGAAATTTGTGGATCGACGCAGATTCCAGAACTTTCCTCCACAAAAATGTACGGAAAATGTTGTTTTTTATTGGACAAAGTTTGAGGTTTGCAAGGGATTCTGGGTAACAGAACATGGTGAGAGCCAGCCAAGTCACCCCATCCTGGATATCCCTGGGTGTCTAGTTTTAAAAAATGTATAGGTTTACTAGGTTTCCCATAGGTGCCAGGAGAGCTAAGGTTCAAAATCTACAGCTAGGCACTGTGCAAAAAAAGGGTCAGTTTTCACTGTGAAAATGTGGTGTGTCCATGTTGCAATTTTGGGCTGTGTCCTGTTGCTGGCTCTAGGCCTTCCCACACAAGTGAGGCACCATTTTTCTCGGAAGACTTTGGGGAATGCGGGGTGGGTGGAATTTTGTGGATCTACGCAGATTCCATAACTTTCCACCCCAGAAATGTGAGGAAAATGTGGGTTTTTTCACAAATTTTGAGGTTTGCAAGGGATTCTGGATAAAGGAACCTAGTGAGAGCCAGACAAGTCACCCCATCCTGAATTCCCCTGAATGTCTAGTTTTCAAAAATGTATAGTTTTGCTAGGTTTCCCTAGGTGCCGGCAGAGCTAGGATTCAAAATCTACAGGTAGGAACTTTGCAAATAAGGGTCCGTTTTCACTGTGAAAATGTGGTGTATCCACATTGCGTTTTGGGACATTTCCTGTCGCTGGCTCTAGGCCTACCCACACAAGTGAGGTACAATTTTTCTTGGAAGACTTTGGGGAATGTGGAATAGGTGGAATTTTGTGGATTTACACAGATTCCAGAACTCTCCCCCACAGAAATGTGAGAAAAATGTGTTTTTTGGGATAGATTTTGAGGTTGGCAAGGGATTCTGGGTAAGAGAACCTGGTGAGAGCCAGACAAGTCACCCCATCCTGGATTCCCCTGGGTATCTACTTTTCAAAAATATATAGGTTTGCTTGGTTTCCCTAGGTGCCGGCTGAGCTAGGGTTCAAAATTTACAGCTAGGCACTGTGCAAAAAAAGGGTCAGTTTTCACAGTGAAAATGTGGTGTGACCATGTTGCATTTTGGGCCGTTTCCCTTTGCGGGCACTAGGCCTACCCACACAAGTGAGATACCATTCTTCTCGGAAGACTTTGGGGGATGCGTGGTGGGAGGAAGTTTGTGGATCAACTTAGATTTCAGAGCTTTTCATCACAGAAATGTGAGGAAAATGTGGGTTTTTGGACACATTTTGAGGTTTGCAAGGGATTCGGGGTAAGAGAACCTGGTGAGAGCCAGACAAGTCACCCCATCCTGGATTCCCCTGGGTGTCCATTTTTCAAAAATGTATAGGTTTGCTAGGTTTCCCTATTCCCTAGGTGCCGGCAGAGCTAGGGTTCAAAATCTACAGCTAGGCACTTAGAAAAAAAAGGGTCAGTTTTCACTGTGAAAATGTGGTGTAACCATGTTGCGTTTTGGGCCATTTCCTGTCGCGGGCACTAGGACTACCCACACAAGTGACCTACTATTTTTATCAGAAGACTTGGGGAATGTGTGGTGGGTGGAATTTTGTGGATCCAAGCTAATCCCTGAACTTTCCATCAGAGAAATTTGAGGAAAATTTGTTTTTTTTAAACTAAGTTTGAGGTTTGCAAGGAATTCTGGGTAACAGAACCTGGTGAGAGGTACACAAGTCACCTCATCCTGGATTCCCCTTGGTGTCTTGTTTTAAAAAAAGTACAGGTTTCCTAGTTTTCCTTATGTGTTGACTGCGCCAGGGCCCAAAATCCACAGGTAGGCACATTGCTAAAAACAAGGCCATGCCTAGTGGGCTTTCTGCTGCCCTGAGGGGAAAATGGGTGGGGGGGTGTTTGCACCGATATGACCTCAAGGGGGCAGAAAGGCTGTGGCTATTAGTTTGGGGACGGAGAGCATTGGTATGCCAATTCTGGGCCTCCCCCAAGCATAAAAAAGCCACATAATCTGGTGCCTAGTGTGCTCTCTGATGCCCCCTGGGGGGCAGATCAGGGGCTACTGCCCCAATCTGTCTCCTGGGGGGCAGAAAGACTGTGGCATTTTTGGGGGCGTGGTGGGGGCATTGGCATGCCCATTCTGGGCACACCCCTGAATTAAAAAAATTAATATTCCCTGATGCCTATTGGTCTTTCTGCCCCCGCCCGGGAGGTAGATAAGAGGCTTTTGCCCCTATCCGAATGTTGCAGGATGGAAATCCAATTACTTTTGTACTTAATTTCTTCCTTATTGAAAATTGGTGTCCCCACTGCATGCATCAAGGCCTTCCTAGACTGCAAAGCTGGTCCATGAATGTCTGATTGGTCAAAGGTCAGTCAGTCTTCTTAGCTAAAATGTGTGTTTCAGCCAGTTGTATAAGTTGCCCTTGTATGCAGGCCATTCGATTAAAATCAGAATGGTGCAAACCTACTCTGAATTACTGAACAGATGCTGTGATTCAAGAAGCCAGCAAAAGGTCCAGCATTGGGCTTCTCGACATGTGATATAGTGCATCAGTACATCCCCCATATCAAGGATCCAACCCTTGTTCTATCTTTCCATAGATGTGGAGGCAGAGCCCCTATACACCAATCCCTCACAGAAATACACTTCTTTGGTCCACAAGCAGTAAATATCCTCTTCCAATCACCCCTACTGTGGTTTTTGCATAAAAGCATTTTACCAAATATGGGATGCATGCTCAGATCCAATCAGACCAGACAGACCCGGAACCACAGACAACATCCATTTGGTCGAAAAAAGGCCCGGGACCTCATTTAAATTTTAGATTTTCATTATTAAGGGAAAATGGCGCATTCCCTCACTTCCCAAGTTAACAAGCCTTAATCTGGCAAGACATGATGAGTAGTAAACTGTTCCATTTGTTCACTAATGCTGTGTCTAAAACATGGAAAACCCCAGTTTGCTCGTGAAATAGAGCCATTTGTCTAAATTCCTCACTAATGCTAAAATTGATCACATTGAAGACACAATTTAAACATTTGACTTTTTTTTCGAAATTCTACAAAAATAACATATTCTTTATTTCTATTCATGTAAAGAACAGGAAGAACTAGTAGATTGATTTTGTAGAAAAATGTGTAACCAGCATGTAAACAATGGAGAAGGAAGTAAGGGCAATAAGCAACCATATTTCTTTGCCTTTGTTGAAGTATTTGGACACTAGATCCCATGTTACATCTCTGACAACAGTAGCAGGAGCGTCGCCCCACTTAAAACTCCCCCAAATATTAAAAATAAAATGGTGATTAATTACCATTTTATTTTTCATCCTCCGTCCCGAGCCGAGCCGAGAGTCAGGATGGGGTTGGGGACGCAGCTAAGTGACAGAAGCATGTCACTCAGCAGGTAGGAGGGTGGGCTGGTATGGCACTGTTTAAAGTGCGCATGTCTTTTTGGCCGGCCGTCTTGAGACGAGCAGCCACACATGTATACTTTAAACATCTCTAACCCAGCTGTCTTAAGGAAAGACAAAGCCTCCAGAGTGCTGTGGAGCACCGAGTGAGGTCTCTCTCACCAATCCTAGGGCTGCTCTCATTCTGGTCAGAGCAGCCCTAGGATCGGCCGAGGAAGTTACTGCTTCCGGTTCCTGTGTTGATAGAAGAGGTCCAGAGTGAGGACATCTCCGAGTTCAGGTAAGTTTGAATATATATTATTTTAAGCTTGCCCAGGCCCAGCCTCCCTCCCCCAGTAGATGTCAGGTGTCGCTGACAATAATGATCAAATACAACTGTTATCAGATCTGATCAGAAATGCACTGCTTAATTCAGCTTCCATTAGTTTCTCATGTCCTTCTGCATATATGATGGATGTTTTTGTCATATTTTATGATTATAAAAACTCAAAACAGAGCAATGCACTGCCATGTCATTGAGGTTATGCCACATGTAATATCTTAGCATTCTCTTACATTTGTATTAGTACAGCCAAGGGATTATCACCGACAAACAGGCAATGGCCTTTATGGGGCCATATGTATCTGCCTCCTCTGTTATTGGGGCAGGGGAAAGGAGATGAAAGTTGACCAAATATATTCAAATCACACTTGCGACTCAAAGGAAGAGTACGGAGAGCTCTGCAGTAAACTTCTAAAATGCTACAAATCCTGAGTAATGAATTTTTGCTCTGAATAAATAAAGAGACACAGGCAAGGTATTTGTGCCTTCTCTTGCAGGCAATGGCCAGGTGTCTTCCACCCTTCAACAGGCGCCTCTTCCAGTTGTGGATCACAGGACCTGCAGCTCTTCTTCCTACTGGGGCTCCACCGTCAAGAGCACCATGGTGTGTGCTGGAGGAGATGGAGTGCGCTCTGGATGTCAGGTAAGTACTGAATGTATCAACATAACATGGGTTGTGTGTGCTAGAAGTCTTCTGAAAAAAGGCATCTGGCAAGCAGACACCGCACCATATCCAAGATATCACGTGTTCCATTGTTATAGTCTTCCTAAATGCTATTGGCATGTTTCAGCTAACTGCAAGGTGTTGATCCTACTTAGGATTTGATCTTCTACAGTTCTACATATCCAATACCACATAGAATTTGTAGGATTTTTCCTTTCAATTATTTAATGGCATTGCCTTCCTCAACCAGAATTCCAGTTATGAAATTTACAAAGCTATAAATATAAATTAGTAATTGCTGTATTGAAATATTTATTACACTAGCAATTGTCTTCTGTCTATGATCAACTGCAGTCTATGGACTCTTATTTATTTTAGTCCCCGTCCTGGAAACCTAAGTGTGTGTAATCTAAAAACCACGGGGTTGAATCATGGAGTGCCATCTGAGCCTGTTATTTTTCTAAGACTGACAAAATGAGCACCACCAAGTTGGGTCACAACAATGCCTGCTAGTTACAGCCTGACACATATCAAAATTTATACTAGGTAATTTTGGGCATGTGAATCTTTATTCACATGCCCAAATTGCAATCAAACTCTCCCCCAAATCCTCTATCATACAACCTTGCCCTTTAAGTCTAAGAAAGGGGCAATTTCTAAACGGCCTGAAATTAACCCACTGCGACGTCCATTATTAAATGCCAGATCTTTGGTCAAACATAGCTCAGAGTGTGCATTACTCTTAGATAATCACAATATAAAACTGGCGTTTATCACCGAGTCCTGGACAGATAAGGCCTCGGGCCTGATCTTCTTAAAGCCACTCCACCTGGGTTTTTCTGTCACACACAAGACAGACCTCTTAGGAGAGGGGAGAACTGACAGTTATATATCATCAATCTTTTCACACTGCACTCCTGACAGCATCTAATGTGGTTTGTGAAGCCCTTTCTTTTAGCTTTTACACCCTTCATCACAACTCTTTTAAAGGTATCCTTCTGTTCAGACCACCAGGTCCAATAAATGTGTTCCTAACATCGGTTGGAACCTTCTTGGTAATTTTAACTTCCTCTTGGAAGCATTCACTGACCCTGACACAACTACTCTTATCGAGGTGATGAATAGTGGAGAAATAAGGCAACATGTAGAAGGTCCCACTCATGTCGCAGGGCATACCTTGGAAGGGATTTTCTCCAACCATCCTCAATTAACATGTACGGGGTTGCTGCCACTCGCCTGGACAAATCATGTTGCTATTCCATTTGAGCTGGCCCCTCCCAATCCGCATTACAGCGGAGGAGCACCCAAGAAGCAGATTGATACAAGAGCCTAGAACAAAATTAAGAGTACAGAGCTAGAAGATATTCTTATGGCAACAGCATGTTCCCTTCCCATTAAAGTGGAAGAAGCCACAACCTGCTACATAGAATGGATAGAGACAGCCTGTGATAAATTAGCCCCGGTGAACACATGGATTCCCAAACGTTCACAACCTTCAGCTCTCTGGTATTCTGAAGAACTCAGGAAACACTAGGTTGCCTGTAAGCATTTAGAATGCAATTGGGAAAGAGCTTACAATGAGACAGAAAACAACTTTACAGAGTCTCACTCATTATAAAAGGCTATTATTCAACACAAAAGGGCCTTCTTTACAGATCAAATCACAGTGGCTAAATCCTCAACTAAAGAACTTTTTAGGACGGTAACCAAACTGGCTGCCCCGGGCCCTCCTAAAATTCAGAGTAGACCAGAACTATGTGAGGAAATAGCCGCTTTCTTCCTACAGAATGTGGAAGCTATGTTCTTGTCCTTTAGGCTTTCCCCAACAGAAGGAAGGGGTGAGTCATTCAAGATGGGCAAAACTATAACTGACCCACAGCCTACTATGGACAATTTCTCCACACTGGAGAAGCGAGATACTATAAATCTTGTGGCCTCCACCAGGTCTGTATTCCCCTACGACCCATGCTCAGTCTCCGTAATTAAACAAGTTCCAGAACCCATTAGCATTGCACTCACCCCTTTATTTAATGCCATGTTTGAGTCTGGGCACTTTCCCAAAATAAGGAAGACAGCATCTATTCTTCCTTTGTTTAAAAAACAAAACCTTGATCCCAAGGACCCTAATTATTACCGGCCAATTTCACGCCTCCCCCTGCCGGCAAAGTTGAAAAAACTATGAACACCCAAGTGCTATCCTCCAAGCAAACATTATTTTAGATCCCACTCAATATGGATTCAGGGAAGGACACAGTACAGAGTCCGCCCTCATAAAATCCACAGAAGAATTAAGAGAAGTCCTGGACCAGGGAGGAAATTGAGCATTAATCATGTTGGACATCTCTGCGGCCTTCGATACAGTTCACCACGAAGTTCTGATGGACCATTTGTCGGCCTGCGGGATCCAAGGTAATGCTTGGAAGCTTTTGAAATCTTTCCTGATGGAACAAATTCAACTGGTGGATTTAGATAAAGCCCGCTCCAAATCTTTTTCCCTACCTTGTGGGGTACCACAGGGCTCCTCCCTTAGACCCACACTCTTTAATGTTTACGTGTCCCCATGGCGGTTTTGATTAGATCCTTCATATTCCAGTTAACATCCTATGCGAATGACATGCAAATCGTGGTGTCTTTGCAACCTGGCCAGGAGTCAGAGAAAGGGAAAAGGTTCCATGACCGCATGAAAGTGATCAAGTTGTGGATGACCAGGAACTGCCTGAAGTTAAATTCAGGCAAAACGGAGGCCCTTATTTTGGGAAATAATGCCAATTTCTGGACCCATGACTAGGCACTACCCGTAGACCAACTAGGAAAGCTAAAATCTGGGGGTTATAGTTGACAATAAACTCACCTTTGGGGACCAGATAAATGTGGTTGCCTCCACTAGCTTCTACCTCCTTAGAATGATCAAGAAATTAATGCTATTTCTACCGGAAGACAGCCAATGTGTAGTAATAACATTTCTCATCCTCTCACGTGTGGATAATTGCAACAGCCTTTACCTTAATATTCAAAAGCAACATTTAAACAAACTCCAAATCCTGTAAAATGCAGCAGCCAGACTGCTCAATGGTACACCAACATTTGCATCTATCGCGAAGGAAACAAAAAGCTGCACTGGCTTCCAGTGAAACAACGGATGCAGTTTAAATCCCTGTGTACTGTTTTCAAAGCCCTTCAGGGAATTTGATCCAGATTACCTCAAAAAGCGTTTCAAACGGTATTTTCCCAGAAGAGTCCTTTGATTGTCAGGAGCCAAAGGTGTATTAATACCCTCCTTTAAAAAAGTCAACTGGGGTGGAAGAAGTTTCGTCGCCCGTGCTGCAAGTGCTTGGAACAAGCTTCCTCTCCATATTAGGAACGCCAATGAGCTAATTACATTTAGGAGAGGATTGAAAACCTGGCCTTTTCAGTGCATAGGTCATTAGGTACTTCTCTGTGCGGAAGCCAGTACCTAGCGCCAGGACACCTTCGGGTAACTGCTGTGCTTAAGAAATATAATTAACATAACAATTAGCAAGTAGTGCCATATTTATAGCGAAAAAGATACAAGTATGTGCTTCTTATCTCATTTATTTTGTTGTCCTTAGTGCTAATACATAAATGACCAAAATCTAGGATGCATGCCCATTCCGAGGTTGTTTCCAATAATTGAACTGTTTGTTGTTGTGCTTACCAGTACAACTTTTATTGGTGAGCATTGTTTCCAGCAATGCCCAGACAATGTGGCAAATGAATAGTATTACTTATTTTACACAGCATGGTTCTCATGGGGCTGTTGTGGAAGATGGGGCATTTTCCAAGAATGCCTAATGGGAGAAAGTGCAAACTCATCTGTGTGTATTCTAACGGCTACAGGGTCGCGGTGGCCTGCGCTAGTCTATTATCTGAATGACAGTAAGAAAATGAGAAAAAAACAATGTGTGGTATTTTATGGCCACATTAAATTAAAGATCAATTTGAAGACTTGTCATGTTAAAAAAACATACACAGATATGTACTTCTGTTGATGCACAAATTTGCTTATTGAAAAATACACAGATAAAAAGGTATGCCATGATGCCCATTATTAGTTTGCTCCAAGTAATCAAACTCTGTTTTTCCTTCTTTGGTTTAAAAAAAGAATTCCAGTACACATTCATTGATGGTACGGTTTCTTGTGATCATTGCTGGGGTAATACGTGCAAATTAAAAATATTAATTATTTGACAGTGCACTGTGCTCATAGAGCAATAGTGACACATGGGGGAATTTTTAAAGAAGGTCTAGGGAGCCAAAGTTAGCCCCATTCTCAATGGGAATCCATGGCATTACTGTACCAGCATCTGTAATTTGCCAGAAATGCAGACATCTTTCAACCCATGAACCCAATATGCCTCAACCATTTTGTACCACTTGAAGTTCATAACAATCTGTGTATTTTATTCTTAGGGAGATTCTGGTGGACCTCTTCACTGTGTTGTCAATGGGGCTAGTTACGTCCATGGAGTGACCAGCTTTGTTTCCACCAGTGGATGCAACACAAGGAACAAGCCAACTGTGTTCACCAGGGTGTCAGCCTACATATCTTGGATGGACAACGTAAGTTTGATGCAGAAGACTCATGTTGATTAGCTCACTGTGGCATCAAAGAATTAGTCCTCATCAAAATGAAGGGACATGAGGGCTAGTGGCTAGGTTGGGGACTGTGGAACAACGAAACCAAAAATCTTGATTCTAATCCTGGCGGCAGCATTTGACCAAGTTGTGTAATCCTGAGCAAATCCATGCATTTACTGGCACATCTTTCTATTACCTTTATTCCCCTTTATACAGCTAACCATTAGGTTTGATGGTATGACTTCAAGGGAAAAAAATGGGTTAGAAAGAAACAAACTGCGTCATATAAAAGGGTTCTTAATTTAAACAAAAAAGAAATTACAATAGAGAAAAAATGAGCTGGCAAATATTGTTTTACTCAAAAAAGTATATGAAAATAATAATACGACCCACAGCTTCTGCTAGAATAATTTTTGTTTCACGAGTCACACAATCATGCATTAGAATTAATTTTGTAATAAATTCTTACCCGAATTACCTTAATTTTGTTGTTATACTTGATAGACATTAGATCCTGATTCTTGGAGATTTTTTGAATCCTAACATCTGAGCTGTTCTTTTGGCAAATGCCATTTAATATGGTTGCACCTATAATAATAGCTTTTTCAGGTAGCATGTACAGAATGCTGCACAGAGCCAGGTTGTGTAACAGTGTAAGGAGGGAAGTGAGGTTAGATTAGTTCAGCATTAAAACACAATAGCTCTTAATGGCATGTACGTAGGCAGTTAGATTGCAAGCACGCTGCCATCTTGTCACTAAACATTGGAGCAGTCGCGCTTCTCTGGGGCAGTTACTGAGTGATTCGGCACAAAGTGTATGATGCCCTTGCATCCAGGGCTGGCTATAGTGCTAGTGGCTCCCAGTGCGACAATCATTTTTAGCACCCTACACCCCATGACCGCCTCCTCGGATTCTCCTACTGCAGCCGGTCAAAAGTGCCCCTCATCTCTCCAATCATAAATTATTGCTAAACACAGTGCCCCACCCTAAGGTCAGCGCCCCTCCACAGGTCAGCACCCAGTGCGGCCGAACCTGACCCACCGCCCTAAAGCCGGCCCTGCTTGCATCTATGTACGATTATAATTTGCTAATCAATGCCTTTCTTTTCTTTTAGGTCATGAGAACGAACTAAAGGCAATCAAAGTCTGAGACTTTTGAGTGACTCTTCTGGATACTTGGGTCTGGCTGATCAGATGTTCCAACATGTTTGTATCTCTGTGTACTAGGGAGCGATATATATAGCACTCAGCAATGATTATAATAAAGTGACAAACTCAGATGAGTGTCTTCTCTCATTCCTTGTCCAGCTGCTCTTGGTGCTATTAATGAGTCACTATGCAGTACGCCAACAGAACAACTAAGAAGATTAGATACCTTTTAAGTATAGGCAATCTCAAAAGGTATCTAATTTTCTTCCAATACCGACATACATTGGCTTACCAGATCGATACGGAAACTAAAATTGGGATGCTTACAAAACGGTATGACCTTAAAACCTCTGGTAGAATACCAAATAGGAATAATGTAGTCTGTTTATATTGTGTCTCATTTCTCTTCCACTACAGAAATACACTACATCAGTCTGCTGATATTCCTCTAGGTAGATTTGTAAAAAAAAAACATAAGTGCCGGGGATCTCATCAGAAGGCAGCTTGTACTAGCCCATTTTTCCTATTAGCGCCACCTAAAACAGAACCATCTACTAACCATGAAAGTGGGGAGATGATGTAGCGTAATGACCAGAGCTGCTGACTTCAGAGCTGGGGAACCAGGGTCGAGTCTCGGTGCTCAGCATCTTGTGATTCTGGGCAACTCGCTCTCCGTACATACCATAAATGAATGTGTCCATAACTGGTTCTCATGAAAAGCGCCGGTGTTGATGATCAAGCGACGGTACTGAGCACCAGAAACCACCAGCTCAAATTAAGCACAGTCCATGGGGCTGGATTATGGATAGAGTGCACTCTCTGACTCTATGATGTGGTGCATGCGTCGGCTGCAGAGCACGACAGTGCGTCGTATCACAGTAAATGCGCTGTTCCCATTTTAAGTGCAAACCCATCATTGCACTGGGGCCAGCGCGTTAGTCTAAGACGAAGCAGCTGCTCAAAGCTGCTGGTCAGCATTTCACAGATCAGGAGGCTGCAAACGTTCAGAGGGGGGCAGAAATCTCTTAAAAGATTTACTTGCTCCATTGAACTGCAGTAAAGCTTGGTACAACTGAGAGAGCGCAAACTGATCTAAATGTATGAGTGCATCACACTTACCTGTAGTAAGCACAAATCATGAGGAGAAATGCCATGAGTGCTAATAGTACCTGCAATTATATTCTAAATGTATAGCTAATGTAGAGATTTAAGTAGAAGTGGAACTAATACAGAAATGTGTGACACTATATGATTTTATTAGACGTGATTATTTTTGAATCTATGTCGTGTAGCTGTTAAAATGTAAGATGGTCTGTGGTTAAACGCAGAATGTGGTAGGCCTCAGGGCTAGAGCTGAAGGGAAAGGGAAGGTGGTTCTTTTCACGACACAGATTGTATTAATGTTTTGGTCATTGCATTAATGGGCCAGGATATATAAAAATGTTTACTGAATAATAGAATAAGAGTATTAACATGCTTTAATTAATGAAGAAGTTGAATGCTATAATCGTTATGAAATATTGTAGGCCTGAAATGTTTTAGCATTGATTTACACGTACATGTCTGGGCTGAGAAATGTTGCAAGCCTTTCTTTTTGGAAGTCTATGAGAGTTGGGTTCTTGGCGGCAGATATCTGTCTGCAAACAGGAAAGGGGGGATCCAATTATAAATGAATGAATAGAGGTCTGTTCAGTAGACGGCCCAGACATGGAGGAGGGTTCTGGAATGTTTAAGGGGTATCAGCGGGCCGGAGAAGAGCCTGAGAAGCAAGGTCAACTCTAACGTCTGAGGCCCAATACAAAGCATCATGGAAAAAGCCTGAAGCTACACCACGTGAGAGGCGTTTCGCAAGGGGCGTCTCAAATGTTGTTGACTGTTTTGTATTAGGGACAGCACCCCTGGGTGGAGTTAGAGCAGATACCTGAGGACCCTTTAGAGAGCGGATGGGTAGGCAGAGAGGGGTCATGACTGGAGAACTATAGGTTTTCACCAAGAGACTTAGAGTGGGTGACTTCCCTTGGGGTCATTCACTGCTGACACCTTTGTTAGGTTGGGATTTGGTTAAGTAGGGATACCATCTAGAGCAGGGTAGGGACAGCCTAACCTTTGCGTTTTTCTCCAACCTAAATGAAGGAGAGATATGCGTCCATGCTGATAGCTTTATTATTCTTAGAACTTGTGTTAGTGATTTCTGTTGCTCGTCTGAGGGCTTTCCGAGAGCACATGTATGTAATTGGACCTGTGTATCTCGTGAATCTCATTTTGAGATGCCTGTATTTGCAGCTTATCATATCTTTACAATAAACCTTTGAAAGCTAGAAGTTGTTTGTGATCTTTGGGAGCAGAGTCCTTTATTGGGTGAACTAACTTGCAGATGGGTGTACTGTTTTCCTCCAAGACAGGCAACAAAGGTTCAGTCGACCAGATCGAGGTTTAGATCAATAGATATAAGGTATCGATCAAAATCTCGCCCTTTCAGTTGGTAGCTATAGAGGATGGTTGCCTTCTTGAGGACGGTGACCTAGGCCAGGTTAGCTTACCCCAAGGCCCCTAGAATTAGATGATTGGAAGAACAGCCCGCCGAAGAAGATCCGGATGACGTGAGACAGAAACAGCAGCAGTATCGGTCGAGAGTGAGTATAAAGGGTTATGCGTGTTAGATTGCGGTGTTTTGTATTGTATCTATGTTGTAATGTTTGGCGGAGTTGAATGTCTGTAGAGTGACTGTGGAACAGGTTGTGAGCGCGCGCAACCGGTGGAAATCTTAAGTTCAAGGAGAGCTTAAGTGGTTCGGGTGTATCGGACACCCAGAGTAATTGTCAACTAGTGTGAAGGGGGTCATGAGGTACCATTGATCACCCGAGAGACCGAGATAGGGGGAACGTAAGAGTGAGTGCGTGAGTAACGGACGCTGGTCGGAAGTTACTGTGTGTGTAAGCAACCTATCAGAGGGACGATAGACATCTCGTCAGTTGTGTTGACAATTACAGATAGACTGTGGACGTACAGTCGAGAGAAGTGACCGCTTGGTCGGAAGTAGTCATTTTTCGGTGTATGAATGGGACGCATGCATAACCGGGAGACGAGTTGAGAAAGGAGGGGTGCTGCTGCGAAGCGGAGAAAAGTGACGTCAGGTAGTGTCGCGCAGTAATTGGCCGACCGGAGAAAGACCGCGCTGTGATAGGCCAGCTAGCAAAGACGTCAGACAGGGTCGCGACGTGATTGGCCGACCGGAGAAAGACCGCGCTGCGATAGGCCAAGCTAGCAAAGCCGCGACAGGATTGGTGGATTGTCATCAGGAAGTAAACAGAGTAGCGAGGCTGGATTTTGTGCGCATAATTATGAAGTGTTTTAAGTGGCTGAAAGCGGTGTTTAAGAAAGAGAAGCGGGGATCGTATGAAGGGGAAGAAGCCCCGCCGGAGGGTACGCCAGCTCGTTATATGGCAGTGAATGTTGGGCTGCATACGATCCTTTGGATATCAGAGTGGAGTAAGATTACTGAAGGAAATGAGGAACTGACGTTCCCGAAGTACGGGACGTTCAGATTAGAGGTGTTACATCGATTGAAATCAGTCATGACCTCAAAGAGACCCTTGCCTAGACCAACCCAGTTTGAAGCTCTAGATGCATGGATTAGGGCAGCGCATGAAAAGAATATGAACAGACGACAAGAAAGGGTGAAACGATCGGTAAGGGCAGTGCAGGATGCCAGGTGGGATGCGGATGCTAAAAGATGGAGAGTGCATAACATGGAAGTAAATAAACTGTACCCAGTGTTAGAGGCGCCAGTAAATAAAAGTCCCCTAGAAGAAGATGAAGAGAGCGAAACAGAGGATAGCCTGATAAACAGATTATTGACAGACAGGCCACCCCCGTATAATAGAGCAGGGGGGGAGGTCGAGAATACTGAAGGAGAAAAGGGGGGCAATGCAGGAGAGCACAGACCGCTTCCCAGTTCAGAGTGGGATCCTGAGCCAAAGAAAGAGCTGTCCCAGCCTAGTCAGGTGCAACAGGTAGTCGGGAGGTTTGTGGTACAAAGAGCGCCGGAAACGGAAAGCGCCACATCCTACCCATTACCAGATGCACTACAGGTACCTGTTACCATAGGTCCTATAATATCGATATATGACCAAGAGAGAGCAAGAGGGGAAGAACGGAAACAGAAGGACAGAGAAAGAGCAGAGAAGGCAAGGAGGAACGATACCACTAATTCCCCAAGTCAGATGCCGATACCCAGAGAGTGGAGCACCCCGATGCACACAGCAGGGGACCCAGGAGGAGATCCCGGGGGCCCTAGATGGCCAATGGATCTGAGGGGATCTGGACGAAAATCCTTTCAAGAGCTAAATGAGTACATGAAGCAGTGGGATGAGGCAGTGAAGGCTCAAAAGAGCATCAATGCTGCGGAAGCTGAAAGAGAAAGTCAGGACAGCAGAGCACGGACTCACTGCGGGGCTGGGGAGAGTAGCCCGGAGTGGGACTGTAGAGGGAGTAGGGGAGTCACCCATTGGGCCCGGAGTGGAGGTAGAACAGACCTGGAAAACGGGGGCCCCGGGAGTGGAGGGGTGGCGCGCCCAATACTCAGTGAAGGGGAGAGGAGAGCGCAAGAGTACAGAAACAGCTTTAAGTGTCCACACTGTGTACCTGGCACCAGAGAACTGAATGGGAGTTGTGAGAGGTCGCATCATAGTCCCTGTGATGACGGAAATGAGCGCAGCCCAGGGAATATGGGGAACCAGGAAGGATCGTATCAGATACTGAGCGATACTAGGCAAAGAGAGAGTAGAGAGCAGAGGGAAAATAATAGAGAGGTGTGCGGTGATAGGAGAGAAGAAGAAGAGAGTGGGCAGAGCAAGGAGAGGGGTAACAGGCCCGTGTTCCATCACCTTCCAAGATCGGATGGCCGAGCATGGGACCTGGAGAGATGGGAGCAAGGGAGGGCACCCATTAACTCTCCCGAACCCAAACGTAGAGCTCGAAGTTGGGATGGTAGGGAGACCAGTGAGCCCCCTTCGAAAGACATATTGCGAGCTGAAATAAAAGCCAAGAGACTTGATGTCACCAGCTTAAGGTCAGACCTGGATGACATGGTAGATGGTACCCTGCCTTTAGAAAGAATGGAAATGTATGAACAGGATGAAATACTGTATATGGCAAAGGACATCACTCGAAAGGCGAGAGCAGTCCATGAGAAGTTAGTCGAACTAGCAGGCAAATATATGGTGGATCTGTCAAGAACCAAAGCATTACAGGGTAACCACAGGCTACATTATACAGATCGAGACCTAGATGAGAGGAGAACGATTGGGCTGAAAACACACATAAGGGAACTGATTACTGGAATAAGGACATGGAGGGCACTGGATAAGTGGGAAGAGAGGTGGTCCAAGAAAGGGACCGGCAGGAGAAGCATGATTGGTATGACACCAGGACAGCAGGGAATAGAAGCTTACCCTTTGCGTGAAGTTGCAAATGGGAACTATGTACATGTCCCTTGGAGTAGGGGAGATTTAGCTGCTTTTACCACCTCCTTCCCCAAATTGCGGGAAAACCCTGTGGAGTGGTACAAGCAAGTCGAGAGGTTTGTAAAAATCTCAAAGGTCCTTTGGATAGATCTGAACACGCTGTTTGACATTGTAGTACCAGGAGATCTGTGGACAGCATGCAAGGTTAGCGCTGAGTGGCCCACAACGGAGCCAGAGAGAGATGCCAAGACTAATGGGCCGTCCGAGATTGTGATGGCAAAATTCGAGAGAGTGATGACTTGGCTGAAAGAGAAAGTGCCAATGCAAGACATAGATTGGGTCAGAATAGACCGAACAAGACAGGAACCCAAAGAGACAGTTCATGAATATTACGAGAGATTGCTGAAGGCGTTTAAACAGTATAGCGGCTTGGATGTAATGGATCCAAAAGACATAGGGCAATTTGTGTCCAAGTTCGTCCTGGGACTGAGACCGGATATTAGTTTAATGATTCAGCAACACTCGATTTGTTGGCAAACTAAACCCCTAGATGAAATACTGAGATATGCCAGGTACTGCTGTGATGAGATAGACTCTAAGGCTAAGAAACTAAAAGAAAAGTTGATGGTGGTACAGATGCAGGCAGCAGGAAAGGGGGGACAACAGCAACAGCAGCAAGGGACAGGTACAGGAGGAAAGAAGCAGTACAGCCAGAACAAGGGCAATGAGGAGAGTTCCACCTTTAGACCCAGAATAGATATAGCTGCCTTGAAGAAAACGACAAGGTGCCACCAGTGTAACGAGGTGGGGCATTGGAAACGCGAGTGCCCCTACAATGTAGAGATAGGAGAACAAGAGATAGAGGAGGAAGAGGTCCAGAGCGCGCCTACAAGAGGGGTAATGCCATACCAAGGAAAGGTGCTCAAAGGGGGGGGGGGCTCCTCCCCGAGCCCAGTTCCCGCAACCTCCTCGAGTAGGGAGTATGGGTAAGACCTATAGACAAATGCCCCTGTTTGTGGAAGGGGAAGAGTGCTATTATGTGGACCCATTAACCGGACAGAGAGTGGAAAGAGAAGACTGCACCCTCGGGGCAGCCTTGGAGGTAGACCAAAGGGGACCCTATGTTGAAGCAGAAGTAGCAGGGTGCCCTACGACATTTCTGGTGGATACAGGAGCCACTAGATCCACGATCAGATCAGCTGCAGTTCCAGACCTGCCCATGTCTGGAGAGACCAAACAGGTGGTAGGGGTCGCAAATAGGAGAATAACCAGCCAATTGACAGAACCGGTACAGGTGAAAATAGGGAAGTACAGCGATGAGCACCAATTTGTGGTTTGCGATTCAAGTCCTGTGTGTCTGCTAGGAAGGGACCTGTTGTGTAAATTGAATTGTACTATATATTGTACACCTCAGGGAGTGGAGGTATTGACCAATGATGATGATGCAGATTTCAAAGTTGCAAACTCAAGAATATGCGTGGAGCTGTACCCTACTTTGACAGTAGATGAGCTCCCCTGGGACTTGAGAGAGACAGTGGCATCAGAAGTATGGGATTTCACTGGGGAAGAGATAGGTTTGGTCAAAGGGGTGGACCCAGTGAAAATTGTAGTGAAACCGCATGCTGAGTTCCCAAGAACACCCCAATATAAATTGACTCCAGAAACGATTGCAGGCATAAAACCCGTGATCGAGTCCATGATTAAACAGGGAATACTGAAAGAAATCGTGGGTAGTCCATGCAACTCCCCGATTATGGGTCTGCAGAAACCAAATGGGAAATTTCGGATAGTGCAGGACCTTCGAAAGATTAATAACATAGTCGTTTCGTGTTGTCCAGTGGTACCGAATCCATCCGTGATACTGTTTCAGATTCCATTCCAAGCTGAGTGGTTCACTGTGATCGATCTTTGTCAGGCCTTCTTTTCGATCCCTCTGGACGAAGAAAGCCATTTTCTTTTCGCATTTAAGCTGGAAAATCGCGTCCTAACATGGTGTCGTATCCCTCAGGGGTATACAGAGAGTCCATCGATCTTTAACCAGCTTTTGAAGAAAAATCTTGAAAGTCTAGTGCTGCCCCAGAAGTCAGTTCTGGTCCAGTACATAGACGACCTTCTTGTGGCGTCAGAAACAGAAGAAGCTTGCAGGGAAGACTCCATTGCTTTGTTAAATCACCTAGCTGCCAATGGGCACAAGGTGTCCCCGGGAAAATTGCAGTACTGCCTGACAGAGGTGCAGTACTTGGGACACAGAATAGAGAAAGGCAAACGAAAAGTGTCACCAGACAGGATAGAGGCGATCATGAAAATGAATGCGCCTAAGACACAGAGAGAGGTCAGGATGTTCCTAGGGATGGTGGGTTATTGCCGACAGTGGATCGTGAACTTTTCACTGAAAGCAAAGCCCTTGCAAAAACTGACGCACAAGGAGGTGAGTGATCCGGTACCATGGGACAAAGACTGTTTGATGGCATTCCTACAGCTGCGAGAGGACCTGTGTCGTGCTCCGGCACTGGGAATGCCTGATTACAATAAACAATTTTTTCTTTACTGTTGTGAGAGAGAAGGTTGCGCGTTGTCTGTGTTGGTCCAAATCCATGGGAATGCCCGTAGACCAGTTGCTTATTTCTCGGCTACTTTAGACCCAGTAGCCGCAGCGTTGCCCGGATGTCTCAAATCCGTTGCTGCAACGGGTGTCAGCATTGAGAGATGTGAAAATATCGTCATGGGGCACCCGTTAGAGGTGTGCGTGCCCCATTCTGTTGAACTGTTGATGACCAGAACCAAAACACAGCATCTGACCAACAGCAGGCTCACGCGCTATGAGCAAGTTATTCTTGCTGCAGAGAATGTGACCCTCAAGAGATGCTCTGTTTTGAACCCTGCTACCTTGATGCCACTTCCAAATGATATCGATGATGATGATGAATATACAGACCATGACTGCCTTGATGTGACTGAACTATGCACCAAACCCAGACCCGACATCGTAGATGAGCCACTGACTGACCCAGATGAAATTTTCTTTGTCGATGGCTCATGTGTAAGAGACGAAGTTGGGCAGTTGAGAGCAGCTTATGCTGTTTGTACAATTACTGGAGTTGTGGAAGCTGGGTGCCTGGAAGGAGTACACTCCGCTCAGGTAGCCGAGATTATTGCCCTGACACGTGCTTGCTTGGCAAGCAATCAGATTCGAGTCACCATATACACCGACAGCCAATATGGGTATGGGGTAGTTCATGATTACGGGCAGTTATGGTCTCAAAGAGGGTTCATGACCTCTTCAGGCTCTCCCATTCGCAATGGAGAGTTTGTGCGCCTGTTGTTAGAAGCATTGCAATGCCCAGCAGGTATCGCAGTTGTAAAGTGCACCGCACATACCAGAAATGAGGACTTCGTTTCGAAAGGCAATAGATATGCAGATGAAGTTGCACGGTATTGCGCGGAGCAAGGGTACTCTTTCACAGAGGTGGATGTGGGTGGAATAAATGTAAGAACTGAATTAGCCATGATACTGGAAACTGTTGATACTTGGGATGAACTGTCAACCATGCAAGAAAATGCTCCTGATTCTGAAAAAGAAACATGGGAAAAGGCAGGATGTGTAATGGGTGAGACCCATTTTTGGGTCTCAGCAGACGGCAGAGCAGTGTTGCCCAATGAGATGGTGAGTCCAATGGCTAGACTCATACATGGTCCCGTACACTTAGGGAGAGATGCTATGCTGAGAGTGTTTAGACAGACTTGGTACAATCCTAAGTTTAGAATAGCAGCAGAAGCAGTGTGCCAGCGTTGTGTGACCTGTCAGCAGCTGAACGTGGGAAAAAGAACACCAGTTGCACTAAGTCACATAGGAAGGTCTGGAGGTCCATTCAATCGAATGCAGATAGATTTCATTGAAATGCCAAGGTGCAACCGCCTCCGCTATGTCCTGGTGGTGGTTTGTGTGTTCTCCAGATGGGTTGAGGCATACCCTACACGTAGGTGCGACACCCTCACAGTGGCCAAATTACTGCTTAGAGAACTCATTCCTCGCTTCGGGGTGCCGGCCTTTTTGGAATCAGATAGGGGAACACATTTTAACAGCGAGCTTGTGAAGATGATTTGTGTTGCGCTAAATATTGACCAGAAGTTGCATTGCAGTTACCGACCAGAAGCCTCAGGGATTGTGGAGCAGATCAATGGCACGATCAAGAGCAGGATAGCAAAAGTGTGCTCCTCAACGACCCTGAGTTGGCCTGATGCCCTGCCATTGGTTCTCATGAGCCTTCGTAGTACCCCAGACAGAAGAACAGGGTTGTCACCACATGAGGTGTTAATGGGGAGAGCAATGAGGCTGCCATCTATCCCAGCTACTGCACTGTTAAATATCACAGATGATATGATCCTGGATTATTGTAAGGGGCTGTCTGACGCCATGCGTTCTGTGTCCCTTCAGGTGCAGGCTGCCGAGGTTCCAGCGTGCCAGGGCCCGTGCCATGACCTGTACCCTGGGGACTGGGTCCTGGTGAAGAAACATGTGAGAAGAAGCTGCTTGGATATTCGTTGGCGTGGGCCCTTCCAGGTCATCCTGATCACGAACACAGCTGTAAAGGTGGGAGGCCTGCCCAATTGGATCCACGCGTCACATACGCGAAGGGTTCCAGCACCTCTGGAAGAAACAGCTCCTCTCTCGGATAGACGTCCAGCAGAGGACCGAGAAGCCATAGAGGGGGCTAGCCAAGCTGTAGAGGTGCCAGCGGAAGCAGGGAACGAGTCTGACCAAGCTGAGGACGGTCAGTACAACAGCGAAACTGAAGACGCTACAGAAGGAGAAAGTAGCTGGGAGTACGAGTCAGACCCTGACAGGTCTGAGAGAGAGCGAGAACAGACAAGAAGAAGAAGGAGTAGAAGGGCACGTGGAGAAGCAAATTGGCCGCAAAGAAGGAGCTTTAGCCTGAGGTCAACTCCAGAAGCAACCCTTCCTCCGATATCAGAAGACTCAGACCCGGAAGAAGGTGCTCAGGGCGCTGAAGCACCCGACCGAAGAAGGTCAAGAAGAGTGCGTGTGCCTAACAGAAGATACTCCACACCTGAGTGGACATATCTGGCGACAAATGTCTGTGAAACCGGAGACAGGGAGGATCCGAGCGGTGGTGGTGTCCAGTTCTGAGCCCATTATCACCGTGGAAATAAGACTGTTGGTACCCGGTGTCGATCAAGAAGGGTCACTAACATTCATGCTCCCCAGACCTCCCCGCCTCAGCAAGTTAAAACACATGTTTCTTACAGAATTGCAATTCCCCGACTTTGGTACAACGATAACAGCACATGAAGAGCACAATCTTCGTTTGGAAATACTGAACTATGCTATTGAAGCTGCAACCACAAATCTGATAGTAGACTGTTAAAGGACTTTGTAAATAAAGCAAGCAGAAAAAAAGAAGATTACCTAGCGCCCAGGAAGCAGAGAATTTTAGGGAACTTCCCTTGAGTTGATGGAGAAGGGCTAGGGTTGTCTTTATTGAACTGTTAAAGGACTTTTGCGAAGAAGGTTGTCAGCCTCCAGTTGTGTGGACTCTAAAGACAAAAGGATTGAAAAGAGACTGTAAAGGAACGAGAGGAAAAGAACTTTTTGCTAAAGATAAGAGAGAGCCATATAGTCTGACGAAATGGAGGCCGGCGCCCCGAACCGCAGAGCTAAATGTATAATAGGTACACTAATAGTAGGAGTGATAATATTAATAGCTTTAGTGGTAACAATTTCTTATGTAAAGGGACATGAGGAAGAGGCAAAGGTAACTGATGTGAAATCTGTAGAAACGCTTACACCTACTGTTGCTGGTGAGAAAAGGGAAAACACTCAAGAGAAAGCGTTATTGGCTGCAGAAGCCCGCAGGTTACACGTAGACGAGTCCCAAGGAGACTTTAGGTCAAATGCTTATGCTAAACTTTTATATGAATACGTGGATGCCATGGAGGTTAAGGATTGCTACGTCTGCATGCAGTTGCCGGCATCTGTAGATGAAGGAATTCGCTATCATCACCTCCCGCTGACATATGGCATTACATGTAGCTTATTGCTTAGTATATTTTATGAGAGAGATAGTTTTGAATACTATTTCTCCAATTATGATTCAGTGTTGCCAGAAGTCCCAAATTATAAGCAGATGAACAAATGGGATTACTGGAAGAGTGAAGACAGATTGGCCAAGTTCTTCATTCCTTGGATTACCTTAGATACTTCACATGCCCGTAGAAATAACCTGACATGCAAGGTGTCAGAAGTCGAGAAGAAGTTCATAGGGCAGGTGGATGATCGTTACAGAAGACAAAAGATTTTGAAAAAATCAGGACAAGGGAAAACAGATTGGACCGAGGAAGAGAAGTCACACCAGAGAAAGGGTAGTAGTGGTCCAATAGCTTTAGATAAAGCGCAGAGAGGAAAGCTATGTCTTCACCGAGCCAAAACGTATTATGAAAATGTATACGTGGGTGAAGTAGACTGTGAACATGCTTTCAACATAGAGTACTATACTAAAGATTTCCTGAAGGGAATGCAAGTGATTCCAAATGTGTATTTTGTATGTGGAAGAAATGCCTACGTGAGACTACCTGATAACTGGTATGGATCATGTTACTTGGCAATTGTCTTCCCCAAAATATATCATGCACAAGACTTAGTGATCATTGAGGGCAAGACATCTTCGAGGGGAAGGAGAGATGTAGGCGATGCAGAAATGGTTGGAGATGTCTTTGGAGCTATGTTCCCTCTTTTGGGAGTAATCCTTAATGATGTTAAAATTAGACGACTGGCAACAGTTGTCGACAGGTTGTCTGCCAGCACTGCTCAGTCCTTAATGCTGGTAGAAGGAGAGATGCAATCGATAAGGGCTATGGTTCTTCAGAACCGTCTTGCATTAGATGTCCTATTAGCAAAAGAGGGCGGAGTCTGTAAGGCTTTGAAGGTCCAGGAATGTTGCACTTACATTCCAGACAATTCAAAACCCCTTGAGAAGGTTATTAGGAACATAACTGATATTCACAAGGAGATCGAAGACTTGAGTAGAGAAAATGTCTGGGAAAAGGTGGGCCACGGAATGAGTGCAGTTGGTGGGTGGTTCTCCACCTTAGGCAAAAGCTTTGTTTGGTATATTCTAAAACCTGTCATCATAATATTGATCTGTGGGATTATATTGTGGGGATTGGTGAGAGTATTCAAATGGTACAGAGCAAGAAGGTCAGAAAGGGCCCAAAGAGAACAGCTGCAGAGATTGGCTGCCATACAAGATAATCAGTACAGGAGTCTGAGGGCTCTGGAAGCGCAGAGAATGCCAGCAATAACGTCAGTTTAAATGTTAGTGATGACCCCGAGAGGTCATCAAAGGGGGGAACTGAGAGAGCGCAAACTGATCTAAATGTATGAGTGCATCACACTTACCTGTAGTAAGCACAAATCATGAGGAGAAATGCCATGAGTGCTAATAGTACCTGCAATTATATTCTAAATGTATAGCTAATGTAGAGATTTAAGTAGAAGTGGAACTAATACAGAAATGTGTGACACTATATGATTTTATTAGACGTGATTATTTTTGAATCTATGTCGTGTAGCTGTTAAAATGTAAGATGGTCTGTGGTTAAACGCAGAATGTGGTAGGCCTCAGGGCTAGAGCTGAAGGGAAAGGGAAGGTGGTTCTTTTCACGACACAGATTGTATTAATGTTTTGGTCATTGCATTAATGGGCCAGGATATATAAAAATGTTTACTGAATAATAGAATAAGAGTATTAACATGCTTTAATTAATGAAGAAGTTGAATGCTATAATCGTTATGAAATATTGTAGGCCTGAAATGTTTTAGCATTGATTTACACGTACATGTCTGGGCTGAGAAATGTTGCAAGCCTTTCTTTTTGGAAGTCTATGAGAGTTGGGTTCTTGGCGGCAGATATCTGTCTGCAAACAGGAAAGGGGGGATCCAATTATAAATGAATGAATAGAGGTCTGTTCAGTAGACGGCCCAGACATGGAGGAGGGTTCTGGAATGTTTAAGGGGTATCAGCGGGCCGGAGAAGAGCCTGAGAAGCAAGGTCAACTCTAACGTCTGAGGCCCAATACAAAGCATCATGGAAAAAGCCTGAAGCTACACCACGTGAGAGGCGTTTCGCAAGGGGCGTCTCAAATGTTGTTGACTGTTTTGTATTAGGGACAGCACCCCTGGGTGGAGTTAGAGCAGATACCTGAGGACCCTTTAGAGAGCGGATGGGTAGGCAGAGAGGGGTCATGACTGGAGAACTATAGGTTTTCACCAAGAGACTTAGAGTGGGTGACTTCCCTTGGGGTCATTCACTGCTGACACCTTTGTTAGGTTGGGATTTGGTTAAGTAGGGATACCATCTAGAGCAGGGTAGGGACAGCCTAACCTTTGCGTTTTTCTCCAACCTAAATGAAGGAGAGATATGCGTCCATGCTGATAGCTTTATTATTCTTAGAACTTGTGTTAGTGATTTCTGTTGCTCGTCTGAGGGCTTTCCGAGAGCACATGTATGTAATTGGACCTGTGTATCTCGTGAATCTCATTTTGAGATGCCTGTATTTGCAGCTTATCATATCTTTACAATAAACCTTTGAAAGCTAGAAGTTGTTTGTGATCTTTGGGAGCAGAGTCCTTTATTGGGTGAACTAACTTGCAGATGGGTGTACTGTTTTCCTCCAAGACAGGCAACAAAGGTTCAGTCGACCAGATCGAGGTTTAGATCAATAGATATAAGGTATCGATCAAAATCTCGCCCTTTCACAGCACTCTGAAGCATAAAACATGATTTTTGTTTTAAGCATCAGGATGGAATCTATGTTACTTTAGCACTTAGCATTGTATGGTTCCATTAAATTAGCTGTTAAGTTCTGATTTCATATTAGTTATACAGTGTACATAAATTCAGAAATGTGGGCTTTTACAGGCTTTCCCAATTAACTAATTCATAAAAAAACGAATTGGTTCCTTAAACATTCACCTACGTGGTTAGTAATACTGAAAGCTGACTTTTTATGTAACACTAGCCACGTGATGCTTTTAATGCATATTATTAACCATCGCACAGGGCCTCATTGAAACAATGCAGAGAAGACCAGCTATAGACACTTGGCTAATCCACTCAAGTTCTAGTCGAATTACACTGTTTCAACAACTTTCTTACCGATTTTGTTGTGACTGAGGGCCCGATGTAGGTAATCCCAGATTACCGATTCTTAAATACCGAATCATACCTATTCGGTATTTAAGAACGGCCAAATGGGATGTAGGTAATTTTTCTTTAAAAATTACCGAATCGGTAAGTTTCGGTAATTACCGAATCGGTATTTACAGATTCAGTGATTGCCATTCATTCCTATGGGCCTGAATGTCAATTACCGAATTGGTAAATACCGATTCGGTAATTGGGGGAAACATTGAAGGGTGGCAGGGTGTCACTTTGACACCCTGTTGCACCCCTCAATTGTGTATGGGTGCACATGTTGCATACATACATGCCCTAAGGGCATGTATGTCTACAACATGGCACTGTTGGAAAAGCAAAAAAAATGCTTTTTCAAAGATTTTCATTATTTACCACCAACTTGGAGTTGGTGGTAAATAACGAATCCTAAAATGGGAAAATCACTCATTTGAGGGCTCCCTACATATCAGGATTCGGTAATTTACAGAATCGGTATTTAAGAATTCGGTAATTTACCGATTCCTTAAATGACCGATTCGGTAAAATACCTAATCCTTAAAAAGTGCCACCTACATCTCAAAAACCCAATACCGGTCGGTAAGGGCCGAAATTACCGAATTTCGGCCGTTACCGACCGGTATTTGGCTACCTACATCGGGCCCTGAGTGTTTAGTCTCTAAAAGAAAGTCGGAGACCCATAAGATAGTAAATGATTAATTTGGCCTTATGAGCTGTTAAAGTTCCCCCACTGTGCTAACGTCATAGCTATTCATGAGCGTCTACGTCCTTGAACCGTTGTCACTGCTCCCGGGATTACTTCCTTAAGATGTTGTTTCCAATTTAAACTCTTGTCCAGAACTACTCCTAAATAACAACACCGGCTCACCTGCCATATAGGAAGGTTACAGAGTGTCCAATTGACAGTTTTACTAGGGTTACCAAATACTACAATTTCTATTTTGTTTCAATGGAGTTTTAGTTTATTGTCACATTTCATTCTTAACCCGTTGACCGCGGCTGGAATTCCGCCACGGTGCGGGTGATTTATGACTGGGCGTGGTCAGGACGGCCCCCGGCCGTCCTCCGCACACGCTCACCGTAACGTCGGATGGCTGGGGGCCATCCGACACATGCAAAGGGTTAAAGAGCATTTAGAAGCCTTTGTAGTACAATAAAGATTCTTGTCAGGTAATATAAAATTAGCTTCTTAAGCTATTTATTGGGTGATTTCCAAGACTTGTTTTATAGGATTCTAATAAGTTCAATGTAGAAGTAGGGTCAAGCATATAAAGAGAAAATAATAATGGAGCCATGATGCACCTCTATCTTAATGTACACAACCCCTTACATCAGTGGTTCCCAAACTTTTTCAACCCGCGGCTCCTCACTATGTTACTTTTTTTTTTTAGGGTGGGGGATGTAAGCAGGGCCTCAGGAGTACTTCCATTTTTCTCCCTGAAAATAATTAGAATGATGCCAATGAAGGTATTATAATCATATGACTAGACCATCACAATTTAATTTAGCTGTAACCGTGAGTATGAGTCAAAGAATTTCCCTTGGACAGAGGATACTGGTCTCCTTGCCCACACCCAACATGGTCAGCGTTTGTACGATGCAGTGTAGCGTTTTAGAAATCCTAGAAGAGCATGGAGAGGGTAAACGCTATGGTTCATCTTTCTCCAAGCGAGAGCCTTCTGAATGTGCCATGATGCTAACGTGGTAGAAAAGGTACTGCCACCTCCCCCAAATATACAAGGGACAATATGGGGATGAGTACATGGGGTGCCCTCTAACTTTTGTATATAATCTTGTATTATTCTACCCCCTCTCACAATCATATCTAATCCCACTAATTATTTGTACAATGCTCTATTGTTCCCCAAGAATGTTTGCTCTGTTGAGCCCCAAGAATGTTTGCGCTATAGGAATAGTAAAACATATCCTAGCTCCGGCTCTTCCAGGTAATGGAGAGACAGCGTATTCAGGGCATGTGTGCCTGGGTCATACTCCACCACACAGAGCTGTAACAGGTAGTAGGCATTAGAATGGAGGGGGTGGAAGAAGTCAAAACAGGGCACAACAATCGCATGCTGAGTTTAAGGAGTCACAATGGAGCCATGCATTGCATGTGGAGCATGGGGACACAGGAAAATAAATTAAAATTTAAAAAGTGGAGAATTCAGAGGAACAATTACTGATTTATAACGTGCTTGGTCACCTGTGCTCTCACAGAACTTGGAACGATTAGAAAGAGGGGCAAGATGGACAGAAAACAAAGGGAAAAAAAACACCATGAGTGGGTAGTCCCAGAAAGCGCACAATCTTGACTGCAATGTTTTGATTTAGGTCCACTGAACAGTCTTTAAAGGGTTACAAAGAACAGCACTTCTCTCTTCACATGCACAAATAAAGGGGATTGGAGTAGCTTGACCAAGACTGGAGACAAGCTGAGGAAACCTGCAATACTGACAGAGTGGGGGCCATCGGTAGACCAGACCGGTACCTCTGCACCCAGAAGGCGTAAAGTACCAGGGAGCACAACTGGCACTTGTAGCAGAGTGTGAACTACAAACCAGTGTAATTTAGACATTAAAGTGGTTTGGAGTTTATTTAAATTGTGCCTATGACTTCATTACTTTTGTTGGCAGTCATAAATACACCCTTATTAAAATAAACATTAACTTTTTTAATACTTCCCATATCAGACTGATGGATTAAGTGATTTGTACTGCTAGGGCAGGGTTCTCTAGTCAGGCATGGCAGGAACAATAAATGGAATAAAGGCTCTTTAAAGAAGGCGGTAAAAAACTTCAATTTGGAATGACCGTGAGCTTGTTCAACAAGTTTGCGGTCATAGAAATTAAAAGAGGACCGCACAAGCATGGTCCTCGGAGGAGATGCACGTCTTTCACCTCTCAGTGGTTTCCAAACTGTGTGCTTGGTGCACGGCGCCCCTGGCTGGTTTTGACAGCGCACCGGGGTGCCGGCGCACAGATTGGGAACCACTGCCCCTTACATTAAAAAGGGCAGAGGGAATGAGAGACATAATTGGGCTGCCTCCGTTTGCACTCTCCCAATTGAATATCATTATCACCTAAAGCAAACGTGTTCAATATGAGGTGAACTGAAAGGTCTCTGTATCCTTGATAAGGGATGATGCCTCTTTCTTGAGGATACACTTATGTCCCTTCTGTCATATTAAAAGACCCTGGGATATTAATAAAAATATAAGGGGGGACCTCACGTACACCCTTGGGTGTCATGCTTCATCATCGGTCCTCCTGCGCTCCCCAAAGAATTCTCTTATGAGGGGCGGAGCCTCGGATGTGTCGAAGGGTACTTGCAGGGAAGCAGAGGTAATGGATTCTTTTAAGAATTAAATATCTCGCTCACCTCTCCTAAGGATGTTCCTCTTTATTAGGTGGGTAGTAAGGAAAAGGTAAAAAAAAGGGGATATAGGATATGTAATAAACTATTATGGTTCTTACATCCAATTAGGTCGACATGTTTCAGCCCTCCTGGTGGCCCAAAAAGGATCCAGGGCTTTCTTCAGGACCGGGATCCCTACTTTCTCTAGGATGAATCCCTCTCTCTACACATACACTTCCAGTACACATACATCCAATACCAGTGACATTTTTTTGCAGAGTAGCAAAGACTTGTGTATCATTTAGTATTCATGAGGGCCTGTTACATGAAACATCGAAATAAAAATTAAATTAAATTAAAGACATTGAAAAAGAAATGATAAATGTCAAAATGGGACATGCATACAAAACGAAAAGTAGGAGAACCTTAGTCTCCAACAATAAACATGATGTGCCAACTCTGTATACATAGCAACTTGTGTGACGGTGAGTTCTCACTCCAACTCGCTATCAAAGATGGACACTCGAGTGTATGTGTTGATATATCATGCAATTCAATCAACACAATTCCTTATCTTTACTATGGTATATACATACATATGGAGGAGTAAAGGAGGGGAGCCTTGTAGTCACACACTGCAGAGAAACGAGTGTAAATAACGTATGGCTATGAGGGACTGCATACATGAAAGAAACAAGTACCCTTGATGCATCCGAGGGCCCGCCATGCATTAGGTGATTCTTTGGCGAGTGCAGGATGACCGATGATGAAGCATGACACCCGGAGAGGAGGGTGAGGTCATCCCATATATTTTTATTAATATGCCAGGGTCCTTTAGTCTTACAGTAGGAACATAAAAGTATCTTCAAGACAGAAGCATTATCCCTTACTGGGGATACAAAGGTATTTCACTCTACCTCATATGGGACACGTTTGCTTGAGGTGATAGTGGCATCTCTATCTTAGCCAATTGATGGTTGCAATTATAGATGATAGTCTTATCCACGTATTACCGTGAAGTTCAATGATAAGATTTACCAAGAACAGCTTAATCCTCCAGGCAGTTAATTTTGTCAAAGCTTGTGTTGATCTAGTCCCTTGACTATAATTTTAAAAAAGGCACGTATACAACCAAGTTTATTGTATTTTACTATTTAGTATCAACAAACTCAGTGTCCTAATGGATCCATTTTAGAAACTGTGTTGACAATAGATCCCTTCCAAGATTTTGGTATATGCGCATTATTATGAATATTGTTGTAAGGTGTGACTAAGATCGATGCCCACTTCTGTGGTTCAAATTCGATAGAAAGACTACATTTGCTCTTGAGGTAACTTTTGGTTTACATGTTTAACCCCTTCCATGCTCATGACGAGCTCAGCTCGTCATGCAGTACACTGCTTGTGTGCTCATGACGAGCTGAGCTCATCATGAACAATGGGAATCTAGTATCTGCAGCACAGCAGAGAAATATTTAAAGCATCCATGTGGTTAAGTACCAGGCTCTACATCTGCTTCCAAAATAGAGAACCCAGAACTGATAATCCTTTTTATTAGGGTTTTTGCTTAGTTTGTGCTCCATCATTAAGAGCATTCGGATGTATCTTTCAGGTTATCTGCTATTTTTTAGCATTGTCTCATTCCATCTGCTACTAAGGACCAGAACTCTTTTGTATTTCTAGTTTTGATCATGTAAAACTGCCGGGACCAAGTATCTTCCATTCTGCCCCTCTTCATCTTTTAAAGAAAGCTTCTACAGTTAATTTTAAAATAAGTTAAACGAAATTACATTTATTTAACTAATTTCCAAAAGATAATGTTATAGAAATAAATCCTAAAATACAATATGTAAAAAACTTCCAAGCAATATTGATAAATTAGTATATTTTATTTTAAAAAAGACACTGTTCTACAGAGCAAATAAGTAATCAGAAACAAACCATCAGAGGAAAAAGCAGAGTGCTTTGATAAACTTCATTAAGTAAGAGATCCTTATCTCAATAAAGAAGTATCTAGTTTAAGAAAATGTGATAGGGACTCTTAACTAATACTTTCATACAAACACTGGTTCCTGAAGGTGATGTCATACAACTTTTGAAAGGGTAGAAATAGCTAAATAATCTCTACAACAGCCACTGTATAGGCGAAAAAACGTTCATAAAAGGCATAGCCCAATATTTGAGGCAAGTTTGGCCCTAAAGCCATTAATTCTACAAGAAGGGTCTCTCCCATTTCTAAATCTTAGAATATAGAATACATTCCTTTCTAAATGCATTAGAAATTCCGGCTAGATAAGGGAAAATACCATCTGTGCCCATCAAGTTATAAAACAGCCTTATGATGCTTTAGATGAAAGATAACTCCTGTCTTTCATCTTACTGACTTCTGAAACCTTTGTATTCAGTGTTCTCATAACTTTGGACAATGGGACATTGTATGCCAAATACAGAATGTGAAACTCAAACTCATAATTAAACATAAAGGGTCAGATGTAGGAAGCCAAATAGTGACCGCAAACGCCGAAATTCGCAGAATTTCAGCCTTTGCAAAAGTAATTTGGCTTTGAGCAATGTAGGTAAGATTAAACCTGCTCGCAAAATAAGGAATCACAAAAATAGCGATTCCTTATTTTGCCATTGCAATTAAGGAATCGCAAATTGCGATTCCTTGAATGCAATGTAAGTAGCACAATAGAAAGTGCACTTTAGCCTTAAGGAATCGCTAATTACCACAAACTTCAAGCACTTTTTTGCTTTTTTAAAAGTGCCATGTGGCACACATTCATGCCCTTAGGGCATGTATGTGCGCCAGATGAGCACACATGCACATTTCATGGGTGCAACAGGGTGTCCTTTTGGAACCTTTGCACCCTTGAAATTGCGTCCAGAATTTGCGAGTGCCTCTTGGTTACTCGCAAATTGCGGGCACAAATCCTATTCATTCCTATGGGCCTCTTGGCCCATAGGAATGAATGGGATGGTATTCTTTCATTGCGAATCTCAATTTGCGATTCGCAATTAAGGAATATTAAGGAATCACAAATATTTTTGCGATTCCTACCTACATTCAATTTAGCAAGCCCTTAATAGCGATTCAGTAAAAATCGATATTAAGGACTCACTAAGTTGAATTTACCTACATCTGGCCCTAAGTTCTTTTTCCCCAGTGTAAATCATCTGATCTACCTGCTATATCCTTTAAGGTAATAACAGAGACCATATGGAAAATTGATCGTCAAGACAATTTAATAAAAAGTGCAAAGCTTGAGATGGCACTAACAAATTCCTGTGAAGTAAATCTAATTTAATCCTTAAGGCTTGAACCATGGCATGAGGGGAGGAGGGGGGCGGCAGCAAACTATCTTTTTAAACAGGAAATATTTAAATATTCCCAATCTACCCATGGATCCAAAGATACAAATTCCCCTCCGTACAAAGCTTGGGGAACCAATTAAGCAAGAACAATTTTTCTTAAGGGTTCGGTGGAATAACTACCATATCTAGCATCGCACCTTTTTTTTTAACTTTGATAGTGGCTAACAGTACAAATTTTAAAATTAACAAGTGCCTGTCCCAACAAAAATCTTTGGCAAAATAGACATCTAATTATTATATACATTTACTTGCTCACATCGAAGATATAGGAGAAACCAGGTTAAAAAACATTGAAGTTTTAGCCTAATCAACATTTATAGCTACATGGTTATTTACACAATCGTCATTGGTGTTTCTTTGTACGCTGACAGAAGTATAGTCCATTATATATGTCTTTTTCTAATTTTTGGGGAAAAGGAGTATGTCCTGGTACAAATTCAGGAAAGTCTGCGGGGAACAGACATAAAAAGAGGGGTACAAAAACATCCTCCAACCTCCTAAAACCATATTCTACCAGGATTCTTGAGAACAAAGTTCCATTTCCATTGGGTTCGACTAGGGCTCAACTTTGTGTATGACCCCCTCCCAGTCTCTTTTTAGAGCTTTTTAGAGCATGCCACATAAACAGAAACAGTGATTCCTGTGGAAAAAATGTGCATAATAATACTTATGTGCACAATCACAATGTAGATAAGGGTTAGGTCAATATCCAAAGGAGAAAAACCATATACAACTCAATATTGGGTACGAACAATAGTTGTTTATGTGAATATAAGAGCAATTTTATCAAATCAACAGTGCAATGTGCCCCAAGTGAACACGGAACCTAGAGAAATTAGTGACATATTTGTGACATATACATTTGGTTTCCAACAAATTGTTAAAGTCGAACATCAAATGAAATTTGTAATACAAAAAGCGTCCTTATATAATAACTAGCAGCCCGCCCCGGCGTTGCCCGGGGCAGAACGGGGCTGGGGGCAGCATTTTAAGGCTCTGTGCACTCCCGCCCGCACCGACATTGCCCAGACCGCATCCCTCCCGCCTCCCGCCTCGCCGCCGCCCCCCCGCCGCCTGCCCCGACATTGCCCAGCCCGCCTCCCGCCTCCAGCCACGACATTGCCCAGCCCGCCTCCCGCCTCCAGCCCCACCATTGCCCAGCCCGCGTCCGGCCTCCCGCCTCGCGCCTCTATCCTCCAGCCCGCCTCCCGCTGCCCGCCTCCCGCTGCCCGCCTCCAGCCTGCCTTTGCCTTACCTGAGTCGCCCGCAACGGACTTCACCGCCACTCCTCACCGCTCTTTGCCTTACCTGAGCCGCCGCCCACTCCGTACTCCACAGCCACTCCTCGCCGCACGTCACCGCTCCTCCCCGCATATCGTCATTACGTCTAGGTCGCGGTCAGCGCTACGTCGCGGCCGGCGCTTGTTTTAGGGGACTACTTTGTTTACAAAATTTAATTTTTTAATTTACGTTTTTTTAAATTTAATGTCGCCTATGTCCATCTACACACCCTGAGGATTCCAACAATGTATTGGGTGTGTGGATTGGCGCTGTGGTTCCCGAGTTTACCTGGCCAAAAGGTGCAAGTTCTCACTTTATAATAGTAGTATAGATAGGCACTGGTGAATGGTTTGCTTTGATTTTGTCTACGACGTTTCGACCCCTAAGAAATGAGGGGCCTCTTCAGGACCTAATGATATAGGGACATCCGAGACCGAGGATAGTCTGACAGGGTGAAGGATGTGCACCTCAGGGAAGTGAAAAGTGTAAAAACGGGTTACTCACATGGGACCCAGCCGGGCACCCAGCGAGGGGAAGGGAAGCTGACAAAGAGGAGAGGATGAAGCACAGGGTTGCGCAGCTGAATGAGCAGAGGAATGGAGACATGACAATCCGTGTGAGCCAATATGGACTCAAGAGGGAAGAATATGTGGGATCAGCGTTTCCAGAAAGAATGCAAATGCTCCGTTTTGTGGTAGCAAACAATGGGGCCCAGGCTACGCTTCTAAGAGGAACCGCATGCGTCAGTGTCCCCTGGTACAATTTAGATCATGCTATAGTACAGAGACAGCGCTGGTCGCTGTCACTGACACTATTAGACTGTCCCTGGATGCGAGTATCCCAGTGATGCTAGTACTTCTAGATCTGACAGCAGCTTCAATACGATCTAACATGGGATTCTCATTTGCAAGCTGCATGATAGTGGGATTTATGGCAAGGCGCTCAAATGGTTTATCACCTTTCTAAAAGATTGTACCCAATCCATCTCTTTGAACCCCTTTAAATCTCGCACAATTCCTATTGACAAAGGTGTACCACAGGGATCCACACTTAGCCCTACGTTGTTTAATGTCTATATCGCCTCTCTGGCACAGATCATCAAGGCATGTTGTTTCAAGGCAATCTCATAAGCTGATGGCACACATTTGGTTATCTATTTTGATCAGGACCTAGAAGGGGTTAAATCCTGCTTCTCTGGCTGTATGAGAAAGATTGCTTCCTGGCTGGCTAGTAACTGTCTACAATTGAATGGAAAAACATGAGATGCTCCTATTTGCAAAGGCTCGGGATTTATGGAAGCCGGATTGGTGGTCTTCTGCATTGGGGCCAGACCCAACCCTAAACCAAGTAGCTAAAAACCTGGGCATAAAGGGGGATCTCACTCTCTCAATGAAAGTGCATGTTTCTACTATTTGTGGAACCTGCTTCGCCACCATGCGATTATTGAATATGTTTTTCTTTGGCTCCCTCCAACTTCTAGGAAAACTCTTGTGCAAGCCTTAATCATAAGTCGTTTATACTATGGCAATGCTTTATTGGTGGCAGCAAACAAGACTTTGTTGTTCAAACTACAAGTGGTATAGAATACTGCAGCCAGACTGGTTTGCAATCTTCCATCCAGATCCTCTTCTGCTCCAATTCTGAACTCCTTGCACATGTTATCCATCAGAAAAAAGGCTTATGTTTAAGATATGCTGTCTTACACATGTCATCAAATTGTAATGCTCCATCTAACCTGCAAAACAGGCACAGACAGCATAACCCGAACAGACTGTTAAGATCTAAAGACAAAGTCTTTTTTCAAATTCCGCAAATTCACCCTGCCAGCTGTGGCGGGAGATCATTCTACTATCTCGCTCCCTTACACTGGAATAAACTACTGCTGCATTTTCGATTATGCTTGGAATTTCTAAAGTTCAAAACACTTTTAACAACATGGCTATTCTAATCGATTGGTCTAGCTCAGTTGATGTTGCTTGTCTGTATCAGCCTAGCCCTAAGATATTGCTTTGGGGATGATTTGTTTTGCGCTATATTAAATGTAGTTAACATACCATAACAAGCTGCTATATCATAACTGTGCTACGCAAATACATAATGGATGGAACACTGAATAAATCATACATTCACCCCCAGTCAAGAGATCTGGGTTAAATCCATCGTTCTTTTGCTCAAAACGCCACCACGGTTTAGACCCAGCAATATGCAAATCAGTGTTGGCCCTGTTCCTCATGTGAATAGTCCAGCCCTAGCTGCCAAGCCAGGTCCTTACTGGACTGGAAACAATCAACCTAGGACCGGTTTCTGGGTATTACCTCTCATCAGCAAGGCTAGCTTGAATCCAGAGGCACAGTGAGCAAGGGACCCACGGCTGGGAATCCCCATCTGACTTAGGGTGAAAAGTGCTCCACAAACACATAATGGACAGATGCTGAATAAATCATACATTCACCCCCAGTCAAGAGATCTGGGTTAAATACATTGTTATTTTGCTCACTACGCCACCCCAGTTTGGACCCAGCCATATGCAAATCAGTATAGACCCTGTTCCTCATGGTTACAGTCCAGCCCGAACTGCCAATACAGGTCCTCACTAGACCGGAAACAAGCATGCTGGGACCGGTTTTGGGGTATTACCCCCCATCAGCCAGGCTAGCTTGAATTCTGTGGTACAGTGAGCAAAGGACCCACGTACGGGCATACCCATCCCATTTATGGCGAAAAGTGCTATGCAAACAAATGATGGAAGGAATGCTGAATAAATCATACATTCACCCCCAGTCAAGAGATCTGGGTTAAATCCATCGTTCTTTTGCCCACTACGCCACCCCAATCCAATAGGTCTTGCCTATGCAAGAGCTATTGCCTGTGCCAATGTGTTTTAGCCATGTTGTACACCAGCATGGCTCCTGTTTGCCATGGTTAAAAGTTAGTGGCATGGAGTGGAGTGCACTAAAGTGATGTAAAGTGGCCTAAAGTGTCGTGGAGTGGCTTAGAGTGTCGTACGGCCAGTGGGGTGCCTCCGCTAAGCCCGAGGAGCATCACCCCACTGCTTGCAGCAGTGAAATAAAGGAAACATATAATGATAATAACTCAATGTTATTATTATTTTGTGTTTTCCTGCTGTGGCAGCTTTTCAGGCGGGGAGAGCTGGGCTGCTCACTCAGGAAAGTGGGAGGAGTGGTTTGCCCACTCCAAGTGTGCATGAATGTTTGTCCGGCCATCTTGAGCTGGCCAAACAGTCATGCACACTTTGCATGTTCCCCAGCCTGGGTGGAGAACATACCCTGGCTCACACTGCATGTCTGAGCGCCAAACCACTTTGCTCAGACCAATCCAACGCTGCGTTGTGATTGACTATGGGGAACCTGGTGCTTTCTGCTTCGTGTTCAGGCTGGGAGAAAAGACAGAGGAGAGACGCGGCAATCAGGTACATTTTCATCTTTTTTTGTTACACCCTCTCACCCCTCCCCCAGCCTCCGATCGTGCCAGCCGCCACTGCGTGTGTCGGTGTGCAGTGGCATAGAGTGTTGTGGAGTATTATACAGTGCCATTGAGTGGAGTGTCGTGGAGTGGATTAGAGTGTAGTGGTGTAGAGTGAAGTGATGTAGACTGGCGTAGAGTGATGTGGCACAGAGTGGAGTAGAGTGTTGTAGAGTGAAGTAGAGTGGAGCAGAGTGTCATAGAGTGGGGGCGCAGAGTGGAGGGACACAGAATGGAGGGGAGTGGAGGGGCATAGAGTGGAGGACAGTGTTGTGGAGTGGTATATACTGGAGTGGAGGGAAGAGGCATAAACTGGAGTGTTATAGAGTGGAATAGAGTGTTGTGAAGTGGCATAGTGTGAAGTACAGTATTGCAGAGTGGAGTAGAGTGTTGTAGAATGCAGGGGCTTAAAGTGGTGTGGATTAGATTGGAGTGGGTAGAGTAAAGGGTCATACAGAGGAGAGGAGTGGAGTGTCATAGAGTGGAGTGCTGTACAGTGTAGTGTCAAAGAGTGGAGAGTCATAGAGTGTCATGGAGTGGCATAGAGTGGAGTAGAGTGGCGCAAAGTGGAGTAGAGTGTTGTAGAGTTGAGTGCTATAGAGTGCATAGAGTGGTGTGGCATAGAGTGGGGTGCAGTAGAGTGGAGGAACGTAAAGTGGGGAGGAGTAAAGTGGCATAGAGTGGAGTGGATTACAGTGGCATAGAGCAGAGTGGTGTGGAGTAGAGTCTCGTAGAGTACAGTGGCGTAGAGTTGAGTAGAAAGGAGGGGTGTAGATTTGAGGGGCATAGAATGTAGTGCAGCAAAGTGGAGTTGAGTGGAGTGTTCTCGAGTGTCATAGAGTGGAGTGGCCTAGAGAGGAGTAGAGTGTCAGAGAGTCGCAGAGTAGAATGACAGTGTCATAAACTGGAGTGTCATAGGATGGAGAGGTGTAGAGTGGAGTGGTGTAGAGTGGTGCAGAGTGGTGTAGAGTGTCATAGAGGGGAGTAGAGTGGAATGGAGTAGCGTAGAGTGTCATAGAGTGGAGTATCGTTTAGTGGAATGGTGTGGCGTGGACTTTCGTAGAGTGGAGTGTTGAGGAGCTGAGTGTTGTAGACTGACCTAGAGTGAAATGGCATAGAGTGGTGTAGATCGGAGTGGCATGAGGAGGAGAGCACTAGCTCATTGCCAGGGGGACTGTTCCCCCCTCCAAATATAATTCCTGGTTATCTAGTGGGTTTTCAGCACCAGAATGCTGCTGCGTTGGACATCTCCAGCATGTCCTCAGCATGCGAGCGGTTAAAACGCAAGACGGAATCGACAAATTATAGAGAATGACTTGTTTTCAAAACAATAATACATTTACTTCTAATGATAGTAACAGGGATGAATGTTCTAGGTCTTTGATGTGAAACCTTGAATTTATTGTTAGAACTTTTAAAAATCAAAATGTCATGTAATTTGAATAGAGACTACAGGAAATAACTAAGAAAATATATAAAGTTTCAAAATCAGACAGCAAGATGTATGGTACTTCAAATACTACTGCATGGGTATTAGCAAGAATATCAGTCAAAACAGTGGGCACATTTTGCTGCTGATTCATTGATCCATGAGTATGCCATTGGCGTTGTTGATCCAAATCTCGTGTGGAGCAAATTCCTGGCTTCCAAGATCCCTGAAGTTCTGCTTTTTTGGTCGAAGCCTAGTAAACAGCACAGCTGTCTAGTCTGCAAAGAATTCTTGGGGATGTTCGGAAAGCTTCCCTTGGAATGATTACGCCCATTACTTACGCTTGGCTTTGTGTTTTATAACTCACAGTTGCTTGCTTTCTATTTGCTGGCTTTATTTGTTTTAGTCTGTCAGGCAACCCTTTGTCCCTCCATTGAAGCATAGCCCATTTATTGTATTTTTTCTACAAGTGGTCCCTGTCTGTAAACAGGCCTTGAAGTTTTGTTCTTTCTTATCTTGTCACATTTGTTGTGTAATGATAAACAGAGGTCAAATATCAGGCTCTGTCTTCTGAGGGAGCTTGGTGTTTACTTTTCTTTCTCTTCAAACTGAGAGGATTTATGTGACAATCATAATTATTTATGTGACTATCATAATGATGGATGAATGGATGCATAAGAGGGTGAAAGGTTACATGGATGAGTGGGTGAAAGTATATGTGGAGGAATGGATGAGTGGGCAACAGGATGGATTTGGTGAAAGGATGGGTGTGTGAAAGGATAGATGGGTGTGTGACAGGTGGATGGATGAGTGGGTGAGAGGATGGGTGGGTAGATGAGTGAGTAATCATCTGAAATGGAGAAGGCATTCATCTGGCCCTGACGTCCGACCTGCAAGTAAGCATCTGTTGCTAAGGCCAGGGGGCCAGCCTCCAACTGAAAAACCTAGGAAGCTGAATGTTGAGCCGAGATGCAATGAGATCAATCTGACAAAGGCCCACAGGTGCTGAAGCCATTGAAAGAGAGGGGATGAAGCCGCCAATCGCTGGAATCCCTACAGAACCAGAAATTCCAATAGGCGATCACATTTGAGCGACCAGAAAAATGTTCCGCAACTAAGAGATCTTCCGCTGTAGGCAAAAGTGCCAAAAGTCCTTGCCGATTTCCGCCAACATGTGAGACCTGGTACCCCCAAGGTTGTTTACATAATGGACGGCCGTGACAATGTCCATAAGCAGGAGGAAGCAACAGGAAGCTTTCTGAGGGGGCAGAGTTTGATGGCAAAGGAACTGGAAAATAGTTTGAGGCAATTGATGTGGTGGAGAAGTTCTTCCTCTGACCAACGGCCGCCCGTGCAGAGAGAGCTGCAACGGACTCCCCAACCCCACTTGCTCACATCCGATTTTATGATAACGTCCAGCCAGGGTTATGAAGATAGCCCCGCCATTCCACACCTTTATTTGATGGAATAGCCAAGTCATCTCTTCCTTGGTCTCTTGAGTCAGGGGAACCAGGTCCGAGTAAAACTAGTCCTTCTGACGATGATGAATTTTTAAACGCTTAAGGGAGCTGTAATGAAGGGGACCCAGAAAAATTGCCTGGATTGAGGAGACAAGGAGACCCTCAACCCGTTTAATGTGCCTCAGCGAGACTGTGTACTTGGAGAGGAGGTTTCTCAATTATCGTTTATATTGTCTGAGCTGACAACCAATCTCGAAGAGAAAGGAGGAGATCCCTCTCTTGAGCCAGGAGAAGAAGATCATCCAGATAAATAATGAGATGACCCCCTCTAGCTCTAAGGTTTCATCAACTTGGTGAAGCACCAAGGGGCAGCTAAAAGCCCAAAGGGGAGAATTGAATACTCCAGCCATTGTTTCCACCACTCCCACTGAAATTGCAGGAAACACCAGTGAGGGGAAGAGTTGATTACTTCCAGGTAGGCATCCTTCAAATCCAGACAGACCATGCAGGTGCCCTCCCGGAGTAAGTCCCTGATGAGATGGATAACCTCCATCCTGAAGTGATACATTTGGAACTAACCAATGACCTCCCCCGCACTTGGGGACCAGAAATATATTACTGCAACAGCCCTTGGGGTGACAGTGTGTAAGAAAGATGGCTCCCATCTTTAGGAGGGCTCAAATTTCCCCATCTATTACTGCCTGATCTGGAATGGGAAAAGATAGAGGACAGATAGTAACTTGTTAAATGGGAGTCCATAGAACTCTATCTGGCACCGTTGCACTGTCTGAAGAACAAGCCACCGAGGACACTTCAGAAGGAGAAACGAGTCTCACCTGTGAGGCAAAGTTGTCATTCGCTGTAGGTGCCAGCGCGGTTGCTGTCTCTGCCATGTCTGGCTCTGCAGAAGCGACAGCACTTGGGGCTGAAGGAGGAATCTCTGGATGTGTCCTGCCAGGAGGATTATCAACAGTCATTGAGGCCCAAACGGAGACCTTGGAAGAAGGTGCAGCCTGGCGATGGACTTCGATAATGGCCGGACCTGGCAAAAAGGCATATCTGGAACACCTTTATTATTGCAGATTGGGCCCTGTCAAGGACAGGGAAGGTGTGAACAAATTTACTAAAGTCTTTTATAAGTGGGTTACAGAGGCTAACCTAGAAGGTTTCGGGTCGATGCGAATTAGGATGGATTTTTTGCGCTCGGTGGAGAGTGGGGAGCATTGCCAACCTGGCAAATGGCTCCTTGAGCCCAACCTGCCAGGACTTTCTGGGTCAAATAGGGTGCTAGATTCCTTAGCACCCCAGTTCAAGAATTTTAGCCAAGCACCCAGTAACATCCAGAAGACAGTCTTGGCATGATTGCCAGGCCGTCAATGCCCCGTCTTCGTGTCTTCCGAGAATTTCTTATTAAAAGTGTTCATGTTTCTATCCACCTCAAGGGTATTCCCTACCTTGTCTTCCAATGTAGGACAGGGGCATTCTGTACGGAGCATCACTCGTAAATCCCTGTCGAAACCCAAGTGTGGCTTAATGGTCAGAGCTGCCGACTTTGTAGCTGGGGAAACAGGTTCGGGTCCCTGCATCGGCTCAACATCCTGTGATTCTGGACAAATCACTTAATCTCCCAGTGCCTACCAAAAATGAATGTGTCCTTGTTAACTGGTGCTCATGTAAAGTGCTCCAATACCTTCGAGTTCGCACTATATAAAACTGCAAAGAAAACAAACAAACAAAAAATACTCCTAAAGTTTTGAGGCAAAGTGTAATTGTGGGCAAATAGCAGCCTTTAAAAATGAGGAGTCCGGTAGGAGCAAATAGGATAAGGTGAAGTGCAAGCCTCAGAGTCCTCTGATAATACACAAAACAAGAGCAACCCATATGTCCTTGCAAACTGGGTAAGTACAGTTGTACTGAAAGAACAACGTTCACAAGGAACTCATTTTGACATTTTTGATAACAAATTAATGGCAATTTAATTAATTGCCCTGCTTGATAGAAAAACTATATACTGGTTATATCTAGTTATTTTAGGTTAGTTATATATACTCTGACAAGCTCACTAGACATCCAAATGGTTATAGCCTATTTCACCGAACTAGGCACTTTATTTCTACAAAGTCAACAATGTAAATACACTTCACATAAAAACAATGAAAAACATTAAAAGAAGATTCACATAACCCCAAGTGTAGTGACCGTAACCATATTTACAGTGAAAATCGTGACATATTCAATTGAAAGTTATCAGAACAGAAATAAAAGGAACAACAAAGGACACATATAAAATGAGACAAATTTTGTTTGTTGTGTGTGTCTCTTTACTCTAATTCGTCGACGGCGTTTCGACCCTCTCTAGGTACCGGGTCTCATCAGGACAGTTTATCTGGGGACAGTATTTGCGTGTGAAACAGTGGAAATCCGACGATTAGATGACTCGTCTTTTACTCAGAGCCAGTGGGTATAATTACGTCCACTTTTACGATTACTCTTGATAATGGACCGAGTCAGGAATAATATCCCATCGGCATCGGCACTGTTGCTACACCGCTGGTTCGCAAACCAGCGGTGTAGCAACAGTGCCGATGCCGATGGGATATTATTCCTGACTCGGTCCATTATCAAGTGGTCGAGGGTTACATTGGTTAAACCGGCGAGATCCAGTAATCTTCTCTCCCACCCTTAAACATCAGAAGTATAAAACACACGCCGCTAAGATTTCTATTATCAAGCGGAGTAATCGTAAAAGTGGACGTAATTATACCCACTGGCTCTGAGTAAAAGACGAGTCATCTAATCGTTGGATTTCCACTGTTTCACACGCAAATACTGTCCCCAGATAAACTGTCCTGATGAGACCCGGTACCTAGAGAGGGTCGAAACGCCGTCGACGAATTAGAGTAAAGAGACACACACAACAAACAATATTTGTCTCATTTTATATGTGTCCTTTGTTGTTCCTTTTGTTTCTGTACTGATAACTTTCAATTGAATATGTCACGATTTTCACTGTAAATATGGTTACGGTCACTACACTTGGGGTTATGTGAATCTTCTTTTAATGTTTTTCATTGTTCTTATGTGAAGTGTATATAAATTGTTGACTTTGTAGAAATAAAGTGCCTAGTTCGGTGAAATAGGCTATAACCATTTGGATGTCTAGTGAGCTTGTCAGAGTATATATAACTAACCTAAAATAACTAGATATAACCAGTATATAGTTTTTCTATCAAGCAGGGCAATTAATTAAATTGCCATTAATTTGTTATCAAAAATGTCAAAATGAGTTCCTTGTGAACGTTGTTCTTTCAGTACAATCAGAGTCCTCTGAGCCATGTACAGGCTCTGTGCAGTTCTCCTGAATACCTGGAGGCCGCCTGGAGACGCGCCTGCCGGAGGCAAGATAGGAAGTGGACTGTGCCTGCGAGTGAAGCCGCCTGGGGAAAGAATCGGAGACCACGCCCTTAAAAAAAACCGCCGAGTGCGGGTAAAGTAGGGCACAGATAAAGCACACTTGGCATCATACAATGATTAAATCACAAGTATTTATCCAATAACACTGTTATACGTTAATAACACCTTAAAGTTGTAGGAGGTAGAGAGAGGTGGTACTTAGGGGCTGATTAGGATGGCGGGTGGACTTTTGTCCGCCTGCCACCCTATCGTAAACGGGACTGCCTGACAGGCTTTCGGCGATCCCAACAGAGGTATTAGGATGCGACTGCCACCAAGGCAGTGGCAATGCTATGTTTTGCATGGCGGCGGGTGCTGCTGGCTGCAGCTCACGCCCCAATGCAAAATGGGGACACTTTACCTATCCCTGCACTATGTAGGTGCCCCCCAAAACCCATAGCTTAGGGCCAGGGGGAAGGAGGGCCCGCTACGGGCCCCCAAAGTCCCTTTCCGCCTGCATTTTCATGGTGGGTTAACCTCCAAGAAATGTTGGATGGAAATGGACATCATAACCTCCATGGTGGTGCTTGGCAGGCACCACCCCCATTGTAGGGATTGGATGTTCCTCCGACGCACCAGCAGGCTCAAGGAGCCAGCAGATACGTAGAGGTCAGTCTTTCTGACCGCCAACCATCAGCGCGGCATGATAATATGGTGGGTGGAATACATGGTTCCGATGGCGATGGGACCGCCACCGACGGGCTGTCAGTGGTGGTCCCACCGTCATCATAATTGGCCCCTTAGCTTTGCCTGCAACAGCAAAGAAAGAGGAGGAGTCTTTCTGGGTTGGCTCTGATATAAGGTACATAAGGCCAAACACATGGCCCCATAAAGATAAGAAAGGGCTATGCGACAGCAGCAAAGCAGGCAACCTAGTCTGGATCGGAGGCCAAAGGGTGTCTACCAAAAACCCTAATTTCCAATGGCAGGCCACCATTTAGCATAAACGGTGACGCCAGCCAACGGAATTGAGGGGCGGGGCTTCAAGCCCCCTTCTGAAATCTCCTTCATCACAAGAGTTCTCGCAGAGCAACGCTACACGCGAGACCTAAAAATGCACAGCAAAACTGTGCATGATTCAAACTTGGCAAATGCAGCCACCCAGTGGGCAAAAGAGGCATTTACATTTGGAAGAGAACATTCCAAGGTAACTGAGCAGATAGAAAGGCCAGCATCCTATATAGCACATTTCAGCAGATGAGATAGAGCAATGGAAATCTGATTAAATTAATGGGTTTATTCCCACCAATTGAAAATCTGAATTTTATGGCAAGGAGCGGAGAGTGACACTATGAAAGTTCAAAGTCTTACAACACCTAATGCCCATGATATATATGCCCAACCTGACACCCTGTACATGAGGAGTGCGCAACATTAGGCTTTTTTGAGGGGCAAAATGTGCAGAACTTTCACAAAATGTCATAGAGAATTTTAAGTGTTATATGAAATGTATTTGGCTGGAATCTCATGTGAAAACTGCAATTTAATCGCATGTCATGTTATAAAAGAACCACAAGAAACTAACAAGAGACGCGTTTGAGGTGAGAGTCGTGTGCTGTGGTTTTACTGTTGCAGTAAGATATTTGGTACTAAAATCTGCATATTGCAGGTAAAATTTGTTAGAAATTGTGCAATCATGAAATGGCTAAAAATTTACCTAATTTCATGAGATTTCGTCCTGGTGATAACATTTCTGCCTAGTTCAACAAGTCACGTGAAACCATCCTCTTTATAAAGATGGGCTAAAGGTTCCAAAAAAAAAGTAATGTTTCTCAAGTGCCTCTAACAAAACATAACTGTGCTCATAACACGTAATCTAGTTCAATCTGAAAATGCGGTGTAGAAAAGAGATTGAAAAACATTCTTTTTTATTGATATGTACATACAGGTTCCATCCAGGTGGTACTCTCAGCAAGAGACATCTGCGGTGACGGGAAACATCACTTACAACGCAACTTTTACCACGCAATGCTTTTACATCGCAACTTTTACAACGCAAACCATTACAACGCATTGCGCTGGGGGGCGCTCTAGGATAGGGAATAGATTTAATTTACTATCCAACACCTTCCCTACTATCCACGGGGACTGGAGTTGGAATAGTAAATTAAACTATTCACTATCCAGCACCCCAAAACGCTATGCGTTGTAAAGACATGCGTTGTAAAACTTGCGATGTAAAAGCATGCGTGGTAAAAGCATGCGTTGTAATGTCGTACATCCGCGGTGACACATGTGGCACCCGTGTAAGGGAAGCAGAGAGAGGACTTATGCAAATTTAGAAGACAGGCTACAGAGTGTAAATTCACCATTATTTAGGAAACTTTAAAACTGTCCTAAACCTTTTTCCGACTCATCAGGAAGGTGTAACTAGCCAATGGTGCCCTATTTTAGATGGCGAGGAAGAGCCTATAGACCAGCAGCTTCGACCTCTAGACCCTACTGGCGAGTGAACTACCTAAACTCTTTAACCTTGATTAATTCTTAGGCAAATCTTCTCCAAACAGCCTAGCTAAAAACTACTGCAACTCTAACAATGATGCAGGAAATGGATACATCAACCATTTAAAACACCATCAAAACCATCTGCTCCAAGTGGACTTGTACCCGCTTATCATCCCTCAACCCTATAACATTCAGTTAAGAGCTTTATATGTTAAAAAAAGAAATACAACTTTCCTTAAGAGCCAGGGGCAGATTCACCTGGTGCACCAAATTATAATAACATTCCCCGGCCCTACCAAAGTGCGCTTCAGCACTGTCCTGAAGGTATGAAACACTATTTAACCCCTTGCATGCGGTATGAATTTTCGCGCTGTGCAGGCGATTTGAATAGTGGGCGGGATTCGGGCAGCCCCCGGCCGTCCTCCGCACACGCACACCGTGACGCATGATGGCCAGGGGTCGTCCCGAGCATGCAAGGGGTTAAATGTTAAACAAACAATACAACAACATGGGAACAAGGGAACCAAATGACAACAGTGACCGCTCCAGAAGCAATGGTCAGAAAACTTGGGATCTCCATATTGGATCAACTCTCTTCACTCTTAATGCCCCAATCTCACCACATCTTTAAATTCATTTAGAATGCAGGGGCCAGGGGTATTGCTTCCAGCCAGCCCCAACTACTGGAACATATCCAGGCCGAGAGCTCTACAAATGACCCCCAAGTGAGTAAAACTGGTAGCTGGTTCATTCTTCATGAAGGGAGCATGTTCTTTCTTTTTCAAACTTTATTTTGGTTATTAATCATAAAAGTTACATTAAAATACATTTCTCCACTTGAAAAAAGAAAAACAGATTCAGATAAGCAATTAATACATTATTTAAAAAGAGAAAAAAAGTGTTAAAACTTTAGACCTATTTTTTTCTGTGCATTTGTAACTGCTAATAAATGGTATACAGCCTTTACAACGAAACTTTTACAACGAACTACCATTACAACGCAACTTTTACAACGCAAACCATTACAACGCATAGCGCTGGGGGGCGCTCTAGGATAGGGAATAGGTTTAATGTACTATCCAACACCTTCCCTACTATCCACGGGGACTGGAGTTGGAATAGTAAATTAAACTATTCACTATCCAGCGCCCAAAAGCATTATGCGTTGTAATGGTATGCGTTGTAAAGTTGCGATGTAAAGGTAGGCGTTGTAAAAGTATGCGTTGTAACGTCATACATCCCTAATAAATACCTGCTAAAGCTAAAAACAACATAAGGCAGCGTTTCCTACCACAAAACTCTCAGAGCTTCCTGGTGCTTTCTATATCCCAACTTCTGACAGAGAGGGCAAATCCACTTCTTCCTAATCTTGTCATAGAATGTGCAAAAGAACAAAATATGTGCAATACTTTCTACATTTGCTGAAGGGCAAAAAGTGCAGAGGTATTCGGTGTTTACCCCATTTATCCATATTCCATTTTACTGTATAGGCTTTAATTTGAAGGATACCACAATAAAACTCCAAATATACTGTTTTTGCAGGGGAGGATAAACCGCATCCAATATTGGCTAGAACTCGGGACAATGCTTAACTTCCAAAAAGTATGTGGTTAATTTGCCTAATCTTGGGTTACAATGACGTATGTTCAGCTGGTACTCCCAATACATCTGCTTCAATTGTTTCTTGGAATTCTGGAATAGCGTTTGTGGTTCATCCCAATAATCATTTAAACCAAGCTTAACGAACCATGCTTTCACATAAAGCAGCCAGGGGAGAATCAGAAGTTCATCTAAGGCTATTATTTCTCTATGGTCTTCCCTATAGTGATCCAAATCCTGTATCGTCCACAACCTCACCCAGAAAATCAGAGGTCTCAAGTTTGCAATATACTCTATCCTTTTTACGTTAAGGTCCTGGAAAAGGGGTGTTAATAGTGTGGCCGCTGGTAGGCCTAATAGCCCACTCATTAATTTATTTTCCTCAATGGAATGCTGCCTCAAATTTTCTATGCCCCACAGCTCAGCCCCATACAATGTTGCGGCCTGAGCTTTAGACTTGTATACTTCTAGAGCCGGCGCAACAGCCTTTATTGTAGACCTATGATATTCACTGCAGACTGCTCTTGAACCATGTGTAAGAATCATTCTTGCAGGATTTATTTGGGGGTTCCATGACAAACTAGAGTCTATAGTAATACCCAGATCATTAAAATGTGAGACCATTTCAAGATTTCAAGATCTTCCTTACTAACATGTTTTTCTTAAAGGACCTATGAGGGTTTAAGGAGATGCATTTCGCCTTGCTAATGTTTATTTCCACTCCCTTTCCAGTGTGGTATTCACTGAAACTCTATTCGTGCCGAGAAGCAGGGGAGGGTTGAGAAGCTGGTGTCCATGAGGAGCGGAGTGAACGGGACACTCCCATCTGAATAGCCAATGGGTTTACTGCTGGGAATCGAATACTGTAGTCCAGAACGCTGTTGCAGGCGGCGCAAGAGCGGATTGCGGAGTCCTCAAAGTCGGGGAGTGCAGAGACCGCGCTGAGATCGAGACCGTGAGAGAAGGCAGGCACACCAAGCGGGGAAATTACGCAGGGGCACAACACCATAGTCTCCAGGCACAACCGAGGAAACTGTTAGAGGCAGGGCGGAGCAGGGCGCTCTAACGGCTAGAGCCTTGGCTCCGCCCGACTTAGTGGAAGCGGCCAGTGTTAGGTCGGTGCGGCTTGCTAGTCGGTGTGGGCCCCCGCCAGCTCTCCTCTCCTTGCCGGCATTAAGCAGATTGCACACCTGCTCAGGCTTTGTTCCTGCTGTTGGACCAGTTAACAACCAGTTAACTGGTTGATTAACCAGCTTGACACAGAGGAGCAGAGAGGACCAAAGAAGTTTTAGGGGGTGCAGCCATATAGTCCTCCTTACTCCACTACTCCATAATCAGGATTGGTTCCTATACTGCCTAGGAAAACTGCTGAAGGACCTTTGGAGGGGGCCAGAGGACAGCTGGACAGCAGGTAGGCTAAACTGTGTCAAATCTGGTCAAATTGGATCCTCTGTAGCAAAGTGTGACCGGCCTCCCCGGAAACAAATTATTAAAGGTGCACCAGGGAATAACAACTTCAACCCCAACTTGGAGAAACCCACTGCTTTTTTTTGGGGGGGGGGGGGGAGTGGATCGCCAGTTGCCTGGTGAACAACGGCCTGAACTGTGGTAGCGAATGGTGGTACCCGGATTAACTATTACTGCTGGAGCGCAGCTTAACCATACCCTGCTAGCCATAGCCACCACAATCAAAGATACAACCCCATTCACCGCCACGGCCACAGTTATAATTACAGTCTTCACTGCAGTCTTCAGACTGTTCAACGCATCTCAACATAGCTAAACCAGCTAAACCTCTCATGACTGTCCTTATGTCTTCACCTGAGGCCCAGACCACCCTGAGAAATCGTTACCACCACAGAGCAGCCAAGGACCGCCAATCGTGAAGTAACCAGGAGGGCATATTATTTCCTCCAGGGATGGAAATTATCACATAGAATATTTTATCAATGACGAGCCAATGCCACTGAAAAAAAGGAAGGACCAAAAACCCGACACACAGCTTAAAACAAAAATCACCTGAAGCAACTGAAGTGCTGATGACAACTTGTGATGGTCTAAGCACACCATTCTCCTTTGGCGCTGTGCCTAACCTCAGCCTCAACAAGACAAGCCTAATGACTTTGGAGCCCTTGGAAGCTATTAAGCCCATCGAAGACGCAGCCTGCATACCTGTCCATACTACATTAACATTAAAATCTACATACGCATCCACAGCAAGGGATTTTAAGGCCAGGAAAAGGGCTAGCTATATCAGTAGCGGGGCACTCCAGAAATCGCAAAAAAAACTTCAATAACTGATTAATTTTTTTAAAAATCTCCTCCGCTAGCTCATCCAGTTACCCCAGACTCAATTAAGAAAAAGGACCTCAACGGAGGCCCAGTAGCCTCCCCTGCCCCTACGGTAGACATAATATCGCTCATAACCCTGTCCCCCAGAATAAATAGCAGGCACAACCTGGCCCACCAACAATAAATATATAGCACAGTAAATAAAATATCCTCTGGAAGCTGGAAGTTTACTGGCAGACACTGATCTATCAACTAACATAATGGGGAAAAGATCGTAGAGGAGAAAATGATACCCATTACAAGTTGTCTTCCAACCCCCACAGATTGCTTGTTGAAGGCACAACCCCCTCTTAAAATAAACAACATAACCACGGCTGCTCAGATGCACAGCCACGGAAAAAAAGAAAAGGTGGCACAGGACAACAGGGCACAGTAGGCTGTAGCCTTAGGTTAACCAACCAAGTAGACCATGAAATCCTTAAAGGCGGCCAAAGGGGATATGACGCTGGTCAGGGCCAGTCCGGGGCTCTTCCTCATAGCAAGGACAAAGAAACAATGAATCTCACAGTGATCAAGAAAGTACCTGAGCAGCATGAGCTCCAACTACCAGCAGATCATAGCTCTAAGTAGAGCACGAGCATCATGGAAAACCTAATATTATCTGCCACTAAAAAGATTAAAAATAACATTGAACAAGACTCCCTACTGGCTTTCATAAACGCTACCTTAGCCAATACAGTAAACACCCTAACATGGCAGTCCGATAAACTAGAATAGCAAATTGACTTAATCCAAACCCTGGCCATCTCAATCTTAAAGATTGGGGAAAAGTCAGCTCCTTGCAAGAGAAGCTAAAAAATATTGGAGGCAAAGAAATTCCTTGTGCCTCATGCTCTTCCCATCAGATTGCAGAGAAACTATGCACCTTGCCAGATGCCCTGAACCTAATGATAATGGATATAAAGTCGGCCTTACAACAAGTAAGTAGCTCTGTCAGCAGGCCAGACCGAAAACCGACAGACACAAAAGCTGGACGAACCAAGGAAAGAGTGACCATCTCACTGGAGGCAGCCGATAAGGAAACCTCACAGTTGGGTGTGATGTTACCAAAGAAAGCGCTTACTAAATCTCCACCGCACGCCCTAGCAGGAAACCACAACCAGGGAGTTGCTCTAACTTCTATAGCACAGGAATCGGCCCCAGAAGTGAAGGACAAAAATTGGCAGCAAATCACAATGCCAAAATAACAGCTGAAGAAAACCAATGGTCCGTTGCCTTATCAAAAAGAGAAAAAAAAGACAAAAGAAGGCCAGAAGCAAAGCAGAGAAAGAACGGTTTTCAGATCAGTTTCAACCTAAGCAAATAAAACCAGATAACAACTTGTCTAATGTATACCTACTGTTTAAAGGTAGTGGAAAAACAAAGAACGTATTACAACCTGTTCAAACTCCTGCTCTCTCATTCTGTGCAATTCTGGCCTCACCACCAACTTTACCCAAACCAAATACAGACCCCACCATGGTACAATGTCCAGCAACACAATCCACCATACCAGGAATACACCTTCAGGGGATACAACCATTAACCATGCAAGACCAGAAGAAAATCCAGCACAGAAATAATGGAAATATGAAAAAAGAACCTGAACCTGGACAATTGACTGCTCCTCCATCCCAAGGCTCTGTGACATTAGTTATTTCTTCATTCAAGAATCATTTAAGCTGCACCCCTGACCAACGCTCCCTACCTCGACCCTCAGTGTCTACCACCCAAATGCAGAGGGCGTAGCAACCATCAGGATGGGCGGCGACATATGTCCCGCAGGAAGTCAACTCATCCGTAATAGAATTTGCTGATCCACAGAGAACATTGCCTGGGGGTGATATGATCAGACGAATCACTAACGATCACCTCCCCCCTGTCCATAGCTACAATGAAGGTCAAACAAAAAAGGTGCTTAGGTGAGGACCGGCATACTAAGATAGATGGCCCTCATCCCCCATTATCCTTCGGAAGGGAGCCACGATGTATTGAATCCCTTTAATATATTAAGGTTGTTCGAGGCCATTCCCATTCAGTCTAAGATAACGTCTGAGGACATTTTGAGTGTAAAATTAAAGACCACCCCAGAGTGCAGTAACAGGGGGGAAGCCACATTCTTAACACTAAAAAAAATGTACTGGCAGAAGTTATATTAGGTTGCAAGGCTATCCTTGAGGAATGGGGCATAGGAATTTTAATAATCCCAGCGCCTAAATTTCCAGCGCCACTAAAAAAGCTACTTGATCCATCCAACCCAAAAGCTCACCCCTACAGCATACTAAGGGGAACCGGGCACTCGCTCTGTCACTCACAGTTAGATAACATACATATAGCTTGCACCTACTCATCAACAAGGGACCCCACCAGGAAAATTGCAACAGGACAAATTGGGGGAGAACATTAATCCGACTGGAACTGGGCTCCTCATATCTTGTCCAGTGAAGCCACAGCGCATTCCTAGCACTGAGAATTGATCATCAGAACCACAACAACTCATAACTCTTCTATCAAGGAATGTAGCTGGGCTATCAAGACTTTTAAGTTTAAATATAGCAAAACTACTGTTAATGGCATCCAATGTTATCTGCATACAAGAAACATGGTCACTAACTCCATTAACAATCGCTGGCTTTCAAGGGGTCCACCAAGCAGTAAACAAAAAAACATCTTTGGGAGGCCCTATGGAGGCTTCTCAATTTACCTTAATCTGAACATGTTAATAACAATAAATTCAATTTAAACTCAAGAAGAGATGCTCCAAGCATTCGTATTGGAGAGTTCCAAGACATCTGCCTCCCGAATCAAATCCTCCTGATTAATGTCGACTTTAACAGCTTTGTTTCAGTACAAGCTACAAGACTGAGCCAGCTGAGCGACAATCTGCATCAAATTCTTTGAGATCATATTAACCATTAAATAATAATCTGTGGTGACTTTAACCTGAGACATCTAGGAATATCCAACACCGTCTGTTCATCTCTAAATTCCTTAAGAGCTCAATTAAACAAAACCTTGAGCAAACATGGACTTAAGTCCGCACAGAGCATAGCTAATAACCTTGAGCCATCAACACAGCTTTTGAAAACCTTTAGGGGGATAAGCACTATTGATTACGTTTTTGCCTCTGAAAACTCATGAACCACCTTTTGAGTTTCAAAGTGCATCCCTGAAATGATAGCGACCACCTTTTCTCCGTACAATCTTTAATCTTCACCCGCCTAAACGCAATGACCATAAGGTTCTGGGCACATCCCGCAATGACAAATCAGTACATTTAATTTGGAGAATAAAATGGGGTCACGCCAATCCACAGAAACTAGCATCATGGAAAGTCATTACTGGACAGTCTCTACAGGCCCAAAGTGGCGAATACCTATTAACTCACTAGGCATCTATAACCCGGGGCATCCACGAATCACTGAATTCCCGCCCAGGCTCGGGCGAGTTCAGTCAAAATCTTCTAATAAAAATCAATCTATACTGACTAGCTCCCGGCTTATTCGAAAGTTGACGAAGAAATGCAAGAAAACCCAGAATGAACAAGTCAATGCTGTGCTGCAATTGGAACTTCAAGGCACAAGAAAACAACATAAGCAATTGATATGGCAGGAAAAAAATCAGCAGAGGCGAAAGGATTGGCAATATGTTTACTCGATAATGAGCAAGCAAAACCAGGCCGATTTATGGAGGCACATCAAAAACCAAAAATGTCAGGAAGTTATAAGGAGTAATGCCATCAATGAAGCCATGTTGTCCTCGCATGTAAAAAAGCTATATGTAATGGATCAACCGATAATTGTTCCACTCGAACTTTCAGACCCCATCGACGTCCCTATGTATACGATTAACAGCATTCAAAAAGCACTATGTAAAACACGAGCTTCAGGTGCGCTTGACCCAAATGGCCTCCCTGCCCAACTGTTCAAAGAAGATTTAGCACTATGGCCTGCAATACTTTCTCCATTGTTTACCATCTGCTTCAAGTTCCATCAAGTGCCCGACAGCTGGAGAGGTTCAATACTTTATCCAATTTTAAAAAAGGGCGACAGACATAAGCCCATCAACTACCACCTGATAGCCTTATTAGATATTGAGGCCAAGATCTATGCAGCTGCAGTTCTAAATGATCTAGAGACTTGTGCACTAACAAACACAATAATTACTTTCTGTCAAACAGGCTTTAGACTCAACTCCTCCACACTGGATGACATAATTACTCTATCCTATCTTGTCCACCAGGAAAACAGCCGGAAATCCTCAGCTCTTTACGCATGCTTTGTGGACTATTCGTCAGCATTCAACCTGGTGGACAGAGATATTTTAGGGAGCAAACTCCAGGTGTCTGGTATTCCCCCCGGCCTATTAATGTCATTATATCACTATATTCATCAACTTGGGTGAGGGTCAAGTTGTCAGATACTGTGTTAACCAGGAAGATCAATACCAACCAAGGGCTAAAGCAAAGGTGTGTCCTCGCTCCAATGTTGTTTAATCTATACACGGGGTACATGTCCCGGGCACCTAACGCCAATCTAATCCCCCCAAAAATAGGCAAAACTAAGATCACGATACTGCAGTACGCAAATGACATTGTTCTGCTCAACAACTCAAAAATAGGAATCCAGAGAGCATTAAACTCCCTTCACACATACAAATAGCAAAGAAGATGATAGTAAACACCTCCAAAACAAAGGTGTTATGTTTTGGAAGGACACCAAAACAAATTAGCTGCAACTGGTCTCTGGGTCCCTTAAAAATCTCAGGAGCCAAATCGTATAATCTCCCTAAAAATAGGCAAAACTAAGATCACGATACTGCTGACATCGTTCTGCTCAACAACTCAAAAATAGGAATCCAGAGAGCCTTAAACTCCCTTCACACATACAAATAGCAAAGAAGAGGATAGTAAACACCTCCAAAACAAAGGTGTTATCTTTCGGAAGGACACCAAAACAAATTAGCTGCAACTGGTCTCTGGGTCCCTTAAAAATCTCAGGAGCCCAATCGTATAACCACCTGGGCACATGGTTCTCAGCATATTGCGCACCTACAACACACATGCGTAATTTAAAGGATAAGGCAGCATTAATTACCACTAGCCAATTACACACAGCCCTTAAAAGCCCCACCTCAGCCCCAATCAGAAAAGTGCTCAGAGCTGTTTTACCATCTGCAATCACTTTCGGCGTGAAGGCCTTTCTGGGCCAATTCATTAAAATTATTGAAAAACGACATCTAAAAGTCTACAAAAGAGTGTTCAAGTTGCCTTCTTACACCAGGGGACCTCTGGTAAGATTTGAATTTGGCCTAGAGGGCATTGAATGGTCTAATATGGTGTCCTTTCTAAAGTATTATCACACATGCACCACGGCTACGCCAGGCACCTTGAAATTTATCCTGCAAAATACATTTTCAAATATAAAAATAACCCTTGGTCCACTTATCTAACGGCGGCAGCAGCTACTCTTCAAATCAACTTGACCATTCTAAACACTTCACCACTCACACACTACAGAAAAAAAGTATATTGAAAAAACAGATTAAAATCCTCTCGAAGACCGCAGACATGGAAAATATTAAGTCTACACCGCCGCAAAGGGCCCTGGCCGTATTACACAACCACGACAGCCATGAAGGCCTTCAGGCACAATCTTATCTTAATTGCACAATTGGGAAAGCTTGCCTAACCCAAATTTTGGCAGTATGGATGCTGGCATTACAAATCAAAGACTTCAACCCAAACTGGCCACTGCTCTCCAAGATTGTTAAGTGCAGACTATGCGGCTACAAATCTGAAACTTTTATACACTTACTTTGCTCCTGCCCGACGTTGCCCGGCTCCCTGCGAATACTATTAAAGCTACTTTTGTTAATAAATGGCATAAAAACATGTAACAATGCAATGAACTGTTTTTAGTATCATGGTTCCCCTTGAAATGGCAAGAATTGGCAAATGTTTTAGAGTAGTGAAGACCTTCTTAAAAATACACAACAAAGCCCAGAGATGACCGCGGATTGATAACTCTTAGTTCCTGCACTGCTGACATTAGGCATTTAAAGTCTGACCTCTTTGTGATGGAGTTTTCACAATTGTTATGTATTTAATCTAATTTGTAGTGGATTTAAACTATTTTTATCTTTTTTATATAAAATTTACATCAGTTTATCTATAATAGATTTTAAATAGCCAAATTACCTTACACTTAACCAAAGTCGATTGTACACCGTGAGTTTTATCTTTCGGCACAATGTGCCAGTCACACTAGAGGGTATTGCAAGAACCCACTGATTCTTTTGTCCTTTGTATAACATGTCTTTTTAATGTTTTATTTTGTTATGGTTTTAAGTAACTACACAATAAACATTGTATTGACTTCACTATCTGCAAGACCAGAACAGTATCATCAACAAACAGCAGTGCTGGAACAGGAGACCCGCAGAGCTTCAGGGAGTCATGCCTGCACATGTTGAGATGGTCAACAATATTATTAATGAAGAGTGAGAATAAGGTAGGTGCGAGCATGCATTGCCTCTATTAATTGGGATGCTCAGTTGGTTCACCGTTCGCCCCCCCAACGGACCATAGCATAGTTACTCTGTTGTAACCTAACTATCTGGGTAAGGATGCCTTCTGGGACTCCCTGATTTTTCAGCTGTGCCAGAGCAGCCCCCTTGGGACAAGATCAAACGTTGTGATGAAAAGCAGCGAGACTCCCAAGACTTTTGATGCCGCTTGGTACAAACCACCTCTAATTCACCCCTAAGATTTAGCGATCAAATAACGAGGCAGGCACTGGAAATTGGAAGGCGAAGAACAGGTTTATTTCTCTAGAGGAGAACACATCGCTTCCGACACGGGGCTATCATCAGGAGGTGCTCTAACTGTATCTCTGAGGCCCCCCCTTCTATGTCTCTCTCGTCACTTTATTGCATGGTCATACATTCCTGGCATCAGTTTATTACACAGTGAAACATCCTTAGAATCCCCGCCTTAAGCTAGTTCCCACACATATCCAGCAGCAAATGTTCCCCCCACTCGGATCTTACAGATGATCGATATCTCGCAGCTGGACATTCCGACAGGACCTAAAACACGTGAGAGCGGTTGGATCAAAAAGGTCGGGTCACTGATTAAATTCCGGCCCCTTTGTTGGTGAAGCAAGTTCTGTCACTACGTGGGCAATAAACTAGGTCCACAGGGGTTGGTTAGCGCCTGGGACCGGATTGAGTAGCCAGGTGCAGTGGAGGAGGTTATCAGAGGGGCCTGATCGCGCGCAGAGGATGAAAGGGCAAGTGGGTTTGGTGCGGGAAGTGGCTTTAGGGTATTGTCATGCTGACATGGTTTTACGTCCCCGGTATGTGTGCTCGGGTCCAGTCAGGGCACGGGGGATGAGCAGTTGACCAGCAATGTGGGAGATGGCTGCAGAGACTAAGATGGTTGCCGCTTACGCGCTCGTAGGGGCCTTCATTACACAAGATGGTGCCGGCAATGTTCATAGTTATCGTCTTATATTCAACAGTTGCCCCTTTGAACATATAGGAGCCAGCTTGTCAGTTTGCGTTAATGTTCATAATATCCTGTACCTCTCTGTCATACATTGTTTTCATGTTTTCGCATCGAATGTCCGAAGTCTTAGGGCACAGAGAATGCAAACAAAGAGAACACAGGGGCGGTATACAGTGTATCCCCAGACAACAGCCACATATTACTAAGATCGGAACCAAGAGGACCAGCAATAACTTCCAACCCCATTCCTTTAATGTGCCCAAAACCAGGTTCCTAGCGTCCAAGTCTCTGGTTCTTGGTGGATCTCAGATGCCAGCCTGTGGAGGTGTTCAATTGCTTTGTAGACTGAAGGCGAGCTGTCAGGGACGAAAGTGCAGCAGCTGGCACCGATGATGCAGCATGCTCCTCCACGGTCTGCCAGTACCACGTCTAGAACAAGACGGTTCTGTAAAGCCACCAAGCGGACCGCCTGAAGCTCAGCTGTGTTGTTGGTGAGGATGCCAGATGTGACGTTCAAGGCTGTTTCTACTGCTAGTGATAGGTGTCGGATGGCTCGGCTGTTTGCCATTGGGCCCCAGAGCGGGACAAGTCCTTTTGCTGCATCAGCGAAGTCTGCTCGTTCTGTATCTTTGGACCGCCTTTTTCTGTGATGGGTTGCAGATGCTGTGTAGGTTGGCTGCAGAACAAAAGCAATGTAGCAAGTGCCCGCCCAGCCTTTTGGGAGCCAGGTGTAGGCTTTGGTACCACAGATAAAGTACATGTTGGGTGATGCAACAAATGAAGGGGTGTCGGCAGTGTTCAGAGTCTTCGTTATCTGGCAAGAGCTGTGACCTACGATGTTAGTCCCGTAGCCTTCGATGCAGACAAGGCCTGAGACGTTCACCACAGATAGGGCCACTGTCAATGTTGCGGCAGTTCGTTTCTTCAGATAGGAAAAGGTTGTCTGGCTGGGTGGTGGTACACCTGCATTTCAATTCTTTCTTTGGCGGGAATGTTCATAGGAAAGGTTGCATTCGAAGTCAGAGGGCAGAAGGGAGCAGAGGTTCTCCCCGTTTTATTCAACCAGAACTCATTGTAAAACTGTTTGATGGTACCATCGGACGTGGCATTGTCTTTGTACCTCTCTTGCAGGAGCATTAACCAGGCAAGGCAGGATCCATGAACAGAGAAGGGTGAAGGGATGAAAGGAATGGAATGTTCATTGGCATGAGGTAGCAACCCACAGGTCCAACAGTTTGCGGCATTTGCAGCAAGATTGTGCTGGTGCAATAATTGTACAAAGGAATTGTTCCAGAATTCTTTATGCCGTTCTCGGAGGCGCGGCAATAGTGACACCAGATAGTGTTCTTTCCTGGTGGTGGGTTGCATGGTGGGTGACATTGTCCTGTAAGCGAGAGCATTTTCTTCAAGGTACCAGATGGAAACAATCAGCAAGAGGCAGGTGAGGGATGCTGCCACAAGAGTTACTGTCTTTGTACTGTGCAGTTTGGCAAGTTTGGAGTCGTTGCGGTGGTTCTTCGGTCGTCCGGGATCTTCCATCACCTTCAAGAGACTCGACGACTGGCAGGACCACATACTTTCGTCTAGCATATCTCCCGGTAGCCTTGTAGTGTTAGCTACCGATCTGAGACTTTTGACTCAGTTAGTGGCCTGCTTGTCGGAGCACTCTCCTTTCGTTGATCTCAAATTGTACCCCTCCTTGGATGGTACCGTGGGGTCGGCAGACTCTGCCAATTCAAGTGTCTCTGTTTGTGGATAGCAACTCAGGGCTGGTCGGTCTTTGGTCAGGAGCTCTTCTTGGCTGTTCACTTCTCTGGGGGCCGTCAGTGTTGGAGGTATCTTCTTGCAGTGGTGCGCATGCACCCAGTTCTTCTTTCCTTCCACTCGAAGGGCAGTTCTGGTGGTAATCAGGACCTGCCATGGGGCCTGTCCACCTGGGTTCTAGACTCTTCGACCTCTGGAAATTTCGAGTCAGCACGAAGTCCCTAGGCTGGATATCATGTCCTGGGCCCCTGGACACGTCTGGAATGGCATGCAGCACCTGTTGGTGGATAAGAGTTAGTTCGTTCGTCAGTTTGTACAGGGAATCAGACATTAGTATGTCCGGGACATCATGGATGGAAGTTGGCTTTGGTGCCGCCCAAATGTTCATGGGTCTGCCAAAGACCACTTCATAGGGGGTCAGTCGGTGTTTTGTTGGGGTGGAGCGCATTGATAGCAATGCCAGTGGGAGAGCGTCTGGCCAGTTCAACCAAGTAGTGGCGACTATTTTTGCTAGCTTCAGTTTTAGTGTAGCGTTGTGTCTCTCTACCAGGCCTGCTGATTGGGGGTGGAAAACGGCGTGGAACTTTTGCTTCACCCCCAATCCCTTCAATATGTTTTGAATAACTTCTGCTACAAAGTGGGGGCCATTGTCGCTCCATAAAATTCTACAAATGCCATATCGAGGAAAGAATTCTTTTAGTAACACCTTCGCTGTGGCTAAGGCGGTGTTGTCGCTGGTGGGGTAAGCCTCCACCCATTTACTAAAAGCGCACACGATCACCAGTACGTATTTAAGACCGCGGCACCTTTCTAGCTGGATGTAGTCCATTTGGAGGACTTCAAAGGGATGGTCGGGGACCCCAAACCCTCCCCGTGGTACTACGGTCCCTTTCCCTGGGTTGTGTTGCAGGCACACTATGCATTGCTGTACTAGTCATTTTGCTGATTCTGCTATCTTACTGTTATGCCATACTCTGGTGATCAGTTCGGTCATGGGGGCAGATCCTAGGTGTGGGGGTAAATGTGCCATGCTCAATATAGGAATCAGATAGGCATTTGGTAGCAGCCATTTGTCCCCGTCTTTTGTCCTCCAGCAGCCTTCCTCGTCTTTTAGTCCCACCTAAGCCCATTCAGTCAGTTCGTCCTGTGTGCCTGTCGTTTGTATGTCCCTTATAGTCGTTCTAGCATCAGTCCATTGTTCTGCTTGTGACCTGGCCACGTACATCCGTGTCGAGGTTCTGTCCTGGGCTGTGGTTCGGGCAGTAATGTCAGCTAGCGCGTTTCCCTGGCCAATGAGATCAGTCACTTTCTTGTGAGCCTGGCACTTAATTACTGCCAATTGCTTGGGGAGGAGAACTGCTTCCGTTAATGCTGAGACTTGATCTCCATGTAGGATGGGTGTGCCGTGTGATGTCAGGAACCCTCTTTCCCTCCAAAGGAGCCCAAAATTATGAACCACCCCAAAGGCATACTGGATGTCAGTGTATATGTTGACTGTCGTGCCAGCCGCTAAAATACACGTTTGTGTAAGGGCAATGAGCTCAGCTGCCTGAGAGGATCGTTCGGCAATGCGAGCTGTCTCTAGGATGGTTCGGGCTGTGGTTACGGCATATGCTGCTGAGGTGGTGCCATCGGGAAGTTTGAGGCACGAGCCGTCTACCCATAGTTCCCCATCTGGTTCTGAAAAGGCAGTGTCTCGGAGATCTACTCTACTCTTTGTCTGTTCGTCAGTGAGGGTCACGCAATCGTGCAGTTGAGTCACACCAGGGTCATTTTCGGGTAGAGGTAACAATGTGGCTGGATTGAGAGTGGTACATCGCTTCAGGGTGATGTGTGGTGCTAGCAGGGTCAACTCCTAACCTGTCAGTGGTGCGCTAGTCAGATGTTGGGTCATGGTCTGGTTCAGTAGTGTGTCGACTGCATGGGGTACTAACACAGTGATTGGATTGGAGAGCACTATTCCTTCGCTCTGGCGTATGGATACTGCTGCAGCTGCCAGAGCTCACAAGCACGCTGTCAAAGCTCTAGCTACTGGGTCGAGGGTGGCAGAGAAGTATGCACAAGGGTGATGTTTGCGACCAATTGATTGCGCTAAGACGGACAATGCACATCTCTCCCTTTCATGTGTGTAGAGAAAGAATGGTTTGGAGTAGTCTGGGGTTCCTAGAATAGGTGCTGAACAAAGGGCATCTCGCAATTCTTTGAATGCTGACTGGCATTCGGGTGTCCAGAGGAAAGGTGAGGGGGTGTCTTTGGCTAGGAGGGAGAGAAGGGGTTTGACAATGAGGCTAAAGTTCGGTAACCACTGTCGGCAGAAGGAGGTGAGGCCTATCAGAGAGCGGACTTCCTGTTGATTCTTAGGAACGGGAGTGTCTAGAATTGCCTGGATCCTGTCGGGTGTGAGTTTCCTCCCCTCTTTCGATAAGCGGTGACCTAAATATGTTACCTGTGGTTTGCAGAACTGCAATTTCTTTCGAGAAACTTTGTGGCCATTCTCTGCAAGGAAGCGTAGGAGTTGAATGGTGGCTGTGACGGCTGGTGGAGTGGTGTCTGCTGCTAGGAGGATATCGTCTACATACTGTATCAACGCCACTCCGTCTGGTAATTGAACGGCATCTAACTGTCTCTTGAGCGCCTGGCTATAGATGCTCGGGCTCTCTATGTACCCCTGGGGTGCTCGACAAAATCTATATGAGCGGGATCTTAGAGTGAATCCGAAAATATAGAGACTGTTTGCGTGAATGGGTATAAGGAAGAAGGCATTTTTGAGATCAATAACGGTGAAAGTGGTTGCAGTTGACGGAATTAGGGTCAGGATGGTGGTGATTTCAGAAACTACTGGGTACTGTGGTACAACTATTTTGTTAATCTCCCGCGGGTCGATGATGAAGCGGTAGGCTTTTACATCTCCCTCTCCCTGTCTCTTTATGATCGGTAAAATAGGACTATTACAGACATTGCTCACTACCTCTTCTACCACTCCTGCCTCTACTAGTGACTGTATGATTTCGGTCAAGGCTTTCTCGCCCTCTGGCGATATCTTATACTGGGGTATTTTGGATAAGGTTGCGTCTGGTCGTATTGTCACATGTACTGGGTCAATCATCATTCGTCCTACGTCAGAATCAGCCCTAGCCCACAGATGCGAGGGCAAAGTGTCTAGTAGGGATATGTCTGTCTCAGAAATGGGATACATGTGTTGGGATGGATTATCTCTCGGGTGTTGGTGATTGTCATATAAGATGACTCGTACTCCGTCTGGCGAACATCTGATAGTCGCACGGAAATGCTTCAGTAGATCGAGACCCATAATGGCGTCTGGAGTGTTGGAGGAGAGAAGGAACGTCGTGTCGATAACATCGTTCTCAAGTTGGAAGGGGATCGGTCTGGACAAAGGGTTGGTGGAGGGCGTACCATTAAATCATATTGAGGTTATGTGTGAGCCAGACAAGGGTGCCCTTGGAATCAGTCTTTGGATAGCGCACTACGTGTTGCTCCTGTATCTACCAAAAATGGCGACTGTGTGCCCAGGACCTTTGCGGTGACATAAGGGCCTTGCTGGTCAACATAGAGCTCGACTGGATCCCTCCCTTGCCCCTGGCTATCCTATGCAAAGTCATACATATTGTCATAATCTGTCTGTTGGCACTGGTTCTGTCTAGGGCGGTCAAACGTGTTCACTCTTCCTGGCCTACTTTCGCTAGCTTCCTTCGCATACCCTCTTCCACGTCCTCTTCCTCCCTGTTCATGTGGTATTTCTCTCATCCCTCTGCCTCTACTAGTCCCTAATAAAGCTGGGCACTGAGATTTCCAGTGTCCGTATTCCTTGCAGAACGCACATTGGTCTTGTCCTAAGTCCTGGCGTCGTACATATGGTGTCACTAAGTTATTTCTAGGTGGTTGTACTCTAGGGACATTCTGTTGGTATCCTCCTTTGTATGGTTCCCGCCCTGTATTCACCCCTTGGAGTTAGGCTATAATTACTCTTTCCTATAAGTCTTTCTTTTTCTTTTCTGTGCCTCTGTCATTCTCGTTCTTCTGATGCTCATAATACTGGCCATTTGGAGAATAGCCGCTGGCTTAGAGGCTGCCCAACTACTTTCGCTAGTCTGTAATTTCTGGGATACCTCCGGTAGTAATCCTTTAACGTAATTCTGCACGAATAAGTGGTGTCCGGTCGCAGTGGACATGTCCTGTCCACTGTAGTCGGAGAACACTGTCTCAAATCTCGAGAAATACTCGGAAACATCCTCTTGTGGTTTCTGGCGGCATGCTGTCACTATGGACCAGTCTATCTTTTTCTCTGGTATCAATGTTTTTACTTTCTGCACTATTTTATCGGGGAGGTCCAATATAGCTTTAACTGGTTTTTGGCCAGGATTCCGCTGTTTGTCTAACATGTCAAGTTGTTCCCAGGTATGACTGAACAATTCTGTGTAGTTTATCTTCCTGATCTGCTTCCACACATCGGCCGGCAAACATAACCCGAAGAACAAGTCAATTCGGCAAGTGTCATTATCGTGGACCCCAAAGTGGTACTTAGTTCAGTGTAAAAGGCAGTAGGATTATTTCGTAAATCTGGAAGAGATTTACGGAATGTCAGGATGTCCTGCCTGTCCCATGGCTGATACACCCAATTGTACACCACCCTCCCTTTAGCGTCCTGGTGGTTTATGTCGTCATGAGTCCCTTGTCCTCTAGGGGGGACCCAATACGGGGCAGCCTCCTTTATCGGCATCATGTTATCTGGCTTCTCTATTGGGGTAGTTACTGGCTTCGATGCTCTGTCTGCATCTATCTGCCCTTGTTCCACGAAGTGGCGGAATACTTCTAACGTGGACAAGAAGAGTTCTTCTACCTCGCTGTCGTTCTTGTCTCCTACGTCCACTTTTCTATAAAGAGCCATTAGTCTCCCTGGTCCTACATCCTGGTATTTCTCTTCATAGGCAGTAAGTGCATAGTAGCAGAAGCGCACAAGGAAGAATCGCTTGTGGCTCGCGTCATAAGAATTGCATATGTCTGTCACATACTCTTTTGTTTCTCTCCTAGTCACAAGGGTTTTGACTATCTTGTCAATGTTTGCCCGCTCGTGCGTACTTAATCGTGGAACCCTAGGTAACCCTTTTTCTATTGGTCCTATTACCACTAATGTATTTGTTGATGAGGCACTTGGTGCAAGTGGTTTGATTGGAGCGGAAACGATCGTGTCGTCTCCGCTGGTACCTTGCTGTTCTTGTTGCTGTACTATGGAATAATTGGGGGCATAAGGAGGTGGCATGTAGATAATCGGGGGACCCAATAAGAGGTCATCGTTTATTGTTTGCTTAGCCGGTAACTCTGGGTACAGAGTTGAAGGTGTTCTAACAGGGCACTGGCCTGATATTTTTGCTTCTTGTTCTCTTTTATCGTTCTCTCTTTCTTTGATATCATCTTCTAACTTTTTACAGTTCTGGTAAGCAGACTTTCGTGTTTCCTTACCCTGTCTGGCTTCATCTCTTTTCTTTCTTTGTATTGCTTCTTTTCGCTAGAGGCCGCAGCTGTCGAGCGTGGCTGGCGTAGTTTTGTATTTAAAGAGCGCTATTTCTAAGATTTCTATTTTAGGGAGATCGAAGGATCCCGCCAGTGGCCACTGATTTACCCGGTCCTTTCTAGTATATTTGTGCCATAGTTTGCTGTAAGCAACGATGGCTACTCCATATTTGACATACATGTCCTTGTTAGGGGTGCCTTCTGGTGGTGCTGGATGACTGACCTCTAACAAACGGTCCAGTCCAAAACAATCAAACAATTTTGAGAAGACAGGCATGACGTACAAGCGGTCAAAATAAATATCTCGATAGGTCGTGGACAATGGTCCGCACTACCTGTCCTTCGCTGCCTGCAAAGAGGGAATATTTCTACTCTACGCTTGTTTGCAAGCAGGGAATATCTCAATTACTACCAATAACTTCAAAGAACGGAATACTAGTATTCGAGCAAACGATTTCAATACAATCAGACAATCAGTTTTGTCGTATATTACGACCTTACCCAGACCGTTATGGACAGTTTCTTCATCGTCCCCTTCCAGCGCCCGTTTGTCCTCCCACTCCAAAAATGCAGTCAGCACCGCAGGTCACTCGAGAGAGAGGTCCGTTCGGAACGGGTGAAGTTCGGATGATCGTCCGCCAGACGAGGGTGGTTTTCAGGCAGGTGCACTTTCCCGATCGTTGCAGATGTTCACTCCGTCGTTAGGACCTCTCTCACCGGACCCACATGTCGCTGATGGGCCCCAACGTTGGTGCGCCAATTGATGAAAAGCAGCGAGACTCCCAAGACTTTCAATGCCGCTTGGTGCAGACCACCTCTAATTCACCCCTAAGATTTAGCGATCAAATAACGAGGCAGGCGCTGGATTTTGGAAGGCGAAGAACAGGTTTATTTCTCTAGAGGAGAACACATCGCTTCAGACACAGGGGCTATCGTCAGGAGGTGCTCTAACTGTATCTCTGAGGCCCCCCCTTTTATATGTCTCTCTTGTCACTTTATTGCATGGTCATACATTCCTGGCATCAGTTTATTACACAGTGAAACATCCTTGGAATCCCCGCCTTAAGCTAGTTCCCACACATATCAAGCAGCAAATGTTCCCCCCACTCGGATCTTACAGATGATCGATATCTCGCAGCTGGACATTCTGACAGGACCTAAAACACGTGGGAGCGGTTAGATCAAAGAGGTCGGGTCACTGATTAAATTCCGGCCCCTTTGTTGGTGAAGCAAGTTCTGTCACTACGTGGGCAATAAACTAGGTCCGCAGGGGTTGGTTAGTGCCTGGGACCGGATTGAGTAGCCAGGTGCAGTGGAGGAGGTTATCAGATGGGCCTGATCGCGCGCAGAGGATGAAAGGACAAGTGGGTTTGGTGCGGGAAGTGGCTTTAGGGTATTGTCATGCTGACATGGTTTTACGACCCCGGAATGTGTGCTTGGGGGGCACGGGGGGGATGAGCAGGTGACCAGTAATGTGGGAGATGGCTGCAGAGACTAAGATGGTTGCCGCTTACGCGCTCGTAGGGGCCTTCATTACACAAGATGGCGCCGGCAATGTTCATAGTTATCGTCTTATATTCAACAGTTGCCCTTAGGTATACAAATGCAATATAAATTTGAGCATCTCTTATTTTAACATACTTCCTTAAAATGAACATTAGCCCAAATACTTGATCAATTGTGCTAGTTTGAAATCCAAACCATGCCTGGCAAACTGTTAGTATATTATTTCCACAGATCCAATTGGTTCAATATATCCAGAACGTGCCTGGCATAAACTTTCTGCAGTGTGTCTAAAAGAGTTATTGTCCTATAGTTCCCAGGATGGAGTTTACTCCCTTTTTCGAATAAAGGTACTATTTTACCACCCTGCCAAGTGTGGGGGGGAGACTGGTGCACCTGAAGCTACTGCACTGCTAATTTGGTTAACATAAGGACCCCATCCTTCTTAATCACGCCAAAGCAAATCTCCTGGAATTTTATCCAGCCCTGGAGCCTTACCCAAGTTAATGAAGTTAATTGACTTTATAGTTTCCTCCAAGGTGAAATTGGATCCCGTAGGCTGAAGAATCATTTACACATTTGGTCAATGACATAGACTGGTCATTGGAGACCCCTGGGCCTCTGTGTAGAGGTTGGCAAAATGGTAGGTGCAGGTGGCTGGATCCAAATAATATTCTGCATGGGAGATTGAGCCTTTACTACCATGCACAATTATTTTCAGAATATAAACAAATTGTTTGTTTTAGCAGCATGAGGTAGATCATACCAGTTGCCCTCTTCCCATTCTCTCTGTGCATAGTTTTATACTTTTTTGCAATTAGCCCTTGCTTCCCTTATTAACTGTACATTTCCCCTTGTTAAGCAATCTAGTAGGAGTATCTTGACCTCTTTACATTGCTTACTGTATCAAGTATTACTCTGTAACTCTTTCATTGTAATTTCTTTACATTTGATAGCTTTTGTCAGTGCTGGTCTTAGGGCAGTCAGTACAGATCAATGGATAGCCATACATGATGTTGGAGATTGGACATATTCTACATGACAGCCAAGCTTTGGAAAAGATATTATATATTTCTGTCATGGTCTCCGCATTTTTCACACTATGGGGCCACCTAAAAGACCTTCGGTTATTTCCTAGGGACAGTTGCTGTTGCAGGTTCTTATTGATCTCTAGTGTTTAAGTGAAACACCCTGACATTTCTAAGCACACGGGAAGATGATGGCTATATTCCTTATCATCAATTTTAAAGGCAGTAATTCTATGCCATGCTTCTGTACAATGTAAGATGTAATGTATCTTAGTCTGGGTGTTTCCCCTTTTAAAGGTATATAATGATGACTCATCTTTAATTTCGGGCATAATTCGGCCATTATAAGCACTTATTCCATGTTCTAACTTAAGATGTAGCAATTGCAAAGCTGCTTTAGAACACAGGACAGATGGACCTATTACCAATTGTGGGACTCCAATGGCTAAGTCTTCCTCCTCCATGACTAGTTCCAATCCAATAACAGGATCATATGTACAGTTAACATCACCACTCACTATAACTATATCGTTTACAGTTACACATCCTAGGGTGTTGCCCAATATTTCCACAATGTGTGCCTCCCAATTAATTCTTGTTGGCCTAATATAAACATCAAAAACAGATGTAAAGGTTTACCGTTCTTTAAACGTAAGCTCACTCCAATTATACCAGGTGAATCTGTTTAATAAACTCTTATTTCAACATCTACGGTGATTTGTATCCATATAACCAATCCTCTCGAAGGTCTGCCACTTGATGAGGGAATAGCTTCAACACAATAGGTCTTATATACAAGCTTATATGGGGCATCTGTTGCCCATGTCTCTTGAAAAAGGCAAAGTTGTAAGTGTTTTATATATATTCGTGCCATTCAGATTGCAGGAGATTACTTTTTAACCCAGCTAAATTCCAATTCATCATATTTACAAATTTGCTATTCATTGTTTATAAGGAGTTTAATTCACTAGGGCTTCTTTCTTTGATATCTAGTGTTGACTACCAGTGTTGTGGGTATGCTGGATAATGGTACTACCTGGGGATCATACCCTTCCATTTGATCACCTAAGCAGAGATCTGAACTTCCGCCTCCTAACTCTCCTACGAGTAACGCTTCTCAAGCTATAGAGCCCGGAAGAACATTGTTGAAGCCAAACAGCCTCGACCCTCCCACGATATTTGACCCATCAGTCCATGGGGCACTTCTCACAATGTTCACATAGGGTTTGTGGGGCCAGTTCATAACATCCATTGTGATATCTAAAAGATAATTGAAAGTGTCCTCATCCCCACTTCCCCCTTCAAAATTTGGAACGAACAGCCACACGTCAGATCTAGTACTCTCTAGCGCCACTTTTTTATGAAGTCAATTCACACCCTCCAATGTTTCAAATCTTTTGGTAGTTGGGAACCCATACACCTTGCTACAATGTGCCTGATGTGAGCATGTTAACTTTGAAGAGCCTCACTATCCTTCCATTCTAACAAACACTTGTGTCCGTCCATAATAACAGACATCTGACTACAACGGTCCACTGCTTGGTACTTCAAATTGCATGAAACTCAGTCAGCCATTTGATTCCTCAAACCAGCTCCCTAGCTTTTAAACAGTGGTCCAGGAGGCAGAGACATTGGCCCCTTGCAATGTCTATGAGTGACTTTGTCAGAGGGCCACCTAACCTTGATTTACCAGATCTCTGAAACATTATTCATTCTCCTGGGTTAGCTTTCGCTTGGCAAGGCCTTTTTACACAGGCTCCTTTCGCCTCCACTCCCATCACTCCTAATGTCAGAGGAGAATCAGCCCTTCAAGGTGGCATCTAATTCTATGGCCTTTACATTCCCTGCCTCCACATGGACCGCCCACCAACTCATCACTGCAGTGTGCAGGCTTACTATGTCAGCTCCTCCCAGTACATCAATCCTGACATTTGATATTTGGACATCCTGTCTCAAAAAGGCTGTCAAGAGAAGGCCCACTGAAAATTACCTAAAATGAGGATGCGAACAGCCATCACGTTCTCACAGACATCACCGTCACAATCACAGTAGTCCTGAGCTCCAATGCCAACTTCTCCTGTGTCAGCCTCAGCACACGCAATCCTTGTATCTAGCAGTAATCCCAAAAATTGAAGCTCGATTGAGAATCAAGGATTGTTTCAAAAATCAATCAAAACACGATTGATTTGAATTATCATCCAATGATACCGCTACTGACCATCAGCGTCACAAGTGTCTTAAAGTATGCAGTATTGGAAGCACAGTTTCGCTGTACCATCAGACCACTGCGGATCAGGAGAAGAAGGTAGAAAAGATAGAGATCAGAGGAACTTCAGAACTGCCAAATTCTCTATGATAAGAAACAAGGATATCAGAAAACGCTTTGTCCAGAACTCACATTAGTGGAAACAAAAGGCATGACACTAACCACTGGTAGAGACAATTCTGTACTGAAACAACATTTCTCGTCTTCAGTATAATATCTGGCTTCCACAGAACAGCAAGTAGGATTGGTAAGGAGGCTTTGCCAGGAGGAAGCACAACAGTATTAAGAAACATACAAGAACAACTAAGAGAAGAAAAACATCCAAAAGGGAAATAAATCAAAAGGTGCAATGTAGGGAAACTGGGTGCAACTATACATAAGCAAAGAGAGTACACCGACATGCACTGATGCAGGCAAACAGCCGTTCTCTTTTGTCCCTCTTATTGTGTCGCTTGTCAGTGTTGACGCAGAAGAGGAGGTTCCAAATAGAAGGGGGACCCCCGACTAATAAAAGGCAGGTAAGCGGGGAAAATACAAAATACAAGAGGGGAAGAGTATACCGGCCAACCAGATTCAAACAAAGGCCTAACAAAGAGGTCCTTTAATAGATTTATAAACCCCCTGAGCCTTAACAAATCATATCAAAGCATGATAGCAAATATATAGAGATTGTATTACATAGTTGGAAAACAAGGAGGGGTAACAAGGACCAGGTGCATGGTCAATGTCCAGCAGGGCATTGCTGCCTGTGAAGGTCACCTATGCCAGCGACTAGGCTAAGCTCTCCTTGACCCTGGCCTCACCTGTCACTGGCAGGAACTGTAACACCGCATATCTATCTGTCAGCTTTTCTTTCTGACAGAAATAAATTCGACTTCTCTCTAGACCTCCAATGGATCTTTGTATCTTTGGTGCATGCAATGTATGAAAACCAAAATCTCTTTACCTAAAGGAAAGGCTGGTGGTCCTTGAAAGCAAACAAGTAAGTTAAGTTTATAAGTTTATGCCTGGGTAAAATACATCACTTTACTAAAAATGGAAATCTGCTATTTGAGGGTAAATATGAATTAACAGAAAACGATAAGGAGAGTTTGATCAGAAAAAGATCATAACATTACAATATTTACTTAAACTGAAAAGCTGGATTTGGGATAAAAAATAATAATCTTGTTCAATATATATATAGATAGATAGATAGATAGATAGATAGATAGATAGATAGATAGATAGATAGATAGATAGATAGATAGATAGATAGATAGATAGATAGATAGATAGATAGATAGATAGATAGACATATAGATAGAGTGAGGGCCATAGATAGATAGATAGATAGATAGATAGATAGATAGATAGATAGATAGATAGATAGATAGATAGATAGATAGATAGATAGAATGAATTCAGGTTCTGTAAACAGTGTTAGCCAAAGTAAAGACAAATATCATTGTAAAGGAATTGAAGAATTATTACCTTAATTAGGCTAATAAAGTAATTTGAAACCTGCATAACATGAATATTTCACTTCTTCAGGCTTTTAACAATTGAGACTTTGAAAAAAACTAGTCAAATATTTGTTCTTCCACCACTTATAAATTACGCTAAGGAATGCAAACATGTCAGTCTATGTTTATTGCATCTTTTTATCTTACATCCTGCACACTACCAGAATGTATTTTCCATTACATAAAGGCTAAATTCTAAAAATAGACTCGCCAATCTCTTTGACAATCTGTAAATTCTTGGGTGCAGAATACAAGCATCCTGCTTTGACAGATTCGTTATGTAAGGCGCACACCGGCACATGAAAATATTTGAGTGTAGTACCATGTCTGCTGTGTGGTACGCTGCCCAAGGAGTGTATCCAGTGGTCGAAGTGGGCGGGAACGGCAGGGCACGGCTTGCCTTTAATTCTGTAGATTCCGTTCCCCTACTTTTTTAATATGAAAATGCGTCCCTGGATGTCAGAAATATTCTGTTCGTGGACGGGCGGGGAGCAGAGAAGAAAAAGGTCTCTGTCTTCTTACTTCCTGCCCAGACAAGACAAGGAAGGTGTCCGCTTCTGCTCTGCTGCTGGCAGCTGCCCCCTCTTTCTTACTCCTATTCCCCCTCTTTCTTACTCCTATTCCCTCTCGTTTTGTCTAACTCCTTCTCACTTTTCCGAAAATCATGAATCAAGAAATGGTTCTCACCGTCTCTTCCTGTCGTCCATTTGTACCCCTGTGAAATGGATGCAAAAAAGAAAAACATTTTTGCTGGAGATGCCGTTTTGACATTTTTCTATTCCAAAGTGCAGCCTGGGAAATAAAATGTTCAAACTCTGAAAAATAATTAAATAAAGCAAGATGGAGTGTTCTTAAAGTGGCCAGATAATTTTTTTCAAACCCCAAAACATTAGCGCCACTTTACAGAGTTTGCCAGTAAAGCGCTACTTTTGTTTTCTTGTCTTTCTTTCAACAGCATTGTTTTCCTCCAGTACCTCCTACTGTAGTGTAGTTCCTATTATCCCAATAGGCTCTGCGCATTGGAATAATATCTTCAATAGTATAGACCTAGGACAGAGGTTAGCTAGGTCTTCTACTGACGATATTAGACTTAAAGTTTAATGTTTGCCAGCTAGCTCAGAGTTCACTAGAAACTTTCTCGAATAGACAAGGAGGAGTTTAACCTCCCTGGATAGACAAGAAGGGATTTAGTTTCTGACAACCATAGAACATGACAACTTTGCTCTCCCCTAATCAAGAGTGTATCTCTAGAGTCGTGTGAAAACAAAAGACAACTTATTTTACTCAGTCAGTTCAGTGCATTCTTAGTTTCACCAGATTGTAGAGAAAAGGAAGAGACGGGCGTGTTCAATAAAAGATGTTATTTATTGATCAGTCTCTTTTCTCGTACAAGAGAAATGAATCGCTATTATTGCAATACTTATAGTTAAGTAAAGTGCATACAGTAAAAACAGAATTATAGAATAATACTGTAAAAGCATGGATATGGTTTCTTAGCCATATGATACTTTAAAATAGATAAAATAGATACATACATATATACATTTGACTAATCGTACTCAACTGGTGCTTCTAACTACGCCTACCCCGGTGCACCTGACCTAAGCCTAATATGTGGGAGGGGAGTAGATAAGTAGCAGTTTAAGTTAAGTTCGCTTGGCCAAGGGTCTGCTTCGAGAATTCTCTTCAAGGGGTTACTCAGTTCTGTACCTGGGATTTAGAAGGCTGGAGGGCTGGTATCTCTATCTCAGGTCTTGATATTCCAGCTGCCTGCGAGGGCGGCTTGGAAGCGCCGGAGCTGGATTTCTCGGCAGGAGAAAAGGCAGCGTCTCCTTCTCAGCGCGTCAGAAAGGAGGGGCAGCGTCTGTGGGCCTCGCTGTCAGCTGGGCTCCTCGGCAAGTCTCGCTGCTCCAATCTCGTCACCACCGCGTGTGTTTGCTTAAGGCAATGTCGGTAATATTTATACCTGAAAGGTGCCGAGATTGACGTAAGGATGGACATAAATACGTCAATAAGGATGTCATACGAACTGATCGTTCGCACATTCTTTACTGAAGTTCTCGGTGAAATCAAAACAATGGCTGCGGGGATTTCCCAGGTCGCTGTAGGTTTGATTTGTTTTGAGAACTCCGTATGCCTATTAGGGGGCTGGAGAAATAGTGCTCGCCTAATGAGATGACACGCGCTATGACCTAATCAGATAACGTGCGTCTGTGCCGTTGTATGGTTAATCAGATAACGGGTTTTTGTGCAGTTGAATGGCTGCTAGTTAATTATTAACCAGACAAGGGTCAGAATTAGGGGGATCGATACAGTACCCATGGTAAATACATCACACCCACTCCACGTAAGCTATGTCCATATTTACAAATCTAGGCATAGTAAACAAACTAGTAGTGCATGTGTATACCGTACCACCCAAAAATACATTCATATGCATTTTGAAAAATCGGAGATGTGAAATACACGAAAAGATGAGTATAGTTACTATATGCACTCAAGCAGTATAACAATGTAAAATCTATTACGCATATTTTTAAATCAGCATGAATAAATGCGAAAATTACACATGAAATGGCTCTTAATACAGAAGAAAAAATGCGAGACCATTTCATCACAAAATAAAATATTTATGAACACGCTAGAGGGTAGCTAATGTCTCTAGAGTACCTAAAATTGAAATTTAGTTCTCTAAGAATGGTTTCTACCTTAAGCAGAAGAACAGTGTCCCAAAAGTAATTGTGAAAAAATTTTGGGAGTTGGAGAGAACAAAATGTCCCACTGTCCGTGAAAATGTCGAGAGAAAAATGTTCAGTTAGCTCTATTTTCAAGCTGAAGGCCAAATTCAGGGTGTTGGGAACGCCGTGTGCTAGCTTGCTCAAAGTCATTCTTTCTGCTCTGGTGAAAACATCATATCATTGAGACTGTCGAAAAAACTGTCAACAGCTTCTTGCGAAAGTTCCACTAACTCGGAAAAAGTTGTTACCACGCATTCATGAGCATGATTGCCTTCATTGATGTTTATATCAGCATGGCTGACAGAAGGTCGTACCTGATCAATGCTGCTTTCATCTCGTACTTCACTACCCCTCAATCGTAGTGGTGAAGTCTCTACGAATGCCGTCATCAGGATTGGTAGCCGCTGGGGACAGCACAATGCATGAGCCGTTACCGGACCCAACAAAGTCTCTGCGTCCATTGGCACATCCGATTGTAGTGTTAGACAGGTGTCCAACACGCATTCTTCGCCGCATAGCAAGCACCTTAATACAGGCATAACACAACGCTGCCACATCGGTCTGAATGAAAGGAACCAGGTCATATTTAATTCTCTTAGCCGTGCTAGTCCAAGGACTTTAGTTATGCGGTCCCGGTAGCCAATAGCTCGGATTGTTTCTTTCATTGTTGCTGGAGTCATGTCTGTGACATGGTTTGCCATAGCGAAGTAACAGGATCAAAAATAGGATTCCTGCCACTATTCCCAAGAGGAGAGGAAGTCCGCCAAAGATGGAATGGACAAAGTCAGGAAAAATACCCAGTATGGCTTTGAATGGGGTTAAAGCTCCTGAAAACACTGTCTTAAATACACTAGAGATTCCACTTGTATCAGAAATATTTAAGATTTCGCTCAGTATTTCTGCGAAATGTATGGGGGAATTGGTTGATAACAGTGAATGAATCTCAGCAGTTGTCCTTGCAACTTGGAGATCAAACGTTTCTTTTGATGACGTTAACCTGGTCGGCGTCTGTAGGAGCACTGTCTTCATTCTGCTTAAAGTATCAATTCGAATAGAAGCAATTTTCAAGCTGGGCCATAACCTTGCCTCCCTGTCTCGTGCATCGTTTGGGAACAATACTCGTTCACAGCACATGACCTTCCTAGTCACGGTTATGAGATAAGGTTTTCCGGGCAGCAAACTGCAACATCTGCGATCTACAATTAGAATGTAACTCCTGTTCGAGAGTCTCTTAAAGAATGGTTCTATTTGTGTTGCAGGTGTGCCTAGCTGGTGACATGAAAGGTTATTTGAATTCCCTTCACAGGCTCCATGCAAACTAATACCCTGACACAGAAGTGTACCGCTTAGTGACCTCGCACAATTATTGGCACTAAGGAACACACTTTGGACTTTATTACTGATACATGCGTGTGTATAGGGCAAGTTCCATGTTGACTTAATGTATCCTTTACCCAACCTTTCATACTGGCCTGCCTGTATATATTTTTGGCAGTATTGAAACTGGAAAGTAGTTATCGGAATATTTATTATCCCATGTATTATCCATTCAATGACAGGTCGTTCTGACATTGTCAATTGTAATCTATCAAGTTTTTCAATGCTCAGAATTGTATAGTCAGCACCCTTCTGTGCCAAACTGATTTGTTTATCAGTAAGGTTAAAGATATTAAATAGTGACGTTGTGTTGATTAAACGCCAAGGCACACAGCCTGAACGCAGATTTTGTAACGTCCAGCCAAGCTGTACAATAGAACGCAATTGGGACTGACCGTGTTGTAACATCAGTAAGTCTTGCGATATTATATCGATTTCTGAAGACACAATACTGTCCAGTGAATATATTCTGGAGGACAGAGTCATTAACCCATTGTCCACCACAGAAAGTGATTTTTCCAAATTAAAACGGTCAATTTCCCGTACTTTTTCAGCTGTCTCAATTTGAGTTTCTTTCCAGGCTTCATTATAGGCTGCATATATAGAGGCCGCTATGAAACGTTTTTGACGCTGTTTGAGTGGTCCCATGATGAAATCACGCAAGTCAGCACCCTCTTGAAGTAAAGTTAGGTGTTGCTTAATTTCTGCCAGTGTGGATGTTTGTAGCCATTGAAGGCAGAGCTTGCCCACACTGTAAGTAGTTACTATCCGTGGATGTTGTCTTTGGGAATATCTAGGGTCTGGCCTGGTCAATGTGAACCCCTGTATTTTGTTCAGGAATCTGTCTTGACAGTTATTTGTGTCTGTGGGCCAGATCAACCATTGTTTCCAATCAGGATGTGTTCTGTTTTGGTTTAAAATATGGTTTACGTCTATCTCAACATCTATAGAGTTATTACTGTTCGTTGATGGCTTTGGAATAGACGGTTTGTTTAAATCTTTGATTTTGGCTAGGCCAAGACAGGTAGTTTGTTGAATAGTGTCATTCAAGAATATAATTTGTTCTGGGATCATGCAGGCTCTAAACAATGATTCTATACCTTGTACTTGCCAATCTTTTGTACCCCAAACAGTTTTTGCTTCAATGTTATTGTTCCAGAAATCAAAACCAAGGGGTCGATTCCGATCCGGTAAAATAATCCGGCGTACGAATCGTATCCGGAGCCGTTTCCGTACGACTCGTACAGACGCCGTACGACCGGACGATTCCGATCCCGATCGGCCGACCCGTACGCGATTCGTACGGTTCACGTCGATTCGTACGGAAAATCGCGCGCTCACCTACACACCGTACGGCGCGTACCCCCCATGATCGCAGGGGTACGCGGCGTACCCCTCTGGTCATGCGGGGTACGTGCCGTACACCCAGCGTACATGGGGTACGTGCCGTATGCCCACTGTACATGGGGTACGGTGCGTACCCCATGTACGCTGGGTGTACGGCGCGTACCCCGCATGACCACAGGGGTACGGCGCGTACCCCTGCGATCATGGGTGGTACGTGCCGTACCCGGGGGGGGGCCTTCCGCACCTGTTTCGGCGCGAACTCTGCGTTTACGACTGTTTTCGGCTCCCGTAGGAAAAGGGTCGTACGGCGCGTACCCGACACGGATCGTACTTGCTGGGTCGTAAAAACATGCCGCGATGTCGCGTACTGCGGGTTCCGAGTGAGATTCGTACGGAGATTTGAGTCGTACGGAGTCCTGTACGACTCGTACGGAGTTCGGCACCTAGTACGGATCGTACTTCATCGTACGTACGGGACGTCTACGGATACGATTCGTACGGGGAAAAAACTCTCCGTACGACCATTCGGAGCGCATTTTACCGGATCGGAATCGACACCCAAATGTACTCATTTGTTCAAAAAATGAATCTGAATATATCAATTTTGTGTTTGTAAGCATGGTCTTCATACCTGTCTTATTTGACAATTTGAAATAAAATGTTTCTGCATTACTTGTGTTAAACCCAGAAAAATATGAATATTTATCATGAAACGTTTTCGAACTGCCTTTTGGAGGAGTAGCACAATGTTCCCATTGGTTATAATTTAAAACATTTCTAGGTTGTGCAGATTTATGTAGATAATGGTTACCATAGTGGTTGTAGCAGAACATCTGATCATAATTAGACGAACCCTGCAAATAATCATGTTCTGTAAATTTAGCAGACATCACTAGGTCGGACATCATATCATTAATACTTTCAAAGTCCCAATCATCAGCAAATGTGCTTGGTTTTACAAAGTCACTTAACGAGATCTTAAATTGATGTGGATACTTCAGGATTTCGACCGGGCCATAGATTTCATGATCAGTATTGTCCCATGCTACCCCGCCGGGTATAGGATTGGCTGTGAAGTTTACTGAAGAAAGTTCTCTTTTCTCGATGTGTGAAGATGTGTGTGGTTTAAGGACCAAGTTGATTTTCTGGCTTGCTGTGTCCATTTTAGCATATTTTCCCTCAATGAAATGTCCCAAACATAGTACCATGATGAGCCAGAGTATGAGGACAAATGCACCTAATGCCACCCAAATTTCAATCCATGGAGAAATCAGATAAATTGCTTTCAGTTGTTGAAAAAGTTTCTTTGCTTTATCTTTAAAAGTTTTTGTTGATGGCTGTTTCTTAGATTCGCTCAGATTTTCAGAGGAATCATCGAAGTTGATGAAGTAGCCGGATGCCGTTCTGTCAATTGTTCCAATTGCTTCTGGATTTCTTTTTGCTTTTTGAATTTGCTGTGTTTCATCAGAATATTCTGTAGTTACATCATTGTAGGTCGGTGTTTCTTGACTAAATGTTTTTATTTGGGTTTTTAGAGGTGTAAGTTCCATTGCTTTGTTGCATAGTCCTTGTTGATTCACTGTAGATTTTTCAAATGTGATCAGTCTTTCAGTTTGAACCTCTGTGGATGTAGCAAACTTTGGTATTCTACTACTTCTTGGGAGTCCACTTGGCCTACTATTTGTTATCGGCCACATGATTGTGGTTTTACCAGGTCGATGGATACAACTCGGTTCTCCTTTTTACCAGCAAGGGGCAGTAGTACTAATGATCTTGTCCCGTTGACAGACAAGACAGGAACTGCTTTTCTGTAAGAAGGCCCAAATTCCTTCTTTACCGCGATCTTCTCTCTGACTAGATTCCCGACTTTTGGAATCCAGACAGGCCTTGCTGGGACAGGGGGTTTCTCTTCAGTGGTTGTTGGCTGTTGTTTCAACTTTATGTTGCTCAGGTCTTTTCTTGTTTCATTTAAGTCCTGTAAAATAGCCAAACGATCTTTGATATCAAAGCATTTATCTTTAACCACTGAAGTCTGACTATCAAGGTCCTGGATCAACATTCTAGTCCCGAACAATAGTTCGTACGGACTGAGTCCTTTCAGAGAATTTCTTGGCAGGTTATTTAGACTACGTTGGACACTTATTAGATGTTTGACCCACCCAGCTCCCGAACCTAATATCCTTTCCGTTATAGATTGCTCTATGCCTTGGTTTTTTCTTTACACCATCCCGTTTCCCTCAGGAAGGAAGTGACATGAGTTGCGCTATGCAATGCTCATTTGGCCTTCATTCTCCACAAGCTCGAGAGCTTAAATGAAAAATATTGGTCAGAACGTAGCATGCTCCTAGCGTATATGCCATTATAGACTCGCAAATCTTTTTATAACAGTTCAGACGTCAGCCGAGCGCTGGGGTCTACATTGTAAGTGAAAAATAGTCTTTATATGTTAATATGACGCAATATTTACACTGGGTTTTTTATTTTTTTGTTGATTTGATTCATTCTGGAGTGAAACGACATGGTAATATACCGTTTCTCTCGCCACTGCAATCTCTGTTGCAGTCCGGGCAGTTTTTTACAAAAATGTGATGATGCAGGCTCATGCCTGGCCACCAGTACACTGATTGTAATTCTTCCAGAGAATCTTTTAGCTTAAGGTGTCTAAGACCCTCACCCATATGTGCGTCTGCTATTAACAAGCCTCTCCTGTCCGTGTTTGGAATTACTCTATCCCCCACTCCAGGGATTCGAGCAAAAGGGACGGAGTTTGCATCGATTATGTATGTATAATTGAGTGGTAATTGATCGGTAGCGCTGAGCAGTCGCCTTTTGATGACGTTCTCACCGCCAGCACTGTTTCACCGTCAATGTATTGTACTGCACGCTTTTTTCTAGCTATGGAAGCCGAATTAGTTGCTACCGCTGTGGCTGTCTCAGCCAATGAATTCCCTGCAACGTGAACGCCATCACGCTGATGACTCAGTGAGTGTATCACGTGAGTCTTTGGTAGTTCTTTTTGTAAAAGAACTATTTGTTCCCAAAGCACTTTTTGCTTTATTGTTGCACCTGTGTCATCTTTGTAACCGTTTTGAATCCATTTCTGCAAATCGTTATTGTATGATTTGACGCAGTAATACGAATCGCACACTATAAGTGTCGGGAATTCGCGATCGGCATTATATAGCGCCATTTTTAATGCTATTATTTCAGTTTGTTTTTCTGAATTATTTTCCACTGAGTGTGTTTTTTGTCAATAGAGGTCTCAGTTTACCCCTGCGCCACACTTCTTTTACAATCTCGCATGTGGCGTTGTATGCTTGATCTCCCCAAACTGAGGGTTGAGCATGTCCGTCTGTATATATTACACAGGCGTACTGTCGTACGGGCAGAATGTCGATTGGCAGAGGGTATTCTCTTTCATATTCTAGATATTTTGATTCCTTTAATTCTGGATCAAAATAGTATTTTACTTTGTCCGTGGCAATGGAATTTACCCATTGTATCCATTCAGGATTTAATGCTGTTGTTGGTAAATTACATGGGGTTGTTAATGCTTCAAAGGCTGATTCTGCTGTTCTGACTGTGATACGTCTACCGTCTGCTTTGTCTTTTTCTCTTGCTACAGCCGTTTGAACCGCATGAACAATGTTTTCCTTAATACTGAACTTCTTTTCAGCTTCTGTGTATAAGTGTGATTTGTATGCAATTGGTACCTTTTCTCCCTCATTAGAGGTCAGATATGTGAATCCGCATCTTCCTGGGATGACTCGAATCACAAGGTTGCGTGTGTTATCACGTGTTTGCAATTTTGTTTTAATTAACATGTCTGTTTGCAAAGATCTCAAAATTTCTGTGTGTTTTTGAGTCCAATTGTTTCTTTTAAAATCTGGTTTTATTAGATCATAGAGAGGTTTAACTCTCTCTGCATAATTTATAATGTAAGTTCTTCCGAAATTTAGGAAGCCTAGAATTGATTGTAGATTTTTTAGTGTTCTAGGTGCTTGGATTACAGCACATTTCTCTAGGAAATTGTCAGCCAGGCTTTTGCCTTCACTTGATAGTTCATATCCTAAAAACAGGACAGTTAAATGGGCAATTCTTGACTTTTTAAAGTTGAATTTGTAACCCTCTGCTGCGAACCCAAGTATTATGGTGTTCACTCTCTTCAAGTGAGTATCCAAGTCATCGTCTGTTAGATAGATGTCATCGGCGTAAGATAATGCTTCATTATCATATATTTGCAGTAACTCTGTTACTCTTGCTGAGAATAATCCTGGGCTGTTCTTGAACCCCTGGGGCAAACGACAGAATTTTTTTTGCGCGCCATTTATTGAGAACGCGGTCAAATATCTGCTCTCTGGTGCTATATTTTGACAAAAGAATCCATTAGAGATGTCTAATGTTGTTTTGTATTTTTTGCGCACTATGTTATTCATTAGTGCAGCACTATGCGAGTTTTGTACTGCAAAGGTTTTGCAACATGAGTTAAGGTGTCTGTAGTCCAAAACAAGACGATATGAATTATCTGGTTTGGAGACAGGAAACAAAGGATTGTTCATTTGCGAGGTGCAAGTTTCAATCTCCCCCTGGTATTCAAGTTGATCTAGGATCTCTTTTACCTGTTTTTTTGCTTCTTGCTTAATTGGGTACTGCCTCTGTGCAGTAGGTTGTGATTTTAACTGGATTTTGTGAGGAGGAGAGTCCTCATCCCATCCCACATGGTTTTTATATAATGCAGGAGCTTGGGCTACTGCCCACTTTCTTGCTAGTTTTTATGAATTGGAATATGATTAGAGAAGGCAGGCATAATTATTTCTTCGCCATGAGGGCACTCCCTGACAAACTCTGGTGGCCAGTCTCTTTCAGCTAGAAGGATGTCATAGCCCTTGGAGAGATTATCCCAAAAGAGACCCCTTATTTTTCTAGTCTTATCCCCCTCTATACGCAATGTTATTTCATATATTTTGTGAGGTTTGCTAACTCTGGTATCCGCAGTTTCCACCTGAATGTATTCATTCGTGTCCACTGTCTCCAGATGATTTGTAAGGATCTTGCGAGCTATGCTCACTTCTGCTGCGCTGTCTAGCATTGTCTGAGCCCATTCTCCGTTTTTCAGCTGTGTCCTCAGTATTCTCGGCATGGTTGATTACTTTAATACTGGCTAGTGGAGAAGTGTGGCTCAGGGGTTAGAGACGGCAGACCTGGAAGCTGAGATCGGTCCTGGACCAGGGTTCAATTCCCCGCCACGGCGGGTCTTGGGCTAAAAAATTCCACGGACTCGATAATTCTCGCTTCGGTGCCTACTCGACTCACGGGTTCACACTCTGCGACTCTGGGCAATAGCTTGCTTAATCTCCACTACAGCCCCTCGCGGCGGGATGCCTGGCTTTCACCTTGTAGATACCCTGCCGGGGTTATCTCACAGGGGAATACCAGGACGGGTTCCCTAAGCAAGCGCCGTGAGACCCCTTTGCGGGGGTGATACGTGCGCTATATAAGTAACCACGTTTACGTTTTACGTTTACGTTTACCTTCTTCTTTGGAAACTGTAATTTTTTATTTGGATGAGCAGGTTCCTTGTCTTTGGACTTGACGTGCTCTTCCCTGTGTTCTGATCGTCCTCTTCTTTCCGATTTCTGCGAGGAAGTCTGAAAAGATTGAGAGGGACGTGTATCAATATCTTGATATCTATCAGGTTTCTTTATATTATCCCTATTTCTAAGGTTGTATTTTTTCACAGAGGGCTCGTTTCTGGGGAGACTTGCGTCCTTGGTCCGGAGATCTTTCTCTCCGCCGAGGAGACCTTCCTCTGGATTGGAATCTTTTTTCTTTAGGATTGGATTGTTTATTTCCATCCCAGCTCTTCTTTTGAGTGTTTAGATTATTTTTAATAAATACCTTTTCAGGACTTTCAATTAGTTGGGGTTTCACCGGTATTTCACCCAAACTATCTCTTCCTAGTTCCTCATAGGACTTTTCTATGATTCTGGCAATTTCAGATGGTTGGTCTGCTATATTTGTCTCTTTCAACCTTTGGCGGATCGCCACATTTGCTGCTTCTCCTTTTATGTTGGCTAGTAATATTGCAGAGACCTGCTTGAAGTCTTTTAGTAGTTTCATACCAAGAGTTAAAGCAGGTTCTGGACCGTATTCATTTTGAATCTGTTTTAACACATCTGGTATTACTGACATGGATGGAACACCATGTGTTTTTGTGTAAATGGAAGCAAAGACTGTACCCCAAGTGTCACAGTCCTCCACATGTGGTGCGATTCCCATTGGAAGACAGATAGTCAGAATCCTGTGTTTCTCAACAGAGGTGGTATCCGGGAACACTGCCTCTATTTGAGTAATTTTTTGTGCTAACCAGAATGGAATTTGTTCCCGTTTTGCGGGTACTTTACCTAGACAGGACTGTATGTTCTGTGGTGTAATTTTATTTATGTTCCCCTGGTGAGGGGTTAGCTGTGGATTTTTAATAGCTGGTTGGACTGTTGAAGTCCGCATTACATATTGGACTAATTGTCTATGTATTTTAATTAATTGTTTTAGCTGTGCTAAAAGATCTGGTGCAGGCATTTCTTCAATGTCTGGATGTGGTGTGTATCCGGCTAGGACCGGCCACGTTGCTCCTGGTCTACCTAGTGGACCAAGCCTGGTGATGTGATTATTATGTTTTAGGGCGCCATTAAACAAGAGCAGGTGCTCTTGGTATTTGAGTGGTATTTCCACCTCCTCGAAAGGAGTGTACTCATTAGGAGGTTCCTCTATTTTGTAATAGTGGAAGTCCTTTGTTACAGCGTTTGCTGCTGGAAAGTTTATCCATGAATAGAATACCTCTGTCTGCCGATATTCGTGTGCCTCAATTATGAATATGACTGTACCACCTCTCGATGTCAGCCCATTTTCTATAAGTTTTAAAGTTATAGATTTTCTTATGTTGACCGGGATTAGTATTGCATCCGGGTCTTGGTGTAGGAGACTATTGTCATCCGCTAGGAGTTGAGCTGCTACTCTAATTGTCTCCCTTTCTTCTTCACTTTCTGTCATTTTACCGACTAGAAGGTTATTTTGGTTATTTGCAGATCAGGTTTCTATGGAAACAACGATTAGATGCACAATATTTTGGAACAGTGTATCCTTCAACGTTGAATAAACCAAGTACCATACATAGGAGTCTCCTCCTACGAAGTTTGGCGGATATAACCTTTCACCCACTCCAGACGTCTTTGGAGTATTATGGGAAAAAAGGGCTCTGTGTGAAAAAGCACGACTGAGTTACTCTAATGTCTTGCGTTAGTTTTATCGCCTATCCAAACCGTTGGGCGCCATGTAGTGTAGTTCCTATTATCCCAATAGGCTCTGCGCATTGGAATAATATCTTCAATAGTATAGACCTAGGACAGAGGTTAGCTAGGTCTTCTACTGACGATATTAGACTTAAAGTTTAATGTTTGCCAGCTAGCTCAGAGTTCACTAGAAACTTTCTCGAATAGACAAGGAGGAGTTTAACCTCCCTGGATAGACAAGAAGGGATTTAGTTTCTGACAACCATAGAACATGACAACTTTGCTCTCCCCTAATCAAGAGTGTATCTCTAGAGTCGTGTGAAAACAAAAGACAACTTATTTTACTCAGTCAGTTCAGTGCATTCTTAGTTTCACCAGATTGTAGAGAAAAGGAAGAGACGGGCGTGTTCAATAAAAGATGTTACTTATTGATCAGTCTCTTTTCTCGTACAAGAGAAATGAATCGCTATTATTGCAATACTTATAGTTAAGTAAAGTGCATACAGTAAAAACAGAATTATAGAATAATACTGTAAAAGCATTGATATGGTTTCTTAGCCATATGATACTTTAAAATAGATAAAATAGATACATACATATATACATTTGACTAATCGTACTCAACTGGTGCTTCTAACTACGCCTACCCCGGTGTACCTGACCTAAGCCTAATACGTGGGAGGGGAGTAGATAAGTAGCAGTTTAAGTTAAGTTCGCTTGGCCAAGGGTCTGCTTCGAGAATTCTCTTCAAGGGGTTACTCAGTTCTGTACCTGGGATTTAGAAGGCTGGAGGGCTGGTATCTCTATCTCAGGTCTTGATATTCCAGCTGCCTGCGAGGGCGGCTTGGAAGCCCCGGAGCTGGATTTCTCGGCAGGAGAAAAGGCAGTGTCTCCTTCTCAGCGCGCCAGAAAGGAGCGGCAGCGTCTGTGGGCCTCGCTGTCAGCTGGGCTCCTCGGCAAGTCTCGCTGCTCCAATCTCGTCACCACCGCGTGTGTTTGCTTAAGGCAATGTCGGTAATATTTATACCTGAAAGGTGCCGAGATTGACGTAAGGATGGGCATAAATACGTCAATAAGGATGTCATACGAACTGATCGTTCGCACATTCTTTACTGAAGTTCTCGGTGAAATCAAAACAATGGCTGCGGGGATTTCCCAGGTCGCTGTAGGTTTGATTTGTTTTGAGAACTCCGTATGCCTATTAGGGGGCTGGAGAAATAGTGCTCGCCTAATGAGATGGCACGCGCTATGACCTAATCAGATAACGTGCGTCTGTGCCGTTGTATGGTTAATCAGATAACGGGTTTTTGTGCAGTTGAATGGCTGCTAGTTAATTATTAACCAGACAAGGGTCAGAATTAGGGGGATCGATACAGTACCCATAGTAAATACATCACACTACCTGGAGGCAGGGCTGGCGCTAGGCATGGGCAGTGTGGGCAGCTGCCCAGGGCCTGGCACTCTGCCTGCCAGGATGGGGCCCCCCACAATGGCAATTAACACCCCACTAGTCCTCGTGTATGTCTGCCGATCAGAGTGAAAGAAATGCTTCACAAACGGGCTCATGGGAGGGGGCCCCCCCTCCTGGAGCCTCTAAGGGATGGTGTGGGAAGGCCTAGGGGAGGGTACACCTCTCAGGCAGCCAGTTCAGAGACATTGTCAGCACTTTAGCCCACACAGGTTTAACTCAGCCCCCAAGCAATTCTCACACCTTCAGTTCGAAATGGGCTGTACAAGAGTTGCTTGGGGTGGCTGAGAAGAGGAGTTGCGGCCCAAGTGGAGTCTGCACAAAGCAGCTTCCCCGAGATCAGAAGGTGTCACTAATGTAGATTTCAGGGGCCTCCCACATTCCCTTTTGCCCAGGGCCCCGAAAATCCTTGGACCGGCCCTGCCTGTTGGCACTGCAATACGTGGTTGATGGGTGGATTGGAAAACGAAATGTGTACGGCGGCTTTGTGTTCATAAATGTGGTCTTTTGAAACCATCCTGCTTACGTTTTGTAAGCATATAAGCAGTGGACATTGAAATGGGTCCTTTCTGGGCCCTGTAGTTATGTCCTTAACTTTTCAGGCAAAAATACTTGTTTATTTCTGAATAATGACTGTAAAAGCGTTAAGTTCACCATGTTCCTGCTTACATTTTACATGCTTTGTTAAATCTTTCATTCCTTATGAGTGTTTGCTTTTTCCAGGATGTTGTTACCTTTTCTTTTAGGCAGCATATTGCTCTTGCCTAGTGTGTAATTTGAATTGAGTCGCATCCAGTTATTTATAGCAGGTCAAATTGGATTGTAGCTGAAGGCAGTATGAGTTTGTCTCAGTGGGGCAGTATGGTTAATGTTATGTTAATGTTAAATGGGGTTCTGTAGAGCGCTCAGCTACTCAAACAGAGTGTCCCGGCGCTGTCAGACCCAAAGAGGCACAGAACGAAAGACGCAGATGGAATTACTGGCAAAACAGCCAGGTCTTGAGCTCTTTTCTAAATGACAGTAGATTGTCCATCTTCCTTAGTGACACTGGTAAGGCATTCCAGGCCTTAGGCGCCAGATGTTTAAAGGAGCGACCTCCGGTTCGGGCACGTCGGATAGCCGGGGTCGTGACCAGTGCCAATGAAGCTGAGCGTTGGGCTCTGGCAGGATGGTGAAAGCCAATCCTGTTTCTCAGATAGCGAGCACCCTTACCATGCAAAGCTTTGAACGCGAGAGTAAGGGTTTTAAAAACAATACGCTTTCGAATGGGCAACCAGTGAAGGGATTTCAGGAGCCCCGTGGCGTGGGATCTCCGGCCGAGACCAAATATTGCCCGCGCCGCAGAGTTCTGCACCACCTGCAGGCGGGACAGAAGATAGTCAGGGAGGCCGAGATAGAGCAGGTTCGCGTAATCCAATCTGGATCCTATCAGGGCTTGAACAATCGTCCTCCTATGAGAAATAGATAGGAGTGGAAGAAATTTCTTCAACATTTTGAGCAAGCCAAAACATTGCTCAACCAAGCCCAGAATCTGAGGTTTGGAGGTGAGCCCATTATCCATCTTCACTCCCAGATTTTTTGCAACTGAAGTGTCCGCGGCCGGAGGAAACATATCTGCCGGCCACCACGATTTCAAGTCAGGGTCCGGAAGACAGCCAAAAAAAGGACCTCCGATTTATCGGAGTTACACTTCAATTGGTTTAGTTGGAACCAAGCAAAGATGGTATCCAGGCAGTTCTTAATCCGTTCTCCATTAAAATCTATGTTCTTTCCACAGGTGAAGAGGAGCTGTGTGTCATCGGCATAAGAGACAATCTGGGCACCACAAGACTGAGCCAGCGACGCCAAAGGGGACATATAGATATTACAAAGAGTAGGGCTCAGAATAGATCCCTGGGGAACTCCCACCTCCAGAGGCGGCACCGCGGCTGAGTACGGAGGGGCCCAGACTGTCTGTTGGCGGTCCGAAAGAAAGGACTCAAACCATCTGAACACCGTCCCCTCCACCCCAATCTCCGAGAGTATTGCTAGGAGACGGTTGTGAGGGACGGTATCAAACGCCGCCGAGAGGTCTAGCATCACCAGCAGTGCCTTTCCCCCACCGTCAAGAACCTCCTTGATGGCCTCCGATACCTCCAACAGTGCCATTTCAGTGCTCATATTGGCCCTGAATCCCGACTGAGTCTTGTGAAGGACACCATGAGTCTCTACAAAGTCCGAAAGAGCAGCTTGAACATGCTTTTCCACGACCTTGGCCAAGACTGGGAGCAGGGAGATGGGTCGGTAATTAGCATGGCTCTTCGGGTCAAGAGTCGTTTTTTTCAAAAGAGGTAAAACCAGTGCCTGTTTCAATGCCTGCGGCACCACCCCCACCTCGAGTGAGTGATTTAAAATAGGATTATTGATTGGGTTAATGGCCTGCGCAATTTTGGTTAAGAACTTAGCGGGACAGGGGTCCAACGGGGAACCAGATTTCATCTTAGATACGAAATCCAGCAAAGTCTTAGGATCGATGGGCGGAAACTCAGACAGCATGGATCTATCCACTCCAGTTGGAAAAGAGAAAGGGGCGACATTATTGACCTCCCCAGGAGCAGCCAGCATAAACGAGGTCTGAATGTTATGAATTTTATTGACGAAAAAGCCGGCTAATTCAGAGACCCATGGCTCCGAAAAGGAGCACTTGGTTGTCATCGAGGCCGGAGAAGTAAATTCCTTCATGATCGTGAAGATTTCTTTGCTAGTATTAGTTGCCTCATCAATCCTTCTGGCAAAGTAAGCCTTCTTTTCCAGGTAGATTTCTTTATGATAGGCATTAACACACTGTCTGTAAGCTACTTTGCAAGACTCTTCATAATTCGATCGCCATGCTCTTTCAGCCTTCTTGTAATGCCTCCGACTGATGTTAAGTGCCGGCGTAAAGCACGGCGCTGAGGCCCGTGATGAGTTCTTATGCCCCACTAGGGGAGGTGTTAATTCATCGAGACATTGCACCAGCCATATTCGAAAGCGCTCTAAATCATCCTCTAGGCTGCCCCTGAGCTCACACGGATGTGCCTTTAGGTGCTGCGTCACCATATCAACCGATATCCGACCCAAAGCCCGCGGGGGTTGAGATTGATGGCCAGGACCCCTCCTCGTGTTCCTGGATTTACCCAAAATATCAAAACACACCAGCATGTGATCAGACCACAGCACTGGCTTAGGCACTGCTGTTACAATAGGGACAGTAGAGAATATTTGATCAAGGGTGTGGCCCTTGTTGTGGGTAGGGGACACAAGATAGGGCAATAAGCCTAATGGTTTGGTAGTGTCAGATAATTTCATGGTATCAGCTGCATCTGCCTGATCCATATGAATGTTAAAGTTGCCCAACAGTAGGCAGTGTTTAAACTTTACACTCTGAGATGATATTGCAGTATGCAGCTCCTCATGAAAGGCCCCGATAGGACCTGGGGGTCTGTAAACGAGCAGTCCTGCACAGGATTGGTAAGGTGAGAGAGTCAGGCAGAAGCCCAAAGCCTCTGCCCCATAAATATCATCCGTCGGGACAGCGGAGCATTTGTATCGCCTATCTATCACCAGGGCCACTCCTCCACCTCTGCCAACTCACCTATCTTTCCTAATCATAAAATAATTCGGGGGAAGGGCGTTGGCAGTGTCCGGGCCGGAAAGCTCACCCAACCAAGTCTCCGTCAGAAAAAGGCATACGGGTTGGCAGTCTGATAAAAGGTTGAAAAGGTTCAGGGCATGTTTGCTCACGGACCGCGTATTCAGCAGCGCGCATGTAAAGTTGCTGTCAGGGGATCCCCTACCACTCTCCATTGCACACTGGAGGTCCCGTTCCATAGGGGCTCTATAAATTAAACCCTTATTTGGAATCCACCCACATTTAGGGCAGTGAATGTTGCTCTTGGAGCAGTGGTATCTACCTAAACACCCTCCATTAAAATTTCCTCTTAAGCCTAAGAGGCAAGCTGAGGAATACCTGAGTATATTCCCCGAGGAGTGTACCCAAGGAGCATCAGCCCGACTACCACCGTCCGCCTCCGGGACGCGGACGGGCGCAGACGGGCTTTCCTTAGGTGCTCCTTCGGCGCGGGGTAGGCGCGTCCGCTGGGCGTGGGCATCCCCGTCTGGATTTATAATGCCCGCCCTCGGGAAGCAGAAAGCCTAGTCTGCTGACTAGCAAGCCTGCCTCTCCAAGATGTCCGCCAGACTAGTACACTGCCTCCCAGTCCCACAAAGCCCCTCAGCTCCTAATCGGCTGAGAGGGGCAGTGGTGTTCAGTGATGGAGCAGATGTAGCACTGGGGGAAGAGCTGCTAAATTTAGAACTGGGGAACCAGGTTCAGCCTTCATCAACAGTCCCCCAGACCACTCTCCTGAGGGAGCACATTCCCATGCCAGACCTTAGAAGGCACCAGAAAAGCCCTGGTGTGTTAGCACCAGCAGGTGGACCCTAGCAGTGGCAAGTGTGGGTTCACCTTGAAGGCTTGCCCACCACAATCCATACTGAAGTTCACCTCCAGTCTTGCGGGCAGGCCTACGAAGTAGCAGACCCTAGAGCAACAGTTACTCTGTCACTGAGGTCACAGGACCCCTGAGAAGAGCTGGCTCTAGGGCGGTGCGACTGGTGTGACTGCAACGGGCGCTGACTTTGAGTGGGGGCGTCGTATATTATGGTTTTAAAAGCACTTGCTGCCTCCTTCCTGGCCGCCAGCTATTTTCAGCAATAATAAAAATGTCATGATAACTCTGATGAATAAACTTCTTCCTAGAGCGAGATCGGAGATTTGTCTAGTGGAAGTTTTGACTCATGGAAAGATAGTGCAGAGGGTTAATGTGCCTGCTGCAAAGAAAATGTACCAGGCCCATCACAAACTCCACATATTGTAAATAGGTCAGTGGGTTACTGCTTTTGTCAGTGAGATCCTTTTGCTACTTGCAGTTTATAAGTTAAAATCCTAACAAAGAACCGTGAGCTATTAACTTTCATCTAAGAGCTGCATACAAACTGCAAGGTATAAACTAGAGCGTTATGTTTTTTTTCCCTAAGCCTTTGATTATCCTAATGTTGCAAAAAGTGTTATTTTTGATACAAATCAATAATGATTTTTAAAGAGAACCCCCAATCATGGTATTAAGTTTTAAATTCTGAGTTTGTGTTTATCCAGGCCAATCACTATTAAACTATACTGTCTACTAGTATGGTTATCATGTGACTCCTACACCTTGTAGTCCTTTGTCTTATGTAACATTTCCTATACAGTCATTTACACACGTAAAATTGATTGTCTCTGTGTATTGCTGACGACAGAAACTCCATGGCTCGGAAACAAATGGCTCGTGCTTCCACTTTTAAGCATTTTTGGGACATTCTGTGATTAAAATAAATTCACAAAGTGGAATATGTTTCTAATGTCAATAGCTCATATTAATCGTTAAATAATCATGTGTATCCATTGGTTGAATTACATAACATAATAAGCTGTAACTGGTCAGTGAAATGCCACACAAATACTAAAGATTGGGATGTTTTGCGCATCCTGGCCACACCTCTAACTCCGCCCACTGATCCAATCCTCAGGTTATTCCCGCCCTCTGATTCTCCGCCCACAGTTCCCCTACTTTTTTTTCCCCACTTCGACCACTGAGGGCCCGATTCACAGAATGAACTTAAGACTGAATCCTAAACTTACTACTATTTGGTATTCACAGAATGCACTCAATACTTTCGGGATTCACAGATTGAACTTACTACTTTCGAGATTCACAGAATGAACTTAATACTTTCGGTATTCACAGAATAGATTTAAGACTACTAACTTTACGTCCGCACTCAGGCCGGAAATTCTGGCCCGGAAGCGGGGTTTCCAGCTTGGGGGCGGAGCTTCCTGCCCGGAGGCGGAGCTTGCGGCTTGGAGGCGGAGCTTGCGGCTTAAACGTGGGGATTTAGCCATGGCTGAAATCTCCACCTCCTAAATCTCCCCACCGGCCCGAGTGCGGACGTAAAGTTAGTAGTCTTAAATCTATTCTGTGAATACCGAAAGTAGTAAGTTCATTCTGTGAATCCCGAAAGTAGTAAGTGCATAGTGCCAATATTGGCGCGCGCACCATCCCCCCCTCACATTACCAGAAACCCATCAAAATAATTGGACAAGACAACTTGTTGTTGGGAAAAAGTGGTCGCAGGTTTATTAGCATATCATTGCTAAAACATGGTGGGTTAACTTACAGATGATCCAAGGCAAGCCGCCCCTCACAGCTTGCCACCTGATAGGCCAAGTAGCCCGCGGCCTTGGCCTTGCGGTGCTTAGCGGTTGATGGTGAGAGGGTAGCCCCTCACCTGTCCGGTGAAACATTGGTCCACCCTCTAGCCCACGCCCCCCCCTACGAGGGGCGGAGCGTTCAAGCAAACCCCGGTTGTCCAGGTAACCAACCGCCCGTAGGATAACGGGGCGCCGTCGCACCCCCAGGGTCCACCGCACGGATCTCCCAGGGATAATAGGCCTCAGCACCCTTTGTGCTTCTGCATAGGGTACTCCTAAGTACCTTTCGCCTCTGGATCATCATGTAATTCCTCCACAGCCCTGGATGTGGCGACCGTCACAGGCAGGGCCCCCCACCATATCTACCTCCTATGTGCAGCCTGAAGAGCTTAGTGCCTCCTGAATGTCCAGCAGAAATAAGTCCATGCCTACGTTGGACAAGTGGACGCCTTCTTCGTCCAGGCAACCAGGGGCTTTGGCATGGAGTTCCCCGTGTCGGATAAAACCAAAGCCCATCAGCTCAGCGAATTTACGCATAGCGCAGTTTACTTTTCTTCGCGCCCCTTCCACTGCTTGCCCAGAGCGAGCACCTGCCCAACACCGGCGTGGTGTGATTTCCGACCACCAAAGATCACAAGGACCCAATAAGTTGCTAATTTTGATGATGTTTACTTTCATGTCCCTTAAAAGAAATCTTTTCCCCAGGCAAGGTAGGTCGTTCCCTCCCACGTGTAGGATGAGCACGTCTGGGGGCTGAGCGTTCCCTTGTAATTCACGTGTCAGCAAACGAAGCACCCCGCTCCATCGTAAGCCAGTGACTCCTTGCCAAAGAAAACGAGTTCTGTTAAACCCATGCTTCCACTTTCTCTTTTCTGCCCACTGGGCCAACCTGGAAACCCCCTCGTGTCCCATCACCCAGACCGTTGTTCCTGGTAAATGAAGAGAAGTTTTGTATGTAACTATTTATTAAACACACCAAATCACACAGTTCAGATTACCACACTTTAAACAAAACAGCAAAACAAAATACAGGTGCATGGCCCCGGGCGCCTCCTTATATAACTTCTGTTCCAAGACCCAATGGCCACATATCCACAGTTGCATGTGCTCCAGCCCATTATCTGTTACTCTCTGGTCTTATGTATCTCTTGTAACAGTCAGAAGACCATCTCCCCAATTGCTTGATGCCTTCCACCTGTACCCCTTCTGCGGCTGCAGTCGTGGCTGCGCCTATGCGGAATGAATGGGAACTGTACTTTTTGCCCACCTTCGAGACACCTGCTGCAGCCAAGCATGCGTGCATTACCTGTTCTACCTGGAATTTGGTCAAGGGCGTGCCATCTGCGTGTAAGAGGAGGTACCCCAACCCATGAGGACGCATGGCCAGGTAATCCGACAGGAGGCTTACGGGGCAAAATTTTGGCGCGCCAAGGCTTTGTAGCCACAGTTCTATCCCCCTCTGATCAGTCTTTGATTGGCGCAGAGTAATAATGAGTGTGTCCCCCAAAACCCGCACATCCGCCAGAGCCAATGCTACCCCTGAAACGTCATGTTTAGATTTGGCAACCAGTTCAGAGATCCTGAACGCGCCGAAGAAGGCAAGGCTAAAAGCAGCTGCGAACAACGCAGCCTCGTAAGTGGACAAAGTGATCTGAGGCAAGCACAGGATCATCTTTTGCAGAGTAGCAAAATCAATAGGCGATCTGTTATCCGGCACCTTGTGTTCCTTCCTAGCCCACCCTTTCAATGCTGCCCTGGTCACAAATGCCCTGGTAGGGTCCGCCTGGCCTAATAGCTTGGCTTTATGACTAATGGCCGCTATGTGCCCAGAGATCCAAGAGTGGCTCTTATTATTGTCTTTGGCCCACAAAGTGAATGCCTGGACTTTCAATTCTGCGGCATTCCCATCAACCTCCCAATGTCCGACAGTAGCACAAAACTTTTTCACACAGGCCTTGTATCGATTGACAGTGTTCTGTGCCAGAGACATCTCCCCCAGAGCCCTCATCCTTTTCACCACTTCAGCAGGTACCAGAGGTGCGCGGGGAAAGGGGTGCCTTCCTCTCTCGCTCTCGGCCAGGCTTCTCGGAACCGTTGCCACTGAAAACGAGAGAGAGCGTCAGCATCGATGTTCTTGATGCCCTGAATGTGGCGCGACCTGCATTCAACATTGTTATACAAGCAAGTGCGCACCAGTTCGCGCAGCAAACAGAGAACCAGGGGGCAAGAGGCAGGGTGGGAGTTGATGGCCTGTACCACTGCTAGATTATCCGACCACAGCAGGACCCTTTTGGCGGACAAGATGGTGGGCCAAAGGTGGAAGGCCACCACAATGGGGAAGAGCTCCAGTACTGTGATCTTAGCAGTCACCTTCTTCTTGACCCATGCGTTGGGCCACTTCTCTGCGCACCACTCCCTGTCTAAAATGGCCCCAAAACCGCACCTGCCCGAAGCGTCCGTGAACAGAGAAAGATCAGGGCTGCCCGCCCACGGAGCCCTCCAAATCACTGCCCCATTGAAATTGCGCAGGAACTCCGCCCACATGGCCAAATCATGCTGGATTCCCTTGCTAAGCTTCACCATGTGGTGTTTGCTGGCCATGTTTGCAGTGGCCCTGGCAAGTCTTCTGGCAAAGACCCTGCCTGCTGGAATGATTCTAGCAGCAAAGTTGAGCAGGCCTAGGATGCCCTGGATGCAGCCCTAGGATGCCCTGGATGCAGCCCAGGGAAGCTTTGCAAGTCCTACCAACGCATGAATCTTACTAGACAGGTCACGCACCTTCTCCTCCGGTAATCTGCATTCCCCTGCCACGGTGTCAATCTCTATACCCAGAAAGGTAAGAATTTGAGCTGGCCCCACTGTCTTACCCGGGGCCAGGGGGACCCCCAGGTGATCTGCAGGATGGACGAAATCTGCCAGGCCCTGTGAGCACCGCTGTGTCCCCTCGCTCCCGATGAACAAAAAGTCATCCAAGTAATGAGTCACCCCTTCTACACCGAATGTGTCTTGGAGTGCCCATTGCAAGAAACAACTGAATGCTTCGAAGTACGCACAGGACACAGCACAACCCATGGGCATACATTTGTCAAAGTAGAACAATCCGTCCAGCTTGAAACCTAGCAGGTGATAGCTGCTCGGGTGGACTGGTAGTAACCTGAAAGCTGATTCGATGTCAGCCTTAGCTAACCAGGCCCCTCTGCCCACTCTCCTGACCAGATCCAATGCTACATCTAGCGTGGCATAAGACACTGAGCATGCATCCTCATCTAACCCATCGTTGACCGAAGCCCCTTTAGGGTAGGAGAGGTGGTGAATCAGTCTAAAGGCACCTGGTTCTTTTTTAGGCACAACCCCCAAGGGAGATACAACAAAGTTCTCTAAAGGTGGGTGCAAAAACGGACCTCCTACCCTGCCCAGTGCTCTCTCTTTCTCAACCTTTGCCCTAACCACTTCTGGCTGATCCCTTGCAGATTTCAGGTTCTCAGCATCCCTGTTGCCCAGGGGACCGGAGTAAGGGATCCTAAAACCCTCGTGGAAACCGGTTAACAACAAGCGTCTGTCTGCCTCTAAGGGGTACCGCCTCAGTAAAGGGGTAATGTTGTCAATGCTCACCGGGGACCCTCCCAGGGGCACCGTCCGGTGCGTACTTGGAGGGGGAGAAGCAGAGGCTGTGGCAAGAGGGCGCCCAGAAGGCTCACTGAAAGGCAACGAGGGGGAGAAGAGAGCGTGAGTGGAGAAATCAACACCGGGGGCCTGAGACCTGACTCAAACTTACTGACCACCCTTGCTCGCTGGCTGGGAGCTCTGCTTAGATTGGCAAGAGGCTGAGATTGCGGGGTGGGGCCCCCCGCAGGTGTTACAGGCGTGGACAAACTTACATGTCTTTCCCCAGGAGCAAGACCCATTATTGAACAAACGGCAGGTGCCGGGGGGAGAACGCTTGAAGCCACCTCTGGCACCGCCTCCTCTGCGGCCCCCTCGAAAGGAATGCTTACCCTTGCCCCGAAAAAAGGAAGTTCCCCCTGCATAAGCCTGTCCACTGGTACTGCTGCTAGCTGGACCCGCAGGAAGCTGGCCACGTGCTCCCATGTGCTCCATCCAGAGTTGTACCTCCTTCTGATCCCAGTTTAACTCTGGGCACTGAGACATTTTCCCACGAAACTCCCTATCATAGTTGATCCACCCATTACCACCCCATTTCAAGGCCTCGTTATGGATGATCCTGGAGTATTGAACAAGGCCTGGGCCCTGCTCAGGGAAACATTCCATAGTAACAGACGCTAGGATAGAGAAAGCTTCTAGCCAATTACCAATGTTCTTCTCAGGCCATGGCTGGTACTTGACCTTCTTCTCCTCTTCCTTAAACCCAAGCTTTCTAGCGTCCAAGCCTTCCTGCCCTAACATGAGAAGGGTGAAAATGTCGATGAACTCCCGTCTCCAGATGGCCTCTTTAGCGGCCTGGGGTACCTGCCAAGCCAGAGAGCATCGCCCCGAGAGGAGTGGAGCATTGGAGATCGCGGGGACAGGAGTAGGCACGGGAACGGGCAAAGAGCTGGCCGCTGGTGGAGCATTGGAGATCGCGGGGACAGGAGTAGGCACGGGAACGGGCAAAGAGCTGGCCGCTGGTGGAGCATTGGAGATCGCAGGGACAGGAGTAGGCACGGGCAATGGCAAAGAGCTGCCGGCTGGAGGACCCCCCGAAGCGGCGCTAGCAGAAGCGGAGGGGGAGCTAGAAACCAATGCAGTGGGCGCAGCAAGGGAAGCGGGGGAGCTCGCCGGCGGCGGGCCACTAGGGGCCCCAAGAGATATCGTAGGAGCCACAGATGGTGAAACAACATTGACTGAATCCCCCTGCTTAGCAGCTTGTACTGAAGACCAAACAGTGGAGGCTGCCAGAACAGCACTCCCGCTAACCATGCCACTACCCCCAGCTGTCGCGGCGCTAAGGCCAGGTGCCACCCTTTGAAAACGCTCCCTGAACCTGTTCAATGAGTCCAAAACTTTTGTCAGGTCGTCTTTGGTAGCAAAATTACCTTGCGACCCCAGAGTGTCCTTGGGGGGGGCGGGAGGCGGTGGAGTAGCACTTGTCCCCGGCGACGGGACCTCCTTGGGGGTCGCCACAGACTTGCTACGAGTCAGCGGCAAAGCGTCCATGGGGAAATCCCTAACCGTGGGTTTTCTGATCCGCTTGGGCCTGGAAGGAGCGGCATCAGTATTGTTCGAGTTGTCGGCCGAAGGGGATTCTGCCGGGCACCCCGAATCCTCTGGCTCTGGCATGCTCATCAAGTTCTGAGCCCAAGCCAGGCCCTTCAGTTTTGCCATTTCAAAAAAGTTAGCCCACACTGCGTCTTGGGAGGTCCCTGGCAACGAGTCCTCCACCTGGGTAACTTCTTGGAAGAGGGGAGGGGAACTCTGGCTGTCCATTCTGCTTTCACAACACTTGCACTGAATCTGGGGATAAAAATCAATTGGATCAGCCACAGATACACCATAGGTGAAAGAGCCTGTCCCTCGTGAACATCACAGGTGCGTAACCCTCACCCTCCATACTTACATCCCAGTGATGCGACAAGAGGACCCCAAGTTTCGAGCGATACGAAGTATTCCGAGCGTGCGAGTGAGAAGTGACTATGGAGGGAAAAGGCGGACGTTAGTTGTAGTGCTTGTAGAAGGCAATTTCTTTAGCCCAACACCTATTTGATCACTTTCCCCTACCGCCTGCATGAGGTCTCCCTCCCCTTCAACCCCAAGCTGTTCCTTCTCCCCGTATACCTGTCTCTGTACACCTAAAGGCCACCTGTCCCGCTTCACCGGTGTTCCGCTGCTGAATATTTATTTAGCAATCTGTAAAACAAAGAACAGAGTCACAACGTTCCTTCCCATTCTTTTTAATGTCCTCCTTCGTCCGTTGTGATCCTTCCGCCCGTAGGCGCCTTGCAGCTGGATTCATGTTCCCGTGCCTCCAGGCTTCACTAGCCGCATACATTCAATCCTGCAAAATATGGATATTAGTGCCACCTTAAATTACCAATTTTTCTGTTGCTAATTAACATCCCTTGTATTCCTGCAACGCTAATATACCCCCCATCGGTACTCCATGGCTGCGAGAATCGGGGGAAACCTGTACCCCGAGGGAAATAGTCCAAAGGCCGAAACTGCCGAGAGAGGCCCCCGCTCTGTACACCCTTTAGACTGCGTCGCGCTGTGAACGTGTATTCCTCCAAGCTATACCAACATTGCTATTCCATGGCTATCCCACATGCAACCTTAACGAAACTGTATCTTAAAGTAATCCGTGGTTAAATGGTTAGGAATAAGCCTGTTAATACTGCACGATAGGAACAGCAGCCCTGAAAGGAAGAGACAGCATATATCCGACGTTCCGCTAGAAAATTGGTTGAATGTGCACCTGAACTCGTGTGAGAGGCCACCGCCTCACGAAACCGAGACCCACGAGAGCCAAGGAGAGGGGGGGGGCGTAATGCGTTAGCCCACAAGCCGCCGAGTGGAACCCCCCCCCCCTCGGCCCGCCAGAACCTACACTGGGATGCTGGAGGCAGGCGGGCCGGGACACAGGAAACAGACGAAGTGGCGCACAGAGCAAGACAGCAGGCCAAGCCTCGCAGCGTGCATGGCCTCCTACAGGGCACTGCGGAACCGTGCACTGTAACCTCCGTAACCAGATACAGAGTGGGAGCGCGGGGGACTGAAAAGGAGAGGGATGCTGCCACGCCCGACCCCCGCGAGGCAATGCATGGCCCTGCGCCCCGTAAACTTTCACAAGGGAAGGAATGCCCTGGACAGAGGGTCAGAGCAGGGGGCAGGACCCAGAGAAGTGCTCACCCTGTCAGTGCTAAACGGGACACACCGGAGTAAAAATCAGGAAAGAAAACCAGGGCAGGAAGTGCAAGTAACTGGCAGCGCCGGTCCTCGAACCCATGCCTTCAATGAAACAGGTCCTTAATCCTGCAGCATGAACCAAGGCCACTACTTTCCTAGTTAAAAGCAGGCAGTAAACGTGGACAAGGGCCCGCCGGGGGTCGGGCCCTCGAAAACCCCGGAAGGCAAGAAGACAAGAGGACCGCGTAGGGAGTCCGAAGGGTTACATGAAGTACAGCAGTTAAAATATCTGAGAGCGCTACAACGTGGGCTATTAAAAGACGTAGAAAGGAGATGCTATGCACGCCAGCCGCAGGCCGGAGCAGAAGAGACTTTAATAAAGAAGAAACCCTTATTAAAGTCGCTGGCCCATGTACTAAACATGGGGCCAGCTGAACCCGCGGTGCCCTGCACCGCCAAGCATCCCTGTAAAAGTAAGACGCGAGCACCAGGACAACAACAAAGTTCCACAAAGTATAGGCCCCTGCACCACAGGGCAGGCCTGAGGTAAAGGTGACAAGATGGCCACCCAAACCCCGCCCCTCCCCCCATGGCCGAACTGACCGTTACACCACAAAATGGCCGCCTGGGTGCTTGACCCTCATGTCCGGCAATGGCGGCCCCAACCAATGGCCACCTTCCCCGACGAAGGACCACAGGCACCCAAAACCCATGTCACAGTCAGAGGGACATAAACTCCACAGAAGGAAGGCCTGCGACACCTGGGCTAAACAGTAACCTGCCCCGAGGGATCTACGAGAGCGACAACTTTCCCCTCATACTGTGGGCCAAATCATCGAGTGGACTGCCTATCTCGCTCGAGGGAGCATGCCAGAACCTAGCACGCGACAGCCAAAGACCCGCAGAGAGAGTACATAAAAGGCGAAAAGGTCCCTGACCCCGAGAGTCAGGTCAGGCCTGCTGCCCGCAGCCCCCCCCACCTCCAAACTCCGGGGAAACTACTAAGCCAAGCCGCAGGCTCCCGGGAAGGACCCTGGCCCTCCGGACCCCGAGGCAGACGCGCAAAAGGAAGCGCCAGATTCAGCAGTTGAATTGTTCCCCACGAACCCGCCCCGCAATAGGAAAATTAAATAAACACATACCAAGTAGCGGAGCACCAAAAAGTTAAATATAAAAACAGTTACACAGTAAAAACAGTTAAACCCCAGGAAGGAAACTAAGTAAACATACAACAGAGCACAACGAAAATACTCCCAGCTATAGTGTATAACCCCGTGGCAAACGAAAAATTAGGCCACCTACGAATAAAAGTAAAGCAATATTACCAATTTAAAATACCCCCAACCCTGTGCCCAGAAACCCCCCACATGGATGGAGACCCAAGCCCCCCAACGGCGCCCAACCAGCAGGATGCCCGACCCAAAACGGCTCTCACCTTAAGTCCGTAACGTCCTGGGCAGCATTTAACATCGAGGGCAGCGAAACAAAAGAGACTGCTCAGAGGCGTGGAGGAGACATAAATACCTTGTCCCCCCACACCCCCCAATAAACCGCGATGACGTCATGGCCCCTGGCAGCGCCCTCCGGCCGCTGGACCCCTGAGGGCTGGTGCGCGGCCCTCCTGTGGCACTACGGTGCCCGCCCTCTGATGAGGGTCACCTGCGGCTCCGTGTCGGGCGGCCTGCATTCTGTGAATACCAAATAGTAGTAAGTTTAGGATTTAGTCTTAAATTCGTTCTGTGAATCGGGCCCTGAGTGTATCACATCTCAAACATGGACGTGGAGGTATGACAAAGACAGTAGCTTCCCTTCTGTAAGGCTGCTATGGATGACGCAGAGCCTGACATATGTCTGCAGGGGTTTCCAAGAGGTTATCCTGTCTGCATCAGAGAGGAAAAGGCAACCTGCTGTCTCTGAGAGACTCCCATAGCAGGGTCCAGTTAGCCTGGGGTCGTGAGCACCTGTGTCCTCTGGAAAGTCAACAACGTTACGCTGGGAAGGAAACAGTCCAGTCAGGAAAGTTACTCTAACTATGGTGAGGGAGATGCCCTTTAGTATCGGGGGACCATTGCTCCCCCCCTCCCCCCACCTACACACAAAGAGCCCACTACGGCGATACAGGTTCTGGCCGCACTCTGACCCCGAGCAGCCACCGCCCTTTATTTATCCCCTCGGACTGCGCCCAGCCCTCGGGGTGCGTGCTGCGTGGTCATGACGTCATGTGGCCGGGTGTCTCACTTCATATGGTTGGTAGGGGTTGGGCTAGGGCCACATCTTTGGTATTCCAGCTTCTTCTGTGAGCCCCCATCGGCAGGAGCACCTGTGTGTGGTAGGCAGGGAAAGGCAACAGAAAGAGAAGTAGGACCAATGCCTGGGTTTCACATAGAGAGCTGCCATTTAATTCTCTGTCTGTCGCTGCAAAGGAAATGTGAAGAGCAAGCCATTGGACAAGGGCATGCTTTATGTTTTGTTGCAGTGAAGGATAACTCTGTTGAGCATGTTGTGCACCTCTGCTTAGCCCTCCAACTACAGGTCTCTCAATGAATGCCAGCACAGCCACTAGCCAGCGCCACAATCAAGATGGTGGTATATTAGTTATGGCATCTGCCAATAGGAAGGGGAGGATGAGGTAACCTTTCTGGCATTTGAGGGTAAACTGAGCATAAGGATAGGGCAAAGGAAGACGGCACAAAGCGCTTACTAGGTCTGACAGAAATGCAACAGAAAACACGAGGATTACTAGCTGCTCTTTCAACTTCACCAGTAGGGTGATGCCGCGACTGCAGAAGGGAAAGAATCAACAACAAAATGAGCCTACCAACCCCTCTGTAATCTGATGTGCAAGCGGATGCAATGCGCGCTGGGAGGAACTTGACACGTCTCACTTCCTTAATTGACTGAACTTTTGGAAACCACAGAGAAGTGTCAAAAGAAAACAAAACTACACTTCTGAACTGTTCATCAGAAGTACAAACTGCAGCCATGGCGGAGGGGAAGCCAGGTGGAGCTGGGCTTTTTGCAAAGAACATGCAGAAGCGCTTCAGTCGTGCCCAGGAGAAGGTACCGAAATGGATGTTATGGATGTTGTTGTGAAGCTGTTAGGGATGTAACAGGGCTACAGTGATACGCTCAGCCACTCGTCCTTTTTCTTGTTTTTAATTATCTTTGTATTTCTGGTTGATAAGATTTGTGCATGTTCTTGTGGAATAAAAACGGCACAGAGTTCTAGTGCATTTTGGGATCCAGTCAGATACTGTGCTAATCCCACAGGCTTTAACCAACAGGCATACAGACAGATGCACCAAGTAGACTAATATTCTATGTACTATCATTGAGTAAGGGCCATGACTGTTAGCCCAGATGCAACTGACTATTCGCAAAAATGGCAAATATAAATGGCATAGAAATCTCAGAGAATCTAGATCTGTTGTTTATGCGATTCTTCTTTTTCGTGTGCAAATGGTATAGACAAATATATTTACCCAAAATCACGGCACTATGGGGTGACGCCTTTTAGTGAAATAAAATATTAATAAATAGGCATTATGAGCATCGGCAGAAATATCTTGCTCTGCAGAGTGAATTCAAAATAAAACCTACATTGGAGTTGGACATTTGTAATGGAGTAGTACATCTGTGAATGTTTATGTGTTTGTACATTCGATCACAATGGAATGCTTTATTGGGCCACACTTATTTTCACTGATGTGCAGTGTGTGTGGTTTTGGCAGTAATAAATATATGAAATAAAACAGAAATAGATATTTTTGAATGACAAAATCCTCATTGTGAACATGACCTAAAATATACTTACAAAATTAACACTCTATGGGGCATATTATCAAGGACAGGCGATACATTATCGCCGCTTTTATCGGCAGGAAACTGCCGATAAAGCGGCGATAATGGCCTGCGGCGATAATGTATCGCCTGTCCTTGATAATATGCCCCTATATTCCGTCAAGTACACGTGGAGAACTTACACTATAGCTCAACTGTTGCATTGTTCTGGGGTTTTTCTAACATCTAGTCACCGTTGTCATATTCCTGGCATACGTCCATGTTTAAATTGCCCTTTTAATGTTAGAGAATGTGACCTTTGAATGCATGTAGAGGTTCTAACTCTCTCAAACAAAAGCATGCATGGATAGATACACAGGTCCCTGTTCATACAGGAAAATGTAAAGTTGCGGACAGAGATCTTCCGCTGAACGCAGTTTTATATTTTTGTGGCAGTCACAAATAATACCAGCAGTACACTTGGAACGTTGCAACAGGCACAAGTTTCCAGGAGCACTTCTGAGGATGTGGTGTCGTACCCTATGTTGCGACGGAGCTCAGCCGCCCGCCATCCCAGGAAAATTTTCCTACAATTTTTAAGGCTCGCTACTTGGAATTATCCTCATCTACTTGAGGCAATACAGATATTTTATACATAATCTCTTGACCAGTATGTCCATTTTGATCCTCCTTCCCTGTAATTTGGATCTAGTACACGATTACTCATTTGTGTGGTATTATGGTCCTGCAGTTTACCCGTGCCAGTTTGCCCATGCCAGTGCCTGTGTTGCCGGTCCTGCAGCTTCCCAAGTCCATCCCCCCATTCGTCTGCCTCTTTTGTTGGGCTGCGGCTGCGACCCATGGCTGCCTCGGAGGGCCAGCATACTGAGGCGGAGTCAGAGTCTGTACACGGGGTTCTGGGCCCAGTCGAGCTCAGAGGTGACCAAAAGACATCCGCAGGAGCAACATCAACCAGGTACAGGTGTGTCCTTAACGAGGGCTGCAGGCAGGTGGAGGGATAATAAGACAGAGCCAGATAGCACTTAGCGGAAGAAATCCTGCTGAGCCCTGCTGCCCCGTCTAGCTCTGAACTTTGCTGGCCTGATTTCACTTCATCCACTTCCTATCCACCCAGCCTGCCCTCCAGTGTAGTGGGCAGGGCCGGACTGACTACCGGGCAGTTTGGAATGCTGCCGAACTGGGGGCTGATTTCACTGCGGTGGGGACTGATTTCGTTCATGGAGACCTGCGTGTGCTTCGAAATAAAAACAAAACTTATTTCGTTTAGTACACGCAGGTCCCCATCAACTAAATCAGCCCCCAACTCAGCAGCATTCCAAAACGCCCGGTAGCCAGTTCGGCCCTGCTAGTGGGGGAAGGCGCCAGACCCAAAACAGCGCTCTCTAATGGCGGAATAGGAGAAGTTGAGGCCGTCCTAGCTCATCTTCAACCTCTACCAGCAACCTGCAACTCCTCCAGCCAGCCGCTTGGCCAACTGGTGACACTGGTGATAAGTTCTGGGCATGAGTTCGGCAATAGTAGCCACCGTCCGCCAAGAATGAGCCTGGGTCCCTGCGGAAGCAGTCCAGCTAGGTCTGGGTGTGGCTTGCGGGTGGCTTGCTGTGCTCCCACTCAGCCCCTTTTATCAAATTCTTCCAGACACAGATCAGCAGGTGGCCTGGTCCTAGCACGCTCCTAGGCGCTATAACAGCAGTATATTTCCTGTGCAACAAAAAACAAGTAAAGATGAACCCAACTTACTGGAGGGTGTGGAACACCAAGTAGGTCTCTGTACAATCTCATTCACGATCACCCCCTCTGTGTAAAACCAGCTACTAGGGCTGTCAATTTACTGCAAGGCGCGGAACGCCCAAACTCCTAAGAGTTATCCAGAAAAACAGGAGCGTACACACACAGACAATCCCGATAAATAAATAAACAGACCACAGAGGTGCAAGCCTGATTCAACAAAACTGATAATTTAATACATCAGCAGGAAAATGAGATCTGTAAAAATGTCAAATAGGACTAAAACCCTACAGGAAAGCATGACAAAACCAACTCAAATCCCTGGTACAACTTTAATTACACCCATTTTTTTGTTTGAATATCTTTATTTGGTTTCTTTATGCGCTTACAATACGTGTCAAATTCCACAAACAAGCAAATGTAACACATCATCTCATCTTCAAAATATAACCGTCAGAGGATAGCACATTTCCCCGTAACACAGTTTTTCCACCTCATTCCACCCAACACAAGGAAGAAGTGAAAGCGGGAAAAAGCAAATATGAGGGAGGAAAGAGAAAGCAGAGATCAGTTCCCCAGGGCACTATTTTCACTATGCCAAATCATATATTTTATAGTACAAAATGATCGTATCTGAGAATTGGAGGGTGCTGGGTATCTGAAAATCCGAATGTGCCCCAGGCTGAGATTAAAAATAGTCATGGGTTTAGTGTGTTTTGAAAAAGGCGCGCAAATAGTGTTCAGCCAGTGGGTGCAGAGTGCCATGCGCCGTGTGGTGTTTAAATGTAATTCCCTTTGGCTTAATCTTCCAATCACACGTCACTGTCAACTTCCACTCTTTAGTAAGCATGTGACGTCATGTCCAGCGTGCATCCGTGTACAAGCGTTGTGAAGTGGAAAGCGATTGATATATAAATCCGATATTCAAAAAACAGCGCGAAAAATGTGTTAATCCATGTATAATAACTATTCCAACGCTAAAATGCGTAACTAACGAAGAAAGAAAAGGGGAAAGAATTAGGAAGGTAGAAATTAAAATGGTTACAACATTTAAAATAAGAGGTAGTGCCATATATTGTCATGAGTGGGCGTCTTCGGTGTTAGAGAAGTGTTAGCGTTGGGGGGCGCGGTAGGCAGGAGCCCGTCGCAGCGAGGAGCCCTCCAGGGGGACAAAGCTGATCCTGCATGGCAGGTGGATAGCAAGCTCTCGGCGCCAAGGGGGGTTAGTGTCGTCTTTACATGGGTCAGTAGCATTAATGTGTAAAGTGGGTGCAATTCATTACATGCAGATGCGTGGCAATTGGCAGTCGTGGGGACGTGTAGCCCTGTATCTCATCCCCTTCCCAGGCGAGGCCCCAGGTGAAAAGTGGCTAAATAATGCCCTGGGCAAGGCATACACGGTGGAAAGACTAAAAGGTATCATCCCAGAGTTGCGCAATGGGGAATTTTCTCAGTCCCGCCGTCTCCTCCCTATGTAGAGTAATGCTCTCTGCCCTAGCCCAGTTGTCAAATGAGGTGCGCCAGTGCTTCACATGTGGGGGTTCACTGCTCTTCCATCGTTTAGTGAGCAGTCTCTTAGCCGTTATGAGTCCTAGGTCCCAGAATCTAGAAGGAACTTTGTTGTGTTTTGTTCTTTTGTAGAGACCCAGTAGTACCTCCCGCGTGGTTTGATGGCTGCCACCGGCGCTCTGCGCCAACAGAACCGTCACTGTGTACCAATATGTCTGTATGTTGGGGCAGGACCACATCATATGGAGTAGGTCCGCATCAGTCAGCGAGCATCTCGGACACGCATTAGTTGCGATCGCAAAGTACTTGTTAATTTTATGAGGCGTCAAGTACGCGCGGTGCAATATATAAAATTCGATAAGCTTAAAGCAGGAGTTGCGTGGTACATTACGGGGACTGGCCAGTGCCATCGCCCATTCCTTATCCGTCCATGCCCTTCCCCTGTCTGCCTCCCATTTGTCTCGGAGTGGCTGTAAGGAACATTGTGTGTGTGCCAATAGCGCCTGCGTTAGCCAATGGACCACATGGGGGCCATTTCCCATGACATATAAGTATTGGATTAAAAGGTGTGTGGGCAACTCCTCGGAGAGATCGTTCCAGGTCCGCGTGTACGTGTGCGTGATGGTCGCGTGTAGCAGGACCTGCCCAGCTGGGAGTCCCGTGTCTGCAGCTAGTGTTGCAAAGGGAACCAGGGCTTCATCTGCATACAAGTCCCCCTGCGTGTCTACCCCAGCCCGCATCCAGGGTGTCAGTGCGGCCTCCATTACTACGCCGCCTTCTCTGGGTGTTTCCAACAGTGGGAGTGCTGGGGCGTAGGGCGTCACTGCTCTGGTAAGCTTCAGGCTGCGAATATAGCATTTGCGGGCCACTGCTAAGTGTAACTGCGAAGGGCATGTAGTCTTGGCCAAAGGGTGGAACAGTGCGTGGATCTGTGCGTTGGTCCAGACTGTAGCATCCGTGGCAGTATCACTTAGGTGCCGTCCACCCAACCATCCCGTCACCCACTGCAGCTGTGACGCCAGATAGTAAAGCTCCTGGTTAGGTACTGCTAGTCCTCCCGCTTCCACAGGTGCGTATAGTTTTGTCAATGCAACCCGGGGTCTCCCTGTATTCCATATCAGGTTCCTGACCAAAGTTTCCAGTTCCCTAAAAATTCGCACCGGGACATACACTGGGATGTTAGCTTAATAATACAATAATCTTGGTAAAAATATCATTTTTGTCAGTGTAACTCGACTAGGCACATTAAGGGGGAGAGTCTTCCAAAAGGCCATTTGCGCTTGTAAGGAAGAGATTGCCCGCACTAGGTTGCCTTCCAGCACATCTGGCAGGGTTCTGTAGATATGGATTCCCAGGTATCGGAAAGTAGTGGGGTACCAGGTGAGCCTTTCGTCGTTGATGCGGACCTCACATTCCTGAGCGTCTGGGTTAAAGGAATATACTCCAGATTTGGCCCAATTGACCCTGAGACCTGATATAGTCTCAAAGTTGTGAAAGGCGTCCGACAGCGTCGGCGGCAAGCAGATCAGGTCTTTGACGTATAAAAGGAGGTCATCCGCATATAGGGAGACTGTGTGGAGACCATCCGCCAGGGGGATCCCCCACTCCACACCTTGTGTCCTCGGTAGCGCTGCCAGAGGCTCCATTGCTAACGAGAAAAGCAGCGGGGACAAAGGACATCCCTGCCTAGTGCCTCTCTTTACACCGATGGTGTCTGACAGTAGGTGTCCTGTGCGTTCGCGCACCGTAGGTTTCTGATACAGTAAACTGGCCATATCGATATACTCATCGCCAAGGCCATATTGCTGCAAGACAGCTAGGAGATAAGGCCACTCCACTGAGTCGAAGGCCTTTTCCAGGTCCAATACCAGACACCCCGAGCAAGGCCACTGCAGCGTAGCGTACTGTTGCACCCTGAACAGCCTTCTTATGTTGTGGGAGGTACTGTGAGTGGGTACAAAGCCGTTATGATCACTATGCACAAGGGTAGGAACCAAGGGGGCCAGACGCTGAGCCAGCGTGGAGGAAAGTATCTTATAATCGGTGTTCAGGAGGGCCAGCGGTCGGTACGAGCCCAATTGCATGTGGTCTCTGCCAGGCTTAGGGAGGGAAATGAGGTTAGCTTCGTTCATCGTGGGTGGGAGGGAGGAGTCCAAGATAGCCGCCTTGTATACCTTTAGTAGCTCAGGGATTAGAATATCAGGGTAGGCTTTATAAAATTCAGCAGGCAGCCCGTCCGGGCTAGGGGACTTGCCATTAGATAAAGCAAATATGACCATACGTAACTCATCTGGCATAAGCGGGGCTTCTAATTCATCTCTCTGTGTGTCATCAATCGCTGGTAGTGGTATGTCAGAGAGGTATTGAATTATCTCAGTGCGGGGGACTCGTAACCGTGAACAGTATAACATTCTGTAATGGTCCACGAATGTCGCCTGTATGTCGCTTTGAGTGTACGCAATGTCTCCCTGAATAGTACGTATCGCTGCCACAGGTGTCAGCCTGTCTTCCTGTCGGATCAGCCAAGCCAACAGTTTCCCGGGTGTGTCTCCAAGATGATGTGTGCGTGCTGAATGGGCTGCATAGTTAATGTGACATAGCCTCACTAGCAATCGCTCATGTTCTGCGCGTGCTTCCGATAGTGATTCCTCATTGCCCGCCACTGCGTCTTGTTCCAATCGGAGCAGGTCGGCTTCTATGTGTGTTAGTTCCCCATCTAGTTGCTTCCGCATGTTAGCTTGTGTAACCAGGCAATGGCCCCTAGTGACAACTTTAAATGCGTCCCATTCGATTTGGGGGATGGATGCTGTGTCAGTATTCTCCTCAAAGTAGTGCGCAATCTGTGTACCTAATGAATTGCGAAAAGGGGCATCCAGTAATAAAGCCGGTTGTAGCCTCCAGGTGGGGATGGGTGGGTGAGGGCAATCCCAGGTCAGAACTAGCACATGCAGGTTATGGTCGGAGTGAGTGTGACCCATGTAATAGGTGTCAGCGACATGTGGGAGCAATTCGCTAGATAGCATAAATCTGTCCAACCTGACATGTAATGCGTGTGCGTCTGAGTAATAGGAGTATGTTTTCGTATGGGGTTGCGGTTTCGCCAGGCATCATGTAAGTCCCATTGCAAGGCCCAGGCAACCAGGGCCTTCATCGCTCCCTGTGCAGGGGTACCCGGCAGGGGCGGGAAGGAGCGGTCTAACCCAGCATCAAGGATACAATTATAGTCGCCTCCCAAAACCCAGGGGCCCCCGTGCCAAGGTGCCAGGTCTGTTGATAGTTTTGCAAGAAAAAACCCCTGATCAGTGTTAGGGGCATATAACGATGTCAGGACCACAGGTCGCCTGTCTAGCTTGCCTTGCACGATTACAAACCTACCCTCCTGATCTATGCGAGTGTGCGAGACTGTAAATGGGGTCCCACTCCCGGCCTCACCCATATCAGTGCCCCACGGGCGTATGACGAGAACTCTGTGGCATAAAGTTACCCCCGCCATCTACGGCGTAGTGTATGCACTTCCGCCTTGTTGAGGTGCATTTCCTACAAGAGTGCAATATGGATTCGATGCCGCTTAAGGTAGGAGTAAATTTGGTATCTGCGTGAAGGTGTATGAATGCCGCGCACGTTCCATGTACATATGCTAATCACTGACATCGTGTTACTTCAGGTAAGTCCCCACCCTGCGCCCCGCCACAACCTCACAGCAGCATCTCCACCCCGCTTCCCCATCTCCATCTCACCAAAAAACGCCAAAGACATCTTGTTAAGTACTTTTGAAAAGTGTGTGGCACAAAACAAAAAAGGAATAAGGGTTAGGTCAATCACTGAAAAATAACATAACAACCACAACCAACATGTAATGCCAAAAGGTCGGCTGCTAAACATGCCGCCGTCCAAAATCTCCAATGAGATGAGTAACCTTTAAATCCAGGGGGGGTTGCTGTGCACTAGGCACAACTGTGCAATTGAACAAGCATAAGAAGCTTCACCTTCTCCAGGCAAAGTGGACTAGTCACAAAATCATTAGTCATTTCAGCTGGAAAGTACGCAACAACAGATAAAATCAGGGGCCTACCTAAACCACTGACACCGCAAAAGCTTGGAACTTCACCAGAAGAAGACTTATTATTAAGTGCAGAGCAGATTCTAATAGCACCTGAAATGGCCCCAAACCACATTTTAAATCAAAGCTTAACAGGAGCAGCCACCCAGCAAGAGGAACTAAAAACAAACCACATTGGCAGCAAAAGGACAGTCACCTATGCCCAAGTGCATACTAGAAATCTAGTTCATTCTACCCCAGGGCAGAATACATCTAATGAGGACATACAGGGGGACAACTCCAACATGGTAAAACCAACTGACTCCTGGCTCGAGTCAATCTCTTTGACAAACAACATGTTCATAACGAAGAACCCAGACAATACGCAAAACAGTACCCCAATAACAAACCAACTGGATGCTCGTCAACAAACAATAATCGAAATATCAAGTACATTGAAACAACCAGCGATGACCTGAAACAAACACACAGAAACGAAGCAGATAAATAACAGCAAAGTAAACTGGTCCAAATATGCAGCCATAAAATTATGACTGACTATACCGAGGTATCAATGGCGATAAATGACCCAAAGGAACCGGCATCTGCATCCCAGATGAAGGGAAATGAGGATAACCCCAACATAAAAGCAGAAGACCTTCTAAACCTGCACACTATACTAACAAACGCCTTGCAATCTTCAATCAGTGTTCTTAATATGCAATCGGATAAGCTTGCCATCCAGATTAATTTAATGAACATCATAGCAGCACATATCACTGGCATTAACTCAAAGCATGAACCATTGACGGAACTCATAACCCAGAAAAACAACACACCACCATTATGCCAACAATTCACTGTGCTTGTGGACCAATAATTGATACATTAAGTGAAGTACCAACCATTTTAATGAGCATACTGAACAAGGGTAAACAGAGTAATCAACTATCAGTACCAAACGGTATATTTAAGAATAAATTACCAAACAACAACAAACAGAAAAATCTCTAGAACTACTGAAAACTCCAAATAAAAACATCTCATGGACTGGCAATCAAAGGCAATAATTGGACAAAAATGATAAAATGACAAACATAGAATTACACCCTTTCTCACCTTGTGCTCCAGTAGACATCAACCCACACTTAACTGAGCAACCAACAAACCAACAAAATGACCAGGATAATTCATTCATTCATTATCATACAAAAAGACAGAGGAAATGTGCCAGGACGGCCAGAAAGCATTTACAGCACAATCAAAAGAAAGATGAGCAGGAGAACAGATTTTATGCAATCATTGACTTCAAGAAACGAAATTCATTCACTCCTGCAACAAAATAAAGCAGCCAAGGGAGGATCCTTCGATGTCAGTCTCATCAGATTCCCTAACTACAGAATCCTTGGGAAAAACAGCATAATTAAACAAAAAGAGAAACTCTTGAGCAGAGGGCTTTTTACTAAGAATAGTCAAAAAGAATCACTGAACCTCACAGACTGCAGGATGCGGCCCTCTGTGAGCAATGTGAACACAATACGGGATAATAAGAACAAAAGCCATTCAGGCACAGTAAAACCTTCTCAAGAAACCGCCCAGAACATAAAAAGATGAACTAGCTAACCACAAAAGAACAGATACAGTCCCACTAATTGTTAAGGAAAGTATTAATCAACACCGAAGACAATGGAAAGTGGTCTTGCAGGGAAGTACCCAAACGAACATTGAGCAGAATGAGCAGATACTGATCAACCTAAATTTACATCACAGCAATACGCAGTGCCAAATGTCAAAACAACAATCTGAAAACTCAATACCTCGCTCGTTCCCTACATCACAGCCCAGAATCGAGGAGCAAATAAAAAACCCAAATAATCAGATCATATTAACACCGCAGTATACATCACAAGGTCCTCAAGACTATTGAATAGTGTTAATGTTCTGAATCTAATGGCAGCTATTCCAACGTTAAACCATCTAACTTCATCAGGTCTGCTATCCATCAAGTTCGTTAGTCAGGGTACACCAACCGAAACATAAAAACACTCACGACTTGGAAGAGTGCAGAGACCGTCTCATTATTCTTAGACGCAGCCCCACAGTTCGAGACTTGGGGCATAACACTGTCAAAGCCCATAAAGCAATGTTACCCCTTACACAAGCACCGTTAGGACAACAATGGATCTGACAATCATGGAGCAACTCCAGTACACTCCGTACTACAAAGCGCAAGGGGCAAAATAGGAGATAATAAGATAATATCGAAAATACAAGGGAAGATCCATTTAGAACACAGTGAGCCCTGGATGGTTCCACAACGAGATTGACTCACTAATAACAACAGAATACTCCAGCAGGAATCACTCAATCTCTTATCATGGAATATGGCAGGTGCAAAACATGGACTGCAGAACAACTCACCACCCGATTACTGGAAAACTTCGAACTAGTAGCCCTTCAAGGAACATGACTGACTGCCCCGGTGAGTAGCAGGTTACATGCCGCACCACGTGAAAGCAACAAGATCCCAACAACATGGCAGACCAAAGGGTGGTCTTGCTGTTTACATCTTCACTCCATTGAACGTCGCATCTGCTCAAATGCCTACCACAACATCAGACATGCAAATGATAAAAATGGACCTTGGACCCATCTAATTAGTTAACACAATAATTCTTATTAATGTTTATGCGCATCCAAAGCACGAGAACAAAAAAGCCTATTCAATAAATTAACAACGGCAATAATGGAAATAAGGTTCAAACATCCAACATGGGAAATAATTGTAACCGGCGATTTAAATTAAAATTTAATTTATACACCAGAGGAAGATGATAATCTAACAGATGCAAACGGAATATGGGCAGTACAACCTCAAGAACGCACAATCTTGAAGCGACATGACTTAAGTGGACAGAAACTAGTAACAGACCAAGAGCATCTTGGTATGAGAGTGTTAAATGGAAGAACTCAGCAGGACAGACCCCCATCCTACACATATTGTGGCCCTTACGCCCGGTCAATAATAGACTATATTATCCTTATATCACTGCTGCTTGCCCAAAGGAATTCTGAAACAAATGCACCGCACAAAAGTGATTACTTATGTCAACATCTTGAACTGATAACTTCCATATCAAGACATATTACAGCACCACCAGAGGCAGGGTTAACAACAACAATAAATCTTAAATGCTTAAGATGGTCGAGTAACTCACTCCCTGAAATAGATACCAGGGCAAAGGAATTGATCATAAATTACGCTTCAGGAGAGGGCTCGATAGCAGAAGCTTGGGCCACCTTCCTAACACATTTACTAAAGGATGCCCCATAATAAATTACTCCGGAGTATCAAGGTACAGCCAGCACAAATGATTGGGGAAAAAATCACGAAGCATAAGAAAAGATTTAAGAGGCGCAATAAGATCTATTGGGGGGACTGCTGTTTCTAAAGTAACATGGGAAAAAATAAAAAATCTTAAAAGGAGTACAAAAAGCAAATCTGTGAAGACAAAATAACTCAATCGGATAGCTTTCGGGCCTTTCAGCGCCCCGTCCATCATCTCTTTGTGTTTTCTTTGTTCTCCCTAAGTTGAGAGGGTACGCCCAGACGTGGGTCCCTTGCTCTCTTTGCCACTGGACTCAAGCTAGCCTGGCTGAAACCGGTCCAAGATTGCTTGTTTCGGGTTCAGGGAAGATCCGGCTTGGCAGTTCGGGCTGGACTAATCCATGAGGCACAGGGTCAAGACTGATTTGCATATAGCTGGGTCTGAACTGAGGTGGCGAAGTTAGCTAAAGAATGATGATGGATTCAACCCAGATCTGTGACTGGGGGTGAGTGTCTCAAAAGTTTCAGCACTCCGTCCATCATCTCTTTGTGTTTGCAAACTTCTATTTGAAGCAAAACAATGTCAGAGCCTTCTGGGAGTTAGTTAACGGCCTTACAAGATCCCAGTGCTTAATTTGAGCAGGTGCTTGCAGGTGCTCAGCACCGGCACCTAATCCTCAGCACCGGTGCTTATAGCACCAGTTAAGGAAGAGGTGTGGCGCCGCGGCCAGGGCGACTGACGCTGGAATCTGGGGATCACGGTTCGATCCCCGGCACCGGCGGCAGATTAGCCCAGCACCATGTGACTCTGGGCAATAGCTTGCTTAATCTTCCCGACGGCCCCCAGCGCCTAGAGACCCTTACGGGTGATTGTGCGCTTTACAAATGTGGATTATTATTATTATTATAAGGACACACTAATTTGGAAGGCAGTCTGATTTTCCACAGAATCATAGGATATTGAGCCAAGCTTAGAGTCGAACCCGGTCCCCCAGCTCCGAAATCGGCAGCTCTAGCCATTAGACAAAGTCCTCTCCAGAATAATAAGTGCCGGGGCTCTAATTTGGAGGCAGTTTACATCAGCACATTTCTCCTGTTAGCGCTGCCTCCTGAGGAGAGCCCCGGCACTTTTTATTTCACAAATTAACCACTGAAGATCCCCAAAGGTAACCAATGCCGCTTGTGTCACAGAGGCAGCCTGGACACTTTATTTAACTTCCACCTTTGTCAAAGTAGCCAACAAAAATGAAGAAGCCTTGGTAACATCCAACGATTCATCAGCCAAGGACCACAGTACAACAATCCAGTTAACCTCAATAGACCAAAATGATCATAAAACATTTTCAGACCCAGCTGGTTCAATAGAGCTGGCTAAATCTCCGTACACAACTGTCAACATACTTAAAGAATGAGGATGCATCCCAAAGAGCATACCGCCAATAGAGCCATCCCCAAATCAATACGCAGAAGAAAGGATACCCAAGGTAGGTCCGACTGGATGGAGCCCCAGGTCCAAATGTTATACCACAAGTGATCTACAAATCGGACCCTGGTTTTGGGCGGTACTGCTGCCTTGTTTCTTTCGCGAGGTGGGCAGCGCAAGCGCATACCCTGATAGCTGGAGAGGTTCAGTAATCAACCCAGTGTACAAAGGAGGCAATCAAATAGATCCAGCAAGTTATAGAATGATCGCCTTAATAGATTCGGAAGCAACATATTATGCTTCACTGATCCTCAGTGACCTAGTAGACTGGTCAGAGAAGGATAACAAAATCCATATTAACCAGTCTGGATTCTGCAGGGGTGCCGGCACTACCACAAACATCCTTACCCTAGGACTAATGGCTGACAAGAGTCTACAGCAGAGAAACATTCTATATTTATGTTTCTGTTATTTTAAAGCGGCATTCGACCAAGTTAACAGAGGTCTTTTGTGGAGCAAATTAAAGCACTGGGGTCTCCTGGAACCAACTCTCTGAGCCATAATGCAACTGTACACAAACACGTGGATGCAAGTTAAAATAGCTGACGGCAGGAGGCAGACGAGGAAAATTGGTACGGAGATTGGATTAAAACAAAGTAGCAACCCTTTAAAATTACATAAAATGCTTTCTTGTGCTCTAATTTTGACATTAGGAATGTTATACTTTTTGCTTTCCCATATATTTTGTATCTCCCTTCCTTTTGTCAGTTGTTACCTTTGATTATATTAATAAAGCTCTTCAAACATAAAAAACAAGGTTGCGTTCTAGCACCACACCTCTTCAACCTTTTTATGGCTGATATCTCGCCAATGCTGGATCAGCTTAACTCGCATCCCCCACGCCTTGGTAGATTGCCCATCATACATTTATCTTATGCTGATGACATAGTACTATTAAGCTGCACAAAAGTAGGCCTTCAAAGAGCGATTAATGTACTGGGACACTTTGCCAAGACAAATATGCTAGAAATAAACACAATAAAAACAAAAGTGATGACCATAAGTCTTCACGCCCAGAAACAATGGTCATTCAAACTCTGCAATATAAATCTGAAAGCAGTCAGTACCTGGGTGTACATATAGATAATCGACCCACTTTTCAAATACAGAACGAGTACCTATTAAAACAAGCATTTACAATGCAAAGGTTTCGCCTTTGGAAAATTTTGAGCTATTGGCATTGTAAATGACAAAATTTGTATTTATGTGTTGGTTTTGAAAACAGATAAATAAATGGCATTGTCATTTACATTGCTAATAGCTCTAACTTTTCCAAAGGCGAAACCGTTACATTGTAAATGCTTGTTTATTTAGCTGTGGTGTCCTATTTATTCTCTCTTTTTTGTTGTCTTGTTCATTTATGTTATGTGTTGAGTGAAATGCTTTTAATGATACCTTTGTTTTATTTCTTAGGGTCCTCGGAGCTGGAATTTACGTAGCACTTCTGTGTTTTGTTCATGAGGTGTAGACGAATATAAATAGACCCTTTCCGTGTTTGCATAATGCTTTCTGCTGTCGGGATGGCTTCATGGCGCTTTCAGCGGTCCAGTAACATTCTACATGGCCCTGAGATTAGCGTCATCCGTTCTTGAAGGTGGGTGACAGGTGGCCGGGCTGCGGGTGTGTGAGTTTGGTGTGCAGTTCTCACGACAGAGGACATTTTCGATCGCTGACACTTCATCCAGATCAGCGCAAACGTAAGGAAACGAGGCCTAGGTCGGCAACTTGAACTGGCATCATGGCACCATGGCGAGCAAAGTTAGCCTGGACACTGCCAAGGAGCTTCTTTTAGGAGATCTGTTCTTAGAGGACCCTCTCTGACCTTCTCGACTGAGCAGATATGAAGGGGTTTGTGGCCAGTAAACACACCTTGAAGTCAGCGCTGTATGGAGCCTGTCAACTCATCACACACTCACCACACCTCTGCTGCCTTACCCTCCTCTCACCCCCCCAAGGGTGTGACGCTTCGGTGGCATGCCGCTGTCCCGTGTCCTCCTGAGTCCTGCAAACACCTCAAGGTGTGCCGAGCAAACACTGCCTGAATGGCCCGTTCTGCCCCTGACAGTGTGAGGGCCCCTGAGAGCAGGCTCGGCCTCTGAAACGGGAGAGGCGCCGAGTGGGAAGGTGGTGGCCCTTTTTTGAGTCAAGCAGGGAAGACAAGGGGACAGGATTGCAGGGCGTTGAAAAGCGAGAGGTGATAAGGTGGGCGGGTAAGGTGAGACCACCGTGGAGTGGGCCTCTTTGGCTCAACGTCCAGGGGAAGTCGGCCATGACAGCTGGCTTTTGTTCTCTTGTTGTTGGAGGTGGGGTGGGGGGGGGGGGCCGGGCTTTGGGGTGCATCTGTTGACTGTCGAGAGTTTCAGCTTCACCACCTTGTAAAAGCCTGTCATGCCCAGATGCCTTCAGACAGATCCCTTCTAGGTGACGTCACTTCCTCTCGTGGTATCTCCTATGCCAATCGGATTCACAAACCATTCATCACGCACAGATGAGAAGGGTGGTCGTTCTGGTGTCCATCTCTGTTGGCCGTGGGAACGAACCACAAGTCCTAGGACACACTTACCAGCACCTTTAGAAAACTTTTGAAAGAATATATCCGGTGCAGGTTCTAAAACCGCTGCAGCGTCCTGGTCCGTGGGGTTAAGTCAAGGATCAACAGTGCAGCGCTCCGATGCCTTTTGGCCAGGGTCACGCTATATATGTGCTACATGTTTGCAGGCTGGCAGGATGCCAGGGTAATCCTTGGAACGCTCTGCCCTCGAACCTGAGGAACCTGTGGAACGGACGGCGGGAGGGGGCGGGAGTGGACACGGACGGCGGGAGGGGGCGGGAGTGGACACGGACGGCGGGAGGGGGCGGGAGGGGGCGGGAGTGGACACGGACGGCGGGAGGGGGCGGGAGTGGACACGGACGGCGGGAGGGGGCGGGAGTGGACACGGACGGCGGGAGGGGGCGGGAGAGGACACGGACGGCGGGAGGGGGCGGGAGAGGACACGGACGGCGGGAAACGTGCACAGGACAGCGAGGGGGGGCGGAAATGGACAGCGCATCAGTGAAAGGGGAGGGAACGGGAAAAAACGTAACTCCGCCCTGGGAAAAAATCTCGGGAACGCCCCCGAATCTGGTCCGGCCTTGACGGACAGATCTCTGTTCCAATGGCTAGCCTCCATTTATGGAGCTAGCCAATGGGACAGGGGGGCGTATTCCATTCTCCTTACTGGAAATCAAGAGATTTCTCTGGAGGCGGAGCTAAGAGCTCCGCCCTCCAGCGAAACCTAAAAAGGAAAGGGCCTAATATTTGCCTTCTGTTCAATACCAAAGAGCCTAAAGGCCCATCGTTTGCACCATTACTACCAGTCATCAAAGCAAAACTTATGCTGACCGTGGACATCGGAAGTAAAGTCCCGCATGGAAAAGATGCAGCAACAATATCCGGACACGGACATACAAAACAGTATTCGCCCTACCTCGGAACTCCTCACCTACGCAGATCTGCTTGTTAGTTTGGACTGCAACAGCAGCATCTACAAAGAAGATATGTATCAAGAAAATATGATACAAAATCTGGATTAATCCGCAAAATGCACTTACCAAAGCTCTCTGGAAGGCACAATAAGATGACCCCCAGTCAGCTTACACCAAGTACCTATAGTCATCTTTAAAGTTAACAAACAAGACAGAACTCTAGCAACAAAACTTAAAGTTCTTGTCTTTTCAGCAAATATTGGCGAAAGCAGCAAGAATGCACTCACTAATGGCTGACAAAATAATTTTAAGCAAGCGTGCTCATGTATGAATGGTCTGGAAGTCATACATGAAACTGAAACCTGCACATACTTGGGCTTGACATACTCCTCTTTCTTAAAAAACAAGGCTGCTAGCTATATGATTCGGCTTGCTACCGTCTAATGCAGATCAACCAAGTTGGAAAAATGAAGCCATGAGGTCTCTGTGAAGTATGAAAGCAGGACTTCATCCATCTAATATGCATTTGTCCAGGTTTAAAATCATACAGACGTTTACTATTAAAAAAACCTTTTGAATATTAGGGGTATCCGCACCTTCATATCTGCAATATTAAGATGTCTCAACCCAAATGACCCACATCTTAATTGTAACCTTGTAAGATTCTTATTTCAATATGAAAAACTACTAGGAAACATACTGATGGGAAAAACATACTAGCACTTTAAGCCAATGCTGCACAAAACAGATCTTGTACCACTTTTCTAATTTTATGAACTATTGGCAACTCAAACCGTTTTTTAATATGTGTATTTCATCTGGTGCAACTTACTTAGTTTTACTGGTATATTGTTATGGTTTTCATTAACTTAAACAATAAAGAATGAATCTGAATCTGAAATGTGGCTTTTCCGAAAGGCTCCCCCTTCCATACGGATTTCTATACAGCTAAGAACTCCACACATGTGCAATCGGAGCATCCTGTGCAAATGCCCTTTTTCATTTGAAAGACACATCTCTGTGGCACATGTCACTCCGCCAGCCAGTCCGGAAGCGATCCATTCTCCATTCGATCCTGGAAAGAGAGTTCCTCCATACCGTGCCCTGAATAAAACTCAGTGCATTCCCATGGTGGAAAAATGCAGGGGCGGCTCCTCCACTAAGGTGGAGGAGCGTTGCCCCACTAAGTGCAAAAAGATTTTTAAAATGATATTAACGCAACATTAATAATGCTACTTTATTACCATTTTCTTCTTCAGTGAAAAAACCAGACAGGTTATGGCCGGTCGAGGCGGGGCTGGGCTTCTTACAGCCTGGGAAAGGGAGGAAGAGTGATTTATGCTGCACCTTAAGTGCGCATGACGGTTTGGCCAGGCATTGTGGGCTGGCCAAACCATAATGCGCACGTTGCATGTTCTCCACAGGCTGTTTTGTACAGCCTGGGTGGAGAACATGGCCAACCTCCCAATCCTCATCTGGGCGCCAACCCACGGCCCTCAGATCAATCACCACGTTGCTGTAACACAGTGTTGTGATTGGCTAGGTGAGTCTGGGAGCCTGGATGCTTTCTGTTCCTGCGTCGGAGGATAGGTGGCAACTTGCGACAGGCGACAAGATACGTCTTTTTTTCTCTAACCCCCCCTCCCCCTCCCCCCTCCCACCATGCCCACCGTTCCCAACCAGCGACCCATGCAAAAGGGTTGGATCGGAGTTTGGGAATAATACCCAAAAGTGTAAGTCGGATTTCCCACACTTAAACTTTGACTACAAAGTACGTCTTGGGACGGCCAGTTCCCACCCCCTGAGTGGGATTTACTACTGCAGATTTTTCTACAGTCGTGGCAGAGAATATGCTGTACAGAATGTTTTTATGGCCGCCACAAGCCGCTTTCTGATTTCCTGGTAGGGATAAAAAAAAAAAGGTAAATTTGGTTATAAATGTATGGTTCAGATCAGATTTACCATTGTGCATAGAGACTGCAGTGAGCAATCACAACGGTGGCAGTTCAGTCCAGCTCACCACATAGTAATTTATAATTCTGGTCGTACGTACTCTGCAATTTGTTATCCTCATGTGTACTTCCCAATGTAATTTTGTGCAAGTTTCTATTGCTGGAAAGTTACATGTTTTTTTAATCGAAATAAACTAGATGATTGTAGTTCATACAGCAAGTCGATTCTAACAATAGTGCTTATTACTTACACAGTGTCTTTCAGGAAAAAATAATATTTTCTTCCAGGAACTGTGGGTGACATTCGAAAGTGGTGGGGCGCAAAGTGATTTGCATACAGCACCGCAGCGAGCGAGCGCAGCGAGCGAGCCCGAACCCCAAAAGGGGGGTTTGGGGGGATAACCCCCCCCAAGAAAATTTTGAAAAAAAGAAGAAAAATCGTGCATTTTCAAGCAAATTTGAGAAAGCAGGAAGGTTAATAAAGCAATTGTGAAAGTGCAGTTATTACATTAATAGATGGCATAACATAGGTAGCTGCTTATTCAGTATAACCACAGAACTTCATGCATTCACTACCCATGGATGTGGCCTGCAGAGTGTCACGTGAAGTCCAGCGTACCCTCGTTCAAATGGAGTCCAATCTGCCCACCCCATGTCACTTGGTTCACAGCCTGCTTGACAAAGCATGCATCAGTCTTCTGATGCTCACTCTACTTGTTGGAATCTACATGAGATCGTGTTGAGTCCAGTCAGTGGCGAAGACCAGATCCCCCATAGGGTTTTGACTCTTACACAGTGTTACCTCATATCCACGCCACAGAATGAGACTCATGCAAGGTGTCCCCTCATGGCCACTCCTTGGGATGTCAATCAATCAATCAAAGATTTATAAAGCATGGTTCATACACTACCACCTCATGCCCACTTCAAAGGGTGAGACTCCTACACAGTCTCAAGAGCGACAATCTGAGGAGAGGACATGGGGTGGTCCAGGGCAGGAGTAACATTCCATGGAGAGGTCACTGAGAGTCTCAGTGACCTCTCCATGGGATGTTACTCCTGCCCTGTACCACCCCATGTCCTCTCCTCAGATTGTCGCTCCTGCCCTGTACCACCCCATGTCCTCTCCTCAGAATGACGCTCCTGCCCTGTACTAGCTCATGTCCACTCCTCACATTGTGACTTCAACCCTGTGCTATCTCATATCCACTCCCCAAGATGGGTTTCCTGCACCGCAAGACCTCATGACCCATCCTATGTGAAACAATGGTTTTTTTTTTTTCAGTTTTATATAGAACGAATTCGACCCGATGGTACTGGAGCAAAAGAAAAGAGAGCAGCTGAAGCGTCTGGCGCCATCTAGTAGCATAATTGTGTTGGTTGTGTCATCATTAATAAAGAGACCAGACTTGCTCCAAAAATCATAAATACATTTGGCAGTATGGGCGTTGGGCCCTGGAAAAGCCTGGGGAATAATGACCACCTGTACCCACCCCATGCCCCCTGTCCACCTTCCGACCACCCTGTCCTTTCATCTTTCTTCATAAAATATCAGAGGAGCATTGTACAGCCTTCATGGCTTGCCTCACATCTGTCTTCAATCTGCATTATTTATCTTTTTGGAGCAGTGGCCCCGGACACAATACTCTAGATGTTCTCTCCATTAGCAGACAATGTTCTTACTTACGGATTCAACCTGCAGGTGCGACCTCCACAACCAGGGCTGGATACACAGCATACAAGACAGGACATAAAAACATCATCCAATTCTACAGTTACAAGACTGCATGACTAAACTATTAAACCTGTTGGCAACATACTTGGTTAATTTTATAGTGGCTGGTTAACAATTTGGGAGCACAGGGACTTGCTGCATATTAAATAGGCACAGCTTCCATCCACTTGGCCAATGGCTAGACTGATAAACAGGGAACTAGTGACCTCCATAAGGGGAGGATTTCTGCTCAAGGGCAACACCCATACAGCACTATCCTATATATTTAATTTTTATGCATCTTCCAGATTCCTCGACCCACAGCATTGTGGCGTGTCCATCAGTAGCTGGGAGGTTAATCTTGCAACCGACATCCTCCACAGGGAGCATTAAAAGACTAAATACTTCGAATATAAAAAAATAATTTTAAAACCATGTCAAATAATTACATGTGTACAAAATATTACTTATGAAAACAAAAGCCTCACTGACATGAAAGTCAACATCTGTTTCAAGAAAAACGACCATGACCTCAGCTAAAATTGGTAGAGACTATTTGCGACCTGCTGAGAAATTCCGGACTCTCGTATCTTACTTTAATTGCTCTATGCTTAAGAATCACATTTTCTTGAGAAAATTCACTGCCATAAAAATGCATGTTCAAGTACTATTTGTGAAGGACATCAAACATCACTGTGCGACACAAGAGATTTCAACGTAGCTTCTGTCCAGTGTAGAACCCCAATTACTATGAGCGCCATTAGCGCTTTCAAAAACTGGAGGTGATGCACATCTTCAAAGTATTAACACTGGAGTTAAAAAGCAATCCGGTGAAAGATGTCAGAATACATCTCAAAATCCAAGCTGACATTAAACAAAGTAACATTCTAGAATGCCTATAGCTAGTAGGTATTAGCGTTGCAAGCCTAGATAAAGAGATCTAATTTTCTTCTCCACACTGGACTGGCCACTTTAAGTGTGTGTAGTTCACCATTCTGAAACTCATGGGTAAGGACACAGCCCACTGGATACGGAGCACTTCAACAGAAACCCAGATACATTTAACACACCTTTATAATATAATAATTCCAGATGACAAACTTTTTGTAACAGACTTAAAAATATAAACTGCCACAATATTGATCTTACATAAAAAACGACGTAACATTTGTTTGACTTATTTAATTCCCATTTCAGATAAACACACATCACAAAACTCATTAGGACATGGTTAACTTTTTCCTCTAATTCCAGCCTAGTCACACAATGCAGAACCCCAGTTAAATGCCACGTTTGCATCTTAACAGACAACATAATGAGACCAGCTCTCTATTACTTGCCCAGGGACTCTGGGATCAGCCATTCACAGATGTCAACGAATGTGTTCCTGTCTGTCCAGTAAACCTACCCCCAAACTATACATTAAACCTCAAAAGTAGTCAAAGATTGAGATCACAGTGAAAATTTTGAGTGTCCTGCTGATGATAGCCACCCAATAGCTGCCAATAGGCTATATGCCACCTAATATGCCGTCATCAAGAGCAACAGTAATAGCTATGGACACTTTGTAACTTGATACGTGTAGTTTTGTTTTTCTTTTTTAGAAGTGTTGTCAGGTAGTACCCGCATTGGCAGTGATGTTGGCAGAACTGGGTAAAAGTGTTGCAAACTAGGAAGCCACTTAGCAGATATGAAACCTTGCCTAATCCTTGAAATCCTAAATCCATCAACGTCAATTGGTGATACGTGTTAAGGGTTACTTTTAATCTGACCTGTTTATGTTCAGACTACATGTATAGTAGTGCAATGAATCCCTTGCCTACAAATGGATTCAAGTAGCTTGTAGGCTCTGACAGTTTTACTCCAGAGCTCTGACGTTTTCTAGGTCCACGTGGGAATAGCTTACTCCAGTCACTGTTTTTCATTAAATCTGGGACTTTCAGTCATGTGTATGCCTTTATAAAGCCGGGACAACAAGCACCAGAATGCAAAGAAAAACATGGACTGGATCAGCTACTCGGTCATACAGAAACGTTCCACATAATTGCTGAACAACTTTCTTTGCTATAACATTCAGGTCACTTGGAAAATGACACATTCTTATTTTTAAGTTTATCCCAAGCATAGATGAGGTACATGCTTATCCAGTGTCTGATGCCTCATTTGTAGTTCGTCCCAAGCCGGCCGGTGATTCTCAAAAGTGCTCACACCCCAGATCAGACCACTTAGCACCCAGTTCATCAATTTCCCTTCAACTGAGCTTTTTAAGCTATTAGACAGGGACTCACTCAACCTTTGTATATACTTCACAATATATATTTAATTTATATAAATGTAAGTCAAACCAAATTCTGTGCGACTCAAGATGGGCAAGCCAGCGCTGAGCAAATGGAAAATCCTGCTTGTAGTAGGTAAATCATCATGTCTAGGCTGTAAGTTAATCGAATTAAACCTGCCAGCAGGTGACAGTGAATACCCAGAGGTAATGCAGCTGAAACCTGGCAGCAGGTGACGTAAAACACACAGAGCATAGGGACACGGCTGAACAATACTTGGCAGCAGGTGACATTATAAAACACAAGGAAATCCGCGGCAGGATACCTGTCTGCAGCTGCTTCTATAAAACACCCAAAGCTTAGAGTTAAAGCCAAAACCTCTGAAAAATACTTGGCTGCAGGTGACAGTTTAGAACAAACAGCTCTGAGGCACCAATGAAGAATACCCGGCGACATGTGACAGTGTAAAACACACAGAGCTCAGAAACACCGAGGAATATCTGCCAGCAGGCGACACTATAAAACACCTCCACCCACGTTTTGGAGGATTCTGAAAAAAAGAAGGGTGTAACGCAGATCATTACTCTCCTACAATTCGGTTCAAAATGTGACAGCCCAGGGAAATACTTTGGCCTACTCCTCCAACAAGTGGCAAGCCCTCCTGAACAGAGCTTTTTTTTCCTAGGAAGGACGGCTAATCAAACAAGCCTGCCTGACCCCTATATCTGTCCATGCATTATCAAATAAAAGCAAAGCCACACCGCATGCATATCCATGTCCCCGTCTCTTCCCCTTTCACCCAAACTGATAAACTGCGCATATTCCCGACATCCACATAAGGTATATGTACATACAAAGAACCCCTGCGAATCTCGTTGACTTTCAGGAGGAATCCTGAAAATTGTGGCCTGAATCAAGCCCTCTGGGACTTCAGTTCGGCATGCATAAATAACTAAGACACTATTCAGTCGGTGCCAGTGCACCTCACAGATAACAAACCTTCTCGTTGAACAGCTTCTAGAAGGCATGTGCCCTGATCAGCACAGAGAGATGGTAGATTACCTTCCAAGCAAAGAAATATATGCCACGCACTAGGGTGCTTTTTTAGTGGACAGGGAAAGAATTTATTTGAAGCATCTGGTGGGATACTCACGAGAAATAGGATGAAAAGTCCTGTATTTTCAATTACAGCTGTAGGTCTGTTAAATATTAATCTTTGTGCAGGTTCAATTTTTTGCATGCAAATGTATTCACAAAAACTCAATTTGAAGCATTTCCCAATCACTTTCAGACAATTACAAGATTTAGCTTCAGATAAGTCACTTAAGGCAATGTGAGTGCTTGGAGAGACAAGTGGGAAGAATGGTAAAAGCAAAGACAGGGAGCGAAAGAGAAGTGCCCATCAGCATGTAAGGATAGACTTTGAAGTGTGACTGACCTACCACCACACCTGTAAAGGTTTCAGAAGATGTCCAATAGAAAATTGAGAGAGTGAAAATTTGACATGATAAAATCAGAATGTGCATTATCTGGCACCTAGTTTCTACTCTAGCCAGAGATCCATGTAGAGACCAAACAATGCAGGATTTTCATGACCTGGTGTAAACAAGGTACATTAATCTGCTTAATATGTGCCACAAGACCTTCTGCCCAGTGGCTTCAAGAAACCTTACAGCACCTGGGACGAGATTTGAAAGAGGAGCAAGAGCATGCCTGTGTACTTTAAAGTAGCAAGGATAAAATGCTTCAAATTGGGGCATTTTCCACATCTGCGCTCTGCCAGTAGTAAAGAAACATTTCAATCTTTTTCAGATGCCAAGTACATTGCTGTGTGCTGAATGGCTATTAAATCATACCACCGAAGAAAACATTGCAGCAGGTAGCAGTGTAAAACACACAGAGCTCGAAGACACTGCGGAAGCCTGTTTAGTACAGATAACTGTGTAAAACACACTCAGAGAAGCGCGCGAGACACTCCCAAAGACTACTCTGCAGCAGGTAACAATGTTAAACGCACACAGATACACCGCTGAAGAATACCTGGCAGATTGTGAGACTGTAGAACAGCGGGAGCCCAGAGGCACAGTCAAACGCTTGTGGCTGCACATGACAGTGTACAACACACAGGGAGCAGAGCCACTGTTGAAGACTATGTGGCAGCAGGTGACAGTGTAAAAACACACAGCTGCACTTGCTGTCCTGCCTCATCTTCACTCTTTTCCTGTCTCACCTCACCTCACTATCCCCTTGCTTTCACTGACCTGTCTCACTTACAGTACCCCATCCTACCGCAACTATGTTTTTCTGCCTCCCACTGTCCTGCTTCACTCGCTGTGCTTTCTCATCTGTTTTTACAGCCCTGTCTCACCACCTTACTGTCCTGTCACAAATGTTCTCCAGCTTCGACTTTCTGTCTCACCTTATCACATTGCCTTTTCCCACCTGCCTTCACCCCTCTCACCTTCATTCACTTCTTCTCACTTACATGCATTCACTCACTGCCATGACTCACCTGCCCTCACCATTTGTCTCCTCTCCACTTCCTGACTTGTCTCGTCTGCTCTCACTGCTCCATTTTACCCGCACCTACCCCCGTCTACCTTCTCTGCACTCGCCATACTGCCCACCTGTACTTACTGTAATGTACCATCAGCTCTCACTGCCCTGCATTGCTTGCTCTCACAGTGTTCCACCTACCCTCACTGGCCTACTTCATCTGCTGCTCTTCTTCACCGTGCCCTAACCCAGCTACCGTCACCGTCAATTTGCGGGGCACCCGAAAACCAGCCAGCCCAGAGACGCACCTTCCTCAAAGCTCCACGCTCCGGCAGCAGGATGTGACGTACCCTCCGGCGCCGGCAGGTAGCAGATACCTGACTGGGCCCAGCAGTCTAGTCACTACCATGAAGATCCTCAGAGGCCAGGCGGCCGTGGGCTGCGTGCGCGGCTGCTCACACCCTTTAATTTAAGGGGAGGCCGGGCGTGCGCAACTGCGCACCATTTAATTAATGAATGAAGCCTTGAAGAGGCTTGCTTACAAGTTGCTGACTCCGATCATTGAGGGGCCCCCTGGAGCGCGAGGCCCCCCCCGGTCTGCGGGGGCCTGTGTTACGCCCCTGCAGGGTAGACGGCGTCTGCCCTCTGACAATAGTGGTTAGATGGCGTCTACCCTCGACTCGCACCCTGGCCATGGTTTGGTTATCCACAGGACGGTTGATGAGTGAAAAACCACAGACTAGGTAGGTGTCAGCTAAATGTAACCAGCGCACACCATTCAAGCACTGTATGGCTGAGCAATGACACACAAACCACTCAGCAGAAAGACACTATTGCGCATGGGACAACACACCACACAAGTTCCTCCTTCACAGCCACCTAACACAAGGGAAAAGGTCACTGGGTGCCGACTTTACCCTAGGGACCTGTAAGCGAACAAACAAAACAATGTACCCTAGTATGGATCCATACACTCTCCCAGTGAACACACACCTGCACGCACAGGTAAGCTGTGTAGTTATGTACATGTGTGTACACGTGAAATACCATTACTGTGGGTGAGCATGAGGTGGGTTCTGCCCACATTGCTGTGCGCACGTGGCGACCTTAAATGGGTGAGTTTCGGGTGCGAGACGCAGAAAGCCCACCTGGCAGCATAACCCGACTCAGGCTCATTTGAAACTATGGCCTACAGTTTTCATTGCAGTCGGGGCTCAACTCGCTGAGTTACCTCGCGTAATAATTATTCTTTTCTTTCTTGGTATCAGGTCAGTACTCTCAAGAATAAAAGATACGGAGAAGGCAGGCATATAGCTCCCAACTGCTCTCTCCCAGCTGGCTAGGCTAAGTATAGTCAGATCAGTGCATAGGCGACAGAGTGGCACAGGGATACGCTCTCCAACTGCTGCTGCCTTATAAATGTTGAAAAGTGAGGAAGTGAGCCAGAGGAAAACGGGCCCGTCAATTCAACCTTTGAGGACCCATGATCTCATGAAAAACTATATATTTTCAAACGTTAAAACCTAAGTATAGATAACGTTTGCATTAAAACATACATATTTTTTGAATTGTCATATTATTAATTACATTTAAAAACAAAAATATTGAGTTTCCCAAATAATAAATACAATACATAAATTGAACAAAAGTTTGGGGAAGGCTGACCCATAACACCAGATTTTTTCCACATACTGCCCACCTGTACTTACTGTAATGTACCATCAGCTCTCACTGCCATGCATTGCTTGCTCTCACAGTGTTCCACCTACCCTCACTGGCCTACTTCATCTGCTGCTCTTCTTCACCGTGCCCTAACCCAGCTACCGTCACCTCGCTGATTTGCCTGCGCACACTGTCCTGTTACTTGCGTGCCCACTGCCCTCACAACTCTGCCTCAGGTCAGGTGACCCCCCCAGGACCACAGAACAGACCCCACAGGACCACGTCACATCCAGGTCTGCTCTGCTCACATTCCTGCCTCGTTTGCTCTCACCGCAACATGCTGAACAGACATGGCACACGCCTGGAGGTGCGTGTCACTCAACCAACATGAGAACGTTCGGCCTCCTGCTACTGCACAGCCCGACACACACAGCCATCCCCCACGTCCGTGAGTCACCGTCACTTTTTAAGCATCTCTCGGGGACTGGCAAAATTAATGGCCAGGGCCGTCATTGGTAGCGCTTTCCTGCGCTACAAGATTGACGGCCCTGGGGACAAGTCACCCACATACATTGTTAGTTGTTACATACCGCCGGCCCACTCCAGCAAAGTGGCACTACGTTAGGGTGCGCTGCGCACGCAGCATGTAGTGCAAGCAGGTGCGCTTGCACTCACAATCACGTACAGGTGCTGCTGCCTCCTTCGAATTAAAAAATGTTTCCCCCTTTTGCCGCCCTAGCTAGTGCTGCCTAATTGTAGAAACGGCCCTGCACAGACCACAAAGACACCTCCGAAGACTTCCTGGCCGCAGATGACAGTGCAAAACACTACACACAGGGCTCAAAGACACTGGCATAAATCATGCGAACGCATATAACGAAACGCACTAACTTAAACTGTGGCCTTACCTGTACCGTGACGACGGTGAGGCGGGAGTCACACACACTGTCTGCAGCCTGCGCACGAGGCGAGCTCCAGCTCCAGGCTACACGTCACAGCGGCGGGCGTCCTGAAATCACACAGTGATTGGCCTGCTGCACTGGACCAGCCAATCCTGGCGCTAGGGGGGCACATTTGCTGCTCGCCCTGTCGCCCCTTCAAACCCGGGCTAGGCTGGCTAAGAAGTACCCTTGGGCCCCGCTGGGGAACTTTCATTGCGCATGCTTGGGAAAGTTGAATCCCAACTCGCACTTGCGCACTACGGTCCGTCTGTCTGCTGCAGCCTGAGTGTACTGTCACTCAAGCTGCAGCAGGCCACCCCCCCTGCACATTCCGAAATCGACGGGTGTGTCCCGGCGGCTGACTCGTACACTTCTGTTCTGTGAGTAATTTTATTGGAAGAGGATTGCGGCCGCGATGCGGGTCCATGTGGCTGGAGGGGCTACGCCCCTACGCCCCAATGGACGCACCGCTTCTTAGATGTTCCGTAGGGTGCAGCCGCAACTTTAATTGGTGTACTTGCACCTTATGAATGAATATAAAAGGAAAAAAAATTGCCTGCCACGAACAAGCTTTTGGGCCATGGAGATTTTTGTTTTGAGACAAGTTAGGATGAACACCTTATATATGGCATAGCGCCCTGTACCAAAACCACGAGTTGGAAAGCAATGGGTAATTCTGCTTCGGTAGAGGTTTTAGTCAGATAATCAGGGGAAAGGAAAACTTGGTCTGCACTGCAGGTTAAAAAAACAGGGGCAGATTTACAAGCCCCCTGCGCCACCAGTACGTCACATTTCGTGACGTACTGGTGGTGCAGAGGGCTCCTCCATATTTACAAGGAGAGGAAAAGCCATCATGCGTGACTTTTCCTCTCCTTGTAAATACGGCCCCTTCACACATAGCAGCACTTTTGCGTTGAAGGGGCGTTCCATGGGTGTTGCTGTGGGTGTTCCCACGCAACACCCATGGAACAAGACACATCTGCAGATTTACGAGAAATCGTAAATCTGGAGATGCGTCTGAATGCTACACCACCCTATAGGTGGCGCCGCAAGGCGCAACGAGGAGAACATTTTTAATTTCTACTCGTTTTTTCCTCTTTCAATGCGTGCTGCATTCTACAGCACGCATTGAAAGAGGAAAATGCCTTTAGTGAATGTTTTTGTGCAGGAAGGTGCCCCTTCCGGCACAAAAGCAATCTTCCCACGACGCAGGCATCCCTGCACCATGGTGTAAGGGTGCCTGCGCCAGCGCATGGCTGCAGTTTGTGTGCCAGCGCAAGGGTAAACAAAGAGATGTGGCATTCTTGTAAATATTTTGCATCCCTGTGCTTCAGAAGTGCTGCAGCGTGGCGCAGCCAGAGAGCTTGTGGTGCCAAGCTGCTGCACTTCCTTGTAGATATGCCCCACAATGTTCCAAGTTTCAGATTTCTTCCTTTCAATTTCAAGACATTGCTGATTTATCGAAGTGTCACATTGCCTTTGCATCACGCAAGGTAATGCAAGGGCAACGCAACACTGAAGTCAAATTTGCGTAGCCCTGTGGTATTTGTTACATCTGGAGTAACCCAAAATAGCGCAAGTCGCGTTCCCACATATCCACCCATGGATTTTTGTGCATTCTTAGATTTACCACATGTGGTAGACCTGGCAATGTGTCAAAATGCTTGCTGCACCTTCCCAGGGGAGGCGTAACGAGGAGAAATAATTTTATTTCTACCAATTTTTTCCTCTTTCTACGTTTGCTGTCTATGTGCGCACACATAAAAAGAGGAAAAAGCCTCAGAGAATTATTTTGTGAAGGAAGGTGTTCCTTCCTGCACAAAAACAATCCTTCCTGCAACGCAGGCACCCTTGCAGCATGACGCAAGGGCATCTGCCTTGGCGCTAGGCAGCCAAAAGTGTGCCAGTGCAAGGAGAGGGCAGATATACACCATATAATGTCAAATATGACACACTCCTGCCTCTCCCTTTCGCGCAGTGCAGCAAGGTGTCCTGCTGCGTTGTGTGAAATATTGATAAATCTGCCCCTACATTTTAAATTGTGTGGAGAACCCCAGCTCCGACCTGTTACTTGTTTGTTTGGATACAGGCTGGAATTAAACTGATACCGTAAAAAGGGCTGGGAAATGTTCATGCTTTGCGGTCTAGTTTCAAGAGGAAGAACAATTTTAGTTTTACACAGAGGTCGAAACCGAACATAAGCCGCATATATTTTAAAACCTTGGCTGAAATGATACTAACTTCTCTGCTGTGTGACAGAAAAAAAGTTGTGCAATAGTGGAGATTCCTTTTTATCTCAATTGTAATATCCCCACTGAAGCGTTTTTGCTGTCGCCTGTGAAGCTCACAGTGCCGAAATCAGTGAAATGTGGAGGTGAGTTCCATGGACGTGGAGCTTCCCCGGAAGAGATGTCATATCACCTATGACCCTGATGCTGTCAAACTCTCAGACGTGAGTCCCTTGCTCACTTTGCCACTGGAGTCAAGCAAGCCCGGCTGAAGACTGCTGAAATGCCAGAAACCGGTCCTAGGAAGCTTGTTTCCGGTCCAGGGAAGACATGGCTTGGCAGTTCGGGCTGGACTGTTCCCATGAGGCACAGGGTCAGACTGATTTGCATATGGCCATGTCTGAACTGGGGTAGCAGAGTGGGCTAAAGAACGGTGATGGATTAAACCCAGATCTGTTGACTGGGTGTGAGTGTTTGTTTGGTTCAGATGCTCCGTCCATCACCACCCCCTTTTGTACCACTTTGTCAGACGCATTGACATCATTGTAAAGGACACCATAAGCACACAATTAGTACAATTACACAACTGTTACTAATGCACAGTTGTGGTATTTTAGACAGCAATATAATTTAACTAGGTTACTGCCAAGATAGTACTAGGGATCAGTCTTCACCTGCCCCAGTACAGCCATTACAGCCTAACACTGTCGTATGTAAACTGAACCCTAATATACCTGGCAGAACCATTGTATGACCATCGTTTATTTTCTCTCCTGCAAGTCATGAAACCCACAGTATGATTTATATGAAATGTGTAATCCATGCTCTATTATACTCAGAATGTATTACCTTTTGAAACAAAACTGTTGTGTACATCAGAATATTTAAGAAATAACACAATCATGTTCTTCACCGCCTGATAAAGCCCTGCCTGCTCCACAAGGGTATTTCTTGGCCCAATGCATATCCACAGGTGCAGCCCCTGTGCTGAGTGTCCAGTGTCACCTCTCCAGCCTCCAGTGTCCAGCTTCCAGCTCGCCAGTTGCAGCTCCAGCAGTGCATGGTAGAACTTCTCTAGTAGCAGCACCTGTCCCAACTCTCCAGCATTAACCCTAAAGAGCGTCCTTGCTTTTTATTGAACAAGTTTCATGCTGTGATTTTTACATGCATGGTTATATTATAATGCTGAGACTGGCTGATTGCAAGAGAGGTACAGGAATTAAGTCAACCTGACAATTTCTGAGCACCAGCTAGGAGTGTCTGAATTCAAAATGAAGCTTGAGGCTGCAGAGGGTGGTGTTCGAGCTCAGCTTCAGTTTCTATGTGCTGATATCTCATGAAAGACAGCTAAATTAAGTTTAGTTTGTACATTTATATAGCACGGATTTTCACCCATGAGGGTATCCAGGCTTGGGGGGATTAAGTGATTTACCCAGAATCACAGGATATTGCGCCGATGCCAAGACTTGAACCCGGATCCCCAGCTCCCGAGTTGACAGCTCTGGCCGCTTTCAGTGTGATTTTAAAATGATTGCTGTCTCCTGCATGGTTTATATTCTAAACTGAGATATTTAAGAGGTAGGAACAGCTGTTTTGGTCATTCCAAGTCTATAAATGGGAGACTGATGCAAGCAACTAGCCATTAAACATCTGCAGAGAAGTTCAGATACTGTCCCAGTATGATATTAGCATGGCTGTCCTGCTGAAAGGACAGTGGCATTGCTAGCTGCTGTGCTGCCCATGGCAGTCCCTGAGTTTGCTGCGCGGCGGCCGCATGGAAGAGTGGGGAGGGGGTGTTGCCGGTTCCCGCAACGGCCGTCCCGCAGGACCGCTGGTAAGAGCGGGGCAGCCGCTGTCGGTGGTGGGATGTCCTGCAGGGCGGTGACGTGGGGAGGGGCATGGTGGAGGGTGGTAATGTATGGTTTACGGAGTTTTACAGGTAAGTAATTTTATTTATATGTTTACTTACCTGTAAAACTACGTAATACATACATTAACACCCCCCACCCTGCTCCTCCCCCTCACCACGTCACCGCTGAGCAGGTCATCCCACTACCGACCACGGCTGTAGCGGGGGCAGCTGCCGCCTCCAAAAATCATGCCGCCCGGGGCGCACCTCGCCCCCCGCTACTCCTCTGTGAAAGGGGCTATTGCAGTTCCATGAAAGGTACAGTCGCTGTGCAGAAAAGTGCTACTACTGTCCATTACTAGTATAATAATTCTTCTGCCAAGTGCTGGTGTTGCATTACTATGAACCGGGTAGCTCAGTTAGCATGTTCATTCCTTGCAGATGTGTTTGTTGGATCCCATAACAATAGGTTTGAATCTAGCCAGCATTTATGTCTCTTAAGTTAATAAAACGAAGGGCAATGAGTGGGGCGATATTAAGCATATGTAATTTCAAAGGAACACCTTGTGGTGAACATGAACTTTTCAAGTATACATTTTGTGATACAAGTATAGGAAAGCAACACTGCATGCCAAGTCAAGTCAAATGTATTTGCATAGTTAATTAATACCGTTGCGATACAAAAAATATATTCAACTAAAAACTATCACATACATATGAAAACTCTTGTGCCTAAAAATCGTGTTAAAAAATTGCTAATTTTGTGCAGTTATTGTAGCATAAATAACTGGTCAGTTTTATCAACTTGAATTATATGTTAAAAAATGTCCTCAAACCCCTTGCACGTTTACATATATTTTTTCCTGCTAGGTTCCTATTGTCTGCATTTCTGGCATTTTGCTAGCGCACAGTCTCAGATACTTTACTGTTCTGCAGTTCAATTGTGGATCACTGGGTGCAAAGCATGCCAGCAGAGCTTGCTCTTGGTGCGAATCCCACGTTGATTGAAGAGTTGTTTCAGAAGTTTCTTTCGTGCTATTGTGAGTTCTTTACAGGAGCATAGTAGATGCATCATGTCTTCCCGAGCCGATCCATATAAGCGGCACACAGAGCCTGCTTTGTCGCAAAGACAGGGAGGGAGATGCTGGGCGCAGGGGAGCAGACCAAATCTATATTTCATAAAAGCAATTTTTATGTTTTTGTCATATCCCAAGTTGAAGTAGGCTTGGGCGCCCGGCTTCGTATATGTATTCAGGGTCATCCAACCGTGTGCTCTCCTTGAGAGTGCGCCCTTGTCATCCAGCCATGAGAGGAGTTTCACTGTCTTCCACATTAATTTTTTGAAAGTTGGGGTGGTTGTCAGTATTTCCCAAAGTTGGTTTAGCCCCAATTTATGAAGACTGCTATGTAAATATTCTGCAGCTGGTAGTGTGGGATTTGATTGTAACTCCTTCCACAGCTGTTCGTTTAGCGTACCCCGTTCGGCTTTTCACACTTTGTCCCATGCAATAATAAAGGCCCCTTGTCTAGCAAATGATTTTCAAAACGCCAATTTCAAGTCTGATTTGCCCAGGTGAAGTGTATTTCGGCAGCCCAAAAATAACCCTAAATGCTGTTGTTACTGTGGCAACGAGTGTTTTTCAGGTCCCTGCCTTTCTGTGCCTCGCTGCCGTAGGTGATTGTTGTCAGGAGTTTTGCCTGAACCACCTCAACAAGCGGTAGGACCGAAGGGCCTGTTAATTTAGAGTTTGATGTTTTTAAGGAGATTGCTAGTACTAGGCCTTTGTGCTGTCCTTCTGTGCCACAAAGCAGCCGCCTGTGTCCAACTTCACACCAAGATATTTGTATTCAGTTGTGTCCTCTATTCTGGCCTCTCCTCAGAACCAGGCAGCGGTTTGTCGCCTTTTTTTTCCTGACTGTCATTGTTCTTGTTTTGTCCAAAATGATCGTTTGCTTGGGAAAAATCCTGCGTTGCGTTTAAGAGATGTTGTAGCCCTACTTTTGTTTTACTAATCAGGACTATGTCATCTGCGTAGAGGAGACAGGGTAGTGAGGTGTCTCCTAATTTTGGGGCATGTGAATTACAGCTGGTTAGCAGTGGGACAAGATCAGCAATATACAGATTAAAAAGAGTGGGTGCTAAGACATAGCCCTGTTTCAATCCATTTTCCGTGGGTATGCGCCTCAACAAATGTGTACCATTTCCCAGCTTCACCTGTAGCCAAGTATTTGTATGCAGGTTTATTATTAATTTCAGTAAAGGCTGGAGCAGCCCCCAGCTGTGCAATTTGGACCAGAGGCTGATGCAGTTGACGTGGTCAAAAGCAGCTTTATAATCGATGAAGCATAGATGTAAAGACGTCCGTGTGGCCTCTGCCTTGTCCATAAGCATAGCCATGCTTAAAATGTTGGTCATTGTCCCAACTGATTTTACCAAGCTGGTCTGGTGTAGAGGAATTGCAGATTTTTCATCCACCCATGCCTGGAGATCCTCCAGTAACAAGCCGACAAAGAATTTTGCTTTGTTATCTAGTAGTGCCACTAATCGGTAGTTTTGTGGTTTCGAATTCTCACCAGATTTATGGATTGGGAAAATGATTGAACCTCTCCATAAACTAGGCAGAATATTTAAAGTTCTAATTTCTCTGACGAGTGGGTCCAGTCCTTCTGCCCAGAAGATTGCCTCCTGTTTGTATAGTGCTGGTGGTATTCCATTTGGGCCCGGAGCACCTTCTATTCTCCCCTTTCCTATCTGCCGTTGATCGCTCCAATATAGTAAATTTGAAAGTCCACAGTTGGTAAGTCTGACCCTGATTTCCCAGAGTCGGCAAGGTTCTTTTCGGCCCAGGACTTAGATGTCGTTTGGCAGTCTGCTTCATTTTGGTATGCTTAACCCTGCTCTCTGCGATCAGTACCTTGGTGAAGTGGGATCTAAGATAATTTGCCCAGACTTCCTCTGAGATGTTCGAGGAGATACCGTCGTGATTACTATGGCTAAATCGATTTATAGTGCTCCAAAATCTGGTGCTGTTATTGTGTTTGACGTTGGCATGTAGTTTGGCCCAGAGATATTCCTCCATGGCTCTGTTCGCATCCCTTTTTAGTTTTTTGAGGTCTGCCCTTTGTTTCCGTAATGCTAGTAATTGTATTTTATCGCTAGGCCTGTGCCAAAGGTGTCTCAGTAGTTGATAGATCTTTTTTTTTCGCAAGCTTGATTTCTTGCTTTGCGGTATATGATATGGACTTCGTGCCACTAAATCTTTGCTGGTTTGGTGGTATGGTCTTAGTCGCGTATGATTCCATCACTGATAGGAAGTTTTTCCATTTCTCTACTTCGCCATCTCCGACCCTTGCAGCGAAATGTTGTTTTGTGGTTTTCAGCATGTCACTGCCTGCGGCTATTTTGAATTTAATTCGTCCTATGGTAATGGTGGCAGTCAGTCCTTGGGGCTCCCAACACCATTCGAATGTTGGAGTGACTGTTCTCAGTTCTAATTCTTGAGGCCGATGATCGCTGTTGCCTTTATTGCCCAACTGAAAAGATGTAATTTGTTGGAAAATGCCTAGGGAGACAAATGTGTAGTCAAGAATTGAGCTTGTTTTTGTGTAGCTGTATGTTGTAGCAGGAGGGTTATCATTGGACAGTCTGCCATTTAGAGCCCTCAGGTTGAGATGTACCAAGTCCTCCAAGTTCGTTTGTCCTATCTTGGATTGTTTGCATGCTTGAGGTTTTCCTTGCAGCAGAATGTTCCAATTTGCATTTTGCAAAAGCACTTCTTTGTCCAAGGAGGAGCCCATTAGATTATGGTTTATGTCCCCGGTTAAGATGAGCTCAGTTGCGGGTCCCTCTCTTATACATGTTTCCGCAAAATTGTACATTTCCTTTACTAGTTTGGTTTTGTATTTCGGTTGAATGTAAACATTGATTAGCATGATGTTAGTGTCCCTTTTGTTTGTCGGGGTTAACGAGAAGGATGCAATAACTGCTAGAGATGATTGCATTGTGGGGCCAAAGATGCGAGCGGAATGAACAATTGTATTTGTCACATTTGTGACCAGCCCTCCTTGCAGATGGCCAAATTTTTCCCCCTGATGGCGTTTGTGTAGAAGCGCAGGAATCCTTGTAGATGAGGAGGGTCTGATTCCCACATTTCTTGATGTCCCACAATGTCGAAGGCCCTGACTTAGGTGACAAAGTCCAGATCAGCTAGTTTGTTGGCAAGGCCATTTACGTTCCAAGAACAGATCCGTACTGTCCGCTTTTTATTTGCTGTATGTGATGGGCAAGGATTGCGTCATTCTTTTGTGTTGTTAATGGTTCTTGCCATCCATCTTGTATCTTCTTCCCAAGCTTGCAGTTGAAGGGATCGTTACAGCTTCTTAGTTCCTCTGGTTGATGCCTCATTTCCATATTACAGTGCCCTGTTGCTCCTCTCAGCACTGATGTGATTGGTCTAAGATCAGCTGTGTCAAGTCCCCTCCGGGGTGCCGGGTTTAACAGATCTGGATATCCTGGTTTGAAATACAAGGCGATGGTTATCCCCCAGGACTTTAGGATGTCACTTTCTGAGAGTATTTTATAAGATATTGTTGGAGAGGTCCATGTTGCTCTTGTTTTTTCACCTGCCATTAAATCACCACAGTTTATGAATTCAATTGACTCCAAGTCTATCATTTTTATATCTGCCAAAGATGTTATGTGGGTTAATAACCGCAGTATGTTGCCTCGGTTCAAGATGTTGTGCCTCCCTTCAGAGGTGTAGTCAGGTATGAACCAGATTGCTTTTTTTTTCCCTTGCCCCTGCCCGATTGGAAACGTCTATTTGATTTTGTGGGGCGGGCCAGCTGACCTCGTTTTGTGGGCATCCCAGGGCCATTTGGTTTCCTTCTGTAGGGCCCATATTTCCTTGCCATTTTGGGCGCTGGCTAGTTTGAATTTATTTTTGAGGTATCAAAAAGTTTTTGGCAGTTTGTTGTGGGGCTGTTATGTCTGTGAGCAGGAGTTGGCTGTTCCGTTCATTATCTTCTGCCCTTTTGGCTTTAATATCGGTGTGGGGGGTGTCCAGAATCCCCTGGTTTATGTTCCTCCCCACAGTGGTGTTATCGTTTGTAAGTGGTGCTCGGGGCTTATCGAGGTGTCCAGAGTCCTGGTTTGTCTTTGTGGTTTGGGTTCTCATCCATTTTTCATCTACGGTTCTGGTTTTAATTTGGTTTGCAGTGGAGTTTCCAACTGGGTGAGACTGGGAAGGGTTGGCTCCTGTCTCCTTCCGTGCGTCCTCAGGTGCACTGTTTTCTTGCTTTCTGCTTGGATAGTCTTGGGGACCACTAGACCTATTTGAAATGCTCTTGGTGATGATTGCTTCTAGTGTAGGAATGTTCTGTTGCATTGTCCCCTCATGCACTGGCGATGTCCCAGTGGGCTGTTGCTTTGTCTCTTCTTGCGCTGATGATGCCCCAAAGAGTCATAGGAATCCGTTCCTGGTGGGGCTTTGTTTCTGATTCCGACCTTTTCGTTTTTTGTGCACGTCTTTGTTTTGCATTCAATTTCTGTTCCCATTTGACTGCCTCTACCTGTGCCTGTTGTGGCATGTGGTTATGGCTAGGGGAAAGTGCTGTTATTTGTGCCCTATTCGCATTTTTGGTAATAATTTCCGTTTGTTTAGTTGGAGTTGGTGTTTGCTCCTTGTTTGCATGCACTTGCTGGTAATTTTCTTTGTCTTCCCAGTGACCGAGCAGGGTTTGCCCTTTGGTAGGCTGTGTATGGACATATTTTGATGTTTTTTTGACTTGTGCGCTTAAGTCCGTCAGCATTGCTGGAAGGGTTGCTAGTTTAGTTTTCCGCAATTGGGCTACACCCACAGGTTCGATGATTGACTGGGGTGGGATCCTGCGTACTCTGCAGCATCATGTTCAGATTTCCCAGCTTGCCATCAATTGATACCACGTAGACAGCCAGAGTGTTCAATAGGGTTAATTGCAAGTCCATTTTATCGGTCTGATGTTGCCGGGCCTCTACCAGGAGTTGCACAGTTTTAAGCAAGCTTATCCAAACGTCCCCATTATTGGTTCCTTGCACAACCTCTTTGGGATTACCAGCCTCTCTGCTTGTTTTCCTGCCATTGTCTATTTTTGGTATACCTCCTCGGTTGGCTCCAGCTTCCCCAGGTGTGCGAGTGGACAGCTCATGCTGCCCCTCCGCTGTCCTCTTACACCAATTCTTTTTTGTTTTTTCAGGTTTTTCTGGGGATCCGCTTCTGTGCGGGTTCCCCCGATAGGCTGCTAGGAGTGCCTCCCACTCATCCTTACCTAGGTATGAGTGTTGATCCGATTCTTCTAGTTCATGCGGCGTGTTGATTTGGGGCGTCGCCCGTTCGAGTTATGGGTGTGTTAGGACATAACTTCCTTCATGTTCTTGGCCCAGCTTGTCCCTTGTGAAGTCCCCCTATTGCCTTCAGATCTTCCATGTTAACTACCAGGTTGCCCTCTTGAGGGTAGGAATTAACTCCCAGCCGTGAGTTTGCTGTTGGATTGTCTAACTTGCAGATGGTCAGTGACTCTGATAATACGCAATTTCCCCCGTTGTTTTTGTGTTGGTTCGTAGGCCTAGGCGTTGACAACATAGTGATGTTGTATGTGTTTGCAGGGTTACAGTTGCCTGGGGCTTCAATGTTGTTTGCTCGTTCTTCCCTTGCACCATTGGTCTCAGTCTTGTATCCCCCGTCTTGCGGGGAAGCTTGTGACTCCTCTGAGTGCAATTCAGTGTGCTTCTTCTCCGGTGTCTTAAAGTTCCAACTAGCGGCAGCTACAAGGCCATGAGGGGTTGTTGTTGAGCTATCCAACCCTTGCCGTTCCCCCTTTCCTCCTTGAGCGTTTAACCCTTCAGTCCCTTCCTCCTTGAGTCTATCCTCTTGGCGGGAGGGCAGGAGAGGTGTTGGAAGGCCTGCAAGAGCCATGGGGCATGAAAGCAGGATGTCGCCTGCGTTTTTAAAAAAAAGCAGAATTTGGTGTCGATTTTTGGCTGAAATAAGTGACATTTTGACATTTTGGTCACTGGCGTTAAGTTACTTACCCTCGTTGAGTCTTGTAAAATTTCAATTATGGTACTGTCTTCCCACATTGCCGGTCTGGTCTTGACCTGCGGTTCGCCCTCTGTGTCTTCAGGTGTTTTCAGCTTCCTTTTCCATTTCATTGTATTGTTTGAGTAGTTTGGGTTGTTACTAGTGTTACTTGCTCTAGTAGCAGATTTGGGACCCCCCGCGCTGATACAGCGGTAATTTCACGGTAATTTCTCAATACAAAACCTCATCTACCTCTTGACACCATGTATTACCTTCAGGAGACTTAACATAAACATGAACAGTCAAACATGCAATTATTATTTAAGCCAATGAAGGGAGTTGTTGAGTATTTTAAAGGGTTTTATTTTCTAGTCAAAAGTTAATTTTTTCTCTGACCTTTTATTCATTAGTAAAATATCAATCAGGTTACAGAATTTGGAAAACAGGAAAAATAGCATTAATACAGAACATATTACAGTCTGCATATAAGCATCACATGTAGAAAAGAAAATGTGGCGCAAAATGTCAATCAAAACTCTTAAAGAGTTTCTAAGAAAAATAGTGAGTTTTGCAAGGCTAATCAATAATTAATGGTTGGCAAAAATCTCCCATAAAGAGAAATAAATGCATAAGACAAATAAATCTTTTCAACTAATTAATTAGTCAAAGCATAAACTTAAAGTTTTAGCATCTAATTCTACCTTCTGCCTGTCTGTGTCTAGGAGCAAGACAGCCCGCCCTTCACCAATCCACAGAGGAATGTGGTCTGCCTTGCCAAAAATATGACATGCAAGGACTAATCTGAAAAAGATATGAGCATGAAACCCCCGCCAGACTCTCCTCGGACGCAATTCCACCCAGGCTGCACCCGCGACGATCACGTACCTATCCTATATGATGTTTGATTTCATCTGTTCGATCTCTCAAGAGCTCACACGCTCCCCTAAAGCCTAAGAGTCAAAGAGCCTAAAGAACCTAAAAGCCAACTACGCCTCCAAAAAGGTCATTATTTATACTCTAATTCTTGGCAGACTACACAAAAATGTTTCATATTCTGAAAAGCTTGTACCTGATTGGTTAGCCAAGATGGCATGAGGTCTCACCATCCTGATCTCATTGTAAATTCCAAACCATACCAGTTTTAACAAAAAAAGCGTTAATGATTAATACATTTATATGTTTTAGCAACATTTACTAGGAAAAATGTTTCATTAATTTTTCCTTCCTTCCTGTCACATCGCAGGCAGGAAGGATACTTTAACTATCACTGGTACATTGGCACAAGCACAAGGATGTACAGTCCACAGTGGCCTTGACTACTTCTGTACTTGAGGCAAGCTGGTTTATCGGTGCATGCTCTCTTCTTCTGATCATACTACTGTATTTGTGGGATGACTGATACCTGAAACATATTTTGTAATGAGGGATGTTTGCTGTCTGTTTCAATGCGTCAGTGGCATGCATTAATGGTATTGAATTTTAACTGTCAGTTTACTCCTCATTCATTGTGTTAAGAAACATTTGACTGCAAAATGTGACTTTAACATCATATAGAAAATGGTTGAACTGCAAAAGTATTTTAAAGTTGTAAAGACAGAAGATAGGTAAGCTAAAGTGTGGTAAAGTAAGAGGTCCAATGATCCCCATGGAGAACACTAAACCACAGTGCTCATTGAAGATTAGGCTTTGGGGGCTTGGATTAAGCCTAGGAAGATTGCACCAGCCACTGGGGTTAGTGCTGGACATTTGGGCCTGAGGCTGCCCGTGGAGCAGTTGCACCATGCACAGAATGCTGGAGTGGTAACTGGGGCTGGAGGTGGGAGGATGGTGCTGGCTACTGGAGGCTGGAGCTGGGGCTCAGGAGGGTAGTGCTGGGTACTGGAGGCTGGAGTTGGGACTCTGGAGGCTGGTGCTGGGTACTGGAGCTCTGGAGGCTGGTGCTGGGTACTGGGGCTGGGGCTCAGGAGGCTGGACCTGGGGCTCCGAAGGGTAGCGCTGGGTACTGGGGCTCTGGAGGCTGGTGCTGGGTACTGGGGGCTGGAGCTCGGACTATGGAGGCTGGTGCTGGGTACTGGAGGCTGGAGCTGGGGGCTCAGGAGGGTAGTGCTGGGTACTGGAGGCTGGAGCTGGAACTCAGTCAGTCAAAATATCTTTATTCGATTTAGTTAAAAATCATACAAAGAGATAGAACATTTCAGACAAATAAAAACTATTTACAATATCATACAAATCAGTGCATACATGAGGTTCATAAAAAAGGCAGATTAAATTTATTTTGTACAAAGTTTAAAAACAATGATAAAACTCATTTAGGGGGGCCCATTATTCTGATGTATTTTTTTAGTTCTGGCTGCTGCCACCAAGAAATTTGCCACGCAGAATGTAATGCGTATGTTGTTCAGTGATTGAAGATAGAGCAGGGCTGGTCTCACCTGTGTGAAGCCAGCCTCCTTTAAAACACGTAACAGATATTTTTTCCTAGGCTCTAAAAAAAAAACACAAAACATAACAAAGTGCATGGTATCTTGGACAGAAAAGTGATCACAACAACAGAGGGGGCTAATTCTGGTTTTTCCCAAGTTTTGAAGTTACCCAGATAAAAACGTAACAAATTAAACCTAAACTTGGTCAGGAGAAACCTATGGAATGGGATCGTAACGAAACCAAGGTAAGCTGCTAGTGCAATGGGGTTAATAAGCAGATAGTGTCTCCTCACTGCCGGTTTCTGTAGTTCCTTTTCCTCACGACACACTCTTGCCCTGCCCATAAATTGCTTCTTGATTAAGTCTATGTCCTGTTTCTTGATGTCCCGGGGGGATGTAAAGAGTTCCGGTCGTCCCAGGTCTGAAAAGGACTTCATCAAGTAGGCCAACCATGGCACCCTTTTAGAGCTGGAACTCAAAGACTGGGGTCGCACCGTAGGAAGTTGCACTCGCCACTCAATGGAGAGGCTGCACCTTTGGATGTGCCATGGGCCATGGAACAGCTTTATGGAGCAGGTAGTGCTTTATAAGTTGGCAAGCTACATGATTGTATTGTTTCTTGCATATTCTCCTCTCCACAACTATTGGGTTTCTAAAGGCGATACATTCTGAGTCTAATATAACATAGAGTGCAAATGTCACATTATATATAGTATGAAATGCATGATTTGCAGGCGACAAAGGAAGGAATGAACTACAGTGATTTTGCTTAGCTATATTAGCATTCGGTTTACATACAACAGTGTCAGGCTTTAACGGCTGTACTGGGGCAGGTGAAGACTGATCCCTAGTAATATTATAGTAGTACCCTAGATACAATATAGTGGTATCTGAAATACCACACGTGCATTAGTAACTGTTGCGTTATCATGTTAATTGTGCAATTATTATTGTGTTCTTACCGACGATCTAAATTTGTCTTATAGCATCACAGGTGGTTTGACATCAATTCATGGGAACATTGGGAACACTTCCTGTGATGTCAGTGAAGTCAAATGGTGTGTGATGCCACTTCCACTGCCCATGACATTTTGGTGAATCGCAACCCATGGAGAAAGAGAGAGGGCTTTGTTCAAGAACCCTAAAGCCATTAGCTTTCATATGTTTTTTTACATTTTGCATTTGTTTGAATGGGTTAACCATAGAGGTCCAGGCATTTTGTAATTAAAGTCAGTATGCATCCTTTGATTAGAAGTGTATTCGGATAAGTAATAATAGTAGAAAAAAATAGGGAAAATCCTTGTATTGAATCCAGTATTTATTTGAAAGGAGACTCTTTAACTTTCAGAGTCACTCAAAAAAGAATTGGACAGGAACTAAATATTTGTGGCACAGCATTCTTTGATGAATTCACCTTGCAGATAAAATTACATTTCAATTTCTTACTTATGGCATTTTTTTGTTTAGGAAGTACTTGTTGTGTGGATACTGAAGTCTGTCATAAAGCCAGAGCTACTCACCAATCACCCTCGCACATTTTTTTGTTTTACTTTAACTGTCATGATATTATGTTGGATTTACTGCTTCCTTTCCACACATAGTGAAGACATTTAATCATAAGATGCGTATTCAATTACACCAACACTAGCCTTACGCATCACCGAGATGACAAATCATCTACAGACTTTCCTCTATTGATGTAGCTTTGTATGGGATTTTGAAGCATTAGCCCAGAAAACATTGAGGTACTCAAAGGCAAAAATATTGAGTAAGTTAACATGGGAGTAGGGTCTTAATTAATCCTTAGTCTCAGGAATTCTGTATTGATGCTCATGCATAAAATAATGTAGACACATCTCAGTTCAAAGACGATTTAAGTCTGAGGATACCACTGACCTTCTTGTTAGCACAATGTGTAATGTACATCATTCTAAACGTTACCTTGGAGAATGTTGGGCTATTTCCTGTGACAATGGTGTAGGTATTTATGGATTGCTTCCTCATCCTGAACTTTGCTTTCCACTGTAGGACAGAAATGGTATTGCTATGTACGTAAGTAGTTGGGACTTATGATCTCAGTGCAAAATCTGGTACACTGGCCCGATCTTAAGGTCCTGGCATTTTTAGTTGCACATACTTCCATCCTCTGTTTTTTGCTCCTCTATCTGGGTTTCTTGTTTGCAACCTGGTTAGGTTTCAGCCCCTGGAGAGGGATGGGAAGTGACGTGTTGTATTAAGTCTTTTGTGTATATGGGTCAGGTTATTTACTTTTCCAATATTTCTACTGTAAACGTCAATAGCTCACTCTGTACCATCAGATCACCCAGTGCAACTGATTGAAGAGCTCTAAACTCAACTTGATTCAACTGCTAAGGAGAATTATACACCTCTGCATGCAAATCAATAACTTTACAGTTGCACAGATACACACTGCCATGATAGCTGCTACTTGAGAGATATATCTTTTATACAGCAGACTGAAATGTTCCAGGATGCCCAAAAATCTCTTGGATCGTATTATTTAGTGGAATATTTCTGTAGCACAGCATATACAACTTATGTTAAGGCTCTGCTATATAGACCGGGGTCTGCTCCTAAGACAAAGCAATACTCTGTGGTCACATGGAGACTGACAAGCAGTGGGGCACTAGATTGTCCCAACAAGCATCAAATATAGGACGATTACCATGGAAGGGGTGCTGGACAAAGGTTTCTTTCTCATAAAGCTGCAAACATTCTTGCACTAGCTAGGATACATACTACTGCGATATTTTCTAAAAATCAGATTTAGAAGTAGTGTATATACAGCCTATGTGATGCGAATATAAATAAATCAATACGTGTTCAACGTCATCAAAAGAAAAGCATCTAACCATATACAATTATAATATAGGCAATTATACATACAGTTACATACATCTTACAATGGCATACACATATAAACTAGGGGTGGCCATAACTCACATATATCCGTGTAGTGCAATCACGCATAGTTGCCAAACAATTCAGTGAGCTTATGTGGAATTTCATAGGAAGTAGAATGTTGCATTTATTATTATTATTATTATTTAAAAAGTTTATAGAGCGCGTAGTCCCCCTGAGGTATCCCAGCGCTGAAAATCCCTACATCTGTGGTTCCGGGGGCGAAAAAAAAGGGGGGGGGAGGACAGCAGATTCAGGAAGAACGAAGGTAGCGTTTAAGGGAACAGGTGAGCTTTCAACCGTTTCCTAAAGCGTAAATAGCTGGGTTCTGTTCTCAAGTCTCGGGAGAGAGCATTCCAGAGGCGAGCGGTGTGGACCGAGAAGCGTCTTCCACCCGAGCGAGCTTTCTTGAATCTAGAAAGGGTGATAAAGGACTCCTTATCCGATCGAAGAGATCTTGGGGCTTTGTATGGTCTTATAAATTTCCTAAGAATCGGGGGGCCTAGATTCTGCAATAGTTTATGCGCCAGGCATAAAGTTTTGAATATTACTCGTTCCTTCACTGGCAGCCAGTGAAGGAGCTTCAGTGCAGGTTTGGCTGAGGCTCTAGCAGGGGTGTTAGTAAGGATTCGGGCGGCCGCATTTTGGATTCTCTGTAATTTATTCAGAGTTGCTTCGGGGGCGCCCAGGTAGATAGCGTTGCTATAGTCGAGCCTGGAAAGTATAAGGCCTTGGATGAGAAGTCTCTGCGAAGTACGGGGAAGTAGGTGCAGGATCTTTCTCATTGATTTCAGTAGCCCGAATCAAGTACCGGCTACTTTTTTTGCTTGGGTAGTGAGTGAGAGGTCGGTTTCGATCCATACACCCAGGCTTTTTACTTCCTGTTTTGGGTCAGGGGGGGGGACCCAGACAGGGTGGCCAGATGTTCTGAGGGAGGGTGAGTCCTTTAGAGCGATGTTCTTATTGCAAAAATACTCCATGTCGTCCCAAGTGGATTTGAGGATGCATTTTACGCTAAAAAAATAACTCTAAATGCAATGGAACATAAACAGCAGTGCAAGCAGCCGCTCATGCTTGTTAAATGTGCTATCACTGTAGGATTTTGTCCCTCCAAATTACTCTTAACTACGCGAGCGGGCGTAATCGCAATATTATCGATAATTCCAAGTCAAAGAGTAACGCAAAATTACTTAAATTACTCCAGCGAAATTGAGATTCCCAATGTGATGACACTAACATGTATGTTTGATTATTTGGGATGAAGGGTTCTAGCTAGAGAGCAACGGTGTGCTGAACAAAGTTATGTGACAAGAGAGCCCCAAAATTTGTGACAAGGTTAACAAAATTATGCGGCAAGAAAAGGCACATTATGCGTTGTAGTACGGCACATTTTGTTATAGTATTACTTCAATATTTTGTCATTTTTACATTTGGTAATACTATCTGGGCAAAGATTTCACCTCATTAGTACTGGTTAACAACCAAATACAGAAATTGACAACTGAAAGATGACCAGTTAACCTTTGCAAAGGATGGTCAACTGTGAACGAACACATGTGCATACGTTTTTAGTAACTTTTGTTCCATTTGGGCTGAATTTTGTTTGTTACAAACTTTATATTATGCAGCAGATGGTGGATTAAGTAGCAAATCCGTCAAAACCGTAACAAAAAAAGCTGTGGCAGCAGAAATACAATATTTTAGTGATCGTGGTCATGAATCAGAATTTTGTTTATAAAGGGGGCCTTTACTTGGGTGGTGAATCTTTTTGTATTGAAAGGTAGTGCTTTTTGTAGAGGTGAGTCTTCAGCTCTCTTCTCATATGCAGAAGGGATGGGCCAGTTCTGATGTTCATATAGATATTTTTTCAGGTCCACAAAGCATGGATAGAAAAGACATACTTTTTTGGTTCTGATTGCATTGTATGTGAAACACACAAAATTTAATGGGAGAAATTGTTGCAAGAAGCCAAATAACTGGCAATTGCTCTGGGGACGTTTCCAACCCATCCTTCTTTTGAACACCATGCCGCCTCAGTTTGGACCCAACCATAAGCAAACAGTCTAGCCCCTACCCCATATGGAACAGTCCAACTTCAGAGCCACCACCAACGCTCACCACCAACCCATCAGAAATACAAGCAAGAAAGAGATCCAAGACAGAATCTCCACACACTCGCACAACAGCAAAGACCTCTTCGCATCATCAAGGAGTTCGCCCAACCCATCAGCGAGTCTACAGACATCCCTCCCCCACAAGACCTCTGCGACAAACACAGCACCTTCTCCCACCACAAAATCAAGAACATTTACGACAATTTTGACGAAGACAGCCAACACACAGAACCCTCACCAACCACCCCAGACACCTTGAAGCCAACGATTGATAGCTGGACAGTCCTCACCACCGAAGGGACACTGAAGACAATGAAGTCAGTCCACTCAGGGGCCCCCACGGACAGCTGCTCCCACCACATCTTCAACAGAGCCGACAACACCATCGCCCCCATGCTTCACCACACCATCAACAGCTTCCTTGTGAATGCCTCCTTCCCCTACGACAGGAAGCACGCAGAGACCAACCCCACCACCTCAAGAACTACAGACCCATCTCCCTGCTCCCAGTGAAAGTCATCGAGAAAGCCATCAACAACCAACTCACCACCTTCATCAAAGAGCACAACATCCTTGACTCCTCCCAATTTGGCTTCAGAGAGAACCACAGCATGGAAACCACCCTCCTCGCCGCAACAGACGACATCCGCTCCCTCCTGGACAGAGGAGAGACAGTAGCCCTCATCCTCCTTGACCTTTCAGCGGCCTTCGACACAGTCTCTCACCGCACACCAAAATGTAGACTTCACGACGAAGGGATCAGGGACAAGGCCCTCGACTGGATCCGCTCATTCCTCTCTGGCAGAATGCAGCGGGTCAGACTCTCTCCTTTCCTCTCGGACCCCACACCGACCACCTGCGGAGTTACCCAAGGATCCTCCCTCAGCCCCACGTTGTTCAACATCTACATGGCTCCGCTCACCCCCATCGTCAGAACCCATGGACTCAACATTGTTTCATATGCAGACGACACCCAACTCATCCTCTCCCTATCCAACGAACCCAATGCAGCCAAACACAATTTTCAAGAAGGCATGGAAGCAGTCGCCAAATGGATGAAAAGCAGCTGGCAACAACTCAACACAGACAAAACAGAGGTTCTCATCATGGGCCCACGCCCCGACGCCTGGAACAACACCTGGTGGCCCCACGCCCTCAGAAGCCCGCCCACCCCCACGGACCACGCAAGTTCAAGTTCAAGTTCAAGTTCAAGAATTTATATAGCGCACTACTCACCCAGAGGGTCTCAAGGTGCTTGGGGGGGGGGTTCATTAAATATCGAATAGCCAGGTTTTGAGTTCCTTTCTGAAGGAGATGTGGTTCTGTGTAAGGCGGAGGTGAGTGGGGAGCGAGTTCCAGGTCTTGGCCTCTAAGTAGGAGAAGGATCTGCCTCCCATGGTGGATCTTTGGATACGCGGAACTGCGGCAAGGGCTTGATTGGAGGATCTCAGTTGGCGGGTGGGTGTGTAGAAGGACAGACGAGTGTTGAGGCACTCTGGACCTAGTTTGTAGAGGGCCTTGTGTGCGTGGGTGAGGAGACGGAACGTTATTCTCTTGTTGACGGGAAGCCAGTGGAGGTCTTTCAGATGGCCGGTAATGTGATCTTGGCGAGGGATGTCTAAAATGAGTCTCGCAGATGCGTTTTGGATGCGTTGGAGTTTTTTTTGTAATTTGGTTGTGATTCCGGCGTAGAGGGTGTTTCCGTAATCTAGTCGACTCGTGACAAGTGCGTGGGTGACAGTCTTTCTTGTCTCGGAGGGAATCCAGCGGAAGAATTTTTTTGAGCATACGAAGTACGTTGAAGCAGGAGGATGAGACGGCGTTGACTTGTCTGGTCATCGAGAGTGCAGAGTCTAGGATGAAGCCAAGGTTACGTGCGTGGTCTGTGGGTATGGGTGCTGTGCCCAGAGCTGAAGGCCACCATGAGTCGTCCCAGGCAGAGGGGGATGATCCTAGGATGAGCACTTCCGTTTTGTCTGAGTTAAGTTTTAGGCGGCTGTTTTTCATCCATACGGCTACTTCTTTCATGCCTTCATGAAGATTGGTTTTGGCGGTGTTAGGGTCTTTGGTGAGGGAAAGGATCAGCTGGGTGTCGTCAGCGTAGGAGATGATGTTAAGGTTGTGTTGACGCGCGATGGATGCGAGTGGACTCATGTAAACGTTGAAGAGGGTGGGACTGAGTGAAGAACCTTGTGGTACGCCGCAGATGACTTCGGTGGCCTCTGATTTGAATGGGGAAGTCGGACTCTTTGAGTTCTCCCAGCTAGGAACGAGATGATCCAGTCCAAGGCTTTTCCTTGTATGCCGATGTTGTTGAGGCGTTGTATGAGGGTGCTGTGACAGACAGTATCGAAGGCGGCGGAGAGGTCGAGTAGAATGAGGGCCACTGTTTCTCCGTTGTCCAGTAGTGTTCGGATGTCGTCTGTAGCTGCGATGAGGGTGGTCTCGGTGCTGTGTTTGGCTCGAAAGCCTGACTGTGAGGGATCGAGGGAATTGTTGGATTCAAGGAAGGCAGTGAGCTGGCTATTGACGGCTTTTTCAATGACTTTGGCAGGGAATGGGAGGAGGGATATGGGGCGATAGTTTTTAAGTTCAGAGGGGTCTGCTGTGGGTTTCTTCAGGAGGGCGCTGACTTTGGCGTGTTTCCAGCTTTCTGGGAAGGTAGCAGAGTTGATGGAGCAGTTGATGACATCACGGAGATGGGGTGCGACGAGGGAGTCTGCTTTGTTGAAGATGTGGTGGGGACAGGGGTCGGTTGGCGAGCCAGAGTGGATGGGGTTCATTAGGCGAATGGTGTCTTCAGTGGTGATTGGGTTCCAGGCGCTGAGGTTGTTAGAGGGCGGTTTAGGTTCGGAGGGGGGTGGAGAGGATTGTTCATTGGTAATGTTTTTGAAGCTGTTATGTATGTCGGCAATTTTGTTGTAGAAGAAGGAGGATAACGAATCGCAGAGGTCTTGGGAGGGAGTGATGTCGTTTGAGGCTGTGGTGGGATTGGTGAATTCTTTGACGATGTTGAATAGTTCCTTGCTGTTATGGGCGTTGTTGTCGAGTCGATTCTTGAATGCTGATTTCTTGATGGATCGAATTAGTTGGTGGTGTTTGCGGGTGGCTGCCTTGAAGGTGGTCATGTTGTCATTTGTTGGGTTTTTTCTCCATGTTTTCTCGAGAGTACGGCATAGCTTCTTGGATTTCTTAAGGTCATCGTTGAACCAGGGGGCCTTTTTGCTGTCCTGTTTGGTGTGATGGTTTTCCAAGGGTGCTAATTCGTCAGCGCTGTGAGTGATCCATTGTTTGAATTTGGTGGCAGCTTGGTTTCGGTCCGATGAGAGGGCGGGTGGGTTTTGGTTGAGCGATGTGAGGAGTTGGTCGGTGGTGATTTTGTTCCAGTTTCTTCGAGGAATAGGTTGTGGGGGGTTGTGGGTCGAGGTGGTTTTGTAGCTGAAGTGAACACAACTGTGGTCCGTCCAATGGAGAGTTGTGGTGCGATCGAAGGAGATGTGCTTGCTGGAGGTGAAGATTGGGTCGAGCATATGTCTGGATATATGGGTGGTGGTGTCAACAAGTTGTTTGAGACCGAGATTGGCCAGGTTGTCGAGAAGGGTGGAGGTGTTGCTGTCGTTTTTCCTTTCCAGGTGAAAGTTGAGGTCTCCCAGTAGGATGTAGTTCTCGGAGGCGAGGGCATGTGGACTGATGAAGTCAATGATGTCTTCGCTGAATTGTTTACGGGTACCTGGAGGCCTGTAGATGAGGGTGCCTCTGAGAGTGGTTCTAGGGTCGGTGTGGATCTGGAAGTGGAGGTGTTTGGCGGAAGTAAGGTTGTCGTCGAGGCTGGTCGTGATTTTGATGGTGTTCTTATGGACGATGGACGATCAGGAGCAGACAACCTCGGAATCATCCTGGACTCCGAACTAAAAATGGACCGCCAGATCAACTCCGTTGCATCCTCCTGCTTCCACACACTCCGCCTCCTATGCAAGACCTTCAAATGGATCCCCCTTGAACACAGAAAAACTTTCACACGCGCCCTCGTCACCAGCAGACTTGACTACGGCAACGCATTCTACGCCGGAATCAACAAAAACCTCACCCGCAAACTTCAAAACATTCAAACCGCGGCCGCCAGACTAATCCTCAACCTGCCACGACACTGCCAAATCATACAGCACCTGCGCACACTACACTGGCTCCCTATCGAGGCAAGAATCACCTTCAAAATTCTCCCCCACGCACAAAAAGCCCTCCACAACACCAGACCAGCATACCTGAATAGCCGACTCACATTCCACGCACCACAAAGGACCCTACAATCAGCCCAGCTCTCCCACGCCTTGGTCACCCTCACCAGGAAGTCCAGATCGGGAGGCTGCTCCTGCTCCTTCCTCGTGGTGAGAGCCTGGAATGCCCTCCAGCTCCACGTCAGACAGACCACATCACTCCCCAACTTCACGAGGCACCTCAAGATATGGCTCCTCCTTAATGGACAGGACCCTGCGCCTCCCCCGCCCCATCGCCTTGAGACCCTTACAGGTGAGTAATTGCACTCAACAAACCCATGATTGATTTATTGGACACAGCAACTAGCAACAGAAAAGTGACCAATTAACTTTTGCGAAGGATCTTACATTGCGGGACACCACCTGTGTGTGCTTCTTTTTGAGTAACATTGATCCGTTTGAGCTAGATAAACTTTTTTCTGTTCCTAAATTCTACAAATTATGCACAGATTGACGGATTGTGTGGCAAGTGGGGTAAAGCAATAATCATGCAGAAATCGTTACAGTCACAGAATTGCATGAATCCAGTATCAATGTGTATGAACAATTTTAATTGTTCCTTTCTCTTTAGATGGGGATGTTGGTTTCTTTTTTGTCCTCAATCCTTCGAGTTCTTTCGTTCTCGAGGCCTTCCCCGTAAAGAATTAGTTGACTGTACAGGATCTAGGTTGGTAAGTCTCAGGTGGTCTGAGTTATGTGGAAGTAGTCCGTTGTTACATTGTAAACTTTACCCACAGTGTATGAACCCGGGCACACTATCTTATCCTTCTCTTCTTAGGATCCCATCACTGCGAAAAATATTTTGAGCACAAAATAGCTGAATGTACTAAGAAAAGGTGGGCCACACCGGGAAACATCGTTTAGAACGCGGTGTTTACACCGCAGTGCCTTTATAACGCTGCCATTACAACGCAAGTCGTTACTACGACTTGCGCTGGATGGCGCTGTTGGGCAAGGAATGTTGTAATTTTATATTCCAACACCTTCCCTACTGTTACGTGGACTGGTGTTGGAATATAAAATTATAAGATTCCAAAATCCGCGCCCTCCGACGCAAGTCGTTGTAACGACTTGCGTTGTAATGCCCGCGTTGTCAAGTACCGCGATCTTTTAGATCGCGTTGTACTGACATACATCCGGCCACACCTTTATTTCTCCAGAAATTTACAATGTACCATTTGTGTCCTGCAAACCTTGGATGAAACGTTGCCCTGCTTAGTTATATAGTTATTTGTAGTAGGTTTTATTTTCTCAAATAAAATACTTCGTTCTCTTTTAATGACGATCTTTTAACTTGTTAATTTTTTTCAGCTACATTTAAAATAACACAAATAAGAGAGTTAGCAAAAGCAAATTGAGCAGTATTTTAGTGGTGCTGCACTTTTCAATATCCTAATTTGCATGTTCATCTGAGATTACTAATCATTTAAAACTACTATTTTTGTCTATTATTTCTCTCTTGCTTTGCAGAAAACCATTACAACTTTCCGTAAGCGTTGCTTTCACCACTTGATTTTTAGTAGATATGTACTAGGGGGTGGCTGTGGCCGCTGGTGGAACCACAAACACTGACAGGCAGCATGTGTGAAAGTGTGAATACTCAGAGCAGAGTTTACACAGGTACCACATAGCACAGGACATGACCTCGCCCCTAGCACAGCACATGACTTTGCTCTCTAGGTTCTGAGAAACGGAACCTGCAGTCACCACAATCCAGCGAGGCGGAAACGTGGCACATGAGAAACATTCTTGTCCGCTATTTGTGCCATTCTTTTTACGATTGTGTGACCCTCTGAGATGTTGCCTGTGTTAGAAAATTAGGCACCCTCTTACTGAGTTGGAGAGATGGGTTGTTCATTGGCTGATGTGATGTCCTGTGCAGTTATCCTGCTGGTGCAATCCTTCATCTACTAGGCCAGCTCTGGTTGGTACTGTTAAGTGACCCCCCCTCCCCTCCCAGAACCTTGAGAACCTCACCAGTGAGTACTTGTGCTTCACCAACCCTGATTGATTGCTTGATTGATTGATTGATTGATTGATCGAAGCAAAGGTATTGGGGCCTCATCCTGGAACAAAGAAAATCCTTAGGCTCCCTTGGAATCTGATCTGCTTCTTTTTTACCCATAAATGTGTATTTCGATTCAAGGAATTCTTAGGTCACATTAACCCAGGGTTGTAGCAGGAGCTACTTATGTTCTATATAAATCATCCAGAGCTACTAATATTATCAGCGTTGTAATAGTGACCATATAAGATCCAATTACATTAGAAGCCACTCCAGGCAAGGCTGTGAGCAGCGATCACCTTAATGCATCATGCTGGGCTTTTAACAGTAATGTAAAAAGGCTTTCTCAATTCGGAATGCCTCTACATGGGAAATACAAAAGAGGCACAGCTGCAAAGGGCATCAAGGTAGTAAGTCTCCCAGAACCCACATTTTTCATCAGTCAGATCAGGATGAAATCGTTTGCAAAATCAACCATTTTTCTCTGAACATCAGATTCTGAACAAAGTTCTAAAAATACACACATTTTCACCTCCAATACATGCTTTTCAATTTTGGTATACATGTATTAATTAAATCAAGCAAAACCTTCTAATTTAATGGGCCGACCTGCACAGAGGAGAGCTACTTACAGGTAACTGGAGAGCTACCAGTAGCTCACGAGCTACTCGTTGGGTAAGCCTGCATTAACCAATTAATTCTCGCGACCCCTCTGTTTGAAGTTCAGATCTGGCGTCATACCAAATGCCACTTTTTCATCATTGTGGTGGCATTCTGGTATTAAGTCTGACTTGTGCCCAGCATGATGTTGCTCCGTTGAATCCGAGTAACACCAGATTGCTTACTTAAAACCCAGAGGTAGATGGATTGCGCCTCTGTGTCGTTTATTAGGGGTTATCTAACCAGGTTAAAACATTGAGAATTTATATAAACAACACCTGCGAGCTTGTGGTTTTTGCTGTTTCTAAGTACTTATATACAGCATGGCACATAAGATTAAAAACTTGAGGTAATGAGGACACATTATCATTTGACCATTAACCGGAAGCGGGGAATATTTTTAATTTCTGTTTTAATATTTTGATGGATGTTAATATGAAATGTTTTTACATCGATTGTTAAACTGAAGTGCTTTTTTTTGTGATTTTTATTGTCCGATCTGACAATAAATACTTATTAATATTGATATTGAATGACTGCCCTGTGGTTGTTGCCTGGCTTCAAGTGTTCAGGCGGGACAAATCCCAGGAAACATGCACTGCTCTTAACAGTAACCCTATTATGACTTAGATTTCAACCATTACTATGTATTCACAATTAGGGGAGGTGTGGCTTATATCTGTAATAATAATTAACCATCTTGATTTCATGGCCGCACTAGTTAGTCACATTGTCAATCCCATTCTTATGACCAGATTCCGAGGTCACCCCAAAGAGCACCTCAAAGTCTAACACTCAGAGGTAAGGGTTACCTAAACCTTTTGTTCATATCATCAAGGACAAAAAAGTGCTAAAATTGTTATTTGTAGCAGCACTTCTTGACATTTTGTTGGGGGTAATGCCAGGACAAACTCCTCTCGCCAATTTTCAGAGTTTCTTGTTATGAAAGAATCCTTGAGGAATATACCCACGAACCCTAATAACAGTAATAAAAAAACGTAATTGTGCTATGATCACAGAAGTGGACCAACAATTATTCGGAATTCTATTGCTTTTTCCACCTTCGTGTTAGAAGAAATTATCTGGGGTGGACGAGGGCCCATAAATGCCTCGTAGAAAAACTTCAAATCACAGAGGCAAATCAAAGAAAAACTCTTTCCCCTTCCACTGGAATCAAATAATCGTAATTCTCAAATGTGGCATTTAAAGTTTGGCGAAATGCGTCACCAGACGCCCTCAAATGCCAACCTCTTGGTTCCCCACCTCGTTTAGATGTGTGGGAAGTGTTGTATTTCTGATGGTGGAAACACAACCTGGTGTTTGAAACATACCGCTCAGGTCTGGACCGCCTGTTGACATGGCGGTGGAAGGCATGTGCTGCAGACAGAAAATAACAACCACTGTCCTAAGTGGGTCAAATGTCATTAATGTAATTTTCGATGACACTGCTAGAGTTAAAGATCAAGCGATGTCTTTTCTGGCGATGTATTTTTATGTATGTGTGAGAAATTTGTGCAATATGAATATACAAAAACCATCAAAAGAATGCAATGGTGTTCACTGTAATGCCTAACTAAGCACCCAGAAGATCTTTGGTACGTGGTAGCCCTATTGGTGATCACAAAAGGGGTACACTCAACCACACAGTGCCAGTTAGATTGAAAGAGGAAACCTCTTCCACTGATTGTGGCACGCTTCAAACGTGGCAACCTCATCCCACCCTGGTAAGATGACGCTACTAGGGCAGACTCAACCTCATTAGAGGGGAGTTGCTAATGAAAGTATACTGGACAAAAAAGAAATCCAGAAACACTAAAAATACCTTAAAGTAGACCCAGCATCATACCTTTATTAGTGGGTACATTAGGTAGGGCTAGAAGCAGAAAGGGATGATAGATAGATATGATGACCAATCCATCTGCAATAGGCCAACATGTTTCTGCCCTCTCTCGTGTCGATAACGGTCAGTGGCATTTGTCAGGGCAAGGGGGATCTATGTCTCAACTATTTACCTTAACTAGAGCAAGTGTGAAGTGCACAGTTGTCGAAAGGGAAATCCTACCTTAACTGCAAATGCAGTTGTGGTTCCTAAAGCGGGGAAATTAACAAAACAATATTCCATTAAGCATTCATGGAGCATTGAATGATGGCACTCAAGTGATAATTTACATGCAAGGTAAGGATAAAAACATACAAATGTGCAACACTGCTCAGTGTAACACTACACTACAAACACACACATAACTCTCATGTAAAATGGATGCATGCTTAACCAAACTGCATAACAGCTTATCCTAACTTCTGTGAACTAAGGGGCATATTACCAAGCAATAGCGATAATTATCGCTATTGCTTGGTTAGAGACAAACATTTACCGCTGAGCTGCGGCGATTTTTATCGCAGATAAACCTTGGTATTACCAAGGTTTATCGCAAATGCGATAAAAAACGGCCGCAATGCATGATTATCGCTGAAAAGTCAGCGATATTCATGCATTACCGAGCTAATGCTCTTAGCCATGTTATCCACCTCCCATTGGATAACATGGCTAAGAACTGCTCAGGGCAGGTGTTAGCTTTTGGAGATATTCGCGCTTAGCGCGAATATCTCCAAAAGTTGGTAATAGGAGATAGCGATGTTAGCAACTGTTTCCAGTGGCTAACATCTTGGCACGCCCACTTTGCATGTCATTAGTGATAAATATCACTGACATGCAAAGTGGGGCCCAAGATGGTCGCTATCTCCTACTAGCTGTCGCTAACTGGTGTTAGCGACAGCTAGGTAATAGGGAGATAATTTTATCTCCGCTTTCTTGGCTTTTAAAGCCAAAAAAGCGGAGATAAACCCCCTTGATAATATGCCCCTTAATCTTCATGGTCTGGTAAAAGGTGGTAGGTATCCTCTGTAGGCACACACTGCATGTGAGGAAAACGATGGAAATGAAAATGCCAAAACTGATTAAGCTAATACCTCCAAATAATTCAATAAAATAAAGGTGCATCATCCTTTCATTGACTATCAATTAAGTCCCCTACAATCTTGATCTCAACAAACCAAAAACTAAAATGAGAATTAATTTCAGTTAACCTGACAGTTGTTCCAACTAAGTCAAGCACTGAGTTCGAGTATGATTGTAAACCAAGAGTTATGTCAATTGAGTTCTAAAATATTTACATTATAACAATCTGGAATTTGTCTATCCAGTAATGGGCAGAAGAGGTCCTAGAGAGACAATAATAACATCTAGGAAACTCACAGTAATGTATTCATCGTCAGTGGTGAGCCAGCAGAAAAGTTCTGGAGATACAAAACACTAATTTTCCCCATATGCCATCATCAGTTTCCCCAACCATTTGACATTTATGGAGATTAACAGGAACACATTCATCTATAACAGAGGTTACCACAAGAAGATTCTCGCTCAGAGAATGAGGATGATATCTCTCAAACCAAAGAAGATTGTTTGTATTGGTCAGTTTATAGCACAGCCATCTTTAGAACCCCCTTCTCAGCAGGAATCACGTGGTCAAGAAATTATAGTTTCTCCTTATCCATCATACTAGAAAATTACAAAAAGGGATCAAGGGAGTTAAGCCAGTCTGAGAAGTTCATGGCCTATGGATATACTGGACCTCAAAAGCATGTACATATAAACATGCCAGGCTTAGAGCAAAGGTCCTGTTCATAGATCTCCTGTGTACCTGGAAAAATAACCCCCCCCCCCCCTCATATTCAAAGTATTTTCAAGTCAGAGCCATGTGTCTACAATCTGACACATAGTCCTGTGTGGTAATGTGGTCCCAGCTCATGTTTGTGAAAAGTATGTCTATTACTTTCAATGTGGCTTCTTGGGGAATGCTGGTATACAGGGACTCAACACCCAAACTAATCAAGATCTCTTGCTCTGTGTCAGAAGTCATGTGTGTCAGTAGATTAAGGACATCCTCAGTATCTTTCAGAAAGGAAGGCATATGTGTGACAGCTGGCCTCAAATAATGAACACAAAACTGTGACAGGGGCTCAAGGAGAGAGTGTGACTCTAGCCAAAAGTAGCAGAGTATTGTAAAGGGACAAAGTTTACAGCTAACATGTGATTAAAGTGGTAACCAGTTTCTTACAGCGAGAGTGGCTTTTGACTGCATCATGATGTAGAGTTCTTTAAACAAATGTGTCTTCAGCTATTTGCTAAACTAAATCAGGGTTGTGGTTGTCCTAATGAATGCTGGGATGTCACTTCAGAAGCTTGGTACATGGAGGCAGAAGGCTCTTTTCCTTGTTTTTAAACACAATGTTCTCCTACCTGCTTGGGTCCAGGTCGCAGATGTGCCAAGAGCTACCAGAGATGATGAGTCTGTCAGCCAGATAAGCAGGTATTCCAGTCATTATTGCTCTATTGATGATGCAGCGGGTTTTAAAGAAGGTGTGGCCACCTAGGGGAGACACTGAAGTTTCATCGCGGTGGGAATAATGTGATTATATTTCTTCTGATGCTTGATGAGGGGTGCTGTGGTGTGGAGTATGTCTTTTAAAGGGCCCAGTGTGGAGCCTCTAAAGCCATTCAGAAGGGCATTGTGACCTTCCATGTGCAAGAGTAGAAGGGTTTGGAATGCGTTCCGGAATCATTTTCTTTTTTAGTAGAAAAATCTAGTACCAGGTTGTTTTGGTTTTCTTTGTGATTTGTTTCGTGAGGGTGAGGTTGATGTTGAGGTTAAATCTAAGGAATCTAGCATTCATAAAGGGTGGGGTTTGTTCAAAGAAGTGGACCGACAGGTTTATCTACATCTCATTGAGCCAACTTTGGACTAGTTATTGCTTGTTATTCTTGGCAAGAAGATGGAATTCTGTGTTGGTGGGATACGCATCAGGTTGGGGCTGGGCACTGTTGTTGGCGAATGGTTGAATTCAGATGTAGCTGTTAACCAGAAGAGTCCCAAGGGGATCAAAGTATGGGTTGAAAACGACGTGGGGCAAGCTGGAACAGTGGAGGACTCTGTAGGTGATGGGGATCTTCCAGGGCCTGATGGAGCCCATGTGAATGAATACTCAGGCAGACGGAAAACCGATAATCCCTTTTATGACTTCAGGGTGTGGATGATGGTGGGATGTTTGAAGACTTCACAGTCATGGTTATATGACTTTTCACAAATGTTTTGAAGTAATTTATTGGAGTGTTGACATCAGAAATGGAGGTGGCAGGGTGATAGATAAGTTCATACTTTGAGTTGTTTATAAATACGTTTTAGGGGGATATGATATTATGAATGTTTGTTGTTCTCTTTTGGGTCGATCTTGGTGGCTTGGTTGGACTACAAACAAGGTAATGAGGGTGACATGTTAGTCAGTGTAGCCCAGGGGAATGCAAGGCTTGCAGTAGAAGGCTGGTGATATCGAGAAGACAACACCAGCAGTGTAGCCTTTGGAATGTGCTGGTTGGGTGACATGCTGTACCATGTTGAGTGATTCAATAAGGTTGATGAGAATGCCTCTCGTTTTTTTCATGCTTAAATTGTGTGAGAGGGTTACAGTCGGGAAGGAAGTGATGTAAAAAGTTCAATCGGGTCGGGGACAATCGATATTTGCCCGGCGGTATTGCCTCTGTGACCCTCTAGTTATTTAAATCAATGAAGAGGCAGGCGCTGGAGACTGGAAGGCAGGAAACAAGGTTTTTATTTGCTCCGGAGGAGAACACAACGAAAACGGACAGAAGGTATCGTTCTGAGGTGCTCTAACTGTATTTCTGAGGCCTGGCCTCTTATACCCACATTTATGACTTTATTGTAGATTACACATACATGTTTAAAGCTTTGATGTACGGAAAAGACATTCTCGGAACTCCCCTTTGGGCCCGTTCCCACACACATTTACAGTTGAAGTCCCCACCCTAGTCACAACAGGTGATGAGCATCGCGCAGCTGGATAATCCGCCGATTCACGGAATGTGGGGAGTTTGATCGGATCTCATGGGGTGGGGGCTTTGATCAACCCGGGGATTCTTTGATGGGGGAAGCTTTCTATTGTACGGGGAGGGGCGAGGATGGTATCGGCAGAGCTGGGTGTCGGCTTGGGAACGGGGAGGACAAAACGGGCACACGGGGAAAAAGGGGGTTTGCATCTAAGGGCCGGAGATCATGAAAGGAAAGCAGGGAGGTGTCGCGCTGGGAACAGGATGAGGGCCTGGGGCAGAGCAGCGCCGAAGAGGGGTTTATGACTCAAGGCAGGTGCAAGCAGGGGGTGGTCAGCGTGCAGGCTTAGTGAAGGCAAAGGGCTATGTCAGGGGCCAGCGGCATGCAAAAGGGTTTGTTCTGATCGGGGCATCTTAAAATGGCGGGCGCGCACGACAAAAGTGTGGCATCAGGGGAAGAGGCAAGATGGCGCAGATAATGTTCACCAAAACGCACTAATTTTCCACAGTCCTCCCTTTAACATATTCAAGACATCTTGCTGGTTCATTTTCTATTCGGTTCTACTGTGGTGAGCATGAGAAAGAAAACGGTAGGAACCCTAGATGAAAAAGAGTTGTAAACAATACATTTTGAGGTTTCTAGTTTTTTTTTTTTAGGAGGTGCACCTATTTGATAAACTTTGATAAATTTGTTCAGCAGGAAAGTCATAGGAATGAAATACAAAAACGGCGAGCAGCAAGTACATATCATAACGTGAACTGGCAGGTTAATACATATTTCAGATTCGGATTGGAGCAGGATCAATACAATGGCGGCTGGGAGAGAAATGAGGCGTAGCAAAACGGTGGTTGAGGATGTCAAATGTTCGAAGTTTTATGAGTTCTCATTGTTCTTTGTGGTCTTTCGTTGGCGCTGTTGAGCACCGGCGGTGGAGCTACAAGTCCAGCTCTGTTCTAAGTTCTGCGTTGCAGGGCACGACCCTTTCCTCGCGTTTCTGGTCGGAAAGGTCCCTTTCGCCCTGTGTCCTTTGAGGTGATTGTCAGAAAGTTCCGATGGAAGAAGAGCGTTCAAAACAGTCCATAGGGTAGGTCAGAGGAAAAAGGGGGATGGAGCAAGGCCAAATTGGGAACAAACTAGGGGAACGAGAGACTTCAAATAGGCGGGCGTGTGACGGAATTCAGAGAGCGGGGACTTGTCGACAGGCACTGGACGTCGAGCAGGGGCATCAGGTCGACCCTTTCTTTTCATGCTGTCGAAAACAGTGCCTCGTCCTGCAGCTCTTTTCAGTCGTGGTCTCGCCTTGGCTAATGTCGCAGGTGTTCCTTAGTCTGCAGTCGGGCCTCGTGCTCCCACATCCGGTCCTTCTCTCCTCCAACAGCAGTACCCTTAAACAAGTTTGAAAAGACAGTCTTTAGAAAATTTGCAGATGAAGATAATCAAAAAGTCTATTTCTCTCCCAGCTCCAGGCAAAGAATGAAAATGTCCGTTATATTTAATGTTCGCAACTGGCATATGAATGACCGGTGGCGGACCTGTTGGATTTACTATGACTTTCCTTCATAATTATTTATTACAGGCATGACAGTTCATCTGATGGTAACCCACCTTTGGGAGACAAATCTGGCAAAGATATGCCGTTCTCTAGAGTTTCACATTTACAAAAGGGTACAGTGAGTCGTCAACATGGTACTACACAGGTATTTTGCTGAGAGACGAACATGGCTAAACATTTCCTTTCTATCGGTGCATCCTGCTTTTCAACTACTGCGGGGTTCATTTTGATGATTTCTTTACCTTGGTCTAGTCTGTTAACCTTGTAAAACATCATTCTGGGTCCTACGTAACCTTTTACAGCCCGGTTACTTAACTAGGAAGGACAGGGGTTTTATGGGAAACAACCAGGGACATAGACAGGGGAGGTAACGGGGGTGGTCACTTTTCCGGTTTGGGTATTGCGACAATTCGGGGAGGGGAGGGTCGCGTATTCTGAGGTCCTTGTTTTATACTATAGGAGCCGTTTGACATGTAGTTCCCTTATTTCGGGTCAGATTAGGGAACCTCTGTCGTCTTACCTGTCCTTTCCCTTACGGCCCAACCTGGGTTCATTGACTTCTAGCGGAAAAGGAGAGGTAATGACGCGGCTTCAGGGTGATTGTATTAAAGACAAGCGTTTGTGCAAATACTGACGGTATTTGAAGCCAATTAGGTGGTGTGCTAGGGGTGGCAATCTGCCAATTTCGGGGCTAACCACTCGGAAGAGTGGTAGTGAAAAAAAATAGAGAGAGAGAGAGAGAGAGAGAGAGAGAGAGAGAGAGAGAGAGAGAGAGAGAGTGCAACGGCAGGCTAAATAGTACACGTGCAACAGAGAGGGTGGCAGTGTATTCAAGAAAGGCTATTTAGTGCATTACACAGTAAAGGGTATTCACGAGTCCGCGTTAGAATCTTGTAATCATGCAGTTTGAGCATTAGACAGGGTAGAGGGGACGTGCTTTGAGAAAAGGAAAGAAGGAAAAAAGGAGGTACCATTTTGTCGCACTTTCTCGCATTCTCGGTCCTTTGACCAGTTGGGTCAACGCCTCAGTCACACACACACACATTCCCTCACAGTTTCGCATCATACGTGACATGGGTTCATTCGTCCGGTCTGGTTTAAGGGTGATCACTTTCTATCAAGTTGTGCTAATTTTCCCGGTCTGTTCGATACGTGAGTAGTTTGCAGGCGTGCTTAGACACCACCCTGCGGCGCTAGTCCGTTTCGTGTATTTAGACATGGCAAGGTCTCAGATCTTCGCCACACCTTGGCTGTAATCTCTGATGTAACCTGCAGAGGGAGGAAAAAAAGGGGGGGGGTGGGGGAGACAGCATTCGCGCGCATTCAAATACATGGATTCATAAGTCCTTTACTTACCTCTTACTCGTCTTTTCCTCCTTGGGGCAGGGTCCCCGGGGATATGGTTTCCGGAGTCGAGGGGGGGGGGGTAGTGTGTTCATGTAGGGCGTGTGCGGGGAAACAAAAAAGGAAACCAGAGGTGCCTAGTGCGAGGTATCTAGTCAAAGGATATATCTCACTATCGGGATCCTTAAACCTCTTTCAACGCCGTGGCGTTCTAAAGTTCTTCGGTTCTTGGGTCCCTGCTACTTTGGAACGTTGTACTTTATAATATTTACATTATTTCATTTCACCCTCCTTTTACATTCCCTCATTTACACCATTCGTTTTACCCATCCTTGGAAGTCAAGGTCTTCCTCTACGCGAGAGTTCATGAGTCAGTCGCGTACTTTGAAGGCGGAGTGTCGTGTTGTCGATCCGATCCGTCCTCCAGGGCTGGGCAACCATCTTCTTTTAACCTTAAAGAGAGAGCAGAGTAGGGTGCACAGAAAAAGAACTTTCCCACCCATCCCATATTGTTTTAAAATAAAGCATGCAATACCCGTCCATAGTTTCAAAGACTTTATTTTGCAAAATCATTTCAGCATATGGATTATAAGGGTGCGGTCGTATTTGGTCGGTCGTGGCAATGGCTAAAGTGCGTACAGTGGGGGGTGTCGTTTGCAACAATAAAAACATCGGAAAGTTTTACTCATTCATTTGTAAGAGACTAAAACGTCTATTAATTGGCTGGGGGTTCGGGGGCATATATTTTCATAATTTAGAAGCATAATCATAACAGTTGTAATCAGATTTCCTATATGCATACCGTACGTGTGCGTCGTAAATGGGGTTTACATCAGTTATAAAAATATAATACATTGTACATTCGTAATCAACATTTGTAACGGGGATCTTTTCACACTATTCGTCGAGTGAGTTCTCTTCGTCTTTTCTAGCCAAGTGTACAAAGGATCATATAAAATCTCAGAACATCAAGTTTATATTAGTGCGAAGGAACACCACGAGGTGTTCGTAAGTTCCGATTGATACCAGCGCCATTTTGGGCGGGGCCGGCACAGTCCGGAAGCAGCATCAGGGGGAAATGTTTCCATTACTGGCAGTTTGGACCAGAGTCCTTTTCGGCAGTTCTAGAATTCACGCTAACAGAAGGTGTGGCAATGTCATGTTTGTTTCGTTGGCGATCGAGGCAGCCGTCCCTTACCGGAAACCTGCAAAGGCCGAAGGTTCCGCCGGGGACCTTTGTATGATCTTCAAGGCTGCGGAGATGCTGTCGGAGATGGGGGCTCGTGCTCCATGGGACAAATGTTCGAGTTATACGGCTGGCCAAAGTTACTCTAGTGGCCGGGGCCCGCCTTCCAGCGGATCCAGACGCCATTTTGAGGCCCTACAGGGGCCACTCTCGTCGAGTTTGCAAGAATGGAAGAGACCCTTCGGAGTGAAAGGAAGAGGTCCCTGTTTTGTGAGAGCGGGACGTTCAGCTGGGGTGCAGCTGTGATGCCCCCACCTGGGGGGGCGAGGGAGACTCGTTCACATCGTCTCCTTCTCCCGGTGCACTCCATGCCGCTCCTTTTCATCGCCCCGCATGAAGGCCTCTCCACATCCGGTGTTCCCCAAGCGCCACCATTGTACGTTCGGTGCTGCGCAAATACTGGGGTGCCACCATTGTACGTTCGGTGCTGCGCAAGTACTGGGGTGCCACCATGGTGTGTTCGGTGCTGTGGAAGTATGGGCACCATCGCCTGACTGGGGATGTTCGGCGTCGGGCTGGGGGCTGGGAAACCTCCTACCGGTGGAGGTGGGAGAGGCTCGTCCGCGTCGTCTCTCCCTCCCAGCCCAACTTGGACAAATTGTTGTGGAGGTACGTGCAGGACATCCCGCCGTCCAGGACTGCTGCGGCTGTGACGGAAGAGAAAAGGAAGAGGTGCCTCGTTCTCCTCTGGACATGTGGCGGGACTACCTTAGTCTTTCCAGGCCCGTTGCGGCCGGCCAAGGAGACATGTGGCGGGACTACCTGCAAATGCCCAGGCTGCGGGCTCCTGCCTCTCCTCCGGCTCCCCCATACGTTAAGATTTCCTGACCAAGAGTTGGCGGCGGGGCTCGCCTTATATGGGTTGCCGTTGGTTGGGCGTAGCCGTAACCCTGCCCTACTTTGGAAGGTTCCAGAATGGGGGGGGGCGAATGTTCTGTTTGACTTTCATTTTCTACAGTTTATCGTTATTATTCCTTGTTTGTTGTGTTAAATTAAAAGTTCAAGTTTATTAATGGTCTACGGATTTTGTTTTACCATTTCTTTCTTTCCAGGTTGCTTTTATGCTAAGTTTCTGCTAACAGAGGTCGAGTAACACGGAAACACGTGTAGAGGGATGACGCAGATTTGTACATTACATACACACAAACTCAGACGGGGGACAGTACAAGTACGACATACAAAGACCCAAGACAAATATAAAAACAGTTATTGGTCATAATTATCTCTTTCCGTCTGTGAATTTTAAACGAGGCTGGGTTCCCGTCTTGACATTGCCCGACCTAGGAGAACTTGAGCATGCCGCTGAGATTTTCCTGGCGAAATCTGTGCCATCGGGCATAATCAAACGTGGTAGTTCTGTCTGGTCTGTCTATGTAAGTCGGGTTCTTCTTTGTCTCGCGCCTTTTCTCGTACTGCCGGTCTGTCGTTCCTGTCGGCCCTTTGCCTTTACTCACGCTCAGTAGAGTCGGGCATTGGGCTTTCCAGTGTCCGACATACCTACAAAAAGCGCATTGGTCTGACCCTAAGTCTGGTCGTCCTTTGCATAGTGTCGGGGGATAAGTTGTGGGTAGCGGTGTCCTGGGGTTGTCCTGTCGGTATATTTCCCTACTTGGTTTATCCTCGTCTTTTCTCTGTCGTTTCGTAGCCTCTCTGCGCCACATACCGAGACTGTCGAGCATAATTGGCGTCGTCTTATTATTTCGAAGGGCTATTTCTAACGTTTCTATTTTATCAAGGTCAAAGGATCCTGCCAGTGGCCACTGTTTGTCTTGGCTATCTTCGGTATACCTGTGCCATAATTTATTATAAGCTATGGTGACTAACCCATAGTTTATGAACATGTCCTTATTAGGGGTGCCTTCTAGTGGAGCTATATGGTCCACCTCTAACACCCGGTCCGGGCTAAACAGGCTATTTATCAGTGGGGAGAAGACAGACATGACGGCTCGTAACGAGGGACTAAAAAGTCAGCACTGCCTATCTTATCACTAGGTGCAAAGACTAGACAGAATATTTCTATTCTACGTTGTTTGCAGGTAGTGAATACCTCATGGATCAAAAAAATATAAAACCAAACGACCAATAAATAACAATGGGGAGAATGAGTAGGTCCGCAAAGATCTGCGTTACCTACCCTTTTCACTATCTGCAAAAAGGGTGGTCTCTTCCCTGCTTGCAGACAGGGAATCTCCAGGAAACAATAGTTTTGTGAACAACAGTTCAGTTTCAAGCAATTATTGAGTGGGGGAGAAAAAGAACAAGCACGGCTGCTACCCTACCTATCCTCCACTGCTTGCAAAGGGAGAGAGAGCCTGTTGTTTCTCCGTTTGCAGACAGTGAATCTCCAAATAAAAATAAACAGAGCAATACTAGTATTTTGAACAATCAAGCAATCAAAACAAATTTTTTTTCGCAACTTGTCGTGGCAACACGACCTTACCCGGACCATGTGGACAGTTTCTTGTCTTCCGAATCCAGCGCCCGATCGTCCTCTTTTTCTCGTATTTCTCACGGCACTCCTGATGGTTCCCAGTCAGGACCGTAGATCACTCGAGAGAGGTCTGTTCGGAACTAGTGAAGTTCGGATGATCGGCTGCCAGACGAGGGTCTATTGGGCAAGAGCTCTCCCGATCGTTGCAGTCGTTCACTCTGTCGTCGGGACCTCTCCCACTGGATCCACGAGTCGCTGATGGGCCCCACGCTTGGGACGCCAATTGTAAAAAGTTCAATCGGGTCGGGGACAATCGATATTTGCCCGGCGGTATTGCCTCTGTGACCCTCTAGTTATTTAAATCAATGAAGAGGCAGGCGCTGGAGACTGGAAGGCAGGAAACAAGGTTTTTATTTGCTCCGGAGGAGAACACAACGAAAACGGACAGAAGGTATCGTTCTGAGGTGCTCTAACTGTATTTCTGAGGCCTGGCCTCTTATACCCACATTTATGACTTTATTGTAGATTACACATACATGTTTAAAGCTTTGATGTACGGAAAAGACATTCTCGGAACTCCCCTTTGGGCCCGTTCCCACACACATTTACAGTTGAAGTCCCCACCCTAGTCACAACAGGTGATGAGCATCGCGCAGCTGGATAATCCGCCGATTCACGGAATGTGGGGAGTTTGATCGGATCTCATGGGGTGGGGGCTTTGATCAACCCGGGGATTCTTTGATGGGGGAAGCTTTCTATTGTACGGGGAGGGGCGAGGATGGTATCGGCAGAGCTGGGTGTCGGCTTGGGAACGGGGAGGACAAAACGGGCACACGGGGAAAAAGGGGGTTTGCATCTAAGGGCCGGAGATCATGAAAGGAAAGCAGGGAGGTGTCGCGCTGGGAACAGGATGAGGGCCTGGGGCAGAGCAGCGCCGAAGAGGGGTTTATGACTCAAGGCAGGTGCAAGCAGGGGGTGGTCAGCGTGCAGGCTTAGTGAAGGCAAAGGGCTATGTCAGGGGCCAGCGGCATGCAAAAGGGTTTGTTCTGATCGGGGCATCTTAAAATGGCGGGCGCGCACGACAAAAGTGTGGCATCAGGGGAAGAGGCAAGATGGCGCAGATAATGTTCACCAAAACGCACTAATTTTCCACAGTGATGTGAATGTGTTGGATGTATAAGGTGGTGAGGTGGTCCACAAGTGTGTCTATGACGTTCCTTTTCTATTCAAGAGACCTGTAGATGAGTTGTAGAGTGTGTGAAGTGGCATGTATGAACTCCAGACAGTTCCGTGCTTGCCTGTGGAGCAGAACTGTTGATACTTATGAACAAAAGTGAGATCTCCTACCGTCTTTATAGTGAATGCTGGATCATATAGAAGTTCGTCTGACTAGGATGTGTGAGGATATGGGGTAAGCCATGTTTCTGTAATGTGCATGAAGGTTGTTATGGGGAATGAGGTCTGTGATGTCTGGAGTGTGGATCACAGCACAGATGTGAATGAGGTTGGGTCTATGTGTTGTAAGCATACTGTTTGAGTTTGTGTGTGGTCTACGTCTGGGATTGATTCTAATCTGAATGAATGAATGAATGAATGAATGAATGAATGAGGTAGCATTTGTAAAGCGCATGGCTACCCGTGGGCATCACAGCGCTGGGAAGTGAAAAGATGTTTCTGAGACTCAGTTGGGGAAAAGCCACGTCTTCAACTGCTTACGAAAGGTTAGATGATTGGTCTCTCTTCGTAGCTGAAGGGGAAGGGAGTTCCAAAGCTTGGCGGCATTATAGGAAAAAAGCAGATCGCCGCTTCTGACTCTCTTAATCCTAGGTATGATAGCCAAATGTTGCTCATCTGAGCGTAGAGGCCTGTTGGCCCGGTATGGTTTGGCCAGGGGGGAGATGATCTTGGGTCCATTGCCTCCAAGCAGCCTATGAGTGATACATAGTGCTTTGAAATGTACTATCTCTCGAATTGGCAGCCAATGAAGAGCTGGTTGAGGCACATCATCAGATCTTACCAGGTAGGTGCATGATGTGGGTACAGGAGAGCAGTGCACTTGCTCTTAGCAGGTCCATTGGGACTGAGGGGCCACACCCTCTCACCTTTTGCCCCTAAGAACAGTGTCTGTCAGAATGAGCAAAAGGTCAGCCTGACGGACACTGTTAATTTTTGGGTCACGCGGCCAGGAGCTAGACAGGCGCTAAAGGTCAGCCAAAGAGGGAAGGCAGCAGTCCCAGGCTTCCTAGGACCTCCAAGGCAGAGCTGCAGGTGTTATGTTTTTCTTTTTATTTAATGTTTGGTGCATGCACGCATGTATGTATGAATATTTGGTAAAAAGTGTTCTGGACGGATGTGTGTGTGTGTGAATGCATGGCTGTGAGTGTGTATGTGTAGTTGTATATGTGTGTGCATCCTGTCCACCCACTCCCTCCTAAAATTACCACCCACCACTAGTTAACAGCCATGTCTGTGTATGTTTGCAGGTGTTGTGACCACTATACTGGACTGGTCATATTTTTAACAAGCCTCCCAGTTTCCTAATGCCCTCAACCCTGTTTGTACGGCAGGAGATGGGGAGTAGGTTAAAGGAGAAATAGGATTGGGAAGGCAGACAGTGGCGTAACGAAACTTCAGAGGGCCCCCCTGCAAGGTAAGTGTAGGGGGTCTCTCCGGACTCTATCAGGTGCTCTCCGGCCGAAGTGCCGTGCTGAGAGGGCCCCCTGGAGCTTGGGGGCTGCGTGGGCCTGTGTTAGGCCCCTGGTTGTAACTGCGATAGGGTTTCACTGTACATAAATCCCTGACTCTCCTTTTCAGCCCTAATGGAGTTTTACTATCAATGAACCCAACTTATGTTATGGATGGCCGTACAAGTAAAGGCAAAAACCTGGTTTGAAGAAGGTATGTGCTCAAGTCTCTGTCTTTTTTCTAGGAAAGGTTAGACCCTGGCCAGGGTTCCGTCGAATATACAATTAATTTGGTCTAAATAAAATGATCGAATCACATTTGTATCTCTCATTAGTTCTCACCTACTAAACAGCACATACACTGTCTGTTGTAAAATGTATCGCTTGCTTCCATTGGGTGTAGAACCAACCTATTGCTTTCCATTGGTTGATTTTATTGTCACTCACATTTGCTGTCTTTCTTACTTGTAAACTTGAGCGGGCTGTCCTTCTTCTCATGTTTGTCACTCCCCTGCACCATGGAAACATTATTTGGCACATTCCACTGCTCACTTTTCAGGCATTACGTTTTTCTTTTTTTAACCATTCCTAAAGAGTGCATATGTTTTCCAGGTGTCTCTTCACCGTCTGCGCTCTCCCTTGTGCCCATGTGTTCCTACCTGACCCGCTCCATTACTCGCTCACCCATTTACATTTCCTCCACCGAGGGGAGACACTGAAGTTTCATCGCGGTGGGAATAATGTGATTATATTTCTTCTGATGCTTGATACGGGGTGCTGTGGTGTGGAGTATGTCTTTTAAAGGGCCCAGTGTGGAGCCTTTAAAGCCATTCAGAAGGGCATTGTGACCTTCCATGTGCAATAGTAGAAGGGTTTGGAATGCGTTCCGAAATCTTTTTCTTTTTTAGTATAAAAATCTAGTACCAGGTTGTTTTGGTTTTCTTTGTGATTTGTTTCGTGAGGGTGAGGTTGATGTTGAGGTTAAATCCAAGGAATCTAGCATTCATAAAGGGTGGGGTTTGTTCAAAGAAGTGGACCAACAGGTTTATCTACATCTCATTGAGCCAACTTTGGACTAGTTATTGCTTGTTATTCTTGGCAAGAAGATGGAATTCTGTGTTGGTGGGATAAGCATCAGGTTGGGGCTGGGCACTGTCCCTTGTGCCCATGTGTTCCTACCTGACCTCCTCCATTACTCGCTCACCCATTTACATTTCCTCCACCAGCGCTCCCTCCTGCTCAATCTCTCCATTAGTTTGCTTTCCACCCTGCGCTCCTCCGTACAGCTTCCAACATACTAGGGCCCATCGTGCTGCATCTGCCCTGCCCTCTGTCACTTCCCCATGCCGTCTTGCTGCTTCCTAAACCCCTTCTCTTTCATGAATAGGATGCCCGCTCGTCGTATTCTGCCCAGCACCCCCGACGCTCCACGTTGCAATCTCTCACCTGTGTTTCTCCCTTTGCACTTGAACCCCAAAGAAGCTGTGGATAATTGGATCAGCTTTGTCAGAGAGTAAATAAACTGCATGACTTTTGGATCAACAACGCTGGGGAACAAATACATCAGCACCATCTCTAAAGGGGCACAGTGGCACTCCTGGAGGCTCCTAAGACCTACAATCATGGCCAGGGGTGTCACAGTGGAGGAGGTCAGGCCCCTTCCTTTCTTTTACTGAAGTGAACTGCTCACCCCAGCTGTGCTTCTGCCCTCTCATAGACACTGCAAAATAGTCGCTCCATTCTGCTCCACAAGTTTTAGATGTGACTTCAAGGATTCAACAGTTTTACAACATTACAATTGTTTGGTCTCACCTTAGAGAGGAAAGAATGTTAGCAGTCCCTAGGCTACAGCCTAGTAAGGCCCACATTCCTTTAAGTAATGAGAAAAGGGTGGGATGGGGGAGAGGTCTCTAAAAGGGGTGTGGTCCAAGTATTTAAGAGTGTGGCTTAACAAACGTGTACTATAATCCTGTGCTTTCTTTACACGTCATGCTGCCTGACCAGTATTAAGGCTCCTCTTGATGATTTTCTGCTATTGATTCCATACATATCACATACACCTAAAACAAGGCCGACCTATTGGCTCTGTGATTGCTAGTTAACTGTTACATATAAAGATGCTACAACCATGATTTCTTGTACATTTTGAAATGGTAATTATAAATGGGACATATGTGACCATTACTATGTGCGCAATATAGAGAGGCTAAGGATTGGGGGATCATGTAATATGAACAATGTTATGGCCCACTGACTCACACTGCCTTCAGCCTCAGCTCCTGAGCTCCAGTCATGCCCCAACATGAACACCCTCTCACAACCAGAACACACCTGGACTCCTAAATGCGACTCCTCTCACATGTACCACACAAGCATTGGAGAACACAATTGCTCAGCATTTCTTAGACCAGACATCTTTGTTTTGCTCATATTTAGTAAATTATAATTACAATGCAAAATTACACTAAAGAGAGTTTACAAATGTTATCAATATCAAAGTCTTTACTTATGTTAAATATGCAGTGAATATACAGTATCATATTGCTAAAACTATCGGCAAAACCAGGATGTCCCAAAGAGGATACCTATCAGCTTTGCCAATGCTTGCTTTTTTCTACTTGTGTTGTGTGTGACCCATCCAGATCCTTGTATGCATTCTATTTTTAAAAGCCTTTGTTGAGTCCAAAGCAATCACCAGCTCCTGTTTTGTCTCTTGGCACCAATCCAAATTTGATTTTAATATATCTCTGAGCTGTCTAGTGTGCACAATTATTTTCAGCTGTAGCTGTAACAGATTCTTGCTATAAAGCCTGCATTAGACCATTGACCTTTCATGATATTTCCAGTGGGCCCGAGTCCCAATAGGCCACTAGGATAACTGCTTATTTACATTAACCAAAGAACTAAGGGCCAGGTGTAATAAGACAGGATTCACAAAAAGTGGACGCAATTTGTGCAGTGACTATTGGCAAATCCTGTAGTATTTTGTAACGGGAAGGGGTATGTTGAGGACCTGTAGGAAATTCACCTTTTTCACATGGTGAACTGGTATTTATCATCTTTTGCTGGACCCTATATTTATGCTGGCTCTAGAACTCTGTACACCTTACCTCACTTAACCAGTAAAAAGAGTCAGTACTCCTCCTCTAAACATGGTTGAATTGTCACATCCAAATTAGTATATTTAACTTACCTAAAAGTCCATTGTATATGGTACAAAGTGTATGAAGGGCCTGTAAGTTAAATGTCATTAGTGGACAGCAGCACCTATTGTGCCATCTACTACAGTGACAGTGTAAAACTTGGCATCAGGCATACCAGCGTAGCCTGATTGTAGCAGTATACAACCTTAAATTTGACATGTCAAAATAAAGGCTTTTTACAGCTTAAAACCTCCCTTTTAAATATGCATAAGACATGCCTATGCAGACCTAGTCACCCAAAAGGTTGGGTGCATGCTATTTAAAAGTAGGACGTGTAGAAATTCAATGATAACAGGTCTTTACATGTATTATCATACAAAAGCTATTTATCACTGTGGTAGTCATAGCTGTCCAACGTAGAAACAGATGAAAATCATAACACAGAGTACAGAATAAAATCCTAAAAATTTATCTCGAATAATGGGACTAACTACACAATAATTAAAGGACTATTTTTAGTCTGATTTTTAATAAATATTAAGGAAAAGTAACCTTTAGAAAGTTACCTTTTCACGTCCAGAAGCCTCTGAACGCTCATCTCCATTTGCTCTCCCACTTCCGCCAGTCAGTAGTTAGCATTTGAATAGGTGTAAATGAGTGTGAAATGTCGCCCTTGAGCAATTAAAAGGCGGACCTGAATGGGAAGAGATGACCGATCTGAACTTGACAGAATATGCAGGGTGAAGCTGTGAGCATCCTTTTTGACATTCCAGCATCAAAGTGTGTTTGAATGTCAAATCCTGCTTGAAAGGTATGCTGGGGTTTTACTTATAACACTTAGGGAACAATTCAAAGAGGCTACCCCTGTCACAGGCAAATGTTAGCCGACACCTGGGCTGTGCCCGTCCATTGTCCCCCCCAACCAAGTAGGCTCCAATCACAGTGGGCCTTTTTTTATATTACAGTGTCAAATCCTGCTAGAGTGTAAAACCCTACGTGACCGGTCTGCTGGGGTTTACAAATAATACTAGGGGTGCGCTACAAAGGTCGAGAACAGGATGTGGAAGGAGTTCTTGTGTATCTACTGTTTGGCTGCTGGAAATCCACGCTTCGCTCTACCAGACTTCTGTGTCCAGGTTTATTGGGGATACAGTGGCTGCCTCAAACTGGATTTTAGTGTTAAATGTGAAAGGTATTACCATAGTACGCGTTCCACTCACACCCTCAGCCGTCAAAGCCCAAGTTTAGTGTAGCCAAAGACTTCCACCATCTTGGAAATGCCTAGATTGAGTAGGGTTAGCCATGAGATCTTTTACTGGGTTATTTAGGGTATGCCAAGGAGTAATTCCTAACCACTATCTTTAGTCAGACATGAATGTGGCACCTCCAGGCACCCACTTCAGAACACTTCTTGACATGTGCAAAATCAGAAGAGGGCTGAACTGTTGCTCTCTGAGAAGTGAGAAAATTCAAGAAGCCTGGAATTGAACCCCCCTCTTTTACTCAGGACAAAGAAGTTAGCTCTAAGGGCATAAGGCTTACCTCCTGTTAAATTTAAAGGGATACAACAAGCTACGAGAGGCCTTTTCCTGCAACTGCTCAGCTGTCCAGTAGCAACAAGAGCTGTACTTGACTCTGTCTGACACCCTGTGAGTCTTTAAGTGTCTCCCTAAGGTCCTGGGGGCTTTAGAAGGGTAATCTTGTGGTGGATTGTGACTTAGAGGACTAAAGTCAGAAGGCAAAATCTTCGACCAGGACAAACCTGGTTGGAGTTTCTGACCACACTCCATCGTGTTCAGCCTCATTTTGCACGTAGGTCCCAGAATATTTCAGCCGTTTACTTTTATTGGCACTTTATGCTTTTTGAGCTATTCCTAATTCAAACATTTAAATTTATATGTCCAGTTCCCCTTACTGTATTTTTGTCATCTATATGTTGTTTTATAAAATTTTACTCTGTTCCTCTAATTTGGTTTGGGATTCTTATTGTGTTGCATTTCAACATTATTACTGTTTTGATACTGCATAAATACCTTACACATTGCCCTAATTTAAGCCTGTCTGCTCTGTGCCAATGCTACCAGACGGTTGAACTTAGGTTAAGTAGCTGACTTTGAAGGTTTACCCTTATAAGAGTTGTGAATATTCCTTGAAGTACGTAGTCACCGTTGCCAATTAATAATCCAGTTTCTTAAAGGACCTCGTCCAATTTGAGATCGGGTTATCACTATCTTTCAGTAGTCAGTAAAATATTAATGTTTTGTTTCCGGATTACTGTCCAAAACATTAATACATACCATAATAAATTGCTGTTTGAAAATGAAACCCTATATACGCCTTCTCCAAATAGTGATTCTAAACAGTTTCCTAAACCCATTTAGCGATTTGATAACATCTTACCGAATTGCTGAATGGGTTTAGTGCAGTAAAAAAAAACATTTCGAATCACAGAGTTTGTGACCAGAAAAAGCATGTGTACACCTGGCACCAAGTTTTAAGCTGAACGTCTGGAATTTCATTGAAAAGTTAAGATTTCCTTCCTACACTCCACATACATATCTGAAATATGCCCTGTGACACCAATTTCATACCCTGCACCAATGAGCTCCACCAACCCTCCAAAAAGCCCTCAAAAGCTAAAAGACTAACGTCACATCGGCCTACAGACCAGACTTGAGCATGGAACATGACTTGAGTTTGCAATGAAGAATATCAAGTGGATGCGGTTTTAACGAAATGTACCCGCTTTTCCAAATCACACCTCTTCTATTTGTAAGCCTTATAAATAACATGTGACATGTTATTTATAAGGCTTACAAATAGAAGAGGTGTGGTGCTAAGTGCTGCAAAACCAACAACAACCTTCATTCGCTGGACAGTGGCTATCCATCAGCCCTATTACAAGACACCTACTTTCCTGACGGATACAAATGTATTTCCGGCTGCTTAAGATTAATGCTTTTGAGAAATGTGGCTGGTCTTGAAAGATTGACTCATCTGATGCACTACCTGTCCGAAATGTGTGTAAAACAGGTGGCTTCTTTTTTTTGTTGCCAGAAATGCATTATTTGACAATTATTAAAATATCTTTCTATGGCACACCATATGCATCTTGGGAGTTGCACTCCCACCAACAAGCCTACCGCCGCCTGCTACTGCTGCGAGTAGAGCTAGTTAACACTTACTTGCAATAGTTAAACTAAAGAACAGCGAGTACTCTGTAGCAAACAGGAACCATTTATGTAACACACACTTACTGTATATAAGGGGAAACATCCATCACAACGCAACTTTTATGACGCACTACCACTACAACGCAGGATTTTCAACGCAAGTCATTACAACGACTTGCGCTGGAGGGCGCTGTAGGATAGGGAATAGTTTAATTTACTATCCAAAACCTTCCCTACTATCCACGGGGACTGGAGTTGGCATAGTAAATTAAACTATTCCACTATCCAGCACCCCCCAACGCAAGTCGTTGTAACGACTTGCGTTGTAAATCCTGCGTTGTAAAGGCATGCGTAGTAAAAGCATGCGTTGTGATTACATACATCCGTATATAAGCAGCCTTTGCCATTTCATCCTTCAGCGGAGCCTCTCTTCCTACTGCATAGTGCATCTGTGAGAGTTATGAGTTTTCACTTCACGTGAGAGAAACTCTTTCAAACAGGTTTCTTTCTGTTATATAGGGAGAGTAAATCATGTTGGTCAGGTAGCCCAGGAAATAGCCAGGAGCACGGCACCAAGTTTGGCAAAGTAAGGAATTCCTAAGTAACACAAAACTCCTGTGACAATATTCAAGGAAATCCAATGACTGATAAACTTCCCATCATTAATCCTGAAGAGCAACTTAAGCTAGGTGGAAGCTGGAGACTTGCTCCTACTGGTAAGGCTTCACAAATGACTGAAAAGAACTAAGTAGTAAGCAGCTACTCAAGAACCTGAGGGAGGACCCAATAACAGAAACATGGTGCATGTGAAGGAAAGGGGCCTGGTTGGCAAACTAGTTGGCAAGGGAAGAACCCACCAACAACAGAAGTTACCAGACACATAATTAAAGGAGCACTGTCATAAAGATTGCCAGAATATGGATATTGATAAATCATCAACCCGGACGTCAATGATAGCCATCTCTGATTGATAAATTGGTTATTAGGGAACCTAAGGTTAGAAAAAGGTGGCCATTTTGAATCAGAAAGGAACAGTAGCCATGCATAAGGTAGACAGTGTGATGAGCATATAATCCCCTTCGCTGCCCTGGTGGGCATCCTCCACACCCACCAAAAACTGTCAAGTGGGGACCACTAACAACTCGTGGTGAAGACAGAGAAGCAGAATGTAATTTACTGCTGACAGGATACCCCAAGGTCCCTAGGTACCCATAGGTAAGTATTGGCATTACGATGCCCTGAGGAGGATATTGAAGTAGGAAGCTGGCTCAAGGTCATGTCACTTCCTGTGGGGATGGATGCTGGGGAATATGTTTTGTCTTTTGATTCATCGTTTAAAGATGGTTTTGGCAGGAAAACAATGATTTTACCTCCTGTAGCATTGGATGTAGGGAACTGCAGTAATATTCATTATCCTTCATTCTACGGCCCCTCAAAGGCGAGGTTCCTATCAGCAGTGAACTGAGGTGTAACTGAAGAATTCACTCCAAGCCCCAAAGAAGCCTTGAGTATTATTAGTGGCAGGGTAGGGCAAAGCAGTGACCTAAAGTGCCAGCCACCTTTTTAGGTGTTGTAGGAGTATGGATTCACTTAAGAGACACTTCACAAGAGTTGTCTTGCTGTGGGTGCCCATAAAATAACAAATACAAGAAAGAAGCGACTAAACCAGTTAGTGTGAGTGAAATGTGTGAAAATCATAAGGATGCCATTGGGGGCTGAAAACTCAGCTGCGCATTGTTCAGCAGCTGCAGCTGGTGAACGTCTTAAGGGTGTGATAATGCTGCCGAGCAGCCCCTGTGGCTTATTGTGCTCTGCAGTCATTCTGAGAGGAGTGGGTGTAAGCATTGTTACTTTGGGACAAATTGGTTAAGTTTCCCCAAGTAAAATTTGGAGTAAGCCTCCATCTCGCCCCACATATGCTGTTTGAGTAAAACCTAATGGGACTTGTTAAAGCGCCATATTACATAATGCTTTTTATATGGGACAAAAAATGGGGCAACCTTATATGGCACTGTGTTGGAAAAACATCTGTAGAAATGATGCCTTCACATTTTTCAAGTAAAAACATAATGCAAAAATTATATGGAGTCTATTTACTAAATTCTCATGCATGGCCGCAGCCAAACATGCTGCACTCTGTGATAAGGAGACAGTAGGAAAGCACCATATCCACAGAGATATGGCTGGCTCACCTTCTCTCCCTAGTTGAGGAACAACCTGGCAGCTGACACCACGCACTCACCTTTGCACCACAGTGCAAAGGTGTCTGTGTAAGTCTAATATATAGGTTTTGTGCTGGAAGCGTATCCTATGCTAGCAGTAACTTAACCCCTTCGCTGAGGCGGCAATTCCGCCGCAGCGCTAGGGGGAGGGGGGCCGCGCGGCCCTCCCATGCTCGTGAAGGAACCGTTCCGTCACGAGCCTCGGGCGCGCTATGCTTGTGGCGGAGCAGTTCCGTCACGGCCCCGCCCGCTCAATAGAACGCGCCACGCAGGCGCAAAATCAGCGCCGCGCAGGCGCGCCGAGCGGGCCGTGACGTAACCTCTCCGTCACCAGCACAGTGCGACCGAGGCTGGTGACGGAGTGGTTCCGTCACCAGCATGGGAGGGGTTAAAAAATGTTCTTACTTTGCATGTGTACCGTACAGCGCAGCACACATGCAAACTAGAAAAATAATGGAGTAGTAAAAACATTTTTCCTTGATATAAAAGGATGTTATTTTTTTATGCAAAACCCTGTGTACTTTTTTTTTGTAGATAGAGTTTTGTGTAAAAGAAATGCGGGTAGTTGTATAGGGAACACCCATGCATGGCTCCCTTGGCATAAAGTAATGCAAAGCATCACTTGAATTTCAAGTCAATTTCAAGTGCAGAAAAAGCCTTGCGCTGTAAAGTAAAATTGGAAAAAATGATTATGCGTCAATTTGTATCACTTTTGTGACTCAAACATGACACAACATCTCAGTAAATATTAGTCTATATGTTTGGGACACAGAACAAAGAATGTACAATGCACTCACTGAAACAAAGAAAGGCAAATTAATAAATATTTATTAAAAAAATACATTCAGATTTCTTAAATAATCCATGTCATGTCTGCTGTTTATTTACATTCTGGCCTTCATAGTCCGGCATTTATGACCAGAAGCAGAATTTTATGTACCAAAAATAAAATGTAAGGAAGCAACTACGACTGGATAAACTAGTCGCCCCTTTCAGGGGCACCTTGGGGTCTGTATTAATGTTGACACAGGCTTTTCATTAAATAACAATCTTCTTGCATTTTTCTAGGTGCTTCAAAAACTGGGCAAAACGGTAGAAACCAGGGATGAACAGTTTGAGCAGTGCGCATACACCTTCAATCAGCAGCAGGTAATGGGTCAGCAAGGCTAACATGATTGGGACGTAGGTTGGCTGGTAGGAAGTGGCATTTCAGGCCCAGAATGACACAACATTTGCAACTACTTTGACTCCTGATATAAAATCTCAAGTCCAAATTCAAAAGTTACTGCATATTGGAAATCACAGGGTCACTGTACTCTCCACACTTCTTTAAAAACAACAACCATTCATAAAATTGATGACATCATTGCTTTTGGTTTTCCTTTATTTGCTCGTAAACCTTGAATTTTTAGATCTAGACCGTTTCATTTTAGGAAAGCACTATATATACTAACCTATAAGGGCTACAACCTCTTCTTCGTCCATGGGTTAGTTTTGTGCGAGTCATGTTTTACTTCTACCCCTTACGGCACAAAGCATGGGACATTGGGTCAGCCCACTTTAGCCATTGCCTAACTTCACTGTGAGTGATGGCAATCTGCCCTTTCATGAGAAGCACATCCGCACTCAAAGTCGTTTCCTTTAGTGCTAGGAACACCTACAGGAATGTATGTTTTTTGAAACCCCCAATTTTTTTTAGTATTGAGCCAATGTTTTTTTTGTTTTTTTAAATATTGGCGAGTGGCCTGCTGCTCCTGCACCAATAGCATTTTATTAAAAGCACTACAAACCAAAACGGGCACTGAAAAAGCCGAAAAGGCTGGCACTCAGCGCTAGACTTATGCTTGCCAATGCTTTCTTATGTGGATGGCACCAGACTTGTCTCGGTTTAAATAATGTTGATGCCACTGCCAAGTGATTTCAGACTAACTGAAAGTCTGTGAATGATATCAAACTGTGACCGGTGACACTGGTGTTTGGTAGCAGCTGCCTCACCTTTCAATTCTTTTGGTCCTCTGAGTTGAGCATCTGCCTGACTCAAGACCATACAATACAGATCCTTGGATTCCACCTTGCTGTGACCTTTCTTCAGACCAGGGATAGCAATGTCCTATTCCTGTTTTCAATAATAACCAATCTCAATGAAGATCTTATTAGCTTTTTCAAGAGAGGGCAATGTTTTGGCCACCACTGTTTTCAGTAGGGTCTACAACAGGCAACGTTTTGCTTTTTTATGAAGGTACCGTCATAATAAACTTCGCTTGGAATGGGGATGTCGAAACATGTATACTAGGAGTGTATGAGTTGTGTCTGTAAGTCAACAGCCCACTACCTAAGAACTCTTGATTGGCTCACAACTGAAGAACAAGTGGCCTGGAAGAGACATGGCCCTTAAGTATCAACGTATTTTTCCATAGACACAGAATGGTTAAATCCCTTTGATGCATCAGTTAGCTGTTTACTCTTTGCACAGCTGCCCCTTGGTTTTTAAGAAATAAGCTTTGGCCTTTATTACTGACCCTTACATTGAGATCTCTCACACTGAACATCCTGCAAGTTTCTGAGTCAAGAAGAACAGGTAAGGTGTTTATTTGTCTTCTGTTTATGGTTGGATTTTGTGGAAATTCTTGCCCATGAGTTTCGAATGGAATAATCACTATTGAGTTCTTGAGTTTCCAGAAGAAAAAAAACGTTTCCGTTCAAAGACTTAAGGAAGAGATGTTGCTAAATCCACAACCACTACACACCATAGACATTTACATTTCACTGCCACATCGATACAACACTGCATCAACACCAAATGATTTGCATGTATTCAACCACCACAATAACAGATTATCCCCATCTTCACATTGTTATTTTCTTTATGTCCTCTGGTAAACTATTACACTGTCAAAGTGTACTAAAGTGGCTAATTCCGACTTTTAAAAGAGTATATCCTAACCTTAGTACTCAACCTCACTTCTGGTTAGAGTTCATAACCCCAAACCCTACCTCAACCTCTAAACCTAAGCCAACACTTATGGCTAAACCTAACCCCAACCCAAATTCCTGATCCCTTGTTGAAATGCATTTAAAATGTTTAAATAAACAATATAAATGTTAACAATATAATGATGGAGGACTACACAAATATGGTAATATGACTAGCTACTTCTTAATTATAAGTTTCTGAGAATTTCTATTCAAGTCCGATCACTTTCCTCAGCTTCCCGAGGTAATTTGCTGCAAGTAAGGGTAGCTGCAAGAGAGCGAGAAAGAAAGATAGGGGAAGAAGATAGAGAAAAGTGGTAAAATGGTAGGAGGAAAAGGAGAGAGAGAGAAAATGGATGGGATGAAAGAGAGTGACAGCACGAGAAGTTGAAGGGAGCAGTACCTAAAGTATCAATTTGAAGGATTACCACCTGAAGGTCCGATGAAAGCAAGCAAAAGAACATGATTCCATGGGCTATTGTTAATAAATGTTTCCTATTGAGTTGTACATATGCAGGGTGCAGTTGCTGAGGAAGCGAGCAAAAGATTTTGCTTACCTTAAGAAATGGGTTAGTGATAAGAATCTTTCGGATTTACAAAACTGTTTGTGATTTGCCAATGCAAGCCATGATCATGCCATGTTGAATTTGCAGTTTTGTGTATAAAACCCCCGGTTTTGAAAGATTGGGGACAGCTTTCCCTTTTCCTCCCAAGACTCTGTCCTATTATTCTGAGATTTGTCTCCTCAATAGAATGATGTCGTTCTCTTTAGAGTTTGACGCGGATTTAGGTTCTGACATGGTTTATGATTCTGTGTTTTATGTAAATCTACGTCTTTATGACTAAAATCTGCATTCCTCTTTATTTGTTCTATCAATGCTTCTATAATAAACCTCTTAAACCTAATTTTGATCCTGAACTCTGTTCATGAATGGTACCAGTTTCTAAAAATGGTTTTACTCTGCTAAATGTATTCGATTGAAGGGGGGGGTCTCTTGCCGCTAGATTAATGCAAGTCTTGCAGAGTTGAACTACTAAAGGTGAATTTTTGGGTTATACGATATCGGGGTTCAGGAGATTATTGGGGTTTGGCTTCAGCAGTGGAGGGGTTTAGAGTGGTGTGGAGTGGCGTAGAGTAGAGGGGTGTAGAGTAGTGTAGAGCAAAGTGGAGTGGCATACAGTAAAGTGATGTAGAGTAGAGTGGTGTGGAGTGGCGTAGAGTAGAGTGGAATCAAGTACAGTGGGGTAGAGTGTAGTGAGGTAGAGTAAAGTGGAACAGAGTGTAATGGCATTGAGTAGAGTGGCATAAAATGGAGTGGTTTAAAGTACCTTAGCTTGGAATAGAGTAGAAAGGCATATAGACGATTGGCATACCGTAGAGTGGCATAGACTAGAGTAGAATGGTGTAGAATGCCATTGCGTGGAGTAGCGTAGAGTGCCAATGAGTGGCACTATGTGAGATGGAGTGGCATAAAGTGGGGTGGAATGGCGTGGTGTATCGCAGAGTGGTGTAGAATAGAGTGGAGTAGATTTGAGTGGTCTTAGCAGATTGGTATAGATTGGAGTGCCATAGAATGGACTGGCACAGAGTAGAGTGGAGCCCAGTAGAGTGACAAAGAGTTGGGTGGAGTGGAGTAGAGTGACATGGAGTAAAGTTGAGCGGTGTAGAGTAGAGTTGCAAAGGGTAGAGTGGTGTAGAGTAGAGTGGAGTAGCATGTAACAGAGTGGAACTGAGTGGCGTGTTGTAGAGTGGCATGGAGTGGATTGGAGAGGCGTAGAGTGGAGTGGCATGGAGTAGTACAGTTGTGGGTGTAAGTAACTAAATTGTGGGTAAAGCGTCAATAGAGATGGCAAATAGGGTGAAAGCAACTTACATAAGAAGCAGTATGCCTGTATTAAATGTAGGAAAGCACATTGCATGTCCAGAAGTAATACTAAAATGCTTCTAATAAAATAGTGTGTTGCAAAAAGACAAGGAAGAACACGTGTACTTGGTCGATGCTCCTTGGAGGAGCCAACACAAGAAAGGAAGTAACAATGAAAACAACTAACGGTATGCTGTAGGGGGGTTGTATGCCCACTGGATTGTAAGTAAAACGCCTTACAGTGCATGCGCTGTGTAAGTGAAACCTAAAAACTGTAAACAAGAGCAACAGCCATAATAGAGATGGGTTTGAAAATGTAATGCATCAGAGAAATAGGCTCAGTCCCTGATGCTCCAAATGATTGTGATTACACATCTAATGAGTGGTGACTCAGAATTGTTCGACAATACCATAAGGAACTGTGGTTGTTTACTTATTTGATTTCCCCTAGTTCCAGGTGGATAGCAACCAGCTCCTGTGGCAGATTCTCTTGTTCATGGCTGAAGGGAAAAAACACAGAAATATGTCCAGAAGGTTTTTTGCAAATCACTTCTTTCTTCTTTTTCAGAATGAAGGATATAGACTATACAAGGACCTGAAAGCTATCCTGAATGCATCAAAAAGTGAGCATTTTGACCATATCTCACAAACTATTATTTTCCGGAATGTGTAGATACAGATGTGTGATTAAGATTATACACGCAAGAAACAGTTTGGACAGATTTTATAACACCACATTTAATTCACAACATTTGCAAGTCACCAAATTTGTAACTTTACTATAATCTTTTCTTAAATTGTCTACCAAACTTGGAGAAACATCCTTAACCATCTTTATAACCATCCTCTATCATTCTCTTTTCCCGTGACAAATGTCATTTTTGGGTAAGTACAAAATGTGCTGAATAAAATGATTACCCCTGGACAGTGGGTCAGGGTGCCAGCTGTATCTAACTGTGCTTTGAAAAGCCCAACAGCCCCAGTTCTGGTAGCACAATGAAGCACTAATGTTAAAAATATCTATTAACCTTGCGGCCTCAAAGGGAAGACTCTCACAGATACTAGGCACTCACCGCAAAATGTCCATAGGTACTGATGAAAGGCCCTACTATTTTAAAACTCGATGGCACTTATTGTATTGATGGTAGGTGTATCCAACCCAGGTTCAAGCCTAAGATCTTCAGGGTAGACATACATTTGTACAGCAGGCACAACCTTATGAGCTCGAATCAGATGTGTTGGGCTAGGGTTACCACGTGCTGGAAAGGAAAAAAGAAAAGTCGTTAGAAAGTACTGAAATAAACAAAAATTGAGGATATTTAGACTAACCTTTAATCTAAAAAGAATGATACTTTAAAATAAAGTTAAAATTACAAAACATAAATGGTTGGTAGGTGACTACTCTCTTTGTAACCTAGGGACATGTTTGCAAGCCGCTATCGCCACCACAATGTCACTTTTCTCAACGTTGTTGTGGCAATAGGGACATCGCCTTATTCACAAGGCGGCTTTAAGCCACTTAACACTATACTTAGTGTGAAAGGGGCGGGCAATAGGTGTTGTGGTGGGCGTTCCACCGCAACACCCATTGATTTTGTCACTGCCCCATATTTACAAGGGTGCCGTAAATATGGGGCAGCTCCAAAAGTTAAACCAGGGAAAACCTGGTCTTACCCCGGCACAACAAGGAGAAATGTTTAATTTCTCCTTGTTTTTGCTGTTTCAATGTGTGGTGCGTTGTGAAGCACACATAGAAACAGCAAAACGCCATGTGCAGGAAGATATCCCTTCCTGCACATAAACAATTAACAATAAATAACATTTTGCGATTTCTACTTGTGTTGCATTAGGCAACACACATAAAAGTTTCAAAATGCCATTTCAGGGTGTTTATGTGCAGGAACAATCATTCCTGCACATAAACAATCATTACCCTCAACACAGGCTCCCTTGCACCATTGTGCAAGGGTGACTGCATTGACTCTAGGCGGCTAAATTAGTGCCAGCGCATGGGGAAACGCAAGGCTGCATCGTACTCTTGTAAATACAGTGCAGCCCTGCATTTCAGGAGTGGTACAGCGTGGCGTAAAGCCTTGGAGGCTAATGCAGTGCTTGGCCACTTCCTTATAAATATATCCCTTGGTTTGAAAGGGTGAAAAGGTGAGTAGATGGCGGTCTCTTCTTCATTTAAAAGGTTTGAAATCTAGAAAAGATATTATTTTCATAAATTAATAATTAATGCATAACTCAAAGGAGAACAAATGTAAAGCATATATCAGTACCTAAACAGTTAGTAAGTAACATGACACAATACAAATTCCACTCCAATTTATAAAAAATTGTATGGAAAATGCTACTTACCAGTATGCATCTGTTCTTGGCATGTAGAGCTGCAGATTCACACACTATGCATTAGATCGCCATCTGGTGTTGGGATCGGATGTTTGCACCTTGTTGTTGTCTTGGAAGAAGTCTTTGTAGTCACGAGACAGGTGACTCCTCCCTTGGACGATAGTGCGCATGGGCATCGACTCCATCGTTAGATTGTTTTTAGCCATTTTGGGAAATGATGGAGTTAGTAGAAAAGAAAGAGATGTCCATGTGTGTGTATCTAAATAAGATAAACTGGAACAGATACAGGTCCCGGGGAGGTGGGTGGGCATGTGTGAATCTGCAGCTCTACATGCCAAGAACAGATGCATACTGGTAAGTAGCATTTTCCGTTCGAGGCATATGATTTGCTGATCACACACTATGCATAGACTGTACAGCAGTGTCTCCCTTAGGGATGGTCACCTGTATCGGTTGCAGAAGTTTGAGAAAGAGTTTTAAGAACAGCTTGGCCTACAGCAGCTTGTTGTTTGGCTTGCACGTCAACACAATAGTGTTCAGTGAAAGTGTGTGTTGTAGACCATGTTGCTGCCTTACAAATGTCTTCTAGGGGAATGTTTCTTAAGAAAGCCATAGAGGCCCCTAGTTTGCTTGTGGAATGAACTCTAGGGGGAATTGTTAATGTGTGTTTAGCCTTTTCGTGGCACACTTGGATACATTTAACAATCCAACTTGCAATTCCAGCTTTGGAGATAAGATTGCCTTTGTGAGGTGGAGAAAAAGCTATGAACAATTGTTTTGCGAAAAGATTTAGTCCCATCAATGTAATATAGCAGTGCTCTTTTGAAGTCTACTGTGTGAAGAGCTCTGTCTGCTACAGAGTGTGGGTTTTGGAAAAACACTGGTAGCTCCACTGATTGGTTAAGGTGAAAAGAGATGACTTTAGGAAGAAATTTGGGATTTGTTCTAGGAACTAAGAATGGTTAAAGCCTGGATCTCACTTACCCTTCTGAGAGAGGTAATTGCAATAAGGAAAGCTACTTTCATGTGAGGAACTGAAGTTCACATTTATGTAGAGGTTCAAATGGGGGTCCCATATAGCCTAGTGAGTACAATGTTGAGATTCCATACTGGAGAGGGTGGCAATCTAGGAGGAAGGATTATTTTAAGGCCCTCCATAAACGCTTTAATTGCTGGTATTCTGAACAGTGATAAGTGTTGTCTGTTCTGTAAGTAAGCGGCAAGTGCTGCCAAATGTAGATGTATAGATGAGTATGCTAGATTACATTTTTGCAGATGTAGTAAATAGCAAATAATGTTTTGGATGGAAGCATCCAGTGGATTGATATGATTGTTATTGAAGTATATGGCAAATCTCTTCCATTTTGCTGCATAGCAAGCTCTGGTGGTAGGGTGCCTAGCTTCCTTAATGATATTCATACAGTCTGGTGGAAGGTTAAGGTAGCCGAACTCTAGGACTTGAGGAGCCAGATTGCCAGGTTCAATTGTGTTGGATCTGGGTGTCTTATCTCTCCATGGTTCTGTGTTAGTAGTGATGGGGAGAGGTGTAGTCATTGGTGTGGGACCACTGAGAGTTCCAACAGAGTTGTGAACCATGGTTGACGTGCCCATGTGGGAGCCCCTAGGATCATTTTTAGAGACTATTGTCGGATTTTGTGTACCACTAGTGGAATCAGTGGGAGTGGTGGAAAAGCGTACGCAAATTTACCTGACCAGTTCATCCATATCGCATTGTCCTTGGACAGCGGGTGTGGGAACCTGGCGGCGAAGGTTGGGCATTTTGCATTTTCGTGTGTGGCAAACAGGTTCATGTCTGGCTGGCCCGACATTTGGAAAAAAGGTAGAAGAACTTGTGGATGTGGGTCCCATTTGTGAATCTGTTGTGTTTGTCGACTTAACAGCTCTGCAATCTGATTGTGAACTCCTGGAAGGTGTTCTGCAAGCAGGTATATGTTTTTCAGAATGGCCCACCTCCAAATATTCTGCGCGAGCTGTGACAGCTGCGAGAATGTGTGCCTCCCTGTTTTTGTATGTAATACATGGCTGTCATGTTGTCCGTCCGGATCAGGACAGCTTTGTTTTGTACATGAAGTTGGAATGATTTTACCGCTTGGAATATTGCTAGCAGTTCCAGATGATTGATATGGAGCACTTTTTTTTGAGAGGTCCATTTTCCTTGAGTTGTGTGATTGAGGAGATGTGTTCCCCATCCTGTGAGTGATGCGTCTGTTGTTAGTACTATCTGTGGAACCGACTCAAGGAGTGGCCGTCCTTTGGAGACGTTTTTTGTGTTCCACCACTGCAGAGAGCGATGTGTGCTGCTGTCCACCAACGCCAGATCTGAAAGTTATCAGTAAGCTTGGTTCCATTGATGTGCTTGACATTCCTGTAAGGGACGCATCTAAAGTCTTGCTTAAGGTACAATGAATATGCAAGATGCCATCATACCTATGAGTTGCATGAACACTCTGGCTGATTGAGTATTGTATTTAAAATTTGTTGGTGAGAGCTTGTAAACTGGCTATCCAGGCTGGACTGGGATATGCTAGAACCGTGGAAGTGTTTATTGTAGCTCCCAGGTATTGATGTACATGAGAGGGTTGGAGGTGCGACTTGGTATAGTTGATTGTGAACCCCAAATTGTGCAGTGTTTGGATGGTTTGTTGAGTGTGTTGAACACACTGGTTGAGTGACTTGGCTTTTATCAGTCAGTCGTCCAGATATGGGAAGACATGGATTTGTTGTCTCCTTAGATGTGCTGCTACTACTGCTAGGTATTTGGTAAATACTCTGGGAGCGGTGGTGACTCAGAATGGAAGGACTTTGAACTGATAGTGTTGTCCATCCTCTACGAACCTTAGAGCAGGATGTATAGGAATGTGGAAGTAGGCGTCCTTGAGATCTAGTCTGGCAAGGAAGTCTCCTTGTTAGAGCAGAGGAAGCACTTGTTGGAGGGTGATCATGTGAAAATGATCTGAATGTTTATACAGCTTGAGGGGTCTGAGGTCTAGTATTGGCCTTAGGGATCCATCCTTTTTGGGGATTAGGAAATAGGGAGTATACCCCTGTTCCCTGATGTAGTAAGGGAACTGGCTCTATGGCATGCTTTTGAAGTAGTGAAAGAACTTCTTGTTTTAAAAGTACAAGATGTTCTGTGGACATTGGACGCTGCGTGGGTGGTATGTTTGGGGGTAGCTTTAAGTTCCAGGCAGTAACCATATTGGATAATTTGTCTCACCCACTTGTCTGTTGTGATGGATTCCCTTACAGGTAGGAACTGTGATAATCTTCCCCCGACTGGAGTAGAATGGTCTGGGGGACTGGAGGGAAGTCACTGTTTAACAGCAGGGGAAGTGCGAGTGTTGTTGTTGTTGTTGTTACCTCGGCCTCTCCCTCTGCTGTTATTTGCTCTATATCCTCCTCTTAAATATCCTCTATTGGGGGATGTTTGGGTAGTGTTTTTAAAAAAAGATGAGCTATCTGTGCTGATGTTTTTGGAGGCTCCTCTGTAAAAGGAGCAACAAAAAGAGCCACATGTGTGTGGAGACTGCAGCGCTCCCATGGACTTTGCAGTCTCAGTGTCTTTTCGAGCGCAGTGTCCACAGCCGGTCTAAAAAGTTGTTCTTGATTGAACGGCTGATTTAGGATGGTTGATTGGACCTCTTGCTTAAAGCCTGAAATACATAGCCAGGCCTGTCGTCTGAGCAGTACACTAGTATTAATTGACCTAGAAGCAGTATCTGCTGCATCAAGTGCTCATTTAATTGAGGCATTTGTTATTAATTTAGGTCATTTGCTTGAGTTTTGTATTGGTTTAGCAAATGTTGTAATAGGATCTCTAATTGGTCGTAGTGGGCCCTATCGTATCTAGCCAGCAGTGCTTGAGTGTTGGCTATGCGCCAATGATTGGCTGCCTGTGCAGCTACGCTTTTACCAGATGCATCTAGTAATTTGGATTCTTTATCGGGGTGGTGCATCTCGGGAGGTTTGTGAATTGGCGCGCTTTCTAGCATTGGAAACTACTAGCGAATCTAAGGGGAGCTGACCTTTGATATAGGCAGGGTCTCCGGGAGCAGGTTTATATTTTTTATCGATTCTGGGATTAAGAATCCTGGCTCATACAGGATCTTTGAATATATCTGGGGCATGCTTAATGACCCCATTAATAATTGGTAAAATCTGTACAGTTTTTTGGGACTGTTCAAATGTGTCTAGAAGAAAATCTTCCTCTGGTGTGTCTGAGTGCATGGTCACCCTGTGAAAAACTGCAGCTCTATTAATAAGTTGCCCAAAACCAATATTATCGTCTGTGGGAGATGGTTTTGTTGGGTATGGTTGGGGGCTTGGGAGGTCTGTTGGATCTATTGGGTCGTTGTAATCCCAATCGTCCTGTGGTATATCGTCTGGATCTGTGTCCCTTCCCCCCTAAGTCATCATCATCATCATCATCATCATCATCTTGTGGTGGTGTATGTGGTGGAGAAGTTATAGGCTGAGGTGGAGTAACAGGCGTAGGGAGAGGAAGAGGAAGGCCAGGAGAAGAAGGATGCATAGGTGAAGTGGCACAGTCCTTCTTCTTGACAGGCACTGTAGGTTTTGATGGTACAGCTGTGACTTGTCCTGTTTTGGGATGATTATAGATCTTCTTTTAAAAATAAATGTTTTAGTAATCTTCATTAGCCTCTTTAAAACCCCATTCCATTTGCACCTGTGGATGGAGTAGTATAGTGCCCTTTTGTGCTGGAAATATATGGGAGAGAGGAAAGAAAGGACAGACATCAGCTTCGTCCTTGACTGCCCTCATTTGAATTTGAAGCACCGTCTTCTATCTTACACTCCCTATCCATCACACCCCGGCTCACCCCATGTGCCCAAGCATAGAATAGGGAGCATGGGGGGCGGGGGAACCAGACAGCCAAACGAGGCAGATAAGGCGTAATCATTGGACTACATTTTTCGAAGGTTGCTCACACCATTAAATTAAGGGGGACCAAAAAACAGACTTTTGGGAGGCCTTCATATCCAAACTGGCAACATACTTTATGGAAATTAGCTAATCAAGTAACTTGGGGGGGGGGGCGGGGGACTTAGCAATCCACTGTTTGCAAACTTCTCTTCGTGTCAATAGCATAGCATAATAAAATAACCTTGCCTTACTCTCTGTTAAACTTTCAGGAGAATCTATACTTCCAAAAATCACAGATAAAGTGCTAATCTTAATGCCAATATCCAACATAACAGAAAGGGCCCCACTCACATCACTCCAAAATGACTGAATCTCGGGACATTCCACAAACATGTGCATGTCATCCTCTTTTAGACTGCAGCATTTAGAGCAAGCTACATCTCCTCTTCTCCCAAACTTTGACAATCTCTGCGGTGTCCAATAGGTCCTACGAATGGAGAAAAGGTGGTTTCTTCTTAAGTGTGCAGGTTTTACTATTTTAAACAACATAGACATTGATACTTGCCACTTGTTTTCCAGCGAAGCCTCTGGCAAGCATCTTCCCCACAGATCCGTTGGTAGTATAAAGGCCCCATCTTCCAGTTCCAAAATCAGCCAGTATATAGTTGCAAGCTCTTTTTTTGGATACTCCTTCCTCCAAAAGACTGTCTTCCAGTTCATTTGATTTTCCTATCACTGTGCCGGGATTTTTGAACCAGCTCTGCATTTGCATAAATTTGAATCTAGACACTTGTTGTCCCATAAGATGATTGCATGATTCCCAGCTTATTAAAGCCCCCTCATGTGTAATGTCATTGTCATTCCACCTTCTTAGACCTGCCTCCCTTACTGGTCGAGCCAACGCATCCTTAGTTCAGGTCGGAGAACCTGGTGAGTCCCAGATAGGGGCCATTTGGCTAAAATAGGGTATTTTCAAAGCTTTCCGCCAGGCCTCTCAAGATCTTAAGCCGGACCTTCTTAAAGTATTTGGGGTCTGCATATTTACAAATAAAGCCAAAACTGCCCCCTGGCTCCTAATATGCCATTACTCCCAGTACCCTCCCAAACTCCGATAGTGTAGGTGTGCTAAACAGCATTTTCCAGTTTTTTTATAAAAAGGCCCAAGAATAGAATAATAAATCAGGAAGGGCCAGGCCCCCTTTCTCCACACTCCTTCTTAATTTCTTCCAGGCAATTCTGGGGCCTTTACTAGCCCAAATGAACCTGCTAATCTGACCTTGTAACTTTTTAAGCGCTTCACTATCGAAAGGGAGGGGAATAGTGTCGAACAGAAAGGTAAATTTTGGGAGCATCATCATTTTTTACCCGGCCTTAACGGCGTCGATACGGCCAATGGCCCGCTGCGACAATTGGAATCGAATCGATGAAAGGCGCGTCGAAGATTTGATGTTTGAAGTGAATATAGAAAGTTTTGTGTGTCGAAAAAGTTTGAAAATGAAGTTTAGAACCGGAGCGCTGAAGATGCATCCGAACGCAATGGCGGAAAAAAACAATCTAACGTTGGAGTCGATGCCCATGCGCACTATCGTCCAAGGGAGGAGTCACCTATCTCGTGACTACAAAGACTTCTTCCAAGAGAACAACAAGGTGCAAGCATCCGAGCCCAACACCAGAAGGGCGATCTAATGCCTAGTGTGTGATCTGCAGCTCATATGCCTCGAGCATATTTTTATGAGTTATGATTTTTTTTTAGAGTTTGCATAAATCACTGCAATTCACCCTAGAAAGTTTTATAAATCACTGTTTTTCACTTGTAGGAGTAGTCTGAGAACCTCAAACAAGAGGGTCTGGGCCAAAGTCAAAGTTTCAGGCCAACAGGCAAGGGCTGGGCTAGTCGTGGCCAAACTTTTACCTTTGTACTTAGAAACTTTTATGTTTTTTTTTCTCATCAACAGACATGTTAGCAGGGTCATTTGCAGCCTGGGTCCGACATTTGATTTGATGTACAAAGTCCAATGGCCTGGTGAGAGCCTTGTACTAGACAGAAGTTCAAGGCTACCTACAAACCGGCAAAGAAGCAATAGTGTATGAGTCTCTGATCCTGTATGTACACTCTAGCACCAGTCAAGGAACCAGGAGCTGGGGGCATATCTTGGAGGCTAGGACTTGATCTCATGAGCTGCACCAGTATAGTAAAGGGAATTTCTCTTCCAGGGGATCCTCATCAAAGTCATAAGCACTGAATATTCCCGTCCATGTGCGGGACCCCGGAAACAATATAAAATTATATATGTAAAAAACACATATATCTCGCTCCAAATATATGTAAATACATATATCATTTTTCTCACACCAATGCAGCTCTAAAACCAAAGGCTAGACAATAACACAGAAACTGAAAGCATTTTCAGTTAAAACTGGCACCGTGCCTTTAAGGCAGCCATGACCCCAGGCTTCCCATCATGCGTCAGGGGTGACAGTTAGGTCAGTTGTTCTTTCCGGCTCTCTCAGTCAGGACCCTGGTTAAACAGCTCCCACCTTTTTTTGACTTTCTGTCAAAAATATTTGGTGTTTTCCTTCAATTTTTGGTTTCACTCGACGGCTTTTAGCCTTAGAGAGATACTGCTACCTTTTTTGGGCTAAGAAAAGGTTAATTTGTTGTCAATAATACCTTGCTTTTTGATCTCTGCCCTTCCTGTGGTAAGAAGAAAGCTAAGACTGATACACATCCTGGGTGTATCCTCTGTCTTCCTGACTCTCATTCTGCAGAAAGCTGTGTTCACTGCAAGTCCTTGTCAAGTAGAACTCTCAAGGAGAGAGAAAAAATCAGAATTTATGGACTTTCTGAGAGAGGTAGGTCTCCAAAGAGACAGAAAAAGCGGAGGGTGCGGTCGACGTCAAGAGATGTTCCGGTTTGCTCTCCTTCGGTGTCGGGATCGGCGTCGAAGGTTCCACCGACGACGATGACGACTCAACTCTCCTCGACTTCAGCATCGAGAGTCAAGGTAACTCCGCTGCCGTCAACCGGGTGATGTGCAGCGTTGAGAGAGAGGTCGTCGTTGGAGCATGGCGGCTCAACGTCGAAACCTCCGCCGTCGAAGCCTCAGGTCCAGTCTTCAACGTCGAAGCTTCCGTCGACGCCCAGTCATCGGCGTTTGGCGTCGAGGCATCCTCCGTTGGCGTCCCGTCATCGATGTTCGACGCCGAGGCACCCTCCTTCAGCGTCCCATCATCGATGCTCGATGTCGAGGCACCCTCCCTCGTCGCCGGGCCATCGGTGATCGACATCGAGGCACCCTCCGTCGCCGTCCCATCATCGACGGTCGACATCGAGACATCCTCCGTCGGCGTCTCACCCTCGATGCTCGAGATCGAGGCATTCACCATCATCGACAGGACATCGTCGTTCGTCGTCGAGACACCCATCGCAGTCCAGTCGAGGGTATTCAGCGTCGAAGCACCCTCCGTCGCCGTCCCATCATCGACGGTCGACGTCGAGACATCCTCTGTCGGCGTCTCACCATCTATGCTCGATGTCGAGGCATTCACCATCATCGACAGGACATCGTCGTTCGTCGTCGAGACATCCATCGCAGTCCAGTCGAGGGTATTCAGCGTCAAAGCATCCTCCGTCGGCGTCCAGTCAAAGGCGCTCGGCGTCGAGAAGGCCTCCGTCGACGTCACCTCACCGACATTCGCCGTCAAGACATGGGACTCCAGCACAGTCTCCTCAGATTCATCAGCCAGTGGACACCGAGACGTCGAGCCGGCCGGCTTCGTCCTCGAGTCATGGGCCTGCATCTCAGAGGTATTCAAGAACAACTTCAGCTGCGGAGGGTGACCAGGGCTCTCCAGGGAGCATCAGTCACTCTGCCAAGAGGAAGAGAACTCCAGAGCATCGTTCTCATAGTCGCTCGGCTTTTCCTGTGAGCCTTTTTTCCTCATCAAGTTCTTCTTCTGGCCCTGATGTGATCATTTATACGTCGGGCGGCGAGGGATCAAGGCATTCTCCTTCACCTACTCCACATGGGCGAAAGGAGGTAACACCTGCACGCTCTCCAGTGAAGGACGCCGCACAGCAAACTCCGGCCGTCAGACTGTCTCCGCGATGGTATGCACCCCTACATCACTGGGCTACAGACAAGGAGACAGCAGCTCCATTGCAGCAGCCTATCTCTAGGCCTAGAGAACTGTCTCGCTCTCTGGTGAGGTCCAAAGGAAGATCACGCTCCCCGGTTCGCCGTAGGGAAAGATCACGCTCCAGGGTTCGATCATCCAGGCGTAGATCAAGATCTAGGAGCAGGAGGAGAGAACAAAGATCACCTACGACCTCTTCTTCTCTGACACGCTCCCATAGAGACTACTTGCCCACTCTGACGGATTCCCCGCCATCAAGGGTATCTCCGATCGATGATATTTTTACCTTTCAGGACATACTGGGCAGAGGGGCTCTGAAACTGGGAGTTCCGTTAACAACTCCGCAGGTCAAGACCTCCGTGATTTTTGAAACGCTGCATCACAGGTCGGAACCTAAACCCCTTTTGCCGCTAGTGCCTGGTATCATAGAGCCGGTGATGGAGGTATTCCTCACTCCAGCAACGGTCAAAGCGGCTCCGGTAAGGATCCTGAAGAAGTACAGATCTCCAGAGGAGGACCCTCTGTTTCTAAGAGCTGATCCGCCCCCGGATTCAGTAATCATCGCAGCAGCGAAGGAGTCCAATGTGGTTTCCTCTTCTGCCACTGTACCTCCGGACAAGGACAGCAAGACGCAAGATTCGTGGGGGAGACGAGTCTGTAGTACTTCAGCGTCTTTTCTTAAGGTTTCCAACGCAGAGGCCCTTTTGGGGCATTATGATAGGTCCCTTATGGATTCTCTACAGCGTTTTGTGGACAAGCTCCCACAAGAAGACCGTAAGGACTTTGAGGAGATCCTTCTGGAAGGCAGTCAAGTGTCCAACCAAATTATAGGTGCCGCAGCGGACGGGACTACCCTAGCGGCACATGGATATGCCCATGGAATATCGGCGAGGAGATCATCCTGGTTGCGCCTAACGGCTTTAAAACCAGAAGCCCAGGCGTGCATTCGGAACTTGCCCTTCTCAGGGACCTCACTGTTTGGAGCGAGCGCGGACGAAGAGATGCAGCGCCTGAAAATAGAGCTGGACACTCTCAAGGCGGTAGGGCTCGAAAAGAAAAAAGAATTCGAAAAGAAACACAGCTCCTACAACAAGGGCTCTTCAAAAAAGCAGGTTCAAACCCCTAACTGGCAGAAGAGTCAAGACCAGCAGGGCCAGCAAAAGTCCCAGTATAGAGGAAAGCGTAATTCCAGAGGAGGAGGGAATCAGCGCCAGGTCAACAATGCCGGCAAAGCTCAGTCAAAACAATGAGTCTTTCCTTCCCCCAGCGCCGTGGACCACTCCAGTGGGGGGAAGCCTTGCGGGTCATTTGGAAGAGTGGTGAAACATCACAAACGACAGATGGGTGTTAGCTACACTTCAGAATGGATACTGTCTTCGTTGCAGTCATCAGCCTCCACCTGTTCCCCCAATGGCAACATCGAATCATCAGTTACACCTTCTGCAAAAAGAAGTGGCCACTCTTCTCGAGAAGTCAGCCATCTAGAGAGTGCCAGTGTCTCAAAGGGGAAAAGGAGTGTACTCCCGATATTTTCTGGTCAGAAAAAAGGGACAAAAGGCAGAATTCAGACCCATTCTGGACTTGCGAACTCTCAATCTGCGCGTCAAAAAGGAAACATTTTGCATGTTGGCGCTTCACCAAATATATCCACATCTCAGGAGGGGAGATTGGATGTGCTCGCTGGACCTCCAAGATGCCTACTTTCATGTTCCAATACACCCCAGTTACAGAAGATTTCTTCGGTTCCGGGTGGGTACCTCCCACTATCAGTTCAAAGTCCTTCCATTTGGGTTGAAGTCGGCTCCCCGGGTGTTCACGAAGTGTGTTGCAGTGGTAGCAGCCGCTCTACGCCGCAAAGGGGTCTTCGTATACCCATACCTGGACGATTGGCTGTTGAAAGGTTCTTCCCTAGAAAACGTAAGAAGTCAGTTCCAGACTTCCATAAAACTCTGCCAGCGACTAGGGCTACATGTCAACTTCGGAAAATCAGTCTCTCAACCCACCCAGAAGATTCACTTCCTAGGAGCTCTGCTAGACTCCGAAGTAGGAAAAGTGTTTCCTTCGGAGGAGAGACAGTTTTCGATAACCCAGAAATGTCAGCTGGTATTTCGCAACAAGGTTCAGAATGTGCGCCGGATTGTCTCCACGCTAGGGTCGATGGCATCATGCATCTTCCTGGTCCCGAATGCCAGACTTCGAATGCGTCCTCTACAGCAGGACTTGGAGGACAAGTGGGACCAACAGTCTGCTCGCTGGGACGATCATATCACTCTCTCAGACGCAGCTCGAGCTTCCATTCCAATGTGGACCAAAAGACAAAATATGCAGGTGGGAGTTTTGTTCCATCAACCTCCCCCTGTGCAGACACTGATCACGGATGCTTCCCTTCTAGGTTGGGGAGCGCACATGGGTCAACTACAGGTGCAAGGTCTGTGGTCGCACAAGGAAAGTACCTACCTATTCAACATGCTGGAGCTGAGAGCAGTCCACCTAGCTCTCCAGGCATTCCTTCCCTTGCTTCATGAAACATCAGTTCTTGTACAGACGGACAACACCACCACAATGTACTACTTAAACAAGCAGGGGGGAACACGCTCACAAGCTCTGTCGCTGGAAGCGCAACGGATCTGGCATTGGCTTCTGGCTCGCAAGTTGTCCTTCACAGCAGTCCACCTCCCAGGAGAGCAGAATGTGAGGGCGGACGCTCTAAGCCGTCATTTCGACAACAGGGAGGATTGGGTCCTACACGACGCAGTCGTAGAAGAAATTTTCCAATCCTGGGGTTGTCCCACAATAGACCTGTTCGCGGACGACCAAAACACAAAATGCCAAGACTTCACCTCCATTTTCTACCGGCCAGGAACGAGAGGGAATGCTCTTTTGATCGACTGGTCAGGGGAATCTGTGTACACTTTTCCACTCCTTCCGTTGATCCCGAAGGTGGTGAGCAAGTTGACACACTCATGCACAACGATGATCCTCATCGCCCCGGACTGGCCGAGGCAATGGTGGTACACGGACTTGCTTCACCTGTCAGTGACTCCTCACAAGGGGCTGCCATGCAGGCCGGACCTGTTGTCCAAGATGGACGGGAGGATTCACCATCCCAACCTTCCGTCACTGAGCTTGGCAGCATGGCTCCTGAGGTCATACAGTACGGACATCTAGGGCTGCCAGAGGACTGCATGTTCATCCTAAAAGAGGCAAGGCGGCCCTCCACAAGACATTCTTATGCATGCAAGTGGAAGCGATTCTATATGTGGTGTATACAGAATAATCATAATCCAGTTAAATGTCAGGAAGAAGCAGTTCTTCCTTATTTGTTATATCTGGCTAAAGCAGGTTTAAAGTTTAATTCCATCAAGGTGAACCTAGCTGCTATAACAGCTTATAGGCGGTCACCTTCTCAAACCTCGTTTTTCCAGTTACCATCAGTCAAGGACTTCCTGCAAGGGTTGAAAAAAGTTTACCCTCCAGTGCGTCCTCCTTCTCCTCCCTGGGAGTTGAACCTGGTGCTATCAAAGCTAATGGGTCCTCCTTTCGAACCCATACATAAAGCTACTTTACAACATCTTTCATGGAAAGCAGCTTTTTTGGTGGCAATCACGTCAGCTCGCAGGGTGAGCGAGATTCAAGCTCTCTGTTCCTCTGAACCCTATACGGTGTTCCAATTGAATAGAGTGGTGCTACGGACGCATCCATCTTTTCTTCCTAAAGTGGTGTCAGATTTTCATGTAAATCAGACCATTTCTCTGCCCACTTTCTTTCCCAATCCCTCTACTCCAGCTGAGAGGGCTCTGCATTCTCTAGACCTGAAACGAGTTTTAAAATTCTATTTAGATAGGTCTAAGGGTATTCGTCACTCTGATCATCTCTGTGTTAACTATGGATCGATCAGAACAGGTCATTCTGCCTCGAAACGTTCTATTTCTAGATGGATCGTTCCATGTATTAGGCTTGCTTACCAGCTAGCGCAGAAGCCCTTGGGGTTTTCTCCCAAAGCGCATTCCACCAGAGGGGGAGCTGCGACTGCGGCTTTCCTCAATAATGTACCCATGTCTGAGATTGTAAGGCGGCGACCTGGAGGCCCGTCCATACATTTACCAGACATTACTGTCTTGATTCTGACCCAAGAGCAGATACCCAGGTAGGCCAGGCCTCCTTGCGGAATCTGTTTAACAGCTAAGTTGGGCTGTTATGCTTGGTCTTTTTAAGTTGAGTCACGTACTTCTCAGTTACCTGCAGGTGGTTGAAGGGCTTGCTATTCTATTCAGTGCTTATGACTATTGATGAGGATCCCCTGGAAGAGAAGGATAAGTTACTTACCTGTAATCCTAGTTCTCTTCCAGGGGTATCCTCATCAAAGTCATAAGCACACCCACCCGCCTCCCCAGGTAATTGAGAGATGTACGTTTCTGACTTGTGGTGTAGCCCTGACTTCAGGGTTATGCAAAGAACAACTGACCTAACTGTCACCCCTGAGACATGATGGGAAGCCTGGGGTCATGGCTGCCTTAAATGCACGGTGCCAGTTTTAACTGAAAATGCTTTCAGTTTCTGTGTTATTCACTTTTCAATGCAGCCTATGGCTGACAATGCCTTTTATGAGCAATTTTCAAGATTTATGAGTGCTTTTACTCATTAAAACACAAAGTTCAAGGACTATTTGACCTAATGTGTTTTTTTTTCCTTTCTAATTGCTGTACATATACAAGTGTTTATATTGTCTAGTCTTTGGTTTTAGAGCTGCATTGGTGTGAGAAAAATGATATATGTATTTACATATCTTTGGGGCGAGATATATGTGTTTTTTACACATATATTTTTATATTGTTTCCGGGGTCCCGCACATGGGCGGGAATATTTAGTGCTTATGACTTTGATGAGGATACCCCTGGAAGAGAACTAGGATTACAGGTAAGTAACTTATCCGTCCAGTAGCAACTGGTCAGCTGGGCACTGTGCAGGGCTTCTTCAGCTTTTGTGTCCGTGAAGCTTAACAAGAGGCTAGCCAACTAGCCCTTGGAGTCCACTCACTGGCCATTGGCAGAAGTGAGAGCAGGGACAGCCCTTGGGGCATCTCACCTTGGTTTCCACTACAGAAGTAGTCCTTTCTAAATAAAGTAAGGTCTTGGTTCAGTAGTAATTTTGGTGCAGTCTTTCTTTCTGAGGTCCACAGGTTCAGTAGGTATGGGCCTTGTTCCGCTATTTCTGAGTCCAGTAGGGTTCTGAGGCTGGTAGCCAGGTCTGCCACTTTTATACTAATTTTAAGTTTGTGGGTGTGGTGGATTCCCTAACCAATAGGGGTAAAATTCCCACGGGCAACATGACCCACTGTTACATCAGTTCCTGGCGGACTGTCACTGAACAATTCAAAAGTGAATCTCTCTGCCCAAATCCATGATGTCAGAACCCTTCTTCCATGAGTCATAGCTACAGGCACTCCCCTGGGGTGTGTCCAGTATACTGAATAACCCCTTCTGAAAAACTGTTTCTGTAACAGGTTGTCCCCTCTCTGGCAGAGGTGCTAGCCTGTCTGTCTCGACAAAAGAAAAGGGCAGGCTACAGTGTGACTCGCATTTGCCTATCAGAGGCAGTTGCCCCTTTGAAGCTGGGCCATTTATGGCCACAGCCCCCTGCCCATCCTGTAATGAGTGGGATCAAAATATCAGGCCTATTAGTACCCTTTTCTGAGAGCCATTGACACCTCCTGGTAGGAGAGCAGCAGGCTGTTTCATACGACAACTGCTGTAGTGAATCAGAAACTGCTCCTAGAAGTTTGGGGCAAGAAAGTGGTGACTTTCTAAACTCACCTTTATATTGAAAGTTACCTTAAATTTGACTTCAACAATAAGTCGGGTTTAATGTAACAATTCATATGATACGTTGATGCACTATATTTTGTGGTATCCAATTGAGGTTAGCATTTAGTGGCAGGGCAAGTGTAACCCCATGTTAGTAAATGGGACTATCGGCCTTGCTACAGTGAAATCTACAATGGCGAGTTTTCGCGGTCAGGGCTTGTAAAACATAAAGGGGGCATGTCCATCTTTTTAATATTTAGCAGTCTGCCTTATGGGGTACAAAGACCTTCCCTCCCTATAGGTGACTTATGAATATTAAAAAGGAAGGTTTGGACTTGGCAAAATGATTTGTCTTGCATATTGTGTTGGAAGTTTAAAAGCTTGCCGACTAGGCTGCAGTTGCAGAACTATGGCAATGTCACTACACTGGTGGCACAATTAAGTGCTGCAGTCCACCAGTGACATTTAACCCAATAGCCCTGGATATACTTTGTACCATACTCTAGGGACTTTTAGATTAGTAAAAGATGCCAGTCAAGGAGTAGCCAACTGCACATACATTTTGAGGGGCAAAGCACATGCACTGGGGCCAGATCAGCACGACCAAGTGCACTTCTGAGTCCGAAAACCAGTAGCATCATACCAATATTTGTCGGGTGATCATGCAAAAAGAGCCCTTTCTTACCTAGGTTTTTGCAAGGGCATGGGCACTAGACTACAGGGAGAGCATCCTACTTCTTCCAAACCATTCATCAGTGGTCATGTTGGAAATACTTTTTGTTTAGCATCTACAAAGGCCAGTGTTGATCTGCAGAAGCAACAATAGATTGCACACAGTTCCCCTGAGATGAGTGATGGCGTAGTGCAATGTGCTGTCTTCCTCTCTCCCTCGAGTGTAAGGCGTTAATGTGCCTCAGTACAACAGGGAAGGGTATCCCTTGTCGGAACTAGGGATGCCTCACACAACAGGCTGGTTTAACGGCTGTTGTCATGTCACCAGTTAGTCGTATCGTAACATCATCGGCTCCCTGCTCCAACGTCAAGCCGGCGCTGCAATGCCTGACGGGTAGCACGAGGTGCTACACTCTTGTGGAGATCTTTTGTTCCTTTGCCGATAGGTGTAAGGGTGTGAGGGCCCTAGTGAGTGGAGTAGTGAGCGTGAGTGAGGTGGATTAAAACAGGTTGGTATGATCTACGGCTATGGCTTTAATCGTGTAGTACACCACCTAAAATAAAAATGTGAGGGGCAATGGGACTACAATAGCTACGAGGAGTCAGTCCCGTTCAACCCTCAGCTGTGAATAGGTCGACATGTTTCATGCCTGTATTGGCAATTCTTCAGGACCAAAAAAAAGAAGAAAGGTGCTCATAAACTTAGTGATTTAACAAGATGCCCCGCATCAGGCTGAGGCATCAGAAGTATACAACCTGTGTGGTTGCCGAATCCAGCCGAAGAGGGGTTCCTGCATCAGAGGGATACCCTGTGGGGAGAGAAGTAGACTTCAGCTGGTGAATCAGTACCCCCAGTAAGCATATCAGGGGGATGCTACTTCCCTACCGTGAAGCAATAAATGGTGATAAAGTGAGGAGCAGGGGAAGACACAGTTAGGTAACTACGCATCAAAGGGGTGGTGAGGATCACTTTAAAAACATTGCTGGGTGGAGGGCTTCCAGCAAACACGAGGTGTCTTCAGCCAACAGATTGGTGTTTGAAGATATAAAAATAAAAATAAATAAAGAAATGACAGGATCTTACGCCAGACGGCGTGTCACTGCACGTGAGGATGGCAGTGCCTCAGGATACAAGGAAACAAGAATACAAGGAAAACCGTCCGGGGTGGGCGGAGGACTTACCCTCAATGGCGGTCGTAAGTGCCCCAAGGCTGCTCCCGTGGGGTCTGCGAGGATAGGGCAGTAATCTGGAGGGTTTAAGCAGATGGTTCATGGGGTAAGAAGCCATACGGGGGTGAGTAAGTGAGTGTCCCAACAATGGGGACAGCATGTGGGAGTTAACGGTCATGGTAAAGTCCGTGGTGGTCCCAAACAAACAATCCCGGCGTGCCCAGGGCAGTCACACCACCCAGGGAGGTCGCAGCCCGGGGGAGCACCGGGACAAGGGCCGGCGGGGCTCCTCTGTCATCACTGGCCGGTGACTGGTAGCGTGGTTGCCACTCCCTCCCAAACGCGCCAAGGTTAGCGAGGGACGCTTGCGGAAGGACGAGTCAACCCCCAGTCCGGCGGACGGTGGGCCCGTTTGGACACCGCCCGGTGCCCCACCTCTGCGGACGGCCTCGGAGGGGGCCGACGCCTGAGGTCCCTGAGGAATGAAAGGAAAGGAAACAGCACCGGGAACCCAACCAGAGTGACCGGGCTCCTGGCGATCCATGGAATCGCCTCACAAAAATCCCGTCCCAAGTACCTTACCTCTACGCAGCGGGCTGGTGACCTCTTCACCTAGCCCCACGTCCTAGCGCGCAGTGTCGCTTGAAGCAGCCGTGGCTGTTTGCTAGTTGCGCCCGCTGATAAGGGATCCGGTGAATGCCGGAGGCGTGTCGGGGACGCGGCTCGGCGTCAGGCGGCGCACCGGCATGACGTCAGAGCGTCATAGTGTCGGTGCCCGCCGCCATCTTGGAGAGGGGTGTGGGGATCGGAAGGGAGGGCAGTTAGTAATGTAACTGTCTGCTCATAAGCGCATATAGAACTGGGACGACCCACTCATGGCTCAGTGTTGCAGGTACTCGGTACACCGCGTGACTCTCAGGTAGTTGATCAGCCAGGGTGCTAAAGGAAGGGTGGGAATAGTTCATGGCTCAATGTTATACATACTACGGACAGTACATTGCTCAAGGGTGGTTGGCCAACCAGGATGTAGTATGGACTAAGGGAATCCATGTCATGGTGTATATATGTCAGAGGGTGTACATCGGGTAGCCAGGTGGCTGGGATGGCGCCCCGTGGGAGTTGAGACAGGGAGTCAAAAATGAGTGCAAACATTGGTCCTGCATGGATTGGAATAAGGTCAAACAGGGATGGTAGGCTAGAGACCAGAGCTGGTCGAGTGACTACTTTCATCTGCTTGGTTCTGCTTAAACGGTGTTAGTGTTCGCCTGTTGGGGGTCTCAGTAGGCCAATGGTCAGGGAGGCAACCGGTCGAATGTATTGGTGAGCACCAGGTCAGCCGGATAATGGGACACTGGTTGACCGAAGTGTGGGTGATGCCCACTGGCGGTGTGCACCTATGGGGAAGGTCATTAAGTGTAAATACTGAGTGTGATATTGCTGCGGGAAACGTCAGTACTACCATCAGGTTGTTGCGGGAAACGTCAGTACTAGCATCAGGTTGTAGTGATAACAATCAGGTATATATACAGGCAAGGGGAGAGGGCGTCTATTTGGACAGTGTGTTCCACGGGACAGAATCGTTCAGACCCTCAGTGTCTAAATGAAGGCGGTGTACCCATCTTTGCTCCAACCTAAAGAGGGCCTGTTGGTTTAATGAAGGATGCCATTCTAGCACAACCCATTGAATGTCCTCAGCTGCATGCTCTTTCTCTTGACAATGTGCATATAAAAGTGTTTGTGTCTTTTTGCAGCGTATGTTGCTGTTATGTTCCATAATTCGTATTTTTACAGGGCGGGTCGTCATCCCAACGTACTTGAGTCCGCAGGGACAGGTCAGCAGATAGATGCAGTTACTGCTGTTGCAATTGGTGTGTCGGTTCAAGCACCATGTGAAGGTATCAGATAGTTTGACAGTTTTCGTTTTGGTTGTTTGCGGGCACACCACACAGTTGCCACACCGATAATGTCCCGTAACTGGGGGCAGGTCCCACAGGGTGTTCTGCGGACGGATATGAGTTTTCTTTGGTCGGGTGTGGACAAGTTGGTCCTTCAGGCTGCTAGTTCTTTTGAAGGCGAACCGAGGACGGGGGATGTCTAAGGACACAGAGTTCAAGATCCCCCAGTGTGCATTCACTGTGCTCTTAATGTAGGGTGAATTTTTCGTAAAGGAAGTCACACACGTGATAATGTTCTCGCTTTCTTTGCTGTGAGTTTCCAGGAGGGATTCTCTATTGTTGTTCTGGGCTCTCTTCATGGATCATTTCAAAAGTCTAGTAGGGTAGCCCCTGTCTTGGAGTTTATGCTGTAGGGATTGCGCCTCCCGTTGGTAATCGGAGATGGCAGAACAGTTTCTCCGGAGTCTAAGAAATTGTCCAAACGGTAGACTGTCCCTCAATGCCTTGGTGTGATGGCTCTCATAGAGTAAGAGGCTATTCCTATCGGTCTCCTTCTTGTAAAGAGTGGTGGTTAATCCCATGGGGTCCAACATGATTCTCAGATCGAGGAACGGTATGGAGTCCTCGGCGATCGTCCCTGTGAATTTCAGGAAGGGATCCTGTTGGTTAATCCAGGAGCAGAAGGCATTGCAGCTCGTTCGGTCCCCCTTCCAAAAGATCAGGATGTCGTCTATATAGCGACGCCACAGGGATAGATTCTCGAGGAACGGGTTACGTTCGGGGGAGTAGATGAAGTAGTTCTCAAATGTGGCCATGTATATACAGGCCACGCTCGGCGCGAAGGTCGAACCCATCGATGTCCCCCGGATCTGGTGGTATAGTTGGGTGTCATACTTGAAAAAATTCTCCGTCAGGGCTAAGTTGGCCAGTTCCATGATGAATGAGATGGGGGTGTGGGATGTCCACTCCTCTAGTCTCAGGGTGGACTCTACTGCCTCTAGAGTGGCTTGTTGTGGGATGTTCGTATTCAAGGCTTCCACGTCTAGAGTCAGAAGTAGGTCCACATCAGTACTGCCGTCCATCTCATCAATGAGGCGAATGGCATCCTTCATTAAACCAACAGGCCCTCTTTAGGTTGGAGCAAAGATGGGTACACCGCCTTCATTTAGACACTGAGGGTCTGAACGATTCTGTCCCGTGGAACACACTGTCCAGATAGACGCCCTCTCCCCTTGCCTGTATATATACCTGATTGTTATCACTACAACCTGATGCTAGTACTGACGTTTCCCGCAACAACCTGATGGTAGTACTGACGTTTCCCGCAGCAATATCACACTCAGTATTTACACTTAATGACCTTCCCCATAGGTGCACACCGCCAGTGGGCATCACCCACACTTCGGTCAACCAGTGTCCCATTATCCGGCTGACCTGGTGCTCACCAATACATTTGACCGGTTGCCTCCCTGACCATTGGCCTACTGAGACCCCCAACAGGCGAACACTAACACCGTTTAAGCAGAACCAAGCAGATGAAAGTAGTCACTCGACCAGCTCTGGTCTCTAGCCTACCATCCCTGTTTGACCTTATTCCAATCCATGCAGGACCAATGTTTGCACTCATTTTTGACTCCCTGCCTCAACTCCCACGGGGCGCCATCCCAGCCACCTGGCTACCCGATGTACACCCTCTGACATATATACACCATGACATGGATTCCCTTAGTCCATACTACATCCTGGTTGGCCAACCACCCTTGAGCAATGTACTGTCCGTAGTATGTATAACATTGAGCCATGAACTATTCCCACCCTTCCTTTAGAACCCTGGCTGATCAACTACCTGAGAGTCACGCGGTGTACCGAGTACCTGGAACACTGAGCCATGAGTGGGTCGTCCCAGTTCTATATGCGCTTATGAGCAGACAGTTACATTACTAACTGCCCTCCCTTCCGATCCCCACACCCCTCTCCAAGATGGCGGCGGGCACCGACACTATGACGCTCTGACGTCATGCCGGTGCGCCGCCTGACGCCGAGCCGCGTCCCCGACACGCCTCCGGCATTCACCGGATCCCTTATCAGCGGGCGCAACTAGCAAACAGCCACGGCTGCTTCAAGCGACACTGCGCGCTAGGACGTGGGGCTAGGTGAAGAGGTCACCAGCCCGCTGCGTAGAGGTAAGGTACTTGGGACGGGATTTTTGTGAGGCGATTCCATGGATCGCCAGGAGCCCGGTCACTCTGGTTGGGTTCCCGGTGCTGTTTCCTTTCCTTTCATCCCTCAGGGACCTCAGGCGTCGGCCCCCTCCGAGGCCGTCCGCAGAGGTGGGGCACCGGGCGGTGTCCGTTCCTCGATCTGAGAATCATGTTGGACCCCATGGGATTAACCACCACTCTTTACAAGAAGGAGACCGATAGGAATAGCCTCTTACTCTATGAGAGCCATCACACCAAGGCATTGAGGGACAGTCTACCGTTTGGACAATTTCTTAGACTCCGGAGAAACTGTTCTGCCATCTCCGATTACCAACGGGAGGCGCAATCCCTACAGCATAAACTCCAAGACAGGGGCTATCCTACTAGACTTTTGAAACGATCCATGAAGGGAGCCCAGAACAACAATAGAGAATCCCTCCTGGAAACTCACAGCAAAGAAAGCGAGAACATTATCACGTGTGTGACTTCCTTTACGAAAAATTCACCCTACATTAAGAGCACAGTGAATGCACAGTGGGGGATCTTGAACTCTGTGTCCTTAGACATCCCCCGTCCTCGGTTCGCCTTCAAAAGAACTAGCAGCCTGAAGGACCAACTTGTCCACACCCGACCAAAGAAAACTCATATCCGTCCGCAGAACACCCTGTGGGACCTGCCCCCAGTTACGGGACATTATCGGTGTGGCAACTGTGTGGTGTGCCCGCAAACAACCAAAAACAACCAAAACGAAAACTGTCAAACTATCTGATACCTTCACATGGTGCTTGAACCGACACACCAATTGCAACAGCAGTAACTGCATCTATCTGCTGACCTGTCCCTGCGGACTCAAGTACGTTGGGATGACGACCCGCCCTGTAAAAATACGAATTATGGAACATAACAGCAACATACGCTGCAAAAAGACACAAACACTTTTATATGCACATTGTCAAGAGAAAGAGCATGCAGCTGAGGACATTCAATGGGTTGTGCTAGAATGGCATCCTTCATTAAACCAACAGGCCCTCTTTAGGTTGGAGCAAAGATGGGTACACCGCCTTCATTTAGACACTGAGGGTCTGAACGATTCTGACCCGTGGAACACACTGTCCAGATAGACGCCCTCTCCCCTTGCCTGTATATATACCTGATTGTTATCACTACAACCTGATGCTAGTACTGACGTTTCCCGCAACAACCTGATGGTAGTACTGACGTTTCCCGCAGCAATATAACACTCAGTATTTACACTTAATGACCTTCCCCATAGGTGCACACCGCCAGTGGGCATCACCCACACTTCGGTCAACCAGTGTCCCATTATCCGGCTGACCTGGTGCTCACCAATACATTCGACCGGTTGCCTCCCTGACCATTGGCCTACTGAGACCCCCAACAGGTGAACACTAACACCGTTTAAGCAGAACCAAGCAGATGAAAGTAGTCACTCGACCAGCTCTGGTCTCTAGCCTACCATCCCTGTTTGACCTTATTCCAATCCATGCAGGACCAATGTTTGCACTCATTTTTGACTCCCTGTCTCAACTCCCACGGGGCGCCATCCCAGCCACCTGGCTACCCGATGTACACCCTCTGACATATATACACCATGACATGGATTCCCTTAGTCCATACTACATCCTGGTTGGCCAACCACCCTTGAGCAATGTACTGTCCGTAGTATGTATAACATTGAGCCATGAACTATTCCCACCCTTCCTTTAGCACCCTGGCTGATCAACTACCTGAGAGTCACGCGGTGTACCGAGTACCTGCAACACTGAGCCATGAGTGGGTCGTCCCAGTTCTATATGCGCTTATGAGCAGACAGTTACATTACTAACTGCCCTCCCTTCCGATCCCCACACCCCTCTCCAAGATGGCGGCGGGCACCGACACTATGACGCTCTGACGTCATGCCGGTGCGCCGCCTGACGCCGAGCCGCGTCCACGACACGCCTCCGGCATTCACCGGATCCCTTATCAGCGGGCGCAACTAGCAAACAGCCACGGCTGCTTCAAGCGACACTGCGCGCTAGGACGTGGGGCTAGGTGAAGAGGTCACCAGCCCGCTGCGAAGAGGTAAGGTACTTGGGACGGGATTTTTGTGAGGCGATTCCATGGATCGCCAGGAGCCCGGTCACTCTGGTTGGGTTCCCGGTGCTGTTTCCTTTCCTTTCATCCCTCAGGGACCTCAGGCGTCGGCCCCCTCCGAGGCCGTCCGCAGAGGTGGGGCACCGGGCGGTGTCCGAACGGGCCCACCGTCCGCCGGACTGGGGGTTGACTCGTCCTTCCGCAAGCGTCCCTCGCTAACCTTGGCGCGTTTGGGAGGGAGTGGCAACCACGCTACCAGTCACCGGCCAGTGATGACAGAGGAGCCCCGCCGGCCCTTGTCCCGGTGCTCCCCCGGGCTGCGACCTCCCTGGGTGGTGTGACTGCCCTGGGCACGCCGGGATTGTTTGTTTGGGACCACCACGGACTTTTAACTCCCACATGCTGTCCCCATTGTTGGGACACTCACTTACTCACCCCCGTATGGCTTCTTACCCCATGAACCATCTGCTTAAACCCTCCAGATTACTGCCCTATCCTCGCAGACCCCACGGGAGCAGCCTTGGGGCACTTACGACCGCCATTGAGGGTAATTCCTCCGCCCACCCCGGACGGTTTTCCTTGTATTCTTGTTTCCTTGTATCCTGAGGCACTGCCATCCTCACGTGCAGTGACACGCCGTCTGGCGTAAAACCTGTCATTTCTTTATTTATTTTTATTTTTATATCTTCAAACACCAATCTGTTGGCTGAAGACACCTCGTGTTTGCTGGAAGCCCTCCACCCAGCAATGTTTTTAAAGTGATCCTCACCACCCCTTTGATGCGTAGTTACCTAACTGTGTCTTCCCCTGCTCCTCACTTTATCACCATTTATTGCTTCACGGTAGGGAAGTAGCATCCCCCTGATATGCTTACTGGGGGTACTGATTCACCAGCTGAAGTCTACTTCTCTCCCCACAGGGTATCCCTCTGATGCAGGAACCCCTCTTCGGCTGGATTCGGCAACCACACAGGTTGTATACTTCTGATGCCTCAGCCTGATGCGGGGCATCTTGTTAAATCACTAAGTTTATGAGCACCTTTCTTCTTTTTTTTGGTCCTGAAGAATTGCCAATACAGGCATGAAACATGTCGACCTATTCACAGCTGAGGGTTGAACGGGACTGACTCCTCGTAGCTATTGTAGTCCCATTGCCCCTCACATTTTTATTTTAGGTGGTGTACTACACGATTAAAGCCATAGCCGTAGATCATACCAACCTGTTTTAATCCACCTCACTCACGCTCACTACTCCACTCACTAGGGCCCTCACACCCTTACACCTATCGGCAAAGGAACAAAAGATCTCCACAAGAGTGTAGCACCTCGTGCTACCCGTCAGGCATTGCAGCGCCGGCTTGACGTTGGAGCAGGGAGCCGATGATGTTACGATACGACTAACTGGTGACATGACAACAGCCGTTAAACCAGCCTGTTGTGTGAGGCATCCCTAGTTCCGACAAGGGATACCCTTCCCTGTTGTACTGAGGCACATTAACGCCTTACACTCGAGGGAGAGAGGAAGACAGCACATTGCACTACGCCATCACTCATCTCAGGGGAACTGTGTGCAATCTATTGTTGCTTAGCTTTTGGGACATGCACACTGGACCCCTATAAATATTGTCCCCCCCAATGTCCCTCCCTGTTGTTGACTTGATCTGCAGAAGACAGCTTCTAGAACAGAGTCAACTCTGTGTGCTAAAAACCTCCAGCCTTGAAAGATCTAAGTATGTATATTTCATTTATTGGTGAAATTATCATCTGTGGACAGTGGAGGGCACGATTTCCCGGCTTGCTCACTTAATCCACCAAACTAGCCCAGAAAAATCCCCTAATTCTCTTATTGCCCCATTCATAAAGATAGGGCTTGGTTACAAAGGGAGGTAAGTGCCAACATGAAGAGCATTTCAATAAACAGGACATTTAAATTGACCAGCGTCATAGCACAATACAGTTACAGAATATTTTTGTATACTTACTACACAGAAACATACCTCCTGATTATGAAAAGCTGATGCTGATGCATTGCCAAATTCTGTACTTCTTATTATTTATTTAGTTGTTTTACAGAACTTTGTTTAATGTTAGTGGTCACCTAGAACCCTTCCGAGAATCTGAATAGAAGTAAAATGAACACCAATGATAAGCTCTCCGTACATAGAAGTTAGAATCCACCCTAATAAGTTCAGTGGTGCTGGAACAATTTTCAGGGTGAGAGTGCTGCCATCAATGTTATATCACTGAGATCATAGGCTTTGTGAAAAATCCCAGCATCACACAAAGAACAAGTATAGCAATGAGCCACTCCCATTCAGCAGGAGTGGCAAGGGTGCGGTATGTAACCATCAGTGCATTTTGGAGCACACTGTTGCAAATACATTCCTAAAGCTTGGTGCGGTAGCATACTGCCATTTATGGACAGCACATTTTTCCTTGAAATGGCCACTAAATTTGCAGGGACTTACAGTTTTACTCATAAAACAACAATGTGTGGAATATCAGGTTTCAGTGAATGACTCAAGTAAAAGTTGCACTCGAGCAGATGGACTTTACTCCAGGACTGAGGCGTAACTTCTAAAAAGCAATAATCCATCAATGACAGTGAAACACATTTGGCCCCATAATGATGACAGAAAGTAGTAGATTTGCAAACCATTTAGATTTAGTAGCAGAAGTTACAAATTCAAATCATATAAGGTTATCAAACGCCAATGGTCAGTGCATGAATATCTCCATTAAATCCTTCAAATTAATTCAAAATTAGCAAATACAAAACTAAATGCTAAGAATATAATAAGCAAATTCAGTTTCTCATGGAAGGAAAATTCCCTAATATGTAAAACTCTAGAAGGTCAGGAAAGTCAGGCAGGAGTTGTCAGCAAGTAAAACCTTTAAAAGGCAAAATCAATTGAAGATTCGGTCAGGTAGGTGACAATGGATTTGCGCAAGAGCAGAGAAGCATCTTCTCTAAGGAGAGTGCAAAGGAGCAGCTGAATCTACCTAGCTCACGAGGCACAATTAAAACCCAATTAAAAAAAGTAAGCAACAGTCCCTACGACAACCATGGAGAAAAGACCAATCAGGATCGAACATTTTACGATATCGTGGTTTCGGCCCTCTTCCTAGCCCTCTCACAATAGATATCTCTACTACATGACCTTCAAGAGATATATCGTAGTATGATGATACATCGCCATTAACATGTTCTCATGACAGGTGTAGTGATTCATTATTCAGCTCTCTATGAAACACCCACAGATAGAAATCCACACATAGGGCACGATTTAGATGTTGTACGGACCTGAGTCAATCCAACATAGATTGGGTACTGGGACCGACCGACCTCCTGTCGGCAGTCCCAACCCAGCAATTAGGATGTGACTGAACACTGTTCGGTCGCACTCCTATTCTTTACAATGGGAGCATGCATTCCGACCGGAATGCATGCTCTTATTGTAAAGAGAAGAGGTGCAATTCATCCCTGCACCCTGTAGCAGGCACCTTAAGGTGCCTGCCACGGGGTCCAGGGATCAACAGGGGGACAACATAGGTGCCCCCTCGGCCACCATCTGGAGGCCTTGCACCTACAGGGGTGCTGCTGGGGGCCCCCAAATCGACTTCCAACAGCCTTTTGTGTCAGAATGGCTGGCACAGAAAGGCTGTCGGAATTCGACATTGTAATCCCACGGGAGGAAAGAGCCGCCCTTGGGATTACAGGAGACTTTCCGATTGGCAGGCAGGCTCTTCGAGCCGGTCGGAAGCCATTCGGAACTCCAGTTTGGATTCATTCCCGACCGACTCCATCCAAATGGGTCAGTTGGAAATTAATCCAAACTGCTGATTACGATGCCGTAATCAGCATCGTAATCGCCTCATGATCTTTAAACAAGAGAATACATTTCATTAAAATTTGCCAGTTATAGCCTGGCTCCGGAAAAGAAAAAAAGAAAGAAAAAGGCGCAGCAGCCACAAGAACATTTTCATATTAACATGAGTTAGTTAAACTGAGGCCTACATTAACTATGGTTACCTTTACCGTGAAAAGCACACTTTATATAAATGCATGTGCAGTGCAGATTAATTCAGGTGTTGTGCAAAGCATAAAATAGTGACAGAGCATCACCAGTTGGAAGCCACACATTTAATGAAATCCTTTACACAGTCCGAGGTTATCCTGATATCTGGCATGGACTGAGCCCTTATTGATCAACATTATTTAATCCAGGCGAGAATATGAAACACTAAGGGGCTCATTATGATGTCGGGCGAATTGCCCCCGCCAGGCTGGCGGTAGCCACCGCCAGCCTGGCGGGGGCAATCCGCCCAACATCTTCACTCGTTTTCCCCCCCCGCCATATTAGTATGGCGGGGGGGACCTCGGCGGACGGAAAGACCGTCCGCCGCTTTTTCGCCCCGGTCGCCTTGCGGCCGGGGCGGAAAAGGAATAATATGGTGGCGTTGTCTATCAGACACCGCCAGCCATATTACAATGGGCATTTAACAATGCCTTTCCGTGGCGGCGATGCCGCCACGGAAAGGCATGCGGTCTTCACTCTGGGGGCCCCCTGCGGGCCCCCAGAGTGAAGGAGAGGTGGGGGGTGCACACAGGGGGGTACCTGTGGTACACCCCTTCATTTGCATTTACAAAGCGGCAGGCACCGCGCGGTGCCTGCCGCTTTGTAAATGCAAATGCAGAAATGCATTTTTAGCATTGTGGCGGGCAGTGCTGAGAGCACCGCCCGCCACAATGCTAAAAATACAGGATGTGCCCGCCACTGTGGCGGGCACATCCTAATACCCCCCACGGGACCCCCGCCCTTATGGCAGGCGGTCCCAATCCCCGATAGGATGGCGGGCGGACAAAGTCCGCCCGCCATCCTAATGACCCCCTAAGACTGGAAGTAGTGGAATTAAGAACCAGGCAGACTCGATGTAATGCACTAATATTACTGCTTCTTCTCTTTCAGTAATGCACGAAAGCTCAAAAAAACTCGCAGAGACGCTACAAGAAATTTACAATCCAGTGTGGGACGGACACAAAGACCTGAAGTCAATAGTGGAGGTACAGAAACATAATGGAATCATGTGTAATTATACTTTTTCTTTAAAAGGGTAAATGTAGTGACCTGTCTTGTTTTAGGCGGATTTCTGTTCTTACTTCAACAGCCAAGTTGTTAGGAAGCATTATATTGGGTAGACTCTGTGCATGGGCATACGAAAATAATATTGTATCAGGAAGACTTCGTCCCTCACCAACAGTGCATTAACCATTATCTGAGCTGTACATGCCTTTCCGAAAAAGGGGCTATTCAGTTAACTTTTATGAACCTGTCCTCTGCTTTTGATAGGGCAAACAGATCCGAACTATGGCATGTCTTCAAGGACAAGGAAGTTGACCATGACTCGGTCGTTTTGTTTTTGTCACACAAACTCATGAACACCTTCAGGCAACCTTTAAGTATGGTCACAAAAGGCAGTGCAGTTTTCCTTTTGGTGTGTCTCATGTAAGCTATGGCGGCAGTATATGATGCTACGTTAAATGTTAGTGGTGGAAAATATATTTTAATAAATATTTGTTGGGTCTTTTTACATACAATTTCTGTATTCCAGGAGGAGCTTGCAGCCAGGTTCAATTGGTAGAAGATTAAATAGGCACCACAGGCTTTGAGGGTGGTGGTTTATAATATCCTTTACCATCTTCATCTAGATTAATTTTAAATGCCATCATTAAGTTGGATAAGGTTTATCTTATTCCCTGCTATGATTCTATAAGGGACAGATATTGTGTTGGATGTAGAGTATGACTTAACTGCTAATTATTTGATTAACTACTGAGGAAGCTCATTCCATTACCTGTTTTACTCTATTGTGAGACTAGAGTGAGATGCAGCTACATTTGAAAAACTCTAAGCCAGAACTGATGTCCCATTTAAAAGCAGAACTGTTATTGAACCATATGTTCTCAGTTTTTTTTCTTCATTTATCAGAAGTGTCGTGAGTCGCGTTACAGTTGAGCTTTTGTCCTTTCAGTTTCGTTTTCCAAAAATAAGTGCCTTAGAGGTCAGTGCTGCATGTTGTCATTCTGGTAATGTGTCACTACAAGCATGTGAGCATTTTTCTGTGTTGTAAATTTTTTTCAGTCCTAAGGAGAACATTTGTTAAACTTATTTTACTTGAGCTTGGTCAGATATCTTGCAGACAATCTTTTGAAAATCGTGTGCTGCTAATAAAATGTTTCTATATTTTGCTATTAATACATTTGGACAGGCTGGTATTTACATTCGGACGGCGCTTGGGAATTGATTATGAGTTTATTCTAAATTTGTTTCACTTTTTCAGATTTTTTATGCACAGTTTAAATGACATTTCTGTCGAAATAGTTTATTAATAGGTGCTACAGAACTATCTGGATACGCAGAAAGGCCAAATCCCCAAACCCAGGGAGTTTATCCAGATCCCTGGTAGTAATAGTGGCCAAAATCAGTAAAACAAAATTCATAAAAAGATCACAATATCTCTCTCAAAGGATGCAGTTTGCACAAGGGTTAGTTGAGGTGGTATAGATCGCTATACAATAATCAACAAATATAACAGCGAATTTCCATGAAAAGAATGCCAATTTTTCGAGGGGAGACCTCGCCAAAAATCACCTCCACATCCATCTAACACCTAGCCATAGATGCATGTTTTATGGTGATGTCTCTGAGAAGAGTAACCTTCTAAATGCTTTGAACATGTACTTTCAGGTTACCGTGGTCATGAGATGCCTTTGTGCACGACAAGGCACGGGCACTAGATCAGAGCCCAGTCTGCACAATAACAATGGAACATGGCTGTGCATTCCCTGCACATCTAAGACTCTAAATTTCTTTCCTAAAGTTTTAGGGAGGCATGAAGGGGTGAAACTGATTAATCAACATGTTCACTCATCTGTCTCTTACCAATCTCTCATCATTCAGACACATTTTCATTGTCAACTTTTGTGAACACCAAGTTAGTCAAATGCCTCAGTCTAGGCTCATCACGTGCCTCCTCAAAGTGGACTTATGCAACTTTACAAAAAAATGACATTTAAGATAAAACAATGTAACAACCATGCTGCCTTCTGTACTGTCTCCAAAAAAATACCAAACTGTCAGGATTCCAATGAATCTATCCTTCCTTTGCAGAACAACGACCTTCTGTGGGCAGATTACGAGGAGAAGCTCTCAGACCAGGCAGTACGTGTCATGGAGAATTATGTCGCACAGTTTCCCGAAATGAAGGTAAATTCACTGGAAATCAGATGATATTTCAATTTGCCTCATCCCTTTTACGCCATTGTGATTATAGATAGTACATCATAGTATGATCAATATCATATTTTCCGATTAGCCACAGATTGTAACTGATCCCAGTTTAGATACATTTTATGTAAAATTATTCTTTATGAATATGCTGAAAATCTGGTATTGATCCAGCCATAAAGGGTCAAGGATGGGCCCCTTTGTTTTACGCAATTACGCATCACCATGTTTAAATACCAGCATAATATACATGATAATAATATACCCTCAGATGTCTACCATCTACTCTCAATTCATATATTTAATGGCACTTGATGAAGAGGAGATGAGTTCTCTTCTTTCAATATACTCACACACTACGGTGGCTGACATGGCCTAGACTAGTCCTTTCTCGCTACAACTCAAACAGAGTTTAAATTGGTGCTTACTAATATTTCCACCCATTTTCTTAGTTGTAGAATCTCTTCAGCAGTAAACATTTGAAAACCCTCTGCTTCCTCTCTGTCTGATGTCATTATTTCCACAGTATTTTAAGTGGCAGAGATAGCTATAACTTTTAGGGTAATTCACCCTTCTGGAAGCATGATGAGTACTCCACCACGCAGGGTGATCCAAACATCTTCTATTCAAGCACAGGATCTTTTGGATACAGATGAGAGGGGACCCACAAAGAGAACCAGCAGAGTGATCTCATAATAATTTGGGAAATCAGGAAATCTTTTGATTAGCAGAAGACATAAGCCTTCTTTATGTAAAATTAGCGTGTGGCTAGACAGATGGCATCTTTATCCGTAGGAGTAAAAATGGTTGTGTTGATTATTTTCCCACCTATTTGCTCATTCCCATCTGACACTCCACATGGCAATTAAGAATTATGCACCGGAGCCTCAAGCATGTGCTGGAAGGTCTCATGGAGACCAGCTAGTACCAGCAATGCACACTTTTGTTAAACAGTTTTAACCCCTTCGCCGCAAGGCTAATTCCCCCGCGGGGCTGGGGGGAGGGGGGGGCGCGCAGCGCCACGGTGCTTGTGACGAGTTCGGCTCATTATGCTGCACAGTGGCGCTGTGCTCATGACGACTTGAGCTCGTCATGACCACACCCGTTTTCGTGGAACGCTCAGCACAGCGGGGAAATTACCCCCGCGTGTGCTCATGACGAGCTGAGCTGAGCTCGTCATGAGCACAGCGCGACCGTGCCTCACGACGAGCTGAGCTCGCCATGAGCACGGAAGGTGTTAATGTCGTGAGAGGTTAAAACGTAGTGTGTATACAAATATGGCCATGTCCTCCCACCTATGATGAAGATGAAAACTGCAGGCATCCAGAGTTGCCCTTCTTATAACAGAAAGGAATAACATAGCACTCTATACGAAATGTTAAAGAACCATATAAGGTCCAAACAGTAAGGTCTTATGTTAGACAGAAGAGTTTTCTTTAATGTAGAAAAACGCTGTTTGAGTATTTCTCAGTATAATCTTTTTCCACAAATTATTCTCCAGTTTTCAATACATTGATGACAGCCATCACGTGTTTCGTCACACAGTGACTCTTTCAAGGCTTAAATGTTTAAAAATTCTTGGTGCTTGGAGGGTATGCCGGACAATTCGGTATTCCGTTTCAGAGTGGCACTTCCAGTGGCAGCATTGTGCTGCTCCAGATACCAAAGGATGTGAACAACAAACTAGTCAAGTCGAGGCGATAAGGTGCATGTTCTACTACAATGGATAGTAAGTCCTCTTGTGTGAGTCCAAAGATGGCTCCTCTGTATTTAGGCAAGATAATGTAGTATGACCATAAGCCAAAGTTGGAGATGTAATTGTAATAAAAAGCCAAAATTGTGACCCTGATAAGTGCCTATCCATGTACCGTATACCGGATAGGGACTTATCAAGGTCTCTGTCATTCCTCAATATTAATCTGCCAGAAGCTATTTTCTTTACCATCATCTCTATATTTGTTGAGTCCAGCTTGGCATTTATCCACACAAGTCAAAAAGTTCTCCAACTCTTCCATAAGAAAGACAAAACAATTCTATAAACTGCTTTGTTAGCGTCTATGTGGCCTCACTATTGATTCCTTGTCACACCGTTCACTAATGTGGCTCTGATCAATGGCTTGGTGCTTGATAGTGACTGCTTGTCAATTTCTGATCAGGCCACTTCGAATAATCCTGCTCCAAAGCAGCGTGACTTAATCACACAAGCGCAATGATGCTCTAATCTTATGTCTGCTTAAAAGTGAGGTTTGCAGCCCTGTTTTGGGTTGTGTTTTAAGACTAATTAACTCTTCAGGCAAGATGTGAAGTCCATTATTAAGAGGCACCAGTAATCCCAATTTGGCTGGTAACTAGAGTTTCCGGACGAATCAGAATTACAAGATCCATGGTACCTCCACAAATCTGAGGTGTTTCAGCAGGTGACTCCACCTGGGAGTTTCCTTGTGAAATGCCAGGAGGGAAAGAAGGAGGGTCCCGGGGAATCTGAATTGAAATTTACGATTCCCCCTGTAAATTATCATTTCTGAGGGGACACTCACATGTAATCTCCATTAACTCATCCTTCTGGAGTCACCGATGATGCAGTATAAAAATTAAAGGGGCGGAGCTACCAAATGAATAACATGGGGTTTTTGTTTTTGTTTTGCAATTTTTTATATAGTGTGAACTTGACCCGAAGGTATCAGAGCACTTTACATGAGCAACAGTTCCATTACAGACGGCCACATTCATTTCCCTAGAATCACAAGATGTTTGAGCCTCCCGCCAGACTCGGACCTGGTTTCCCAGCTTCAAGGTTGCCCCCCCCCCCCTAAAAACGAATGCCTGTCCCCTCCGACCACACCTGCTACTAATTAAAAGCCCACCACATATGTTCTCTACGAACTTGTGTATATAACAGAATGTGTTTTTTTTATATATGCACTCACCTCTCTGCCATCAGGGTGGGGCTAAACCGGGCCACAGGCTGACCACAAGAGATAGAGAGGAACCCCTGACAGGCTGTAGGACATTACCCAGCCCCTAAAGCAGTTCTGGGATAGCAAACAACAAAATGTTCACAAAGGCATGCACGATTTACTGCTGCGCACAATAAAAGCACCTGGATATTCTGTAAGTGTTTCATCCTTTTTTCTTTCAAAACTGCTAACAAAACTTAATATTTTTGGAAGAATTATTCATTTGACTTCAATTTTTATACCAATGTCTTAGAGGGAGACCCCCCCCCCCCACACCTGTGCTTAATTTGTAAAAATAAATAAATAAGTGCAGGGCCCTCGTCAGGAGGTCACTGCAGTTTGCACCACACATTGTCCAGGCCAGCACCGCCAATGACAGTACCTACACAGCTAGTAATCATCACATTTTTACAAGTGTGACAATTTAGACTTCAGCTAAAACAGCAATTGACAGAGTACCATGTGTGATGGTGTAGATTGGTGCAAAAACAGTAGGACTGGTATTACATTCTTCAATAGGGGGAACCATACAAAGAGAAAGACACAGTGAAGAGTCTACATTTTTCATGGGGTCCCGCATGGAGAAACACTGCCTCAAGCTGATTTGTTTTGTGAGCAGTCCAGAACAGGATTTCCTCCCATTTGGTAGGGACTTTACTCATGATAGCATTAATTGTAATAGGACTAATTTCAGGCACAGCTAGCTGAGCCTGAACAGCTTGAGGCGCCCTTGCTGGGGCAGTAGTGATTGTATGCAGAACATACTGCAAATAACGTGGATACAGTCAAACCAAATGGTTTAAAAGTGAAAGTGTCTAATGCTGAGTTCATGTATTTCATCTATTTCAAAGTCAAGGTCAAATTAGTCTTTATTCGGTCTTTTTCAACCATAAAAGACACATATAAAATACATACAATGTAGTAAAATGACATAAAATGTTTTACAAGGACAGTGTCATAAAGAATAAGGTTAGATAAAAAAATTCCAATGAATACAATTCTGAACCGTTACAATACTTAATAATAAAAATTAATTATATAAGGAAAGGAATAACAAATCATAAAAAAGACTTTAAATCCATAGTGGAGCAAGGTTAGGGTAATTCCTTTTTTAAATACAATTTACCCATGGTTGGCAACAAGAGAAGGGCATCACAGAATAGACAGGTTACTTAAAGCAATGCAGAGCCTACGTTTGCATCCAAACTATTCCTTCTAAGGGCCCATGTCCAGCTCAAGAATTTTGCCATCGCTATAACTACGACTTCCCTTGTGTCTGTATTTAAAATGGGCAATGCCGATTGGCATGATCTTATGCCAATTTTTAAACAGACCGGCTTGAGCCATTTACAACGTGGCCCCTTATATGTGGGGCACACAAACAGTACATGTGTTAGAGACTCTTCCTGGGATAGGCACATATGGCATTTTGTGTCTTGGTCATCATCCCACTTAGCCGTGAAAGATTTTAAGGGGAGGGTACCCACTCTAAATTGGTGATAGAGTTTCCTGTCACCAGGTCTCGTAATAAAATCCCAGTAGGCCTCCAGCCTGTATTCATACTGATGTTCACAGAAGAGACCTGTTAGGGAGGCACTATTCACCAATGACAAGGACTTTTGACAGACCATGTCCCTATATAGAGCTTTAAAATTTTTGGTTGGGAAGGGGTTGCCTTCTGGGTCCTCCCACAAGTGGCTGAGCCCCGTATCAAATAGTGTGCCCGTAATCTTTTGTAACCAAGTGATTTTTGAAGACTCATCGGCTTCTCTAATATGCTTAACTGCTTTAGCATAAGGTGCTAACTCCGGGGTTGTCCATAGCCGTCTCCAATACGCCAGAAGTCTGAAAACCGCTGCCTCCTCAAAAGAAGTACATCCCAGATCTAAGAGTAGGGGTTTAAGTGGGGCTGATTGGGGGAGACCAGTCAATGATCTCAAAAACGTGTTCTGGGCTAGGACTAAAGACCTAAATTCTCTAAGCCCCAGAGTTCTGCACCAGAAATTATTGATGCCCTAATTTTCCCTTGATAAATAGTTAGTGCCGGTCCAACTGGTTTCGTGTGAGATAGCCGGTGTTCTCTTAGAAGGGCCCCTGCTAGTTGATTGTCCCTAAGGACTAGTGGATCTATCTGTGGCTTCCAATTCATCCTTTTACCCATCGATACGCCCAGGTACGTAAAGGAATTAGTTTGCTCCCAAGGCGCATTGTTCATTTCTACTCTGCCTTTCACTATTTTATGTTTGTGCAACACCATGAACTTGGTCTTGTCAACGTTAACTACAAGGGCTCGTTGCAGACCAGATTGTGTTTTGGACAGAATTAAAGAATAGTCGGCAAACATTAAGAGCGGAACCCTCGAACTGGCAAGAGTAGGGGCGTCAGCTGGATACTCAGTGTAATATGAGATAACATTATTTATGAACAATGAGAAAAGGGTAGGGGCCAAAACACACCCCTGCCGTACTCCCTTGTTCACAGGGAAGCGATCTGTTACCTCACCCTGTTGTCCCCACCGAACCTGGGCATAATTAGACTCATGAAGCTTAATGATAAATGTTAAAATCTCAGGGGGCATCCCTGCTTCCTTAAGTGTGTCCCACAACTTGTAACGGGGCACTAAGTCGAATGTAGATGTATGGTCTATAAATGCTGCATTGAGAGCCCCCCAGCTAAAACCACAGTATTCCAATATATCATCATGAATCTAAAAACTTGATCGATAGTTCTAGCGTGAGTGCGGAAACCCGCTTGATAGATTGATAGGATTTCGTTATCATCTATCCAGATATTCACCCTACTTAGCACTAGTCAGGCCACAATCTTTTTCAAGGTGTCTATAAGGCTTATAGGCCTATAGTTATTTGGGCTGGCACGGTCCCCTTTTTTATAAATAGGGACGATTTCTGCCCCACGCCAGGATTCTGGTAAGGTGGCTCCTCTTGCAGGCCATTAGCTATAATGAGAATATATTTGAGCCAATTCTGCCTATCGGATTTGAATATATCCACCGGGATACAATCCGGGCCCGGGGCCCCACCTGCTGCGACATCATCCAGAACTCTCTCAATTTCCCCTAAATCAAAGGTTAGGACTGTATCAGAAATTTCTCTAGGGTAATATCTTGGGCTACCTGTGGTAGATCCAAACTGGGTCTGGTTGTGCGCAACCCATACTTCTGGTGGAACATTATTAACTGGTACCGGCCCTATGTCACCACTACCCCATTTAATTATTTGCCAGAACCGACACCAGTTTTTCCCGTTGCTTACATGTAACAAATCCTTCCATCTGTTTTCATCGAAGGTCTTCTTTGCCCTTTGCTGGGTTTCCTTATATTCAGACCTAGCTTTCCTAACCTCCTGTGGGGCTCCCGGCCTAATAGCTTGAGAGAGGTGCCTAAATGCTATCCTACATGCCCCATCGTACCATTTTGCTGATTTTTGGATAGGCTGCTTAAAGGATCTATTGTTTTTTGTAAAAAAAGCTTTCAACTTTACAAACAGGTCCTCATGAGCCTTTGTAGGAGCAGGAAGAGAAGCCTCGTGCATATCAAGATGTGAGAGGGCTAATATAGTATCTTCAAGAGTTGACTTTATCAGGTCCATAGTGCCCTCGTCTTCTGAGACCAGTGCCCATTTTAATCTGCAACAGTCTTGAGACATAATTACATTTTCCGTCGCAATTTCCATTCCTACCCTCACCATAGGTTGGCCCTTTACCTCTAGTGTCAATATTAGAGGATCATGATCACTCTCTGCTCTATGGTGGACCTCCATGTCCCCTAACCTTGACCATAATTCTAAGTTAATAAAGAAGTAGTCAATTCTACTACTTCTTAGCTCGTTGTTTAAAATATGGGTGCCTTCACTATCAGATTTCGATCTCCTATTGACAGCCATGAGGCCCCTCTCCAAAGATAAGCTTTTTAATTGGAGGACTGCCTCTGACCATTTGCTAATTGTGGGAAGCGTTAAGAGTGGAATACCCCAAGCCGCATCCTCGTCACTGGTAAGACTTCCATCTTCTAAGCCGAGTGGCTCGAATGTACAGTTGAAATCACCAGAAATTACCCGGTGATTTACCCCTTTTAGTGATTTAATGAAAGAGTCCAGGCTAGAAATGGTTGGTGAGGCTTTCCCTCCCACCAGCTCTCTTGCATAGACATTAAACAATGTAAGCTCTGGCTCATATTCGGAACGTATTTTAGTAGCCAAAATGTCAGGGTTGTCAATCGTTAGCTCTTCTACCTGATAACCTGCCTGCTGTCTAGCCCAAATAACCAATCCCCCAGAGGGTCTCCCTTTAGATCTTACGATTGCTGGTTTATCAAAGGCCAAATAGCCAGGACGAAAGATCGTACTCAATGACCAAGTCTCCTGGAAGGCGATAATATCATAATTCTCTATGAAAGATGACCAATCAGAAGAGGTAGTCCTCGATGGGAGACCAGCAATATTCCACGATATTATACTATCCCCCAGATGCATCAAGCCCAGATTCTGCGAATTCTAAATAGTGAAAAATACCGAATCGCAATTTAGAATTCGCAGAATGGGATGCATCAAGAAAAGCGATTACAAAAAGTGAATCGCAGTCGGCTGCATTTGCCGATTGCGATTTTTGCTAAATCATACAAAATTCGCAGTATTGCCTGTTTCCCATGTTGAAATTGCGATTTCGCAATTACCGAAATCGCAAATTGCGATCTCGCTACTTGCGAGATCTCAAAAACGGGAAGTCGCATTTCGAGCACAATTATGACATCACAACCAGGAAGTAGGCAGTTCCCTCACTCATTCTGAACACAGAGCCTGAGAGTGGAAGAAGCACAGGACAGAGCTCCACCAGACACACCCTGCAGCACCACAACAGGACACACTCACTAAACCAGAATGTCCCAGGAAGCAGCAGGAAGCAGTGCACCTGGCAGAAAACGCAAAATCAAATTTTCTGAGCAGGAGTTGAAGTTCCTCATCGAGGGTGTAAGAAAGGACCATGTCAGGCTGTTTGGCAAGGAATCCCGGAAGGTGCCTGAAGCCGTCAAGAGGTGCATTTGGCAGCGCATCCGGTCCAAGGTGAACTCTGATGGAGGGACCCAGCGCTCCACTGATGAGCTGAAGAAGAGGTGGTACAACCTCAGAGGTTGTGCCAAAGAGCGCATTGCAGAGAGGCTGGGGAAGCAACATGCCACGGGAGGAGGAGACGCCACAGTGGTGCCCAACACTCCACTTGAAGACCTGGTGGAGGACACAATCAACCCTGCAGCCTGCGTGCGGGTCACCCGGCTGGACACCTCCCGACCCACCCAACAATCCCAAGGTAAGTGCCATGCAACTGCGACCCCATCCCCTAACAATGCCCATGCCTCCAGAGCTAGCCATTTGATAACCCCAGTAATGCAGGCCATGCACATCTGAAATGCCATATTGCATTGTGGGACCTGTAGTGTGAAAATAGTTCCCTGATAGCCACATACAGCCAGACCTGTCATGTGAAACATATCCCTAAAGCCAGTCAGGGAATGCAAGCCTGCATGCATGTTGCAACACCCCATGTGCAAGATATATATCATTAATCATGCACCCATTTACATCACAGGTGCTGCAGAACAAACCAGCACAGACAGCGAGGCACTCCACATTGAGGAGAACCCCGAGGACACCGAGGGAGAGGGACATCCTGCCCCACGACCTGGACCATCACAACCACCAGCACCAGTACCATCACCTCCCCATGCGGACAGGGCCACCCCTGCAGCCACAGGAGGACAGCAACCACCCCATGTGACACCCATGGAGGTGGTACAGGCCACACCACCACCCAGGAGGCAGACATGGTGCACAGCCACTGTGCGTTCGCAGTCCAGCGGACTGATGAGGCAGCAGCGCAACGTGGCAACACGCGCTGGAAGGGGGGAACATGTCCAGGATTCAGGGCTGGCTATAGAATACCGGATGCTAGCTGTCCACCAAAAGCAGGCACGGCACATGGCAGCCATGCAGCTGCAGCTCTATAAGACAGCGCGCAACGTGAGCCAGCTCACGGAAAGCGTGTAGGTGCTGACGGCTGCTGTCAGGCTGAACAGCCAAATCATGGTGTCACAGCAGGACATCACCGCCAGCTGCTGACCCGGCTGTCAGCATAAACAAGATTAAACCACCTGATTGGTAATGCGACCTCACATCTTTCACACCGGTCCCGGGCGATGCAGATTCAGATGGTGCAATGCTGCAAGGACGTCACCAGGGCTTTGGAACAGGTCACAACCGCTGTCCAGAATCAGCAGGCGTGTGGCCATGGCCAGGCAAGGGGGGGGGATAATGCCAGTGAGTGCACATCAAGTCTCAGCAGCCTGTCATTGCCGGTGGTAACCGAACGCAGCCGCAGCACCAGGCCAAGTGCAGCATCACGGGCCAATACTGGCGAGGAGGATGTGGAGAGGCGACTGGGTGCGTCCGGCCGGAGGCGCCAGTGATTGTATGTTGTCTAGCAGCAGTGCCATGCTGATTTGACAAGCACGCCTGCGCCTGCTTCGCTATCATGGGGCTGTATGAGGAAATACAGTTGTCATGTATTGTTAAAAGAAATGATGCGGCAGCAGACCTCAGGCTGGTATTTGAGGGCCCCACCAGTCTTATGTAGGATGTGGAATCGGCTCTTTAACAGCCCAAATGTCCGTTCAATGCAATTTATAGTGCGAATGTGTGCAGCATTGTAACGCCATTCCTGTGGCGTTGCAGGGTTGAGGTATGGGGTGAGGAGGTACTCACGGAGGCCGTAGGCGCTGCCACCTGAATGAAAGGAGCAGAGGGTCAGTGCCTGTTATGCGCAGTTACATGGTCTCGACGTACTGTATGTGGGCATGCGTACTTACCTAGGAGGTGTCCTTCGCCATAGTCACCCCTGGCCAAGCGGGTGTGTATGCCACTGTGCCGGAAGATGAAGGAATCATGCGTGCTACCCGGGTATTGGGCCACTATGTCAGTAATGATGGTCTTTGCATTGCAGACCATCTGGATGTTCAGTGAGTGGTTGGACTTGCGGTTCCGGTACAGGTACTCGGTCTCAGCGGGTGGGCAGATGTGGATGTGGGTACAGTCAATGCATCCAATTACATGGGGAAATTGCGCAATGTTGTAGAAGGCAAGCTTTGTTTGATTTAAGTCCTGTTGGGTGGTTGAGAAGGTTATGTAATGGTGTATCCGGGTCAGCATGGCGTCCAGGAAACTTTGTAGGCAGCGGGACAGTGTGCTCTGGGAGATCCCCCCTGCTACTGCAACTATCCCCTGGAAGCTTCCGGAGGCCAGGAGGTACAGGCAGCACAGGACCGGGACATGGGTGGGCACGGCATTGGACCTCCTTGTTGGGTGCTGCATCAGGGGGTCAAGGTCTCTGATGAGATTGTGAATCATTGCCCCATTTAGCCTGTATTTGGAGTATATCTCCTCTTCAGTCTGGCCCAGGAGTGTTATCCGCAGCCGGAAGATGCGCTCCTGAATCCTGCGTTGGTTCCGGGCTGCGCGCAGGAGCCTCAGCCGCCTTGCCACGATGGATAGACCTGGCATTGTGAATGTACTCATGCTACTACTGTGTCTCCTTAAGTGTGTTTGTTTTGCTCCGCCCATTGTTCCTGTTTGATTTTTTTTTTTCCTATTGAACTTCATGGTTACCACCTGGTTTGACTTCTCCTTAAATTGCGACTCGTATTTAGCGATTTGGTTTTTTTCGCAATTTGCGATGTTTGATGAATAGCATTAGCGATTTATTTGCGAATTCGCAAATTAATTCGCAGAATTAGTGGAAAATCGCTATTACAGATTCGCTAAGGGGTGTCCACATTGATTCTGCGAGTTTATGTTTGCAAATTCGCAAATTGGTGGGTTTTTGCTTCATGAATTGCGGAATCTGAAATTGCGATCGTAATTGCTGTTTCGCAGCTATTGCGATCGCAATTTCGGTTGATGAATCTATGCCTTAGTGTGGTAGAGACTGTACCGCCTCCTCAATCTAACGATAACGGGTTATCGGTACTCTCTGGGGGGTTAGGGGTTGCTAGCTGAGATTTTGGGTCGGTCACTGAGGAAAGAGCAAGATGAATAACGGTGTTCTCTATCCTAAGGAGATTTACCGATTGAAGTCAATCGCAAGCATCTAGACCAGACAAGGGGGCAAATCTATTAACTAGGTTTAGGTCACAGGACCTATGTATAATTCTATGGGGTGCACATGGAGTACCCCACCCTGTCAGAGGGGAGTGTCGGGGTCTATAGAAGAAACCTAGGCGCAGGAGAGAGATTTTCCCAGATTGATACCCTTGCTTCCTACTACCTAAGTGGTCCAGGAGAAATCTAACAACATACTCATTGTTGAAGTTGGCAACTACGCAATCACCTCTCCCATCCTTCACTGAATGTCCTATCCATGCTGTGGGTCTGGCCATAATCATCTCATTACAAATATCCCAATCCCATAACCCGACTTCCTTCAATTGTGTAGTAAGCCAGTGCATGGTTTTAGCCATTAACTGTTCGGTGGATTCACTATGCCCAACCTGTAGAGTCGGAACGTTCCACAGGACCACCACAAGCGGGGCGGCGGCTGGAGGAAGGTGTATGGCTCAGGGTCCTTCTGAGGCTGGGCTAGGGTCCAATCTAACATGCAATGCGGGTGGATCTTGGCCAGATGTCCCTGGTACAAAGATGGCCTGATTTGTTAAATCACGAGTGGAGGGCAATTGTGCAGTATCCCTTACTGGCCTTGTGCAAGATCTACTTTCCTCGCCCCTCGTGGTGCTCGGGATAGACTGAGCAAATTCGCTAGTCACATTCCCTATTTCATTTACATTACCACCTAATACAACTAAACCAACATCAGAATCAGTAGCTACTGCGCCATTTCTCCTAGACGGTAATAACGTTGGCCTGGTTGATCGAGGTTTGGTGGGCATAGGCATTGCTACTACAGTGTTACTCGGTTCGTTGGGTGTGATTACAGGAGACCAATTAGTTTTAGCCAGCATAGTACAAAAATTGGACATAACCTTTAGTTCAAAATTAGTTAGTCTTTCCTCAATCTTTGTCAGTCTGTGGATGATAGGGGTTAAAGATGTTGAGATTAGATTACCCAGTTTAATCCACAAAGCCTCATTTACTTCGGGGAGGGATCACCCACTGAGTCGAAATTCAAAACCCCAGTGGTAGTGGGTAGGGGGTCTGCTATCATTTGTGGTAATAAAGATGCGGTTCCTCCATTTTTATTAGTCCTTTGCAATTTTGCATTTTTCTGCCTCTGAGGGCCTCCTCCCCGCTTCCTCTTCTATTAAGGCTCCGGGATTGGATCAAGAGTTTGATTTTTTGATTGAGGCACAGACCTCGTAGTAATACGTGGAAATGAACTACTTGCTATGCCCTTTTGCACCGACTCAACGGAGAGGTGGATGATATGAGCTTCCGATGTAATAGATGTTTCCAATAGCACAAATATCTCCTGCCAAATCATAGGAATCAGTATCTGTGGCCAAGCAGCGGTCAGGAGTCAGGAGTGCAGGCAGACATCAAACAATGTTGATCGTGTTGATGTCGTTGATGTGTTGAATGTCGATGTTGATCGTTTGAACTGGAGGGGATCGAGAGATAGGCGGCACTCGGTCAGTGCAATCTCATGGGCGAGGACAGAGCTAGCTCTGATTAAAAATTGGTCCAATTTCCCCGCCACACTTCCGCTGGTTAGCGCGTTTCTACCCTTTCCCTCTAGCACATTCATCTTGGGCTAGGTATAGAGGCAAACAGAATTCCAAACTAATTACGCCCTCAGGGGAGACAGACAAAGAACTAAAGCAAAATAACCTTGGGTTTTAGGTGGATTTAGTGGGGGGGGGGCCCGGCTCGGCCTCGTCCAGTCTCTAACAGGCTCAAACCGGCCCGCCCTTGGCCCGGGCTACACATTGCGCACGCCTGCGCGCATCCCGCTAAGCGGGTGGCGAGAGCAGTCAAGTAGGCTCCCCCAGACAAACACAGGTGCGGGCAGTTGGCAGCAAAGCTCTCTGGGGCTTGCAGTCTCCGTGCAGGAACACGCTCTCCTCCTCAGCGCACGAAGCGGCTCCCGCAAAGCGGGTGCCGTGAGCAGTCAAGTAGGCTCCCCCAGGCAAACACAGGTGCGGGCAGTTAGCAACAATGTGACAAGGGGACGGGTTTGCACAGTGGTGAAGGGAGGGGGTGGGCCTGAGGTGACATGTGTGCAAACGCACTGTGGCGTGTTTTAAGTTGGGGAATTAATTCCACTTCAATCCTGAGGGTCCCTGGGGGCCAACTATCCCACCAGGTACCTCCAGTAAGCGCCACGAAGCTGCGTTGCAGTGTTGTAAAAAGGGGCGTGGCCTCTGAACACCTCCCTGCAACGCAGCTCTCTGGTGCATACTGGAGGTACCTGGTGGGCTAGTTGGCCCCAGGGACCCTCAGGATTGAGGAGGAATTAATTCTCCAACTTAAAACGTGCCACAGGATGTGTTTGCAGTCATGACACCTCAGGCCACGCCCCCTTCCTTCACCATTGTGCAAACGCGCCCCGTGGTGAGTTGTAAGTTGGGGAATTAATTCTCTTTCAATACTGAGGGTACCTGAGGGCCAACTAGCCCAACAGGTATCTCCAGTAGGTGCCAGTGAGCTGCGTCGCAGATAGGTGTTCACAGGCTATGCCCCTTTTTACGCCTCTCTGCAACGCTGCTCTGCGGCACTTACTGGAGGTATCAAGTGAGCCAGTTTGACTCTAGGCACCCGTAGGAATTTAGAGGACTTAATCTCTCAACTTACAACGGCCACAGGGCGCGTTTACACAGTGGTGAAGGGAGGGGGCAGGCCTGAGGTGACGTGTGCAAACACGCCCTGTGGCACGTTTTAAGTTGGGGAAATAATTCCCCTTGAATGAATGAAGAAAATTCTTAATAAAGCGCACTGCGACCAAGCGGCTTCCTGGCGCTGAAAGTAGAGGGCTGAGGAGAATGGAATTAGCCGAAGGAGATCAGCCAGAGTACGCTATGGAAAACAGATGGGTCTTGAGGGCTTTGCGGAATTGGGAGTAGACTGGTATAGTCCTGATCGACAGAGGAAGGCTGTTCCAGAAACGAGAGGCTAATACAGAGAATCTAGTGCCTCCAGTTTTAGATCTACGAAACCGCGGAACATTGAGGAGGGATTGATTGGAGGAACGAAGGGCACGGTTGGGAATGTAGGGGATAATGAGAGAATTGATGAAAGCCGGGGCAGTGCGAGTACGAGCCATAAAGACCAGGCAGCCCATCTTAAAGAGAGATCTCTGACAGATGGGAAGCCAGTGAAGGGATTTCAAAACAGGAGTGATGTGAAAGGACTTGGGCAGGTGATGAATAAGACGAGCGGCCTGATTCTGAATAGCCTGCAGTCGGCATAGTTCGTAGGCCGGGATGCCCAAGTACAGGCTGTTCCCGTAATCAAGACGGGAAAGAATCATTGCCAAAATAATAAGTTTAAGGGCATCGGAGGAAAAGAAACGGGACACTTTCCGGATAATCCGGAGGGAAAGAAAACAGGAAGAAACAACTGAGCTAATCTGGGCATGCATGGAGAGGTCCTGACTGACTTTAATACCCAAGGTCTTTGCGGAGGCCGCCGGTACGGGGCGGGGGACCGAAGATGGGAGGCCAGAAGGCGGCAAACCAAGGGGAGATGGTGGGGCCAGTCAGGACCAGCTCCGTCTTGTCCAGATTAAGCTTGAGTTGATTACAGTTCATCCACTCCGAGATGAAAACTAGAGTGGAGTGGAATTTAGGTAGGGAGTGCAGAGGAGAGGAGAGATCAAAAACTAACTGGAGGTCATCCGCATAGTTATATACGGAGACCCCCATGTCAAGGAGAGAAAGAATAAGGGGACGAATGTAAAGATTAAAAAGAAGAGGGGACAGGGAGGAGCCTTGAGGGACCCCGCAAGGAACCAAGCGGGTTGGGGCAGTGTGGCCAGAGAGATGGACAGCCTGAGTCCGTTCTTTAAGAAAAGAGGCGAGCCAAGAGAGGGCGGTGCCCCGAACGCCTGCTGCGCAGACACGGCCGAGAAGGATGGAATGGTCGACCATGTCAAACGCAGCGGACAGATCAAGGAGCACCAAGGCTTGAGGCAAGATGGAGTCCGCCTTGCTCTTTAGCTCGTCTAGGACGGACAAGACCACTGACTCGGTAGAGTGGGCCGTGCGGAAACCCGCTTGGTGGGAGGCCAATGAAGGAGGAGAGACAAGATGTAATATAACTCTCCAATATTTCCCAAGGTAAGGGAGAAGGGAAATGGGTCTGAAGTTGGAGGGAAGGGAGGGGTCTGAACCAGGCTTTTTTAAGATGGGGCAAACTATAGCTGATTTTAAAAAAATTGGGACTAGACCTGAGGAGATAGAGGCATTAAGGAGGGAGAGAGGGGGATCAGGGCAGTGAATGAAAAGCTCTCTCAGAATGCGAGCCGGAGCACAGTCAGCCGGGGAGCCTGACTTCACTTTCTGAAGTAGAGCCAGAAAAGAGTTCAGAGAAATAGGTGGAAACTGATCGAGAGACGAGAAGGACAGAGGAAGAGCAGGGGAAAGAGGGGGAAGAGGGGGTGAAGATGCTGGAGGAATATTGGATTTGATCTTCACGATCTTCTCTAGAAAGAAGTCGTTAAGAGACAGACAGAGAGCTTGGGAAGGGATAAGGTTAGGGTTAGCCCTATCCGAAGCAACTAAGTTGCGGACTATGGAGAAAATCTCCTCAGGCTTGTTGGCTGCCAAATATATTCTCTCCGAAAAATAGGTGGTTTTGGCTAAGAGAATAGCCTTCTTGTATTTAGCCAACAGAAGCTTGTATTTGGCTCGCAAGGAGAGACAATAATTGTGTCTCCAATGGCGTTTGGAACGCCTAAAGTCCAATTTAAGGATTTTCAACTCATCTGTAAACCATTTTTGGGCGTCATGGGGGCGGCAGGTGTTGACTTTCCTGAGGGGGGCAACCCGATCGCAAGAGGAGGACAGCCAATGATTCACAGCGTCTACTTGAAGATCAAGGGAAAGAATACCTAGGTCGGGGGAAGAGGTAGTGAGAGAGGCGCAGAGAGAGTTGAGGTCGACCCGATTCCAATTACGAGCTGTGACATTCTTGGGCAAGGGGAGTTTCTCTTGTGCTCCGAGCTCAATAGGGAATGAAATCAAAAAGTGATCGGACCAGGTGCAAGGGAGGACTGTGGGGGGGAGGATAGTACAACTAGCTGACCATATTTGGTCTAAGGTATGGCCATGAACATGGGTGGGGGAGTGAAGGTGAGGAAGGAAGTTGAGACACTGGAGAGTGGCAGAGAAGTCCTTGGAGGACAGATCCTCCCTGGGGTCGCCCGGCCAATAGTTAAAGTCTCCCAGAAGGAGCACAGAGGAATTATTGACCACAAGCGTAGCCAGTAATTCTTGCAAGACAGGCACAAAAGAAGGCATGTTCTGAGGGGGACGATACATAAGGACTATTGTAAGGGGGGCCAAAAGGTTAACTGAACGGGCAACTAAAAAATCAACGCCAGGTGGGGGGCGGAGCTAGCCGGCGTCGATGGCGGACGTGTGAGCTTTCGGCTCCTCGCTGAAGCCCCTTAAAAATCCTGCAGACTATCCTGTTTAATGCCGAATTGACTGGGTTCGGTGCCCGGTGACCCCCGGAGGCCCCCTGACCCGGCTGTGTGGCCCGGAGTGCCGGTGGAAGTGGGTGAAGACCCGCGCAGGATTGGCGACGGAGAGAGGTGCGGACCAGGCCTGAAGCCGCGGCCTGCCCTGTGGCGCGGCCCGCACGACGTCACCTGACGTGCGGCCCTGACACCCGGAGGGGCCGGTGAACGCAGTCTGCAGGTACTGGGACGGGGCGCGACCCGCAAACCCACCGAGGCCCGTCTGGAAGTACAGGCGTAGGGAGGATACGCCTGCGGGGACCCTGCCATTTGTACGCCGTCGGGGCCAGACATCGCACGGGGGAGCTGACGCACCCTAACACGAGGGGAACTCCTGAGGCCGCTCCCGCGACGAGGCCGCCATTTTTAGGCTCGCTAGCGGGGACTGTGGAGTGTGCACAACTATACGCCCGCGGCCACCGCTGAACATTTCCAGGGTGGGATCAGCTCTGGCTTTGGACCGACAATATGGGGAAAAACGATGCGACCCAAGCGAAGCTCTCGTTCGACCGCCGGACAAAGAAGGGGACGGAGTCACAGGCGGCGGAAGCCTCCCCGAAGGGAGCCGCGGCGTCCTCGACCTCTGCGGACCTTAGAGGGTTGCTAGCGGCGATGGAGAGAGGCATTCAGAACAGCATAGAGGCGGTGGGCTCCAAGATCGATGATTTGTCGTACCGCATGGACCGCATGGCGGAACGTGTGGACAAACACGCCGAACGCCTAGACATGGCAGAACGGAGGCTCACGGAAGCTGAGGAGGCACAGACCGAGTGGGACAAAGACCGTCGGCAATTCGGCAGGCTGCTCCAAGTGATCCGTGATAAGGCCGAGGACCTGGAAGCGCGCTCCCGTAGATCGAACATTCGCATAACGGGTGTGGCGGAATCGACGCAGACAGGCAAGATGGAGCTCTACGTGGAACGCCTGCTGAAATCACTGCTTGGGGAGGAGGCCTTCTCCCCAATGTTCATAGTGGAGAGAGCACACCGCACTCTGGGCCCTCAACCCCAACCTGGACTGCCACCCCGGCCCATAATTGCCAAGCTCCTAAACTACAGGGACAGGGACACGGCCCTGCGACTGGCCAGGGAGAAAGGACAACTACAGGTGGACGGCATGAAGATATCGTTGTACCCTGACTTCACGGCCAAGGTACAGGAGGAACGCCGCCAGTTCATACCGCATAAGAAGCAGCTGCGTGAGCTGGGCCTGGACTATGCGATGCTGTACCCGGCCAAATTGAGAATTAACACCGGCGGGAAATCGTACTTCTTTACGGACCCGAAGGAGCTGCAGAAATCACTGAAAACTTGGGCCAAGGAACGCAAGGAACACCGACAGCGACACGAGGAGGACTCGGAGGAAGTGTCGCATATGGAGGAACAGGACTGAGGCGACAGGTCGACTGTATTCCCAGTAAGAGTGTGATTGCTGTGTGATGTACCATGAATGCACGCGGAGTCTCCCGGTTGTGGGCTGCGGCCTGGACTAGAGACAGTGGCCGAGAGACGGCAAGTGACGCGTCGCAATGACTCCTGCTGCGTTGTTGTTCATGGTCCCATTCACGTAAGCTGGTGAGGTGACCACTGGGATATGATTGAAACGGGTGGGGGGGCGGAGGGGGAGCCTGGTGAATCCAGTCTGAGGTATCACAACACGGGGGGCGATGCGGGGAGACGGAACTGGAGATAAGTGAACTTTTGCACCACTGGTGGTGACTACACAGTCTCGGCGCGCTTTGCCCCTGTGCTTTTGGCTGAGGAACTCACCAGGGAGTTGGGACTAGTGTTGCCCGCTACTTTGGGGCTCTTGTGTTGATGGGGATCTGGGGGGGGTGCTGTCTGGCCGGGTTGGGGGTGGTCAGCCGTGGGTGGGGCGGGGTCAGGGGGGAGGGGGGATGGGCGAAAGTTGAGGGGTTTGTTGTTTGGGAACCGGAGGGCCCGTGGTGTGCTGTTGATAACTGGCGAATGATGTGTGAGAGTGCGCTGGGTGGATGTCTGCCTGACTTGAGTGATGATGTACTACTTGGTTGTCCGGTGTCTCCCGATGGAGTCAATATGATGTGCCGTGATTTAGGATGTCTGCTGCAGTAGAGACTGGGGACCCGCAACCGAGGCGCGCGCTGTCCCTCCTAACTTGGAACGTGAGGGGGCTGAATGATCATCGGAAGCTGAGGAAGGTGATGAGCTTCCTAAAGAGGCATCGAGTGGATGTGGCCATGCTACAAGAGACACACCTGCCTGTACACAGTAGGATGCTGAAGGTCAGAGGGTTGGTAGGGAATATAGTGGTAGCGGGTTTCACCACCCACGCCCGCGGCGTAATCACCTGGGTTAACCCTGCCTCGAGATTGAAACTTACCCCACTAACTGTGGACGCTGAGGGTAGATACGTAGTGGCTAGGTGCGCGGGGAGGGGGCAAGACCTGCTCCTGGTTAATGTCTATGGCCCCAACCATGATAGCCCGGAGTTTTACACAGCTCTGTCAGCTGCATGTAGGTCACACACACACACTAAAATGTTATGGGGGGTGATTTCAACTTTGTGTTTGACCCAGACAGGGACCGCTCGGCGGGCCCCGTAAGGCGGCCAGTTGCGTCAGCTGTCTACATGAAAGCGGAAATGACGAAGCTGGACCTGGTGGATGTTTGGCGGGAAAAGCACCCCACGCAGGGCGGTTACACGCACTACTCCGCATACCACAACATACATACTAGGATAGACTACTGGCTCGCCTCCTCCTCAATGCTGGGTGGCATCAGCTCCTGTGCAGTTCTCCCACGAACGCTGTCGGACCACTCCCCGATATTGCTCAGTCTCTCCACTGTTAGGAAGGAGATACCGCCATATACTTGGCGCTTCCCGCCCTACGCGCTTCTTGATGACGCCTTCCGCGGGGAACTAGCGGAAGACATTGAAAGGTTTTTCGACACCAATACTACCTCAGTAGACAGTTTCTTTACCGTGTGGGAGGCCTTTAAGGTCTATATTAGGGGAATAGCCATGTCCAAGCACTCCAGTGTCCTGCGCTCCATTAGACGAGATCTCTCTGCGCTGGAGAGCAAGATAGCTGCCCTGGAGAGGGAACGGTTGATGGACCCGGGGGGAGAGGCGGGACAGGGCCTGGCGCCCGCGCTAGTGGAATATAACGCGCTTGCGGATAGGGAAGTTCTCTATATGGGGAAGTATGCCACTGCCCGGACTTTTGGAGAGGGGGAGAGACCGGGGGCTCTGCTGGCGCGTATGGCCAAGGGGTCCCGTAAACCATTGGTGATAGATGAACTGCAGACTCCGGGGGGCGCCCGGGTGGTCGAGGAGGACCAGATATTAGACACGTTCCGCCGATACTATGCGGAACTGTACCGAGCTAGGGCGGGAGGTGCGGAAGCCGAGATAGACGATTACTTGGATTATATCTCGATGCCGTTCCTTAAGAATTCCGACAGGGAATTTCTGATGGCCCCCTTTCATGGGGACGAGATTTTGGATGCACTGAGTGGCATGCGCTCGGGGAGCGCCCCGGGCTCTGACGGCCTAACGGCAGGCTTTTACAAAGCCTTCAAGGACCTCTTGCTCCCACACTTGCTTGCCCTCTTTGACGCGATCTGCGAAGAGGGCGAAATGCCGACCTCGATGCGGGAAGCGTTGCTGGTCACGATCCCGAAACCGGGGAAGCCCCTGGACCAATGTGGGTCGTACCGTCCGCTCAGCTTGCTGAACGTGGATGCGAAGCTCTACGCGAAGGTCCTCTCCAACAGACTCGCGCTGCTGGTCCCGACCTTAGTGGCGCCGGAACAATCAGGCTTTGTACCCAGCAGGAACCTAACCTATAACATTCGCACGGTGCTGGGGACGATGCAGCATGTGAAACAGGAGAACCCTGCCTTGGCAATATTCTTAGACATGGAAAAGGCATTCGACTCCGTCGAATGGCCGTTCATGGTTAGGGTCCTGCGCAAACTGGGGCTGGGAGAACCGTTTCTTCAGAGAATTGGGGCTCTTTATCACCACCCTACGGCTCGCCTGCGTATCGGCGACAGAGTTTCGGCACCGATACCCATTAGTAGGGGCACCCGGCAGGGGTGCCCCTTGTCCCCTCTGCTTTATGCATTGGTTGCTGAGCCATTAGCGTGCGCCATGCGTGAATATCATAGTCTGGAGGGTGTCAGCTTCCCCACATATAAGATTGGTATCTCTACTTATGCGGATGACACCTTACTTTACGTCCGAGACCCGGTCAATAACCTAGCTCCGATTCTCAGGGAAGTGGTACGCTTTGGGGCGCTATCGGGACTCAAAGTGAACTGGGATAAGTCCATTGCTTTCCCTCTGACCCCAGTCACGCAGCCGTTTGAGATGGAATATCCCCTACAGTGGACGGATGACTCAGTGAGATACCTGGGCATCCGTCTCCACACGGATCCAGAGATCCTAATCCGCGATAACTATGGGGTCGCATTCACCAAACTTGAGGAGGATGTGGATGCCTGGATCAAGCTCCCTCTCTCATTGATGGGCAGGATCGCCCTTATGAAGATGGTGGTACTCCCCCGGTTTCTCTTCCTCTTTGTTAATATTCCGGTGGTCTTGTCGAAAACGTTCTTTAGACGCCTGAACCAGGTACTGATTAAGCTTGCCTGGGGCGGGAAGCAACCTCGTGTTAAATGGGAGACACTGATGCTCCCGTGTGAAAAGGGGGGCCTGGGGGCGCCGGACGTGGAGCGCTATTACCGGGTGGCGCAAGCAACCCATTTACACTCCTGGGTCCATGGGGATGCCCGCACTCCGCATCTCATCCTGGAGAAGCTATTTGCTGATCCTCTTCCCTTACCCGCCACGATCTGTCTCACTACGGACCGAGCAATCGGGCGCATGGACTCGCTTAAAGCAACGAACCATGCGTGGCGAGCTCTGCAGAGAGAAAGGGGGTGCCCCTTGCTGTACTCCCCGCGGATGCCGGTAGCCTGGGCCCTGTGGTTAGATCCGCTCAATGAGAGGGGGGTGGTAGAGGCTTTGAGGGCCCTGGGAGTGCACACCATGGAGGACCTATTCTTGGATGGAAGGCTGAAAACCTGGGAACAGCTCCCTCCCGTCGCCCCGGCCCCACCGCCGCTGCAGAAGTTTCAGTACCACAGGATACGGTCGGCCTGCAGAGCAATTCTGGGCCCCGCACTGCAGGAGCCTGAAGAGGTCCCAGAACTGACGTACGTCATCAGGACGAACACACCGGCCAAATTGATTTCAGCGGTTCACAGGCTTGGGCCTTCATATCAGACATTCCCTACTTCGACCCCTAGAGCGGCGTGGGAAGCAGATCTGCAATCCCCCATAGACGACGCCATGTGGCAATACTGCTGCGCCAACACTCGCAGGGTCTCGCTCAATGGCAGACACCGCTTGGTGCACTTCAAATATCTGCAGAGAGTGTACTATACTCCAGAGCGGTTGCACCGCTATGGCCTACGTGGCTCCCCGGAGTGTGAGCGTTGCGGGACGGGGTCCGCTGATTTTCTGCACTTGGCATGGCTATGCCCGGGAGTGAGTGCGTACTGGGAGGAGATTTTCGCGGAATTGGGACAAATTATAGGGGAACCTCTGTTGAGATCCCCGGCGCTCGCGCTACTGGGCTTCTCCAGGCCATTGGCTCCTGCGCTGCGCAGATTAGTGGACGTGGCGTTACTACTGGCCAGGAGGGTGGTGGCTGCGTGCTGGATGCGCGGTCCTCTCCCCACTAAGGCGAGATGGCTCAGGGATCTCCAATACTGTTGCACACAGACGGAAGTGTACAGCGAGCTGTTGCCGCCCAGGAGTAGACCGAAGTCATTTTGGGAACTCTACAAGGAGTACCGACAAAGGGGGGAGGTGGACGACAGTGACATATCGGAGGAGGCGGACCCACAGGATGAGGGGTTAGATACTGCTCTGGAGCGCAGTCACTCGTCGCGGGAGGGGCTATAAGGTTCTTCTGGGGGGAGGTGGGCACAGGGAAGGTGTAGGTATGGGACGGAGACGGGGGGAGGGATGTGACAGGGCTTAGGGGACAGGGCTAGCGGGGGGCGGGTGCAGGATATACACGGTACGCACACGACATTACGAAGGCAGGAAGAGACACTAGGACTCCTTTACAGTACTCAATAGCACACGGGGTGGGCCTGGGGGGGGTTTGGGGGTAGATTAGGTTAGTTTTTTCCCTTTCCTTTTTTCTGGTTACTTGTCCTTCCCTGGTTCGTGAAAGACCGCATTTTTATGCCTCCATTTATTGCCTATTGACTGTCTTGCTACCACGCTGGGGACCAACAGTGCAAGACCGCTTTGCTTTTGATGGAGTTGTGACACTGAGTGACGCCGCTGGGCCTCCGGGATGCCAGCACACCGGCTGTGTATTAGGCGCTGCGAATCTGTCTTTGTAACATGTGTACACGTTGATGCACTGTATGGTCGGACTGTAATGACATTTGATTTCAGACAGTTGGCAACTTTTGCAATAAAAGTCTTTTTCAAAAAAAAAAAAAAAAAAAAAAAAAAAAAAATCAACGCCAGGTATGGGAGGATGGGGAAGAAGCTGAAACTGAAGATTAAAACGGATGATCATCGCCACAACCCCACCGGCTTTACCAGCTGGACGATCCGCCCGAAGGGCATAGTAAGAGTCGGGGAGGGCGGACAGGAGATCGGGGAGGGAATCGGCCGAGAACCAAGTCTCTGTGAGAAACAGAAAATCAGGGGCGTCGGTATCCAATAAATTAAAAAGCTCAAGCTGGTGCTTGCCTGCCGATCTAGTATTGAGCAGGCAGGCAGTGGCCGTGATGGGTGAGGGGGGAGGGAGAGGAACGGGGGGGGAAACCTGTAACCGGGGAGAGAGCAACGTAGGTTCAGACGGAGGGATAGAAGGGACAGAAATGCCCAAAGTGGCAATGTGCAGAGACAGGGAAGGGGCAATGGACTGAGCTGCATTTAAGGAGAGCAGTTGAGCTGGGGTGTAAGTAAGGGCGGGGACAGGGTGCGTGGCCCCTGGTCCCTGCCGGTCGCGGACGGGCGCAGACGGGCTTGCCTTTGGGGCGCCTTCGGCGCGCTGATGGCGCGCCCGCTGCGCCCGTCCGCTGCGCGCACGGGGGAAGCACATTATTTTTAGAGAGGGAAACGGAAGGGGCGTGGCCTGTTGGTGGTGGGCGTGGCCAGTGGCCTCTGGGGAATGGCGGCGAAGATGTTGTGGCCCGCTGCAGTGATGCGATCCGCTGCGCGGGGATGCCCAGAGCGTGGAGAGCGAAAGTGCAAGTGCCCAGGAGGAGGAAATGAGTATATAAAAGCACAATAAACACACAAGTTTTAAAATTAAAATGAAAGTCCTAGCGTTCTCCCGGCTTCTGCCTCAGGAGATAAATTAGCCTCTAACTCGCGCTAGCGATCAGCGCGTTTAAATGCCTTCAGCGGGGGGGGGCCTGTTAGTGGTGGGCGTGGCCAGTGGCCTCTGGGGAATGGCGGCAAAGATGTTGTGACCCGCTGCAGCGGTGCAATCCGCTGCGCGGGGATGCCCAGAGCGTGGAGAGCGAAAGTGCAAGTGCCCAGGAGGGGGAAGGGTATATAAAAGCACAATAAACACACAAGTTTTAAAATTAAAATGTAAGTCCTAGCGTTCTCCCAGCTTCCACCTCAGGAGATAAATTAGCCTTCAATCCTGAGGGACCCTGGGGGGCCAACTAGCCCTCCAGGTGCTTCCAGTAAGCGCCACTGCGCCGCGTTGCAGAGAGGTGGACTAGGCCGTGCCCTTTTTTTACACCTCTCTGCAACGTAGCTCGCTGGCGCTTACTGGAGGTAAGTGGTGGGCTAGTTGGACCCTAGGGACCCTCAGGCTTCAAGGAGACTTTATCCCCCAACTTAAAATGCCCACAGGTCGTGTTTGCACACATGTCATCTCAGGCCTCCCTTTACCAGTGGGCAAACGCACCCGTGGCGCATTTTAAGAGGTAGTTTTAATCCCCCCGCCCTATTATATACTAGAGGCTTACAGAGGAGGTCATGCTAATCACAGGGGGACCCCAACGCATAGTGTTCCCTAGTGTATGAAGGTGTTTTCACTGTATTCTTATTGTCTTTCAACATAGCACTGGCTCTAGGACTGGTTAGTCAGACTCAGTTACCACCAGTATCCTTCTGAAAAAGTTGAGGGTACAGGATGATTTTGCAACAAGGCTTCTTTCTGCTCCTCTATTTGTCCTTTCTGCACGTTTTCCTTCTTCCTGAACTTTTCTTTGTCTTTGAGGACTTCTGTTGCTTCTTTTTGCATTTCTTTTTTTTTCTGTGCGTTTTTTCTTCTTTCTTCACATGTCCTACCTCTGTAGGCATAGTTAGAAACAAGCATTTAAAAAACCTTTGAAATTCACTTAAAAAAACCATAGGTTTCAGTCATGTTATAGTTAGGAATTAGCATTTAAAAAATCTTAGAAATTCACTGAATAAACCATAGGTTTCAGGGGCGTTATAGTTAGCTGGACATTATACTCGTTCAAAACCATTGAAATTCCACCGTTATAGTTAGCTCAGCTAACTATAACTCAGGCGCCCGCAATGCACTGCTGATGACGTCACATATTATATCACTCATGACATGGTCAGTGACATCACTCATGAAATCACTGATGACATGTCAAATGCCATCATGGCACAATCCGTGCAGGGTGCGTGGATCCTGCCATGAAAATAAAGAAAAAAACGACCGCGGGCTCCCGTGCTTCTTTAATAATTAGCCCCCAGGGTGGCCAAATCCCGAGGGCAAAAATATTTAATGTAATGGGGCCAGAGGGGCCCCCCAGTCCCGGGGACCGCCACACCCCAGGACCTTTATGAAATATGGGTGGGGGGGCTCAAAGATCCCCCCCCCAGCTCCGGGGATTGCCACCCCTGGGGCTTCACTAGTAAATGGGTGGTGGAGCTCAAAGGCCCCCCCCATGCCCCGGGAACCACCAACCCCCCGGGGCTTTGTACATTGTGGGAGGGGGTGCGTGGACCCCCTCCTGGAGCCCTCGAGTGCCCTGGGGTCCACCACCCCCCAGGGTCAGCTCCTGCAGTGTCTTGGGGTTCCCACCCGGGACACTGCTGTTTGCTATGGCAGGGTGGGAGCCTCGTGGCTCCCGCCCTGTCATACCAAACTGTGGTTTGGATTTTGAAAGAGAGAGCAAGGAAACCTGCTCTCTCTTTCAAAATGAAAACCCGATTGCTTTTCTACACGGGGAGCTGCATGTCATTCCAGGGTCGTCGGCTCATTGAACTGCAGTGATTAATTTGTGCCGGTGCTTAGTACCGGCACTTCTAGGGCCGGGTCTACATGTGATATCAGCTCATGGGTCTAAATGTGAAATCAGCTCACTACGGTCACAATGTCTCTCAGCGAAGAGCTGATATCGCATGTAAATCCATTCCTGCCTGGATTCAGTGTTGCCTGATTGGGATTGGTGTGTAAGATATTTACATTTGGAGGCACACTGACGGACCCCCACCCACTGCCAGAACCTGCGTGGGTGAAGTCCCTGCCTCAGAATAACAGCAATAATAGTAGCTACCAATGACTGATTGAAAATGGATTTTAAGCCCACCCGTTCCTCCTTGGCTGCATTGAATCGGCAAGTGTTACTTCCCAAGTCGGACCAATGCTGAGCAGTGTCCCCACATTTCACTCCCCCATTCAGTAGCACCAACCTTTCTCTTCATAGTAAAACTTTGAGCCCGGCACTTATTCTTTTACAAATTAAGTACTGGTGCAGGGTGGGCCTCGGCAGTCCCTGAAGCCTCAGTGGTTCTAGGCAGTGCCTTATTTGTTCTGTAATCACACGGGCAGTACTTATGGTGTTATAAAGTGATACACTCATAGAACTTTTGCAGTTGTACAATTACCCAGGCTTCATTTGTCTAACAGTTAGTTAGATTATGGTTGTAGGTGCAGTCTAATATTAAATAATGTTGTTCTTGAAATCTCCTGTCAACAGATGATTATCACAATAAATAATAGACGTGTCAGTAAAAGAAGACCTATACACTCAGTTATTTATTTTTGAAAAAGTAACCTTTATTAAAACAGAAATGAATAGAAATGTAACTTTAATAGAACAGTATAATAAAAAAACGTGGGTTGGACTCCAGTCGAAGCAGCAAAGGAAACCTGCAAGACAAAAATGAAACATAAGTATGTGTGCTATGTGGAAGAGGTAAAGAATGCTAGTTCGAATGAAAGGACCATAGCAAAAATGGAAGAGAGGGGGAGTGGGTGGAAGGGAGAAGGGGAGGGAGAGTCAAAAGAAGAGAGTGAGGAGGAGACAGAGAGTCGGCCTATTGGACTCAGCCCTTAGTGTTTACCCTTCGTCACCCGTTTGTGTAGGACGCAGGGGTCTGCGAGAAAGAGTGCGGTTTAGGAAGTCCTTAAAATTAAATACATGAAGCCAGATATTATGGGCCATATTATGAAGGAAGGGCTATAACATTATCGCCGCTTTAGCGGTAGGAAACTGCCACTAAAGCGGCGACAAGGGGTTGATAATATGCCCTTGTGAATTCCCTTAGAAACCCAGGTTTTGGTGTGAACCTGGGATTCTATAGGAATTCACAAGGGCATATTATCAACCCCTTATCGTCGCTTAGCGGCAGTTTCCTGTCGCTAAAGTGGTGATAATGTTATCGCCGTTCTTTGATAATATAGTCCTACATTATTGGCTATGAGAAAATCATTTGCATGCACCTGTGCACCCCAACCCCTTCCCCCGCACTGTGCTCAATTGTACGTCTTGCACACCGAGGCTTCACTACTCACCTGCCACCACTGGTGTGTCCCACGACGTGTTGGTGCAAGCTCCGAGTCTGGGGTAAGTTTGTTTGGTAGACCAGGTCTTCACAATGGAACGGTGTCTTGATATTGCAAGGGAAGGTGTTAGATTGCTCAGGGCATCATTGCGGGGAGAGCTCCTGCTCAGCCCGTCTTGAGCCAATCAATTTAATTTCTGTAAAGAGATAAATAATTTAATGGTGGAAACGTCTGGAGGTAAATGAAGGTTTGTTTCAAGCTTGATAGAAAATAGGAGTTGAGTGCATCCTTTGTTTTTGAAGTACAATCAACCAACTGTTAGTGGTAATCGTGTTCAAAGAGGAGTTGGAGTGCCCGTGGATACACAAGGTTAAATAATATGTTATGGCAAGGTTTACATTCAAAGGAATAGAGCACATGCTAGAAGCATAATGTTCGCGTGTAATGTAGTGGCGGGAGCCTATGTGCATGTACATTTAGTAAGGAGCTCACTACAGTGTCCTAAAAGCCAACACCATGTGTCTGTAGGGCACCTCTGCCCATTGGCTCAGGTCTACAGTACGGTCCAGCAGGTCATTAAAATGAGACCGATGTGACTGAATGAGGTAAGAGATCACATCATTACGGACAGAAACATCGCTTTTTCGCACGTGCTCTCTCAGGGTGATGCACCCCACCCCTCCCGCAGAACTGCCCTCAACAGGTGTCTGTAAGGCAGCTCTGCCCATAGGCTCAGGCCTATCTTATGGTACAGCTGGTCTTTAAAATGAGACAGAAATGTGAATGAATGAGGTCAAAGATCACATCATAACACATGGCAATATCGCTTATTCATACGTGTGCAGTCTGGCTGATGCATCCCACCCCTCTCGCAGCACCGCCCTGAAGAGGTGTCTGTAGGGCAGCACTGCCTGCTGGCTCAGGCCTACCTTATGGTACAGCTGGTCTTTAAAGTACTGCCTTCGATCTGCACTGCGGACAGCAGCGTCATTACTTGAATTCAGCTTTGGATCAACACTACGGACAGCATTGAATTCAGCCTAGATTTAAAATTGGTCTTTAAAATAGTGTACCCTCAAGTTTAGTGATCTGAAAGATAGTATAGAATTAGTAATTGCAGAGTACATACAACTGCACACGCATAATTCTCTGTTTCGGCTCTGCGCACCCAGGCTGCTGCACCCCATCAACTCCCACTGCAAGGAGGTGTCTATGCGCTCTTTTGCTCCCAGGGTGCTGTACACCATCCACTCCCACTGCCCAGCAGTGACTTCCCATTCCTGCATACCCAGACTGCTGCACCCCATCCACTCCCACTGCCCGGAGGCGAGTGCCCGTTGCTGCGCACCCAGGCTGCTGCACCACATCCACTCCCACTACCTGGAGGTGAGTGCCCATTCCTGCGCACCAAGACTGCTGCACCCCATCCACACCCACTGCCCGGAGGTGATTGTCCGTTCCTGCACACCCAGACTGTTGCACCCCATCCACTCCCACTGCCCAGAGGTGACTGTCCGTTCCTGCGTACCCAGACTGCTGCACCCCATCCACTCCCACTGCTCGGAGGTGACTGCCCGTTCCTGCGCACCCAGACTGCTGTACTCCATCCACTCCCACTGCCTAGAGTTCTTTGCCCGCTCCTGTGCACTCAGGCTGCTGCACACTATCCACTCCCACCGCCCAGAGGTGACTTCTCGCTGCTGCGGATAGAAGCTTCTCTGCTCACCTTGTGCCACTGGCGTGTGTGAAAGAGGCTCTACCACATGCCGAAGCAACCTTCTCAGGCATTGTCAGGATGGCCACGCATCACACGCATCATCGCATGTTCTACAGGCGTTGAGCTCTGGTGGTGTTGGGGGGAGGGGGGATGCCAATTCGTGAAACACAGCCTGTTGGATTAAAAGCAAGATAAGATTGTGCGTCATGTTTTTGATCCAGCACTGCTCTCAAACAACCCTCCAAACCATCACGGAATACTCAGGAGTAATCACACTTCACTCGTCGGTGGGGCCCATAGCACCGCGAGTCACTCATTCACACAATTCACACTGCTCCCAAGATCAGTGAAACCTAGAGGACGAGCTGCTGGACAGCGGAGTACCCTAATGAATCTACAATTTTAAGTTCTATACATTATATACATATGCATTCTTTGGACATCACCATGGTATTTTTAAGTTCATGAAAACAACATTAAGGCACCCCACTATTTTGGTTGATGGACCAGCTAGTAGAAGTTAATTGATGGAAATCAAAACCAGCTTAATTCACCATTGTATTTCTCTTATTAGCTTGATTATTTTGTCATGACTTTAAGTTTAAACTTCTAACCTTTATTCATAAATGTTATTAAAACATTTCTTATTAGTTATTCAAGAAGGGGAAAAATTAATTCAATAACATTTTACATTTATTAGTAAACCAGTTTAGAAATAAGAAATTTGAAAGTTATATTACCAATGTTCTTTGTCATGAAGAAAAGAACAGGAATAAACGACACAGGTTCCCAAAAATTCAACCTCTATATCTTCCTCGATATCTACCTCCCATCAGGACTCCGCATTCAATTCTATACCCCGTCAAAAGTTAAAGTCAGGAAAATGTCAAAGTCTTTTGCACCCAAAAAAAATCATTCAGTCCGACAGCATGTCATTTGTGAAAATAAATTCAGGAACAGTTTTTTTTCTCTCTTCCAAACAGCCTCTTTTATACCCTTTTTCACTAACTATCTACCTATAACTTGAAACTTTAGGATCCATACTCATCTCCTCATTGTCCAAAATTTTGCAAAGTCACTTCCATATTTCTCATGTGGTCATAATTTTTCATTTTCGATACACATTATCCTGTCCTTAATGTCGATACTTCACTCAATTTTCCCATGCTCACAACTCAAACGTCTCCTTTCGCAGCTCTCTGCTTTTCCGGGCCATGCTGACCTTGACATCAGTAGCCCAGGCACAGGCCTCTCATACATCTCTCGAGCATAGTCGCGCATGCGTAGAGTCATACTCTCTCGGAGTCTTGCAAAACCTCCATTTTATACTAGGCCGCACGGACCTTAATGGGAACTATTACAGAAACAAACACAATTAAACGTTAGATTTTGAAGTAAAGCCCTTCTGTTTACCTCCCACCATTCTAAGTTTTACCCTGTTTAATGGTTACCTACAAAAAGCAAGGAAAATGCACTATTTACTCACCAATTTTGTTCGTTTTGCCACGAAAAATACATATAATAAGCATACATGCATAGCTCTGCTTACTTAAAAGCATTACTGCACTATATTAGAATGACTATTTCACATGATTAGGGTATTATGGTTTGCAACACAAGCAAATTAGTATCCCACGTGTACTTTTTCTGTATGTGTTTTTTCTTTTTGTTGATTAGTTTAACATTCAACTCGATTAATACTTGTTATAGTTATGAGAAATTAATTTCACAAGGGGTACACAAAAATGTTCATCACTCCCTTGCTAATCACATTCATTAAAGGCGAGAGGAAGAGAGAGAGAGAAAGAGTGAGAGAGTGACACTGAAGAGAATATTTGCAGCTCACCTTTCTTTCACCGGTGTGTCTCCCACCCCGTGCCGGGACATAGTGCACCCTGAAGCTCCACAACTGAAAGATAGTTGAGAATTCGTAATTGTGGAAAAGTCCAGTATGCAGGAATGAAATCTGTCCCCCATCGCTCCCCCACGCCCTCCCAAGGTGATCGGTGCCTTATAACTCAGACGCACTACCCGTTTAGGTACTTAAACGTTCAAGTGACCAGCGGTAGGCAGCACTGCTACTTAGCCACCCTGGTGCGAGTATCCTGGGCACCTCGCTCTGAAACATTGCTTGCATGCTCTACCTGTGTCCCAGTACGAACCAATGCACTCAAACCTGATTCCCCAAGTGAGTCAAAGTTATTATCTATACATGATTTTTGTGCATGCAGAGGAACAAGCACCCTGGGATATCTGTGCAGTGCTAGATGCACTCAAGGGTACCTCCTTGCTGCGCTCATCACTCACATCCTTCATGCCTTGCAAGCACCCATTAACACCTGTTCTAGTTTAAACGTGTAGAAGAGTAACCTGCCTGCCCCGGAACTGCAATTCTCTCTCTTGTTGTGGGCCAGCTTTGGAAAAGGGTACCCTACACAGAAGAGGAGATCCCTCCTGCGCTATCAAGAAGGCTTGGGTGTGGGAGGCGGAGCGGGGGCCACTCTGACCCACGTCATCAGCTCCAACAGTATGGAAAAGCTTGCACTGTTCATAAGGCCACCTCACGCCTCACCCGAGGGCTGGGCGTCGCTCACCTGTGTCCCCGATGATAATACACTTGAAAAGGTATGCGTAAGCCATATTAGAACATTGGAATGTTGGGAGCTCCATTGCAGACAATGGAGTGCTCCCTGCTTCTACGGGCCGGTAAAGGCCCGCAGAGCAACATTCCAATGTTCTACAAAGGCTTTTCGAAGTTCGAGGGGATTTATATCCCCTCGAGCTTCGAGAACCCTTTGTTTAATTTGTTAGTACATTCTGCCCTCTAGTGGCAGAATGTTCTAATAGCCTTATAGCCCTTCGTAGCAGGGCTATGCGGCTATTAAAGTCCCGCTGTTTTGTTAAAGTCCCTCGCCTTCGGCTCGGGCCTTTAACAATTCAGCGGGCCTTTAATAGCCGGTATATCCCGCTACGGCGGGCTATAAGGCTATATTAGAACATTGGAATGTTGGGAGCTCCATTGACAACAATGGAGAGCTCCGGGCTTATAATGGCTGGTATAAGCCTGGAGCTCCAACATTCTAATGTTTCTTTAAAGGCCGAGCCTTTGGCTCGGGCCTTTAACGCTGGAGAGGGCCTTTAATAGCTGGTATGGCCCGCTACGGCGGGCTATAAGGCTATAGTAGCGCCGCCCACTGGCTGGTGTTGCTGGGGCTGCGGAACGCTTTCATTGTGTCTGCCTCAGGGCAGGGGGGGGGTCGCAATTCTTACTTCAATCTCTACGCGGAGATACCGGTGAGGGGCCAAGCCAGTCCCAAGCAGTGGGGGAACCAGTGGTGTGCGCGCACCACAGAGGAGTGGGGGGAGGGAGCGTGGCGAATGCGCGCTGCTGCGCGTGCTAGCCATCGTTGGGAATGGGTGTTACAAAGGTGGGACATGCGCCCGCCTTTGCCCAATCGCATGACTTAAAAAAAAAAAACACGCAAAAGCCAATGCCTGCCGGCGGAAGCTGATCACACGCACAAGCGTGTGGTCATTTTTGAAATCCCCATACAAAAGTGTTCTCCATCCACTCCCGCCGCTCGGAGGTGTCTGCCCGCCGCTGCGCACCCAGGCCTCGCTGCTCACCTTTTCGTGGACAGGGCACCCTACACATCATGCAGCCCCGCTCGGCAGCCAAGAAGTCTCATATTTTGTGCTGAGTCTTGATATCGCCACGGAAAAGGACATACTCGTGCACCCGTCATCATCGCAGGTTGTTCACCTGCTCAGCCCTTCCTGTGCCACTAACTCAGTGACCAGTAAGGCCACGCATGTGGCGGTAGGCCCCCCTGTTGCATGGCTCAGCATATACTGCGGTCGAGCAGGTCACATAATACATGAGGTGTCCGGACCACCGGGACGGGCCATCACTGCAGGCTGCATACCTGCTCAGCACTTACAATGCCCCTACCTCAGTGGACCGAAATTCACTGTTCCGTGGCTGTGTGCCTGTGCCGGGCGCAGTGCAGCCGCTGCGAGCAACTCTAAAATGGCGTCGAGCACGTGTGCCCGGTCTTTTTTATTGGGAGGGTCACCTGTCCTGTGACGCCAGTGCTGGATGGGTGTGGTGTGAGTGTACGGCAGCTGTGAGGGAGTGGCTGTGGTGTACTGACAACTAGACCTGTGAGCAGCAGTTCACTCCAATGAAAATCTGGGCCATGTAGCGTTCTTGTCCTTTCCTGTAAGCATAAGCGGAGTGGGCTGGCGTGGTGTATGCTAGTACTGCGTGAGGCTGTGAAGAATGACTCCGGAGCTATGGGCATGGCTCCGTCGTGAGGTATATGAGGAATCAACTGATGTGGGTGTCCGTGTTGTAGTGCTGCTGACACGTGGGTTGCAAGCTCAAATGTGTCATTCTGTGAGTAAAGTCCCACAACATGGCCAACATGGAAGGTACGGGGAATCACTGACCCTACATTCATCGATAGTTCCACACATGAAAGATGGTGGACATGAGGCATTTCTGTGGACATGAATGTTTATTGCACATTCACTGGAGTGTTGTAGCTGTAGCAATACAGGGCCATGGAAAGATCAGGTTGCAGTTTTTGGCACATGGAGGGCAGCTAATTAAAGCGAAGCTGCGCCAACATATGTACATATGTGGTCCGTCGGCTAGACTGCCGAACCTGGTGCTGGACACCAGGGTTCGAGCCTCGAGGTCGCGTCCACATCCTGTGATTGTGGACAAATCACATAATCTCCGTGTGCCTGAATGTGTAATGTAAATACGGTGCTCATGTAAAGCATTGAAATACTTTAGGGTTGAGTTTGCAACAAAAAAAAGAATAATCCGGCAATCCCCACTCACTTATACATTTTCTATACACTTTGCTTGCAGTACTCTAATGATCTAGTTATGTTCATACTTGTAGAATGAGCGAGAGAAAGTTACATAACCGAAGTTTTTCCTACTGCCAGAGGTAACATGGTTGCATACGCTGTCTACAGCACAATGTAATGTGGTAGGGCCCAGGGGCAGCATCTTGCAAACATAATGAACACACGGACACAGATAGATAGTTGCACTGGGTATGGGTACGTGCGCTCGACTCCTTTTTATTACCAGGGTCACATGTCCAGTGATGTCTGTGCAGGGTGCATGTGGGGTGAGTGTCAGCCAGCCCTCCGGGAATGGTTGGTGCTGGTACCAAGTACAACGGTAATCATCGGATCATACAAAGAGATTCCATCATATAGGGTCTATGACTTGTGCTGCAGTAAGATAGGAGCACTACATGTGAAATAACACACATAAGATTATATCTTAAAGGGTCCATGACTTGTGGTGCACTGTGGTTGGGGCAGCAGATCTCAAATCATACACAAAACATTCTATCATAAAGGGTCTATGAGTTGTGGTGCACTGAGGTATGGGCATCAGAAGCATTCAGCGAGTGCGCAGCCTGCTATGATGCGTGGTCCAGGCGTGCCGCAATGGGGGCAATGTCTGTTGTCTACTGGACTGCGTCATCTGCAATTGCGACTCCATCTGAATTGTGAGTCCTGCTATCCGCAGTGTAGATCGAAGGCAGTAGTTAGCACAGACATCGAGGAATGCTTTTTGTCACATTCCTTTAACAAAATCTGAGGACATAGAGTACAATTCTTTCTGCAATTAATAAAACAAGACGGAATTCAAGTTGTGATCCTGGCTGACCGCAGTGTAGGCGTAGGGAAGAAAACATGAAATATGTATAGAACACATTGTTGAAACATGTAGGTTCAGGATCGTTGTAGTTCAAATTGTGAGCTCAGCTGTCGGCAGTGTAGACTGCCATTCAGTGTTTGTTTGGCAAGACGAATTTGGTCATTGTAGTAAAGCTATAACTGATATAAAACAAGTTCTTGAAGCAAGGATACTAAAAGGATATTGTGTAGGTTTGAGGGATGTTATACTTAGTTGCCTACTGCACTCTGCAATTAATGAATGAAGGCTCAATTTTAATTGTGAGCCCTGATGACTCCAGAGTAGGAAGGAGGAAGGAGGCAGCGGTCAGCAAGGGCCCAGGACACGTGGCATTGAGTTGAGCTGCACAGTTATTGGCAATTCAGCGTGTGTGCAGTCATCGATGATAAGTGGTGCACTAAGTTAGTGGCACATGAAGCAACCAGCTTGTTTGGAGCCTGCGATGATGCGTAGTCCGGGCAGGCCGCACTGGTAGCAATGTCTTTTGCCTACTGAATTCTGCCTTAATAAGGCCACATAGCGATGACTCATGGTGCACTGAGTTACTGGTCCCTCTGGCGCTCAGCGTGGGTCGCACTGGTACAATGTGTCTTGCTTTCTGGACTGTGTCATCTGTCATTTTGTCACTTCTTCTTCACAAAATTCGAGGACATAGAGTACAGTTCTCTGTGCAATTAATAAATCAAGACTGAATTCAAGCTGTGAACCCTGCTGTCCGTAGTGTAGATCGAAGGCAGTAGTCCGTACAGACATAAATCTGCGTTGCTGTGCCGCCGAGGTCGCAGGGGACCTGTGTCGAGGTGGCCTGCGGTCATGGCTGCAGCCATGTGGCAGAGTGAGGGCCGCCGCTCTGGCAGATGTTTTGGCCTTCCCACAAGTGAACCCCGCCCAGAGCCCCAGCCTATTTATTCATACTCCTACGCTGGAGTGGCGTACGTTGGACCAGCCCACTCCGCTTCCGCTTCCGCTTCCAGGGGGGGACAACACAGCTACATGACCGAGATCTTTCCCATTGTCTCAGGTAACATGGTTGCGTCCACTATGCATTTAAAAGTAACATAAGTTTATTACAAGTAAAAATATATCATTTTTAGGAATAGCTTAGATAATGTCTTGTCCTAATATGTATATTAAAGACATATATATATATCATTTTAGACAATAAAAAATGTTTCGGGAGTCGCGCACCCACCACGTCCAACACGTATATGACGTCACACAGAACTTGTCACCACGTAAGCGTCGCCTACAGTAATGCGCATGTGCCGCGGATGCGCGGGAGCAGGAGTCGCGTACCGGTCGCATAGCATTTGCGCACATAAATACGCACCCGTCACACACCCTACGCAGATCCTTCACAACATTTCTAAAATGGCGGCTAGGTTCCGCACAGTGAATGAGAATGGTATGCTTTGGGTGCACAACACCCACAAAAAAAATTGGAAAAAAAAACAATAAAGAAAATAATATAAATATATTGAAATACAAATGTAAAACAAAAAAAATCAATATTTCAGTTTCCATAATTTTAAAAAACTTTTTTTCATTCATATTAAAAATATATAATGTAATTTAAAAAATAAAATATGTAAAAATAAATAATTTAAAAAACGTAGAAAATAAGTATAAAAAAATTAATATAACTATTATTACATTTAAAAAATTGTCATTTAAAAAACCTTTGAAAATCACTGAAAATACCATAGGGTTCAGAGATGTTATAGTTAGGAATTAGCATTTAAAAAAACCTTTGAAATTCACTGAAAAAACCATAGGTTTCAGGGGTGTTATAGTTAGGAATTAGCATTTAAAAAACCTTAGAAATTCACAGAAAAATCCATAGGTTACAGGGGTGTTACAGTTAGCTGGACATTTCACTCGTACAAAACCATTGAAATTCCTCAGTTATAAGTAGTTCGACTAACTATAACTCACGTGCCCCCAATCCACTGCTGATGATGTCACATATTACATCATTCTTGACATGGTCAGTGACATCACTGATGACATCACTGATTACATCTCAAATGACATCACTGATGACATCACCCCCTCTTATGTGTAGGTTTGTTATTATAAGCATAGGCTTGTTGTTTTTAGATGGTAGAATGTTTTCTTTTTTCTACTTGCATTTAAATTTATCATGCATATGTAGTTACGCCTGTGTGTTTTATTATGGTTGTGTCAGAAAGTGAGTCGAAGTATGAGTCAGTGGATGGATAAATCAAGAAATGAGTTGAAAGATTAGTGACAAAGTGCTTGTATGATGATCTACTGCCTGCCTAAATCTATCAATGACCCCAAAAGCATTTTCATTCAGAAGCAAGACTTATTGGCATTGCCAATGCTTGTTAATCTTAGTAAATCTAAACGTATTCAATTGAGACTAACATTCCCTACGCAAATCCCTTGCCTACTCAAATACTGCGAACAGATTCTTTGTAGTTAGCCAGTCATCTTTTTGTATGTTTTTTTGTGGTCTATTTAACATGTGCAGCTCTTTGGATCAAAGTGCTATGAAATACAATAAATAAATACCCATAATATTTTTCCCATTGAGGAAATTCTAAATTAACTTATTACAGAAAGAATATTTGGTGGTCTTGTGGTATTATTAGCTAAGCTATCATAGGTAATGTAATATAACGTGTTAACCTGCTGAGTGGTAGGGTGAGCTGTGGTATTGAGTGCTTTGTTGTGTTGTGGCATGGTATTCTAGTGTGTCTTGTGATGTATTAAGTTATGCTATTAGCTTCTACTGGGTGTAAAGTTATGCGCTGCTAAGTTGTGTTATGTTACCCTTATAAAACTGGTGGGGAAAGAGGGCTTTGGGAAAAGGGGACACTGTAAGAGATTTTTAACCCAAATATTGGGCATATAATGCTCGCACCACATTGGCTGTCAGAGTTACCTTACGGCTCTCATTCGCTGAACAGGAAGGTAAAAGCAGAAGTGAGAAGGACAGGGCAGTAGCATAACATGCTAAGCTATTCTGTTCTGTTTTGTTTTTGTTGTATGGCAGGTTATATTGAATACTTGTGTGTTTTGTTGGGTTTTGAAATGGGCTTTCATTTGGATTTATTTGTCGGAATGCAGGAGCGGATAGCTAAGCGTGGGCGGAAGCTGGTGGATTACGACAGCGCGCGCCACCATTTGGAGGCGCTGCAGAATGCGAAGAAGAAAGATGAAGCTAAGATTGCCAAGGTAAAGCCGGCCCACATGCACTCCCCCTACACATCACCTTTCTGGCAGCTTACATCGTCAGACTTTGACCCAGAGCAAAGAGAGAAAGACAGAAAAGTGAGAAAGAAGGTAGGGACTGGCCCTATTCCAGTAACCTGGAAAGAGGCCATAGTTGACCCATGTTCAAAAAAGGGAACAGAAATTATCCTGGCTGCTATAGGCCAATTTCCCTAATCGACTCCACCGCCAAAGTATTAGGTAGGGTATCCCTTGCCCGACTTGAGACCTGGGCGACTACCAGGGGGATCATTTAAAAAAAAAGCAGTATGGGTTACGGAGGGGACTAGGAACTACAGAGCAGTGCCTAAATTTATCCCCGATCATGGGCAAGTACATGAGGGCAAAGAGTGGTTCTATCCACCTTGCCTTTATGGACTTGTCCTGAGCATTTTATACTGTAAACAGGGGTAAATTATGGGCACTAAAGACAGACATGGGCTTTAAAAGCGCTCTAATCTTGCTCCTCAAAAGGTTACATTCCAAAACATCTATTTCTATAAGATTTGGTTCACAGGGGTAAAAGACCAGACCCATTGCCTCAACAGAAGGTGTCCGGGAGGGGTGCATTTTAGCCCCTCTTCTTTTTGTAATATATACGAATGGCCTGGAAACCTTTTTATTAGGTAAGAAAATTGATTTCCCACGCATCAAAAGACAGCCAGTTCCGCTACATTCATATGCAAACGACACTGTACTCATGGCCTTGACGGCAAACAGCCTCCAAACTGCCCTGGACGCCTTCACAAACTTCATGGCAGCACTAGACTTGAGGGTTAATTTCTCAAAGTCTTACATAATGGTTTGGGGGCCAAAAAAGACTAAAACTAGAAGTTTTAACGTAAGGGGCAAGCCCTTTAAAGGGTGGAATAGTTTGCATATCTGGGTAACACGTTTAGTAAGGATATGGAATGGGATTTGATGATCACGGCAAGAGCACAGCAAACAAGTAGAGTAATAGAAGGCTTTTCAGGTTTGCTTGTAAGTTAGGCCACAAACCAGTGCCTGAGCTTGTTACCTTATACAAGGCAAAATGCATGTCGGTTGCATTGTATGGGGCAAGGGTGTGGGGTTACCAAAGAAGCCGCCCGTTGCAAGTGGTGGAGAATAAGTTTATAAAACGCCTGTTGATGATTCCTAGCAGTGCTGCCACCTCATTTTCTCATCAAGAAGTGAGGATGGAATATAAAGAAGATCACATTGGCGCTGCCCCCTTGCTTCTGTGGGCCAAAATCTGGGGCTCAGAAGAGTTACAGTTTTCAAGGGAGAGCATCGAAGACTGTATTAACTTGGACAAGTCTTAGAGGATCCCTTGGCTTCGGTTTGTGAGGGATAGGTTATTTCAGATCGGGCTGGGTGAGTACTTTGATACCCTGTCAAGCATCCTCATTAATGCGAAGGGCAAAATTAAAGAGGAGTATGGTGTCTGGGCAAAAATGCACTATTTGCAATTGTAGGCAACTGGCCCCAGTTGCTCTTTCATGCATAAACAGCGTTATTATCTTTCCTTTACTACAAACAGCCAGTTGCGTTTTCTTTTAACAAGATTCTGTTGCAGCACCTTGCACTTTCTGGTAGGGTTCCCTAAACAATCTGGGTGGACAAACAACCTTACTCTTTGCCCATGCGACAATAGTACTACCCAGAGCACTTTGCACTTTATTATTTTTTGTGCACTTTACAAAGATCCAAGGAGCAGATTTTTGGCGCCCTAGTTAAATAACATTCGCCCATGTACATATTTAGAGGGCTTCAGACATTTGCAATCATTGACTAATTCTGTAATTTGCACTGCGGTATTAACTTTTATCACATCTGCAATGGGCATAAGGAAACGATATGAAGTACAGTAATTAAAGGGGAGTGAGGAAATGAATCATGTTACATAGGAACTAAGCTCGATGTCATTACTTCACCTATGTACAATCATGTTTTTAGCTTGCATATGAATTTTTATCTCTTTTATAATATTTCTAAAGGACAAAAGAATGTATTTTAAACTTGAATTGTGTATTTTAAACATGGACTGTCTTTTTGGTTGAAACCTTTATGGCTGTGTGCCGAATAAAATCATTTTGAATTTGAATTTTAGAAAGAAGGATAAAGAGAAACATAGAAAAACAGTGACAAAGGGAGAAAGCAGGGATGAAAAAGAACCTGCTGCAGGACTACAATAACAAGACAGGAAGTGTAGGGTGGGGGAATAAACAGGCATGAGATAATGTAGAACAGGCAGCTTTGGTATTCAGCTACCCCAGCATTCTGCACCAGTAGGACCTTAAGAGCCCATGAAAATATTGTTTCTTTTTTTATAGAAATAAGAGGAATTTATAGCAAACTGTGGAAAAAGGTCATTCGTGGATCTCTGCGGCTCGCCACTTAAGTGCCACTGGTGCACATCTTTTTAATATTAATAACATTTTCATATTCAAGTATCTGCTATATAAGCGATCATGATCACTAAATTGCCTTAAGGTTAAAATAGTGTTTACAAACAACTGTTGGACCAAACACAACTTCGGCGGTATATTTAAGAGATATCAGAAAACCCTTAATAGTACCTGATAGAACTTCAACTCCCACTCTGCCGAGCACTCCTGATGAGCTCACACATGACATCAGAGATGCCATAACAAATGACATCATTAGTTAGGTCAATACCTCCAGCCCCACACTGTCGATGCTCACTGAGCACAGCCTTTGAATGTGCCTGGTGAGACTGGGTTAAGGATGCCATCTTCAGATTTTCCACGTGCCCTGTTCCCGATCCCCATAGCTGCTGCCATTTGCAGCAAGGCGCTGTATTTTCCCATGCTCTGCCAAATACCCATCCCAGTATCGAATGGATAATTCTCTAGTGGGACTACAATGAAAAATGCAACTCTTGGGAGCCCTAAGTGTCCCTATAACCTCCACCCATTAGACCAAACAGTATTTACCTTTCAAACATCAAACTTTTCTTGAACGTTTGTAAAGATGCATCCTACAGGGAAAAAGTATGACCAGTCCAAAATTATTTTTTCTACACTTTGGCGCAATACCAGTATTTGTTAGTACCAACTGGCAGTGGTGACAGGGCATTATATTATTTTCTGTGTAAAGTAAAAAATATACATATTGTCTGCGGATTCTGGTGGGTAAATACAGCATTTTTAAGTCTCGCCCATGAGCTGTCTTGTTGTGAGACATACTTTGGGACTACCAAGAATATACAGGGGCTTGGAGACCGCTCATTGCTTGCCACTCTCTGCCACTGTCACTCTCATATGCCTACTTCTTATTTGTGATCCAGCTTGTCAACCTTGTGTTTGTCCCTCCCAAGGTACATCAACTATTTACCTCAAGTTTTGTTTGGATACCTTCTATGCGTCCACTGCTTGCTTTTCAAACCCAACGTTTTTTCTTTTCAGTAAAGCACTCATGAAGTTACATGTATCTTTTAGCTGCTTTCCTTGTGTACTTCTTTCCCCACTGCACTCTGTGTTATTCTATGTTGCCTGTGTGCCTCCACCCGCTCACCTAATGTTGTGCTCGCCCATGTGTACTACCCCCGTTGTTTCTCAGCCATGAGCTTCTACCCCACACGCTCAACCTTGCTCTCGCACATGTTGTTTTGTGTTCCCATCTGCAAAATCCTCTCTCGCCTATTGCTTCTCTCTCACCCCTGTATTCCCGCTGTTGCCTGCTCGCCTGTGTGCTTCTCTCCTGCCCGCACCATTGCTCTCCCATTGCTTTTCCTTCCCCGGCCTGTGCCTTCAGTGTTGTTTCCACCCCCTCTGTTGGTTCTGGCACTGTGCTGCTTCCACCCATCTGTGGCTTCCCCACCACCTGCTTGAAAAAAAAAGCTTGTAATATGAAGAATTAAGATGCTTTCGTTGCGGTAGCAGTAAACACCTTGCAAACGATTGGAATTGTCCAGCAAAAAATAACAAGTGTGGAAAGTGTGGTCTAATTGGCCATTTTCAAAAAGCATGCATAAGGAAAGAGAGAACAAGAGTCAAGTTCGTTCATGAGGAAGAAAGTGAAGATGCGAGCGAGTCATCTGAGGACTCAGAATACAATCTATGTGTACTTAATATCACGGACACAACTGAGGAAAATGAAGATGATGAAAACATAATTTTAAAAAAAACCTACGTGCAAAATGACGATTGGTGGTGTAGAGGTGGAGATAATAGCAGATTCTGGTGCTCCGTGTACCATTGTAAACAAAGAGGTGTGAAAAAAAACAATTTCAAGAAGTTCTAGGGAACAGTATGGAAAAACCAGATATAAAATTGAAAACATTCACGAACCAACCAATAGAACTCGTGGGTTATAGGAAGTTAAATTTCGTGTTCAAAGAAAGAACCATGGACAGCAAACTGTACTTGGCAGTGACTGGACCCTCTGTTTTAGGGTGGAGGGTCCAGGGAAAACTTGGCATTACTCTCAACCCTAACAGAGCAGAACTGGTGTTAGTCATGCAACTGGACACGGCTATGAGTGAGGAACTTGTTGAAAGGTTTCCTAAAGTGTTCAATGGGAAAATAGGAAAATTCAAGGGTTTCCAGCACAAAATCAAGTTAAAGGATAACGCTAACCCATGTGTACATAAAGTGAGGCATGTACCTTTAACACTAAGAGAAGAAGTCAGAAAAGAAATTGATAAACTACTGGAAGCAGACATTATAGAACCCACAGAGTCAGCAGAGTGGGTCGCGCCCTTGGTGGTCGCGAGAAAATCAAACGGCAAATTGAGGCTATGTATGGAACTGAGGGACCACAATAAAAATATTCTCATTGACCAGTACCCTTTGCCAAGAATTGGAGAAATGCGTTCCCTCACAAAAGGCATGAAAGTATTCTCTACAATCGATCTGGCGGCAGCATACCACCAGGTACTCTTACACCCCGATAGCAAACATCTCACCACTTTCATCTCATCATTCGGGTGTTTCAGGTTCAAAAGGGTACCTTTCGGCATAGCGTCTGCTGCAGCGTTATTCCAGAGACTAATGCAAGAAATCTTTAAGGGTGTGAAAAACATACTCATCTTCCAAGACGACATCCTGGTCATGGGGAAAGATCAAAGTGAACACGACAGTAGATTAACACAAGTACTGAAGAAATTGGAGAAATGTGGATTGACAGCTGAATTCAAGAAGTGCAAATTCAGCAAAGATCGAGTCAACTATCTTGGACATGAAATCTCAAGTGATGGAATAAGACCTAAGAAGGAACTCATCAGAGCAATTAAAGAGGCGCCGGTACCAACCAACAAAGATGAAATAAAAGCCTTCTTAGGATTGGTGGAGTACTACTCTAAATTTGTAAAAGACTTTTCAACAAAAACGTACATCAGGTCGCTTCTTAAGAACAAGAGCCAATATGAGTGGACCAGTGCATGTGAAGAGAGCTTTAAGCAACTTAAGAAATACATTTGTGAAGCACTGGCTCTGCAAGGATTTGATGGAAAACTGGAATGTGTAATAACTACAGATGCAAGCGGAAAAGGGCTCGGTGCTGTACTCACTCAGATCGAGAGCAATGGTAGTGAGGTAACCATCGCATTTGCCTCGCGTTCACTAACAGCGACAGAGGAAAGATACTCTGTGATCGAAAGGGAAGCGTTGGCGTGCGTTTGGGGAATGGAGCATTTCTGCCAGTACATCTGGGGAAAGAAGATAATTTTGAGGTGTGATCACAAACCTCTAACAAAGGTGTTGACTGTGAAAGGGCTGTATAATGCTTCACCACGTTTGACATGAATGTCCATCAGACTGTTGGATTATAATTATGATGTACAGTACTTACCCGGAGCGAAAAATGTAGTAGCAGATTTTTTGAGCAGGCTTCCGTTGAAACACACGGATACAGCAGCACAAGAAGAGGATCTTTGTGTTGCAAGCATCAGTGAAGAATTCCCTACCATAAAAAGGAGCGAATGGATGGAGGAATGTTCCAACGATAAACAAATTCAAGTTATCAAGAATCACATTGTAAAAGGTTGGCCACAGAAAAAATACTTGGAAAATGAATTACGAATATTTTGGGAACTGAGAAATGAGCTGTCGGTGGAGGACAATCTCATCCTAAGACTAGGAAAAGTAATACCTCCAAAAGGCCTCAGGGAAAGAATAATCAACATATCCACGAAGGACATTTGGGTATGAACAAAACCAAACAAAGAATAAAATGTTGGTATTGGTGGCCAGGTTGTGACATGCAGGTGGAGAGAGCCATAAGAAAATGCATTGAATGCGAAAATTCAGACAAAACTCAGACGACCCTGCGACCCCCACTTCAGCCATTGAAATGCCCAGACGCACCATGGGAAAGAGTTGGCATTGACATCATGGGACCAGTAAGATGGCAGGATGAAGGAGTGTATGTCCTAGTGCTAGTGGACCACCTTTCAAAGAGGCCAGAGGTGAAGGTTTGTGGAAAAGTAGAAACTAGTGACGTGCTTAAATTCATGGAGAAAGTATTCACCAGGGAAGGAATCCCAAAGACAATTGTCAGCGATAATGGAAGGCAATTCACTGCAGATGCTTTCAAGAAATTTGTAGAAAGGAATGTCATCAACCATAAAACCACATCAGTATACCACCCGGCGGGAAATGGAGCAGTGGAAAGATTCAATAGAGTGATAAAAGGGACCATCCAACTAGCGAATAACAACGGAAAATGCTGGAGGAAAGAGGTGAACAAGATGGTTTGGGGATACAGAATCACACCAGGGGTGAAAACGTTGGTGAGTCCTTTCGAAGTTATGAGGGGTAGGACCCCCATCTCCAAAGACAATATTGGATGGTTCAAACCTACGATGAGAAAGGACTGGTCAGTAAATGCCATCAGAGAAAAGATAAAAGAAGCACAAGAAGCTTATAAAGATAAATACGACAAGAGCAGGAATTGCAAGGAGTTCAACATCAGAGTAGGTGACAGAGTCAGAGTAAAGAAAAGCGGACACATTGCCAAAGGTGATAGCAAGTTCTCTGCGCCTCTGGAAGTAGAGAAGGTTTTCTGTAATTCAGCCTTGCTCAGTGATGGAAGGGTTTGGCACGCCTCTGCAATGTCTGTCTGTCAGAGATCGGAAATTAACCTACAGGACGGCAGAGAACAATGCCCCGTGCGAGAGGATAAATGCTGTGGAGGATCACAATTTGAGGGAGAAGAGTCCAAAGAAGAGGGGGATTTTGATAGAGAAATGCCTGAAACACGTAGTAATCAGGCTAGACAAGACTTTGGAAACATCGAGTCTATTGGTGAACGCGAGGACTCCAGCACAGATGCCCCTGTGGTATCCCAGGACACATGTGAGATCTACGCTTCTGGAAATAGACAAGAGGAGGATGAGTCTGAGGAAGCAGAGAGTAATCGTATGTACAAAGAGGCAGGAGAATCCTTTCTCAGCAAGGAGGGAACTGTTACAGCACCTGCAGACGCACCTATGTGTGATGCAGATGGAACTAAAGCAAGCACCAGTAGTTTTGGCAGGGTTCTTAATAAACCCAGTAGATTTGATGACTTTGTTTGTGAATAGCACTACTTTGCAAATTACTTCAAATCTGCAGCGCATTTCCAAATGCCTTCTCATAGGGAAGGAGATGTGTTGTGCCTTATCCTTTTTCTATTTCCATTACCTGTAACTGCGCGTACTGTCCCCAGCGCATAATTGGTTAAGCCAGCTGGAATGTTGACAGCTGGGTTTTGTTTTGACAGTTGATCAGTTGGTGCCTGGCTGCGACCCTCAAGCATGCTGCAGTGTGTTGTCTAATGGAATAAATCACTTTACTTTATTTTACTCCCACTAGTTCCTGTGAGCCTCTACTTACTCTACTTACAGTGTGTGTGTTTTCTTTTAGTTACTGAGCCTGCTCAGAATGTCTAAGAACTAAACAGAAAAAAGTGCTCCCGTCAGTTTGTAGGTGCGCTATGCGTGATGTGCAGGTCTAAAAAATTGCGCGCGCAGTCACATCAAAGACTTTTCTTTTTTCTTTTTCATTCTTTAGCCATGCTGCACAGTTTTGGAGATACTGTGCAGGATGACTAAAAACCATTGGCAAAGCCGATAGGTCTTGGTTTGGCCAAATGCTTGTTTTCTAGAGGAAACAGCATTTCTCGTCCCTCTGAGGTGAGGCCTTGAACCTCTAGGTTTTAAGGGGTACCACCAAGCTGCCAAATTATTCAACACAAATTTTTTTTTCTGGGACAGAAGTGAAAGAACCACATACATTTTTTCAACCAAGCATTGTTTGGTGGTACAAACAACAGTTGTTGATAACAAAATCAAGAATCACACAGCCGGTTCCAGATATCACTATGATTTTCTTTGATCATGTAAAAAAATCAGAACTGATTTGCACCAAGCAAACTGAAGGAGCTCACAAGGGCCCAACACAATTTTATGTTAGGTTTGGAGTAAATCTGTTCTCTTTTGCTAACTGGATGGTTTTATTAAAAAAGTAAATCTCAAATGCCCATGAAAATTGATGTGGGGACAAGCTGCAACAGCACAACAGAAGATCCACTTTGTACTAATTTAATTTAATTTAATTGCGGGTTTATATAGCGCTAGGAATCGACTCCCGGAGGAGTATCTCCACGCTTCGACCGCTGGGGAACCCGTCCTAGCTCACCCTGAGAGATGGTCCCAGATGGGTATCTCTAAGGTGCGACCAAGCATCCCCGGCGATCTGGGGGGGCCGTTGTGAAGATGAGGCAAGCTGATGCCCAGAGTTGCCGCGTGCGGTCTCTGACTAGAATAGGCACCGAAGCGAGTATTATCGAGTCCGCTGACCCTGGTCCACGACCCTGCCGCGTCGGGAATCGAACCCTGGTCCCGGGCCGTTCTCCGCTTACGGGTCTGCCGCCTCTAACCAGTGAGCCACACTTCTCCACACACTACTAGTCAGGGTCCACGTCTGTTAAGACACCCTGAGACTAATAAAAATAAAGGAAATACTTATTCTTAAATCCCTGGTTTGACCAAGGCAGATGAAATATCAGTCAAAGATTAAGAGAAGGGCAGCGAGCGACGTCTCAGATGTAATATCAGATCTATGAGTGGAATATTGTTAAAAGTGTAACAGCGTTTGCATAATAGCCTTGAGACTGGTCTGTTTCCTTAACTCCATTATTATGTTCCAGCCACACAATTCGTGGTAATGTGCCAAAGTCTAAAAATAGCATTACTAAAATCTGCTTTTCTTAATTTGGGTAGTAGATTGCATACTACTTGCGCCCATGCCCTCCTCATCAACTTTAGAAAGCAGTGCCTTCTCAGAAGCCTTCCCTGAACTGACCCAATGGAAATGGGAAGTTGAACTACAGAGAGTGCACCGATTCCCCTTTCATAAGCGGAATGGTACTAGGGCGTCTGATGGGAAACCCAGAGCTATATTGATTTGTTTAAACAATTTTTTGTCACAGGAAGCTTTATATGATCTAGCAAGGCCAGACCGCAAGAGAAAGGGGAAGGGGGTTGAATTTTTTGTACGCCCAGATTACTGCCAGGCCACGGTACAGCAGAGATGGCATTTGCGTCAATTTATACCATTGTTTCAAGCTAAAGGTGCCCAGGCATACCTACTTAATCCCTCCAAGCTTAAAATTATTTATAAGGAGAAAACGCAATTCTTTATGTCTGAGATTTCTGCTAAGGATTTCTAGGTACAATTTAGTGTGGTGTCATGAGTTCTGATCGCTATTGATCCAGCGCTCTCACCAAAATATTTCACAAATGACACTATCTACTACCACAAAACTTACACTATAACACTAGGCCCATAACAACAATAGAGCGCTTGAATCATGAGGCGATAAGATCTAAATATAGTTGTTTAAACCATCTGCAATAATCAAGACCAGCTTGTCATTTTAGAAAGTTTATTTTAACACATCTATAAAAACTTAGGTTTTGGTATTTTATTAAACAAGCATTAGAAATTGTCATAAAGAAAGATTTATTCAGTATTAATAAAAAGAGCATAAATCAAGAATTATTATTCATTAGCAGGAATAAGTAAAATTAAGCATTTCCCAAAATCCTAACTATATCTCTGTCTCTACCCTCATCACCTAATAATAAAGTAATTAATAAAAACTCCTGTCCTCACGTGTAAAGTCCATCAGCATAACATCGTCCTCCAGATTTCTCGAGCGTAAGCCAACTATGTGTTCTCTGAACCTATTCTTATACCCTAAATTGAGCTGAGCTAACTATTTTTCACATTCCAGCAAACGAATTCTAGTTCTCCATTGGCTGAGCCACCTCGTACCACAGTAAACTGTGACACCTCCTTCTTACATGCCCGGGCAAATTCACTAGTTCATTGTTCATGTAGAAGTCTTGGCAGCTTCTCCTTAGGCTGCTACATTTTGTAGCGACAGCTTCCTTTTAACCTTGAGCCTGTCAGCTCTGAACTCCCGTGGCACGTTAGCAAACGTTAGCAAATTTCTCCAAAAAGTCATCTTTTTAGCAGTTCAATCCAAAACCTTTCAAAATAAAAGCTCAGAGGCCTTTTCCATCCTTTCAGAATTATTTTCACTTGAGCCATTTTCATCATTAGGCCTCTTTTCAAAGAGCGTCAATTTTCTGCGCCACCTTCCCTGCGCCACTTTTAAAAGGGTACTAATTTTCTGCAGCCATCTCTAAGCTTCACTTGTAAAACTATTATATAAACAAACACAAAGAATAATTAATGAAAGAAATACAGTTTTTATACAAAAAAGCAGCAGCGGACCTTAGAGTGCCGCACCTAAACTCCAGTTCCAATAAGTCAATGTTTCAATATATCTTTTTTCTCTGTGCTGCCAACCCCGACACCAGCTGCTGTTTGGCGTCGCTGTGTTCTCCAGATCAGTTAGACCATTTTTTTCTTGTTCATGGGGGCGCACCAAAAATAGAAGTCCAGAGAAGAATAAGTAGAAAATGTTCTTTATTTATCTTTGTCCATTAAAATACACATCATCAATAGAATATACCACGAATTCAGCCAACGCGTTTCACTCCCTACCAAGGAGTTTCTTCAGGGCTGAAAAAACAATAAAAAACAAATACTCCCATCAGTTTCCTGCATCTCAAAGTATTTGCACCTTCATCATTTTATACTACATTTGCCTACGTTTGGGAAATAAGTGTTGTACACAAAACTTATATATTTTTTTGATGTAGTATTTTAATGGACAAAGATAAATAAAGAACATTTTCTACTTATTCTTCTCTGGACTTCTATTTTTGGTGCGCCCCCATGAACAAGGAAAAAAAAGAAATACAGTTTGTTCTGTTGCCTCCCATCATTGCTAATAATTAACCCATTAGTCTAAATTACCTAGCAGTAAATCACAAATAAAGCAGCATTTTATATCTACCAGTCTTCATGAATCCATAAAACCTTATGTGCACCTAGAATAGTAGAAATGACATCACATAGACAAGGGAAGCAAAATAAGCACATGCCATTATTTAAAAACAGCTGCTATTAGTTATGACATGACAATGAACAAGATTAATTTATTATTTTCCACATACATAAGAATGCAACATAATGCACATTTATGAGCACACATGTTAATTTCCCACGTGTTCTGTAATGTAATGTAACTTTAAACTAGGTTGAATTAGCATACACATAGCACAATTTGTTAACATTATTAATTTATTTATGGAAGTGTGACTTCACGGGTTTAAACAGATTTCTGTTTTCTATCCCGCTCCATCAACTCCCTCATCTGGTGATTAACAAATCACCACACCACCACCCAATATTTTAGCAAAAATTTTATCTAAAATGAACATGATTCAATTTCACCTGTGTTAGTATTTCTACAGACTTATCTCATCAGTTTATCTACAATTCTCATACTGAGTTTTAAGAAACCCCTCTATTTCTATTTCATTCTCTTGTGTAACATGCAACTGAACTTCAATAAAAGTGTTGTAAAAACTATAACTAATAAAATGTCAGTATCTTGTTTGTCATATTGACCTAAAACTTCTCCTTGTTAATTTCTAAAAGAACAATAACCTAAATTAACCAAAGCAGAATTATTTTTTCATTAAGCTTGCAAAGAAAAATAATACAAAAATTTTAAAAATTTTACCTACATTTTCTAAAAATTTCTAACACCCCCCTTTTTCAATTTTTTTTTTTTTTTTATATACTCTTTAAACCTTCTAACAGTTTTTCTTCGACCTAATGTCACAAATTTTTCAGCTAACAGAATTTCTTCGACCTTGTGTCATCTAACACATTTTCTTCAGCCTTTTGCCAAAAACAGAAAACCTAAAAATTTAACAGGTATGTACTTCAATCATTGTCACTATTCTCTTCAATCTTTTCCTGACTGCAACTATTTACCTCCATTACAGGTATCACTTCTATTTTCTTTCCTGCCTCACTTTTCTTTACAGTATCTTTTTGACTTGATATCTCATCAATCTGTTCCTTTGATCTGTATCTCAATTTGAATTTTAGGCCTTCATTTTCTCCTAGCCATTCATCACATTTTCTTGGTAATTTCTTCTTTTGCTTGGTCACATTACATTCTGTTCTCCAAGCTCCTTTTCTGAATTTTCTTATCTGAGAATCTTCATCATTCTCATCAATTTCGGTGTCAGAAATTTTCATTCTGGACTCAGGTACTTCTTTACTCAGCAGCTTCACTCCGTTAGGAACGTCATCTTTGTAGCTGGTACTTGGCAATTCATTTTCTTTTTCTTCAATTACCTTCAACTTCCCAGTTTCAGAATTCTTGTTCCTGCTTTCAGAGCTACTTTTCTGCTTTTCAATACTCTCCTGGTCTTGAATCACAATCTGATCACATTCTTCTTCTGCTTCTTTTTCTGGCAGATTTCCATCATTTTCTAAGTCTTCAGTCACAACTTTCAAGTCTTCTTCAATCAAGGCTTGTTTTCTATTCATGTTCTCCAGATGTCGACCAACTTGTCGATCTTCAAAATCTGGATTCTCTTCAGGCTCTTCTTCAGAATCTGAATCATCAATTGTGACACTATCCTCATCAGGATTTTCAGGTGTAGTTACACGAAAAGTATGGCCAGTGTCAATCCACCTCTTCAGTCTTTTGCACTTCTCTGCATTTGCTGTGACAAGACTGACTGACCTCCTTTTCTGCCACCTTGGCACTAGAGAATTTCTTTTTAGACGAACCTTTTTCCTGATTCTTTTTCCTGGTAACAATTCAAGTACTTGCTCTTTTTCTCTTGTTTGCACTTCAGTTTCATCTTCATCAAACACAGAAATCATTTCATCTGATAAATTCCTGAAATTCTCTAAATTGATGCTATTATTGATAGGCATCATTCTTTTCTCTGGTATAAATGTCTGTCTCATGACCTTGTCCATCATAATATCACGTGGACTTAAATCTGTCTTTTTATCAGTAGTACTTCTCAGAAACATCAAAACAAGTGGAAGAATATCTGTCCACTTTGTACCTGTAGCTAGGCACATTTTTGCATCTCTGACTTTTATAGTAACATTCTCATGCTCCTCAACATCTGAAATTTCTAGTCTATCTGTACAATGGAGCAGTTTATTTTCAATATGTCTCCTGCCATCTGATAAATTTTCAGCAGTAATTTTATCATTATGTCGCATCCGAAATATTTCAAACCATTTTGTAATCAAACAAAAAATCACAAAAATGTAGCACAGTTTGTCATTCAGTGACATCTCACAGAAATCCATTTGTAATCTGGTCAATGAACCACTCTCCTGTAATTCTGTTTCCAATCTCACAATTGTTCTCTTAATTGTGTTCACTTGCTGACAAGTCAGACACCTCTGGTAAAGAGATTCTACTATTTTATGGTACATATTGTCCATGTCAGTAATCATGCTATTTGGTAAAACTACTCTACCAAAAATCTCATCCTCATCTCGCTGTCTAAAATCTGTACTCAACCATGTGTTTCTCAACCATGTGTTTTTCTCCTCATGAGTTACATCATCTTGTAAATCTTTGACTACCTGCCATGTTTCAACTGCTGTTAGTATTAGTGAACTCAAAGCATGTTCATCTTTCATTTTGTGTGCTGCACATATCACGACAGCAAACCTTTCTGCCAATTGAATATCATCAATCAATCTTTCAATTAAATTTTTATTTCTGAAATACGAACTTGTAGAAGTCAAAGTTTTAATCTGTTGATTAATTGTATCTTTTACTTTGATGTCTTCACTCAAAAGAACATCATTTTCATTCCAATATTCTGGAAGTGCATCTATTCTTTTTAGACTGTTTTCTTGTTCTTTATTTAATTCTATATCTGTATTCTCTATCTGTTCATTAACAAAAATTTGTAATGGCAGTGAAGCCGTGTCATTCTGCTGAACCATTACCTGTCGCTGTATTTGTAGCTGTTCATTTATCTCATTTATTTCAGTTTCCTTTTTAATTGACCAGAATTTTGACTCGTCTGACTGTGTCAATTCAATTAGGTTAATGTCAGACTTCTCACTTACCAGAACTGAAGTCATTTCTGTTTCTTGTTGAGTTGCAATCCCTACTAATTCAATCTCAAGTACAATAGAATAAACCTTTTCAGTTAATGGGACCTTTAAAATTACGGAACTAATTTCCTCTTTTTCCAGTGTAGGCACTATCTCTATTTCCATAATTTTCATAGACTCCTTTAAATCATTTGATGAATTTACATGATCAGGAATATTAATTCCAGAAGTACTAGGCATTTCATCATGCTTTTCTGTCGCATCAATTTTAATAAAATTCTGAACTGTCACTTTATCAATCTGATCTGACACTTTTGGCGTTGTATTAACCTGTTCTGGGGGTCTTCTTGAATTTCTGTTCTGATCCATATTTACAACATCAATTGTACACTGATCAACATTTTCTACTCTGACACCTTTATTATTTATTTTCGCTAATTTGGGAATCTTTAATTTACTCTCGCATTTGGCTACAACTTTTTTCATTTTCTTGTATAAGGAAGACATTTTATTTAATTAATTTGGTAATTGTACTCTCTAAATTTGCCTTGCAGCGTTTGCTAATTAATTAATGAATTAATTTAACACTATCAGGTGTAGAAAACTTTATAATTTGGTCAATTTAATATATCTCCTAATTTACCTGTATCACTAATTTTTATAAACCTGTAAAGAAAAATATCAATTTGCAAAAACAGTAGCAACGCAAAATTTTTATTTATAATAATACCAACATATAATCACATGTGTTTTGAATGTACTTATTTTTCACTTACACACCTTCTGCATCATATACCTGTGGAAAAAGAAAACCTAATCTGTTTTGCCTTAATTTTCTGTATCTTAATTTTAATAAACCTAAAAATATGTATTTGCAAAACAACAATATAAAATATTTATTCAACACTTAAATGTGACTAGGTATATTTTAAAATTTATTTATTTGCATTTGTACACCTTCATATATCAATAGTTGTGGGGAAAAGAAAGCTTGATGTTGTTTTTCTTTTTATTTTATTTAATCACACTGCTGTAAATTTTTCAGACCTTCCCCCCAATAACCAGTTCTAAATCTGCCTCCTTCGTTTCAAACACACTCTCAAAAGAGTCTCCCAATCCTCTTATTCATTCACCATCTGCAACCCTATGTCTCCTCAGCCTTTCAATGCCCCCACAGATATTAGCAGACACTAACGCGATCACAGCGCTTTAATTTCCCACTCCTCGGCAGACAGGCAACTCTTTAACATTTAATTACAATGCCCACCAATCCGGTCCTCAACCAATCCGGTCGTGGCTTTTCCTGTGACACCACGCCTCACTAACCAATAGGTGCACAGCCCTTCAGTGACGCTACGCGTTACTAGCCAATCAGTGTGTTGTTTTGTGCTGACGCGACGGGACCTCCACCAGTCACAACGCGGCCCCTTCGCAACTACTTCGACATTAAGGGATGCCAGCAGGCCATGGAAACACGGCGTATTTCCACACAAAAGCCTCGCCAGAACCCCGCTCAATGAGAGCGCGGCTCTCCTATGCGACCCTCACTAGACGCCCAGTCTTCACACAACACACGGAGCTCTGCCCAATCAGAGCGCGGCTCCGTGCATGACGCGTCGGCCCTTTATCCAATAACAACGCGACTGCTTTAACACACCCAGCTGCTGCAACTGCAAACCTTCTTCCCTCGCGCTTCAAAAGGATTCACAATAGCGCGATAAGGACACGGGCACTTAATTTTATTTAGAGTGTGTGTTCATGTAAATTTGGGAACACTTGAAAATTGTTAAAATTTTCGACAGGCTTCCATTCTAAACACTGAAGCTACTCTAACCAATCAGGGCGCGACCCTGCTATGACGCTATGGACACCTTGACGAATAGGAGCGCGGCGGCTTTTACACACACGGCCGCTGCGGTTCCAACTCTCTCCCTTTGCGCTTTATTTATTAATTTATACAACGCTCGCTGACAACTAACATAGAATTTATTAGTTAGCTCCAAACAACAGTGTTATTAGAACGAGGGAAATCAAATCGAACGCCTAGTCAATTACAGCACGGTATATGTCTCAACCAATCACATTACCATTTTGCCGAGACTTACACTGCCCTACAGTCTTTCTCTTTCCCCTCGCACTTTAAAATTATACAATAGCGCGATAAAGAGGAAACATGAAACGGGAATTTATCTATTTTATCTAAAATGTTTTCTTGTAAACTTGGGGACACTTACAAATGTAAATAACTAAATTTGAAGCAACAACGTTCCTCAGCCAATCTTAGGGCTGTTTACGATATTTCAATCAATCAGAGCGTTGCTTTACTCTAACACTCCGGACATTTCAACCAATCAGAGCGCTGCGGCTCTGACTATACAGACGCTCTCAGCGTTCAACCCCTATGACACACGCATTATTTATTATTTGCGTGGCTGCATTAAAGTGAGGACAACATTTTTTTTTTTTTTTTTTTTTTTTTTTAAGTTATTAATTAATTTGTCAGATAGTGGTAACGCGCGTCAAATATTGCACAACCACTTCTAAGTCAGTGGAACACTGTCAGCAAATCACAGTTCTGCTTTGCTGAGATGCCTCAGGCGCCTTAACCAATCAGAGTGCGGCAAGCTCTGACGTATGCAAGAGCTGCGGCTGCAGGCTCTCCCCTTTCACGCTCTCACTCGCATACAGCCCTTCCCTTACAAAATCTTATTTCAATAGAGCGCACTAAGTTCTTCTTTTAATATTAGCGTTTGGGAAGAATTATATTTAAATTAAACGGGCATTTAATTCGAGGACGCTTATTTAGACAACATTTTTCAGCAGAAGACACTCCAGACACTTCAATTAAACGGAATGATATTTTATTATGACACTTTGGGTGCTTGACAGCTAATTTTATTCTTCAAGCAGTGCACTTACTACACGCATCAGTTTTTAATTTAGCAGTATTATTAAAACGAAGGGAACAAAAGTGGAGGCTTAGCTAGTTACTCCATAACAACTCCTCAACCAATCAGAGAGCAGCTTTTCATTAACAATGCTGACGCTCTAGCCAATCCGAGCGCGGCAATTCTGACGTAAGCAGCTGCTGCAGCTTCTGTCTCTCCTCACACACTTTCACTCCTAAAACCAGCCCCTCCCTTACAATTTTCGATCGGGGCACATTTTAATCGTTTTAAACAACGGAGAACGATTTATTATTATAATTAAAGTGTGGAATGTTTATAAAATGTATACTTATCACTTTTTACTTATTTAAAATTGTTTAACAACGTGGAATATCTTAATTATAGTCTAATTAACACAGAACATTCTAAAATGCTCCTGAATAATTTAAAATAGCACAGTTCACCTTTTTATACTTTTCAACTATGCTGAACACTTTTGAATTGAATTTTATTAGCGTGCAGAGCTTTTAAATGTATTTAAACACTGCACAACATCAATAAAAAGTCTTAGAATGGTACAGACTTTATTCTGAACTTTCCTAAGTACCTTAGAATTACTTTTGGTACATTTTAGTGAATACATAAAACGAAACTCATCTGTCTGCTTCTCTAATTAGGATAGTTTACATACATTCAAGTATCCACACTTCGGAATAGTCGGCGCTATTCACACTAAGGATAATTTCCATTTGCCAGTAGAGCAACTCTTACCCTACCCTTCTAACACGTAAAAATATGAACTCATTTTCCTCTGAACGCACCGCGAAGTGACAGTATCTAAGAGTTCCACTTGAACATACCTTACAAAACAATCACGCACTTTCACACTGAAAATTCCCTAACTTCAGACACACATGAAATCCGTACAGGACTCTCACCTGTTTATAAAAATCATGCACCGTTAGCAAAATAACACCGTTATCCGTACAGGACTCTAACCTGTTTATAGATATAAAACATGTACCCGTACAGGACTCTAACCTGTTTATAGATAATCATGCACCGACATTACTCTGCCCTTCACTCAAGCTTGAATATAACTAATACTCTTATCACAGTGAGTTTTATGGAAGGCGCTTTGTCCCTATTCTCATGCTGCTCTAATTTCTTAGAAAACCCTCACTATTACAAGATTCACACCTAGCCCTAAAACTGTGTTGCACGGCGACAACACTGTATTGCACGGCGACAATACTTCTGGTACACGGCGATACCAACAGTGATACTCGGCGATATCACAGAAACAGATCAGATATTCTGCATGACTACCTTCTCATCACACAGTTTTTGTACCGGTACACACATAGCACAAAATAAACAAACTCAACATGTGTTAAAACTTAATCCTATGAATTTACCAACATATATGTATCATGCATGTAACATGTATGTCAAAAACAACATATATAAACCGTCCGATGGCTACCAGAAATTGATCCAGCGCTCTCACCAAAATATTTCACAAATGACACTATCTACTACCACAAAACTTACACTATAACACTAGGCCCATAACAACAATAGAGCGCTTGAATCATGAGGCGATAAGATCTAAATATAGTTGTTTAAACCATCTGCAATAATCAAGACCAGCTTGTCATTTTAGAAAGTTTATTTTAACACATCTATAAAAACTTAGGTTTTGGTATTTTATTAAACAAGCATTAGAAATTGTCATAAAGAAAGATTTATTCAGTATTAATAAAAAGAGCATAAATCAAGAATTATTATTCATTAGCAGGAATAAGTAAAATTAAGCATTTCCCAAAATCCTAACTATATCTCTGTCTCTACCCTCATCACCTAATAATAAAGTAATTAATAAAAACTCCTGTCCTCACGTGTAAAGTCCATCAGCATAACATCGTCCTCCAGATTTCTCGAGCGTAAGCCAACTATGTGTTCTCTGAACCTATTCTTATACCCTAAATTGAGCTGAGCTAACTATTTTTCACATTCCAGCAAACGAATTCTAGTTCTCCATTGGCTGAGCCACCTCGTACCACAGTAAACTGTGACACCTCCTTCTTACATGCCCGGGCAAATTCACTAGTTCATTGTTCATGTAGAAGTCTTGGCAGCTTCTCCTTAGGCTGCTACATTTTGTAGCGACAGCTTCCTTTTAACCTTGAGCCTGTCAGCTCTGAACTCCCGTGGCACGTTAGCAAACGTTAGCAAATTTCTCCAAAAAGTCATCTTTTTAGCAGTTCAATCCAAAACCTTTCAAAATAAAAGCTCAGAGGCCTTTTCCATCCTTTCAGAATTATTTTCACTTGAGCCATTTTCATCATTAGGCCTCTTTTCAAAGAGCGTCAATTTTCTGCGCCACCTTCCCTGTGCCACTTTTAAAAGGGTACTAATTTTCTGCAGCCATCTCTAAGCTTCACTTGTAAAACTATTATATAAACAAACACAAAGAATAATTAATGAAAGAAATACAGTTTGTTCTGTTGCCTCCCATCATTGCTAATAATTAACCCATTAGTCTAAATTACCTAGCAGTAAAGCACAAATAAAGCAGCATTTTATATCTACCAGTCTTCATGAATCCATAAAACCTTATGTGCACCTAGAATAGTAGAAATGACATCACATAGACAAGGGAAGCAAAATAAGCACATGCCATTATTTAAAAACAGCTGCTATTAGTTATGACATGACAATGAACAAGATTAATTTATTATTTTCCACATACATAAGAATGCAACATAATGCACATTTATGAGCACACATGTTAATTTCCCACGTGTTCTGTAATGTAATGTAACTTTAAACTAGGTTGAATTAGCATACACATAGCACAATTTGTTAACATTATTAATTTATTTATGGAAGTGTGACTTCACGGGTTTAAACAGATTTCTGTTTTCTATCCCGCTCCATCACTATATAGATAAATTCTTATTGCGTTTTAATTTTTTTCTATGGCAGGGGGACAGGGCTGACCGGCGAAGGGCATCCAACCTTTCTCTCCATCACTAAGGGGGACTATCCAGTCCCTTTGCCTCATTTGGGTGGGTGTATGGGTGGGTGAGGGTGGTTTCCGGGGTAGGAAGGGCGGGTGGGATGGGGGGGTAGTGGGGCAAGGAATAGTAGAGTTGTGTTTTTTAGTGCAAATAGCAGCCAAAACTTGGTAAATAAAGATTCTAAAATTGTATATCCTGTTTTAGTTGTGTTAAGTGTCGCAGCTAGGTATCATGTTTCAGTTTTTGTAAAGTACCCTTATCGTGAGCATGGGTAAATTTAAGGTCTGTTCCTGGAATATCTGTGGCTTGAATGATACAAAGAAAAGAGGGATAATGGCCCAAATTCTTATTCCCATGTGGGTGGATTTACTGTGTGTACAGGAGACCCACATCGCATGGAATAACAGGCACTGGCTTAAAGATCTGGGTATGGGATTAGTGGGATGTACACGCCAAGGCACAACAACAAGAGGTGTGGCTATATTGAAATGATATGGTTGGGGGACATGTAAGCAGGTAAAAGAAGATTCCTTCGGTCGGTGGGTGACTGTTGAGCTGTGCTTGGAAGGTCTTTCTTGGACCATCTGTGCAATTTATGGCCCTAACTTAGATGACCCAGATATGATGAATCATCTCAGTATTGAACTTGCGGCCTGGTCATCGCCCTTAATCTTATGTGGAGATTTTAATCTCCACTTGGATGGGAAGGTGGACATAACCAGTGACTACATCTATGAAGGAAAGAAAGACAAAGTTTTCAATGCCACCAGAGGAGTTATTAAAGTATTTGGGTTAGCTGATGTAGAGTATGTGAAAGGATTGGGAGCTCCAGGGAGCACTTTTTACTCTGCTCCTCATCAAAAAAATGTATGGTTAGATTATTTTTTTGTTACTGCCGGATATGCTAATAATGCTAGGTTCGATTTCCTCCCTAAAATAATTTCTGATCATAATCCCATTACTTTAGAACTCGATATTAGTTTCAGCACTCCTCTGAGGGCCTGGGTTTTTGAGCGTCAGCTATTAGTTGATCCACTCTATGTCAAACAAATGGGGAAATAGATAGTAGAATTCTTTAGAATTAATTGCGGATCCGCTTCCGCTCATATGGTGTGGGATGCTTTTAAGTCAGGGGTACGGTGAGAAACATTAAGCTACTCAATCAATAAACAACGGAAAACACGAGAAGTGCTGGTGGCTGAGACGAAGAAACTTCGTGAGATAGAAACTCAATTTATGGTGGCTGTCAGTTGCGGTCAGGACACTGACCAAATTTGGAGTGATTTAGCCGCTTAAAAGTCGAGGCTGTATCAGAACTTTGCTTCAAAGCTAGCCGCATAAACTGCAGTATACAGATCAGAGATTTATGAGGTGGGAGAAAATTTGGTCCGTATACTGGCTGGAAGGCTACGTCAGAAAGAGGTTGCCAAAAGGATAGACAGCATTCAGGATGAGTCAGGGCAAATTCATGATAAACCTGCAGAAGTTTTAGAGGTTTTCTGTACATTTTACAGTAAGCTAGATATGGAGGAAATATCATGTGGTGTTGAAGATTGTGTAACGGACTTTAGTGCTGATATCAAAATTTCCACATTAACACCTGATCCGACTGAAGAATTAGATACGGACATCACATGGGAAGAAGTGGTGGCAGCCGTATTATCATTGGCGGTTGGTAAGGCGGTGGGCCCTGATGGCATCCCCCTTGAGTTTTTTAGGATCTTTCGGCAGGCTCTGAAGGAAGACCTGATGCTAGTTTTTTTGGAAGCACAGAAGGGGAATGCACCTTTGTCGTGGCTGAAATCCACAATTATAGTTTTAAAAAAAAAAGATAAACCACCCCTGTTGCCCTCTTCATATCGGCCTATTGCGCTTATCAACGCCGATAGCAAAATCTTCTCGAAGATTTTAGTATCGCGTTTATCTGGCATAATTTCATCTCTTGTCTCAAAATTTCAACACGGATTTATTCCTGAACGCGACACAACCGACCATGTTCGGCGTTTGATTGCTCTTGTGGATTGGGCACAGGCATCTAATTCCACAATGGGGGGTAACCCTGTTGGATGCCGAAAAGGCATTCAACAGAGTTGCCTGGTCATATATGTGGCATGTCTTAAGATTAAAAGTATTTGGCCCTAAGATGCTGCTGGCACTGAAGGTTCTCTATTTTTCTCCAACTGCTTGTATCCGTCTAGCCGGCCAGGTGTCCGTCTTTTTCTCAATCTTTTGTGGAACATGGCAAGGGTGTCCGTGCTCACCGCTTTTATTTGCCTTATACATAGATCTTTTTTTAAATAAGCTGAACCAGGCTGAGAATATCAAACCCATTCATTTGTGTCATATAAATTACAGAGTGTAGGGAGGTGGATACCTGACTATGGTTACCCCAGACCTTTTGCCTAGTGTTTAAGAGGTTTTCGACTTAGTTGGCCTGGGATCCTGATAATCAGGGCCCCAGGCTATCTGCTCTGTCTTAAAATGGACTCCATGCACCCTAGGTGCATAACCAAATTGGTACTGGACACCTTATCAGACCCTGTACAGTGCACTACAGGTGCCCAGGGCATAGGTGCATCCAAGGCCTACCAGAGGCTGAAGCATAGCTTTTGCCACCCCTGGCTGGTACTTAAATCGACACAACTGGCTGTTCACACAGCTGGGGCAAGGTGGTGTAATCACCCCTTGCTTAGATGTAGTATACCTATGTCTAAACCTATATCTGGACACATATATACCTATAAGTCACTCCTATGGCAGGCCTTAACAATCCTGGAGGCAGAGTGCTTGGTTTTATGTGAGATGGTGCTCTAGCATGAGCTGAGCCTGTCTGCAGCTTTCGGAACCATTTCCTTATAGCTGTTCTAGTGATACTGCCATACCATATACTCTTAAGTGCATTATAATCCTCGCGGTTAATGCTAACTTTGGTTTGGCTTTATCAAAACATGTCGTGTTTGGTGTCATACATTTTGGAATACTACCCCCTCGCCAATTCTGGCGACGGGGGTAGCATTCCACGCTTCTAGAGGGATAAGACATGTTACTTACTGTAAATGCGGTTAAACCTAACCAGAGCCCCAGCATCACAAATGGATGCTGCTGCCACAGACACATGTCTGACCTCCTGCTGCTGGCCAAAACCTGGCAGAGGACGCCTGGACAAAGAGTTTCCTGTCACAGGGAGGTGTCACACCACCCCAGACAGGAGATAGTGGATGGTAGCAGGGAGGGTTGAAAGAAACTAGACACTGCCTGGGGCACACAAGGTGTTGCTGGGCAGATTCCAGTCAAACCGGTTCTGGGGCACTCCAGCCCCAGTCTTGGCGGCAAACTGGACAAAGGAAAGGGGTGTAACCACCCCCTTCCTGGGTCCCACCCATAGGAGGGACCTAACAGGTAATCCAGCCCCCAGATTTGGAATATAGGTGGGAGCAGTGCCAATGCTCATCAGATTATCCTGACTGAAACTTATGAAACGAAACTCTGGACCCTTCGACATCCCACTCCTCGTGGAATACTGAAGAATCTCCCTTGTGGTCAAGGAGTGACCACCCTGTGCAAACAGGCACCATCCAGCACCTCGACATTTGCTTTGTTGTAGTTCCCGCCGGAACTCGAGCGACAGACATCAACAAGAGCCAGCTATCCTGCCTTCCATCAGCCCGATCCACAGTCCATGCAGAGCTGGGACCCGTGGAGGCGACCTGAAGCGTGGGAGCGGCCATCTTAAATAAACCACGAAGCGCTGACCGTGCAGCACCCGAGGCTCCCTTGAAGCTGTGCATTGGAGTCTCAGAAGCTCCAGCCCCGAGCAGCTTGTGCACCGAAGCTCACCCCTCCACACTTGACGAGTGCTGCGTGGGGCCCTTTTGCATTTTCCTGCTTGACGCGTTGGTCCGGTCGCTTTCCCCTTGGCTAGTGGCCCCAGAACCGACGAACCTACAAATTTACACAGCTGATCTGGTTGCTCCAGATTGGCACCAGCTCCCCTGAAAAGGAGCACCCGCTCAGACCTTGCTGGTCCAAGTGTTAAGCCTTCTTTGAATCCTGCGTGGGTTGCCTTTACCAAGGCCTGTTGACTCCGATTGTGAAGCCGACACCGCCAACAGCGAGAGCCTTTGTGGGACAGCTTGTGATTCACTCCAGGACATCCTCGGTGCCCCAGAGTCCACGTGGCAGCGGAGACAAGGCACCCAACATCGACCTGACTGCGCCCGACATTGCCTGGTTCCTTCCTGGTTCCTTCCTGGTCACTGGCTAGTGACCCAGACTCTGTCCCCTCTGCTTTCAGGTACCCTTCAACTTCGATCCACCCTTGGATCGCACTGGACACTTCTCTCCTGGACGCCTGCAGCATCTTCATCCTCAGGCACCATCGAACTGCGTGACGAAACCCGACACAGGTTGGCACCTGTGCACCCGCTTCCTGTGGGTGAGGTAACTTACTAGTGCCGGTGTTCCCACACTGGTACACACCTCTAGTGCCTAAGTCCAAAGTTTGGTAGTCCTAGTCCAGTCGAAAGACTCCTTTTGCAATAACATTGTAACTTTTACGCACCATTGACTTTACATTGGTGAAAGCCGTGCTTCCCGCACTGCACCCGAATCCCGCGGGCTACTCCCGTCCTAACTGTGGTTAGTCCAGTGTAGTCCCAGCGATTCCCAAGGCCCCAGGCCTTACCCCCATCGATTAGTGATTGTTATACCACTTTTTTGATATATGGTTTGAGTGGCCACCGGCCTCATCCGAAAACGTGCAACTTGTCTATGTATAACTGTGCTTTTATTTAAACACTTGTGCTTCATTGCTCATAAAGAGTAGTGGGGATTATTCTAAGAATAAGTACATATATTTTGATAATATATAACTTGTGTGGTGTCCTTTCATTTGATATTACAGGATTGTATATGGTAAAACAGCTGGTTTCACATGTCCTTTGGAGTTAAGCCTTTAAGGCTGCTTAGTCCATGCTACCCCTAGGATAGCTTGTCTATAAGGTTGACTTACAACTACCACCATAAGGGATTGTTTGGACTGATACAGGGTGCCCACAGAACTGTGGACATCATATACCGGGCCAACATCTCACACAGAGCCCTAGCCTACGCAGACGATATCGTAGTTGTCACCAGGGATATCGGCAATGCATTACCAGCTATTGATGAATTGGCAGCTCAGTTTGGATCTTTCTCGAGATATAAGCTAAACATCTCCAAGACCCAGATTCTTTTTGTTGGTGAGGATCCTCCGGAAAATGTGACTACTGTCTCAGAAGTCACCTATCTAGGAATTAAAATTTTGCTTCCAGTCTCTAATATCCCAGAGTTAAACATAAATTCTGTGTTGATTAAAGTAAACTCAATGCTGGAGAGATTAGATCACTTGCATCTATCTCTATACGGAAGATCAAACGTTCTAAAAATTCTGGGATAACCTAAATGTTTGTACATGTTTCGAACGATTCCGCTTGAATTCCCAGCTAGCTGCTTTAAGAGATTAGAGAGGATTTCCTCTAGATTTTTGTGGGGATATAAACGGCAAAGAAGGGCATATAAAAAGATGGTGTTGACGAAAGATCGTGGTGGTTGGGGTATACCTTATTTTATGTTTTATTATCTGGCAGCTGTGTTGCAATTCATTAGTCCGCTGGTATAGGGGGTGATAGGGCCCGAATTTTGCCTTGCCATGCTCCTTCAATTCATGAACTTGGGTTGGGTGAGGCGATTAGGGGTTGTTTGGTTAAAATTTTACAACCTAGCTACTTCAAAAAAACAAAATTTAAAATTCTTAAATCAGCCTATACGGCATGGAGACTTGTTAAGCGGCAGTTGGGGGTCCCGAAGGTAAATGCGTAGACTCCGTTTGCAGCACCCGAGATACTACCCTTTATCTTTCGGGATCAAATCGCCAACAGATGATTCTCCAAAGGAATTCAATGTTTAGGTGATTTGTTGCAAGACGGACATTTAGCTTTGTTTACTGAGTTACAAAGGAAGTTTGGTTTGGCTAAACACACATTTTTTAAGTTCCTCCAAATTCGCAGCTATTTGAACATGTTAGGCCCTGAGATAGAACTCCAATTGAGGAAATTTCCCCTCATCGAGAGTATGGAGAAAAAAACATTGATAGGGCAGTTTTACTCTTAGCTTATTTCAGCACTGACAGATGATCTTGAGAATTGCCAAGATAAGTGGGCAACTAAGCTAAGTGCAGAGGGAGTTAATATTGCTGAATCATTAAGTTTGGCAAATCGGGTTTTGATGACAGGGAGGATGCGTACACAGCATTACATGGCCTTATATAATTTGTACTACACTCCAAGAAAGATAGCTAAATGGGGTACTGCTGCGGGGACTAAATGCAATAGATGTGGTCAGTTCGCTGCTCATGCTGTTCATATTTTTTCTTGTCCCAAATTATCCGAATTATTTTCCTCTATTGAACAATTTTTAGGATTAATAATGGGCTTACCTATAACTATAACTGGGGAATTGGTTTTGATAGGTATTAGGCCAGATATATCTGCTCACACACGATCTAAGACCACAAAATGTTTTGTATTTATCTGTATGGCTGTAGCACGTGCATGTATCACGAATGATTGGACCAGTCCGAATCCTCCTTCCTTTTTTAGCTGGCGTGCGAGATTATTAGCAATGTATAACTTGGAATTGGCTATATACAAGACTAAAGGCAGAAGAAATAGGTCCATGGGAGTTGAGATCTGGGCTGCTATAACTGACTGGATTTAATGGAGTTTGCTTCTATTCGAAATTCTGTTTAGGTTTCGGTTTTTTTCGTCTTTTTCTTTTTTCCGTTTTCTCACGTTTCTTTATCTTACAGGATATATGTCTGCTGCTTGCTGTATTATCTCTTGTTTATGTGCTACATATTTTTAGCGACTGCATTTGCTGAATTTATTTAATATGTATGATCTGAGCTCTACATTCCTTGCATAAAATGGGGAAAAACTAATAAAAATATTTAAAAAGAAAACGGTGCCTTCCAATATTCATCAGAAAAGGAGTAAGTATACTACATTACTCACATAGTTGCTAATACACAGGCCTGAAATTCAGGACAGACTTGCTAAAGAGGGACATCAGAGAAGTATCAAAATATACAGAGTGGATATCTTTTCCAACACTGCAGCGAAACTGGAAAAGTGTAAATTGATGCTAGTTAGACTTTGTGGGCAAAAGCCAGGTTTTTAGAGATTTTCTAAATTTCAACAAATTGGTTTCTGTTCGAGGAGAGATTGGCAGAGCATTCAGTTTGATACCTTCAGCATAAAGTGAAAAATCCCTGCCTCCAATCCTAGCCTACTTAACCCTAGAACCTTCGACGAGCAGGGCTTCAGCTGATCGGATTTGAGGACGATATCTGCACCAGTTAAAAGGGTGGAACAGAAGAGAGGGTCTAAAATCATAAAGGTCCTGGTGAACCAGATACAGAGATCTAAAATGATACCATACTTCCCAGGGAGCTAGAGTAGGGGGAGTCACTGGTGAAATATGGCCACTCTGCCTCAAACCAATTCCATGCCTCGCAGCTGAGGTTTCAACCAACTGAGGTTTTTGCAGACCATGGAGAGGAAGGTTGTCCAAACAGACCACGTTGCAGTTTTCAAGGCAGCTAGAAATGAGATTTGTACTTTGTGAGAGAACGAAAAACAGCTATAATATCTGTTTCAGGGTGCATTATTGAAGAAGACAGAATGAGACTAATCCATTGATTTTATTAGAGAGATTGAACTGGGATTATTTATTCCTAGTTTTGACACAGAGAAGAGGTATGGGCTTTAGATTTGTCGACTGTGCCCAAGCAGAAAATTCCTAAAATGGTGTTAATTTTAGGGCAATAGGAATTTCTGGCTTGTCTCCATTCAGTTTTAATTGGTTGAAACGCATTCACCTATCGACTGTTATAAAACACTCAGCTTATGCTTAAGGATTGCCTGACATTTGAAAAATAATTTGAGTGTCATCTGAATACATAAAAAAGGAGAAACCAAAAGACTGATTGAGAGAGACAAAGATGTCATATATACATTAAAAAGCAGAGCAGATAGAATGGAGCCTTGAGGAATGCCACATAAAACATATCCAACAGTAGATCTGAAAGGTGAGGCAGCAACTTGAAATGTCCTGTTTCTCAGAAAGTCTGTGAAGCACTGAGACAATGTCTTTGATACCGATATCCTCCATCCGTGATAGCAACCTCTGGTGACCTACAGAGTCAAAAGCTGCAGACAAATCAAGGAAAGCTAGGGTAGCTTGGAAATCCTTTTTTGCAAATGGTGCAGCTCATCTATAGCCAAGATTACCATAGTCTTGGGGCTTTGGCCATATCAAAATCCAGCTAGCATTAGGTGAAGAAAGCCACATGTTTTTATATAGCTATTTAGTTGATCAACACATTCTCTACGAACTTGGACGGATAAGCGAGTTGTGAGATGGAATGTAGATTTGAGAAATTGTCCATACCAAGAGAGAGATGGAATGAGTAGGGCGGACTTGAACATTTTAGGAAAAGTGCCTGATCTCAAAGAAGTATTTAGAAGTGGCCGTTTGAGGCTACTTACAGTTAGCAGTCGATTTTGGGGGTGTTTTGCTGAAAGAGTATCTGCTGATGATCCAGAAGACTGGCTATTTTGCAGTAGTTGGATAAAATGTTCTGCATCAAGCAAAGAGAAATTTGTCAGACAATTGAATGCACAGATTGGACAAGGGCACCAATTAATTATACTGTGGTGATATGTTTGCTTCCAATACAACCACATTTTCTGTAATTAAAGATATCTCATTTTAAAGGAAGTCTGCAATTTGATTGCATCTTCCAATGGACTTTTGGAGGATCTCTTAGCTATTTTATTTCAGAAAAGATAACTCATTATGTTTGTGGCTGAAAGAGTTTTATGAAAATAGAAAGAGGCCTGTGTGGCCTCAGTATGTTTCTAGACCCCCCCCCACACCCTCATTAAAAGCCACGAGGAAGGCCTTATTGTCTGTTATTCACTCACTTTGATTTGCACAGCTCAATATTTTGTGTGTGGTGGGCACAGACGGGTTGGCCAAACAAGCAATTCAAATGTCCTGCCTGAGTTGACAGACTGCGGTATTTACTGCCGCCAGATGTACTTTGTATTCCACACCTGTGCACGCCGTCGCATTGACTATCAAAATTACCAATTTCTAAGTCGTGAATACCTACCAGACGCAGAAAGCAGCAAATTCAGTCGCAACATGAGCACTGACTTCCACACACCCACGTGTGCCCAATTAGGGTAAGTATGGACTGTTCTTTAGCTTTATGACTGTCCGATTGCAGTTTCAGCAGCACCACATGGCAGACGCAAAAGGGTCTCTCAAAGGCGTCTCCTTTGTTTTGTTGCAGACAGAGGAGGAGTTCATCAAAGCGCAGGCTGTATTCGAAGATATTAACAACGAGCTCCGAGATGAACTCCCGGTTCTGTACAGCAGGTAAGAGGCTCAAGAGGGGGCCGTGCACCCTTAATTATGAAAACAGTCACAGGGGGTGGGGTCCACACAGGGCCTCTTAAACCTTGGGGAAGGAAACCGCATACCCCTTCCCTTGAAAAAGAATATGACACTAGGTGTGGGGTACCCGGGGCCTGTAAAGGTTAAGGAGGGGTCAAATGCCCTTCACCCTATTAATTGAAGAAAAAATAACAAAGACTTGCCAGCTCCTGTCAGCGCCCCGCAAGGCTACTGGCAAGGGATACCATGGTGCCCTGAGGCTCCCCCTGCAGCCCCCAATACAAAAATAAGGATCTATAAAGATATATGAATACTAAATGAGGCAGGAGGCACTCATTTATTATTCCTTGAAGGAATGGTCTGTGAAGGCTCTTTTGATTTTCGTTTTTTCTATATTTTTGGATCTTCGCTGCATAGGAAAGAGACCTGTAGCCATCGATTGCCTTTTTCAGGTTAAAACGTGCACACGTTCTATTGCCTTCAATGGCAACGCATGCATGTATGGCGATTCCTTTGCGGGACGAGCGGTGCCTTGTGTTAGTAATTATCGTAAACACATGGTACCCCTGGCTCGCTCCCGCAAGGGAAACGCTTTGGTTGCTCTGGGCCGCACTCCCCTCAACTCTCCCACTGTTAGCGCGGTGCGCCAGCGCTTGTTCTATTTAAATTGCAGCTTCTCCAATGATCTCAGTCAGCTGATTATGAAATCGTATGTGAGCCTGCAGGTGCTGAGGCGATGTGTCATTTCAGACATCATGGAGTAGAAGATTCTATCTTTTAATAACATTTACCAGGAAACGTCCACAGACGGTTTTAGGTTGTGCCTACCCGTCTCTCATGTGCTCTGTTTCTCTTGTACTTATCCCCTCTCCTCTTCGCTCTGTGTTGTTTTCGCCCAGGTTTGCGTCTCCCATGCGCCCCGTGTTCTTCTTTCCTCCGTCCGTGATCTGTGTTGATCTCTCCATGTGTTTCTCCCCCCCCCCCCCCATGTTGCTCTCTCCTAAGTGTGATGTTTTCCCCTCCTGGGTTCCCCACTTTTACACCGGCAAAGCTTTTTTGTGTGTGGCATTTTTCGTTCTAAAAATTAATTATTTTTAGTTTACTGATCTAAGTGACATCCGCCATCTTTGATCTGTATTTAAATAATAACAAGAGGTGCTTGCGTCATTCCGCTGGTACCTGCATGCATTCTGACACATGAACCTACATACATGTGTGTGCTTTCTAGTGGAATGATTCGACTGGCAGTAGGGGTCACATCATTGTGCCTTTTTTTTAATTGACGATGCTGCACAACATCTTGCAAGAAGCCTAACACTGTAGAGCATCCCCCAAAAGGCATTGGCAAAGCCAAAATCGCCAAAGACAAGACACGTTGGCTTTTCAGGTGCTTTTTGACTCTGCTGTCATAACAAACCACTCTTATAATTCACAGGAGCGGGAACGAAAAAGCACAGTGTGGTCTTCTATGCAACAAATCAAATTACATATCACAATGTTTTGCTACATGTGCACAAAGTAACTGTAGAAATAATGATTATTTTGTATAAACACATACATTTTAAAACCTGTCAGTAGACATGTCAGCAAGTATTATACTTTCACTCTCTTTGCGTTCTAACTTAGCAGCAAATAAAGCATACATCATCCGACCACCTTTCCACGTAGTGACACACAGTAGAGTTCGATAATCACCAGCGGTCGACCGAAAATGGAGGACGAACATGGCCTTACATTTGGGGATGATGAGATCGATCAAATTCTCAGGGACCTCAACCCATTTGAAGGCCTCAGCAACCCAGAACCCGGCCCTAACATCAATGAATGGAATGAACTAATGACCCTCAGGCGGAACCAGATTAAGGCAGCACTTCATGGCTTATTCATGAAGGAATATCTACGGAGCAAAATGGCACCACCAGGGTTAATAGTTAAGAATGAACCACTCATTTTTCAGAACGATTTAATTTTTAAAAAGGAGTGGTCGCTAATATCCTGGCATTGCTCAAGAGATTGGCTAGTCCTTATAATAAAAACAGCAGCAAGAATCACACATGAGCTAAAAATTGAAATCAACAAAATAGAAGCCCAACTGAAAACCTACATGTCAACGGAAGAATTGAAATTAAGACTAGACAAATTAAATCAACAGATGACGGATTTTGAGTTTACACTCAAACAAAGCAAGTCCAACAAACTAGCTAAAGATAAAGCTAAATTCACACCTGAAAGTGCGTACCCATATACCAAAGCAGATCATGTTCCAATAAACACTAATAGTGATGCTGACAGTGACATTTCAGACAACGGATCCTCGGGCTCCAACTCTAGTGGCAAGAGAGGATCCAAACAATGGAGAGGAGGATGGAGACAAAGGAGACAACAGTTCCCGAGACAACGAGGGTGGAGAGGTTATCAACCCCAGCCTCAACAATATCCACAACCATTCCCAGGCCCACCACCATTTAATCCCTTCCAATATGGACCACCGCCCATGGGTCAGAATTACCAACAATTGAACCCGGACTACAATGAGGGATACTATGGCCAGCAGCAGCCTTTTTTAGGCACGCGTTCAACAACACGTGGAAGGAACCGGAAAGGCAACAACGTTGGATGGGAGGATCAAGATCAAGCCAACTCACGAACCACGAGAAGCATGACCGGATCCCTCCCGAACCAGCCGTCAACGAGCAAGAGGGGGACCTAATAGTCAACCTTACACCCTGGCCACTAACGGATGCACAACGGAGTGTGCTTAATAAAGGACTAGGTTTCGTACCGACTCAAAAACCAGATGTGTTCAAACTGAACATAGAACTTCAAGAATTCACAAGGAAGCTGAGATTACAAGCATTCTTCCTAGACAAACCACCTACCACGGAGAAGACGGACACTGGCCTGAAACTCAAGTCATCCTTTACTCCTCCTGACTTCGCCATACCAATAGGACTACTAGCTTTTGAAAAAGCCGTTATCACAGAAGTGAATAAACTTAACATGAGGGATGCCAACATTTATCACAACACCAGTGGAGATGAACAAAGGGCAATCAGAGAGCTATCCAACAACAATGAACTGATCATAAAACCAGCAGATAAGGGCGGAGCAATTGTCCTACAAACCTTGGTGACATACAATAACGAATGCATGAGATTACTGTCTGATACAAGGAACTACAGAACCCTCCGGGAAGATCCAACTGAGAAACTACACATTAAAATTGGAGGCATGGTGGAAGAGGCACTAGCCCATGATTGGCTCAGTAAAAAAGAAGCGGATTTCTTACAACAGCCTTCACCAAGAATTCCGTATTTTTACTGTATACCCAAGATACATAAAAACATTAACAAACCACCAGGTAGACCTATAGTATCAGGGATCGGTTCCATCCTTGAGCCGCTTTCCAAATTTGCGGACGCTTTCCTTCGGCCCCTGGTACAATCTACCGACACCTACCTGAGAGATACAAAATCGGTCCTCCAACTGTTGGAGAGAAAAAGCTTCGACCCAACGACACAATTGTTACTGAGCCTAGACGTGGAAGGTTTATACACTAGTCTACCTCACGACGAGACACTCCAAATAATAGAGGAAGTACTATTTTCTAGCCAATGGAAGTACCAAACACCTCGAGGACTGGTTCTGGAATGCATCTCCCTGGCACTGCAACAAAACTTTTTTCAGTACGAGAAGACCATATACCTACAGTGCCATGGGACTAGTATGGGCAGTACTTTTGCTCCTAGCCTGGCTGGACTCTACGTCCACCATCTCGAGCAGAACAGGATACTCCATACCGTTAACCCATACAGAACCCACATCAATACCTGGAAAAGGTATATTGACGATATCTTGATCATCTGGGATGGGGAGACAGACACAGCCATTGAATTCGTCAATTGGCTCAATAACCAGAACAGATACCTGAAATTCACTAGCACCATTTCCAATACATCCATGGTGTTTTTAGATCTCAACATTTAAGCTGATGGAAACAGACTCAAAAGCACCACGCATTTTAAACCCACCGCGAGAAATTGCTTATTGCGGTATGATAGCTTCCATCCCAGGCACCTCAGAGAAAATCTCCCTTATGGACAATTCTTAAGGTTGAGACGCAACTGCACAGAACTGATCAACTTCAAATCACAAGCTGGGGAACTTAGACCTAAACTGCTACAGCGAAAATACCCCCCTAAAATCATTGAGAAGGCCATGAAAAGGGCCAAGAACAATCACAGGGATGCGCTCTTGGAGGAAAAGGTACCGTCACCTGAGGAGAAACAAAGACCTATATGTGTCACCACGTACTCTACAATGTCAAACGAAATCTCCAAAATTGTAAATAAACACTGGAGGATACTGAACTGTGGCAATCTCAACCTGGAAAAACCAATGTATGCACATCGCCGTGGCAGGAATCTGAGAGACCTACTGGTACATACCAGACCCAAGCCTAATACCACCACCAGACAAACCACCATTGGAATACAGGGACACTTTCCCTGTGGGAACTGTAGCAGCTGTCACCTCACGAAGAAAAGCAATAAGTTAACATTCAGAAATGGCACCAATTGGGAACAGAGACAATTCACAAATTGCAATACTAACAATGTAGTCTACATGATCACCTGCCCATGCGGTCTGGAGTATGTGGGAATGACCACGAGACCTGTGAAAACAAGGATAGGCGAACATAAAAGCAATGTCCGCTGCAAAAAATCAACGACGAAAATGGCAACACACTATCTGACTAAACAACATGGTGTGAACGACCTGAAATGGACAGTAATTGAACACCTTCCAACAGAAATGGGTCTTTTTCAAAAGGAACAACGGTGGGTGTTCCGTCTAGGGACACATATCGAGGGATTGAATGATGATGTGCCCTGGGGGCAACTAACCAGTTGATATCTGCAAAACAACCCATGAATCTAAACCTGCCTTTCCACCGAATGTGGGAACAAACATGAGTGACCAATCTGGGCTGCCCTATACCATTGTGGATTATATAAAGAAACCAATGGCCACAACGTATTGCAATGCTACCGTTATGTTGGTGGTTGAATAGTCTTAGTTTCTCCTACTGTGGCTAAGCCTCATAATGATCATGAAATATCCAATGATCCTTTATTAAGCTAGCCATATTCAGCGTATGGGTAATATCACACCAAGGTACAGCTCTTTTTACGAGACCGAACTACACGCATGCGCGTTATCGTTATCACCATCGCAGGTGCGCGTGCGCCTAGCACGCCCCGCTAATCACGAACACGCACTGGTGTGCACATGCGCGAAACCATTACTCTCTGGCGCATGCGTGCACGCGGCTAACCATTAGCACACGCAGGTGATCTCCATCGAGCTTAGATACACGCTCACTCTAACCGGCAAAAAAACACACCTGGCACCACACGTGTAACCGGACACACCATACATGGTGTGACGGTAACAAGGAGCGGATTTGCCTAATATGGGCATTAGCCATTTCCGACAATAAGCCAATAGTTAGAGAGTAGCCCTTGGGAATTCACTGTATATATAGCGCCCAGCTCCCGTTCGCAGTCAAAATCAGCGGAGCAGCGTGAGGGGAACACGGAGACAAATTCTGTCCTGAGTTATTGAGTATGATTCTGCAGAAAACACCCTTTTCCTAGCAAAAAAGTGAGTAAACAAACTAAAAATCCCGTTTTTGTTCCTGTAGACTGCATAATTAGCAATCATCCCCTGGCGTCCAGAAATGCTCATGAAGCAAGCCACCACTACAAAATGAGTATGACCAATATTTCGAACCTACTATCTGTGTGTTTGTGTGTTCTGTGTTGTCTGTCCTTTTCTTTCACAGGGCGACTACGCCAAGTGGTGCTCCATGTGACTGCACCATGTTGAGCTACCCTAACAGGGCCACCACACTCATTTTATTTTTATTTTTATTTTCTTTGTAGGTCATGCAAGTGCATGGTCACAATAAAACCCGCTGTAGGCACACTATAGCCTGTATTCAGTATTAATTCACTGTACATAGTCTTGCACTTTTTTTGTATAATACACATTTGTTAGAAATACGTGAGTAAGGTGGGAAGTTGTGCCCCCGTCCTGAAGAAGGAGCACCAGCTCCGAAACATGTTGACGCACACTAGAGGTACTGTTCATAGTGACAACAGTTAATTACCTCACCCTGCACCTTTTTAATAGTACCAGCCCGGGGTTGTGAATAAAGTTTTTTCTTAATACCCACGAGCCAGGTACTTTTTAACCTTCACCAACCCCACCACTCACATTTACTACCCCATCACTTGCATCACACACACCACACATAGTCTAACTACAAGTGCTCCCGCGTAGTCGTAGGTCGTAGCACGCCGCATCCCGTTAGAGGGGTGCAAAGACCCCAATGATGAAGCATGACACCAAGGGGCCTGTTGGTGTGTGAGGGGTATTTAACACAACACTGAGTGTCCCCACACTTGGGGTATACTCACCGTCCCTCTCACTGCGAGTAGGATTCTCCTTGTTTATGAAACAGTGCCCGTGGAGTAAGAATCCTACTTCTATACTCTACCTCCCTCTGATTGTTTTTTTCACCTTTCCACGTAATCAGCCCAGGCTGTGTTTGGATTTATAGGAGAACAAACTAAACGTCTGATCATCTTCTTCAAACAGTCTATATCCATTCCTCATGCCCATCAATTTTCCCTAATGCCCTATCTCTTTTTTTGATGTGGACAGCAGTAGGTAAAAAACTCTCAATGGAAATATCAATGGAACTTGATGGGGTATGCACTTTATTGACATTGGAACAAAAAAAAACTTTTGAGGTTGTGTTAGTTTTTACTACTAAATATTAAGCACAGATATCCAAATATCATCAAAGGAGCATTTTGAAAGCACTTCTGCAGTATTCCACAATATGCCATTTTTATTTAACCTATTATTTGGCCTAGTGTCCTAGATGAAAAATTGAACACTCAACATGTGATGCCCTTCTACAGGACTGCATTCATCTTAAAATAGTAAATGTGTTCCAATACATGGGTTGCACACTGATTGGTAAAACTTCATCAGGTTTCCCAAATGCATCCTGGTAGATGTAGCTTAAAGAAGTCTATTTACCCACATTCTGCCTTGTACTCACTGTTAAATTCAAGCACAGCCTATGATGGGCATCTTTTTACAACAGTCATCATAGTTGTTTCCTTCAGTAAATAAAATTATTCTTTGTTGGGCCACACGTATATCATTCTAATTAATGTATTTACGTCCTAAAGATCTGAATAATCTAACCTGGAAGTTCCCCAAAGGATATCCTCTCAACAGATGATACATCAAAGGGTCATCACCTGTTGAGTCACATCTGCAGATGTGTGACCCACCACAATCCGCGCCTGTCTTGTTCAGTCTTGTAATATTTAGCTGTCATGCCAGTGCAGACACGAAATTAAGCATATGCAGAACAGAGTCTTACAAGGAATGGGTGTCCTGTTCTGTGCATCATTCAACTAAGCCTGCAGTGGCGATCCTCTGCTTTTTGACTTATACGGGTGCCCAAGATGGCATGGTGAACTTGGCATTCTGTTTAGAAAAGCCAAGACATCCTGGTATACCCATAATGTCCTTATGCTTTCAGACTGCAAACTCCCTCTGGGAGTGTGACACATTGAGAGTGGCACAGGGAGGATATGTTTTAAACAGCCTCACTCTGGAGGACTGAAATGGAAAAACATCCATGTAGAGTTCCTGGAAAACACAGTTGTGCAGCCCAAATGGGAGAACTATGCACCCTCTCACCACACTCATTGTACTGCCTCACCAAAGAAGGGATATATGCAGCCCTAATCTTTACATTGCAGCCTCCATCTGTAGAACTTGGAAGCAGAGTCTTCGGTCTGTACGTTATGGGTCTCAAAAGATCACCTATGCCTGGAATATCAGTGAAGGCAGCTGCCAGTCGCACATTTTGTTGGGTATCTGGAGATCCAGTCTGCTTGCAGGATGGACATCCAGCGGGTGAGGCATAAAAGCCACAATCGGGGAACTTGTCCCACCCTGATGGTTTATATACTGGACCATTGATGTTTTATCTACCCAGAAAAAAATGTAGCACTGCGGTCTATTCCCTGCCAGGCTTCTCTCTACAAATGAGGCTATCATAGGCTCCCGGAACATCACTCTGAGTTGTGAACAGACCATCTCTGTCTAGTGAACACTTTGCTACAACGGGTTTCCTGCTTGACTTTTTGGCATTGAATTGCAACACTGTCCAGAGATGGCCAATAAATGTCTCTGCCCTGGACCATCCTGTAATTAAGCCAGCACTGGAGTTCTGTGTGAACTTTGGGTGATAGGAGCACCCTCTGGGAGTAAGACCTCCTTTTCCATAGATGTTGTATCTTGAGGTGTTGCAGGGCCCTATTAAGTGTAGGTATAATTGCCAGGGTGGAAGGTTGCGGGCCTGCTACCCACGTCAGTTATCGGAGGAAAGTATGGTCCTTCTTGAAACCTCAACAAACTGCAGCAGAAAGTCTCTTTAAGGGATAGTTGCTCTGTCGCGTTTCACTATGTAATATGTTTTCTTTGTTCATAGACGATCCTCATTTTTTCACTTTATCTTGTTTTCTTGATCATTATTTACTGCTGTTTTTGTTAATTTGATCGAAGTTGGGACATATTTTTGCACACTGCCTTGTTCCTACAACCACTGAGGATGTACAATGCTTACCTTTCTTTGTTGGAATGGATCAGTGCGACCACCTTCAGTTGCATGATCACTAGTATTGTTTCAATATGATTGCCCATGCTATGCTGAATCTAAAAGTGATACTTGCATCGTAAACAGGTGATGGATCACCACCTTTTCAGCTACATGAGCCCTATTGCTTTTTTAGCGCTGTTTTTTCCCCAGAATAATTTCTGCACACAACTTAGATGCCTCTGCTATTGTTTTCTATTCTTCCATTCTGTTCCTTCCTCTTTATTCTCTTGTTCCATTCTACGTTGCTCCTTTAGTCCTCTCTTCGAGTGTTTCTAGATTATTTCCTCTCTCTGTGTGCTAGTGTATTCGCAGTAAGGACTGTGTGTATAACTGCACCAGAACTGTATTTTAGATTATGCCTGTGACTGTTATCGGCCAGTTGATAAATATTTTAAGGTTGCAGTTATCTGAAATGCCTGAGTTAGTTGTGCATTAACACCTTCGCTGTGGCGGCTATTCTGCCGCAGCGCTAAGGTGGCGGGGGGGCTGCGCGGCGCGCCCATGCTGGTGACGGAACCGCTCCGTCACCAGCCTCGGTTGAGCTGTGCTCATGACGGAGCGGTTCCGTCTTGGCCCCGCCCGCTCAATGGAACGCACCACACAGGCGCGAAATCAGCGCCACGCAGGCGCGTCGAGCGGGCCATGATGGATCCGCTCCGTCATCAGCACAGCGCTACCGCGGCTGATGACGGATCGGTTCCGTCATCAGCACGGAACGTGGTTAAAATAAAATTATAGCTTGAGCAAAACATTCACCTAGTCAAGAACCAGTTAAGACATTGGTGTTGTGTTGCCACGGGGAGAACAGTTCTATAAATACTCCATGTATATTATCTGAAATTAAATCACTTCTACTCTTATTCCATATCCAGGTGATGCAACCCTTTCCCATTTGCCTTTTGACACAACTGTTTTCTGAAGCTGTTCCTTGTCCAAGCAACTGATGATTTAGCCATGCAACAGTTAATGTTGTTGCAGTAAGGATATTGTACAGAATAACTAAATACTTATAAGGTCCCAAAGGCGAGACCTATTGGCTATGCCAATGCTTGCTTTTAATGTTGTGAGAGGCTGCAGGCAGTGTAGCAGTGCTCCAGCACCATTACAAAAAACACAGCCAGTCTTCTGAGTTGTTAAATCCATGACACCAGGAGAGCTTACCATATTTTTAAAGCACTCCTAGTTGGAGTGCTATGCTCTCCAGCTGGAGATCACAGATACCTTGTGGTGGGTTTTATGGCTGCAGCTTGAAAAATGTTAAACATTTAAATTAACCTTTATTAAATGTTTTATGACAATACCTTGTATTAAATATTGCACGTGGGAAATATTCAAATATATATTTAATTGAAATATTTGGTCATTTTTCAAGAAAGGCAATACATGTGCTCTATATATGTTGATATCCTGATCCATTCATGAAGCCAATAGGCCCACTTTTATATTTTGGTGTTCTGATCCTGAACCCTGTGTCCAAGTCCATAGGTCTGCCTTACTTAAAATTACACCCAGGCTCTGCACTTATTCCCACTGCCCATGACTCAGCCACAGGGGGCATTGGGTGCAAGGACTGGCCTGTGACCTACCCTACGCAGGGCACGTCCAAAGGCCAGTAAGACGTGGGTTCGCCTACTTACAAGGGGTTGGACACAGAGCCTGGAAGTAAGCCAGGCCTTGTGGCAACCGCGGCATGGGATTGACGTTGCGTATGGTAATAAGATATTACTTTATGTAAAAAAAAAACTTGAAATTCACTGAAAAAACCCAGAGCTTAAAGTGATATTCTAATTAGGTATAATAATACTATCTTAGTTTGCGTTTAACAACTGTTAAAGGAATGATATGGTTAGGTGTAGAATTAAGTTAAAACATACCGTTTTAAACTAACAACACCACTGAAATTCACCAGTTATAATTATCTCAAGTAATTGTTACTTGAGCCCTAAAGGTGGGGTGGATGAAGATTCGTCAAAAGGCACCAAAGTTATAAGGAACCCCAACAAATATTTTCCAATGGAAACATGGTCCTAACTATAACTACAATGTGGTGACCGCCATTTGGTAATAAATATGTATATTTATGTATATATACCCACTCCACGATACTTCCCACCCACACCATGTTGCTTCCTACCCAGCCACACCATATCGCTATTTATATATATATATATATATATATATATATATATATATATACATATATACACAAGAACTTCGCCCGATACTCCAAATGCTTCAGAAAGACGAACACGGACCCAAATAGGATTTGTGCAAGGTTCTTTATTTGATAAGTACACCCAGCACTATCGCCATGACGCGTTTCTGCCTTTTGGAGGCCTTGATCACATGACGCCATGAGGAGTGACCCACAATTTTAAAGTGATAGTGCAGTACCACGTGAAGTAGTGCAGAAAGACATAGAAGACGTATTTAGTCAATTCATTGTACCATATAAATATTGACAGGATATGCAACCCTGATCAATAACTCAATTGTGCAAATATGCAAACAGTACTGCATGACAATGTGCAAATACGCCAGTATTGATGAACATTGGTAAATTCATTCGAAATACAGAGGAATGCATATGAACATGGACTTAAAATGGGCAGTTTAAAAAATAATAAATACATTGTGCAAATAGGCCATCAGTGCTGTGTGGCATCGTGCAGATATGCCAGTATTAAATGAACAGTAATATATTCAATTTAAAATACGTCGAAATGCCACTGAACTGGGCAAGGAAGTCACATTGGCAAAATTAGTTAATCGATATTAAGTACAAAAAGTGTACATGTGATTTAGTTACAATCTTTGTGCAATCACTTTTTCGATAATACTTATGCTAAGGGTGGGAAGGCATGTTTAAAATATAGAACGTGCATGCAAGGTGATTTCATCATTGTAAATATTCACCACTCAAAGATGGCGCTGGTTATAGTCAGCTAGCCAGTAGTCCTTCCTCTACCTTACGGTGTGTTTAAAAACATGACGATGTCTGAGGGTCATTGACATCGAGAAAGGCTGAATGCCGAAACACGAGGGCGTCTGTCTTGTCTGAATAAAGCAACCTTTGAAAATATACCCCGGGAGTGCGGAGAATTCTTTGTTTGCAAACGGTGGAATTTGAGCAGAAATATATATATATATGTATATACACATATATATATATATATATATATATATACACAAGAACTTCGCCCGATACTCCAAATGCTTCAGAAAGACGAACACGGACCCAAATAGGATTTGTGCATGGTTCTTTATTTGATAAGTACACCCAGCACTATCGCCATGACGCGTTTCTGCCTTTTGGAGGCCTTGATCACATGACGCCATGAGGAGTGATCCACAATTTTAAAGTGATAGTGCAGTACCACGTGAAGTGGCGCAGAAAGACATAGAAGACGTATTTAGTCAATTCATTGTACCATATAAATATTGACAGGATATGCAACCCTGATCAATAACTCAATTGTGCAAATATGCAAACAGTACTGCATGAAAATGTGCAAATACGCCAGTATTGATGAACATTGGTAAATTCATTCAAAATACAGAGGAATGCATATGAACATGGACTTAAAATGGGCAGTTTAAAAAATAATAAATACATTGTGCAAATAGGCCATCAGTGCTGTGTGGCATCGTGCAGATATGCCAGTATTAAATGAACAGTAATATATTCAATTTAAAATACGTCGAAATGCCACTGAACTGGGCAAGGAAGTCACATCTATTCATTTCTTATTATCCTCCCATTATACACTAATGGATGCATAAATGCTGAAAATGACACCCTAGTGGGTGCATAAATACTACATTTCAACTACTCTCTGGTATGCTTGCTAATGTTCAGTGATACAATGAATTAATAGTACAAAAGAGTCAAACAAACATTGGCGATTCAAATGGAATTTTTTTAAGTTAATTTAAAAATTGTGTTGACCACATATGGAGAAGCTGCATCAGCTATAAATCCACATATATGGCCAATCAGCGAGCAGGTACAGCTTAATAATAAATAACTTAAAAGCTGCCACGTTGCCTTAAAATGCTAAAAACTATAATAAATACTTATTACATCATAAATATCTAAAATTATGTTTGTATGCAAATTAATTGGCCACTGTTTTAAAATACCATCTGCATTTCATGTTTGCCATCAAGATGAAAACTTGTGCCCAAGTGGGCCCTGTGTCTATTCTGCATTGTGGGAATTGGATGCCAGAACCAGTCAGGTGACCAGGAACATTATAAATCTGAAAGTGCTTGTTCAAATAAACGTGCTTCCATGAAATAGTTAAAATAACTAGAATTTCATTCATGGAGGTCGAGCATAAGAAGTTGTCACAAGATGTGCATCAAGATTCTGATTTAGGATTGATCTGGTTATAGGCAGGTGAAAAAATCCTAACTCGAGTTGAGCCCATTGGGCGTCTTTGTGTCCAACACGAGGATGTACCTTGTTTCCAGTTTCCTCAACAAGGTCTCACGGTCACCACCACGCCTAAGTGGCGGAACCTTGTCCACCACAAAGTAACTAAGGTAATCCAGGCAACTGCCATGGACCTCCTTAAAATGCCTGGCTACTGGATAGGATGCATCATTGTGACTGATTGCCCTCAGGTGCTGGAGTATACGCTTGTGAACCTGCAACTTGGTACTTCCCACATATTGCAGGACACACGTACACTCCGGCATATATATGGCAAAATCAGTTTTACATGTAAGTCTCTTAGATATTCTGGTGGGCACATCATGGTAAGGAGTTCTGTAAGCTGTTCTACTCTTCCCAAGTTTACCCGCCTTACATGTTACACATCTGATGAAACCTTTGGCTGTTTGTAGCCATGTTTTAGGAGTGACAACCCATTGACTACTTTTAACAAGCATATCACTCATGGAGCATGCTTTTCGAAATGTCATTTTAGGAACCTCAGCCAGTGATTTGCCAATCACAGGGTCATTGCGGACTATGACCCAGTTTTTGTTGAAGATCTTGCACAAGGTGCGATGTTGGCGACTATAAGAAACAATCCATCTCGGAGGCTCTGCAGTTGGAAGCGGTGCTGTGTGCATATCACCTGGTCTGGGACTTTTTTTTAAGGCTGTTAATCTGGATATGGACTTAGTTTTAATTATTGCTATATCAACAGTGTAACCCCTGGCAAGGAACCTGTTCTTGCTCTCATTCTGAGCTTTGAAACAGTCGTCATCCACGCTGCAAATGCGTCTGATACGCAGCATCTCCCCATAGGGGATGCTCAGGATGATGGCTAGTGGCGTGGAACAAAGTATTGCCCGCAGTTGGCTTACGATGTAATCTGGTCTCCAACTTTCCTCCTTGAATGTATACTTCAACATCCAAAAAGTTGACTGTTTCCTTGCTAAGTTGTGCAGTGAACCTCAAATTCAAGTCATTGTTATTGATCTCTTGAATAAACATGGCAGCTGCTGCCTCAGGGCCTTTCCAGATGAGAAACAAATCATCTATATAGCGATACCAAGCTATCACATTTTCAGCTAGTACATTCGCAAACATGGTACTGAGGACTTGCTCCTCCCACAGCCCCATATGCAAACAGGCATAGCTGGGGGAAAAACCAGCCCCCACAGCCACACCTCTCATCTTTTGAAAGACCTGATTCTGAAATAGAAAGAAATTATTATTTAAACATATCGAAATCATCTCAAAAGCATTTTGTTATGGTTCAATATGCACAAAGGTTTAGTCCTCAAAAAGTGTTTAACTGCTTTGATGCCATCCAAATGGTGTATACTTGTGTATAACGCGGTGACATCCAGGGTGACTAGTGGGTAATGCCATGTTACATCGTCAACCTTCCAGAGAAAATCTCCAGTATCTTGCAAGTGCGATGGTCAATGTTTAACATGCTCCTGCAAGAAATAGTCGAAATACTGCGAGGTGTTCTCCATGATACTATGTCTTGCTGATATTATCGGCCTACCAGGAGGTTTTGTTAGATCTTTGTGTATCTTGTGAACGAGATAGATAATTGGGATTACTGGATGGTTGACTTTGAAAAATTTAACTTCATCCATACTTAGTAGACCAGCACTCTTCCATGCTAACAACTTTGTGTGGAAGTCGCTCCAAGCCAGTCTGACGGTTTTCCATTCACTCCGTCTGTAACACTGGTGATCATTCAAATGGGAGAGTGCTTCCTCAAGATACAATTTCCGGGGAGAAAGGACAAAATTTCCGCCCTTATCTGATTGACGCATAATCACATTGTCATTACCTTGTAGTTTCTTCATAAGTTGCCCATAACAGTTGTTTTTATATGTAGACCTGCGACGTGCATGCAATGTCGACATGTGAAGCTTTTTCAACTGGTTGGTCACAAGTTCATTATACACATCAATATTGTCATGCAACATGATTGGATTAAAGGTTGATCTTGGCTTAAAATGGGTCTGTCCAGCCATAACCAAACTGGGAAAGCTATCAGTACTTGAAAACTCTATATCTGTATTTTCCTCACGTAAATCATGAAGATTGCGCATCAAGTCATAGTCGTTGACAGTTATAATTGGCAGATTGAGGATTCCTACCGCTGCCACTGCTTGTTTATTGTTGGTTCCTTCTTTTGTAATGCGTGAAACTTGCGCAGTTTGAGTTTGCGGGTGTATTTGTAAGGTCGATGCGTGTTTGCACATAGTTAAAATCATTGACTGGACAGTAGGATAGTCCCAATGCTAAGATCTTTAATTCCGTGGCTCTTAACTGCATGTCGGTGAGGTTAATTATTGATAAAGAGTCATTGGTGGTTGAGCTCATTTGCGGTTCCATTTCTTCTGTGGTTTTTTGTTGTTTTGTTTGTCCCCCACTGCTTACATTTGCGGCGTTTTCTTCAATCACGGCTCTTGAGGTTTGCCCTTTGTTGTGCTTTTGGTTTGGTGCCCGGTGCCTCCTGTCCTGGCGCAGGCAATCCACTTCCTGTGCCAGTGAAAGTTTTGTAAACCCCAACCTGCTCGTTTTCTGATTCACTGCCTGCCACCGAGCTTAGATCAGACATTGATGTAGATGATTGAGCAGTATCACCAATGTTTGTAGGATCTGACAATGTTTGTGCAGGTTTTTTGGCTTTCTTGAGGGAATCAAATTTCTTGGCAAAGGTAAAGACTTGCCCATTCTGGTAATCCAGTTCATCTCTCTGAAATTTGAAAGGTTTTCGCTTTTTGATTATATCCTCCTCCTTTGATAAACGGGTAAGCATTTCCTCCCGATACTTTTTCTCCATATCAGATGCACCCAATTTACTAATTTTATTATTCAGTTAATCTATTTTGGTTTGCAAAGTGAAAGGGTCACTCTGCATATTTCACCAAAATTCTCACTAGCTTGCAGCATGACTTTAAATTACATAGTGCAAACATCAGCCCATACCCAAGACCGCTCACAACAACTTCCCAAATAACAGACACCACACAATGTTTTTGTTGGAGAAAGTTGTTGCAGCTTTATTTGCATAAACATTATGCCAACATGTTGGGTTATCTTACCGGCGATCCAGGGTCAGGCCGCCTCTCACCACCTGCCCACCTGATGAGCCATAAACCCCCTGTGGTGTTCACAGTGGGGTGTTGTCAATTTGGGGGTAGGGCTAGCCCCTCCCACCGGCGGACCTCCAGTCCACCCCTTACTCACGCCCCTCCCCCCTAGGGAGGGGCGGAGCGTTGCAGGCAACCCCCGGTTGCTCAGGTCCACAACCGCCCGATGGACTAACTGGGCGCCGTCACTCCTCCAGGATCCCACCGGGGATCTCGCTGGGAATAATTGGCTCTCGCACCCTTCCGGTGCTCCTGTAGAGGGTACCCTTCTGTACCTTCCAGCGTTGGATCGCCCTGTAACTCCGCCTGCAACACAAAACAAAATTGTATTAAATAAGTCCCCCCCCTGCTGTCCGCCAGCCGGGTTAGCGGTAGGGAGGGAAAACAGCGTACGGGCAGCAACGACCGTCTGGTCAAAGGGGAGAGGTTCCGGTCCGCGTGGCCGATCGAGGGGCAAAGAGGGCGCCAGGCCAGCGACCCCAGGCCATATAGTCGCGGACAGCCCCTCCCCCGCCGGAAGTACGTCACTGGGGACCCCTGGTCCCCACACTAGACCGCTCGAAGGGGTCTGGGCCATCCTGTGGCACTAAGGGTGGCCACCCTCTTAGGTGGCCCCCTTCGGTGGCCCGGGGCAGCCTGGCATTCTGCCCACTCGGCTAACATGTTGGAGTCCGGGTTTTCCGGAATGGGTGCCAACATGATGCGCTACCCACCTGGTATGCGCCCCACCGCCAAATAGCTGGGAAGTGAACGATGCTCCCACCATTTCGATTGTTCTGCACACATCGTTTTTTCCAGTTTTTTAAAAAGTTCTTTCAGATTAGAACTTCCAGTTTTAGATGTACCGGGATGCACACTCGGAGATGACTCGATGACCGGTGAGTCGTCAAACATTTAACATGCCGCCTCCTCACGGCTCCTCACAACGCTGGCGGTCATTGTGCAATGTAATAGGTGTAAAGTTAAATGTTGAAACAAACAGCCGGCAAATGCCGCTATCTGCACAGCATGCACACTCCTTCACCGGACTTGTACGCCAATGCTCCTACCTTCACAGATTTCCAGACGATGCTCGGTTCCTTGAATGCGAGCGCAATCACCTTTGGCTGTCGGTAGAAAGATATCAGGCTGTCCGGGGGCTACTGCGACTGAACCGTACAGGAACGAAAATCACTTCCGGGTTAACAGAAGACAGCTTCCTGCCACTCGGCCCTAAGTCAAAGGAGGCTCCTTGGAACACTGAAAAAGCAAATCAGTGGTATTGACGCACAACAACTTCGCCCGACACTCCAAATGCTTTGGAAAGACAAACACGGACGACAATTTGATATGCTGTGAAATATCAGCAGTCATATAAACAAACGAAACTCCAAAAGGAATTTACAACAGCTTTAGCAGGAGGCAGGAATTGATAAAGCTGGAATGTTCACTGAGCTCAAATTGAAATACTGTTAGAAAGCGTCCTGCTATTCCCATTAGAATCTAATCACAAAGGCAACACAAAAGTGATGAAGTATAAACAAAAACACTGACACTGAACTACCTTGTGTGTGGATGCGGTCCTTGTGAGAGAGCAAAATGCAGTCACTCAAAGCAAAGTTATACAGTGGCTGAAGTGGGCTGGCCACTGCCCCAAGATGTGTGCTGTAGTGGGACCCAACAGCAGATTAAAGAATGTAACAACTGGCTCAAAGCCCCTTTGAATAAGTATTATATATATATATATATATAAATATATATGTGTATATATATGTGTATATATATATATATATATATCCAAGAAAACACCTCCGAACTGGGGAGCTCCGACCCTGCAGGACGGCCTCTTCACACCGGGCATGGAGAGACCCCGCAATTCCGCAGAACGAAGCACCACACTAGAAGCCCACTTCAATGAATAAGGAACCTTTATTCAAGCTACAGCACAGCATTCCTTATTGTCCCAACTAGTTTCGGCACCTTCGGCATTGATCACAGGCAGTAATTACACCTGTAGTGTCTGTGCCTACACATTTATAACGTTCCTGGTCACCTGACTGGTTCTGGCATCCAATTCCCACAATGCATCAATTCATACGGGTAAATGATGGAAAATGCCTCGTAGCAGCTGTCACTCGGGTACACTGTTCAGCACCCTTGTGCATTTGTGATAGTGAAAGAATAAAAATCACAGTGAAAATCAGGCAGGGTTCCTTGTAGAAGCACAGTGCTTAAATACCCAGCTTGCTCGAATTTCATGCTTCTGTCCATTGAACGATTAGAAGGGGAATCATCCCCAACCAAACCTCTTCCAGCACTACCGTCATTTTTACCAATTGTTTTTTCCTTCGTAGGTCTGGCGACAGCGTGTGGGTCATGCTCCCTCATTAAACATCCAAGAAAACACCTCCGCCTGGGGAGCCCCCGACCCTGCAGGGCGGCCTCTTCACACCGGGCACAGAGAGACCCGGCAATTCCGCACAACGAAGCACCACACTAGAGGCCCACTTCAATGAACAAGGAGCGTTTATTCGAGCTACAGCGCAGCATTCCTTATTGTCCCAACTAGTTTCGGCACCTTCGGCCTTGATCACAGGCAGGAATTACACCGGTAGTGTCTGTACCTACACATTTATAACGTTCCTGGTCACCTGACTGGTTCTGGCATCCAATTCCCACAATGCATCAATTCATATGGGTAAATGATGGAAAATGCCCCGTAACAGCTGTCAGCTGGGTACACTGTTCAGCACCCTTCTGCATTCGTGATGGTGAAAGAATAAAAATCACAGTGAAAATCAGGCAGGGTTCCTTGTAGTAGCACAGTGCTGAAATAACCAACTTGCTCAAATTTCATGCTTCTGTCCGTTGAACGATTGGAAGAGGAATCATCCCCGACCAAATCCCTTCCAGCGCTGCCGTGATTTTCACCAATTGGTTTTTCCTTTGTAGGTCTGGCGACAGCGTGTGGGTCATGCTCCCTCATTAAACATCCAAGAAAACCCCTCCGACTGGGGAGGCCCCGACCCTGCAGGGCGGCCTCTTCACACCGGGGACGGAGAGACCCGCCAATTCCGCACAACAAAGCACCAGACTAGAGGCCCACTTAAATGAACAAGGAGCCTTTATTCGGGAAGTATGACATTACAACGCATGCTTTTACCACGCATGCCTTTACAACGCAGTTTTTAAAAGGCATGCCATTACAACGCATCGCGCTTTGGGGTGCTGGATAGTGAATAGTTTAATTTACTATTCCAACTCCAGTCCCCGTGGATAGTAGGGAAGGTGTTGGATAGTAAATTAAATCTATTCCCTATCCTAGAGCGCCCCCCAGCGCAATGCTTTGTAATGGTTTGCGTTGTAAAAGTTGCGATGTAAAAGCACTGCGTGGTAAAAGTTGCGTTGTAAAGGATGTTTCCCCTTTATTCGAGCTACAGCACAGCATTCCTTATTGTCCCAACTGGTTTCGGCACCTTCGGCCTTGATCACGAGCAGGAATTACACCGGTAGTGTCTGCGCCTTCAGATTTATAACGTTCCTGGTCACCTGACTGGTTCTGGCATCCAATTCCCACAATGCATCAATTCACATGGGTAAATGATGGAAAATGCCCCTTAACAGCTGTCAGCCGGGTACAGTGTTCAGCACCCTTGTGCATTTGTGATGGTGAAAGAATAAAAATCACAGTGAAAATCAGGCAGGGTTCCTTGTAGAAGCACAGTGCTGAAATAATCAGCTTGCTCGAATTTCATGCTGCTGTCCGTGAACGATTGGAAGAGGAATCATCCCCAACCAAATTCATTCCAGCGCTGCCATCATTTTTAGGTCTCGTGACCTATCAATGCGCATGCGCATTGAGAGAAGCGAGACTATAGGGCTTTAAACAAAGTTTACCTAACTGCGGCGATTTGGTGCTGTGCCCGTGGCTTTTAGGTCAATGCGCAAGCGCATTGACCTAAAATGCGAGTGCACATCACCAAATCGCCGTCTGTTCCCTCAGCCGCACTCCTCCCACACCTTTGAAGTGAAGCTTAGCTTCACTTCAAAGGCCCCGGCTGCTTCACACCCTCATGCTGCTCTCCCCGCTCCGCCCCCTCCCCTGCCCGCCGTGTGCATTTCTCCTCCCCCCCCCTCCCCACAGCAATGCCCTCCGTCTTGTTTCCTTTCTTGTTTTTCTTTCAGGTGAGATATCTTTTCCATCATTTGCGATAATACAGTTCTCATATGCATTTTTTAATTATTAGCAGCATATACACAGGCGCCCCTTCGGCGCTTTTGCTCTCAACCCTACTATCCTGTCAGCCGCATCTCTATAAGTTACTCGAAGCATGGCCTGACATGTGCACAGCTTATTCCGGCACCACCATCCTGCCAGACGCTTCTGCTTTGTTCGCCCACCGCATGGCCCTATTTGTGCACATTTTACTTTCGTGCATACCCTTACCCGCAGCCTCTCCTTCCCCACTTCTGCCTTTTCGGGTCTCGCGCTCACCGCAGACCCCTTCACATGGCTCACTCCCACCTTTTTTTCAGGTTACCATGCCATTCCCCACCTATCCCCCAGTCATTTCCGGGTAGGACGCGTGCACCCAGTGGACTCTCGGCCTTGGCCCGCTTATTCTGCCAGCCACTTCTGCTTTGGTCGCCCACCGCATGGCCCCATTTGTGCACATTCACTTTCGTGCACACCCTTACCCGCAGCCTCTCCTTCCAGACTTCTGCCTTTTCGGGTCTCACACTCACCGCAGACCCCTTCACATGGCTCACACCCACATTTTTTTCAGGTTACCATGCCAGGTTACCTCACTCACCCTCAACCCCTCACCCTCACTCACCCTCAACCCCTCACCCTCACCCTCACTCACCCTCACTCACCCTCAACCCCTCACCCTCACTCACCCTCACCCTCACCCTCACTCACCCTCAACCCCTCACCCTCACTCACCCTCAACCCCTCACCCTCACTCACCCTCACTCACCCTCACTCACCCTCACCCTCACTCACCCTCAACCCCTCACCCTCACTCACCCTCACCCTCACCCTCACTCACCCTCACCCTCACTCACCCTCACCCTCATTCACCCTCACCCTCACTCACCCTCACCCTCACTCACCCTCACCCTCACTCACCCTCAACCCCTCACCCTCACTCACCCTCACCCTCACTCACCCTCACCCTTACTCACCCTCAACCCCTCACCCTCACTCACCCTCAACCCCTCACCCTCACTCACCCTCAACCCCTCACCCTCAACCCCTCACTCACCCTCACTCTCACTCACCCTCACTCACCCTCAACCCCTCACCCTCACTCACCCTCACCCTCACTCACCCTCACCCTCACTCACCCTCAACCCCTCACCCTCACCCTCACTCACCCTCACCCTCACTCACCCTCAACCCCTCACCCTCACCCTCCCTCAACCCCTCACCCTCACTCACCCTCAACCCCTCACCCTCACTCACCCTCACCCTCACCCTCACTCACCCTCACTCACCCTCACTCACCCTCACCCTCACTCACCCTCACCCTCACTCACCCTCACTCACCCTCACCCTCACTCACCCTCACTCACCCTCACCCTCACCCCCTCACCCTCACTCACCCTCAACCCCTCACCCTCACCCTCACTCACCCTCAACCCCTCACCCTCACTCACCCTCAACCCCTCACCCTCACCCTCACTTGTAGTGTAGCTCCTATTTTCCCAATAGGCTCTGCGCATTGGAATAGTACCTACAGCAGTAAAGGCCTAGGCCAGACGTTAACTAGGTCTACTACTGTCGATACTAGACTTAATTTTTGGGTTTGCCAGCTAAGCTCAGAGTTCGCTAGAAACTTTCTCGAATGTTCAAGGAAGGATTAACTCCCCTGATTAGACAAGAAGGGATTTAGTTTCTGACAACCATAGAACATGACAACTTTGCTCTCCCCTAATCAAGAGTCAATCTCAAGAGTCGTGTGAGCACAAGGCAATTATTTTACTCAGTCAGTACGTGCATTCTTAGTCTCATCAGAATGTAGAGAAAAGGAAGAGACGGGCGTGTTCAATAAAAGATGTTATTTATTGATCAGTCTCTTTTCTCGTACAAGAGAAATGGATCGATATTATTGCGATACTTATAGTTAAGTAAAGTGCATACATTAGAAGCAATAGTATAAAATAATACTGTAAAAACATTGATATGGTTTCTGAGCCATATGATGTTTAAAATGATTAAAATATATTTACATACACATATACATTTGACTAAACGTACTCAACTGGTGTTTCTAAATACGCCTACCCCGTGTACCTGACCTAAGTCTAATACGTGGGCGGGAATAGAAAGTTACAGTTTAAGTTAAGTTTGTTTTTGCCAAGTGAATAACTAAAGAATTCTCTAGGAGGGGTTATTCAGTTCTGTACCTGGAATTTAGGATGAATGAGGAATGGTATCTCTTTCTCTGCTCTCGATATTCCAGGCTGCCTGCGAGGGCTGCCCAGAAGCGCCGGTGCTGGGTCTCTCGGCTTGAGATAGCAGCGCGTCTCTCAGCGCGTCAGGAAGGCGGGGCTGCTGCCTGCCGGGTCTGCTTCGGCTCTCTGCTTCGGCAAGTATGGCTGCTCCGTCTTGTCACCACGCGTGTGTTTTGCATAGGGCAAGGTCGGCAATATTTATACCTTAAAGGTGCCGGGATTGACGTAAGGATGGACATAGGTACGTCAATAAAGATGTCATACGACTTGCTCGTTAGCACATTCTTTACTAAAGTTCTCTGTGAAATCAAAACAATGGCCGCACGGATTATCCAGGTTGTCATAGGTTTGATTTGTTATGAGAACGTCGTATGCCTTATCAGGGGCTGGAGGAATATCGCTTGTCTAATTAGATCTCAAGCGTTATGACCTAATCAGATAACACGTTCCTGTGCCGTAGTGTGACTGCGTCAGATAACGGTATCTGCATCATGGGGGATTTCTTGCCTCATGGGCTGACTGTTAGTTAACTAGCTAGTAAGTTTAACCAGAATAGGGTCAGGAATAGGGGGATCGATTCAGAACCTATAGAAATACACGACACCCACTCCACGCTAACTATGGTCATATCTACTAATCTATGCATAGTATAACATAGTACAACATACTATAGAGTATAGTGTATACCTTACCACCCCAAAATACATAAATGCATTTTGAAATTTTCAAATATACTGGAAAATTGCAGTCATATATATTGTATGCACTTAAGCTATGAATTAAATGCAAAAGTAAACACGCATTGTTATGCATTATTGCTTGTTGGTATATGAGAAATACACATGAAATGGCTCTTAATATGGCTATACAGAAAAAAAGTCGAAACCATTTCATCACATAAAATATATTGTGAACATACCAGTGGGCAGCTAAAGTCTATATAAAGTCTATAAAGTATCTAAAAAAATAGAAATCTTAGTTCTCTAGGAATAGTTTCTTACTTTAAGCAGAAGATCAGTGTCCCGGGAAAAAATATATAGAAAAATATTTTAGGGGCTTGCTGAAAAAAGTTGCTGTCCGTGAACTGGATTGTAATTGTTCATGTGACTTTATTTTTAAAGTTGAAGGCCGAATTCAGGGAACGCCGTGTGCGAGTTTACTCAAAAGTCTCTATTTCTGTTCCGGAGAGAACATCATATCATTCAGGCTTTCGAAAAAACTGTCAACAGCTTCATGGGAAAGTTCCTCTAAGTCGGAAATAGGGGTAACCATGCATTCGTGCGCATGATTGTCTCCATTGACATTCTGATTTGCATTGCTGACAGAAGGTCGTACCTGTTCGATGCTGCTTTCATCTTGAACTTCACTACTCTTCAATCGCAGTGGTGAAGATTCCAGGAATGCCGTCATCAGAATTGGCAGCCTTTGAGGGCAGCACAGTGCGTGAACCTTGGTAGGAACCAACAGTGTATCTGCATCCACCGGCGCATCCGATTGTAGCGTCAGACAGGTGTCTAACACGCATTCTTCTCCGCATAGCAGACACCTTAGTACAGGTAAAACACACCTTTGCCACATTGGTCGAAATGATAGAAACCAAGTCATGTTTAGGTCTCTAAGCCGGGAGAGTCCCAGGATTTTTGATATCCGGTCCCGGTATCCAATGGCTAGGATCGTATCTTCCATTGTCGTGAGATTTTTTTCTGTGACATGGGTTGCCATAACGAAAAATAAGGACCAGGAATAGGATTCCTGCAATTAGTCCTAGGATCAGGGGAAGTCCGCCAAAAATCGAATGGACGAAATCTGGAAAAATACCCAGTATGGCTTTGAATGGTGTTAATGCCATCGAAAATACTGTCTTAAATACCTTTGAGACCCCAGTGGTATCAGAAATATTTAAGATTTCGCTCAGGATTTCCGCGAAATGTACGGGGGAATTGGTTGATAATAATGTATGTATCTCTGCAGTCGTCCTTGCGACTTGTAGATCATACGTTTCTTTAGATGACGTGAGCCTTGTAGGCGTCTGAAGAAGCACTGTTTTCATTCTGCTTAAAGTGTCTATTCGAATAGAAGTAATTTTCAGACCGGGCCATGCCCTTGCCTCCCTGTCTAGAAAGGAGCTGGGGAACAAAGAACGTCCACAGCACTTGACCTTCGCCGTCGTAGTGACGAGATAAGGAGTCCCGGGCATAAGACTACAGCATCTGCGGTCTACAATAAGAATGTAACTCCCATTATAGAGTCTTTGAAAGAATGGTTCTATTTCAGTTGCAGGTGCGCCTTGCTGGTGACATGAAAGGTTGTATGAATTCCCTTCACAGGCTCCGTGCAAACTAATACCGTTACACAGAAGCGTGCCGCTTAGTGACATAGCACAATTGTTGCCACTAAGAAACACTTTCTGTCCTTTGTTACTGACACATGCATGTGAATAGGGCAGGTTCCAAGTTGTTTTAAGGTACCCCTTTCCCAATTTCTCGTACATGCCAGCCTGTATATATTTTTGGCAGTATTGAAACCTGAAGGTTGAGATTGGAATATTTATGATTCCGTGGATTATCCATTCACTGACAGGTCGTTCTGACATTGTCATTGGTAATCTTTCTAGTTTTTCAATGCTCAAGATTGTATAATCAGCACCCTTCTGCGCCATACCGATTTGTCTATCAGTAAGGTTAAAGATTTGGAATAGTGACGTTGTGTTGATTAAACGCCAAGGCACGTAGCCTGAACGCAGATTTTGTAACGTCCAGCCAAGCTGTACAATAGAACGCAATTGTGACTGACCATGTTGTAATAACAGTAAGTCTTGCGATAATATATCGATTGCTGAAGACACAATGCTGTCCAATGAAAAAATTCTGGAGGACAGAGTCATTAACCCATTGTCCACTACAGAAAGTGATTTTTCCAAATTAATACGGTCAATTTCCCGTATTCTTTCTGCTGTCTCAATTTGAGTAACCTTCCAGGCCTCATTGTATGCTGCATATACAGAGGCTGCTATGAAACGCTTATGACGCTGTTTGCGTGGTCCCAGTATGAAATCACGCAAGTCAGCACCATCAGTAAGTAAAGTTAGGTGTTGCTTAATTTCAGGCAGTGTGGAAGTTTGTAGCCATTGAAGGCATAATTTGCCCACACTGTAGGTTGTTATTATCCCTGGGTGATGTCTTTGGGGATATCTAGGGTCTGGCCTGTTCATTTTGAAACCCTGTGTTTTATTCAGGAATCTATCTTGACAGTTATTTGTATCTGTGGGCCAGATCAACCATTGTTTCCAATCAGGATGTGTTCTGTTTTGGTTAAGTATATGGTTTATGTCTATATCAGAGTTATTGCTAAACATTGTTGGCTTTGGAATAGACAGGTTATTTAAATCTTTGATTTTTGCTAGGCCAAGACAGGTGGTTTGTTGAACGGTGTCATTTAAAAATATCATTTGTTCTGGGATCATGCAGGCTCTAAACAAAGCTTCTATACCCTGTACTTGCCATTCTTTTGTACCCCAAACACTTTTCAAATCAACATTTTTGTCCCAATAATCAAATCCAAAAGTATTCATTTTTTCAAAGAAAGAATCTGAATATATCAATTTTGTGTTGGTTATCATGGTTTTCATCCCTGTCTTGTTTGACAATTTGTAATAAAATGTTTCAGCATTAGTTATGTTAAAACCTGAAAAATATGAATATTTGTCATAAACGGTTCTAGAGCTCCCTTTTGGAGGTGTAGCACAATGTTCCCATTGATTATAACTTAAAACATTTCTAGGTTGTGCAGATTTATGCACGAAATGGTTACCATAATGGTTATAGCAGTACATGCTGTCATAATTTGTAGAACCCTGCAAATAATCATGTTTTGTAAATTTAGCAGACATTACTAAGTCAGACATCATATTGTTAATACTTTCAAAGTCCCAATCATCAGCAAATGAGTTTGGTTTTGCAAAGTCACTCAAAGAGATCTTAATTTGGTGTGGATATTTCAGGATCTCGACCGGACCATAAATTTCATAGTCAGTGTTGTCCCAGGCTACCCCACCAGGTATTGGAATTGCTGTGAAGTTGGCTGAAGAAAGTTCTGAAGAAAGTTCTCGTTTCTCGACGTGTGAAGATGTGTGTGGTTTGAGGACCAAGTTGATGTTCTGACTTGCTGTGTCCATTTTAGCATATTTTCCCTCAATGAAGCGTCCCAAGGTAAATACCATGATGAGCCAAAGTATGAGGATAAATGCACCAAAACCCACCCAAAATTCAATCCATGGAGAGATCAGATATGTTTCTTTTAGTTGTTTCAAAAGTTCCTTCGCTTTGTCTTTAAAGGATTTTGATGATGGCTGTGTCTTTTGTTCGCTGAAACCGTCGGAGGAATCATCGAAGTTGATGAAGTAACCGGATGCAGTTCTGTCAATTGTTCCAATTGGTTCAGGATTTTTGTTTCTTGCATTTTCACTTGGTACTTCTGTATAGATTGGTGTGTCTCTGCTAAATGTCTTTATTTGGGTTTTCAGAGGTCTTAGTTCTATTGCATTGTTGCATAGTCCTTGTTGTTCTTCTATAGGCGTTTCGAATGTGATGAGCCTCTTTGATAGGACCTCTGTACTGGTAGCAAACCTTGGTGTTCTGCTACTTATTGGGAGTCCACTTGGCCTACCGTTGGTTATCGGCCACATGTTGTGGTTTTACCAGGTCGATGGATACAACTCGGTTCTCCTTTTTTCCAGCAAGTGGCGGTAGTACAACTGATCTTGTCCCGTTGACAGACAAGACAGGAACTGCTTTTCTGTAAGAAGGCCCAAATTCCTTCTTTACCGCGATCTTCTCCCTGACTAGATCCCCGACTTTTGGAATCCAGACAGGTCTTGCTGGGACAGGTGGTGATTCTTCAGTGGTTGTTGGCTGTTCTTTCAACTGTATGTTGCTCAGGTCTTTTCTTGTTTTGTTTAAGTCCTGCAAAATAGCCAAACGGTCTTTGACATCAAAGCTTTTTTCTGTTACCACTGAAGTCTGACTATCAAGGTCAGAGATCAACATCCTAGTTCCGAATAATAATTCGTACGGACTGAATCCCTTCAGAGAATTTCTTGGCAAGTTATTTAGACTACGTTGGACACTTATTAGATGTTTGACCCACCCAGCTCCCGAACCTAATATCCCTTCTATTATAGATTGCTTTCTGTCTTGGTTTTTTCTTTACACCATCCCATACCCTCAGGAAGGAAGTGAGAAGATTCCCGCTGGGCTGTGCTCATTTGGCCATTCTTTCCCTCCCCCAGGCTGGATTGCCTGAGAAAAAGAAAAAAAAATGGTCGAACGTAGCATGCTCTTAGCGTATATGCCATTTAGACTCGCAAATCTTGTATAATAGTCCGGACGTCAGCCGAGTGCTGTGGATCTACATTATAAGTGGGAACTAGCCTGTATATGTTAATCGCAAGCCATTCTTTTTACTGGTAATATTATCTGCCTTGATACGACGAGGTATTAAACTGCTTCTCTCCCCACTGCGATCTCTGTTGCAGTTTGGGCAGTTTTTTACAAAGATGGTGTAGTGCAGGCTCATGCCTGGCCACCAGTACCGTGATTGTAATTCTTCCAGAGAATCTTTTAATTTAAGGTGTCTGAGACCCTCGCCCATGTGTGCGTCTGCGATTAACAAGTTTCTCCTGTCCATGTTTGGAATCACTCTATCCCCCACTCCAGGGATTCGAGCAAAAGGAATGGAGTTTGCATCTATGATGTATGTGTAATTGAGTGGATAGTTGATCGGTAACGCCGAGCAGTCGCCTTTTGATGACGTTTTTACTGCCAGCAATGTTTCGCCGTCAATGTATTTTAATGTACGCTTTTTCCGATCTACGGGAGCCGGTTTACTGGCTGCCGCTGCGGCTGTTTCAGCCAATGAATTCCCTACAACGTGAACGCCATCACGCTGGTGACTCAGTGAGTGTGTCACGTGAGTCTTTGGTAGTTCTTTTTTCAAAAGAGCTACCTGTTCCCAGAGCAGTCTCTGCTTTATTGGTGCATCCGTGTCATCTTTGTAATCGTTCTGAATCCAGGTCTGCAAATCCTTGTTATATGCTTTGACGCAGAAATATGAATCTGACACTATAAGTGTCGGGAATTCGCGATCCGCATTATCTAGCGCCATTTTCAAAGCTAATATTTCAGTTTGTAGTTCTGAATTAGTTTCTACTGAGTGTGATTTTGTTAATAGAGGTCTTAGTTTACCTCCGTGCCACACTTCTTTTGTAATCTCACATGTGGGATTGTATGCATGTTCTCCCCAAACGGAGGGTTGAGCATGTCCGTCTGTATAGATTACACAGGCGTAGTGTCGTAGAGGCAGAATGTCGATTGGCAGAGGATACGTTTTTTCATATTTTAGATTTTTTAATTCTTCTAGTTCTGGATCAAAGAAGTAATATACTTTGTCCGTTGTGATTGAATTTACCCATTGTAACCATTCTGGATCCAATGTTGTTGTTGGTAAATTACACGGTGTTGTTAATGCCTCAAAGGCTGATTCTGCTGTTCTGACTGTGATATGTCTACCGTCAGCTATGTCTTTTTCTCTAGCTATTGCGGTTTGAACTGCTTGAACAATTTTTCCTTTGTTGTTGAATCTCTGTTCAGCTTTTGTGTACAAATGTGATTTGAATGCAATTGGTACCTTATCTCCTTCATTAGAAGTCAGGTATGTGAATCCGCATCTCCCTGGGATGACTCGGATCACAAGGTTGCGTGTATTATCACGGGTTTCTAATTTTGTTTTAATTAGCATGTCTGTTTGTAAGGATCTCAAAATTTCTGTGTGTGCTTGAGTCCAACTGGATTTTTTAAAGTCTGGTTTAATTAGATCATAAAGGGGTTTGACCCTTTCTGCGTAATTTGCAATATATGTTCTTCCGAAATTTAGGAAGCCTAGAATTGACTGTAGGTTTTTTAGTGTTTTAGGAGCTTGGATTACGGCACATTTCTCTAGGAAATTGTCTGCCAGGCTTTTGCCTTCACTTGATAACTCATATCCTAAGAATAGGACCGTCAGATGGGCAATTCTGGACTTTTTGAAGTTGAATTTGTAACCCTCTGCAGCGAAACCAAGTATTATGGTGTTCACTCTTTTCAAGTGAGTCTCCAAGTCATCATCTGTTAAGTAAATGTCATCGACATAAGATAATGCTTCATCATCATATAGTTGTAGTAATTCTGTTACTCTCGCTGAGAATACCCCCGGGCTGTTCTTGTACCCCTGGGCTAACCGACAGAATTGTTTTTGAGTGCCATTTACTGAGAATGCAGTTAAATATCTGCTCTCTGGTGCTATGTTTTGACAAAAGAATCCGTTGGAGATGTCCAAGGTTGTTTTGTATTTTTTGCGCACTATGTTATTCATTAGTGCAGCACTGTGTGAGTTTTGCACTGCAAAAGTTTTGCAACATGTGTTAAGGTGTCGGTAATCCAAAACTAGACGGTACGAATTGTCTGGTTTGGAGACCGGAAACAAAGGATTGTTCATTTGTGAGGTGCAAGTTTCAATCACCCCCTGGTATTCTAGCTGATCTAGTATTTCATTTACTTGTTTTTTAGCTTCTTGCTTAATTGGGTACTGCCTTTGTGCAGTTGGTTGTGATTTTAACTGGATTTTGTGAGGAGGAGAATCCTCATCCCATCCTACATGATTTTTATATAAAGCAGGTGCTAAGGCCACTGCCCACTTTCTAGCAAGTGTGTATTTTTTATGAATCGGTATTTGATTCGAGAAGGCAGGCATAATTACTTCTTCGCCATGAGGGCACTCCCTGACAAACTCTGGTGGCCAGTCTTTTTCAGCTAGAAGGATGTCATAGCCTTTGGATAGGTTATCCCAAAATAGTCCCCTTATTTTCCTAGTCTTATCTCCCTCTATACGTAATGTTATCTCGTATATTTTGTGGGGCTTGCTAACTCTGGTATCTGCAGTTTCCACTTGAAGGTATTCATTCGTGTCCACTGTCTCCAGATGATCCATAAGGACTTTGCGAGCTATGCTCACCTCTGCTGCGCTGTCTAGCATTGTCTGAGCCCATTCTCCGTTTTTCAGTTGTGTCCTCAGTATTCTCGGCATTGTTAACTACCTTGATACTGGCTACCTTCTTTTTTGGAAATTGTGATTTCTTTTTCAGTTGAGCAGGTTCCTTGTCTTTGGACTTGGCGTGCTCTTCTGATCGTCCTCTTCTTTCCGATTTCTGCGAGGAATTCTGAAAAGATTGAGAGGGACGTGTATCAATGTCTTGATATCTATCAGGTTTTTTAATATTATCCCTATTTCTAAGGTTATATCTATTCCCAGAGGGTTCACTCTGAGGTGACCTTTGTCTCGGGTTTGGAGATTTCTCTCTTCGCCTAGGAGACCTTCCTCTGGACTGGAATTTCTTTTCTTTTGGATTGGATTGTTTGTTTCCATCCCAGTTCTTTTTTGGTGAATTATTATTATTATTAAAAAACATTTTTTCTGGACTTGTAGTCAGTTGCGGTTTTACTGGTATTCCACCTAGACTATCTCTGCCTAGTTCTTCATAGGATTTTTCTATGATTCTGGCAATTTCAGCTGGTTGGTCTGCTATATCTGTCTCTTTTAACCTCTGGCGGATCGCCACGTTTGCTGCTTCACCCTTTATGTTGGCTAGTAATATAGCCGAGACCTGCTTGAAGTCTTTTAGTAATTTCATACCAAGAGTTAAAGCAGGTTCTGGACCATATTCATCTTGAATTTGTTTTAGCACATCTGGTATTACCGAAATGGATGGAACACCGTGCGTTTTTGTGTAGATGGAAGCAAAGACTGTACCCCAAGTGTCACAGTCCTCAATGTGTGGTGCGATTCCCATTGGGAGACATATAGTCAGAATCCTGTGTTTTTCCAGCGGGGTGGTGTCAGGAAACACCGCCTCTATTTGGGTAATTTTCTGTGCCAACCAGAATGGTATCTGTTCCCGTTTAGCTGGAACTTTACCTAGGCAGGATTGGATGTTCTGTGGTGTAATTTTATTTGTGTTCCCCTGGTGAGGGGTCAGCTGTGGAAGTTTAATCGCTGGCTGAATTGTTGAAGTCCGCATTACATACTGAACTAATTGTCTGTGAATTTTTAGTAGTTGTTTTAGCTGTATTAACAGCTCTGCTGCAGGCATTCTTTCGATGTCTGGATATGGTGTGTATCCGGCTAAGACCGGCCACGTTGCTCCTGGTCTTCCTAAAGGACCGAGCCTTGTAATGTGATTATTATGTTTTAGGGCGCCATCAAATAAGAGCAAATGCTCTTGGAATTTGAGTGGTACTTCCACCTCCCCGAAAGGAGTGTACTCATTAGGAGGTTCCTCTACTTTGTAATAGTGGAAGTACTTTGTTACAGCATTTGCTGCTGGAAAATGTATCCATGTATAGTATACCTCTGTCTGCCGATATTCGTGTGCCTCGATTACGAATATGACTGTGCCACCTCTAGGTGTCAGTCCATTTTCTATAAGTTTTAAGGTTATAGATCTTCTTTTGGCGACCGGAATGAGTATTATATCCGCGTCTGCTGCTTGCATGGTAGCATCAGCATCTGCTATTTCAGTAGCTAATCTAATTGCCTCTCTTTCTCCATCACTGTCTCCCATTTTACTGACAGGATGGTATTATTTTTATTTGCAGATCAGGTTTCTTATGGAAACAGAGATTAGATGCACAATATTCTGGAACTGTTTTATCCTTCAACGTTGACTAGACCAAAAACCATACATAGGAGTTCCCTCCTGCGAGGTTTTGGAGGATATAATAACCTTTCGCCCACTCCAGACGTCTTTGGAGTATTTGGAAAAAGGGGTCTGAGTGAGAAAGCACGACTGAGTTACTCTAAATGTCTTACGTTAGTTTTATCGCCCTTTCCAAACGCGTTGGGCGCCATGTAGTGTAGCTCCTATTTTCCCAATAGGCTCTGCGCATTGGAATAGTACCTACAGCAGTAAAGGCCTAGGCCAGACGTTAACTAGGTCTACTACTGTCGATACTAGACTTAATTTTTGGGTTTGCCAGCTAAGCTCAGAGTTTGCTAGAAACTTTCTCGAATGTTCAAGGAAGGATTAACTCCCCTGATTAGACAAGAAGGGATTTAGTTTCTGACAACCATAGAACATGACAACTTTGCTCTCCCCTAATCAAGAGTCAATCTCAAGAGTCGTGTGAGCACAAGGCAATTATTTTACTCAGTCAGTACGTGCATTCTTAGTCTCATCAGAATGTAGAGAAAAGGAAGAGACGGGCGTGTTCAATAAAAGATGTTATTTATTGATCAGTCTCTTTTCTCGTACAAGAGAAATGGATCGATATTATTGCGATACTTATAGTTAAGTAAAGTGCATACATTAGAAGCAATAGTATAAAATAATACTGTAAAAACATTGATATGGTTTCTGAGCCATATGATGTTTAAAATGATTAAAATATATTTACATACACATATACATTTGACTAAACGTACTCAACTGGTGTTTCTAAATACGCCTACCCCGTGTACCTGACCTAAGTCTAATACGTGGGCGGGAATAGAAAGTTACAGTTTAAGTTAAGTTTGTTTTTGCCAAGTGAATAACTAAAGAATTCTCTAGGAGGGGTTATTCAGTTCTGTACCTGGAATTTAGGATGAATGAGGAATGGTATCTCTTTCTCTGCTCTCGATATTCCAGGCTGCCTGCGAGGGCTGCCCAGAAGCGCCGGTGCTGGGTCTCTCGGCTTGAGATAGCAGCGCGTCTCTCAGCGCGTCAGGAAGGCGGGGCTGCTGCCTGCGGGGTCTGCTTCGGCTCTCTGCTTCGGCAAGTATGGCTGCTCCGTCTTGTCACCACGCGTGTGTTTTGCATAGGGCAAGGTCGGCAATATTTATACCTTAAAGGTGCCGGGATTGACGTAAGGATGGACATAGGTACGTCAATAAAGATGTCATACGACTTGCTCGTTAGCACATTCTTTACTAAAGTTCGGGCATGGAGAGACCCCGCAATTCCGCAGAACGAAGCACCACACTAGAAGCCCACTTCAATGAATAAGGCACCTTTATTCAAGCTACAGCACAGCATTCCTTATTGTCCCAACTAGTTTCGGCACCTTCGGCATTGATCACAGGCAGTAATTACACCTGTAGTGTCTGTGCCTACGCATTTATAACGTTCCTGGTCACCTGACTGGTTCTGGCATCCAATTCCCACAATGCATCAATTCATACGGGTAAATGATGGAAAATGCCTCGTAGCAGCTGTCACTCGGGTACACTGTTCAGCACCCTTGTGCATTTGTGATAGTGAAAGAATAAAAATCACAGTGAAAATCAGGCAGGGTTCCTTGTAGAAGCACAGTGCTTAAATACCCAGCTTGCTCGAATTTCATGCTTCTGTCCATTGAACGATTAGAAGGGGAATCATCCCCAACCAAACCTCTTCCAGCACTACCGTCATTTTTACCAATTGTTTTTTCCTTCGTAGGTCTGGCGACAGCGTGTGGGTCATGCTCCCTCATTAAACATCCAAGAAAACACCTCCGCCTGGGGAGCCCCCGACCCTGCAGGGCGGCCTCTTCACACCGGGCACAGAGAGACCCGGCAATTCCGCACAACGAAGCACCACACTAGAGGCCCACTTCAATGAACAAGGAGCGTTTATTCGAGCTACAGCGCAGCATTCCTTATTGTCCCAACTAGTTTCGGCACCTTCGGCCTTGATCACAGGCAGGAATTACACCGGTAGTGTCTGTACCTACACATTTATAACGTTCCTGGTCACCTGACTGGTTCTGGCATCCAATTCCCACAATGCCGGCCTTGATCACAGGCAGGAATTACACCGGTAGTGTCTGTACCTACACATTTATAACGTTCCTGGTCACCTGACTGGTTCTGGCATCCAATTCCCACAATGCATCAATTCATATGGGTAAATGATGGAAAATGCCCCGTAACAGCTGTCAGCTGGGTACACTGTTCAGCACCCTTCTGCATTCGTGATGGTGAAAGAATAAAAATCACAGTGAAAATCAGGCAGGGTTCCTTGTAGTAGCATAGTGCTGAAATAACCAACTTGCTCAAATTTCATGCTTCTGTCCGTTGAACGATTGGAAGAGGAATCATCCCCGACCAAATCCCTTCCAGCGCTGCCGTGATTTTCACCAATTGGTTTTTCCTTTGTAGGTCTGGCGACAGCGTGTGGGTCATGCTCCCTCATTAAACATCCAAGAAAACCCCTCCGACTGGGGAGGCCCCGACCCTGCAGGGCGGCCTCTTCACACCGGGGACGGAGAGACCCGCCAATTCCGCACAACAAAGCACCAGACTAGAGGCCCACTTAAATGAACAAGGAGCCTTTATTCGGGAAGTATGACATTACAACGCATGCTTTTACCACGCATGCCTTTACAACGCAGTTTTTAAAAGGCATGCCATTACAACGCATCGCGCTTTGGGGTGCTGGATAGTGAATAGTTTAATTTACTATTCCAACTCCAGTCCCCGTGGATAGTAGGGAAGGTGTTGGATAGTAAATTAAATCTATTCCCTATCCTAGAGCGCCCCCCAGCGCAATGCTTTGTAATGGTTTGCGTTGTAAAAGTTGCGATGTAAAAGCACTGCGTGGTAAAAGTTGCGTTGTAAAGGATGTTTCCCCTTTATTCGAGCTACAGCACAGCATTCCTTATTGTCCCAACTGGTTTCGGCACCTTCGGCCTTGATCACGAGCAGGAATTACACCGGTAGTGTCTGCGCCTTCAGATTTATAACGTTCCTGGTCACCTGACTGGTTCTGGCATCCAATTTCCACAATGCATCAATTCACATGGGTAAATGATGGAAAATGCCCCTTAACAGCTGTCAGCCGGGTACAGTGTTCAGCACCCTTGTGCATTTGTGATGGTGAAAGAATAAAAATCACAGTGAAAATCAGGCAGGGTTCCTTGTAGAAGCACAGTGCTGAAATAATCAGCTTGCTCGAATTTCATGCTGCTGTCCGTGAACGATTGGAAGAGGAATCATCCCCAACCAAATTCATTCCAGCGCTGCCATCATTTTTAGGTCTCGTGACCTATCAATGCGCATGCGCATTGAGAGAAGCGAGACTATAGGGCTTTAAACAAAGTTTACCTAACTGCGGCGATTTGGTGCTGTGCCCGTGGCTTTTAGGTCAATGCGCAAGCGCATTGACCTAAAATGCGAGTGCACATCACCAAATCGCCGTCTGTTCCCTCAGCCGCACTCCTCCCACACCTTTGAAGTGAAGCTTAGCTTCACTTCAAAGGCCCCGGCTGCTTCACACCCTCATGCTGCTCTCCCCGCTCCGCCCCCTCCCCTGCCCGCCGTGTGCATTTCTCCTCCCCCCCCCTCCCCACAGCAATGCCCTCCGTCTTGTTTCCTTTCTTGTTTTTCTTTCAGGTGAGATATCTTTTCCATCATTTGCGATAATACAGTTCTCATATGCATTTTTTAATTATTAGCAGCATATACACAGGCGCCCCTTCGGCGCTTTTGCTCTCAACCCTACTATCCTGTCAGCCGCATCTCTATAAGTTACTCGAAGCATGGCCTGACATGTGCACAGCTTATTCCGGCACCACCATCCTGCCAGACGCTTCTGCTTTGTTCGCCCACCGCATGGCCCTATTTGTGCACATTTTACTTTCGTGCATACCCTTACCCGCAGCCTCTCCTTCCCCACTTCTGCCTTTTCGGGTCTCGCGCTCACCGCAGACCCCTTCACATGGCTCACTCCCCCCTTTTTTTGAGGTTACCATGCCATTCCCCACCTATCCCCCAGTCATTTCCGGGTAGGACGCGTGCACCCAGTGGACTCTCGGCCTTGGCCCGCTTATTCTGCCAGCCACTTCTGCTTTGGTCGCCCACCGCATGGCCCCATTTGTGCACATTCACTTTCGTGCACACCCTTACCCGCAGCCTCTCCTTCCAGACTTCTGCCTTTTCGGGTCTCACACTCACCGCAGACCCCTTCACATGGCTCACACCCACATTTTTTTCAGGTTACCATGCCAGGTTACCTCACTCACCCTCAACCCCTCACCCTCACTCACCCTCAACCCCTCACCCTCACCCTCACTCACCCTCACTCACCCTCAACCCCTCACCCTCAACCCCTCACCCTCACTCACCCTCACCCTCACCCTCACCCTCACTCACCCTCAACCCCTCACCCTCACTCACCCTCAACCCCTCACCCTCACTCACCCTCACTCACCCTCACCCTCACTCACCCTCAACCCCTCACCCTCACTCACCCTCACCCTCACTCACCCTCACCCTCACTCACCCTCACCCTCATTCACCCTCACCCTCACTCACCCTCACCCTCACTCACCCTCACCCTCACTCACCCTCAACCCCTCACCCTCACTCACCCTCACCCTCACTCACCCTCAACCCCTCACCCTCACTCACCCTCAACCCCTCACCCTCACTCACCCTCAACCCCTCACCCTCAACCCCTCACTCACCCTCACTCTCACTCACCCTCACTCACCCTCAACCCCTCACCCTCACTCACCCTCACCCTCACTCACCCTCACCCTCACTCACCCTCAACCCCTCACCCTCACCCTCACTCACCCTCACCCTCACTCACCCTCAACCCCTCACCCTCACCCTCCCTCAACCCCTCACCCTCACTCACCCTCAACCCCTCACCCTCACTCACCCTCACCCTCACCCTCACTCACCCTCACTCACCCTCACTCACCCTCACTCACCCTCACCCTCACTCACCCTCACCCTCACTCACCCTCACTCACCCTCACCCTCACTCACCCTCACTCACCCTCACCCTCACCCCCTCACCCTCACTCACCCTCAACCCCTCACCCTCACCCTCACTCACCCTCAACCCCTCACCCTCACTCACCCTCAACCCCTCACCCTCACTCACCCTCACCCTCACTCACCCTCACCCTCACTCACCCTCAACCCCTCACCCTCACTCACCCTCACCCTCACTCACCCTCAACCCCTCACCCTCACCCACCCTCACCCTCACCCTCACTCACCCTCAACCCCTCACCCTCACTCACCCTCAACCCCTCACCCTCACTCACCCTCAACCCCTCACCCTCACTCACCCTCAACCCCTCACCCTCACTCACCCTCAACCCCTCACCCTCACTCACCCTCACTCACCCTCACTCACCCTCACCCTCACTCACCCTCACCCTCACTCACCCTCACTCACCCTCACCCTCACTCACCCTCACCCACCCTCACCCTCACCCTCACTCACCCTCAACCCCTCACCCTCACTCACCCTCAACCCCTCACCCTCACTCACCCTCACCCACCCTCACCCTCACTCACCCTCAACCCCTCACCCTCACTCACCCTCAACCCCACACCCTCACCCTCACTCACCCTCAACCCCTCACCCTCAACCCCTCACTCACCCTCACTCTCACTCACCCTCACTCACCCTCAACCCCTCACCCTCACTCACCCTCACTCACCCTCACCCCTCACCCTCACTCACCCTCACTCACCCTCAACCCCTCACCCTCACTCACCCTCAACCCCTCACCCTCACTCACCCTCAACCCTCACCATCACTCACCCTCACCCTCACTCACCCTCAACCCCTCACCCTCAACCCCTCACCCTCAACCCCTCACCCTCAACCCCTCACCCTCAACCCCTCACCCTCACTCACCCTCAACCCCTCACCCTCACTCACCCTCAACCCCTCACCCTCACTCACCCTCACTCACCCTCACCCTCACTCACCCTCAACCCCTCACCCTCACTCACCCTCACCCTCACTCACCCTCACCCTCACTCACCCTCACCCTCACTCACCCTCACTCACCCTCACCCTCACTCACCCTCACCCTCACTCACCCTCACCCTCACTCACCCTCACCCTCACTCACCCTCACCCTCACTCACCCTCAACCCCTCACCCTCACTCACCCTCACTCACCCTCAACCCCTCACCCTCACTCACCCTCAACCCCTCACCCTCACCCTCACTCACCCTCAACCCCTCACCCTCAACCCCTCACTCACCCTCACTCTCACTCACCCTCACTCACCCTCAACCCCTCACCCTCACTCACCCTCACCCTCACTCACCCTCAACCCCTCACCCTCACTCACCCTCACCCTCACTCACCCTCAACCCCTCACCCTCACTCACCCTCAACCCCTCACCCTCCCTCACCCTCACCCTCCCTCACCCTCCCTCACCCTCACTCACCCTCACTCACCCTCACCCTCACTCACCCTCACTCACCCTCAACCCCTCACCCTCACTCACCCTCACCCACCCTCACCCTCACTCGCCCCCAACCCCTCACCCTCACTCACCCTCAACCCCTCACCCTCACTCACCCTCAACCCCTCACCCTCAACTCCTCACTCACCCTCACTCTCACTCACCCTCACTCACCCTCAACCCCTCACCCTCACCCTCACTCACCCTCACCCTCACTCACCCTCACCCTCACTCACCCTCAACCCCTCACCCTCACTCACCCTCACCCTCAATCACCCTCAACCCCTCACCCTCACCCTCACTCACCCTCACCCTCACTCAACCCCTCACCCTCAACCCCTCACCCTCAACCCCTCACCCTCACCCTCACTCACCCTCACCCTCACTCACCCTCAACCCCTCACCCTCAACCCCTCACCCTCACTCACCCTCACCCTCACTCACCCTCACTCACCCTCAACCCCTCACCCTCACTCACCCTCACCTCACTCACCCTCACCCTCACTCACCCTCAACCCCTCACTCACCCTCACTCACTCACCCTCACCCACCCTCACCCACCCTCACCCTCACTCACCCTCACTCACCCTCACCCTCACTCACCCTCACCCTCACTCACCCTCACCCTCACTCACCCTCACCCTCACTCACCCTCAACCCCTCACCCTCACTCACCCCCACTCACCCTCAACCCCTCACCCTCACTCACCCTCAACCCCTCACCTCACTCACCCTCAACCCCTCACCCTCAACCCCTCACTCACCCTCACTCTCACTCACCCTCACTCACCCTCAACCCCTCACCCTCACTCACCCTCACCCTCACTCACCCTCAACCCCTCACCCTCACTCACCCTCACCCTCACTCACCCTCAACCCCTCACCCTCACTCACCCTCACCCTCACTCACCCTCAACCCCTCACCCTCACTCACCCTCAACCCCTCACCCTCACTCACCCTCACCCTCACTCACCCTCAACCCCTCACCCTCAACCCCTCACCCTCACTCACCCTCACCCTCACTCACCCTCAACCCCTCACCCTCACTCACCCTCAACTCCTCACCCTCACCCTCACTCACCCTCACAACACATATTGTGTTACAATAGGTGTCACATTTGCGAAAGATAAAACTATTGGCATTGTAAATAACAAAGCTATTAATTTCGCTATTTTCAAAACAAGCACATAAATAAAAATGTGTCCTTTACAATACCAATAGCTCAAACTTTCCTAATGCGAGACCTATTGCATTGCTGTGCTTCTCTCCCCTGCTGCACTCTCCTGCTCTCTAGAGATGTGGCCTAACGACCAGAGCTGCCATCTAAGTGACGTAAATACAAAACATGTTGCATTCCAAATGCTATAGGTGTCACATTCGCGAAAGTTATAACTATTGGCATTGTAAATGACAAAGCCATCATTTAGCAATTTTAAAAACCAACAAATAAATAAAATATGTCATTTACAAGACCAATAACTCCAACTTTTCTAATGCGAGACCTATTGCATTTCCAATGCTTGTTACCAATTGGTTTTTCCTTCGTAGGTCTGGCGGCAGCGTGTGGGTCATGCTCCCTCATTAAACATCCAAAAAAACAGCTCCGACTGGGGAGACCCGGACCCTGAAGGGCGGCCTCTTCACACCCGGCACGGAGAGACCAGGCAATTCCGCACAACGAAGCACCACACTAGAGGCCCACTTCAATGAACAAGGAGCATTTATTCGAGTAACAGCGCAGCATTCCTTATTGTTTTAACTAGTTTCGGCACCTTCAGCCTTGATCACGGGCAGGAATTACACTGGTAGTGTCTGTGCCTTCACATTTATACCATTTCTGGTCACCTGACTGGTTCTGGCATCCAATTCCCACAATGCATCTATTCATACCGGTAAATGATGGAAAATGCCTTGTAACAGCTGTCAGCTGGGTACGCTGTTCAGCACCCTTGTGCATTCGTGATGGTGAAAGAATAAAAATCACAGTGAAAATCAGGCAGGGTTCCTCGTAGTAGCACAGTGCTGAAATAACCAACTTGCTCGAATTTCATGCTTCTGTCCGTTGAACGATTGGAAGGGGAATCATCCCCGACCAAATCCCTTCCAGCGCCGCCACTTTTACCAATTGGTTTTTCCTTTGTAGGTCTGGCGACAGCGTGTGGGTCATGCTCCCTCATTAAACATCCAAGAAAACCCTCCGACTGGGGAGGCCCCGACCCTGCAGGGCGGCCTCTTCACACCGGGGACGGAGAGACCCACCAATTCTGCACAACAAAGCACCACACTAGAGGCCCACTTCAATGAACAAGGAGCCTTTATTCGAGCTACCGTAACCAAAACTAGGTCTGCGCTCACGGGCAATAAGGACAAGCCTCATCTACTATAACAACCAAAACGAGCACCAATATTGCCAACTTATTACGGGTAACCTATTTGAACCTAACAACTGCCTGATTTTAACAGAAAGTCATTGGACCACTTTTTCAGTCCTGAATTAATCAGTTATTTTATTCCAAATTTTTAAACCATATCCATTTTAGAAAAAGATTCACAAATGTTCATACATTGCTTACATCACTCAACACTCACTCATCTCTAAAATTATTCTTCAGTCATTCAATCAAGCATACACGCCGCAAAAGAAAACATGTTATACATCAGTTGTTACAACACAATATTACAAACATTATATCAAAAAACAACAGCATTGGGGAAACTTTTTCAATTTGAAGATGTTTTAGATTTCACATCAGTACTCCTAATGCTATGTACAAGTGGGTAGTTTATTCGAGCTACAGCACAGCATTCCTTATTGTCCCAACAAGTTTCGGCACCTTCGGCCTTGATCACAGGCAGGAATTACACCGGTAGTGTCTGCTCCTTCAGATTTATAACGTTCCTGGTCACCTAACTGGTTCTGGCATTCAATTCCCACAATGCATCAATTCATACGAGTAAATGATGGAAAATGCCTTGTAACAGCTGTCAGCCGGGTACGCTGTACAGCACCCTTGTGCATTCGTGATGGTGAAAGAATAAAAATCACAGTGAAAATCAGGCAGGGTTCCTTGTAGAAGCACAGTGCTGAAATAACCAATTTGCTCGAATTTCATGCTTCTGTCCGTTGAATGATTGGAAGGGGAGTCATCCCCAACCAAATCCCTTCCAGCGATGCTGTCATTTTTACAAATATATATATATTCCGAACAAAAACTGCTCCCCCTCCTCCTCTCGGTGAAAAGATATATATATATATATATCTCAAAACAAACAATACCCTCTTTCAGGCGTAGAGTGATGCATCATTTATGTAAAAAAGAAGCAGAGAACTCTGGGAAGTTCTCAAGTTTAGGTGGAAAGCAGCTCCTATATAGAGCACTCTCAACACCAGCGACATTATAGATCTGCTCACCTCAAATGTCTGCTTTTCTATTAAAGTCTTTAAGCATAGGATTAGCACAGTGCCATCCACGCCGAGATAGAAGATTATATTTGGAATGGCAAGTTTTCTGGTAGCAGCATGGAGAATTAAAACAAAAAAAAGTGGCATCTAGTGTATTTATACTTCCAATGTAACCGTCCCGTCCACACTGTTTACTGCCCGGGTTTTGTACTGTATCTTTTTTAAATGTCCGTGCATGGTGCTTGTAAATTTAAATATACGAATTATGTATGTACAAAAATGTTTTATGCCTTGTATGAAATGTTTTATGCCTTTTATGATTTTTTCTAAAATCGAATAAAGTGATTTTGACTGACTGACTGAGTGAAAGTTCAAGTCCTCTTTTTTGGGCATTTTACTCAATTTAAACATTTGTAATGCCCTCCAGTGGGCGTTGTCACCGCTTTAGCCTTCTGGGACTCGTAGTACTTTCCATTATAAATAAAACCCTTCCGTGGGTTCTGCTGCATTGTAACATTGATTTTATGCAATTTTTCCAACTCTCCAGTGAGCCTCAGGACAACAAATACCGGCTCAGTTCCCCAAAAAATGATTCTTCTGCAATCATCGCCGCAGACTGATCTGCACGAGACAGTCCATATTTGTAATGGTGGTGCGTTCTCCCGACCGGGACTGGCTGGAATCACATCAAACAAAATTGCCCCACCGTTTGAGAGGCGCACTCAAGAACCAGGCAAATGCTGCTGTTTTGAAGCAGTATACTTTATTACGGCAACCAACACAGTGTCCTGAATAGGTCAAAGCCCTACGCGTTTCAACGCTCCTGCGTCTTAATCACGGGCATCAGCATGTCACCTAGGGCAGAAAGAGTGAGAGTTGAAGAAACTGGATATAATATATATATATATATATATATATATATATAGCGTAGATTGTCACACCGAACCGCAAAAAGTTCAATATTAGCAACAAAGAGCCGACCCATAAAGTGCTGGTGAACGGTGATTTATTTCTTAAGAGCCAGCGCTGCCGCCATGACGCGTTTCGCCTCCAAGGAGGCTTGATCACATGACAAACAGCGAGCATCGAACTCGACCTTTTAAAGTGACAGTGCGTTACATTGTGTCATGGAAATGAAGAAAATACTTCAAGACGTGATTGCTGCACATACATGTATAGTGGAAAGATTGATAATGCCCAAGTGGGCTATCAAGATTCAAAATTGAGTAATATATATATTTATAACCAAATAGACTCTTTTGGTAAATAACCAATAGGCTATAAAAACATGTAGTAATTACAAATATTTGATCTATAGAAAACACTATCAAAGATCTGTACATGATAAGTAAATTCATCTATGTACATTTAAAAGTGTTACAAACCCACATATTACAGTATGTACAAGAGAATGTATAATATTTACAAATAATGCAAATAATGAAAAATTTCAATAGCAGCAAATGGATGACACAAAGAAAATATTTTTTCTCAAAATGAAGCCCCAGTGGGCAAGTCACATTAATGGTCATAGGCATGTATAGTGCATAATATAAAGTGCAAGATTCAATAAAGTGCATAGTGTCCATCATTTGGTGATTTCAAAATTAAAATCAGAAGCAATTATATGCCAAGATAAAAAAGGGGGGAATTCATCATATATACAACAGGAAACAAGTTTTATAGGGAACAGTTCAATGATCATTAAAATATCCGGACAGGCATACACAGTCGTATAAAGAGAAAGTTCTAAAGGCAGGTATAAAGGTCTTCCCTGTCATTAAGGCCATTTGGATTTTTGGTATTCAATTCCAAAATATATCGGGTCTCAAGGAGACGGAGCTTAGCCTCACGGTCACCTCCTCTCCTCGAAGCCTCAACACAATCAATTAGGAAGAATACTAATGAATCAGGGACACCTAGATGTTTGTCCTGAAAATGCCTGGCAACCGGATAATTTTGGTCATGTCCAGAAATTGCCCGTATGTGTTGGAGTATCCTCTTGTGGGCGGGCAGCTTGGTGCTACCCACATTCTGGAGCCCACAAGTACACTCCAACACATAAACAGCATACTCTGTTTTACATGTAAGCCATTTGGAAATGGCAGTAGGATTCTCACAAAAAGGACTTTTGAAGTGTGTCCTATTACTGCCAAAACGACAGGCTTTACATTGGGGGCAAGTCTTGAAACCCTTCCTCAATGCTGACCAGGTTGTAGAGATCTTAGGTTCTAAGGTGTTGTTAACTAAAGCCTTAGACATTGAGGGAGATCTTCTAAAGGTAAGAATCGGTTTAGTGTCCACCAAGTGCCCAATCACAGGGTCACTGCGGACTAAATTCCAATTCTTGGTAATTATTTTTCGAAGAGCCCCATGTTGCCTATTGAATGTTAAAATAGCTCTAGGCGAACAATTTTGGACATCCTTAGTTACATCATTATTCAGTTGCACATCTTTCTTCTTAGATATAAGTGCTTCCTGCCTGCTTATTGAGTTGGAACGTGTGATAGCCTTGGTCAGGGTTTCAGTAGAGTAGCCTCTAGCCAAAAAGCGTAATCTGCAAGCCTCTTGCGCAGCCGCGCATTCGGCATCTGTACTGCAGATTCTTCTAATTCGGAGCATTTCCCCGAAGCGAATGCTCCGAATTAGGTGTGCTGGATGCTGGCTATTGGAGTGTAAGATGGTATTGCCTGCACTCGGCTTCCTATACAGTCTGGTATTGAGGCTAGTACCCTCCACAAATACCTCAACATCTAAGAAACAGATTGACTCAGAGCTAAAGTTCGCCGTAAAATCAAGATTAGCGGTGTTTAAATTAATCAAATTAACGAAACTTCTGGCCTCTTCTTCACTTCCCCTCCAAATTAAGAACACATCATCAATGTAACGCAAATACAATACAATATTGTGAGAAAAGAAATCATGGTGTTGACCGACTAGGACCTGTTCCTCCCACAGCCCAACGTGAAGACACGCATAGCTGGGCAAGAAACAGGCCCCCATCGCCACACCCCTGACCTGATGGTAAATTGCGCCATTGAAAATGAAGAAATTTTGTTCTAGGCACATTTTGGTCATGTCGACCAGCATTTTGTTGTGTGCCGTGGGGAGAGTTAAGTCTTTGTTCAAGTAATGGTCCAAAGCCCTGAGTCCATCCTCATGTCTAATTGAGGTATAGAGGGATGAAACATCCAAAGTTACAAGTATCATGTTGTCCTCCCAAACGAACTGTTCAATTTTTGCAAGGAAATCAAAAGAGTCCTTGACATAGGAAGGAAGATTTTTTACATGGCTTTGCAAAAATAAGTCGATGTATTTAGACACGTGTTCTAGAGAGCTGTCAATAGCCGAAATAATCGGACGGCCTGGTGGTACTTGGGTGTCTTTGTGAATCTTGGGGAGTAAATACCAAGTGGGAATAACAGGATAATCCTTCTTAAGGTATTGAAATTCCTCGTGTGTAAGTAACCCCGCACTTCTCCACACTTGTAGTTTTTGACGTTGCTCCGTCCATGTGTTCTTAACAATCTGAATGTTGCTTCTTCGATAACAGGAAATGTCATTGAGTTGTGCATCCGCCTGTTGTAAATATAGGGCCCTAGGCCACAGGACAACATTGCCGCCCTTGTCGGCCTGCTTGACGATAACATCATTGTTCTTTTTGAGTTTCACAACTAATTGCTTGTAGCATTGATTTTGTTTTGAAGTGTGAAACTTTTTCTTGTTGGTTGCAGAATACAAGTGTTTGATGTCGCGGACCACACTTTCCTGGAATGTGTCTAGATTGTCATGGACCATGATTGGTTGGAAGGTGGATTTCGGTTTAAAGGGGGTAACTTGCTGTTCATTTAGTTCAAGAGGAACATCCCTCAGATCCCCCAGAGACGATTGATTCTGTAAATCCCAAATTGCATTGAAATTGGCCTGACTTTGGCTGCTTGAGAAGGTAGGACTAGATGGAATTATGGGTTCACTGATCTTTTTTGGATGTAGTTCAAAAAATTTCTTATGTTTAAGCTTTCGCGTGAACCTGTAGATATCCATGCGGGTGTCAGGATAGTTTATATTGCATGGTGGGCAATACGAAATTCCCAAATTCAATACTGCAATTTCAGCAGAAGTGAGTTTAATGTTCGAAAGATTGACTACTGATTTTGTTTCTGCTTTCGCGCCTTTCGTTGATTGCGCCAGCGTCCCGTTTTGCCCGGGTTGTTGTCGTTTGAGCTTCCGGGCCCTACATTTCCGACGCTGCCAGCGTTTGTTGTTTGACCGCTGTTTTTTTGTTGTTGTTGCTGTACACGGGGCTTGTGTGATCTGAGGGTTTCGCGGCGATCCTGGCACAAACAATCGACCTCCTGTGCCAGGGTCAGCTTGGTAAACCCCAAAGCTGTATCGCAGTTTGAATCCGGTTCCGGATCACTTTCCATAGCTGAGCTCAAGCTGGAAAAAGAGGTGGCAGGTAACATGGTGTCTTCCCTTTGTTGGCCTGATATTATATTTGATCGAGTTTTGGCCTTAACTGCATCATACCTCTTTGCGAAAGTGAACACTTGTCCATTTAAATAGTCAATCCGATCTCTTTCGAATTTGAATGCCTTTCGTTTTTTTATTGCCTCTTCTTCCTTGGCCAGACGAGTCATCATGTCGGCTCTCAATTTGTTGATCGTGTCAGAGACTTCTATCTTTGAAATTTCAACCTCCAAGGCATCAATGACGGTCTCTAATTTAATTCGGTCACTTTCCGCATATTTAACTAATATGCGCAAATAAACGCTAGAGCAGTTGAGGTTCGCTTCCGCCCACTCAGCTAGCATAGCTGGGTCCGGATTTTCATAACTGGGGGCAATAGTGCTTCTAAGCCCTCTGGGCACCCGACCTACTTCCAAGTAGCGGGTAAGAGACCGGTGCTCCCACCACTTGGATTGCTCTGCTCTCATAGCACGTTCCAATTTTTTAAATAAGTCCCGTGTGGTATTTGTTCCCGTTTCCTGTGCAGTAGATGTAACACTAGAGGATCCCCCAGTCGGGGAATCCAAAAACATGGAATCAGCTGCCTGAGCACGATTTCGCAGTCTGTCGGCGGCCATAGTTGAAAGCGCTATAGTTGTGGCTGCTGTTTAAAAGTTCAAAAACGACTACTACTACGTTACGGCAACCAACACAGTGTCCTGAATAGGTCAAAGCCCTACGCGTTTCAACGCTCCTGCGTCTTAATCACGGGCATCAGCATGTCACCTAGGGCAGAAAGAGTGAGAGTTGAAGAAACTGGATATATAATATATATATATATATATATATATATATATATATATCAAAGCTCGAAGGTGTCCACCTTTGAGTAGCACGCGAACAGCAGCTTGGTTTATGTATAGGTGAGGACGGGGATCCACTCGTAGACGCTGCTCCGTACGGGATCTGCCCGACGCGTTTCGAAGCTCCATATGCTTCTCTTCAGGGGCTTTAACGGAAGCGGTGTGCGCAACTACCGACCCACTTCTCCATTTTATATGCAACACACCCACCGATGGGAGGCGCACGCAGGCTCGGGTGCTACCCGCTACTTGGACAACCCCATGCAGCGTAATACATTAGCGGCGGTCCTGCCGCTGGGTTGCACCACCCCGAAGAAACGGGGGCCACGAGACTCGCTATCCAAGGAGTCTCGTATGTGGAGCTGCGTGATGGATGAGGACAGGAGTGATGTTTGGGGCTCATGGTAGAGCCTTGGAACGAGCAGTAATTTGAGAGTGCATCCATCCAGGATATATGGACTACATCTCCCACAAGCACAATATGTGTTTTCATACAGGGAGATGGTAGACGTCATGCACTTTACTGCTGGCCCCTGATGAGGAAAATAAATTTCCGAAACGCGTCGGGCCTATTTCAAACACGCAACTGCCCATACCAACTAACGCTTTGGGGAAGGCGCACGCAGGCTCGGGTGCTACCCGCTACTTGGACAACCCCATGGAGCGTAATATATATATATATATATATATATATATATATATATATATATATATTCACTGAAAAAACCATAGGTTATAGACCATATATAGTTAGGAATTAGCATTTAAAAAACCTTATTTTACTCACACAAAACCATTGAAATTCCATATATAGTTAGTTGCACTAACTATATATCGCGCACCCGCAATCCACTGCTGATGATGTCACATATTACATCATTCATGACATGGTCAGTGACATCACTGATGACATCACTGATGACATCTCAAATGACATCACTGATGACATCATCCAGTGACTGTGTGTTTCTGTAAAGTTTAAATATGTTTTACATATTGAAGAATGAGTAGATGTAGAAGTGTCTGGATGAAGGATTTAGTAGGTGCGTGACTGACTGTATGAGTGAGTGATTAAATGTGTCTCACTGAGTGCATGGGTTAGTGACTAAACTGTCTTAATTTGTGCATCATTATGTCTGTTGTTCTGTAAACTGCTGCATGTGTTGATCAGTAGCTATATGAGTAACTATATGGGTTATTGATTGATTGCCCAAGTATTTGTATGGGAGACTGGGTGTGTGTGTGGCTGGCTGGGAGGTGTGTGACTCTGTGCAGATCAATGTGTACTTGTATCAATGATTGTATAAGAGAGTAATTATGTGTTAGTATATGTTTCAAAATGTAAGGTGCTCTATGTTTAACTGTATAGATTAGAAAATGGAAGTGTGATTGATTCTTTACAGGACTGACTAGGTGTGTGAGTAACTCCATGGATGAGTGACAGAGTGTGAGAGTCTGTATAGGTGTATGAGTGCATATGATAGTGTTGTAAAGATGAGTGATTGTATGTATGAATGATTGTATGGGTAAATGAGTGAATGTGTGTGTAAACATAGGAATCACTGAGTGCGTATGTAGTAACTAGTATTGGTGTGTCAATGGTTTCAAAAATTATACTCTGTATTTAACACTGGGTGTAACAGAGGTTATATTAAAGTGTGAGGAGATGCATTGTATTGTCACATGAATTATATCATCAGTGATGTGGTCATTGATGTCAAATGAGATGTCATCAGTGATGTCATCAGTGATGTCATTTGAGATGTCATCAGTGATGTCACTGACCATGTCATGAATGATGTAATATGTGACATCATCAGCAGTGGATTGCGGGTGCGCGATATATAGTTAGTGCAACTAACTATATATGGAATTTCAATGGTTTTGTGTGAGTAAAATAAGGTTTTTTAAATGCTAATTCCTAACTATATATGGTCTATAACCTATGGTTTTTTCAGTGAATTTTCAAGGTTTTGTAAATGCTAATTCCTAACTATATATGGTCTATAACCTATGGTTTTTTCAGTGAATTTTCAAGGTTTTGTAAATGCTAATTCCTAACTATATATGGTCTATAACCTATGGTTTTTTCAGTGAATTTCAATGGTTTTTTAATAGCAAATATCATAAGCTGTCGAATGTCAAGTACGTGGTAAGTAAAAACATTTTCGTGTTTATGCACACTGATCTGCTTTGATTGCTGCCCCCCACCCCTCATTTCTATTAGGAGTACTCTCTCTTTGCAGATAGTGAAGGGTAGTTAACGCAGCCCTTTGCCCCCTTTGTAATCCGTCGTGCCTGCTTCTCTCTCCATTTGATTGATTGTTCTCTTTGGTTCATTCTCTATTTACAAACAAGCACAAAGTCGCAATACTCTGTTTAGTCTTTGCAGATAGCGAAAAATCGTGTAAAAAAACAAAAGGAATCGAGCAAAATCAGTAGGCCACTAATGGGATCTCTTTTGACCTCGCTAAAATAGAAACATTAGGAACAACCTGTTGAAAATAGCAATGCGTATGTATATAAGCGGCGTTCATTTGTGTTCACAGTACCCCTTGTTGATTGTTTCAATCGAGCATTGAATTGTTCGAAGTTAATTCTCTTAAGGATCTTCTCTACCTGCAAACGAGGAAGAATAGGAATATTCTATCTCCCTTTGCAGATAGTGAAGGGTAGGTAACGCAAGCCTTTAACACGTCGTACCTATTTCATTCCTCATTGATTGATTGATTGTCCGAACATTGACTGTTTGGAATTAGTTCTTTTTGGAGGTATTCCCTGTTTGCAAATAAACGTAGGAAAATCTTTGCAAGTAGTGAAAGGGTACGTAATGCGGACCGTTCTCCCCCGTTGTAATCTGTCATGCCTATCTACTCCCCACTGATTGATGCACCTTTTTCACCCGGACCATTTACTAGAGATACGTCATCTGGCCCGACCAGAGAGCACCCCTAGTGAAAAGGACATATGCAATAATAACGAAGTGATCACTGTATCCTGTTAACAGAAACTTTACCATGAAACAACCTGGAAAGAAAAAAATAGGAAAACGAAAATCAGTAGGCCACTGATGAACATGAACTTTTATTAAACAACGAACAAAGAAACGATAACATAACGTAATGATAAAACCTATTAATGTCCTAGAAACAAGAAAACGTTAAAATATGCCAGTGGTGAGAGACCAGAAAAACAGTAAGAGAAACCAAATCACCCCTCGCTGTCCCACCGCCTGCCACGCCAAAAAAATCGATAGACTAGGGAAAATGCAAGTCAGTAGAACATCCACCCCCACTCTGGAAACTTCCAAGGTGGGGCAGGGTTCCGGCTACGCCCAGCCGGGAGCAGCCCATATAAGGCAGGTCCTGCTGCCACGCCTCGGCCAGGAGATCCTAACGTAGGGTGTAGCCGAAGGAGAGGCCGAGGCCAGCGGGACCCGGCCAGGGGATTGCCTTTACAACGCTGAACAGTTGCAGGGGGGGGGAATGTCTCCTCGACCCTCCCCTCTCTCTCCCAGTCCGGCCGCGGTGGCCCTTGAGAGTTGCAGGTAGTCCCGCCACATGCTCTTCCAGTCCGACCACCAACGGTCGGGGGGCCGAGGCCGACGGGATCCGGCTGCAGCCGATAAACCAAGAAACCCGTTCATGGGGCCAGAGCCAGGGGCGTCCGGCCGACATCCACCGGAAGCCCGGCCCGAAGACGGACGGGACACTTCTTTCTTTTATAATGGCTGCGACAACACTGGGGGGGGATGTCTTGCACATGCCTCCGACCCCCCCCTCGTCCTCATCGCCTGGTCCGGCCATAACAAATCTCAAGCGAGACGCCGTGGGGTGCACTGGGAGGGAGAGACGGTGCGAACAGGCCTCTCCCGCCTCCCCAGGTGGAGACTTCCCAGCTGCACCCTCAGCGCTCCAGGCGCCCGGAAAACGGTTCTTCCACTGTGGCCATGCTGCAACGTCTCGCCCGGCAGGGTGGAGCCCGTCCGCTCATGTGACCCCGCGATCGCCGGTAGCTGCCGAACTCTCAAAATGGCGGTCGACCTGGCAAGAGCGGGCCCAGCATAAAGAAATGGCCCGGTCACTGGTTGACTCCACCACCGTAGTCCTCCACGACCTTGAAGATTCTAGAGGAGCCGCGGGAGTCTCCGACCCCCGATGGGGAATGACTGCCATGATCGCCCGTGGAGTGACGAAACTGTATCCGCGGGACGTCGGCGCTCCCATGCTGGCGCCAGCCTCACTTTGAATTACTAGAATCCTGCAGACCTCACTTCCGGTGAAAGCACAGTGTGACCCGGTAGGAAAAATTATTGCACCCCCTCCCCTTTTTGACTGATAGTTCAAACCACCGATCCTTTCCTTTGCCCTTTTAACGGAACTTTGGACTGCCTCCCCCTCTTTTACATTTTCTAGAGAAAACAAAACATTAACCACTACATTAGCATAGCAGTTGACACCAGAACTGTTTTCAAATTGAAAACCAACAACATCTTCAACAGAATCCTTTTTGTTTCTGCTGTGACCCTGCTACAGCACAGGCATTGTCCCCAGCAGTAATTCTGCAATGCCGGTAAGAATAGCTGTGGTGCCTACTGGACTCACTCACCCCCGCGGCGCCCCACGCCGTTTTTTGCTGGGCGGCAACTTACTAGACATCACTTTCGTGCCATCTAGATTTCAGCGCGTTCTGCTGCCTTGGAACTATTCGCACAACAGACCGCTACTGACAAGAATATTTCATTATTGGTGCTGTCAATTTCAATAAATCTATTGGATAATTAAAAAGAAATTGCCACGGTCTCTTCGTTGTTTAAATGTTTTTACTGTTTTTGTTTTGTTGTATATATTTATATGTTATTAAAGTTTTATATTCCTACTACTTTGTTGGAGTGCTATATATTTTTAATGTGACACATAATTGTAAAAACTTTGATGTACAAAGAGTCATTCCTGGAATCTTCCGCTTCAGGCTCGGTCCCCTCCCCAATCACAATACAGGATGGTTTTCAGATAGTAGGAACACGTGTGGTGTGACGGATCTCATCGAGTGTGGGCCTTGATCTACTATAACTCCTTTGAAGAGGGGTGATTCTTTACAGCTGGGGCCATAAACTACATCTGCAGGGCTAGCTGATAGCCTGGACAATCGGACACAGAGAAAGAGGAGTGTCAGAGGGTGCGGTAGTGAATAGGGCGAAAGGGAGGTGTCGGGCGGGCACAGAGTGTGATTCTCAGGGAAGAGCAGCGCAGATGGGGGGAGGTTTATTGCCCATGCATAAGACAGAGAGCGGTGGTGACCAGTGCCTAGGGAAGATGCTTGCGTGGGTGAGGAGCCATGCTACGAATCGACAGCGTGCAGAGAGTGGGTCTGGTCAAGACACCTAAAATGGCTGCCGTGCTCGACAAAAGTGTGGCATTTCAAAAAAGGCAAGATGGCGCAGACAATGTTTTTCAACACTTCCTCATTTCCTTCGAATCGAACGTTAACAGACGTTGGGGCATATTACCAAAGTTAAGCGATATTTATCGCTAACGATGCTTACCAACCAATTTTTTACCACTAAGCATCGTCAGAAATTATCGAAGATAAACCTTACTATTATCAAGGTTTATCGCAAATGCGAAAATAAACGGCCGCAATGCATGAATATCGCTAAAAACTCAGCGATATTCATGCATTACCGAGCTAATGCTCTTAGCCATGTTATCCACCTCCCATTGGATAACATGGCTAAGAACTGCTCAGGGCAGGTGTTACTTTTTGGAGATATTCGCGCTTAGCGCGAATATCTCCAAAAGTTGGTAATAGGAGATAGATATCTTGCATGTTGTAATGCAAGTTATTGTGGTATATGGAACTCATACCATAATCTCTCAGGAAAGCAGAAACTGATCCTTTTGGGACCGCCTAAAAAGGCCTAGGGGGTGAGGAGTACTCTACTTTGCCCCCTTTTCACGTTCCGAACTATTTTATTTTACTCTCTTCTGTAATTACACAAAATACCAGCGATAAGATGCATCGGAGACACACAGTGAGAGAAAGGAGGCCGGAGATGAAGAAGACATGTCAAATACACATTGGAGATAATATAGTGGCAGAAGGGAAGTAAATATGAGTAAACTTACCATGTAACATAAAAATGTTGCACTCTATACTATAAGTCTCATTTTATACTACAATCACTTCGCTACAACCTCATAAATTAAAAATAAAAATGAATAATGTCTCAAACAATTTTTGATTTCTAAATATAAATTTATTCTTCAGAATTTTCTAAATTTGAAAGAACTAGTAACATGTCCTCATCAGCAATGTCCTCATTAAAAGTCTCCAATGATGATTCTTGTAACTCTATGGTCTCCAAACACTCGATAAATTCGCCATCAAGAGATTGATCAAAAAAATCATTCAAGTCATCTCCTCCTTGTGACAATATTTCATTATTGGTGCTGTCAATTTCAATCAATGTAGTGGAATCATTCAAGTCATCTCCTCGTGACAATATTTCATTATTGGTGCTCTCAATTTCAATCAATGTAGTGGAATCATTCAAGTAATCTCCTCCTTGTGACAATATTTCATTATTGGTGCTGTCCATTTCAATCAATCTAATGGAATCATACAAGCCATCTCCTCCTTGTGACAATATTTCATTATTGGTGCTCTCAATTTCAATCAATGTAGTGGAATCATTCAAGTCATCTCCTTGTGACAATATTTCATTCTTGGTGCTGTCCATTTCAATCAATCTAATGGAATCATACAAGTCATGTCCTCCTTGTTACAATATTTCATTATTGGTGCTCTCAATTTCAATCAATGTGTTGGACAATTCAAAAGAAATTGCCACGGTCTCTTCATTGTGAGCCATTTTATTTTGAAATTGCTTGCTGTAAATTGCAGAAAAAAATAATCACTTTCATTTATCGTTTTTAGTAATACATAATATAAAACTAACTTTATCAAGTATTTAGTATAACAGAAGGACTGCAAATAAATAACAGAAAACATTTTTCAAATTATCTTCAAGTGTACAACATAGTTCCCCTTACAAATTAACAACTCACCTTTTTAAAAGTAGCAGAAGTGTTAGTACTGTGTAAATCAAACACCAGAAATTCACCACCAAAAATTCCTCACAAATGTACCTCAGACAGTAGTATCACAAAATGGCTGTGGTTTCCTCTCATTTGACATATATACATAACCAATTAACTTTCATCACACACAAATACAAAACCAAAGTAACATTTTAATTGGTTCTAAATTTCAACACTTTCAAATGTGTTTTCCCCATGCAATTTTCCATAGGACATTTACATACGTCTACAGCCTGAATGGCTGAACGGAATTACACCAAACTTGGCAAAATGGTACATCAAACCTAAGAGGTCAGGAAGGATCTACTATGCCCCCTTATGGTCATTTCCCCCTTCGCTTTGGCCTCCTCTTGTCTCTCAATCCTACCGAGGGACAAGATGGCGGCCGCTACGGACTGTTTGGAATGTTGACAGACGCCGGAGAACCAATCAGCTTCGCAAAGCTCCGTAACGCGAAAAGTACGCGAAGCGGAGCGCTGTTACAGATATATATCTTTTTTTGAACGTTAATTTCTCAAAATCCACTGGAGCACATATATTGAGACCTAGCAAAGGCACATCGGGCTACCAGTCCCTAATATTTTGCCAAGTTTCGTGCAAATCCATTCAGCCGTTCGATTATTATTATTTTGGTTTTTTTTTGCCCCGCGGGGCCCTTTTAAAACCTCCACATCAAAACTAGGGGGTCAGCGAGGATCTACTATGCCCCCTTATAGTTATTTCCCCCTTTGTTTTGACCTCCTCTTGTCTCTCGATCCTACCGAGAGACAAGATGGCGGCCGCTACGGACTGTTTGGAATGTTGACAGACGCCGGAGAACCAATCAGCTTCGCTTCACAAAGCTCCGTTGCGCGAAAAGTCCGCGAACCAGTGCGCTGCCCAGTCCGCGCTTACAGATATATATCTTTTTTTAAACGTTAATTTCTCAAAATCCACTGGAGCACATATATTGAGACCTACAAAAGGCACATCGGGCTACCAGTCCCTACAATTTTGCCAAGTTTCGTGCAAATCCATTCAGCCGTTCGGGCTAAAAGTGAGGCCAACCGCCCTATGGAAAACTCAATGTTAAAAACACGTTTTGGGACCCCCCTTTTTTCTCGGCCCCCCCTTGACGAACCCCCCCCAAATTTTCAAGGGCTGCTCAGAAACAAAATGTGCCATTTTCCTGAAAATTTCAGCCAATTCCGTCCACAAACGCCAAAGTTATTAGACATAGAATTTTCAAAAAACCCATAGAGAAAAAATCCTAACTATATATACCTACTGGCGACCGCCAGTAGGTAATATATATATATATATATATGTTTTATTTCTTTTTAAATGTAAAGGTCTTGGCTGAAGCCAGGCCTGAATTACGTACCTTGTTTCCATTCTGCGGGTCGTTTTAATAGTAAGCCAATAAGAAATAAATAAAGTAGGTTTATGTAGTTCAGTGTTTTGTATTTTGGAGTAAACATTCTCATTATTAGGCTAGCTCAGATTTCTTGCAGAAACAAGTACTAGGGCACATGGAAACAAAGCTGTGTTCCTGGAAGGACATCATTTGTGCAGATTCAAGTGACTGGATTAGAAATCAGGCTTTCAGATTCCATGTCCACTACGTTCTTGCCAGCATTCTTTTGGCTTTTTCAGGTTTCAAAAGCTTTTGATTGCTCTGCTTTTCGAACTGAACAATTATGGATGTAAAAAAAGTTGGCATGTTTAAAAAAAGTATTACAATAATGTTGGACACGTCTCAGGTGGGGTCTGCCACGACAAGATGGCGGACGCAACTTAGCTTCACTCTGCCAGGGGACCCGTGATCTGGGCCCATCCGGACAGAGGAGCTGAGTGGATATCCCCAACCCAGGCTGCAGAGGACCAGAAGAATTGTGGGATTGCCGCCTGTTGAGTCAGGGAAGGAGAGAGGAGACAGCAGCGGTGCTGATCGCAAGGGTGAGAACTCAGGCCTGTACGGCCTACGATCCTCACTGCATGCCCTCTGGATGGACTGCGGTGGCTGAGCCTGGAACAAGAGCTGGCTCACCTCTGCTGTGAGAGATATTGACAGGGAGCGTAGCACTGAAGGCATGAGCCACTCTGGTGACCACAGAGAGCGCTGGGAGAGCGGTTCTGTGGCCACGCGGATGGGCCTGGAGGCCCGTGAGAAGGCAGTGTGGACCTGTGACTCCCGCCCCATCTTGTAGATGACCGGGAAGGAGGCATGGAGAGAGTCCTGCGGAACTGGGAGCAGGGGGAGTAGGTCAAGGCGCCACTGACTGTGGACTCCCCGGAAGTGAGCTGTGGTGGCTGCTACCAAGGGCACACATGGACCTACCCACAACCACTGCTAGAGTGGTGGGGGAGTGTGGTTCTACATGCCTGGGCCATACTGATGGCCGTGGTTGGTTGTGTAAGATCCTGGCCACGTCGGAGCTACTTTGTGCCCCTGGCATAAACGATCCTGCGAGTATGGAGTGAGGCAGTGGAGAAGGGGCACCTATTGTTGATACATTGGTCCTCCGTGCCAAACCATGGGACACAGAAGCTGCCTCCTCTTAGAACAGCCCCCTTTGGTGAGACTGCTTGTGCCGCTCCTGGACCAGTGATGACTTGTGCCCCCAGGTTCTGGGCCGAGGTGGAGCCTAGGGGGCCAACAACATCATCCTCCTACCAGAAGCATCAGTCCATCCCTTGGGCAGCGGTGTACCCAAGCCCCCAACGTCTGGACTTCTCGTGACTCTGGACCATTCTGCACACCTGGCAGTTTGGGGGAATGGAGTGTCATAGTATGCCGGCGACTGCGGCATACAACGGTGGGGAGAGGCCCCTACCATTTTCCAATTGACACCTGCATCACAGAGGAGGAACGTATCCAATGCATTGGACCGCAGGGGGCCAGTGGGGTGCACACCCTGGGCAACTGAACAGAGGGTGTAGTGGAGGGTGCCGAAAGCCATCCCAAGACGTCATTATACCGACTAGCACAGCCGCAGAGACCTTGGACACTGCCAGCACCAAGCTAACAAAATCCTCGTGGTCAACACGACACCCAGCAGATTTGGGAGGCAGAGTGCATGCAGTGGCAGTCGCACTGAGTCTACAGCATGATGACCAACGTAAACTTACTTACTTCAAGAATAGTGCAAATGGAGACTGTCCTGAAAACACTAGAATCTACCATGACAGAACTTGAAGGAAAAGTCAAAGACATTGTTGCCAGAGTTCACGTGCTGAAAAGCAGGGGCAAAGATGCTGAGGGCAGATCATGGCCCAAGAACTTGTGCATCATTTGCTTCCCGAATGCATGGAAGGGGGGATCCCATCGCCTTCATCGGAACTTGGGTTTCCACTGTAGCAGCACCTATGGGGCGGTCCTCCTTTTTCTTAGTGAAGTGGTCCCACTATAAACTTGCCAGATGACCTCCACCTGGTATGCCACCCTGGCCGGCTGTCGCCAAAATAATGAACTTTGGGGACAAGGAAACCATCCTCCAAGTAGCCCTGAACACGAGACCCATTAACTCCCGCCTACTTCCGTTTCTGGATCACACCCTGTCGGTCTAGCGCTGCAGAGTCTTGTTTCTGGAAGTAAAAAAAGAAGCAGAGATCCGCTGCCCTCACTTACTTCCTGTCATTACCGGCAAAATTTAAAATCATAGCGTACCAGACCGACAATTTCTTCACAGAGCCCGCGGATGCCTGGCACTGGGTGGAACAATGATGCTATAAATCCTCTGAATCCAGGACTCTGGGCTGCACCGCCATTTGACCACCATCGGGTGGTTGGTCCAGTCAATGGGGAAGAGACAGGTAGACAACAGGGGTGCCAACCCCTGCCCAAGACAAGCAGATGGAGGAGCTCACAGCTGCGACCAAAATGGGGGAACAGAGAAGGACCCGCAACAACACTGATGATCCACACTTGGAGGCTGGGCAAGTTCATCAGATATCAACGCAGTCTTGGCCCATCTTCCTGTGGTCACACCACAAATGACAGATGACTTCGCTTAAATACGACATTAGACATCCACAACCTGACCATCTACAAATTGGGGGCCTGTGGCGCCAGACCTGGATGGTCCAACGATCCTGATTCCCATGGTGTCAAACCGGGTGAAATGGAAACCCCCCCACCACAGCCTGTAGCCACCAAACGCGCAACTGCCTTTCAGATAGATTACCCCCCTTGTTCTCATGGACACCTTTTGGAAATCAAGGATCAATGCCTCGGGGCTCCAACAAGCGAAATTGTATTCTACCTATTTGAGCAGCAAGATGTTACCCTGCCTCCCTAGGATTAAGAGTTGGGAGCTATGTTTACCATTTTTGCAGAGCCAGAAAACATGCACACCTGCTGCTACACACGTAGTTAGGCCCATAGATAGAGTCCCTAGAGGTCACCGTCTAGCCTCCACCTCTTACCCTGCAGACAATGGTTTATCACCACCAGATGGCTAAACTCTTGTTACTAACTTGGAATGTCCAAGAGCTGGGCATGGCCAAAAAACACCACGCAGTACATCAACATGTCAGAAGGAGAGGCACCCACATTGTCTTCCTCCAAGAAAACCATTTCGCTAAAGGAGAGGATCTTAAACTACAAAAACGTTGAATAGGTCAGTGCTATAGCACTACTTACTCGGGCTACACCAGGGGAAAACTCATATGGATCCAATCTTGCGTGCCCTTCAAGGGTACGGAGGTTGAAACAGACCGTGAGGGGTGATACGTGTTTGTGGAGGGACAGTTGTATGATTAGAAACTACTGTTGGGGAGCATCTGTGCCCTGAATGTAGTACAACAACAGTTTCTGGTGCACTTCACTTCACTATTGACCAGATGGTCCAATCAACCCTGGATCTTTGGAGAGGACTTTAACTGTGTATTAGACCCCCAGCTTGACAACTTACAACCCTCCATCCAGTTCTCCCACAGTGGGCACAGCATCCTACCTGTCCCAATGGCTCATACCTTAGTCCTCAGCAGACAGCTGGAAACAATACACCCAGACACTAGGGAATACTCCTTCTATTCACCAACTCACGACTTACACATGTGCCTAGACCGCTTCCTATGTTACAGCACAACACAAATGAATGTCATAGAGGCCGTATACTTGGGAAAGACCCCATCGGACCATAACCTGCTCATCCTATGATTCACCTGGGGAGAACCTCTTCCACCAGTACCAACCTGGCACTTACATCCTGCATCACTAGAAGGCCTGGCATACCAAGAATCAACTCGAAATGCCTGAACAACTATATCATTGACAACTGGGGATCATCCACCACACACATGGTGGTGTGAAAGGTCCTAAAAATGGTCAAACTAGGGTATTGTATCCATAGCGTAATGGGATTGCGAAACACCGTTCAACGCAAGCTAACACAAGGTAAAACTGTCCTTGGAGCTCTTGAGCAGACTGCACTGGAGGATGTTGCAGCGTGGGTCGAGCCAAATTGCCAGACCCGACTGCTGGAGTTACTGTGATGCATAGACTATAGCGCATACCAGACCAGGATGCATGCAGAAGGTGATAAGCCCGGCCGCCTCTTGGCGTGGCTGCTGAGGAGTGGGATCAACGTTGAGCCAATGACCGCCATTCGTGTTTCCCCAACAACAGTGGTCACAACCAGGGATGGGCAGGCAGAACTCGCAGAATATCAATCCATGAAATTCCTTGGAGTTACATAAAAGCTCTATGAGATTCTGTGTAGTTCCCAAGGGGGCGGATATCAGCACGGTGTGCTGATTTTTGGTGCTGGGAGCTTGTTCCGTGCTGTAAACTCAGAGTGATTTAGATAAATGAAACACAATTACTAGAAAAACAATAGTTTAGATCCACACGGTTTTATTCACAGTGGGATGTAGTATAATATACAACTAATATAATGCAATAAACTGTATTAAACGTCATACAGTGCCCCACGAGGGAGAGGAACGTGATGGTGAGGGAGTCGTGAAGTGAAGGGATCATGTGACAATAAAATCAGTTGTCATGTGACAGTAAATAAACAGGATAAATCTGCATATAAATCAGAGGTTCTACGTCAACTACAGGACACAAACTGCTATCAAATATTGAGGTCGGACCCTACTCGATCCATTGCCTCCGAGATCCTCGAAATCACCCAAGAAGGTTTGGATATGGGCTTCTTGTCAGAGAACGAGTTCCAGTTCCTTAACAACAAACACCCACGTCTGGCAACTATTTATACGTTACCCAAACTGCACAAAAGCATGTCAAGTCCACCGGGCCGGCCGATTGTTTCTGGCTGCGGATCCCTTCTGGAACCATTGGGAAAGTACATTGACTTTTTCATCAAACCTTTAGCAGAGGCCACTCCTTCATACATCCGGGATACTATGCACACCATTAATATAATTGAGAGCATCTCATTTGACCCATCCCATCAAAGACTAGCCACCTGTGATGTCGTCTCCCTTTACACCTGCATCCCTCAACAGGAAGCCCTCACGGTGATTGCCCGCTGTCTGAACAAACGCCCAGCACCTGCCCAAGTACCATCTGAGTTCATTATAGCTCTACTGAAAATTGCAATGACCCGAAATTTTTTCCTTTTTGACACTAATTTTTACCTACAAACCTCCGGAGTTGCGATGGGCGCTCCCTTCGCCCCTGACGTAGCCATTCTATATATGGCAGCATTCGAAGAGGACACTGTTCTAAGTCAACTCAACCCATTCAGAGACCAAGTTGGTCTCTGGATGAGGTATATAGATGACATCCTCTTGATCTGGAATGGGAGCCTAGACCAACTTAATGATTTTTTCGCCTGGCTCAATGAACAATCTCCGCACATTAAATTCACAATCTCATCAGACAATCACTCCATTGATTTTTTGGATGTCACAATCTACCATGAGTCTGGCAAACTCCTCACTAAACTATTTCGCAAACCTGCGGAGAGGAATTCCTTATTGGCATATACCAGCCATCATCCACGAGCCCTTCGTGACAACCTGCCCTTCGGGCAATTCCTGAGGATACGTCGAAATTGTTCCACCAAAGAGGATTACTTCTCAGAATCCCAGGATCTGTCAAATCGATTGCTGAGCCGAGGCTACCCCAGACGCTTGATCAAAAAAGCCCGCAAGCGGGCTTGGTTCTATCCTAGAGAGGAATTACTAGTGCCTAAACATAGAACGGATGATCAAGAGAACCGCATTGTGTGCGTCACGACTTTCAACACGAGAAGCAACACCATCAAAAAAATTCTCAATAAACATTGGCACCTGGTCTCGGACGAGATCAGCCAACCAATGACACCACTCCATGCTTTCAAGAAAGCTAAATGCATCAGGGACCATGTCGTGAATTCTTTTCTACCGCCAGAATGCCACCCAACGATCAACACTCTATGGAATCTACCACCGGTATTGGGTCACTCCAAATGTGGGCATTGTAAGGCCTGTGACTCAACGATACAGACCAAAGACTTTACTTATCTCCATCTAACTGTTAAATTGAAATGCTTCAGCAATTGCAATACTAGCAATGTCATCTATGCTATTTTATGCCCATGCCAGAAGATCTACATTGGGCAGACCCAGCAAAAAATCAAAGCTCGTATACTGCAACACATGAGTCGTATTCGCTGCGAGGTGGAAGGTGCCCCACTCGCGGAACATTTCAAATTGAATAAACACCCACCAGAGAGCTTACGATGGTTGATCATTGAAAAAATAACACTTGGACCACGTGGTGGTAATATCTCGGACATTCTCAACACACGAGAATTAAAATGGATGCACTTTTTCAACTCCATTGAAACTGGTCTGAACGAATCCGATAGCTCATTCTCCCAACTGGCCATTTTACCATAAAATAATTTTTTATTATTCTACCATTTACTCTGGTCTACACTGTGCCCCCACCATCTGCCATGCACTGTCGAGCAATTGCAAAACTTGTGGTTTCACTGTATGTAGAGCCTTTACCCTCATGTGTGAGAGGTACGCTCTAATAATCATATTGTTTGATGTCCTGGCCATTTTGCTTTTGTTTAGAAATATAGCCTCCTCATTGACATACGTAGCCACGCCATTGCTATACCTGTGACTCATTGATATGCCGAGCTTTTACCCTCATGTTTGAGAGGTACGCTCTAATAACCACATTATTGGCAATCAGGGCCAATCACACATAAATGCGAGAGTATCTGTAAACAGTGGGGTCTCACCCGTTGGTTTCATTAGCCAGTCTTCTACTCAATTATCATTATTGTTTTCTTCATTATACACTGTATTTTTTATGTGAATTGCTACTGTATTATTCGACCATTCTGCGGTCACTACGACCATGCCTGACCCTGTGGTCTTTTTACTAGCTTCATTCCTCCCTGTGGCCACCACGTGACCTGTCACTATGACTACCATAGCAAAATAGGAAGCGCGGCATTCCCACCGCAACTCGCGCACAGAGCTGTCATACTTTACCAAGTAAGTGATTCTGTCTCTGAGAGTCGCTCCCTGCTCGGTGTTGAGACTAGTATTACTCATTATCCCTCATTCTCAATTCCCTCAGATCAATCCCGAGTCAGGAAGTCTTTAAATAATCGACTCTTGAACCGACCGATCGCGGACATTCCCCATGCCGCCAGGATATCGGTAAGCTACACGGCTCGCACAATGAGTATATTAGTCTGTATTTTTGAGCTGCCACGTAGCCTGAATCGCTATCCCCTATTTTACCTCCCTCAGACCCATCCTTCAATTCTTTGAAATTTGAAAACCACGACTGTGTGCCCGACCGCGCCCAAGTCACACAACGGGTGCTATCGGTAAGCCACTTAGCCGTTTTTATGGTGCCCGCTCCTACCTCGCCACAATTTTATGTTTGATATTACATTATGACTCGCTCCCTCTTTCAGATGCGGTATTATTATTCTTCAACTTGTTTGTAATTACCTGAGTTTCCGCCCAAGATCCCACTGCATGCGGACTGTTGGTAAGCTGTATACGGATATTCTCGTTTTGCCATCATTAGTTAAATCCCCTTGTTGACCCTTGAATGGCAGTTAATCTCGCATGCTCACCATTATTATAATCTAAACTCACGCTCACTATGTTAGCCAATGCCATCGCTCGCTCCACCACAGGCCATAATTCCTCCATCTCACCTCCCTTTTGAGTGTTAATGGCTCCCGCGCATTTCAGTCATCTCTTGATCTCTCGTTGGAGGGACGCACAAGTAAGTCCGTGCGGTGATGACCTACCCTCCAGTTCTTTTGGGTATCTTTGTTTGCATGTGCTAGTGTAAGCGACACGCATCTACCCTTTCCCCAGCGTTAGTAATTAACCCGCCATTAATTGCGTAAGCAGGAAGAAGCCTGTAAACAATGTAATGTGCTCACTTGCACTATGTTTCAGTCATTTTTGGCTTTTCTCTACCTATGTGTTCGACATAGAGGTTAATTTCAACCCTCTAATTGGAATTCATTATACCCCTATTAGGTCCTTTGCCCCCACTCCCCCACCATGGTCCTGATGAAGACCCTACAGCAAGGTTAAATTATCCTGCAGCTACAAGAGGGTCGAAACGTCGACTGTTTGTTCTGTATTGTGGCAACCTCACACCAACAATTGTATATTTGCTGTACTTGGTGTCGTATGCCTCTATGTGAAAGATTTACTATGTGTTATACAAGTTGTTGCTACCCCATTGGTGGCTTAAGTAAATGCCTAAACAACTGATTTTACTGTCACATGACAACTGATTTTATTGTCACATGATCCCTTCACTTCACGACTCCCTCACCATCACGTTCCTCTCCCTCGTGGGGCACTGTATGACGTTTAATACAGTTTATTGCATTATATTAGTTGTATATTATACTACATCCCACTGTGAATAAAACCGTGTGGATCTAAACTATTGTTTTTCTAGTAATTGTGTTTCATTTATCTAAATAAATCCCCGTGATATACTGGGACCCCTTCCTCTTATTATCTAGTTCAACCCAGGTCCCAGTGACAACTAATGGGTATACCCCCCCGTGCATAAACTACTTCGAGCAGACGCATGTCTGCGAGGTTCCCCTTTCCCTCCCAATTGTTCTTGATTTCTTCACTCTAGTAACACAATATGGTAGAAAGAGAGCTCTTGTCCTACTCCGAGGACTATATTGACAAACTGCTCCAAAACCCTGACAACATTTTCTTTCAATCTGATGTTCCGACAATTGACTTTTCACTAAAAGATAAAATTTCACGTCTCGAACGCCTGGAGAAAAAACTGGTGCGTACCCGCTGGCACGGTCACTTGCTTACGAAGTACCTGAAAGAGAACATAATTCCGGTTGGATTGCAAATTAAGATAGAACCGGCTATCTTCATTGAAGTCCCCAAATTTAGAGAAGGCTTTAGCCACATATCAAATAATTGCTCTCGCCACTGGATGGTGTTGGGCGTTGAAACTGCCAAAGACCAGGTAGTGCAACTCACCGCTGAAATTGCTGCATTGAAAGCCGAAATATCGACCGACTCTAACTTTGCAAACGCCAAGGATACTCTGACGAATTTACAAGCCACACTTAAGGATTTTGATGTGACCACCCAAAACCGTAAACTTGAAAAATTAGCACGGGATATTCGGCTCTACGATAAAAAGAAGACATATCCATACCTACAAGACGATTATTACCAACAGGATACCCAAGGCCGCTTTACCAACAGAGGCCGGGGCAACTTTAGAGGTAGACGGAATTACCCTACCTTTTCAGATTCGTCCTATAGTTCTGAGGGAGAACCGGACTCCGCAGGTCCTAGCCATCAATATCCGTATTTTGATTACAACTACCCACCTCCGCTTTTTCCTCCTTTTTTAGGACAAGGCCGAGGGTCTTGGCGACCCCCACGAGGGAGAGGCAACTCATGGCCCCGCGGTCAGAATCAACGTGGTTCCCAGCAGAATCAGGCCAACTGGAATGGAGGACGAGGACAACCATCCAAACAAGTCCAATTCCAAGCAGAACCGCACGGCGAGAGGGTGACTCGGAACAAGACATACCGCTGGTAGATCCTTCCAGACAACCTGAAACTCTCAATCCAATTATCAACATCTCCAAGCAACTACTCAGCAATACGGAAATGCAAGTACTCAGCAAGGGACTATCATATGTCCCTACATACAATCCTGACCATTTCTTGGTGAAAACAGAGCTATTCAAATTTTTCAGGAAAATCCGACTAAAGTACTTTTTCCGGAACTCCGTCACACAATCAAAAACATCTGTTACAGGCTTACGACCACCATCCACCTTTGTTCCATATGCCAGCACGATGTCCAATCAAATTCTTGCTTATGAAATGGTTGTTTGGCGTGATGTACAGCGGGCTCTACAGGACAAAACTTTTGTTCGGTATAACATCAGCAAATCTGAGAAAACAGCATTACGGACACTGGCCAATAACACTCAAGTCGTGATTAAGCCGGCCGATAAAGGCGGTGCCATAGTGGTACAGGATAAATCTGCATATAAATCAGAGGTTCTACGTCAACTACAGGACACAAACTGCTATCAAATATTGAGGTCGGACCCTACTCGATCCATTGCCTCCGAGATCCTCGAAATCACCCAAGAAGGTTTGGATATGGGCTTCTTGTCAGAGAACGAGTTCCAGTTCCTTAACAACAAACACCCACGTCTGGCAACTATTTATACGTTACCCAAACTGCACAAAAGCATGTCAAGTCCACCGGGCCGGCCGATTGTTTCTGGCTGCGGATCCCTTCTGGAACCATTGGGAAAGTACATTGACTTTTTCATCAAACCTTTAGCAGAGGCCACTCCTTCATACATCCGGGATACTATGCACACCATTAATATAATTGAGAGCATCTCATTTGACCCATCCCATCAAAGACTAGCCACCTGTGATGTCGTCTCCCTTTACACCTGCATCCCTCAACAGGAAGCCCTCACGGTGATTGCCCGCTGTCTGAACAAACGCCCAGCACCTGCCCAAGTACCATCTGAGTTCATTATAGCTCTACTGAAAATTGCAATGACCCGAAATTTTTTCCTTTTTGACACTAATTTTTACCTACAAACCTCCGGAGTTGCGATGGGCGCTCCCTTCGCCCCTGACGTAGCCATTCTATATATGGCAGCATTCGAAGAGGACACTGTTCTAAGTCAACTCAACCCATTCAGAGACCAAGTTGGTCTCTGGATGAGGTATATAGATGACATCCTCTTGATCTGGAATGGGAGCCTAGACCAACTTAATGATTTTTTCGCCTGGCTCAATGAACAATCTCCGCACATTAAATTCACAATCTCATCAGACAATCACTCCATTGATTTTTTGGATGTCACAATCTACCATGAGTCTGGCAAACTCCTCACTAAACTATTTCGCAAACCTGCGGAGAGGAATTCCTTATTGGCATATACCAGCCATCATCCACGAGCCCTTCGTGACAACCTGCCCTTCGGGCAATTCCTGAGGATACGTCGAAATTGTTCCACCAAAGAGGATTACTTCTCAGAATCCCAGGATCTGTCAAATCGATTGCTGAGCCGAGGCTACCCCAGACGCTTGATCAAAAAAGCCCGCAAGCGGGCTTGGTTCTATCCTAGAGAGGAATTACTAGTGCCTAAACATAGAACGGATGATCAAGAGAACCGCATTGTGTGCGTCACGACTTTCAACACGAGAAGCAACACCATCAAAAAAATTCTCAATAAACATTGGCACCTGGTCTCGGACGAGATCAGCCAACCAATGACACCACTCCATGCTTTCAAGAAAGCTAAATGCATCAGGGACCATGTCGTGAATTCTTTTCTACCGCCAGAATGCCACCCAACGATCAACACTCTATGGAATCTACCACCGGTATTGGGTCACTCCAAATGTGGGCATTGTAAGGCCTGTGACTCAACGATACAGACCAAAGACTTTACTTATCTCCATCTAACTGTTAAATTGAAATGCTTCAGCAATTGCAATACTAGCAATGTCATCTATGCTATTTTATGCCCATGCCAGAAGATCTACATTGGGCAGACCCAGCAAAAAATCAAAGCTCGTATACTGCAACACATGAGTCGTATTCGCTGCGAGGTGGAAGGTGCCCCACTCGCGGAACATTTCAAATTGAATAAACACCCACCAGAGAGCTTACGATGGTTGATCATTGAAAAAATAACACTTGGACCACGTGGTGGTAATATCTCGGACATTCTCAACACACGAGAATTAAAATGGATGCACTTTTTCAACTCCATTGAAACTGGTCTGAACGAATCCGATAGCTCATTCTCCCAACTGGCCATTTTACCATAAAATAATTTTTTATTATTCTACCATTTACTCTGGTCTACACTGTGCCCCCACCATCTGCCATGCACTGTCGAGCAATTGCAAAACTTGTGGTTTCACTGTATGTAGAGCCTTTACCCTCATGTGTGAGAGGTACGCTCTAATAATCATATTGTTTGATGTCCTGGCCATTTTGCTTTTGTTTAGAAATATAGCCTCCTCATTGACATACGTAGCCACGCCATTGCTATACCTGTGACTCATTGATATGCCGAGCTTTTACCCTCATGTTTGAGAGGTACGCTCTAATAACCACATTATTGGCAATCAGGACCAATCACACATAAATGCGAGAGTATCTGTAAACAGTGGGGTCTCACCCGTTGGTTTTCATAGCCAGTCTTCTACTCAATTATCATTATTGTTTTCTTCATTATACACTGTATTTTTTATGTGAATTGCTACTGTATTATTCGACCATTCTGCGGTCACTACGACCATGCCTGACCCTGTGGTCTTTTTACTAGCTTCATTCCTCCCTGTGGCCACCACGTGACCTGTCACTATGACTACCATAGCAAAATAGGAAGCGCGGCATTCCCACCGCAACTCGCGCACAGAGCTGTCATACTTTACCAAGTAAGTGATTCTGTCTCTGAGAGTCGCTCCCTGCTCGGTGTTGAGACTAGTATTACTCATTATCCCTCATTCTCAATTCCCTCAGATCAATCCCGAGTCAGGAAGTCTTTAAATAATCGACTCTTGAACCGACCGATCGCGGACATTCCCCATGCCGCCAGGATATCGGTAAGCTACACGGCTCGCACAATGAGTATATTAGTCTGTATTTTTGAGCTGCCACGTAGCCTGAATCGCTATCCCCTATTTTACCTCCCTCAGACCCATCCTTCAATTCTTTGAAATTTGAAAACCACGACTGTGTGCCCGACCGCGCCCAAGTCACACAACGGGTGCTATCGGTAAGCCACTTAGCCGTTTTTATGGTGCCCGCTCCTACCTCGCCACAATTTTATGTTTGATATTACATTATGACTCGCTCCCTCTTTCAGATGCGGTATTATTATTCTTCAACTTGTTTGTAATTACCTGAGTTTCCGCCCAAGATCCCACTGCATGCGGACTGTTGGTAAGCTGTATACGGATATTCTCGTTTTGCCATCATTAGTTAAATCCCCTTGTTGACCCTTGAATGGCAGTTAATCTCGCATGCTCACCATTATTATAATCTAAACTCACGCTCACTATGTTAGCCAATGCCATCGCTCGCTCCACCACAGGCCATAATTCCTCCATCTCACCTCCCTTTTGAGTGTTAATGGCTCCCGCGCATTTCAGTCATCTCTTGATCTCTCGTTGGAGGGACGCACAAGTAAGTCCGTGCGGTGATGACCTACCCTCCAGTTCTTTTGGGTATCTTTGTTTGCATGTGCTAGTGTAAGCGACACGCATCTACCCTTTCCCCAGCGTTAGTAATTAACCCGCCATTAATTGCGTAAGCAGGAAGAAGCCTGTAAACAATGTAATGTGCTCACTTGCACTATGTTTCAGTCATTTTTGGCTTTTCTCTACCTATGTGTTCGACATAGAGGTTAATTTCAACCCTCTAATTGGAATTCATTATACCCCTATTAGGTCCTTTGCCCCCACTCCCCCACCATGGTCCTGATGAAGACCCTACAGCAAGGTTAAATTATCCTGCAGCTACAAGAGGGTCGAAACGTCGACTGTTTGTTCTGTATTGTGGCAACCTCACACCAACAATTGTATATTTGCTGTACTTGGTGTCGTATGCCTCTATGTGAAAGATTTACTATGTGTTATACAAGTTGTTGCTACCCCATTGGTGGCTTAAGTAAATGCCTAAACAACTGATTTTACTGTCACATGACAACTGATTTTATTGTCACATGATCCCTTCACTTCACGACTCCCTCACCATCACGTTCCTCTCCCTCGTGGGGCACTGTATGACGTTTAATACAGTTTATTGCATTATATTAGTTGTATATTATACTACATCCCACTGTGAATAAAACCGTGTGGATCTAAACTATTGTTTTTCTAGTAATTGTGTTTCATTTATCTAAATAAATCCCCGTGATATACTGGGACCCCTTCCTCTTATTATCTAGTTCAACCCAGGTCCCAGTGACAACTAATGGGTATACCCCCCCGTGCGTAAACTCAGAGTGAACTGCACCATGTGGTGCACCAGATGGCGCCTCTTTGTTCTGCAGCTCAAGTAGATTTTCTACTGTAGGAGCTGCAATAAGAAATAAGAATTAATACCACAAATACAGTTCTCTGTTAGCACAAAAGATGGCACAATTTATTGGAAATCAACAAACAATGCAAATACGTGCAGCACAAAGGCAGACAGCAAAGTCACTGAATGCCCAATGATGTGACATTCCTGACAACTTTTATAGGCCCAAACCACAAAGAATGCAGCATCATAATATACGTAACACAAAATAAGCATGGGTCTTTGGACCAATTGGCAACTGCCTAAGCTGCCAAGCTGCGCCATATCATCTATGGTCCAAAATACACTGTTGCCGACCACGTGTCTAAGTAGGCAGCTTTGGGGACTTTCCACTGTAGTACAATGAATTATGATGGTCCTTTCCATAACACGTATCAGAAGCATTTCACAAAACAATATTCTGAAATCTTGTGCAAGCCTTGCGTTACAATAGCAGTTTTACTTAAGACAAAATGGAAACGTTCAACCATTTTGTGCAGAGATTTTTATATCAACTTAACAGGGTCTGAAGCTTCAAGCATTTGGTATCATATTAGAAAGATGGCTTGTACACTACTTGCGCGGCAGCTTTCTCAACGAGAACGGTCACGACCTGCTATGACTGCCCATGTTGAGAAATCTCTCCAAAACGCAAACTAGTGCCTGAAAACCATGCTATGAGAACACAAATTCTCACTCGTGCTTGCCAACTTAACGATGGGAAGCCATACATGAGAAAAAACTCTGCCAAGCAGCAGTTTGTGGAGTTTTGCCCAGTCTCCGTGTTCCACTTGGAACTTCGCTGGCGGAGCAGAATTTTTCACCCACCCATAGTCACAATCCACAAAGCCTTCAGTGAACATTATCGCACACTCTATAACCCACTCCCTGTCGATCGACAGACTCAGATTCCTGAGATCTTACACTTGGTCACATTGCCAGCTTTGGTGCTGGAGCTCAGAGAAGATCTTAAGTGCCCCCTCACAGAACAAGAACGACATAGAGTCATTTGTGATTCCCCACGTGTAAAACTCCAGAACTAGACAATCTGCCCGTTGAGTCTTATAAGGCTTATTAGGCAGCATTGATCTCTAAATTGCTAAAGCTATATACAACGGCCTTCACCACACGGCAATTGCTTCCAAACATTCGGGATGCGCTACTGGTTTCACGTCCAATGTCAGGCTGCAACTTACTTGGAGTTGCCTCCTACAGACTATTATCCATGTCAGACTGTGACTCCAAGAACCTCAGTTTAGCCATAGTGATGCGGTTTTTAGAACTTCTGCCAACTCTGGTACACCTTGGTTAAAACGGGTTCATACAAACTAGATTCACAACACATTAGATAGGAAGGCTATACAGATTGTTGGAAGAAGCCCCACAACGCTGGCCATTTGCAGCATGTGTGGTCCTAGACCATGCAAAAGCCTTTAAGACCCTAGACTGGGAGTACATGTTTGTGACATTAGTCATGATGGGCATAATAGGCAGGTTGCAGAAAATAATAAAGTTCCTCTATATAGAGCACATGACAAGGGTGAAAATTGGACAATGGCTATAGGCCCCCTGCCCAGTTGGCAGGGGCACACTGCAAGGATTCCCCATTTCCCCTCTACTCTTTGTCCTGACAATGAGTCACTTGCCTAGAGACTCAGGCAGGCCGGACAGATGTGGGGCATTCTTGTTGGAGACACAGCCCACGGTGTCTCCCTATATGGTGATGACACCCTAATTTACGTCAGATATCCAAGAAGGCATTGCTCGGATAACATATCTTGGGTGCCTTTAAACTTGCCTTGGGCTGGGGATAAACTGGAACAAGACCTGCCTGTTCCCACTTCACCTGGATTGCCCACCACAGTTTGTTGCAGTAGGCTCCCACTCCACTCGCTGGGAGTCCCATACCTTTCGATATGTGGGCATTATCATCTACCAATTGACCCAAGACCTCATAGATGGTAACCTTATGAAGGTGATTGCCTCCTTTCAACACCAAATCAGTTTCTGGTGCTCCCTCCCACAAACAGTACAAGGCTTAATATCCCTCTCCAAAATGGTGATGGTCCTGCACCTCCTGTATTACTTCACCAATTTACTAGTACACATTCCCCACAGCGTATTGGATCACTGAACACAATGCTAGTGGGACTTTTCTGGAACAGAGGCAGGTGCAGCATGGCCTTAGCCAAGTTGCGGCTCCCTATAGAGGGAGGGGGGCTAGGTGACCTGAACTTTAAACATTACTATTTAGCGGCACAGCTGCAGTGGCCTGCTCTGTTGGCTGGCAGGAAGATATCAAGTGGAAATATGACTGGTACCCGAGAGGAGAGCGATTCACCTAGTGCAAGACCTATTTCTCCCGAATGCAACACTATACCTTCTTTCCGCAAGTGGCCCACGGGAGTTACAGACTAGCACTGCGGATCATAATGAAGATGCCACAATACCCCCCGGGATCCCCCTATGATCCATAAGGGTGCTTTGAGAACTAATCGGACAAGAAGGGATGGAGCGTTGGGGACTGGCAGGAGTGGCAACGCTAGGGGACCTGTTTTAAGGCAGTGTACTCATGCCCTTTGACCAGTTGATAGATCGACAGAACTCCCGGTGGGCCAATTCCTAGCGCATAGACAGCTGGTTATAGAAATTGAGAGGCTATGGATATAGGAGACACAGAATGGGACCCACAACTGCTGATGCATACGCTGCACTTAATGGACATCGGCCTCTGGCTGGTCACTTGGCTCACCAAAGCCCTCTCACATACATATCATCCAAGATCCAAAAGCACTGCTTACATGCGGTTGGGAGGATGACATAGGTCACAAGTTGAACCTGAAGTAATAGGACAGAACAGTGTTACACCCTTGGAAGGTATCCCACAACGCCCCCTTGCAATACATACAACATAACGTCTTACATATGGCATACCTCACCCCGGCTAGATTTAATAGGATCTACCTTGATGCATCCTCTGATGCCCGCACCGTCGCACTATTGGAGCGGACATAATTCACATGGTCCTAGATTGCTTGGTAGCCCGCACATGTTGGACATAGGTCACTGACACGTCAATAGAATCATGGGATGCACAGACTGCAACTGCGTTGCCCGCATCTTGCTGTGCCTTTGTAACCTCTGCAGGTCCGCTTTTTAGACTTTGCGCTGCTGCTGGGGCAGAGGCAGGCTTCGATGCACTGGAAGCTCCTGCGCATGGAAAGCTGGCAGGCAGCAATAACTAAGTGGAACAGAGCCAAGCCATTATTCATGCACGTCTGTAACTGAGAGAACATATTGTACCAGATAGATAATGATATTGTTGTAACATCTGCATAGAATGCCATTCCCACTGTACCATACAACATAAAATCTCAAATAAAGATAGCTAAATAATAATGTTGGACACTCTTCCATTTATTTTCATTTACTTGTCACACTAAATATATTTATAAAGCTGCAGAGGAGAGTATCTCAGCTGTGTCACTTGTAATACCTTATTTGTACATGGGGCAGTAGTCTGCTAACTTTCTCTCTCCTTGACACCATCACGGTCGTCATGTGCTTTGCTATTTACAGTGCCCGCCCGCACCACTGCACACAGGGACCAACACGACAGTTGTATTCAACGGTCCTATGTCATGCCCTAGAGACATGATAGTAGCTTCCATTACTCTGCTTTTTAAAGCTGGCTTGAGATGTGAAAATATTGTCATCACAGACCGTCAGTAAAAGCCAAATCAATGTACTGCAAAATTGGCAGGCTCTAGAAATTGCTACAAAGCGGATAGCCAACCTCCAAAATTGGTAAGGTTGGTAAGTATGATTCTAGATGACGCAAAGTCACATTTCTTACCTTCATCTTAGTGACAGAAAGCTATACCAAATTTAGGATACTACGCACCGGATCACCAAATTAAGTTGTCATAAGAGCTGAAAATTTAAATTTGGGAATGGGTTCTGTAGACGAGTCATGGCTAATGTGTTACTTGTTTTCTGACTGTATTCCTTTTCATCTGACTCTCATTTATATTTCTCTTTCCAGTCGAATTGGATGCTATGTAACCATCTTTCAGAACATATCAAATTTAAGGGATGTCTTCTATAAAGAAATGAGTCAGGTGAGATCACTTTATTAATATACAAATCTTTGCAAGTGATGTGAACTCAGCAAAGCGAGAAAAGCAAGGCATAAGATCACCATCAAACTAATGAGCTCAACAAAGAGGGAAATGCAAGGCATAAGATATTGAACAAACTAATGAGCTCAACAAAGAGGGAAATGCAAGGCATAAGATCACCATCAAACTAATGAGCTCAACAAAGAGGGAAATGCAAGGCATAAGATCACCATCAAACTAATGAGCTCAACAAAGAGGGATATGCAAGGCATAAGATCACCAACAAACTAATGAGCTCAACAAAGAGGGAAATGCAAGGCATACAATCACCATCAAACTAATTTACAAAACACTGATAGTCTTAACCACTGTGTTTTCTTCAAAGAGAAACGGATAAGAGGCAACACTCAGACAGTTGTCGGCTCATTTTATTATTTTATTTTAAGTGTATACAAATCACACTTTGTCACAAGGTGGCTTCAGTTCGCTTATACACCAATAAGGGGAAGAGCATTCAGAGGCATTTAAGAAAATCAGAACATGTCTGACGATTTCAGAGACATATCCGATTTTTAGGATATCCACATAAGGTAAATTTACATGCAGATGCTCTAAATTGGAACCATACATGGTCATTGGTTATCGTGAATACCTGACATAGCTTTGGTCATCATGGACCAATATTAGAAACTCCTTTAGTAAAGAATGTTGGTTTCAAGATTCTTCAAACACTTGTCAGAAGAGGTATGTTTTCAGACTTTTGCAATGTATTTCAAAGTCTGCAGTGAAATTGAAGACCAACCGGAGGACGTTTCCCAGGGTTGGGAATTAAAAGTGCATAAATAACAATCACTTGTTGTTGTTTAGCACTTAATTCAATACATCATTGAAAACAACGGGTGTTGCTAATATCTAGTTTGATGGTACTCACTTTACCAACCAAGGGGGAAGAATGGAAGTCATTCTTCTTGTTATTCAAAGTTGTGACTTGCAGATTACCACACAGGTAAGCAGCAAGTCTTTGCATCACTGATTCATACTGGGGAAGGTGTTAGGAGAACAACATTGGGGTTGTTTGCTCCGTGAAATAACATATGGGTACTACAATCGTGTAAAGTTCAAGACATTAATGAATTCATATAAAGTCTTTCGCAACATCCGGAGAATCTTTGGAATCAGTAGATTTAATTTTTACTCTCCCTTAACTAATAACAACAACTACCAGCTATTGTTAGCGCATCTTACCTTTCCGATTGGCACAGGGCCGGAATAGTGAAACTCGGGGACTTGATTACAGCTGAGGGAATTTAATCTTTTACAAGTCTACAATCTAAATTTAACCTAAAAAACCAAAATACTTTTAAATATCTGTCCATCCATGGTTAATTATCCAGGAAAGTGGGTGGAGTCACCGGGTTCGCAGAAGTTGAAATTCTACACGCTTTGCGTAGCACCATTACTCCTCGCATCGGAGGCATATATAACATGCTCAATAGGCAAACCCCAGACGACTTAGAATCCATTTCTACCAAATGGCATATCAAACTCAACTCCCCCCAAAGCATTTTCTATAACTCCCTACTTTTATCACAACAGATTTTAATCTCCGCTAAACTACAAACACAACATTTTAAAACAATTTTTTTTCTCTATATGACACCCAGTAATATCATCAAATGGGGATCCGGCAAAGGAGCACTATGTACACGTTGCTCTGAAGTGGGGGCTGACTCGATACATATTTTTGCAACCTGCCCTAAGTTAGCTCCGACATTACTTAAAGTACAGAACCTACTTAGCGAAATAGCTAACCAACCAATCTCTTTAAATCCCACAACTATCCTTCTGGGGACCCAATCTGACTCACCGAGGATTAAGGAGGAAGTGCTGGTTTTTATTGCAATGGCAGTATGGAGGATTTGTGTTTCCTCCGGCTGGTTAGATACTGACTCCCCCTCCTTTGCCCAATGGCTGGCTAGACTGGTAGCCACATTCCATCTAGAAAGATCGGTATACGCTAAGAAAGGACGAAGAAAAAGGAAGATAGGCTTGGAGGTTTGGGGAAAATTTTCTCTTTGGATTGAGCAACAGGGGCAACACGGCCAGGAAGCACTGTAGGGGGCGCCTTGAGGAACCCCTAACCCCTTTCGTTATTTAGTTATGCCTCTTTCCTTCTGTCTCTTTTTCTTTTGCGCCTGTACTATTGGCTCTTTTTGGTTTTGAGGGGTGGGGGGGTGGAGGGGGGATAGCTTTAATTAATTACTCGTCTTTGTCTGGACATTTCGTTACTGTACCGCGGTGAAAAATAAAAATGTTTTTAAAAAAAAAGATTCTTCAAACACTTGCCAGAAGAGGTATGTTTTCAGACTTTTGCAATGTATTTCAAAGTCTGCAGTGAAATTGAAGACCAAACGGAGGAAGTTTCCCAGGGTTGGGAATTAAAAGTGCATAAATAACAATCACTTGTTTTTATTTAGCACTTAATACAATACATCACTGTAAACAACGGGTGTTGCAAATATCCACTTTAATGGTACTCACTTTACCAACCAAGGGGGAAGAATGGAAGTCATTCTTGTCGTTACTCAAACATGTGAATTGCAGATTACCACACAGGTTAGCAGCAAGTCTTTGCATCACTGATTCATACTGGGCAAGGTGTCACACAGACTGGAGTGAGTGATAGCTCATTTTGGGAGATCAGCTGTAGGCATCTAAACAGGTAGTAAGGTATGACAAGATTCACAATGGGATGTATGACGTTACAACGCATGCTTTTACCATGCATGCTGTTACAACGCAAGTATTACAACGCAAACCTTTACAACGCATAGCGCTTTGGGGTGCTGGATAGTGAATAGTTTAATTTACTATTCCAACTCCAGTCCCCGTGGACACTAGGGAAGGTGTTGGATAGTAAATTAAAACTATTCCCTATCCTAGAGCGCCCCCTAGTGTAATGCGTTGTAAAGGTTTTCGTTGTAATACTTGTGTTGTAACAGCACTGCGTGGTAACATTTTTGTTGTAAAGGATGTTTCCCTCCACGGATGTATGACGTTACAACGCATGCTTTTACCACGCATGCTGTTACAACGCAAGTATTACAACGCAAACCTTTACAACGCATAGCGCTTTGGGGTGCTGGATAGTGAATAGTTTAATTTACTATTCCAACTCCAGTCCCCGTGGTGTAGTGAGGCGCACAGCAATCCCCGTGCACGTCATTGCAGAGGTGCTTTTCTCCCCTTTTTACTTTCCGGTCCGGGAAGAGACAGGTGTCCACTCATATCCTTGTTGGCTGTTGATAGGAGGCCATTGTAAAAAGTACAGTTGTCCACTCTCGAGATTACAATTGCAAATACTACCAAGGTTATCCAGTAAGGCATCTTTAGTACTGCTAGGATGTCACGGAGCTCACTGAGGTGGAAGAAAGCCTTCCGGGCCACCTTGTTGATTTGTGGGATGAACGCCAGCTCTTTGTCAAAGATGATCCATCAAGTTTAAAATGTCCACGACTGTATTGATGGGATCTCCAAGGAATATAGTCAGTCAAGTCAAGTCAAGTCAAGTCAGAGAATTTATATAGCGCACTACATACCCAGAGGGTCTCAAGGCGCTTAGGGAGGGGAGGAGGATTACTTGTCAAATATCCAAGTTTTCAGTTGTTTTCTGAATGCTAGGTGGTTCTGGGTAAGGCGAAGGTCAGTGGGGAGTGAGTTCCATGTTTTAGCAGCCAGGTAAGAGAAGGATCTGCCTCCCATGGTGGTCTTGTTGATGCGAGGTACAGTGGCGAGGGCTTGGCTGGAAGAACGTAGTTGGCGGGAGGGGGTGTAGAAGTCGAATTGTACAGATATAAGATCACCTAGCCATAATTGCAGTACCTATGTTATTAAACTATGAGGCATAGACATTTATTCTTCATCCAGTTTTCAACATCACTGAGGTACTCCATGACACGGAAAGGTATCATCGGTCCTCCAAATGCACACATTTTACATTCATGCACCTTTGTGTGACAGTCTGCGGTTGTCTTCACATTGTTTGGCTAGCCAACTTCTTTCATTATCAGCACAGTTGTAGCATCATTTCTTCTGAGTGCTTCAAAAGGGAAGGTATTGTAATTTACTAAGTCCAGGTACGTCTTCAATTTGAAAGGGAGAGTACCAGCACTTCTCAGCAGGTGTGGAATACTTTAAATGAAAGAGTACCGCCACTACTCAGTAGTAAACCATACTTTGAGATAGTGAGTATCTGCACTTCCACATTTCCATTTAAAGCACTGGCTCTCCTGCTTCTTTACTTATTCCTCCAACCCTAGTGATCTGTTTCTTCCATCCCAACGCATTGTCTCCCTGCCTGCTACGCAATAACTTCCTCCTCTAATCCCGCATGATTTAACTTACCATTAACTATTTCCCACCTCCCAGACTTACCGTCTGCTATGAAGATGAGCTCTTTATTTGGAGTTTTGAACACTGCTTATTTACCCCTGCAATTCCCCACTTCTTTGTTATGAATTTTCTTTTCCATTTGCTTTGCTCCATTTTCTTGTCAGTTCTGTTTCCTGGGGCCCTGTTCGTTTAACAAATTCAACATTCTAGGCATATCACTTTACTTTGGCCAAATATTTGACAACATGGTAAGTGAGTCTAAAATCACCATGCACTTCTGATTCCAGCCCCATAGATTATTAAAGCATTAGAACATAAATGCTACAACTGAGTAACATAATATGTACTTTTATAAAAGAATCCACAACGTCCTTCAATCTCATGTTTTGCAACTCCCTTTCTGTCCCTCATATTTTCGTTTCAGTCCTGTATTTGCCAATCCAAGACCTCCTCATTGTTTTCTCTTGTGACCCTATGCTGTGTATTTTCACCTCCCCCCACACAGTACATCCTGCTAATGTTTATCCCACAGGTCACCCACGCTGTTGCTGTCCAACATAGTCAAGGAGGACCATTTCTAAACCAGATCTTCAGGACATCTACGTACAAATAATTTATAGATCTTAAATCTAAATGTAATTCAATTTGATATTCTGTGGTTACACTTAAATTATCTAGATTGTACTACCTACTGCCCTTCTGTTACTAAAAAGAAATTATTATTTTGAGATCTAAAACATATACATTTCTTAAGAAGTTCGCTATATTTTGAAATATTGTGTTGTACACATGCTTAAAAACATGTTGTTTTCTCATGCAACATTTCAAACCACACTCTTACAACTTAGGACCTCATTCATTTTGAGATGGTCAGTAACAAAGGATCATACATTTGAGCTGGTGTTTGCAGGTGGGGCCCACCACTACTCGTTTTGGTGGAACAGGATTTATTGTATCATCAGTATTTGACCCAGTGCAAGCAAAAGAACTACAGAATAGAGAGAAAGAAGGAGGAAAACAGTGACAAGGGCATAAGGGGGGATGCAAAAGAACCTGCAAGAGTGAGATATAGAGACAGGAACTGTTGGGTGATGGAAGAAGGAGGCATAAGGTGGAATCAAAACTAGAGAGCCATGTTCTTCGACAGCCCAATATTCTACAGCACTGACGGCAGGCTTCTAAGAAAAACTTTGGGCCCTCACACTCATTCAATTACAATTTAAGCAATGTTGGTAACACCAGTCCAGAGTTAACAATTCCAGATGTTTTTGTTTACCGACTTACAATTTATAAGATTGATGCCCTGAATGAAGAATATTTTGTGTAACCGAGAATTACTTCGTCGTTTCCTCCATGTATTCGCAGATTTTAGACCATTTTCTACTACATCTTCTACCTTTTTTTTAGTAAATGGAAATTGTGAACTAAAAACTTTGTGATTTTACCAGGTGCTACTTCGCCCTGGGTAAAACGAGTTATTGTGCATGATGGTAATTCAGCAGAAACCCTGGGTATTACCACTTCACAGAGTATGTAATGAGGACCTAAGAGTATTATCTTGCATGCTTTTGACCCTACAGTGCCATCACTGGATAGCCTGCCTTAGAATATGCACACAGAAGGGAATGAAAGACAATGTTCTCCTCTAGAATCTGGAAGAAACAAATTCTGTCTCTCCTCATCAGCCAAAATTGTGGGTCTGTTTCTTCCTGCACTCAAATATCAAAATGATTGCCAAGGCAGCAAATGTCAATTTACTTATGTTGAAGAAGATATGTCACATAATCCTTTCCAGCTCTCTCAACACAGCTGTGCAGGCTCTTGTCATATCCAGACGAGACTAGATTTTGCTATCGCATTACTAGCTGAATTTCCCAAATTCCACCTGACCACAATCAAAGCGGTCTTTAACTCTGAAGCAGGATTGCTTCATAATGCAAACAATTCTACTGCATCACTCCAGTTTCAGTTGATCTCCACTGGCTTCAAGCGGGGATATAATTCAAGCTCTACCCACAAGCACATACATGAAACTATCCTCCATATATTGCAAAACATTTAACCATAATTTCAAGGTTATAAAAAGCAAAGGCTAAAACAACACAGTGATGGATGGAATGCTTGGATTAATCTCAGCCATTGGCAATCGCTCGGGCCACATTCCGATCCATATATTTTTGTCTACCATGCCACCTCGGTTTGGACCCCAGCCATAAGCAAATCAGCCTTGACCCTGCTCCTCATGGGAACATTCCAGCCCGAACTGCCAGGCCAGGTTCTCCATGAACCGGAACACACGCAACTTAGGACCGGTTTCGCCCTAGTTAGGGCTCTTCAGCCATATATAGAGTGTTGAAAAGTAAAGGCTCTCTTGATGGAAAATTCCAAATTTAAGTCTTCACTAACAAGAAAGCAAAAGCTCTCTGAAGCTGCCGTAACTGCATGGAACTTTCTACCCATAAACCTTAGAAAGCTCACACCTTTCAGGAGGCAGCTGAAAGCATATTTTTTCAAACAATATCTGAACCAGTGCTAACATATTCTTTTTAAAAAAAAAATATTAAAAACTTTCTTTATTGATTTTCAACAACATTTAATCATTACAGCAGAATCAAGTTCAGACAGACATTTCATTGTGTACTATCAATTATAAGTTGAGACTGTCAAATCCATTTACATAAAGAAAAATAATAAATATAATCATATTCATCCAGATGCTTGTTTAGGCTCCCTCAGTTTCAGCCAACGCTACATCCTGCAAATCTCAGTATTTACATTGCTTGGGTGCTCACAGGGGAGGCACGCCGTGCATACATAAGACTGAACCATACTACATTCAATTTTTAGCTGCTTCCATATATCCACTCCTATCCGTATAGCAGGCGAGGATGACATCTCGCCACCACCCACCACAAGGAGCCACTACACATGGAGGTCACTCCTATGGAACCTGTGTCACCGTTTCCAAACTAGCTTCCTCAGGCGTGTCAGTATGCCGGGCAGCAAGGTAAGCCTTCAGTGGATCCCAAATGTCTCTGGGGCGAGAAGACAAAGGAAACAGCTCGGCATAAGTGCACAGTTTTTCTAGACAGTATGTTAAATCGGAAATCCAGTCCTTAAAATTTGGCGCCCTGCCCCATCAACCAGTGCTAACATATTCCAAAGGAATATGCTATAAATAATGTAACAATCACATTTTCGTCACTCAGCCTATCTGCTTACACCCTTTTGAGGGGAGCTCTTAATGCATATATATATTTTAGTTTCTTTAATTGAGTTAATTCATTCTTTACTTCCCTATCTTTATGTATCTCTCGTTCTAGATTCATTGGTTACGTGTAGAGTGCCCATATAAATCCTCGTCTGGTCGCAAAAAAAATGCAAACATAAATGTATTAGTTATTTCTCCTTCCTGTCAATTGCTGCTGTGATTTTTTCTTGCCTAACTTCCCGATGCATTCCACTGCTAATCACTGCATGGTTGTGCTGATGCACCAAGTCTGGAGGTTGTCTGTGCTAACCAATGCAAAACACAATGTCCTCCAAGTGGCATAACTACAAATTCAACTAATTCCCATGGTCTGTAGTTATCCTAAAACGGATGTGAGTCCCTCCATGTCCCCTCTGTTGATGTACACTAGGGGTGTCCAGAAAAACTACCAGATAACCACTGCTCATGCCAATGAGTTCTTATTTAGATTCAATTTATTGAAAAGTAACATATGTGGATATGCTGAAAATATAACATTGATCCAGCTCTACATTGTTCACCCATGATGTATATTATCTAAAATCGTCTGTATTTCGGAGCATCATTAACAAAAACTATTACTCTATTGAGTGTACAATTTCTATTATGAAGCCTCATTTTACAAACTATATATTGTAATAAATTATAGAAGGAAAGGGAAAACGTAGAGTGGTGCCCTTTGCTACATCTTGAGTGAAGATTTGATGCTCCATTTTTTTTTGCAGCTGAATCATGAATTGTACGATGTAATGACCAAACTGGAAAAGCAACATTCGGACAAAGTCTTCATAGTGAAAGGCGTGACGGGGTAAGCTTCTTCTTTCCTATTTCATAATAGTTTGTCATGTAGAAAGCAAACTCCTATTTTGGTGTTTTGTTGGTCATCTTAGCATGTAATACCAATCCGACGCGGAGTTTATGGTGGACAATGGTTTTAGATGTCAGTGGTTCTTTATCTTGGAAATTTTCTCGGATTCCTAAACTTTGAAATCCTTCCCCCCCATCGCGCTGAAGTGCTAGACGCGATCTTGCCACTTGTGATTTTAAAATTTATAAATATCGCCACTTAGGTACGCACACATTATCTTTTGTGAGGAAAGGTGCTTGAGACCCGGAGATTCGCTCCGTTCTCCCAGCCAGAGCAGCCTACTTGCTCGGACTCTCTCGCTGGGTGTGGCCGATTAAAGGGCCGGCACCTGCAGGGACTGGGTGAATACAACAGCGGCCATATTAGTGTGGGCTCGCTGAGAACGTCGCGCGGACGACGTCATAAATACATACGTCCATGGCTCCGCACTGCGGGCGCGCTGATCGCGCGCCGGAGTCAAGCCAGAGTCCTGCCTGTCTGCGCCCGTCCGTGACCGGACGGGGCTTGGGGCAGGACTCCACAGATCCGGTTCCCCATCACCTCTACAGCCACATACCAATCAGAGTCTTCGCTATCATTACACCAAAGCTAATCTGATGAAACTTGGTAAGCCACTCTCATCCTACTGTCTGCACGTTACAGACCCGTTATCTCTACCTGCACAGTGTAATATATGCCATCAATTACTTCCCAATAGTAATTCAACCTCGGTTAAAAGTCTGAACCTTAACATGACATTACTTAACTGTAGGTCGATGCCTAAGCATAAAACTGAAATTCACGACCTGCTGACCAATGGAGATCTGGACATCATGTTTCTAACTGAAACATGGTTAGATGAAGCCTCCGCCCCGGAGATCTTAGAGGCGATACCGAGCAACTATTGCCTCCTGAGAATAGACCGTCAGAAACAACGGGGGGGAGGACTGGCAATGATCTTCAAAAATGTTCTTGAGTGCACTTTAATCGAACAAAAAATCACGGATAGTGAGTGCGGTAGATTTATCATCAAATTAGATACCACCAATACAATCACGGGATTATTAATATACAGACCTCCTGGAGCAGCCCTGTCTTTCTGTAGCCAACTCATTGAACTGGCTACTCAGCTAGCCATCAGACACAAAAATATTATCATACTTGGCGACCTTAACATCCATCTAGAGGATAGCCACTCCAAGGAAGCGCAACTCCTTCTAAATGCTTTCAATGCGATCGACCTCAAGCTTCTATCCACTTTGCCCACGCATCAACATGGGCATCTATTAGATCCGATATTCACGAACTGGGAAGGCGTGAAAACTTCACCACCTGTTCCACTAATATGGTCTGACCATAGTATGGTACCATTTAAAATAGTCAAAAACAGCATCACCAAGTTACATGCGAAAATTCTTCCTTACAGACGTCGTAACTTTAAAAAGTGCACCCTGGAATTGCTGCTGCATGAACTCACCGCACATCCCCTGGCAACGGGCGATTCTCTACAGGAGGTATGGGACAATTTTGAATCATGGCTAACTAAAGCGCTAGACAAGATTGCTCCTTGGACGACCAAACCCCCAGCTCGACTTGTGGTAAATAAATAATTAAATACCTGTTCTATTTTTGACTAGATATACAATAACAGATAGCTCAATAAATAAGAGTCAAGATTCGAGGTATCTTGAGTTTGCAGGTTTTAATACAGCATAAAGGACAGCAACAGGACAACCTGCACGGGAATAGGATGGCAGCTGCCGGGGGCAGGATCTGGGAGCATAAGGGGGTAACTTTTAATAACAGTGCACAAGTATATATATACTAGAACAATTGCATTACAGTTAATACAGTAGGCGTAGCAGTGGGCGGAGTTCGTAGCAGTCGCGAAAGATAAGGCATGAAGTAGGTGTAACAAGAGGTGTGTACAAGGCGGATACATAGACATGTGATGCAAACGTAACAGAATATGTCATAAATGGGGCGGAAACATGGAGGGGGCTACCTAAGGAGCCGGGACCTCTGACCTAGTGGTGCGCGCAAGCTGGCAATGACGTGTTACTAGGAGGAACTGGGGGCTATGACTTCTGCACTAGAAGAGGAGACGAAAGTCTGGAGTGGCAGAGCGACATGTACCTAAACACTATCTAGTATCTGATGTTTAGAGAACATGTTGATAGAATCCAAAAGTTATCAGGGTAAAGGCTAACAGACTCTAAGACTGGTGCATGCATTATTTTACATGTAGTGCGTGTTGAGGAATATTAAATGACCATTAATACAGTATTTCTCTTACATGGAGACGTAAAGGCTAGACCATGACTGAAACTATTGATGCGATTCAGTAGCTTAGGAATGCAGAGAAGGAGAGCTGGGCTGATAACTAGAATCATAACATACTTTTGGCAGACTGGCAGGCAGAGCCAGGCCGAGCCGGGCACTGTGAGGCAGGAAGTAAGTGAAGGGTCAGGGATACAGGTGGGGGCTGTATCGCTCCTCAGCGAGGTTTCAGGAGACAGGAGCTGAATCTGGTGTCCGGGCCCTTTTGAGGCCTAGAAACGGGGACAATTCAATGAATTAACGTGCACGCTGTGAAACGTGGCAACATAACTTTACATAAGCTTAATACTCGTAGCTTTCACGAGAACTGGAAACTGACATACTAGAGATGGACACAACTGTAATTGCGTCTTTAATTGATCAGAGGGGAGTACATGCATATCGATCATGCACATATGACATAACATGGGGAACACGTAGGCACATATAACATGGCAAAATTTACTTTTCCACATTCCCTCCTTGTGCCCTACGTTTCCATCAGGAAACATCTATATTCATGATACCATCTATCATTTCATATAGCATCATTTGCTCGTCTCGAATTGGCTTGGAACGGGACTTAGGACTAGGACTTGGAATACAGGATGTAGCACAAATGCCGCAAATCGCAGGGCCACATTGTAAACAGAGGCAGCAACTGAAAATGATCATTACTGCTATACCTAGGAATGACAATACTTTCCATCCCCAGGCAGATATGATACTCCAGAGCCAACCGGACCATGTCCAGGTGCCTGGATTCTGGTGTAACTGATGGGCAATTTTATGAAGTCTGGTTATAGCTGAATAAACAGACGGCGCGTTATTAGGAATGAAAATGCAGCAACTAGATCCGATGACTCTACAAGCTCCTCCTCTATCGGCCAGTATGACGTCAAGAACGAGACGATTTTGGAGCACGACAAATCTCATAGCAGATTGCTCTTCAGTTAAGTTACCTAGAGCAGAAGTAGTCTCATTCACTACTGCTTCAAGGGTTCTGGTTAACCTACGGATTAACTTACTATTCTGGACAGGGCCTATAAAGAAGAAGAATCCTTTATTAAAGTCTGTATACTGTTCTAGAGCAGTTTCAGTTTGATCGACAATCGGGGACTCAATCTCCCTTCTATGTCTGACGTGTACTAGATGTGTGTTTCTGTGATAATCAGATGGGGCTAGGAAAACTGGTGGCAGTAGGAAGGCAATGTAACATGTTCCATCCCAATCGAGGGGCAGACGAGCATATGCAGTCTGACCACAAACAAAATAAGAATGACGTGAAGCTTTGAAAATAGATTTCCCACTGTCACTATACTCGACAATAGTAGTACAATCACTATGTCCTACATGTGCGGAACCATTATTTCTGACACATAATTCGCCTTTGACTGGTAGTACTGAAATAGCAGGTAAGTCTTGAGTAGTATCAGACTGAACATTCAATACCATAAAATTCGAAGAATAATTACCTAAATCATAAACTTCATTTTCTAGATCTAACCCTGTTCTATGGGAGCGACCTTGCTTGTCTGGAAAACATGTTCTATTCAGAAGGGACATATCATTTGAGGATGACGTTAACATGGACCATGCTCCACACGAACCATTATGTGAAAACGGATAAGGAAAGAGTGGCAGAACTCCCTTCGGTGTCTGGAAAGGGGGGAGTCGACCACACACCCAACAATTAGTGGCATTGCTGGTCTGGTGTGAATAGTGTAACATACGGATAAATGTATTATTACGCATAGCAAGACGATAGGATAGCTCGTGAGGAGGCAGATCACTAAATGTGTGCTCTACTGTAGCATTAGAAAACTTATTTACATGAGAAATTGGAAAACATAAATGAAATGCATAACTTGTGCAGGTAACCATCAAACTTAGAAACAATAGGAAACTTAGAAAAACGATACATCGGATAGAGTTTTGACTAACTCTCTCACTATGGGGGTCTATCTCATACATGTCAGATACCTGTCTAACCGTTTCACCCGAGGGGGACTTAGACAATTAAACTGGCTGACTTATTTTACTAGACCTGAGCTTCTTTTTATACTCCTGCTGCGGAGTTTCCTCTAACAGGGGAGGCTTGGAATCAAAGTTTGTAGCGGGACAGTCCTTGAGAATAGGGCAGTTTTTAAAATTCTGGCAGTCCTTAAAAATGTTCTCGGCAAACTCTTTTTTCCGAAGTCCATGAAATTTCTTGACGTGGGACAGGTGCACCCAGCCTTTGCGGCCTTCCAACTTCACGGCCGTGCGGGTGGTCAGAAGGACTAGTTGAGGGTGTTTCCAGCGGGGCTCCAGCGGACTTGAACGATCAAAGTTCCTCACAAGTACAAAACATCCTGGAACGATTTCATGCGGTTTCACCTCGGTATTGTCTGGAAATGCGGCGGCAACCTGTGAACGACAAGAGTGTAGGGCAGACATCAAGGAAGCTAGGTAATCTGTCAGCATATTACTGGAAACATCTGTAATACTTCGGGGTCTAGGTGTACCCCACATGTTCGGGGGGCGGCCGAATACGACCTCATAAGGGGACAGACCTGATCTGGAATGTGCGACCATGCGCATATAGAATAGGGCGACTGGCAGAGCTACTAGCCAGTCTACACCTTTCTCTTTACAAACTTTAGCAATGCGGATTTTTAGTGTCTGGTTATGTCTCTCTACGAGACCTGCTGCTTCAGGATGGCGCACACAATGAAACTTCCACTGGTACCCTAACAGAAGGGACACATGCTTCATTAACTCAGATGAGAATGGCTGGCCGTTATCAGAATACACGACCCTAGGGAGTCCATAACGAGGGAAAAATTCACGAACCAGCTGCTTGGCAGTGGTCGCGGCTGTGTAATCTGGAACTGGATATGCCTCTGTCCACCTGGACAAAGCGCATACAACTACAAGGACATACTTGAAACCTCGACATCGCTCCATCTGAATATAATCCATCTGGAGGACTTCAAAAGGGTGGTCAGGGGGTTGGAATCCACCTTGTTCCACCGGGACACTTTTACCTGGATTGAACTGGCAACATATCATACAGGTACGGACTTTCTGCTTGGCTGCCGCTCGTAAATGCTTGTTGAACCAAATGTTCTGGGTACTGTCTAGCATGGCTTTTTCTCCTAAATGTGCTGGACTATGTGCGGTATTGATAATGACTTGAACCATTGAGTCGGGGAGAAACCATGTGGCTTTTCCCTTCGTCAACCATCCCTGATCTGTCTGGACCCCTCCTTGTTCGGACCATTTCTTGATTTCATCAGGAGTAGCATGTAACTGGATATCTATGACATCTTGAGTGGGGTCCTTAACTGTCATACATGTAGTCGGATCTGGAGTGTGTGTCTGTGTCATGTTAACTGGAATGTCTGGAGTCTGAGCTGTGAGCTTGGCTGTTCGATCTGCTAGATCGTTACCTTGGGAAATAATGTCAGTGACTTTCGTATGTGCCTTGCACTTCATGATAGCGATAGCTGTAGGTAAATGTATTGCTTCTAACAGAGCTTGAATGAGGAGACCATGCTGAATCTTGGTTCCATGAGAAGTCATAAAACCTCTTTCTTGCCAGAGCACTCCAAAGTCGTGTACAACTCCGAATGCGTAACGTGAATCTGTATATATGTTTACTTTCAGGTTCTTGGCACGTATGCAGGCTTGGGTCAGAGCAACTAGCTCTGCTGCTTGAGCAGACAAGGTGTCAATACGATGTGTCTCTATAACTTCAGTGTCAGTAGTCACTGCATACGCGGCTACTAGTTCTCCTGTACTTGTTCTCATACATGAACCATCCACATAAAGTGTCAGGTCGGGATCAGGTAACGGAATATCTGTCAGGTCTTGTCTTGGCTTTGTCATAGTGTTAACTACTTCCACACAGTCATGTGTGGCAGGATTTGAAGTAACTGACGGTAACAGTGTAGCAGGATTTAGAACGTTGCAGCGTCTGATTTCTATGTGTGGCTGGAATAGTGTCAATTCATAACCTGTTAAACGTGCAATTGTCAAGTGCTGAGTCTGTGTTCGGTTTAAAAGAACTTCCACGGAGTGTGGAACTTGTACTGTCAGGGAGTGTCCTAATACTATAGAATCACTTTGTCTGATAGCTAGTGCTGTGGCTGCAACTGACTTGAGGCACGCAGGCAGAGCCTGGGCTACTGGATCTAATGTGCTCGAAAAATAAGCACAGGGCTTGTACTGTCCTGCTTGATCTTGTGTGAGAACAGATAATGCAGTACCATCACGTTCTGTGACAAAAAGTGTAAAAGGCTTACTGTAGTTCGGTGTTGCTAGAACAGGAGCTTGGCATAAGGCTTTCTTTAATTCATTAAAAGCAAGTGTATGTTCAGATGTCCAAGGGAGGACAGTCGATACGGCTGCCTCCTGTGTCGTTAACTGTATCAGTGGCTTGGCTAGGAATGCATACTGGGGAATCCATTGTCTGCAATAGGAAGTGAGGCCGATAAAAGCTCGTACCTCTTTCTGTGTCTTGGGCTGTGGAAGACTCGCTATTAACTGGATACGGTCTGGTGTCAACTGCCTAACCCACTTGGACAGTAAGTGGCCTAAGTAGATCACTTGCTGGACACAGAACTGGAGCTTCGAAGGGGACACCTTGTGCCCCATCTCGGCTAGGAAATACAGAACGGTAAGTGATGCTCGCTCGCAGTCACGCTCAGAACGGGCGGTGATCAGTAGATCATCGACATACTGGAGCAGGGCAGTGTCAGTTGGCATGTGAATATTGTCTAGTTGTCTTTTAAGTGCTTGACTGTAAATGCTAGGACTTTCTGTGAAACCTTGAGGAGCTCGTGTGAATTTATAGCTCCTTCCATTTAAACAAAAACCGAAAAGGTACTGGCTGTCTGGATGAATTGGAACACTGAAAAATGCATTCTTGAGGTCTGTTACTGTAAAAAATACAGCTTCAGAATCAATAGCTGTCAATAGGGATGAAATATCTGGGACTACTGGATACTGGGGTATGATACATTTATTAAGTTCTCGAAGGTCAATCACTAATCGATATACTGGAGGTGCATTTGGATCAGTACGTTTCATGACTGGAATAATAGGAGAATTACATACATTGGAGTCAGTTTCTACAACCACTCCTTGAGCAATGAGCTCGTCAATAATTTTGGATAAGGCTGCTACAGCCTCAGGTGGCAATCTGTACTGTCTGATTCGTGGCAGGACTATACCTTGCTTGAGAGTCACACGATGGGGTGTGATTTGCATAAAACCAACATCAGTTGGACCTTGTGCCCATAGATGCTGCGGTACATTGGACAATCTTGGATCAAAATCTCGTAATACATAGTGACCTTTATAGTCCCTTAAAAACAATCGTATTCCCTCTGGGGAGCAGCAAATAACTGCACCTAATTCTTTTAATGTCTTAATGCCTAACAAATTTTCTGGACATGATTTCGTAAGTAATAAATCAGTAGTTCGAGACAATGGACCAACTTCTAGAGTAACTGGCTTTGATATCTCGTTTACAATAGGCTTTCCTGAAAATCCAAGGGAAACATTTCTAGAGCCTGAGAGCGGAGCCCCTGGAACCTCGTCATTACTGATAGTAGTCCTACTTGCCCCTGTATCAATCAGAAACTTTCTGTCTTTCCCTAATACTTGACTGTGAACATAGGGACCCTCTTGATCTACAGGTATCTCGATGAGAGGCAAGCCTACCTCCCTCTCTAGGCTGTTTCATGAATACGGCTGGTACTCTGGATACTCGGACTGGGCATACTGGTACATCTGCTGTGTAACATGCTGTGTTGCAGCTATAGGCTGCGGTGCTGGAACTGTCTGTTGTGCATTCTGTGGCTGAGAAGTCTGTGAAACTTGCTCTTGTCTAGGCGGACGTGGTCTTTCTTTAGTCTTACCAGTAGCTATGTTGTGTTTCAGAACTGCACACTCGTTTATAAAATGACCTGGCTGTTTACAATAATTGCAGGTCCCTTTAACAGGAACTGCAGGATGACTGGCTTGATTCGTACCCCTCTTCTGACTGTCTTGAGGAACAGATTGTGCAACTAATACTTTCATTTTCGTGTCTTTCATACGTTTCCTTTCATGATCTTGCTCTTCTCTGATTCTATTCTGGTGATACTGGAGCATCTGAAGCATTTGTGACGGGGTACTAGCTTGCCAGGTACTTTCGACTTTCAAAACTCGATTTTTAACTTGTGGACTTGAATTCTCGACTAGTTTAGTAACAAAAAGATGAGGGTATGACTCGCTACCTGTCTTCAGACCACTGTTGATACTAAAACATTTCTCGAATCTAGAATAAAAATCACTAGTATCTTCGTCTGGTTTCTGTTTACAGGCTGAGATTGCATCCCAGTCTTCCTTTTTCGTGGCTAATAACCTAGGCAAAACCTGAATCAATAACTCTGGTAATTCTTTACATCTGTCCCCAAGACCGGTACCTGGTACACGTATCTTATCTTCAGCTTCTAGAACTGCCCACTCGATCTTTTTCTCTCCCACCTCCCATTCTTTTTCTTTGAGTTTTTCATATATGCCCGCAGGCAACAGGACTTTTAACATTTTAATTATATCTGGATACGTGTATTCTCCCATACGGAGCATGTCTTTTAATTCACGGTGGAACCCTGCTGGATCTTTGTCGTGACAGGGAATTAACTTTTTCATCTCTAGGAGTTCCATCTTCGTAATCGGGGTGTAAACAAATACTCGTTGCATTTCACCATCTGGTGTCCTAACTGGGTGTACTTCTCGTAACGGATGCTGTCTATCTATGTAAAACGGTTTACTTTCCGGGGGTGAGACGTGAACAAAATGCGGATTCAGAAACGTTCTATATTTGTGGCGTTGTTCTAGAATGACACTAATGAAATCGGTACCTAGACCTTTCCATCTATACTGGAGTAACTCGTTCAGGACATCATGTAACGGACCTGGATCAGAATGCTGACCCTCATACAGTGTAATGAGGTGCTGGATCATATACATACCCACCAGTCGCTGCTCCGCTGGGGGCAGTTTCAGAAACATTTGTGCCACTATTTCGTCTGGAAAAGTGGTAGAATCAGTAATCCATCGGACTGCTGATCGGGCTAGTTCTTGTTCATGCATGGTATTAAGTTCACTATAACCGATACGTGATTTCAGAATGTGATCGGTAGCTTGAAATACTTGTTCAAGAGAACCTTGTTCCGGTGCTGGAAGATGAAAGGCTTTCTTGTGTTTTAGGCGTAAATGTCGGTCTGGAAATCTAGATTTACCTACATACGCTATTCTGGCGGTATTCTCGTCATCTACCTCTTCAGTAGAAGAGTCGTTTTCCTTCTCGCTTACTTGTGCTGTTTTGCGTTGCACGTGTAACCTTATTATTTCCTTGCGAATTTTCTTGTACATACTCTCTATACTACTGAGTGTCTTGTGTCTACCCTCGGCTATATTATCACTCCACCTTGTCAGGACTTTCATTTCGGTCGGATCTTTAGTCGGACAATCTTGTTCCCTTATTAAACAATTGATTAGAAACTTTAATAGCATGAGCTGGGTCTCAGCTTTCCTTAGAGACATGATTTCGCCAATACTTTCTGGATCGTCCCCTGTACGGATGAAACGATATATTCTGTCTAGATCTTCTTTCATATTCGGTAGGGTGTCCAAATACTCGGTCACCCGTCTTACACGCAATGAATATAAAACCATATTATCATCGCCTGGGACTGGATCATAACGGCATTCGGTGAGAGCTCGTCTGATATCTGCAACGGACTGATATTTGGGCGTACGCTGTAACGCACGTTCATGTAACTCGACTAATGTTACACGTTTATTTGGCGGCGGGGTACCAGGAGGACCTCCTCCCGCGGCCCCTAAACTGGAATCGTCGACTGATACTCTTCGTGCTGACAGAGTGACTGATGTAGCGGGTACTTGTAACGTAGGCTGGACCGGGGGTACCGTAACAGGTGCTGTAACAGGTGCCCCGGTGTCTGGAGGAACAGGAATTACATTATTTACAGGAGCTGGCGGAGCAGGGTTCGCATATTCTGGGACTGTGTCGTCCAAATAGGACGAGAGAAAAATATCAGCTGCGGTCGGTTTGTGACGTAGCTTAATTTAATCGGAACTAATGGCGGCGGGAAATTACTGGATGCCTCCGGGGTTGCTTTTGGCAAGCCCTCTGCAAGAAGAGGGTACATACCCTTAATAAGGGCATTCCTCTGTCTGTCTGACTGTTCGGTTTTAACTCGTTCACCTATTTCGATTAATTCCCTTTCTTGGGCTCTTTCTGAGGATTCTCTACTTAATTCTGACTTTCTGATTTCTTTCTCTGTTCTTTTGTGAGATTCTTTGCGCCATAACTCGATGGCATCTTTCTGTGACTGTCTGGCTTTCTTTTTCCATAATGCTTCTTCTACTCGCATGATGCACTCGGCATCCCATGTGCCTGATACAGGCCATCTATATTTCTCTTCTAGATCTTTAGTATACTCGACCCATAAGTCTAGATATAATATGGCACTTATGCCATGCTTATGATACATAAAATGACCTGGACTGTCCCTAGGCGGGACAGGAACTGCTTCTTCGAGCAGACCTTTCCTAGTTCTTAACTGACGTAATCTTGAGAACAGAGGCATGACTGGACTGGAGTCTAGACACAATACAATACACAATGAACACAATAATAACTGGGGAAACAACTCATTCATACCACGACATTGAAAACACACGAAATAACATTTAGAATAACAGTTCGGACAAGATACTACCTGAAATACTGAGAACAGAACACATGAATTTCTCGAGAACAGAACTTACTAGAACAGACTAGACGCACTGCTAAAACAGTACGAAACTTACCGGTCTCATAAAGAGACACGTCAGGACCCGCATCCAGCTAGGTGGACACTTCGTGTTGGATCTGTGTACCCAAACCCACGGACCAGAGACAAATTACTTGACCCTGTCTAGATACTACCCCAGCAACGGTACTCACCGGGCAGCAAGAACGGAAGGCCTCGGACTGGACTGGACTGCTACGACAACGGACGGACGAACTTCGGACTTCAGTTACAGGTGGGCCTCTGGATACCTCGGACCTTGAACTCTCGGCTTGGGCTCTGGTCGGGACTCGCCGCGTTCCTCCACCGCCTCGTCTGGATGCTGGACCGCAACCTCCGTCTCCTCCGTGGGCCTGAGGGATACTTGAAGCAGAAATATCTGCCACTGCGCAGGATGGTTCCGTCACGACTGCAGAGGATCAGGGGGCTTGCGTGGCTTCTCCGGCGCGTGGGGAAAGGGCAAGTCCCTATTCGGGCGCCATTATGTGGTAAATAAATAATTAAATACCTGTTCTATTTTTGACTAGATATACAATAACAGATAGCTCAATAAATAAGAGTCAAGATTCGAGGTATCTTGAGTTTGCAGGTTTTAATACAGCATAAAGGACAGCAACAGGACAACCTGCACGGGAATAGGATGGCAGCTGCCGGGGGCAGGATCTGGGAGCATAAGGGGGTAACTTTTAATAACAGTGCACAAGTATATATATACTAGAACAATTGCATTACAGTTAATACAGTAGGCGTAGCAGTGGTCGGAGTTCGTAGCAGTCGCGAAAGATAAGGCATGAAGTAGGTGTAACAAGAGGTGTGTACAAGGCGGATACATAGACATGTGATGCAAACGTAACAGAATATGTCATAAATGGGGCGGAAACATGGAGGGGGCTACCTAAGGAGCCGGGACCTCTGACCTAGTGGTGCGCGCAAGCTGGCAATGACGTGTTACTAGGAGGAACTGGGGGCTATGACTTCTGCACTAGAAGAGGAGACGAAAGTCTGGAGTGGCAGAGCGACATGTACCTAAACACTATCTAGTATCTGATGTTTAGAGAACATGTTGATAGAATCCAAAAGTTATCAGGGTAAAGGCTAACAGACTCTAAGACTGGTGCATGCATTATTTTACATGTAGTGCGTGTTGAGGAATATTAAATGACCATTAATACAGTATTTCTCTTACATGGAGACGTAAAGGCTAGACCATGACTGAAACTATTGATGCGATTCAGTAGCTTAGGAATGCAGAGAAGGAGAGCTGGGCTGATAACTAGAATCATAACATACTTTTGGCAGACTGGCAGGCAGAGCCAGGCCGAGCCGGGCACTGTGAGGCAGGAAGTAAGTGAAGGGTCAGGGATACAGGTGGGGGCTGTATCGCTCCTCAGCGAGGTTTCAGGAGACAGGAGCTGAATCTGGTGTCCGGGCCCTTTTGAGGCCTAGAAACGGGGACAATTCAATGAATTAACGTGCACACTGTGAAACGTGGCAACATAACTTTACATAAGCTTAATACTCGTAGCTTTCACGAGAACTGGAAACTGACATACTAGAGATGGACACAACTGTAATTGCGTCTTTAATTGATCAGAGGGGAGTACATGCATATCGATCATGCACATATGACATAACATGGGGAACACGTAGGCACATATAACATGGCAAAATTTACTTTTCCACAGACTAACTAAAAATGCCCCCTGGTTCTCTGAAAAATTGAAAAAGGCTAAAGCCCTATGTAAATCTATCGAACGACAGTGGAGGAAAAACTACACTCCAGAACTCAAAGAAAACTATAGAACAGAGCTGAAAAAATACCAAAAATTGGTACGACTAGAGAAGAGTCTCTATTACAAAAGCAGAATCGTGGAAGCCAAAAACCCTACCAAAGAATTATTCGGTATCTATAGAGAAATTACCACACTATCTCGCCTAGACACTAAAGATACCTACTCCACAGAGATATGCGACCAAATAGCCGACTTCTTTGTGGAGAAGGTAGAAAAAATTCATGCTACGTTTTCTAGCAGTACCAGGCCAGATAAAAATAAGGTAGAGACCCTAGCCTCCTGTTCTAATAAACCCCAGTTTACCAACTTTAGGACCCCCAATAAACAGGAACTAGCTAAAATTATAAACAGTATTTCTTCAGGCTCCCCTATGGATGCCTGCCCACCGGAACAGTACAAAGCGGTCATGGAAAGCTTATTATTGGATCACATAAGCAACATGATCACAACTTCATTCCGGGAAGGCAATGTCCTGAGAAACTGGAAATCTGCCCAGGTAATACCACTAAAAAAGAAACCGAACATTCCAATTACTCAGCTCCAAAATCTGCGGCCAATCTCTCTTCTCCCTTTCTGTGCTAAGATCATAGAAAAGGTGGCCAATCTTCAACTCATGGAGTTTCTGGAGAAAGAATCACTCCTCCACCCTTCCCAATCAGGGTTTAGATCAGGCCATTCTACGGAATCAGTCGTTCTGTATTCCACCGAACAGATACGGAAATTGGTGGGTGAGGGAGAGACAGCAGCGCTGGTCCTATTGGACCTAAGTGCAGCATTCGACACCGTGCTGCACTCTACGCTGCTGTCTCGACTCTCAGATATGGGAGTAAAAGACTCTGCTCTCACCTGGTTTCAGTCATACCTAACTGACAGAACTTTCCAACTTCACTGCCCACCCTTTAAGTCATCACCTCGCAGTGTTAGCCATGGGGTTCCACAGGGCTCCAGTCTGAGCCCTACCTTATTTAACATCTACATGGAACCCCTGGCACACATTGCGGAGGAATTTGGGGTGGGCATTGTCAGTTATGCTGACGACACCCAGCTGGTGTTCCAAATAACGCCAGACAGTAGAGACTTAGCCTCCAACTTCTCCAACTGCATGCTCAGCATAGCGACGTGGATGAACGCCAATTGCCTCCGTTTAAACGGAGATAAAACAGAGGTTCTGATAGTAGGGAAGGATACTTCTGTCTGGTCACACGCATGGTGGCCTAGCGAGTTGGGTGAACTACCTGTGCCTGTAGAGAAGGTGAAGAACCTCGGAGTCATGCTTGACGCCGATCTCTCAGGTAGAGCCCAGGTAAACAAAGTGACAAGCAAATGCTACAGCACCCTAAAAGTACTGCGCAAAGTTTTAGACCTTCTTCCGACAGAAGCGAGAAAGACCATAGTCCATGCTCTAATATCCCCCCACTTGGACTATGGTAATGCTCTCCTACTTGGCCTTAATCAAAAGAGTCTGCACCAGTTACAATGCATACAGAATTCTGCAGCACGACTGGTGCTCGGTCTCCCTCGGAGAGCATCTACGAAAAATGCGCTTGCCAAGCTTCATTGGCTCCCTGTAAAAGAGAGAATTATATTTAAAACTCTCTGCTACGCACACCGCATTGCCCAAAGCAAAGGCCCTAGCTATCTAAGAGGCCTCATCACCATCTATAGGCCGATCAAAGATCTTAGATCAGCAGGCACGATGCTATTTAAAATCCCCCGCATCACTTAAGCTAAAATGGGAGGAAAATCCTTCCGCTATCTGGCCACCAAGCTCTGGAATGCCTTGCCAATCCAGCTGCGGATGGAGCCATCTGAAACAAGGTTCAGAGCTAGACTTAAAACTCATCTATTTCCCAAAAATTAATTCTGTTCGCCTGACTCTTGGTCCTTCTTGATGGTTTGCATTTGCAGTCAGCGCGGGGACACACAGTTTGTGCAGCCAGGAGCTTAATAAATGCTGATTATTATTCTCCATGTGGAAAAACCTCCTACAAGATCGCTTTCGCCCCTCCACTACAAGAGGAGCTGTGTGCTTTGAAAATGTCAAGTTTCAGCAATGATACCACTTCAAGAACTTTTCATTATGTTTTCCCTTTTCCATACATATATTTACATTCATACTGATAGTTTTGAGCGTTTTGCCTCTATGAAGACTGTTATGCTAAGTACACTTTTCTCCCACTCTCCTCGCTTCCAAATTGCTTTGATACTAATACTCCCACTTTCAAATTTTGCTTTGGTTACTTCGAGAAAATAGCAGCCACTTCTCCTTTAGCTGATGCTGGACTGTACCACTTTTAAGGGCATGGCCCGTGATGCAATGACCAGGCACATTCATAGAAGGAGGAGTCCAAAGTCTGTGTCGGTGTGGCCATGAAATGTCCTTCTTCTCAATGCATCTGGGCTCCCTCAACTTCCAGAATGCGGCCACTTATGTCTCCGCTGCCGAGGATGTGCAGATGTAGGGGCCCCCTACCTGTCTATTTGTCCTGCATTCGCAAGGTGCTCTGCAGTCACTTTTAGCCCATCAAGAGCCACTAACACACTTTGCTACAGTGTGGACATTTGGCGACATTTTGAGGTTAAGAAGGCTCTTGACATCGAGGTCAAACTCAATGTCAGTTGGACACTCATTATCACGTTCTTTGGCTCAAGGATGCTCAATGTCAAGTAGACACTGGATGTAATGAAAGCCCTGGCAGCCAAGAAAGGTCTTGGAAGAAATTCACAATTAGAAGAGCACGTTTCTCAGAGGGTAAAGGTGGCTGCAAGATTCAATGTGTACATCCTTGCCAGTAGAACTGTGAGATAGGTCAGTCTACTTGACTACTAATGGCTATCTATCTCCCTCTGGTTGGGGCAGACTTAGATTTAGACATGACAGCGATATTAGTCCTCGATTCCGCGAAACCATGTGGGACATCCGTAGAAGAAGTGCAAAACTCTGACCCATGCCCTATTCCTTCCCTCCCTTCGTCGTATCTTTTTCCTCAGGCTGTACTCACTTGTAATCTCCCTTTCTATCTCTACCTTGCATGTTATGGCAGCCTCGAGTTAAAAATGTTATCACATGGGAAGTTTTATTGGTGACAGACAGTTCATTGTTCTGCTGAGGAGGCCTGTAGAGAAGTATCTTCTCTTCTTACCATGTCTTCGCCTTTCTTGCACCCATCCCTTATATCTAAAGATTCAGCCGCAGATTGAAAAATATAAGTGTGCTCAGAACTGTACAACTCCACCTGAGCATACTTTTACAATATTTCCCAGTTCACAAACATGTGTTATAGCATGCCTGGCGAGCTGGGCCAGGTGCAGGCAAACTATTACACTTGTCCTGTGACTTTTTTAAGGCAGCCTATTCCTCCTGTCCAGACTTGTACATAGCGTTCAAGATTCATCCGAATGTGCGAAAGTATGTTTTTTATTCTTCACAGGGACAACCTTTTTTGCCCCAAGGAGAAATCCGTTCTTCTACACAAACATCAAATCTGTGGGTGATCTGTTCCTCTTCACATCCTGAAGAAAAGATACTCCGGCTGGAGTAAACCTCCAACCATTTTTTGGGTGGGAAGTTCCAGATTTGAGTTTGTGAATGGAATAGCCACAAACGTAGAGGTGTGTGGGCATTCACAAACCTACAAGGCTGTCCTCGCCTTGTAAGAACCATTTTCCGCTCTTTGACCGTGATCTACGTCTGCTGATTTTTCTGCTCTGGTGGTGGAGATATCCACAGTGGTAAAAAAACACATATGCCTTCTATGATTCCTCCTGTCAACTCCTAGCAGATGTAAATGTAGCAATTTATGGCTGTAAATGTAAGTTGACAGACGAAAAAGGCTTTGGAAGATGTGATTGTTGTAAAGCAACAGCTTCACAGTCAGAAAAATGAGAGTGCAGAGTCACTACTAAACAATTATGGGGCAATGAGAGAGAATTTTATTGGAAAATAATGTTGTTGTGTCCAGAAGAGCCATTAAAAAAATCTTAAGCTTTGATTGCTAAAGGAAAACTTGTACCTATTCAATAATTCCAATGTTGGTGGTTCTTACAAGTTGGCTGACCTGTAATGTCGCTCTTGCGGTAACCAGGGTAGGTGTGCATGGCTTAAATTTTGAGGATGAAACCCGAGTTTAACAAAAACATTTGATTTTGTAATCTTGGGAACCTTGTAGGGTCCAAACGATTGATGAAATGGAGAGGCTGGAGACAACAAGGAGATGGTGAGAATAGTTGCCCCACAGCAGAGAAGACTTCTTATCTTTTAAAGTTTAAAAGGTCTTTGCCGCATTGTTAACTATTATTGTTGTCTATTTTAGATGTATGCACAGCATGGCTGGCACAATAGCCTTAGCCAAGGCCTCCCACTGAATGATGGGGGGAGGGGGTGCTAGTAAGAAGCACCACTCCCACCTTTGTTACAGGGGGCCGATAGTGCAGCATTGCTGCAAAACCGCCCCGTTGACAAAACTGGCCCCCATCCCTCCGGCCCACTGGGGAAACGCCCGGTGCCTGCTACGGCCAGTCCAGCCCTGGTAGTCACAGCAGCTCTACAGATCACCCAATGTAGTGATGTAGCACCTCCTCACAAAGCATCAAATGGAACCACATGAGGATAAGAGTTAAGAGTGTGCTTCACAATTCTACCCAGAAGAGAAGAATCATATGAGACATCTGGGTGCTGAAGACTGTGTTTCTTTGCAGACCACTAGACATTGCTCCAGTTTAATAAAAACAAGGTGTGTTATTTGAGAAAAAAAGTAACAGTAGACTGGATTCCCTTAAAAATATAGCTTTTATTGTCTATACTGCTTGGAATATAAAAGTATATGTTTAAGTATCAAAATACAAACAAAACGTAGTTAGCAGCACCAGTAAGATTAAAGTGCACTAAATTTAATGACAGATACATTCAACACCAATTATTTTTTTAGGTTGCCTAACCCACCTGAGCATAACTAAGTCTCTTTGTTTCTCAAAGTCCCCACTTATATAGTGTTCATAACTGCTTGGTATTTTATTAAAATGGTTAGTGGCAGAAATAGATATCTTTTGTGAGATGTCCCTCAATTCTTTCCCTACTGTTTTACTGGCTTTAAAACTCTGTGCTCTTTCCCCCAGCTAAATAGGAGTAAAGTGCCTGTGCTTCCCCTTTAAAAATGTTAAAATTGGCTTAAACCTGATTGGCACCACTAACTTTCCTATACGGCTATCCATCATGTATGGTGCAGAAATACACCATGGCATGGGAAGCTAGATTCCACCGCTGGACTGCGCATCTACCTTGGCAATAAAAACATGACTTTTAGCCCACCCTGGGTAGCCTGACAACAGCACCTTGAATCCTGCATCACAGAGCTGTCACTATCACCATTTTGACAGGTATATAAACATTACTTTAATTATTAAATAAGTCGCCCTAAGCACACCTTGCTGCTCACACAAGGGTAGGGTGCTTAATATTTAAGAGTGGAACATGTGTAATATTAAAAATGATATGTTCCGCCAGTGACTAGGCCCAAAACACATGGTCACTTGTCAGGCTGTAACTGGCATGTAGGAAAGGTTAAAGTATAGAGTATACACGTTTGACCTCTTCCAGCTACTAACTCCATTCAAAGACTGATTTTTATAGTTAATGAAAAAAACAATCTAATTGAAAAGTCCAATTTTAATAACATATATGGGAATTGTAACTTTTAGAATGTTATCTTCACCCTGCCTGAAGCTGCTGGAGCCTAGTTTGCATTAGATCTTGAGCAACTGCCCAGCCTGCACTTGTTCAGAATTGGGTGCAAATTGCTCTCAGAGCAGAAATAATGTCCTGGGTGTGGTTATGTGATTTTCTTCCCTTTGACAGAAGACCAGTTAGGGGGGACCCAGGAACTTCATCACCTTGAAATGTAAGGAAAGACTTGGAAGAAGCAGCTTTTTGTCTCCCTAATCCAATTGGTCGCAAACTCAGTGGAAGTGAATCTATCTCCTAAACCTGGTCACCTCCTCTGTGGTCACAGAGGAGGTGACCACAGATGTCACAGAGGAGGTGACCTCTGTGGTCACCTCCTCTGTGACCACAGAGGAGGTGATTGCTCATTATTTTGGTAGTAACTCTGGAAGGCTTTGCACAAGGAGAGAAGGGCTCTACCATATTGGATTGTTAGACTGTGGGATTGTTTGCAGTACGGCAACAGGCACTGCAAAAATGTAGTAAAGATTGCCCTAGGAACATTTACCTCTTTGGTTAGGGAATGCCCATAAATCACCCCCACCCACTAACTGGTGCCAGGTGTAAATCTAGCAAACCCACGTTACCGTCCTCAGAAAACATACGGGACTTGTGGAAGATCAGACGAGGGCTCAACCTGTTGTCTGTGACCAGGGAGGAGCCCTCAAGAAAAGAACCTGCTCATTCTTGCACTTAGGACAAAGAAGTGTGCTTTGAGAGTTAGTTGGTTGACCTCATGTGTGTTTATGGGAACACAATAATTTGAAAGAGGCCTTTTTCTTGATGTACCCAGCGGACCAGTGGCAACTGGACCTGGACTCAACTTTCATTTTGGACTCTGTCTGACATCTTGGGAGTATAAGTGCCTTCCCTGAGATCCTGGGGGGCTTAGAAGTGCACTCATGTGGCTGTCTAGGCACCAGAAGAAAGTCTGGAAGCTTTTGAAAACCTTTCCTCCAAAGCTCAAGAGCTCAGTAGGACCTGCAGGAAAAAAGCTTACAACTGGCACTTCTATGCTTTCAGACAAAATTTCAGCTTCGTCCAGCACAAGGCACCCAACATTTCTGAAAAAACTACTAGGGGCTTTGTTGCTATGTTGGGCGGAAAGCCTCCTCCCAACAGTCGGAAACTCCTCGATTGCGTCGGAGCCCTTCCAGCCAACTCAGTCGGTTTACATTCCGTCTGCCCAATTATGATTTTCACAGTTGGATTGTGAACAGGATGGTCATTAAGAATCGGTTCTGAGCGATTTCTCGGAGTATCCAGCGTTTCTGCCCATGGAATTACTTTTTTTTTTTATTTATTTTAATTCCACACTTTCAGAACATGATAGACATTTGACGATACACAATTTCACAATGTAATTCTTGCATGAATTTCGTACATTATATAGCTGAGCCTTCTCAGTAAAATTAATCAAGATAATAATACGCTGCATAAACATAAATGACAATAGCCTGACAAAAAGAACGAAATTACCTTAAAATTGTAATTATCCCCATTTATGCTTTGGCTTAAACAATATACTTGCCATATTATGTTTTACGACTACTGCTAATCTTTATACATTCCTTAGCTCCTTAATATTTGCATACAAATACTCTCAGTTATTCATATGAGCCCAAAAAAGTTCCCAAATCATAAGACCCAATTTCCGTTTTCTTGCCCCCTTTAGCGAATATAGACTAAATTCCAGGCTAGCTATTCTGTATAGCTTAGCCCTCCATACCTCGAATCTTGGAGGCTCAGGACATAGCCAAACCCCCGCTATACATATACGGGCTATAGTCATTGCTACAAATAAAAAAAGTCTATACTTATATAAACTTCCCCCCTTTGAAACATCCTGCCCCATCCCTAAAAGCATCAAGGCAGGAGTTATACAAACAGGTCTCTCTAATATATCAGATAAGAATCGTTCCATATCTTGTATAAAGGGATACAGTTTAACACAAGTATAAAAAATATGATCTAGATCCGCATCGGATGAAGCACATCGAAAACATTTACCATCGTAGCAACTGCCCCATTTTTTCATCCGTGCGGGTGTATAGTATAGCCTAAATAAAGTTTTAAAAAATTGTACTTGTAGATTTGCTGACATAAGGACTTCCCTAGCTCTTATAATCGCCTCCTCCATTGATATGTCTGTTTCATTTTCACCGAGAGTCTCCACCCAATATACCTTATGCTTTTCCAGATCATCGTTCTTGCCCGAACTTAAAAGTTTATACAGCCCACCAATTCTACTATGAGCCTTTAGAGCCTCCATCAAAGGGTTAGAAATCAGTTTCAAATTCTTTTTACCTAAAAAATCCCTAATTTGCAAGAACTTAAAAAACTGTGGGGCATTTTATCAATGGGGTTTATCTCCGCTTTTTTGGCTTTAAAAGCCAAGAAAGCGGAGATAAAATTATCTCCCTATTACCTAGCTGTCGCTAACACCAGTTAGCGACAGCTAGTAGGAGGTAGCGACCATCTTGGGCCCCGCTTTGCATGTCAGTGATATTTATCACTAATGACATGCAAAGTGGGCGTGCCAAGATGTTAGCGACTGGAAACAGTCGCTAACATCGCTATCTCCTATTACCAACTTTTGGAGATATTCGCGCTAAGCGCGAATATCTCCAAAAGCTAACACCTGCCTCTGAGCAGTTCCTAGCCATGTTATCCAATGGTAGGTGGATAACATGGCTAAGAGCATTAGCTCGGTAATGCATGAATATCGCTGACTTTTCAGCGATATTCATGCATTTCGGACGATTTTTATCGCTTAGGAGATATACCTTGATAATAGCAAGGTTCCTAAGCGCTAAAAATCGCCGCAGCTCGGTGATAAAAATATCGCCGCTAAACCAACATAGCGATAATTATCGCTAGTTGTTGGTAATATGCCCCTGTGTTTGTGGTAACCCGTGCGCCTGTGCTAGTATTAAGAACTGTTTAAATGTTCCACTTTGATCATATAAGTCACCTAGTGCCTTGATCCCTTTAACCTGCCAGGCCCTCGCCACACTGTCGCCACAAATGGATGGGCGCAATTTTGCCGCATTTAATGGGGTGTAATAAGTTAGAGTTCCTAAGTTAATTAATTTGCATACTTTCTTCCAAATTTTACTGACTGCTGCTATCATCTTAAATTTAGTTCTTTCGTAATAACTCCATTCTATCTCTCTGAACAAACTCCGATTAGCTTCCATTCCCAAGGTTAAATGATATAGAGAGATATTAGAGCTTGATGTTATTAAATTGTTTTCCTCTTCACCTCCAAACAGTAAAATACACATCCTTTGCAAAAAACAAACGTAGTAATACAGCACAAAATCAGGATTCCTGAGGCAAGATGGCGCCCGTGAGAGTGGACGTGTAGGCTGACCACTCCTCGTATCCCTGCAAGCCCCACCAGCGGGAAGACTTTGACGACGAAAAAGGCGCTGCACTGCACTAACCTGTATGGTCCCGGATTCTGTGAGCCCTGAATGCGAACGGTTGATCAAAATCTCATCTACATTTGGCTGGGTGTCGGCGCCAGGACTTGGCAATGGCGTTCGCAGACTCGCGGCCCCAGTGAGTAGAGCGGAACACTCACCAGTACCTGTGTGGCGGTGTTTGTTTGATCCTCGGCGTTTCCAGCCCTCACCTGGGTGGCCGCCTCATCTCACCTGTTTTTGATTCTGGGTCAACTCGGCTCCGCGGCCCTGCAGGGGAGACGACAGAGAAGGATGCAGGCGGAGAGGACTCTTCGCGTTTTGAAGCGTTTGGAGCGTTGTAACAACCGGGACAGGGATCTCAGCTGGTGGACTGATTAGACCTGGAGAGTCGCAGCGGTGAGTGCTTTCTATAAGGGCCAGAGAGCAAGTTTGCGCAGCGCGAGATAGCTGCAGTACTGCAACAAGTTTCTGGACGATAAACTCAGGAAAATAGACGGTATGGCTCCCAAAGGTACAAGGGGGAAGCAGAAGGTCTCAGATGACCAGGGGGAAAACGGTGCTCCCAAAGAAGGGGGCAGGACAGTTATGGGCAAGAAAACTCAGCGCAAAACAACAGTGGAAAAAGTGAAAGTTAAGGGAGTACAGTCAAGTACTAATGTTAATGCAACCGGGTTGGGGGCAGACAAGAATGTGGTAATCCCCTCCATCTTTGCAGCTGTGGCAGCATTAGAAAAAGACAGAGCTAATGGGGCAATTGCAAAGGGTATAACCGAGGGCTCCTTGCTTAAATCCACCATTAATGTCGGGGAGAGTCAAGAACTTGGGGAGAACCCTCTAGAAGGGGATGGTTTACCCCCTGTCCCAGGAGCAGTTGGAGGAGAGGAGCATGTTCAACTGGATGGCGAGTCTGGGGATTTCTACTCTATGTCCAAAACGTCGTTGCCTTCATCTTGTGAGGATTTAGTATCACAATATGCCCTGCACATGAGTCTTGAAGGAGGGAGCCCGGCAAGCAGTTTGTGCCAGGATGATTCTATTGATATTACTGAGGATAGCCTTTCCACTGTTCGCGATTTAGATATTGGAGACTCAGCCCATATAAACTATAACACTAGGGTAGATCGACCGCAAGAGGGGTCTGCTGCTGGTGGGAATGCTAACATTTCATTAGCTCTGATCTATGAGTCTATAATGTCGTTGCGGGATGAGACAAGGGAGGAGAGCCGCAGAGTGCAAAGTATGTGTCGCAAACTTCAAAACTCAGTTTGAAGGCTTGCGAAGTCACAGGCAGACTCCACTAACAGGTTTAATGAGGCTGAGACACGTATTTCCAATTTGGAGGACGCAGTAGAGCAGCAGAAAGGGGCAACAGAGGCTTTACAGGGGCTAAAGGAGGATACTCTGTGGAAACTTGCCGACTTTGAAAACAGGGTTCGTCGCAATAATAGGAGGGTCCTCCAAGTCCCCGAAGGCAAAGAAGGTCAAGACCCTCGCAAGTTTATAGTCAAGTTGTTTAAGGAAGCCTTCCCGGAACTTATAAAGTGGGACTGGGATAGGGAGGTCGAAAGAGCGCATCGCTTTCCATTTAACTTGAAGGTGACTGCCGGTCAAGGAACTGAGAAAGTGATCGAGAGAAATATGGGCAGGCCTAGGGCTCTTTTGATCTCCTTTAATAGTTTTCTTGCTCGGGAAGATGTGTTTAAACTTGCAAGACCCGACAAACGACGGCCTGGCCCCGGGTTCGAGTTTTTTGTAACCCCTGATTCTGCAAATATACGGTGGACAGCCGATGGCAACTTCGACAATTAATTACTCCACTGCAGGCCAAGGGAGCCCAAGTCTTTCTTTTTAACCCCGCGAAGTTGAAGATCGTCTATAAAGAACTAACACAATTCTTTACCAATGTGGGGCTGGCCAAGGATTTTCAAAGCAAGATCACTAGTTAAACATCACCTAGTGGGGTAGAAATGAGAAATTGTGGGGGGTAGTTTGACCCAAGAGTTAAGTGAGACTGGCAATTTGTGATAACCAAAAATTCTTCTTTTTGCCTTTACAGGTGGTTATGGCAGCTGTACGTCTCCCTTTTTTTTTTTTTTAGAGAGAGGATTTATTTTGAAACATAATCCCCCAGATCCATCATTGTCCCGTTTTGCGAGTCCTTAATAGCGACTATTAAGGAATCGCTATTAAGGACTTGCAAAACGGGATTCATGTAGAAATCGCAATTTTATTTGCGATTTCTACAGCTTCCTTATTTGCAATTAGCAAATTGCTAATCGCAAATAAGGATGAGATTTCAAGGGTGCCAGGGGTGTCCAAAGGACACCCTGTAGCACCCCTGAAATGTAAATGTAGACTGATGTTGCGCACACACATGTCCAAAGGACATGTGTGTGTGTAACATCCAACTTAGAAAAATGCACTAAAGTGCATTTTTCTAAGTTTTCGCTATATACCACGAAGTCAGACTTCGCGTTAAATAGCGGCCAAAAATAGCGAATTCTCAATTCAGACATGGATCATGAATTGCATTTAAGGAATCTCAAATAGAGATTCCTTAAATGCAAATCCTCGCAATTTAGCGATTTCGCAATGTGCGATTTTTGCATTTGGGATGATGAATCCCAAATGCAAAAATTGCGCTCGCAAAGGGCCAGATTCTGGGAATCTGGCCCTTTGCGAGCCGATTTTTCGTTGATGAATCTGCCTGAATATCTTTATTTAGGATAAGTTCTCTCCAGATAGGAAGGAAGGATTTCCTTCCTATTTATTGAAATAAATGAGTAGTACATTAGCGGCTTCGCGGGGGGATGCGGGGGGATTGTCAGCTACATCTACAGGACCATAAGTCCTAATGCCTCGTTATTGGGAAGGGTGGGGGTGGGCAAGGGGGAAGGTGGGTAGAGGGTGGGATGGGCACGCGGAGGGACTCGGTGATGGGGTTAAAAGGGGGTAAAAAATTCACACTTGCATTCAAAAATGACATGGAACTCGAAAGAGAATCAATAAAAAACATGATAGGCAATTCGACAAAAGGTTCTTTGTATGGTATTTCTAAGGTTAAATGGGGTCAATTGGGTGGGATATCTAGCTGAACCACATGTCTACCGCTAGGGATCTTCGAATATGCTCACTAAATGTTTCTGGGTTAAACAATTTCAATAAACGAAGAAGAGTAGCGGCTGAGCTGCGCCATGTCGTTCCGGATGTGGTGTGCTTACAAGAAAGCCATCTTCCTTGGAATAAACATCAAGTATTAGCAGAATTGGGGTTTTCTATTTTAGTTTCATCTCAACAATCCGGCATGACTCGGGGGGTAGCTATATTAGCAAAAAGGAATTTGGTTACGGTACGACGGAAAGTAGCGGACATAAATGGTGGTGGGCGATGGTTGAATGTGGGGGGCAGCATGGGAATTTCACAATATGCAATATTTATGGCTCTAATATAGATGACTCAGGGGTTTTGGAACAATTACATGCTGAACTTGCAGTTTGGGCTACCCCCTTAATTATTTGTGGGGATATGAATATTAATTTAACAGTGCATGATATTGTTGGGGGAGTGAAGGCTTATGAAGGTCGGAAACCGCAGGTCTGTAGGGCCCTTCTTAATTTGGTAAAAGATTATGGTTTGGTGGATGTTTGGAGTACCCTGTTTCAGACTAACCCTGGTTATACTTTTTACTCCCATCCCCATAAAAAGAAGGTTAGGTTGGATTATTTTTTCATGGAAGTGCCTCATTTAGCTAAAGCTAAAATGCAGATTTATCCAAGCATCTCATCCGATCATACACCTATTGTTTTGGCAATAGCTGGTTGGGGGCACCGGCTATGATGAGGAAATTTACCTTTGATCGAAAACTATGTTTTAGTGAGGAGTTTACAGTGTGTATGAAGAAGTGGATAAGAGAATTTTTTGACAATAATAGAAAAACAGCTCCAATCAGTATCATTTGGGATACATTTAAAGCCTGTTTTTCAGGGGGAGGTCTTAAGCTTTGGGTTCGCTCAGCAAATAAAATTAAAAGCAGAGATGGAGAGGCTATATCAGGGATTACAGCTGGCAGAGGAGAAGCTAACAGCGGGGATAGCTACTCAGGGGGATGTGAAAGCATTAGAGGTTGAGGTTGCAAAGAAAAGGGCAAAAATATTGGGAGTATGGGACAGTGAAAATGCAAGAAAATACTTGGCACAACGGAAGATCTGTCACGAGTATGGTGAAACAGTAGGATGACCCCTAGCTCTAAAGCTGCGTATGAAGGACGCTAGTCGTAATATACCATCTATGAAAGACAAGGCTGGTATCTTAAAGACCGAACCCAAAGACATACTGGCTATTCTTCATGATTTCTATTCAGCATTGTATAAGACTGAACAAAATAATGTTGAGGAGTTAAATCTTACTGTATTAGAAACACTTGTTAAACTAGACCCACTAGTGGCTGATTTATTGGAGGCACCTCTATCAAAGGACGAGTTAGCTATTGCAGTAAAAACATTAGCAATGGGGAAAGCAGCGGGCCCGGACCAACTACCAGGGGAAATATACAAATTTTTTTGGAGGAACTTAAGGAGATAATGTTGGATACATTTAGGGCTGCTCAAACTGGGGTAACACCAAAATCATGGGACGAGGCTATTATAGTTGTCTTCAGTAAGAAGGGAAAAGAGACCGATCTTCCGGGGTCATATCGCCCTATTTCACTTTTAAATTGTGATGGGAAGATTTACTCTAAAATTCTGGCAAACCGCATATCAAAAGTCATTACTTCATTAGTATCTGATGATCAACATGGTTTAATTCCAGGTTGAGGAACAGTGGCACATATAAACAAAGTTATTACTTTGTTTGATATAGCCGAGGTAGAGAAACGCAGCTTAGGGCTGATATTACTTGACGCTGAAAAAGCGTTCAATCGCGTGGAATAAAAGTATTTATGGCTACTAATGGAGAATATGGGATTTCCTAGGAAATTCATGACGGCAGTGCAAATTCTATATGAGGCACCAACAGCTAGAATAGCGTCTATGGGCGTAACTTCCGACATAGTGCAGATTACTAGAGGAACAAGGCAGGGGAGCCCCTGCTCTCCCCTTCTTTTCGCATTATATATAAACCCCTTCATCGACATGCTTTCCAGTAGTGAGGCCATTAAACCTTTTTGGGTACATAACATCCCCCACATAGCCTTCGCAGATGATATTGCGGTGACTACAGAAGATCCGGCTCTCGCTTTGATAGAAATTGAGCGCCTAGCTAAGATTTTTGGTCAATTGTCCGGCTACAAGTTAAATGCTTCGAAAACACAGTTGGTTTGTTCTGAAATAGCGAAAGTCAATGACCCTAGAGTAGTTGTAGAAGCAACTTACTTGGGGGTTAAGATAAGGGCAGCTATGTCTGAGGTAGTTGAGGCTAATTGGGGTTCACTGTATAGAAATATAGCGGTAACGGTATCCTTGGAGAAGTGGGGGAGACTACATTTTACTTTAATTGGCCGAACCAATGTATTAAAAATGAATATTTTACCAAGGGTAATATACCTCTTTAGATCATTACCATTAGAAATACTACCAGCTCAAATTCAGCAGCTACAGGCTCTGTGTGCTAGATTCATATGGACCCCGGGAAAACCGCGAAGAGCTATGAGGCTTATGACGCTACCAAAAGACTGGGGGGGACTATCTGCCCATGGGATTACAATGCCGTTTTCCAACAGCCTTTCCGACTTCGGCCTATCCGACACAGAAAGCTGTCAGAAAGTAACTTTGAGGGCCCCTGGCAGGGCCCCCTAGGTCCCGCAGCCTACGGTTGATGGCCGAGGGGGTACATAAGCAACCCTCCTATAAAACCCTGCACTGTGTGACAGGCACCATGAGGTGCCTGCCACAGGATGCAGGGTTTTCGGCAAACACCCCAATTCCCAATAGAAGCCTGTTTAGTAGTAGTTTTACTATTTTATGTTTCTGCTATTCGAACTGCAAGAAATCAGTGGGGTGACGCTCCACCACCCTAATGGAGGAGCCTCCCCTGTCCAGCCTTCAGTTCCAGGATGGTGCCTTTATGCGTTGGATACTTAGTAGCAATGTCAACAGATTTCTTCAAAAACATGACAAATTCCCTTTCTGAAGTTGAACTTGAAAGCTTTTTCAAAATTGTTGACTTCCAGACTTTTCACCTGGGCCTATCCACTTAACGTATTTGACTAGGGCTACATCACGGCCTGCGTCAAATCTTGCCTAGGCCCGTTCTACAACTTCCACAGAATAAATTGGCGCTTTGTGGCAGCATTTTTTACTTAAAACTTTTAAAAATCATATCTTCCGTTCCCTTTATTGGGTTTGGACAATTTGGCGTCATTTTGTTTCTTTAATTGTACTTTATTTGGCTAATTTGGTTTAGGATTTTTATTGCTTGGTGTTTTGACTTTATTACTGTTTGGTACTACATAACTACTATACACACTGCACTAGGTTAAGCCAGTCTACTCTGTGTTATAGCTAAGATAGGGTTAAGTTAAGGGTAATTTAGTGACTTGGAGGGTTCACCAGGACAAGGAGTGTTATTATTCATTGGGGAGGGCTATCGCCCACCTAAAATAATAATCCACTTTTTTACATTTAGGAATTTGAACATTTTCAATAACAAATACATACAAGTCTCAAATCCGTTAAAATTATTCTTCATCATGGATATATTCCTCATAAATAACTTTGTTATCTATCCCATGGCTTTGATATTTGTATCTGAAATAATAAACCCATTTTGAACTATGTATCAATGCACTGTATTTAAAACAAACCTCGTTTTTTGCGTTTAGAACTTTAATTGTATGCCCTTTTTCCACGGATATGCATGTTGTTGAGCTTTAAAACTGAAACTACAAAATATATCTTTATAAAAAGGAATATGTCAGGAACATAACACGCAGCTCAAACAAAGACCCCAATTTGAATAATTAAAGATACATGAAATTATGTTCAAATGCTCCAGTAAATACTTGAATTCACACCTGTTAAAAGGTGTGCAATTATCAGACTTCAAAATGGCTGGAACGCCCCATGTCACAAGGATGTCATCTAGTCTCTCAATGACTCCCTCGTGAGTTGTGAATGAGAGATCTTCTATTAATGGAAATGAGAGTGCTCATGCACGATTACCATCAGATTATATTCATTATCGAGTGGACCAGAGATATCGATGTCTGTTCTCTCCCATGCATGCTTAGGGAGATATGACATGTTAAGAGTATGTTGACTATCAATCGATCAATACATTCTTTATTCGATCCATTAAAATACAGATCATAAAAGCACATATAAAAATATCAATAGTAAACATAATAATCCAATTCATATCTTAGAAAGTTCATTGTCTAATTCCTAAAATGTACCCATGTTGTAACTAAATTTGCCTGTATAATACAGGAACAGGTGTGCTACAAAGTTAGAAATAGAATAGAAATTGGACATATATCACTGGGACCTTTATCAAAAAATTGTTTTCAGACATATCTTATGGGCCACATGAGATATATATATAATATCCCTTTATCTGCAACTTAGTTTTCAAGTATAGGCTCCAAACCGTCTAGGGTCCCCTCAATTTCCATCTCCTTATACAAGCCCACAAAAATGTGGCTATTGAAAAGCATACAAAAGGATCAGGCAAGGACTTAAAAAATATATGGCTAGTCGACATTGTCTAAAATTAAAGCGCGTTAAGATCGGGGGAATACAATTTTCTCTTTCTTTCCTATGAAACCCGCAAACCAGGACTATATGTAAGTCAGACTGGGATGATTGGTTATCACATGGGCACAGGGTCAGTTCAGAGTGCTTACAATTTCTCTACGGATAATCCAGCATCAGGGGAATTAGGTTCATACGGAACCTCAATAAAATATATCTGTGCTGTGCTATACTAGTGCTCGCTACATAAAAATCTGACATATAAGCTAGTCCCAATTCTATATGTAAGATGTATTTTGCATAGGAGGGGGCAAAGGAAACTAAGCTCTTAAAGAATCTACCTTAATGAATTTGAAAAGAGTCTATAGAGACCATACCCCAAACTCCTGCCTCATATGTAACAGCTGATTTGGTCTTAGCTTGATAAATCTTTTTTATTGGCTCTAAAGGTCTTGCACCCAGCTTCTTAGCAAAAGATATGATGGCTGCCAAGCTCCTCTCCATACCTAAGGCCCTACCTAAGTATGTTGACTAATATTAGTAGAAAGGCAGTTGCACAAATGACCAGCCTTGAGTTCCTTTTCCACCTTCTCATCTAAGTTTGGTAACCAAACTCAGGTCCCCATTAGGATGTCGGGCGGATATCCACCGCCATGCGGGCAGTGGCGATCTGCCCGACATCCTTCCCGCCCGCCATATTACTATGGCCGGGGGGACAGCAGCGGACGGAAAGACCGTCCGCCGCTTTTCCGCCCAGTCAAGGAGTTGACCGGGCAGAAAAGGGTTTCATATGGTGGCGGTGTCTGTTAGACACCGCCATCCATATTAGAGTGAAGGCAGGGACATGCTTTTCGCCATGGAAAGGCATGCAGGAATGTCTTGTGGGGGCCCGTTGCGGGCCCCCAGGGAGTCCGGGGTGGTGGGGGTGCATATGTGGGGCTTTCACTGTACAACGTGACAGGCACCGCACGGTGCCTGTCATGTTGTGCATTGAAGTGCAAAATGTGCATTTTTAGCATTGCGGCGGGCGGTAATGTTAAAAATGCGGGATGGCCCCCACGGGACTGCCACCTTAATGGCGGGCGGTCCCGTTTTACGTCGGGATGGCGGGCGGACAAAGTCTGCCCGCCATCCTAATGTGCCCCTCAGTCTCAAAGACCTCTTTTGATGGCAACAATACCGCGATGTCCTTCGTGACCTACTTCAATTATTTTATGCCCCAGAGTCTCTGAAATCAGGATTCTCGACCCTCGCAGTATAACTCCTTCCTGAGTTATGGACAGTTCATCTTAAATGTTTTTGTAATTTTGATAATCACCATCACAGGAGAGACGTTGTGTGTGATGGTTCTATGACTGATGCGTGATGATATCTTTCAACTTTAGCATGTCACTATTATGGCTCATGGCAGTGATGACCTGGGCTAAGGATATAGCAGCTGGTGTATTTGATTTTACAATTAAATTAATGTAAGCTTTGGGAGTCTTGAATTGAGTACCCTGACCTTGTATAGGCAGTATGGAAAACTAGTCGGTAGGGTGTTAATCCTTCCCTGGATGATGCAAAATTATATAATTGTATTCTGGTAATCATAGTCCTCACAGTTCAATATGAGGAGGTATATTGGAATTTGGATTGTCAAAGATAGTCAGTGAAGCTTGATGATCAGTTACCAACGTAAAAGACTTTCTGTACAGGAATACATGGAAATGTTCACAAGTCCATACCACGGCTAAACTTTTTTTCTCAAGTTGTGAGTGTCACGACAACCGAGCTCCTCAGGATCAGGGCGATGCTCCTAGGGGTCCCCCTCCTGACTCTCCCACACTCTGACTAATATGTACACAGAGTGTAAAGGCAATCAAGCGAGAGATAGGGTTAGGGTAGGTGCAGCAGTGGAAAAGGGAAACCTGAAACAAAATTAGCATACAATTAATAGGGTACATAAACCTGAATACTCTCATTTAATTCTCACTAGTGTCATATCCATACCTAAAAAGGATCGTCCCTGAGGTGGACCCTTCCTCTCTCTCAATAGCAAGATACTTCTCTCACCATAGGGAAGATATTCACATCTCGAAATCAAACACATGTCATTAGAGTCTAGACAGCGTTACCATGCTTGAAAGTAGCCAATGATGATCTACATACATACCCACTGTCACACACTCTTAAATCCAAAAGAAAGGCCAACTCCCGCACCAGGTAAGCATCTTGTTACTAAGGTACAAAGAATATAGTTTTGCCAAAAAGAACACGGCAATGTTTGAAAAGCCAGTTCACAGAGTGTTCCAATAATAGAATGTCAAAACAAGGACTCCAAGAATAACCAGCTGGCCCAGCAATCAAGTTCGTTATTCCAGAGTATAGACTAGCACCAAAACCAAAAGAACAAAAAGGTCTCCTAACCGGTCATCCACTCCAGATGCCCAGAGACCTTACCGGTCCTCCAATCCATGCACAGAGAGCTCCACAGCCGACAATGAAGCTCCAGCGGGGAACACAGACGTCCGCCTCCAACCAGCCTAGCAGGGATCCTGATTCTTTACTGCAGCCGGGGGTAAAGGAAATAGACGGGAGAAAGGCGGCTGAAGAGGCAGGCACAGGGAAGCACTCCCACCGCAGCCGCAAGGGGGAAATGCCGAAGAATGAAGGCGTTCAGGCTCGGCCGAGCAGAACGCGCCTGACGGCTCCAAATGAGCCCAAACAGCAAACACAAGGAAATCCTTCAGCATCTCAACAGAGATTGCGTAACCAGGACAGGAGCAGCGGAAAACAGAGCAGCCGCTCTGAAACCGAAAATCCAGCAACAACCAGAATCACGTACAACGCTCAATGCATAGTACGTGATTATATAAATGAATCCCTCCCAGAAGGATGGCCTTCTGGGAGATGTAGTTCTGCTGCCACTACTTCCTGCAATTGAGGTAGGCACAACAGAGTCAACTCCTGACAGTGAGTAACAGCGTTCTGTCTGGGACAAACTTCTACTGGCATATGCCACGATATGCCTTTGAGCATTTGGATGTTCGCTGTGCTGGGCAAAGATACCGCCTAACCCGACCGGGCTAGCGTCAGGAACAACCTCTGTATGAAGCTTTGGATTGAAGTAGACCATTTCAGCAGCAGTTTCAATGGTTTGCTGGATCTTCTTGAAACTCCTCTCATATTCTTGTGACCACTTAAATGAAACATTTTTCTTCGTTAACTCTCCCAATGGAGCACTTGTAATAAAAAAGTCTTGTTTGTATCTTGAACAGTAACTGGCCATGCCAAGAAACGAATGTGTCATTGAAACATCTTGTGGGAGATCAGCATTCGCAGTGCTTGTACTTTTGCAGGATCAGGTGTCATACCCCATCTGAAAAGATACTGCGAAAAACGTTAACTGTGTCTTGTGGAACTCACACTTGTTTGCATTCAAAGTCAAATCTTCATCAGTAAGTAAACAACATACTTGTGTGAGAGCTTTATAATGCTCCTTCTGTGTAGTTCCGAAAATCAATGTCATCGCTATAATTGAATCGATTCACAACAGGCTGTATGACATGTCGAATGATATCTTGGAAGAGTTCTGCAGCCGATGACACACCAAAATGAAGTCTCTTGTATCGAAACAACCCAATATGTGTAGCAAAGGTTGTTTTTACCTGAAATCTATTTCGAATTTCAACTTATGATAATTTTTATTTAAATCAAGGCAATAAAAGACCATTGCACCATTCAGTTGCATTATCATTAACCCTGGGCGTAGTTCGCATAGCTACGCATAGCTACGGGAAGTGCACTTCGCACTATGCGTAGCTACGCGAACTGCTTAGTGCACTGTGCACTGTGCAAAATGCTGTTCGCACTGATTGCACAGTGCCGGATGCTTGTCCGCACTGTGCAATCAGTGCAAACCACATCTTGCACAGTACAAGCGGTCGTTTTCTGCCGCTCGAGTAGATTTCTACTCGATCAGCAGCTTTCTCAATGCGGACTGGTAGTTTATCATCGTAAGCGGTCGCGAGTATAAGCGACCACTCGCAATGAGAAACCTGACCTCTCCGCATTGAGAATCTCGCAGGGAGGTTTATTTTCCACGCTGGCGATCGGCAACTTGATGTTGCTGATCACAAACGAGGAAAAAGTCTCGCCTGGATGTCATTTTGCTCGCTCGCGGTCTCCAACTTGCTGTTGAGGACCGCGAGCAAGCAAAAAATGACCGCTGCACTACGCTACGCGTGTTTGCACTGTGCTACGTGCAATTGGCGTAGTGCGAAATAGCGCAACCTACGCGAGCGTAGCGTAGTACTTCGCCCAGGGTTAGTTATCATGTCAGCAATGTGTGGACCTGAATGTCTTTCTCGTTCAATTGCTTTGTTTGCTTGACATATGTCGACGCATATGTGTACAGCTCCTTCACTGTCCTTTTTGGGCACTACCACCATGGGAGAACCCCTTGGTGTTGGACCAGTTAAACGCTCAATAATGTCAAGCTTAAGCAATGGTTCAAGTTCTTTTCAACAGCATCTGGTAAAAGGAAAGCAATTTGTCTATGGCTCTGAGCAACTTAACTTTCATAGTCTTAAGTTTTCCCAAACTATGAAATATCGAAGGGAATTACTTACTATTTTGTGATGAGCTTTCATGTTGTACTTCACTGATATCAGTTCCATATCAGCAGCTGTACTGAAACTGAGCAGACAGGCACTTGACGCTGTACCTTGAAGCACATGGAAGGGTGCTTGCACGTACATTTTCTTCTGTTTCATTGTCACCATAAATGAACCTTGACTTACCATGGGAGTCGATGCAGCCAATGTGTAATCTTTGGTGTTAGATGGCCTAAGGCATGGCAATGGAAATATTTAATTGTATTTCTCTTCCGGCAATATATTTATCGATGCACCGCTGCCAATGATGATAGGTATCGAGCAACCATTTATTTTCAACGTAATCATCGGACAAAGTTTGTATGACTTTGGTGCTTTGGCATGTCGATTTTGCTTTGACTGACATTTTTCCTCACATACAGAGAGTCCGACATGCGCATGTTAATCTGAGGTAAACTTCAACATGGCACAACCATCTTCCTCACTTTCACTTGATATTGAGGCAGAATAACTGTTTGACAATGATTTGGAGGACAATCAACTTTGTTGAGTGTCAATTTGCCTCAATTGATGTGGCCCTGTGGGTGTGTGTCGAACGTTGCCTCTGGAATGTTATGGTGACCATCTAATCATCGTGGCTCGATGCACTTTTTCCTTCGCTTTACACACCAACACAAAATGGTTCTCTTTCCCACAGCCTTTACATATCTGTTCAATGGCGGAACATTTACCATTGTGTGGAAATACAAATTACATCTAAAACAACTTCTTTTTACATGTAGACATCACTCTGTGTCTTTCAGTCTTTTGCTTTGGCTTACTTTTTATACTCATGAATGATTGACTCTGGGCACCTCCTCCTCCATATCAGCAGCTTGTCTTTCAGCACACTCCCCTGCTCTGCCAGCCATTAATACTGGCTCCAGACTAAGAGTTTCTGCCAGCATTCGTCGTCTGAGTGAATCTGGCAAGTATCCATCAATAGATTCGTCATCATTAAATTAATTGAACTTACAGTGTTCGATGAGTGTATTGAGTGACTCCACAAATTCATCAGTTTTTTGGGGGCATTTTTGACTGAAAATGTATCTTTTGTAATCAACGTTTGGTATTGGATTGAACTTGAGATTTAGCATTTTTTGATCTGACAGTATGAGAGTTCTTCGTCAGTTTGCTTCATTTTCTTAATGAGTTCTTTCACACCATCACCAGCAAGATTTTTGAGATACTTGATAATCTTTTTGTTATCAGACTATTCAAGTGCTTCAACGAAATCATCAAATGTCTCTATCCAGGCAGTCCATCTATCGCCAATATTTTGCTTTTTGGCTATATCGAAAGGTGATGGTGTTTCAGGAACGCAGTAGTGTTGTAGACCAGTGTGGAACTTAATGTCACCACTGGTGGATTACTGTGGTTTAGTTTAGGTAACTCATCTGTGAGACCTTGCGATGTGCTGGTCTCTGAATCACCTTTAATGATAGCTGGAAATGTGACTTTCTTTGCAGCCATCTGAACAGTTTCATTATTCCGAAAGGTGTTCTTGGCTCTTTATTCATCTAAGACCTGTGAAGTTGTTCTGAGCCCACTCAGCAGTTTTGGTGGTGTCCCCTTCAGGTATAGACGGGTTAGGAAAAACGACCCCGGTCACTTGTCCCTGAGCCACTTCACCAAGTACAATGACTCTCTTTAATGGATTTCGTTAAGTCATTTACTTGTCTTTTAAATGTCAATGTGCATTTTCTGACACCTAGCGCATCTCTGCAAGGCAGGGCTTCTGCTCGCAGCGTTATTTGGCAAGTGCTGATTATCAGCAATTCTTCTTTGTAAACCTGGTTGAATACGCCTTCAGCATTAGCACTCCATATAATGTACAACTTTATCTTGTGTGGCAGCACGGTACCTTTATGTATGGCAACTGGCGCTCCTCTTTGACTCCAGATTCATGAAGCACCAATTCCTTACTTCGCCTGCAACAAATCTGGCATGCACGAGCAGTTTGCTTGGACCACGGCAAACTCTCTGGGAGAACACATTGTTCTTTGGGTTACTTCTCCCCTATTTCATCGCTATGGTAGTATCTTACCTGGCATGGGTACCTGTCAATAACTACACCAAACACTGATCTAAGTATTACATGTCTTTATTCGTGTGTGTGACTGCAAACTCAACATTCTAAAACAAGCTTTCCTTGCATTCCATTCTAACACCTATGTCACAGCTCTGGAGTCCATTCGGAGCCAAAAGGGTTCAGTCATAAAACTTGCACAACATTTCAAACAGCAGTATAAAAGTTCAGGAGTTATGCTCCAACTACACCATGACACCACATACCAATGTAGTGTCAAGTCTTCATGTGTTGCAACTTCAGCACACAGTATTCTCACTTCTTGGTTTTACAAAACATGTTCAGGATACCAATGCTGCTTTTCTATCCACACTGGACTACACAAACTGGGTATACCAAGGAGCACCAACATATTTACTGTGCAGACTTCCAGAGATCCAAAACTCAATTGCTATTACACTCACGTCCCCAGGACTACATCTCCCCAGCTCTAAAGGCTTTCTTGACATTGGCTTCCAGTTGCCAGGCTGATAGGCGTCACATTTCTGTGTATCACAGTCACGGTCATTAAACCTGTTGATCCCTTCTTCTTACAGAATACATTCCACATATTCCATCTTAGAAGGCATCTGAGACCTACAGCTAAAAGTCCAATTGATATTCCCAGACATCAAAGCCTTCACCGAACTAACTGAGTCTTGAACCACATGAACTTTTGCAAGATGGCTTTCGGAAAGCTTTCGACTGGGAAACATCCTTTTCAACGCAACTTTTACCACGCAGTGCCTTTACGACACAACTATTACAATGCATGTCATTACAACGCATTGCACTGGGGGGCGCTCTAGGATAAGTAATAGTTTAATTTACTATCCAACACCTTCCCTACTATCCACGGGGACTGGAGTTGGAATAGTAAATTAAACTATTCACTATCCAGCATCCCTTAATGCTATGCGTTGTAACAGCATGCGTTGTAAAAACTTCGCTGTAAAGGCATGCGTGGTAAAAGCATGCGTTGTAATGTCATACATCCCTTTCAACTCGATACAGTTGGTCTTTTTGTTCTGTCTTCTGGCTAGATTCAACTTTGGCCCTAAGTTTATTAGCAAAGTACAACTGATGTATACAGACTTGGCCCGAATGCGGGTGAGTGGCTCTGCTTCTGGCAGGTTTCAGATATGTAGGGGAACTCGGCTAGGGTACCTTTTATCACCTTTACTCTTTAGTTTGCGGATTTAGCCTTTGGCTCAGTGGGTGAGGGATGATGCTCTGGCCTGGGGATTGGATTGGATGCCAGACGTTTCTGATCAAATAGCATTATACGTGGATGATGTCCTCATATTTAGGGCTGAGCCTGAAGACTCAGGACCCCGTGTCCTCTAGATCCTGCATATTTTTGGTGTGTTCACATGGTTCAACCTGAACAAAACCAAATACATAATATATCTGATCAATTGCCCAACCCCATAGCAGGAGTGGGCCAGTGACATACAGAGGGCTTCGAATATCTTGGGGTTTACATGACGTCTAACTCACAGAGGGCATGGGAAAAGAGCATCCAGCCCCAAATAACACAGTTGCCCCAAAACACTGAGTACTGGTCTAAGCTCCAGTTGTGTGTTAAGGGCCACTCTTCTATATTCAAGATGATAGCCTTACCAAATCTACTCTACCAACTACAGCGTTACCACTTCACTCTACCACAAACCTTTGTAAAACATGGAAGGCAGGAATTAAGGAGCGTCCTGTGGAATCATCAGACCCTTCGCAGTGCCATCTCTAAATGTTAGAAATAGACGATGGGGGCATAGTTTACCCGGGTATGATCTATTATTGAGCATCACATTTGATCATTATTAATAAATGTTGGTTTGGATGTCCTGATGATCTAGCCTTCGCTTCTAAGCGTTAGGCGATGGGAAATGTTTCCTCTTCTGCTTCTACTATATGGTAATCCTGGAATAAACCCACTTTCACCAGACACCAGGGTGGTACTTAAGGTCAGGGAAGACCTGGCTTGGCAGTTTGGGATGGACTCTTCCCATGAGGCACAGGGCCAAGACTGATTTGCATATGGCTCGGTCTGAACTGGGGTGGTAAAGTGAGCTAAAGAACGATGATGGATTCAGCCCAGATCTGTGACTGGAGGTGAGTGTCTGAAAGTTTACAGCACTCTGTCCAGCATCTCCTTGTGTTTGCTTTGTTCAACCTAAGTTGGCAGAGTGTGCCAGAGGTGGGTCTCTTGCTCACTTTGCCACTGGATTCAAGCTAGCCTGGCTGATGAGGGGTGTCACCCCAAAACCAGTCCCAGGAAGCTTGTTTCTGGTCCAGGGAAGACCTGGCTTGGCAGTTTGGGATGGACTGTTCCCATGAGGCAGAGGGCCAAGAATGATTTGCATATGGCTGGGTCTGAACTGGGGTGGTGAAGTAAGCTAAAGAACGATGATGGAGTCAACCTGGATCTGTGACTGAGGATGAGTGTCTGAAAAGTTTCAGCACTCTGTCTAGCATCTCCTTGTGTGTGCTTTGTTCGCCCTAAGTTGGCAGGGTATGCCCAGACGTGGGTTGCTTGCTCACTTTGCACTGGATTCAAGCTAGCATGGCTGATGAGGGGTGTTACCCCGAAATCGGTGCCACGATGCATGTTTCCAGTTCAGGGAAGACCTGGCTTGGCAGTTCGGGCTGGACTGTTCCCATGAGGCATAGGGACAAGACTGATTTGCATATGTCTGGGTCGTAACTGGAGTGGCGAAGTGAGCTAAAGAATGATGATGGATTCAACCCAGATCTGTGACTGGGGTGAGTGTCTGAAAAGTTTCCGTCCATCATCTCCTTGTGTTTGCTTTGTTTGCCTTAAGCTGGCAGGGTATGCCCAGACATGGGTCCTTGCTCACTTTGCCACTGGATTCAAGCTAGCCTGGCTGATGAGGCGTGTTACCCTGAAACTGGTCCCAGGATGCTTGTTTCCAGTCCAGGGAGGAACGGGCTTGGCAGTTTGGGCTGGACTGTTTCCATGAGGCACAGGGCCAAAACTGATTTGCATATGGCTGCTGGGTCTGAACTGGGGTGGCGAAGTGAGCTAAATAACGATGATGGATTCAACCCAGATCTGTGACTGGGCGTGAGTGTCCGAAAAGTTTTGGCACTCCGTCCATCATCTCCTTCTGTTTGCTCAAGTCTGGTAAAAAACTCACAGAGCTCTGGACTGGTTGTGTGCCTAACCAGAGATCCCCCTTTGGCATGCAAGTTTGTTAAGATCCCTAGTTTCTGTACTTGTATCCATTCAACAGAGCGTATTCTACAACCTCCTGTCTACGTGTGCTCAGTAAAGTCACAAGTTTCAAACTAAAAAATGTAAGAATGTGTGCGAGACAACCATGTGACTGAACCCTCACCTTATTGTGCCTTTCTGAACAGGTGTATCATTCAAAAAAGGGGGAGGGGAGTTGGCAGAGCCTCACGGGAGCAACACCCGGGGAGGAATGTACAGGCTGGTACTCGCCTGTGTCCTCACGTTCTCATCATCAGCATCTGCCAACTGTCAACAAATAAGGGGGACAAAAACAGTGCAGAAAAGGAAACCTGTACGTGTTATGTGTAGGTGACCCACTGTGGTATGCCAAACTCACACATTGAGATCTGGTCCCACCACCTTTAAAAAGAGCTAGGCTACACTGGCTCGTCTAATTTTATTCCATGCTGTGTGCCCACTCTGCTTAAAAAACCAACATGTTTCATTGCCTAGTTTTCTTTACCGGTAATTTCATCAGGGTTAAGGGTCAGCGTGATCTCTGCACGTTTTGATTCTCCGTATATTGTACCTATGGTTGTACATAAAATAAAAACAAACATTTACTCACTGTGTCTTGCTAGGAAACCCCAGCGGCAGCTGCAACTCCAACATCTAGTATATCAAGAATACATTACCAGGTGGCTGTTGAACTCATGCCTACCAATGCCCCCGTAGAAGAATCAGGGATGTTGGACCCTGTAACTCAGATCAGTGAACCGCCCTTGGTCAGTTTCTAAACAAGGGGCAAAAAAACCTGTATGGTCAGTTAAGCCCTTAGAGGCAATCATGTCCCTTCAAAACTGCCTCTCGTCGCTAGCCCCTCCATATCTGCATGCTTACATAGATCTCTAACACCTCTTTCCACCTTTTTCCAACACTATTGGGCTGCTAGTCCCCCACACATGTCTCCAATTCTATGGCCCGCCATCCAGTTTGGGTATATATTTATGTGTTTAAAGAAAAGACGCGTTGCCATCCGGGTCATGTTTTCTTTAAAAAAGGCATTTAAGTCGAGGGGGATCGAGCAAGATCAGCTGGTCATCCTCTCTCGTAACCTTACGTTCTAAAATATGCCCGGGCCTGACAGCGTTATTCTGCTCACCCGACCGGAGGTGATTTCACCTTACCGTAATTCGTGCAGGAGTGGCCTCCGCTCACCCGCCTTTGTCGGATGCTCACCGGTGTTTGTTTTTTAAGAACGCCGAACCCGCCCATGTGGTTTCTGCGTCTGCGGGGCCGTCCAGCCTGCTTGGTGCGTGAATGACGGCACAGACGCTTGCCACGTACACAGCGGCCATCTTGGAGCGGGGTGTTCACCTCTAATTATTCAAAAAGCTACCATAGCCAGTACACAGCGCCGGCATGGCATTGGTCGCAATGGTGGTTTCAGGCTCCAAAGTTTATATTACTTTTCTTCCAATATTATCACTCATTACGAGTGACACACCCATCCTTAATGTCAGGGATACAGCCAAGGTTTTTAAAGACTTTTTTTATAAAAACTTTTTTTAAAAACCATTTTAGAAAGTGTGTGTGTAGTTAATTATTCGTGCATATATGTTTACTTGGTAAAGCACCTATGTTAGTCATTACACCTCCAATACAAGGCTATTTCCACTCAACGGCCTGAATACCCAGTGGGTCATCTCACTGCTGATACATCTGCTCATATATATCATGGTAGTACTATTCATACATTATGCTGCCAGGTACTGTTAAGTTTAGTATCCTCGCTCCCACTTTGGACACTTTACGTTATTTAGATCATAACAGACTGGTAAAGCGCCAACTATTGGTCGGGCCTGGTACAGATGGTCACAGCCTCTACATAAGCGCAATGTTATGTAGACTAAGGGGCAGCTATTCTGTTCCACTCAATAATATCATTAAGACCATGCCGGTCCGTCCCCTCTTCGAAAATCCAACGTGCCTCTTTCCTAAAGAGTCTGTTCTCCATATTAAACTGGTCACCCATCTCTTTCTGAATCACGAGCCACCGCAGGTCCCTGGGTTGATGTTTTGTGTAATGAAATGTTGTACCAGTTTAGTAGTCAGTTTGGCTGTTTTGTGTGTGCTCAGATGTTCTTGAATTCTAATTTTAATTTTCCTCGTTGTTAGCCCTATGTAATGCATTTTGCAAGGGCATGTGAGTCTGTAAATGACATTATTAGAATTACAGTTACTGAAACTGTTGAGATGCCAAGTCTTCCCATTGGATCGTGTGATCATTTTGGTTTTACTCGTTAGTGCACACACTGTGCATCCACCACACGGATAGTGTCCAGGTGGGATACCAGATTCTTTCGTCTAAGGTGCAGGTCGTGTGTGAACCAGTCGATCCCTGAGACTGGAGGACCTTTTGAAGGTGAATCTGGGTTGAGGCATTTGCATCGTACTGGTACTCAGAAGATGCCAGTGCTTTCTGATTATCTTGCGTATTTTTGTGGAGCAAGGGCCGAAGGTGGTGACCACCGAAATGCATTCCTTCTGTTCTCTGGTGTGTCTTTCCAATAAGGCCTCCCTTGGGGTGTTGAAAGCCCACTTGTGTGCTTGTTTCACTACTTTCCGAGGGTAAGCTCTCAAGGTGAGTTTACTAGCAAGTTCCTCAGTTTGTTCAAGGTAGCTCTCAGTGGACGAGCAATTTCTGCGGTATCTCAAAAATTGTCCTACCGGGAGATTGTCCCGGAGCGCCCCTGGGTGGAAGGACCTGTAATGTAATAACGAATTTTTATCGGTCGGCTTCTGATGGACCGTCGTTATTAGTTTGTTGTCTTGAACCTGTATATCTAGGTCCAGGTACAAGGCTTTATCCCGATCCTCCTGGTCATCTCAAAAAACACATTTAACACTCAGAGAGTGGCATGGGTTGCAGATTTATGCCCCTTAGTCGACGAAGGGAGGTGTTTGCATCACCCAGCCGAGCAGCGATAGCATCACAATATCAACAGTTTCCACTTAAATACTTACATTGGGTATACATCACACTAGAACAGCTATGGAAAATGGGACTGGTAGCCTCTCTGTTGCGCCTGCGTTGTGGAATGCATATAGGGACTTTTGTTCATACAGTGTGGAACTGTGGAATTCTGAGGCCTCTCTAGCAAGGGGTGCTGGCCTGTCTGGGCCAAATATTGCAGTGGGGCCTGCCAGGGGATCCCAAGTTTACCTTATTGCACATCACTTCGGGTGGCAACAGTAATAGATACCAGGCAGCCCTCAAATGGATGGGGTTGGTTGTGGCCAAATAAGACATTGCCAGAGCATGGAAAGACATGAACCCCCGAGCTTAGAGAAATAGAAGGAGCATCTAGATAGGTGCATGAGTCTAGAAAATCCAGTTTATGCCGCGCGAGGCTGCCGCAGAAATGTCACAAAATATGGCAAAATGGGCACAATATAGAAGAATCTCCCTTCCACGACCAGAGTCTAGACTTTCTTCCATCAATGAAGAAATCTAGACATTTGGGGACAAGTAGACTCCATGAGTTTGGGGAGGGGGGGAAGGGTAAGAACCGGGATTAATATCGCTAAATCGTCTAAGTATATGGGGGACCTATGAGGAGCGGATGGGTGGATGCTTGCAGATATCACATTTCATGATTAATGTCCTACTAGATTTCAGGAAACATATTTTCAGCTTTTTATCTACTTGTATTAAAATATGTATTTGCTCCCTGAACAAGCTGTATCATGTACAGTATCCAAGATGATCCAAATTATTTAATGATAATAAAATAAATACCCTTGGGCATCCACATACAAGCATCATGTAAGTTCCCTACGGTGGACTTCAAAGCTACCCTGCAATCACTTTGTATTGGCACTATCAAAGCCTGTTGCCACCCACCAAGACGTCTGACTGGATATGCCTCTTTGCAACATCTAGGCACTAAATAAGAGCCCTTGTCACTGCCTGCAAACTTTGACTGTTAGCATAGTCACTAGCCAAGACCCAACTAAAGCTTTCTAGAAAAATCAACTATCCATCCTTTCGCTGAACTAGTACACACACTCATCCTTGGAAGGTATATATAGATCTTCCAAGACTGCAGTACAGTTAACATGCAGTTTCAATGTACAATACAAGAACATTATTAAACTGAGGCATCCTTACCATCTTCATTCGCAATACAGGTACCACACTCCTGTCACTGAAATGCACAATCAATTTAAAACATTCAGGTTTGTGGCTCCTCGTTGCCTTTAGTTAAAACCTACTACATGCACAGAAGGAGCGACAGCTACCATTGAAAGATCAATCAACTTTTGCACCTCCTTAGCACCCACAAACAACTTCACATAATTCAACATTATGGAGACAAACTTAAGCCCTAGAACACTAGTTGCTTGGGCTATTTCACAACCTAAAGAGCTGATAGAGCCCACAGACTTCTAACCATTTTATCACCTCTCAGAGAGGCTTTCAACATGGGAGGCTAGAGCTTATGGTAGACCTCAAGGATTTCTTATCCACCTCTGTTAGAAGGTCACCTCACATGGAATCGTCGTCCAAGAAAGAAGACGCAACCTTCAAGGAAACTGTTTACTAATAACCTTGATACCTACCTTCAACCTCTCAACAACTAACCAGTCAATCCTACCCAGCAGATGCTACCCAGTATTGAATAAATTAATGAGTATGCTATGCAAGCTGCATCAGATGGTTTGATTTTGATTTGATTTGATTTATCATTTTATAGAGCGCGCGAATGCCCATGGGCGACTTGGCGCTATGACAGTAGAGATATTCTGGGCCGACCGCACAGTCTAGCATGCAGCAGTGAAGAGCCAAGTTTTCACTGCTTTTCTAAAAGAAAGCAGAGATGGACTGTTTTTTATAGAGATTGGAAGCAGGTTCCATACCTTTGCTGTGTGTAGTAGGAAACTTCTGCCTCCTCATCTGGCTCGTCTAAATTTCGGAACCAAGATCAATTTGGCTTGGCTGGATCTGAGAAGCCTGGTAGGTTCATACGGTTTCAAATGTGTTTTTAAAAACTGTGCGACCCTGTTGCACCCCTGAAATTGATCTGTGAACATATGTTGCACACACACATGCCCTTAGGGCATGTGTGTGCGCAACATGAAACTTTGAAAAATGCACTTTAGTGCATTTTTCAAAGTTTTTGCAAATTACCATGAAGTTCAATTTCATGGTAATTTGCGAGCCCTATTAGAGAAATCGCTATTTTTTAAACTTTAATGCATTGCATTTAAGGAATCTCAATTTGAGATTCCTTAAATGCAAGTAATCGCAATTTTGCGATTTCTTAATTTGCGATTTTTGCATTTGGGATGATGCATCCCAAATGCAAAAATACCGGTCGCAAATTGGCAGATTCTGAGAATTCGGAATTTTTTTTTTGTCTTTTTTTTATAATTCCCTTTGCGAGCGGATTTTACCTTGATGCATCTGGGCCTAAGTGGTAAGGAAAGGCAAATTATGCAGCATGTGGTACATTCTGTGATAGTATTCATTATTTTCAGATTTTTACACTTAACAGGGTCTAGGCATACTTGCGCATCATTCGTGTTGGTTTAGCTCCCAAATATCGTAATAAGCAACAGAAAGGTAACCAGTGAACCTATGCAAAGGGCCTTCCACATGTTGCTGCGTTTTTAGTAACTTTTGGAGCATTTAAACTAGAAATAATTTTTTGTTAAAATTTGCAATTATACAGTAGATGATAGACTATGTGGCTAATGCGGCACATTCCGAATTATACGAAAAATACAGTGCCCACACAGGCATTTAATTCCAGTGGCCCTGAGTATAGATGACATACGGTAGTGCAGGACAAACACTAGTGCAATGCACACCGCCACTGGGTCTTGTTATTAACCCCTTGCATGCTGATGACGGCCCCCAGCCGTCATGCACTACGGCGCTCGTGTGCTGATGACGGCTGGGGGCCGTCATGAACCCGCCCACTCTTTAAAAGTGCCGCACAGGCGCAGAATCGCGGCAGCATGCAAGGGGTTAAAGTGCATGCGGTCCCTTTAGGGGATGCTGAGGGATGGATACAGGGAGCCTTTCTCAGTACCTGTGAAACTGCTGGCACACTGCATCATAGTGGACTGATTTGCACAAATAATATTTAAATTGTTTACTCACCTTAACTGGTGAAATGTTACTGGGGCAGCAATGTCTGCAATTTGATATGCTCTTAATCGGATCACTGTTAAGAATATGATGCATGCCCAAGCCAAATCTTTGGCAAATCAGTACACTACTTTCATTGAGCCAGGTTTGTGGCAATGAAATCCAGTATTTGTAAAGCGCCCAATTACCCAAGTGTGTCAAGGCGCTGGGGGCTGTCGGGAAGATCAAACAAGCTATTGCCCAGAGTCACATGGTGCTAGGCTAACCTGCAGCCGGCACTGGGATTGAACCGTGAACCCCGTGGTCCAGAGTCAGGCACCCTGGCCGCTGCGCCACATCTCTTCCACCTTGTTTACAAGCCTTCAACAACACTATAGTAGCATTCACTCTTTTAAACGTGCAACTCAAATAAAACGACTTATTAGCATTATCAATTGCTGATCACAAATATTTTTAGAGTGAAACATTTGGCGACTCTCTTCAAAATTAACCAAATGACTTCAGTCACTGGAAAACTAACCACAGACTGACAATCTGTCTGCACACCACAAAGCGTATCTGCCTATTCGAGCAAGGTTCTCACAGCAGACCCAAGCCACACGCAATATATGTGAGTTGGCACTAAATCACCAGAAGGGCAGAGGCCTACGAAAAAATATTAATAAGGGCCAAGGTGTGCGACTACAAGGCATGCAATTCTGAGAAACGTGTTACATGCCATGCACGTGGCTGACTCTTCTCCAGGTAGACTGTTATTTCCAAGGCAACAGCCAGCCACCTGTCTGATTTATCGACATGCTAGTCTTCATCTAAATTTCACTAAACTACCTTCACTAAGTCCTAACAAGGTTCAGAATCAAGGGAACTTCAAGTTAGTGCCACCTTTCTTCAGCAGCTCGTAAAACTGAGGCATTTGGGGGGTTTCAACTTATTCTTCACAAAAGATTGTTGTCACTAAAACGCCACAGTACCAGCTAATTTGGGAAACCGATTTCCACATGCGCATATATCAATAAAAGTGCGCTTAATGATAAAATATGCATTCTGCCGATCAGGTGGTTATTTACCAGTTCTTTTTTTCTACAGAACCCAACCCCATACCAAATGTTTCGACAAGCATGCCAATATAAAATACCGAAAGCTGTCTACCAAAAAAAGGTTTGAAGGTTTATTGTTTTCTTCAGGAAGCGTCTCTACACCCTTGATACTCCCGGTCCGACCATACGCCCCTACTGTACAGGAAAGTGTTACCTTTTTTCCACTGGGCTGGTACTCATCTACTGACATGTGATACCTGGGCCTGAGCCATCACACACAAACATGAACCGGAGCTGCAAGTTTAACCTCTAACCTCTTGAGCGCTCATGACAAGCTCAGCTTGTCATGAGCCACGGCGCTCCGGTGCTCATGACGAGCTGAGCTCGTCATGACCGCGCCCGTTTCTTGGAACTCTCACACGCTGAGCTGATTCCCCTGCTGTGCTGAACGTTCCATTGGAACGGGCACGGTCATGACGAGCTCAGCTCGTCATGAGCACTGGAGCGCCGTGGCTCATGACGAGCTGACCTCGTCATGAGCATGGGGGCGCTGTACGCGCCCCCCAGCACAGCGGGGGAATCCCGCCAGCGGCAAAGGGGTTAATGTTTAACGTTCTAACACCGCCGGAACGCCTCAGGTTGTTCCCCACTGATTCCAGGCATTTGTGCGTGCACCAGAATGAACCCACTATGTAGAAGATTCCAAAGTTAGAAAAAATAAAGTCTAATGTACAGTACATACTATAAGCATTGAAATACGTGTGCTGTATTACACTTGCCGTTCTTCATATAGGGCTTATTTACTGAAGTGTAAATAAGTGACTCAAAGCGCATCAAGTCTACTTGTTTTCCTTGCCTGCTGCACCACCAAGTTTACATTCACGTCACTTAAAGCATCGCGTCGAATAAAGAAAACGCTGCAGTTTAACCCGCGCATTTACTAAAATATTAGAGAATGGAAACGTTTACGTGTGTGGGATGGTGAAGGGAAGTGGTGAGGAAAGGAGCTGCCTCCACCACTCCCCCGTCACTGCACCATCTGGAAACCTTCATTCCCTCCGTATCCAGGTCTGAGCAGGGGAGAGACACTGGGGAACGGCGGTCAGGTAAAACTATTTTATTTACTGTGTGCACGGAAGTATAGGGTCATGCTTTTAAACTTTACCAAGAGAAAGGGCCGTCCTGATGCCTGTGGGGATGTATGACATTACAACGTATGCTTTTACACCGCATGCCTTTACAACGCAAGTATTACAACGCAGTCCATTACAACGCATAGTGCTTTGGGGTGCTGGATAGTGAATAGTTTAATTTACTATTCCAACTCCAGTCCCCGTGGACACTAGGGAAGGTTATTGGATAGTAAATTAACCTATTCCTTATCCTAGAGCGCCCCCCAGAGCAATGCGTTGTAATAGTTTGCGTTGTAATGGTTGCGTTGTAAAGGCTCTGCGATGTAAAAGTTGCGTTGTAAAGGTTGCATACTGCCTGTGGTGCCGCACCCAGTATGGCCGCAAAGAGAGGAGTTTTGCGAGAGGGGGCGGGGGACGCAAAAACCTATCAAACCTTTAAAAGCAAGTATTGAACAGAGGAGCTTGATGGGGGATTGGGGGGTAGGGCAAAAACATATCAAACCTCCGTAAGCAAGTATAAATGAATACAAAAAACGGTTCCAGAAACCGCACAGCATGTCCTGCCTATAGTGCGGCACCCAGTACGGCTGCGTACAGAGGAGCTTGGCGGGGCTTTGGTGGAGCAGAGCTCCATATACAAGAAGTGGCCGCCATTGTCTCACAAGTGCTGTGTGGCTACACGGCAAATGCAAGAAACGGCCGCCAATGTCCTGCATACATTAGTCATGAAAGAAAATAGTGCTCACCGACTACATAACGCCGACCGTGTAACACCACAAGTAAAAGGTCCAGTCTTTATGGGCGGTAACTAAAGGAGACAAGGCGGTAACAAGGAGGGACTAACAAGCCTCATATTGAATCGGAAACCAGCGTTTACCAAGGACAATGACACCAGCCAATTAAAAATATGGGCGGAGAGTGGGTGAGGCTTCCACGGCATACTGTACTACAGCATGCCTCGCTGAGCGAGTAGTGCATGCGCGCTGCCGCTAGGCTCGACCTAAAAATGTGACACCAGGTTGGGAAATGCTAGACAAAGTGCTCAGAATCAAGGTGCTGTAAAATAAGAGAAATGGGATGAGACGATGAAAGATCTATCCCAATCGCAAAGTGACTAGTAGTTAGGGAGATGTCAAAAATGTAAAAACCAGTGTCACACACAAACACTCAGAGAAGAATCTCAGTCATACTGTGAACAGTTTGAGGCGCACAAGGCTGTCTGTGCAGTGCTTTGCTAGGTCACCAAAAATAAAAAGATAGCAGTACTATTGGCAAATGACCTGAGGGGAGCTGCAGTAAACAAACATTGAGCCTCATGTGTGCCTCCCCACGATGGTTAACCCAGAACACAGTTATCATCACATAACTTATGTTGGTAGGACACAAGATCCAGTCCTCATACAGCACTGTCATTGGGACACGGACACAACCCTTGCCCCATTAATCAGTCAATCAATCAATTAAGGCATTTATAGAGCACATTACATACCCGTGAGGGTCTCAAGGCGCTGGGGGGGGGGGGGGCTGCTATTGTTTGAAGAGCACGTCACTAATGTCTACATGGGCCAGAAGGCTGTTTAATTTCTTCTCCCCATGACCACATCGAAATTCTATGTTGGCTAAACCCACAATTGCAGAAATCACCCAAAAACATAAAGCGACTAGAAGCCTGGGAAGTGCTGAACATGGCGCTATAGAAAAAAGCATATTCGAAACATGGAAACACTCTTTGAATTCAGGACAGTAGATTCTTCTCAGCATGCGAGAGGAGTCTTTTGTTTAGCAATAGCTCTGCCCAATATCCTTGCAAGTCAATGCCTGCGGTGTTCTTTCGTCTCTGATTCTCACCCCTTGGTTAGCAGTAAATCCTCTAGTAAGCAGCATTAAGCTCTGGCGCTGCCATTACCGCTTTGTCTGCTTTCCTCATCACAGTATGTACCTGTGCAGAGGTGAATCTTCATCCCGAAACATACAGCAGTGTTTATGCACAAGGAAGGAGTGTTGTTTGCTGTTCCCTCAATCCACTACGCTGGATCTTTACATGGGCCACCACTCCCTTTATCCATAATCCTCTCTCCAATACCAGATCCTCCTTCATCAATGCGGGAGAGGAGTTGGGGACCAGGACTGTGATGAGCAAAACTTGGACTTTTGGTAACGGAGATTACTTATTGGTAACATTAGGAAAACATTGCTCGCGTTAAACCCAATGGAGAACTATGTGACTGTAAGGTTAGAATCCTGTATTCCTTTGCCAACTTTTAAACAGGGGTGGTTAAAAATCTCCAAATCACGAGGTGGTGAACAATGAGAAGTGAGTTCCCAAACTGGACATTATTATAATTATGACATTTTCAACTTTTGGTTAGAAAAGTGTGGCAAAGAAATTGGAGTAACTACAACCATGTAACTGTGATGTCTTGTTTTTATGGTTGTGGAGCAACCCTCAGTGATCATGGGGGCATATTATCAAGAACTGCGTTAAAGATTATCGCTGGTTTAGCGGCAGAAAACTGCTGCTAAAGCGGCGATAATGGGTTTGATAATATTTATTTATTTATTTTATTTTTAAAGTTTTATATAGCGCTAGCTCGACCCGTAGGTATCCCCTTGAGAATTCCAATAGAAGTCCATGTTCTGGTGTGAACATGGGCTTCTATTGGAATTCTCCAGGGCATATTATCAAGCCCATTATCGCCGCTTTAGCGGCAGTTTTCTGCCCCTCGACCCAATATAATTTTAACGCGGTCCTTGATAATATGCCCCATGGTTTGTACAGGGTCCATGTATGTCCAGAGGTTAGCAATGTTTTTGCCTGTACATTGACCTAGGTTGGCATCAGACATCCTTAGTTTTCCCTTCGGAAGCCCTGATGTTGAGAGTGCTTAGAAATGAGAGACACGCAGTATAAAGTACGATTGTTATTATAATGTCTGGTGTGGAATCTCTTTGCTTTCTGCTTTATGCAGCCTTGCCCAACAAAAATGACGTTAAAAAGATATGGACCAGAAAAGTAAAATCAGAAATAAAATCAGTGCAAGCTAAAAACATAGGGACTGGCTGAATATTTTTCACCTGATGAAGAACTGTTTGAGACCCCTTAGACAGGAGTTACTACTTAAAATTGACCTGGAAGGGTGGCTTAAATGCATGTGATGAATCAATATGGTAACGTTATTTCAATAGAGGCTGATAAGAACAAGGGACATCACAAACAAAGGTAACATTAAGTTTGATTCTGAGTTTCAGGTGATGCCTGCAACACATTGACTGACACTAAGGCCCTGATTAGGATAGCGGGCGGTCAGACCGCCGCTTCTATCATGGCAAGCTGGTGGTTGCAAAGTACTCCTTTACACAGTGGCTTGTACTGCAGCCCAGGAAAATGGCAGCTGCACAAGCCTGCGCGTAAAGGAGCACTTCCTGCACATCCATGCACTGTGTGTCACGCACCTTGTGGTGCATGGCACACAGTGCATGGAGTTGCCTGGGGGCACCACATGTGCAAACGGATGGAGCACGCACAATTTGTTCTTGACAGCCTTTTCATGGTGGTCTTTCCCACATGAAAGGGCTGTCAGAAAGGGATATTGTAATCCCAAAAGGCAGTGCTTGCCTCGACACTGCCTCCATTCGGGATTACATTCAAATTGGTGCCCCAATGGGATCACTGATCCTGTAGGAAGTAGTGGTCTGCCCCCAACCGCCTAGGGTCCGACCACCAGGATTGTAATCTGGCAGTCCACCCGAAGGGTTGTCGGACCAAAACCGACGGCCTATCAGTGTGCGGTCCGACCGGTATCAAAATCAGCCTCTGATTTTGAGAGTGATATTTAGATTCAACCACTAGGCAGCTCTTTTTTTTAAAAAGGAACGTTCTTCCAACATCATTGTTTGTTGCTGGTCATGTCAGCGCTGGGCAACCAATGGGGATGCAGCATGCATCAGAACATGCTAATTGGCAAAATGGCTCATTATTAGGCCTGGGCGGTGAACTCCGCTCTGTTCGCAGAGATTACAGAGTTTTCCGCACTCCACGGAGCATGTGGAGTTGCAAAAAACTCAGCTCCGCATAATAGAGCGGAGTTTTTTCCTCACTCGCCAACGTCAGGTTGGTGAGTGCGAGCCAGGAAAATCCACCTCCCAGCGAGATTTCTCAATGCTGGCAATCGGATTTCTCAACGTGCTGTTGCGATAGTCGTGACCGCTCGCATTGAGAAACCTTGCGCTCGTGTTGAGAAAGCTGCGGCTTGAATAGAAAATCTACTCGAGCAGTAGAAAAGAAGCAGCGCCCTCTTAAGCTATGCATGGTACAGTTCGCGCTTATTTTACAGCGCGGGACAAACACCCGGTGCTGAAAATCAACGCTAACCGTGGGACCAAATGAACTCCGCCACTTGCGGGACTCCACGTAGTGCGACAGAGATTTTTGGTCACTTCGCAGAGTTCCACGTAGCGGAACTCTGCCCAGCCCAACTCATTATGCATGTATAGTAGGTCACTGCCATTGTGATGGTTTGGGAAAATGGCTCCTGCACGCTGATATCTTGTGCCAGAGACTGATACCATATTATTGGCTACTTTCAAAGTGCAATTGCTATACAGTGATTATTAATTAAATTGGTATGGATTGGCTTGGCTAACAGTGGCGGTCTAGTTACTATAATCTGGCTCTGTGTTTCTTTCAGCAACAGACGTTCTTTGGTCATCTCTGCTCCCATGAGCCCTTCAGGTATCTCCGTGTCAGCCCCGGAGCACAGCTTGAATTCAACTTCTGAGCTGGCTCTTGCAGACGCATCATGCAGTGAAAACCATTCTATATCAACCAATGAAGAAGCTGTGTCAACATCGTCTGAAATCAGTGAAACCCATGATTCAGATTCTGCTGAAGGTGCAAGTAGTACAGCAATCAGCCCATCTCAATCATTAGAAGAGCAAGTTGATGACCCATTACAAAAGCAACTTGAGCCACCTTTTAACCCATCAGAACTAATTACAGTACCAACCAGATCAACAGATGGAGACTCTGAATCCTGCCTAACGATGAAAGATAAAGCATCTTCAGAGGCATCAGGAGCAGAAGTCCAAGAATACTCTGAAGCTTCCCTAAAACAAGTCATGGGACATACAGGAAAAGAAGAGGAGGCTGAATCAAGTTCAAACATATTCCATAGTGCGACGTTGCCCTCACAACCATTAGAAGACAAAGAGCTGTCAACAAATTCAGACGGTCAAAAACCATCATCTGAGATCTCAGAAAAAGCTAAAGTACATCCTGAATCAACTGAAGAACGAATCCTTAAATCCGCTTGGCTGTCAGACGGACAACCAGAAGCACCTTCAAAATCATCTGGGCAACAAGTTGCAGAATCCTCCAGATCAGTAGACAAAGACATAACATTTTCTCCACCAGCTGAAGATCAGGAAAAACCTTCTAAACTAGCTGAAACACTGCCTAAAGCAGAATCTGACTCAGTAAAAGAACATGACATTGAACACTGCCAGGTGTTAAAAGAAAATAACGAAAGACTTCTGGAACCTTCACAAATTTTATTAGAAGGTATCAAACTCTCTCAGGAATTGGAAGAATGTGGCAAAGGTCTTTCAACACCACCAGAAGAAGCTGTGGCTGTGCATGCTGAATTATCCGAAACCCGAATCAAGGAAGCCTATCCACCATCTGAAGGACAAATATCTCAAGAAAGTCCAGCTCCTGAAGAGACATCAGCTGACAAAAATGTCTCTCCAGAACCTTCTCTTCCAGAGGCTGCCTATGATGATCTAAACAAACAGGCAGATTGTTCCTCGCCATCTAAAGATATCATCTACCAAGAAAAGAGCACCTCTTTGTTGAACAAAGACACCTGTACGAATCAATCTCTCGTTAATTCAGATAAAGTGTCATCACACCCAGTGCACTCAGGCATGCATCTTTCAGCTGAAACCCTGAGAAAGGAAGAAAACCTTGAGTTGGAAGGGGGGTGTTCTGTGCAGGAAAACAACCAGGAAGAGACAGTAAACAGCAATAAGAATGAAAAGAAAATACATGAAATAAACTAGCCAACATCTGAACAGGTATAATATAACATTTATCTTATTGTATACTAAACCAAAAATGTAGGGTAGGAAATGAAAATACCCGCTTTAACAAATATTCTTTTGGAAGTGGCTTTGATCATTTGCTCAGATTATTACATATATAGATTGCTAAAATGCTTTGGAGAACCATATATATACCGCACATAGAAGAAATTCGCCCATCCATCCATCTTTTCTCATTGCTCTATCCAGCGTTAAGTAAATCTAGTTAATAATATGATAAACTTTAGCAATCCCCAGCTGATTGAGTTGTGCTTCTTAAGGGCTGGCATGCTGTCAACATCTATAATACAGAATGTCAACCATTCCAAAAATACCTTGCAAAAACAAACTTAATGCAGCACTAACTGCTTGGTCACAATTTTGTTCTAAAAACCAAGGTCCAATCAACTGTTGCCTGTAAGGTCTAGAAAGTAACCTCAATATCTATTTGCATTACAAGATGTTGGCAGCCCCAATTCTACAATATGGGTCTGGAGAGTTGACCACAAAACAATCATCAATTACCCTTGAGGGTAATTAATGTGGGCTGCGAAAGAGGACTTCCACTTGGTAGATATTCGAGACGTTGAGACATTAGAGGAATATGTGTAATTTATGTAAAGATGTGTGTGTGTGTGTGCGTGTGTGTGTATATACCGTATTTCCTAATGCTAGATGCAACAATGTATGCCTTATTTACTTTCCAGAAAACAAAGCATCTGAAATGAGCACAAGTACAATGACCAGCAAAAATGCCCAAATTTCAGCCGACGCTTGAACCTCCCCAAGAGCAAATGTTCTGAAAAGACACAAAAGGGTTTTTTGACCAGAAGCAAAAGCCCAAAGGCGTTCTGGGTGATGGAACAGTTTAAGAACGTTATTTTTAGTAAAATATAAACCTAATTAAACATATATATATATATATATTTTCTGTTTTGTTTCTAAATTGTCATTCATTTCATCAGTGGACAATGCACTACTTTCTTCGAGACTTATGGTAAAACTATTGACTTTGAAAAATGTTATATTAAAATACCACACTTACCCCTAAACTACAGACACTTTTGCCTTGTTTTAGGGGTTCCTGGCCTCTTCACCAAAGCCACAAAGAAAAGAACGAGCTTAGTATTTTCTTGCTGCTATAGGAAGGTGTACAACTTCAGAGACTTTTACATGAGATTTAAGAATGTTGTAGAGTGTTCTATATAAAGGAGTACTTCTCCAACTAAAACTTAGGAACTTCCCAGAGTTACCTACATGTATGTATGTGTGTGTGTGTGTATATATATATATATATACTAGCAGCCCGTCCCGACGTTGTCCAGGTATGAAATAGAATGTGTGTAATGTGTGTATTTGGGAAGGGCAATTTATTTTAAAATCTCGCGGTAGACAAAAATTTTGTTTCATTAGAATAGGGACGGAGAAGGCCCAGCTGCAGCCCTGGTTGATGTTAGCAGGCGCGTGTAATGTCGTTGAATGAGAGAGTTATCAGCCGCGGGTAAATCCATTTAATGAGAGTTGAGTGACAGCGAGTAGGAGAGGCTGCAGTAATTGTCCCCGCAGACACGCTCATTTGCGTGTTCCCCCGCTTGAGGCCCAGATGCAGGCCTGTTGGATGTTAGCAGGCGCGTGTTCCCCCGCTTGAGGCCCAGCTGCAGCCCTGGTTGATGTTATCAGGCGCGTGTAATTAGTGTACTGATCCGCCGCCTGAGCCCGGCTAGAGCCCTGGTTGATGGTAGGCGGCGCGTGTAATTTCGTTGAATGAGAGAGTTCAGTAACAGCGTGCGGGAGAGGCTGCAGTAACGTTACTTACCAGGCCTCCAGGTGAACGCGTTTGTCACGCCCCCAGCACACGGTCACAGCAGACGATCTTCTGATTAATGTACGACCCACATGGCATGAAGGGCGGAACGTAGCACACGCCCCCAGCGTTTCTCACGCCCCCAGCGTGCCCCTTGATGTGGCGCAATTGCGTTCACATTGCATGAAGGCCGGACAAACGCCCCCAGCATTTGTCACGCCCCCAGCGTTTGTCTCGCCCCCAGCGTTTGTCTCGCCCCCAGCACATGCCCACAGCCCACGATGTGATGGCCGTACCACACGCCCCCCAGCGTTAGTCACGCCCCCAGCCCACACCCACAGCACAACGCAGACACGCCCACAAGGGACCACTTTGCTGGCACAGTTCTTTTACCTTTTAAATGTACAGAGGAGTTGGCCTAACGGCTAAGGCGATCGACCTCGGACCTGGGGATCTGGGTTCGAGTCTTGGTAATGACGCCAAACATCCTGTGATTCTGGGCAAATCACGTAATCTCCCCGTGCCTAACAAAAATGAATGTGTGTCCTCATGTAATGTAACTGGTGCTATGTAAAGCGCTCTGATACCTGATTCAGTTCGGGTCAAGTTTGCGCTATATAAAACTCTGCAAAAAAGAAAATAATATATGGTGGCCGTCTGCATAGCCTATGTCCTTCTGCTGCAACTGCCCTTTCCAACGCTGTATTGGGTGTTGTGATTGGTGCTGTGGTTACTGAGATTACCCGCCTCAAAGGTTTGGGCTCTCTCTTTATAATATTAGTATGGATATCTCAACTATCCGGATATACAAATATTTTTGTGCCGTAATACCTTAAAAACTATTGAACGGATTTACACCAAATCACAAACAAAACACTTTCCGGACCAAGATCCGGCTTCATGCGAAATTTGGTGTAATTCCGTGTAGCTTGTTTTACAGGTTCCTGGCCTCTTCACCAAAGGTACAAAGAAAATAACGAGCTTAGTATTTTCTTGCTGCTATAGGAAGGTGTACAACTTCAGACACTTTTACATGAGATTTAAGAATGTTGTAGAGTTTTCTATAAAAAGGAGTGCTTCGCCAACTAAAACTTAGGAACTTCCCAGAGTTCCCTACATGTATGTGTGTAAATATATATATATATATTATATATATCAACTGTCCGGATATACGAATATTTTTGTGCCTTAATACCTTAAAAACTATTGAACGGATTTACACCAAATCACAAACAGCACACTTTCTGAACCAAGATCCGGCTTCATGCGAAATTTGGTGTAATTCCGTGTAGCAGTTTTTGCAACATCTCTTTCCAAAAAAGTCTATGGAAAATGAATGGGGATTTTGTGTTTTGGGACCCCCCTTTTTCTGGTCCCCACTTGACGGATCACCCTGAAACTTTCTATGTACACACTGGGCAAAAAGGAGCACTTATTTGGAATGGTACCAAAATTATTAACAAAAACAGTAGTTCACACTGAAATTAACTTTATGAACCCGGATGCACATGATAAGCGTGGCTCAAATCCACCCGAGTGACTTACCGCACTCACCTATAGTTACCCAATAATAAGTCAGCCGGACAGTGGAGAAGAATGAACAAAGCAATTTTATTAGGCCACAAACTCCGATATGAGAGGGCCCCGTCCGACCTCACCCCTAAGAGTGCGCCGAGAGGACTGACCCATCCCAACACAGTAATACATTATATCAGGATACAGTAGAGTAAAACACGCCCAGTGTGGAAAAATACTGGACCCCTGGAAGAGCGAACAATGGCCTCACACAAGAGGCATCTGCACCTGCGATGGTAACATTTCTTATCTCGGCCCAAGGCCATGGAGCCAGGCATCAGCGTCTCCAGCACATGAGAACACCACTGATAATGAATTTGTTATAGTTTCGATCACAGTTAGCTGAGAAGGGAAAACTACTGCGTTCGCATTTCTTTCTCTATTCCTACGGGAGGGGTGAGTGAGTGCGACTCGCACGCAGAGAGAAACATTTCCAAAATGGTGGCACACAAGCTAAGCTAAGAATACATGATAGTGTAACACGCACAGATGAATATTAGATGATGAATATGAGCAAGAATGCATAAATGAATATACCACTGGTTAGACACATCCTGCTAACTCATAAATGTAAATGCAATGGGCGGGGCATCGGGGAATGAAACCTATCAGACCCTCCTTTTAGCAGGATTGTGGCTAACATAAGCGCTGCCTTTATTAACCAAAAGAAGGGTCTTCACAGCAAACACTAGGGGCAGGGAATCAATTACTCAAAAATATCATCATCAATGAGCATTAACCAACGAATATCATGAAGTTCCACATCATTAGAAACAGGATATTGTCGTGTTGGTCGTTTAGAAACTCGAATATTGCTGGCACACATAGAACAACAAGGGGGAAGGCAATAAACACAAAGGCAGCAAGTCAGTAGTACACCAACAATCCCTACAATCCCCATCAGAATCTTCCAACCCCAGGAGGAGAAGACACTCCACAACCATGTCTTTAAGGACCAAGTACCTGTATCCTGATGAAGATCAGCAGCCAACCTATGAAGCTTCTGCACAGCTAAATTAACAGGCGGTGCCGAGTCTGGAATATAAACACAACAAGAGGTCCCGATGACGCGACAAGCTCCACCCCTATCTGCGAGGATGACGTCAAGCACCATCCTGTTCTGGATTGTAAATAATCTCATAGCCTGCATCTCAAGGGACATATTGGCAGCAATATCTGCCTCCGTATTCACTACTTTCTCCATTACCCTCGAGAGACGCCTAATGGCTCTGCTGTTAAAGATAGGACCCCAGAATGGTAGTAAACCCTGAGAAAAATCTGTGAATTGCTGCCCAGAGGTATCAGTCTGATCAACATCCTCAACTTGGAGCGCCCTCCTTTTACGCTGACCAGGCATGATGGCAAACCTCCGATGAGTCTTATGATAATCTGAGGGTGCCACATAAACAGGGGGGAGTAGATAGGCTAGGTAACAGACCCCACCCCAACCCTCAGGCAACCCCAGGTATCCATTACTCCCGCATACAAAGTAAATATTCGGAGGAGTAATTAATGAAGGACTAAGGGGCAGGCGAATGGAAGCAGTCACATTGCAGGAGCTGTCCCCCACCTTAATGGGACCTCTCCCCAAAATACAGAAATAAGGTGAAGGCCCAACAACCGCCAGGGGTACCAGAGAACGACCACTACTGTTTGTCGCAGAGGGATGTCTATAGGCCAAGGAGGAGTTCAACTGCAGAAAACTTTCCCGCACTTTGTCAGTGTCGTTGGGTGTCACAAATCGTTCAACCGATTTTGGAAAAGGGGGGTGGTGATGGACAGAGCTTCTGAATGATGCAGAATACTCTTACCAAGTCAAGAGATCATGGTTTTAATCCATCACCGTTTTTTAGCTCACTGCACCATCCCAGCTCAGAACTTGGCTATATGCAAATTAGTCTGTTCCTGTCCCAGTGCATGATGGGAACAGGGCAAACCAAACTACCAAGCCAATTCTTATACTGGGAAGGAAACAAGCTTCCGGGGACCGGTTTCTGGCATCACAGCCTTCTTCGGCCCGGCTTGCTTGAATCCTGATGGTGCAATGAGCAAGGGACTCACGTCTGAGTATACCCTCCCACACATAGTGTGGATAAAACCGATTTTGGAAAAGGGGGGTGGTGATGGACAGAGCTTCTGAATGATGCAGAATACTCTTACCAAGTCAAGAGATCATGGTTTTAATCCATCACCGTTTTTTAGCTCACTGCACCATCCCAGCTCAGAACTTGGCTATATGCAAATTAGTCTGTTCCTGTCCCAGTGCATGATGGGAACAGGGCAAACCAAACTACCAAGCCAATTCTTATACTGGGAAGGAAACAAGCTTCCGGGGACCGGTTTCTGGCATCACAGCCTTCTTCGGCCCGGCTTGCTTGAATCCTGATGGTGCAATGAGCAAGGGACTCACGTCTGAGTATACCCTCCCACACATAATGTGGATAAAACCGATTTTGGAAAAGGGGGGTGGTGATGGACAGAGCTTCTGAATGATGCAGAATACTCTTACCAAGTCAAGAGATCATGGTTTTAATCCATCACCGTTTTTTAGCTCACTGCACCATCCCAGCTCAGAACTTGGCTATATGCAAATTAGTCTGTTCCTGTCCCACCTTCTTCGAGCACGTCTCTAAGAATCTCTGATCAAAACGTCCGTCAGCAAACAACCGTCCAAGGGAGGAAGTGGGCATAGGACGTACTCGCATTGTCAACGTTGACCCAGTACCAGGCAATCGGGGAGTCAGAAAATCAGGCTGCTGAAAGAATTTCACCATACCAATCAAAGTGTACCAGCCCACACAACTGTTCACGGGTGTTAAGGGTAGTGCCAGCAATCTATCCTTCTTGTATGCAGCGGAAGGGAGCAACCCGCAGACCCAACAATCTGTCACATTATACACGTCATGAGCATGATGTAGAGTTTTAATGAAAACATTATCACGATAGCCCTTTCTCATGCATTGTTCACCATAATCGACAGTAATCCTATTATGCTCCGGCAATGTTGAGGGAGTGGGAACTAACTTATGGACAGGGTAAGATTCATCCAGAAAAAACAGTATCCCAAGAATTATCAAAAATATGATGATGAATATCACAATAACCACTATTTTTCCTTTTCGGGGCAGGGCACGCCATGGTGAATCTGGCTCTGGTCTACGGGGAGCTGCAAAAGGTTGCTCCTCCTCTGGAATAGGACGGCCAAAGGGATACATATCACCTAGCTAAGCGTCCAAAACTAGACTAAAACAATACTAAAAATGTTCCAGACACTCCAGAACCGGCCAGAGGGGTTCTCCACCCTTGAAAGGGATCTTCTCCCTGTGTCCGTTAAAAGCCTCACAGGTAGACTTCTATTGTTCAATCCCTAATCCCTCGACGGAGTCGCACAACTGTAGCAACTCAGGAGCACTGAACCTGGGCCCAGACGCAATCCTAGTGTTCCATTCAACAATGTCTCAAAGCGCACCAGGGCTCTTACCAGCAGTCCATCCCTACCATTGAGCTAACCTGTTCAGCATCGTTCACATCTATTCCCTGACTCAGCCCTTCTTCCAGTGCTCACTTTTCCTTCCTCTCTTTTCTGAGCCGCAGATTATAGCGAGTGCTCCCTCGCACTTCAGGATCTGTGAACAGAATGGGAAGATCAACACCAGAGGATGTAGTCTCCGATGTTTGCTCGCCACGATCAGGGGAGGCCTCACTACTTGCACTCAGAGCTGGCCTCCTTTGACTCTCATTTGGCTCGTCACCCTTCAGTGAGGCATTCGAAAAGGGGACGTAACGAGGAACTACCTCGGTCTCGTGGTCAGCAATGCCGTCTCTCACCCATTCATCATAAGGTAGTGGGAGTGGAATTCTCTTGACATGCGAAGCACGGGTCCACGCCTTCCGGCCTTCAACTCGAAGTGTGGTGCGTGTGGTGAGGAGCACTTGCCTTGGCTCCGACCATCTGGGCTCCAAGCAGGACTTCCGTTGGTATCTTTTAACCACCACCCTGTCACCGGGTTGGATGCTGTGTCCGGGCCCCTCTGGCAGCGGCTTCAGGGTGTCTGCTACCTGCTGATGAATAGAACGGATATCTTTAGTCAAAGCATACAGGTAATCGATCAACAAAGGATACTCAATTTCTGAAAAACATTTAGGTCTAGGGACACCCCACACATTGGCGGGCCTGCCGAATATAACCTCGTGAGGGGAAACGCCTGTCTTGGAGTCAACTGTCACTCTGGTGGAAAGCAAGGCAAGAGGAAGTGCGTCTGGCCAGCGTAGCCCTGTACTCTCCTGTATCTTGGCCATTTTAAGCTTTAAAGTACCGTTGAATCTTTCAACCAAACCCGCGGCCTGGGGATGTTGGGCTGCGTGAAATTTTTGAGATATTTGTAATCCTTTACAGATCTGCTTCATCAGTTCAGCATTAAAAGATGTGCCATTATCACTCCAGATCACCCGGGGCAAGCCATATCTCGAAAAGTATTCTTTAATCAGCATTTTTGCTGTCGAGATGGCTGTACAATCTTTAGTTGGAAAGGCCTCCACCCACCTACTAAATGAGCATACCACCACTAGGACATATTTTAAGTTGTTTACCCTCTCCATCTCAATATAATCCATTTGTATGACTTCGAAAGGGAAAGAAGGAGGGGCAAAATTTCCAACTGGGACAGGTGTTCCTTTGCCAGGATTATGTCTTAAACAAACCATGCATTGCTGCACTAAATGTGTTGCCACTTTGGAAATGTTCTTATTGCTCCATACTGGGTCTAACAATTTACATATCCCTTTTGCACTAATGTGCGCTGGCCCGTGGGCCATTGTCACCGCTGGGAGGACATATGCATTTGGGAGTAGCCATCGTCTTTTGTCTGGCACATCCGTCCAACATTCATCCGAGTCCAACCTCCCCCCACCATCTTTCCAGGCCCTCAACTCGTCGTCAGTTGCTTTTTCCTGTATGTTCCGCACACTCTGTACAGTGTTCGCGAACATAGTAACGTCCGGTACCCAGCTAGCTGGTCCTGCCACAAACATTCGTGCGAGTTTTGTCCGAGCCGTTTCTTTAGCTGTTTGGTCTGCAAATGCATTTCCCCGTCCTACATCATCTACCACCGCTTTGTGTGCACTACACTTGATCGCAGCCAGTCTTTTGGGAAGTGTAAAAGCTGTTAATAGTCGTAATATCAATGGGCCATTCTGAATCTTCTGTCCGTGTGATGTCAAAAATCCCTGTTCTGCCCACAGTCGCCCATAGCTATGGGCCACGCCAAAGGCGTATTGGCTGTCAGTGTAAATATTCACATCCAATCCTTCACTCAGCTCACACGCACGCATCAATGCTATTATTTCTGCAGCCTGGGCTGAATGATATGGAATCCTAGAAGTCTCCACCACAGTTTTCAAAGTCGTGACTGCATATGCTGCAGTTGAGGTACCATCTGCAAGTTTAAAACAGGAACCATCAACATACAGTTCCCCATCAGGATCATCTAGGGGGGTGTCCGTCAAATCTATCCTTCCCTTTGTCTCCTCCTCTGTCCTAAACAAACAGTCATGTACTCCATCGTCCTTTTCGTCTGAAGGGATAGGTATCAATGTGGCCGGGTTCAGCGTAGCACATCGTTTAATCGTCACATGGGGTGCAAATAACGTCATCTCATAACCAGTAAGATGAGCACTAGTTAAATGCTGCGTCTGTGTCCTGTTCAATAAAATGTCCACAGTATGCGGTACCATTACTGTGAGAGCTGATCCCAGGACGAGCCCTGCCGATTGTCTAATTGAAACTGCAGCAGCCGCTGTAGCCCTCAGACAACTCGGCAACGCTCTCGCCACATTGTCAAGCATTGCAGAGAAGTAAGCGCACGGTCTCTGTTTCCCGCCAAAACATTGAGTTAGAACAGACAACGCGCAACCTTCCGCCTCGTGTACGTAAAGCACAAAAGGCTTCAGGTAGTCTGGTGTTCCCAAAACAGGTGCAGAACATAAAGCAGTTTTTAGTAACTCAAACGCTTCTTGGCATGCTGGAGTCCAGGGTAGGGGTTCGCGCACTTCTTTAGTAGTCAGATACAGAAGGGGTTTTGTTAGTAGGGCGTAATTAGGTATCCACTGGCGACAATAAGAAGTTATGCCCAAAAACGCGCGCACCTCTCGCTGCGTGTTAGGTACAGCATGTTAGTTATCGCCTTAATGCGCTCCGGTGTCAACCTCCTCCCCTCCTTCGATAGGAGATGACCTAGGTAGGTAACCTCCTGTCGGCAGTATTGGAATTTAGGAAGAGACACCTTGTGTCCTTTGCGAGCCAAATGGTGCAACAATTTAACAGTGGACTCTCGACACCCTTCCTCAGTGTCTGATGCTATAAGGAGATCATCCACGTATTGCAATAAAACATTACCCTTCGGGAGTTCCAAATCATCCAATTGTGCCTTCAAAGCTTGACTATAGATGCTAGGACTTTCTGTATAACCTTGGGGAATTCTGAAAAATCTAAAACTTCGGCAAGCCAATGAGAATCCGAATAAGTAACGGCTATCTGGGTGCACGGGGATACTAAAGAAGGCATTCTTTAGGTCCAGAACAGAGAAATATTTGGCAGAGGGAGGAATCATTGTCAGGATCGTGGTAATGTCAGAGACCACTGGATACTGAGGCTCAACCACCTTGTTAATGTGGCGTAAATCAATCACAAAGCGATAGACATCAGGTGTACTATCACTGGCATCCGCAGAGGGCCTTTTAAGGATCGGGAGGATAGGACTATTACAACTATTGGAGTCCGTCTCCTCCACTACTCCTGAACGAATCAAGTCCTGTATTATTTGCAACAACGCCTTCTCTCCATCCCGAGATATCTTGTACTGAGGTAGCCGAGGCAATCGGGCTCCCATCTTAACCTTTATCGACACAGGGGCAATATCCATTTTACCCACATCAGTATCGCTGCTAGCCCACAAACTCTCGGGAATCCCCTCAAACTCAGCCGGGAGGGGCTCATCCTTTGAAAAACACTGCTGCACATGCGCAACAGAAGGACCCAGCGTGAGGTACACACCATCTGGAGAACAGTAAATGGTAGCATTCAACCTTTTCAGCAAATCCAAACCCAGCAAGTTCTCGCCACACTGTGACGTTAGGAGGAAAGGGGAATCAATAGTAAAGGGACCAATCGTAAGAGCAAGAGGTTTGGAGATGGGGCTAATCACCGGAGTACCTGAGAACCCAACGGAGATATTAGTTTTGCCAGACAGAGTCACCCCTGGGACCTGAGAACGGGCTATCGAGCTCTTCGTAGCGCCCGCATCCACTAAAAATTTCTGGGGTGACCCTAACAAATCAGCAGTCACGTAGGGCCCTCGTTGATCAATATCCACAGAAACCGGTCCCATGCTCTGTCCTACGCTGTCCTAGTTATGAGAAAATCCAGTCAAATCGTCCATAGCATAAGCATCATTGTAGTACTGTCTGTCTCTGCCATTGTCACCCTCTCCCTGAAAGTGTTGTCGGTCCCTGTCTCCATCAAAGTAATTCCCTCCCGGTCGCCTACCTTCATCAGACCGTCTATCATCCCTACGAAATTCACCCCGACAACGTCCCCTGCCTTGTCCGGCAGTAGACTGAAGTTCTGGGCAATCTCTCCACCAGTGCCCCTCCTTTTTGCAGTTAGCACATTGATTTTGCCCTAAACGCTCTCTTTTCTCTCCCCTTCCATAACCACTTCCTCCTCGACCAGCCACCATGGGCGGGGCTCCACGTCCCCGTCCCTTCACTACTTGCTGCAGTAACACTCTTGTCTTCAAATCCTTCGCCTTCTTCTCTTGTCTGTCTTTATTCTCATTCTCCCTATGTTCATAATACTGAGCCATACTCAGAATACCAGAAGGGGTGGACGTCGTCCACGTACTCTCCGACGCCTGCAATCGAACTGATATTTCCGGTAACAAATTTGTTACGAATCTATTAACGAAAAGTCGCAGGCCATCATCTTGGGAAATATCTTGACCAATGAAATCCATGAAAGTCTCTTCAAAACGAGTGAAAAAATCTGAAACCGCCTCATCCTTTTTCTGTCTGCATGCAGTCAACTTATTCCAGTCTACTTTCTTAGGAGGAATGAGGGAGTGCATATATTTTATTATGCGTCCTGGTAGCGCTAGAATCTCAGCCTTCGGCTTCTCCCCTGGCTTTCGCTCTTTGTCCCAATCCTTAAGTTCCTCCCATGTACCACCCAGCTCCTCTACATGATCCGTACCCTGTACCTGTCTCCACACATCCACCGGGACCAATAGTCCGAAAAACAAATCTATATCTGCTAATGTCATGACCGTCGAGGACGCTGCTTCTGTCAGTTCTTTGTAATAGGCAGTCGGATTCTTTCTCGAGTCAGGTAACTGGGCCTTCAGTGCTAATACCTCGCTCCTTTTCCAAGGCGTATACACCCATTGTTCTTGGAAATGAGCATCGACGCGAACTCGGGTGACATTATTAGTGATCGGGTCTATCACTTCTGGTATTTCAGGGTGGAAAATAGGGTGTACCTCCCGCATCGGATGTACCCCAGGGAAATGAGGCTCTCCCGCCGACGGCAACTCATTTCTATATTCCAACAAGGACCTAAAACTGCGTAACACATCTTTCATACCAGTATTAGCTCTGTAGGCATTATTCCTAATGTCATGAAGAATCGCCGGCGCTTCTCCACCATATCCCTGTTCCCACAACGCTATCAATGTCGTCGACATATGCCATAAAGCATGCTGTTGCATCAGTGGTTCGTAATCTTTCATCGTGGACCAAATATCTTCAATAGAATAAATATTATTTCTAGCCCACTGGCAAGCCTGATTAGCCACCACTGTTTTCTCATCCAACCCGACAGTAGAACGTGTGAGCAATTTCCGTACCTGAGTAAGCAGCCCACCTCCCGCACCCCACGCCGGGGTCTCCAACCCACCTTGAGGGGTAGAGCTAGCAGAAACAGTAGGGAGCGCAGAGGGGGCAACCGAGAGGGCAGGTGAGCTCGCCGTCAAGAGGGAGACCAAGGGCGCCGTCAATGAAGAAGTGACAGAAGACAAAGCTTGTTCAACATCACTCAACAATTTCGGAGCAGAAACGGAGGAGGTGGTGGGGGCGCTAGATAAAGGAGAAACACCTGCCTGCGGAACCAAAACCGCCGCGGAAGAAGCAGAACCAGACAACACAGGGTACAAGAGCTGCAGGGCATATGGGGGAGGGGGGCGAGCATTCAAAATGTCCTTCATCTCATCTTGTTCTTCCTCTCTAACCACATAACTCTTACTATCCTGTAACCTGAAAAGTCTGTCTGCGCGCTCAATCTGCTGCTCATTCTCTCTCTTAGTATGCTCTCTCGCCTTCTGCGCCATGGTCTGTGCCGCTCTCTTTTGAACTACCTTCTCTTCCCTCAGCTGTCGCTCCTTTACTTCCTTCTGCCACATCCTCAGAGAATCGAACATACTCTGGCGACTGCGCCTAGCAAACAATCGGTTTCGTAAATAATCTAATTTCGCCACATCAAAAGAACCGGTCAAAGGCCACTCCAAATCCACATTTCCTTTAGTATATCTGTGCCACAAAGTGTTAAACAAAATCGGAGGCAGCCCATGTTTGACGTACATCTCAAAATTAGGGGAGCCCTCCACCGGGGCGGGTTGGCTCTCAGCCAATCTAGTGTCCGAGGCGCCACAGCAGCACCCAAGACACCGCAGTTTACTGAAACACGGCATCGTCACTCACTCAATCTCACACCAACACAAAACTTCCACTTCCCCGGGTCACACAATCACAACGGGTAATTCACACTCACACGCAGTTGTACTTCCTATGTCGCCAACACAATCTCTGCCAAACACGTGTTATCAAAATGGGACGAGGCCCGTCGACCAAGTCCTGGGGAACCTGGACTCTACCGCAGACCAAACAGTATACACACCGTTCTGAAATTGGGGAACACATCCGCCTCCCGGGCGGCACTACAGATCGCTGCGCACTACGCCACGTGAGAACCGGGACCCGCACCCCACGAACCACACACCCTAGGGGTTCGGGTAGGTCCCAAAATTCATCCGCAGCGTGCCGTGCCTTGACAGCAGTACCATCCGGTCGGATGATAAACAGAAGTCCACCCAGTCTCCACTAAGTCTGTCAGGGTGCCCCTCGCACCCTGAGTTCCCCGGAGCACACTAGCCCCAGGAGCACACCGGCTCCTCGAATCACCAGAGACACACCGGTCTCAGAGACACACCGGCCTCATGGAGCATCCCCGCTCCCTCAATCAACAGTCGGACCACTCACCTTCTATGCGTAGTACCGACTTCTACCGTTCTCCACCACCGGCTGCCAGGACCAACTCGGTCAGCTCCAAAGTTCCGCCTTCCGGATTCCGGCGTAGGATCATGAACCGGGACCTCTCCCGATCAGCAGGGCGGGGCAGCGCTGCGAGAACCAAGCTCGGCATCAAATGGGTACCCAGACCCACCGTGCCGACCAGAGGGTCCCCGGTCTTCTGCCGCCCACTTACGGGTGAGAAAGATCCTTATCGCGGAGTTCCTGTTCGGCGCCATCTGATAACCGTGGCTCAAATCCATCCGAGTGACTTACCGCACTCACCTATAGTTACCCAATAATAAGTCAGCCGGACAGTGGAGAAGAATGAACAAAGCAATTTTATTAGGCCACAAACTCCCTTATGAGAGGGCCCCGTCCGACCTCACCCCTAAGAGTGCGCCGAGAGGACTGACCCATCCCAACACAGTAATACATTATATCAGGATACAGTAGAGTAAAACACGCCCAGTGTGGGAAAATACTGGACCCCTGGAAGAGCGAACAATGGCCTCACACAAGAGGCATCTGCACCTGCGATGGTAACATTTCTTATCTCTGCCCAAGGCCAAGGAGCCAGGCCTCAGCGTCTCCAGCACATGAGAACACCACTGATAATGAATTTGTTATAGTTTCGATCACAGTTAGCTGAGAAGGGAAAACTACTGCGTTAGCATTTCTTTCTCTATTCCTACGGGAGGGGTGAGTGAGTGCGACTCGCACGCAGAGAGAAACATTTCCAAAATGGTGGCACACAAGCTAAGCTAAGAATACATGATAGTGTAACACGCACAGATGAATATTAGATGATGAATATGAGCAAGAATGCATAAATGAATATACCACTGGTTAGACACATCCTGCTAACTCATAAATGTAAATGCAATGGGCGGGGCATCGGGAAATGAAACCTATCACACAGGCACTTTGCCCTGGATTTTCAGAGTTTAGAGTGGATTTCTAGCATATTGTCTGGCCTGTACATCTCTGGCACATTATTGTCTAATGGTGGCAGTATAGCGATAGCCCCATTGCTCTGCTTACTGGGCCTCTTCAACAAATTTAAACTCAATTAGAGCTCCTCTTGGTTTGTGGACCTGGCTAGACAATGCTCTATTGGAAATCACCCACGGCTCCCACACTTCAATGGTAAAGCAAAGAATTTTCCAAGTGGGCCACTTGTGAGGGAATAATATTAAGAACTGAGGACAAAGGACAGCGCAACCCAGACAACACACAGGTGTGGGATCTAATACTTTGAGACTGCCCTAGAATTGATGATAGGGTGCCCGTCTGCTTCCACAATCAGAGGATGAGTCCTCCGGTGAAGACTAGGCTTTCACCTATCCGGGCACTACATCTAGACAGCCCTCTCGCGCAGGGGCCATCTCACATTGTAACCTATGTATAGACTGTAATACTGCCGCATTAGCTTTTCCTCCGCTCTGGAAGTTCACACACCACAGCACTGACAATACCGCCCCAGAATTATATTGTTAGTTGTTGTAATTTTACATACAAAGCATTTTTTACCACTCACCTGGCTCCATACCATTTATGAGTGCTAATTCAGCTAAATTGTATGATAGGATTATCCAGTATAAGCAAATACATGTGTTGGGTAAATGAATATCTAGTTTGGGGATTTGAAGAGAGCTATGCTGCATGCTATGTATTTCAGTTTTTACTTCCCAGGCTCAACCCTGTTTCCCATACAGATTCTGTGTATCCTATTATTCACCATCTACTCTTAAAAAAAGTTTTAAAAAAAAGAAGCAAATGAAAAATGCTAATGTGTTTCGACCCAACAGTCTTTGTCACTGCTTTAGTTCTTCGTTAGAGTCTATTTAAATATTCTTCTCCTTATGCTCATTACGGTGCATGCTTGGAGATGTAGTGCATCATAAATTGTATCACCAAATGAAAATCAAAACCAAACACAAAAAGAAATAGAAAATGCGAAAGCATCTCTGTGCTGGTATTAATACAGTGAATTTATGAGGAGTTTAATTGTTGATTGGGGGTCCCAAACATAGCCACGCAGCATAATTGTATAACTATGTTCAATTAAATATAGTTCCTGCAAATAAAGGCATGTAACTTCATTACACATACAGCCTGTTGGGTTGAAATGCGTTGTTTTTTTCTTTTACACGTCATTTGTGGATACATTATCTGGTTGAATGTGGTCTATCCTAAACGCTGTCAGCAAAAACAAAGAGTGGATTGAGCTAGAAGAATTTGAAAACTTTTACTTTAGTTAATTCAACTTCTGTGTTGAAAGGTTTGGGGTGATCCGTCAAGCGAGGGTTGAGAAAAAAGGGGGGTCCCAAAACGCATTTTTCCCATGCATTTTCCCAAAGGGATTTTGAACACGACTACAGCCTGAACCACTGAACAGAATTACACCAAATTTGGCATAAAACTCAAATGTGGTCAGGAAAGTGTGCGTGTGTGATTTGGTGTAAATCAGTTCAGTAGCTTTAGAGATATTAGAGGGCAAAACAAATAGATATCTAGGGATGCAGATCCACTCGCAGATCCACAGTCCCCGTGCTGACATCTGATTAGCTACCAACACTTCTACTAGGAAGTTTTGGCAGCCATCTTGGGACTCGGCTTGAAGCTGAGTCCCAAAGAAACAATAGAAAATAAAGAAAGGGGGCAAGGTAGGACTACCCTGACCCACTAGGTGTGGTGGTGGGATCCTACAGGGACCCCTCTGGGGGTTAAAAGCATTGTTGAAAATTCAATTTAGCTGCAAATTCACAGGTGGATCCGTGGATTTGCTGCAAAAATTAAAAGAAATAATGTGTGGTCTCCCGTGAATTTCTTTCAGAAAACCCCTGGGTGGGCCAAATCCCACGGGAATGAGGAGTTATTATAATAAAGAAGGGGGCTCATGGGGCCTCCCTCTTAGGCTTTTAAAAAGTCCCTGGGACCATCACCTCCCCCATGGCACAAATGTTTAAATATGCGGGGGTGCACCACCTCACCGGGGCAAACAATGGTAACAATGCAGGGTGCCCATGCAGCCCCGTGCTGCCCCAGGAACTGCCACCTCACATCAGTGATGACATTTAAGATGTCATCAGTGATGTCACTGACCAGTCGTGAGTGATGTAATATGTGAGGTCATAAGCAGTGCATTGAGGGGGCATACGTTATGGTTAGCTCAGGTATCTATAACTGCTGAATTATATGATTTTGTATGACAGAAAACGGAGTCTAACTATAACGTCCCTGTAACCTTTGTCTTTTCAGTGAATATATATATATATTTATTACCTACTGGCGGTCGCCAGTAGGTATATATAGTTAGGATTTTTTCTCTATGGGATTTTTGAAAATTCTATGTCTAATAACTTTGCCGTTTGTGGACGGAATTGGCTGCAATTTTCAGGAAAATGGCACATTTTGTTTCTGAGCAGCCTTTGAAAATTTGGGGGGGGTTCGTCAAGGGGGGCCGAGAAAAAAGGGGGGTCCCAAAACGCGTTTTTCCCATGTTAATTTCCATAGGGCGGTTGGCCTCACTTTTAGCCCGAACGGCTGAATGGATTTGCACGAAACTTGGCAAAATTGTAGGGACTGGTAGCCCGATGTGCCTTTTGTAGGTCTCAATATATGTGCTCCAGTGGATTTTGAGAAATTAACGTTTAAAAAAAGATATATATCTGTAAGCGCGGACCGGGCAGCGGCCTAGGACGCGTACTTTTCGCGCAACGGAGCTTTGTGAAGCGAAGCTGATTGGTTCTCCGGCGTCTGTCAACATTCCAAACAGTCCGTAGTGGCCGCAAACAGTCCGTAGTGGCCGCCATCTTGTCTCTCGGTAGGATCGAGAGACAAGAGGAGGCCAAAGCGAAGGGGCAAATGACCATAAGGGGGAATAGTAGATCCTCGCTGACCCCCTAGGTTTGATGTGGAGGTTTTAAAAGGGCCCCGCGGGGCAAAAAAAAAAAATTATAATAATAATCTTACGGCTGAATGGATTTGCACGAAACTTGGCAAAATTGTAGGGACTGGTAGCCCGATGTGCCTTTGCTAGGTCTCAATATATGTGCTTCAGTGGATTTTGAGAAATTAACGTTCAAAAAAAGATATATATCTGTAACAGCGCACCGCTTCGCGTACTTTTCGCGTTACGGAGCTTTGCGAAGCGAAGCTGATTGGCTCTCCGGTGTCTGTAAACATTCCAAACAGTCCGTAGCGGCCGCCATCTTGTCTCTCGGTAGGATCGAGAGACAAGAGGAGGCCAAAGCGAAGGGGCAAATGACCATAAGGGGGCATAGTAGATCCTCGCTGATCCCCTAGGTTTGATGTGGAGGTTTTAAAAGGGCCCCGCGGGGCAAAAAAAATAAATAATAATAATAATCGAACGGCTGAATGGATTTGCACGAAACTTGGTAAAATATTAGGGACTGGTAGCCCGATGTGCCTTTGCTAGGTCTCAATATATGTGCTTCAGTGCATTTTGAGAAATTAACGTTCAAAAACAAGATATATATCTGTAACAGCGCTCCGCTTCGCGGAGATAAAATTATATCTGTATTACCTAGCTGTTGCTAACACCAGTTAGCGACGGCTAGTAGGAGATAGCGACCATCTTGGGCCCCACTTTGCATGTGAGTGATATTTATCACTAATGACATGCAAAGTGGGCATGCCAAGATGTTAGCGACTGGAAACAGTCGCTAACATCGCTATCTCCTATTATCAACTTTTGGAAATATTCGAGATAAGCGCGAATATCTCCAAAAAGTAACAGCTGCCCTGAGCAGTTCTTAGCCATGTTATCCTATGGGAGGTGGATAACATGGCTAAGAGGATTAGCTCGGTAATGCATGAATATCGCTGAGTTTTCAGCGATATTAATGCATTGCGGTCGGTTTTTATCGTATTTGCGATAAACTTTGATAATAGCAAGGTTTATCTGCGATAATTTCTGACGGTAAAAAAATCTTTGCAATGCATCGTTAGGGATAAATATCGCTTAACTTTGGTAATATGCCCCAACGTCTGTTAACGTTCGATTCGAAGGAAATCAGGAAGTGTTGAAAAACATTGTCTGCGCCATCTTGTCTTTTTTCAAATGCCACACTTTTGTCGTGCACGGCAGCCATTTTAGATGCCTTGACCAGACCCACTCTGTGCACGCTGTCGATCCTTAGCATGGCTCCCCACCCTCGCAAGCATCTCCCCCAGGCAGTGGTCACCCCCGCTCTCTGTCTTATGCATGGGTAATAAACCTCCCCCCATCTGCGCTGTTCTTCCCTGAGAATCACACCCTGTGCCCGCCCGACACCTCCCTTTCGCCCTATTCACTACCGCACCCTCTGACACTCCTTTTCCTCTGTGTCCGATTGTCCAGGCTGGTCCTAGGGTATCAGCTAGTCCTGCAGATGTAGTTTATGGCCACAGCTGTAAAGATTCACCCCTCTTCAAAGGAGTTATAGTAGATCAAGGCCCACACTCGATGAGATCCGTCACAGCAGAAGCGTTGCTATTATCTGAAAACCATCCTGTATTGTGATTGGGGAGGGGACCGAGCGTGAAGCGGAAGATTCCAGGGATGACTCTTTGTACATCAAAGTTTTTACAATTATGTGTCACATTAAAAATATATAGCACTCCGACAAAGTAGTAAGATTATAAAACTTTAATAATTTATAAATATATACAAGAAAACAAAAATAGTAATAACATATAAACATTTTTAGGGAAAAACAACGAAGTAGCGGTCGGCTGTGCGAATAGTCCCAACGCAGCACAACGTCCAGATTTCCGGCGTGGGGCGGGTCATCAGTAGCAAACTGTTGTGCGAATAGTTCCAAGGCAGCAGAACGCGCCGAAATCTAGATGACACGAAAGTGATGTCTAGTAAGTTGCCACCCAGCAAATAACGGCGTGGGGCGTCGCGGGGGGTGGGTCATCAGTAGCAAACTGTTGTGCGAATAGTTCCAAGGCAGCAGAACGATGGCACCAAGGTGATGTCCAGTAAGTTGCCGCACTGGTTTTGGTATCCTACAATGCTGCTCCGAATAACGGCGTGGGGCGCCCCGGGGGAGGCGGCGTGAACGGGCCTCTCCAGGTGGAGTGTCATCTGTTGTAGTGGGGCGCCCCTTTACCGTTTCAGTTGCCATTCCGTCCGTTTTTGGTCCACTGTGTCAAAAGCCGCAATTCAGCTGAGTTGCGCCCACTCTTGCGGTGCAGCGATAGGCGGCTGTCACAGGACTCTCAAAATGGCGGCAGGCTCTTTCCTTTTTGGGCCTGGTCCACTGAAATGGCCCTGGGACACCTTGGAAATCGGACGCTTGTCTGCTAGGTCTTGGACCCCATTCTCGAAAGCGTCCCCTCCGCCTTGAGAATTCATCAAAAGTTTTGGGGGCCCCGACTCCTGCAGGCTTCTGGTGGGGAGCGGCTGCCATGATTGCTCGCGGAATGACTACGACGGAGCTACGAGATGGTGGTGCTCTCATGCTGACGCCAGCTTCAGTCTGAAACATCCAGAAACAAGGTGGGGCTTTCATCGTTTGGAAAAAAAAAAAGTTTTCATCCAATGAAAAGTGTTGTTTTTAGGTCATATGATCAAGCCTTCCATCATTAGGAAACCAAAAGTAAAATGAACCAATGAAAAGTTTTATAAACAAGTCACATGACCTGTTATGCGGCATAGGGTATAAAATGCGGAGAAAATACGTTGGCACGTGAGGCGGCGTCAGTAGCGGACCGATGTGCGAATAGGCCGAAGGCAACACAGCGCGCCAAGATCCGGATGGCACCGAGGTGGTGTCCAGCAAGTTGCAGCACTGGTGTGGCCATCCTACAATGTTGAAAGTCGGCGTGGGGCGCCCCGTTGGCCTGTGAGTTTGCGTCAGTAGCGGACCGATGTGCGAATAGGCCGAAGGCAGCACAACGCGCCAAGATCCGGATGGCACCGAGGTGGTGTCTAGTAAGTTGCCGCACTGGTGTGGCCATCCTACAATGCTGAAAGTCGGCGTGGGGCGCCCTGTTGGCCTGTGAGATGGTGTCAGTAGCGGACTGATGTGCGAATGGGGCCAAAGGCAGCGCAACAATATTTTCTGACTGACACCACAAGGCGCTGAGATGCCAAGATCCGGATGGCACCGAGGTGATGTCTAAGTTGCGGACTGATGTGCGAATGGGGCCAAAGGTAGCGTAACAATATTTTCTGTATGGAAGATACCACTAGGCGTTGAGATGCCAAGATTCGGATGGCACCGAGGTGATGTCTAGCAAGTTGCTGCACTGGTGTGGTCATCCTACAATGCTGAAACTCGGCGTGGGTCGCCCCATTAGCCTGTGAGATGGCGTCAGTAGCGGACCGATGTGCGAATAGGCCGAAGGCAGCACAACGCGCCAAGATCCGGATGTCACAGTGGTGGTTTCATAGTTGAGAGGCACTTCATCTGCAGTGGGGCGCCGAGATCCGGATGGCACCGAGGTGATGTCTAGCAAGTTGCTGTACTGGTGTGGTCATCCTACAATGCTGAAAGTCGGCGTGGGGCGCCCCATTAGCCTGTGAGATGGCGTCAGTAGCGGACTGATGTGCGAATGGGGCCAAAGGCAGCACAACGCGCCAAGATCCGGATGGCACCGAGGTGGTGTCCAGCAACTTGCCGCACTGGTGTGGCCATCCTACAATGCTGCGCCGAAAGTCGGCGTGGGGCGCCCCGTTGGCCTGTGAGTTCGCGTCAGTCAGTGGGGGCTGTTTGAGGATCTGACTGCATTGGAAAGCAATGTGATGCTGTGCGTCGCCCCCAAGATGGAGGTTCCTCGGCTGCAGTGGGGCGCCCCTTGGTGTTTCACTCGCTATGCAGCTGAGTTGCGTGCGCACTTGTGGCGAATAGGCCGAAGGCAGCACAACGCGCCGAGATCTGGATGGCACCGAGGTGGTGTCCAGCAATTTGCCGCACTGGTGTGGCCATCCTACAATGCTGCGCCGAAAGTCGGCGTGGGGTGCCCCGTTGGCCTGTGAGGTGGCGTCAGTAGCGGACCGATGTGTGAATAGGCCGGAACCAGCACAAGGCGCCAAGATCCGGATGGCACCGAGGTGGTGTCATAGTTGAGAGTTCTGAGCAGCGCTTGTAACACTGTCTGAAGCTTATTTGCACCTGCTGCAGCTTCACTATTGCCCTGGTGTGGCCTAAGATCGCCCATGACATAGGCGGCCACCTCCCGGGGTCCGGCGGAACTTTTTTCCTTTTCCTTTGTGCATCTTGTCCCACAATCCGTTTGACCTGAAGACACGACCAGGTCCCTGAATGTGTGCAGGGGGACGCTATTGATTGAATCAAAATGGCGGCTTCACACAAAGCTGACTCAAGCGTTGCTGCTGATGCTATACAGAGAAAAACTGGTTTTCAGTTTGTACATTCTTCAGGATTTTTCCATCCAAGGCTGGTTGAGAGTTTGTATAACAATGGCTTCAGATTTTCAACATACTACTCTTCAACATTCTTCCTAAATGTAACAATGTGAGACTCACTAGGAGAACGGTGTAGTGAGGGCCACAAACGGCTGTTTGTCTTTCCTTTCAAAATGCTGCCAACAATATTTTCGGAATGGAAGACAACACAAGGCGCTGAGATTCGGTTGGCACCGAGGTGGTGTCCAGCAAGTTGCCGCACTGGTGTGGCCATCCTACAATGCTGCGCCGAAAGTCGGCGTGGGGTGCCCGAAGGGGGGGGGGGAGGCGGCGCAAACGAGCCTCTCCCGCTTCTCCATGTGGAGGCAGTTCATCTGCAGTGGGGCGCCGAGATCCGGATGGCACCGAGGTGGTGTCTAGCAAGTTGCCGCACTGGTGTGGCCATCCTACAATGCTGCGCCGAAAGACGGCGTGGGGTGCCCGAAGGAAGTGTCCTTATCCAGGGCATTATCGCTGTATCATGTCCTCCACTAAAATGGCCCTGGGACACCTTAGAACTCGGACGCTCGATTTTTTTTTCCTTTCCTGTACATGCAAAAAAAGGTAAATGCCCGGTACGTTACACGCTTCATCTGCCACGATGAACTCTCCAGAGGAACCGAAAAAAAATATAGTTGTGGTAACTATACCATGCATCGTCATATGGAGAGGTGGCACCAATTAATTATAGTGCTGCATAAAAGAGAGATTTGGAGGAGAACCCCTGACCTGCTAGTACATTCATCAAAGAAGTGGCACTGAGAGCTTCAGAGGCAAGGGAAACGGTCCCAAATATTTAGAAGAACTTTGGAAAGATTAAAATGACATGTTTAGATTGTGGCAAATTAATTTCATGTGGACAGATGAGTGTTACTATAATAAATACAGCATATGAACATCATCATAGTCGATGGTTGGTAGAGACATTTTGACTATATCCTGGACCTGCCCGTCCTCGCCCAAAATGGCGCCGGAATAAATGGGACTCGTAACTCCTTGTTGTGTACTGGTTGCAGAACCTTGAAATCACGAGATACGTATGCAGTTTTGAAGCACATGGCGGGCGGGGACGAGAATTGATTGAATATTTCGACATCCCTATTGATATTAAGTTCTGATGTGTTATTGATTACTGTACTGTTGAAAGTTCGAATTAACGTCACCCATGGTACTTGCCCGCAAATGTATATCTAGATAATTTTATTGTAACTGGCCCTGTCGTATTTTAATTATAAAATGTACGTCCACCGATTCCGTAACTGTTAGACACCTTAGTTCTTGCAACCTAATGGCCCGCCCGTTACGTTCCTCTACAGTGTAAATGTCTACTCATCACATACGATTACAGTTTGCTCCGTGGCCTGCCCACGTGGTTATAGGCTCGTATTTGTATAATGAAATTTTCACAATAAAGGTTTTTAAAAGAAAACATGGTAGTAGTATATACATTGGTAAAGTTTGTAATAATAGTCACTGTTTTAGAATCATTAAAAGGCAAGTGAAATAAAGCAGACCAATTACATGAAGGGTAAAAGGTATAATACGAAGGAACGCAGTAAAGATAAATGGTCAAGGGCTGTTGTGTTTTCTATTCCTGCAACATAAAGTGATCGATAAGAATCTCATATTCAGGCGTATCGGCGACTAAGACAGCAGGTCGACCCTCTTTTGCTCAACGGCTCCATCATGGGACGAAGAAACGCTCTTTTTCTCGAAAAAAGAATATATTTTACTTGCAGGACAGTTGTAAAATTTCCGGGAAAGTACATTAGCCTGGAACATTATAACATATATTTAAGAAAAAATAATGTTCGGAAGTAATGAAAAGCGTAATTTTTAGGTCATATGACCAAGCCTTTCATCATTACAATAAGAAAAGTAAAATGAACCAATGAAAAGTTTTATTAACAAGTCACATGACTTGTTATGCTTACGTTACGCGCTGCGCGCCCCGGATGACTTCCGGATGCGCTAACGCGGCGCGTCATATGACGCATTACGCGACAACGCAGGTCCAGAATATAGTCAAAATGTCTCCACCAACCAGCGGTCGGAACACAACCCCTTTCAGCAGGCTAAATAGTTCTGTTAAATGAGAACAGAAGGGACAGGCAACAAGAACCATCAGTGAAAGAGGGGAGGGCTAGTTCTTCTCTACCGGGTTACATTGGGGCGCTACCGGAACTGATCGAATTGGTAGTCTACAGTGTTTCTGGATGTTTCAGACTGAAGCTGGGGTTAGCATGAGAGCAGCATCATTTCGTAGCTCCGTCGTGGCCATTCCGCAACCAATCATGGCAGCCGCTCTTTATCGTTATTTTGGGCGGGGTGGGTGGCGGAGCCGAGCTGTTTTGCAGCCATCATTGTGTGGAGTTCAGTTCATCTCACTAGTTTTGTATTTGTCATGAGGGGTTGTTCCTAATGTTTCTATTTTAGCGAGGTCAAAAAGAGATCCCATTAGTGGCCTACTGATTTTGCTCGATTCCTTTTCTTTTTTTTTACACGATTTTTCGTTATCTGCAAAGACTAAACAGAGTATTGCGACTCTGTGTTTGTTTGTAAATAGAGAATGAACCAAAGAGAACTAATTCTAAAACAGTAAATACTTGGATAACAATCAATCAAATGGAGAGAGAAGCAGGCACGACGGATTACAACGGGGGCAAAGGCCTGCGTTAACTACCTTTCACTATCTGCAAAGAGAGAGTACTCCTAATAGAAATGAGGGGGGGGGGCACCATTCAAAGCAGATCAGTGTGCATAAACACGAAAATGTTTTCACTTACCACGTACTTGACATTCAACAGCTTATGATATTTGCTATTAAAAAACCATTGAAATTCACTGAAAAAACCATAGGTTATAGACCATATATAGTTAGGAATTAGCATTTAAAAAACCTTATTTTACTCACACAAAACCATTGAAATTCCATATATAGTTAGTTGCACTAACTATATATTGCGCACCCGCAATCCACTGCTGATCATGTCACATATTACATCATTCATGACATGGTCAGTGACATCACTGATGACATCACTGATGACATCTCAAATGACATCACTGATGACATCTCACTTGACATCAATGATCACATCACTGATGATATCATTCATGTGATAATACAATGCATCTCCTCACACTCTAATATAACCTCCGTTACACCCAGTGTTAAATACAGAGTATAATTTTTGAAACCATTGACACACCAATACTAGGTACTACATACGCACTCACTGATTCCTATGTCTACACACACATTCACTCATACAATCATTCATACATACAATCACTCATCTTGACAACACTATCATATGCACTCATACACCTATACAGACACTCACACTCTGCCACTCATCCATGGAGTTACTCACACACCTAGTCAGTCCTGAAAAGAATCAATCACACTTCCATTTTCTCATCTATACAGTTAAACACAGAACACCTTACATTTTTTAAACATATACTAACACATACTTACTCTCTTATAGAATCACTGATACAAGTACACATTGATCTGCACAGAGTCACACACCTCCCAGCCAGCCATACACACACTCAGTCTCCCATACAAATACTTGTGCAACCAATCAATAACCCATATAGCTACTTATATAGCTACTGATCAACACATGAAGCAGCTTGCACAACAACAGACATACTGATGCACACTTTCAGACAGTTTAGTCACTAACCCGTGCATTCAGTAAGACGCATTTAATCACTCACTCATACAGTCAATCACGCACCTACTAAAACCTTCATTCAGACACTTATACATCCACTCATTCTTCAATATGTAAAACATATTTTAACTTTACAGAAAAATACAGTCACTGGATTTTGTCATCAGTGATGTCATCAGTGATGTCATTTGAGATGTCATCAGTGATGTCATCAGTGATGTCATTTGAGATGTCATCAGTGATGTCATCAGTGATGTCACTGACCATATCATGAATGATGTAATATGTGACATGATCAGCAGTGGATTGCGGGTGCGCAATATATAGTTAGTGCAACTAACTATATATGGAATTTCAATGGTTTTGTGTGAGTAAAATAAGGTTTTTTAAATGCTAATTCCTAACTATATATGGTCTATAACCTATGGTTTTTTCAGTGAATATATATATATATATATATATATATATATATATAAATTTACTGCAAAAAAACAAAGGTTATAGGGACATTATAGTTAGGTTGACATTTTACCCACACAAAACCATGGAAATTCAGCAGTTATAGTTATACTTATAGTTATACTTATGTTAAGAAACAATACTTCATCGCCTAAAGTTACCTAATGGCACAAGTTATAGTTTCTTCAGATAAGTATAACTATAAGTAAAACTATAACTGCTGAATTTCTATGGTGTTGCACAGGTAAAGCGTCACCCTAACTATAATATCCCTGTAACCTTTGTTTTTTCCAGTGAATTTGTATGTTTTTTTAATGTACAGTAATATCTATTTACCGCACATAGGCCTCGCCTGTGGCCACGCCCTGTAGCACAACCACCCCCACCCAACCCCACACCAAGCACAGTCTATGGCTGTGCGCAGCGGGTTTTGGTGTGTGAGGTTGTTTTTGCATTTTTTTTTTAGATCAGAGGATCTTTTCCCAGCTTACACAGGGGGCCACGGTGAATCTGTGGAACGGCTGAAAACAAATGTGGGCACTTTTTGCCCATGAGGGGTCCCTCAGGGGCCCCTCCATCTCTCCTATGGGGTTAGGCTACCTGTATTCTGACCCATTAGGTCAGTTTTTCATTGTTTTTTCTTCCCTTACCCAATGCGAGAAAGAAAATGGCGTCCCGAACTTTCTTCTCAGGTTGCTGTCAGACAATCAAGGCCTTGCTTTACCCTTGGATCAGCAGATTCTTCACGAGTGCATCCATGAACGATCCGCATCCCTAGATATCTATATTTATTTTTTATTAAATAACCCCAAAACTACTGAATGGATTTACACCAAATAACAAAAAGGGCTGTTTCTGGGCCAAGAGCTAGCTTTCGACAACTTTTGTGTAATTCCGCTCAGCAGTTCGGCCTGTAGTCCTGTCTAAAATCCCTATAGGAAATTGAATGATGAAAATGACGTTTCTTAACCTCCGCTTGACAAATCACCCCAAAACTTTCCAGACAGCAGCCGAAGTGAGTGGCGAACCAGTTTTGAAAATGTTGTGGAGAGTCTTGAAACCACGTAAAAGTTATTAGCAAAATTAAAAAATGCTTTTCCTATGGAAACTAGGTCTTAACTATAACTACCTACTGGCGACAGCCAGACATGTTTCGACAAGCACCTTTAATCATGTTAGCGTGCAACGCATCATAAAGCTCAATATTACCAATAATAAGCGATTTCTTCATGCATACATTGTATTATCAAAATATAGTTACCATGAATGATACGTTTGTGTTGTACTTGAAATCATGTCCTTTCATTATTTTTGAACTGTGAAAATCAACCAATGAAATGTGGTTATATTGAGCTTCATGACGCTTGCACGAAAACATTGACAAGGTGCTTGCTTGCTGAAAAGCGGCTGTTCATCCACTCGTGTTGATTAAACGAGAATTTTCCTTTCCTCGTGAATGCTGACCGCTCTTCAATTGGAGAGTGAAGATGTGAAATAGCCGTGCGTTCACCCTTACAATTAACATAAAAAATGTTTTTTTCCAAAGATGTGTTCATCCTGTGTCTGACTCACATAGACTGGATACTACTTGGGTCCCATGGACCGTCCTAGGGGACATTGCCTGGTTTCTGACCAGGCCTTGCACCCAACCCTTAGATATCATCCAGTGCCCACTGCTTATGAACTTTGGCCATGTGCAGCGGAGGTTGGCGGCACATTCGTCCACAGTCAATCTCTGCTGCATTCGTAGTTGTCTTTTTCTTTCCATCCATACTAATATTATAAAGAGAGAGCCCAAACCTTTGAGGCGGGTAATCTCAGTAACCACAGCACCAATCACAACACCCAGTACAGCGTTGGAAAGGGCAGTTGCAGCAGAAGGACATAGGCTATGCAGACGGCCACCATATAATTTTTTTTATTGTTTTTAATAACTTTTCAAGAAACAGTGGTGTTCATCACAATCATATAGTGCAAGACATACAATTGTACCGTAGGACACCATATACATTTAAAAGCTAAAAGAACCGTGCCAGCAAAGTAGTCCCTTGTGGGCGTGTCTGCGTTGTGCTGTGGGCGTGGGCTGGGGGCATGACTAACACTGGGGGCGTTTGGTACGGCCATCACATCGTAGGCTATGGGCGTGTGCTGTGGGCATGACAAACGCTGGGGGCGTGACAAACGCTGGGGGCGTGTGTCCGCCCTTCATGCCATGTGAGTCGTACATACAAGCGCCAATTACGTTGCTGCGCAGCATCAAGGGGCAGGCTGGGGGCATGTGTCCGGCCTTCATGCCATGTGAACGCAATTGCGCCGCATCAAGGGGCACGCTGGGGGCGTGAGAAACGCTGGGGGCGTGTGCTACGTTCCACCCTTCATGCCATGTGGGTCGTACATTAATCAGAAGATCGTCTGCTGTGGCCATGTGCTGGGGGCATGACAAACGCGTTCAGCTGGAGGCCTGGTAAGTAATATTACTGCAGCCTCTCCTGCGCGCTGTTACTGAACTCTCTCATTCAACGAAATTAGACGCGCCTGCTACCATCAACCAGGGCTCTAGCCGGGCTCAGGCAGCGGATCAGTACACTAATTACACGCGCCTGATAACATCAACCAGGTCTGCAGCTGGGCCTCAATCGGGGGAACACGCGCCTGCTAACATCAAACAGGCCTGCATCTGGGCCTCAAGCGGGGGAACACGCAAATGAGCGTGTCTGCGGGGACAATTACTGCAGCCTCTCCTACTCGCTGTCACTGAACTCTCTCATTAAACGGATTTACCCGTGGCTGATAACTCTCTCATTCAACGACATTACACGCGCCTGCTAACATCAACCAGGGCTGTAGCCGGGCTCAGGCGGCGGATCACTACACCAATTACACGCACCTGCTAACATCAACCAGGGCTGCAGCTGGGCCTTCTCGGTCCCTATTCTAATGAAACAAAAAATGTTGTCTACAGCGAGATTTTAAAATAAATTGCCCTTGCCAAATACACACATTAAACACATTCTATTTCATACCCGGACAACGTCGGGACAGGCTGCTAGTTTTTTATAAATTACTGTTCACATTATAATTCATTTTAGGTTTGTATATAGATTTATATACATGTAAGTATGTATGTATCTTTCACTGCTGTCTCTATAGCTCTTTCAATATCTGCCTCTCAAACCCTCTCTTTTGTATGTGTTGCTTGTCGTGCAAGATGGACAGTGACTTCTCAAGGCACTAACGAAGAGCTACTAACAAAGAGGGATCAGATGTGCCTGAAACAGAAGAGTTTAAGGATGGGGATAGTGCAGCCACAGGTTCTCCCAATATCCCTTGAAGAGATTCAACATAAGGTGGAACATGATGAATGCCTTCAGTTAGAAATGCAGGTGGCATTGGTATCTAACCCATGCTTGGTATCAAGGTATAGAAGACACCAAAACCAGATTTCATTGCAGTGGTTGTTTCCTACAGCTAGACAGCAAAGCACCTGGGCAGAGGGGGTGGAGTTTGTCAAGCATCTCAGCTGAGTGGGTGGGGCTCCAGCGCCAGTGATTATTGAGGACATTCCTCCAAAGTAGTTTTGGTAGTCTTTCCAACAGAAACATATGTTCATCGTTGTAGAAGGCTTCACAAACTATCCAGAATTCAAAATAACAGTATAAGCAACTGCTGAATCCACACTGGCCAAGAATGAAAAAATAAGGACCGTCTATAGGTTGATAAAAGAAATACACACCCACAATTGGCCCCTTTTTAGGGAATGGGACTAGCAGAACAATATGCGTCTCTGACCACAAAAACATCAAATGAACCCAGCACCTGCCCTCAGCCTCTGGTGAAGAAGAGTCTACATGAGAGCTCTGGATCTGAATACATCATGCCCAATGGGAACACACAAAAAAGCAGTATGCACCTTGTAGAAACCTAAATATTACTTTTACAGCAAATAGTGCACCCATCACGATGTGCTTGGGGAAAGATGCCTCGGGCTCTGTTGGTATCCAGGCCTCATTGACCCCAAGTCTTTCAGAGCCTCAATCAATCCAGGAGGTCAGAAGACAACATGTGAATGAGTCTGAAAAGGAAAACCCACCTTGCAACCTCTTAGTCGGAGAGTGGCCAGTTGTTTAAGACAAACATGCCAGGACAACTTCGGACTCATATTTGACCCAAACCGTGAAAAGTGACAAAACTTAACGGTATTGTAGTATCTTCCAAGCCAGAGTACCCGCCAATGACCCCGCCACACACAAGCTTAGTATTACACATCTTTATTCTTCTGCATGTTACTGACAATCCAACATTCTAAAACAAGCTCTCATGGCATTGCACTCTGACACCTACGTCACAGCTCTACGGTGTCCGTTAGGAGCCAAAAGGGTTCCGTCATAAAATGTCGCTAGACACTACAGGTACCATGGTCCATGCCAGGAGAGACCATGAAGAAATATTGAGAAACCTTTCTTCCTCAAATGAGTTTTAAAGCCCCTGAAAAAGAACAACAAACAGAAGAAGCTAACTTGTTAGCCTTCTGTGAGGTAAATAGCAGTGATCAAGAGTTCGACTTTTCAAAGTATTTTCCCAGTGGCAGCACGCAGCACCCATCTGCATAACCCTTCTTGAAAGAGGTTCATTAGGACACTGACCCGAAGGCCCTGACCCCAGTCCATTTTGCTTCCAAGCATCCAATTACCACCCGCCGTCAAGGAGTTTGTAATCTAATTATGAACACATTAGTATGCTTGATCATCTTTATTGTGAGGGCGATATTTGGTTCAGAGAAAAGAAGAGGCCCATTCCCTATGGTCGAATCCAGACAGATCCCGCGCCAATAACATGTTCGTGGTTTGTCCTGTTGAAGGCCGCAGGGTCAATAAAGGCTTCCGTGGGCAGCTCGTGCAAAGGCTGATGCAGTTCTCCAACAATGAATCCGTGTCCTTTATTACCACATGGCAGCAGGACGTTGATCAGGTGCGCACCGCCAACTGTTTTGACTGATTATATTTATTTGCCCTGAGAACCTACGTTCTTTCTTTTGGAAAACCCCCAAGATTTAAAATGTCCAGGTACCAGAGTGCGAGCTTCCAGGACTGGAAGTGGCTTGCATTAAGGCTGGCCCACGATGCTCCAAAGAGATATCTGACGTCAGATGACGGGTTTACGTGAAGGGTTGGTCCCATGCAGCTGCTGGCCGCTGTTATCTGTGAGCGCCAGCAGGAAGCACGGCCGAGTCCAGCCCTGACCCCTCGTGACAGCCAGCGGTGCGCTCCTGCCCCACCCAAGGGCGAGGAAAGGAGACGGTCCTGGTGGTGAGCCGTTTTTCCGGTGGTTGTCGAGACTACAAAGCTTTTAAGTGAAAGCTTTCACCTCACACACACGTCCGAGAAGATTCGTTTGACAAGTTCTGCATGCGACTACCCGGTGGAGCTGAATCATAGCACAGAAGAGGTAAGTAACCGAGCACCCCTTCACCACTGGGCATGTCCCCATCTTTTGTTTCTTTATATAGTTGAAGTATTTATATGGCCTCTGACCTCATAACCCGTGCAAAGGAACGCTATACAAAGATCTTCCACAATAAACAAAACAACGTGTCTGAAAAAGAAAGGAGACGAGATTAGGTCGACTTTGGGGAAGTGGGCTTTACTGCCTCGAGGGAGGCAGGAAGTAGAGTTCCTGATGATCTCAAACATTGAATTCAGCATTCTTGGATTCGGGGGCATAGTTTCAAGGGCTGTGTTTGGGGGTGTGACAGCCCCAAACGAATGCATCATTTGCTTGGTACTTGAGTCTGGGGTCCCTGAGTCGGTATGCTATCTCTGTGTCGGTTTTATTCCTGTGAGCCAAGAAGGAATGAAAACAGTGAGCTTTGATGTAAACGAGAGAGAGAGACCCACACAGTGGCTGTATTTCAAAATGTGAAGCCAGATGACCTGGGTTTAATAACAGCTCCTCTGTGTGTCCAAACTGTGTGATCCTAGGCACATATTTAATTCCACAGCGCCTTCATTTTCTTTTATCATCAGATATGAGTAGATGTTTAAATACTTGAACCCAGAGCGTGCGCTGTACAAGCACCTCATATTACATTTTAATAGTCTATAATGTTGCACCATCTATAATAAGCATTTAGGCCACGTGTAGGGTTTATATGACTAATGATTTGCCTCTTAGTACACTAATGGCATTGTCTTTGGGGGGCAAGCCAGGAATGTTTCTAAAAACTATCATTTTTAAGAAACGTATGTCTGTGTAGCGATATAATCTAATGTACTAAACTGAAACGCTTCCAAATGTTAAAGAAATACACTATTTTGAGTTTTGAAGAGATTGTACCATATGTTTACATAATGTTTCTTGCACGGTATACATGCCTAACGTTTTCATGACTCAGGTCGTGCATGGACTCTTAGGGGTCCATTAGGATGGCGGGCGGATCACCCCCGCCAGGCTGGCGGTAGCCACCGCTGGCCTGGCGGGGGCGATCCGCCCGCCATCCTACCTTTATTCACCCCCCGCCATATTAGCATGTTGGGGCTGACCACGGCGGACGGAAAGACCGTCCGCCGCTTTTCCGCCCCGGTCGCCTTGCGGCCAGGGCGGGAAAGGTTTAATATGGTGGCGGTGTCTATTAGACACTGCCAGCCATATTAGCATTGCCCATAACAGATGCCTTTCCGCCCCGGTCGCCTTGCGGAAAAGGTTTAATATGGTGGCGGTGTCTCTTAGACACCGCCAGCCATATTAGCATTGCCCATAACAGATGCCTTTCCGTGGCGGCGATGCCGCCACGGAAAGGCATGCGGTCTTCACTTCGGGGGCCCCCTGCGGGCCCCCGGAGTGAAGGACAGGTGGGGGGTGCACACGGGGGATACCTGTGGTACCCCCCTGCATTTACACTAACAAAGCGGCAGGCACCACGCGGTGCCTGCCGCTTTGTTAATGTAAATGCAAATGTGCATTTTTATCATTGTGGCGGGCGGTGCTGAGAGCACCGCCCGCCACAATGATAAAAATGCAGGATGTGCCCACCACTGTGGCGGGCACATCCTAATACCCCCACGGGACCCCCGCACTTATGGCGGGCGGTCCCGATTTCCGATAGGATGGCGGGCGGGCAAAGTCCGACTGCCATCCTAATGACCCCCTTAGAGTCAAGCCAGACCATAGTTTGGCTTGCTCTATTAATTTACCTGCATTCTGCCCTCCACTCTGGCTTAGTACCTGGAGCTAGATACAATTATGCGTGTTAGCGAGGACTAGAAAATGGAGCCCTGCCCACATGCAGCAATTTGACAGCTCTACCACTACGGTTTCTTGGAGAAGAGATGAAGAAGAGTGCATGCAGTGAAAATACGTTTAAAATAAGTGATTCAATGGCAAGGACCCCAGGCCGTTGCCTTGTTTGTGACTGTTGTCGGGAGTTCCTAAGGAGTACTACCAGGACCAGGTGGGATGGGCAGGGGCGTAGTTTCATCGGGGGTGTTTGGAGTGTGACACTCCTCAAATGCGTTCTTGGTTTGGTAGTTGGGTCTGGGCGCCCTGCCTCAGGTCTGTAATGTCTGTGAGAAGTTTTCTTTTCTAATTTCATTGAGAGGATTTAACTTGTTCATTTTTTAGATCAGCATCTGAAATATTTATAGTGACCGGTTTACACAAAAAGTAGTAAATCTATACTCATAGAGGTACTCCTTGGATCGGTACGAATTTACAACTTTTGGGGATTCCCAATCACTGTCAGTGGGAGGTTCGGAAAGTGCCCTAGTTTCAATATTCCAGGTACACTACTGGCAATCGAAGACCCCAAAGGTGATAGGATGATTGCTGGTAAATAGTCTAATCAATGGCAATTGCTTGGGGTAATATTCCACCTCTTCTTTTTTCGCCCATTGTGCAACTCTAGACAGAGGCCACCTAGTGAAAATCAGCACTGACCCTGTTCCTTATGAAAACACCCCAAGCTGAACCTTGGTCATATCACCCTTCCAACCTGCAGGCCACTGCTTTTTTAGTTGAGAAATTTTATATTCACACTCCCCAAATTGCACTGACTAAGTTACGCCCCTGCTAGGATTGCCATCCACGAATTACTGTTTGAGAGTTGTCTTCTTTAAAAAAACAAAAAACTGGCAATCATGCAAGGACGATAACTTTTTCAGGTGATTTCATGTTTCTGGTTGACACCTTCCCAGCCAAGTTTAGTAATTTCCTCAGGCAAAACATGTGTAGTCTTGAAAGACAGCTATAAAACAAGCATTTACAATGCAACGGTTTCGCCTTTGGAAACGTTAAAGCTATTTGCAATGTAAATGACAATGCCATTTATTTATCTGTTTTCAAAACCAACACATAAATACAAATGTTGTCATTTACAATGCCAATAGCTCAAACTTTTCCAAAGGCGAAACCGTTGCATTGTAAATGCTTGTTTTATATATACTACTACCCAGGTCCTTTGACTTATTGGGTCTACCCCATTGTTTTCAATGACAATCTATATTTGGGCCAAGGGCCCGACAGCTCATAAAACAAAGACGAGGAGTAGGCAATGGTAGTGTATACAACAATTAGGGGTCGGAAATAATAAAATATAAACAAGCAGCGAGGGGGCAATAACATCAAATTAAACGTGTGGTAGGGTGGGCAATGATAACATGCAAGTACGTGTGGAACTGGCAATGATGCCGCATAAAACAATTAGGAATCGGGCAATAATGGCGCATAAATCAAGGAGTCAGTGGGCAATGACATCACATCACAACCGTCATGAGTGGGCGATGACATCACATAAAACAACTGTAGGGAATGGACAATAAAAAGACAAAGCAAGCAATGAGACTACATTGATATCGAAATATAAAGCAAGTAAGGAACATGCAGTGACTCACTAATAGGAATCCGGATTTGGGTTTTGATGTTGCATGAGGCGGGAGGGGCTGGGTACCAAAGTAACAAGAGATGTGTGCTGATCACTCACTGACATCCTGGACCAAACGTAAAGAATGTGAAGTAACAAAAAACACAAACAGAATCTCTTCCCTGGCACTACCATATCAGTGCTGAGGTGGCACTGATGGTACAAGAGAAGATAGTAAGTGGTTGGCACTGGATTCCCCTGAGACTTACCCAGGAGAGGAGGAGAAGAGCACCGGAGAGGAGGAGAAGAGCACCGGAGAGGAGGAGAAGAGCACCAGAGAGGAGGAGAAGAGCGCCAGAGAGGAGGAGAAGAGCGCCAGAGAGGAGGAGAAGAGCGCCAGAGAGGAGGAGAAGAGCGCCAGAGAGGAGGAGAAGAGCGCCAGAGAGGAGGAGAAGAGCGCCAGAGAGGAGGAGAAGAGCGCCAGAGGGGAGGAGAAGAGCGCCAGAGGGGAGGAGAAGAGCGCCAGAGGGGAGGGGGAGAGCACCAGAGAGGAGGAGAAGAGCGCCAGAGAGGAGGAGAAGAGCACCAGAGAGGAGGAGAAGAGCACCAGAGAGGAGGAGAAGAGCGCCAGAGAGGAGGAGAAGAGCGCCAGAGAGGAGGAGAAGAGCGCCAGAGGGGAGGAGGAGAGCGCCAGAGGGGAGGAGGAGAGCACCAGAGGGGAGGGGGAGAGCACCATAGGGGAGGAGAAGAGCACCAGAGAGGAGGAGAAGAGCGCCAGAGAGGAGGAGAAGAGCGCCAGAGAGGAGGAGAAGAGCGCCAGAGGGGAGGAGAAGAGCGCCAGAGGTGAGGGGGAGAGCACCAGAGAGGAGGAGAAGAGCACCAGAGAGGAGGAGAAGAGCACCAGAGAGGAGGAGAAGAGCGCCAGAGAGGAGGAGAAGAGCACCAGAGAGGAGGAGAACAGCGCCAGAGGGGAGGGGGAGAGCACCAGAGAGGAGGAGAAGAGCACCAGAGAGGAGGAGAAGAGCGCCAGAGAGGAGGAGAAGAGCGCCAGAGAGGAGGAGAAGAGCGCCAGAGGGGAGGGGGAGAGCACCAGAGAGGAGGAGAAGAGCGCCAGAGAGGAGGAGAAGAGCACCAGAGAGGAGGAGAAGAGCGCCAGAGAGGAGGAGAAGAGCGCCAGAGAGGAGGAGAAGAGCGCCAGAGGGGAGGGGGAGAGCACCAGAGAGGAGGAGAAGAGCACCAGAGAGGAGGAGAAGAGCACCAGAGGGGAGGGGGAGAGCACCATAGGGGAGGAGAAGAGCGCCAGAGAGGAGGAGAAGAGCGCCAGAGAGGAGGAGAAGAGCGCCAGAGAGGAGGAGAAGAGCGCCAGAGGGGAGGAGAAGAGCACCAGAGGGGAGGGGGAGAGCACCATAGGGGAGGAGAAGAGCGCCAGAGAGGAGGAGAAGAGCGCCAGAGAGGAGGAGAAGAGCGCCAGAGGGGAGGAGGAGATAGCCAGAGGGGAGGAGAAGAGCGCCAGACAGGAGGAGAAGAGCATCAGAGAGGAGGAGAAGAGCACCAGAGAGGAGGAGAAGAGCGCCAGAGGGGAGGAGAAGAGCGCCAGAGAGGAGGAGAAGAGCGCCAGAGGGGAGGAGAAGAGCGCCAGAGGGGAGGGGGAGAGCACCAGAGAGGAGGAGAAGAGCACCAGAGAGGAGGAGAAGAGCGCCAGAGAGGAGGAGAAGAGCGCCAGAGAGGAGGAGAAGAGCGCCAGAGAGGAGGAGAAGAGCGCCAGAGGGGAGGGGGAGAGCACCAGAGAGGAGGAGAAGAGCACCAGAAATTATTATTTCATTTGTTCATTTGTTATGTGCCCAGCAGGAATCTAAAATAAGAAAGCCCAGTCCCAACTGCACGTTGTTGCAGATGGAAAGCAGATAACGTCAGTAGTGGCTCGTGTTGGGAGTGCTGTGGTGCCCTCTGTTCAGCCGTATGCCATAGTTTACTACCCCCCACCCTGCTTTTCCCCCGCCCCGCAGCACTCCCACCACCGGCCGCTACTGGGGAAACATATCACTTCTAGCGACGGCATTGGAAGAAAAGGGACCTTACATTGACAATGAAGCTGTGGCCACCTCAAACAAGCCTAGCTGGATACCTCCCCCACCTACAGAGATAATCTTTCATAGGGATAAAAGTGCATGTGAAGGCTTCACACTGATGAAAGATACAAACCAACGACCATCTTCGACATCCAATGGGCTTCACCATTCGTCCATCCAGGCTCATGTGAAACCTGTCCATCCACCCCCGTCTCCCACCCCACACATGCTCTGAAGCTCTCTGTGACTATCCGAGAAGTCATGAAGGCAAAGGATCCGGAGATACCTGTGGTTGCGTATTCTTTGCAGTAGCCTGTGTGTATACAGTTAAAAAAAGGCCTGTTACCTGCCCATGGATTATGCTGCCAGGGTAGAACGAAGAGTAGTCGCTCTTGCATGGAGGGTGCACTTAGGGTGTCCCTCGACAGCAGAGTCCAGCTCTTATGAGTCACAACTGTAAAACGGGTGTAACTACAGTGAACTTACAGGTAAACCAAGAGGCAGCATCTGATTACGAAGTGACACAATACTGCAGATGATCCCTCACTTAAAGGAGACACAATACTCTAAGTAGGGTTTCACTAGAGTGGAATACTTAAGACATCTCTGAGGGTAAGATTTCACCAGAGAAGGGACACCATAGAAGCATCTCGGGCGAATTCCCAAGGGACACAACAAAAAACTTCAAATACGGCTGCCGGCCTGAAGTGCAGGCTCGGTGTAAACACCAATCGTGCCCCGGACGACAATGATGGGAGTTATTTCTTGGCGCTGTGGGCACCAAACCTGCGTGTGAACTACTGTCAGGACCCAGCGCTGCAGTCTGATGTTGGAAAAGTAAACTTCCTGCAGCCTTCTATATCAGGACACCCAGGAGCCGCGGCGGCCAGTGCCATGGTGACTGGGCACGCTCTGAGCACCGTAAACATTGCAACATTTCTGGCCTCAACCAGTCGCTCACGGAGCTCTGCAGCTATGTATATTACTAAGATAGATGCACATGATTTTTGTTTCCTTCTTGAGTGAACGCCAGAAACCGCACTTTACTCCCTTTGTGACGCTGTTACCCCAGATGCCGAGCTACCGTAGACGTATACAGTTTGAAAAACTACCTACAAATGTAATATCTGATGATTATATTCCAAGCCAGCAACTCGTAAAGGCCAGTAGTGCTGGGGTAGCGTTGGTGACATTAGGACCCGTGATTGACACTTCTTTAGCCCTCTGTTGAAATGTATTCATAACAAGAAAATGTCCTGTTCTATCTCCAGCCCACAACCCCCACGTCTCTGTTCAAAATATTGTGTTGCTTTGTAATTCATATTGACGCGTCCAAAGTGCGCAGATATAAATTATTTTGAAAATCAGACATTTACTTTCCGCATTGTACTGTGGATGAATTAATAAAACGCGTCATGTCCCTGGCAAGCTGAGATGTACGGTATTAATAAAACAGTGTCGGTTTAAATGTATGGCTTATGAGGGACGTGTTTCAGTGTTGACTAAAGGCAGGGAAAGAAGGTGGGACCCACGGTGCATGGGGGCACAAGTGGGAGGAGCAGAGAAGGCAGGTGGAGGGCAGCGCTTGGTGAAAAGGGGGACACTGGATGGGAGGGGGGACATCAGCCAAGAATGGAACCCTAAGGAAATGAAGTATGCGACGGCTGGGAATACTGAGGAGGGTGGGGGGTGAAAAGGAAGAAATAAAGGGTGAGTCGCCGAAAAGGGGAAACTGTGTGAGCAAGCGGCGGAAGGAAGAGGGAGCGGGCAGTAAAAGAGATTAGAATGGACGAGGGGGCAGGACGGAGGGCACGGGGCAGAAGGAATCTGAAAGGAAAGAATGAAAAGCAAGAGGAAACAGAGGGCAATCAACAACTAGTAGGGGTGTTAAAGGGTGGCTTGGAAAAGAAGAGGAAAACGAAAGTGCAGGGGGGTGCGAACAAACAGGAGAAGGGTTGAACAGTGAAAAGAATAAATAAAGCAAAAAGGAGCGAATGTGGCGGATAGGAAAGGTGGGAGGAAGGAGGAATGGAAAATGGGAAATAAAAAAAGAAGGAAAGGGTGGGGGTATGAGGAAGAAGGGCATGGGGCAAGGGACTCAATGAGAACGGATGAAAGGGTGGAGGAAAGGTTGACGCGAGAGGGGGAAAGAAGAAAAATCAAGGAAGGCGGAGGGAAGGAAGAGAGATAAGATAGAAATTAGGAACGGCGGGAGAAATAGGGGGAGCGAGGGAAGAAGAGAGGAGTGCGCACAGAAGGAAGGCGCGTTAGTGGAGTTTGGGGAGGAAGGGAGGGCGGAAGCAGGGAAATAAAATAAGTGGATGAGTGAAAGACGGCGAGGCGACTAGAAGGCCGGGCCCGGCTTCCCTCTCACTAACGGCGCAATTAATCATTTTCGCAGAATTTCAATCCTCAGCACAAAAACACACATTCCACATTTTTCCTGTAAAAAAACGCAAATGACCCTTGAATAAATCCACAGTAAAAAAGAAGAAAAAAGCCAAAAGTCCGCAAACGTAAGTTGTTCGAAAGTCGCAACTTCCCCGCAGTCCGATGTCCTGATGTCGGATCCCAAGAGGGTGCGGCCGCTTCGGAGCGGTCACGCATTTCATCCTGAGTCGACGAGAGACGGAGCAGGCGCTCAGGAAGGGCGCTGGAGGCCGCGGGGGACGAGTGGAGGACGGCAGCCAGGGCGGGTGAAGGCAGGTCGGGGAAGGGACGGGCTGGAAACGCCCGGGACGCGGCCTTATATCGGCGCCATCCGCCTCTCTCCTCCTCCATCCCCACCTTTTAATTGATTTGTAATAATTAAGTTGCCTTTGCATCGATGTCTCTCGCTTGGAAAACAAGCATTAACAAGAAACAACGGCACAAAAGGGGGGCAGAGGCTTACCTAAAAGCCTCGGTAGACGCTGCTCAGAAAGCACAGCGTCCTGTAGGGATTCGGGGGCGTGCTCTCCCCTTCCCATTGGCTGGAAGGTAAAATTCCAGCCAATGGGAAGAGGAGAGGGCGTGACTTAAAAAAAGACACGGAAACGCCCCCGAATCGCGTTTTCACGGGGAGAAAGTGATTGACGCAGATGTCTTCCAATGGCTAGCCTCCATTTATGGAGCTAGCCAATGAGAGGCAGAGGCGGTGCCTACATCCCTACTAGAGACAATAGTTTTCGATCTGGGAGTGGCACTGCGTGCCCCTCGCCAGGTCGAAACCTAAAAAAAGATGCGCTTGTCTAATAAATATATCATATTTGCAGACTTGCACATTGTTTTACAGCTTTTTTAAAATCTCTACTTTTCTTGCAGCCAGCACAGTATCCCCCTTTTTTTCAAAGTAACACCGGAAGAGCGCCTTCACACTAGAGGAGCACTTAAAGATTGATTAGCACTCAGAAGCCTTAACTGTACCTTTAAGGAACTATCAAAGAGATTAAGTTTTGTCAGAACCCCATTTAGAGGGCCACGGGGCAAGAGTTACTTGGATCAACTGTACTGTGGTGGTTGAGGTATTTAACTCCTCATACTCTGGGACACAATCTACTACCAGTCCTGAGCAACTGGGCCAAGTACCCCTTCAGCACTTGACTCCTAGTGGTAGCGTGGGTTTAGCAGTCCAAGGCATCGCAGGGGAGAGGTAGCTACAAGGTGAACAGAGTAAAGACTCAAAATACATTTAGGAACCCCAATAAATGAATGTCGATCCAGCTACTCGTTTTTATGACAAAAGTAGTATTTATATACCAACGAAAGTGAAATACATCATAAATAAATAATATACACAGCCCTCTAAGGCCAGCAATCTAGTATCGTCTAGGCAGGGTCCTGAATCCCACATCCCTGTTTACTGGCAGTGGTTATTCCCCATTTATGAGGGATATGAGGCAAAGCACGTTCCTCTGTGCTCTCCTGTCCAGCGATCATTCTTGCCCTCTCATGCTGGAATTACGATATGGAGACCCCGGCAGTGCTCATTCAGCACTCCAGCATCACGGTGGCCTGGAGCAGATGTCTGTAATGATCCACATCCTCATCGCTCCTGGCAAGGCAGCTGGTTATCCTCGCAAGCTCCTCGGATAATGCAGTAAGTTCCTCTGAACGTGCTGGGAGGTTGGGGGCAGTCACTAGGCTTCCGATGCTTCAGTTGAGGCTGAGCACACGCTGCTGTTCATGGTAACACACTGTAAAGAGTGATGGTACTCCCTCTTGGCATATGATGCACTGGGGGGCAGGCCCTTGCTCTTTGCGTCACCCCCCTTGCATTTGATTTGACTTGATTTAGACGCTTCGTGAACTGGCGTTTTGCTCGCACAGGTCAGTGGGGGCAAGGACAGAGGACCACACGGCCCACAAACCAGTGGGGCAACCAGCAGAGCAGCAGCTCCTCCCCCTTGACACCGGGGGTTATTTCAGCACCTCGCGCCTCCCGCTTCGCGGGAGATGCTTCGTGAACCAGCGTTTTGCTCGCGCAGGTCAACGGGGGCAAGGACAGAGGACCACATGGCCCACAAACCAGCGGGGCAACCACCAGAGCAGCAACCCCTCCCCCTTGTCACCAGCGGGGATTTAATCAGTAGGACCTCACGCCCCACGGGACGCGCGCGGGCGAGCGCGGGGCTAAGCCCGGGCAAAGGGCGGGCCGCCTGTGGCCGTCGGAGGCCGAAGGAGGTCGGGCCGGGCCACCCCTCTGATCTCTTCGAATGGGTAAGCGAAAACAGCAAAGTAATTGGGAGCAGGAGGGCAAAAAGGCTAAGGTCCCGAGGAAGTCGGAATCGATCATCTCATATCTGACTTCAGCTGTTGGGGTTTTATCTAAAGAAATTGCTAATGCAGAGAAGGAACTGGGGTTGGCCCTCCCCACTACAATGCCTGAAGAGCCTGTCCCCTTGCCTGTGCCTATAGAATTTTAGAATTTTTAGAATTTGTTTATTGTACAGTTAATTAAAACTCACAATTAATAGACAATAGATAAGAAAGTCATTTGACTATATTAAAAAAGTTTATACAAAAAGGTATCACAGGAGGTCCATAATAAATTAAAAGTCTTTCCTGTTAGACTTGGCCTTGATCCTTATTGTTCTTTTGGTGGTAAGGCCGTATTTTCACCCAGCTATCTTTTCTGTTTGTTTTGTAAGTAATTTCATATTGTGTTCTGATTACTTTAGCTTAATTACTCATGGGTCTTTATTGTTTTGAGGCCATTAGGGAGGTCTACTATTCGCGTAGAGTGGTAGGGTTGTCCCGCCCAAGTGTGATTTCATTTAGTTTTTTGGCCACTAGGTCAAAATATTTGACTGTTCTACAATTCAACTGAGTCTCTTCGGGGTTGAAGCAGAGCATCACTGCTTGCCTGCAGATTTTTACGCCCTTCTGGTTCCATAAAGGCCGTAGCATGGAGCGCCTTATACCCATAAGTGCTTTGCAGATACAAATGATGTGTATAAGATCCTCCCTCGCGGATTGGCAGAGGCGACAGGCGTTTGATGGATTTGGCCTTTTCCATGGTGCCAGATGACGAGCAATGGGTATGCTGCCCAAACGCATGTTTAGAAACTTGTTTTTTGTGTGAGGCCCGTTGATAGATATTCTCGCCTGTGCCTATATCTAACATACCTTTGGAGCCGTTAATTGTGATCACAAAGCCATTAATGGTGACCGAGCCTCAATCTGACCCTGCAGATACCTGTGGAGCGGGTGGGGAATCTTCTGGTGTTCCGGCACAACGTACTTTGGGGAAGCGCAGATTGATCAAGAAGCCCTCAAAGTGGCAAAAACACATCGTTGTTGCACAACGCACGGATTCCAATACCACTAATAATTTGGCGGAACTGGTGGAGGAGATGTTTACCTCACGGCTGGAGCCAGCCTCAGTGGGTATCGCCAAGGACATTGTAGACACTCTTAATACCTGTGTAGCGGGCTTGTTAAAAAAATGTGAACAAATTGACCTGTTTATTAAAGAGTACAGTGTTGGCCAGTCAGGCCCAGGTAACCCAACTTGTTAAACCTATGGAGGAGAAAGGATTTATGGGTGAATGCACTTTACATTTAACACCAGAACCCCTGAGTTATAACTCACGGATTAGGAACCTGGGAACCAATGGGAAAAATTCCCAATTGGTTAAAGGAAGTATACCCCCTCTCAATAATGCAGTGCTAGGGACCATCAATTCAGGGGTCAAAACATTCCTGAGGCTCTCTTCCCCTAACTATAGGCAGAAGAATTTTCCCAGTATTACTCTGGATCTCCCCCCAGATGCCGCACCGTTGGTGGCTGTATTTCCAGGGGTTCCACCATTAAGGGACGGTATGAATGAATCTACTCAAGACCTTCTTAAGCAAGCTAGACACTAGTGTGCACAACATAGCAGTGGAGGTTTAGATATATCTACATCTATTATTATGGCCAGAAGGGTTAGCTGGATTGGACGCCGCCCTAAGTGTATCAGGGAGGACTGTGTGGTGGTCAATTTTAACAGTCAGAATATGTCTGACATTTATTTTGGAATGCCTCAGAGTTGGATAACTCAGGCATTAGACCAGTACCCCTGGGCTATTTTTATCCTCCAGCTATGGCATACCCAAAAACCCCCACTAGATATCTTCCACTGCCTACTTACAAGAGGCCCATGTTGGCCCCAAAAAGCTTGCATGATACTACACAGAGTAATACAGCAGGGGGGTCCCTCCAGAGGGTGGAAAGAGTTAAATTAGTTTCAGAACCAACTTGTTACTCCCCAATACAGTTAAATACGGACATAGGTCTAACTAATCGTTTTTCACCCCTGACACACATGGAATATAACAATTGACTATATGTTACTGAACAGTGCCATGGGGGACGAGTTGTGGGGGCTAATCGGACATCATCATGTAAGATCTTGAGCTGGAATGTGGCGGGCATTAGGCTCAAAAGAACTGATGATATCTGGGTGGATTTTGTGAATCAATATGATATTATTGCCCTTCAGGAGACATGGGATGTAACAAGAAATTTTTGTATGGATGGTTATTCAAGCTTCGTCGTTCCAGCTTCACCAGGGTCAGCCGGTAGACCAAAGGGAGGTTTAATCCTCCTTATTTCATTAAACTTGAAAGGCGTTTTTAAAAGGTTGGAGCTAGATTCCTGTAACATTCTGATTCTGGAGTGGATTACCCCAAACTCGCCTAATTTCTTATTAATTAACTTTTACAATGCCAAAGATGGCGAGCAGACTAACCAACACTTGTGCACTCTGGATTATTTTTTGTCAGACTACAAAATAAATCATAACACTGTTTTCGATGTCATTCTCATGGGAGATTTTAATATTCACCCTTGCAGATGGGACTGTCACCTGGATGATCTCCAAGGGCCGTCCAGCTCTGTGGTTCCACATTTTGAACACAGTAGACAGGGAGAGGCCCTAGAGGAACTCCTAGCTAATATGAATTTATTTGAGTCAGGTCTTGGTGAGGGGGTGGAGAGGGTCCCTACCTTCATAGGAAAAGGGTCAGGTACAGTCATTGACTATATTTTTATATCGTCTGCGGTTTTACTTAGTGTCACAACCTATAAAGTGGTGCCTTCGACGTTTAGTGACCATAACCCGGTCATCTTAGAGGTGGACTTAGGTGAAGTGAGTGGTCTTAAGGTCGAAGGGAGGGGGGAGATTGGCAACTTGTCCACAAAAGATCAGGGGAGAAGGATTAAATGGTCCAGGATGGTCCCTGAAGTCTTTTTTGAGGAACTTTCTACTAAGGCTAATGCAAACTTGGCAATTTGTTTAGATAGTTCTGCTCCCAGTGCGGAGATTATTGGTGCTTATGTTGCTGTATGTAGTCATATTGCTAAGGATCTAGAGGCTGGAAATAATGCCAGACCTAATAAGGCACAAAGATGGTTTGATAGTAGTTGTTCCAAAGCCCATGGTGCCCTTCTCCAAGTGTTGAAGATAAGACCTAGAGATAGGGCTTTCGTTGCTAACTATAAGAAGATATATAAACTGGCCATTGCCAAACGTAAGCAAGAAATTAAAGAGGAGGCTTGGAACAATCTTCTCTCAATTGAAGTTCTACGTGATAGTAGTAAGTTCTGGGCGACTATAAACCATCCGTTTTTCTCAGAACAAGAGAACTCAAATATGGATTGTGTCATTTCTGACGAACGTTGGCTCTCACATTTTAGGGAGATTTATGATAATGAGGGTCTTGATTCGCTGGAAGCAGATAACATCCCTATTCAGGGTGCGTCCCCCTTAATCTTCGAAGTGACCAATGTAGAAAAAGCAATCGAAGATATGTCAAAAAACAAAGCCCCAGGCCCAGACGGGGTACCAGCGGACCTATATAGACGTTTCCCTAAATATTGGGCTAAAATTCTGACTAATGTCTTGAATGCCTCAAGTACAGCCGGGTTTCCAGTGTCATGGGCTACATCTGTCATAGTTCCGATATTTAAAAAGGGGGTTAGAGGGGACCCCTCGTGCTATAGACCAATCTCTTTGATAGACTCAGCAGTAAAGATCTTGGGCAGAGTCATTTTGCACAAACTTAGGGATTGGTTAGATGGCAGGGGGGTCCTCTCTAACCTTCAATATGGATTCAGAGAGCACAGGAGCACTTTGGACCAATGTCTGAACTTACAGCTCCTCATAAGTAAATACACAGTGGCCAAAGAAGGGTTTTTGTATATGGGTTTTATGGATCTCTCCTCAGCGTTTGACCTGGTAAATCGGTCAACACTTTGGGCACTCTTGCGAGAAATAGGTATTGACCCACCACTGGTTAACTTTTTAGCTGTTTTACACCAGGATCTTTTAGCGTCAGTCAGGGTTACTCGGGAGGGAAGATGCACTAGCCACTTTAGTTCAAAGAGGGGCGTCAGACAAGGATGTATTCTGGCCCCCCTTCTTTTTACTATATACAGTAATGCCTTAGAGAAGTCTCTGGGTGTGGCCACTTCGGATGTCCCGCGTATAGGAGAGTCTGTTATTCTGGTTCTCCTATACGTGGATGATGCACTTCTATTGGCACGCACTGGCCTTGGTCTCCAGAGGTTGCTGGACCACTTCGGGGACTTCATGGAGTCCTTGAATCTGAAAGTCGCATGTCATGGTGGCTGGGGTCCGCAGAAAGAACCCGAAGCTAGAAAACCTTTTTTTGTAAGGGCGCCGAGGTGACCAAGGTCCCGGTTTTTACATATCTCGGGGTCCTCTTTGATGAAAAAAGAACCTGGGGACCACAACAGAAGCTTAAAAGCAACACTGTAGCCAGGTCTACCTCAGCACTCATGGGCTTTGCTAAGCGGCTGAGGGCAAGACAAATGGAGGCAATACTAAAAATCTATAAATCCAAATGTTCTGCCATTGCTACCTACGGTGCATCTCTATGGAGCTATACATCTCAGGATAAGATTCAAGTGGCGGAAAATACGTTTTTAAGATCACTCCTAGCAGTCCCTCAGTCGACCCCAACCTATTCTCTACACACAGAATTAGGTCTAGGTTACATTACAGATCAGTTAAAAGTTGCCTCACTGATCTGTTGGTTAAAGACTTGGTTGAACGAAGAAATCGCCTTGAACCACAGGAACTTAAGTGATTGTGTATCCGTGGACAATGTAAATAGGGTCCCATGGCTGGTGTACGTTAGAGCGATGTTCACCAAGCTTGGGCGCCCCGAGATTTACACATCACCAGAATGTATTAAAAGAGAGGATATAAGCTGGACAAAGAACAATTTCCTGAATACGTTAGAAATGGAACGGGAGGTGCAGGAGTTAAAGAAACCGTGTGTTAAAGCTAATTATGTATTATTAACTACCCCCTCACTGGAACCATATCTAAAAATTGTAACTAGACCATTTCATCGCCAGCTTCTGATTAGATTCCGTTTTAACTTAATTCATTTAACCTTAGGAGTTTTTCCAATATGGGGTAAACCAGAAAATTCTATGCCATGCCACTGTGATAATTTTTCCACACAAGACACGATGCACTTTTTTATGTTTTGTGAGTATTATTCTGAGATCCGGAGAATTTTTTTAGCTCCAATCTTGAGAGAGGCGGGTTTTTTACAAGTTAGGCCGGTTTTGATTTATTTGCAAATGTTAAGTAGCACTCGCGATATTTACTGTGTTGCTAGTTTTTTGGTGGCTGCTGCCCAGATCAATAACAAAAGATTAGCCGCCCACAGAATCCCTGCCTGACTTTTAGCTGTTTTAGCTGTTTTTTTAAACTGATGATATCCGGCTCTACTGTATATTCTATACTGATTGCACTGATTGTATATATATGATTTGGAATGTTTTTAAAAAATGTTTTTTATCCTGTCTTTTATGATTTTAAGTAATCAAATAAAGTGTTTTGACTGACTGACTGACTTGATTTAGAATTTGTAGAGGGCAGCAGTTACCCAAAGGCATCAAGGCGCTATAGACCACCGCCAGAATATGTCCACTAGATCGCCAGATGCGAAAATATCTACAGGGAGTAAAGCCAAGTCTTAAGAGCCTTTCTGAAGGGCAAGAGCTGAGGGATGGACCTAATGTTTTGTGGAAGGGTGTTCCAGAGTTCGCTCGCAGCCGTAGAAAATGCTCTGTCGCCCCATTTCTTTCTTTTGGTTCTCAGCACTGTGAGCTGGAGTTGAAGCGATGAACGAAGGTGTCTGTCAGGGGTGTACCAACTAAACATGGCTTTTAATCTAGTTGGATATGGGAGATAAAGAGCCTTATGTACTATGCAGAGAGATTTAAAGCTGATGCACTTACTAGTTGTGAGCCAGTGAAAAGTCTCTAATCCCTTCGCGGCCGACTGCCCCCTGAGAATGTCCAGAACAAGTCTAGCCAGTGGATTCTGCATCACCTGGAGTCTATGCTGCGGGTTCTCATTCAAGTGCAGGTACAGTGAGTTGTAGTTATCCAGTCTGGACATTACCAGGGAGAGAGCGACCTGCTTACTAGCAGACTGCTGAATGAATGGGATTTTTTTAAAGCATCCTTATAAGCCAGGTGCATGTTGCTATGGTGCGACTCACCTGGGCATTGAAGTTAAGTTTAGTGTCCATCCGCACTCCAAGGTTCTTAGGCTTTTTCCTCGGAGTAGGACAGGTTTCTAAAGAGTGTGGCCAGCAGCTACTAATCCAGCTGGGTGCCCCTGGAACAAAAATCATCACTTTCGTCTTTTCTCCGTTGACTTTTAAAAAGTTACATGACATCTATTCTGCCACTTTGGCCATGCAATGTGAGACGTTCTCTGCTAGCTGGCATGGATTCGTGGAGACTGACACCATGATTTGAGTGTCATCCGTATACGACACTACCTCCATTCCGAATGACTGGATTATTGCTGCTAGGGGCGTCACATAAAGATTAAAAAGCTCAGGGCTCTAAGATGAGCCCTACGGCACTCCACAAGGCAGGAAAAAGGCCTCTGAGTAGAAGTGCTGTAACTTAACCTTTTGGTTTCTTTCCCTGAGGAAGAAAGATGAGAGGGCTAAGACTTGATGAGAGATGACAGACCTTGAAGTCTATCCAGCAGCAGCACAGGTGAGATGGTATCAAATGCTGCTGATAGATCCAAGAGTATCAGCGCCACCCCTTGTCCTTCATACAATAGTCGCCTTATACAACCAGTGGCTCAGATTAATGTGGTTTCTGTTCTATGAAGTTTCTTAAAGCCAAACTGGGAGTCATTAAACCAGTGCTGCTGTTCTGCAGTTTCCATCAAATGGATATTAACGTGCATCTTCAGAATCTTGACTTGAACACGAAGTAGGGAGATAGGATGATAATTTTGACAGTCCGTGATATCCAAATTCAGTTTCTTTAGGAGAGGCCTAATAATAGCCTGCTTCCAGCTACGGGGGTAAGATACGAATGTGATCACATTGTTCATTAGTTTGGAAAATGGGTTGGCGATAATGCTGGCCGCCATATGGAGAACTGCTGGTGGGCAGGCTTCTAGAGGTGATCCTGAGTTGGTTTTCAGAGGTTATTGTTCTAGCAACTTGGGGGAGAGTGTAGGGAACACTGAGAGACCTTTCGGCTCTTGACTTAATAATAATAATAATAATAATAATCCACATTTGTAAAGCGCACAATCACCCGTAAGGGTCTCTAGGCGCTGGGGGCCGTCGGGAAGATTAAGCAAGCTATTGCCCAGAGTCACATGGTGCTGGGCTAATCTGCCGCCGGAGCCGGGGATCGAACAGTGATCCCCAGATTCCAGAGTCAGTCGCCCTGGCCGCTGCGCCACACCTCACTTGAGCATGATGACATCCCTTTAGGTGTTATTAGGGGCCAGCTAGTGATACTTGACTGAATTGGCGTAGTGGTGGTTTGGTCAAAACCTGTATAAATGTCTATAATCTTGGAGTGATACAGGGTCATCGACTTTTGGGCAGCACAGAGGCTTATAGCCACTTTGGCGCAACATCAAATACCTTCACAGTGGCCTCCTCTGGTGTATGGGGTTGCTGACTTTGGCACACACAAAATAATTACAAAAAGGGGGTGGTGATGGACAGAGTATCTGAGTTAATCAGAACACTCCTACCCAGTCAACAGATCAGGGCTTGATCCATCACCGTTTTTTAGCTCACTGCACCATCCCAGTTCAGAACCTGGCTATATGCAAATTAGTCTGTCCCTGGCCCAGTGCATCATGGGAACAGGGCAGACCAAACTACCAAGCCAATTCTTCACTGGAAAGGAAACAAGCTTCCGGGGACCGGTTTCTGGCATTACAGCCGTCTTCGGCCCGGCTTGCTTGAATCCTGATGGTGCAATGAGCAAGGGACTCATGTCTGAGCATACCCTTCCACACTCATGGTGGCCAAAATAATTACAAAAAGGGGGTGGTGATGGACAGAGTATCTGAGTTAATCAGAACACTCCTACCCAGTCAACAGATCAGGGCTTGATCCATCACCGTTTTTTAGCTCACTGCACCATCCCAGTTCAGAACCTGGCTATATGCAAATTAGTCTGTCCCTGGCCCAGTGCATCATGGGAACAGGGCAGACCAAACTACCAAGCCAATTCTTCACTGGAAAGGAAACAAGCTTCCGGGGACCGGTTTCTGGCATTACAGCCGTCTTCGGCCCGGCTTGCTTGAATCCTGATGGTGCAATGAGCAAGGGACTCATGTCTGAGCATACCCTTCCACACTCATGGCACACACAGGCAGATGCCCCAATCATTGCAGAAGCAAATATCTTCATGGCAGCCCTTCTGGTATATAGGGTTGCCAACTTTGACCAGCACTCCGGCAGACAGCCCGATCTGTGCGGCAGCAAATATCTTCTAGGCAGCCCCCTCTGGCAGACTAAGTTGCTGACTTTGATCAGCACACAGACAGACAACCTAATTGTTGCAGCAGCAATTATATCTTCATGACAGCCTCCTCTGGCATATGGGGACGCCAACTTGGGTCAACACACAGGCGGAAAGTCTGATCGGTGCAGCAGCAGTTAAATCTAGATCTGGGATAAATTTAATTACGCCAGTGTAATTTGCATAATTTTGATAATTTCACGTAACAAAATTTACACAAGATTACAAAGATTATGCCACATCACAGATTTGGAGAGAAATATTAGCACAAGATGTACCATTCTCATAATTTTCAAACGTGAGCAGAATTTCAGATAGATTTGTTACCAGCGCTGACCATTCTGGAAATGTTTGAGTTCAAAGCTACAAACCTGAACGCAAGTGACAGTGTTTTGCACACAAGTGATCGAAAATCAATTATAAATTGCATTTTCGAGTTGAATTTTTACCTGAACAGACAGATTACGTAATTTTGGGAGTTCGAGAAGCATTTCATATAATGATGCATAATTTTGCAAAATTTTGCAGTACTTTTATGTAATTACTTTACAGCAAACTTTGCATACCCGTAGATATTACTTCACGGCTGTCCTCTATGACATACGAGGTTGCTGACTTGATCAGTACATGGGGGGGGGGGGGCTGACTGTTTAAGCAGGAGTTATGTCTTCACTGTGTCCCACCATGGCATATAGGCGTAGCTAGAGCTTGTGGCGCCCGGGGCTATCCCACAGGTTGCCGCCCCTGGTGGTTGGGGGAAGGGGTGCTGGGGAATAGGTACGGCGAGCAATTGAAAGAGGCCCAAGAGACATGTAGTATCGCTGCTAATAGTTACCTCGATCAATCATGCAAGTTACATACATGACACGGTCCAAGGCTACACAGTTGAATACACTGGTGACCGGCAGTACAAAGGAGAACACACAGACTGCATAATCGAACTGGGGACTCAGAAAAAACGCATGTAACATCCATCAGAGAGATGCATGAATGATTACCTGGTAATCCCCTTAGCACAATGCAAACATACACATACATCACACTGTTCGGGTATCCATCATCTACAGCTGACATTAAATGACCAAACATCATGGTCCCCCCATTAAAGCAGTGGGGACATGCACAAACGTGATGTGCTCTGACTTGAGGTACAATAATGCAATGACGAACTCAGAACAGCATGAACTACTGAGGGAAGGTGGGGGCAGGGTGGTACACATATAGCATGGCCTTAGAACAGATTCACACCAGTCAGACCCACGCCATGGCAGCCAGAGACTTTCTGCCAAACTCCTAGTGCCTACTGCTTGGTGCTGATCTAAGTTGGAGTGTGTGAAACAGCTAAGTTCAATTCAAGTCAAGGGAGATTTCTAATTTCTGAGTATCTTGTCACCAACCTAGTATCAGCCTGCATTAATTGAGAGTTGCACTAGTGGCCCACCACAGCAGCAAGCCACTATAGCAACAACAAAGTTCGACCCTGCAGGGTTACAGCATCACCATCCACCAAAGCATCCAGGCCTATCAACAGTGCCGGCTTCTTAACGGATGTGTTCTCATTCCTTGAGAATCCCAGGCCCTGCCAACTTGTCATACCAGCACCCATTAGGATTCAGAGCCGTAGCGGAAAGGCACCTGAAATCAAACACGGAAATGGAAAATATAGCGGTGTATGCCAAATAAGAACACGCCCCCATGACACGATGCGGGCAGAGCACATCTCCCTTAACACCCTTGACAAGGGAGATGCCGTTGCCGTGTCAGCACGAGAACACATCTCCCCACCCTTCACTTTAGGGGGTGTCAGAACACATCCATCTTTCTCTCCCTACACCCAGGGCATGCAGCAGTACGGAACACATCAACCTTGTCCCCCCTAAGCCGCATTGCCTGGCGTGTCCACCTCACCCTACTGTACGGCAGTGCCACAACATGCCCCCCTACATTTCCCTTCACTCTCATGCCTGCAGTTCCAATCCACACATCCTTCTTTGCTCCCCCTTGATCCCAAATCACTCTGCACTGATTTCAATGGCCACAACGCAATGACCATATAGCCCAGTCTGTTCCTACTTTGTTTTTATTATTATTACTGTCACCCTACACTAAATATTACGGCTGCATTGCACTGATTATGAAGACTACCCAGGCTCTGCACAAATAAGGAATTCCACTTTTCTCTTATATTTGCGGTTTTTCTTCCCCTAGGATTTCCACTGTCCAACTGACATGCCTAGGCCAGGGTAATTTGGTAAAAATAATCAAGCTGCCCGTTTCCGCCTGGAATCATCTAGCAATCAAAACAGAAAACGAGACCCACCAGATCTGCGTTGGGGCTGCAGCCTGTGCCCCTTTCAGTATGATGTTGGCGCTGTTCTCTTAATACATTCATGAGGAAAGCCTACATGCATGCGCACGCCAACTTTCTCTTGTAACACACTGTTTGCTACCGCTCACATTTTGTTTGCTTTTGATACTTGCACAAGTGCCACCAATGCCTATTTAATGTTTGTTCTTGTGCCTGAGTGTCTCCCAGTTATTGCAGTATCATACCTCTAATTGTACTTTGTTTTCTCTTGTAAGCTGCACACATGTCACTTGTTCCTCCTGTAATGCACCGTTTGCAAACCTCATGTATTTTGTTTGTTCAAAATTGTCACTTTTGCCTCATGTAATTTAATGTTTGTTTTTGTAATTTGTTCACTTGTAATTGTCTCCTCATGTATCATTACTGTTCCTAATGTGAAGCGCTCTGACACCTTCGGGAAAGTCCGCGCTACATAAAAATTCATAAATAAAAAAATATTGAAATAAATACGAGAATAGGTCACAGTACCTTTCACTGCGAAGGGTCAGTGACGGTAGCTGCAGAATCGGCTCTGTGTGCTGTCTCCTCCGCACTGTACGCAGCGCCCGATGCAGCCAGGCAGCCAGGCCTCTCATGATGGTGCCGCGCCATTGAGGATTGTGAGACCGAGTCTCAAGGGCGGGTGACACGCATCAACACCGTACTACTGCTGACACTGAGTAAGTCTGTTACAGCGTGAGGCGGCAGCCTATCACCCTTTAAGGGCTATTGGATGGCGGCCGCGGGACGGGTGTAAAAGGAACTGTGTCACTACGTCCTGACGTTGCGCGCGCGAGAAGTGTGACTAAGGGTGATAGGCTGCCGCCTCACACTATTCCCCTTTAGTCATATTTCTGACGCGCGCAACGCCGGAACACACTTCTTTTTACTCCTAATAGTCAAATACAACAGTAGGGCGGTAGCTGACTTGATCAGCACATGGGTGGGCGACCCGAGCAATGCAGTACCGATTATATCTTCACATGGGCCACCTCTCGTATATGGGGTGACCAAATTTGGATAGCACACCGGCAGACAGCCCAATCAGTGCAGCAGGTTCTCACACTTGGCTTCAGGGATCCGCACACCATGATTCTCCACTGGACCTCGCTCCCTCCAGGCACTCATCTCCTCACATGATCTTCTGGTCTCGACAGGCAGGCAGATGCTGGAGGTCCAGGTTCCAGAGCACATGCTCTTAATTTCCCTGGGTGATGTCCTCTCACCTAGCTGGGAGACCGACAAACCATGATCCCCAGCCCTGGTCACACAGGGCAGAAGTCTTGCTCAGCTTCTTAATGTCGAGGTACATCCACGGCTAACTGCTTGACAATTTGGGAGATTCAAGCTCCGTTTTATAATCCATATTTAGAATCGGATCTGATTTAGTGTCTCATGGTTTCAAGTTCATGGCCTATGTTGGCCTCACAACATAGGCCATGGAAGTTACATCTGAATGTCAGTCTCACTGATATCTGCCTAACAAAAGGCTACAAAGGTTGCAGCCCTACTCTTTATGATTCCCTTATCAGCCCTATCTCCTTCCTGAGATATGCCCACGCCCGACGGACCAGTCGCCTTTTCAGAATCAAAAAGCAATTATGAGCTTGGCTCTCCCTTCCTGCAGTGTGTGTCCAACCCGGCTATCAGGAATGTAGCAATCCACAAATCTGTGTGGGGGCTCATCCACCTTCCCCTGCTTTTCCAATGCCCTGGATCTCCAATATGGTTCACACAAGCTTCCAGGTAGTGTACCACTCATAGGCACACATACATCACATTATACACAAGCAAACGCATGCACTGCATAGGTCAAAGGTGAGGTAAGCACACAGCAGTGAAACTTTACATGACTCGGTCTGAAGGTCCCATTCCAGTGACACAGGTAAAAAGGCCTGTTCACACTACTGACCATCATTAGAAAAATATAGCATGCTGCCATCACTGCACTCAAGCTACTTAACTCCTGATAAACTGCCATTTGTCTGTTAGGCCGCTCTGCACTGCAAAAATGCTTTTGTCCGAAATTCTTTTACTGTAACAATCTAAGTGGCATCTGCCATCTGGAATCGTTAAATAAAAAAGTAAAGAAAAATGGTGCCCATGTCATTTCGCTGGTGCACGCATGCATGCTGACACATGCACACACATACACATCATCATGAATGCACATGTATACGTCATCACTCATGCATGCTAATACATCATTATGCATCAGCTCATACACGTCATTGTGCATTTATTACAAGGCCAAATTGACTGATGATTTGCTTGAAGGTCATTTCTAGGAAATAAGTCACTCATGAACCACAAAACCCTTGAAGTTCAGCTAGCCTCCTTCGTTGACTCAGTTGCCAAAGATGACTGCCTGAGGGTGGGTTGCTGCAGAAATTCCTCCCTGTACAAATCAGTGGTGAGCTCGTAGTTTACCTGATCCACTCAGTACCCTTACCAGTCCAAAAGAAACACACAGAATAATTGAACCCTTTAGAGCAAATCCTCTCCAGCATGGGCGTCTCATTTGCTGCAGAATGTTACACTAATTCCGGAACCATTAGAGCCTCCCATCTATCTTGTTCAGGTCCAGAGTTACTACAATTCGAGGTTATAAAAGTCTTATTCCCAGTTAATGTTCGGAAGCCAAGTTGTCCTGTTGTGAACCATTTAATTTTGCTTCGCACACCAGGTTAGATCTCCTTAGCCCCAAGGGCATCATGCATGTTGTAGCCACTTTGAACAGAAGGAGAACAGACATGTGTCTCTCAATCTTCTCTGTGATTAGTTAGGCTCATTCAGATTCAGAGAGCCATGCTTCAGACAGCTCTGCCAGACAAAATCTTATCTGTAGCGTGGATATATACATGAACCCTCTACACAGCCTCTGTAAAGAGTAGACACACACACAGCTGTTGATATGTTATAATAAGAGGTTATTTATGTTTAAATAGAACTTTCGCCTTCTTTATCAGAATGCTGGTAATTATTATGGTAATCTCAGCAGTCATTATGTACAACAAAAGGAACATTAAAAAAAACAAAAGCATTTTAGAATATTACGTTACACATCCCAACTTCTCCTAATTGATTAGGCTACTTCCTACCTAGCGTGTGTGTATGTGTATTTAAATATATATGCAGTATATACACATAAACACACACACACATACATACATATATATAACTATAGGACCACTGAAACGCGTAGATCGTGTTGTTTTTCACTGCTGAAGTGACTTGAATAAACCAATTTGTGGGACTCAAAGGGAGTGCGCCCATTACTTTCGTCCAGGCGAAGGAGTGTTTGATATATATATATATATACACACACACACACACACACACACACACACACACTGGAAAAAACAAAGGTTAATGGGATGTTATAGTTAGGTAAAAATGTCAGTTAAACATAATCACTTTAGTTTACTTGTTATAAATACATCAATTAACTATAACAGGGCATGGCCCTGGGGGCATGCTTCCCCCCAGCTATGCGTGCTTGCACGTAGGCTGGTGGGAGGAGCATGTCCTCAGGGTTGAGCACAAAGTAATGTATGAAAAACATGTGGTTCATATGTGGAGATATATCGACGATGTATTCATTGTTTGGAAGGGAACATCTCAACAGGCTGAAAACTTCGTAACAACAAACAACAATAACAATTTAAATGTACACTTCACGGCACACATTGATCATTCTACAGTAAACTTTCTAGACATCACAGTGTATATACAAGATGGCGCCATAGAGACACGTCTATTCAGAAAACCGACGCCAGGCAATACCTTATTGCACCCCACTAGCTTCCATCCCCACCACACTATTTCCAGCCTGCCTTATGGGGAGTTTTTAAGAATAAACAGAGCATGTAGCACTAGGGAGTCTTTGGCAGCAGCACAAGATGTGGCAAGGACTAGGTTCCTGCAAAGAGGATATAAAGCAAAAAAACTTGACATGGCCCTTAAGAAAGCTACTGACAAAGATAGACAGTCATTATTGCAAACTAATTCCACCACACCATTAAATGCAATCTCGCCTCGGGGTAACATTAAAGACAGAGATAGCAAGGGCGATTCTGGTAATGTGGTATGCAGATTTATATCCACATACAGCAGGCAAGCCAATGTGATCAAAGGCATCATAAATGCGCAATGGCCCATAGCACTCACTGATACTACTCTCTCACAGATACTGCCTATCAAACCTAATTTCACGTACAGGAAAGCACATTCTATGCACAGTGATTTAGTCAAGACTAGCCCTGAATTGGATACAAAAAGCGGGTGGCTTTCCCCCAAAAAGGGTTTCTTTAAGTGCAGCACATGCCGTGCAGGCAAATTTGGGGTCAATATAACATCGTATACCACCGCTTTTTCTGATGTTCCTGTTAATCTGAAGGGACACAGATTACGCCGTTTACATTCTGCAGTGTATCTGTGGACTCCGCTACGTAAGTAGCACAAAGCTTCAAGCGTATGTGCGTATCCTGCAGCATTTGCGTGCAACTGTTAATTCCGACCCCTCGTATTCAGTCACCCGACATATTAAGTTGGAACACGGGAATAACCTCAACGTGCTCCAATATTATGTCATAGACAGTGTTCCTTTAAACAAAAGAGGGGGGAACCGTGAGAAACTATTGAGGCAGTTAGAGACTAACAGGCACATGCATCAAAGGGTTTGCCTCTAGGCCCATAGGAATGAATGGGGAGGTATTCCTTAATTACGACTCACAATTTGCGAGTCGCAATTAAGGAATATTAAGAAATCGCAATTTATTTAGCGATTTCTTGATGCATTGCATTTAGCAATCCCTTAATTGCGATTCCTTATTTTTCGCAATTAAGGAATCGCAAAATGCAATATTGATGCATGTGCCTGCTAATACATAGTAGAACTGGATACCAAGGCCCCTAGGGGATTGAACATCTGCGAAGACTTACATCACTATCTGTAATAGCCATTTATCTACAATGTCATAGGTTCCGTATCTCCCCTACACAGGTTGTGAAACATGGTAATCATTTGAATCATTTGAATTATTTAATCAAATTCATCACACAAGGGGGTGTTGATGCAATTTGGGAAATGCATTACGGCAACGCGTAATGGTTAGCCATTGACGTGTTGTTGCCTTGACTCGAAAGGCCCATTATTTCTTCTTCGTACACACAAAAATCTGTATATAAATGTTGCATTATTATAGGTCACAGATGAAATAGCATGCTGCCTTCTCTCAAAGGTTGTTTTTTTAAACTTTATTCATTGCACTTTTTAGGCACTTTTACAGCAATTTTTTGGCACAAGTGTATAGTTGATGAAATCTTTAAGGCAGCATATTGAGATGACACGTATTTTTATGTTTAAGCTCCTTAGATTTTTATATAATCATGAATTCAATATTGGTCAATCTAATATGTATTACTTTCATGTAGAATGCAATGTATGGTGATAGGTATTCCATTGATAAGAAATGAAATTTCCTTACATCATGATTCCTCGCAGTTACTTCATTTCGCCCAATATGTCTATTGGATTGCAGGATTTTAATGCATTTGTGCAGTTATCGTATTTCACCATAGTTGGCAATCGGCTGGCAGGATATTTTAGCATTTGTGCAGTTAATATACATGGTACGCTTGGTTTGATTACCTATGGGAAAATAGATAAACCTGCAATTGTGTCTTCTACAGTTGTCTGATTGGGTCAAATAGAATTGAGTGATGCGGAGAGGCAAAGGACAACATAGACTTTCTCTTTATACAGTCGGCAAAGACTATTGAAGGTCATTTGAGTAATTACAAATTACGTTTTGTTCTGTAAAAAAATATTTCTTATCTTTGCATGATGATGGCATTTCTGTACTTGCACATTCTCTACATTTGCCTGTAATAAGTTATTCACTCTGATCTAATATTTGTGGAGCGATAATCATGTTTAATAATGTCCTTGTTGTAAAGCTTTTTTTCACTCAGTATTTTTTCACTTTCTATTCTGCTGGTAGTCACTATATCACATGGTCCATTTATTGCCTTATTTAAACGTCACCACCTTACGACGCAGGTATGTGAACAAGGCCACCCTGTTGGCCGAAACGCGTCATAGGTACGAGTTTTTGCACTCTGTTTATGGTTGAAGAATAAACGTTACTGCGGCCGGCAGTATCAGCGAAAATAAAGCAGTCCGACTCTCTGGAAAACTGGAAAAAATAAAGGTTAATGGGATGTTATAGTTAGGTAGAAATGTCATTTAACATAATCACTTTAATTTACTTGTTATAATTACATCAATTAACTATAACCTGTGCCCTAAAGTAACTATAACTTATGCTCTCTTCTAAGGTTTTTTTTAATGTCAAGTAAGATATTATTTCAATTCCTAACTATATTGTTACTTTAACCTTTGTTTTTTCAGTGCATTTTTATGTTTGTGTGGCTTAGGTTTGAATGCTTGACCCCCCAGGCAGTGTGTGGCATGAGGTTAAGCGTCCAACCCCCTTTTTAAAAAATATATTAATAATAAAAGCCAGGCCTATTCGCTTTATCGGGAGGTGAGCACGTCAACATATATAAAAAAGACTTTGTCAAAAAGTAACAAATGATTATTCTTTTTTTTTAATACATGCATTGCAATGTTTAATAATACATACTGTCACAAATTATTTTAAATAACAACCATAAACATGTTTTAGAGTATGTTTTTAAAAATGTTAGGCCACAAAATGTACACATAGAAACAACAACAATTGGCCCCTGCACTCCAGCTAAAGAGACTGCGGCTCTAGCTCAGAGTGCTTTAAAAATAGTGGTAAGCTCTCCTGGGGTCTTAAATGCTATGATCTAGACATCTATTATGATTTTTTAATGTTGCTGGGAGCTGTTGTGCTCCTTTCAGTCCATCACAACATTAAAAAATGCTTGGTGGTGCCACTGCCCTGTCTAGGGGCACCAACAGGATTAAATACATAACTGAAAAGTCCTCACATGGTGCTACTTGCCTAGAATAGTGAATAATAAATGAGCGGGCCCTGACGCTCATTTTTTATTTTTTGGGGTGTCCCAGTCTCAAACAGGAGACCCACATGTTATGAACACTTTGGGGCTGAGTTGGGAACCCCAAGGCTTACGCAGTCCCTGCCGTCTCCCCAGTCAGCACCTATTGTGGGTGACAGCAGATGCCGGACATTTTTCTTTTCCGTGGGTGCCCCACTGCCCACCCGGAGAACCCACACCTTTTTATTAATGTTGGAGGCTGAGGGGGGAGCCAGAAGACCCCTGCTGCCTAGGCAGGACCCATTCTGAGTGTCAGCTGAAGACGGACATTTTTCTTTTATCATGGGTTCTGTGGTGCCCACTGGGGGCACACACCTTTTTCTATGTGGGGGGCCCAAGAGGAGACAAAAGGCCTCCACGGCCCGTAAGACAAGGCTCTGTTTTTCCAGCTTCCTACTGGACTGTAGCACACCTTGGTTTACAGCTTTGAGAATGGGACACAGTACAGTTAATATACCTCACTGCTGTCAAAACACCATTCACAGCTTAGGCAATGCTCCTCAGTTTGGGCCAGCAGGACGCCGGCTATGCCAACTTCAAAGCATACAGTTTTATCAAGGTACCTCAAAGGTGACCGGGGATCTTGCCTGAAGCATCAGTTGTGTGTGAGAGAAATGGCTGGGGAAGGCGGTTTAGGGCCCTTATTGACGTCATGTGTGTTCAGCGTACCCTTTGCTCCCTGTATGTGCATTATACCTATGCACAATACTGTGGTTGACAACTGCATCGACTCCTACTGTCCGGGCCGGACTGAGAGCTAAAAACAGCCCTGATAAATTTTGTCAGACCAGCCCCCTCACTGCATATGAATCTCAGGCACCTCCGTTCGGATGCTCTGAGGCTTGTACCTTCATTGCACTGCATTGCTGGAATGACTGTGTCCCGTCAAAGCCTACAGTGAAAGTGGCGCGGAAAGGTGAAAATGGACCTACTTCAGTGAAAATCAACCCCCTGGCCTCCAGCCTACCCGGGAAACGCCCGATGCCCGGTATGGCCAGTCTGGTCCTGCATACTGTGACAATTACGTGCCTTGCAATTTCCTGTGTAAAAAAACCCAATAAAATCTGTCAATCAAAACAAAAAAAGGTGACCTTTACAAACCCTTGTCATTTCAGTTTTAAGACTTACATAGGTCTGTCTTCACGCCCCACTCCAGGGCTATACTAAGGTAGTACTTCCAGCACTGAGACCTACACTGCTTAGTCAGTGCAACTCAACACAAGAGTAAAGTCCCGCCTCCTAGTTCATTATTCTTATCCATGCACATCTGTGTCACTGCACCTCACTACAGCTCTGGTTCTGCCTGCTGTTCCACTATTTATACCTTTACGCAGCCCTGCCACTGCACCATAGAAAAGCTTCCATCCCGGAACTGAGATCCACAAACAGCACAGCCAAGGCACCTCAGTGCTGGCCTCTTGCTGTTCAATGACTGAGACCCCTACACCTCCCCGAAGGTGCACCTCAGTCCTAGCTGCTTAATACCTGCTTCGCCAGTAGTGTGAGCTTCAAAGGCATCTTTACCCCAGCTAGATCAGAATCACGCCCCCAATTTATTTATTTATTTATTTATGCGATTTTATATAGTGCGAACTTTACCCGAAGGTGTCAGAGCGCTTTACATAAGAACCAGTTGAAAAACATAAGGACTTAGGATTACATGCGTTACATGAAGGATACAAACAGAAAAAATTGCAAATGTACAAGATGTAAAGTCACACAAGGAGATACAATGGATATACTCTAAGAGTCACATAGGAATGGTAGATAGTACAAAGGTATACTGCATATACTAGTGATTAGAGTTATCTCTATATACATAGGGAAGGGATATGACTGGATATACTCTAAGAGTCACATAGGAATGGTAGAGAGTACAAAGGTCTACTGCATATACTAGTGATTAGAGTTATCTCTATATACATAGGGAAGGGATATGACTGGATATACTCTATGAGTCACATAGGAATGGTAGAGAGTACAATGGTCTACTGCATATACTAGTGATTAGAGTTATCTCTATATACATAGGAAAGGGATATGAATGGATATACTCTAAGAGTCACATAGGAATGGTAGAGAGTACAAAGGTCTACCGCATATATTCGTGATTAGAGTTATCTCTATATACATAGGGAAGGGATACACATGGATATACTCTAAGAGTCACAAAGGAATGGTAGAGAGTACAAAGGTCTACTGCATATACTCGTGATTAGATTTTTTTTTCATTTTAAGAAATTTTTATTTTGTTTTAAGAACATACAAGATAATTATAACAAGTCATATATATCAGTCAAATAAAGTAATAGAGATGATATAGAATGACTATGAATATTAAATCAATTAGGAGTGAGAGGGGGGAGGGGAGAAAGGAAGTTAGAAAAGAAAGCTAGAAAAGAAAGATAGAAGTAGGAAGAGAGGAGAAGGGAAAGGGAGAAAGAAAGAGAAGGAGAGAAGAGGGTACAATAATTAGACGGAGGAAAGAGAAGATAAATAGTTAGATAGGGGAAGCCAGAGAAGATCAGATTTAATTTTCAAGGGTACAGAAGAAGAAGAGGAGGCAATGGCAATTCGATGTTCATCACATATGAAATTCCACCAAGTGTGAACAGACAGTTTGGAGTTATCTTTCCAACAAGACAGAATAACTTTGAGAGCAAGAGCAATAAACAAGTCAAGTAATTTTGCACTTGATGGAACAATATCAAGGTCATCGGAGTCAGAACCTAAAAATACAGTAGCAAACGATAATGGAACAGAAAAATGAAACATGCGCATGCAAATATTCCAAACAGATTTCCAAAAATGTAAAACTGAGGGGCAATCAAACAGTTGATGTTTGAGTGTACCAGCTTGCAAAGCACAGGACCAACAAAGATCACTGGAGGATGGAGAAAACTTAGCAATACTCACAGGAGTAATAACAACTCTATGGTAGATAAAAAATAACGATTGTGTAATACGAGCAGCAACTGAAATCTTAAACAATTTACTCCATAAACGGTCCCATACATCAACAGGTACAGAAATAGATAAGTCAATTTCCCAAGCACTTTCAGTAATAGATTTAGGTCTAACCTGAGCATTTGACAATAATATTTTATAAACTAGGGCAGCTTTAGGTTGTTGCAGTGAAAACAAGGGATATAAAGGGGAGGAAGGAGATAAAGAAGGGAGAGTATCAAATGCAGGAAGGGTTAACAAGTGAGAAGATAAAGCAGTAGTAATGATATTGTATTCTTTGATATAAGCGGCAGGAAGGTTAAACAAAACTTGCATTTCAGAAAAAGGAATAATGGAGTTATTAGAGAAAAATTGGTGAACAAATACAACATTCTTTTCTTTCCAGTGCTTGTAGTAGAAAGATTTGCCCTTGTACTTAAGATGTTTATTATACCATACGCTAGATAACAAAAAACTTTGGAGAGAGGACAAGTCTTTGGCAAATGTATTATGTAATATTATTTGGGAGTATTTTAATACAGGGTGTTTAGTCAGAAATGAACAATTGGACATAAAAACTGTGTGTTAAAAAGGAAAATCCTTCAGTAACGAGCACTCAAATGTAATCCATTTAGGGACAGGGGTATCAGAAAAATCAAAAGCTAAGGAAAATGATTGTTTAATAAGGAAAGCAGTGTGGTAAGTTTTAAAATCCGGAAATCGAACCCTACCTTCATTCTTAGGGCGTATCAATTTCTGTAGTGCTATGCGGGGGTGCTTATTGTTCCATAAAAACTTTGAACAAATGGAATTCAACCTAATAAAATATGAGTTCAGAATTTTCATGGGGAGCATGGAGACAGTGTAGAGTACATGAGGCGTGATCATCATTTTGATGGTGTCCAATCTGCCCCACCAAGATAAAAATAATGGGGATCAAGTCTGAAGAAGAGATTCAATTTTCTTAGTAAGAGAGGCAAATGTGAGTTTAAGGGTATCGACAAGCGATGGGGAAACCATATACCTAGATATTTGAGTTTTGAAGGACACCAAGCGAAATCAGTGGATGCAAACATGTATTGGAAACATGAGGAGTTTAAGGGTAAGACCTCTGTTTTGGATAAATTAAGCTTATACCCAGAAACAGCGGAGTATAAACTAACTTCATTCAAAAATGGTGGGAGAGAGGATTCTGGATTAGCCATATAGACCAAGATGTCATCCGCATAGGCAGAGATCCTCATCTCAATGGCAGAGGATTTAAAACCAGCTATTAGAGGATTGGAACGAATTCTTTCCAAGAAGGGCTCAAGACAAAGAATAAAAAGTAAAGGGGAGAGAGGACAACCTTGTCTTGTTCCCCTGGATAAGGGAAAGAATTTGGAAAATTGATTATTTACAAAAATACTAGCCCGGGGAGCTGAATAAAGAAGTTTAACCAGGGAAATAAAAGAGGGGCCAAACCCAAACCATTTTAAGGAACGGAACATGAATTGCCAATTAATACGATCGAAGGCTTTCTCCGCATCCAATGACAAAGCTGCAAGGGGGGAACCATAATGTTTGCCATGAGAAATAACATTTGCAAACATGCGAGCATTATCCGCAGCAAGCCTACCCTTTACAAATCCTACCTGGTCAGTTTTAATCAATAGGGGGATGATGGATTCTAGTCGGGAAGCAAGGATTTTGGCAAAAATCTTACAATCATAGTTTATCAGGGAAATGGGACGGAAATTCTTACAAATGGAGTGGTCCTTGTCAGGTTTGGGAATTATAATGATGAGGGCATCTAAAAATGAACCTGAGGCCTTCGCATTTGCTATGAAAGATTTAAAGAGTTGGAGGAGATGGGGTACAAAAATGGAATGAAAGGTGGAATAAAATTCAATAGGTAATCCATCAGGACCAGGAGCCTTGGATTTTTTCAGGGAGTTGATAGCTTTAAGGATCTCCTGAGAGGAGATGTCTACCTCCAGTTGAGCAAATTCATCAGGGAGTGAAGGAGGAGGAGGGAGGTTACCAAAAAAAGAGGATAAATCATGTTCGGTAGGGTGAGTGTCATCTGTGTACAGGGATTGGTAATAATTGTGGAAAACATCTGCAATGTCTTCATCAGACGAGACAAGTTTGTTAGATGACTCATTAAGGATGGGACCAACAGATTTGCGTTCAGACTTGATTTTAAGATAATTCGCTAACATTTTACCAGCCTTGTTCTGACCCGCATGAAATTTAGATTTAATTTTCAACAGGGTATTGCAGGCCTCGACAGTTGCAATTTTATTCAATTCGGATTTAGCTTTAATCAGATTAAGAAGGGCATTAGGGTCTTTAGAGGAAAAATAGGAGTGTTCTAAATTTTTGATTTTGGTAAGTTGAGCAGCGTATTTAAGTCTATTGGTTTTCTTTTTCTTAGAAACATAAGAAATTGTGAAGGCTCGTAGGGCCGCTTTAAAAGCATCCCAGTTGTTAGATGTAGAAGTATCAGTCGGGACATTAAAAGTAAAAAACTCAGCTATAAACTTTTTAACTTCTTCAACAAAAACAGCATCAGACAAAAGGAAAGTATTGAATTTCCAGCGGCTAAAGGTAGAGGAGGTGAGGGCAAGATCAAGAGTGGCATAAACGGGAGCATGATCTGAGATAAAAATAGATCCAATGTCAGACTTCTGGAGTGTAGGGAGAAGAGATTTACTGACAAGAACATAGTCAATCCTAGATCTGGTATGATGGACATTAGAATAAAAGGTATATTCAAGGGAATCAGGATTACAAGTTTTCCAGGTATCAAATAGAGGTCTGGAAGACATAGCCGATTGGAAACATTTATGTGTCTTATCAGGATGAAATTTGCTCGTAGAGAGTCTGTCAGAGAAGGGGTCCAACCATTGGTTAAAATCACCAGCTATGACAATATTAGGGCAATCAATGGATGAAAGGAGAATTTTAATAGAGTTCCAAAATTGGGGATCAGGGCGAACCGGGCCATATACATTCAATAAAACCATAGTTTTGTTTTGGATAACAACTTTAGCCATAACCCATCTACCTTCATCATCTGACTGTGAGGATAGAATTTGGACATTTAAACCTTTATGAAATAAAATGGCGACACCACCTTTTTTTTCAATAGCAGGGGAAAAAACCACTTGTCCCACCCATTGCCTTTTTAGTTTAGAAGACTCAGCATCTGAACAGTGAGTTTCTTGAAGAAATACAACTTGAGAATTTAGCTTAGATAAATGAGACAATACCTTTTGACGCTTGACGGGGTGACCCAGACCACGAACATTCCACGTTACAAAGTTACACATGATGAGAGGATCGGGAAAGGGAAGACATCTAGAACCACCACACTGCAGGAGGACAACTACAAGGGGAGGTAATGCAAATAACAAGACTACAAATGAAACAAATGCCTAATAAATGGAAACCAACATGAAAAAACAAATGTGAGCATAGCAAAGACAGCATGCCAAAAACCACGGAAAAAGAAATAGAACAAGAACACGTAAAAGAAACTTGCGCAAAGATACGAAAGGAAGAGTTGAAAAAAAGAGAATAGAACCAGACAAAACTAATGAAGAAGAGGAGAGGAAAGGAAGGGAAGAAAGGAAGACAACAAAGAGACAGATCAAGGCAAGAAAGCCAGATCTGAGAGGAGAAGAAACACCAAGACATCGAGGACGAGGATACGCCGAAGGGAACACAAACCCCCACGGAGCAACAGGAGAGCAAGAGGGCAGAAAAAGAAGATGAAAAACATAACCTCATGGAGAAACTGAAAACAGATACAAAACATCAAGAAGCGAAAACAATCGCAAGAAGCGCATCAAGTGACAGCAAGACTAGGATGCATATAACAGGATCAATCATTCGTGTCCATAGTAGGAGAAGATACACTTTGAAGATATTCTCGTAGCTTCTGAGGATCATCGAAGGAACGGGTACGGCCATTATGAGTGATTTTACACAAACAAGGATGGAGTATGCCGTATTGGATGTTCATGTCCCGCATATGAGAACAAAGGTTCAAGAATTCCTTGCGACGAGCATTCGTTGCACTGGACAGGTTTTGAGAAATATAGATATTATGGCCTGACCATGTGAGGCGGTGTTTAAGTCTGGCAGCTTTAAGAACAGACATTAGTTCAGTAAATTCAAGGAAGAGAAGAATGATCCCACGAGGTTTGGATGGATTGGAGGTGGGACGGCCAAGTCGGTGAGCTCTTTGGATATTAAGAGGGTGTGACGCAGGTTGGAGCTCAAGAAGGTCCCGAAAAAACTTGCAAATGAAAGATACCATGTCCGGCCCCTCAAGATTCTCCGGAATTCCATAAACGCATAGGTTATTCCTCCTATTACGATTTTCAAGGTCCTCCGTGTGTATTTTCAGCTGCTGGATTTCCTTTTCCAGAAGGGGGATCTTGGTTGATAAATCTTAAATGTTGCTGACGCGCTGCTCTAAATCCGTAACCTTGTCCTCCATGACGACCCATCTGTCCTCAATTTGTTTGAGTTTTTCATTGGTAGCAGACATGAAGGGTTGAAGACCACGAACCTCCTCTAAGATGGAGTCTAACACAGGGTTTGAAGAGGTACGAATTGGAGAGGGAGGGTCGTTTTTTGGACGTTTAGGTTTCGTACCTGTGTGAGAGGACTTCAGGTGACCTGCATCATGAGCCATGGTGATGATATAGGGGCAAACCAAGGATATATGAAGGATCCAGGTACTAATTGTAGCGAAATACGACCCTGTGAGCAAATAGCGAGGGGCCTACGAGGAGGAGAAAGGACTGAAAGCCACTGTGTAGTAGGAGGAGCGCACAGGAGGTGCAAACTGGGCAAATAGTATCAAGCGCAAGACTTGACTAAGCCCCCACAAAAGAATATGGTAGATAATTCAACAAGCGTAGGGGAAAAAAAAAGAGTAAAAAATATGAAGGCATTTATCGAGTAAAACAGCACAGAAAAGTCACGGAGGAATTCCCAGAACGCCGCAGAGGACAACAGCAGGACCCTTGAGTCACTTCCACACACCTAAAATGGCCGTCCCACCTGAGGGGAAGAAGCAGGCTTAGCTATGAAGTCACATGGTAAGGAAAAAATTCCCAGTGCAGGAAAGTAAAATTCCATTCAGGGCATACCTGAGCCTTGAAGCGCTAATATAGCATAGCTGAAGGCAGCCTCCACAAGGGGCTCCGTGGTGAAGAATGACTTTGAGGGACGCGAGCTCGGTGGCACAAAATGGCGGCCGCTCGCGTCCCGATGGAGCCAGAACAAGAAACAGTCGGAGCACCCTCGGAGCTGCCTCAAAACGCTCCAAAACGACAGCAAAGGAAGCGGACCATATTCCGCTACTGCAGGGCGGCGAATTCCGGCAACAGTGTCGGGAAAGAAGAGGTCAAAACTTTATCCGAGCCCAGGGCTCGCCGGAGCTCACACGGGAGCCGCCATCCCGATACGGCGCGCAAGCCACGCCCCCCCTCGTGATTAGAGTTATCTCTATATACATAGGGATATGACTGGATATACTCTAAGAGTCACATAGGAATGGTAGAGAGTACAATGGTCTACTGCATATACTAGTGATTAGAGTTATCTCTATATACATAGGTAAGGGATACATATGGATATACTCTAAGAGTCACAAAGGAATGGTAGAGAGTACAAAGGTCTACTGCATATACTAGTGATTAGAGTTATCTCTATATACATAGGGAAGGGATACACATGGATATACTCTAAGAGTCACATAGGAATGGTAGAGAGTACAAAGGTCTACTGCATATACTAGTGATTAGCGTTATCTCTATATACATAGGGAAGGGATATGACTGGATATACTCTAAGAGTCACATAGGAATGGTAGAGAGTACAATGGTCTACCGCATATACTCGTGATTAGAGTTATCTCTATATACATAGGAAAGGGATATGAATGGATATACTCTAAGAGTCACATAGGAATGGTAGAGAGTACAAAGGTCTACCGCATATATTCGTGATTAGAGTTATCTCTATATACATAGGGAAGGGATACACATGGATATACTCTAAGAGTCAAAAAGGAATGGTGGAGAGCACAGCGGTCTACTACATATACTAGTGATTATTATCTCTATATACATAGGGAAAGGATATGGCTGGATATACTCTAAGAGTCACATAGGAATGGTAGATGGTACAAAGGTCTACTGCATATACTAGGGATTAGAGTTATCTCTATATACAGAAAAGCAGAGTTCCATAAGTGGGGTCGGAGGGGGGATGCAGTCACAGCACAAAGGGGGGGTGGGAGGTTGCACACAATAAAACATTACAAAACAGGGGTAGGGAAATGAGAAAACTCGAGGATGGCGCAGGGTGCGGTAACGAAAAGCAGTGGGATGGTTTCAAGAGAGGCTGAAAGTAAGAGACAAGAACAATTTAAGGGGCAGGGGAAGGAAGAGGGGGGACAGAGAGAAAGGGAAAGGAAGGCAGAAAAAGGACAGGAAAGCAAGAGCGAGACAAAACGAGCAAGACAGCAAGGGGTGGTTCGGAGGCACAGGAGAGACAACAGAAAGGTCGCTGGGACAAAGGAAGAGGCCAGAGATCTCCAAAATGGCGGATCAAGAGAGGGGCGGTAGAAGAAGAGAGCCATAAAAAGAAAATGGCGGGAGCATCAAGGTCCAAGTCTGACATTCAAGGTGGAGGGTCACCACAGCCAGAAAGTCCGGAGGGAGAAAGGCAGTCGGCCCAAGTCCACAGTCGCCCCATCCATGAGCAGCGGGGGCAGAGGTGTTCAATCCAGAGACCAGGGGTCAGGGAACCAAGACGAATTGCAGAAAAATAGGCTCAAGAGTGGTTGCGGAGAATGAGCAGCATGCAGGAGCACAGAATAAGCAGCTTGTAGGAGCACAGAGTGAGCAGCATGCATGAGCACAGAGTGAGCAGCGTGCATGAGCACAGAGTGAGCAGTGTGCATGAGCACAGAGTGAGCAGCGTGCATGAGCACAGAATGAGCAGCGTGCATGAGCACAGAGTGAGCAGCGTGCATGAGCACAGTGAGCAGCATGCATGAGAACAGAGTGAGCAGCATGCATTAGCACAGTGAGCAGCGTGCATGAGCACAGAGTGAGCAGCGTACATTAGCACAGTGAGCAGCGTGCATGAGCACAGAGTGAGCAGCATGCATGAGCAGTGAGTGAGCAGCATGCGTGATTAAAAGGTGAGCTGGGTCAGCACTGTACCTTTTTTAGTGCAAGGGGTGCGGTCTGCCTGTATGTGTATAGAGCAGGGGTCTCCAACCTTCTCTGTATTAAGAACTACTTATGTTGACTCAAATGCGTCCCAAGCTACTAATAATTTTAGCATTGTAATATTGACAACATTATACAAGATTATATTAGTGGCTTTGCCATCAAGACTATCAGAAGTGATCACCTCAATGCATCAGGCAGGGTTACCAGCAGTAATGTAAAAAAGACTATTTATATATAGGTAGTACATAACAGCCATAGTGTAGGCTGCCCCCACAACGCCACATGATTTATCGCTCACATATTAGCTTTAAATATAAAATAAAATCTGGATTTGTAAAGCAGAGGAACACTCTGAAGGATATATTAACGCTGGAAAAACATATGTCTGTTTTTATGCAAGTCAGTGCTTGGAATTGTTGAACTGGAAATTAAACTGGAAATCCAGTTGACATTCAACCGTTTTTTCTCAAAACATTATCATGACATCTGAAAAAACACACATTTTCATCTCAAATACAAGCTTTTCAGAGTCGATAATAACTGTGTTACAAAAGGGGATTCATCTGCCCTTTGAATTTTATGTTAAAAAAAACAATTACTCCTCTAATACAAGGCAAAAGTCAGACACATAGCAGGGAACCGTAAAGCTCTTAACCTAAGTATTAGCTGTTAAAAGGTGATAGCTCACTGCTATGAGAAGAATCTAGCTGGGGTTTGTGAGGGCTTGGGCACTTGCCAATGTTGGTTTTGGTGCTCAGGAGATACTTGCAGTTGACATTATAAGCTGACAGGGCCTGCAGCTAGGGTGACCAACCATCCGTAAAATTTCACGGACCGCCCATTATTTGGGCCTCATGTCCATTGTCCGTAAGGATTTCTTTCATGCACGTCTTTTGACCGTAATTCTGCACATTGCAGCGAACTATCCCCTGCAAGCAGCCTGAGAGTTCTGTAACTCTTACTGCAGGGGCCAGCTCGCGCTCCTGCTGTGATCAATGGCCTGCAACAGCCCCTCCCCAACCTGGCACAGCTTGTGATTGGCCCATTATCATTCTGTATGTCGTCCTAATGATCACATACAGAATGATAATGGGCCTTTCTGTGCAGTCACAGGGTAACCTCTTTACACTAGTAAGTTCACTTCACATGACTCCAGCATGCAGCCAGTATTTGGTACTTTATTTTCTCCCCATAACAATCAGAATCTTTCAGAGCAGTCAATCTCTGACTGTGAGCCAGAGAGTGACCTCTCAAAACAATGTTTAATAATCACAGACGGTATTTGCCTTGCTTGGTTCTCATCTGTGAGATGAGACAAACCAGTGCAGTAACCATATAAATAAATGATGATGATATGAAATACCACTAAAATACCTGCACAGTTGCCCAAAGCTGCATGCATACCAAAAGAACGCGAAGCCCACGATTGTTGCAACCTAATATAAACTTCTTTTGACTTGTACTTATGTTGGTTGTCTATTTACGTACTCATATACGCGTGTCCTCCTCTGATGGGTCTGTAAAACAGACCTTTTGTCAAGAATATATGTCCTGAATTTTGACCTTCTGTCCCTAATTTTTGTTCTGAATTGTGACCCTTTGTCCTGAATTTTCACACTCACCGTCCTGAATTTGCACCCGTGCCAGTTGGTCACCCTACCTACAGCGTGGTACAGGGTCTAACCTTCAACACTAGGAGACCTGCAGAAAAACAGTTATAGAGATTTCAGGATACGGCCTGTCAGGGCCGTTTCTAGGTGTTTTGCCTCCCTAGGCGAGAATTGAAAAATGCCGCCCCCTCCCTTTTACTACCATCACTCTCTCCCCCCATCATCCAGGCTAGAATAATTAATGCATTAGATATTAAAACCCAGCGCCAACATCCATATCCCTCTGGCGGCATGCTACCCCTTGGAACTCAGAGGTAGTTAGTAGGGTTAATACATCCCGTAGATTGCAATTGTGATCATTAAAGGTTCTACAAAGTAAATGTAACAACATATTCCTATATTCTTTAGAGCATTTTTTAGATATAAAATGCTCAACAAAAACAGGAACATAACTCATATAAGTTTATACTCATTAACAGTGGCGTTACGCAAGTCCCTGCTACCCCTGAGGCGAAAGGGGATCCCAACCTTTCAAGGGCCCCCATTAAGCCCAAGGCCAATGAATAGCTGTGCGATATGGGAGACTCATAGGCCCCTTTTCACTTTCTGCAGGGGGCCTATTATTATTTGATACGCCATTGCTCATTAAGGACACACAGGTCTCGCAGGTTTCCGCACATTTTTATGATTTTCTTTATGACGCTTCTTTTTGTTGACTTTTTTTAAATGTATATCATTGTTTTTGCCATCGCAATTAGGGGCCCGATGTAGGTAGGATTGATTTACCGATTCTTAATTACCGAATTTTACCGATTCGGTAATTAAGAATCGGTAAATCTGAGGGGTGGGTATGTAGGTATTCCAGATGTGCTGGAATACCGAATCGGAGAAATTCGGTATTGCCCATTCATTCCTATGGGCTTTGAAGCCCATAGGAATGAATGGGCATTACCGATTCGGTATTTACCGAATCGGTAAATACCGAATTTCACAAGGGTGCAGGGGGTGTCACTTTGACACCCTCTGGCCCCCCCAAAACAGGCTCGGGTGCCATGTGGCAGGCAGACATGCCCCAAGGGCAGGTCTGCCTGTCATATGGCAGAGGTGTGCATGCACACATGTGCATGCACACCGGAATCGGTATTCTACCATCAAATTGGATTTGACGTAAAATACCGATTTCGTAAGGCTTGTGGGACTCAGAAGAGTCCCACCTACATCTCAAATTTACCGAATCGGTAAAAATACCGATTCGGTATTTTACAGATTCGGTAAATTTACCGATCAGTAAATTTACCGATTCTGTAAAATTAGGGGCCCTACATACCATTTCTGAAATACCGGTCGGTAATGGCCGACCGACCTACTACGGGCCCTTAGTGAGTGAAAGACAGAGAAAATTGAGTGGTCCCAAGTTATTCATACCCCTTTAAATCAGAACATTCTTCTGTTTTTCAACATAGCCTGGTAGAATACATCACAGCGCCGAGATAATTTGCAGTTGTCACGCCTCTGACATACCTGATGGTAATTTTCTTAAAACAAATATTGGCCTCCTCTCAGGGGCAAGTCTCTGGAACTTTCCGCTGAGCGACCTACTCGAAGCAACACGTGACAATTATTGATCTATGAACGCCAGTCTGCCTAAGCCTAATGCCACTCTCAGGGACTATCTTTAATAAAATGAAGTTTGGAGCGTGAGGCTAGTTTCACCCACCAATTGATCGTTTGGGGTCTTTGAGGCTCATGTGAAGTGCAAATTATTTATGACCCACAGAAGAAAAAGGCATGGTCATTAGAAACTAAATAAATAGATTTCTCTGGGAAGTGAGGGCAGAGAAGTTTACCCTTCAGTGCTGGCTCTGTTGTCCGCCCATCTTTGGGGCTATGAGGACGAGCTGGGGGACTCACATGCCTCAGTCTTTTACAACATGTCATCCGAAATATTTTACATGTTCGCAGGCCTGCACTTTCAGAACATAGCTTTGTTCACTGACTGCGGTGACTCACCTGTGCTCGGGTGAAAGTCACGTCCACGAGTCCATGCGCTGCTCTATGTGGGATGCGGAACAGACCCCGGGGATTGACCAGAAATGATGCCCAAGGACGTCGTTGTCATTGGTAGCACTATACCACGCTACAAGATTGACGGCCCAGGGGAGCCACACATGCACTGGTAGTGTATACCGCCGGCCTGCTCCACACACCACTAGCTAGGGTGCGCGCTGCATGTACAAGCAGGTGCGATTGCACTCCACTCACAGGTGGTGCTGCTGCCTGCTCTTTTTTGCCACCCTCCCCCTTTTGCCGCCCTAGGCGGCTGCCTAGACTTGCCTAATGGCAGAAACGGCCCTGCGGCCTGTAGATGGCGCTATCGATGCAGCGTGTGCCAATGTTATTGGTCCTCGTGAGTAATGTTCCTTCTAGTGGATAAGGAGTCAATGGGTCACAATTGCTGCACCGATACGTTCATGTTCCGAGATCAAAATGCGTGGCTCTTGCTACATTAAACCCATTATAGGTATTGGCTACCACCATAAATTGCCACAAGATGGCACTAGATTTTAACAAATGGTCACAAAAACGGTGTTGTTGCTTAATGAGACGATGCAATAGGTGCAAAACCTACCTTGACTTGACCTGTCGTTTCAAGAATCTTGCATCAGAGCAGTTGGATGCTGTAGACGCGCCGGCTCTGCACTTCCATTGCCTTGGATGATAAAGACCGGACACCTCATGTCAACATGCTGGAGGTCCACCCCCTTGAACTGCCGCTGGTGCTGGAGAACTGATGGGGAGGCGGAGTAGGCATGGCATTCACGCTGACCTAATATTTGCGAGGAGAGACGGTCCAGGGGGAGCGGGTGATTCCTCCGTACCTATCATGGCTCAACTCAGGAATGTCCGAAAGTTTTTTTCCCGGGCCTGTGTCAACAACGTCAGGACAGGTGAGGTTCCCACAGCCTCTAGTTCTATGTTTAAAAAAATGTTCTGCATTGAAAAAGAAGACCTGGAAGATACAGCGTATGGGGCCACCTAGTGGTATTAATTGTGTTATCTTCCTCGTCATTAGCAAAAGAACAGGCGTTCTTTAAGATCTAGAAAAGGGGGTGGTGATGAACAGAGTGTCTGAATTAAGCAGACCACTCTTACCCAGTCCAAAGATCAGGGCTTGATCCATCACCGTTATTTATCTCACTGCCCCATCCCAGCTCAGAACCTGGCTATATGCAAATTAGTCTGTCCCTGGCCCAGTGCATCATGGGAACAGGGCAGACCAAACTACAAAGCCAATTCTTCACCAGAAAGGAGACAAGCTACCGGGGACCGGTTTCTGGCATTTCAGCCTCGTCGGCCCGGCTTGCTTGAATCCTGATGGAGCAGTGAGCAAGGGACTCATGTCTGAGTATACCCTGCCACACCTATAGTGGCCAAAAACGATACAGAAAAGGGGGTGGTTCTTTAAGATCTATCTGCAAATAAATGTTGACCACAGGTGGTTGGCCTGGGATATAAAACTCCCTCTGCTCCTTACTCCCGACACCCCCTGCACAACAGCCAAGGAAGTGCCAGGATTATCAGGGGGAAAGCTAGAGGTTACAGGGGCATATTACCAAGAAGTGCGTTAGTAAACGCACAACGCACATCCCAATATCGCCAGCTATCGCGGGATTTCATCGCCTTTTTAGCGCGCAATTATCAACGCGCATCACGTAGGCGAATTGAAATCCGGCGATAGTCGGCAATATGGCACATTAGCGCATGAAAACAAACGTTGTTTTCACGCGCTAATGTGTTCCTTGATAATATGGGTGGTGGATTCAGCTTTATAATCCACACCCCCATGTTATCAATGCCCTAACACGTGGTCAGAGCAGGCGTTGGGAGACCTGCGATAAACGAGTTTATCGCAGGTCTACCTCTCCCAACGCCTGCCTAGGTAATATAGTGTTCCCACCTCCAACCACATTTTACATGTGGTTGGACGTGGGAACGCCCACTTTGCATGTCATTAGCGATGTTTATCGCCGACATGCAAAGTGGGCTTGCGCCAGGCTTTAAAATGCCCTTGTTAATAGGGCTCTAGCAGTATCGCCGCTTTCTCGGCGCAATTCGCCGAAAAAGCGGCGAAACTTGCCCTTGGTAATATGCCCCACAGTTCCGACTCCTGACTATCTCCAAATGATGTCCATGCACAGAAGACTATCCCCGGAGAGTTTGGCTCCCCAGCACTTGGTAATAGATGTAGGTTGGCCCTTGAAAGCTCAAGGCTGGCTCGAGCCAGGTGCCCAGCTCTGGTTTAGCTCCTCACTGACCCCCGAGCCCAACACAATCCAATCCCGACCCCTCTCTCTTAGTTAACAAGCATTGGCATAGCCAATAGGGCTCGCTTTTGGGACCTTATAATTGTTTAGCTAGTGCTGTTGGCTTTGCCAATGTATTTAAGTTATGTTGTAGAACAGTGCAGATGTTGTGCAGTATGTTGAGAAGTTATAATAAAAAAGTGTTATACACATTTTTGGTACCTTATATATAACCAATAACACATCACGCACACTGAACGGCCCTATTAAACATTATTTATCAGGAGGTGTGGAAACAAACAAATGGAAAAAGATTCTAAATCTGGCATGTCAAAAACTGATCCTTTGTGCTATGCTCCATTTCCAGATTGAAATCTCGGAACAGGAGGCAGTTACCATACTTGGTAATTACCTTACCCCTGGCAATAATATTTACCTGGAGTGGTAAATATTCCACCCTACTCTGCACAACTTGTGATCGGTACCTTACAGGACAAAAAAACCTGCTTTAGCATATTTTTATATTTGTCTCGATGAAATTTAACATAAATTATAAATTGAACCTCTTTAGATACAATTTAGCATGTTGTAGAGAAAATAGGAACTGCCAACGTTTGTCTGATTCTTATTTTGATTTTGCTGAAGGCATTTATCTATTCCTTAAATACTTGTGTGTACTCTGCTACGGCCACTGCACACTTTATGACTCGCTTTATTGCATCATACAAAAGGACCGGTTGCCTCAACAAAGGTCAATTAGGAGCTGCACTTTGAATTCATATTCTATGTTTGAAAGAGGCACAGAAAAAACTAAAATGTCAGAACAATTGCATGGATCCGCGCGGATTAAACATAAAAGACAAAAGACTACATCATGTCACTGCAGTTCAAATAGAAGAAGAAGAACAAGTAGTGATAGGCAGTGACGGACAGCGAGCCACAAAGAATGAGATGTGTCGCGACAGACAGGAAGACGGTAAGGCAGCAACAGAATGAAAACAGACAAGACTGGATGCAACAGAAGGAGCCATGCAGTGACAGTGAACAAAAAATGTGGCAATAAAATGAGACATGCAGTAAAAGAACAAGACAGACCTCACCGAGAACAAAACAGAAGAAGAAAGAGATACGTACAGACAGATAAGAAGACAACCACAGAAAAAGAGACCGGCAGCAGAGGAAAACAAAACAAGCGGAGACAAACACCAAGATAGACCGAGAAAAAGACCGGTAGGGACAGAGAATAAGACAGTGGGGAGGGGGACATAACTTCGTAGGCAACAACCAGCACCAACACATTCAATGGCAGAAAATAAGGCAGGCAGTGACACAAAACCAAACCTCAAAACATGGGAACCAACCAGTGGACTCCATGCAATCATTGGCACTGGGGACTTGCAGGGGAAAAGGTGCACCTTAACAGTATACTGCCAACAGACCTCACTTACTGTATCTTTTCTCACTGCTGCATTTTTCCCTGTATCTTTTGCTCCTACCTTTCCATCAACTTTTTCTATTTCTGTCATTCTTTATTTCTTTCCGTAGCATTCTTATAATATTCCTATCTCTTCTCTGTTTGTCCAACTCTATTTGCCCCTCATCTCTTATTTATTTCAACACAGTTTCATATCTCCTTATTACAAAATTTATTTTCCGTTTCTTATCGCTATATCTCCTAATGAGTTGTAACATCACTATTTACCTATAATAAGAAAATTAAATTACCAATTTAGTGTGAAAAGCAGTTCCCCTTGCATAGCATGAAGGGGTGACTATCTCTTCATCCATCTTCTTCCAAAATGTCTATCTTGTGAATCCACTGCCATTGGCTGATAAGGTTTATAGTAGAATGTCTGTATATTTTACTAATGAACCCAAGTCTGGACAGCTGATATGTAGCTGTATGTTATCATACAGCCTAAAACGCAAATCTACTTTGAAACCCACTTTCTTGGAAGTGTGAGTTTGCAGAGAACTACACGCTGGATTTTTTAATTTATATATATTTTTTAACTCCTCTGTTGCTAGGCCTTCTCGTGCTAAGTCTTTTTTTGGGCTATTTGTGGTAGTTCACACTGTATCTTTTTGTCCACATAAGGTATCAACGTCAAATTTTCACCATTTTTTCCAAGACTCTGATGATTTTAAATGTACCCAGGGTTTGTGGATTCCCCTGGCGGGGAACCAGAAATGAGCAAAATACTGCTATTTTGTTCCATTTTTAAATGGGAAAAGAATTGCTACAGAAGAAAGAGTATGTTTTTTCCCCTGCAAATGGCATCAACAAAGGGTTTATGGTGCTGAAATCACAATCTTCTTAGCTTTCAGGGACAGGCAGACTTTTGTCAGAAAACCAATATTTTCTATACAGTTTTGACATTTTACTGAGACAGCCTATTTTTCCTGTTTTTTGTGCTTTCAGCCTCCATCCAGTTACTGGTGGAAATGATTGTCAAACCAATAATGGATCACAGAAAGCTATACATTACTGAAAACTAGACTAAATATTTAATTCAGCAAGGGGTCATTTATGTCGATCCTTCAAAGTTTTTATAGAAACTAACAGTTGAAAATAGAAAATGTTGAAATTGAGTCGAAAAAAACAGCCATTTGTGCTAACATTTTCATCTGTAACTTCTTCTAAGTATGACAGATTTTTTAAAGCAATGTACCGTTACATCCACTGCACCCTTCAGGTTGTGGGGATATATAGAGCTTGTAGGTTTACTAAGAACAAGAGGAATCCCGAGCCAATAACTGAGCTGCATCATGCAATGGTTTTTCTTTGTGTACTGGATATTACGCAATTCATTTGGAAAAATATAGAGTGACAAATAGGTACCAAGGAAATCAATATATTTCCGAAATGGGAACAAAACATAGAGTTTATAAGCTGTTTTTTTTGCACTTCTCCAAAATTGTGGATACCCAAACAAGCTTGTGAATTAGAGACCATTTTTCAAAATGACTTCTTCTTTTACAAATTATCTTACATTTGGATGGCAGAAATGCAAAGAAAGTCAATTGGTAATTGTGAGAGGTTGGCCTGGCATATGCTGTCCACTATTCTAGTGGGCACCTTGCACCAGTCCAAACAACCCTTATTGATGATAGGTTTAAAGACAACCTTTATTGAAAGCTATCCTAGTGGTAGCTATGGAAAGCAGCCTTCAGGCTAAGTCTTGAAGGAGTGTAAAGCAGCTTGGTTTACCAGATAGATTATAACCTCTTGCATGTCTAAATGAAAGGAGAACCACACAAGATATATATAAAATATATGTATTTATTACTACAAACCCTCTAGTAATTTCTTTATGAGATTACAGAGCAAAGTACACAATTTCAATGCAATACGTTGAGCCCTAGGGGCGTACCAAACCATATATTAAGAAAGTGGTATAAGCACCAGGACTTGACTAGACACAAGGCCTAGTGCCTGTAGAATCGCTGGGACCACAACGAACCACCCAAGGTAGTGACACAGGGGACCCACGTGCAGTGTGAGAACACAGCCGCGAGACGCCATTAGCTTCTATGGGGAAAGTCGCGGTTGGAAATTTAAAGATTAAGGACACTTAGGAGAGGACTTTGAGCAAACCCCTTTAGACCTAACGGGTTCTAGGGCCAACACCCACGGAAGCACCGGAGTACTCGAGTTACCTCACCCAGGGAAGCTGGGGGCATAGGTGTCTTTTGGTGTCGGGAATCGTCGTTGATTTCAATGGCGATCTGCTGCAAAGTGCTTCTGCCTTCGAAGTGGAAAGTGTCCGGTGTGATCCAAGCCTGGATCGAAGATGAGAGGAACCTGAAAGCAGAGGGGACAGAGTCTGGGTCACTTGCCCGTGACCATGGGCACGATAGACGAATGCCCACCGATGTTGGGTGATTTCAGGTTGAAGAGGTGAAGCTTGACTCTGCAGCCACAAGGACCATGAGGTGTTGATGATGACCGGTGCTGGATTCGAGCTGTCCCATGAAGGATGTTGAGTACTATGGTGTCGGTGACCGGATTGGACCCAACAGGCCTTGGCAACAGCAACCCACGCAGAAAGAGAAGAAATGCTTCGGTGTGGACCAGCAAGGTCCAGGGGACTCACCAAGTGGTGGAGAGTCAGGGCATGTCTGGACCAACCATGGGAGCCCAAGGAAAGTCAAAGTTGCCTTTTCAGGGACCCATCAGTCAACGGACTAGCGATCGCGAAGGTACCCCGAGCAAAAACACACAGGGCCGGCTCACGGAACACTCATGGAGCGTAGGCCAGCAATCTTCGGTGAAAAAGGTGCTCAGGGTCTGGGCTACAAGTAACCCAATGCACAGCCTCAAGGAACGGCGAGAAGCTGATGCACTTGCAAATGTGCACGGTGTTCAGGGGTTCTGGTTCCATGGAACCCACGAAGGCTGTGGGTCTCAGCTTTTCTGGGGACTCAGGGCAGTCTCGGGGAAGTTTGGAAACCCACCTCCTGTGTTGCAAATACTTCGGAGTCCGGCGGGAGCTTCGGAGATGCAAACTGGTCAGATGCCTCTTTAGTGCCTGCCAAGCAGGGGAGTATCTCTTTTACTCCAAGGGAGATCGTCGAAGTTCCAGGATTCAGTATCAGAGTTTTGTCCAGGTGTAAGCGAAAGTCCTGTAGTCAGGGGTTCCTTTCTTATACCCAAGGAAGGGGTTGGACATACTCTGGAGACCCACCTATGGGAAGGTTTGGAAAGAGGGGTGGCTACATCCATTTCCTTTGTCCAGTTTCTCGCCAGAGCAGGGGCTGGTAGCCACTGCAACCGGTTTGAACCGGGCTATGCACAGGGACACCAAATGTGCCCTCAGTGCAGACTTCAAAGTACTCTTGGAGTGCACTCACCCAGCCCCAATACACTTAAGCCTGTCTGGGAGGTGGTGACACCTTCCTGTGACAGGAAACCTATTCTCCAGGCCTCCCTGTCGGAGTTTCCTCCAGAAGCAGGAGGCCAGACTCGTGTCTGTGACTGCAGCATCCATTTTGTGATGCAAGGGCTCTTTTAAACTTGTACCGGGTATACTGGTGTGTATATGTCTCTTCCTCTAGAAGAGTGTAATTCTACCCCCACCGCCAGAACTGGCGGGGGGTAGGATTCCAAAGTGTTTGACACCAAACACGACATGTTTCCTTGCAGTCATTCCAAAGTTAGCATTTACAACGAGGTTATAATGTACCTAAGAGTATATGATCTGTCTGCATCACAGAACAGCCCCAGAGACTGGGTCCCGAAGGCTGCAGAGGGGTCTTACTCATGAATGGGAACCCTCTCACACAAAACCCAGCACCCTGCCATCAGGATTGATAAGACCTGCCATAGGGGTGACTGATAGGTTTATATGTGTAGTGCTATAAGGTAGATATAGGGAACCTATATCTAAATAAGGGGTGCATACACCACCTTACACAGGCTGTGATAGCAGACCTGTGGTGTCATTTTGGAAGGCTTCCCAGGGGTGGTCATAATACATGCTTCAGCCCCTGGAGGCCTCTGGGGTACCTATGCCCTATGTACTTAAGGTACCATATACTAGGGACTCATAAGGGTACCCCAGTAACCAAACTGGAGTGTACCTAAAGTACTTGGAATCAATTTAGAGAGGAAGCAGCTAGGCTGGGGACCTGGATAGCAGGATCCTAGCCAAACTAACTCAAAAACCATCAAAGCACTAGGAAAAAAGTGGGGGCAACCATGAACACTTGTTCTACTACTCTGTGTTACCCTAAGTTTCCCAGTAAAAACGCTACCTCACTTGTGTGGGTAGGCCTAGTGTCTGTGACAGGAAACGGCCCAAAACGCAACGTGGACACATCAAATTCTTCCAGTGGCCCTCTTTTTTGCAATATGCTTAGCTGGGGGTGTTGAAGCCTAGCTCAGCCGGCACCTAGGAAAACCTAGCAAACCTATACATTTTTTAAAAATAGAAAATCATGGGAAGCCAGGATGGGGTGACTTGTGTGGCTTTCACTAGGTTCTGTTACCCAGAATCCCTTGCAAATTTCACAATCTGTCAAAAAAACACATTTTCCACCCACCCAGGATTATCTCATGATAAAAATCGTACCTCACATGTTTGGGTTGGTCTAGTGGCCGCGAGAGGAAATGGGCCGAAACACAACGTGGACAGACCACATTTTAACAGTGAAAACTGACCCTTTTTTGCAAAGTGCCTAGATGCAGATTTTGAACCCTAGCTCTGCTGGCACCTAGGGAAATCTAGCAAACCCAATGCTTAATTTGTGCCGGTGCTTTCAGGTGCTTAGCACTGGCACTTATTTGACAGGGCCGGGTCTACAAATCACCACCACATGTCTGCAACTCTGCCTCTGCACGTCATATCTGGCAGGCAATGTGAATGTCAGTCAGTATATAAAATTAATTACCTCAGACTCGGTGTGTGGTGCGCATCACATATGTGATTCATTCACATTACTGACTCCAGCGACCGTCTGTCCGACTCAATTTACTTATTGCAATGATGCAGATGATGAAGCATTTCAAATTTGCTTTAGGCGCCGCAGCGCCGTGGCGGATGGCCTGCGACCTTCAGTGTGTCTGTCAATGGGTGGGCAGCGGGCACAGGACACTGATTGGGCCGGGAGCTGGATTTGGTTATGTGGGCGTAGGGCTGTATGGCAGGCAGCGTGTGCGTGTATTTTTTTCAGTATGTCTCGCCCCGGCACACGCGCACGCACTTCCTCGCCATCACTTATCAGCACTCTTCCAGCCCACCATCGATGCACTTTCACTTTCACGCGCCTCTCTCCTCGCCCACTCACTAGCTCTCTTTTTGGCTCTCCATTACTGTTTCATGCTCTTTGCAAACCTGCACCACCCTCCTAACTTGCTTTATCTTTCAGTCACTTTAGTGGTATCACCTTCTTTATTATTAGACTTCTCGTCATTTGCGAGCAGGCATGCTTGAGGAATTATGCGGCTCATCCCCTTCGCCAGTTAGAAAAGGGCTCCACTGGAAGCTGTGGACAGAAAATTGCTCTTCGGAATTCGGAAATGAGGTAACTTCCAGTAGATCCCTTCGCATCTTGAGCGGTTATAAGGTCGAGTCATGTTCAACTTCAATGGCTGCTTGCAGGTCATGTTGCTAACTGTATTTGAACTTTCCTTGTTACCAACAAATTTTCAGCAAGGAATGAGTGCAAGGTTGACAAGCTGTGACCAACGTGACAGAAGTTTGCATCCCACCAAGGCTAACTCCTCACTTAAGCCGTCAGAGTCGATCAACCGAGCACCTTACCTGTGGTAGTAGTTCCTTCTGTTTGCAGCGCTTTAACCCCTTCGACGCTGATGACGAGCTGGGCTCGTCATGAGGTAGCCTCCTCGCACGCTCATGACGAGCCCAGCTCGTCATGAAACATGGGAATCATCAAATCTCAGCACAGGAGGGGAATACCATCAGCATTGATGTGGTTAACGGCAAACTGATCTTAAACGCTAGCGTTTATTATTGTTTTTTCACTGCACACAAATAGCCTATTGTTGGAGACACTTCTTAAGGCTCGTGACCTTAATGCAGGCCCTTATAATCTGCCCAGCAAAGCCCCGCCCTAGGGATGTGAGCAACGTTCGGCCTTGGGAGCCCCTGCAGATGCCCCCATCAGCCTCCACCCTCAATCCCCTGGTCCTCTTCCTATGCTGTGGGGTCTGTAATTAAAGCCCACCGCGTTGCGCTCTACTCTCAAAGGCCTGGTGCAGGGGGTCTGTTATTGTTATCCTTTACCAGTCCCTCCGCCCTCAGAACTCTGACACCCCGCGCTGCGGGGCCATTTCCTCTACCCCTTCATATGCAGATGTTTGCACCTCGAGTGGCTGCAGGTGGGGTCCTTCCAGGCCTGGCCGGACCTTTTCCATGGCCAAGACCACCTGCCTGGGAGCTAGCATTAGCAAGCGGTTCAGCTGGGAGGTGGATGAGGGGGCCGGGGGTTTATCAGCCGTCCCCATGCTCGTCTTACCTTTTCTCCTCTTTTCCTTCTGTACAGGGGGGTTGGTGACTCCCTCGCCCTCTAGCCACTCACTACATATTCTGAGTTCCGGGTGCGCTGTTAGGAGACCTGCTCAAAAAGCTACAGCAATCACTCCCACAGGCACCTGTGCACAGTGCGCTTAAGTATACATATCATAAACTGTAAAGCGCTTAGAAGCAAACCAGGATGGACAGCAGTCCGCACAGCTCAGGTCTGATGCCTGAAGCTCTGCAGAACAAGCATTTGCAATGCAATAGGTTTCGCATTTACGCAAGTTTGAGCTATTGGCATTGTAAATAACAATGCATTGTATTTATGTTTTGGTTTTTAAAACATAAATAAAAGGCATTGTCATTTACAATGCCAATAGCTTAAACTTGCATAAATGTGAGACCCATTGTATTGCAAATGCCTGTTTATTTTGGACTGGAGCGTGGTGGGTAGCGTGACACTGTCTGCGACTGAATAGCAAGGGTGTGGTAGGCGTACGCTAGCTCCAGCTCCTGCTCGGTGATGAAGGCCAGCCCTCCGGGGTTAACTTTAAAGGCCCTGTAGGCTGCACCGGCCACTGCTACCCGTCATCCAGCAGATCGACCTTTTCCCAGCACTGGCAGTCAGTAGAGAAGACGTTTGTATGTTTCCCTCACCTGGGCCTGTAGGCCTCCCAGCCAGCGTTGGGTCATGGCTGCAAGGCTGGGGCCCCTCTCCCTAGGCTTGCAGTGGTACCGTAAAATATGGCTGCGAGGCCTACTGGGTACCCCTACCATAGCATTGTACTTGCACACGGACAGTGCCGACTGCGGAGGCATAATTGTCAGGGAAGGCCTTGGAGAGTGGACTTCACAGTACACATCATGCGAGTCCAAGGCCTGCGCTTGAGCAATCATACCCAGGCCCGGACTGGCCATAGCGGGCACCGGGAAATCCCCCGGTGCGCCGCAAGGGTGGGGGCCGGTTTTGAGCCCCTGGTGCCGATTTTGTTGCAGGGCCGTTTTTGCACCGTTTTCGCCCCCCCCCCTACCCCCAAGTGGGTAGGGGGGCAAGCACTTTGCCAGGGCCGGTTTTGGGTCTCAGTCCGGCCCTGATCATACCTCAGGTGCCGGCACCGTTCATGTACAAGTACAATGCAAAGGTCTACTGTTGTGAGACCCATGGTAGGGGGGCCCCAGTAGGCCACGCAGTAGCAACCATATTTTACCACAACAAAGCCCAGGGAGAGGGGCCCCAGTCTCGCAGCAATGATCTAGTGCAAGGAGGCCCAGGTGGAATCGGATGTTTTCATTAGATTAATAAAGTATAATGCTGCCATACTGGGTGGGTGGTGTCTGTGGTGGTTTATGCATCGTTGTTATGTTTATTTACCGGTCTATTCTGCCCTGGATTAACTGTGGGAGCTCTATGCTTTTATTAGCAGAGTACAGCGAGTTTGCTGTTGAGGTGCATTCGCATAGAAGCTACGCGTGGGTACCATATTTAGCATCTGGATACGAATGAGGTGCATTGTGTCCAATACTTATTTTGTAAAATTGTAAGCGCAGGGGCCTCGAGCGCAGCCCAGTGGCAAGATTGTTTAATTTCCCTCATTCCTCTTTCTGCACCTCACTCCACTTCTGTTCATTTTCTCGCTCTTGCAGGTGCTCTATTCTTCGTTGGCCTTTTCCAATCATCTCTCCCCTCTTCTTTCTCCCTTTTCTGCCCATCTCTTGCTATTTCTGAGGCCAGAGCTGCCCCTTAGTCATTGAAATAAATATTCCTTTACTTGATTTTAATTTGTAATTCTGGAAGGTTCCATACGAACTTTGTTTACATTCCTCTGTATCACAAGCACCGTTCCCTCTAGGGCGCGCACACCTCCCCTCATGCCAGCACGCACGGCCTCACTTGGAGCGCGCACACAGGACGTCGCACGAGAGGGTCGCGCCGCCGGCCGCTTGAAAGAAGCGAGCAGCGCGAACATGAGGCACGTGAGGAGTGCAGGTAAGGAGGTGGGGGCTGGTGGGGCTGGTGGCTATGTGGGAGCACGGGGCAGGTTGTGGCCTTTTGTTTAAGTATTGCTGTTAATCGGAGCCCCTTCACGGGCTCTGATTAACAGCAATACTTAAACAAAAGGCCACAGTCTGCCCCGCGCTTTACTAACAAAAGCGTAGTCAGTTTCCAAACACAGCACGTACTTTAGCACACGCTGTGTTTGGAAACTGTCTCTACGCTTTTGTTAGTAAAGCGCGGGGCAGACTGTTTGCCTTTGGTTTAAATATTGCTGTTAATCGGAGCCCGTAAAGGGGCTCTGATTAACAGCAATACTTAAACAAAAGGCCACAGTGGGCAGTCAGGAGGGCGGGGCTGCAGGGGGCACAGCGGCTGGGGAAACGAGCGGAACAGAATGGCAAAAGGGGCACAAAAACAAGGAAAAACAAGTGGAACAGAGGGCAGAAGGGCACAAAAACGAGTGGAACAGAGGGCAGAAGGGCACAAAAACAAGTGGAACAGAGGGCAGAAGGACACAAAAACGAGTGGGACAGAAGGCAGAAGGGCACAAAAAACGAGTGGGACAGAGGGCAGAAGGGCACAAAAACGAGTGGAACAGAGGGCAGAAGGGCACAAAAACGAGTGGGACAGACGGCAGAAGGGCACAAAAACGAGTGGGACAGAGGGCAGAGAGCACAAAAACGAGTGGAACAGAGGGCAGAAGGGCACAAAAACGATTGGAGCAGAGGGCACAAAAACAAGTGCGACAGAGGACAGAAAGTCACAAAAAACGAGTGGGACAGAGGGCAGAAGGGCACAAAAACAAGTGGAACAGAGGGCAGAAAGGCACAAAAATGAGTGGGACAGAGGGCAGAAGGGCACAAAAACGAGTGGAACAGAGGGCAGGAAGGCACAAAAACGAATGGGACAGAGGGCAGAAGGGCACAAAAACAAGTGGAACAGAGGGCAGAAAGGCACAAAAAACGAGTGGGACAGAGGGCAGAAGGGCACAAAAACGAGTGGAACTGAGGGCAGAAAGGCACAAAAAACGAGTGGAACAGAGAGCAGAAAGGCACAAAAAATGAGGGAAAAACGAGTGGAACAGAAGGCAAAAGGGGCACAAAAACGAGTGGGACGGATGGCAGATGGGCACAAAAAACTAATGACACAGAGGCAAAATACAGAATACAGAAATATAGGGGCAGCTAAGAACAGAAGGCAGAACAGGCAGAGAGGCACGGGGGCAGCGAGGGGAACAGAAGGGAAAACTGGGCAGAGACACGAGCAGTGAGGGGTACAGAAGGAAAGACCGGGCAGAAAGAGCACGGGGACAGCGAGGGTGACAGAGGGAAGAAATAGGGGCACGGACCACGTACAGGCAGCGGGGAAGACAGAGAACAGCAGTCACAGACCCAACAATGAAAATACAGGCAATACAATAAATTTGCAAACTGCCCTTAAGACACTTATTGTGGCGCTGGATGTGTGAAAATGCACCATCTTTTCACTTTTTAAAGTAAATGTTTTGAGTGCCATTTGGCGCTGCAGACACGTGCGGTTTGGTTCCTGGCGCACATAACCATGGTTGCAGCGCACAGAGAACCTCCACTGCCGCACACAGAGGAAAAAAATTAGAGGTAACATTGATCACAAGTTTGTTCTGTCTTTATTTGTCTTACTAATCATTTATGGCTAGATGCGATGGGTTTAAAACAAATATGACACTTTACAAAGCACGAGTTGCAACGTGTGTCATTACAACAAATTTTGTACACCGCAAAATCTATTACAACGCATGTTGTTACAACGCATGTCGTTACAACGCATAATCCATTACAACACAATTACTATTCTAACTCCACTGGGGCGTTACTTTGGGGAATGCGTTGTTATGGATTATGCAATGTAATGACATGTGTTGTAATGGATTTAGCATTGTAAAATAATTAGTTGTAATGACACAAGTTGTAACTCGTGCGTTGTAAATGATGTTTCCCATCTAAAACAGATTTGAATTGTATTATTCCTGTAGATATATATATATATATATATATATATTTTTTTTTCTTCTAAAGTGTATGTTACAAAAGGGAAAACGCTACGTTTGGATGATTTCCTCAGTAGTTTTTTTTTTCTTTCTGTCACTTTTTTCTTAATTTTTATTTACCTTGAAATTAAAATCCCAACAATGCCTATAAAATATTGCCCACAAGAGTACAACACCTGAATTTAATAAGTCAAAATACATCAAAATAGTCTGAATTGTATCACTTTTAGGACTGAGATTGTATGTAGTTGTGCTGGTACTATCACTGGCAGCGTTGACTGGGGTAATGGGTGGTGCAGGCTGTTGTGAACTCCCGAAAAGGGCCCTGGCACTTATTTTTATTAACAAATTAAGCACTGAGGTGGAGCAACTAGAGTAAGTCGATGGAGCCACTGGTGGAAGTGGGTGGAGCTGAGGGAAGTGGGTGTGGCCTCCTAAAAAGAATTTGAGCACCTGCACTTCATATTTTACAAATTAAGCACTGAGTAAACCTATACATTTGTTTAAACTAGACACCCAGGGAAATCCAGGATGTGGTGACTTGTGTGGCTCTCACCAGGTTCTGTTACACAGAATCACTTGCAAACTTCAAACTTTGTAAAAAAGAAAATACACATTTTCCTCATGTTTCTGTGCTGGAAAGTTCTGGAATCTGCGTGGATCCACAAAATCCTACCCACCTCACATTCCTGAAAGTCTCTCGATAAAAATGGTACCTCACTTGTGTGGGTGGGCCAAGTGCCGGCTGCAGGGAAGGGCCCAAAATTAAGCCCAGGGAGGTATGGCTTGTGTGGACCCACCAAAGTTTTCCTACCCAGATTCCCTCCAATCCTCAAATTTAGCTGAAAAAAATCAAATGTTTCTTAAATTACTGTGTGAGAAAAGTTGTGGGATCACCGGGCAGACACAAATTTCATACCAACCAGCGGTCCCCCATGTCTCCCGATAAAAATGGTAAAACACTTGTGTGGGTGGGCCAAGTACCCGGGACAGGCAAGGGTCCAAAACGTATTGTGGAGACATCAAAATCACCTATCACAAAATAACCTGGATTTGCAAGGGGGGCACCTGGGTTTTTGGCCCCGGGCTAAGCGGCCATCTAGGGAAACCAACCAAACCCACACATTTCTGAAACTAGACACCCAGGGAAGTCCAGGGAGGTATAGCTTGGGTGAATTCCCCCCCCCGCGCACGTTTTCCTACACAGAATCCCATGCAAACCTCAAATTTAGCAGAAAAAAATTTCTGTGTGGGAAAGTTGTGGGATAACGGGGCTGACACAAATGTACTACCAACCAGCATTCTCCTAGGTCTCCAGATAAAAATGATAACTCACTTGTGTGGGTGGGCCAAGTACCCGCGACCGGCAAGAGCCCAAAACGTATTGTGGAGACATCAGAATTACCTATCACAAAATGACCTGGTTTTGCAAGAGGGGGCACCTGGGTTTTTGGCCCTAGACTCGCGGCCATCTAGGGAAACCTACACAAATCCACACATTTCCTACCCAGAATCTCCTGCAACCCTAACATTTAGCTGGAAAAATCACATTTTCTACATATTTCTGTGTGGGATCACCATGCCGACACAAATGCCCTACACACAGGGCTCCCCTCAGTTTCACGAGTAAAATGATACCTCACTTGGGACTATTGCCCCCATCTGTCTCCCGGGTGGCAGAAAGACTGTGGCTAATTTTTATGGGGGGTGGGGGCATTGTCATGCCCATTCTGGGCAGCCCCCAACCTTACGTACAATAAAAAACATAAACCCTGGTGCTTAGTGGGCTTTCTGCCCCCCCCGGGGGCAGATAAGGTGCTATTGCCCCCATCTGCCTTCCCGGGGGGGGGGGGGGCTAGGTTTGGAGGAGGAGTGATGAGTAACCATGTATTATAAGAAATAAAATACAGCCACGGAACATAACAAACATTGGGTAAGCCAGTAGGTCTGGCGATTAGCTCAAAGTGCCTGGATACTTCCATTAATGCAGTCAGCAATCAAAGATTCACTTAGTCAGTTATCATACATGCACTCAGTCACTCATCTATGTGCTCAATAATCTTTTCCTCCAACCATTGATTTACTATTGCATTCAACCCCTTGCTTATCCACAATAACACAAACTCAACAAAAATTGAAGAGGCACTTTCAATTATAAGGCAGGCCTATTGGCTTTGCTGCTACTTTGCGGGTGTTTGGAAGTCGTTCAAGTAATATACAGTGTGACTACTAGTTTGTGAAAGATGAGCGAGTGCTGTTGGTAGTATGACACAGCTAGAATGTAAGAGGTGACACTATGTTTCTGGTAGTGTGTGCCTGCTAGACAGACACACAGCAGCAGCACAGATTACTGACCAATCATATGCACAACTGGCCATGTTTAATTGTGTCACCAAGCCCTGGTCCTCTTGGGCTCACCAGTTTTCAGCCCCTGCCCCTGTACTCTGCTTCCAATCCCCCATGAACATCTCCACAACAATTTAACAATTTCTAGCGGCTGCTCTTTTTGCTGACACTGGTTCCGGTGGACCAAGTCAGACGTCCTTCGGCTGCCTTGCACACATAGTACACATATGCAGCAAAGTGCCCTTGATGTGTGGGGCATATGTGTGCTTCATTGAGCTTGACAGGAGGAACAGGTTCGCCACCATGCAAGACCACTGTACTGTGCATGTGCTGAAAAGCACATACTCGCACAAGCACCAAAGAGTGCTAACTTGCAAACTAGACTCATGTTGTCAGGTATGTAAATATGTATTTATGTATGAGGTATCTGTATAGCGTCAACCCAGCCAAAAGACAGTAGAAAACAGCACCAAGTCAAAGGCAAGAATACAATGAAAATGTGATTGGAGAGGTAGCTGGTTTGAGGACTTTTACTGCACCTTGATGTAGTATTCTTTAAAGAGGTGTGCATTCAACTCTTTCTTGAATCGCAGCATAGTTGTGGCTGTCCTGATGGATACAGGCTGTAGTTCCAGATCCTGAGAACAAGAAAGATATGTTCCCTTGTTTTTAGGTCGAGCGACCTATCTCAATGCGCATGCGCATTGAGCGGGAGCGAGATATATAGGGCTTTAAACAGACTTTAACTAACTGGCGATTTGATTCTGTGCCCGTGCGCTTTTAGGTCAATGCGCAAGCGCATTGACCTAAAATGCGCGTGCACAGCATCAAATCGCCAGCCATCTGTTGCCCAGCTTGGTGCCGCTCCACCCCCTGCGGCATCAAAGGCTTTCACGGCCGGCCGGCCGTGCTTTCAGTTTGCTGCTCCACCCCCTGCGGCATCAAAGGCTTTCACGGCCGGCCCGCCGTGCTTTCAGTTTCACGGCCGGCTGGCCGTGTCTCCTTTTCTTTTAACTTGTTTCTTGTTTTTTTTCTGCCCCTGTTGTGCCGTCCGTCCGCCCTCCTTCACTGGTAATCTCCCCATCTCCTGCCCACAACGAATGGATAACCAAAATGTATTTACTTTCAGGCCGTGTCTCCTTTTATTTTTGCTTGTTTTGGCAGGAAGCTACAAGCGAAACTGTTTTATCTGAATAATTTAAAACTCTTTTGTATTGCTAGCACATTGCTAATGGAGGACGAAGAGTGACAGTGGACAACTAACGCTTAACAAATAATAACAAGCAATAATTTAAAATCCATGGATTTAAATGCAGAACGTTTCTGCTTCTTTTCAGTAGCATCGTCACGGCAATCACGTTTGTAACTTGTTCTTCTTAAACTCATCCAGTTACATCATTGGTAAATCATCGACTTTGAATCTTGAATAAAAAGCTGCTCTTCCACACACAGGCCTGCAGACGTAAACGAAACAAAGGCATGGACACCATCCAAAAGTCTGTGAAACTTTCTCTGCTTTTAATAGCGCTAGAATTTGTGAGGCCCCTGAGGCATTTGCTGAGCACGTGCTGGTACGGTGCGCCGTATAGTATAACCACACTCTAATAAATCCGAAAAGTAAACCATTTATTTATTTTCTTGTGCTCTCGTTATATTCACAGCTAAAGGTGCTTTCCCAGCACTGGTTTCCTGAAGAAGTCAAGGGGGCCATCTATTGGGTAAAAGTAGAACTGTTTACCGATGTGAGATTTCACAGAATTCCATCTGTTTAATGCAGTGTCTTTCCATACACCCCGTACTCCGTGATATGGGTTCAACGTGTTATTTCTACACCAGCAACCTGTCCGTCCGTAACCCGAAGATCACACATTTCATCCCTGCCGAGCCCTTTAAAGCCTTTTATTTTTAATCGGAATGTTATAGAAACGGCTTTTAAATCGTGTATTTTTTCAAATTCTTTTAATTTTCTTTTAAGGAAGTTGGTGCAACATAGCAAAGATTTCAAATAAGATTCTTGAATCGAAAAATACAAAAGCATAACAGTACGTACATCATGCTACATAAATTATTTCTTAAAAAAATATGAATTGAAGAATTCATACACGTGTAAAAAGTCATTGTGTATCCAAATTTGATCGCAGATATTCACCCTCTTCAGTTCAATATGAACCCATTTTAAAGTAGTGATAGAGCGCACTTTTCTGCTCCTAACGAGTCTCGTGTACATTACTCAATCTCAGTTGCCGAATGTACTGTTGGTTTTCAGCGGAGGGGGGGGGAGGGGGGGGGATCATATCCGATCCTTAAAGGTATTGCGAAAGCCATTTGGTTCTTCTAAAACGACGGAGTGATGATTTCAAACCATAAATGTTTGTTGTTAAAGTATAGAATTTTACCTAAAAGGGACCTAGATGGTGCTTCACACAGTACCAAGGCCATTTCACCCCCTCACCCACTCATCCTCACACACCCTCACTCACCCTCACACCTTCAACCCCCATCACAACCGTCTCACCCTCACTCACCCTCACACCCCCTCACCCTCACCCCCCTCCCCCTCACCCTCACACACCCTTACCCTCACCCCCTCACCCTGACACACCCTGTCACCCTCACACCCTCACCCTCACACCCCCTCACCCTCACCACCCTCACCCCCTCACCCTCACACCCCTCACTCACCCTCACACCCCTCACCTACCCTCACACACCTTCACACCCCCTCACACACCAACTCACCCTCACACACCCTTACCCCCCCACCCACCCTCACACACCCTCACACCCTCACTCATCCTCACCCCCTCACCCTCACACCCTCACCCCCCTCACAACCCTCTCACCCTCACTCAGCCTCACACCCTCACCCTCACACACCCTCACCCTCACACCCCCTCACTCACCCTCACACACTCACTTACCCTCACACCCCCTCACCCTCACACCCCTCACCCTCACACCACTCAGTGCTACAACACATATGCGTGTGTAGGTGCAAATGCAATGTTGTTGGATTTTCGTCACAATAAAATACACTGAACATAATCTTCACAAAAGTTATTTACAAACGTTTAAGCTATTGCCATTATAAATTACAATAACTTTTATTTAAGTATTAATTATTTACAAAATTAAAAGCCATTGTTATTTGTAATATCAATACATCTAAGTCACGTAAATACAACACACATTGCATTACAAATGTTATAGGTGTCACATTTGCGAAAGTTAAAACTATTGACATTGTAACTGACAAAGCTATTAATTTTGCTATTTTCAAAACCAACACATAAATAAAAAAAGTGTCATTTACAATACCAATCGCTCAAACTTTCCTAATGCGAGACCTATTGCATTTCCAATGCTTGTTTTCTTTTTTATACATCTTTGCCTCCAGCTTGATGGTGTCCTGGCTACAGGCTTGTCGAGAGCCACCAGAGATGCTGAGCTCGTCAGGATTGTCAGTCATGGTGGTTTTGAAAGTGGTGAGGTCTGGAAAGGGAGGCAGTGGAGTTCCATCAAGATGAGAGTGATGTGATTATGTTTCTTCATGCCCTTGAAGAGGCGTACTGCTGGATGTAGGATGCACTAAAGGAGGGGTACCAGGTAAGCGTCAATCAACCACTCTTGACTTTTTCTTTCCATTTTAGGACCAGATGTTTTGCTATGCCTCATCATCCCATAATACAACAATAAAAAAAGAAGGGTGGAGAAGATCCTCGCTTCTGGCACTGACAATGGAAAATTGGTTTGTCTTGATCTCAGTAGAAAATTCTTTCGTTTGTTTTATATCACTTCATACAAGCTTTTCAGCTCTTTCGCAGCACTCCTAATTTCTTCAATCATGGGAGTCATGCATCTTGTACCCACTAGCAAACTCTGTACATCAATCTGCCACGAGTCTGGATCCCACTTATTGAAAATGTTTCTAACGCCTGAGTAGAACACCTACTGGAAGCTCTATCCGGCTTAGTGTTCTGATGTGGCCATTAAGTGATATTGCCCCGGTTACTTACCGGTAATCTTCATTACTCCGAGTTCTTGTCTTCCTCGCCACAGAAAACACCATTGAGCCTCCGGCTCCCACAGAAACTCCAAGTCAAGTTCTCATTCTAGTCCCCCTCCCCCTCTCGCAATATGGCCTCTGGTGGTGACAGCCAATCCCATAAAGGGATACAGAAACAGCAAAACGCCCTGAAAACCAAGCCGCAGACATGAAGCCACCAAGAGGGCTGGGAGGGAAGGGAAACTATACTGTGGCGAGGAAGACAAGTACTCGGAGTAATGAAGATTACCGGTAAGTAACCGGGGCATTACCTCCTCGTCCGTCTTCCTCGCCACAGTAAACACCATTGAGCCGATACAAAAGCAGATCAGCTTCATGAAAGAAAAAAACAGCCCACACCAGGAAGGCAGTTAAACAACAAGTTTATTAATATGAGGCAGATAAACAAAAGAAATCCCCTCAAGGAACACCAGCAGTCAGCACAGAAGAGGCAAAGGAAACCGAGCCCCCACCCCCAACCTGAAGGCGGTAATGGGACATGAAGGTATGAGGGGACGACCAAGTGGCAGCCCGCAAACATCCTCCATGGAGACCCCCTTAAACGCTGCCCAAGAGACAGCAACAGACCTGGTGGAACGTCCCTGAATAGGAAGAGAGGGAACCTCGGAAACAGAATCATACGCCAATAAAATAGTCTCCTTAATCCAACGACTGACCGTGGAAAGGGAAGGCTTCAAGCCCTGACGGGACAAACCAAAATTGACAAATAAATTGTCCACCCTACAGAAGGAAGACGTGCGGAATAAATAAATCAACAAGGCACGTCGAACATCCAACAAATGCAAAAGACACTCCTCATCCAAGGAAGGATCTGGACAAATAACAGGAAGGACCACCTCAGCAGACCTATGAAAGAAGGAATCAACCTTCGGCACAAACGTAGGATGAGGGCGCAAGACCACACAATCCAACAAAACAACCAAAAATGGAGCAGACCGTAGGAAAGCCCCCAACTCCCCAATACGCCTGGCAGAAGCAATAGCTACAAGAAAGACGACCTTAAGCGTCAAAAACTTCAAATCAGCCGTTTCCAAAGGCTCGAAAGGAGCAGATTGCAATGAACGCAATACCAAAGGAAGGTTCCAAGGAGGAGGACACAGGATAGAACGGGGCTGCTGGAAAGACAGGGACCTAAAAAGCCGTGCCACCGAAGGATTCACCGAAACCAAAGGAAGGACATGGAACGCCCGAATGGCGGCCCACTGAGCACGAATAGTAGAAATGGCCAAACCCAACTCAAAACCTTCATGCAGAAAATCAAGAAAGCGAGCCGGGTCCAAAGAAGCCACATACGGATCGTAAGGAAGACACCATGAAGCAAAGTTGTCCCAATGCTTAGCATAGGATTTTAACGTAGAAGGTCTCCGGGACTGCTGAATAACACCAGCAACATCCACCGAACAACCACCACGGATCAGGGAATCCCTCTCAAGAGCCAGGCCCGCAGACCCAGGGATCAGAACACAGGAAGCGGAAGTAGAGGGCCCAACAGAGGGAAAGGCACGAATGGGAGCGCCCACCCCGGTGTCACAGCCAATTCCAACAGAAGGGGATACCAAGGGCGACGACACCACCCCGGGACAATCAGAAGGACAAAGGACCCCTCCCTCTTGATTTTCTGCAAGACAGCTGGAATCAGGGGAACAGGGGGAAAGGTATACAAGAAGCCCCGCGGCCAACGGAATGACAGAGCATCCACCCTCCAAGCATCCCGGCAAGGCATAATTGTACAAAAGCAGCAGACCTTGGCATTGGACTGGGACGCAAAGAGGTCTACAACCGGAGACCCAAACATCCGCCTCAATCTCCTGAATATCAAGTGCGTCAGGGACAACGAACCCATGGAGGGAAACACACGGCTCAGACAGTCCGCCACAGTGTTCTCCCGACCAGGCAGATAAATCGCAGACAGGGACGCCAGGTGTAACTCCGCCCAAGAACAAATCTGACGACTGAGGCAACTGAGGGAAAGAACCCTGCAACCCCCCTGATGGTTGATATACGACATCACCACCTGATTGTCCGTCCGGACCTGCACATGGTGACCCAACAGAATATCCGAGAAGGCCAACAGGCCCTAATGAACCGCTTTCAGTTCCTTGTAGTTGGACGAACAGGACATCACAGGTGGAGACCAAAGCCCCTGTGTCGTCGAATCCCCCAGAGTAGCACCCCAGCCCAGCAGGCTGGCATCTGTAGTGAGAATCCGAGAAGGAAGAATCAGAAACGGGCGACCCTGAGACAGATGAACCCCGTCCAACCACCAACCCAGGACCACCTGAACCTCGGATGACACAGGGATCAAAACATTCATATCGAGGGAACAGGGGTCCCAATGCAACAAACTGTGGGACACCACCGGATACATGTGAAGGCGAGCCCACGGTACCATCAACAAAGACGCTGACATGAGACCCTGCACCCTCAACCACAGGCTCACAGGATGAGAAGGCCCCAACAGCAGGGATCGAACCGTAGAGATCAGAGACAGAATCCGAGCAGGAGGCAGGAACACCATCCCCAACTGAGTCTTGAAAAGAGTGCCAATGTAAGTCAATTCCTGTGCAGGAACCAGGGAGGACTTCGGGGCATTCACCAGGAATCCGTGATTTTCCAGGACATGGCACACCCTCCGGACATGCAACTCCCCCTTAGAAAGAGAAGAAGCAGAAATCAAAATATCGTCCAGATAAGGAAAAAAACTAATGCCCGCCCCATGTAAATGGCCAACAAGAGGAGCCAGAACCTTAGAAAAAACTCTGGGCGAAGAGCAAAGCCCAAAAGGCAGTACCTGGAACTGATAGTGTTGACCCAGGACGCAGAACCGCAGAAACCTCTGGGAGTCGGGGTGTACAGGCACATGGAGATATGCATCCCGCAGCCTATCGAGGCCAGAAAATCCCCCTGAGAAACAAGAGGAAGGATCACCTGGAGAGAAACCATCTTGAATTTTTGATGAGGAACGAACGTATTCACCCATTTCAAATCCATCACGGGTCTGAGATCCCCTGTGCCTTTGGACACCAGGAACAGAATAGAATAAACGCCCAACCCCAATTGATCCCCTGGTACGGGAACCACTGCTCTCTTCTGCACCAGGGTTTCGATGCCTTCCAAAAGCGCCACCTTCCGCAGAGCGTCTCTGGGACAAGGAGTGGACCTGAAACAGTCTGGGGGAGTCCGGGTAAATCCAAGATGAAAACCCTCGGAAACCACCTGAAGGACCCACTGATCCGAAACAGTCTCGATCAAGAGTCCCGGAAGAAACTCAGACGACCCCCAACCGGACCCACTCCAGGAGCAACCCAGTCATGATTTTGAAGCAGGAAAGGAGGAGGCAGAAGCGCCGGAGAACCGGGACCTGTCAAAGGAAGGAGCACCCCGGCCACGCCCCCTCCCACACAAGGGCTGACTCGCATGGCCCCTCCATGAAGGACCAAAAGCCCTCTGCGATCCAAAAGCCCGGAATCGACCAGCCTGGTCAGGAGCAAGCAGCTTACGGTCTTCCGCCATTTTCTTCACCATATCATCCAACAGGGAACTAAACAGCTTAACACCAGTAAAGGGGATCTGCATCAACAGACCCTTCTGCGTAGCATCAGGCTTCCAGGAGCGGAGCCACAACTGCCTCCTCGCAGCGACAGAAGACCCCGCCGCAGAAGCAGCCGCGCCCAAGGAATCAAATGATATGTCAGAAAGCAGACGAACCTGCTGCTCCATTATAGCCAGTATAGAAGACACATCTTCCCCCTGGTCCAACAATTCAGCCAACGACTGAAAATCCTTAAGGAAAGATTAGATGGCGTAAGAAGAATAGGCCGCCGCCCGGATGGAAAAATTAGCAGCAGCAAAAGTGCGTTTCACTGCACCATCAACCTTACGATCCACCTGGTCAGCAGGAGAGGAATCCTCAGAAACAACGGTTCCATGAGACGACATACTAGCCATCAAGGAATCAACCTTAACTGAGGAAGGAAACTTCACGGAAAAGTCTTGCAAAGGATAACGTTCATTCAAAAAACGTGGAAAAGAGCCCTTGTCCACATCCTTCCACTCCGACTCCAAAACCTTCAAATCAGAAGAGTGAAGGGGCAAAGATTCAGGCTCAGGACGCAGATATTGCGCAAATAAATCATCCTCCAAAGGCACAAAAGAATCAGGAAAAAACAAATTCTTGCGAGTGTGACCAAGCACCACCTTAAGGTCGGCACCCTGCACAAAACGTCCCTTGAGGTCAACATCCTCCTCAGTCTCAGAGTCAAGAGCAGGAGCATCATCAGCCGTTGCCTTTTTAGCAGGAGGAACAGCTACCTTGTCCCGCAAAGCAGCAGCCACTGCAGAATCAATCATCCTTTGTAATACATCCAACGAAGGAAGTGACATGCCAGAACCAGAAGCCACATCCAAGGAGCCAGGAGCAGCCCCAGCAGACGAACCACCCTCCATGACCAGCAAATCCAAATGAAACCGGACAGGCAGCAAACAGAAAACACGACCGGTAGAGAAAGGCCCCAAGTTGTCCGGCAACCAATAAACCCTCCCACTGCACGCCCCCAACACAAGTACAAAAGAGGAGGAAGTCCGGCTCGCCTCCCCAAGGAAGCCGTCAGACCCCTCCGACAAAGAAACATGCAGCGGAGGACCAACAAACAGGCAAGGTAAAGCGAAGAAGCTCAGCAACACCGCCTACCATCCAGTAAAGAAAAACAAAATACAACACGGCGCAATGTCTGCTGTGCAGGACGCGCGTCTAGAGAAAAGCAGCGCGACTCGAAAAAGACCGCTAAAGCAGGACACAAACTTGCGCTACCCCGCAACAGAGGCCGGTTCCCAAGCGAACCAATCCCCCCGAAATTCTGAGTCCGCTAGAGCAGGATCAGAAGAAGTGGCAGATGAGGGGAACAGAAATAAATAAAACACAAAACCTAACCAACATTCCCCGACACCAAACCTCACAGGGACCAGAGTCCAGCCAACGCCGGACCCAGCCCCACTAACCTGCATCGCAGGCACATAGCACTCGGAGTACTGCAGAAACAAAAAAACAGGGCGTTTTGCTGTTTCTGTATCCCTTTATTGGATTGGCTGTCACCACCGGAGGCCATATTGGGAGAGGGAGACTAGTATGAGAACTTGACTTGGAGTTTCTGTGGGAGCCGGAGGCTCAATGGTGTTTACTGGGGCAAGGAAGACGGACAAGGAGGTAATGCAATGATCCACGAAACTCCAAAAAATAGCCTAATTTGTCTCTGTCTAGCTGGACCTGGTTGCAGATCCACCCTCACTGAACTCTTCACAGTCCCTCAGCCTTTATCTGCTGCACACTCAGTGAAAGTAATCTCCCAACTGGAGGAGTATTATCCTTCTCCAATACCATCGGGCATGTTAACTGCGCCTAGGCATCTAGATTTGGCATTCCGAATGCCCATTGGCTGGCAACTGCTATGATGGCGAATGAGCATTCCAAATCCCAAACACCCGGAATAACACAGATAGCAGCAATTTGAATGTCCCCGAGTTAATACAGTAACTGAGTTTTTCATCTATAAATCCTCTAAAAGAAGTCTACAGAGATGAATTAAAAAAATATATAAAAATAAGCACAAGGGCCCAGATATTTTTTTTTGCAGCACGCACCAGATGTGCCAAAGGCCGGAGTTGAAGAATACCCAGGCTGCCTAGCCTTCACAGTCAACCTGGTGTCTCTTTCTTCTTCCACCCTCCAGTTTCTTTCCCTTGAATTCGCCTTCGCGGGTCCCATACCTTCTGTCTCCCTTTGTAACTTTTCCTATCTTTCTCTTCCTCCTTTCTACCTTCCCTGCATTTCTCTTTCTTGCTCTCAATAAAAGTCTGAAAAGCCCTGGTGGTGCCACAAAATGGGCGCCTCTGCCTGCCAATAGAAAGCACTGGTGCTAAGACAGTTGCTCTCTGTCAATTTCAGCGGGAGATCCACCCGGCCTTACCTCCCCCGCCACGTTAACTGGTTCTTTCGGTAGCTCCCTTCACAATTTTCTCAGTTGCTTTTGCCACCAAAAGCCTGGATTACATGGAGAGGTGCGTGAGATGCCGTACCTACCCACACTAGACTGGACACAAATCTTATATTAACTGAGCTGCTTACTTTTAAGGGGAACAGTAATATCACGTCGGCCGAAAAAACCCGAAAAGATCGGCTTGTTTATCACTTGCCGCCTACGGCCCTTCCCTGCTCCAGTTCGGCTCACATAGGGTTAAGCTGAGAGACCTGGTGACTGTACTTTTTTTGTGCGGCGAAACTGGAAAGGTAGGAAATGCGGAAACGCCTCCTCGCCGCTCTGCTGTACCACTCGACATCAGGAGCAAGAGAGGCGCCGGGCGAGCGGCTCACACTCCCGGCTACTCGCAGCAACACAAGAGGTAAGCACGGAGGTATCTGTGGAGGTGAGGGGTCAGGCCCACCCACCAGGGAGCACTTTAAAAACATAACAGCGACCAGGAAGCGCGCTGGGACACAAGTTGTCGATTTCTTGGTTCCATCCAAGGCAAACAGATTGACTGGGGAAGTGAAGGAAAAACAGAAAGAAGAAACATTATTTTCTAGAAATACAAAATCTCCGTAAAAGCCAACCAACAGTTGGGGAGATAAAGAACTGGAAGTTTCAAGCCGTGGAAGAAAAGTCACCCAACAATCATAATGTGACGTAGCCCCGACACTCGGAGTTAGAGAGTTCATAAATATTTGCTAATCTTTCACTTCCAAATTATTTTTATTTCTTTGCCGCCTTTCTTTCTCTTGCTCTGGATCAAACTCCGATGATGCAAAATAAGTCTGGTCCCCAGTATTGAGTGCTAGTGTCGACAACCACCGGCATAAATTAAGCCCTACGTCCAATCCCCAATAAAATGCTTTCGTACAATCATAACATAGCATTTGGAGCCATAAAGTGCATGTTCGCCCAATTACCATCTTGCTGATAAATAAGATGTTTATTGTACTCTGGTTCACTGAGCCACAAGACCAAACAAAATCTTATTTTGGAGAGGCTTTCAAAACACCACGAAAGGATGCAAAGGTATTTTGATTTTATACCACAAGAGGATCATGCTTGGGGGAGGCAGATCGACCCATCCACCTATGCCACCAAAGTTACCGACTTCATACATCAGGGTTGGATTGGGATCAAAACTAGGCCCAGGCACCCTAAAAGCTTAGGTGTTTTAAGTATTATAAAAAGAAGGCGGGGGTTCTCTAAAAGAGGCGTATTTTCTTAAGTTCACTGAGATTTGAAAAAAAATGCAAATGTTGCCAGGGTTCTTTGTGCACGGATTAGTTTACCATGGTGAACCACACCTGAATATGATTGAGGCCACTTCTGCTTAGGCCCCCTGCCCCTGCTCAATACAATAATTAATTAATGTATTACAATTATTGGGCAATACATTAATGGGCTGACCAAGCGGGAGACTGGGAATGACACCTCCGCCCCGTTGGTCAAAGGGAGGTAATAGATGCCCATCTGTCTCTGGAAAGGCAGCTCAGGCCCCCACTGTGCCGCTGGTGGTTTCTGACCAGCACAGACACAGCCCAAATCAGCCACCACGCTGGCTAAAAGAGTGGCCCACATCGCCCATTACCTATTGCCCGAGTGCCCGCGTTACCAATCCTACCCTGTTCATACAGCTCCTCAGAAAAGTTCAATTTGACCCTGCCAGCACCCTCCCACCTAAAAGCCCCTGTGCCTGGAAGCACCAGACTGCTACACCTGTTTGACCCATTGTCCTAACCACATCAAGGCCTGTCCTCTTTGGTTAGTCCTATATGGGTGTCACTGTTTGCCCCTGATCGTGCTCCCTGAGATTTGATGTCATTAGTGTTCTACAGTAAGTAATCTAAGACTAGAGCTCAGGGCTTTAAGTTGACCGGGTCCTGCTGGTGCTGAGCTGAGCACCGGCCGTTCTAACAAGCAGCTGCTGAGACGGGTGTCCACCAGGCTCTCCATTTTTTGCTCTCATCCTGAGGGTGAAATGCAAATCTTACCTCTGCAGAAGTACTTCCCTTCACTGCCAGCGATGTAACTTCAAAGAGACGAGTTATAATTCTTTCACAGTCTCATCATTTCTGAATGGAAGCATTTTCAATGTTATAAACAACGTTGTCAAAGTTGTTGCTTATTTAGCTTGTGCAGCTAATAACCATTGGCAAAGCCAATAGTCCTGGCTTGTTGTAGGTGGAATGTTACTTGTTGTATTATATATCTGGATGCAATGACAGAAGCAGCAAATTTACCAGTGGGGTGGCACACTAAGTTAAGCACAAATGTTTTGTCTTGCGTGTTTTTAAGCCACACCCTTGATTAAATGAGACACGCCTCTTTGAGAGACCCCCCAGTTTTTTTTATCCCATTTAAACTAAGCCCTGCTAGAGCTGATGTCCACCCCGTTTTGTACCGTCTGCCTGACCAGCAGGACATGCAGGTAATTTTTGCCTCCTACGTCAGTCCTTGAGTAGCAGCAGGCTGCTGCAACACCATACAAAACATTGATATTGCTAACATCATTATTGGATCTTACACTTCGAACACAGATTTTTCAGGGCAAGCGGTCGTGGGGTTATTTTGCTTTTAAATTTGGGAGTATCTCTACCATAACTTCCCCTTGCCACACAGCATCAATTCCAGTCCCACTCATCGTTCCACTAATGACATATTTTCTTACAACCCCCCCTCACTTAAAACTTTTATAGTTTGCTTCTTAAATGTATTGCAGGTATATTACAAAACGGTTGCACTGTTGTAAACAATTGAAATCTATTTGCACTTCTTTTACATTTAACGTCACAGACAAAAGAGTAAATAGTATTTGCATCGGTGCTAAGATGGCAAACAGGGATTTTACATTCGTTTTTGGTGTGTTTACCAAAGATAAAGTTTGTAAAATACTTTTTCTCAACTTTTCATACTTGAAACATAGTGATAGCAGTGCAAAATCAGTTTGCTCAATCTTAATTCTTTAAAAAAGCGTCTAAGTCCTCCTTGTTAAATTGTCTATGACTGGGGTTGCCACCTGGTCTGTTTTCTTCTGGCATAACCATTATTTTAATGCCTCGGCTGGTACAAAAATTTGGAAAATTACCTTAAGATGGCATTTTTTACACTTATAACTATAGAATTCAAACAGCACATATAAAAAGAAAATCAATTTAAAACGTGCTATTGAGCTGCTTTAATGTTTCCTGGCTGATAAGTAAAGTAAGCCAAAACAGAATAGTCACGTTTCAAATGAATACAGATGTTTTTATGTGTTCTATTTAAGTATTACGTCTGGGCGTTTGCAGACTCTTAAAACATGAACAAATGGCTGCTATTTTCTTTTGGAAAGGTGGCAGCCCTATCTATGACACAATTAAAATGAATTATATGAAATGGTTCCATTACCTATTTTCTCATTTGAGGCCTGTTGCAAAACCTCGCTGTAATAGAGACTGGAGCAAAATGTGCCTGCTCTATTCACTATTGCGTCAAAATAGTGTAAAATGATGCTGCTGTGATATTTTTTAGCCAAGTCAAAGGGTCTGATTATGATAGTGGGCGGCCAGACTGCCACCAACTATCATGATGGTTATTAGACTGTCCGACAAGCAGCCAGCGGTCCGGCTGCTGAATTAGGATACAACTGTCATGCTGGTGGTCAGAAAAGTGCTATTTAATACAGCGGCTTGTGCTGCGGCCCAGGAGAAGAGCCAAGTATAAGCCGCAGTGTAAAAGAGCACTTTGTGCACATCCATGCACTGTGTGGCATGTACGATGTGGTGCTTGGCACACGGCGCATGGATGCGCATGGGGTTACTACATGTGTCCCAGAACCCCTTTTCGGTGGCCCACGAGGGGTCCCAAAGTCCCTTTCCGACAGCCCTTTCATGGCTGTCGGAACTCCATGAATAGGCTGTCTGATTGGGACATCGTAATCCCGAAGGCGGTGCCTGCCTCGGCACCGCCGCCATTCAAGGGATACAATTCTTGCGCCCGACGGGATCGTATATCCTCTCAGAGTTGGCAATCTTCACCCCGGATGTTTTCGATCCAACCGCCTGCATCATAATGTGGCGGTTGGACCGAAAGGCTATCTGTCGATGGGGTCATCGGTGGCACTGCAAAATCAGCCCCAGAGTATCTGCAATATGGCCTCAGGCGCAGTAAATCGTCTCCAACACCCTCCCCCACGCCCCCGTTTTGATTTCATTTGGTGAGGCAAAGACGTTTTAGATATTTAGGGTCTCATTCCAAGCCCTGTGCACTCCTCGGTAGCACATCTGCAATGGGGGCCAGATGTACGTAATCCCAATTTACCTATTCTTAAATCCCGTATTTTACCGATTTGGTATTTAAGAATAGGTAAATGGGATGTAGATACATTTTCGGTATAAATCACCACGTCTGTAAGATTCGGTAGTTACCGAATCGGTAATTACCGATTCGGTAATTGCGATTCATTCCTGAATGAATGGCAAATACCGAATCGGTAAATACCGATTCGGTAAAATGGGGGAAACATTCAAGGGTGCCAGGGTGTCACTTTGACACCCTGTTGCACCCCTTAATCGTGCTTGTGTGCAGATGTGGCACACATACATGCCCTAAGGGCATGTATGTCTGCCACATGGCACAGTTGAAAATGCACAGATTTGCATTTTCAAAGGTATTCGTTATTTACCACCAACTTATGATTCGGTAAATTACTGAATCTGAAATGTAGCCACCTACATCCCAAATGCCTAATACCGGTCGGTAACGGCCGAAATTCGGTAATTTCGGCCGTTACCGACCGGTATTGGGCCACCTACATCTGGCCCTTAATGTTAATACTGCTGGAGCCAATACTACATCACCAATCCAATATATTAAGGCCAGGCTGAGATATACCATGCGACATGGCATTTGCAATGTATTTTGCCTCTTTGTGACCATTTTTCCTCAGACTGATTTCAATAGATTTTTCCGGGGAAAAAGACAGTAAAGTAAAATACAGGAGTAAAGGAAATTGCAGTAGTAGGGGTTTGTATACACAACTCAGAACCTCAATTCAGTCTCCAACTCTACCAAAAGGGCGCCGATAGAGACTTTACATTTTGCCATAAAAAAGGTATAAGTAAATAACGCATAGTGCCCTCATGCTTACAGAGGGATGTCAGTCACTCATCGTATATTTATTTCTGTATATGCAATGATCAGGCAGAAGAGCCCAGCCTACATGCCACTCCACTCCACTAGAAACTAAAAGAGGGAAAAAATCATCCTCCACAGAACTCACAAACATCTACAGGCTAAAGGTGACCAGTACATGCAGTTCGTCAGTACCCATCATGTCCCAAGTTCAGAGTCAGATGTGATAATGTGAAACGGGTATAAATGATAGATAGGTATGCAAACAGAGGCTATTCACTTGTTCGCCGGCCGCCCAGAGCCTTCTAACTCACGCCGCAGTTGATGTGACTCATGACCATCACTGCTGTCAGAATCAGACTGGTACCCCCACAATCCAACCCCTGGTGGTTCTCCATCGATGCACTTCCTCATCTCTGGCAAGAATTCAACCACTGGTGGATCGCTCAATTGAAGCTTTCATCACGTCTTTGGTTGCTAGCCCATGGCTTATATGTCCCCCCTTGACCTGAAGAAGACCCTCTGTGACTCCTCTTGAATTACGCACTACTTGGGTCGAAATGTCGATGTGCAAACACAATGCATTCTCTACTCTATCCACCATAAGTGAAAAGCAGAACTGTGTATGGATTGGAGATTCAAGTGTATAGGGATTGATGTCTACTGAATGAACATTTTAGATACATCCTGTACAGCACTGCATATATTTAATTCACCTAAAGCACTTTGTCACCGCTAGATCACCATTAGTTTATGTTTCATCGTTTTTCGGGTAACTTTTTGTTCTCTGTGACAGCCTGACTACTTTACAACCAGAGCTAATTGTAAAAAGAAAAATTAGTTAAGTTGCTAACACAATTTCTCTTGATTACGTCTAGGTGTGTTCTACGTTCTTGTACAAATGTCTATGATATATTTAAAGTCATTATTCTGTTCCCGCCAGAACCTATTTCACTTTAGTTTTACTCTTCTATTGATGCTGTTTTCTTTTATAGAGGAATGTATCAGCTTCTGGTTGGCAAGTTGCAGGCATAGGAGGCCCATAAAGAACCCCAACCCGGTGAATCTGCTAAGGGGGGGGGTGCATGACGTCCCTTCCCCACCCATATTGCATGCCATCTTGTTTCTTCACACCTAGAACACCCCTCAAAGGCTAAACCACTGGCAATGTGTCACTCTTCCCCTTACTATCAACCCTTTTTGCATCTCCGGCTCAGCAGGTACACAGCCATCCCAGTTGCAGAGGTCATTCATTTGGCAAATGGCTGCTCTCTGACCACACTTCTTATCTTTCATTTCCTCCATCTGTGTCCCTTTTCTTCCTTTTTCTCTCTTGTTCTGGATCAAAGTCTGATTGTAAACAATAAGTCCCAATCTGCATAAATGAGAGCCTTTGTCTACCTCCTGCAACCACCGGCACAACCCCCTGCTACAAATAGAAGCTGGCATTAGTGTCTGTGTACTGTAGACAGCACCTGTGCCACTTAACCACTATCCCCCATCGGCAATGTATGCCAAAGTGCTAAAGGCAAAGGTGGATGTGTGTATGAAAAACATTCCAAACTCTGCCCTGGGCGAGTGGAGATTGTTGTACATTGTCATGAGTAAAAAACAAAAATGGCTTATATAATGTAACATGTATTTGACACATTTTTTACTGTGTAGTATGATGCAATGTTACCAATAAAGACAAGTTAAATAAAAAATGTTTTAAAAAACTATGTCCTGAAAGAAACCGCAAAACATTAGTCACAGGCTTCAATGACGATCTCGAAAAGAATGAGAGGGGCCCCTTTACCACCAAAGGAGTAGGGCACCACATAGACCTCAGTCAAAAACAAATCCCATTTGGGCAGCCTAATTCTCCAAAACACATACAATCATACACATAATCATATCATCAGAACATAATACCACCACCATTGAAAGCTAGAAATTTAAAAAATACATATATTTTATTTCAGAATTCATAAAACATATAAGGACATAAAAGGGTTAAAAGCTTTTCAGCACCTATCATATGCAAAATGTAGGAGCCACACAACAATTACAATGCTGGGAGAACCTGCAAGAAAGATTGTTTCTAATCATCTAAGCAGGCACATACATTAGACAAAATGTATTATAATGACACTTGATTTTTGTATGAATTAATTAAACAATAATAACAAATGCCTTTCACAGTCTACGGTATGCCTGTTAACAGTAAGCGTCAATGCGTTTCGGTGGGTATTACTGCTTAAACACCACCTTCTTCAGGACAAAGGACGATATTTCCCAGAGCATAATATGAATCCCAGTATTGTAATTGTTGTGTAGTTCCTAAGTTTTGTATATAAAAGGTGCTGAAGAGCTTTTAACCCTTTTATGTCCTTTTAAGTTTTGTTTAATTCTGAAATAAAATATTTGTATTTTTTAAGTTTCTAGCCTTTGATGGTGGTGGTATTATGTTCTGGTGATATGAATATGTGTATGATTGCATGTGTTTTGGTGAATTCGGCTGCCCAAAGGGGATTTTTTGTTGACTAAGTTCAATGACGATCACCTGAAGCGGGAAAGGTTCCTTAAGACCAATTCCTAACGTCTTCACTTATCCGAGCAAAAAGAGCCCTCTCAGAAATATCTATGTGTTGGCATTCACCCCAGAAATAAGTGGCAGAACTTTATTCTAATGCAGTCTAATGGCCCTAAATTCCCTGCAATCTTGCAACCCCCAAACCATAACAAAGCCTTGGAACCCTCTCCTCTTAATGTAAGTTTTATCGAAGTTGGTTTTACTTTTTATGTTATACCATTGCTTTACCTTGCTTTTATGGCTTTGTGCCACAATAAAGCTTATTTGATGATGGAAGCCTCTCCAAAAACCAGATAACCAAACCCATGCATCAAAAGAAGCATGCAACTGCCTGATGTACATTGACACCAAAATGTTTTTCTTTTGAACGCAACCCACCTGGGTATGCCAACAGAACGTCCTTCTCAGAATTTCGCATGAAATACATACTGGGTCATAAATAACTTTTACATATATTCCATCCCTTTGTATTTGTTATCGGAAACTCCACACCTAATTAGCGATAATTTTTTCTAGGCATTCGTCAGGACACAATATTTATGTCAGACGGTATTTCTGGCAGTGATGGACTGACATGCAACCCCGCCAGCATGCACTGAGCGGATGCTAAGGTGAGGGAATTCTCAGTGGTTGCCAGGGCACCTGAGGCTAAGGGGTGTCAGACTGTCCAGGGAAGCATGGAATCATTTGTCAGGAAGAGGGTCAGTAAAATGTCACTTGGTCTAGTCTATAGAGCAACAAAATCCCCGGCACAGGCCCGACTGACCACAGCCTTGTGCGGATAGCACACCTGTAACCCTGTGCTCACGCTATCAGCCCAGGCATTGCCTTGAAAACAATATTTAACACCACTAGATTGAATCGGCTAAACATTTAAGGCGACCTAACTGCAGCAGGTCAGAGTTCACCAGGGTGATCTCTGTTTACATCGAGATAGCCAGAAGCAATGCAGAGCCGCGCGGGGTCACCCACTCACGAGTGCCTATCAAGGTGGCCTTGTTCGCACGTATTTGCCTATTCATTGTGAAACCTTGCCTCCGAGCAGTGCTCTTAAATAAATATTTGAGCTGAGGTGAGCGTTGCAGTTGTTTTCCTTTTTAATTCAGTGTGCACAGGGTGAAGGATTGTGCTGCCGACAGATACAAACATCATTTTTTAGCCTGCCCCTACAGACTGTGTAAAAGGCCCCTCTGCGGTAAGACGGTGCCTAACAGATAGGCCTCTCTCTACCATTTTAATCTGCACCCCGGCTCTCAGCTTTACACATGTATCAACGCTAAGCAAATGTAAAACACGATAAAGCAATTCTGGAAGACATTTCGGCTTTAAACACCCCTTTCCCACCCTAGAAGTAGTTGTAGATTTACTCTAGCAAACAGCTGGGGTGTTGTATATTTATATATTTACTTTTGCATATCAGACTCCATTTTCTCAGTGCCCCCTCTTTGAAATATAGTTAAGCTTTGGGAAATGGGAGCCTAGGAAATATGTCTCAGACAAAGGCAGCAGTACACCTGGACGCCTAAGCCTGGAGGCGGGTTCTAGCTTACTGCAGGGGATTTTTTTTTTTTTTTAAATGAAAAAAAAATAATAAATCTGAACCTGTTCATAGGAGTACTTTTATGGGTGCAGATTTACTACTTTCTTTGAGAATTGCCCCCATAGGAGCGAAATTGCTTTAGAAAGCGTATGAATCAAACAGTATAGTGTTATCGTCTGGATCTGACTAAACACTAAACCCAATAAAAATATTGTGGAGTTTTATAGACCATGTATGTGTGTAACTATATTGAGTGCAAACCACAAGTAGTGTAGTTGTTTCATTCTATGGGTGTCTGCCTACTGTTAGTAGAAGGTATAAATGTTTATGTGCTTACACTCTCTGGGGCATATTATCAAGACAGGCGAAAAAATTATCGCCATTTGAGCGGCAGAAAACTGACGCTAAAACAGCGATAATGGGCTTGCTAATATGCTCTATAGAATTCCAATTGAAGCCCATGTTAGATGTCCTTCACATTTAACATGGGCTTTAATTGGAATTCCATAGAGCACATTATCAAGCCCATTATCGCCGTTTCAGCTGCAGTTTTCTGCCGCTAAAACAGCGATAATGTTATCGCCTGTCTTGATAATATGCCCCTCTGTGTCTAGCTGCACTGGGTGCATATGCAAGCAGTACCGTGATTACTTTGTATGTGTCTTAGTGCAAGAAGCGCGTGATACAAATATTGCACACCATTTATAGTACGTGCTTGCCTATGAAAACATCTGATGCAAAGAGTGTATTCAGTGTTGCAGGCAGAGTGTGTCTGTTTTGTGAGTGTGTGTGTCTTCCTACTCTATCCACATGACCTAATTAGTGCTGTGGCCCAAGAACAGGAGGCAAATAGTACAGGGTTTACAGTCTGTGTGTTTAACTGCAGTCAACACATGCTCCTAAGAGTCCTCTGTTTACAGTGTCCGTGTCTGGCTGCGCCTCACACAGAAAATTGAATCAGCCATTTTGAGAATTTATTCGGGATATCCTACAAATTGAATTCCCTAAAGTTGCAGGTATGCTTCCTCTTCCAAGCTGCTGATGTTTCGAGGAAGGGAGAGGATTAGAAGTGATGGCTCTGGAATAGTTTGTTGGGTTGTGAGTAGTTACTGTCAAATCATAGACCAATTACTTGCTCTTCCAAACCGACTACAGAGAATCTGTGAAGCCTTTGGAAGAGAGGCATATTATTATTATCACTGCTAGCACTTGGCCATCCAACTGAGCCCCAGTCTGCTGTCTTTTTTTTTTTTTTTTTTTTTTTTTTTTGAGAACCTTTATTGTTACTTCAAGGAAATGCAAGCATGGGCCTACAACCTCCCCGGCCGGCCGCTAGTCGAGTCGTAAGTACAGCAAATCAATATAAAAAAAGACAGCAGCCCGAAAATCGGGGTCTTATAAATGTCCAGGATATAACTTGTATTCAAGCGTACTGTGTAAGATTTAGGTTTCGAGAAGGTTAATTTTACAACAAAGAAAAACTAAGAGTCAATGCCATACGGTCATACATGGTCCTACAATAGCAAGCATGAAGCAGGAAATCCGCAAACAGTGCAAATACGTTTGAAATATTAGGGGTAAGGCATACGAGGCAGGATAAATGTAAAAACAAACACGTTTCATAGCGAGCTGCACCCCACCCCATAAAATGAAACATACTGTAGGAAACATGAAAAAAGACGACACCAAAAAGGAAGAAAGACAAAGGGCCATAGAAACAAAGAAAGGACAAATTAACAAACCCCATCCCCCTACCCCCCGCCCTGCACCCCTGCAGAAGGCTACGGCCTATCCCCCCCCCAGCAGCGTGCCTGTCACCCTAAATAAGAGACCCGAAATATAGAAGAAGAGAAAAAGAAGAAAAAGAGAAAAAAATGTGGGGAAGGGCCGTCGATCTAGCCACCCGGCCCCCTCTCCACCACCGCGCACAATAAACATCCTAAAAGCAAGATCAGAATAGCCACGGAAAACAGTAATCACCAATATCACAATCAATAACATCCCCGCAGAGTGTCCCCGAAATCACCGTCAGCCAACAATAAGGTCCACCGTGTCCCAGACGGTCTCACCCCTGGCCTTTCCTATCAGTAGTACCAACATACATCCACTTATCAATCGGCATACAGAGCAGCGTGGAGGGTCCGAGTGATCCGGGCGGACCGGATAGTGTCGTTACTCCTTGGGACTTCAGCCACCAAAACCCAGCCGAAGATGTATGGCGGAAATCCGTCTACGTCAGTATCAACCCCGAAAACATCCTCCAGTCCGAACACAGTCTCACCAACCAGGGAGAGAGAGTCACACCTTCCGGTAAGCGCCGAAACGCCGCCGGGGCAGTCCAGACCATAGATCGACGTTGTTGCACCAGCCGCCGAATAGAGAAGTGCGCCGACAAGTCACTCACATGTACAACAGAACTGTCCAAAGCGATCTCATGAACCGGGTCTTCCAGCGTCTCCACGAACATAGGCGTAGCTGGAGCACTCATCACTGACGCAGAGGCGGGCACATCGGTGCCCCCCAGAGATCGAGCTATGCCCGCGTGGAACGGCGGGACAACAATGGCGGCCATCCTTCTTCCCAGATCCAGGGCGTCCCGGATCAGGGTCAAATGCAGGGTTGTTAGCGCAGCCAGGATATCTCTGGACTTGGGTTCTTTCTCGTGTCGCCATACCCCAGGACTCTCCCGCACAGTAGCTTCTCTGCCTGGGTGTGGTGTGCGTAAGAGGGCGCCATCTGCCATCTTAGTTGATCCGGCCTCGTCCTTCTCCACCTCACCTCGGGACCGGGCCCCACACCAGGGGGCAACAGGAGGAACCACGAGGATCCCGAAAGTCAAGGCAGGCTTCCCAGCGGAGGGTCACCAAAGGGCTAAACAAAATCTCCGCCGCTCCCTGGGAGCCGCCCGTCGATTCCGGGAGAAGTCAATAACCATGCCCGGACACAACACTGGAAAAGGGGGCCAAGTATCGTGCAGTCCCCTCGATCCTGCTGTTCCGCACATCCCACACGGCACTCCGCTAGATGGACCGGGTCGGCACTGTCGCCATCGGCCCAACAGATCTCCGGTTTCCTCCGGCCGACTCCTCACCTCCACCAGAGGCCGCTGTTGTCGCATTCGCAGCCGGCGACTCTCCTCACTCGACACCCCGGTCCCAGCTCTGTGAAGGCCGCAAAACAGTCGGGGACATTTCCACGGGTCTGCCGCACGTAAAAGCCTCAGGAGCAAACGGTCAGTGAAAGTTGTCCTTCGCCAAATTAAATATGTCGTTACGGCTCAGGATAGTTGCCAGGATATATGCGCGGGGTGAGAAGGCTCACGGAGCCGGGCGTCTTTGCAGCCATCTCAGTCGCCATCTTGGCTCCTCCCCCCAGTCTGCTGTCTTAATACTGGGTGTTACTGTTTAAACTGAAGAGGCTGGAAAAGAGAACTATAATGAATAATGCAAGCAACACTGGACTCTTCGAATTATACTGGAAATTACTTTAATAGTTGACTTGATGTCAAATTGATCTTCCTTGCTCATGTGTTGCCTCTCATCTTCTATGTTCTGTTACTGTTTAATAATTCCGGTGATCAGCCGTTTGTGCACAATGCATAAGATAATGACTTGGACTGGCGAGTGACGCGGGTACCAGCATAAAGCTCTCAGAGTGGTTGCACGCTGTTCGATGCTTGTTGTGTGGTCTGGGGTTGGGGAATTGAAAAAGGAAGGGCCCTGGTGCATCAGTAATTATAGTGATTGTTAGTTCAGTGCTGAGTTTTTTTTTTGTTTTGTTTTGTTCCGGTAGGAACAGGAATATTTATTTTTAGTGTCCTCATCCAGTAGGCACAAGGTTTGATTACACTGTCAACCTGTTTATCTAGGTGCGGTCCTCATGCTGTGTCACACCTACGTTTCTAGCAAATTTTCCCTGCCATGGTTTGATTCCCTAGTAAAAACGTAAAGGTTGGTATTTTATCAATCTGTTTTTGTAGGCGTGGTCTAAGCCTAAGGAGTCTGTTTCTAGAAGTGAATTTCTTGTTTGTCATGTACCTCTTGTCAGATTAGATCATATTGGGACACCGTAAACAACAAGCATTGTTGTGATCAACCACGATGGAACTCCGTTTATTGACCATGGAAAGTTGAAGGAGGTCTAGTCACACACGCGGACCATTGCAGTGAGTGCCTTATAACATGAAGTGAACTATAGAGCCCCATTCGCACTTGTTCATCCAATCCCACTTGACAAGCAGGCACTAATAGAGAATTTATAACCTAATCCCTCCGACTCGGTTGGTTAGCAAATCACACGCTAGTGTGGTGCTCTACCTAAAAAATACACTTAGGGATAATGGAGTCTGCCGCTTTTCCCCGCATGCTCTCTCCCCCTTTAGAATGACTTTTTCTGTACCAGGTCCTGGTTCTTCTAATGCTATTGAGTCAAGTAAATTCTATTCAATAAGATGTGGCAGGAGGTGCTTAACTATTATTTATGTGTGCCTATCTGAGGTTGCAATCAGCATGTGATACCAACCATGCAATGTGAGTCTGCCTACAACACTAAGCTCATGACAACAGTAGTACAACAGTGCATTTTCATTCTGGGAAGCATATATGATGCTTTTTGTATGATACTATGTAATGATGAGACTGTTTATTGAGGATTGGTTGTGCTGACATGTATACTTGTAGGTTGTTTGCAGCAAATGGAGAAGTGTTTCTTCACAGGATAATATCAGACTGCACGCATTCCTGCCAGATCGACTTGCACATCCAATTTATTTACACAAGGAAGTTGTAATTGGTAGAGACGGCCGGTACCAGGGAGGCTATCTATTAGGTATTGCAAGAGATATAAAAATTGGCAGCTAGGGATCTTGAAGAACACGTGTTAGCATCAAAGCATAGGAAATCCCGATTCCAATTAAAATCTCTGTAACTATATGCCTTTCATCCCAACATAAGTCTTCAAATTTGCCATCCAAGTTTTTGTTAGCACACATAAAAGGACTGATTGGCCTACCCTAATCTTTCCTAGCTCTCCTCAAATCAGTCCTCCATTCAGCAGCCCCTCTAGTCGCAAACACAAAAAGATTAAAGCCAATTCATCTGTCCTCTGGGTGGTCACACTCTGATTCGGAAAGTTCTCCATACTCAAACAGCCGTGCTGATCTAGGAGTTGGAACTGCGAATGACCCTACATAAATGCCAGTGATGACTCGGTCCTGAATGTTGATATTCAGAGGTGCGCACGGCTCTGTTTCCACACGTTTCATACAGCTGTCTTGTGCCATCCTGCCACCAAAGAAAAGAGTGCTTGATCACATGTTTCTGCAGGTTGCCGACACCCACGTTCATGCAGTCTTCATATCTCCTCGTGGCTCTCCCTTTCCGTCCTCCTCCCCGACCCCTTGTCTTCCTATTTTCACAGAACAGTTCACAAACGTTGAAGGAGAGAGACCAAACAATATTGTATGGAAAATGTATGAAAGTTTTGCCTCAATAATAAGTGAATGTGAGTGGGGTCTTTTTGTACAAAAGGTAGGACGGGTGGCAAATTTGGTATAACATGTAATATGAGCAAAATCCAGCTTATTTGAAATGCTCTCCTGGTACAAATTTGACAGGCCATGACAATCTCTACTTGTAAAGGGATCTCAAATAGCACTGCCTAAAAGACCTAAGGAAATTTGTACTCCCCATTTGTATGTGGTCCCTGACCCTGTACTACAAAGAGGTCACTCTCTCAGTTATTTAACTTGTGTACATTCAATTTGTGTTTTAATGTGTGTTTCATAATTTACTTTATAACTTGTATATGTTTGTCCACTATATCAAGCTGTAAAGCACTCTGCTACCCGGTGCCTAGGTTGCTAACGTGTTGTTTCTAGAACTAAAATATATATATGAAAAAATCAAGGGTCATTAATTAACTCTACCTTTGTTCGATTATCATCCTGGCTGGGAGCTATCTGGAAGCTAACACTTTGATACCATTGCATTGCAGGGAAACTAATGCACACAGCTTAACACATCACAAATTCTTAAGCAAATTATTTGGAGGCAGTTTTTTTACTTTGTTCAACCCCTGTCTACAAGACATATGCATGCACCTTCAGAATGCCAGATGTATCTGTCTTTATTAGTAATTCGTCAAACAACACAAGGGACAGACCAGCGAGGGGAATCAAAACACTGTTGCACAGTGCTGGGAGGGGTAAGGCAAAAAAAAAAACATGATTCTGTTTTTAAAAAACACCCTCACCCGTCACAATTCACGTCTTCTTGATGTAGTAGTGCACACGTGAATTTTTTGTTGGCTGATTCTCTGTTATCTTCATTTTAAGTTTAAACAATATGCGTTTCCTTTCATGGCTGTCCAAAATATAACATTTGGTGCTCCTCCGTGGTAAACTCACAGCAGAATGTGATTGCCTTGTCAGAAGACCGTGGTTAGAACTTTGAGAGGTTGAGGGCTTTGCTTGTTATGAAACATTTATCAATACCCTTGCCATTTTACTTTGTTTTAGTTTCCTTCAGATAAATATCTGCTTATTCTCAAAAAAGTGGTAAAAAATGAATCGTCAGTAAAACTCAGAGGCATACCCAAAACACCAGTGAGGGTGATTTGGGAATGCAACAGAGTTTTGTTAAGCCACTGCTTTGACCGCAATAATTGCATCTCAGAATTACAGGATAGCCACTTTGTTCTGGGCACTAGTATTTTCAGTTCTGCTTGATATTATGCAGACTATTTAAGTTGGCACTTTGCATTTCCAAGTTGCCAACTTAAGGAGCACCAAGACCAGAAAGGGATGAATAGAAGACATATCTAACCCAGCTGCCAGTTGGCAGATGCCACTTTCAGTGTAGCCATGTATACACTGCTGGAGATTAACGCGTTATAGTTTGTAAACTCATATAAGGCATATTGTAATGAAAAGTGCGGTTGTTTACAATTACCGACATGGCTGACAAAGCTGAAGCCAAAGGAGAAGCTGCAAGGTCTGTCTGATCCAGTGATGTGTTGCCAACTGTGTCTTCGTTAGTGGTCCATTCCTCGTTAGGCCACTGGTGAACAGTATAGTTAGAAAGGTGAGAAGAAAATAAGTGGACTAGAAATGTATGCAGATTGTGTTGCATTCTGCTTAAGAAGGTGTTTATGAGATATTCATTCCTTGGGCTCCTGTGTGATACTTCAGATTATTCTGAGGCAGTCACAGTGCTGATAGCATACTTCTGGGTCGCTTCAATAGTGACTTTAGGTGGCTCAACCTGTCTGGCTGTGGTGGCTCCTCCTTTATGGTGGAGGAGTGTCACCCCACTGCTGGAACTAGCAGATCAAAACATGTAAAATAAAATGATAATAAAGCAATTAATAACACTGCTTTGTTTTCATTTTATCTTACTTGTAGGACCTGCAGTTAAGTCTTCTGGGTGGGGCCATCAGCGGCAGGAGGAGTGATGGGCACAGGGCACTCTAATTGCACTTAGGATGGCCAAACCGACATGCGCACTTGGATAGCTCTAGGCTGTTTCTTGGAGATATCAGGGCACAGGAGCACAGGCTCCCAGTCCCCGCTGGAGTGTGAAACCAACCAGCTCCACCCACTCCCAGCACTTCACTCATGCTGGGTAATAGCAGCATGAGAACAGAATCTGGATTTGTTCTGGGGACTCTGGGAGTCTGTGTGCAGCGGGATTAGGGAGTTGAAGAGCCTGGCGAGGCGGCAGAAAAGTTGTATTTGTCATCCCCCCGCCCCCCCCGATGTGCTGCACCACTTTTACCTGCTAACAGCCATCACTCATCACTATTGTCTGGGTCCCATCAGAGGAAGGACAAGCCTTCAGATGCTTTTCATGCCGGACTGTGCCACTCTGCCAACACTTGCAATATTTATTCTAAACTCTGCTACTTGTCACAATAAAGTTCAACACCACCCGCTAGTTCAGATCCGATCTATGCTCTAAACACTACATTCTAACCCTCATGACATGTAAGAATTCTATAAAAGGAGAGACACAAGACTAAGGCACAACTGTCAGCTACCTGTACATTGAGCTCATAGCCATAACAATCTACGTGTGCATCTCCACAAAGCCCAGGCAACAATCATGGCTCCATTCCATATCCCTGACCTAGGAAAAGGGATTGAGTTGACTGATGTAACTGCAGCCACTGTGGGGGTAATCAGTGACCCTCCTCAGTGTTATGGAATCTGCAGTTCTTGGTTCAATGACAAGCCATGGGTGGCAGATAGTGTAAGCCGTCTAGGAACCAGATGTTACCTGAAGAACACTTTATAAGAGAGATACCATGGTATATGAACAATACACCTCATAGGAGAACCAATGCCTTGAGAGAGTTCTTCCCCATGCCACTGGCTGTCAAGCAAGACTTCTTTGATGCTTGACCTGTGGCAGGCTCCATAACTCTGTGTGACACTGCAGGTCCCGGGCTCCAGCAAGAAAGTCCTCAAATACAGATATACACAATATAATTGTGTGGCATGTAGTAGATGACCTAAACTGGGGAAAGGTGTACAAATTGGACTCCAGTGATGAGGCTGATGTATTCAGTATCCCCATCGTCCATTCCAGAAACACTACCCAGATGCCAGAATCATTACCTAGGCTTCTCACGGTGTTCTTCTTGCTAATGAACACCATTGCACCAGTGGATGTCAGGTCCAATAAGCAATGCAAACCAGTGAAGCCATACCCACAGTTACTACTCATTCCAACTGGCTACCCCTGGAGGCGAGAATTCAGTTGAAAATTGTGTGCATGACGCACAGAGCCATGCATCACAAGACACCCAGTTACCTGGCACAGAAACTGACGATCTCGGGTGGGTCCAGATCCTCAAAAATGCGGAAAAATTACTACTGAAACCACAAAAATTCCATAAGAAAAAAACTTATAATAGATCATTTTCTGGGATGGCACCCAGAATTTGGAATGCCTTAACCCCAGAAACCAGACTTAACCCGTCCACTACCTCTTTTAAAAAGGAAGTTAAATCCATCCTCATGGCCAAATACACATGAGTAGGGTCTACTGAAACCCTGTGACGAGACGCATACGCTCTCCCAACCACAAGACACTTCTTGAAGCTAAATTTAACTATGCTGTTTTTATTATATGCTTTGTACATTTGTTTGGATCTGCTCTTATTTTCTGTATAAGTAACATTTATTGTTTGTATAGCGCTCTGATATCCGCTAGGATCTTGTTCGCACTCTATAAAACTTTCAAAATAAATAAATAAAATAAATAAACAGACCCAATTCAGATGGGAGACTCTGGAGTTTGTAACCCAAAAATTGTTTTATTTTAGCTGTTGTCGGCTTACAATTACCTCTGCTTCCATATCGGTAAATAGAAGAAATATATTCTAACAAATTAATTATTTTCAAAGTCTCTGACTTCGCTGTTCTGAAAAGTTGGTATATATGATATATGGCCTCCCGGAGAATTTTTTTCTCCCAATTCTAGCCCTGCCCACAAATACCACATATGCGAATGGGAAGTTCGGTCATGCAGTCCTTTTGATCAGGCGTGTGCATTAGGGCAATTTACTTTCATGTTGGCGCACGCAAATGACATCACCTACGGCGCAGAATATGACGGCACAGCTACGGAAGCCTGTGCGCTATTGACAAAGACTCCCAACAAACATGTTTTTTTAGAAATTCAGCTGCGTAATTAAAAATGCAGCAACTCCACGGTGTTACAACTGTATAACTATTTGCTACTTATTCAATTGAAACGTTAATAGTTTAATCCGAAGTTTGAAGCTCAGCCCCCTTGTCAAAATATATTTGTTGGGTCTATTTCTACAAAAGTAAAGTAAGCAGCAGTAGTGAGCAAACAGCCCCGACGTTTAAAATCACGAATGCCAGTTGTTGGTTGTTGGTGTTGGGAAAGAAGGGTGGCATGTTTGCAAAGGGAGGGATCGGTATTGTGCCCAGAGAGCGAGCCCTGATCAGGCTGCAGTCTCGCTGCAACCCTCTTCCTAGGGCGCGGCCGGGCCTTTGTATTTTGTTGGCCTGTGACTCACAGCCAGCAGCAGTTTCCTGCAGCCCAAAGACTGATACTCCAGGGCTAGGCCACAACACAGAGTTTTCAATATTTCACTTCACTCAGTCAAAATTAAAGCGCACATAAGATGTTAGGAGCCACCTGTCACCGCCTTAAACTTGGATTTTTTTTAATCCATCATTTATTAGTGCAGGTTAATGTACTCGGAATATATTTTTATATTACATTTGGTGAGGCATAAACCTACAGTAACCTCATACGTAGATTATACTTATACTAAGAATGGTAGAGACTCAATTTTACAGAATGTGTATAAGCAATATTTTGCACGCATCTATCTTTCTCTATGTAAACAATAGTACACCTATGGAAAACAATTACATTTCCTTGATCGCTGCAACAAAGAACATAAGACAAAGAAAAGAGGAAGGATGAAAAGGAAAATGTGCAGATATACTATTAAATCATGTTGTGTGTGCTATTGATAGAGCGTGCGAGGTCACCCAGCCAATGATTCCGCCGTTTCCGGCTTCAGGGCCCATATACTTTTAATTCACACTACTCATTGACAGGGCGACTTCACGGGCTGCTACCAATTGTGTGTGTTCCCTACCGTTATTACTCAGTGTACCCGACTTACCATCCACCGACACGGGTACCTATGACCTCAATGGATCAGGGGCCTAGCTGTAAAAGGAAAGGCAGCAAATGCAAATTCAAATGACATTCAATACTGTTGTAAATGACCACGGACAACTGGAAGTTTTAAAATGTTTATCTAAAGTTCGTTTTCATCAAGCATCAAACTTACAAGAATAAGGCAATCAATAACCAAGATAATGAAAAGTACATAACTATAGAGAAATAAAGTCAGTGTAATCATTTAAAAGCAAATATGAGATGTAAAGGAAAAATGCTATGCATTCAAGGCAAAAACTCTTTAGAAAATTTAAGTAAGGCCGTTCTAGACCATATCAGAAAATGACAAACTGCAATGCAAAATATGATTTCTAAAAGGTAGGATAACATGGGAACATATCAAGAAAATTTATGCAAATGACTTTTTGTTTCAATAGTTTGCGGCAAAAAGCATGGAAAAACCAACATATGCAAGGTGTGTCTTTATTAAAGCAAAAGACAGAAGTATAGAAAGGTGCAAGTTTAAAGAGTTTAGAGCTATATTTACCTAGACTGGTGTGGAAACCAAACCCTGGCCACGGGTCAGTTAAGGACAGGAAACCCTCAAGGAAGGATACCCCTCAAAGGACAGCAGGTGCAGAATGGACACCCAGGGCAGGACAGGATACCCTCAGATTAGGAATCAGGACAGGACCTCAGGACAGGACAGCAAACCCTCAGGACAGGACCACTCACAGGACCGCACCCGCAGTTTGGAAGCAACGCCTGCGCTCCACCCTCTCTGCAGCTATCGATCAAGACCCCGATTGGGTCAGCGAACTCCCAGCAAAGTGCTTCGCCAGCACTTTAAGGTTCAGTAAAACCTTAGTCTATGGTCAATTTTGGACAGAGTGCTCCGCAGCGCTCTGTATCTTCAGTCACCTATTGAGTACGATGGGTCAGTGACAGGTCAGCTAAACCAGACAAGTCGGACAATTCCCTAGGTGAACCCAGGGTAGATATACTCTTTTGGGACAGGGTACCACCCCCCAATGTTGCAAAGTGTCAGAATCCCTCAATTTGGATTGGTCCTAAGATAGGATTTGGGTAACACACCAATCATAACATACTATTTGGATGCTTCATTAACATATCTGGGTACCGCCTAGCGAGATTGGGGTTCCCATGAGAAACTGCGCAGAAATACAATGACAATTGTACAATGTATCAGAGCAGGAACACATGATTTCGTCCAGCCGAGTTTTACAGGTCAGTTCTCAGGAGCATCTTGCCCATCACTGCCAGCTGGCTAAGTTCCATCAGCCAAGGTTGTCAGGTCCCCGCAAAGTCGCATATGCGCAGAAGGGACCTCCAAGATGGCTTGCGGTACAGACAGACCCCCATTTCCCGCGGTACATGAAAAGCAAGCGAAAACAAATTAATACATAGAAATAACATTATGAAAACACATCATTTGATTTGTACTTTCAACTTATCATCATAAAATATACTTATGCAGTCTAAATGTTAGCTACACATACACAGGGACAAGAGCGAACTGCACGAGCAGTGCAAGCTATGTATTACGCATGCGCATTATTTTCCCTCCAACTCTGCAGACACGTCAGGACACGTGAGTGTGGCTGACGCATGCGCAGTAACTAAATACAAGCGGCGGCAATGTTTTCAGTACACGGATTAAATGCATTAGAAATACACATAGGCAAGCTTCATAAACTTTACTAAAACATAAAATAAACGTTAGTAAGACGTACAATTATTACCTTTTTACACATAAACGAGGTTCATGAATACAGCAAGTCGCAAAATATGCGAAGCTTTGCTTCATCAATCCCCTCTTTGATGATATTTACTATCATCACAAAATAAATGGAACCAGATGCCAACTTTCTTTCATACTTTATACAGCTCTATCTCTTCCAGCAATCGTTCCAGCTTTTCTCTTTCAGTTTTGGTAGGGTGAGAACTCTTCACCTTTTTATAGATCTGATTATTCATCTCTTCTAATTCAAGCTCATCCACACTTCGTTTCACCCCTCTTGCATTCACTTCATGCTTTCTGGTGTGCTTCCGACATTTGCAACAGACAAATATGAAGAATAGGATGAGACCTATAATTCCAATTGGCATCAGTACCTTGAACAATAAGCTTTTACCTAAGCTAGCAAACCAGTGACCTACATTTGAGAGACCATCTACCAGTCTCTTCCAGGCACTATCAACCTCGAGTGGTTTGAGTTCCTTTGCCAAATTAGTAATGTTTTTCACATATCTTTTGATCTGTACACTTTTATCCGGAATATAAGTGCAACAATGTTGCGCCTTCAACATCCGGCAGACTCCGCCCTCTTTTGCCAATAAGGTATCAAGAGCAAGTCGATTCTGTAAAACCATTGATCTAATCGCAACCATTTCGGTATTGACCAGCAGAAATCCATGAGCTGTTTCAGTAGACAGCACATCCACTATAGTGGACAATTTACAAATTCTGTGAGTGTTCAGAACCACTCCCACTCCAGGTATCAATGCACTGAAAATACTACCCATTATTTCACCTATACTTTCTCTTTTACTACGCACTAAGCCATTAGTATTTTCACTGCTTCCAGCAACTCCATTCACATGGTATATTTTCGGGAAGACAATGCCAAAGTAGCAGCTTCCATACCAGTGATCCGGCAATTTGAAATAAGCCTTGTCCCCACAAATATAATAAATTCCAGGAAACACAGGCTCTGACCCATTTTTGAAACCCCAACCTCCAATTACCTTGTAATTATGTTCGCATTCACTGGAACCAATGAAAATGTTATTATAATAGCTAGTCTTCTCGCGGTGAAGACATAGCTTGCCTTTCTTTTCAAAATCCAGCAACAGAGCAGGACCCGCCCCACCAGTTGAGGTGCCTTCCATGTTCTCTGCCCATCTTGGCCTTTTCTGACTTTCGTCATTAGCCTTCTTTTGTATTTTAATTCTCCTTCTCTCTGCCATGTTCAGGAACATCTTTTCCTGCTCACGCAAAGAACAAGTCAAGTTATCTCTGTGTGCGTCAGCTATGTCGATATTACCTATAGTCAGAAAGTAGTCTCCCATATATCTTATTGTGTCACTTTTGGTATGTACAGGATTTAAGTTCCCACGTATAGGAAGTTCAGAAAAGATCACGTCATTGTTAGAGTAATAATACTGTAACGGTCCTCTTTTGTAAAATAAACTAGCTAAAATGCTACAGGAGATTCCATATGTCAACGGCAAGTGATGGTATGTCACGCCTTCAGCTACAGAGGTAGGTAGCTTCATGCAGACATAGCAATCTTCAATTTCCATAGTCTCTACATAGTGTATTAACAAGTTTGCGAAAACATTTAAGTGTGTCCTGTTCTTAACTCCATGATAATGTAGTCCTCCCTCATCTGATGCTTCTAAGTCTTGTTTTGTTTGTCTCAGTGCTCTCTCATGTCTTGCTACACTCTGTGTTGTTAGCTCCTCACTGTCAGTATTTACAACTTCAGTAGGGACAATATTAGTATCTTTACTTACAGCAAAGGGAATGAAAATTGTTAGTCCTATCCAGAGTAATATCAGTACAACTATACTACAGACACATACCTTGCAGCATGTTTTGCAACAGCTGCGACTAGGTCTACCACTCACGTTTGAATCAGACATTTTGGCTTCAGAAGAAGTTTCTCGACCCCTCTTTGTGACTTTACACGAGTATCTTACTTTGTGCAAATTCACGGTGGTTCTTCTTCTTCTTCGTCAGAGTACTCAGGGACGGGCTCTCCGTCGCTTACGTCGGTTATATCAAGATCTTCAAGTTCTTCCAACACAAGTGTCCATTCAGGTGACTTGTACCTTTTGTTTTGTTTCTTTATTCGATCACTCCTTCGGTTGGAGGTATCTTCTAGTTGCTTAGCTATGCGTGCACTTCTCCTTTCTTCTGCACGTTTCTCTTCCACCGTTTTTATCCTCAGTCTTAATTTCTTTACGAACCTGGGCTCAAGATGTTTTCTTTTCTTAAGTCTTTTGGTTGGTACTTGGATTTCGTTTCCTTCTCTTGCCCTTTTGTTCTCATTAACTGTTGTCAATTCTGTTTCAGTTTCTTCTTCTTCTATCTGACTAATTCCAGGACTAGCATCTATTTCTTCTGCCTGGGTACCAATCTGGCCTTGTTCAGGTGAATCTTGTTTTTGTTTTTCAAATGTCTCTGTTTCTTGTTCCTGAACACGTTCTTCTAATTCTATCTGATCCTGTTCAAGCACTTCGATCTCTGGACTTTCTTCTGCTCGAACTATTACACTATGTCTAGTCTGTCCCTTCCCGATATCAGGAGTCAGTGGAGGAGTATCAATCGCTGGCTCTGTATCCTTTATTTGTTCAGTATCGGGCACTTGTTCAGTATTATTCACTTGTTCTGTATCAATCACGTGCTCTGTCCCTGTCTGACCTTCTCCTTCCTCAGTTTTGATGTGAATCTCAAGATTCTGAGGTTCTTCGCCTGTGCCTTGCTTTTCCTGACTAGTCCACTCTCTACCTTCCCAAAGTCTCTCACTTGTTCGAATAGGGTCTTCAGTGAGGTCAATCAATGGAATCCACTCTTCTGGCCATATGCTGGGCAGCTCGTCTTCAGCTACCTTTGGCTCAGCTTCTTGGACCCCTTCAGCAGGCTGGACTCTTGGTAGTTCGTCATCAACTATTCTTGGGCCAACGTCTGCTGATTCTGCAGCTCGACTGGTACTGGGCTGTACGTCATCAGCTACTTCCGGTCTGGCTCCTGTAGAGTCCTCTGCTGGACGTCCTTCTGCTTCAGGCACCTCGTCTGGTGGTACCTTCTGGGTGTGGCTGGCGTGTACCCAGCGTGGAACTCCTGCACACTTTACTGCTGTGGTAGTTACCAGGATCACCTGACGTTTCTCTCCCCACCTTGGCTCCAGGCAGCTCTTCCGAGTATGCTTCTTTATCTTCACCCAGTCCCCCGGGACCAGTTTGTGGAGGGGAGTCGTTGGATTGAGGATGGCGTCTTCTCCGATCTGGCGAGAGATAGAACGCACTTGGTCACCCAATCTCTTGCAGTATTCAAGCACCAAATCATCAGTAATACTCAACAGTTTGCTTCCTGGCACCCATGCTTGTCTCATCACTCTTCCCATAATGATTTCATGGGGACTTAGGCCTGTCTTGCGATCAGGAACACTTCTGAGTCCCATCAGGACCAGGGGCAGGGCCTTCACCCAGGTCAATTTAGTTGCATCACACAGTTTTGCTAGTCTGTTTTTGATAGTTCCATTTATTTGTTCCACTACTCCAGAAGCCTCTGGACGGTAGGCACAGTGAAGCTTTTGTGAAATTCCAAAGGCCTTACAGAGTTCGTCGATCACTGCATTCTGAAAATGTGAGCCTTGATCTGATTCAATAGTGACTGGAACCCCGAACCTAGGTATCAGTTCTTTCAGTAAACACTTAGCTACTGTTTTTGCGTCATTTTGGGGAGTAGGGAAAGCTTCCACCCACTTTGAAAATAAACAGACCATGACAAGGACATATCGCTTCCCTTCACAACGGGGCATGGTGATGAAATCAACCTGTATTCTCACAAAGGGACCCCCGGACCTCCCAATTTTTCCCAGTTCCACCAAAGTTTTCTTTCCTGGGTTCATCTTTTGACATGACAGGCACCTCTGGCAGAGGGACTCCGCTACTTTCCTGAACTTTTTACTGTACCAAGTCTGTTGGAACACTAGAATCATGGCATCTCTACCAATGTGTGATCCTTCATGTATCAACCTCGCCATTGTGCTAAGTAGGTGTCTAGGCAACACAGGCATACCAGTTGGACCTAAGATGACACCATCCACACGTCTTGGTCTACACCCATCGTCCTTCCACTTCTCTCTTTCTTGCCAAGGTGCCGCTTGCTGCCACTCTTTCACTTCATCCCATGTAGGCACTTCTTCAAACACCTGAAGTTGGCAGCTGGTTCCTGGCCCCCCTCGTTTTGGATTTACGATATACCGATCTCTGGCGCACCATTGGGCCACTCGATCAGCATAATCGTTTCCCAGTGATACTTTGTCCATGCTCTTTTTATGAGCAACACATTTTACCACTGCCAGTTCCTTTGGTAACTGGATTGCCTCTAAAAGGTCCTGAACAATTTTTCCATTTCGAATAGGGGTACCTGATGAAGTCAGGAACTCCCTCTGTAGCCACAATTGGCCAAAGTCATGCACAACCCCATAACAGTACTGACTGTCAGTATACACTGTTATGCGTAAGTTCTTCCCAATTTGGCAAGCTTTTATCATAGCAATCAATTCGGCTACTTGTGCAGACTTTATGTGATACAGGTAACCTGCTTCTTCAATTTTCTCTAAGGAGACTACCGCATAGGCAGCACTCAGGCCTCCTTGTTCATGCCTTAGACATGAACCATCTACAAATAATTCTTTGTCATGCTCAGGCAATGGCATTTCTTTTATGTCTGGGCGTGGCTTGGTGTTGAATTCTGTTAGATCAATACAATCATGTTCATCATCCATCCCCCCTTCCATATCCTTTGGGTCGGGGAGTAAGGTGGCTGGATTCAGAATACTGCACCTAACAATGTTTACATTTGCAGCACCCACAAGAATCCTCTCGTATTTAGTCAGCCGACTAGGGGTGAGATACTGAGTTTTTGTTCTGGTCAACAAAATTACCACCCCATGTGGAACATACACAGTTACCGGATGTCCCATGACAATTGACTCACTCTGCTCTAAACTGGCACAGGTAGCAGCTACTGCTTTCAGACAACCTGGTAATCCAGCAGCCACTGGATCCAGGGTGGCAGAGAAATATGCCACAGGCCTTCTGGTTGTGCCATGTTCTTGAGTTAGAACTGACAACGCGCAATTATCGCGAGTGTCACAGAATAGGGCAAATTCTTTAGAATAGTCTGGCATTCCCAATGCAGGGGCTGTACACAGACAATCTCGCAGTTTGGTGAAGGCTGTTAAGCTTTCATCATTCCATTCTACAATATCGGGTGCTCCCCTCTTGGTCATTTTTATTAAGGGCCTGGCCAGGACTGCAAATCCCAGAATCCACTGCCTGCAGTATCCTATCACACCCAGGAACATTCTGATCTCTTTCTGAGTACGGGGCAACTGCATCTTTTGAATTATTCTCACTCTTTCAGATGTCACTTTCCTGATGCCTTTTTCTATCTGGTGCCCCAGATATTTTACCGATTTTGCACAAAACTGTAACTTGTCAGGGGCCACTTTATGTCCCTTTTCACACAGGTGATTCAATAGGGCAATGGTGTCAATCACACAATCCTTATGACTTTTAGACGCCACCAAGAGGTCGTCTATGTATTGTACTAAGACAGAGTTCCCAGGTAAGACCAAAGTTTCCAAACATTTTTTCAAGATCTGATTAAAGATAGAGGGGCTCTCTGTGTACCCTTGAGGGACCCGGTTCCAGCAATACACGTGACCATTGAAGGCAAATGAGAAAAGAAATTTGCTATCTGGATGCAAGGGAATGGAAAAGAATGCATGACACAGGTCTATCACGGTGAACCACTCAGCATCCCAGGGAATCTGATACAGAATCACCGCGGGGTTTGGGACAATAGGGCAGCAGGGGACCACTATTTTGTTGACTTTTCGCAGGTCCTGCACTACCCTGTACTTGCCACTAGGCTTCTTAATGCCCATAATCGGGGAGTTACATGGGCTACTCATTACCTCTTGTATGATGTTCCCTTCTAGCAATTTCTGTATTTCCACAGTAACACCAGCTTTCACTTCTGCATTCATTCTGTAGGGTTTAGTATTGGGGTATACTGCATTGTCTTTTATTGCTATCTGTATGGGGTCCACGTTTTTCATTAACCCTACATCTTTCCGAGTAAAGTCCCACACCTCTGGCTTCACTGCTTCTTGGAGTTCTTTGGGTAAATCCTGCATGGTCATTCGTTTAATTTCCGAGTCAGGTCTGATCAGCATTAATTTATAAATGCCATCTTCATCTGGGGTCTGAATTTCAACACCCTTTGGTGTGCAAAAGATGGTACAGTTCATTTTGCACAGCAAATCACGTCCCAGTAAGTTTACTGGACTGGTGTCGCAAACGACAAATCTATGCATTTCCTTAAAGTTTCCAATTGAGATCTCCATGGGCTTGGTAACAGGAGTACTAATCAATTGATTAGATACACCCACTACTTGGATGGCTTCTCCCGAGAGGGGTAGGTTTGGAACGTCCACTGTTCTCACAGTAGAACGGGTAGCGCCGGTGTCCAACAGGAAGGTGACATCATTTCCGTCAACCTTTCCTTCAATGTATGGTCCGGACTGGTCTACCGGCAAGGAGGCGCCAAGTACGCACTCCTCGTCCTCCCCTCTCAGGCCCCGTCAGTACTGGTCATCACAAAGGAAGGTATCATTTAATAGATACTGCGAAGTTGCTGCATTTCTGTTCTCATTGCTTTCCCAGACTTCTATCTCATCTCCCTCTGCCTGTTTTCCCCTGTATACTTGCTTTGGTGCCCGGGGCACCTGAACTGTTTTTACCTGTGGTTGAGTCTTTCTGGGTCTTTCTTTCTGCGTCTGTGGAGTTAAATCAGGTGTTTTGGGGTTATCATCTGGCAAATAAGGACACTTGTTACGCCAGTGTCCAATTTCGCCGCACTGATGGCAGGGAAATTTCTTCATAGCCTCTTCCCTGCTCATTTTGGGCCGGGGCTTGCCTCCTCCCCCTCCCCCAGGACCTTCGTTCTTAGCATTTTTGACCATGTTACTCAACTGCTTTTCCTGCTGTTCTGCGAGCTTCACCTGAGCCCACATGACCTTCTCTTTGAGAGCCTTTTTCTTTTCTGCCATTTCGTCCTCGCAGTACTTTGCGTACCGCAGGACCTCGTCTACCTTTTTGGAGTGCCAACAGATTTTGTTATCTTTTATCCACTGACAAATTTCAGGTCTTAAACCGTTTACAAACCTGTAAATAAAGTGCGTCATATCCTTCATCTCGATGTTATCTATACCACTGTAGGTTTTAAACACCTGCAACAGCCTTTCATAATAGGAGTGCACTGTCTCTTCCCTTTCCTGCGTTGTTCTATCTATCCTGGTCCAGTCAGTTTCCTTTGCGGGCACCTTTTCTTTCAAGTGCTGAATTACCTGCTCATATTTTCTCATGACTTCCTTCGAAGGTTCCCCTGTTTCTTTATCTCTTGTGTACTCCTCACTAGGCCAGGCTATGGCTATTTTACACTCGGTCCATAGATCGACCGGGACCACAATGTCGAAAAACCCATCCAGGTCTTTCCACAGGCATTTTTGCACCTTTACGAACCTTTCCACTTGCCGGTACCATTCAACCGGCTTCTCGCGCAATTTCGGGAAATCGTTAGTAAAGGACACAATATCCTGTCTGGACCATGGAACGTGCACATACCTCCCACCCGGTACCTCACGCATGGGGCATAATGTTTCGGGCTTTTCTACTTCTCTCAGATGGAACTCAGGGGTAGCTTGTCTGGATCGGGCCTCATCTTTCTTTCGTGCCCACCTCGTTTTCCATCTTTCCACGTCTCCCCATTTTTGCAAAACTGCAAGCAACTCTTTAATCTGCAACTTCCTTCCTGACACATTCAAGTTCTCTAAATCCTTATCTGAGAACTCAGCTCGGTATGGTTTCTGCAAGGGCTTCGATCTGGATATATCTATCCCCATACTAGCTGCGGTGTCTGTCAGTTTTTCGTGGAGCACCCTAGTACTCCGGGTAAGACTTTTACACATAAACAGCAACTCTTCTTCAGAATAGGTATTCAATCTGTCCAATCCCACATTTCCTGCCATTAATTCCTCTATTTCTACTCTCAGTTTGTAGAGGTCTAAAGGTTTCGTTTGCGGAACCTGTTTTTCTAAGTCACGACTCCAATTTTCAATTTTTCCGGAGTTACCAGAGACACACTCCTGGTACCTGTTGCTGATTCTAATTTAATTTCTTTCGCATCAAAAGGATTATGCCGCTTCGGCACTCCCTTTCCGGTCTGTTTGTTGGGCAGGTCCAAGAACGCAACTTCAGACTCACACTCACTGGACTGATCGTCTATCAGTAGGGGCTCTTGCCTCGGCGGGGCCATTATCGGGTTCATAACTGGAGGGTTCAAACCTCCTTGACTATTCCCGTACAACGGAACTACGGGTCCGATTGTTACCGGAATAGTCAAAGCTTCAGGACTGGTATTTAACTGGGAGATTTTCTGAATTATTTCTGTTCTCTGTCTAGCTAGGACTTCTTGCTCCCTCTCTTCCAGTATTCTTCCTAATGTTCGTTCAGGCACTATCTGTGGGGTCAGTTGAGGCGTAAAACTCGGGGCAGTAGGATGCGTTTCACTCGGTCCCCCGCCATAATTTGGTTTCGGGAACAAAGTTCCTGTGCCGAATGACCTGCGCTCCTCCCCATATGGAGGCTGCAAAAAGGGCACTCCTGAACTTACTGGCTTTTCTTCGTTTTCATAAAGAGGTCTGGGGAAAAAGAGCTTTTCACGGGAATATTTTTCCTCCGGGCTCATGGGCATTCTAGGATATATATTTCGTACCACCGCGGGTCCGGGATTCTCAAAATAGGGCAATACCTGACCACCTCCCCCCCCTACATAGGGATCTGTCCTCCTCCTTAATAGATGGACGCTGGGGATTCTCTCCTGCACTGGAAGGTCGGGTTCCCTCATTATAAGGGGGCGGACTTCTCGTAAAGATGTCATCTAACAATTCATCATCTGACTCCCCATGGGCTCCCCAATGCTTACTCTTTTCTGTCCTTTTCTCTCCCACAGAAGGGTTACTTGCTGGCATCATGGGAAACAGACCCTCAACAATCATGCTCTGCCTCCACTGTTTCATCCTCTTATCCCTGGTCTCTTGTTTCAGCCTGGGGTACCACTTAGTCAGACCTTTGTCCATTCGGGGTTTCTCTCTTTCAAAAGCCTCAATCTCCCATTCCTCCAACGCCTCATACTGCGTTAGTCTCGGTCTGGGATGTAATTCATTCATTCGGGTTCTCAGATTAAATAAAATTCTGCCATTGAAAGTACCATCTAACGGAAAAGCCAATACTCCGTCATCTTTTGTGTACTTTACCCAATTCTCCAACCACACACAGGTATTGTACCCTCGGTCAAACATCATGAATGAGGCGGGAGTATTCGGTGGCGGGACAATAACGCCCTCTCTAGACTTAATTGGTTTGTCCGTTTTGAAATAATTCTTTACCCTATTTACAAGGGACATCTTTCTTTTTCCTCCGTACATAATATCGTATCTATTGGCTTTCCACTGATCCCTTTCAAACCCTTGGTTTCTCGGATCGGGTCTAGACTCTGGACAATACGAGTGCCACATACGATTTCTACACTTAACTCTGTTTACAAAGTCACCTCCAATCAGAACGCGTCTTGCAATTCCGTGCGACCAATGAGGTGCACGCGTTCAAATATTTTCGGCCAATGGGTGCGCGGCCCCTTCGTGAGACTGTCCTCACGCTCAGGTGCTTCACCCCTCCTTTACAATTCCAGCCCCGCTACCCGCCCGCTGCTTCTACCAATCCCAGCGCGGCACGGAGTGACGTCAGAGGCGCTTCGCGACTGACTCCCTCCCTTCACAAGGTAACGGAAACTTTCTTTCTTTCTAAAGTGCTCAGTGCTTAGTTATTTAACAACGAATACACATTCGCCACAGTGCTCAAGTGTCTAGACAGAAAGATTTCTTTTACTGCAAGTAAACTACTTCCATTTACTTTTCACGCGCTGCGGGTAGATCTCTTCCGCCTACCCTTCACTCTCAGTGAACCTGTTATTCCCCTAAACTCATCCACTTCTCCGGGATATATCCGAGTCTAAGGTTTCCCAGCGGACCCCTTTGCTTTCACCCAAGCTCCGAGGAACCTGCTATTCTTCCGATGTGACCCTTACTAGGTTACGCCACTATGGGAATTTTGCCAATGAACCTCGTTACTGACATTTATTTACACATGTATTCAGAAAAACCCTAGTTAGTGCTTCCCGGTTATCCTAACCTGCACCTAACTTTCCTTAAGCCTGTGACCTCAGGACAATGGATTCTATTCACCACTTGCCCTTTCAATTCCCCGGGGAGTTCGGACAACACAATACAAGACGGTTTACAAATGCATGGATTAGTACATATAATAATATAAGAACAAGAATAATAATGAAAAAACAATTCATGAATTCCAAAGCAGCGTATCCACAAGAGAATGATCAGCTCTCTCTGAACAGCCGCTCTTTTAGCAGCATTAACGTACTAGCAGCTACCGACTTAACTAGCCTAACTAGCCCTACCTATCCTTTCACTAGTCCCTAACCATCCTCTGCTACCAGAAAACTGATAGAGCGCGCGAGGTCACCCAGCCAATGATTCCGCCGTTTCCGGCTTCAGGGCCCATATACTTTTAATTCACACTACTCATTGACAGGGCGACTTCACGGGCTGCTACCAATTGTGTGTGTTCCCTACCGTTATTACTCAGTGTACCCGACTTACCATCCACCGACACGGGTACCTATGACCTCAATGGATCAGGGGCCTAGCTGTAAAAGGAAAGGCAGCAAATGCAAATTCAAATGACATTCAATACTGTTGTAAATGACCACGGACAACTGGAAGTTTTAAAATGTTTATCTAAAGTTCGTTTTCATCAAGCATCAAACTTACAAGAATAAGGCAATCAATAACCAAGATAATGAAAAGTACATAACTATAGAGAAATAAAGTCAGTGTAATAATTTAAAAGCAAATATGAGATGTAAAGGAAAAATGCTATGCATTCAAGGCAAAAACTCTTTAGAAAATTTAAGTAAGGCCGTTCTAGACCATATCAGAAAATGACAAACTGCAATGCAAAATATGATTTCTAAAAGGTAGGATAACATGGGAACATATCAAGAAAATTTATGCAAATGACTTTTTGTTTCAATAGTTTGCGGCAAAAAGCATGGAAAAACCAACATATGCAAGGTGTGTCTTTATTAAAGCAAAAGACAGAAGTATAGAAAGGTGCAAGTTTAAAGAGTTTAGAGCGATATTTACCTAGACTGGTGTGGAAACCAAACCCTGGCCACGGGTCAGTTAAGGACAGGAAACCCTCAAGGAAGGATACCCCTCAAAGGACAGCAGGTGCAGAATGGACACCCAGGACAGGACAGGATACCCTCAGATTAGGAATCAGGACAGGACCTCAGGACAGGACAGCAAACCCTCAGGACAGGACCACTCAGGACAGGACCGCACCCGCAGTTTGGAAGCAACGCCTGCGCTCCACCCTCTCTGCAGCTATCGATCAAGACCCCGATTGGGTCAGCGAACTCCCAGCAAAGTGCTTCGCCAGCACTTTAAGGTTCAGTAAAACCTTAGTCTATGGTCAATTTTGGACAGAGTGCTCCGCAGCGCTCTGTATCTTCAGTCACCTATTGAGTACGATGGGTCAGTGACAGGTCAGCTAAACCAGACAAGTCGGACAATTCCCTAGGTGAACCCAGGGTAGATATACTCTTTTGGGACAGGGTACCACCCCCCAATGTTGCAAAGTGTCAGAATCCCTCAATTTGGATTGGTCCTAAGATAGGATTTGGGTAACACACCAATCATAACATACTATTTGGATGCTTCATTTACATATCTGGGTACCGCCTAGCGAGATTGGGGTTCCCATGAGAAACTGCGCAGAAATACAATGACAATTGTACAATGTATCAGAGCAGGAACACATGATTTCGTCCAGCCGAGTTTTACAGGTCAGTTCTCAGGAGCATCTTGCCCATCACTGCCAGCTGGCTAAGTTCCATCAGCCAAGGTTGTCAGGTCCCCGGAAAGTCGCATATGCGCAGAAGGGACCTCCAAGATGGCTTGCGGTACAGACAGACCCCCATTTCCCGCGGTACATGAAAAGCAAGCGAAAACAAATTAATACATAGAAATAACATTATGAAAACACATCATTTGATTTGTACTTTCAACTTATCATCATAAAATATACTTATGCAGTCTAAATGTTAGCTACACATACACAGGGACAAGAGCGAACTGCACGAGCAGTGCAAGCTATGTATTACGCATGCGCATTATTTTCCCTCCAACTCTGCAGACACGTCAGGACACGTGAGTGTGGCTGACGCATGCGCAGTAACTAAATACAAGCGGCGGCAATGTTTTCAGTACACGGATTAAATGCATTAGAAATACACATAGGCAAGCTTCATAAACTTTACTAAAACATAAAATAAACGTTAGTAAGACGTACAATTATTACCTTTTTACACATAAACGAGGTTCATGAATACAGCAAGTCGCAAAATATGCGAAGCTTTGCTTCATCACTATACAAGCAAAAAAACATGATGAGCAAGCTAAAAATGACCGATTATTTAAAATATATATATATGTACTTTTATATTTACTTTTACAAAGAGTAAACAATATTTTAAACTAGTTACCGTGATGTGGAGACAGAAGTAATGGACTGACCCACTCAATGAAAGGCAAGTGTTAGGCTAAGTAGAGGGGATCAGGGATGGGGTGGTCTGCCAGAGATAATTGGAGGAAACTGCTGTTGAAAAGGAGTGATAGTTTTTCTCAAGGGGTTGGTGTCTTAATTTCAAGCACCTAAAGAAGAAATTCTCAATGGGGATCCACCCCCAACACAGTTTGGTGGGTGCAATAAATTTAGTTATTGTCCAGAAGTTGCTAAGTCTCTCTGTTTGTCGTTCTTTTTAAAGTCTGTTTAGGTCTGGGCTGAGACAGCGCCTGTGAGACATTTTGTAACTAAAAGGGGGCATGGAGGGGCTTGGAGCCCGACCGTTGCTTTCTATTTGTTGGCTTTATTGCAACTCTTCTTTGCTGGCTCCTGATTGGTCAACGCGTGCAGGTTTCACTTTCCCTTTCTCTTTATTTGTTCCTCCCTTCTGTGGAGCATGGTCCAAGTACTGATTCCTTAAATTTGATTAGTGTCTTTCCGCTGCTTGTGCTGGAGTTGAGATACATGTTTTTTTTAAATTCTCCACCCATTGTCTTCGTTGTTGCTTTTTCCCCTGGCCCCTTTTACCGTTGTTGCTTGCCCCCGCCACCTGCGTCATTGCTTGTCCATCATTGCTTGTTCTTTTATTGTTGCATCATCCTCCTTCTCTCCCGTCAATTGCTTGCCTGTTATTTATGCTTGCTCCATGCTTCTTCCAGCACGATTGCTTGCCTTTTGTTGCTTGCACCGTTCTTGTTGCTTCCCCCTTCCCTCTGCCCCTGTTGTTGCTTGACACCGATCACCAACCTCCCCCTCCTGTTGTTGATTGCCCCATTGTTTTAGCCATGGTGTTCAACAGCATGGCTGCTATGCAGCATGGTTCAACGTTAAAAAAAGGGCTATGACGCAGCCAGCATAGTGCTTTTTTTTCTTCAGCCATGCTGCACAAAACCTATTAGCTTGACAATGCTTGTTTACCAGTAGTCATGTTTGTTCTATTATGCAAAAAATATTTAGATGTTATTGAATTAGACATTATTAACTTGAGGTAATTGCTAAAATATAGTTCTGTGCTTGATGTAACATAAAAAAACTATTGACTTATTTTCAGTAACACCATATCTGTTAGAGACTCTATCTAGCGCAGATTCCTTACTTTCGAATATTCTGAGGTGGCAGACCGATTGAGAACGTTTTTGAGCAGTACCTCTGCTGTTGGTAGGGGGTATCTGCATCACCATTGTCCGCGCCAGAAGTGACATGCGCGTTGCCTATATAGGCACCACTCCAGTGTGGTGACATCAGTTACCTTTAGCAACCTTTTCGCACCAGACACAGAGAGCCACAAAGGAAGCTGACGTATCAGTGTGCAGACACTAAAGACCTCGTAAAGGTCACTCTATATGAAGAAATCCATTTGCAGAGCACAGAGGAGTAAGCAATCTGCACCTAGATAGAGTCTCTACTAGATAAGTTGTTACCAAAAGATAAGTAACTTGTTCATCTGACAGGGACTTCTAGCTGCAGATTCCTTCCCCACCTTACAATAGATACCCGAGCAGTACCTCTCCGGAGGTGGGTCTGGGAACAGTTTTGGCCAGGAAGTCTTGAAGGATAGAGCGAGAAAGTGCCCACCATGTCAGACCTGACTATCCAGACAGTAGTGCTTGGTGAACATGTGCAGATAAGCCCACGTTACAGCCCGGCAGATGTCCAGAACAGGGAGTCCGTCAGCTAAAGTAGTGGTTGCAGCTTTGGTTCTGGTGGAATGAGCACATAAGCCCTCAGGGGTTGCTTCTTGACCAGTGCATAGCCGATTTTAATGCAGAGCATGATTCTTCTTGAGATGGTCCTTTTCTGCACAGTCTCTCCTTTCTTTACTACGGTAAACTCAATGAAAAGTTGAATGTTCACCCAATGTTTCTAAGTATGATCAATGGAGAATGATAACACTCTTTTTGGGTCCAGGCGATGGAGTCTCTCCCCCTCTTTGGAAGGATGGGGTGGAGCAAAGAAATTTGGCAGTGTGATGGTCTGGCCAACGTGGACGAGTGTCACTACTTTCGACAGGAAATAGCAATGTGTTCTCCGGATCAGTGTGTCTGGAAAAAATGTGGTGTATAGAGGGTGCACCTATAGTGCTTGCAGTTCACTAACCCTCCTGGCAAATGTAATGACCACTAGAAAGGCAGTTTTGATAGTCAAAAACTTTTAAAGGTAGGCTTGAAGGGTGAGCACAACAAGAATGTCAATGCTAGATTCAAGTCCCATTGGGCATGATGAAATGCGTGGGAAGGAAGAGCCGAAGAAAATTTCCAACAATGTCTCTCGGGTGTCTTCGAATGGATAAAGATCAACCACCTTAAATGTAACAGCCAAAAGACGGAGATTCTGTTGCTGGGGATATGTAATATCTTTTCACCCAAAATGTGGTGGCCAATAGATGCAGCCCCATCCCCCAATACTGTGGACACTGCTAAAAATCTAGGAGTACCATTTGATGCCCCTCTCTCTTTTCACCAGCAGGCCCTGTCGGTAGCAGGAACTTGTTTTTATGGGATAAAAACTCTGAAAAAATTCTTTGACCTCCTTCCAGCCATGGCTCGCAAGTCCATGGCAGTGGCTATGATCTTATCACGATTAGATTATTGCAACAGTCTCTATGCAGTTATAAAGAAGAATACTTTAAAAAAAAGCTGCAGACTGTACAAAATGCAGCAGCCCGAATGGTACTGAATTTACCAAAGGGGTCTTCTGCCTCCGGGGCTTTCCAAATCTTCCACTGGCTACCCATACACAAGAGAATTCTCTTTAAAATCTTTGTGATAACTTTCAGAGCTGTAAAAGAAAGTGGTCCCAAATACCTTAGGATCAGATTAAAAGCCTATGTACCTGCTTGTAATTTGAGATCCTCTAAGGAAAATCTACTAGTAACCCCCCATTTCCGTTTGAAGTCCAGAGGAGGAAAATCTATGGCTGTACTAGGGACAAAAGCCTGGAACTATTTACCTACTCAATTGAGACTTACACAGACAGAGTCCATCTTTAAGAAAAAACTGAAAACTTGGATCTTAACAGGTCCAGACAGTCTGGCCCTACCTTTCATCTGACCACTGCGATATTAGAGACTGCACTCCCTTGACACCCGCCCTTAGCACCAAGATGCTCTATTGGAGTGATAGCCAGCGCTTTATAAATGACATAATTCATTCATATGTTGTAGTGGTTTGAGGAAATGAGTCACAATAGGTGACTAAAACAGGGAGAGCTGATCCGACAGCCTCAAAGATGCTGATATGGCTGACAAAGAAGCTGAAAGGGGATCAAAAGATTTGGTAGCGCACCAAGCCACATATTTGTCATAACGACAGGCATTTACCATCTTGGTTGAGGGACACCTGGCTGCCAAAATGACTTCACAGAGTTCTGTTGGAAAGTCAAAATCTGTCAATTCCACCACTCATTCTCCATGCATGAAGTGTGAGCGTATGCAGGTTCTGGTGCAGGACTCTGCCCTGTTGCTGTGGGAGTAGATCGTGTGGGGGGGCACTCTGGTCAGAGGGCCAATGCTCATACTCAGGAATTCGGGATACCATGCCTGTGCCCAGTCCGGTGTTCAAAAGAACAACTTGTGCCCTGTTGTTCTTGATCTTCTTGAGAAGTCTGGCCAGCAGTAGTATTGGCGTAAAGGCATATAGGAGGCCTAAGCTCCACTCGAGATGAAAAGCGTCCCCAAGCGAGAGTCACCTTGGAAACTCCAGCGTACAAAAGTGCTGATATTGTGCGTTCTCTTTGGTGGCAAATAGATCTAACCTAAGATTCTCCTGAATCGCCTAAGAAACCCTGCACTACCTCCAGATAGAGATGTCATTCATGATCCGCTAGGCATTGACAGCTGAGTTTGTCTGCTCTGGCATTCAGAGAGCCTGCCAGATGTAGAACCACCAGGAATAGGTCCTTACGTTCCAGTGGTGTTCAGAGACATAGAGCTTCTTGACAAAGGGTCCAGAACCCCTCCTTGCCCTGTTTGCAATACCACATGGCAGTGGTGTTGTCCGTGAACACCTCAACCAGCATATCCTTGATGGAAGGAAGATAAGCTTTCAATGCCTGTTGGATCACTCTCAACTCAAACAAGTTGATGTGAAGCAGAGATCTCCACCTCCCCAATATGGCCGCCCAAACCCAGAAGTGATGCATCTGTCACCACAGTCAGTTCTGTGTGGGAAAGGGAGAGAGGTCCACGCTGACCCAATCACAGTTTGTCAGCACCCACTGCAGATCTTTTGCAGTTCTCTCTTATATGTGGACCAAGTCAGCAAGATTTTCCTGATGCTGCGCTCACTGGATCTTCAGGTCCCACTGCAAAGCCCACTTATGCCAAAAGGCATGTGTCACAAGCAGGATGTAAGAGGCCATGAGGCCCAGCATCCTCAGAGTTATTCTCACCAAAACCCAGGATAGAGGCATAAACATTGGAATCATAGCCTGAATACCTGGACTCGCTTCTCCAGAGGATAGGCCTGAAACGGCACTGTGTCCAGAACAGCTCTTATGAAAGAGAGCATCTGAGAGAGAGTCAGGTGTGATTTTGGCACATTCATGTTGAACCCCAGCGAATGCTGTAGGGCCGCAGTAGTCTGGAGGTGGAGATGACTGCCTGGGCTGAGCTCGCCTTCAAGGTTCAAGGTTGTCAAGGTAGGGGGAAGACTGGGACCCATGACCTCTGCAGATGTGCTGCAACCACCGCCATCACTTAGGTGAACACCCAAGGGCGCACAGCATTATGAAAGTGCTTGTGGGCCACCAGTAACCACAGGTAACGCCTGTGGGCAGGCAAGTAGTATGGGTATACAGAAGTTGGTGTCCTGCAAGATCAGCACTACCATCCAAGGTCCAGGCCAGACGGCACCTTAGTCAACATGAGTATCTTGAATTTTTACTTCTCCAGGAAGAAATTGAGAGGACGCAGGTCTAAAATAAGGTGGAGTAATTTTTTTTTAACTGTTTTTATTTTGTTTTTTAACCATCAGCCAGAATCTCAACAGGTGAGTCATATATACATCAAATATTACCTTGTTATAATTAATTGTTACGGCATTGCATATAGAGAATACATTTTGGGATTTCGTCCTCCAGTACTCCTTCCCCTTCCCCCCGAAACATTAGGTATGGTCCACTTTAATTGCTTCCCGTAGGTGGTGAAGTTGCCCATACATAACTCATGATTCCTGTGTGCTGAGGTACATAACATCGAGTCCACTGCCCTCCACCTCCAAACCATAATATCGTAACCAAGGCTGCCAAATTTTCTTGACTTTTTTGGGACACCCTCTAGCCTTGTAGGTTGTTTTCTCTGCCCCTATATATAAGTCTATATTGGCCCGACCTTCCGCAAGAGTGGGCAGGTCTTCCCTTCCCCAGTGTCTGGCGCTGTCTCCTTTTGGCACTATAAGCCCCAGATTGCACACTAGTAGCTGGTAATTAAGAATATCTACTTCTGTAGGGATGCCCTGAATAATATATTTGGGATCAAGGGGTACCTGTGTTTTTAATATCCTGCTTAACTCCTGTATTATTTATGACCAATATATTTGTACTTGCTGGCTTTCCCACAGTGTGTGGATATAGGTGCCTTGGTTGGTTTTGCAGCGCAGACAATTGGGTGTCTCCACCCTACTCATCGCGTGGAGTCTTGCTCGCTCATAATATACCCTGTGAAGGATTTTGAATTGTATTAGCTGTAGACGGAGCTTAATTGCTATCTCTCTCAGGTGCATCAGTGCTGCCTCCCAATCTATTTCTTCTAAGGTGCTGGTGGTGTCCTCCTATTTACTTCTAAGAGACACCAATCTGTCGGGAATGTTGTTTATCAGGGTTTTATAAGTCCAAGAGACTGCTTTGGAGGGAATCTCTTCCTGCAATAATCTTCCTTCTAAAGGTGCATATTCAGAGATATCTGTGATATCAGGCCTTTGTGCCCTCCAGGCATGTTGCAGTTGTAGGCATTTGCATCTTTGTGTGTGAGACAATTGATATTCAGCCTGGAGGTCTGTGAAAGACTTTATGTTCCCCCCCTCTTAATTATGTCGCCTACTGTTGTAATCCCGACTGTGTCCCGACCCCTGAAGCCCTGCAATTTCTCCAATTCAGGCAGCCGCCTGCCCCCCACAATGGTGTATTTTTAGTTAATCTTTTTCCCCATTTCATCTGTCTTTCTGCCCCTTTCCACGCCTCAACTGTCTGCCGCTTCACCGGCAATAGATCTCGTGCCCCTGCGCCCCCATAAAGATAATGGAGGAAGGTATATTTCTGGAACTGAAGCCTCTACAGTGCATATGTGGGGTGGTCACCTGGTGCGTGGCACCATTCATTAATTACCACCAGATGAGCAGCCCGATAGTAGGCTTGAATGTCCGGGAGGGCGATTCCTACGTTATATTGGGTCCGCTGCAAGGTTTGTAGCACCACTCTGGGATGACCCCCATCCCATAGAAATTTCCGAAGCTCCTCATTGATTGTCTTAAAAATGGTGTCGGGAATCGTGTGATATGTGTTTTGGAGTGTGTAGAGTAGCTTGGGGAATGTTATCATTTTATACATTGCCGCCCTTCCTCGCAATGTCAAAGGGAGTCGGCGCCATCTGGTCACATCATCTCGGAATTCTGTGAGAATATGCTTGATGTTGTGGGTGAGGCAATCGGCCTCTTTTGTTGAAACATACATTCCCAAATATTTAAAGCCTTCATTGATAATCTGAAGCTGCTCGGGCAAAGCCTGTGCATCTATGGTGCCCCCTATATGGTAGAGACTTGACTTTCCCCAGTTAATGTTATACCCTGCATGTTTACCATATTCCTTCACTAGTTGCAAAATCATAGAGAGTGTGTTGTTAGGGTTGGTGACATCGAGTAAAATATCGTCCTCGTATAACGAAATTATTTCTGCTGTAAGGCAGCAATTGCTGTCTTGGAAGCCGCCAAGCCCAGGGTGGGCTCTAATCAGGCAAGCCAGTGGTTCCAAGACCAGCGAAAGGAGTAAGGGGGACAGGGAGCAGCCCTGTCTGGTCCCGCTCTGGTTAGGGAAGTCGGTCAATTTTGTTCCATTAACCCTGACACTAGCGCTGGGGCCTGTGTATAATAGCTCCACCCAGGTCATAAACTCTTTTCCAAATCCGAATTTCTCCAGGGTTTGCTGCATGAAGGGGCATTGGACAGTATCAAAGACCTTCTCTGCGTCTAGGGAAAGCAGCATCTGTGAGGAAGATCTATCTTTCACAGTGTCGAGCCAGTTTGCCAGGGAGCTGAGATCATACCACGTGGCAAGGCTGGGCATGAAGCCGGATTGTTCCCGGTGGATCAGTGATGTGATCACCGTTAACAGCTGCGCAGCTAAAATAGAGGCCAGGATTTTGGTTTCAATATTTAGCAAATATATTGGGTATTAGGATTCACACTTCTCAGGGGGTTTTCCAATCTTAGGCATGACCACCACTTTAGCTCTACGGAGATCGAGCTACAGCGACCCCTCTTCGCGAGCCGCTTGGAACATGCTGAGGAGGTGCGGAGGTAGCAAACTTACGTTCTGCTTAAAATTCACCCGGTAGACCATTTGGGCCAGGGGTTTTCCTCGACTTTTGCCTAAATATGGGCTCTTGTACTTCGATTAGGGTCATTTCTTCCTCAAGAGCTTCCCTACTCTCCGGCTGTAGAATGGGGGTGTTAATATTACTAAGGTATTGTGCTATCTGTGTGGCGCTCGCAAGGGGCCGAGCCTCATATACTTCTGTATAGTATTGTGTGAACGCTCCCGCTATTTCTTGTGCTGTCTCGTGGGAGGGTGGCTGACTAGGTAGACCTCTGGCTGTGTGTCACACGAGGCTCAAGGGAACCACATCCATAGCCACAAAAGGACTGGGGAACCTTTTGGCCTTGGTGGCTGGGTCGAAATAGACAAAGCTGGTTGTCCCCACTGTAGTCACAGAAGGTGCGAAAGGCAGAATGAGGTTGGCATGGGGCCACGGAGAGACACAGCAAATGGGCAGTGGCATGATTGTCCTTAGAGCACTCCAGCGTGGAACCTGCCTTATCGACGATGAGGCATGTGCCATCGAAAGGCATGCCCGTAAGGGATGCCTGGACATCTTCTGAAAAGACAGAAGATCCCAGCCAGGCGTGGCTTCTGAGTGCCACTGATGACGAAATCCCTCTGCCTAGCGAGTCTGTTGTATCCAGTCCATAAATTTGATGAACTTTGCTATGTCCATACCATCTCAGGCCTCCTCTGAGACCACGGGCAGCGCTTGCGCAACTGAGCCCCAGACAGCATGTGTGTGTATTGGTCCAAGAGGCAAGCGATATTCACTAACCACAGTGCAAGGCTAGTGGAAGAGTACATCCTCTTTCCAAAGGTTATCTAGCTTTTTTGATTTCCTATCCAATGGTGTGGTGGGGAAAGCACGAGGGTTAAATTTGTAGGTGAGGGCCTGGACAACCAAACCCTCTGGGGTGGGGTGCAGGGTGTAGAAAATGGGTCTCCGTGAGTGGGGTGATGGCGACAGAGAATGGTCCTGTGCACAGGAGCCCCTGGACTAGGGCTTGGCCGATGCCTGAGCAAGACATCTGTGAGGACTTCATTGAAAGGGAGGAGAGATTCTGTGTGAGCCATTCGCCAGCTAAAGCATCTCTGTCAAGACGTTTGTCTTGACTGCCACTGGGGGCAGCGTAAGGTCCAGGACCTCGGCTGCCCTGCTCACCGCCATGGTGAAGGCAGCCCATTCCTCTGCTTCCACACTAGGAGGACATACTAAGCCAGTGTCTCGGGAGGTGTCCAGACCACTGACACCTGCCACATACCAGCTGTCTTTGATCTCATCTAGAGGGTTAAGGTAGCCATAAGGATTCTCAGATCATCCCCATGCATACTCCTCTCTGAGCCTGTTGAAAAAAGCAGGCCCTGGCTCCAATTCAGAAGGTCCAGCTGAAGTCAACGTTAAGCAAGGCCGGTCGATCTCTGGCTTGTAGACAGGTATGATGATGGGGTCGGCTCCGCCTTGGGGCATCGCAAGCACTGGGAACGATGTTGCAAGAATCTGCGTCTAGAAGGCTCTATCATGCTTGAAGGTTCCTATAGGTAGACACGGCTGAAGACACCTTACATTCCATTGTACTTCTACAAGTGCCATTTTGTTAACTCCATTTATAAAGCACTGTAAATGGGATTCCATGTCAAGGTGATACCAGCAATACCATGGCAATAACAGTGACACTGCAGGCAACGTTGCCTGTGTTATTAACTGTGAAAGAAAAAAAACACAAAAAGTCCAGAAGGTAGGCCTAAAGAGATGCCGATTTCCAAATTATGTTCAAGCTTTAGGGGTGTCCACATTCGGGTGGGGATGGCTGGATCATTTCCAGATTTTCAGGCTATACACTATAGACGAATTTATATGTAATGGTTTGTTGTGACAAAAATAAAAACAAGAGTAGGGGCAGCGATTTATATCTTCAACTAACTTACTTTTCCATTTTTTTAACCTTTTACTAACATGCCTAGAAGTATGTCTGGAAAGCTTTGCGAGGTGTAGGTTTTCATCCATACTTCTGGTAATGGCATGTGGCACTTTCTCCGAGATTCTATTCTTGATATACAGCAATATACAAAATGTAGGTTCAGCACAGGAACAATGGAAACCTATTGGGTTTTTTTTCTTTGACGTTTACAGTCTAAAATACCCAGGCCCAGTAGGAATAATTGTCATAGTCAGTGGTAAGTGTTGAAATGTGTACCGAACTGGCCATCCTGGATCAGTGGCAGCCTCTACTGAGGGCATAGTATCCAGAGAGCTGGGAATGTACAACAAGCATGCAGAAAGGAAAAGGAGAAGTATTTAGAGGTGTTCCTGATTCCAGGAATTGTGGAAATGATGCATAGATAGACTGGGTATCATCTGAAAAACCCCAAAGGGCCAATGACTTGTGAGCTCCCCCAAAATCACATTTTCCCCCTCTCCTAAAGCACAGGTGTGCAAAACGATACAGCCTTTGAAATGGAGGGACAATCATCTCCAAGCCTGTTTCCAGATTTGGGGGTACAGTGTGGCGTTACCACAAGTGCTAGATCTAAAAACCCCTCTGCTGTAAAATACAGCAATTCCTTTTTCCTTGCCCTCTTTTGCCCCTCCCAAGGCATATGGGGTACTGTGAATATTATATAAATGTACTGTTTGGAATAGAGCTGCATGTCTGGAAGTGTGATGGGTGTGTGTCTACCTGCTAGCACTACTGCTCGTCTCCCAGCCACTATCTCTGCCGCCACTGTTTTCTTCCTGTTTCTGTGTCGTGGAGAATCCACACAACGTCCCTCCCAGGCAGCCCTTCCACGAAGGATGGGAAGACACCAAACGATTCTCCTCTGCCTAATTGCTGAAAGTAAGAAAGGGATTCCATATTAAGTAGTTGTTTTTCTGTGTCTGGCCAAGTGGCTGAAATACACTACCTCTCCTGAACTCAAACCAATTCCCTATCATAGCATGGGTAGAAAATAAGAATATTGACTTTCCACCTCATAGATTGCTGGTGGCGCGAAGTTTGAATTCAGAAATTTGACTGATTACTTCCTGCCCAGTTGCCCAAATGTATTACTATAAGCTGAAGCATGACTAAAAGAATCAAAACTCACACCAGTTTGCAAGGTAGGGTTGATGGTGCATGTTGTTTGGAAGTGAACGTGTGACACAGCAGTGTGGTATCTTAAGTTATGCTTTTGTATGGTAGAAAAGTTGTAGTGTATGCAGCCATGGTGTGAGTGCTTATTGTGCCCATGAGGTCAGCTGTGGGTGCGGTGATGCTGGATTAGGGTGTGCTTTGTGATACGTGTGTGCATGTGATGCAGGTAAGGACTTGTTGTGTAGTGTTGAGTGGTGTTTGTGGGTGCAGCTTTCTGTAAATTCCTTTGTGTGGGTTGTTGTTTGAGTGATGTGATAAATTGTGTAATTAGGTCTGGTTTGGTATCTGTGGAGTGGTTCTCTGAGTTTGTAATGCTGAGGTGGGTGTTTGCCTATTGATGTTATATGATGATTTTTATTAATAAAATAAGTTGTGTTGGGTGAGGTGGGTGGAGGATTGCTATCTGCTGTTGGGTGTGCTTTGTAATGTGAAGTGTGAGTTGGACAGTGTAAGTATGAAAATGTGTTATCAACGGGTTGTAGGGGAGAAAGCTTGCATATGTGTCATGTGTAGGGCAAAGCCTGAGTTGGTACTTGGTTTGTAGATTTGCGTTTAGCATTGTACAATGTGAAGAGGTGATTTCATTTGCCTGTGCTGTAGTGGATTGAGGTAGAATGTGTGTGTGTGTGGGGGGGAGGGGGGGGTTGATATGTACTGTGACGTTTTTGACATTATGTATCATAGATAGACGCCTGCACTGGTGTGTGTAATCTATTGGGGTTGTATACATTGTTCAGAAGCATTCCAAGCGTGTTGCAGATTCCTAAGCACTGAAGCAGTTGTATTCGTGTCGTCATGATTGGTTGAGAGGACTCACAACATATTCTTGGGCATTGTGGTACTTAGTACACCAACAAATTACTTTTCCTGCGCCTTCATATAAAATTCCTCACTCTAATGAAGATTTTTATTGTACCGAGTCATATGGCAAAAGCTGATTTTTTTCCCTCCTATTTCTGTTGGTCAAGTACTGTAAGGAATCACGGGGGTCCCATTAGCACCTGCAGCGATGGGGATACCCATTTAGCCGAAGGTCTGAATATCTGAGACACTATTTTATGTTACGCCATTGGTCAGTGCACCACAGTAACCAGGGATAGGCGTCCCGTTGTGAAATGGCCACTGAGGGGTTAAGAAAAGTTAGGCCTCCTCCTTATCAGTAAATCAAGCATGGGTAATGAGTGTCCAAATAATCCCTCACCCGAGAGAGAGCGTATAATGGCTCTCGGGAGGCGGCGAGGGCCGCATTCACCCCGGGAGCGAGCGGCGGGTGCCAGGCCCCTGCACCGCGGCACCAGAGGTTCGTGACCCCGGCTGGACGTGGGTCGGGCCCAGTGTGACCTGGGATCAGCCCCTGGAGCCCGCACTAGTAGGTATCCGATTCCTCCATGTCTCGTGCAAGTACGGAAGCCGATTGGGATCCATTCTAACGCTCCAGTCAGACTTCCCACAGCAAGCGTCCTTGAAGTTCTCGCCCTGGGGTGGGTCGGATAGTAGAGCGGTAGGTGGGGTGGTGAACGTCCTTCCTGCTACTTTTGGCAGCAAGCTAAAATCCGTCTGTTTTTTACTTGTAAAAGCAAAGTCTATGATTGAAAGTTTCTCTTTGAATTCTTCTCTCCAGGAACGTAACGCAAAATGATGGGCTCCCCATCAGAATGTGAAAAAAACCGAAAACCTGGCTTTTCAACTTGCAGGAGTTTCTTAACTCTGCCAGCCTCCCAACCTTGCCCTTGCCCTGTTAGCAAGCTTGCGCGCCTAGACACCCCAGGGTAGTAGTGCGCGTTTATTATACATTTTTACGAGGGGCCCACGAATCTCACATATCTCACAGATATTCATTAAACATGGGCTGAGTGCCCTCTTGGGAGCCTCACTGAGGGAGGGCTGTCACCTTTCCGATAGACAAATGCCTGCCATTTGTTGTTGTTGTTTTAATTCTGCAAAGGCCTGGACGTGACACTAAATAGGACTTTAAACACAATCGAATGTATTCATTCCCAACATGACTTTTCTTCCTTTGTTTATTTTAATTATTAGTCAGGGAACACATTTAGAAGTGTTTTCTATTGCCAGGTGGCAACCATACATGGGGGGGGGGGGGGGGGGCGGGCACCCCTTTGCCACAGGGGTCTGCATTACGCCCCTGCTTCTCTTGAGTAACCCTCAGGCTGACCCGTGCCTGAGAAATAGTAATGGTGCCATATTGTAAATGTTCTTTTCTTATTCGCTGAGATCTCAAGATCTCCAGCTTCGCGTGCGCGTGGCACACACAATCTATGTTTTTTTCTTTACTCTCGGGGTACTGGAGTCTTTGGTTTGTAAGGGGAGGAACAGTGCCGCAAGCCTGTGCATGCAAAGAAAAAAAGCCTGCTCTGGATGAGCTGCTCATGCACTATATGTGGAAACTTTAGAGCTCTCTTTTCATCAGGTAACCCTGGCCTCTGATTGCATGAATACCTTCCATGACCAGAGATTTCACGTAGCATCATGTGAACCACACGCCTACACACCTGCCAAAACGCCTTTAAACCCTCTCGGTGGTCAGTGCGCTACACAAGTCAACAGAACATAACCATATCACCTGTAACAGTTCACCCAATTCTTCCTTTTATGTGCATTGCATTACTTGCAGCTTTATTTCTCATATTGTAATTGTATTGTAGTTGAATTTAACCCTTTATATCCCTAACAAGGCGCCGCAACACATTTTTTGTTGGGTACCAGGCGATTCCTTGTGAGTGAAAGAGTGTGCGCTTCTTATGTGGCCTCTATGGGTAGTTATAGTTTTGATGTGCATGAGGACCAGAGTTGTGCTCTTATCATGATTTGTTGTTACGCTTAGGTATGGCGATGACGCTTAAATATAGAGCCAGTGAATGGATAGGTGAAGAGTGTGTGAGCGCCTTCTTGCCTGTGTTGTGGATTTGTGGCAGAGAAGATGTGGTCTAACAACCAAAGCTGCCAAATTTTGAAATGGGGAACTAGGTCTGAATCCCGGTGTTGCCTTAACATACTGTGATTCTGGGGGAAATCACTTAATCTCTCCCCGTGCCTTTTAAAAATAAGTCTGACCTTGCGTAATGTAATTTGGTGCTCATGTAATGCACTCCAGTGCCTTTGGCCGGTTTAGCACTATATATTACTGCAAAAAAAAAAGGGTCTGCCCACATCACGCAAACATGAGGCTGTTTATGCTTTATTGAAGTGTTCTAGGGAGCGTGCAGGAGTAGACACAGTCATGCAAGCAGGCAGACATCTACCATGTTGGAATGGTCTGCATCATGCAGTTGTAGGAGTAAAAGTATCTGGATGCACCAGGATAACACATGACTAGCTTGGGCCTTGCTAGGGATAACTCAAGATCTCTGCATGCCTCCCAGTGAATCTTTCAGTTGGACTGCATGCATTTTGGCAACTACAACTCTGTTAATGCATCACAATACAGAATTCCAGTATGTTTTAACAAAAACATACTTCCTTTCAATCTTACATCTTGAGTGGTATGTATTTCACAACTCGCCCAGTTTGTGGTAAAAAGTTGACCAGTTTAACTTGTTTGCACATTTATCCTTGAAGGTCTGAGATTTACCTTCCTTCTTTTGACTAAATGACCCTTGTTTAATGTATGCCAGTCCAATCTGTTTACTATTTGGCAGATGTTTTTCTATATATTTTAATTTATTATTAGTTTTAGGTGAATGGTTTCTAACTTAATGCTAACTTATGTTGTGATAGACAAAGTTATATAGTGTGCATCTGCCTTTACTGTGCCATGCAGTCCCATGGGGGTTTGGTACCTTCCTGCTCTGATTTAGCAGATTCTGACACAGATCAGTGTCAGCTTTGGTTAATAAGCTGTAATTGTATTGTATTGTTTTTTAATTTATATAGTGCCAACTACCCCTGATAAGGCTTTGAAGTGCTTTAAACTGGACAGCATGCTGCTCCGAAACCCACAGCAAGTGGTTTATTCAGGGGGTTATTATTGGTTAATGTGATTAGTCTTGTGCTCTCAAGGCGACCATTCCATGCATTTACTCCTGAGTCTTTGTGGTGGATTCTATTAGGAGTTAGATGTGTTCATTAGTTAAGGGATGTCGTAGGTGAGTTCATGCACAACTTAAATTGGGTACAAAAGCTCTTTGGAAAAAAAGAGCGCCAACAGAAAACATGCAAAGACAAATCATATAAAATTAGCAAAAGAAAATCAACATTTCACCTCGGGTTTAGGTATTTCCAGGATTACTTTTCATGAGGACAAGCATAACCACCATATATAAAAGGGAGAGGGACAGGTATTAAAAATTATATAAATAGAAAAAAGGAAACCAGACAAAGTCAAGGCTAAGAAAACGCATTTAAGGAAGTCCCTCTCCCTCTTAAAAATAGACTCATTTGCCATCATTCCTGTTTCTACATCTTTGAGTGTGAGTTTCCCTAGGGCAATTAGAGTCAAGGGGTAATGTGGTCCCGCAGTTGCCCCTAATCCTCTTGTCATCTAATCTGCTTATTGTTGCTCTAGACAATGGGAAACCCCTTATCCATTGATTATACGTATAAAGAGGTGTTTCTGAGCAATAAGTAAGAGTTTTAGATATAAGGATCCATTCCATTGAATTCCAATACCTAAGTGGTAGAGCTTGATATCACTGATTGCCAAATCTTCGTTTATGCGTTCCAAAAAAACTTTTAATGGATATATATACCCCAGGTAACAAACAGGATAACATATGTCAGCTAACACATGTTTCGCCCATGGCTTGCAAGCCGGGGCTTTTTCAAGGCGTGCTTTTAAAGCAAGGATAAAGCTTGGCTTTTTAATTATAAGATCGTTGTCAGGCCACATTCATGGGGCCATCCTGGCGTTGAGCTTAAGCTTAGTACGTTTAAATGTTCAAAATGTACTCCATCCTCGTAAAATATGTGAAATTCAACTTATCGTAGTCCGTTTTAAGTTAAATCCATCGGCCTCCCTTTTTTTGTGAAATGAGACAACAATAGAGGTCTTACATGAATCAAGAACCATCCCTTAGGTCCATATTGCATTAAAACCAATTGTTGAGGCTTTTGACCACACGTCCTGGTTGTTCTTGAATACATAGGTGTGAATTTTATCAGGACCTGCAGCTTTATGAGGTTTTTGGGTCTGTATGGTGCTCCAAGCGAACATCTGAAAGGGAGAGCCAAGAATTTACATGTTTCCTCCCCTTTATGACTCCTTCTTACCCCAAATGTATTAGTGTCTTTCGAATGTTTTTGATATAGGGAGGAAAAATGCTGGATCCAGCTCCCAGGGCTTCTATTTGCTTCCAAGTTCTTAGTCATGCCTTCGGTACCCATTTTATAATTCTCCAAAATGTTTTAGCTTTTTCCCATCGATTGCTGGTTTTATTAAAGACATTTAGGTCTTTCTAGCATCATGCAAGGCTGCTTCACCATCCTGATTTAGATATCGATATTTGAGTGCCGCAGATAGGTCGCTTTTTAGTTTAATACATTCCTCATTATACCAGTTCATATATGAAAAAATAAGCTATATTTTCACAGCTCCACCATTGTGTTCTCTCAATACTGAGCTTGTAACTTCAAGGAGGTTATTAAAAGTGTTCAGCAGTGTAGACTCGGTTTCATGATTTTCATTTTTCGTAGTTGTATGGAGATTCTGCCAAGTAGAATGCAAGGAAAAATAATCCACTTCCCATTGGACAGTAGTTGTATGGATATTTTCCTATGGATATTCAGAAACATCTTGCACCAATATGAGCAACACTTTGTATGTTGAATAATTTGAGTGTCCTTTGCTAGGAGAAGCTGGAGAACTAATGGATCACAATCACTCTCCAATCTCTCCACCACCTTCATATCAATAATGGAGTTCAGGGCTTTCATGTTTATGATCAAGTATAATGCTTTCCCGCTATCCTGTTCTAAGTTTAGGTTTTGGTATAAATCACGTCCGGTCGCTACGCCGGTGGAGACGCTCCGATATCTGGAGGACGTTGCCATTGCGTGGCTGTCTGACACTCAAAGAACCTATCTATTACTTCCAATTACTGTGGTAGAAGTGGAAGAAGTGATCGAATCGCTGCCAAACGGCAAGGCTCTGGGCCCAGATGGGTTTACGAGTGAATTCTACAAGGCCTACAAGAGCATCTTAGCACCTCACATCGTAGCGATGTTCGGCGCTGCATACGACGACCAAATCCTCCCGCCCACACTTCGTGAAGCGATAATTATAGCGCTTCTTAAACCCGAAAAAGACCCTGAGAGTTGCAACTCATACCGCCCTTTGTCCCTGTTGAATGTAGACTCGAAGATTCTCGCCAAAATTCTCGCTACACGGCTACAGCCTCTTATGACAAATCTGGTTCTCCCGGACCAATCAGGTTTTATACCTTCCAGAGCCACCACGCACAACACCAGGACGCTTTTTGCGGTCTCTCATTATTTGATCCCGAACACGAGAGCAATTGCGGTTATGCTGGATGCCGCTAAAGCATTTGACTCCCTAGAATGGCCCTACCTAACCACAATACTCCATAGGATGGGTTTCCCCTTAATATTTATTCAATGGGTGCAGCTATTGTACACGCGGCCAATAGTAGAGTTAAAATAAACGGCTATGTTTCTGAGGCATTTGACATAGAGCGCGGAACACGGCAGGGATGCCCATTGCCCCCATTATTATTCCCCCTAGCTCTGGAGCCCCTAGCGAGTAAAGTACGGCAGAATCACCATCACTCTGCGCTCCAGTTCCCGAGCAGACCCCTACATATCTCACTTTACGCGGATGATATGTTACTATATGTCCGAGACTCTGAGCGTCACCTTGATCCACTATTACGGACGTACATTAAATTTGGGGGGCATTCGGGGCTCCAAATAAATTGGGGAATATCATCCGTGTTCCCTCTAACAGACACCACTCTGCCGCACGCGATGGAATTTCCATTAGAATGGCAGTCGGACCCCATACGCTATTTAGGGATTTGGTTTCATAGAGACCCGGAAATAGTCATCAGGACTAATTACGGCAGAACCATAGACGCACTGGAAGACAAAATTAACAGGTGGATACAGCTTCCCTTATCCCTGGCTGACCGGATAGCGATGGTCAAAATGGTAATACTCCCCAAGCTCTTATACCTATTTAACAACATCCCCATTCAACCACCAAGGGAAGTCTTCAAGCGCATAACTACGTTAGTTCTGAAACTAATATGGGCGGGTAAGCAGGCTCGAATCAATCTAGCTACATTGACACTGCCCTACTCCAAAGGGGGATGGGGAGTCCCGGACTTCTTGCTATACTACCTATGTGCCCAAGCCCAATATTCCACCTACTGGTACCACAGAATTCCATACCTGACACATGCAGCTATCGAAGAAGGTGACTCTCTGCCGGTTCCATTGGATGCAATAATCACGCATAACAGACCACCATTGCACAACAAAGACATAAATCAGCTGTCTTGGGGCAATCATATTACAGAAATAACACTAATTAAAAATATGGCTGCTTAACAATCGTGCATCAGAACATGAAATATTGCTCTCTCTTCCCTACCATGTAGGTCAATATGCAAGGCATGTATGTAAATCCTCTGTGATGTTGAGTCCTCTGGGGCTTTTGGTGTCCAGCTGTAGAATATATCTGGTTTCCAGTTTACGCAGCTTGGACTCCCTGTCCCCGCCTCTTCTACTGACACTGACTGCATCTATCACAAAGTATTTTAAACCTGAATTGTGACTGCTGTGCCTTTCTTTGAAATGGCTTGCCACAGAATAGGTGTTGTCATGATTCACTATGGCCCGGAGATGTTGTAAAATACGTTTGTGCACTGCTAATTTAGTGCTGCCCACGTATTTTAATCCACATGGGCAAATAAGAACGTACACAGCGAATTCAGTTTTGCATGTCAGCACTTTGTTAATCAGATGTTCCTTATTGCTGAATGCATCTTTGTAGGTTTTAGCGTTAATGCCATGAATACAGGATTTACAAGTCTTGCATCTATAAAACCCACTGTTTGTGTGAAGCCAAGAAGTCTTTTCAATGACTTCGGGACTTGTATTAACTAAACGGTCTTTCGTGGATGGCGCTCTGCTGTAGGTAAGCGATGCTGTACGGGGCAGTGTAGGACCTATCACAGGGTCATTTAAGACTATTGACCAATTGCGATTGATGATTCTATAGATGTCGGAGTGTTGTTTGTTATAGCTGGTGATAAATCTAAAAGGACCTGGTTGTTTTCTGGCTGGAGTTGCCATGACCATCCTGTTGTCACTGATCCTCTCTTCTTCTTGACAGTAAGTACTGAGGAGTTTGTGTCAGTCAGATTTCATAGATTTAGTAATAGCATTTTCTACGATTTTTACAGAGTACCCTCTCTCTAGAAATCTGAGTTTACTCTCACATTGTGCAACCTCAAGCTCCTTCTGATTGCTGCACACCCTCCTCAGACGAAGTATCTCCCCATAGGGGATGCTGGCTATTAAGTGGGCTGGGTGAGCACTGGTGGCGTGTAGAATCGTGTTGCCAGTGGTACTTTTTCTATATAGTCTGGTTTCTATCCTGTTATTGCTGATGTAAACTTCTGTGTCTAGGAACGGGACTGCTGACTGGCTCATGTTTACAGTGAATTGTAAATTTATCTCGTTATTATTGATATCTTTCACAAAGGCCTCAGCTTGTTCCCTTGTCCCCCTCCACACAATAAACAGGTCATCAATGTACCATAACCATTTCACAATGTTTTCCTCCCATATTTTCTTGTACTTGACTTTGAGGACCAGTTCTTCCCAGCTGCCCATATGAAGACGGGCGTAGCTTGGCTAAAAACTGGCCCCCATTGCCACCCCTGCAGCTGGCGGTATAGCAAATTGTTATACATGAAGAAATTGTTGGTTAAACAATGTTTCAACATCTGTATAATAATTTCATTATGCTCCCTATGTTGTTCAGATCTCTGTGAAAGGTAATGTCTTACTGCTTTCAAACCGTTCTCATGTTTGATACTTGTGTAGAGCGCAGAAACATCTAATGCTAGCATCCAAAGACCATCTTCCCATGAAATTTGTTGTATTTTCCAAAAGCCCGAAATGCGTTGTGCATGGTTTGTTGATCCTAAAGGAATAAAAACATCCTGCCAGAATACTGCATGGGTCTGCGTCTCCTTCTTCGCTGCCGCCATCTGGAGGTTGGAAGTAGTAGGAGTTGGAATCTCTCGAAATATAAATAAATATATATATATATATATATATATATATATATATATATATATATATATATATATATATATATATATATATATACATCTGCAGGAGACGTGTTCAGAGGCCCCCGCATTCGCAAGTGGCCTTACCTTTCCTGACAACGCTTCGGCAACTGTGTTCCAGTCAAGTTATTGACCAGGTTTTGGCCCACCACGATGTCCGGGATGGAGAGAAACGGTGCTGAGGCCATTGTGCCTCACATTGGGCTAGTTGGACTCCCACGTGCCCCCGCGGAAGAAAATCCTGGGCGGAGTAGGTTGATGCGGTAGGGGACGGAAGGAAATGACTGAATCTGCAACTGTGGAATCGAAGGTCAAGGTCGCATGCTGTCCTGTATTCTGGCTGGTCCCTTTGCCATCATCGCCTTAGGATCCCGAGTGAAATTGGTGCACTCTGGGTCCTGTCGTTTTTGCACCGACTGTGCTATCTACCTGAGGCGGAGCCCAAAGAGGGAGGAACTGCCGTAGCCTATCCACGAGCAGCGGGACAATTACAAGCGTGAACACTTTCCCTTTCCCCCATATTCACATGGCGCTGACGAAGGCAAGACGCTGAAATGCATTCGCCCTCTGTGTTGGTTGCAGATTAAAGATTTTCCGTTTATCCCCGCAGCGGCCTCTGTCTTTTCTTTTGAAAGGAGTTTGCGGCATATATATACATATATATATATATATATATATATACATGTGTATATATATAGATATAGATATATGTATATATATATATATATATATATATTTATATATATATATATATATGTATATATATATATATATATATATATATATACAACACCAGGTTTTGGCAGGCGAGAGCCTCTGTGGCGGCGGGCAACGCGGCAAGGACGCCACTCCAAAGTATCCAAACAATCCAGTAATTAGAAAAATAATTCACACTGGTGCCGCGGCCTCGGTTTGTGAACGCTTTTATTTCAGCAATGCAAACGGGTGCCCAACGCGTTTCGCTGTTAACCTCACAGCTTGATCACGGGTGGATTTTTACAAAAGCAATATGTCATTTAAAGATACAGAGACTCGTTCCGCCTCCAATCAATGGAAACCATAGAAAGACTTACATTGCAGAATTTTTAAAACATAAAGATTCATAAATACGTGTGTTTAGAATGGTAATTCTAAAAAAGGAAAAAAGATGATAATAATTGCAACAATTATGGCAAATAAATAAAGCAAGGAATTGAGCCCAAGTGGGCCAAACTAACTCACGGATTGGTGAGTATGTGGGTCAAGTTTACCAGTTATTGAAAACAATGATGTATACAAAGTCAAGCCCCAGTGGGCTAGTGTCCATACAGATAACAGATGTTATCACAACATCCCAAGTGCTACAGTTATTGTTTGAGCTGTAAAACTCAAATAACAAAACAACATACTACAGTTAGCACATCTTTATCAAAGATACCGGAACTTCGACCAAAATTAATTTTGAAATGTTGCAATCAGTCTTTAACCAATTTTCCACATGTATCAAAATATTACGCTCAAGTGAGCAAAACAAAGATCACTGGTCCGGATCTTCTAAATTGATATGTAGTTCTATCTGCAAGAAAAAAGACATAAGGTTTCTAATTTACTGTTTTGGAACTCTCTCATAAGGATAAAAAATATTATTTTACTCGGTTAAAATCAACAAAAGGGAACAAAAATAAACGTACAGGTTCAGATGCAGGGAAAAGATAATTAAAGTATCTTATCTAAGATGAATGGCTAATTCTTCGTCAAAATTAAGCCCGGTAGGCATCATGGTGTTATACTTAATAATCATTTTTGACTCAAGTTTCCTTAACTCTATAGTGCGGTTTCCCCCTCTCTCTCTTGGTGGAACTGAATCTAACACACAGAATTTAAGGAGACTTGGGTTCTGATTATGTACTTGGTGGAAGTGGCGAGCCACAGGATACTGTTTGTCGTTGTTGGAAATAGCTCTAAGGTGCTCAAGGACTCGGAGTTTAACTTTTTTGGTAGTGCTCCCTATGTAGTAGAGATCACACGGGCATCTTAAGGCATAAACTGCAAACTCTGTGTCACAGGAGAAGTGTTTGGCAATTTTAAAAGGTGGTTTGTCTTTTCTCAGCTTGACATTTTTGCAGTTCTGGCTGTACTTGCATGCATTGCATCTCATGCAGGTGAAAAAACCTTCAATGGGATTCTTACGCTTGCACAGAGCTCGTTGTGAGACTATCTTTTAGTGACTTACATCTTCTGAAGGTGACCGATGGATAAGCCCCTACATATTCGTTGAGATCTTCGTCTGTTCTAAGAACTTCCCAGAATTTATTCAGACTTCTCCTTACCTCCCAAGCCTGGTTATGGTAAGTTGTTATAAATCTCAGTTTGTCAGTCTCTTTCTTCTCTCTATGTTTGCTCAAAAGTTCCTCTCTATTGAGATTTTTCACCTTTTCAATTGCTGCCTGTATACTGTCTTCTTTGTACCCTCTGTCTCTAAACCTGTTGCACATAATTTCCTGTTCTTCCCTGTAGTCCTCAACCGAGCTACAGTTGCGTTTGGCGCCCAGCTTTGCAGGTCTTTACCTCGGCTGGTGGGAGGAGCAGGTGGTCCGGAACATCAAACTGTACCAAGACCATGTCGTCCTCTGGACAAGGTACATAGACGACATTTTCTGTATTTGGAGGGGAGATGTAGCGGATGCTGATCAATTCCTCAAAATACTGAATGTCAATAACTTTAACTTACAGTTCACGAGCCAGAGTAGCAAAGAAAGCATTGTGTTTTTGGACTTAAAAATTTTCATTGAGGGCAATGAAATTTGCAGCAAGTTACACAGGAAAAAAACAGCAGGGAACAGTCTTTTATTATCACAGAGTTGTCACCCCAGAAACCTGGTTGCCAGTATCCCGTTTGGGGAAGTACTGCGCGCCAAACGCAACTGTAGCTCGGTTGAGGACTACAAGAACAGGAAATTATGTGCAACAGGTTTAGAGACAGAGGGTACAAAGAAGACAGTATACAGGCAGCAATTGAAAAGGTGAAAAATCTCAATAGAGAGGAACTTTTGAGCAAACATAGAGAGAAGAAAGAGACTGACAAACTGAGATTTATAACAACTTACCATAACCAGGCTTGGGAGGTAAGGAGAAGTCTGAATAAATTCAGGGAAGTTCTTAGAACAGACGAAGATCTCAACGAATATGTAGGGGCTTATCCATCGGTCACCTTCAGAAGATGTAAGTCACTAAAAGATAGTCTCACAACGAGCTCTGTGCAAGCGTAAGAATCCCATTGAAGGTTTTTTCACCTGCATGAGATGCAATGCATGCAAGTACAGCCAGAACTGCAAAAATGTCAAGCTGAGAAAAGACAAACCACCTTTTAAAATTGCCAAACACTTCTCCTGTGACACAGAGTTTGCAGTTTATGCCTTAAGATGCCCGTGTGATCTCTACTACATAGGGAGCACTACCAAAAAAGTTAAACTCCGAGTCCTTGAGCACCTTAGAGCTATTTCCAACAACGACAAACAGTATCCTGTGGCTCGCCACTTCCACCAAGTACATAATCAGAACCCAAGTCTCCTTAAATTCTGTGTGTTAGATTCAGTTCCACCAAGAGAGAGAGGGGGAAACCGCACTATAGAGTTAAGGAAACTTGAGTCAAAAATGATTATTAAGTATAACACCATGATGCCTACCGGGCTTAATTTTGACGAAGAATTAGCCATTCATCTTAGATAAGATACTTTAATTATCTTTTCCCTGCATCTGAACCTGTACGTTTATTTTTGTTCCCTTTTGTTGATTTTAACCGAGTAAAATAATATTTTTTATCCTTATGAGAGAGTTCCAAAACAGTAAATTAGAAACCTTATGTCTTTTTTCTTGCCGATAGAACTACATATCAATTTAGAAGATCCGGACCAGTGATCTTTGTTTTGCTCACTTGAGCGTAATATTTTGATACATGTGGAAAATTGGTTAAAGACTGATTGCAACATTTCAAAATTAATTTTGGTCGAAGTTCCGGTATCTTTGATAAAGATGTGCTAACTGTAGTATGTTGTTTTGTTATTTGAGTTTTACAGCTCAAACAATAACTGTAGCACTTGGGATGTTGTGATAACATCTGTTATCTGTATGGACACTAGCCCACTGGGGCTTGACTTTGTATACATCATTGTTTTCAATAACTGGTAAACTTGACCCACATACTCACCAATCCGTGAGTTAGTTTGGCCCACTTGGGATCAATTCCTTGCTTTATTTATTTGCCATAATTGTTGCAATTATTATCATCTTTTTTCCTTTTTTAGAATTACCATTCTAAACACATGTATTTATGAATCTTTATGTTTTAAAAATTCTGCAATGTAAGTCTTTCTATGGTTTCCATTGATTGGAGGCGGAACGAGTCTCTGTATCTTTAAATGACATATTGCTTTTGTAAAAATCCACCCGTGATCAAGCTGTGAGGTTAACAGCGAAACGCGTTGGGCACCCGTTTACATTGCTGAAATAAAAGCGTTCACAAACCGAGGCCGCGGCACCAGTGTGAATTATTTTTCTAATTACTGGATTGTTTGGATATATATATATATATATATATATATATATATATATATATATATATATATATATATATATATATATGAAAAAAGCAGCACTCCCCGCAGATAAGGAAGGAGAAGAGGCCACGCGAGGGAACAATGTAGGAGCCGTTTTTATTGACAGACAGCGTAGCAAGATGCATTTCGGCAATGAGCCTTCTTCGGTTGCTGTTGCTGACACGTGATGACCCCACCTGCATTTTCGAAATGTCCAGTACCACCCTCATTGGAAGGTAAGTAAGCCACCGCCCCCAAGTCACATGTTGATTCTACCATGGTGGCGCAAAATGAAACTTCAACTCCCAGAAGACAGTGCGGCTGGAGAGTATTGCAGGGGACGGCAGACAGGATTAGAGGAAAAAATGCAGTGATGAAATGAGGAAAAAACGTAAAATAAAAGTCTTGTGCACTCCTACAAGTCCCTCTCAGTTCAAGCCTCGAGCATAGTGCAGCCCAAAATTAAGCCAAAATGCAGAGCCGAACAAACAGTGCAGTCGACTCCTCGTATATATATATAGTGAAGAGGTGCCACTCTATCGCGGACAGTAGCTTTAAGTTTTTCCATTGCATTCATTAACCATAACTTTCCCCACCACATAGTGAATGAAGGATTTTGCGGTTGCTTCCATAGTTGGGCCATACTAAGATGGGCAGCCGATAGGAGGTGAGAGTATAGCTCACCCATTAGGGTACTCGTGGGGTATAGTAAAGTTCTCTCAGGTCCCACATAAGGAGTAGGAGTGGGTCTGAGGGCAGGGAGACATTAGTGATGGAGAGTATCGTGAGGAGAACCTTGTTCCAAAATATTTTAATTCTTGGGCATGACCACCGTGTTTCTAAGAAGGTACCCCTATCTCCACAGCCCTTCCAGCATAGCTCGGAACCTCCAAACATCCTATGAAGTCGCACAGGCATGAGGTACCAGCGTGTCTGTATTTTGTAAGCATTTTCTTTATATTGTAGGCAAATGGAGGACTTAGAAGCCCACTGCCAGATAGCCCCCAGGTTTCCTCTGTAATGTTGCAAGCCAGTTCCCTCTCCCACTGTGCCATATAGGCATGTTTTCTGATGAGGATGAGGTCCAAAACATAACAACACAGTCAGAAGATTCTCCTACGTCAAATGCTATTGATATACATGGTCTCTATTGCCATTTCAACCCTCTGTGATGTTCTATGGGCTAGATCCCTCCCCGCCCAGTATAGAGCCTGCATGACTCTATACGTATCCTGCAAGGTCAGGGCATATTTCACATAGAGTTCCTCCCTTGTTCGTAGGTCTCTGTCATTGTAGAAGTCTTTCAAATCAGATGACTGGCCCTGGTCCCAGCAAATGGGACCAGGGTCCAATTCGCCCGGAGAGAAATCGGGGTTATGGACCAGAAGAGTAAAGTTGAATGGGTAAGTGGGAGATGCATGTTTGCATTCGTATGATGCACCATTGTGTCAGTAGTTTGCCCGTCAGAGGCAAGGGAGGAGGGAGGCCCGTCCCTGTCGAGGCTGGGAGCCATAGGAGTTCACCAAGGGGACTGGTGAGAAAAGTTGTTCCCTCTAATCCCAAGTTTTGCCCTCTGGACATAATTTCGATCAAGGGAAGTGCGTATCTGAGCTGCCAAAACATATCTTGCAATGTCTACAAACCTCAGGCCCCCCCTCAGCTGTGGAATTGGCAAGGCAGACCGCCCTCAGAGACTTAGCCTCCCACACAAAATGAAGCATTTTGCTACTGATCTAGGATAGGTTAGTTCTGGGAATATAAGATGTACAAGATGCAATGCATGAAGTTCATTTTGAGTCTATTTAGGCGGCCCAGCAAGGACCAGTGGGCTAGCCCAACCTCTCAAAGTGTGGTTTGACGCGGTTCACATGGAGGACCCTCAAAGGGTTCCGAGGAGACCGTAAGTTAATCAGGTAGGTCACTTCACACCTGCGCTCCACCACCTCATACAGCCCAGTGCACTTGTCCTGGAGTGTGCAAGGCTTCGCTGGCGCCATCACCCACACTTTCTGCCCAGGTTGAAACTCGACCAGAATGGCATTCTGGTCGTACCACCTTTTCATCTCTTCCTGGCTGGCTTTCAGATTCGCCTGAGTGAGTTGCCTGAAATGCCTAGTTGGGTTCCTGGAGGCCAGCTATATACATCCTGGGCGGGTTCACTACGAGGCTTCTCCCAGCACTCCTTCACCAAACTCAAATGTCCTCTTACAGGGTGCCTATACAGGAGTTGAAAGGGACTGAACCCTAAGAACTTCTGTGGCAAGCAAACAGCAGGCATGGTAAAAGGACGTCCCACTTACGCCTCATGGGTTCCTCAAGATCCATAATCATGCCCTTCAGGGTCCGGTTAAATCTCTCAACCAGACCATTACTCTGGGGGTGGTAAGGTGTGGTGAACTTGTAGGTTACACCGCAATCCTTCCACAGAGATTTCCTATACATAGATATGAAATTAGTACCCCTATCGGACACCACCTCTCTGGGGAACCCCACGCGGGAGAAAATCCCCATCAGTGGACGGCCTACCATGGGTGCTGTCATCATCCGGAGAGGGATGGCTTCTGGGTACCACGGGTGCTGTCACCATCCGGAGAGGGATGGCTTCTGGGTACCGAGTAGCGTGGTCCACCAAAACCAGGATGAACCTGTTGCCCATGGCTGTCTTGGGATCCAGCGGCCCCACTATGTCAATGCCCACCATCTCAAAGGGGGTGCTGACTACAGGGAAAGGTTGGAGGGGAGCCTTCCACTCTTACCACTTGCCTGGCAAGTCTGACAGGTCCTGCAATGAGTATCAGAACTCTTGCGCATTTGAGGCCAGTAAAAGTGGGTGACACGCCTCTCAAAGGTCTTGTCCTGCTAAAGGTACATCATGAGCGAACCCCAGTAAGAAGGCTCTGAAGCGCTGGGGTTGACGCAGGCTCAGCAACCTTAGGCTCACTGTACAGGAGATCATTCTCCCAGTAATTAAATGTGATCCAGACTGATCGCCGGCTGCCTGATTTGCGGCATGTTTCCGCAAACCTACAAGAGAAGGGCACTGCTTCTGCTCCTCACAGAATTCCTCCCTGGAGGGCCTTCCTTCCTGCTGCCATTCGGTCAGCTCAGGTAGGTCCCCCAGTTCAGCCACTTGTTCCCCCGTAGGTTCCAGGGCATCCTGATCAAAGGGTGCCTCCTCCTGGACCGTGGGAACTGTGGGGGCCAGTTTCCCATGCCCCCTGCCTCTTCTCGGCACGCACCTGGGCCACTGTTTCAGGCTCCAGGTCCTCTTGATTACCTTTACTGACTGCCATAGAGTGGTCACACCAGCTCAGGCAGACGCAACATCTCCAAATGCGCCTGGCACTCCACCTCCTTCCAGGGGGAGCTCTCCAGGTCATTCCCCAGCAGACAGTCTACAATCATGGACGGACTTACAACGGCCTTCAAAGAACCTGAGACCCATCCCCCCCACTAAAAGGGAACCAGCGCCACCTTGCAGAGGTGCACTGAGTTGTTTGCTGCAACTACAGGGTGAAGCACATTGGGAATTACCTGCTCTTCCGACCCCCACTGACACCTGACAGATGTCAAAACTAGCTCCGGTGTCCATCAGAGCCTCCACCCTGTATTTTTTAGTATTCTCAGGCAAGGAGTTTTCCTGGACCATTTCTCGATCTCCTGATGAGACCAGGGTCATAACTGCTTGCTCTTGCCCATTCCAAGGACTCAACTCCTCACCCAACGCTACACTCACTAATCCTGGTGTTGGAGCACCAGTGGGTGCAGATGACTTCTTGGGGCTTCTAGGGGAAGTATTACACACTTCTTTACAGAAGTAACAGGTAGGAGGACCTCGGTTGTCCCGCTTGACCTTATGGAGCCAGGCCCTCTTAGCCTTTGGGGACTGGGACCCTTTCACCTGGGAACTACGTTGGGGCCCTTTAGAGAACCCCTCGTGGTAACCCTTGTCCTCCCCCACCTTCTGCGGGGGACCCTGTACACCTTTGGCAGTAGTACCTCCAATCCCCTTGTGGACCCAGTTACTGGTCCAGCGGTCTGCCCCTTCAGCAAGCTTACTGGGATCAGGCAACTTACTGTCCAAAAGATGCTGGCGCAGCTCTGAAACACACAGACTACTCATGTGCTCTCAACTAATTAAATCGCATAAGCTCTTAAAATCAGTTGCCTTGCTGCGCTTCATCCAACCATCCAGTGCACGTGTGTATGCATTCACACACAACCCAAGTACAGGATTCCTGTTTCTTGAAGTTCCTGCATTTCTGCCGGTACTGTTCAGGAGTGAGCCCATACCTGAGGCATAAAGCCTCCTTCATATTGGCATAGGTAAGGGTTCCCGCCCTCTCTAAAGGGGTTAGGACATCCCTCCCAGAAGCCTCAAAGTGTTTCCATAGACCCGCCCCTAATGCTTCTCAGGCACCTCATTCTTCCTCAGTGCGATATCATATGCAGTGGACCACGAATAAATATCATCATCCCTCAGGTAATCCCGCACTAAGTCTTTGAGAATGTACACCTTCCCTACTGGCACTGGTTGTGTGCTGCCACCATTCAAACTGGACTCTGCCTTTTTAACCTTAATGTCCAGTTCCCTCATGATTAACTCATGAGCTAAGAGAAGCTTTTTCTCTACCAAGGCTGGAGCATTCCTGCTCTCTTCTGCTCGCTTTTCACTTTCAGTGAGCAGCTTCTTCTCCTCTGTTTGAGCTTTAAGTTTTAAAACCTCCAACTCCTGCTCTCTGACCCTTTGGTTTTCCTCCAGCTCCTCTGGTGAAAAACTCCTCCCTGAATGGCTACTACCAGCCCCTGAAGCTCGCACCTCCACTGGCAAATCCTGTGGACCAAATCGATTCCCTGAATCATCCTCATCCATCTCAACATCACCCGCCTCCTGAGTCCCTATGGCATCCCACCAGGTCCTCAAGGCCACTTGCAGCTCCCCCTTCTTGGCGCTACTTTTTATGGGCCATCCCAACGCTCTGCAGAATTGCCTCAACTGATCAACTTAGTAGGTAAACAATGTCTCAATGTTGAACTTTAATTCTGCAGCCTCACTGGCTCCTTGACTCCTCTGAGACATGGTGTGTGGCTTAAAGGTTGCTCAAAAATAAAAACCAACTAGAACCAACAAATCAAGAACACAATATGTGGTTGTGTCGTGGTCTGCGCTATTTATGATGTACACCAGTCCTTGTGAGGGAACTTGCAAATACATATTCAAATCCCACACCGCTGACCACCAAATGTTAGACCCGGGATCCCTGGTTGGCTGAGGTAGTACCTTAGACCAAGTAGGGACCGGCGTTCCGAAATCAGGGAAAGGAAGTTCACCTTCTTAGATAGCCCCGCTCACCCCCTCGGTAGCTTGGCATGAGCAGCCAGGCTTATCTTCAAGGCAAATGTGTAAAGTATTTGCAACCATGCTCACAATAACCCAGTGATGACACCACAAATAGACTCCATGAAAACTAGTATAAGCTTTATATAAATAGATATACGATAAGACCACACAATATAAATCCAACATATGAGGTTGTTTACTATTTCTCTTGGCCGGTTGTTAGGCCAGCCAGCCCTTGTAAGTTCTCACGGTATTAATGAGCGCTTCTAAACATTCTCCTGTACTCCTAATATCATGTCAATCAGTTCGTAATGCTAGAATCAGGCACTTTTGCAATGTAAAAATACTTTAAGACGTAACGCAGCAATCAGACACTCTGCAGTGAAAAGAATGGCATGCGTAATGCAGCAATCAGGCACTTTGCAAGGTAAAATAATGCAATGCGTAATACAACCACCAGGTAGGTCGTTATGCAGAAATAAGGCAATGCGTAAACCACTAATCAGGTAATTCGCTATGCAGGAACAAGACAATGCGCAATACGCTAATCAGGTAGTTCGTTATGCAGAAACAATGCACTGTGTCATACGACAATCAGGTAGTTTGTTATGCAGATCAAATGCCATGCGTCATACTCTAATCAGGTAGTTCGTTATGCAGGAATAATGAAATGCGTAATACTCTAATCAGGTATTCCATTATGCAGAAATGATGCAATGTGTAATAAGACAGTCAGGTACTCCGTTCTGCAGAAATGGAATAATGCGTAATACACTCAAGCCCTGATCACCGGGCCTTAGGCGGTCTCTCCGGCTCTCCTTCTGACTTACAACAGTTATCCCCCAACACGGGTACGATGGAATCCAAAGTGCAGCTCCGCACTCCGGCCCCCTGTACTGCCACTCCCTTGGCAATACGGGCCGCGATACGATCCAAAGCAGAGGCTAGCGCTGCCAACACGAGAGAGAGGCCGAGAGTGTCTCCCTCCGAGCCCGCCCCCCAGGAGTCGACACACGTTACCTGGTGGGCGCGAACCCACACTCTTCTCCTCTTCCAGCGGCTGGGCCTACAATGCACCTTTGTGAATAGGCAACAGCGGCTCAGAATGACAACTCAGCTCCTCTGGGACTGCCGGTCTGGGCCGCTTCAGTTACGAAAATCTTAGGCTGCCACAAAGCACATGCACACAACGTCACTGAGTCTTCCTTAAGCTTCGGGTGCACAATCACTGGGCACTCCACATACAGGTCTCAGGCTGCATGAAGATCACACGCACAGCGTCGCTGAGACTCACTTTAACTCCAGTGCACACAATAACAAGGCAAATCCCCACGAAGGTCTCCCAGTGCACAACGCACCCGCACACATCGTCGATGAGACTCACTTGGATTCTGGTGCACACAATAACAAGGCAAATCCTCACCAAGGTCTCACAGTGCACAACGCACACAGCGTCGATGAGACTCACTTGGATTCCGGTGCACACGATAACAAGGCAAATCCTCACGAATGTCTCATGGTGCACAATGCACACACACACAGTGTCGATGAGACTCACTTGGATTCCGGTGCACACGATCACTGGACAATCCTCCCAAAGGGGTCCTGGCATAGAGGAAGGTTGCTATGGTAAGGTTAAGTAACAGAAGGTCCGCAGTAACAGTATGGATCCCAACGGTGGCCTATTGCGGTGACATGGTGAAGCAATATGTGGAGGACATATGAGAACCCTCTTGTGCCTACCTTTGCCGAGATGAACCTGATTCTGCTGTGACTCAGCACAGCTGTGAATCAGTAAAGCAGTGACACCCTATATACTTTAGCATTCAAAGATGGGTGCCCAGTGTAATGTTTACTGGTTACCATGGAAAGGTATTTTGCATAGTGTCCAGACACAGAAAAGATCTAATGTGAGAAAGAAACCCATCCAGAAGTATATTACACCCTGAGTATATAGAATACACACCAAGAACGTCTGATATCTACAAAAAAGGGTGAATCAAGAAGATAGTTGTCTGTTGGAGAATGAATTTCTTAGGACGAACACCCTCACTAACCCGAAGGGGACATGCTTTATCATTGGGTTCCTGTCTCACACCAGGACCGAAAAGTGCCTGGTGTGGGCTACAACTCTCCAATGGAGAGGAGTAGAGGCATTTTAGGCTAGATGAGGGGCTGAGTTACTTCCCCTGTAAACGGCAACCTGCTTGGTACGCAGGCAGACTCGCATATGGTGTCTATAAAAAGATGATCTGATATTAACCCACTTGACTAATTGCTAATAATGTAATTTCACTTTCATCGGACCATGCCCACCATCTTGGTTGCCCCACCTTTCATACCACGGCAGAGAATGGTGACTGAACATCTTCTCTGTTGATATTCTAGTACTTGGAAGTATGTTAATAGTTATTAAAGATTTAAATAGTCCACGCCACAAACTGAATCATCGTTCTGCACTTAAGTAATAGGCTTGCTTATTATCCGGTGTAGCTTTCCTCACTTTATCACACTTGAAACGCTGAAAGGTCAAGTCAAACCAGTTAGAAGTGGAAACTGCACTTAGCTATCTTATCCAGCCATTTTTTTTTGCAGTTTTATAGAGCACGAACTCGACCCAAAGGTATTGGAGCGTTTTACATGAGCACCAGGTAAAATTACACAAGGACACATTCATTTTTTGTAGGCACAGGGATCACAGAATCAGAAGAAGTTCAGCCGAAGCCGAGACTCGAACCTGGTTCCCCAGTTCCAAAGTCGGCAGCTCTGTTCGTTAGACGTGCTGTGATTGATCTCACTGATTAGGGCTTGTTGCCAGTCTGGTAGCCACATGTGTTCAAAATTTGATGCGTACAATAACCTGGTGTGTGTTAAAAAAAATTGTAAAACCCCCAAAAATCTATTGTCAGTATTGGAAGCCACAGCTTTAAAAAGATACTGTGCAATGAAGGGAAATCAAATTCCTGGTGTGTAGATCAGGGCCAGATTTAGCGCTGTGGTGTCTGGTGCTATAATCTTTGTTGGCACCCTCAACTATCTCAATCTCTAAAAAAAAAAAAAAAAAAAGGCGCAATTATGCGGCTATGCCATTTTGTAAGCACTCATGCCTGAGGATGTGTGCAAGCATCCATATGCTAACGCATTTTCAAAATTGCGCAGGCACCTTTTTTAAAAATTTATCTGCTAGATATGGATCGTTAAATGAAAAAAGCGCAAAAGCACATTTGTTTTTGAGCGGTGTTTTTGTTTTTGAAAACTCAAGGTAGGTAGGAGAAAACTAGATTCTTTGAGGGCCTGAACTGGCCCTATAAGCAGGAAAGTTTGTCTGGGAGAGAGACAGAGGCACAATGATTTTCTGCTGTAGAGAAATAATGTTCTTGGATACTGTAATAAACCTAGAAATATTGGACTACTGCATGAGTTTCTCACTAAAGCTTTCTTAAAACCTAAACTTGGAAAATTGTCCTGGAAAACAAATTCTGTAGTTTCGCCTATTGGGTCTGTGCCAGACAGAGCCGATATAAAAACAAGCATTCGCAATACAATAGGTCTTGCATTTGATAATTAACACATAAAAATAAAAGGCATTATCCTTTACAATGCCAATGCTGAAACTCTTGTAAATGCGAGACCTATTTAATTTCAAAGAATTGTCATTGTCCCTGGCTGCTTGGAAAGTGAAGGAGCGCATGGCACGCTGAATGTTGCTGGAAAGCATGTCGTGCCTACAGTAGGAGAACCTTATTAAAGAAAATAGTGCTTACAGACTAAATAAGACATACCTTGTAACAACAGAAGTAAAAGAGCCAGTCCTCATAGGAGTTTACATATGAAGACAAGGCGGTACTATGGATGGACTAACAAGCCCATTAATGAATTAGAAGCCAGCATTTACAAAGGACAATGACACAAGCCAATGAAAAATAAGGGCGGCAGCTCCATACTCGAATACAGCATGCCTTTCAGAGCAGCGCATGCGCTGCCCAGGCTCGACCTAAAAAAACTACAGTTGCTTTTAGCTTCATGTCCCGCACTCAAGACTGGAGTTTAAGAAATGATGAATGACCAAAAGGAAAATTGTGTTAGTAACTTTAGAAACTCTTCTAAAAGTTATCTTTCAGTACAGTGGCGAAGCAAGGGGTGGGGGTAGTTTTGGGGAAAGCGGCTTCTCCCCTCCCCCACTGTTACCTACGGCCATCAGGGCAATCGCAGGGATCGCCAGCACCCCTTGCCCGCTCTTACCTGCGCCAGTCGCTGGGGCAGCAAAGGTAGGGGCCATCAAGGGCAGCCAAAGGTCAAGCTACGCCACTGTTTCAGTGAAGTGAAAAACATAGCATATTTGAGGCACCACTTTTTTTAAGGTCTATCAGCCATATCTTGGTTAAGTGAAGATGATCTTTATTGGAGTGGTAAGAGACACAACCCTCACGGACTCCGATCCAGCTTCAACTGTCGGAATCCACTTAACTCAGCATCCAAACCAAAACAGAATTAGAACTCCTACAGCATCACATATTACATGGTGAATGTTCTGTGTAGCATCATACATTACACAGTCAGCATTCCTAAGGAATGTTCTAAGAAATCAGAAAACACAACACATCTTTCCCCCTATAACAATAAACAAAAACAAAAAACTAATTTGATTTCACTTTTTAAGTAATTTGTAACATTTATAAAGAGATGCAAAGAATATATATACAATTTATAATACAAGAATAAAAGATTTCATATACAATTAAAAAAAATGATTTTAAATTATTTTAGATAAAGAAGGAAAGTAATTCCTGTATCAACAATATACCAGGAATTAACAAAAACATACTATGTACATTTTATGCTAGTAATTAACGTGAACACATTATGTAGTCCTTTTGCCAACTAGGTTTGAACCTTGGTCTTACAGAACCCCTATTGGAGTTACTTGAAAAATGATTTAAACCAACTCGGTTAGATAAACGTGAATAGTTATTTGAAGTTTTCACAAGATAGGACATATTCTAAACATCACCTGAATCTAACTCAACAACATTTCTCTTAACATCAGAGATCACAAAAGGACCAATACATTTTGAAAGACCTTTTCTTATAAATCCAGGTTTTCTTACAAGAACAGTATCACCCACATGCCATATTGTGTGTTTTGTAAAATGTTTCTTATCAAAATTGATTTTATACTTGTTTTGATATTTTTCCTTCGCGTATCTAATTCAGATGTAGAACGTTGATCAAGAATAGATGTGTCCAAACCCAACCATCCTGGATTTAACTTACAGTGAGGTTTTCTTCCTCTGAGAACAGAGAAAGGTGACACAGATGTCACACTATTTGGTGTAACTCTATGTACCCACCATGTTTCCCTCAATGTCACTTTCAAGGAAGATTTGTTTTGCATAGCTCTTTGGGCGCAATTCTTAACAATTTTGTTCATACTTTCCACAAAACCATTTGCTTGTGGATAGTAAAGAGCAGTTTTAAAATGATTAATGGTCAAACTAGAAAGAAATTGTTCCATTTCCAAAGATACAAATTGTGTACCATTATCGGTTATCAGGGTTTTAGGAAAACCTTCACTAGAAAATTCTTCTTTTAGAAATTCAATGATACTTTTTGTGTTAGCTACTGGAAAACATTTTGTTACCACCCATTTAGAAGTGTAGTCCACAAGTAGAATCACAAAACGTTCATTGTGGGAAAGCAACTCAAATGGACCTGAAATATCTAAACCTAACTTTGTCCATGGTTCAAGAGGTACCTCTACAGGAGAAATTGGAGCAGTAAAGGTTTTTTTAGACTTGTCATTGTTTGAACATTGCCAACAATCCTTCACTACATCTTCCACCTCATGGTCCATACTTGGCCACCAATACCACTCTCGAAGTCTACTTTTTAGTTTTATTACGACCCAAATGGCCTTCATGTGCCAGATTAATCAATTTGTCTCTTAAAATGGAAGAAGCAATTAAGCGTTTACCTCTAAGTATTTTTCCATTCAACATACTCAATTCATCCTTAACTCCAAAATAACAGCTCATAGTAGAGGTCAACATTTTCTTGTCTGGCCAACCTTTGACAATAAAATCCTTCAAAATGTGAAAATCAGAATCATTCTCAATAGCATCAGACCATTCTCTGTCATCCAATGCTGACTCACAAATCCAGTTTATTGAAGAAACATCCGCATTGGTAACTTCCGACTGAATAGATAATCTTGACATGCAATCTGCTAAACAATTTTTTGTACCAGGGACAAATTCAACCTCAAAATTATAAGTTGATAAGCCTTCAACCCAACGAGAGATCCTTGGAGAAAAATAATCAATTTCTCTTGAAATGAAAATCTTGGAAAGAGGTTTATGACCAGATCTCACTGTGAAAGGTATACCCCATAAAAAGAATTTGAAATGGAGAATGCCCCAAAACACAGCTAATGCTTCCCTCTCTATCACGGAATATCTCTCTTCTGCACCTTTTAAAGCTCGAGAAGCAAATGCAATCACCTTAATTTCACCATTGTCAATTTGAGAGAGCACAGCACCAAGTCCAGAAATACTAGCATCAGTGAATAGAAGAGTTCTCTTATTAACATCAAAGTTCCCTAATGTAGGTAACTTTGCAATACAACTCTCTGCTCTTGTTTAAAAGATCTCTCACACTCATCTGACCAGTCAAACTGAGAACCTTTCTTTAATAAGGATCTCAAAGGCAAAGAAATAGAAGCAAAATTCTGTATGAATTTTGAACAGAATTCTGCTAAACCGAGGAATGAGCAGACTTTTTTTTCAATTCTTTTTATTATATCAAAAGAAAACAAACAATCAAGGCAAAAAAAGCATTACAATACAGGCGCTTTGTCTAAGCAGGAAGGAGAAGGCAATAGCATTACAGTGCAAGTCAATCAACAAAAATCAGTGGGGGGGAATAATCGGGGGAAAAAGACTAAAGATGTCAAAACATATGAATTAGAACAAATCATGGAACGTTAGGATCATGGAGAATGCGGAACATCGGGGACATCAGGAAGGGGCGGCGTGCATATGTCTCCTCTATAGGAGTTCCATTGATTCCAAACTTTCCCCCATTTCTGGGGCCTACCTCGTGCCACATACACAGTCTTCTCTCGAAACATACACCAGTCCATATTTTCCTTCCACACCGAGACCTTCGGCGGGCGCGGAGCGCCCCACAACTGTGCAATGTCACGTTTGGCGATCATGTTGGCCAGGGTCGCCCATCGTGTCTGAGCCACGTCATAGTCATTCGGTTCCCACACATTCAGCAAACACCGCCTGGCTTCCGGTTGTATGTCAACTCCCGTGACCTCTTTCATGACCGCATGCACTCTATTCCAAAACGCAGCAACCGCCGGACATTCCCAAATGATGTGAAGGAAAGTAGAAAGCCGACCACAACCACGGATACATAACCCATCAACCGAATAACCCATTCGAATCAGTCGCGGGCCAGTAACATACACACGGTGCAAGATCTTGAGTTGGACTAGTCGAAGACGGGCCGGTATCGCGACCTCCTTGGGCGAGGAAATCGCGGATTGCCAGTCCTCATCATCTAATAGTAAACCGTCACTGGTCCAGACCTCCCGTAGATGCGTTAACAGGTCAGACCGATTATTAATTAATTTCTTATAAATCAAAGAAATCGTGCTATCTGGCACATATCCGTCCAGTACCCGATCCTCCAATGGGGAAGATTCTGGAATAACGGTCCCAACGGGAAAAACAGAGCTCAACGTGTGACGAATCTGTAAATAGCGAAAAAATTCCCGATCACTCAATTCATATTCCGCCTTCAAGACCTCGAAAGACTTAATCCTATCCTTAACCCAGAGATCGCCCACTCTACTGATACCAATCGTATCCCATTTCCCAAAGCCTTTCGTCCTCCATAAACTTCCCAGCTTGCAAGAATCGTACAAAGGAGTTGCCCGCGTCAATCTCCCGCTCCAACCCATTGCCGCATTCGCACAATTCCACACCTGCATGGCGATCTTGGTAGGACCCGTAAGCGTCCGAGTTGCAGATCTGGAGTATAGCGCCCTATTATAGTTCCCTCCCGGTAAAAGCCACCTATCCATCTCAAATGCGGGATCTAGACCCGGACCATACATACCGTGATTAATTGCACTCAATTGAGGGGCCCAGTAGTAACACCTGATATCAGGAAGAGCAATACCGCCGTCATACCAGGGAAGAGTAAGTTTAGGGAGGGCGATACGGGCACGCCCATCCCAAATCAGCTGTCTTTGTAAACTCTCCACTTCCCGGAAGTATTTTGCCGGAACTGCATCAAATGTATTCTGGAGCGCGTATAAAAACCGCGGTAAAGACATCATCTTGAAAAGGGTTGCTCGCCCGAGGGGGGACAGAGGAAGGCCGCGCCAGCCCACTATGTCAGAACGCAACCGCTGTAACGGAGGGAGTAAATTACGTTCATATCTGGCCACGGGGTCCAAAGTGATAAATATTCCCAAATATTTGAAACCCTCTGGTGTAACCTGTATTGGACAACCACGCGGCAATGCAGAGGCGCCACCAGCGAGTACGTATATACAAGACTTGGACCAATTGATCACAAGACCAGAATTGCGTCAGAATGAAATCAACACATCAAACAGCACATTTAACGACTTTTGGGGCAAAGTGAGGTACAACAGAATATCGTCCGCATAGAGCGATATGCGATCCTCAAACTCAGGGGTCCACTGTATACCTCTCATCGATGGTTCCCAGTGCAACCATGCAGCCAGAGGCTCCAGGGCGAGTGCAAAGAGGAGTGGAGACAGCGGACAGCCTTGCCGAGTACCCCTTCCCAGAGCGAAGGGACTGGATACCCGACCATTGGCCACTACCTGCGCCAACGGAGCTTCATAGAGAAGTTTCACCCAGCTAATAAAGCCAGGACCAAAGCCGAATTTCGACAGAGCGGCCCACAAATACGACCACTCCACAGTGTCAAAAGCCAAAGTGGCGTCAAGAGAGACCAAGATGGCCGACCCCAGAAGATATGGGGCTCTCGCAAGAGCTCCGTGCAAGCGTCTTAAGTTCAGTGCTGTATTACGGCGCGGGATGAATCCAGACTGGTCCGGATGTATCAAGTCACTAATCACATTTATAAGACGGTTAGCTAGTACCTTAGCGAGAATCTTTGGCTCCGCATTAAGAAGCGAAATGGGTCTGTAGGACGTACAACAAGCCCTTGGCTTCCCCTCTTTGTGAATCACTACTATCGATGCAAGACGCTGATCGTGAGGGAGGGAGCCAGTATCTCTCGATTCCATGAACATACCGCGGAGATATGGTGCAAGCCTGTCTGGACGCAACTTGTATAACTCAATAGGGAGACCATATGGGACCCATAGCCTTCCCCGAACGAAGAGAGCGTATAGCAGTGGCTATCTCGTCAGTTGAAAGTGGCGCCTCCAGCAGCTCTCTATCTGAGTCCGATAGGCATGGAAGTGAAATATCTCTCAACAACTGGTGAGAGTCTTCTTCGGGTCTAACCGAAACTGGAGAATAAACCTCATGAAAATGATCAGCAAAGTACTCAACTATCTCAACCGGATCAGTCACACGCCCTCCATCAGGCCTCTCAATCACCGGAACCACACGACTCGCTCTATCTTCTCTGTCCAACCAGGCGATTAACTTCCCAGCCTTGTCCCCCACATCATACAGCCGCCCCTGTCGCTCCCTACTCATGAGTTTAGCGGCATCAGTCACCAAGGCCCTATAATCAGACTGTTTGAGACCGAGGACATGAAGCTTGTCTCGGGTGACCCCCAACTCCAATTCTTCTTCCAGTTCAGTAATATCAGCCTCAAGTCGGACCACCACCTCATTCTTGCTCTTTTTAGCACCAGCAATCAATGATAAGGCATGTCCACGAAGGACCGTCTTAAACGCTTCCCATAATGAGACAGAAGAAGACACCGATCCCTCATTCTCAAGAAAGTAGTGATCAAGGGACTTGACAAGTTCAGCACGGGTCTTAGGGTTATGGAGATACCAGGGGTTAATCGGAGCCACTCGACCCCCAGTGCCCGGACGAATGTCCATATGAAGCCATACGGGAGAGTGATCCGAAATCCCCCTAGCTAAGTGTCTGATCTCCTTTATCAATGAGGCCTGTGCTGCCGGCATCAAAACATAGTCCAATCTGGACAGGCTACCATGGGCACCCGAGTGGAAGGTAAACTGTGTCTGACCAGGGTGCATCACCCTCCAACAATCAATCAAGCCCAGAGTTTCCAGGAATCCACTCAACCATGATTGGGACCTTGCGAGATCTCGGGGGGGGGGATGCCGGTCCTCCACCCCAGAAACAACAGAATTGAAGTCTCCACCCATGATCAGCATACAGTCGGGAAGTCCCAAAACCACCGTCCCCAAATCAGAAAAGGTCGAGGACTGCAAACCAGGGGGGACGTATACAGAAAGTAGCGTGATGGACTTCCCCTCCCACCTACCAGTGAGGGCAGCGTAACGCCCTCTATCATCACACATTACATTGTCAACCACTAGGGGAAGGGAGTTCCGAACAAGAATACCCACCCCCCTGGAACCAGAGGTGAAACCAGCATGGGCAGCAAGGCGGTATCCCCGCCTATTCATAGCATGACAAGTGTTCCCAACCAGATGTGTTTCCTGCAATAACACTACATCAGGGGAGAAACGTTTCAAGTATTGCAATACCACACCCCGTTTTTTCCTGTCCCCCAATCCATTAACATTCCAACATAGAAGTCTCAACCCTCTACCCCCCACACTCGAAATAGAAGCTGAGCCCTCCCAACCCGCAGCGCAGCACCCAAATCAAATAGTAAATCAATACGTTGCCTTGAAAAAGAACCAAAACACACCCCAAACACTACCCACCCTCCCCCCACAAACCCAGAGAACGAACGCCCCCCACCCTGCACCCCTGCGTTAGACTCAAAAGCCACCCCAACTTGCAGTGTGCCTGTCGCCCTAACATAGAACTAATCTACAAGAAGAAAACCAGAGGAGGAAAGAGTCCCACCCCCTCGCCACCTCAGAGTAGTCTTAGAAATGCGGGAGACGTCTAACCACAGTGACATATCATAAACAGTGTCAGTAACTCGGGAGCTACAGCTCATTCCAGGTCAGGTTGGCCACCCTCAGCTCTGCCGGAATGTTCCGTGCGATCTCGTCGCCCAGGCAAGGAATCAAGCCAGCCAGTCACTCACTCTGTCAGGGCGATCAAAGAAAAATGTCCGGTCCTCATATTCAATCTCAGTCGGGTCGGGAAAAGCATCGAATATTCAGGCCCATATCCCTCAGTCTCCGTTTCACTCCTTGGAACTCCATCCTCTGTTTCTGAACAGATTGTGTGAAGTCCGGGTAGAAGCTCACAGTGGTATTCTCAAACTTCACCGGGCCACCCGTACGCGATGCCTGCAGGATAGCGTCTCTATCCCTGAAATAGAAGATTCTAGCAATAATCGGGCGTGGTGGAGCACCGGTTTTAGGCTGACCACCCGGAACTCTATGCGCACGTTCCACGGCAAAGAATTTGCAGAGGCCTTTAGGAGCAAGATGCGTGAGGATGAGGTCTTCAACAAGGAGATCCATGGAGGAGGCTGTGGAATTTTCCGGAACACCAATAATGCGCACGTTATTGTGTCGTGCCCGGCTTTCAAAATCCTCCAGTCGATGATGAAAGAGATCATTAGAGGTCCGGAGATTACGCACCTCCGTTTGGAGGTCGGCGACATCCGTAGTGAGGCTGGAAACAGTTAAGTCCAAAGATTTTACCTTTTCGTTGGTCTTTGATAAATCCATTCTGATAATATTGACGTCAATGGCCACTGTGTCTAGCTTGAGGGCGATGGCCTCATACTGTTGGTCCATAGAAGTCTTCATACCAGTAATGGCGCCCATGACGTCTTGCAGTGTAAGATCAGCCGACATGGCAGGGTCCTCGGTCCCTTCACCCCGATTCCTATTCGCCCCTCCGGGTGACACCTTAGGCTGGGTGTAGCGGTCCATGACGTTCGTTTGAACGGAACCACCTCGGAGAGGGGTCTTGGTTTTGCGTTTCTCGCTGTCGGGTTTGCCCGCCATGTCGGGCAGCCAGCCCCCAGGAAGCGTCCTGGACCTGGTGAAAATGATTCGTGCGTTTCCCCCCAATATTACCAATAGCAAGCTAGCGGTGTCAACCACAGACACGCCGCCTTGGGCTAACAGTAAAACTTCAGGGTCCGGGCGCAACACAGGCAATTGCGACAGGATAAAGATGCGATAGGGTGAAGACCAAAAACGAAACTGAAAGTCAACTTGGGGAAGCAACCAAGACTCTGCTGCCGTTGTTGTTGAATTACAGCCATGGGGCAGGCCTCAAAAGTTCAGAGCATCATAAGTTCAGTTCCCGGAGTCCAAATCGATTTCTGAAAACAGCTCGTATGTCAGCTGGGTTGCGTCTTCAATAGCCCGTCGATGTTGGCAGGATAATATTCAGGATAATTGCGGGAGGTGGCGAGGGTCTCGGGAGCCCTGGGCTCATGCGGCCATCTTGGATGCGCGCGTAGCTCCTCTCCCTAGGAATTAGCAGACTTGATCCTTATTGCTAGGCTTTGGGGCATCAGTTATGCTCTTTGCTAGTTCAAGTTTAGGACTGATACCTTCTCCAGAAATTGTGTGACCAAGATACTTTACAGAAGTAACTCTAAACTTACACTTTTCTTTTTTGATGACTAAACCTGAAGATTGTAACCTACCCAAAACATTCCATAGGATTTCATCATGTTCTTCCAAATGCTTACCGTGAACTAAAATATCATCCTGAAAGAACAGAACTTCGTCTAAACCATATAACAACTGTTTCATAATTCTTTGGAAACATGCCACAGCAAATCAAAATGGCATCCTCAGAAATTGAAATGCCCCAATTGGTGTAACAAACAAAGTCAAATGTTTCTGGATGTAGCTTAACCTGGTGGTAAGCGGAGGACAAATCCATTACGCAAAATTGTTTAGCATCTTTAATAAGGGCCATGGTCTCATTGATATTTGGTAATGGCTGTCTGTCAACCTAAATACATTTGTTTAACCCACTCAAATCAGCACAGAGACGGATCTCCTTTCCACCGTCCTTGGGCGCTAAAACTATCGGAGCCAACCCCTCCGAATCTCAATTTCCTCAATAACACCTCTATCTTTTAGTTTCTTAATCTCACGTTCCAAAGGCTCCGTCATCTTAATAGGAACCTTTCTCGCTTTGGCAACAAAAGGTGATGATCCATTCTTCAGGATGATTTTATGTTCGAATTGTTTTAATAACCCCAGACCATCACTGAACACATCAGGAACATTTTCACAAATATCTTCAGGTAATTTCTCACTAGATAACAGTAGAACTTTTTGTGTACCATTGGGATTGAGTGTAATTCCCATGTCCCGTTGATGTCTCCATCCAAGGAGATTGTCTCCCCTCTTCGCTACATAGACCTTGCCAACAGTCTCATAACACTCAAATTGGATCTTCTTGATGCAATAACCTAAAACATCAATGTTCACACCTCCATATCCAACAGGATTAATATCCTAAGGTAACAGATCAATGTTCTCATCACCAAATGTGCCTTCCCAATTCTTGTCACCAATCATAGTATAAGGTGACCCGGAATCAGCTAGGACAAATATTTTTTTTGCGCCAACAGTAATCTCACACTCGGGCATATCTAAAGGATCGGCATCCACACCCCCATCATCATGTATACTAGAAACAATACTCGTTTCCTCAGATAAATAAGTTACATTTTGGTGTTTTGGTCCATGACACACTCTAGCATAAGGCCCTTTTTTACCATAATTTTTACAGATGGCAAAACCTTGCAAAGCATCCAGGACTGTTGGTCCAATGTCCTTCACTCCCACATCTGAAACATTTAGGATTACCATTTCTAGTATCGTTCTGAAGATATTTTTACTTTTCAACCTATTTGTCACTACCATTGGTTATTCCAGAAGAATTTCTTTCACTATTTTTGTTACTTTGATTATCTACCCTGGAAACTTCATTAACCGTTGAAGAAGAGACATTTTCTTTACCTGAGTTATCATTACTCTTCTCATTACGCATCTCCTGTACCCACATATTGGTGTTTTCCATCCCTTCAATAATTGCAATGGCATCTTTCAAATTGGGAGTCTTACTCAATAACTTTTCTTGAACTTTTGTGTTATTTGTACATCTAACAATTTGATCTCTGATTAGAGAATCAGTTAAATGTTCACATTCACAAGTTCTAGCCAGCGTTTTAAGAGCAGCCACATACCTTGAAATTTTTTCTGTCTTACCTTGGGTTCTCGAAAAGAACTTATGTCATTCTAGAACTGCATTAATATGTGAACCAAAATGTTTCTCCAGCATTAGAACAGACATCTCATACACATTACCCGGCTCACCAGCTTCGTTCCCAATTTCAATCAAATCAAGACTTTCATAGATGCACCTCCCTTCAATACCTAAGTTATGCAAAAGAATTGCCTGTTTACGACATGCAAAAAACTTCTCACCACCTATAGCAATGAGATAAGAGTCAAAGATTTGTTTCCGTCTTTTCCATGGCAGAACAGGCTCCCCTTTCTCAGACAAAAAATGTGGAGGTTCCAAAGAAGTTGACATTGTCAGAAATGTTCAGAGGAAAAAAAAAAAGAATAAATAACCCCTATTTGAGAGTAAAACACAATATTGTTGAACTATAATGAATGATTGAATGTCATACACTGTAAGTAGAATCCACAAATATCACAGTGCGTCTGTGTGTATGATTCAGCACACAGCAAGTAAATTTCCAGAGTAGTCTTGTTATGTTTGCATAAATATCTCCCTTCGTTGACCAGCAATTCCTGTTTCTTATTACAGTTAATTGTGTGTGTATAGCGGCGTACACAACAATTTCAATATCCAAATATGTGAAAATGAGATAATTCCATATTTTAGCGTAGATTAATATTTTATATCCATTTTGTGTTAGGGACAGTTATTCTCCATAAAGTTAATCAAATTGTAAAAGCGTTACCTCGATGTTCAGTTCAATCGGTAGTCGCGTAATGAGGAAACTGAAGAATTGATGACAGGACTAATCAAAATAGCTGCTATGCCGATCGCGTCGTCACGTCAAGACGCGTTCGAATAGAGAAACAGATGATGAGCTTACAGTCTAGTCGTTCACTCCCACAATGCAATGGGAGGAACAGTTGAATACCGTCTACGTCATCATATCCAAATCAGGAATCAAACTGGTAATATACCCCGCTCGGAGAATGGATCGGAAGTCAGCATTACAAACACATCAAAACGGCAGCTGCAGATCGCCTCGAATCACTGTCTGGCGTCTACGATTTCGTCCCATAGACATGCCACTCCCGTCGTCGCCTCAATCCGTTTAAGGTGAGGAAATAAGAAGGTAAATCCTTAAACTTTTACGTGGGTTCTTCAAATTGAAACTTGTCATGTAGGGTTGTTCCTTTTCTAAGATAATCTCGTTGCCAGTATTTTAAGGTCAATCAGCCATATCTTGGTTCAGTAAAGATGATCTTTATTGGAGTGGTAAGAAACACAACCCTCACGGACTCCGATCCAGCTTCAACTGTCGGAGTCCACTTAACTCAGCATCCAAACCAAAACAGAATTAGAACTCCTACAGCATCACATATTACATGGTGAATGTTCTGTGTAGCATCACACATTACACAGTCAGCATTCCTAAGGAATGTTCTAATAATCAGAAAACACAGCACACTTCCGATAAGAAAGAGTGGCGAAGAAACTGGACTGGTGAAATGGATCTATATTCATGCTTCAGAAATAGGTGAATGAAAGGAAAGTTGTTGAATGTCAGTAATTCGAAATTCAACATATGATGGGCGATTGCAATGCCTATCCTCCTCTCTCCCGAAGTGCTCAAGTCTTTACACAAGTTCCTGAACACTTTTCCATTGTGCTACCTTCCACTATTATGGCCCACCTTTCTAGCTCCTTCCTGCACCCAACCTCCACCTTGCACTCAGTTGCACCTCACCTTCAATGCCTTTGCATTTCCATTCTCCACTCCTTTCATGAACCTGAAATCCCTCACGCCCTTTACTGCCCCATCCTACAGGGAAGACCACCCCTTTCAAATCCCCCATTCACTGAAATCCCCTGCCAACTACCCCACACTTTATTCAAAATATTTGTAATTAGAAACACATAGTTAAATGAATCTGCTGTAGAAGATGTTTTTAAAATAAATATTATCCTCAAACATTTTGCTGGATGCTACAGAGGTAATGGTTCCTTGTGCATATGTTATGTTGACTTGACTAATTATAGTCCTACTTCACTGTTACCTCTCTTGAGCAAGATGTTAGAAAAACATATTAATAAACATCTTTCGGACTTTGTCGAGGAATCTGTCTGTCTTGATCGATCTCAGTCTGGTTTTAGACCCAGACATAGCACAGAGACAGCCTTGATTGCCGTCACGGATAACATCAGACAGGCTTTGGCAATGGACAGACAGTTCTACTCGAGCTGCTTCACCTGTTGGCAGCTTTCGACACTGTCTCACACCAAATCCTGCTCAGGAGACTCAGAGAAATTCGGATTCAAGGTACAGCCTTACAATGGATGTTGAGTTTCCTCTCCCATAGAACTCAGACCATCAATTTAGGCCCCTTCCACTCTGAGACCACGGAACTGACTAAAGGAGTACCCAGGGATCCTGTCTCAGTCCCACCTTAATTAACATATATGTTGCTCCTTTGGCAGGTTTACTTAGGAAATTCAGTTTTATACCCATCGCCTATGCTGATGATACTCGGCTCCTGTTATCCTTCGATAAACACAACCCCAATGCTCAGTCCATCTTCTCAGAAGGTATGAAAGCCATTGCCAGCTGGATGAGGCAACATTTTCCCCAGCTCAACAGGGGAAAATGGAAATTATACTGTTTGGTGATGCTCCTTTGAGATGGTCTCCGTGCTGGTGGCCAACGGAATTGGAACCCGCCCCAGAGCCCAAGACCATGGTCAATTTAGGTGTCTGCCTGGACCAGAAATGAATCATGAAGGATCAGGCTTCTACCACCATTGGTGCCTGCTTCCATGCTCTAGATCTTCTTTGAAGAGTATTTCCCTTTCTCCTCTTGTCCACTAGGAAAACCCTTATCCAGGCACTAGTACTAAGTCGCCTAGATTACAGCAATGCTCTGCTGATCCCTGCCAGTGAAGCATCTCTGAACAAATTGCAAGTGGTCCAAAACACTGCTGCCTGGCAGGTCTCCAACGCTCCCTCCCTTACTCCCTCCCTTCCCCTTTTGCAGAGACTGCATTGGCTACCAGTGTGGAAGCAGATCGGTTTTAAGATCTGCTGCATTGTGCATAAATCACTAAATGGCAAAGGCCCCAGTTATTTGGCAGAGAAATAAAAAAATACCAGCCTCCCAGAACACTACGCTCAGGGACCAAATCTCTACTTGTGGTTCCATGCTGCAAAAAATCTCGGCTAGGCGGGAAAGCATTCTTCCACTTAGCCCCTACCTTATGAAGCCAATTACCAATCCATCTGCGGGAGTGCTCTGATCACCTGCAGTTCTGTATGCTTCTGAAGACTACGTTGTTTTAATCTATTCCTCTTTCTCGGCTGACTAAGCAGATTGCTAGCGCAGAGATACCCCTTTGGGGGGGTATTCAGGCGCTATAAATCCTATGTTATTGTATCCTATAAAGCAACAAATCCCATCTGAGAGTTGCTTCAAGCCGAGCTAGAAACATAATCCGCTTTAAACAAGGCAAAGACACTGGTTAGGAACAGTGGAAACCAAAGAAAAGGGGACAAGCAAAAGCAAAAACAGGCAATTGTTTGGTGCCTGCAAACAGGCAGATCAAATTTCTTTCTTGATATAACTGAACGTAAACTCAACTTTGCCAGTTCCTTGGGAGAATTCAACAAACTGGGATAGCACCATGTCAGTTTTCTGGCTTATGATTGTTCACACCATTGAACTAGGAAACTTTTTTTGCCCAAGGTTTTTACTGTAGACTGGATAACAAAGGCACACTTTATGTTGTTCCCTCTGTTGCCTTTTACATATTGCATGGTGAAGGCAAATTCTTCAAGAGATTATTGCGGCTCTTTCATTTCTTTTGTAGTTCATCTGGAACAAGAGCAAACCTGAGAGCGAGGCCCTGGTGAGGACATCAAAACCATGGCTGCGTCTCCTCTTGCAGGTATGTCTGGAGAGCATGAAGAACATTGAGTGTGTTTATTATGCATTGGGTTAATGGTACGTATTTCAAGAACTCATCACAAGCCAAAATACCACAAACAAAGTAGAGAATTGCTTGTTTCTGACATAAGTAGACAATGGGTGCAGGAACTTGGGACGATCGCTTGTAATGGGTGGACATTTCCCAACTACGGAATTGAATCGTAAAGAAACTGCTTGCCATAACACTGACTGGGCTTGATCCCCCATCAATGTAATGGCTGCCATCCAAGGGCGAACTCCCTACTGTTAGCTGGTGGTTGGTTTATTTTTAAGGCTATTTAAATAAAGTGATTGCTTTTGAGATGTGAGCATGTGCTGCTGACATCTGGTTTGACACACTAAGGATGAATTTTGTCTTTTCAGCTTGCACATGATTCAAGTATTCCATCCATATTCCTAATTACATCCCTTTTCTTTCTGCCCACAAGGACAGACACATTGGTGGGCCCCATAAATATTGTGAAAAGAAGCAACCATGCTTCTCAAAATACCCTGTGACAAAATAGTTCACAGGTGTATGTACTGCTGATCAACAGCAGTGTTGGGTCATGAGAGGGGATCCAAGGTCTCCAGGCTTTGAGCCCAACTAATCCAATACAGGCGGGATTCCATGTTTTTTTACTGGTGCACTCAGGACTTCAGCTGCTGGGAGTCTAAATTACATTATTCTAACAATGTTTCAGAATTGCAGGTAAAATATTTTTTTTATCTCGTCTGCACTATTTGGGCAAGGTTTCCACATTTGTAACAGAAACCAAAAGAGCAGTCAATTAAATGGGGTTAAATGGGGTGGTGCAGTCAGGCACTGAGTACCTGCACTTTTTCAGTTTTGAAGGAAAAGTGCATATTTTTGTCAGCAGAGGTGTAATACCTATTAAGAGAGAGTACCAGCACTTCTTAGTAGCAAAGAGGTAATCTGGGATGATGAGTAATTACACGTGTATATTCTCTTTACAAGCACTGCTTTCATCATCTTTCATCCCGATTGATGATTTCAAATTAGCAGTCCAATCCCTTGTTCTTTCTCGCATCGACTATGGCAATGCCATTCTCACCGGAATTCCCAAGATCCACCTAGCACCTCTTAAATCTGTGCTTAACCTTGCAGCTAGGCTTACCTCAGACTGCAAGCGATTCGACCACATATCCCCTGCCCTTCAAACCCTTAAATGGCTCCCCATTGAAGGTAGATCCACTTACAAAACAGCCTGCATTACACACAAAATTCTCCATCAGAATACACCGACCTACCTCGCTAGCAAACTCACTAAAGCCGGTTGCTCCCGTTCCTTGAGAAGTTCTAACACCCTCCTTCTTATCCCCCCCTTCTAAAAAAGAAAACCACCCAGTCTCGATCCTTTTCCGGCAACGCTCCTTGCATTTGGAATGCCCTTCCAACTGACCTTCGCTGCAACCATTCCTACTCTAGTTTCAAAAAAGAACTCAAACTACATCTCTTCAATAAATACTGGGGACCCTAATCCATATCTGTTCTCTTCCACCGGCTACATCTGTCCTACCCTAGATGCATTCGCCCTCCCTTACTTCCCCCTCCCTGTTTACCACCTTCACTCCTCATTGCTCCCCCCTTCCCTTGTCCACCCTCAGCCCGCATCCCCTCCAAACCCCCCTCCACTTCTGCCCCTCCCGCTTCTCTTCCTTACCAACCTAACGGACCACTAACCTCCCTATCCTGACTCTGCAATTTTCCGGCTCCTTTTTTCAATTTGTGCCTTTTTGATATTTTTGACTTACCACATCTTACACATTTTGTTGTGCTTATTTCCCATATTTATCATTTTGAAATCTGTCAGGCGGAGACCTATATGTTGTTTATATACATTGATGCTATGTATGTCCCCTGTCTTATTGACATTTTTTTTTTTTTTGTCTCTAAAATGTAAAGCGCTATGATACCCCCGGGCCCAGCCAGCGCTATATAAAACCTCTAAAATAAATAAATAAACTGCTAAAGATAGAGATAATCTAAGAGAAAAGAGAGAGGGAGTGTGTGTTTATGTAAGCATGTCAGAGGGATACAAAATGAATTTGGCCAGCCTAGGTGTAAAATGTGGATTGTGTAAAATACTTAATTCACCAGTGCTCGACTTCACGTTTATTTTCTCATTTTGTTCTCTGGTGTGTAGAAGAGCTAACTACGCCTGTGTTGCTGCTGACCACAGTACCTTCAATAGATCCAGAAGAAATCAACACTGCAATTATTGCAGGTAATGGCTTCAAATATCTGAAAGTCCTGGCCCCTTTCATCACAGAAAAGCACTTTTCCCATACAAAGCGTGAGCCCGCAAGAAAGGAAGGATAGCCGAAACATGCAACCAACATTTTTAGAGTGACTTGATGATCCACCTTGACTTTGCCAATAAGCATTGGCATAGATCAACTTACCAGAATAAGGTAGGTAAACTGCATTAGTCCAGGAGGGTCAGATCTGAGCCGGCTTTTCCAGATGACTGCTGTCTATATATAGGGTGACCAGATTCTCAAAACAAAAAAACTGGGACAGGTGTCAGCGACATAGAAATAGGACTGACAGAAGTACCCATGGCTTTAAGTGGGATGACAAAACAGGGGTGCGGGGGGGGAGGTGTCTCTCAAGGGCGTGGCCGATGTAATTAAGGATGTGGCTTAAAACACATAAGCTAAAACAATCTGTACTTAGCATAGCGTCCCGCCCGAAAAATTTGCTGCTTCTGTCATTGTATCCAGATAAATAATATGACGAGTAGCATCACACCTAGAACAAGCCTGGACTATTGGCCTTGTCGACAATATAACAAGTAACATCACATCTAGAACAAGCCTGGACTATTGGCTTTGTCAATGGTTGTTAGCTGCAAAAGAGAAATAAGCAACAACTTTGGTTTCGCTGTACATAACATTGAAAATGCCTCAGTTCTGGAATGATGCGACAGACTGTGAAAGAACTATAACGGGTCTCTTTCAAAGCGTGAAGGGTGGTACTGCCGCAGCAGTAAGCTTTTTGTTTCTTCGTGAGGGCAAAAATGGAGAGCCCAATAGAGAACTGTCTCAGCACCTGTGAGAAGTAAAGCAGGCGCACCAAGCGAGACACTTTTTAAAATCTGGGACATTTATCTGTTTAACCCGGGCACTTCGCAATAACGGGGACATTTCTTTAATTTGCAGCAAAGTTTCGGGACACTGCTCCAAAAACGGGGACTGTCCGGCGAAAACCGAGACGTCTGGTCACCCTATCTATATATCAATGAAGAGAACTGGAATAAAAAAATCCAAAGACGTGGTTATCTAAACGTGTTGAATATATAGTACAGGTAGTACACCACAAGGCAACATTTGAACAAATATAGGCTAAAAACATGACCTGACGAATAGAAAAAGTAGGAAAAAATGAAGTTTGAACGTAATTAAAACATGAAAAATTAGCTACATTAGTAGAAAAAACATCCTTGTTCGTGAAACAATCATGGACGTCTGAATTATTGCACAATGCTTCTTCATCAATCGCAAAAAAATAGATGGAGCAATCAGTGTTTAATGTGAGCCGGTGGTCGCTTTGGGGGCCACCAGCACTTATTTTCCCTCTTCAGGCATTTCCAAAGAAAAAAGCAGGGAAAACACAAAAAGCGGAAAGGAGAAAGAGAAAGATGAAACAACGATCACAAAGAGAGAAAGCAGGAACTTGCAAGAGTGAGATAAAGGGGCAGGGAGTGTCTGCTAGTGGATTATAGAGGCCTGGGATGGATTCAAAACTACGCAGCTTTGGTATTCGGCACGCTGACATTTAATAGCAGCCACCGCCAGCTTCTGAGCAGAGCTTTGGGTACCGGTTCTAATTCTTTTACAAAAAAGCACTGGGAGCCATAGATGGACTAGAGCAATTGGAGACAAGACATTAAACATGCATGTCATGATGACAACTGCTCACAGAGCAAGGGGGTCAGAGGGTTTGATTCTTAAGGAACAGAAGTAAAGATGTAGAGAACCCAGTAAGTACATGATGTGACTCCACCACCCCCATGAAATACGAAAAGACAAAAACATTAAATAACAATGCAGGTATAGGAAGTCTTTCTCGAATAATAAAACGATTGGAAACAATGGTTCGAAAGGTGCAATAAAAGAGGAGGATGATCTATTCACAGTGAAACGTCTACGAGAAAAGCAAACATGTTTTAAGTGAATGCCACTACTTCTAGAAAAATATGTTTGAGTTTATTTTTATGGTAATCTCATTTTTGCCCAAGACATTTTTTAACAAACACAACCACGTGGTCCAGTGCCTTCACCACAATGGATTTGTCTTGTGCCTGGCTGGGGAAGACCGCGTTAGCTTTTGTCTCCACACTGTTTCTGTCATGATGTGTTTGCTCTGATCACCTCATCAGCAATCCTTCCCAGTCAGCGTACCCAGCCATGGGACAAGGCAGTGACCCATGATCCATTCCAGCTCTTTCTTGACCTTGGGTTTTTTGCATTGTCGATCAATCCTATGCCATTTCATTTCTGCTGCTCTGGCCATTGTCTTCCTTAAACTCATCGCTGGATCTTGTGTTGGCCACTCTGATCAAGATGTTGCTTTTAAGGTACTTATTTGTACAATCCTAGGCTGGCATTCTTCATAATTCACAAGAGGATTTTTCTTCTTCCGTTGATAACATCTAAGCAGAATAACAGTATGTGGTGTAGAGGATCATCCACATGGCTGTGTCACATTGACCTCCTGGTGGTGTGTACTCTGTATCATACCCCTGTCACTAGGTAAGTGGCTGCAGTCTGCAGTAGTTGGCATGGGGTGAGGTGCACTGCACACAAAGAAGGCTCTAAAGTCATCCAGCTTTGAAGATGATTCAAATAGCACATATTCTTAGTCTGAGATTTCCTAAATTTGCTACAGCTAAAAGCAGCTTAGCTGAACCATATTTATTATGGTAATCTTTAAAGGTTTTGTGGAACAGGGGTGGTAGCGTTCTTGGTGAGTAGTCGGAGTGGGAGGTTCGAATGAGCACTTGGTGCGGGACTTGCTAATTCCACTGTAGCTCCAGGAAGAGGTCACAGTGCAAGGGTGCAGTAGATAGAACTACTCTCCCTTAAGAGATATGATTCTGCTCTAAATTGATAATTAACCACAAAATGTGCCCGCATGGGTGCCATGCTGAGTGGATGAAACAGTTTCAGAATCCTTAATTTGTTTTTTTAAATTCTTTTTTATTAACAATGCTCAAGAGACCATACGTTTCGATATAGAGTATACATATCACATTGGGCGATATTACAGATCAGATCAGAGAATCCTTTAATTTTGTTATACAGCAGGGAAGCAAATAGTACTCGTCGGTGCTGCTACCAAAGCAGGGATGAACTAGAAAAAGTATTCATACTCCTTCCAAGAGTTACTGTAGAATCCACTTGAATTATAATTACTGACACATTTTCAGGCTTGTACTGGTATCATTTTGCTACAGTAAGCAGACCTAGAAAAGATTTTTTTTTAAAGAAGTGAAAAACATATTTTCACCCTTATGAAATTTACATTACCTTCGAAAGTTTTACAAATGAGTTTGTAGTAGTAAAGTAATCTGAAAATCATTACATGTTGTGACAATTGTAAACATATAATCTCTCACAATGTGAGGCTGCCTCTTATTTGTAGCATCCAACTTTTATGTGCTTGGAACCCCAGCCTTTTCACTTCTCAACCCCATGATCTGAGTACTCATGATTATTAGTGCTGCAGCGAGTGTCCCCAGAATGGAACCAGAGCGGGCCTTCAAAACAGGACACATACACACAGATGTCCTGCAGAACTTAGAACAACATGTGAGAAGTGAACTGTAGATCATACCCCCTTCCATCCATAGGTGCTCTACAGAAATTAACACTACAGTCTGGATGTAGCCTCTAGAACTGTAAACAAACCTGAACAGCTGGTCTCCAGAACTGATCTCTGATCTCTAGATATGTCCTCTAGTACTGACCACACTATGAAAGAATGGGCCTCAAAATTGAAACAAAATATTTCAGAAGTTGTTTCTAAAAGTAGTAACTATGCATCTGGTGAGGCATCTACAAATCAACAGAGTATTCCAGAGAAAGCTTCAATCACTTGAAACAATATAGAAGATGTGGCTCAGAACCCGACAAAATGCCCCCGGTGAACCGTTCCCAGAACTGGGTATAATACCAATGACGAAGCCTCCATAACTGGATCAACCTTGCAGATGTGGCTTCCGAGCCTGGTTAAAACCATGTGGCCTTTAAAGGTAGGAGCAATACTCCTGACTAGTCTTAAAAAAGTAGACACATTATTCCAAATGAGCTCTTTGGTACAGGGAATCAGTGCTTAATTTGAGCCGGTGGTTGCAGGTGATGACCACTGGCACTGATTTTTGGGGACCAGCACTTATTTTAGCTCATTAGACTTTGTCTAGTACAACAGAGAGAAAAATACAAAACGGTGAATGAAAGAGGAAGAGAAAGACAGCAAAATGGTAACAACGAAAGATAGCAAGAATAAAAAAAAAGAACCTAAAAGAGTGAAATAAATGGGCATAGATGTTCTGGTGGTTGATGTTCATTCCTATGAGGTAGAATCAAGAATAAACAGAGTTGGTATTTGGCAACCCCAATATTCAGCAGCGCTGGCCGCGAGATTCTGATCTTAACTTTGGGCATTGGCACTTATTCTTTTACAAACTAAGATCTGCTGGGAATAAATAAAGTCTTACCAGAGGTGTGTATACTGTTCAGTTCTAACACAAACACTCTTGTCTGTTGGCTTTTGTATCTTTCTCTTTGCCCTCCAGCATTCATTGTACTTTCACGTGGCCTTGCCAAACTGTTTATTAACTTGGAGTTCATCCAGTATGAGAACTCAAACATGCTTAAAGGGAGCCTGTAGCTGGTGAAGGGTTGGAGGTGGGAGACAGAGTGAGTGTGTCTATATATATCAGAGAAGTGTGAGGGAAGATAACACTGTTTGTGAAAAAATTAGTAGTGTGTTACAGCTTGCACTGTAACTTTTCTGTCTACTAGAGAACATGTCAATTCTGCTGAATATTCTGTACTTCAGTAATGTGTGTTTAAAACGTTGTTAACTCGTTTAACTACTTAAAAACCATAGCAAAGGTTGTGCTTATGTTTTTACAACAACAGTCTGCCGCACATGTAAGTTTGCGTGGACAGACAAAATGATTTGACCAGTATCACACAATTTAGTCTAGCATGGAACCTTATGGTTCCTCAGGAGACAAGTGGACCTCTACAGCACGCCTGCTTTTATGAGTGCTGACATGTTCTGCATCCTCTCAACAAATTTTAAAAAAATGTATAATAGATTCGAAGTGCCGCAGTTGGGAAATATTGAAAGGTTGCCAATTTCCCGTGGAAGTCGGTAACCATTTGCACAGTGAAAGCTACTCCGCGAATGGCAGCTTTGAACATCAATACAAGCAAACAGTGGTCCCATGGACTGCTGCATGCTCCCTCTATGGTGCTTTTTTAGCCTTGCAGCCTCTGTCACTTCGAAGTAGAGTTGTTGTAAGAACGGTCTCCTATCCCTTGCAGGCTTCTATATCTGCATTCAAGGATTCCCAAAAGAAGCTGTGAGGTTGGGAGTGTCCGTTGGAGTATGGGCTGAGAAGCTGGGAGGCTGCTCCTGGTGGGGCTAACCTAAGATCTAAGCTAAGAACCTGTGAATATTCTTATATGTGACCAAGACCAATAAACCATTATAATAGCTAATAGATTGAGCACTGCACAGGTGCTAATCAACCAGCTGTTTTGATGCTTAAAAAAGCGTGGGAACTGTGGCCCTGAGTGCAGTGGGGGCGTTGTCAGTAAGCGTGGGAGGTGTCAGGAGATGTGGCTAAAAGGAACAAAATGTTCTTAAGCTGTTTTGTTGACCTTTCACCTAGGTAACTGTGTTGCAAGGGCATTGTAAACCATGTGTCCGTATAAAAGGAGTAAGGTAGGTGGAAGGTTAAAAGGATGAATGGGTGAAGGGGTGGATGGCATAAAGGATGCATGTTTGGGTGAAAGGATGGGTGAAGGGATGAAAAGGCGGATGGGTAAAAGGATGTGTGAGTAGGTGAAAGGGCAGGTGAAGAGTGAAAGGATGGGTGAAATGAAAGGTGAATGGGTAAAAGGATGGATGGAAATGTGGATGGTGAAAGAATGTGTTAGTGGGTGAAAAGGTGGTTTGGTGAAAGGATTTGTGGATGATTGAAAGGATGCATGGGTGGGTGGAAGGGTTAATGATTTTAAAGGATGTGTGGATGGGAGAAAGAATGTGTGGGTGGGTGAAAGGATGGGTGAAGGTATGCATGAGTGCATGAAAGGATGGGTGGAAGGGTGAAAGGATGCTTATATGGGTGAAAGAATGCATAGGTGGGTAAATGGTCGAAAGGACGGATGGGTGGGTCAAAGGATAGATGGGACAAACGTTAGATGGATTGATGGAGGGAGGGAGTTGCCCGATGGATGGATGGAGTGATGAGGGACTGGTGGATGGGTGAGTGGATGACGGGGTGTGGAGGTGGAGTGGTGGTTATCGGGTGATGGATGGGATGGGTTAGTGGATGGATCCTTGGATGTAAGGGGCAAGGGAGCTCTTCTTTGGATGGTCCGGCTTGCTAGCTTGGTGAAAGACTTTATTGTTTCAGTTAATAAAAACCATAACAACTTCGAAAATACCTATAAACTCCACATCTTAAATTTTTTCAGAAGAATATTTCATATGGCAATTATTAAAAGGGGATTTTATAAGAAAACGTACAGTGTTGCTGATTTTCTAAATATAAAATACAGTACATTGAATCCGTTTAAAACCAGAGTAGCATGCTACTTGCGCTTCAAAACCCCATTAGGGGTTTTGAAGCAAGCGCTATATAAATACAAACCCTTTTCCCTCTTCTATCCCGTCACCTACCCTTCTCTACCTAAATAACTGAATAACATATCCACTACTCAAATTACTTCATATTTTACTATACTAATTTTCAACAGTAATCCTTTATGGGTTCCGGAATGGCGTGCTAGAAAAGCGCTTCAACACCCATCAGGGGTAACAAGTGCTATATGAATGCAAACCTTTCTTCCCCTTTTATCCCTCCGCTATCCTTCTCACTCCAAATAACTGACTAATATCCACCACTGAAATTACTTTCATATTTCACCATATTAATTCACCACTAATCCTTTATGGGCTTCCGGCGTGGCGTGCTTCAACACCTCATCAGGGGTAACAAGCGCTATATAAATGCAAATCTTTTTTCCTCCTCTATCCTTCTGCTATTATTCCAAATAACTTACTAACCTATCCACCACTTAAAATGAACTTGCATGTTTCACTATACTAATTCAACACTAATCCTCTATGGGTCCTGGAGTAGCGTGCTACTCGCTGAAAAAGCGCTTTGACACCTCGTATCTGGTAGTAAGCGCTATATAAAAGCAATAACAATACAATACAAATATCTGTAACCTACACCTCGGCTACTGGACGTTTTCATTATAACATAACAACTTTTGCGCAGTGCAAGATGTATCAATCCGCAACAGAGTAAAGAATTGACCAATTTGTTTTATAGACCGCACATATGGTGCTGAGAAACAGCGGACGGATCAAAAATACATCTGGCCCACAAATACAATAGTAGTAGCAAATGTACTCAAAATTACTAGTACAGATTATGCTTTAGTAGACCATCCCGCTATTATAAATTAGGGCATGTGAAAAAAATCTGATTCAAAGTTAGTATATATCTCTGGCAGCCCGAAACCGAGTCTTAACTTCTGCTGTCTGTCTGTTTTTGTGTTATTAGGGGTAATCGCTGCGGTTTTTGTGACATTGCTCACCGTTATGGTCCTCATCATCGTCTACCTGTACAAGCACAAGGGCAGCTACGTCACCAACGAGCAACAGGACGAAGAAGCCAACAAGGCCCTTCAGATGGAGAACAACACGCAACGCGCGGAGAAGGAAGAGTACTACATGTAACTTAACTGGTACCTCAAGCGGACACTTGGGCCTTTTCCGTGCCCACTCTTTTATTTATTGAAGTCTCTGCTCTTTCCTGTGGATAAAGAGGTCGCTCATCGCAAGCTATTGAAGTCTAGAAGCCTGCTACTTTTCCCATCACACTGAATTCAAGTTTAAAACTACAGTCTCCCTTTATAAAATTAGGAATTTGAAACAAAATGCTGTTTTTTTTATAAATATCGCACTGTAACATTGAATGGAAAAAAGATGATAATCATGTCTTGGCTTTTACATTTTCTTTTGAGTTTTTAGAATCTAAATGTAGGCTGGGATTTAGAGTTCATTTGGTTAACTATTAAAGAGAGAACTTTCTTATTTCCCTGAGTGTATTATATGAAGAATACTATTGTTTTTAATATACACATCTCCCATATTTTTTCTATAGTAAATGTGCATAGTTTGTGCTTCCTGCAGCATTACAACTCAAACGAAGATTGAGGACCATGGATTTGTAAAAACGAATGACTTTAAACTGTGAGAAAAATGACCCAGAAGTAGATTTTTAGCAGATAATGTGACTTCTTGATGCACCTTTTGCAAAGCACACATATTTTAAAGTGAGACTAAGGCTGGCCCTAGAGTTTCTATTGGCCAAGTCATAAATGCAAGTACACCCCTCAAAAAACCCTTCCCAACACATGCGCATTCACCCACACCTGCACATACACAACGCCTGACCAAACAAGCCAGATATATATTTAACAAATGCATTTCACCATTAACTGACCAGTAGCAATAACACCTGTTCCCCCCTACAATGCAACTTTTTTCTGCAGCTGTCCTCATGCACTTGGATACCTGTTGGGCAATGGTGAAACACACATTCATTAATGAAAAGATCGCTTTAAAGAACACATACATTCTTTATGTTGTTACCCTTTGTATTTCAAATTCTTGAATTTGATGTTGCAACACATAAAGAACATGTAAAACAGTACTTTAGATTTGCTATCATGTTATGTTTTTATTCGTACTTTAAGGCAGTCCCAAGAGTTTCTAAGCGCTAAACAAAAGCAACAACTATGTTAAATAGTATATCACATATAAATGTGAAAAGGGCATTTTCACCCATTTCTAAGTCACATACATTTACGTCTGGATTATCCAATTCTAACTCCAGATTCCTCACCTTGTGAATATTCCCCCAGGCATTAGACTGGAACTGTGATTTCAACAGCCGTACTCTTACGCGCTAGTAGGAGGGGCAGTGCAACTCTTTGTCAATGCTGTTCCCGATCCGTAAGTAATGAGCGGAGCCACATATGAACGTCATCTAGGCATGCTGACGTCAGTTTCTTTCTTTCTGCACCTTCAGACATGGATCCAGAGCTCTATTCATCTGGTCTTTGCTGAGTAATTTTCTCCAAAATATAGACTTTTACCAGTGTGGAAGAAAATAAAACAATAGGGTTTAGACTTTGTAGAGACTGTCTCATAGAAACGTCAGTGACAGGTCATCAGGAGATATGTTTGTGGGGCCTGGGGTCACAGAACGACTCCAGGGTTGGCTATGAAAGTGCCCAGATGAACCTCAAGGGCATCCAGGACCACAAGGTGAAACTCTATATCACCATGCATCAGAAGTCTGTATATACCATGACTGGTCTAAGTTGCAAGGAAAGTCTCATGCCTGTAGTCGTTCCCACGGCAGGGCCTTGTCGTGGTCGAAGTGTTAGAGTATGTCAAACATGAAGCACAAGAAGTCAACCCTTCCTGCCACTCTTGAACTCCAGAGAGGGCACTTAAGGGTCAACGTGACTCTCGATCTGGTCTGGAACTCCTAAAGAGCAGATTGATGCGCTAATTAAACATTTTGTCCTGGTGAACCTGGATTTCCAGGTCCGTCATCGATGTGGCTACAAACAGAGGCTTTTATGGAGGTCACAATGTGCATATTCTGCATGCTTGTAGCTCCCTTTGGTCGACCTTCATAACCCTAGGATCTGTAGAGGCCTCCTTTCAGGATCCTACCAGCAGGATTGCCCTCTGCGTCATCTGTGCCTGTTGACACAACTTTGCGTCCGCACTTGCGATCTGTGCTGACTTCGGTTCTGGCACTAGTCCCTGCAATGGTTACTTTCACATCAACACCTATACCGGCGCCTGAAGTGGAGGCATTACCTATAGTGGTCTCCTACTCTGATCCAGCTTTGACTCAGCCTTGACTAAGGCCATGCTGTGACCCCACTGAAAAGCAGCCTATATCCAATCCTTTGGAATCGATGCCTTGCCTTTACCACACAGCAGAGCTCATACTCTACATCAGCCCTTTGGAAGGGCTGGGCGGAACTTGCTGAGTTTCACTCCATGGAATTCTGCAGAGTTACTGAAAAACTCCACCAAATTCCGCGGAGTTCAGCGTGCGGGCAGAGAAGAATTTGCTCTGGTTACCTTTATTCTGTATGTGCCTGACAGCCCGAACAGCTCTACTACTAGTTGTCCACACTTCTAGGATTTTGAGGACAGAAATCTGCTTTTCCTCTCAATACCTCACCCTATATAATAAAATCACATTTTAGGCATGCTGTTGCAATGTATGTTCGGTATGCTCGGGTGAAGTTATTGCTAGAGAGTGAAGCGAGCGCCAAACGACGTCAAGCATCATCAACATTTGCCGAAGAAAAGTTGGAAGCTGGAAGGAAAATATGCTGTTTTTTTCAACTAGGGCCCCGGAACGATCCAAGCAGCTGGGTCAGGAACTTTACAACCCTCAACATGTATGGTTGAGACCTTCCAGCGCGGTGAGCTCTGCCAATGATAAGGGGTGACATGGTGACATGGTGCCAATGGAATAAAATTGGGTCCTGGGTGCCTCAAACTCTGTCCTTGCTTGCCATAATTACAAGGCCGTTCTGGTGGGTCACCCTAAACACTAAGCGCCAAATAGGACTGGTGGTGTATTGGCCGGATGCTGGAGTTGACTGAACTCTAACTCTGCTCCTCAGCAGCTTCTGCTGCACCATCCACCGCCGAGAACCACCTGTCCTGAATTGAAGTTCCACTTAGACCGGCCTCACAATGTGTCTGTCTGCATTGCTTTTTGATGTATTGATGTGGCACATATTCTTCGAGTACACTTTTTCGGGTATGGTGCATGGGTGCAGTCTAAAAATGAAAGGAGACGGGGCTCAGGTGACCAAATTTATGTTGTTATAATGCATGCAGAATACGTTGCATTCGGAGACATTCAGAACAGAAGACGTTTGTTTGGAGATAATAATGGGGAACAGTAAACTCCGCTACAGTATCGCGCAGTGGGCAAACTCCGTGAACTCCGCTAGCGGAGTGGAGTTCACTGCCCACCCCAACTCTTTGGATCATTTTTAGACAGTAACAATTCTGTGGAGGGGAGGAATTTGCCCCACAATACAGTTGGGACAGTTGGTATGCTGAATTGCAGGATTCCAGGGATCTGTACACTTCTCCAGGCACCTGCTTTGTCTCTCCCCCTGGTCCTGCTATTGAGGAGAGTGGCTCTTTTGCTATGGTCATAAGGCAGGCTGTAGAGGTCCTTGACCTTAAGCTCCCTACAGTAGAGGTCAAAACTAACATCCTGATGGAGATTCTTCTGCTTGGTACGGTACCTGCAGAACCTCTCTTACCATTGAATGAAGCCTTAATGGATACCCTTGTAAACAATTCGGTAAAGTCATGCTCTGGGCCCCCAGTCAACATAGTCGGCATAGACTTGCACCAGGCAATCCTATCTTTTTAATGCAACATCCCACGCCAGAGAGCCTGGTGGTCTAGACATTCTCCGCCAGATTCAACCCTTACACCTTTCCCATAACCAATGACACCTCCTGCCCATGAGTCTAAGCACATGGACATTTTTGACCACCACCGTCATTCTTTATGGGACCTTTTTGAGGAGAAAGCGGACTCAGGCCTGGAATGCTTTAAAGAGTCATGCCACAGACAGTGCTTAATTTGTGCCAGTGGTTTTTGGTGCTATGTGCCTGCACTTAGTTGTCAACACCAGCACTTATGACAGTCTGCCACATTGTTGTGCTTTTTGGCTGATTCATAGATTAGCACAACAACAGTTGTTAATTCACTATACATTCAAAATGACGGATACCTGCTGCCCAAACCATCCTTATAGCTTTGGGTGCCTGGAATAGTCTGCATTGTCACACTTGTAGATGTGTGATGGTAGTAGTTGTGTTATTGCTGTCATTGGCAGCACTGGTAGAGGTGATGGGTGGTGCAAGCTGCAGTGGCTTCCTGACGTGGGACCAGCACTTATTTTATTACAAATTAACTACTGGCCACAAAGCATTCCCTGGGCCATCTGTCCCTGCCAGACATATTCTTCAGCAGTGTTGTTCCTTCCCTGAGTATACTAGGGTTGTCCAATCCTGCCAACACCAAACACACCCCTTGCACAACAGCCTGCTCAGCCATTTCATGTCCGAGCCGCAGCATCCATAGACAAAGTTCATGGCAGCAGGGACAGCGTGCGACCCCTATCCCTTTGGCAACCACAACTGCAAAACTGCTTTAGTATGTCCTTTTCAACACCCACTCATTAGCAGGCACTTACCTGTGGTTATTTATTAACGAACTCAAGGCTGCAAGCTACTCTGAAGGTGTCTGAGAACTACTGGTAGCTCATGATCATCTGGTTCAAGACACCTAGGCTACACCCTCCATTTCTTTCTACTTTCCTGCAGCTGCCATCTCCATCAGTGCCTTTGGTCAAACGAGCAATAGAGAGGGTTCTGACCTCAAAAGTAGGTTTGGGTGTTACTCCCCTTACTTCATTGTGCCAAAGAAGGATAGAGGCCTTTATCCTATTTTAGAGCTCTGTCCTCTCAACCCTGACCTGCAGAAGTACAAATTTAAGGTTCTACTGCTAGCCCATGCCTTGTCTGTCCTGAATCCCAGAGACTGGATGGTAGTGTTTGACCTGCAGGATGCATATTTCCATATTCCCGTCGCGTTGCCTGCAGTTCACAGTGGAACGACAAGATTTCCAGTTTGTAGAGCCCCCCTTTAGCCTTTAATCAATCAATCAATCAATTAATCAGAGCATTTGTAAAGCGCACTACTTACCAGTGAGGGTCTCAAGGTGCTGGGGGGGGGGGGGGGGGGGGGGGGTGGAATGCTGCTACTGCTCAAAAAGCCAGGTCCTGAGGAGTCTTCTGAAGGTCAGCAGGTCTTGGGTCTGCCGTAGGTGGGTGGGGAGGGTGTTCCAGGTCTTGGGGGTGAGGTGGGAGAACGATCTCCTGCTGGAGGCCGCTCTTCAGATGCGGGGAACTGTGGCGAGGGCGAGGTCGGCGGAGCGAAGCTGGCGGGTGGGGGTGTAGAAGTTGAGTCATTTGTTGAGTTACGTTGGTCCGGTGTTGTGGAGTGACTTGGGTGCGTGGGTGAGGAGCTTGAAGGTTATCCTCTTGTTGACGGGGAGTCAGTGCAGGTCTCTCAGGTGGGGTGGGATGTGGGCCCTGCGTAGAGGGCGTTTCCGTAGTCCAATCTGCTGCAGACTAGAGGGCCTGGGTGACCGATCTTCTCGTTTAAGTGGGGATCCACTTGTAGATCTTGCAGAGCATGAGGAGGGTGTTGAAGCAGGAGGAAGAAACGGCGTTGACCTGTTTAGTCATGGAGAGGGTGGAGTAGAGGATGACCCCTAGGTTGCGTGCATGGTCGGCGTGTGTTGGAGCTGTTCCCAGTGCAGTCGGCCACAAGGAGTCATCCCAGGCCGAGGGGATGGATCCGAGGATGAGGACTTCCGTCTTGTCTGAGTTCAGCTTCAGACGGCTGTCCTTCATCCACTCGGCGACGGCTTTCATTCCTTCGTGGAGGTTGGTTTTGGCGGTGTGTTGGTCCTTGGTGAGGGAGAGGATCAGCTGGGTGTCATCGAGATGATGTTGAGGTCATGCATTCGGACGACATGGGCGAGTGGTGCCATGTAGATGTTAAACAGCGTTGGGCTGAGGGATGAGCCCTGGGGTATGCCGCAGATGATCTTGGTGGCTTCGGAGTGGAAGGCGGATGCTCTGTGTTCTGCCAGAGAGGAAGAAGGTGGTCCAGTCCAGGGCCTTCTCTTGGATCCCGGCGTTGTGGAGGCGTGTGCGTAGTGTGCAGTGGCAGACCGTGTCAAAGTCGGCTGACCGGTCCAGGAGGATGAGGGCCGTGGTTTTTCTGTTGTCTAGCAGGGCCCTGATGTCATCGGTGGGGGCGATGTGAGCAGTTTTGGTGCTGTGGTTGCTACGGAACCCGGACTGGGACGGGTCCAGGATGCTGTTCTCCTCGAGGTAGCGGGTAAGTTGTTTGTTGACTGTTTTCTCGATGACCTTCGACGGGAACGGGAGCAGGGAGATGGGCCAGAAATTCTTGAGGTCCTCGGGGTCCGCCTTCGGTTTCTTGAGTAGGGCATTGATCTCGGCATGCTTCCAGCTGTCCGAGAAGGTTGCAGTTTCGAAGGAGATGTTGATGGCTTTCCGGAGGTGGGGTGCGATGGTGGTGCTGGCTTTGTTGAAGATGTAGTGTGGGCATGGGTCTGATGGGGATAGTGTTCATGATTTTGATGGTGTCGTTGTCATTTATGTTGGTCCAGGAGAGCAGGCGGTCGGTGGGGATGGTGATCGTGGGGGCTTGGGTCACAGTGGTCGTCGGGCGGTCATGGCGTTGAAGCTGTCGTGGATGTCTGCGATCTTGCGATGGAAGAAGGTGGCAAGTGTGTCACACAGGTATTGCAAAGGTGGGATGTCGTTGGTGTTGGAGCTGGAGTTGGAAAGTTCCTTCACGATGTTGAAGAGCTCTTTTCTGTTGTGCGCGTTGTTGTCTTGGCGGTTTTTGAAGGAGGCCCTTTTGGCGGATCTGATGGGGTGATGGTGTCTACAGGTGGCGTTCTTCAGGGCTGTCCGGTGTTCGTTCATGGTGCCATTTCTTCTCTAGCTTTCGGCAGGTTTGCTTGGAGGCCTGGAGGTCTTCAGTGAACCAGCTGGCTTTCTTGCTGGTGTGGCTGTTGGAGGGTTTCTTGAGCGGGGCGAGGGTGTTGGCGCAGTCGTTGATCCACTGACTGAGGTTGCGGGTGGGGGTGTCGGGGTCGGTGGGGTCAGCGGGTGGGCTCCAGGCGAGGGTGGTGGTTAGCTGGTCTTCAGTGATTTTGCTCCAGCACCTGCGAGGGATCTGTTGGGTGCGGTGGTGCGTGTTGGGTTTCCGGAAGGTGAAGTGGATGCAGTGGTGGTCGGTCCAGTGGAGTTTGGTGGTGTGGTGGAAGGAGACGTGGGAGCTTGCGGAGAAGATGGGATCGAGCGTGTGGCCGGCAGAGTGGGTGGGTGTTGTGACGAGTGGTCTGAGTCCGAGGTTGGCGAGGTTGGCGATCAGGGTGGTGGAGTTGGTGTTGTTGTTGTTCTCGAGATGGGCGTGCAGGTCCCCAAGGAGGATGTAGTCCGTGGAGGCAAGGGCGTGCGTGCTGACGAAGTCGGCAATGGAGTTGCTGAACTGTGGACAGGGTCCGGGGGGTCTGTAGACGAGGGTTCTTCTGAGGGTGGAGTTGGGGTCAGTGTGGATCTAGAAGTGCAGGTGTTCGGCAATGCCGAGGGTGTCGTCGGTGTTGGTTGAGATTCTGAGAGTCTTCCTGTGGACGGTGGCAATTCCACCTCCTACTCCGTTGGTGCGGTCCCTGTGGGTGATCTTGTAGCCTTCCGGGATTGCTATGGCGATGTTGGGTGCCGAGGAGGGGTTTAGCCAGGTCTCCGTCAGGAAGGCGACGTCTGGGGCGGTTGATTCGAGTAGGCCCCAGAGTTCAACGGCGTGTTTGCATGTGCAGCGGGTTCAGAGAAGGATGCATCTGAGATAGTTGGGTACTTCTTTCCAGGTGGGCTCGTTGGCGGGTCGGATGCTGGTGAAGCTGCAGTTCCGGCAGGAGAAGGGTCCATGGGTGCACTTCGGGCAGCCAGGAAGTAGGTGTGCGATCGTCCGGTGTTGAGTGCGGCGTGGAGGGTGCTGGCATCGTAGCGGTGCTGGGCGACGTGGCGTTCGTGGGGGCCAGGTGTTCTGGCGCTGGGCGCAGACGGGAGACGGGCTTACCCTAGGCGTGACCAGAGCAGCCACCACCGGAAGGGGAGGTGGGAGGGAGGAGCAGCTGTGAGGGGGGGAGTGGACGATTGGACGAGCGGGTGGGGGTGCGCCGCAGGGGACGCTGTGACGGGAAAACAAGCGCAGAAACGGCGAGGAACAGAAGGCAAAAAAGGGCACAGGTCACAAAATACAAAGGGAAAGGAGGAATGAGGTGAACAGTTAAGCAGAAAATCAGAGGCAAATACAGGTGAAAAAAACAAACAGTTAAGCAAATAAGCAGGGGAGAGGAGGAATGAGGCGAACAGTTGAACAAATAAGCAGAGGCAAATACAAGTGTAAAAACGAACAATAAAACAAGTAAGCAGAGGCAAATACAGGTACAAGAACAAACTTACGGCCTACCACTGACCACCAGGGATGAGACACAGGTGGTAGCCTGCGGGGGAGGAGGGCCTCGAACTAGCGGCAGAGGCAGCAGCAGCGAGTTGGAAACAAGGGCACAATAGGTGGTGCTGTTGCGGCGTGGGGAGCGACCTGCCTGGAATAGGGTCAAGGGTCGCTCTCCTCACCGGGCAGCGGCCGCCATAAGAAGGGGAGGTGGGAGGGAGGAGCAGCTGGGAGGGAGGAGTGGACGAATGGACGAGCGGGGGGTGGGGATGCAGCACCGGGAAAACAGGGCAGGAATGGCGAGGAACAGAAGGCAAAAAAGGGTACAGGGCACAAAACAAAGGGGAAGGAGGAATGAGGTGAACAGTTAAACAAATAAGCAGAGGCAAATACAGGTGAAAAAAACGAAGTTAAGCAAATAAGCAGGGGAGAGGAGGAGTGAGGCGAACAGTTGAACAAATAAGCGGCGGCAAATACAGTGTAAAAACGAACAGTAAACCGAGTAAGCAGAGGCAAATACAGGTACAAGAACAAACCTACAGCCTACCACTGGCCACTAGGGATGAGGCGCAGGTGGTAGCTTGCGGGTGAAGGAGGGCCTCGAACTCGTGGCAGAGGCAGCAGCAGCGAGTTGGAAACAAGGGCACAACAGGTGGTGCTGTTGCGGGGTGGGGAGCGACCTCCCTGGAATAGGATCAAGGGCCGCTCTTCTCACCGCGCAGCGGCTGCCATAAGAAGGGGAGGTGAAAGGGAGGAGCAGCTGGGAGGGGCGAGTGGACGAATGGACGAAGGGGGGGGGGCGGGCCGCAGGGTACGCAGCAGCGGGAAAACGGGAAGGAACGGCAAGGAACAGAAGGCAAAAAAGGGCACAGGGCACAAAATACAAAGGGGAAAGAGGAATGAGGTGAACAGTTAAACAAATAAGCAAAGGCAAATACAGGTGAAAAAACAAACAGTTAAGTAAATAAGCAGAGGAGAGGAGGAATGAGGCGAACACTTGAACAAATAAGCAGAGGCAAATACAAGTGTGAAAACGAACAGTAAAATGAGTAAGCAGAGGCAAATACAGGTACAAGAACAAACCTACGGCCTACCACTGGTCACCAGGGATGAGGCGCAGGTGGTAGCCTGCGGGTGGAGGAGGGCCTCGAACTCGTGGCAGAGGCAGCAGCAGCGATTTGGGAACAAGGGCACAAGGGCACAACAGGTGGTGCTGTTGCGGCGTGGGGAGCGACCTGCCTGGAATAGGGTCAAGGGTTGCTGCCTTACCAGTATCCCCCTACCCATCTGGGTGTTCACAAAAGGGATGGCTATGGTTGCAGCGCATCTTCGGAGGTCAGATGTACCTGTATTTCAGTATCTCAACTATTGGCAGTTGAAGACAGCCTTACCCTAGGCAGTCGTAGACCTCTTCCATATGGCGACAAACCTCCTAATATCACTGGGGTTCACTATAAACATGTAGAAGTCACAATTGACTCCTTCAGAGACGCTCCCATTCATTGGGGGTATCCCGGAAACGGTGTAGATCTGTGCCTCGCCCCCGGACTGGCCAGTATATTCAGGCTATGATCCCGATTTTCAGCCTCTGTTCTGGATTTCAGTGAAAATAGCATAGAGGCTGTTGGAACTCTAGGTCTCCTGCATGCTGCTAGTCTGCCACACCAGATGGAACATGCAGGCTCTGCAGTGAGACCTGAAGTCCGAGGGGAACCTATCCGATTTCAGCCAGGTTTCGGCGGAGACTGTAAAAAGATATGTAGTGGTAGCTGCTAGACCACGATTGGGCCAGTTGCAAATGCCTACACTCATGCCACCCAGAGCTGACAGTGGTCACTAATGCATCACTGCTGAGTTGAGGAGGCCATCTGGGAGAGGTGGAAATCAGAGGACTCTGGTATCTGCCAATAACCAGCGTCCACATCAGTTAGCTTAAACTTCGGGCGTTGAAGACCTTCTTACCATCCATCAAGGGGAAGTTAGTGCAAGTTCTCTCAGGTAAAACAACTCCCAAGTGGTAGTGCAACAAGAAGAGTGGAATGGGGTCTTGGGTACTGTGCCAGGAGGTTTTGCGCCTCTGGAAGTGGCTGAATCGCCTGGGCATTCCTCTGGTCATGAACCACCTGGCGGAATTTCCAAACGCCAGGGCTGGCAAATTCAGTCGACAATGCAGAGAGAATCACAAATGGCAGTTACATCCGGACGTGACACTGGATGTTTTCCAGCAATGGAGATAACCTTGAGTAGGGGCCATATGTACAACCTTAAATTGCATGAGCAAACGGTTTTTTTTTAAATGCATTCCCTTTTCCTTTAAGTAAAAACAGGATGCATTTTTTTTTAAAACTGCTTTATTTAAAAGCAGCCCCAGACATGGTGGTCTGCTGAGCCCAGCAGGCCACCATACCTGGAAGGGCTTGTCATTCCCAATAGGCTAGCAAATTACGAGAAGCTCATTAATATTAATGAGCCTCGCAATTTGCGACCCCATTGGGAATCGCAAACAGTGTTAAACATACTGTTGTACATGGCAAATTGCACCTCGCAAATTGCAACTCGCAAATGAGTCGCAATTTGCGAGGCACAATTTTGCTGGTCGTACATCTGGCTCTAGCTCTTTTGGCTGCAACCAAGATTTCGTAATGTCAGCATTTTTGCAGAGTTCATAAGAAGGCTATCTCTTGTAGACTCATTCCACCTTCTGTATGCCTTTCCACCTCTACTTCTCTTGGTTCGATTTCTGATGAAGAGCGACTAGGCCCACGTCATCCAGGTGCCATCGGATTTGGCCAAGAAAGTGTGGTACATAGAACTCCTGGGCATGAGCATCTTTCCTCAGATTAAACTGCCACTTCAGGAGGATCTACTGTCACAGCAACAGGGAGGGGCGTGCACTTGGACCTCTGCGCTCTGCTCCTCCATGAGTAGAGATTAGGTGGCACAACTAGCTTCTTTCGATCTCCCTCCCACAGTTAAAGCTATTTTGGCAACCAGGCTCCCATTACAAAATTGTTGTGTGGTGAGTGCTGTTAAAGACTATTTGTCAGCTCTTTCGGCTTTAAGGTTGCTGGATCAGCCTTTGTTTTAAATCACCAATTGTGATGATATATCTTAAAGGTTTACAGCATTTGTTTACACCAAAGACCTTTGTGATGCCACAGTGGGACTTGAAAATGGTTCTCACTTTTCTAATGTGCAACCCTTTTGAGACAACAAACAGCTGTCCATTATGATTCTTGACACTGAAAATGGTCTTTCTGGTCGCAATTATACTAAATCATTACATAAGTGAGCTGCAGGCCCTCTCGGTCCAGCTGCCTTATAAGACATTCTTTGCAGACAAGCTTGTGGTAAGAACCTGACCTGCTTTTCTGACAAAAGTGGTAACACCTTTCTATGTTGGACAGGCTATCACCCTTCCAACTTTCTTTGCCGTGCTCCACCCCCCAAAAGAGGAGAGACTCCATCTTTGGACTTCACTGAAAGACCATAGTTTCTACATTGATAAGATCAAGCACCATTTAGTGGACGATCAACTCTTTCTGGTCTTCTCGGGAGCAAAGAAGGGCAAGACAGTGAATAATGAACAACTCTATAATAACACTGCAAAACAATCTGCTGCGAGCTAGCTATGAAGGATTGTTCTGGATATCTGTTAGGCTGCTATGTGAGCTTTAGTGCACTGGTTCAAGAACCACTATTGACTTGGCAACCAGGTCTGTCAGGATGGGCATTTTGCATGTTTCATCCTGGAGGACGTTTTGGTTTGAACCATTCTACAGACCATTCAGTTTGAAGGTACTGCTTTGATATCTATTTACAAGGTGAGGAATATGCTGTTTTAAGTCACTATTAGAACAAGCATTGAAAATTCAATAGGTCTCGCCTTTGAATAAGTTAAAGCTATTTGCTTTGCTAGTGGTATTGTATAGCAAAGCAAATGGCTTTAACTTAATGAAAGGCGAGACCAATTGCATTTTTATTTGTAATTTCCAGAGGCTTCCAAGTTTCTCCGATTTCCATAGTGGTGTGGCTAGCGTGAGTCTGTTGTCCCATTTTAGGTGTTTGGTGATGATGTGCCATACTTGGACGGCGTGTGCAGTCGGTCCAGTCAGTGGGTACCTACGAGGCTTAGCGTATAACGCTCTAGTGTAGTCGCCTCCAGGGAGCTGCCATCTATCCATGGTGTATCCGGGATCACCCGGATGTCCATATATCCCGTGGTTGATAGCTGCCAGGTGAGACACCCAGTAGTACTTCTTTAGGTCTGGTAGACTAATTCCACCATCATACCAATTAGGAGTCAGTTTAGAAAATGCTATTCGAGGTCTGCCCTCCCATAAAAGCTGTCTCTGGAGACTCTCAATTTCTTTAAAGTAGGACGCGGGGACCGGATCCATTGTGTTTTGAAGCGCATACAGAAAGCGAGGCTGGTCCATCATTTTGAAAAGGACCGCCCTGCCTAACATGGAAAGGGGGAGGGATCTCCAATGCGCTACGTCTTATGTCTCTGCATGGGTGGGTCCAAGTTACGGGTATAAAGGAGCTTTGGCTATAGTGTCACGAAGATTCTGAGTTAACAGAATCCCCCATATACAATCGGGATCGGACACCCTCGCGGTATCACCGGCGGTTCACCCCTAAGGACATAAATCACTGATTTAAGCCAGTTCACGGTAAATCCGGAGTACCTGCCGAAAATTTCCAGCACATCTAAGAGGCAGATCAGTGATCCTCTAGGATTCGTCAAAGACAGAAGGACGTCATCTGCATAAAGAGATATCTTGTCCTCCCAGTCCAGGGACCACCTCAATCCGCGGATTGATTGATCTTGCCTGATCCAAGCCGCCATGGGCTGCACCGCCAGCGCAAAAAGGAGTGGAGACAAGGGGCAACCTTGCCTAGTGCCCCTGCTAAGCTGAAAGTCTGAGGACTTGCGGTTATTTACCACACCAATTGCATTTTTAATGCTTGTTTGTAATTCAGACCATTTTCCTCAAAGGAAAACGGGATGCATTTAAAAAAGCAAAATCAAACTGTTCAGTTTCAGTTTAAGGGCAGGCAGTGGTCCCTGGGGGCCGCTGCCTACTCTTAAACAAGCACTGAAAATGCAATAGGTCTCGCCTTTGATTAAGTTAATGCCATTTCATTTGCTAATTGTATTGTATAGCAAAGCAAATGGCTTTAACGTAATGAAAGGCGAGACCTATTGCATTTTTAATGCTTGTTTTAGTAAGGACTCAAACGTAAGCCAAACATATTGGCTTTGTCAAAGTTAGTTTTAATTTCTTACACTGCAGGTGCTTTATGGAACAGATTTGTTTCAATACAGTGACTGTTTTCACTCGCATCTTTTCTTATGTGAGACTGGTTGATGCACTATCCTTTCTGTGAAGCGATATATTTTAATGGCACAGTGTAACCGGCCTCCACAATCTTATATTGTGACCTTTTACTAGGAGTTCCCTCCAGCTAAGGAATGCTTGCCTCACACTGTGTGTACACCCTCCAGGAATGTGACTCTCCATCGTTATCATCAATCAGGCCTGCAAATTCAGTGCAAAGGGAGGAGTGGGCAGTTCCTGTACAAGTAACACTCCATTCGCTGCAGCCGGGGCAAGCAACTTCCTGTGTACATTTACAGCCTAATTCGGCAGGTCTAGAAAACAGTTCTACAGCAAAGTGCAACCTTTCCCTGGAAGAGAAATTCAGTGACACCTGGGGCCTTATTTATGAAGGCTTTGCGCCGCTGGTGCGTCACTTTAAAAATGGGAAAAAGTGACGCACCGGTAGCAAGGCCTTCATAAATAAGGCCCCTGGTATTTAAAATATACATTTTTAGTGCTAGCAAACCTCTGCTTGAAAGACAGTGCAAGTGGCACACTATCTAGCGCACATGCAACTTACAAGTTCCTTGGGATTTATGCATTGCCAGAATGCAGGACTCTAATGTTTTATGCGAATACACTATGATGGTTGTATTCATACACCATATGTACACCTCATATAGTATGGTTCAGGTGCACACATGCAGCAGCTCTAGCAACTGCTATTATGTATTTATTATACATGCATATTGGAATTTAGACCATTTATAAGCGTTCCTAGTTCAGCACAGTAGAGAAGGGCAGTGAGTAGGGTAGCATAATTTTCTTCAGGATCGCAGAATGAGGTCAAATTAGGAAGCAATGATTAGAACCTAGGTGGATGCATTCAGCAAGTTATTACCCAGGAGCACATCTCCTTCCAAGCACAAGTAAACCACCCTATAGATAAACGGATATTTTCTAAATATGCCAGTTCATCTGAAAGCCTGTAAGGGCTGGGCAGGGCAAGTCATATGTGCTTGCCTGACATGTGACTGGACGAGTCCTTGCCCAGCCAGCCTCGAGCCTGTCATCCTCTACAAAGGCATGAGTGGCCAAGGATTATTTCTAGGCGCACAGATCTGTACACCAAGGTACCTTGCATTCCTTCATGCAGGACGACACTGAACCATCAAAATAAAAACTACTTTTCACTGAAGCATCAAGGAAAAATTGTGAAGAGCACCTGGTCACAGGATAAGCATAATATACGTTTTGCAAAGAAGCCTACTTCAACTGAACCTTCACATTATTCTCTCTCCTTAAATCTTGCTACCAAAAATGTCCCTTTCTCTGTAGATATTCATTTCCCCCCCTCCTCGCCATACCACTGTTCATGTTACAAATATTCTTAACTTCTACATTTCAGATCCTAAACAGTTATGCATCGATGTCTGGCTGATGTAATCCGAAGGTAATTGAAGAAATATGTATTGTTTGTGCACTGAGGTTGGTTAACATGCAGGGGGAAGGAACCACAAAGCAAAAGGTTTGGGGGGAAAAAAAGAATAAAGATACATGATACCGAAGCTGGAACAGCTAAGAGACTGGTGAAAACCAGGCTTGAGTAGGTAGATAAATATGCATTTTCTAGGATTTGGGGGCACCTGGAAGAGCAAGAGCTGCCTCCTGTGTCTCAGTTTCTTAATCCTTCTAGAGCACACTGGCATCAAAGGTAAAACTGCAGTTTTGGGCGACCTTAAATTCAATCTTACCCAAATGTGTGTCTGCTGGAAGCCATACAAGAGAGAATACCTGTCCACCCACACACCCTAGAAATCCCCTGAAGAGAGCAACTACTACTGTGCAAACGTCGTAGAGAAGATACCTGCTTGTGCACCACTCAAAAGCTCCTCAGAAAATGCAGAAGGGGTCCTAAAGAGACCTTCTCTCACAGTTGAAAGGTCCTACAGAAGAGACCATCTTTTGCACTGCTTACATTTCCTGCACGCTATATCTTGCCACACACGACATTCACTAACAGACAACCCTCGTACTTAACAGAGACAGAAGCACGCAAACACATAATGTCCAACTCTTCTAAAAGAAGATACACTCCCAACACACAATGCCAAGTATTTGGGGGTAAAACTCACTCACACTATCCAAAGGCCCTAGAGAAGAAACATTTACACACTGCCACAATATCCTACATAGGATTCACTCAAACACAACGAAGATTTTGATGACAAAACTAACATACCAATGAGAGGAGTGTTGGGAGTCACACTACAGATAAATAGCTCAAGCTTCCAATTATCTGGGCCTTGGAAAAACAGTAGACAGCTTGTTAACTCAAACGTCTTTCAGGGGTCTCTCAGGCAGAAATCTAAAGCAGTGAGTCCCACAAAAGATACAGAAAAACAAAGTATTGTTTAAACATCAACTTTTGCCTAAAATGCTAAACAACTTACCAGTAACACCCGCTGCTTGGATGTTCACTGCATGGGCGTCACACTTAAAAGCACTCAGGAAAGGAAACTAACAAGCGATGCAGAAGTCTGATGACTGCCAAAGGAATGGGAGGGGCGAGGTAAACAGATTGAAAGAGTTTAAGAATAAGAAGAGCGGGCAGAAGAGAGAATGATGTGAAAATTCCCACTTAGAAGCACCCACCATTTTAAAACCATACCTCTCAGTTGAGGGTCTACATGGTTGATAAGTGGTTGGTATCGGGCAAGCAGTTCAGAGTTTTGGGCTTTCCCTCCTTCTGCACGTAGGAAGCAGAGCAATTCTTCTTCACTGAGCTCCTCCATTGGATCAATGCAGAGTCAATGATCTCGCAGAGCCAGTTCTCAATCCCAGAAGGCAATCTGCCTGGTTAAACAGAGAAGGTGGCAAAAGAGTTCTCCTCCCATCTCCAACAGATGGAAGACTCAGGCAAATCACCTAAAACATCTACTGCTCTGCAATCCATCCCTGGTGCAAAAGGGAAGACCCCAACCATCAGCTCCAGGCTTCAGCAGTCAAGGCGGGGCATCAGGAAACTGCTCTAGATCAAATTTATGCCAGCAAAAAAGATAATAATAATATGAAGAATTTGTTCACAATGGTGTCCAGCTCCAAACTGCCATAGATAAGTTCAGCCACAAATCGCGGAATCCTACCACTATCCAGGACAAATTCAAAAAAGTGGTTGACAACAGGCGATCTCCAAATCTAAACAGTAAACTCAGTGTCCTGCAAAGATATTAAAGAAAAATAATTTCTATTGCTGCAAGTTTCTTGGTGTATGCATGGGATTATACAAATTGAGAGTCCTTAGTAAGAACGTGTACCAGCTAAGTACTAGGGTCAAAACCATGAACCAGCCAATTTCACATCAAAACACGGGTCAGGTGAGACCCCTACATAAGTTAAACGATGTACATCGTAACCATCCACGAGCTACCCATGTGCATAAGAACAACTGAGCAGATAAACCTAAGGCTCAGGACCCAGGACGGCAGATTACCCCTATGAGGGCAGAACCCTGGCCCAGACAAACAAGTGTAAATCAGTATCATGGGCCGGCCTCCCACGAAGTAAGAACCAAGAGGGCTCTGAATACCATGGTGCAGCTAGGCCCTGCTGGTCAGAATCATGGGACAGACACAGTACAACAAAACAGAGGGTTGGTTGCTTTATGGGTTGGGTGTACCTATAGGGTTTACCCAATCCATTTAAAGAAGTACTACGTCATAAATGTACGTTCTCTGGGTCAGAACCACGAGCAAAACACCAAAGATCAGCTCTCATGCTCAGGGCAGACTCATGGGCCAGAATCAGAACTAAAAGTAAAACAACCCCCTGCTAATCACAGTCATCAGTCAGTTAAACCCGCAGCTCGCCCTGTGGGTTATAAGTATAGCTTATTCAACCCAGTGAGAGCCATAATCACTGCCAGTCAAAACCACCGGGCAGCTGGCCCTCTCCCATGAGTTTATCAAACTTAACGCTGCAGGTCAGAACTTAAGGCAGGCTCACTATCTCCTCTCTCCGACAGTCGGTGCTCCCGGACATACCTCAAGTCCCGGATCAAAACCCATGCCCCAGCCCGTCCCCCATCTCTGTTACATGCGACTCCCTCATACCGGGCACACAAAATCACTGCTGTGCCCTCATGGGCGCATGGGAGGCAGGCATCACTGCTGAAGCTGCAACAGTGAGGCAGCCAGCGAGGTGGCAGAGACAGGGCGCATGCGCAGGAGAGTGGATTTGTCATGCTGCGTGCGCACACAAAGGACTTGGTCCTATGGGAATATAACTAGTTCACAAAGGACTGCGGATAAAAGTTTGTGGAGAGAGAGGGAAGAAAAGAGCGCGAAACTTAACGCTGGGGATCAGAACTTAAGACAGGCTGACTAACTCCTCTCTCCGGCAGTCGGTGCTCCCGGACATACCTCAAGTCCCGGATCAAAACCCAAGCCTCAGCCCGTCCCCCGCCTCTGTTACATGCGACTCCCTCATACCGGGCACACGAAATCACTGCTGTGCCCTCATGCGCGCGCGGGAGGCAAGCATCACTGCTGAAGCTGCAACAGTGAAGCAGCCAGCGAGGTAGCAGAGACAGCAAAAGTAAAGAAATAGATGTTTTTTTCTATTTCTTTACTTTTGGTATAATCGTAGCACCCGCGCTTTATTTATAACATTAAAAGTAAAGCGCGGGTGCCGCGATTATACCAAAAGTAAAGAAATAGAAAAAAACATCTATTTCTTTACTTTTGCTATAATCGCGGCACCCGGGCTTTAGTTTTAATGTTAAAAGTAAAGCGCGGATGCCGCGATTATAGCAAAAGTAAAGGAATAGATGTTTTTTCCTATTTCTTTACTTTTGGTATAATCGCGGCACCCGAGCTTTACTTATAACATTAAAAGTAAAGCGCGGGTGCTGCGATTATACCAAAAGTTAAGAAATATGAAAAAACATCTACTTCTTTACTTTTGCTATAATCGCGGCACCCGCGCTTTACTTTTAATGTTAAAAGTAAATCGCGGGTGCCGCGATTATAGCAAAAGTAAAGAAATAGATGTTTTTTTCTATTTCTTTACTTCTGTGAAAACATTGTAAAACAATTAGCAATTTACTTTGTTTGGCGCATTCAAAATGTGTTGTTTTTATTGTGACAGAGTATTTAAACGTGCTCCTTATATTTTTTTTATAGGTAATGGTTTTGTATGTTAAGATCGATGATTTTTGGATCACAACAATGCAAGCATCTCTTAGGATGTAATAATAACTTTTACCTTTTCTGTGAGAAACAGCAACGCTGACAATAAAGCAGAGAAGGAATGTTTTCCATGGATGAAATAATTTTACTCTTCATGGCCTATGGATGGATGTTCCATGCACCTCAGTTGGATAACTTAGTAAGCCAATGGACAAGGGGGAATATTCAGGAGACCGATAATGGAACCCTGGCCCCACACCCGCTAACTCATTAGTTCTGCATGCCTTAACCTCTGGTTAGCTAGTCATTCTGTAAATCTAGCTTGAAGAAAGGGGTGCTCTGTTGGCGTTGGCAACGGGGAGAGCTTTGTTTGAAGAGAACTAAAGTAATTGTTAAAGTTTGTTTTTATAGCATCTGGAGTAATGTAATGTAATGGACATTTATACCGCGCTGCTACCACTCCAAGGAGTATCTTGGCGCTTACACAACCCAGATGGAAGAGTTGGATAGGGAAAAGAAGTCCTAATTTCTACACATCCACTACACTAGGGTCCTACACAGAGCGTCAGGCAGAGAGAAAATCCAGGTTTTCAATGCCTTCCTAAAAGAGGCTTCTTGGGAGAAAGACCGCAAAGAAAGGGGGAGTTTGTTCCAGGCCTTAGTGCCTAGCACAAAGATGGATTTGCCACCCTTTGTAGCCAGTTTAAAGCGAGGAGTAGTAAGTAAATTCTGGCTTGCGGATCTCAGGCAGCGCGCTGGATAGTATCTTTTAAACCCCTTTCGTAGGTAGGTTGGGCCGCGTTGATGGAAAGCCCTGAAGGTGATCAAGAGAAGTTTAAACAAAATTCTCTTTCCTATTGGCAGCCAATGTAAGGTGTTCAAGGCTGCAGAGGCTGATGATCTACGGGGCAAACGCAGTACGAGGCGGGCAGCCGCATTTTGGACCATCTGCAGTATGTGGAGCACGATTTTGTTTGCTCCAACATAAAGTCCATTGCAGTAGTCCAGCCTAGAATTTATTAAGGCCACTGCGACTGTTTTCCTCGCCGAGAGAGGGAGAAGATCAAAGAACTTCCTAAGTGCTTTAATGATTTGAAAGCACATGCCTGCCACTGCTACAGCCTGGGGTTTGAAGGATAAGCAGTTGTCAAATTTTATGCCTAGATTACGGGCGGATACAATTGTGTTGGGTGGAGCTTCAGCATCTAATGGCCAGCATACTATGGGGGAAAAAGGGTTATTGGTCCCCATGGGTAAAATTTCCGTTTTTCCGGCGTTGCACTTTAAATGGTTGTTGTTCATCCATTTGAATGTTGCTGCAAGACAATCTCTGAGGTCTTCCTCGGCACCTGGTCGTTCCTTGTCCAACACCAAAATCAGTTGGGTATCGTCAGCGTATGAAATAGAACTGATCCTGAATGACGCGATCAGGTTCATCAGAGGTGCCATATATAGATTGAAAAGAACAGGGCTCAAACTGGAGCCCTGTGGCACCCCTGAGCTGACGTTTTTGGCCTCAGATTGATATGGGCCAAGCACTGTTATTTGGCGTCTGTCAGTGAGGAAATTCCTACACCAAGCCAACACCTGTCCTCCCACCCCTGCGGCAGCCAACCGGTCCAATAAGATGTTGTGGGACACGGTATCAAAGGCTGCCGACAGGTCAAGTAGAATAAGGACAGCCTGTTTTCCCTGGTCCATTGCTGCTCTTAAGGTTTCAGCGGTGTATAATAAGGCTGATTCGGTAGAATGTTCTGACCGAAAACCTGACTGATTCGGGTGGAGAACGTTATTCTTCTCCAAAAAGTTAGTCAGTTGACTGTTGACAAACTTTTCAGTCAGCTTGAATAGCATGGGTAACAGGGAAATCGGGCGTAGGTTGGAAAGGGTAGTAGGATCGGCTAGGGCCTTTTTTTGGAGTGGCTTAACAGCTGCGAGTTTCCAATCATTGGGGATACTTGCTGTTGCTAGAGAGGAATTGATGATACTGTTAATCATAGGATTAACCATCTCTATTAGATAGTGCAACACCGGAGGGGGACAAGGGTCAAACGGGGAACCTGAATTGCTGGCTAAGATAGCTTTAGCAGTTTCCTCCAAGGGTACTGGGGCGAACTCGTCAAGACGGAGGGGGGAAGTCATCTTCACTATCTCTTCGTCATCCATTGTTGTGATGGTTCCTGATGGAAAGGTGTTAGTAATAGTTAGGATTTTGTTCTCGAAGTAATCAGATATCGCATTACAGAGATCTTGTGATGGAGGGATCTCTTGCGATAGAGCTGAGGGATTAATAAAATCCTTAACAATCCTAAAAATAACTTTTTGTTCTTGGCCTGCTGAAGAAATGGCCTGTAGATAGTGATTTATTTTTGCTAATTTTAGTCCTGCGTGATACTTCCGTCTAGCTGCTATATAAATGTTACGTGCGGCGGTGTCGTAGTTACGACGCCACCTCCGTTCTAGCGTTTTCACTTCGCCTAATTCAGACTTAAGAGCTGGTGAAAACCAAGGAGCATTTTTTTTCTTATTCCTGGAGTTGGAGGCCAAAATACACTAGAGGTTTTTTATTACAGAGACAGGCTTTGTGAAAAACAGATGACAGCAGAATGTTGGCCAATAAGATCACATGCTCCTCACCTGATATTAAAAGATAAATATATGAGTAAAACGCACACGTGTCTGTCTTGCATTTCTGTATGGGAGCTTTATGCAGGAAAAAAAACACTCCTATGAAAGTAATGTTCTACAAAAGATAATGACTGTATCTTGTCATTCTAGGGCATTTCAAAGGGTAAAGGGAGCACACTTGCTAACAGATAATCAAAATTAGTGACCTGCTCACCCTTCCTCGAGAAAGTAACCCACCTAGAACACAATGGATTGAACAGTTGGAACACCTTGTTGACCATGGGACAGCGCTGTTGCACCATCAACAAGGATCAAGGGTCAAAAGCCATGGCAAGTTCCAACATGAGATCTCCCGTGGGGACCAGGAAACTTTCAAAATGGGGAAAGAACTCAAAATTGTAAAGATCGACGAGCCTGGAGCAATGAGGTCTCCTTTAGTTCCTTCACCAGGGGAATGCCTGAAAAAGAAATTAAGACAAATGGTACATTCTGCATAACACTTTTCCAAATACATTGCGCTCTGAGGGGGCACTTAAGAAAAAAAAACACAAGTCTGAGGACTGAGCCTTCCCATTATATTCCAGGGTAATATCACCTCTTTGCCTCACGTGGCCTCCAAAAATAGAAAAAAAATTGAATTTTTTTATAGTTCAGCAAAGAAATTGGCTAAAAGGCTACAGGTTTTAGTGACAATTTTGTGAATAAAATTTGATATGACCTTTACATTTTTAATAAGTATACATCCCCTCCCCACACTTCTGTCTTTCACTTACTTTCATTACTCCCATTAGCCCACCCTGCCAACACATTGATCATCTGTTGTGACAGATAACCGAAAGGCTCATTTAATTGTGAAGGGTAAGAAAATTAGAAGTTACGCGATCTCACAATTTCAGACCATAGACAGGTGTTTCTGAGGTGTAGGTGTTTCTGAGATCAAACAGCTCTTATGGATTCAGATAGCAGAGCTAAATCTATCGATGTTGCACACTTGACCCACAGGCAACAGTTTCCTAAAGTGTGAATAAAGTCGTAGAAAACTACCAGTATACATCTTGAAATGTCTTCATATCACACGTGTCATAAAAAAATGGCCACAGTAAAAAATAAATTGCCCTGTACAATCAAACAAATGGTGCATCAAGGGCGCCTAAATCTGAAAGAATTATCATACAAACATCAACTTAAAGTATATTTTAAATATCCTAAATTTGTTTGTTGTGGAATTGTGTGGTGTGGAATTTTGTAGTGTTGAGTGGAGTTATGTGTCGTGGAATTGTGTGGATAGTAATTATGCGGTATTGAGTAGTGTAATTATGTGGAGTGTGATTGTGTGTCATGGAGTTTAATTATGTGGAGTGGTATTGTGCCTCATGGAGTGGCATGTAGTGGAGTGGAATCGTGTGGCCTGGAGTTGAAGTTTGTAGCATGATGTGGAATTCTGTGGTGTGAATTGGATGTATGTGGTGAGTAGTGGAATTATGTGTTTTGGAGTGGAATTATGTGGTGTGGAATAGAATTGAGTGGCATTGAACTGTGTGGTGCTGGGTGAAAATATGACGAGTGGAATTATGTGGATGGTGGGAGGTGTATTTTTGTGGAGTGTTGCTATATGGCATATGATGTATTAATGTGGAGCATTGCTATGTGGTACGGGGTAGAGTGTAGCTATGTGGAGTTGAATTATGTGGTGTGAGTGGCATTATGTGGAGTTGGATTGGCTGGTGTAGATTGTATGGTGTGGCATTGTGTGGATTTATGTAGCATGGTGTGGAGTGGGATTATGTTGGATTTTGCAGAGTTACATTTTAGAGTGTAATTATGTGTTTTTGAGTTGAGTGGATATATGTAGTGTGGAGTGTAAATATGTAACATGAAGTCTAATTATGTAGGTTTGTTGGAAAGGCGATCCCAGGGGAGACAGAAGGTGTCTGACTGCCCGCCCCGAGACCCACCTCTCTGTACAGAATAGGCCGAGCGCCGTAGGGAGGCCTCCTTGGCGAGGCTCCTCTCCTACAATCGTAACAGCAGAGCAAACACCCTACCTACAGATGGACACCACACAGGAGGAATATTCACCAGAATCTTTATATAAGTAATTAAGGCACGTTCTTGGCAGGATGGCAAGCAAGGATCGAGGGATCCGTAAAGTCTTGGCTTCGGGGATAGGGGGTAGCGGGACAGTCTCGGCACCAACGGTGCGTGGATAGTTCGAGGGGTCAGGCCGCGACAGCGTCAGCAGGGCCTCGATGATAGTTCAGCTTGGTCAGGCCGCGACAGCGTCCGCAGGGCCTTGAAGGTAGTTCAGCTTGGTCAGGCCGCGACAGCGTCAGCAGGGCCTCGAAGAGAGTTCAGCTTGGTCAGGCCGCGACAGCGTCAGCAGGGCCTCGAAGAGAGTTCAGCTTGGTCAGGCCGCGACAGCGTCAGCAGGGCCTCGAAGGTAGTTCAGCTTGGTCAGGCCGCGACAGCGTCAGCAGGGCCTCGAAGAGAGTTCAGCTTGGTCAGGCCGCGACAGCGTCAGCAGGGCCTCAAAGGTAGTTCAGCTTGGTCAGGCCGCGACAGCGTCAGCAGGGCCTCGAAGGTTCCAGGTGCAAGAGTTCGGATCAGGATCAGCCGCGACGAGGTCAGCAGAGCTTCGACTCCCAGATACAACTGAAGTCCCAATCCAGGGCTGGCCCAGATATAGGACTGGAGTCCTTTGATGTCCGGACCCTCGCGCCTGGGGTTCAGAGGGGCCGGGATGAAGGTGTCCAGACACCCAGCAGGGGGGTGGAGCCAGCGCCCAGGGAGGCTGGAGGGCGATTGATACCAGGCGTCCGGGGACGGCTGGAGGCCCATCGAAACTCCCCTTCTCCGGGATCCGCCAAGTGGCCACTCAACCACCTGGGAGGATCTTGGTGCCTCGATGTCGGGGCTTGCTGGGCCGGGCCCAGGGAAGGCTGCGGCCACGTGCTCGGGACGTGATGGCCCCAAGATGGCGTCGGGCCGAGCATGGTGGCCTGGCATGGGCGAGGGTTCGTGAATGTTCGTGTTAGGGGGGTCGACAGCAGGTCGACGGAGGCCGATGTCGTCCGGGGCCTGCCATGCGGAAGGGGTCGGACCACGCCATGAGGCCGTGTCCAACAAGGTTGGAGTGGAATTATGTGTAGTAGAATTATCTGGAGTTGAATTGTGTTGTGTGGAGTTTAATTGTGTGGTTTGGAAAGGAGTGGAATTATGTGAAGTCGATTGAATACTGTATGTTAACTGGAATTATGTGGCACGGAGCTGAGTGGAAATAGGTGGTGGTGAATTTGTTGGATTGTAAAATTATAATAATAATAATAATAATGTCACTTGTAGGACGCATATCTACTTCTTGTAAGGTGTCTCAGTGCTAGGATGCTGACTATGGAAGAAGAATTGCTCACAGACTAGGAATACATTAAATAGATCTAAAGAGCCAAGTTTGTAGCTTTTTTCTGAAAATCATTTCGGAAGGGACTAGCTGAGGGCAATGATGTCCAGAATTGTGGTGTAACAAACTACTAAAAGCACAACCACCAATTCTGGCTTTTTTAAATTTAGGAATGAAGGCCTCTTTTGCAGCAGCCGACCTAATATTTCTAACTGGAACATTAACTGGAACATAGGGAGTAACCATAGACTGTAGATAAAAAGGGCCTTTAAAAGAAAGAGCCTTGTAGCAATAACAGAGAGCCTTAAAAGTAATTCCTTGTTTCACCGGCAGCCAGTGCAGTGATAGAGGGTCGTCTAGGGCGTCCAAGCAGTGTCTGAGCTGCAGCATTCTGGACTCGTTAAAGCGTATCCATTCGTAATTGGGTAACACCCAGGTCGAGAATGTTACAGTAGTCTAATCTGGATATAAACAGAGCCTGGGTTACTGTTTTTTGCTGCAAAATCATTAAGGAGATGAAGAATTTTCTTCAGAGATCACAACATCCCAAAGTACTTTCCTGCAAGGGTATTTATCTGGGCATTGAAGGAAAGTTTCTCATCAAACCAGAAGCCCAGGGCCTTACTCTTGGGCTTAGGAGGTGTTAAAGGACCAAGACTGTCCGGCCACCAAGCGTTGGCTCAGATGTTGAAATGCTTCTCCAGTACCAAAACCTCTGTCTTGCCGGCATTCAGCTTCAAGCAGTTAAGGTCCATCCAAGAGGCAACATCTGACAGACACACGCAGAGAGAAGAGGCAATGAGCTCACTGTTCTGAGATAATGGGGGATGGCAAGTTGTGTGTCATCAGCATATGAAATAATGGTAAAACCATAACACTCAATGACCTCAGCCAGAGGGTTGGCGTAAACATTAAAAAGGGTTGGACTCAATGAAGAGCCCTTTGGCGCTACTTGCTGTAGACAATGTTTCATTGACTGAAATGGTTTTTGTGAAACCTGAAAAGTACGTTCCTGCAGAAATGAAGTCGGCCAGTGCAGCGCTTTGCCACCAATAATACTGTTCCAGAGTCGCTTGGCCAAAATATTGTGGAATGTAGTATTGAGCGCAACACTGAGGTAAAGCATGAGGATAGCCGCAGTGTCACCCTCGTCCATAATCTGCCTTGCAAACTCGGAGGCAAGTAGCAAGGCTGATTCAGTGCTATATTCAGTGCAATAAGAGGGAATGAAGCCTGACTGTGTTCTATGCAGGAGCTTATCATCCTGTAAAAAGATGGAGATTTGTCTGTACACATTTTTTTGTGCTGGGTTAGAAAAAGAAGAGCAGAGATATGGGCCGATAATTTTCAGGCACAGATGGATCCAGCAGAGGTTTTTTAACGAAGGGCCGACCATGGCATGATCCCACTGTTGGTGAACGCAGCCAGAGAACAGAAAGAGATTAATCAATTCACACATAACAGATTGAATATTCTTGCAGTCCTGCTCCAGAATGGTGGGAGAAATGAATTCCACTGGAGAGACAGATTTGACAACAGAACAAATGGAAGCCAATTCCTTAATAGAAATTGGCCAAAATTGTTTAAACTTAACATTATCGGCTAAGGAGTCAAACCACATCTCTAACTGCGGGTGACTTCTAGCTTCTACTTGAAAGGAGATATAGATTTTCTCTACTTTTTCAGTGAAAAAAGAGGCAAGTGCATTACAACTTTCTCTAGAAGGTGTAGAAGGTGAGACAGAGGATAATGATGTGAGGGTTTTAATGATTTAACATTTTCACATGTAGAATTATTAGTGGCTAAACTCTGAATAGCATGCTTGTCTGAGACTGAGAAATAAACTGGTGGTATGCTTTTAATGCCATCTTATAATCCGTTTTACAACAAGGATCATAATTGTTTCACCAAAGACGCTCAAGCCTCTTACATTACTTTTTAGGAACAAAGAGAACATTGTTAAACCACCTTGCTGAGGGCTTTTGTCTCTGTACAACTTGTTTAGCCAAAGGGGCAATCTGGTCAAGAGCTTCTCTAACCAACTGTCCAATTGAGTGCTGGCTTCACTCACACTGTGGTCCAGAATCAGACTGTGATTTTTCAAAGTATGATTGAGCCTCCCAGGGTTCACTTTGGACTACTTATGGGCCCAAGTTGGGGTGGGGTATGGATCACTGGCATCCTATCATGGAACAGATTTATTGGGAATGCTAGGTGGTCTGACCACACCAGTAATAATAATAAACAAGTCTTTATTCTGAAGTAATCACAATCATAAAAGATATATAGAAACACTCTATAAAAAGCACATCATTACAGTTATGATTTATTAAAAACAAAAAATGAGCAAAATCGTAGAGTCCAAGCGGTCGTCAGTCGCATCTTGAACTTCTTGATTTAAAAGCAGCTCTGAGAAAAGTCATGACAACAAAAAGAATGATATCGTTGGGCAAAAGCTGTAAGTGCATAAGTACAACACAGGCTTGTCTAAATTTCATAACTTTTAAAAGGGGCTTAAAGAACAATCTCCTGGGATAGCTAAAATATTTGCATAAAAGGACAAAATATAAGGTGTCCTGTGGAGACCTAGCGTTGCAGCCACAGGGCCACAGGGCCCTCTCACGTTTGAGGGTAAGCAACCAGACGGGGACGCCAGAAGATGATAGAGCTTATTCAATCTGAATCGAGTTACTGAAAATCTATCGGAAACGGTTATAAGGGTCCATAGGTATTTCTCCATTCCCTGCAATGTTTTTAGCAAGACATACTGTTTTCGCATTGTGTAGCTGAATGTTTAAAAAACAGCTCCGTTACTATACTCAAGTCCTGAGGCCTCAGTGTGTCACATTTGAAAAAAAATATCTGCCCTGCCCAAGGCCACCAAGGACTCCTTTAAATACCGTAACCAGGGTATTTTAAGTGCATGATCTAGTGACATACAATCTTAAACAATCAAGTGGTTAAACTCAGCCTCATCCCGAGACCATATCTTCACCCAACACAACAGGGGCTTCACTGCCACCAAATCAGCTATGTAATTGACTCCTAATGCTTCATGTATGGTGACAGAGGAATGTATGACGTTACAACGAATTCCGTTGCAACGCATGCCTTTACCACGCATGCGTTACAACGGAATTCGTTTTCCACGTATTACCTTTACCTCGAATACTTGCGTGGTGACGTCATACGTCGTTAAGAGAAAACTGAAGTTTTTTTTCCGATTTCTCTTAAACGACGCTGATTATCTGCATATCCCGACGTGACTTCTGGTGAGTTTTTTTTGGGGGGGGGGAGACCCCCCAAGCCTCCCTTTTTTTACTTTTTACCTTTACCACATATGCCTTTACTACAAACCTCGTAGTAAAGGTATGCGTGGTAAAGGCTTTAGTGATAACCACGCATACGTTGTACTGCATGCGTGGTTAAGGATTTCGTGGAAACGGCTTCGTTGTAGTGGCTGTTTCCTGTGACCGAGGGGTTGCCCTGTGGAACCTTCAGGATTCGCCTCAGAAACTTGTATCTACAGCTTGTTAGACGCTATGTACCCCCAAACCTCACTACCAATCTGGGCCTTGGAGACACATATAGACTGGTATAACTTTAAAATGTCCCCTGGGGACCAAGAACCCGATCTATGGGCTTAGTTGGCTATGGCTCCCATGGATTTATTTATGTCGCCCAACTTTCCCTCCATCAGTTGTTTCCACTTAAGTTTTGCGTCAGATAAAATTCCCAGGTAGAGGAAAGCCAGGACCTTCACTAGAGTATGGGCTTCAGCCTTAAAAGTTTTCGACCAAGCTGCCCGAGGTCCAACTTCCAGAACGTTCTATTTTGTGAAGTTAGCTGTCAGATCAACCCGTCCATAAAAGAGACAAACCCATTAATCAGAGCTTGGAGGCCCATAGGTGAACGTGCCAATCGCCTTGCATCACCGGCGCATAAAATAACTGTCAATACTTTCCTACCCACTCGTGGGCAATCAGAATGTAGTGTGGTCAGGGCGGCTTGTAAGCCTTTAATGTAGATGGTAAATAAAAAAGGGACTAGAATGCAACCTTGGTGGACTCCCCTTGTGCAACTTAAATAATCAGTGTGGCTCCCCCCTTTCTGAATATCTGACTGCTGCTGCAGTGTGGGTATTAAGGTTCATTATTAGAGTTACAATAGATGGCTCAATTTCAACAGAGGTGAGTAGGTCCCTCAGTTTCTTACGGTTTACCCGATCTAAGGCGGCCGTAGGGTTCATAAAGCCCCAAAAACATGAACCGGGTTGAGCTACCATATATTTGGACACTAGTAGGTAGAGGTTGGTATTGCTCGGTAGTTGATTTACCCAAGCGGAAACTAAAATGTGCCTCAGAAATGACATGATTCGTGTCAGTCCAAGCGGAAAGCCTAGTCAATAAAAACCGACCCAAAACCTTAACTGTGGAATCAATGAGGGAAGTGGGACGGTGAAAGTAGGGATTGTCCTTATCCCCCTGATAAAAACTAGGATGATGGTAGCAGTCAGGTCAAAACCAGAGCCCACACTTCTATGTTGTCCCGGAAAGGATCCTGTGGGATCCCATTGGTTCCGTGTGCCTTATTCTATAACAATCCCTCAATGCCCAGTCGTACTTCCTCTAAGGAGAAAGTAACTGGAGTATCTCCCTGACTGGGTTCTATCTCATTGAAAAGTCCTTCACTATGTCCGAAGGTATACACTCCTAAAAAAGTGATCAATCCATTGTTTTGAGGTAATATGATGGCATAATTTAGGCCTTGATGGCTCCGAAAAGCAAGGTCTGTTTATGATCTGCCAGAAAAGTGAACTATTGCGTTGCTCACTCGCTGGTACTAGCTCGTTCCATGCCTATCTTTGTAGCAAATGCCTCTGCTCTCTCAATGCCCCCATGTAATTACTACAAGAACTGCAGAGCACATGGTGTATTACGTGAAGGCATGCCTGACCCTATCATGGGATTTCATCGGGTCAGGCATGCCTTCACACAATACACCCTGCCCACTGCAGATCTTCCTGTTAACGGGATTCTCCAAGCCGGAGTAGTGGAAGCCGACTGCAGCCAGCAGCAAGTGCAGGACACCATTTGGGAGGTAGGTAAGTCCTAGACTCCTGTGCTTGGCACCCGTATACTCCGCTCCCCTGCGAGTGCTGATTTTTTTAAAACTTTGCACTCCAAACGGAGTGCGGTGTTTTAAAACTCTGCAAACTCCACTGACGGAGCAGAGTTAACAGCCCACCTTTACTTTTTTATCTTCCCAGACCCACAGAGCTCAAGGGCTACGAAAATAATTAAGCCCCCACTCGCTTTTCATGCTCTAGAGCCTGCAGCCAAGCAAAAAAAGGTTTTATACCCCTCTAGAAAGAAATTATTCTCAACTTCCCATGTTTCCTGAAGGCAAATAATATTAGAGGACTTAATAATAAAAATCCATCTTTCGTCTAAAAACTTTGCTGATAGGCCTGCCACGTTCCATGAAACAGGGTTTAAGTCTTTCCCGGTACCCTGGTTGTGGCTTAAGAAGTGTCTCTGACCCCATGGGAAGATGACCTGATGAGGTGATGCTCTAAACTTAGCAGAGGCATGAGCACTGTATTTACCGCATTCTGTGAGTGCAGCCATCATGGAAGACCCTGAGGTGTACTTCTGATGATGTTCTCTGGAAGTCAATACGGATAGTTTAGATCCTCCAGAGGAGCGTATCGGTTTGAAGATGCTTGGGACTCACCTGGGGCGTATTCTAACCCACCATAGGCAAAAATCTGAGCCCTATTTGGAATACTCTGAGAGGGTCTGTAAAAGAAGCCAAGCTGAAGAAGTTTAATACCAAAGTCGTCCATGCCCTCAAGTATGTTTCTTGTATGTTCACCCCTGATCCCCTTCCGAGTGTCTTGTAAGTCAGCGCACTTTTTGGCCTTACGCTTCCGTTTAGGGGCAGGAGAGTTCATCAAATCACTGCCGGCAGGAGAGGCTAAGGACGCTGTGCTGTTAGTAAGGCTAGAGATGGGAGCCTTGCAAACCCTATTGGGGGTAGTGCCATCAGGGCCTATTAATGATACCTCTGTCACTGACTCCTGAGTGCTGGGGATAGCCGAGTGAGGGGCATCCAGGGATAATGGTGGGGTGAGCCTACAGGGCCTACCGAGAGCCTCCTTTCCGCCCGGTCAATTTCTTTTGACATGACCCCCACTGCTTTTGCCAGAAAGGAGTCGATAGTTGAGCGATTTGGCCCCCTTCGTGTCATAGCTTTCCTTTTCCCCATAGTCATTGTCTTACACAAAAAAAAAACTAATAGGGACAAAGGCAGAGGATTGTAGCACTATAAGATGAAATTAGTTAGTTACATACTGCATGGTCTTTCTTATATGTCCTACTGCCAAATATGCCACAATTGTTGCCCCACAGGATTTAGATGGTAGGGGTGTGCTGGAAAGCCAAGAGAGTAGGCCCAGCCCAACCCCCTCCGGCTGCTGACAAGCGCAGACAGTTCCGCCCTTGGACCGGGCAACCCCGGGCGCACCCCACGCTATGGGAGACCCACAACAGTTTTATGAGAGTAAGGCCCCACCTAGACACAGGTGCAGGTAGGGGGACTGAGTCCCACCCCAGCAGGAGGCAAATAGAGATGGCATTGCGGGCTTCTCACAGCCCGTTCTCAGCGACCACACCAGTAGAATAGGCATAAGGATTTCAATTTGTGCCATGTTAGTAAATACAGGGTCAAGAATATGACCCAATCTGTGGTGGGGGTAGCTACTTGCTAGAGAAGCTGCAGACTCTCCAGAACACCAATTAGTGTTTAAGCTGCCTCACAATTGCTATCATTAGGGTGATGAACCGTCCGTAAATTTCACGGACAGTCCGTTAATTGGACCTCACGTCCGTTGTCCATGAGGATCCCTTTTACGGACGACTTTTGTCCGTAATTTTAGGCCTTTCAGGGAACAGAGCTGTTCCCCTACAAAAGGCCTCTCAGCTCCCGGATGGGGCCGCCTCGCACTCCTCTGAGCACAAGAGCAGCCACACCCCGGCCATTGTCATTCTGTGTGGGGCTGATTGCCACATACAGAATGACAATGGGTCAGTCTGGGCTGGCACAGCATGTGGTGGCCTCCTACAGCCTCAGTACAGGGCAGGGCATTCTGTTACATGGAAGTGCAAAACGCCCATGCTGCTGCTAGGTGAGAATCCTGTTCACCAAAGGAAGGCGGTGAAAGAAGTTCAAAGGAAAGGATTATAGAAATAGTATAGCAGCCATGGTTGCTGTTTTTTTATTTTATGCAACTAACAACCATTGACAAAGCCAATCGTTCTGGCTTGTTGTAGGTGTAACGTTACTTGTTCTAGGTGTAACTTTAGTTGTTGTATTACATATCTGGATGCAATGACAGAAGCTACAAAAATACCAGTCTGGCGGCACATTATATTAAGCACAGATTTTTAGCTTAGGTGTTTTAAGCCACGCATGTTATTACATCGAACACCCTTTTAGAGAGACCCCTCTAGTTATTTAATCCCACTTAAATCTCTGGAAACAACACCATGTCACAGTCTTCCACGTCCAGGCACTGTGCATCATGCATGACTCATGCCTTCCACTTTTTCAGATTGCCTATGCGCAGGGGCATAGTGACCCCTGCACCACCCCTTGATTTAGGAACTACAGCGAGGGTGGAGTTCTTGATGGGTCTCATAATTAATGTGAAAAGGTGAGTAAGTAAGTGAAGGGATGGGTGGATGGGTGGCTGGATAGATGAGTGAAATGATGGATGGATGAGTGAAAGGGTGGATGATGGGCGAGTGAATGGGTGGATGGATGAGTGAAATGATGGATGGATTGATGAATTGATAAGTGAAAGGGTGAATGGATGGACGGATGAGTGAAAGGGTGGATGTAAGGCTGGATGAGTGAGTGAAAGGGCGGGTAGATGGACAAAAGGATGGATAGATGAGTGAAGGAGAGAAAGGGTGGATGGATGAGAGAAAGGATGGATGGATGAGTGAAAGGATGGATGAATGATAGGTTCAATTGATGAATTCATGAGTGGATGCATACATGGATGGGTGGTTGGATGGAAGGATGGATGGCTAAGTGAAAGGGAAATTGAAAGAGAAAGGGGGATGCGTAAATGGATGACTAAACGGGTGGATGGGTGGAAGGATGAGTGACTGGATGGATGAATAAGTAAGTGAAAGGATGGCTGGATAGGGAAATGGCTGGATGGATGAGTGAATGAATGGATAGGTGGAAGAGGGGATGGATGAGTGTCAGATGGATAGGGTGAAAGGGTGGATGGATGGATAATGGATGAGTAAAAGGGTGGATTGAGGGATGGATGAGTGAAATGATGGATGGAAGGATACGTGATGAATAGGTTTATAAATGGTTGAATATGGACATGGATGGGCACACAGATGGAAGGACAGAATGAATGGTGAAAGACTGAATGATGGACGAATGTATGATTATACATTGTAAGTCCCATTAGCTTAAGCAATATTTCCTATACATTGACTTTCACATGTATATGAGTGATTGTCTCTATATAATATGTGTGTGTTGTAACGCACTCTAACACTCTGTCCCGCGTACTTGGGATGAGTAGCACTATAGAAGAAATTAAATACACATGAGAGAGGGTCTATGTGAAGATGAGGGGTGCCATTGGAGGGTGGTAGCAAGGCCAGACTCTCTGGGAGCTGGAAAGGTGGAGGCGGTTTTGTTACCACAAAAAGGCCTGTACATTTGCTTAAAGCTGCGGGGAAACTGACAAACTATGAAGTGCACAATTTTCTCAACCTAATATAAACTTATTTTTACTTGTACTTTAGTGGTTGTCTATTAACTTACTTATATACTATTGTACAACCTCCTCTGATGTGTCTGTAAAACTTACCCTTTGTCCTGAATTTTGAACTCCTGTCCTGAATTTGCACTCATGCCAGTTGGTCACCCTAGCTATCATCAAGGTGAATATTAAAGTCACCTAACAACACCATCAGATTAGAATAACACGAAGCTAAAAGAGACAGTGTGCTAGTGAAGTGGAGAAGTTAGACATGGGACCTGGAGGAGGATACATAAGAGCCCCCGACACAACACATTTTGCAAGAAGTTAGAGAGAAAAAGAAGGCTTCACAACCCTTAACATAGAGTTCAGGAAAGGAACATTTGAGGTCTCTTTTAAAGATTATAGCAATTTCCCTTCCCCCTGCTCTGTGATGACCTATCTTGCTTGGCAATCAAATAACCTTGTGGAATGGCCTACATTATGTCAGGCGAATGAGAGGAGTCATCAGTAAGCCATGCCTCACCCGAAAAACTGTGTCTGGCCTGAGTTCCTCGAGAAAATCATACATTTCAGCCTTATGCTTGACCAGCAATCTAGAGGAAACAGTTTAAAAGAGTGGTGCACTGGTATTGCAGGGCTGGTTCTGGTTATCATTGGCATGGTAGTTGAAAGCAAAAAACTACAATGGCCACACCTAGAGTCCATATCCCCACGGTTTAGGGACCCACAGCAGGCTTTAGGAGGGACAGGGTGCGGAGTGTAACGATTCTTTACAGTGGCAGCAATCCTGCAGCTATCGCTCAGCGCCATCGTTTTTTTTATGGCTAGTTTTCATGAACAGTATGGCGGCTGACCAAGATGGCGGTAAAAAACATAACAAGTCACGCGGTTTGACGCCCCACTGGAGACACGAGATCCTACTTTATGTGTCTCCACTAATCGGGAGGATGCCCCCAAAAACATTTAAAAGCCCCCCAAAAAGTGCGAAGAAGCAATTAAAAAGCAGCCGAATAAAAAAAACAGTACAATAGTGAACTTGAAAAACACAGTAAAAGTGATAATATTAAAGGATAGCAGCAATTATAAATAAAGTGCCAGGGAGCAACAATTTTTTTAATGTGGCTGCAGCCATGTACAATTGAGTGTAATGATGTAGACTTGAATTGTGCAAAGTTGAATTGTGTGGCATGGAATGATTAGATGTTTAAATGCAGACATGCCAACCCTCCCGATTCAGGCGTGAGACTACCGATTTCAGGGCTAGTCTCCCGCCTCCCGATTCCTGCAAGCAAAAACCCGATTCCTCGGGGGTTTCAGCTGACAGGGCTTGGTATTGTGTAAGGTGCTAATTCATCCAACAATATTCAGAGTGGCGATGCAGGGGCTCTAGAAGGGGTGGTAAACCAACAAAGCCTCATTAACAATCGAATGGTCTTTTAAAGACCTGTGAGGTACTGGGGGGCGCGGCTGTTTCAGGGGCGGGTGGGGGGGGAGGCCAGTGTTCAACTCTTGCATCACCCACTCTCTGCCTGCCATTACGCTCCACAATTCTGAAAGGTGAGAAAAAAACGTGCATTTGCGTTTCAAATGTCCGATCTTGCAGACTTGCAGCAGCACACTTCCAAAGCCCATACATTACAGTAACCCGATTCAAGGCCCCATTCTCCCGCTTTATTTATTTTAAATCTCCCTCTTTGCTCTTCTTAAATGTTGGCATGTATGTAAATGTGTTGTGTGTAGTAGAATTATTCGGTGTGGATTTGTTCGTTGTGGAATTGTGTGACAGTTGTGTGTGTTGAGTTATGTGGAGTTGAATGATTGTTGTCTTCAAGGAGCCAGCATGTGCAATGATCTCTGCGGAGCTTAGATTGCTGCAGGCACACTATCTACTACAGTGCTGGGGGGGAGCAGCCTTCATCGGAGTGAAACAATGTTGTTTCTCTTTTCTATCCTTTCACCTTCCTGAAATTGCGGCTGCCCGAGGCCACCGCAGGAGGCCACTCAAAAGGGCGGCCCTCTAGTGGCATCGAGCACCCCCCCTCCTCTTGAGGGGGCAGAGACTTTGGTGGAGTCCCCTTCCTCGGTGCGGGCGGTTCGGCGTCATGTCCGATGCGTGAGGCAGGGTGAGGGGTTTATAGGTCCCCCTCACCACGCTGATGACCTCTTTGTCGCACCGGACACGCCACTGCCTCTGCCTCATGGGACACGCCGTCTGCACCGAGGTCTTTTGACCACGAGGTTAGTCAGTGCGGGCCTTGTTTTATCCCCCCCTCCTCCCGACCTAATTAGGGATCTCTTCACGTGTGCATTGCCTGTGTGGGGGGGCACCGTCCCAGTTCCTGCCCCGGCCTTTGCAATTTAACTAGCTTCGATGGCCGTGGGTGTTCAGAGGTAGGGGAGCGGGACGGGGGTCGGGGCTGGAAGGGTGAGGTCCTGCAGGCAGCAGCTACCTCTCGTCTAGTGGCAAGGTCACGGCCTCGCTTTCAGGGGGTAGGGTACTATCGGGCCACGAAGGGCAATTATATCTCTGGCCCACCCTCCGCTAAGGAGCACTCGGGGGCATCGGGCAATTAGGGTAGCGCTTTCCAGTCGGATGCGCCTATGCGCTGGGCGCACGCTGGTATGGTAGGCGGTTTTTACAACACTTGGAAGCCCGTATGGTAGAGCTTTTCAGTTGCTTTGGGCGGCGCCTTGTTAAATATTCTTATTTTACGGTCTCATCTCTACCCAGGAGGCTATGTCGGGCCGTCGCTGGGGGTCCAGACATTGTGCTGCGGCGCTTTAGGCCCGTAAGGTAGCGTTTGATCTTAAGGTTAACAATTATTTAGTTAGCCCTATTATACGTCTTTTACTGGCGGCTATGTTGCGGCCTCTCTGGGGGAGCGAGGCATCGGGTTACAGCGTTTTTAGGTCCGTAAGGGTAGCACTTTACTACGGCAATAAAGGGAGCACATGTGAAGGAATATTTTATGGTCGACCTCCACACTGCGGCAAACCCTTGGGGGGCTAGGCCTCCTCCCCGCCCCCACGCCGTGAGGTGGTCTCGGCTTCCTGCACGCCCCTGCCCCCAAGGGGGGGATGATGGACACATGGGGGCTAGGTTAATGACTTTGTTGCCCCTGACTAGGCACTACCTGCAGCCCGGACATGGGAAACGGTCTTTACAACGAAGCCGTTTCCACGAAATCTTTAACCACGCATGCAGTACAACGCATGCGTGGTTACCACTAATGCCTTTACCACGCATGCCTTTACTACGATGTTTGTAGTAAAGGCATATGTGGTAAAGGTAAAAAAAAAAAGGGGGGGCTTGGGGGGGTTTCCCCCCCAAATAAAACAACTCACCAGAAGTCACGTCGGCATCAGAGTCGTTTTAAAAGAAATCGGGAAAAAATGCCGTTTTCTCTTAACGACGTATGACGTCACCACGCATATAGTAGAGGAAAAGTTTATGCGTGGTAAACGAATTCCGTTGTAACGCATGCGTGGTAAAGGCATGCGTTGCAACGGAATTCGTTGTATCGACATATATTCCCCGGACATCTGGTCCCACATTCTGCCCCCCCCCCCCCGCGCCCAAGTCACCGGGCTTGCGGGGGAGGGACTCAACACCTTTTATCTCAGGCAGAAGGTTGAGTGTTTGAGAATTGAGTTCGCCTTGCCGTCCTTGGTGCTGGAACCAGGGTCCGAGCCTCTGGGTCGCGTTCACATACGGGGATCCTAGGCAAATGAACAAGATAGAGTAGCACAGCATGTTGTGGCCCTTGAACTTACATAGGCAAGCTGGGTTCGATCCCCCGGGTTAATAGAAATATTTTACGGAAATCCTTGTATGCTTGAAGGGACACAAGCTACCAACAATTTTACTTATCTCTCACGGGCCCGTATGTGTAATCGTGCCCGTATGTGTAATGTAATCCCTGTGTCACAAAAGCGCTCCATACTCTTGCGTGGAGTTCCCGCAGCCGACTCTGGTGCTGGAGCTCGCGCTCACACCCGGTGATTCTGGGCAAATCACTTCACTCCCGTGCCTGAATGTGTAATGTAGCTGTTGTAGTTCTAGTCTTTTTCATGTTGCCTGCACGCTATTGGCCACATGGCACGCGCCAGCTGTGGAATGTTATCATCCTATTTAAGTGACGTCAGCGCCCTTGCCGGCACTGACGGTTTACCCCTTTGACTCAGTCAGTCACCTGTTACTCCCTGCAAGCTCCTTTCTTGAGTAATAAATACTTAATTATCAAGTAGCTAATTCGTGAGTGTGTTGATTGAATTCACTACAATTTGGCGACGAGGTCGGGACGAAGGATTCGTCGGAGCTTGTGGAGGAGATTTCTTCGGGAGCCATTCGTTTCACTTGAGGCAAGTTTATACTACTCTTTATTTCAAAAGAGTTGTCATTCTTTGTAATTCTGTGTTTCATTATTCTCCGAGATTGCCTTTACGAAGCCTGCAAGTACTTCGGTTATCAGAGTTGAACGTTTCGTGAAGTGAAGAAAAGGTGGCATGGAGAAGCTCGGGTGTGAGTCAGCCGTCAGGATTAAATATTCAGGCAAGTGTGGATGTTTGCGTTCGGCGGTGGCGATTTTCGTTTTCCTAAAAGAATTATTTCCGTGTGTTTCAGCGTAGCTGAGGTGTTGTTGGCTGCCGTTGAAGAAACCGTTGACAGCGCCAACTGTCAACTGTCATCATTGAGCTGAAGTTAACACGTCACGCTCAGCTGGGTGCATTGCTTCCTCAGTGGAACGTGGTGAAGCAGCGTGAGTGCGTCATCGCGCTTAATCAAGTGTGTGCCGCCATTTTGTGTCTGGGATTTCCCTCGGATTTACTCCGGGTATTTTCTTCACGGAAGCGCCTCAGAAAAGTAAGCAGAGTAAAATCGGAGTGCAGGTACTTAAAAAGAAATAGAAAGTTCGTTGTGCTTAAGCCCTAATTACCTTTACCACGAGATACCAAAGTGTATGTGCTGTTAAGGTTGTGAATACTTAAATATTTGACTATTTCAAGTTCACAGTTATTCAAACGCTGGCACAATTGCGCTATTTATTAAAAAAGAGACTGTTGAAGAGGATAAATTTAAAATTGCAAATGAAAGTAATTTCTGTGCACCAGCTCATTTTCTCGAAACTCCAGGTAAACCAGTCATGTCATGGAAGAATTGGTACAGGGCGTTTGATAACTATCTTGTTGCAATAAATGGCAAAAGGTTTGAGCCTGAACGTAAAAAAGCTATTTTGTATGGTTTGTTGGGCGTTGCTGGCCAAGAAATGTTTTATAGTCTTCCAGAATACGAACCAGCACCTGGACAATTTATTCCCCTTGATGAGTTCCAGGAAGCTAGAAAAAGACTAGAAAGACAGTTTGATGAAGAAGAGAATATAATGGTGGGCAGACATCGATTCGCTTTGAGGAAGCAGTCTGAATCAGAAAATGTTGAAGAATATATTGGCAGTTTAAGGGTGTTGGCTGCCAAATGTGGGTTCGGAGATATGGTCGATGTATACTTACGTGATCAATTTGTGTTCCATTGCTATGAAATCAAAATTCAGGAACGTTTATTAGCATGTAAAAATCCCACTTTGTCTGAGGTAATAGACATTGCAAAAGGTATTGAACGTTCATTGGAAGGCAGAAGAGAATTGGCCAGGTCAAATGTTTCAGCTAATGCAAATATTTCATATGTCAATGAAAGAAAGAAGAAAGAATATTGTAATGTATTCCTATAGGTTCTGTATCGATCCCCCTATTCCTGACCCTGTTCTGGTTAATAATTAACTAGCAGCCATCCCACGGTGCAAAAACCGTTATCTGATTAAGCCACAACACGGCACAGAAACGTGTTATCTGATTAGGTCATAACGCATGCCATCTAATTAGACAAACGCTATTCCTCCAGCCCCTGATAAGGCATACGGAGTTCTAAAAACAAATCAAACCTATGACAACCTGGGAAAATCCCTACGGCCATTGTTTTGATTTCACAGAGAACTTCAGTAAAGAATGTGCTAACGACCAGTTCGTATGACATCCTTATTGACGTATCTATGTCCATCCTTACGTCAATCTCGGCACCTTACAGGTATAAATATTACCGACATTGCCTTAAGCAAACACACGCGGTGGTGACGAGATCGGAGCAGCGAGACTTGCCGAAGAGGCCAGCACAGAGTGGACCCCGCTGGCGCTGCCCCGCCTTCCTGACGTGCTGAGAACGAGACGCTGCTTTTTCTCCTGCCGAGAAATCCAGCTCCGGCGCTTCCAAGCAGCCCTCGCAGGCAGCTGGAATATCAAGACCAGAGACGAGAGATACCAGCCCTCAACCATTCTAGATCTCAGGTACAGAACTGAATAACCCCTTGCAGAGAATTCTTGAGTCAGTTACTTGGCAAAACAAACTTAACTTAAACTGCTACTTATCTACTCCCGCCCACATATTAGGCTTAGGTCAGGTACACTGGGGTAGGCGTGGTTAGAAGCACCAGTTGAGTACGATTAGTCAAATGTATATATGTATGTATCTATTTTATCAATCTTAAATATCATATGGCTTAGAAACCATATCAATGCTTTTACAGTATTATTTTATACTTCTGCTTTTATTGTATGCACTTTACTTAACCATAAGTATTACAATAATATCGATTCATTTCTCTTGTACGAGAAAAGAGACTGATCAATAAATAACATCTCTTATTGAACACGCCCGTCTCTTCCTTTTCTCTACAATCTGGTGAAACTAAGAATGCACTGAACTGACTGAGTAAAATAAGTTGTCTTTTGTTTTCACACGACTCTAGAGATACACTCTTGATTAGGGGAGAGCAAAGTTGTCATGTTCTATGGTTGTCAGAAACTAAATCCCTTCTTGTCTATCCAGGGAGGTTAAACTCCTCCTTGCCTATTCGAGAAAGTTTCTAGTGAACTCTGAGCTAGCTGGCAAACCCAAAACTTTAAGTCTAATATCGTCAGTAGAAGACCTAGTTAACCTCCGTCCTAGGTCTATACTATTGAAGGTATTATTCCAATGCGCAGAGTCTATTGGGATAATAGGAACTACACTACATGGCGCCCAAACGTTTGGATAGGCGATAAAACTAACGCAAGACATTAGAGTAACTCAGTCGTGCTTTTTCACACAGAACCCCTTTTTTCCCATAATACTCCAAAGACGTCTGGAGTGGGTGAAAGGTCATATCCGCCAAACCTCGCAGGAGGAGACTCCTATGTATGGTTCTTGGTTTAGTCAACGTTGAAGGATACACTGTTCCAAAATATTGTGCATCTAATCTTTGTTTCCATAAGAAACCTGATCTGCAAACAAACAGAATAACCTTCCTGTCGGTAAAATGGTAGACAGTGATGAAGAAAGAGAGACAGCTAGAATAGCAGCTGAACTCGTAGCAGCTGATAATACTATGGAAGAAGCAGACCCGGATATAATACTCATCCCGGTCAACAAAAGGAAATCTGTAACTTTAAAACTTATAGAAAATGGACTGACACCTAGAGGTGGCACAGTCATATTCGTAATAGAGGCACACGAATATCGGCAGACAGAGGTATTCTATTCATGGATAAACTTTCCAGCAGCTAATGCTGTAACAAAGGTCTTCCACTATTACAAAACAGAGGAACCTCCTGATGAGTACATTCCTTTCGAGGAGGTGGAAGTACCACTCAAATTCCAAGAGCACCTACTCTTGTTTAATGGCGCCCTAAAACATAATAATCACATCACCAGGCTCGGTCCACTAGGTAGACCAGGAGCAACGTGGCCGGTCCTAGCCGGATACACACCACATCCAGACATTGAAGAAATGCCTGCACCAGAACTTTTTATACAGCTAAAACAACTAATCAAAATACATAGACAATTAGTCCAATATGTAATGCGGACTTCAACAGTCCAACCAGCAATTACATTTCCACAGCTGACCCCTCATCAGGGTAACACAAATAAAATTACACCACAGAACATACAGTCCTGTCTAGGTAAAGTACCCGCAAAACGGGAACAAATACCTTTCTGGCTAGCACAAAAAATCACTCAAATAGAGGCGGTGTTTCCAGACACCACCCCGGTAGAAAAACACAGGATTCTGACTATCTGTCTTCCAATGGGAATCGCACCACACGTGGAGGACTGTGACACTTGGGGTATAGTCTTTGCTACCATATACACAAAAACACATGGTGTACCATCCATGTCAGTAATACCAGATGTGCTAAAACAAATTCAAGATGAATATGGTCCAGAACCCGCTTTAACTCTTGGTATGAAATTACTGAAAGACTTCAAGCAGGTCTCGGCTATATTATTAGCCAACGTAAAGGGAGAAGCAGCAAACGTGGCGATCCGCCAGAGGTTAAAAGAGACAAATATAGCAGACCAACCAGCTGAAATTGCCAGAATCATAGACAAATCCTATGAAGAACTAGGAAGAGATAGTTTGGGTGGAATACCAGTGAAACCCCAACTAGTTGAAAGTCCTGAAAAGGTATTTATAAAAAATAATTTAAACACTCAAAAAAAGAGCTGGGATGGAAATAAACAATCCAATCCTAAAGAAAAAAGATTCCGGTCCAGAGGAAGGTCTCCTTGGCGAAGAGAAAGATCTCCCGACCAAGGGCGCAAGTCTCCCCAACGGGAGCCCTCTGTGAAAAAATACAACCTTAGAAATAGGGATAATATAAAGAAACCTGATAGATATCAAGATATTGATACACGTCCCTCTCAATCTTTTCAGACTTTCTCGCAGAAATCGGAAAGAAGAGGACGATCAGAACAAAGGAAAGAGCATGTCAAGTCCAAAGACAAAGAACCTGCTCATCTGAATAAAAAATTACAATTTCCAAAAAAGAAGGTAGCCAGTATTAAAGTAATCAATAATGCCGAGAATACTGAGGACACAGCTGAAAAACGGAGAATGGGCTCAGACAATGCTAGACAGCGCAGCAGAAGTGAGCATAGCTCGCAAAGTCCTTATGAATCATCTGGAGACAGTGGACACGAATGAATATATTTAAGTGGAAACTGCAGACACCAGAGTTAGCAAACCTCACAAAATATATGAAATAACATTACGTATAGAGGGGGATAAGACTAGAAAAATAAGGGGTTTATTTTGGGATAATCTCTCCAAGGGCTATGACATCCTTCTAGCTGAAAAAGACTGGCCACCCGAGTTTGTCAGGGACTGCTCTCATGGCGAAGATATAATTATGCCGGCCTTTTCAAATCATATTCAAATTCATAAAAAATATACACTTGCAAGAAAGTGGGCAGTAGCTCTAGCTCCTGCTTTATATAAAAATCATGTAGGATGGGATGAGGACTCTCCTCCTCACAAAATCCAGTTAAAATCACAACCTACTGCACAGAGGCAGTACCCAATTAAGCAAGAAGCTAAAAAACAGGTAAAAGAGATCCTAGATCAACGTGAATACCAGGGGGTGATTGAAACTTGCACCTCACAAATGAACAACCCTTTGTTTCCTGTCTCCAAACCAGACAACTCATATCGTCTAGTTTTGGATTACAGACACCTTAACTCATGTTGCAAAACTTTTGCAGTGCAAAACTCGCATAGTGCTGCACTAATGAATAACATAGTGCGCAAAAAATACAAAACAACATTAGACATCTCTAATGGATTCTTTTGTCAAAATATAGCACCAGAGAGCAGATATTTGACTGCGTTCTCGGTAAATGGCTCGCAAAAAAGTTTCTGCCGTTTACCCCAGGGGCACAAGAACAGCCCAGGATTATTCTCAACGAGAGTAACAGAATTACTACAAACATATGATGACGAGGCATTATCATATGTCGACGACATTTACCTAACAGATGATGACTTGGATACTCACTTGAAGAGAGTGAACACCATAATACTTGGGTTCGCAGCAGAGGGTTACAAATTCAACTTTAAAAAATCAAGAATTGCCCATCTAACAGTCCTGTTTTTAGGATATGAATTATCAAGTGAAGGCAAAAGCCTGGCTGACAATTTCCTAGAGAAAGGTGCTGTACTCCAAGCTCCTAGAACACTAAAAAACTTACAATCAATTCTAGGCTTCCTAAATTTCGGAAGAACATACATTGCAAATTACGCAGAAAGGGTCAAACCCCTTTATGATCTAATAAAACAAGATTTTAAAAGAATCAATTGGACTCAAAAACACACAGAAATTTTGAGATCTTTACAAACAGACATGTTAGTTAAAACAAAATTAGAAACACGTGATAACACACGCAATCTTGTGATTCGAGTCATCCCAGGAAGATGCGGATTCACATACCTGACCTCTAATGAGGGAGAAAAGGTACCAATTGCATACAAATCACACTTGTACACAAAGGCTGAAATGAAATTTAGTCCAACGGAAAAAATTCTGACCACGGTACAGACTGCTGTAGCAAAGGAGCGGGCCCTAGCACAAGGTAAACGAATAATCATCGTGACACCGATACCAGCCCTGGAGGCGGTAACAAAGGCAAGCATTCCGAATGCTAAAGCACTCCATCCAAGGTGGGTACAGTGGGCTAACTCTCTTGCTGCAACAGACGTGGTATACGAATTTGATCCCAATTTAAAAACACAAGAATTTCTCCAATATGAATTCGAATGTCCTCCGCCGACTGAAATTCTGCCTCTAGAACATTCCGCCTGTATAATATATACAGACGGATCAGCACAACCCGCAGTGGGGGGTAAACAAGCTTACAGTGCTGCGTGCGCGATTGTTAAAGGTCGCTGGCACGAAGGGAAATTTAAACCAGCGGTCACTAAAACACAATCTCTAGGAGATTGTACAGCTCAGCGAGCTGAACTACTGGCATTCAAGATGGCGCTTGAAAATACCGATCGAGAATTCCCCACACTCATAGTGTGCGATTCGTATTATTGCGTTCAGTCTTACAATGAATACTTGCCGATCTGGCTTCAGAATGGTTTTAAGGATGCAAAAGGAGGCACAATCAAGCATAAAATGCTTTGGGAACAAGTAGTTCATTTGCAAAAAGAACTACCAAAGACTCACGTGATACATACACTGAGTCATCAACGTGATGGCGTTCACGTTGTAGGGAATTCATTGGCTGATGAGGCCGCGAAGGCAGCTGTGCAAACGGCTTCCGTAGCTGCCATCACACGGTCGAAAACAAAAATAGACAGCGATATATTACAAGCTGTCAGCGCTACAGAAAAAGATTCGATAGAAACACTCCCGAAAGGCTTTCCAGTGAAGTATTCATATATAACTGATACAAACAATGTCCCGTTTGCTCGAATCCCTGGAGTGGGGGATAGGGCAATTCCAAACATGGAACATAGGTTAGGACTAATCATAGCGGCACACGAAGGACTTGCTTCTGTACATGCTGGCGTCTCAGCCACAGTATCGTTATTAAAACAGAGATACTGGTGGCCACAAATGAGAAGACAAACACGGAACTATGTTCTAGAATGTGAAATATGTCAAAAAATGAAAGTATCAACAGTGAGACGACCAGCGCAGACGCCCCTTCTAATCTCGGATGAACCATTAGCCTGTGTTTACCTGGACCACTGTGGTCCCTTACAAAGGGATGGTAACTATAAATATATCTTGGTTGCAGTGGATTCATGCACGAGATTCATATGGATGTGGCCCCAGCGATCGGCTGACGCCAGAACTGTTATAAAAGATTTGCGAGTCTTTATCGGCACATACGCAATGGGCATGCTGCATTCTGACCAGGGTCCTGCTTTTAGCTCTAGAGCTTATAAGGAGGCCATGACCAGCATGGGCATTGCATTGCGGTATTCTTGTCCATTTCATCCTGAGGGAAACGGAATTGTAGAAAGAAAAAACCGTGACATAAAGCAATCTATAACAGCGAAGGTATTAGGTTCGGGAGCTGGGTGGGTCAAACATCTAATAAGTGTCCAACGTAGTTTAAACAACCTGCCAAGAAATTCTCTGAGGGGATTCAGTCAGTACGAATTATTGTTTGGAACTAGAATGATGGTCTTAGATCTTGACAGTCAGACTTCAGTGGTTAAAGAAAAAAGCTTTGATATCAAAGATCGTTTGGCTATTTTGCAGGACTTAAACGAAACAAGGAAAGACCTGAGCAACATAAAGTTGAAACAACAGCCAACAACCACTGAAGAAAAACCACCTGTCCCAGCAAGACCTGTCTGGATTCCAAAAGTCGGGGATCTAGTCAGAGAAAAGATCACGGTAAAGAAGGAATTTGGGCCTTCTTACAGAAAAGCAGTTCCTGTCTTGTCTATCAACGGGACAAGATCAGTAGTACTACCGCCCCTTGCTGGTAAAAAGGAGAACAGAGTTGTATCAATCGACCTGATAAAACCACAATCATGTGGCCGATAACAAACAGTAGGCCAAGTGGACTCCCGATAAGTAGTAGAACACCAAGATTTGCTACAAACACAGAGGTTCAATCTAAGAGGCTACTCACATTTGAAATGCCAACAGAACAACAACAAGGACTATGCAACAATGCTATGGAACTTAAACCTCTAAAAACCCAAATAAAAACATTTAGCAGAGACACACCAATCTACAATGAAGTAACAAATGACTATGCTGCTGCAACAAAACACGCTAATAAAGCAAACAGTAATCCTGAAGCAATAGGAACAATAGACAGAACGGCATCTGGTTACTTCATCAACTTCAATGATTCATCTGAAGATCTGAGTGAATCAAAGGAACAAACATCAACAAAAACCTTTAAAGATAAAGCTAAGGAACTTTTTCAACATCTGAAAGAAACCTATCTGATTTCTCCATGGATTGAATTCTGGGTGGCCTTAGGTGCACTTATCCTCATACTTTGGCTCATCATGGTACTATGTTTGGGACATTTCATTGAGGGAAAATATGCTAAAATGGACACAGCAAGCCAGAAAATCAACTTGGTCCTCAAACCACACACGTCTTCACACGTCGAGAAAAGAGAACTTTCTTCAGTCAACTTCACAGCCAATCCTATACCCGGTGGGGTAGCATGGGACAATACTGATTATGAAATCTATGGTCCGGTTGAAATCCTGAAGTATCCACATCAAATCAAGATCTCATTGAGTGACTTTGTAAAACCAAGCTCAGTTGCAGATGATTGGGACGTTGAAAGCATTAATAATATGATGTCTGACCTAGTGATGTCTGCTAAATTTACAAAACATGATTATTTGCAGGGTTCATCTAATTATGATAAAATGTTCTGCTATAATCACTATAGTAATCATTATCTGCATAAATCTGCACAACCTAGAAATGTCTTAAATTATAATCAATGGGAACACTGTGCAACCCCTCCAAAAGGTAGCTCAAGAACTTTTTATGACAAATATTCATATTTTTCAGGGTTCAACACAAGTAATGCAGAAACATTTTATTTCAAATTATCGAATAAGACAGGTACAAAGACCATGCTTACAAACACTAAATTGATATATTCAGACTCATTTTTTGAGCAAATGAGTACATTTGGTTTTGATTACTGGGACAAAAATATTGAAGTAAAAAGTGTTTGGGGTACAAAGGAATGGCAAGTACAAGGTATAGAATCATTGTTTAGAGCCTGCATGATCCCAGAACAAATTATATTTTTGAATGACACTGTCCAACAAACTACCTGTCTTGGCCTAGCCAAAATCAAAGACTTAAACAAACCGTCTATTCCAAAGCCAACAATGAACGGTAATATATCTATAGATGAGGAGATAGACGTAAACCATATATTAAGCCAAAACAGAACACATCCTGATTGGAAACAGTGGTTGATCTGGCCCACAGATACTAATAACTGTCAAGACAGATTCCTGAACAAAATCCAGGGGTTCACATTGACCAGGCCAGACCCTAGATATTCCCAAAGACAACATCCAGGGATAGTAACCACCTACAGCGTGGGCAAGCTCTGCCTTCAATGGCTACAAACATCCACACTGGCAGAAATTAAGCAACACCTAACTTTACTTACTGATGGTGCTGACTTGCGTGATTTCATTATGGGACCGCGCAAACAGCGTCAAAAACGCTTCATAGCAGCCTCTATATATGCAGCTTATAACGAAGCCTGGAAAATAACTCAAATTGAAACGTCAGAGAGAATACGGGAAATTGACCGTATTCATTTGGAAAAATCACTTTCTGTAGTGGACAATGGGTTAATGACTCTGTCCTCCAGAATATACTCTTTGGACAGCATTGTGTCTTCAGCAATCGACATAATATCGCAAGACTTACTGTTGTTACAACACGGTCAGTCCCAATTGCGTTCTATTGTACAGCTTGGCTGGACGTTACAAGATCTGCGTTCAGGCTATGTGCCTTGGCGTTTAATCAACACGACGTCACTATTCAATATCTTTAACCTTACTGATAAACAAATCAGTATGGCACAGAAGGGTGCTGATTATACAATCCTGAGCATTGAGAAACTCGAGAGATTACCATTGACAATGTCAGAACGACCTGTCAGTGAATGGATAATACATGGGATAATTAATATTCCAATATCTACTTTCAGGTTTCAATACTGCCAAAAATATATACAGGCTGGCATGTACGAAAAATTGGGTAAAGGGTACATTAAGTCAACATGGAACTTGCCCTATTCACATGCATGTGTCAGTAATAAAGGCCGGAAAGTGTTTCTTAGTGGCAATAATTGTGTGATGTCACTAAGCGGTACACTTCTGTGTAATGGTATTAGTTTACACGGAGCCTGTGAAGGGTCCTCAAATAACCTTTCATGTCACCAGCTAGGCACACCTGCGACACAAATAGAACCATTCTTTAGGAGACTATCGAACGGGAGTTACATTATAATTGTAGACCGCAGATGTTGTAGTTTGGTGCCCGGAATACCTTATTTCATAACTACGACTGCGAAGGTCATGTGCTGTGAACGAGTATTGTTCCCCAGCGCAATGCCAGACAGGGAGGCAAGGTTATGGCCGAATTTGAAAATTGCTTCTATTCGAATTGATACTTTAAGCAGAATGAAAACAGTGCTCCTTCAGACGCCGACCAGGCTCACGTTATCAAAAGAAACGTATGATCTCCAAGTTGCAAGGACAACGGCAGAGATTCATTCATTGTTATCAACTAATTCCCCCATACATTTCGAGGAAATCCTGAACGAAATCTTAAATATTTCTGATACCAGTGGAGTCTCAAATGTATTTAAGACAGTGTTTTCTGTGGCTTTAACACCATTTAAAGCCATTCTGGGTATTTTTCCGGAGTTCGTCCATTCCATCTTTGGTGGACTTCCTCTCCTTTTGGGACTAGTGGCAGGAATCCTATTTTTGATCCTGTTATTTCGCTATGGCAAACCGTGTCACAGACAAAACACCTGCGACAAGGGAAGAAACAATCCTAGCCATTGGATACCGGGACCGGATATCTAAAATATTGGGACTATCCCGGCTTAGAGACCTGAACATGACTTGGTTTCTTTCATTTAGACCAATGTGGCAAAGCTGTGTTTTACCTGTATTAAGGTGCTTGCTATGCGGAGAAGAATGCGTGTTGGACACCTGTCTGACGCTACAATCGGATGCGCCAATGGATGCAGAAACTTTGTTGGGTCCGGTCACGGCTCATGCATTGTGCTGTCCCCAGCGGCTACCAATCCTGATGACGGCATTCGTGGAGACTTCACCACTACGATTGAGGGGTAGTGAGGTTCAAGATGAAAGCAGCATCGATCAGGTACGACCTTCTGTCAGCTATGCTGATCAAAACATCAATGGAGGCAATCATGCTCATGAATGCATGGTAACATCTTTTTCCGAGTTAGTGGAACTCTCACAGGAAGCTGTTGACAGCTTTTTCGACAGTCTAAATAATATGATGTTCTCACCAGAGCAGAAATAATGACTTTTGAGCAAGCGAGCACACGGCGTTCCCATCACCCTGAATTTGGCCTTCAACTTTAATGATAAAGTAACATGAACAATTTTTCTCTCCAGCATGGACAGCAGATTTTTTTCACAATCCCCAAAATATTTTTTTGCAATTTTTCGGGACACTTATCTTCTGCTTAAAGTAGAAACTATTCTTAGAGAACTGAATTTCTATTTTAGGAACTTTAGAGACATTAGCTGCCCTCTGACATGTTCATGGATATTTTATTTTGTGATGAAATGGTCTCGCATTTTTCTTCTGTATTAAGAGCCATTTCATGTGTTATTTTCATATTTTATTAATAATGATGTATGGATATGCGGGATTAATTTAGCATTTCTCTACTGCTTGAGTGCATATAGTGCATATGATTATTTTTTCTCGTATATTACATAATTTCAAAATGCATATGAATGTATTTTGGGGTGGTACGGTATACACATACACTACTGTATATTTACTATGCCTAGATCTTGTAAATATGGACATAGCCTGCGTGGAGTGGGTGTAATGTATTCCTATAGGTTCTGTATCGATCCCCCTATTCCTGACCCTGTTCTGGTTAATAATTAACTAGCAGCCATCCCACGGTGCAAAAACCGTTATCTGATTAAGCCACACCACGGCACAGAAACGTGTTATCTGATTAGGTCATAACGCATGCCATCTAATTAGACAAACGCTATTCCTCCAGCCCCTGATAAGGCATACGGAGTTCTCAAAACAAATCAAACCTATGACAACCTGGGAAAATCCCTACGGCCATTGTTTTGATTTCACAGAGAACTTCAGTAAAGAATGTGCTAACGACCAGTTTGTATGACATCCTTATTGACGTATCTATGTCCATCCTTACGTCAATCTCGGCACCTTACAGGCATAAATATTACCGACATTGCCTTAAGCAAACACACGCGGTGGTGACGAGATCAGAGCAGCGAGACTTGCCGAAGAGGCCAGCACAGAGCGGACCCCGCTGGCGCTGCCCCGCCTTCCTGACGCGCTGAGAACGAGACGCTGCTTTTTCTCCTGCCGAGAAATCCAGCTCCGGCGCTTCCAAGCAGCCCTCGCAGGCAGCTGGAATATCAAGACCAGAGACGAGAGATACCAGCCCTCAACCATTCTAGATCTCAGGTACAGAACTGAATAACCCCTTGCAGAGAATTCTTGAGTCAGTCACTTGGCAAAACAAACTTAACTTAAACTGCTACTTATCTACTCCCGCCCACGTATTAGGCTTAGGTCAGGTACACTGGGGTAGGCGTGGTTAGAAGCACCAGTTGAGTACGATTAGTCAAATGTATATATGTATGTATCTATTTTATCAATCTTAAATATCATATGGCTTAGAAACCATATCAATGCTTTTACAGTATTATTTTATACTTCTGCTTTTATTGTATGCACTTTACTTAACCATAAGTATTACAATAATATCGATTCATTTCTCTTGTACGAGAAAAGAGACTGATCAATAAATAACATCTTTTATTGAACACGCCCGTCTCTTCCTTTTCTCTACAATCTGGTGAAACTAAGAATGCACTGAACTGACTGAGTAAAATAAGTTGTCTTTTGTTTTCACACGACTCTAGAGATACACTCTTGATTAGGGGAGAGCAAAGTTGTCATGTTCTATGGTTGTCAGAAACTAAATCCCTTCTTGTCTATCCAGGGAGGTTAAACTCCTCCTTGCCTATTCGAGAAAGTTTCTAGTGAACTCTGAGCTAGCTGGCAAACCCAAAACTTTAAGTCTAATATCGTCAGTAGAAGACCTAGTTAACCTCCGTCCTAGGTCTATACTATTGAAGGTATTATTCCAATGCGCAGAGCCTATTGGGATAATAGGAACTACACTACAATATGGTGTTGGCCGAACGTATAAGTCAAATTCAAATGTTAATTCTTCAAATTTTGTATGTTTTAGATGTGGTTCGCTCAACCACAAAGCAGATTCCTTGAATTGTCCAGCTATTGGGAAGAGATGTACAAGATGCCAAAAGGTAGGGCACTTTGCTAGTGTTTGTGGCAATTTCGGTCATAAAAGAATGGAAAGAGCAAAAGTCAATGTGGTAGAAGATTTTGATGAAAACATGTGCTCTAATATCATTTTAGTGTTAGGTGATATTGACAGTAACATTAAGGGTCCCATAGGGATGGCTCATGTAGGTGATGTCGAACTCAATATCATGGCAGATTCAGGGTCACCTATCACTATTGTTTCGGATACAAAATATTTGAAGTACTGGCCCAATACTGATTTGTTGCCTCCAGACGTTAACCCCAAGGCGTTTGGAGAGCAGGACATAAACATGTTTGGGTATTTCATTGATATATTGAACATAAAGGGAAGATGCATTGAAACCAAGATATATGTGGCAGAACGAGGTAGAGATATTGTGGGGTGGAGAGATCTTGCCAAACTAAAGATAATTCTCAAACCAGGATCTGAGGACTCCATTGTTTTAGATGAAGGTTTCATTTCTCATATTTCTGTTCCCTCAGAGTCCAAAAGTTATATTTTTCCAGAGTCAAATAATGATTTATCTACAATTTTGAGTAAGTACAGATCGTTATTTGATGATCGCATAGGTTGTGTGAAAGGATTTGTGCACAATATTGTGCTAAAAAAAGATGCGTCTCCTGTCAAACACAAAGTGAGACCTTTACCCTTGTCTGTCAAGGAGGAATTGTGTATTCTTTTGGAAAAACTGGTTAAAGAAAAGGTAATTGAACCTACTGATTCAGCAGAATGGATTTCGGGTATTGTTCTGATTAAGAAGAAAAATGGTGAGTACCGTTTGTGTGCCGATTTAAGATCGTTGAATAGGAATATATTGGTGGATTGTTTTCCACTGCCAAGGATTCAGGAGATATTAGCAAACACCTCAGGATCCAAGTATTTTTCCTTAATAGATCTTAAATCGGCATATCACCAAGTTAAGCTGGACGAACAATCCAAACTGTTAACCACCTTCATTACTTCCCTGGGAGCATATAGGTATGTTCGTCTACCTTTCGGTTTGGCATCTTCTGCCAGTGTTTTTCAGAAGCTAATGGAGAACATGTTCGGCGGGATCAAAGGGGTGCGAAGTTCCAAGATGACATATTGATTCATGCTGATTCGGAAAGTAAGCACAATGAAATTTTGGATATGGTGTTAAGCAAATTGCAAGAGAGAGGTATGACCGTCTCAAGAGACAAATGTAAATTCTTGAAAACTGAAATTGAATATTTAGGCCATGTACTCAGTGCTGAAGGTATCAAACCAAAATTGAATTTAATACAAGCGATAACTGATGCTCCCAATCCCGATGGAAAGGACGCACTTAGGTCATTCTTAGGTCTCAGTGAATACTACTCACGGTTCATTGAGAATTATGCGAGAATGGTAGAACCGTTAAGGGTCCTGTTACGCAAAGGGCAAAGTTTGGTTTGGGAGGAGTAACATGATGTTGCATTCAAGGAGGTAAAAGAAGCTATAGTTAAAGCACCCACTTTGAAGCCTTTTGATTCTTATGGTTCTAATATCATTACAGTTGACGCAAGTTCGGTGGGAATCGGCGCTGTTTTCACACAAAAAGTAGGTAAGCATATCCACACGGTAGCCTTCATTTCTCGAAGATTAAATGATACTGAGAAGAATTACAGTACCATAGAAAGAGAGGCGTTAGCCTGTGTTTGGGCGGTGGAAAAACTGAAGATGTACGTGCAGGGCAAGGAATTCGAGTTAATCACAGACCATAAACCCCTCATATATTTGTTTGATGGTTATGGCAGGGGTAACGGGAGAGTTTCTTCAATGTTGGTGAGATTGTTGGCCAAATTGAAGGAATATAGCTTTTCTATAAAAACATATTTCAGGCAGGTGCAATGTCAGAGCGGATTTCCTTTCCCGCTTACCAACAGATAATCTAGATACTCAAGTAGCAGAGGAAACAGAATGTGTAGTGTCTAATGTAGATATTGTACAACAATCTAATATGACCATTACTGACGAAGAATGGGCAGAGGCAATGAGTAAGGATGCAGTTATGTCTAAAGTCAAGAAGTACATGTCTTCTTCATGGCCTCCCATACGTAATCTTTCAACTGATCTTAGAACATTTTTGCATGTTGCTAATGAATTACATTTTTTTAAAGGATGTATCAGAAGAGGTGATTTGCTTGTTCCCCCCACCAGTGTTAGAAACAGGGTTATGGACATGGCGCATAAGACTCATTTAGGAGCCACCATGACAAAAAGACTTCTAAAGGAACATTACTGGTGGCCCGGGATGGACCTTGACGTGAACTTATTGATTGAAAAATGTGCGGTTTGTACTAAATCAGACAAACATTGGAAACTAAGAACACACGAAATGCAGTTAGTATCCATCCCAAACTCTGCATGGTTTAAAATTGCAATTGATATGGCAGGACCGTTCCAACTGCTCGGTCAGGATTCCAGATTCATAATTGCAGTCAGTGACTACTATTCTAAATGGATATACCATAAATTTGTGAGCACCATTGATTCTGACACAGTCATTGATTTTCTACGCACTTGTTTTGACATCGAAGGAAGTCCACGCATCATTTATTTATTTATTTATTTTTACAATTTATTAAGCGCAAACGAATACCCGTAGGTGTCTCGGCGCTAGATAATTCACCTAATTTTACCCAGGAGGCTCATAAAATAGGAGTAGTTAATTATTGATCGAAAAGCCACGTCTTCAGTCCCCTGCGAAATTGCAGCAGGGAAGAGCATGTCCTGATGTGCTGTGGCAAGGTATTCCATAGTTTGGAAGAGGCAACTGAGAAGCGACGATCACCCCACGAAACCAAAAGCTGAAGGCCACCAGGTTGCTGACCAATCAGGGAGAAGGGGTCCAAAGATAAGCACCTCCGTTTTTTCGGAGTTAAGCTTAAGGCAGTTCGCTGCCATCCACTCTCCGATTGATAGCATTCCACGTTGGAAATGCTCTGCCACCTCGGGTCCATTGTCTTTGATGGCCAAAACCAGTTGTGTGTCATCAGCGTAAGAGGTTATGCTCATCCCGTATGCTTTGATGACATTAGCTAGGTCCGACACATAGATGTTAAATAGTGTCGGACTTAGGGATGAGCCTTGAGGAACCCCGCACGGTAGTGACAGCTTGACAGATTGATATGGGCCCAAGGTGACTGCCTGTGATCTATCAGCCAGGAAGGATGCAATCAGATCTCTCGCTGTAAGGTGAATGGCTTTCTTTTCGACACGGTCGACCAGGATCTTATGGTCGACCGTGTCGAAGGCCGCCGATAAGTCCAACAGTACAAGTACTGCTGTCGCTCCATGATCTCGAATTGCCCTGATATCATCGGCGGCCTTGATTAAAGCGGTTTCCGTGCCATGGTATCTTCGAAAACCGAATTGTGATTCATCTAGGAGAAGATGTTTCTCTAAATGATCGACCAGCTGTTGATTCATGGCCTTTTCTATCACTTTGGCTAAAAATGGGAGGCTTGCGATAGGCCTGTAATTCTTTAATTCAGCCTTATCAAGGGTTGCTGTCTTCAGCAAGGGCTTCATCAGCGTATTCTTTAAAGAATCCGGATAAATTCCGGAGGCCAGTATAGAGTTGCAAACTGAGGTAATAACCGGGATGAGTGTGTCCATCACCGGTGGGAGAACTGAGAAAGGACAAGGGTCTAATGTCGATCCAGTTTTAATAGAGGAGACAATAACCTTTATTTGGTCTACAGTAAGCGCCTTGAAATTTGTCAAGGCTTTGTCCAAAGGCAGATCAGAGGGGAGCTAATATTGTAGGACGCGGGGTAAAAGCCTGATAAATGTCATTAACTTTAGAGAAAAAGAAATTGGCCAATTCATCACAAAATATTTGGGAAGGGGGTGGGGTGAGGTCTGGGGCATTACCTGACAATGTTCTAGTAATGTCATATAATTGCCTGCTTGAGTTTTTGGCTTTTTCTATTTGATCTGAGAAGAACGTTTTTTTTTTGCTTCTGTGATCATAGTTTTATAAACAGTCAATGACTCTTTATATTTGGCCTTATCCTCCGTATCATAGTTTTTTCGCCACTGCCTTTCCCTATTTCTGTTCAGTTGTTTTTGCCTCCTTAATTCCTCTGTGTACCATGGGGCGGAGGGAGGGATTCTATTCCTAGATAGAGTTTTAATAGGTACCAACATATTCGTGGCATGACCTAGCTATTCGTGATATTGTTGAGTGGAAATATTTGAATCAGTGGACAACAAAGGACAAGTGCTGTCCAAAAGCGTTATTAATTCAGTCTGGTTTATATTTTCCAGACTTTAAATGATCCTGGGGTCCGATTATTGGTCTTATTCTTCAAACTTTCGTTAATAGTCAGTCTGCTAAATATCACATGGTGGTCAGTCCAGGGCATAGGTAGGATGTTTGATATATGTAGACCCTCCACATTAGAGAAAATACCATCTAAAATGTGTCCGGCTTGATGGGTAGGGGAGGTGACCATTTGTCTAAGCCCCAGTGTGGCCATGTCCGTAACAAGTGCCCGTGTGTCCCTGTCGTCTTCTTGCTCCAAATGGAAATTCATGTCACCCATAATAGTAAAAGACTCTTCCATTACTAATGATTCCATTATTGTGCTTAGATTAGCTAGAAACGCGGACCTTGTGCCAGGTGGTCGGTATAACAACATTCCCTTAAAATTAAAAAGGGGAGCGAGCTTGATGCCAAACTGCAAGGCTTCACATGCAGTGGTTGGAATAGGGGATATTCTAACGGGAAACCGTTCTCGAGCTATAATTGCCAATCCGCCTCCTTTTTTCCGGTAAGCCTTATAACCCTGCGGTACGGCGATTACTAAATCCGGGTCTGACGCATCATCCATCCATGTCTCCGTGATAAACTGGACATCTAGGTTGTTATCAATTATAAGGTCCGCTATTTCCTGCCTGTGTTTACATGCTGAACGTGCGTTAATTAGAGCCGTGACGATGTCTATTCCTCTATAAGGGGTTTGTGGCTTAGATTGGATCTTATGATTATTAATAAAAATCATGGTGTTACAGTCAGAACATGTAATATTAACATTTTGTATTAAGCTTGATGGATCATGCCGTCTACAGTGAGAAATAGGAAATGATCGAAGCTCTATCAAGGATGAGCGGGAGTAAACTAACCTGTGATCCGGTAGAGCCTGGCCAGGGGTCGTGGCCCTAGGCCCGGACTCAGCGCAGACGGGCGCAGACGGGCTTGCCTTCAGCGCGCCGCCGGCACGCCCGCTGCGCCCGCCCGCTGCGCGGACGGGTAGACAAGTTATATTTAAGCATGTCTTTGGGGGATTCGGAGGAGGGCGGGAGGCGTCCAACAACTGGAGCGCGACCCTTTCCTCCCAGCAAGATGGCGTCCGAGGTGGGTGTAGTTACGGTGTCAGCCCCGAAATCGGCTGCGCCTTGCCTGAAAAAGTGTGATTCTAAGCTTCGGTGCGACGCTAATCTCGCCCGGAGTGCGTGGAAGTACAAGATAAAAATGCACAGTTAAAATATTTACACTCTTAAAATAATCAGGTACTTCGTGATCAAATGCATAAGTATTAACACTGACAAGGTTAGATTGTGAGCCCCTGGCTTCCGCCTCAGGGGTAGATTTAGTGAAAAATCACCACGATACAATATCACAGCCCTTAAGTAAGCTGGGAGGGCGGGAGGCATCCAACAACTGGAGCGCGACCCTTTCCTCCCAGCAAGATGGCGTCCGATGTGGGTGTAGTTACGGTGTCAGCCCCAAATTCGGCTGCGCCGTGCCTGAAAAAGTGTGATTCTAAGCTTCGGTGCAGCGCTAATCTCGCCCGGAGTGCGTGGAAGTACAAGATAAAAATGCACAGTTAAAATATTTACACTCTTAAAATAATCAGGTACTTCGTGATCAAATGCATAAGTATTAACACTGACAAGGTTAGATTGTGAGCCCCCGGCTTCCGCCTCAGGGGTAGATTTAGTGATTGTATCAGACAACGGAAAACAACTGACGTTGAGCAAGATCACGGATTCTTCAAATCGCATGGTATTAGCCAGGAGAAGACTCCATTGTATTCTCCAAAGTCTAATGGACAAATTGAACGTGTCAACCGGTTTCTCAAGGAAGGTATTCAACTTGCGTTGGCTTCAAATCTACCAGTCAAAAACTTTATAAGGGAGAGAGTTTTCACTTATAATATCACACACAACAGTGTCACAGGTTTTTCCCCGTTCTTTTTGATGAGAGGAAGAAGATGTGACCATGACATTGCTCCCAAGTTTATGTGGTCAGGAAACGAGTTGCCTTCCTCCATCAGTATAGATGATGACCAATTACTTGTCAGGAAGAGAATAACAGATTGTCAATTGAAATCCGAACAATATCACAACAAAGTACATAGGGCTATTAACAAAGAGTTCTTTAAGGGTGATTGGGCATTAGCCACCAAGCCAGATCATCATATTAAAGGCGAGTCTAGATTCTTTGCCCCGGAAGAAGTTGTGGAGGTCTCTGAAAGTGCTGTACGCCTCAGGTATTCTGGGTGGCGTAATAGAATTGCAAGGTTACCCAGTATGTTCAAAGAGTATGATGTGAGTTAATACTTCCTTTAGAAAGGGAGATGTTGTAGTTCTAGTCTTTTTCATGTTGCCTGCACGCTATTGGCCACATGGCACGCGCCAGCTGTGGAATGTTATCATCCTATTTAAGTGACGTCAGCGCCCTTGCCGGCACTGACGGTTTACCCCTTTGACTCAGTCAGTCACCTGTTACTCCCTGCAAGCTCCTTTCTTGAGTAATAAATACTTAATTATCAAGTAGCTAATTCGTGAGTGTGTTGATTGAATTCACTACAGTAGCAAACGGGGCTCATGCATGTGCTCCATACTGTCAGGTCAAGTTCGCGCTGCTGACCTTGGTGCGGGAACCAGGGTTGGAACCTCGGGGGTCGCACCACAACCGGTGATTCTGGGCAAATCTCTTCCGTGCCTAAAGGTGCAATGTATAACGGGGCTCATGCAAACGCTCCATACTTTCGGGTCGAGTCTCGCCATTATATACATGGAAAAACCAAAAATCTAGTTCCCCCGCCACCCGATCCACGATTTTTCCTTGCCCGCTATGTTGCATGGACAGGAATTGGCTGCGTAGGAATCCGGAATTAACAGAAGCCATAATCAGTAAATATATTAAAGTCATCTCTCCCCCCCTCCCCCCTTTGCTTTGGGAACGATTACCACAGTAGGCGGGACTATTGTTTGGGCAAAATGGATTTTCTGGCCTAGCGCTACAGTCTTGAATGTCCAGGCCATGCGGTCATCTTTGTGTACAAGTAATCACCAGAGGACTTCCCTCTCGCAGCGGGATTAGAAGGTCCGGGTGGTAGGAAGAGAATCAACGGCTCGGGGTGCCTGACCAAGTGTGGCAGACGATGAGCAGGCTTTTTGCCCGGGAAAGTGCAAGGAAGGACAAATTGCACGTCAACTTGTTTGCAGTTGGCCCAAAGCGTGCACAATATCATACACAACCCTTAGTTGCGGCTTCTTATCTCAGGCAGCTAACAATCAGTTATGGTCCCGACTTGTAGGAATGAGGATAGCGATGCTTTGGCCACCGGGTGGCACTGCCGCCTTCTGTTACATCCGGCACACGCCTCTCAATTCAGTTCTTCAGCAAGGAAGTTGCAGCTGATTTTCACTTCCCTCCTCGTGATATAGTTGAACTCCAAATTATCTTTGGTTTTCCGATTATGCACGCAACACACGTTCATGTGGCAGCGGGCTACAGATATAATTGTTTTTTTCATCCTCATAAGAAGAGCGTGAATGTCCAGCCACAATGTTTCAGTACTAGAGTATGTTTATGTATGTATCTTGTCTCCCGGGTTATTCTGGCCAGGGCCCGCAGACTGGTAGGATCGGGATAGGTTGTCGGATGAGATCAGCTGAGCAACAGCCCCGTCTGAGGCCTCAGAAGGCAGCGGACAACCCCATGTCTTAATGGTATTGGTAGCGAAGACTCTAGGGCAGCAGCCAACTAGTTGGCGAGATGGGGTGCTCCAAATATGTAAATCCCGAGCCCGAATGATCTACAGGTAAATATGAGGTGGGTGAACCTCTTGTAAATCATCCACATTGTTGTCTTAACCCCATTTAAATATGCAAGGGTATTAAGGTCTGGACTGGGCAAGCGTACAGATTTTTCTTAGGGCAGGCCTGTGAGGTTGATGGAGAAACGCGGTCTAGCACTTTAGCATCATCTGAAAGAGCATGGAGAGGCCAGAAAGGATTGGGCAGTGTATTTCGTCATTGTGGAGTCTCTCCGCGCCGATAGAGGGGCTCAGTACGCAATCTAGTGATTACTGTGGGCGGTGAGGCCCTCCTGTCACGGTACGCTACCTGGGGCGGGACTTGTGTTTTGGGGGAACAGCTGAGTGGGGCGCACTTGTGACTTCCTTTTCCGGTGGGCACATGATACAGGTTCACGCTCCACATTTCAGCTTTCTCGACACCCGGGGTGGCATAGCGGACACGTTCCCCCCATCTCCTGCCCAATAGTGTACACGGCGGGCCCGTACTTTGTTCTTAGGTACTGTGTGACAACGTTGCTGAATTTTGGAGATCAGAGAAAGGCAGCCCAGCTCCAGGGCTATTAGCAAGTTCGCGGGTGGGACAGCGTGAGTGTAATCTCACATTTGTTTAATGTTTGCCCTTTCGAGTGATCACCAAGGGTGGGCCTCCCTGGTGCAGTCAGCAAGGTACGCTTGACAAGGGGGCCTGTTGATGGTCGGCGGGGGAAGCAAAGACGTGCCTGATGTTGCCTGGGCGCACATTGATTGATTAATACCTTCTCTCTTTTGACAATGCAGTGTGCACAGCCTTCTTCAGGATGTGTGGGGGCTTTGGCGCGTTCAACACGGCATTTTTGAAGGTTTGAGGTCAGGAGTGCATACTCGTGCACATGTGGTAGTATTATCAGTTGCCCTTTGTAGAAACTTATTTGGGGGGGCCCTCCTTGGATCAGCTTTGAATTTGATACAGTCCAGCTCTTTCATGCCCACTTTGGGAAGAGTTACTGACAGTGCACAGACACACTATTCCAATTTCTAATTGTGTTTGCATACAATATTTGGGAAAGGTGACGTGTTTTTTCAAAACGGTAACGCAGCATCAGGTCACTAATATTACTGAAAATAATGGGTAACTCTACCACTTAGCATATAGGAGGTTCGGTTTTGATCTAAAAGAAACCTTTTAGTGATGTTGGCCCAAGCACTGCATGGTGAAGCTTTGCAGGGAGGCATACCGGTGTCGGTAATCAGAGCGCTGTGGGTCGGTAGTGCGACGGTTGGTGTTAGTTTTGCTCGCACAGGTTGAGGAGACTTGTACTTGGTTGGTGCCAATTTGACAAGGGACTGTGTTCTTTGCAGGCACATGGGGTTGGCGAACCTGTGGGTGGCTAACAGAAAATCTAGGGACCTTTCACAAATGTGGGCAATTCCAAAGGGGGTCAAAGCATTCTTATGCATCATAGGTTTAAAGCATTCAAGAAGGCTATTAAGGGATCCTTTACAACATGCTCTGGTACCCCTACAGGTGTGGATTGTCCCAAGACTTCAGTTTTGCGAGGATAAACTCCTGAGGAGTTGCCTTGGTACAGGGGTCTCCATTTAATTAACCTTCATGGCTGCAGTTCCAGAGTTTTCATTTTCCGTTATGTTCAAGTATAGCTCACCACCAGCCAAGGTCACATGACTGCAGATTATGCGAAGGCAGGTTAAGACAGCACCTTATTTGAGGTTCCCTCTTAGCAAGAGCTTTTGCACTGTGTGGAACTGTTACAGTTGATATGCCTCTTTTTAAGTCACTTGGCGTTCTGTTAATGCTATCGAGCCAAGCCAAGGCCCCATGATTGCAGATTATGCGAAGGCAGGTAAAGAAAGCACCTTATTTGCGATCCCTCTTATGGCAAGAGCCTTTGCATGGTGTGGATCTGTTACAGTTAATATGTCTGTTTTTGAAGTCACTTGGCATTCTGTTAATGATTATAGTTTCAGATAGAAGGGTCAGGTTGTCTAGTACCTGATACGTCTCTACAATACCCCAGGTAAACTGCTTCTAATCGTTTAGTTGGGCTACGGCTGATTTTACACACATTTTACCTGTTTACAGGGGTGTATGGTTGATTTCTATATGTAACGTTTACAACGCAACTTTTACAACACACTACCATTACAACGAAATTTTTACAACGCAAAAACTATTACAATGCATACATTTACAACGCATGTTTTTACAACGCAGATACTTTTACAACGCATACCATTACAACGTAAGTATTGGTAAGTATATAATTATATTTAAAATGTTATATGTTTGGTATTTTGGGTAAAGGGGTATTTTTAGGGTTCATGGTCAGTTTTGGGTTTTTTGGTAAAGGGGTATTTTTAGGGTTCAGGGTCCGTTTTGGGTTTTTGGGTAAAGGGGTATTTTTAGGGTTCAGGGTCAGTTTTGGGTTTTTGGGTAAAAGGGTATTTTTAGGGTTCAGGGTCAGTTTTGGGTTTTTGGGTAAAGGGGTATTTTTAGGGTTCAGGGTCAGTTTTGGGTTTTTGGGTAAAGGGGTATTTTTAGGGTTCAGGGTCAGTTTTGGGTTTTTGGGTAAAGGGGTATTTTTAGGGTTCAGGGTCAGTTTTGGGTTTTTGGGTAAAAGGGTATTTTTAGGGTTCAGGGTCAGTTTTGGGTTTTTGGGTAAAGGGGTATTTTTAGGGTTCAGGGTCCGTTTTGGGTTTTTGGGTAAAGGGGTATTTTTAGGGTTCAGGGTCAGTTTTGGGTTTTTGGGTAAAGGGGTATTTTTAGGGTTCAGGGTCAGTTTTGGGTTTTTGGGTAAAGGGGTATTTTTAGGGTTCAGGGTCAGTTTTGGGTTTTTGGGTAAAGGGGTATTTTTAGGGTTCAGGGTCAGTTTTGGGTTTTTGGGTAAAGGGGTATTTTTAGGGTTCAGGGTCAGTTTGGGGTTTTTGGGTAAAGGGGTATTTTTAGGATTCAGGGTCAGTTTTGGGTTTTTGGGTAAAGGGGTATTTTTAGGGTTCAGGGTCAGTTTTGGGTTTTGGGTAAAAGGGTATTTTTAGGGTTCAGGGTCAGTTTTGGGTTTTTGGGTAAAGGGGTATTTTTAGGGTTCAGGGTCAGTTTTGGGTTTTTGGGTAAAGGGGTATTTTTAGGGTTCAGGGTCAGTTTTGGGTTTTTGGGTAAAGGGGTATTTTTAGGGTTCAGGGTCAGCCATTCGCAAAAAGCCTCGTCTGCCTCTATAGGATCCCTATTAAGCACTGGAATGGTATGTGTCAGCTTGTGTGTAAGATCGCTGACCGGGAGTTTCGACCATGCCCTTACTGGTACTTGTGCTGTGGCTGCCACGGGAGGTGGGGGAGCTGTAACAAAACCCAGTTGAAAGGGGATCAGGAAATGATCGGTCCAAGGGAGAGGCAGGGACGGTGACATGGAAAGAAGGGGAAGATTAGAAAACACCGTATCCAATAGATGGCCCTTGACGTGGGTGGGCTCCTGATTATGGAGGGTGATATTCCCCAACCCAAGTTCAGATCTTAGGTCGTTTGCAGCTTTCTCCTCTGCTGAGTCGAAATGTAGGTTTAAATCTCCAAGCAGGAGAAAATTGGGTGCCGACGCTATTAGCATTGGGGCCTCTTCAAGCAGAGAGTTCACGAACTGCTTGATATTGCCCGGAGGCCGGTAAATCAGCAGCCCCGACAGTGAGTCATTGGGGGACAGTTGGATCTTAAAGCTACAACTTTCCGCATCCAGGATAGACCCTTCAGTGGCCCTACATGTCAAAGTATCTCTATATATAATGGCCAGCCCGCCCCCTCTGCCTCGCGGTCTGTGCTGGCAGAAGATACAAAATCCGGGGGGAAGAGCGTTCGCCATGTCGAAATCCGAACTGTCAGATGTCCACGTTTCTGACAAAAATAGCACATCAAGCTTGTGATCCAGAATCAGATGGTGGATGTGTAAGGAGTGCCTAGGTAAAGATCTACAGTTGAGGAGGGCTAATCGAAGTAGCTCCCTAGGGGGGGGAGCATTCTGGGCCTCTTTACTTTCCATAGTACATAGATCGCAGACTCTGAAAAGCACATCCATCCTGCGGTACTCCCCCTGAAAATAGCCAACAGGAAGACAGGGGGCCCCAAATCCTTATGGTTCACCCCAGAGCTGGGTCTTCTGAGAAAAAGTTGTAAAAAGAAAGAACGTGACTGGCGGAAAAACTGGGCAGGAAACTCCAAAGAAGAGTACAGGGCAGCCATGAGAACTTATAAAGCGGCACGCAATGCCACCAAAGCGGCCTACCTTGAAAATAGGATAAAATCATCAGCCAATTCTTCAAGCGAAACCTATAAAATTCTCAAAGAGCTGCTCAAAGTTCCAGTATCTCCAGAACCCTTAGAGGGGAGTACGGACCGCTGTAACCTCCTGGCCCAGTACTTTAACCAGAAAATTCAAAACATCATAGCCGGCCTCCCCTTGCCCCGTCAGAGCCCGCCCTCAGGGGAGAGCTGTCTGGCCACTGACAGAGCCGTGCTGGACAAGTTTGCCCCGATCACCAGGGAAGCTTTCTGTAAAGAGCTGGCCGCGCAAAAAAGTGGCTCTCCGACGGATCCCATGCCTATGTACATCCTAAAGCAGTTTAAGGATGTCATAGCGGGACCGGCAGTAGATCTACTCAACGCTTCCTTTGCTGCCGCTAAGGTCCCCCCAGTTGGAAGCAGGCTATAGTAAAAGCCCTGCTAAAAAAAGCGGGGCTTGACCCCGCTGAGTTGTCCAACTTTCGGCCAATCTCCCTATTGCCAGGGATGGGAAAGATTGCTGAGAAATGGGTTAACCAGCAACTCTCGTCCTTTTTGGAATCCAACGAGTTGTTACGGCACACCCAGACTGGCTTTCGGCCCGGTCAGGGTACTGACTCGGCGCTGATCACCATGGTAGAAGAGGGTAGGTGCATCTTAGATTCAGGAGGATCAGCAGCCCTGGTCCTCCTGGATCTGAGCGCGGCATTTGATACGGTGGATCACAAGATCTTGATCCACCGGTTGGAGGAGCTGGGAGTAGGAGGCCTGGCGCTCACCTGGCTAACGTCATTCTTGAGTGATCGAACATATCAAGTGTGCGAGGGCAACAATAGATCAGTGCCCACCCCCCTTCAGTGTGGTGTCCCGCAGGGCTCATCACTGAGCCCTACGCTTTTTAACGTCTACATGGCCCCACTGGAGGGGGAGGTCGCACCCTTTGGAGTGAAACTCGCAACGTACGCGGACGACACCCAATTGATTGTTTCGCTCTCGCTCGCAGAAAGCCATGGTGAGAAGTTTGCCGCCTGCCTTACCAACATCATGGCATGGATGGCCGACTCAAGACTCAAGCTTAATGCCTCCAAAACCGAGGTGATGTTGCTGGGAAATCTCTGCACCTCCCTCCCCAAATGTATGTGGCCGGCTTGTTTAGGAGATCCTCCGACCCCGAAGGGATCCATAAAAAGTCTCGGCGTCTGGCTTGAACCGGAGCTGTCGATGCACACTCAGGCGAAAAAAACTGCAGGGTGCTGCTATGGGCTGCTCCGCTCAATACGGAAAGTTATGCCCTTACTCCCACTAGACTCCAGGAAATTGTTGGTACAGGGCCTTATTTTGTCAAGACTTGATTATAACAACGCCCTTTTCTTGGCTGCACCAGAATACACCCTGAACGTGCTCCAGAGGGCACAGAATGCAGCTGCAAGACTGCTGACGAATACATCCAGAAGAACGTCAGCGAAACCAGCCTTGAAAGCGCTTCATTGGCTGCCCATAAGAGCGAGAGTGAAATTCAAAGCGCTCTGTACAGTGTTCAGAGTCCTCCAAGGCACAGGCCCTCCGATCCTCAGAGATCTGATCCGCCCTTACAAATCATCACGAACGCTCCGCTCTGGCGAGGAAAACCTGGTTGCTATCCCGAGAGCAAAAAGAGCAAGGACCGGAGGTCGCCGCTTTTCAATAAATGCGGGTCAGCTATGGAACTCCCTCCCAACATCTATGAGGAAAGAACCTAGCTTGACCAGATTCCGAAAATCCCTGAAAACGTTCCTTTTCCCCCAGAATGACTAACATCTCTGCATGCGGTTCAGTGGTGGTCTGTCTGTGTGTACACGTAGCGCTGGGACGCTCAAGGGCAGCCATGCGCTTTAGAAATTCTTTTTCATTTCATTTCATTTCATTTCATTTTGGGTTTTTGGGTGAAAGGGTATTTTTAGGGTTCAGGGTCAGTTTTGGGTTTTTGGGTAAAGGGGTATTTTTAGGGTTCAGGGTCAGTTTTGGGTTTTTGGGTAAAGGGGTATTTTTAGAGTTCAGGGTCAGTTTTGGGTTTTTGGGTAAAGGGGTATTTTTAGGGTTCAGGGTCAGTTTTGGGTATTTGGGTAAAGGGGTATTTTTAGGGTTCAGGGTCAGTTTTGGGTTTTTGGGTAAAGGGGTATTTTTAGGGTTCAGGGTCAGTTTTGGGTTTTTGGGTAAAGGGGTATTTTTAGGGTTCAGGGTCAGTTTTGGGTTTTTGGGTAAAGGGGTATTTTTAGGGTTCAGGGTCAGTTTTGGGTTTTTGGGTAAAGGGGTATTTTTAGGGTTCAGGGTCAGTTTTGGGTTTTTGGGTAAAAGGGTATTTTTAGGGTTCAGGGTCAGTTTTGGGTTTTTGGGTAAAGGGGTATTTTTAGGGTTCAGGGTCAGTTTTGGGTTTTTGGGTAAAGGGTATTTTTAGGGTTCAGGGTCAGTTTTGGGTTTTTGGGTAAAGGGGTATTTTTAGGGTTCAGGGTCAGTTTTGGGTTTTTGGGTAAAGGGGTATTTTTAGGGTTCAGGGTCAGTTTTGGGTTTTTGGGTAAAGGGGTATTTTTAGGGTTCACGGTCAGTTTTGGGTTTTTGGGTAAAGGGGTATTTTTAGGGTTAAGGGTCAGTTTTGGGTTTTTGGGTAAAGGGGTATTTTTAGGGTTCAGGGTCAGTTTGGGGTTTTTGGGTAAAGGGGTATTTTTAGGGTTCAGGGTCAGTTTCGGGTTTTTGGGTAAAGGGGTATTTTAGGGTTCAGGGTCAGTTTTGGGTTTTTGGGTAAAAGGGTATTTTTAGGGTTCAGGGTCAGTTTCGGGGTTTTGGGTAAAGGGGTATTTTTAGGGTTCAGGGTCAGTTTTGGGTTTTTGGGTAAAGGGGTATTTTTAGGGTTAAGGGTTAAGGGTCAGTTTTGGGTTTTTGGGGTACAGGGTAAAAAAAAAAAAAAAATGTTATTAAATGAAATGAAATTAAATTACATTTTATTAATTTTACTTATATTACATTAAAAAAAATAATTATATACTTACCAATACTTACGTTGTAATGGTATGCGTTGTAAAAGTGTATGCGTTGTAAAAAATTGCGTTGTAAATGTATGCGTTGTAATAGTTTTTGCGTTGTAAACATTTTGTTGTAAAGGTAGGCGTTGTAAAAGTATGCGTTATAACGTCATACATCCGTTGATTTCAGTTGACCGGTGCTGTGGCTTAGTGTAATGGTCCCATATGCGGTTGCGCTCGCTATGCATTGTAAGGAAACATTTTATGCAATGTTCAACACATAAAGGTGACAGTCCCGCCATTCAGAAGGGCAGCATTTTCAATATGCTATGCAGCGAAGCCTGAATTGTGGCTGCAGTTATCCAATACAACTAACGAGCATTGTTAAAGCCAATGGTACTGGCGGGTTGTAGGTGTAGTATGGTTTTGTAGTATATATCCAGAGGCAATGACGGAAGCTGCAAAATCCCAGCGGGGTGCACACTAAGCTTAGCACTAAATGCCAGCGGACTGGTCAGCCATGTCCAAATTGCATTTACCATACAACCAGGAGGTTGCCTGTTAGGCACTCTGCCGCAGGAGGACCGAAACTTGGGTAACACAGGCATGTGGGAGACAACCGTTGCCCATGTAGAGTGTTTTCACTGGGTGGGCGTGCCTACCACTGACGGTGATGACTTAAGAAACGATGAATGCTTGGTCCTCTCGCATTGGCAGGCGAATTCTGGGTGGGCTTAGCTTGGCAGGCCACCCTGCAGTGGTTCACTGACTCTGGCAGTCTGTACTGGGGTTCATCCAAGAAGGGGGCACAGTAGGACTTAGTCACCCTAGAATGATAGGCACATACTGGGACACGGTGCGCTAGGGTTTGGAGCACACAGAACTGGGGGGTGTCGCATGGGGCACACTCACTGCCTGGGATAATGGTGCAGGATAATTTATGTTTTACTCTAGGAAACTGCGATCTTATTCCCAGGTTTTGTCTGCCTTTGCTACCGGTCACCAGCCCAACGGTGGTAAAGTATAATTGATACTCAATGCTGGGGTAGATTACCTTGAAGGGCATGTTTACTTTTTGGCCTGTCCCAAATTTTGGGGTCAAACTGGATTGGAGTATTAAGTCCACAGTCATCAGGAATAACTCAGCATTCCTTCAATCCAAATAAGGCCAGTTAGTGATACATCAGCGAGTGGGTAACGTACACCAGTTATCAGCATGCCCCGGGGGCATACGCGCTCCGCAAAAACACAGAGCTGCAACCAGCAGGGTACCAAGTGGCAAAACCAGTAAATAGGTTGAATATATGTCTTTCCGGCCTTACAGCTGTGTGGAGCCAGTCTCATCGAAGGGTACGCTCAGGTGAAAATTGTGTGCTTCTTAAGGTTCTCATGACCTACGGTTTGTGGTAGCACACCAAGCTGATTGTTTAAGGTCATCCTGGGCTACCATCCCAGGGGAGGGGGGAACAAGGTGTCAGGCACAAAAGATTATGTAATAGAGCATTTGGCACGTCCAGTGTTCAACTGATTTAATTCAGCGGGACAGGTTATTTTCCACCCCTGGGGCTGCTCAATGTGGGCAGTTGAAGCCCCCGCCCCCCCTATTTGTGAATATGCTAGGATGGGGGTATGCAGGATTTGGTCAAACCTGAATGTTAGGCTCCATATGACCGACAGTGGGCACTGTATAAAATCAGACAATCTCTGAGCAGGTATGCCTATGGGGTTTCTCCACGGTGGGAGCTGAGCTGGTGTTCCCCATAAGCATCAAGGGATGCCGGGCAAGGGCAGGAGGGCCTCCCTTGCTCATTGTCACATCTTCTAGTTATGGACACTCAGGTGCGTCCGGATTTAGAAAGCAAAAGGACTGTGCAAAGGCTAAAGTATAATCCTTCTCGCGCTTTAGCCTAAAGCAGGCAGGCGGGTGTGGGAGCGGTCAGCTAACAAGTGGGCTGCTGTCCCTTAGATGTGGGGACAGGTGTGCATGACACACGGTGCTAGTTGGACGGCAGCTAGGTGAGATCAGCAAATTCAAGGGGCCATGTGAGCCATAGTGTCTGAATCCGCCCTGCCCAGAGCTGGAACGGGGCAGAGTTATGTGAAGCAGTAGAACGTTCCCATATGAGGAGTAGTTCTTGGCACACGTTCACAGGCCAGAAGGACTTTTGGTTTCATGAGACACCGGCGGTCTATTGTCAAGGGCCATTGGGATATACATGGGGTCTCCTTCCCGTCGATTGGCAGGGGGCCTGTAAATGAGAAGTTGCAAGTGAGAAAAGAGCTGTTTTGGTGGGGGGGCTCTGTCGGCGACGGTGGCTGCCGCCAGAGCTATGGCGGAGTTACAGGGTGATCTGGAAACAAATGAGTACAGAAGGGTACCTCTGCATGGCAATAGGGGTGCCAGAGCCCAGGAGCCTCATGGGAGGCTCCTGGAAACGGTGTCAGTTCCCCGTTAGTCCTTCGGGCGGTTGTGGGCCTGAACAACCGGGGGCTTGCCTTGCTATGCACCGCCCTGAAAGGGGCGTGAGTAATAAGAGACCAGGTGTCACGTGATCCGGGAGAAGGATCACCAGAAGGGGCAGCACCGAGGGGGTTCGCCCCAATGCTGCTTGGGGCACAGGGTAAAGGCTGATTTGCATATGGCCATGTCTGAACTGGGTGGTGTGGAGTGCAAAAAACGATGGATTTAGGCCCAGATCTCTGTACTGGGGTGAATGTATGACATTGTTCTGCATTCTGTCCATCAACTGTAGTTTTGCATTTGTCACCCCGAGTGGGATGGGTATGCTCAGACGTGAGTCCCATGCTCTCCACACCACTGGAGTCAAGCTATCCTGGCTGAAGACGGCTGATAACCAGAAACCGGTCCTAGGATGCTTGATTCCGGTCCAGGAAAGACATGGCTTGGCAGTTCGGGCTGGACTGTTCCCATGAGGCACAGGGTCAAGGCTAATTTGCATATGCCATGTCTGAACTGGGGTGGTGTGGAGTGCAAAAAAACGATGGATTTAGGCCCAGATATCTGTACTGGGGTGAATGTATGACATTGTTCTGCATTCTGTCCATCAGCTGTTGTTTTGCATTTGTCACCCCGAGTGGGATGGGTATGCTCAGACGTGAGTCCCATGCTCTCCAAACCACTGGAGTCAAGCTATCCTGGCTGAAGACGGCTGATAGCCAGAAACTGGTCCTAGGATGCTTGATTCGGGTCCAGGAAAGACATGGCTTGGCAGTTCGGGCTGGACTGTTCCCATGAGGCACAGGGTCAAGGCTGATTTGCATATGGCCATGTCTGAACTGGGGTGGTGTGGAGTGCAAAAAAACGATGGATTTAGGCCCAGATCTCTGTACTGGGGTGAATGTATGACATTGTTCTGCATTCTGTCCATCAACTGTTGTTTTGCATTTGTCACCCCGAGTGGGATGGGTATGCTCAGACGTGAGTCCCATGCTCTCCACACCACTGGAGTCAAGCTATCCTGGCTGAAGACGGCTGATAGCCAGAAACCGGTACTAGGATGCTTGATTCCAATCCAGGAAAGACATGGCTTGGCAGTTCGGGCTGGACTGTTCCCATGAGGCACAGGGTCAAGGCTGATTTGCATATGGCCATGTCTGAACTGGGGTGGTGTGGAGTGCAAAAAAACGATGGATTTAGGCCCAGATGTCTGTACTGGGGTGAATGTATGACATTGTTCTGCATTCTGTCCATCAACTGTTGTTTTGCATTTGTCACCAGAGTGGGATGGGTATGCTCAGACGTGAGTCCCATGCTCTCCACACCACTGGAGTCAAGCTATCCTGGCTGAAGACGGCTGATAGCCAGAAACCGGTCCTGGGATGCTTTTTTTTTTTTTTTTAAACTTTTTATTAATTTTATAAATACAAACACAAACAACTTGCAAGGAATAAAGAAAAAGAGAAGACAGCAATATAAACAACGTTGCATTACATGGTGTGGGAGCGGGAAGGTCAACCAATGAGCGTATTTTCCATCAAGAAAGAGTCTCGCATGGTGGGGAGGCAGAAGGAACAAAATGTATCCAATACCCAGTAAGAAGTGGAGGAACCCTCGGGTTACGGGGACGTAGGTGCAACATCTGGGTCAGGGAGAGGGGGGTACATATATCGCCACGGTAAGTGTTCCACTGAGTCCATATCTTCCCCCATTTTCGGGGGGGTACCCCGGGAAATATATACAGTTTTTTCCCTGAACATGCACCAGTCCATGTTTTGTTTCCATTTCCGAATCCCGGGTGGTCCCTGAGCGCCCCACAATTGCGCAATGTCTCTTTTGGCGATCATATTGCCCAAGGTCACCCATCGAAGCTGCAATACGGAGTAGTCGTTCGGTTCCCATACATTCAGCAAGCATCTCCTAGCCTCCGGCATCGATCGCACCCCCGTAACCTCACTCATCACCTCGTGCACACTGGCCCAGAATCGCACTATCTCAGGGCACTCCCAAATGATATGTAAAAAGGTGCCCAGGAGACCGCATCCACGCCGACACAAACCATCCACAGAAAAGCCCATGTGTACCAAACGGGGACCAGTCACATACACTCTATGCAGGATTTTAAGTTGCACAAATCGAAGGCGCGCCTGGATGGCCACCTCTTTAGGGGAGGAGATCGCCGCCTGCCAGTCCTCATCGTCCAGCTCCAGCCCATCACCAATCCAGACCTCTCTAAGGCGAAACAGGCGATCAGACCTGGAGTAGATCAATTTTTTATAAATAAGCGAAATCGTACTATCAGGAACATGTCCGTCTAGTACCCTGTCCTCAAGCAGGGACGACTCCGGAATCTCCACACCCGAAGGGAAGACCGAGAGCACCGCGTGGCGGACCTGCGCATAGCGAAAAAATTCGCGATCGCTCAGAGCGTACTCGGTTTTCAATTCCTCAAACGTCTTCATTCTCCCCTTAGTCCAAACATCATCAATCCTGCTGATACCTATCAAGTCCCACCTATCAAACCCCTTCGACTGCCAGAGAGAGCCAAGTCTATCGGATGCATACAATGGGGTGGCACGAGTCAATTTATTAGTCCATCCAAGCGCCATGGAAGCCTGTCTCCACACCTGGACAGCCGTCCTAGTGGGGCCCGTTACGTTTCGAGGGGTGATTTTCGAGTAGAGGGCTCTATTATAGTCACCCCCTGGTAACAACCATTTGTCCATCTCGAAGGCCGGATTCGGCAAAGGGCCATACATGCAATGATTTATTGCCCCCAATTGAGACGCCCAATAATAGCGACGGATATCAGGCAAAGCAAATCCACCGTCGTACCACGGGAGCGACAGTTTAGCGATGGCGATCCGGGGCCTACCCCCCCACACCAGTTGCCTCTGTAAACTCTCAACCTCACGGAAATATTTAGCCGGGACAACGTCAAGTGTGTTTTGCAATGCGTAGAGGAAGCGGGGCAGTGACATCATCTTAAACAATGCCGCTCTACCTAGGGGAGAGAGAGGGAGTTTCCCCCAAGCGAAGGCGCTGAAGAGGGGGCAGCAAGTTCCGGTCAAACCGCAGTTCAGGTTTCAGAGTGATAAAGATGCCTAGGTATTTAAATCCATCCCTCACAATCGCGATAGGACAACCACTTGGCAGAAGAGGGGAGTCTCCCGACAGGACGTATACACAGGACTTCGACCAATTGATGACAAGACCCGAGTTTTTGCGAAAGGACGTTAAGACATCGAACAGTACAATGAGGGATTTACGGGGAGATGTGAGATACAGCAGAATATCATCAGCATAGAGAGATACACGGTCCTCAAACTCCGAATTCCATCTAATGCCCTTCAGGGACGGCTCCCACCTCAACCAGGCCGCCAGCGGTTCCAAGGCGAGAGCAAACAACAAGGAGGACAGGGGACAGCCCTGTCGCGTACCCCTGCCCAGTGCAAAGGGTGCAGAGACCCGATCATTGACCACCACCTGAGCCATGGGACCGGCCTAAAGCAACTTGACCCACCGAACAAACTCCGGACCGAAACCAAACTTGGCAAGAACCGCCCACAAATACGGCCATTCAATCGTATCAAACGCCATCGTAGCGTCCAAGGACGCCAAGATGGCGGGCTCACGTAGCGTCTCGGCTCGTGCCAAGACGCCATGCAACCTTCGGAGGTTAAGCGCCGTGTTGCGATGCGGTATAAAGCCGGATTGATCAGGGTGAACCAGGTCCCCAATGACAGTCGCCAAACGTGTCGCCAGCAGCCTGGCCAAGATTTTAGGCTCCGCATTAATCAACGAGATGGGCCTAAAAGAGGCACAGCGATCCCGAGGTTTACCATCTTTGTGGATGACGACTATAGTGGCCAATCTCTGGTCTGGTGGGAGAGAACCCACCTCCAAAGACTCGAGAAACATAGAGCGCAGATGTGGAGCTAGCGTGTCCGGGCGTAGTTTATATAGCTCAATGGGGAGTCCATTAGGGCCCGAAGCCTTGCCGGATCGGACCGAACGGACAGCAGCGGCAATCTCGTCCACAGTAGGCGGCGCATCCAGAGCATCCCTATCAATGTCAGGCAATCGGGGAAGTGCAATATCCCGCAATAGCAGGTGGGAGTCCTGCTCAGAGCGATCAGACACCTGGGAATACACCTCACGGAAGTAATCGGCAAAACATGTGACAATATCAGCAGGGTCAGTACAACACTCTCCATTCTCCGCAACAATCACAGGGACGACACGACTTGCATTCTCCCTCTTATCCAGCCAAGCAAGTAATTTCCCAGCCTTATCACCCACATCATACAGGCGGCCCTGCTGTTCCCTTCCCATTTCCTTAGCAGCTTCCGTGACCAGAGCCCTGTATTCATGTTGTTTCAACTCCAATAGATGTAACCCCTCAGCGGTGACCTCAGATTCCAAGCACCCCTCCAGGGCTGTGACCTCCCCCTCAAGGCGAACCATCTCAGCACGGTTGGCCAACTTCATGCCACCAATCAACGAGAGGGCCCGGCCACGAATGACAGTCTTGTAAGCTTCCCAAAGTAAACTTGGGGAGGAAACAGATCCCACATTTTCCGCAAAATAACAATCGTGTGTTTTAACCAGCTCAGCCCTGACCCTGGGGTCCTTCAAATACCAGGGGTTAATCGGAGCCACTCGGCCCGCCGAACCCTGCCGTGCATCAACCACCAGCCAAAGCGGAGAATGGTCCGAGATACCCCTTGCCAGATGTTTAACTTCCCGTATGAGGGATGCATGGGCCGAGGGCAGCAATATATGATCTAACCTCGAGAGACTACCATGAGCACCAGAATGATAGGTATATTGCAACTGCCCCGGGTGAAGCAAGCGCCAGCAATCAGTGAGCCCCAGCGTCTCAAGGAAGTCACTCAACCAAGTCTGGGCCTTCGGCAGTTCCCTGGGAGGGTGACGGTCACACATCCCCGAGACCACCGCATTAAAATCACCCCCAACCAAAAGCAGACCCTCGGGGAGACCCAGGATAAGTCCACTCAGATCAGCGAATGTGGTGGCTTGGAGGCCCGGGGGCACGTACACGGAAATCAGAATAAGAACCTTCCCTTCCCAGCGCCCCACAATGGCGGCGTATCGTCCCTTATCATCCAGTATGACATCATCAATGGCCAAGGGGAGGGAGGTCCGAACCAGAATGCCCGCCCCCTGGAGCCCGAAGTGAAACCCGAGTGCGCCACAAGGCGATAACCACGCCTATTCAGAGCGTAGCACTTGTTGCCGAGCAAATGAGTCTCCTGCAGTAAGACAACATCAGGAGACAAACGTTTCAGCAATTGTAGCACCACCCTCCTCTTGATCCCATCCCCCAACCCGTTCACGTTCCAACACAATATCTGAAGTCCCCTACCCCCCATCCCCGAATTCAGCCCCTCCCCCAAAGCAACTGCATAAAACAGGAGTTTGCCTTTCCTTCGCCTTGCAAATAACAGTAAAATTCAAACCAACAACCCAGTCCCCCCAACAATGCCAAAACAACTATACCCCCCACCCCGCACCCCTGCTGAAGACCAAAAAGCCCCATAAACTTGGAGTGTGCCTGTCGCCCAACCACCCAACTAATCTACGAAAAGAAAACCCAGGAGGAGAAAGGACCCGCTCACCCCCCACCCACCCCCAAAAGGACTATTACTTGCAAACATTAATGACACAGCATAGCACAGTTCAAAGCCAACATGAAGGGTACGGGGTCATAGTCGACATCTACTCCTGCTCCGTCGGGCCACCGTCCGCCCGATCTGATCTGCCAGAGTCCTCAAAAGGTTCTTGATCCGCAGGCAGCGAGTCAAGCCAGTCACTCACGACCCCAGGATGGTCAAAGAAAAAAGTACGATCCCTATGAACCACCCGCAAACGGGCCGGGAAGAGCATGGCATACTTCATAGACCTTTCCCGGAGTCTCTTCTTGACCCCTTGAAACCCCAGCCTCTGTTTCTGGACCCGTTGTGTAAAGTCCGGATAGAAGCTGACTGTAGAGTTCTCAAAGGCAATGGGACCAGACTGCCTCGAAGCCTGCAGGATAGCGTCTCTGTCCCGGAAATGAAAGATCCTCGCAATGATGGGTCGTGGGTTAGCACCCGATTTAGGTGTGCCGCCGGGGATCCTATGTGCACGCTCGACAGCGAAAAACTTGCTGAGACCCTTGGGCGCCAAGTGATTCAGCACCAGGTCTTCCACCAATAAGTCCGTCGAGGCAGCAGTCGATGATTCCGGGACCCCAATCAGGCGGATGTTATTGCGCCTGGCACGGCTTTCATAGTCCTCTAGGCGCCCAGAGAAATAGTCATTAGCTTTCCGCAGATTCCCGACTTCAGCCTGTAAGTCAGAGACGTCAGTGACCAGGCTAGTGTTCTTGAGATCCAGGGATTTGACCTTTTCGTTTGTCTTCGCCAAATCCGCCCTGATTAGATTGACATCAATCGACACAGTATCCAGTTTGAGAGTCAAGGCCTCATATTGTTGCCCCAATGAAGCCTTCATACCGGTAATGGCGCCCATGAGATCCCGCAACGAGGGCTCTTCCTCAATCGATGAGTCCTCCGGCATTGCCGTCGAGGGTTTAGATGCTGCGCCCGGCGAACCTTTAGTAAGGGTGTACCGGTCCATAATGTTCGTTTGCAAAGCACTCCCTCGAACGCCCGGTTTAGTCTTGCGCCTCTCACTCTCTGGCTTGGTGGCCATCTTAGATCCTGGACCCGTACGGGACGCCTGTTGTCGGGTGAAAATGGTGACTGCGGTGGCAAATGCAGGACCAAAAGGGCGAAGGTGGTGCCAGTCTCAGAACTGAAAGCCACGACAGATCGGCTTTAGAAGCGGATAGACCAAAAGTATAGGCACGTCCGGCCGTCTACGTAGCTAACAAAGTCAGGTTGATCTCCGGACAGGAATCGAAACCAAAAGCGGTCGCCAGCCCACGCAAGTCAGGCAGTCCGTTGTTGTTCACTTACTGGACGGCAGGCCAGACAAGATAGCTCGGGGCGTCACCTTGGAGCAGGCCAGAAAACTGCGGCGATCTGTAGCTCCGGACCCCGAAGTCCCAAAAAGTTTTTGGGAACAGATAAATGATCAGTAGAACTGCGCCAATAAACACCCGTCGTCCGAACCAGGATAAAGTACAGGATAATCGATGGAGGTGGCGAGGGTCCGGGAGCCCTGTGCTCACGCGACCATCTTGGGTGCGCGCGAAGCTCCTCCTCCGGTCCTGGGATGCTTGATTCCGGTCCAGGTAAGACATGGCTTGGAGGGGGGACGGGGGAAGATGGCGGCCGGTTAGGAAGCCCGGTCGGAGGCTCCTGACTGCAGTCGGAAAGTTTCTGTACGAATAGGCGCCCACTTACAAAAAAGTGTAATTCAAGTATGCTGCACTACATGAACTGAGAGTTATTATTAAATCAAAACGAGATGATATCCTACCTCGTAGACGACAACAGCCGGTCACTGCAAGAGCGGAAAGGGTCGGAGACGCGAGACGCTGCTGGCGGGCTGCTTCACAGATCCTGGGCGGCTGCTGCACTTGCGCGAAAAAACCTCCGGAGCATCGCGGGAAGACTCGGCTTTCACTTCCGAGGGGAGAGCAGCAGAGCTCACCGGGGACAAACACTGCATCGTGAACTCTCACAGGAGAGCCTGCATCCTCCTGTGACTCAACCGATTGAAAATAGGAAGCACAGTTTCGGAGGTGGAGAGAGCCCGAGGGTGGTGGTGACTGGGAGAAAGGAAGTAAGTGTCCTGGCAAACAATAAAGTATTCAATGGGCATTTCTCCGAGGGTTCGGACCAATTTGATGTGCCAGTGAAAGCAATCCCCTTGAAAGTTAAAGACTTCAAAACAGCGTCTCAGCCCATGAGCAGGGCAAACTGTGAGGGGGGAGGGAAGGGGGAGTGTAGGGGAATTAGCATTGTTACTGTTAATGTCCCCGAATCACTAATTGTAGTAAAAGGACGAGAAGACCTCAGAGAGGCCCCCCAAACAGAATCTGGGAATAGAGAAGGGAAGATTGCTGACACATTAGTTAACACTACTCCTTTGACAGCACACTCCCAGGAGGAGGGGGCAAAAAAAGGTGTTATTTCCCAAGCAGAACAGAACAAAACCGCAAGGTCTTTCTATAATCTCAGGAATAAACAATATTTTAAGCAGGACTATAACCTCTCTACTATAAAGGGTACAACACCGAAGAAGTCTGGAAAGAACCCCAAGAAGGTACGTCCCTTACCCAAGCTCCGAACAGAAAGGCTAAATTTAGAAGAGAAGAAAGCAAAAATTACCCCGTCTTTGAAAACTTTCTTTAAAGTCCAACATCTCTCACAACAGGGCGTTTTTCAACCCAATAAGGATCAGAGTGAACAGCCTACCCTACAGGGTTCAAACCTAATCCTCTTCACCGCACCAAGAGAGCTGGAGTTGAACCCAAATATCCAGAGCCTAGAGATTCTAAAGAGCACTGAGGCAATAAATATGGAGGAGACCAATTCAATAAATCAAGCGGAGAGCAATCCAATAAATCAAGCAGAGATAGGTGAAGCTTTACAAGTGAGCAGTGAAAGGGTAACAACAGGAGAGGAAGATGAAACAGAAATACCGAGAAAAGGCTCGGAGCCCCAGGCTAATCAGATGGAGAAATTTATGGAGAAGATGCTAAATGAAATGAGAGACAAATTTGCGATTTCAGAGGCCAATCAGGGAAAAATTCAAGAGGCGTGCGAGGCTTTGGATTGCAGGTTGAAGGACCTTGGCAACAGAGTATCAGAAGTAGAAGAAGAGGTGGGACAGCTCAGCAAGAAGGTAGACGGCCATCAAAAGGAGATCAGAACCTTAAGACAAGAGGGAAAAAACATGAGCGAGAAACTCGAATCTTTGGAAAATCAAGCCAGAAAAAACAACCTAAGGATTTTAAATATCCCGGAGAGCCAGGAAGGAACAGATATTAAAAAATTTGTGATCTCTCTCCTTGCAGAACATTTCCCATGGGCTAGCCTAGAGATTCTAGAAGAAGACATACAAAGGGTCCACCGAGACCCATTTGGAAGAGCAAAGGAAAGGAAAACGCCTAGAAAAATCCTCATCAACTTTAAAACATACACGTTGAAGGAGAAAATACTCGGTGAAGCATTAAAAAAGGGAGTTTTCAGCAAAGATAATTGGTCTTTCAGGATAAGATCAGATATGTCTAAAGCATCTCAAGATCGGCAATGGGAGTTGGGGCAATTCATGGCAGAATTAAAATCCCTGGGGGCAGTGGTCCAAATGAAGTTCCCCCCATCGCTTAGAATAATGTGGAGGAATAAAATGCGAAACATCCGCGATCCGGAGGAGGTCAAAGAGTTTCTCGAGATGGCCAGAAACACCATAAGAACTGAAAATCTAACCAACCACTAGAAATATAAAAGGACCATTTCAGGGTTAAAATAGAAGGCACAAAAACAGGCGCAAACAGAGAATAGAAGAGTCAAGGAGCTGAAAAGGGGCAAGAAAGTAGCCCTGAAAAAAGAAGAAAAAGGAGGCTTCCCCAGGGAGGGTAATCAAGTTGCACATGAAACAAAATCAAAAAATATAAACAGAATACGGGTGGGGAGCAAATTAGGGGAAAAAACAAAAAAAAAAAAATCCTCAAACTATCATGGAAAATGGGCATCCAAGGTTACAGCTAGCAAAAAATACTGTGAATACCAGCATACACTATACAATTTGGATAATTGATGGGATCAATAACCAGAAAGTTTAATATACTCTCATGGAATGTAAACGGGCTCAGGGTGAAAAATAGAAGAAATAGAATTTTGGAGTATTTAAAGTCATCAGATAATGAGATTATTATACTACAGGAAACTCATCTTTTGAGAGAAGAATGGAGTCAGATAATGAAAAATCTTGGCTGGGTGGACATATATGTATGCACAAATCAGGAATGCAATGTGAAAGGGATAGTAATTATCTTCAAGAAAACACTCAAAATCAAGCTAGTATCGTCCGAAGCGGACAGTAAAGGCAGATGGGCTATAGCCAATATAAGAATTGGAAACGATTTTTACACAATAGCAGGGTACTATGGCCCAAACACAGATGACTCAGGTCCATTACAAAAGTTATATACCCATTTATTGTCGGTGACTTCACCAATAATTTTGGGAGGTGACTTCAATATAATTATAGATCCTAAAGTAGATAGATCACCCCCGGGAAGACAAAAAAATCTCCCTAATATGAGAGAGTGGCTTGGGATTTACAAAAGAGATTTAAACTTACTAGACATATGGAAGTTAAAAGGGGAGAAAAAACAACCGTTTACCCTACATAATAAGAAACTGGGTCATAGATCGAGAATCGATTACTTCTTAATAGATAGAAGCTTAATAGAAGATGTAATAAAGTTAGAACACCTTCCTGCTCACTTATCAGATCATTCTGCGGTCCAGCTTATGATTCAAAGGACGGAGGTTAAAACACAAAACAGAATGACAATTGAACGAGCTATATTACTTGAAGAACAATATATAGATGAGCTCAGGATTGAAACTGAACTTTTTTTTGAAAATAATAAGGTAGGCACATCAAAACAAACCATATGGGATACATACAAGGCAGTGATAAGAGGAAAATTACTTAGTCAAGGTGCATACAGATCAAAGACAATAAATCAAAAGATCAGGGGATTAGAAAACTCCATAAAGATGCAGGATGCACAAATTCTGGTCGAACATAGGGCAGATATAAAAGAGGAACTGGAGAAGGAAAGAAAAAGACAAAAAGAATGTCTCGTAGACATTTTAGAAAATAGAATAAGAACAAAGTGGGAAGCGAGCAAATTAGCAAACCACGAATATGGGGAAGGCTGCGGAAAACTTCTGGCATGGAAACTAAAATCAGATTTAGCCAGGAACAAGGTAGTTAGCATATTACAAGACAGTCAGTTAGCCCCTTCCTTCGAAGACACGGTAATTAGACAGGAATTCATAAACTTCTTTGCCAAGTTATACTCGGAAGATGTAAACCCATCGAAAGAACAAATAGAAGGCTACTTAAATACTCTACCCACCCTTTCACTAACAACTGAGGAGAAAAATTTTTTAAATGAAGAATTCTCTAAGGAGGAAGTAGAAGAAACAATAAAGGATCTGAAAAAAGGAAAGGCTGCGGGACCAGACGCTCTCCCAAATGAATTATATATGGCACTTAGAGAAACGCTATCACCTCAAATAACAGATTTACTTAATCAGGTGTACAAACATCAAGAAAAAATCCCAGACTCGTGGAATGATGCCATCATAACTATAATCCTAAAACCCGGGAAAAAGCCAACACTATGTGAATCATACCGGCCAATATCCCTACTTAACTGTGACTACAAGATCTGCACAAAAATCATAGCAAAAAGGCTAGGGAAATGGATGACCAAACTGATTCATAATGACCAGAAAGGCTTTATCAGAGGAAGACAACTGCAAGACCTGACTCATGAGTTAATTGGGGCAATCGACATTGCTATCTCTGAAAAAAATCCTCTCACAATACTTACCTTTGATGCCGCAAAGGCTTTTGACCGGGTGAACTGGGCTTTTTTGACTGAAGTAATGAGAAGAAATAATTTGGGAGACTCCTTTTTGCATATAATAAAAGAAATCTATAGATCCCCGAGATCGAGAATTCTAGTGAATGGGTGTTTAACCAATAACATACAAATTGAAAGAGGCACCAGGCAAGGTTGCCCATTATCGCCCCTACTTTTTAACCTATACATCGAGCCGTTGGCAAATCTGTTAAGGGGAAATGAAAAAATACTCCCATTTAAACACCAGGAATGGTCTAAAAAAGTGGCATTATACGCCGACGATCTAATGATTTTTACCAATGATTATCAGTCCTCTATACCCGAAATCAAAATCACTTTGGAGAATTTTGGGAAAGTTTCAGGTTACCTGGTTAATCACTCCAAAACGGAAATCATGGCTTGGAACTCAATTCTTCCCAGCCCAGATACTAAGAAGGAAATTAAATATCTAGGAATTACAATAGTTCACGATCTGGAAAAAATACCACAAATAAACCTAAAAAGAGTGGCAGAGGAAACAAGAAAACTTTTAAAGACCTGGACCAGCCTCCCATTAAGTTTTATAGGGAGATCAAATATTGTAAAAATGTCTATTTTACCCAAATATACCTACCTTTTCAACACAATCCCCTTAGAATTTAAAAAGAATACTCTGAAAAAATTACAAGGAGAAATTGCAAGCTTTATCTGGGCATCTAAGGGAACCAGAATATCGTGGAAGAAAATCAGAAGAAGAAAAGAACAAGGAGGTATAGCTAGCCCGGATCTGTGGGAATACTATAGAGCCTTTTCATTTAAAAATATAAGACCATTGTTGAGAGCTTATCAATATTACCCTGAATATCTTCAAGCAATGACCATGAAATCCGACCACTTCCTGTATAAATTTGGCCACCCAAAATTTTTCAAAAAGGTTAAATTGAAGATTCTGAAGGACGCGGCCAGAACATGGGTTCAGGTCAGAGGGTCTCTAAACATCTCATACTATAGCCCTCTGGCTCCCATATGGGACTCCCCAGGCACCCCAGACTGTCTGAAAGATTGCCTGGCAAATCCGCTAAAATTATCAAACATCGAGCACTGGGGCCAGTTACTAACTGGAACATCACTAATTTCATGGGAGGACCTTCAAATCAAGACCAACTTTACTATCTCCAAATTCAAATACTACCAGCTTTCCAGTTGGGCAAATACCCTTACAAAGCAGGAAAATGATACCGAAGAACTGGAGAAAGAAATGCAGAAAGTTATCCCCATAGAAAAAGAGATAGCCAGATGGTATTGGGCTTTAATAACATCAAATGAGGAAGATGCCCTGATTGCAGAACCAATTTGGGGGAAGAACCTCCAAATTCTAAATCTTGAAGAGGTGTGGCTGAAATCAATTGAGAAATGTTGGGCTACATTAAAATCAGCGGCCCTAAAAAGGAATCACATCTTCACGATTCATAGAGCCTACTGGACTCCTAAAAAACTGTCCAAATTCAAGGGAGCTCAAATCAGGAAATGCCCGAAATGTGGTGAGGAGAAGGCAGACGATATTCACATCTTTAAAGAGTGCCCATCCCTTGAAGAGTTCTGGTACGATGTGGGTAAGAATTTAACTACAGTCCTCCAACAGCAAATAATTGTAAGTACCTCTCTTGTACTTTTTGGGATTGATAGTAATATGGGAGCGGGCAAGCTAACAAAAGAGCAAGAAGATCTAGTTTTTGTGCTGATCCTTCTCGCAAGAAGGGAGATTTGTATTAAATGGGTTGGTCCAGTATCTCCAACGGTCGGGGAATGGATGAATTCGGTCATAAAAATAAACAAACTAGATAGAAGGGAAAAGCATACGAAAAGAAATAACTTTTGGGGAATTTGGGAAAATCACTTTAACACTAATTAATGGTCGAGATGGATTGATGAAATGATGATCCTATGATTAAGCGATGGTAACATCTGTTGATGGGTATAATACTCATCGAGTAGTCAATGGTGGCTAGCTCTCCCCGACTTACGAAAAAACAGACAAGTTACATATGTGTTGGTTCCAAAGGGGAGTCCTCTGCAATACCATCGGTAGGGAAACTCCCCTAGCATACTCGCGTTTTGGGGCAGTGCTGGTACACCAATTGAGAGGCTTGAACCCCTAGGATTCCCAAACAAAACATAAAAATCGCAATATGAGGATTAAAAAAAAAAAAAAAAAAAAAGACATGGCTTGGCAGTTCAGGCTGGACTGTTCCCATGAGGCACAGGGTCAAGGCTGATTTGCATATGGCCATGTCTGAACTGGGGTGGTGTGGAGTGCAAAAAACCGATGGATTTAGGCCCAGATCTCTGTACTGGGGTGAATGTATGACATTGTTCTGCATTCTGTCCATCAACTGTTGTTTTGCATTTGTCACCCCGAGTGGGATGGGTATGCTCAGACGTGAGTCCCATGCTCTCCACACCACTGGAGTCAAGCTATCCTGGCTGAAGATGGCTGATAGCCAGAAACCGTTCCTAGGATGCTTGATTCCGGTCCAGGAAAGACATGGCTTGGCAGTTTGGGCTGGACTGTTCCCATGAGGCACAGGGTCAAGGCTGATTTGCATATGGCCAAGTCTGACCTGGGGTGGTGTGGAGTGCAAAAAAACGATGGATTTAGGCCCAGATCTCTGTACTGGGGTGAATGTATGACATTGTTCTGCATTCTGTCCATCAACTGTTGTTTTGCGCCAATCCTGAAAAGCATCCTTTACTGCTAACAATTCCTTATCACAATGGAGTAATTTACTTCTTGTGCTGTTAACTTCCTGGAACTAAACGCTACCGGATGCAACTGACTAGTTTGTTTCTTTGCTTGAGAGAGTACTCTTCCTGTGGCTAGATTCAAAGCATCCCGTTTTCACATAAAAAGCCTCTTCTGGATCTGAATGCATCAAATGGATTTATTTTACATTTTAGGGGGGTTGGACATTTTTTTTGTTACAACAACCTTGGACAGGCCCATTGACACCCCCTCAGCCTAGAAAATAAAAACCAAAATATCCACTCTATCTGTGCAAAAGAAACATATTTCCAGCTTTACATAGAGATGATTTTCATGTAACTTTTGTAGGATGACTCAGACATGCTTCACATACTCATTCATATATTCATAAGATACCAAAATGTAATCGATGTATACTACTACGACTCTGTCCAACTATTCTCTCAGAATATCATTTATCAATGTTGGAAGGCAGCTGGGGCGTTGCATAAACCATACAGAAACACTTAATATTCATAGAGTTCATGTTATGTTCTAATGGCGGTCTTCCATTCATCCCCCTCAACTACTCTTACCAGATGATATGCCTCTCTCAAATATAATTTGATGTAGACTCTTGTTCTGTTCACCTGATCCTGCAACTCTGAAATCAAATTACCAGATGATATGTCTCTCTCAAATATAATTTGATGTAGACTCTTGTTCTTTTCACCTGATCCAGCAACTCTGAAATCAAAGGCAGAGGATAGCAATTCTTGACAAGTACCTGATTCAGAGCCCTGTAATCAATAAGAGCAGAGACTTCCATCTTTCTTGGAAATGAAGAATAACAGAGATGACACTGGTGATGGTGAAGGTCGAATAAAACCATTGTTCAAATATTCTTTCAGGTACTTCTATAGATCCTGATTTTCTGCTTCTTTAAGGGCATAAATATGATTACAAGGAAGAATCGTTCCTGGTCCTAACTCAATCTTGCAGTCGTATTCCCAATTGGGAGGCAATTTCTCAACATTTCTTTTGTCAAAGGCATTAGACAAATCTCGATATTCCTTAGGGATTTCCTGCAGCTCCATGACACAACTCATGTTTGGTTGTTAGCTAATTCTGTGGCAGGTGAGAGCCCTCTGAATCTTTTTTTTGTTATGAAAACAATGTTCCAGTATTCAGAAGTCATCTCTATTGTACGTCTCTTCCAGTCAATCCTTGGGCTGTGCTACGTTAACCATGCTAATCCTAAAATGTGTTAAAATGGGGGTCATCAATAAGATTGAACCTTAACAACTCTTGATGCCCATTTAACCCCAACAGTTCTATAGTTTTCATCTCTTCAGATATGGGCCTAGATGTTAAATTAGTTCCATCTACAGCTCAAATCGTTTCAAACATCTTTTTCATAATAGAACAGATTCCCATCTTTTTAGCATAATTTAGGAAGTCACAAAAATGTCCGGTGGCTTCAGAATCTATCATTGCTAAGACTTCTTTAATTTCTGAATTTCCAAATCTTGCCATTGATGAAACAATCAGATGAGGAGCCACTAACTGAAGGGTGTTGACCACCTGCTGGACTTCCGGAGTTGTCCATTGTCTTTTCCCACCAGGGCAACTCCCTCTACTTGTGGGATCTGTCTTTTACCAAAGAATTTGACTTTGGTTTTTTAGGGCATTCATTCTCAAAATGTCCTGAATTCCCACAATACATGCACAGATTTTTTCTCTCTCTTCTTAGAGGGGAGCTCTCTAATGGATCTAATTAGCATGGCTTTTCACTTGAAAATTATACTGATTGATTTATTTTACACTTAATTCTGTCAAATCTTAAAAGGAAAAGTCTCTTTTCTTTTTGGACTTCCTTTCATAAAGCCAGTGTTCAATTTGTAAAACTAAATCCATTAATAGGGAAATGTCCTATTGGCTCTTAGCGTTTGGGCTAAGGCATCTTTGAGTTCACCCTGGAGTCCTCAATAGAAAATTGCATCTCATTTATTTGTAGGCCACTCACGAATGACAATTAATTTATTAAACTGCACTATGTATTCAATGAGATCACAATTTCTTTGTCTCAAATAAAATAGCTCATGGTCTGTTGCTTGGTTTGCAGATCTTCTATCAAAAATGTTAAGAAAATTTGACTTAAATTATTAAAAATTGAACAGAATTTGATCATTGTGAGAAACAAGAGGAACGGACCATGAAGCAGCATCACCACTCAAATAAGATAGTATGAAAGCCACTTTGGATTGCTCTTCTCGGAACACTATGGACCTGCATAAAATATTTAGTGAACATTGTGTTAAAATACTTGTGCCTTTTGTAGACCTCCACTAAACTCAAGATGGGCAAACGAACGTTTGCGGAATTGGCATGAATCACTTGGGTAGCTGCTTCTGATTCTGAGTGAGAGAAGACTTATTAAAGGTTTCTGAACTGCTAGGTAGAGGTGACATACCTGCCACCAACTCATCGTCTTTTGCTGAATATGGTGGGTTTCTTGTTGGGATCCATTTACGTTTTCCTTAAACTTTTATGTTCTTCTCTAGTACTAGTTAATTGTTTCTGCATACAGTCTAAAATTCATGCCAGGGCTTTTAGATCTAGACCTGCTGCCATTTTCTGCTCAGGTGAAATGAAACTTAGTTGGCACTGCAATCTGTCAGAAGGCACCTTAACTGCGATTCCGCAGAAGCTGGACCTCAACGCCCCTCTACCAGTACTCACACCGACAAATACGTGTATCTCTCTGTGTAGGGCAACATCAAAGGGGAACAGGGAAGTGGAGAGAGAACAAGAGAGATTGCGTTATAGAGGAGGTTCTTCTGTCTTTCTTCTATTCTTGCCTTCTGCTTAATCTTCCTTGTTATGAGTGACTTATATTGCACCTGCATTTAAGAGATATGTAGAATATACACATTGCTAGACATTTCTATATCTTTTCCTTTTAAAATATCATATCTATATTAACATAATGCAATTTCTATATTACCCATGTTTAGGAGGCTTGAGTCTCTCTCTTATAATGTTGTTGCTGTATAATGTATTTAGGTGAAACAGATGGTTGCGACGTATAGACTGCAAATCAATTCTTTAGGTACTTGTAGAATCTGTAATAAACTCTAGTTGAACTCTATTCTTATGGAGTACTGAAGATTTTGACAGTTTTCTTTTAGATTGTGAACAATATATATATAGGTTTTTAACTCTTTACATAATAGACTGTTGCTCACAATTCTTGTCAAGTTCCAGAATTGCTCTAAACGTCTTAGGTAGTAATAAGTTCCAAAAGACAAACTAGGCAGGAGGAGGCAAAGTACATTTTCTAACCCAAGACAGCATGAAACAGTTCTCTATACTGGCAAATGATGCTGGCTTGATATTCATTGTCAGTCGAATGAACTGACTCAAAAATACCCTCCTTGAGACAATGCTGTATGCGCTGCACTAATGTCAAGCTAAGACACTATTCTATGTCAGAAAACCCCAAGACCGCTTTCTTCAGAAATTCAACAGGAAATGAACATGCTACTCAAGTGCTGTGCCGAGACACTGCTTCAAAATTATTCAGAAAGAATTTCTCTTCAATACCGATTAGCAAAGTGAAGACGCTCCGGGTGTCTCACAGGGTTCAGTTGAAGTGCAATATTTTTCTCTTGAGTATGCGCATTGACTCTGTGCATGCATACAAATTAGACTGTTCACCCAGATTCTTTATCAAACTTTCTTTGCTTTGAGAGCTGGGTCCTGGAAGAACATTTAGAGAGTTCAGGAAATGTTTTAAGGCAATTTTTGGTGGATGAAGGAGATCGCTTCCAATGTGATTATTTCTTTGCTTTTATCAGATGGACACGCTTTTTAGCTTTGCACCCTGTTACAATAATCCTGGCTACAATGGTCCTGACAACACTAGATGTAAAAGCATTTGTATCTAAAGCCGTACATTCTGTGAACAGGTGATTTTCTTGGACCAGCAATTAGTCTGCAGCTTTACCTCTGTTAAGTGCGAGTGCACTCAAAAGATTGAATAGTTGTTTATATGAATGAAAACATGCTTGTAAAGACTAATTCTCTTCGAAAGACTCATAAAAAGTGATTAAACATCATAAAAAGGCCTAGGTTTTGGTCTTCATGTGGTTGCATAAAATTACTTCGAGAGATATCTTGGAAGACAACACAATAACAAAATTGTAATGTAAATGTATTATCAAATCCAAAATTAATCTATAGCCGTATGGGCTAGTCCTATTACATCTCCATCCAAAAAGGTCTTATAGCCCATACAACAAAAGTGTGCAACTAAATGGCTTTCCCGCGTCATTTGTACAAGAAGAGGAATGTTTGGTGGAGATCTCTGTCCTGGGGTGAATGTCTGACATTGTTCAACAATCTTTACCTCAATTGTTCTTTTTGCATTTGTCACCCCGAGTGGGACGAGTATGCCCAGACGTGGGTCCTGTGCTCTCCATGCCACTGGAGTCAAGTAGGCCTGGCTGATGAGGGGTGAAACCCCAAAACCAGCCCCTGGATGCTTGTTTGCAGTTCAGGGAGGACCTGGCCTGGTAGTTTATGCTGGACTGTTCCCATGGGGAGCAGCGTGAAGATTGATTTCCATATGGCTGGGTTTAAACTGGAATGGCACGGGGAGCAAAACAAATTATGGATTTAGGCCAGGATCTCTGTACTGGGGTGAATGTTTGACACTGTTCAACATTCTGTTAATCAATTGCTCTTTTTGCATTGGGGCAGACCTTAAGCACTTTAAATCACTGGTCATTATTGGAATGTATTAAAGCATGATTTGGACTGGTGCTTGAACAGCATACTTATAGACTAGGAGGCTAGGATAAGGATGTTCTGCTCACATTTTACTTAACTGTAATCTAGGTAGGAAAAGAGAGGTACTGTTTACAATATTCTGAATATTATTGAAGACTTTAATAACAGTCATGAGACCAAAGTATTTACTGCCAGAGACTGAGCAATATTAAGCTCTGCCTTTACAAAATTGGCAATTTACTTGATTTTGTCTGAAGTAGTACAAGTGAACTATATAACAATCACAAACAGATGCTGCACATATATAGGTTTCATCCACTTATGTAGTGTTTGCACAACTTGAAGGGGGTTATGATGGAGAGATAGTGCAAAGTCAGAACTAAGAACTAGGCATAGGTGGACACCAAACATTAATTTACCCCATCATTGCAACCCTGTTCAAGATGGGCATCCAACTTGTGCCGCTTAAAAGAAAAAAAGTAAGCATCTTGGGTTTTAGCATTGGCTAAAGTTGTAGTCTTTCTCCAGCCTTTATTTCTTTAAAGCAGTGTGGTTGCGGAAACCAGGGAAGTTATAGCCAACAAAACTTGTTTAAGTCTCTCTTCTTCATGTGCACAGATACATCACAGGTCAACAAAATACATACAACCAGGAACAACAGCCTTTAGTAATTTCATACTAGGTGAAAGGAGGATGCAAAGCAAGGTATAGATTTACAAGACAACAAGTCTCTGAACAGAATACCGGTAGCTTCCATGGGAAGATGGGGGTTTGACCTAATGGGAGAAACTTGAACCTGTTCAGAAAACCACATATAACAACCAAGAGTTAAACAAAGTCTTCAGGTAAGCCACTGGTGCCAACTAAGGGAGACCCTATATAGCCATAACTCACAGTATGAATTAAATAAGCACCTTAAACAATCTGTGAAATGTCTCCTTCACATTTGAAAACACCAGTTGGCAAACACATCCACTTGCCATAATAGCAACACTGTGTTTGATCTACTAGCCTCATGAAAATTCGCCCACATCCTTGCAGAGGCTAAGTGCCGCAACTTTACAACTTGGTAAAACATGCAGACTGCAGAGACTTGAGGTGGAGTAGTAGACTTGGGTCTGACACAGTCTAAAGCTGTGGACATGCTGACAACTTCATGTAATCAGCATCGGACATATCCAGCAGGTGTAGGAAGCATGGCTACCAGGTCCCTTTTAGTTTGGGTAGAAAGACCATCATGGGGCACAATGTACATAGCTTGCCCACTTATGAAATACTCAGAGCATCGCCCCTCAATTAAAGCAGATAGTGGCAAGACTGGTCCATATAGAGGCCAAATACCTGGGGGGACAGTTCTGCGCTTTCCAAATTCTGATTGACTGATATTGTTTTTACTTGTAGAAAATAAATCTGACGGACACTGACATTCCAGAATGACCTGGTCCAGTTTCCATTCATGGAGGTCCATCAATTTTATATGCAATGTCACTGTTGTTTCTGATTTAATGGTGGGCAACCATGTGGACCTTACTCCTGATCGCACAGAGCCCAACTGCCCATTTCATGACCATTCCTTTATTGAGCAAAGTTGAAACATGCAACCAATAACAATTATGAGAACTGCATCCATTAAGGTCCTAACCTGTACCAAGTACTATAGTGATCAATGCCACAGCCTGTTCTGTACTGTACACCAGCCCTCAACAGCTTGCACTAATGTCTGCCATTCGTTGATGTCACATACAAAGTACCAGGTGAACGTACAAGGCTATAATTCTGAACAATTTCATCCCTGTTCTGTCAGCCTATGACATCTAAGAGGAAACATTTTCTGAAATGATGAAGAACCACCTATAGAAACCTATTGTCTGAGGTTATGTTGTACCACTGTTGATAATGTAACTTCAGTCTTGCAGCAGATGTGGTGGACATATAGGTTTACACGTTGGCAAGACCAACCTTATCTTGAGCAAAGGAATTATCCACACCCCTTGCCTCCAAAAGACCTATGTTGGGACAGTGTAGCTTATTGTAGATAATTGGGTGTCCTTTGTGACAAATCCCCCATATGCTTTAGCAGAAGCCCTAAATCCATTCCAGGAATACCTAGTCCATCCAAGTTGACAGTTAATTACTGTGCTGAATGCAGAATCAAGAGAGGGCAGGCCTTGAGAGATGTGATGAATACCATTGCACCACCGCCTTAGATGATCTAGGAACCTCTCAACCCCCTGTCAGTCTGACCCAATACTCTGGACCTCCATCTATGATGACCGGCGAGCCTACTGGTTCCCTCTGCTCACCACTTTCCAGTCAGATACAGGTTGACTCTCGAGCAATGAGCCCCCATCTCACACTATCGCCACCGCACCCATCGAAAGTTCCCCCAGCACGCATCCCTCCTTCTACACCACCTACTAGGTCGCAGGCCTGCCAATTGCCCTCCAGGGAACGTGTCCCTTTAAACCCACTCAATCCTTACTTGTCCGTCCCCCCCCTACTCTTATCAACCCCTCTATCCTTACATCATGGAACACCACAAGTCTGCGATGACCAACTCCTCCCGTTGGAACCACAAAATACCGCCTTAGACCTCTATGGTACACATTGAGACCCCCCCTCTCCGCCAGAACTCCCCACTCAACCTTCACCCCTCTCACAGCACTCAGACCTGGTGGTGCGCTTGGACTACATATCTCTCCAGTTGCACCTTCTCACCGTCGAACTTTATGATATGAAAGCCCTCTCGATCGAACACCTCCCCCTCATCAGTTCCCTCCTCTCCCTCGGGTCGGCCTTCCCCTCTTTCTCTAAAACCATACCCCTACCCAATGCTCCCTCCCGCCCCAGATAAGCGACAGCCTATCTCGTGTCAAACGATATCAATGACTTACTCAAGTCTTATTTACCTACCTTAAACACCAACAAGATTACTCACGGACAAATTCAAGCTATTCACGCTAACCCATACAGAGAACCCTCTCGCAACCCTAGAGGCTTAAATAATGACAACCTTATGAGAGTTAACATCATACAGTCTCCTCCCCCTAATACTCCAGTGCAACTTAAATGTGCACTACTCAACATCAGGTCAGCCAGCAAACACGCCTCGGACATATTCGACCTCATCCAACACAATGAGATAGATCACATCATCCTCACGGAAACCTGGCTCAATCCCGCTTCCACTCCCTTCCTAGACCTCTTAGTGCCTATATAGAAAGGCGTACAAATTTCAACGCGACAGACTGGACTACGAAAATGGCCAGATCTTCACATTTGCAAAGAAGTATGACAGTATTAAACAGAGTAAGATCACCAATACTACTGCTGCCGTTAACACTACAGGTACTACAGCAATCCCAGAGCAGATTGAATTGTCCTCATTCTCAGGGGACAGCTCGCAACCCGAAAGTGAGTCTGATACTGAAGCAAGGCGACAACAACGGTCGGGGTTTCGAAAATGTACTCCAGCGCAGGAGTTGGAGTTGGTCCAGCAGGATCGCAAACTAACCCTGCGCTCAGGAACTCAGTCAGCCGCAGGCAGCAAGCCAACAGGAAACGTGCAGAGAGGCGGAAAAGTAACAAACGCCGCAAACGTGAGAGGAACGCAAAGGAAACAACGCACCAGATGGCAGTGGAACAAAGCGCACCCAGCACCTCCACAGGAGTAAATGTCATCACCCATGCCAACGAGAATGCTCATGCAGTCATCAATCTAACTGACATTGTTCTGACCCCAAAGGAGACATCTATTTTGGCGTTAGGATTAACCTATAGTCCTCGTGGCGATTTTGACTACGCCACCACCAAGATTGATGTGTTTAAGTTTGTGCGCAAATTGAAATTGCGAAAATACCATGATTCACGCACAACATCGAACTTGCATGCATCCAGTAGCACTCAGCCTGTTGCATCTTCCCTGAACACAACTAATGCAACCAATGTAGCGGCCAACTTGGGAGCAGCCTTAACACAAGAACTTTTCGAGCTCCAGGAGGTGGAATTCCCCTCACAATCTGACAATCAAGTAGTGCTCGGAGGAGAACCTGTCACTGCTTCATGCCCGACGCCCTTCAAACCCAAATCAAAATTTTGCCCACTCATGATTAAGGACAATGTGGATTTATTTCATGATAGAGTAACCATGCAATTGAAGGAATTACAAATTAAAAATGCCAACAAAACTAAACGTTACAACTACAGGGACAGTGAATATCACAAATTAATCAAGAAACTTAGTGCAAACAAACACTTGGTGATAAGACAATCGGACAAAGGTGGCAACGTGGTCTTATGGCCACGTAAAATGTATTTAGAAGAAGCCCTAAAACAGCATAATGATAGGGACTGTTACAAACGTATCACCTTACAAGATGCCCTCTTGGCTAGAAATGAAATATATTTCAAACTTTCAGCCTGGAGGAGCAAAGGCCTGCTCACTATGGATGAATTCAAGTTTTTAAAAAAAGATTACCCAGTCACTCCGGTTATCTATTTCATCCCTAAAGTGCACAAGAACTATCAACAGCCACCAGGCAGGCCCATTATCTCTGCTTGTAACAGCTTGTTGGAGAATATGAGTAAATATATCGATTTTTTCCTGCAAGATTTTGTGAAAAGCCTGCCATCCTTTATCCTAGACACTAGTGATTTACTTAGAAGACTTATTGATTTCAGATGGAATTCCAACTACATTCTGGTGTCCATGGATGTCACCTCATTGTACACCAGCATATTCCATCAAGATGGCCTTAAAGCGGTGCAACATTTTCTCGGAAAGAGACTGAACTGCTTCCAGGAACATTCGAAAATGTTGTTAGATATGATTTCAATCTGCTTAGAGAACAATGTCTTCTTGTTTGCCAAACAACTATTCCTTCAGACCAGGGGAGTGGCAATGGGGGCCTGCTTTTCTCCTGTCATGTATTCCTATAGGTTCTGAATCGATCCCCCTATTCCTGACCCTATTCTAGTTAAACAAACCAACAAGTTAACTAGCAGTCAGCCCATGAGGCAGAAAACCCCCATGATGCAGATACCGTTATCTGACGCAGTCACACTACGGCACAGGAACGTGTTATCTGATTAGGTCATAACACTTGCGATCTAATTAGACAAGCGATATTCCTCCAGCCCCTGATAAGGCATACGGAGTTCTCATAACAAATCAAACCTATGACAACCTGGGCAAAACCCTGTGGCCATTGTTTTGATTTCACCGAGAACTTTAGTAAAAGAATGTGCTAACGAGCAAGTCGTATGACATCCTTATTGACGTATCTATGTCCATCCTTACGTCAATCTCGGCACCTTAAAGGTATAAATATTACCGATCTTGCCATATGCAAACACACGCGTGGTGACGAGACGGAGCAGCCATACTTGCCGAAGCGAAGAGCAGAGCAGACCCCGCTGGCAGCAGCCCCGCCTTTCTGACGCGCTGAGAGACGCGCTGCTTTCTCCTGCCGAGAATCCAGCACCGGCGTTTCTGGGCAGCCCTCGCAGGCAGCCTGGAATATCGAGACCAGAGAGAGAGATACCATTCCTCATTCATCCTAACTTCCAGGTACAGAACTGAATAACCCCTCACAGAGAATTCTTTAGTTATTCACTTGGCAAAAACAAACTTAACTTAAACTGTAACTATCTATTCCCGCCCACGTATTAGACTTAGGTCAGGTACACGGGGTAGGCGTATCTAGAAACACCAGTTGAGTACGTTTAGTCAAATGTATATGTGTATGTAATATATTTTATTCATTTTAAAACATCTTATGGCTTAGAAACCATATCAATGTTTTTACAGTATTATTTTATACTATTGCTTTTAATGTATGCACTTTACTTAACTATAAGTATTGCAATAATATCGATCCATTTCTCTTGTATGAGAAAAGAGACTGATCAATAAATAACACCTTTTTATTGAACACGCCCGTCTCTTCCTTTTCTCTACATTCTGATGAGACTAAGAATGCACGTACTGACTGAGTAAAATAATTTGCCTTTTGTTCACACGACTCTCGAGATTGACTCTTGATTAGGGGAGAGCAAAGTTGTCATGTTCTATGGTTGTCAGAAACTAAATCCCTTCTTGTCTAATCAGGGAAGTTAATTCCTCCTTGAACATTCGAGAAAGTTTCTAGTGAACTCTGAGCTAAGCTGGCAAACCCAAAACTTTAAGTCTAGTATCGACAGTAGTAGACCTAGTTAACGTCTGGCCTAGGCCTTTACTGCTGTAGGTATTATTCCAATGCGCAGAGCCTATTGGGAAGATAGGAACTACACTACACTCCCAGTTACGCCTGTTTGCACATGGGGTACTGGGAGGAGCAGGTCCTCATGCTAGAACATTGTGCCACTATGAATACCAAAGTGAAATTCTGGTCAAGGTTTATTGATGATTTGTTTTTTATATGGGATGGCACTGAGATGGAAGTAAGAGACTTTATTAACAAATTGAATGTCAACAATCTCAATATCAAATTTACCAGTAATATCAGTGCTGAATCCATTGTGTTCCTTGATGTGGAAATATATGTCCAGGAAGGCAGTCTCCACACCAAGTTGTACCGTAAGCCCACAGCGGGCAATACACTGTTGCATGCTGGAAGCCACCATCCAGCACACCTGATACGAAGCATCCCCTATGGTGAGATGCTTCGTGTCAAGAGAATATGCAGCAGTGAGGAAGAATGCCGGCTGGCACAATTCCAATGTAAAGCCCGATTCCTTCAAAGAGGTTACAAATCTGAAGTTATAGACAGTGCAATTCTGAAAGCGAATGGAATGGATAGAACAGCAATCCTGGGCTCAGGAGTGAAACAGGTGAAACCACCCGTCAATGGATCTCGAGATGAGACCAGGTTGATCATGGGATACAGTAATCAACATAACAGTATCCACAAGATAATTAAGGATAATTGGTCACTCTTATCCGATGATCCTGTCCTTGGCCTAGACATGCCCAAATGCCCTAGCATAACTTACCGTAAAGCTAGGTCAATGCAAGACAGCCTGGTATCTAGCAACCCTGAGGTGGTAACGGGATCCTGGTTAAATGAAAGCAAGGGTTTCCTGAAATGTTTTACATGCAAAGCTTGCAAAAATGGCATCAGTAAATCTGAAGTGAACACGCCACTTTCTCCGTTTCCGATCAAAATCAAGCAAAAACTGAACTGCAAATCTGAATTTGCAGTTTATGTTTTAGAGTGCCCTTGTGGGCTCAGATATGTGGGCAGTACGAGACCACAAGTCCACAAGCGTATTTTACAGCACTTGCGAGCGATCAGTAACGTTGATCCTTCATACCCTGTTGCCAGGCACTTTGAAAAATGTCATGGGAAAGATGCCTCCCTACTTTCGTACTATGTGATAGACTGTGTTCCTCCCCAGAGGAGGGGAGGTGATAGAGAGTCCCTGCTGCGTAAATTAGAGACACGCTATATTATTCTATTAGATACCAAGACACCGCAGGGCTTGAACACTTTAGACATCTCTAATGGATTCTTTTGTCAAAACATAGCACCAGAGAGCAGATATTTAACTGCATTCTCAGTAAATGGCACTCAAAAACAATTCTGTCGGTTAGCCCAGGGGTACAAGAACAGCCCGGGGGTATTCTCAGCGAGAGTAACAGAATGACTTCAACTATATGATGATGAAGCATTATCTTATGTCGATGACATTTACTTAACAGATGATGACTTGGAGACTCACTTGAAAAGAGTGAACACCATAATACTTGGGTTCGCTGCAGAGGGTTACAAATTCAACTTTAAAAAATCCAGAATTGCCCATCTGACAGTCCTGTTCTTAGGATATGAATTATCAAGCGAAGGCAAAAGCCTGGCTGACAATTTCCTAGAGAAATGTGCCGTACTCCAAGCACCTAGAACACTAAAAAACCTACAGTCGATTCTAGGCTTCCTAAATTTCGGAAGAACATACATTGCAAATTACGGAGAAAGGGTCAAACCCCTTTATGATCTAATTAAACCAGATTTTAAAAGATCCAATTGGACTCAAATACACACAGAAATTTTGAGATCCTTACAAACAGACATGCTAATTAAAACAAAATTAGAAACACGTGATAACACACGCAATCTTGTGATTCGAGTCATCCCAGGGAGATGCGGATTCACATACCTGACCTCTAATGAGGGAGAAAAGGTACCAATTGCATTCAAATCACACTTGTACACAGAAGCTGAACAGAAATTCAGCAACAAAGAAAAAATTGTTCATGCAGTTCAAACCGCAATAGCTAGAGAAAAAGATCAAGCGGACGGTAGACATATCACAGTCAGAACAGCAAAATCAGCCTTTGAGGCACTAACAACACCGTGTAATTTACCAACAACAGCATTGAATCCGGAATGGATACAATGGGTGAATTCAATCACAACGGACAAAGTGTACTACTACTTTGATCCAGAACTAGAAGAATTAAAAAATCTAGAATATGAAGAAACATATCCTCTGCCAATCGACATTCTGCCTTTACGACATTACGCCTGTGTAATCTATACAGACGGACATGCTCAACCGTCCGTTTGGGGAGAAAAAGCATACAACCCCACATGTGAGATTACAAAAGAAGTGTGGCGCGGAGGTAAACTAAAACCTCTATTAACAAAAACACACTCAGTAGAAACTAATTCAGAACAACAAACTGAAATATTAGCTTTGAAAATGGCGCTAGATAATGCGGATCGCGAATTCCCGACACTTATAGTGTCAGATTCATATTACTGCGTCAAATCATATAACAGCGATTTGCAGACATGGATTCAAAACGGTTACAAAGATGACACAGATGCACCAATCAAGCATAAAATGCTCTGGGAACAAGTAGTTCTTTTACAAAAAGAACTACCAAAGACTCATGTGATACATACACTGAGTCATCAACGTGATGGCGTTCACGTTGCAGGGAATTCATTGGCTGATGAGGCCGCGAAGGCAGCTGTGCAAACGGCTTCCGTAGCTGCCGTCACCCGGTCAAAAACAAAAATAGACAGCGAAATATTACAAGCTGTCAGCGCTTCAGAAAAGGATTCGATAGAACCACTCCCTAAAGGCTTTCCAGTAAAATACTCATACATAACTGATGCAAACAATGTTCCTTTTGCTCGAATCCCTGGAGTGGGGGATAGGGCAATTCCAAACATGGAACATAGGTTAGGACTAATAATAGCGGCACACGAAGGGCTTGCTTCTATACATGCTGGCGTCTCAGCCACAGTATCATTATTAAAACAGAGATACTGGTGGCCACAAATGAGAAGACAAACAAGGAACTATGTTCTAGAATGTGAAATATGTCAAAGAATGAAAGTATCAACGGTGAGACGTCCAGCTCAGACACCCCTTCTGATCTCGGATAAACCATTAGCATGTGTTTATCTAGACCACTGCGGTCCCTTACAAAGGGATGGTAACTATAAATATATCTTGGTCGCAGTGGATTCATGCACGAGATTCATATGGATGTGGCCCCAGCGAACGGCTGACGCCAGAACTGTTATAAAAGATTTGCGAGTCTTTATCGGCACATACGCAATTGGCATGCTGCATTCGGACAATGGTCCTGCTTTTAGCTCTCGGGCTTATAAGGAGGCCATGGTCAGCATGGGCGTGCAATTGCGGTACTCTTGTCCATTTCACCCTGAGGGGAACGGAATTGTTGAAAGAAAAAACCGTGACATAAAGCAATCTATAACGGCAAAGGTATAAGGTTCGGGAGCTGGGTGGGTCAAACATCTAATAAGTGTCCAACGTAGTCTCAATAACTTGCCAAGAAATTCTCTGAAGGGATTCAGTGCGTACGAATTATTATTTGGAACTAGGATGATGATCTCTGACATTGATAGTCAGACTTCAGTGGTGAAAGAAAAAACCTTTGATATCAAAGACCGTTTGGCTATTTTGCAGGACTTAAACAAAACAAGAAAAGACCTGAGCAACATAAAGTTGAAACAACAGCCAACAACCACTGAAAAACCACCACCTGTCCCAGCAAGACCTGTCTGGATTCCAAAAGTCGGGGATCTAGTCAGGGAAAAGATCGCGGTAAAGAAGGAATTTGGGCCTTCTTACAGAAAAGCAGTTCCTGTCTTGTCTGTCAACGGGACAAGATCAGTTGTACTACCGCCACTTGCTGGAAAAAAGGAGAACCGAGTTGTATCAATCGACCTGGTAAAACCACAACATGTGGCCGATAACAAACAGTAGGCCAAGTGGACTCCCAATAAGTAGCAGAACACCAAGGTTTGCTACCAGTACAGAAGAGGCTCATCACATTCGAAACGCCTACAGAAGAACAACAAGGACTATGCAACAATGCAATAGAACTAAGACCTCTGAAAACCCAAATAAAAACATTTAGCAGAGACACACCAATCTATAATGAAGTACCAAGTGAAAATGCAAGAAACAGAAATCCTGAACCAATTGGAACAATTGACAGAACGGCATCCGGCTACTTCATAAACTTCGATGATTCCTCTGAGGGCTTCAGCGAATCAAAGACACAGCCATCATCAAAAACCTTTAAAGACAAAGCTAAGGAACTTTTGAGACAACTGAAAGAAACATATCTGATTTCCCCATGGATTGAATTTTGGGTGGGTTTTGGTGCATTTATTCTCATACTTTGGCTCATCATGGTACTTACTTTGGGACGCTTCATTGAGGGAAAATATGCTAAAATGGACACAGCAAGTCAGAAAATCAACTTGATCCTCAAACCACACACATCTTCACACGTCGAGAAAAGAGAACTTTCTTCAGCCAACTTCACAGCCAATCCGATACCTGGTGGGGTAGCCTGGGACAACACTGACTATGAAATTTATGGTCCGGTCGAGATCCTGAAATATCCACACCAAATTAAGATCTCATTGAGTGACTTTGCAAAACCAAACTCATTTGCTGATGATTGGGACTTCGAAAGCATTAATAATATGATGTCTGACTTAGTAATGTCTGCTAAATTTACCAAACATGATTATTTGCAGGGTTCTACAAATTATGACAGTATTGCTATAACCACTATGGTAACCACTTTTTACATAGATCTGCACAACCTAGAAATGTTTTAAATTATAATCAATGGGAACATTGTGCAACACCTCCAAAAGGGAGCTCAAGAACCGTTTACGACAAATATTCATATTTTTCAGGTTTTAACACAAGTAATGCTGAAGCATTTTATTTTAAATTGTCGAACAAGACAGGAACTAAAACCATGATAACCAACACAAAATTGTTATATTCAGACTCATTTTTTGAACAAATGAATACTTTTGGATTTGATTATTGGGACAAAAATGTTGAATTGAAAAGTGTTTGGGGTACAAAAGAATGGCAAGTACAGGGTATAGAAGCTTTGTTTAGAGCCTGCATGATCCCAGAACAAATGATATTTATAAATGACACTGTTCAACAGACCACCTGTCTTGGCTTAGCCAAAATCAAAGATTTAAATAAACCGTCTATTCCAAAGCCAACAATGTTTAGCAATAACTCTGATACAGATGAAGAGATAGACGTAAACCATATATTAAACCAAAACAGAACACATCCTGATTGGAAACAGTGGTTGATCTGGCCCACAGATACTAATAACTGTCAAGACAGATTCCTGAACAAAACACAGGGGTTCAAAATGACCAGGCCAGACCCTAGATATCCTCAAAGACATCACCCAGGGATAATAACCACCTACAGTGTGGGCAAATTATGCCTTCAATGGCTACAAACTTCCACACTGGCAGAAATTAAGCAACACCTAACTTTACTTACTGATGGTGCTGACTTGCGTGATTTCACTTTGGGACCACGCAAACAGCGTCAAAAGCGTTTCATAGCAGCCTCTGTATATGCAGCATACAATGAGGCCTGGAAGGTTACTCAAATTGAAACAGCAGAGAGAATACGGGAAATTGACCGTATTAATTTGGAAAAATCACTTTCTGTAGTGGACAATGGGTTAATGACTCTGTCCTCCAGAATTTTTTCTTTGGACAGCATTGTGTCGTCAGCAATCGATATATTATCGCAAGACTTACTGTTATTACAACACGGTCAGTCACAATTGCGTTCTATTGTACAGCTTGGCTGGACGTTACAAAATCTGCGTTCAGGCTATGTGCCTTGGCGTTTAATCAACACAACGTCACTATTCCAAATCTTTAACCTTACTGATAGACAAATCAGTATGGCGCAAAAGGGTGCTGATTATACAATCTTGAGCATTGAAAAACTAGAAAGATTACCAATGACAATGTCAGAACGACCTGTCAGTGAATGGATAATACATGGGATAATAAATATTCCAATCTCAACCTTCAGGTTTCAATACTGCCAAAAATATTTACAGGCTGGCATGTACGAGAAATTAGGAAAGGGGTACCTTAAAACAACATGGAACCTGCCCTATTCACATGCATGTGTCAGTAATAAAGGACAGAAAGTGTTTCTTAGTGGCAACAATTGTGCGATGTCACTAAGTGGCACACTTCTATGTAACGGAATTAGTTTGTATGGAGCCTGTGAAGGGAATTCATACAACCTTTCATGTCACCAGCAAGGCGCACCTGCAACAGAAATAGAACCATTCTTTCAAAGACTCTATAATGGGAGTTACATTCTTATTGTAGACCGTAGATGTTGTAGTCTTATGCCCGGGACTCCTTATCTAGTAACTACGACTGCGAAGGTCAAGTGCTGTGGACGCTCATTGTTCCCCAGCTCCTTCCCAGACAGGGAGGCAAGGGCATGGCCCGATTTGAAAATTACTTCTATTCGAATAGATACTTTAAGCAGAATGAAAACAGTCCTTCTTCAGACGCCTACCAGGCTCTCGTCATCAAAAGAAACGTATGATCTACAAGTCGCAAGGACGACTGCAGAGATACATACATTATTATCAACTAATTCCCCCGTACATTTCGCGGAAATCCTGAATGAAATCTTAAATATTTCTGATACCAATGGGGTCTCAAAGGTATTTAAGACAGTATTTTCGATGGCATTAACACCATTCAAAGCCATACTGGGTATTTTTCCAGATTTCGTCCATTCGATTTTTGGCGGACTTCCCCTGATCCTGGGACTAATTGCAGGAATCCTATTCTTAGTCCTTATTTTTCGTTATGGCAACCCATGTCACAGACAAAACTCTTGCGACAAGGGAAGAAACAATCCTAGCCATTGGATACCGGGACCGGATATCAAAAATCCTGGGACTCTCCAGGCTTAGAGACCTGAACATGACTTGGTTTCTATCATTTCGACCAATGTGGCAAAGATGTGTTTTACCTGTATTGAGGTGTCTGCTATGCGGAGAAGAATGCGTGTTAGACACCTGTCTGACGCTACAATCGGATGCGCCGATGGATGCAGAAACATTGTTGAGCCCGATCAAGGTTCATGCTTTGTGCTGCCCTCAAAGGCTACCAATCCTGATGACGGCATTCGTGGAAGCTTCACCACTACGATTGATGGGTAGTGAAGTTCAAGATGAAAGCAGCATCGAACAGGTACGACCTTCTGTCAGTAATGCAAATCAGAATGTCAATGGAGACAATCATGCGCAAGAATGCATGATTACACCTATTTCCGAGTTAGTGGAACTTTCCCAGGAAGCTGTTGACAGTTTCTTCGAAAGCCTAAATGATATGATGTTCTCACCCGAACAGAAATAGAGACTTTTGAACAAGCCCGCACACGGCGTTCCCTGAATTCGGCCTTCAACTTTAAAAATAAAGTCACATGAACAATTTCGCTCCAGTTCACGGACAGCAGTTTTTCCAGCAGTTCCAAATATTTTTTCATATTTTTCGGGACATTATCTTCTGCTTAAAGTAAGAACTATTCTTAGAGAACTAAGGTTTCTAAATTTTAGATAGCTTATAGACATTAGCTGCCCGCTGGCATGTTCATAGATATTTTATTCTGTGATGGAATGGTCTCGAAACTTTTTTCTGTATTTAAGAAACCATTTCATGTGTAATTCTCATATACCATACAAGCAATAATGTATACAAATGCGATTACTTTGACATTATTCTACAGCTTGAGTGCATACAATATATATTTCTGCAATTTTTCAGTATATTTGAAAATTTCAAAATGCATTTATGTATTTTGGGGTGGTAAGGTATACACACTACTCTATAGTATGTTGTACTATGTTATACTATGCCTAGATTAGTAAATATGTCCATAGTTAGCGTGGAGTGGGTGTCATGTATTCCTATAGGTTCTGAATCGATCCCCCTATTCCTGACCCTATTCTAGTTAAACAAACCAACAAGTTAACTAGCAGTCAGCCCATGAGGCAGAAAACCCCCATGATGCAGATACCGTTATCTGACGCAGTCACACTACGGCACAGGAACGTGTTATCTGATTAGGTCATAACACTTGCGATCTAATTAGACAAGCGATATTTCTCCAGCCCCTGATAAGGCATACGGAGTTCTCATAACAAATCAAACCTATGACAACCTGGGCAAAACCCTGCGGCCATTGTTTTGATTTCACCGAGAACTTTAGTAAAAGAATGTGCTAACGAGCAAGTCGTATGACATCCTTATTGACGTATCTATGTCCATCCTTACGTCAATCTCGGCACCTTAAAGGTATAAATATTACCGATCTTGCCATATGCAAACACACGCGTGGTGACGAGACGGAGCAGCCATACTTGCCGAAGCGAAGAGCAGAGCAGACCCCGCTGGCAGCAGCCCCGCCTTTCTGACGCGCTGAGAGACGCGCTGCTTTCTCCTGCCGAGAATCCAGCACCGGCGTTTCTGGGCAGCCCTCGCAGGCAGCCTGGAATATCGAGACCAGAGAGAGAGATACCATTCCTCATTCATCCTAACTTCCAGGTACAGAACTGAATAACCCCTCACAGAGAATTCTTTAGTTATTCACTTGGCAAAAACAAACTTAACTTAAACTGTAACTATCTATTCCCGCCCACGTATTAGACTTAGGTCAGGTACACGGGGTAGGCGTATCTAGAAACACCAGTTGAGTACGTTTAGTCAAATGTATATGTGTATGTAATATATTTTATTCATTTTAAAACATCTTATGGCTTAGAAACCATACCAATGTTTTTACAGTATTATTTTATACTATTGCTTTTAATGTATGCACTTTACTTAACTATAAGTATTGCAATAATATCGATCCATTTCTCTTGTATGAGAAAAGAGACTGATCAATAAATAACACCTTTTTATTGAACACGCCCGTCTCTTCCTTTTCTCTACATTCTGATGAGACTAAGAATGCACGTACTGACTGAGTAAAATAATTTGCCTTTTGTTCACACGACTCTCGAGATTGACTCTTGATTAGGGGAGAGCAAAGTTGTCATGTTCTATGGTTGTCAGAAACTAAATCCCTTCTTGTCTAATCAGGGAAGTTAATTCCTCCTTGAACATTCGAGAAAGTTTCTAGTGAACTCTGAGCTAAGCTGGCAAACCCAAAACTTTAAGTCTAGTATCGACAGTAGTAGACCTAGTTAACGTCTGGCCTAGGCCTTTACTGCTGTAGGTATTATTCCAATGCGCAGAGCCTATTGGGAAGATAGGAACTACACTACACTCCCAGTTACGCCTGTTTGCACATGGGGTACTGGGAGGAGCAGGTCCTCATGCTAGAACATTGTGCCACTATGAATACCAAAGTGAAATTCTGGTCAAGGTTTATTGATGATTTGTTTTTTATATGGGATGGCACTGAGATGGAAGTAAGAGACTTTATTAACAAATTGAATGTCAACAATCTCAATATCAAATTTACCAGTAATATCAGTGCTGAATCCATTGTGTTCCTTGATGTGGAAATATATGTCCAGGAAGGCAGTCTCCACACCAAGTTGTACCGTAAGCCCACAGCGGGCAATACACTGTTGCATGCTGGAAGCCACCATCCAGCACACCTGATACGAAGCATCCCCTATGGTGAGATGCTTCGTGTCAAGAGAATATGCAGCAGTGAGGAAGAATGCCGGCTGGCACAATTCCAATGTAAAGCCCGATTCCTTCAAAGAGGTTACAAATCTGAAGTTATAGACAGTGCAATTCTGAAAGCGAATGGAATGGATAGAACAGCAATCCTGGGCTCAGGAGTGAAACAGGTGAAACCACCCGTCAATGGATCTCGAGATGAGACCAGGTTGATCATGGGATACAGTAATCAACATAACAGTATCCACAAGATAATTAAGGATAATTGGTCACTCTTATCCGATGATCCTGTCCTTGGCCTAGACATGCCCAAATGCCCTAGCATAACTTACCGTAAAGCTAGGTCAATGCAAGACAGCCTGGTATCTAGCAACCCTGAGGTGGTAACGGGATCCTGGTTAAATGAAAGCAAGGGTTTCCTGAAATGTTTTACATGCAAAGCTTGCAAAAATGGCATCAGTAAATCTGAAGTGAACACGCCACTTTCTCCGTTTCCGATCAAAATCAAGCAAAAACTGAACTGCAAATCTGAATTTGCAGTTTATGTTTTAGAGTGCCCTTGTGGGCTCAGATATGTGGGCAGTACGAGACCACAAGTCCACAAGCGTATTTTACAGCACTTGCGAGCGATCAGTAACGTTGATCCTTCATACCCTGTTGCCAGGCACTTTGAAAAATGTCATGGGAAAGATGCCTCCCTACTTTCGTACTATGTGATAGACTGTGTTCCTCCCCAGAGGAGGGGAGGTGATAGAGAGTCCCTGCTGCGTAAATTAGAGACACGCTATATTATTCTATTAGATACCAAGACACCGCAGGGCTTGAACACTGGGGAGGACTGCCACACCTATCTATAGTAACTATTGATCTTCAGAATTGCACATTGCACTTTAAACATCATACTGTGATTGCTTTTGATATGGCCAGTAACATGAAATTCCAACATGCATCCTGGACCTCTCCTGACCTTGAATGTAACTTTCACAATTTTCACTTTATTGATTTAACAATTTTGCACTTTTTTCATGATAGCAAATTTTTTTTGCCATCTTGACATGTTTTGCACTAGTTACGCATATTTGCACAAGAATCTATTGTACTGTTTACCTTGCATATCCCATTTTGGTAATTCCCTTACAATCACATATCTATTGCATCATCAATGCCCCACTTTATAGATGGGGGTGCTGTATTCTGAAGAAATGCTTTTTAAATGGCAATGTTTAAATGTTAATATTTATAGCTTTTAACTTTTTTATACTATTTTAAAGGTGTTTTAGTGAATATTGATAAATTATTGCCATTTCTTGTGTGTATATAGTGATTGACGTACAATGTGGTTCATTATTTTCTGGTTGGAACATGTATTTTACAGATAATGTCCAGAAACTATTGGTTTATTTTAAAATGTGCAATTTACAGCATTTATGCAGTAATTAACTATGTGGGGAAAGAATGAGAAATAGTATTTTTTCCGTTTCTATGACATGTGATGGCACTTTGCACTTTAAATGGGTGGTCAGCCCCCGTGACGTTGTCATGTGATCAAGGCTATCTCTAGCCGAAACGCGTCATGGCGGACTGGTGCTGGGCTTAAAAACCTAATAAAATAATATTGCACCACTTTGGGTCTTGCTGGTTCCTGTCTGTTCGTGTGGATGTACTGCTGTGCCTACGGACCCTTTTGGAACTTGACATACCTCATATATATATATATATATATATATATATATATACACATAATCCGTATAGACAGAACGTGGAAGCCAGGCGGTGGCCTAGCTTGTATACACCGGAGCACACTATCGATCTCCCACTCGGAGTCCTTTATGCCTGCTTCATGAGAATACCTTTGTCTCAATATCTTTAGTCACAACCTTCCGGTATGCAAACTACACACTTTTTACCTCCCCTCTGGGGCCAATCTCCCCTATATCGAGCAATTAATGGAAATCATCTCTGGCAAGGTTGATTCTGCTATGGCACAAATCTTCCTCAGTGACTTCAACCTTCACTGGTCCAACCTCAATGACCAAGCTGTAACAAGCATTAAATCCTTCTTATGAATCATGAACTGATTCAACATTGTGACCAGTCAACCCATAATAAAGGAGAAATTCTGGATCTTATCACCAAATTCACACATCACACTGGACACCATCACCCCGTGCGATTGGTACGACCATCACAGCATCTTCTTTCTTATCAACATGGAAGTCTCCCTGAGGAAGGCTCAACCAACGAAATCGTAGATTTGGAAAAGGGACCTCAGAAATATCAATACAGCCAATCTAGCAACCCACTGTATATCCGCCCTCTCTCCACAAGATGACATGACCGAAGTACATGACTCACTAACTTCTACAACTCTACTGTCACTAGCATCATGGATTCCATTGCTCCACTCCAACAAAAAAAAATGCACCAACAAAAATGTCCAAACCGTGGTCAACGTCAACTTAAACACGGAGCGCCGCAACCTTAGGGCAATCGAACGATCCTGGAAATCGAAACCATCCTCTGACCAGCTAATAATCCTCAGAATGGTAAGGAGCTCCTATAACAAACAAATCAAGATCGCCAAGACCAACTACTTCAGATCCCAACTTAACCACGCTGCTAACCGTCCCCAAAAACTTTTTGAGTAGGTGAAACAACAATCAGTGGAAGCATCAAACTGGTTGGTCCCTGGATTCACCCCACCTACATGCAATGAACTGGATGCCTTCTTTTCTGAGAAAGCCAGACTGATCTTGACTCCAGGAAGGCGCTACTGCTATCTGGGGGGTCTGCGCCCCCCCGGCAGTATAAGAGAAGACCAAACCGACCAACCGTGGTACCAAAACAATGCCACATGGGACAACTTCACTCCCCTCAGTGAAAAAGACACTAACAATACTCTTCAGAGTATAAACCCACCTAATGATTTCAGCGAATAGTTACCACCGTCCATCTTCAAAGAACTGAAGGAGATCGTCACCCCCATTTGGACAAAGATTGTCAAAGCGTCTCTCTCACAAAGTACGATCCCGGATTGCCTAAAAGCTGCTCAGGTAACACCTATCCTAAAAAAGCCTACAGCAGATAGTACGGACATTAACAACTTCCGCCCTATCTCTAACATCCCCACCTTAGCCAAACTCCTAGAAAAAAGCATCCAATCTCAACTCTGTGCCCACATAGAGAATTTCCATCTCCTGGACCAACACCAATCTGGCTTCCGGAGTGGGCAAAGCACCGAATCGACTCTCACTCACATTATGGATGACATTTTAAAAATTCTCGACCAAAATTAATCCTGCCTCCTTATCCTCCTTGACCTTACCTCAGCGTTTGACATTGCTAACCACGAAAACCTCATATCCACTTTGAAGCACAGGATGGGCCTTCTGGCTCGGTGCTGCAATGGTTCTCGTCCTTCTTCCACTACAGATCCCAAAGAGTTAAGGCGAACTACTCTCTCTCCCAACCTTCACCAGTATCCATGGGGGTCCCACAAGGGTCCCCCCTATCCCTCATACTCTTCAATCTGTTCTTGGAACTTTTAGCTAATGAACTAAATTCCGTGGATATTCTCTTTCACATGTATACAGATGATACGCAACTCTATCTGAAAATCTCCTTTCAAATAACCTTGTCACTCAACTCTACCCTAATAAATACTCAAAACTAGTTAACTGAGAACCACCTCCTGCTCAACATCTCCAAAACAGAATTCCTGCTCTTTTCTCCCCCCAAATCACATCCCCAAGATGAACCACCGCACTGCCTCCAACTGCTCCCCCCTCATTGTTGACTCAGCCAAATCTTTCGGAATCACCCTAGACAAGCATCTGAACATGAAAAATCATATCAGCAATGTGTGCAAGGGAGCCAATCACTTAATGAGGATACTCCGGAATCTCAAACCTTTCCTCCCACAAGCTGACCTCAAGCAAGTGGTACAAGCGCTTGTTCTACCGAGGCTAGACTATGGCAGTTTTACGCTCTGTGGCCTCCCCAAATATACCTTGGCCCCACTAAGGGCCTCACTGAATGCGGCGGCTAGATTGGTTACGGGTACCAAAAGAAACAAGCACATCTCTCCAGTCTTAACATCCCTAAATTGGCTTCCCTATGAAGCAAGAATCCAGCTAAAGACTGCCTACCTGTCTCACAAAGCCCTCCATTTCAAAATCCCCAGTTTCTGGGAGTGCTAACTCTCCCTCATCCTGAAATCACAGATCTTTTGCAAAAATAGAACGTGTCATTGAGCCTTCTCCGGCTCTGCGCCGAAGATCTGGAACTCTCTCCGCAGAATATACTCCCAAACTACCTTCAAATTGGAAGCAAAAAGATTCCTTGTGAACAAATTCCTACCTTAAACGTTTTAGATCATCTGCTCTAATGCTTTGGACCATCACCCTAAGGCCTGTGTTTGATATTATTCTGTTCTACTATTTACTTGCTCCCCTCCCAGGTCGCTATGTTCCAATCATTATCTTACCCTTGTTGTCCCTTCGATTGTAACCTTCTTGTTTGATGTGCATATTTGATTTGTTTGGGTTGTTACCCCTTTGGATGATTGTACTGCAACTTTTGCCTTCCTATCCCTCAAATTGTAAAGCGATGTTATCCTTCGGGATCATGTTCTCGCTATATAAAACTTTGTAAATAAAATTAATAAAATAAATCCTCACATGCCCCACAGCATGCTTATGCTCTTCATAAAGTTGCTAGCGAACGTCCCCCATTTGTCCTCACTGTTAGTCACCATAATAGTTTAAAAGGATGTATGACGTTACAACGCATACTTTTACAACGCCTACCTTTACATCGCAACTTTTACAACGCATACCATTACAACGCATAATGCTTTTAGGCGCTGGATAGTGAATAGTTTAATTTACTATTCCAACTCCAGTCCCCGTGGATAGTAGGGAAGGTTATTGGATAGTAAATTAACCTATTCCCTATCCTAGAGCGCCCCCCAGAGCAATGCGTTGTAATAGTTTGCGTTGTAAAAGTTGCGTTGTAATGGTAGTTCGTTGTAAAAGTTTCGTTGTAAAGGTTGTTCCCCGTTTAAAACCGTAATGGTAATTTCCCACTATGTCACCATTTCCAGTACTTCATAACACATCAAAAGGAGAGAAGGGTAATTCACCGTACATCCCTTCAAAAAGTCAAAATAATCACAAACAAGGATACAGCGGCAATTGGAACAAAGCAAGTAATGCGCTGTATCTCAAAATCCTGTTACAGTACAGGACTCCAAATATTGGATAGCACTGAAAACCTGCCTCCTCTCGAGGAAAGTCATCCTCTATTGAACAGGAATCCTCACACACATAATAGTGTCATGCTTCATCATCAGTATCCTCTCCCCCACCCTGGTAGGACACTGCCTCCTCGAAGACTGTACCAGAAAGGAGGGAGTTCTTAAATAAAATCTACTGGAGAAAAAGAAGGGACTCCAGATTATGCTAAAAATACCTGTGTTCCTAGGTTATTACCTTTAGTCAGAATGACACCGGGTATGTTTAAAATCCGAACTCAGTCGGGTATATGGAGAACAATGGCTCAAACCTATCTCCTATCCTTGTGAGGAGAGGATGCAGATGATAAAGCTGATAGAATGCTGTCCATTACGAGGTGTAAAACCTCCTCAGAGCATCAGCGGCACCCTAAAGATGTAGTTTTTGGTGGGGAAAGTTTTGGGGGGGGCAGGGGCATTAAGGGAGTAAACTTCAAAGAACCTTGGGATGTGCCCTGCACTAAGGCCTGCCCCTTTCAAGGCCCCACCCCCTCCTCACACAATGAAAAGGTTTCATAAGTTAGTAGGTAGATTTATCATGTACTAAAAATCTTGAACTACTTTTTGATAAGAGCGTGCTATTATAAGCCTGTCATCCAGGTATTGGTAAACATAAATTGTCTTTTCAGATGAGCTGCAAATACTGCTAAGGTTTTGGAGAAAGTTCTGGGGCAGATTTTAGTCCAAATGGAAGGACGGCATAATGACAGGGATCCTTTTCAACAAGAAATCACAAATATATTTTCTGTGTTGCTTTGCTCACACAAATGTGAAAATAAGCATATTGTAAATCTATACAAGAAATTGTTCCTTTTGAGGTGAAGAAAACTTTGATGACGGGCCAACATTCTGAAGTTTGCTCTTACGAAAACGTAGGCCTAATATCGGATGATAATGGATCACTTTTTAGGGGAACCAGAAAATATCTGGAGTATACTCCTTTTTAGGTCTCGCGCAGCGAGAGACCTCTTGTAGGGGGTTAAGGAATCACACATGCACGAATGTGTGCTTTTCCTTTTGGGTCACGCTATTGGCCTTAGCGTGCGTCTTTTTTTACAAAGACAGATCACAATTGGCCAAAGGCGGGCGCATTGCTCCGCCCATGGCCTATTGGTGTCTGTTACACGCAGCAGCAGCATATGTTTCCAATTATCGTGCCCAGACACAGGCACGATAATTGGAAACATTGGCTGCTGCTCGCAACCGTGCACGCACACTGTGAGAAAGTGCCATCTTTCTTGCATTGGTATGCCCCCACTTTTTGCTGAACTGCTTATGTGCTATGATTGAGTGTGCCCTGGACTCCTGCCAACCATGTACCCAGGGCCTGTGTTCATTCCCTAAAACTGTATTGAAACAAAACCCAATTGACATCTCAGGCCACCTATCAGTCCCTAGTAAATGGTACCCTAGGTGCCCAGGGCCTGGAGACCAGAAAAGACCCCTTAATGCTGCAGCACGTATTGTGCCGCCCTTAGGGGCCCTGTAACCTGACACCCAAACACTGCCTTTGCAGGCTGAGTGTCCAAGTACAGAACTAAAGAGAGTGTCGACATGGCACACATCCCTGCGGGAAACCCTACGTCTGGAAGGGGGGTGTGCCAGCCTGTGCCAACCCCACCCCTCAGGTGGGAGAGGAGAGGAATAGCACGACCCCTGGCTCTGGCCATCCTGAAGATGGGGAGCCCTGCCCAATCACAGCTAGGCTCCTGCCCCCCTCCCACAGGAGAGGAGCAGGCTAGGGGCCTATTGGTCCCTGCACTTGCCCTACCTGTAATACCCCTAAAATTAGTATTTAGGGTCACCCTGAACCTTCCTTCCTCAGATCCCGATAAGAAAAGAAGAAAGAAGATCAAGAAGAAGAAGACCCGCTGTGCAGCTGCTAACAACAGGACTACACCCACTGACTTGGCCCAGCCCTACCGGCCTGTCAATCCTGGAACCTGCTCCTGCTTAATCCCGGTGACTCCTGCGGACAGCAACCTTGGGACACCCGGAGGACCTGCCTGCCTTGACCCTCTTAAAGACTGGGACTCCCATAGGCAGAGGCTCTGCTTCAACAACCACCCCCTGGTGCCAGCCAGGAAGCTCAAGACCTGCCATCTCAGCACCTGCCGAGCCCAGCCTGTGCCAGAGTGATCCAAGACCACAAGGACATCCCCCCGGCGGCTGGGACCCGAAGTCCAGTGCCCAAAGACCCTCCTCGACGAACCAGAAGACGCCTGCAGCCTCAGAACCAGGGACCCCACCAACCGCGACCAGCCGAGGGGAAGATTCCCGACACCAAAGACACCCCTGCACCCGGCTCCCTGCAGCCCCCTGTTGCCTGCCTTTAGGGTACCTACCTCTTCTCCAAGATCCCAACTTACCTCTCGAAGTTGTAGTCACACCTGAAGAATCACCGTCCCTGAGTCTGCAGCCTGTTACCTTTTTACTTTCCCCATTGAATAACCTTGAGTGCCCGACGGCTCAAAAGCACCCTGCACCCAGCCGCCCGAGTGCCTCTGGCTGTACAACCTTTTTCCTATCCTACCTCCCCCTTTGCCCTGAGCAAGTGACCAGGAGCCCAGGTCCCACAGCTGCGTGGCCCGCTAGCCAACAGCCACCAACCGGAGGCCCCTTGCCCCTCATTGGATAACATTGGGCCTAACTACCTCTGCACTCGGCTGCCCCTGTACCGCTGAGGGTGAACCAACTGTACCTACCTGACCCTGGGGGACCCCTGAGTATATGCCAAGGACCCTAACTTCCCCAGTCGAGTACTCACCTGGAAACCGGTAACTCACTTACCTGCCATTAGATAACATTGACGGGTTTGACTCGAAAAATCTTCCAAGTGTGAAGTTTTGATCACTTAAAATATTCCCATATAATTAACCGAATTCCGAAGTTCTCACCTGTGATCAGGAGCGAAGCCAGTACTGCATCTTGTAGCCCAGTACTGAACCTCAAAAGGAATCCTAGTCGGGTTTACTAGTAACTTGAATTTTCTCCATAGGAATCCATTGTGTGCTTTTCTGTGAAATTTCTTTTAAGTGTCTACTTTTGAAAACTTGAAATATTCTTTAAAAATCATACCAAATACTGAAACGTAATTACTTACCCGTTTTAAGTTGAGACCCCAGTGCTGGACCTAGAAGCCCAGTACTGGATTACAAAAGTAACGAGATCGTACTTTAACTGCAACCTGAATTTTCTCCTTCATTGAATAACATTGCCAGATTTTCATTGAAAAGTTTCAAAGTGTGAACTTTTAAAATAGCTTTATATTCCTTAAAATTCACTGCAATAACTAAAACGTTTTTACTAAACTGTTTTCAGCTTAGATCCCAGGACTGAATCTAGGATCCAGTCCTGGAACTACCAGAGTAATCTACAAAGTAATCAGCTGTATTTAAATAGAAAAACCCATTGAGCTCAATGCTAAATTGTGTTTAGAATTGTGATGCCTACTGCAACCCCTGTACCTATTGTGTTTACAAAATGTATTGCCTTTCTGCAAAGTACTCATCCGAGACCTCTCATATTGAGAACAGTATATTTTGATACCTGTTGGTTCTAAAAATAAAACAACTATATCTTTGATATAAAAACAATTGGCCTGGAGTTCAGTCTTTGAGTGTGTGAAACCTTTTGCTGACTGAGTGGGTACAACAAATGCTTTACACTGTCCTCTGGTACTGCCTTACTGCACGACCAAGCTACCACTTTAGAGAGTGAGGTCACACCTGGCTTTAACCTCTGTTATACCTCTGGGGTTTGTGGACTTAATACACACTGTCCCCTATCTTGGTCAAGTATATATAGAGCCACTTTCTCACACACACCAGCAGCTCCCGCATCTCGTTCTGCTTGGATTTTCCTCTCCCGATCATTTCTTGTAGTTGTGCTTTGTGTGTTTTTTTTGTCATTAGTAGTGGCTCTGTCTGAATGTGTGTGTGAGTGTGAAGCCTCAGTTTTGCGGTTGCTATGTACACAAGATACACACACTGTTGACCTGTTCAGCTTTGTTAATAGTGTTCCTGTAACGAATCCCGCCTCCCCACTGCGCCAGTGTGGGAGCTGGCAGGTAGGAGTGGCCAATTGAGTGGAACAGAACACTTTGGATGTTTTCATGCCTGAGCGGAGAGGAGTAGGGGTGCTCCTTTGTGTCTTTCCCTCAGGTGCCGCGGCTCCCGCACGCCTTATGACTTACGGCATAATTGGTAATGCTGCGCTCTTTCTGCCCATTGCTCAAGGAGTTTTAATTTCTGATTTCCCTGGCTGCGATTTCCCAGCGCCGCCCTGTATTTATAGCGCGCCTAAGTGCCAGACTTTTGTTTTATGCGCGTGGTGCGCTGGCAGCCTCATGCATCCGGGCATCGGGTGATGCCAGCCCCTTCAGAAGCGGGTCAGAGGCGGTGGAGAAGCAATGAGCAGTGCAAGCATCCCTCGACAACTTGTGCATCCCAAGAGCCCTCATCCTAGTGCAGTGGTTTAAGTGGGAAGATATACGTGCAGGTACTCGCCAAATTGAGCCATTGACTAAGAGTGGAGTTTGGGGCGGAGCTAGGGGCAGGGCTAAGAGGAAAGCATTCATTAACCAGATTAAAACGTTCTAAGTGCACAACTTTGCATGAGGATACATAACATTTGTGCTATCTGTATTATTTTTCTTTTTGTATGTGCAAAAGGATACATTTAGCAATGTTTTAAAATTTCAGATGTGTCCAGATTGTTTCTGCACTTATGTAGTATGAACATTTGAATTTTCACTTATCCACAATAATGGATACTGTGTGCAGCCTGAGAAAGAAACAAAGACATCCCAGGATCCTTTTCTGGTTGGCAGATTTGCCTCTCCAGAGATATATATATATATATATATATATATATATATATATATATATATATATATATATATATATTCACTGAAAAAACCATAGGTTATAGACCATATATAGTTAGGAATTAGCATTTAAAAACCTTTTTTTACTCACACAAAACCATTGAACTTCCATATATAGTTATATATCGCGCACCCGCAATCCATTGCTGATCATGTCACATATTACATCATTCATGACATGGTCAGTGACATCACTGATGACATCTCAAATGACATCACTGATGACATCTCAAATGACATCACTGATGACATCACTGATGACATCTCAAATGACATCACTGATGACATCACTGATGACAACATCCAGTGACTGTGTATTTCTGTAAAGTTAAAATATGTCTTACATATTGAAGAATGAGTGGATGTAGAAGTGTCTGGATGAAGGATTTAGTAGGTGCATGACTGACTGTATGAGTGAGTGGTTAAATGTGTCTCACTGAGTGCATGGGTTAGTGACTGAACTGTGTTAATTTGTGCATCATTATGTTTGTTGTACTGTAAACTGCTGCATGTGTTGATCAGTAGCTATATGAGTAAGTATATGGGTTATTGATTGGTTGCTCAAGTATTTGTATGGGAGACTGAGTGTGTGTGTGTGGGTGGCTGGGAAGTGTATGACTCTGTGCATAGATGTGTGAGCAGTTGATTCACTAGATGTATGGGTTCAAAAGTGCACGTGGAAACAGCTGTATGGGTGGTTGACTGTGTGCATCAGTGTATTGGTGAGTGAATGGATATCTCAGTGCTACATGTCAAAGTAAGTACATATGTAAAACACAGTACATGTGAGAGTTGGCATATATAAATAACTGTGCACAAGAGCCAGTGAATGTGTGAGTGGCTGTATGGATGATTGTGAACTTGTATCAGGGATTGTAAAAGAGAGTAAATATGTGTTAGTATATGTTTGAATAAGTAAGGTGTGTATAACTGTATAGTTGAGGAAATGGAAGTGTGATTGATTCTTTGCATGACTGACTAGGTGTATAAGTAACTCCATGGATGAGTGACAGTCTGTGAGTGTCTGTTTACACTGAGTGTATCTAAGGTTATATTAGAGTCTGAAGAGGTTCATCGTATTATCACATGAATGATGTCATCAGTGATGTGATCAGTAATGTCAAATGAGATGTCATCAGTGATGTCATCAGTGATGTCATTTGAGATGTCATCAGTGATGTCATCAGTGATGTCATTTGAGATGTCATCAGTGATGTCATCAGTGATGTCATTTGAGATGTCATCAGTGATGTCATCAGTGATGTCACTGACCATGTCATGAATGATGTAATATGTGACATGATCAGCAGTGGATTGCGGGTGCGCGATATATAGTTAGTACTACTAACTATATATGGAATTTCAATGGTTTTGTGTGAGTAAAAAAGGGTTTTTTAAATGCTAATTCCTAACTATATATGGTCTATAACCTATGGTTTTTTCAGTGAATTTTCAAGGTTTTGTAAATGCTAATTCCTAACTATATATGGTCTATAACCTATGGTTTTTTCAGTGAATTTCAATGGTTTTTTAATAGCAAATATCATAAGCTGTCGAATGTCAAGTACGTGGTAAGAAAAAACATTTTCGTGTTTATGCACACTGATCTGCTTTGAATGCTGCCCCCCCCCCATTTCTATTAGGAGTACTCTCTCTTTGCAGATAGTGAAGGGTAGTTAACGCAGGCCTTTGCCCCCGTTGTAATCCGTCGTGCCTGCTTCTCTCTCCATTTGATTGATTGTTATCCAAGCATTTACTGTTTTAGAATTGGTTCTCTTTGGTTCATTCTCTATTTACAAACAAGCACAGAGTCGCAATACTCTGTTTAGTCTTTGCAGATAGCGAAAAATCGTGTAAAAAAACAAAAGGAATCGAGCAAAATCAGTAGGCCACTAATGGGATCTCTTTTTGACCTCGCTAAAATAGAAACATTAGGAACAACCCCTCATGAGAAATACGAAACTAGTGAGATGAACTGAACTCCACACCATGATGGCTGCAAGACAGCTCGGCTCCGCCACCCACCCCGCCCAAAATAACGATAAACTCTATGCAAATATTACAAATATATACAACACACCAGCAAAGTAACAGGGTAAAACATTTTATTAAATAACTATTTACATAACTATTTTATACTTTTTGTTGCCCGATCCGGCTAGCTCAATCGATCGAGCATGAAACTCATGCACTCTGATGGTTCAAAGTTTTGAGGAGTGCTTGTAACACTGTCTGAAGCCTATTTGCACTTGCTTCAGCTTCACTATTCTTAATGTAAGTGGGGGCTGTTTGAGGACGTGACTGCATTTGAAAACAATGTGATGCGGTGCCACCCTGAACCGCTTGACGGAGGCCCCCGAGGGACGGTGTCATGGCGCGGACTCGGAGGGGGCGCTTGGCTCCGGCCCCCTCCCCAAGTCGTGTTGCCCTGGTGTGGCCTGAGATCGCCCCCGACATAGGTGGCCGGCTCCCGGGGTCAAGCGGAACTTTTTGCCTTTTGGTGACTCTTCCATTCTTCACCTTGTCCCACAATCCGTTTCACCTAAAGACACGCTGTAGTGGGGCGCCCCTTTTCCGTTTCAGTTGCCATTCAGCCCGCTTTTGCTACACTGTGCCTCTTCCGCTATTCAGCTGTTTACCGCCCGCTCTTTCGACTACAGCGTCTCGCTCACCATGTACTTGAGTTGCTCCCGGTCTTGCGGTGCAGCGATAGGCGGCTGCCACAGGACTCTCAAAATGGCGGCCGGCTCTTCAGATTTGGGCGTGGTCCACTAAAATGGGCCTGCGACACCTTGGAACTCGGACGCTTGTCTGCTAGAGCTTGGGCTCCATTCTCGAAAGCGTCCCCTCAGCCTTGAAGATTCTACAAAAGTCTTGGGGGCCCCCGACTCCCGCAGGCTTCTGGTGGGGAGCGCCTAGCATGATTGCTCGTGGAATGGCCACGACGGAGCTACGAAATGGTGGTGCTCTCATGCTAACGCCAGCTTCAGTCTGAAACATCCAGAAACACTGTAGACTACCAATTCGATCAGTTCCGGTAGCGCCCCAACGTGACCCGGTAGAGAAGAACTTGCCCTCCCCTCTTTGACTGATGGTTCTTGTTGCCTGTCCCTTCTGTTGTCATTTAACAGAACTATTTAGCCTGCTGAAAGGGGTTGTGTTCCGACCGCTGGTTGGTGGAGACATTTTGACTATATTCTGGACCTGCGTTGTCGCGTAATGCGTCATATGACGTGCCGCGTTAGCGCACCCGGAAGTGCTCCGGTGCGCGAAGCGCAGCTTCCCGGAAGCGATCCGGGGCGCGGCGCGCAGCGCGTAACGTAAGCATAACAGGTCATGTGACTTGTTAATAAAACTTTTCATTGGTTCATTTTACTTTTCTTATTCTAATGATGAACGGCTTGGTCATATGACCTAAAAATTACGCTTTTTATTACTTTCAAACATTATTTTTTCTTAAACATATGTTATAATGTTCCAGGCTAATGTACTTTCCCGGAAAATTTACAACTGTCCTGCAAGTAAAATATATTCCTTTTTCGAGAAAAAGGGCGTTTCTTCGTCCCATGACGGAGCCGTTGAGCAAAAGAGGCTCGGCGGCCTGCTGTCTTAGTCGCCGATACGCCTGAATATCAGATTCTTATCGATCACTTTATGTTGCAGGAGTAGAAAACACAACAGCCCTCGACCATTTATCTTTACTGCGTTCCTGCGTATTATACCTTTTACCCTTCATGTAATTGGACTGCTTTATTTCACTTGCCTTTTACTGATTCTAAAACAGTGACTATTATTAAAAACTTTACCAATGTAAAAACTACTACCATGTTTTCTTTTAAAAACCTTTATTGTGAAAACGTCAGTATACAAATACGGGCCTATAACCACGTGGGCCGGCCACGGAGCAAACTGTAATCGTATATGATGAGTAGACATTTACACTGTAGAGGAACGTAACGGGCGGGCCATTAGGTTGCAAGAACTAAGGTGTCTAACAGTTGCGGAATCGGTGGACGTACATTTAATAATTAAAATACGACAGAGCCAGTTACAATAAAATTATCTAGATATACATTTGCGGGCAAGTACCATGGGTGACGTTAATTCGAACTTTCAATAGTACAGTAATCAATAACACATCAGAACTTAATATCAATAGGGATGTCGAAATATTCAATCAATTCTCGTCCCCGCCCGCCATGTGCTTCAAAACTGCATACGTATCTCGTGATTTCAAGGTTCTGCAACCAGTACACAACAAGGAGTTACGAGTCCCATTTATTCCGGCGCCATTTTGGGCGAGGACGGGCAGGTCCAGGATATAGTCAAAATGTCTCTACCAACCATCGACTATGATGATGTTCATATGCTGTATTTATTAGAGTAACACTCATCTGTCCACATGAAATTAATTTGCCACAATCTAAACATGTCATTTTAATCTTTCCAAAGTTCTTCTAAATATTTGGGACCGTTTCCCTTGCCTCTGATGCTGTCAGTGCCACTTCTTTGGTGAATGTACTGGCAGATCGGGGGTTCTCCTCCAAATCTCTCTTTTATGCAGCACTATAATTAATCGGTGCCACCTCTCTATATGACGATGCATGGTATAGTTACCATAACTATATTTTTTTTCGGTTCCTCTGGAGAGTACATCGTGGCAGATGAGGCGTGTAACGTACCGGGCATTTACCTTTTTTTGCATGTAGAGGAAAGGAAAAAAAATTCGAGCGTCCGAGTTCTAAGGTGTCCCAGGGCCATTTTAGTGGACCAGGCCCAAATCCAACGAACAGGCCGCCATTTTGAGAGTCCTGTTGCAGCCGCCTGTCGCTGTAGCATCAAGAGCGGCCGAAACTCAGCTGAATGGCAACTGAAACGGTAAAGGGGCGCCCCACTACAGCAGACGAGCCTCCACCTGGGAAGGCCCGTTCACGCCGCCTCCTCCCCCCCCCCCTTCGGGCACCCCACGCCGTTATTCGGAGCAGGATTGTAGGATGGCCACACCAGTGCGGCAACTTGCTAGACACCACCTCGGTGCCAACCGAATCTCAGCGCCTTGTGGTGTCTTCTATTCAGAAAATATTGTTGTGCTGCCTTCGACCTATTCGCCGCAAGTGCGCACGCAACTCAGCTGCATAGCGAGTGAAACACCAAGGGGCGCCCCACTGCAGCTGAGGAACCTTCATCTTGGGGGCGACGCACAGCATCACATTGCTTTCCAATGCAGTCAGATCCTCAAACAACCCCCACTGACTGACGCGAACTCACAGGCCAACGGAGCGCCCCATGCCGACTTTCGGCGCAGCATTGTAGGATGGCCACACCAGTGCGGCAACTTGCTAGACACCACCTCGGTGCCATCCGTATCTTGGCGCGTTGCGCTGCCTTTGGCCCTATTCGCACATCGGTCCGCTACTGACGCCACCTCACAGGCCAACGGGGTGCCCCACGCCGACTTTCAGCATTGTAGGATGGCCACACCAGTGCGGCAACTTGCTAGACATCACCTCGGTGCCATCCGGATCTTGGCGCGTTGTGCTGCCTTCGGCCTATTCGCACATCGGTCCGCTACTGACGTGAACTCACAGGCCAACGGAGCGCCCCACGCCGACTTTCAGCATTGTAGGATGGCCACACCAGTGCGGCAACTTGCTAGACACCACCTCGGTGCCATCCGGATCTTGGCGCGTTCTGCTGCCTTCGGCCTATTCGCACATCGGTCCGCTACTGACGCGAACTCACAGGCCAACGGGGCGCCCCACGCCGACTTTCAGCATTGTAGGATGGCCACACCAGTGCGGCAACTTGCTAGACACCACCTCGGTGCCATCCGGATCTTGACGCGTTGTGCTGCCTTCGGCCTATTCGCACATCGGTCCGCTACTGACGCCGCCTCACGTGCCAACGGATTTTCTACGCTTTTTATACCCTATGCCGCATAACAGGTCATGTGACTTGTTTATAAAACTTTTCATTGGTTCATTTTACTTTTGGTTTCCTAATGATGGAAGGATTGATCATATGACCTAAAAACAACACTTTTCATTGGATGAAAACTTTTTTTTTTTCCCAAACGATGAAAGCCCCACCTTGTTTCTGGATGTTTCAGACTGAAGCTGGCGTCAGCATGAGAGCACCACCATCTCGTGGCTCCGTCGTGATCATTCCGCGAGCAATCATGGCAGCCGCTCCCCACCGGAAGCCTGCAGGAGTCGGGGGCCCCCAAGACTTTTGTAGAATCCTCAAGGCTGAGGGGACGCTTTCGAGAATGGGGTCCAAGACCTAGCAGACAAGCGTCCGATTTCCAAGGTGTCCCAGGGCCATTTCAGTGGACCAGGCCCAAAAAGGAAAGAGCCTGCCGCCATTTTGAGAGTCCTGTGGCAGCCGCCTATCGCTGCACCGCAAGAGTGGGCGCAACTCAGCTGAATGGCGGATTTTGACACAGTGTACCAAAAGCGGACGGAATGGCAACTGAAACGGTAAAGGGGCGCCCCACTACAGCAGACGAGCCTTCACCTGGGGAGGCCCGTTCATGCCGCCTCACCCCCCCCACCCCGCCCCCCCGGGGCGCCCCACGCCGTTATTCGGAGCAGCATTGTAGGATACCAAAACCAGTGCGGCAACTTACTGGACATCACCTGGGTGCCATCCACATCTCAGCGCGTTCTGCTGCCTTGGGACTATTCGCACAACAGACCGCTACTGACGACCCACCCCCCGGGACGCCCCACGCCGTTATTCGGAGCAGCATTGTAGGATACCCAAAACCAGTGCGGCACCCAGGCAACATCACCTGGGTGCCATCCAGAACTCAGGACGTTGTGCTGCCTTGGGACTATTCACACAACCGACCGCTACTGACCATTGTTCCTTCTTTTTTCCTAAAAATGTTTAAATGTTTTTACTGTTTTTGTTGCGTTGTATATATTTATAAGTTATTAAAGTTTTATAATCCTACTACTTTGTTGGAGTGCTATATATTTTTAATGTGACACATAATTGTAAAAACTTTGATGTACAAAGAGGCATCCCTGGAATCTTCCGCTTCAGGCTCGGTCCCCTCCCCAATCACAATACAGGATGGTTTTCAGATAGTAGGAATGTGTGTGGTGTGACGGTTCTCATCGGGTGTGGGCCTTGATCTACTATAACTCCTTTGAAGAGGGGTGATTCTTTACAGCTGGGGCCATAAACTACATCTGTAGGGCTACCTGATAGCCTGGGACCGGCCTGGACAATCGGACACAGAGGAAGAGGAGTGTCAGAGGGTGCGGTAGTGAATAGGGCGAAAGGGAGGTGTCGGACGGGCACAGGGTGTGATTCTCAGGGAAGAACAGCGCAGATGGGGGGAGGTTTATTGCCCATGCATAAGACAGAGAGCGGGGGTGACCAGTGCCTGGGGGAGATGCTTGCGAGGGTGGGGAGCCATGCTAAGGATCGACAGCGTGCAGAGAGGGGGTCTGGTCAAGGCATCTAAAATGGCTGCCGTGCACGACAAAAGTGTGGCATTTGAAAAAAGGCAAGATGGCGCAGACAATGTTTTTCAACACTTCCTGATTTCCTTCGAATCGAACGTTAACAGACGTTATCTCTCCCACACTACCGGTCCCCCTGGGCTTAAACGCCGAGATGGTAGGGACTGCATCCCGTGGAGATAGGCCGAGACGTCACTCAGCAGAAAAAAAAGTCTATAAACATACAATAAGTTAAAAGTCAATCATTCTTGTTTCCTTGTAGTACGCTCCCCAGTCCGCTTCCCGTTACGCTAACCGGGCGCACCCCACCCAAAAAAACGATTTTTTAAAAAAAAAATGTTTGCCCCACGGAGCCCTTTTAAAGCCTCCACATCAAACCTATGGGGTCAGGAAGGATCTACTATGCCCCCTTATGGTCATTTGCCCCTTCGCTTTGGCCTCCTCTTGTCTCTCGATCCTACCGAGAGACAAGATGGCGGCCGCTCCGTACTGTTTGGAATGTTTACAGACACCGGAGAGCCAATCAGCTTCGCTTCGCAAAGCTCCGTAACGCGAAAAGTACGCGAAACGGAGCGCTACCCGGGACACTGTCACAGATATATATCTTTTTTTTAACGTTATTTTCTCAAAATACACTGCAGCACATATATTGAGACCCAGCAAAGGCACATCGGGCTACCGGTCCCTACAATTTTGCCAAGTTTCATGCAAATCCATTCACCCGTTCGATTTTTTTTTTGCCCCGCGGGGCCCTTTTAAAACCTCCACATCAAACCTAGGGGGTCAGGGAGGATCTACTATGCCCCCTTATGGTCATTTGCCCCTTCGCTTTGGCCTCCTCTTGTCTCTCGATCCTACCGAGAGACAAGATGGCGGCCGCTACGGACTGTTTGGAATGTTTACAGACGCGGGAGAACCAATCAGCTTCGCTTCGCAAAGCTCCGTAACGCGAAAAGTACGCGAAGCGGAGCGCTGCCCGGTGCGCTGTTACAGATATATATCTTTTTTTGAACGTTAATTTCTCAAAATCCACTGGAGCACATATATTGAGACCTAGCAAAGGCACATCGGGCTAACAGTCCCTACAATTTTGCCAAGTTTCGTGCAAATCCATTCAGCCGTTCGGGCTAAAAGTGAGGCCAACTGCCCTATGAAAAATTAACATGGGAAAAACGCGTTTTGGGACCCCCCTTTTTTCTCGGCCCCCCCTTGACAAACCCCCCCCCAATTTTCAGGGGCTGCTCAGAAACAAAATGTTCCATTTTCCTGAAAATTTCAGCCAATTCCGTCCACAAACGCCAAAGTTATTAGACATAGAATTTTCAAAAATCCCATAGGGAAAAAATCCTAACTATATATACCTACTGGCGACCGCCAGTAGGTAATATATATATATATATATATATATTCTCTCCTAGTTGTACCAGTAATTAAAGCCGCACTCACAGGTAGGTTAAAGAAACCTTCTTTATTTAGATTAGGCAGGCAATTTATCATCCCGTCTTGAGTCCTCCTGGCCGACGCGTTTCGGAGAATTCTCTCTCCTTCTTCCTGGGCCAAATGCGAGCATACGATAAGCTGCTTGCTGAACAGAAGACCCTTTGCGCTGTTTTAATTATTTCATTGGCCTCCGGTGTGCCGTTTTTTTTGTTTCCTTTACTTGCAAAGCACACTGGTCTCCGTAGTTCAAGTTTGTGCATATAATTATAACCCTCCAGTGGGCTCGAGTGTTCGTAAAAGTTCTGAGGACAGTTTATAACCCTCCAGTGGGTTTCCGGATGGTACCTTGCCTGTCTCTATTAAATCGCCCACCACGCCAAGTCCGATGTGATTTTCCATAGGAGAGGCCCCCTGTTCGCTCTGGGGCGGTGCGTAGCTTCTGCAGCCTGGGACACGCCGCAAACACATTCTCTCCTAGTTGTACCAGTAATTGAAGCCGCACTCACAGGTAGGTTAAAGAAACCTTCTTTATTTAGATTAGGCAGGCAATTTATCATCCCGTCTTGAGTCCTCCTGGCCGACGCGTTTCGGAGAATTCTCTCTCCTTCTTCCTGGGCCAAATGCGAGCATACGATAAGCTGCTTGCTGAACAGAAGACCCTTTGCGCTGTTTTAATTATTTCATTGGCCTCCGGTGTGCCGTTTTTTTTGGTTCCTTTACTTGCAAAGCACACTGGTCTCCGTAGTTCAAGTTTGTGCATATAATTATAACCCTCCAGTGGGCTCGAGTGTTCGTAAAAGTTCTGAGGACAGTTTATAACCCTCCAGTGGGTTTCCGGATGGTACCTTGCCTGTCTCTATTAAATCGCCCACCACGCCAAGTCCGATGTGATTTTCCATAGGAGAGGCCCCCTGTTCGCTCTGGGGCGGTGCGTAGCTTCTGCAGCCTGGGACACGCCGCAAACACATTCTCTCCTAGTTGTACCAGTAATTGAAGCCGCACTCACAGGTAGGTTAAAGAAACCTTCTTTATTTAGATTAGGCAGGCAATTTATCATCCCGTCTTGAGTCCTCCTGGCCGACGCGTTTCGGAGAATTCTCTCTCCTTCTTCCTGGGCCAAATGCGAGCATACGATAAGCTGCTTGCTGAACAGAAGACCCTTTGCGCTGTTTTAATTATTTCATTGGCCTCCGGTGTGCCGTTTTTTTTGTTTCCTTTACTTGCAAAGCACACTGGTCTCCGTAGTTCAAGTTTGTGCATATAATTATAACCCTCCAGTGGGCTCGAGTGTTCGTAAAAGTTCTGAGGACAGTTTATAACCCTCCAGTGGGTTTCCGGATGGTACCTTGCCTGTCTCTATTAAATCGCCCACCACGCCAAGTCCGATGTGATTTTCCATAGGAGAGGCCCCCTGTTCGCTCTGGGGCGGTGCGTAGCTTCTGCAGCCTGGGACACGCCGCAAACACATTCTCTCCTAGTTGTACCAGTAATTGAAGCCGCACTCACAGGTAGGTTAAAGAAACCTTCTTTATTTAGATTAGGCAGGCAATTTATCATCCCGTCTTGAGTCCTCCTGGCCGACGCGTTTCGGAGAATTCTCTCTCCTTCTTCCTGGGCCAAATGCGAGCATACGATAAGCTGCTTGCTGAACAGAAGACCCTTTGCGCTGTTTTAATTATTTCATTGGCCTCCGGTGTGCCGTTTTTTTTGTTTCCTTTACTTGCAAAGCACACTGGTCTCCGTAGTTCAAGTTTGTGCATATAATTATCACCCTCCAGTGGGCTCGAGTGTTCGTAAAAGTTCTGAGGACAGTTTATAACCCTCCAGTGGGTTTCCGGATGGTACCTTGCCTGTCTCTATTAAATCGCCCACCACGCCAAGTCCGATGTGATTTTCCATAGGAGAGGCCCCCTGTTCGCTCTGGGGCGGTGCGTAGCTTCTGCAGCCTGGGACACGCCGCAAACACATTCTCTCCTAGTTGTACCAGTAATTGAAGCCGCACTCACAGGTAGGTTAAAGAAACCTTCTTTATTTAGATTAGGCAGGCAATTTATCATCCCGTCTTGAGTCCTCCTGGCCGACGCGTTTCGGAGAATTCTCTCTCCTTCTTCCTGGGCCAAATGCGAGCATACGATAAGCTGCTTGCTGAACAGAAGACCCTTTGCGCTGGTTTAATTATTTCATTGGCCTCCGGTGTGCCGTTTTTTTTGTTTCCTTTACTTGCAAAGCACACTGGTCTCCGTAGTTCAAGTTTGTGCATATAATTATAACCCTCCAGTGGGCTCGAGTGTTCGTAAAAGTTCTGAGGACAGTTTATAACCCTCCAGTGGGTTTCCGGATGGTACCTTGCCTGTCTCTATTAAATCACCCACCACGCCAAGTCCGATGTGATTTTCCATAGGAGAGGCCCCCTGTTCGCTCTGGGGCGGTGCGTAGCTTCTGCAGCCTGGGACACGCCGCAAACACATTCTCTCCTAGTTGTACCAGTAATTGAAGCCGCACTCACAGGTAGGTTAAAGAAACCTTCTTTATTTAGATTAGGCAGGCAATTTATCATCCCGTCTTGAGTCCTCCTGGCCGACGCGTTTCGGAGAATTCTCTCTCCTTCTTCCTGGGCCAAATGCGAGCATACGATAAGCTGCTTGCTGAACAGAAGACCCTTTGCGCTGTTTTAATTATTTCATTGGCCTCCGGTGTGCCGTTTTTTTTGTTTCCTTTACTTGCAAAGCACACTGGTCTCCGTAGTTCAAGTTTGTGCATATAATTATAACCCTCCAGTGGGCTCGAGTGTTCGTAAAAGTTCTGAGGACAGTTTATAACCCTCCAGTGGGTTTCCGGATGGTACCTTGCCTGTCTCTATTAAATCGCCCACCACGCCAAGTCCGATGTGATTTTCCATAGGAGAGGCCCCCTGTTCGCTCTGGGGCGGTGCGTAGCTTCTGCAGCCTGGGACACGCCGCAAACACATTCTCTCCTAGTTGTACCAGTAATTGAAGCCGCACTCACAGGTAGGTTAAAGAAACCTTCTTTATTTAGATTAGGCAGGCAATTTATCATCCCGTCTTGAGTCCTCCTGGCCGACGCGTTTCGGAGAATTCTCTCTCCTTCTTCCTGGGCCAAATGCGAGCATACGATAAGCTGCTTGCTGAACAGAAGACCCTTTGCGCTGTTTTAATTATTTCATTGGCCTCCGGTGTGCCGTTTTTTTTGTTTCCTTTACTTGCAAAGCACACTGGTCTCCGTAGTTCAAGTTTGTGCATATAATTATAACCCTCCAGTGGGCTCGAGTGTTCGTAAAAGTTCTGAGGACAGTTTATAACCCTCCAGTGGGTTTCCGGATGGTACCTAGCCTGTCTCTATTAAATCGCCCACCACGCCAAGTCCGATGTGATTTTCCATAGGAGAGGCCCCCTGTTCGCTCTGGGGCGGTGCGTAGCTTCTGCAGCCTGGGACACGCCGCAAACACATTCTCTCCTAGTTGTACCAGTAATTGAAGCCGCACTCACAGGTAGGTTAAAGAAACCTTCTTTATTTAGATTAGGCAGGCAGTTTATCATCCCGTCTTGAGTCCTCCTGGCCGACGCGTTTCGGAGAATTCTCTCTCCTTCTTCCTGGGCCAAATGCGAGCATACGATAAGCTGCTTGCTGAACAGAAGACCCTTTGCGCTGTTTTAATTATTTCATTGGCCTCCGGTGTGCCGTTTTTTTTGTTTCCTTTACTTGCAAAGCACACTGGTCTCCGTAGTTCAAGTTTGTGCATATAATTATCACCCTCCAGTGGGCTCGAGTGTTCGTAAAAGTTCTGAGGACAGTTTATAACCCTCCAGTGGGTTTCCGGATGGTACCTTGCCTGTCTCTATTAAATCGCCCACCACGCCAAGTCCGATGTGATTTTCCATAGGAGAGGCCCCCTGTTCGCTCTGGGGCGGTGCGTAGCTTCTGCAGCCTGGGACACGCCGCAAACACATTCTCTCCTAGTTGTACCAGTAATTAAAGCCGCACTCACAGGTAGGTTAAAGAAACCTTCTTTATTTAGATTAGGCAGGCAATTTATCATCCCGTCTTGAGTCCTCCTGGCCGACGCGTTTCGGAGAATTCTCTCTCCTTCTTCCTGGGCCAAATGCGAGCATACGATAAGCTGCTTGCTGAACAGAAGACCCTTTGCGCTGTTTTAATTATTTCATTGGCCTCCGGTGTGCCGTTTTTTTTGTTTCCTTTACTTGCAAAGCACACTGGTCTCCGTAGTTCAAGTTTGTGCATATAATTATAACCCTCCAGTGGGCTCGAGTGTTCGTAAAAGTTCTGAGGACAGTTTATAACCCTCCAGTGGGTTTCCGGATGGTACCTTGCCTGTCTCTATTAAATCGCCCACCACGCCAAGTCCGATGTGATTTTCCATAGGAGAGGCCCCCTGTTCGCTCTGGGGCGGTGCGTAGCTTCTGCAGCCTGGGACACGCCGCAAACACATTCTCTCCTAGTTGTACCAGTAATTGAAGCCGCACTCACAGGTAGGTTAAAGAAACCTTCTTTATTTAGATTAGGCAGGCAATTTATCATCCCGTCTTGAGTCCTCCTGGCCGACGCGTTTCGGAGAATTCTCTCTCCTTCTTCCTGGGCCAAATGCGAGCATACGATAAGCTGCTTGCTGAACAGAAGACCCTTTGCGCTGTTTTAATTATTTCATTGGCCTCCGGTGTGCCGTTTTTTTTGTTTCCTTTACTTGCAAAGCACACTGGTCTCCGTAGTTCAAGTTTGTGCATATAATTATAACCCTCCAGTGGGCTCGAGTGTTCGTAAAAGTTCTGAGGACAGTTTATAACCCTCCAGTGGGTTTCCGGATGGTACCTTGCCTGTCTCTATTAAATCGCCCACCACGCCAAGTCCGATGTGATTTTCCATAGGAGAGGCCCCCTGTTCGCTCTGGGGCGGTGCGTAGCTTCTGCAGCCTGGGACACGCCGCAAACACATTCTCTCCTAGTTGTACCAGTAATTGAAGCCGCACTCACAGGTAGGTTAAAGAAACCTTCTTTATTTAGATTAGGCAGGCAGTTTATCATCCCGTCTTGAGTCCTCCTGGCCGACGCGTTTCGGAGAATTCTCTCTCCTTCTTCCTGGGCCAAATGCGAGCATACGATAAGCTGCTTGCTGAACAGAAGACCCTTTGCGCTGTTTTAATTATTTCATTGGCCTCCGGTGTGCCGTTTTTTTTGTTTCCTTTACTTGCAAAGCACACTGGTCTCCGTAGTTCAAGTTTGTGCATATAATTATCACCCTCCAGTGGGCTCGAGTGTTCGTAAAAGTTCTGAGGACAGTTTATAACCCTCCAGTGGGTTTCCGGATGGTACCTTGCCTGTCTCTATTAAATCGCCCACCACGCCAAGTCCGATGTGATTTTCCATAGGAGAGGCCCCCTGTTCGCTCTGGGGCGGTGCGTAGCTTCTGCAGCCTGGGACACGCCGCAAACACATTCTCTCCTAGTTGTACCAGTAATTGAAGCCGCACTCACAGGTAGGTTAAAGAAACCTTCTTTATTTAGATTAGGCAGGCAATTTATCATCCCGTCTTGAGTCCTCCTGGCCGACGCGTTTCGGAGAATTCTCTCTCCTTCTTCCTGGGCCAAATGCGAGCATACGATAAGCTGCTTGCTGAACAGAAGACCCTTTGCGCTGTTTTAATTATTTCATTGGCCTCCGGTGTGCCGTTTTTTTTGTTTCCTTTACTTGCAAAGCACACTGGTCTCCGTAGTTCAAGTTTGTGCATATAATTATAACCCTCCAGTGGGCTCGAGTGTTCGTAAAAGTTCTGAGGACAGTTTATAACCCTCCAGTGGGTTTCCGGATGGTACCTTGCCTGTCTCTATTAAATCGCCCACCACGCCAAGTCCGATGTGATTTTCCATAGGAGAGGCCCCCTGTTCGCTCTGGGGCGGTGCGTAGCTTCTGCAGCCTGGGACACGCCGCAAACACATTCTCTCCTAGTTGTACCAGTAATTGAAGCCGCACTCACAGGTAGGTTAAAGAAACCTTCTTTATTTAGATTAGGCAGGCAATTTATCATCCCGTCTTGAGTCCTCCTGGCCGACGCGTTTCGGAGAATTCTCTCTCCTTCTTCCTGGGCCAAATGCGAGCATACGATAAGCTGCTTGCTGAACAGAAGACCCTTTGCGCTGTTTTAATTATTTCATTGGCCTCCGGTGTGCCGTTTTTTTTGTTTCCTTTACTTGCAAAGCACACTGGTCTCCGTAGTTCAAGTTTGTGCATATAATTATAACCCTCCAGTGGGCTCGAGTGTTCGTAAAAGTTCTGAGGACAGTTTATAACCCTCCAGTGGGTTTCCGGATGGTACCTTGCCTGTCTCTATTAAATCGCCCACCACGCCAAGTCCGATGTGATTTTCCATAGGAGAGGCCCCCTGTTCGCTCTGGGGCGGTGCGTAGCTTCTGCAGCCTGGGACACGCCGCAAACACATTCTCTCCTAGTTGTACCAGTAATTGAAGCCGCACTCACAGGTAGGTTAAAGAAACCTTCTTTATTTAGATTAGGCAGGCAATTTATCATCCCGTCTTGAGTCCTCCTGGCCGACGCGTTTCGGAGAATTCTCTCTCCTTCTTCCTGGGCCAAATGCGAGCATACGATAAGCTGCTTGCTGAACAGAAGACCCTTTGCGCTGTTTTAATTATTTCATTGGCCTCCGGTGTGCCGTTTTTTTTGTTTCCTTTACTTGCAAAGCACACTGGTCTCCGTAGTTCAAGTTTGTGCATATAATTATAACCCTCCAGTGGGCTCGAGTGTTCGTAAAAGTTCTGAGGACAGTTTATAACCCTCCAGTGGGTTTCCGGATGGTACCTTGCCTGTCTCTATTAAATCGCCCACCACGCCAAGTCCGATGTGATTTTCCATAGGAGAGGCCCCCTGTTCGCTCTGGGGCGGTGCGTAGCTTCTGCAGCCTGGGACACGCCGCAAACACATTCTCTCCTAGTTGTACCAGTAATTGAAGCCGCACTCACAGGTAGGTTAAAGAAACCTTCTTTATTTAGATTAGGCAGGCAATTTATCATCCCGTCTTGAGTCCTCCTGGCCGACGCGTTTCGGAGAATTCTCTCTCCTTCTTCCTGGGCCAAATGCGAGCATACGATAAGCTGCTTGCTGAACAGAAGACCCTTTGCGCTGTTTTAATTATTTCATTGGCCTCCGGTGTGCCGTTTTTTTTGTTTCCTTTACTTGCAAAGCACACTGGTCTCCGTAGTTCAAGTTTGTGCATATAATTATCACCCTCCAGTGGGCTCGAGTGTTCGTAAAAGTTCTGAGGACAGTTTATAACCCTCCAGTGGGTTTCCGGATGGTACCTTGCCTGTCTCTATTAAATCGCCCACCACGCCAAGTCCGATGTGATTTTCCATAGGAGAGGCCCCCTGTTCGCTCTGGGGCGGTGCGTAGCTTCTGCAGCCTGGGACACGCCGCAAACACATTCTCTCCTAGTTGTACCAGTAATTGAAGCCGCACTCACAGGTAGGTTAAAGAAACCTTCTTTATTTAGATTAGGCAGGCAATTTATCATCCCGTCTTGAGTCCTCCTGGCCGACGCGTTTCGGAGAATTCTCTCTCCTTCTTCCTGGGCCAAATGCGAGCATACGATAAGCTGCTTGCTGAACAGAAGACCCTTTGCGCTGTTTTAATTATTTCATTGGCCTCCGGTGTGCCGTTTTTTTTGTTTCCTTTACTTGCAAAGCACACTGGTCTCCGTAGTTCAAGTTTGTGCATATAATTATAACCCTCCAGTGGGCTCGAGTGTTCGTAAAAGTTCTGAGGACAGTTTATAACCCTCCAGTGGGTTTCCGGATGGTACCTTGCCTGTCTCTATTAAATCACCCACCACGCCAAGTCCGATGTGATTTTCCATAGGAGAGGCCCCCTGTTCGCTCTGGGGCGGTGCGTAGCTTCTGCAGCCTGGGACACGCCGCAAACACATTCTCTCCTAGTTGTACCAGTAATTGAAGCCGCACTCACAGGTAGGTTAAAGAAACCTTCTTTATTTAGATTAGGCAGGCAATTTATCATCCCGTCTTGAGTCCTCCTGGCCGACGCGTTTCGGAGAATTCTCTCTCCTTCTTCCTGGGCCAAATGCGAGCATACGATAAGCTGCTTGCTGAACAGAAGACCCTTTGCGCTGTTTTAATTATTTCATTGGCCTCCGGTGTGCCGTTTTTTTTGTTTCCTTTACTTGCAAAGCACACTGGTCTCCGTAGTTCAAGTTTGTGCATATAATTATAACCCTCCAGTGGGCTCGAGTGTTCGTAAAAGTTCTGAGGACAGTTTATAACCCTCCAGTGGGTTTCCGGATGGTACCTTGCCTGTCTCTATTAAATCGCCCACCACGCCAAGTCCGATGTGATTTTCCATAGGAGAGGCCCCCTGTTCGCTCTGGGGCGGTGCGTAGCTTCTGCAGCCTGGGACACGCCGCAAACACATTCTCTCCTAGTTGTACCAGTAATTGAAGCCGCACTCACAGGTAGGTTAAAGAAACCTTCTTTATTTAGATTAGGCAGGCAATTTATCATCCCGTCTTGAGTCCTCCTGGCCGACGCGTTTCGGAGAATTCTCTCTCCTTCTTCCTGGGCCAAATGCGAGCATACGATAAGCTGCTTGCTGAACAGAAGACCCTTTGCGCTGTTTTAATTATTTCATTGGCCTCCGGTGTGCCGTTTTTTTTGTTTCCTTTACTTGCAAAGCACACTGGTCTCCGTAGTTCAAGTTTGTGCATATAATTATAACCCTCCAGTGGGCTCGAGTGTTCGTAAAAGTTCTGAGGACAGTTTATAACCCTCCAGTGGGTTTCCGGATGGTACCTTGCCTGTCTCTATTAAATCGCCCACCACGCCAAGTCCGATGTGCGATTCCTTAAATGCATTCGCAAAATAGGGAATCACACATTTTGAAATTCCCTATTTTGCAATGGCCTTTTGGGATGATACATCCCAAAAGGCTTTTTCCTGTTCGCAAACGGGCCGATTCTGAGAATCAGCTCGTTTGCGAATGGAAAAAGGGCTTGATACATATGCCCCTTCAAGTTATCCTCCCAGTACTGAAGTGCTTACATTCTTGAGATGTGCTGCTACTGTTCTGCACACTTTCTTCCCAGCCATGTTAAATCTTTTGCTTTCACTTTGGAGAAGTTGATTCAGGGGTTGAAGGATGTTTAAACCTTAAAGCTGTGACAATGACTGACTCATGCTTTAGATTTACCTCAAGAATGTCATGAGCGTGCTGCAGTGGATGGTACTATTTTGATTTTTTTAAGAGTGATGTTACTGCCTTATTGGTCGCTGAAGTGCAAAACATCTCCAAAATTCCTGGAAGTAAGGCAAATAATGGCTTTGGTGCTGCTCTTGGTTACATTGTTTCCAAAATTAGAGACACCAACATATGAGGTGTTTTGAGTGGTATGTTAAGCTTTGCTTCCCCTTTACCACTACTTTATGAACAGTAATAATATAATCTACTGGCAATACCCTGGAAGGCGACTAAGCTGATAATGTAGGGGTATACGAAGATGGGTCAGTATTGTTAAAGAGAATTCTTGCATTCACAATGAGAAAGCGAGTAAAGAGAAATCCTAGTTGTATTCTCCCAAATATAACCACAAACACAAAAGGGCATCAATGATAAACTTGCCAGAAAGGACAGTCATGGGGGAAATCCAAAGATTTTGGGGTGTACACCTCACCCACTTAAGAGTGGCATGCTTCATCGGGGCTTATCCCCACACTGGTATGATGGTACAACCAGGGTGGACTGAACCAGAAAAGGGTGGGAGTTCTGGATAGCTGGATATGTGGCAGGAATTCAGGTCAGAGATAAAAAAAAATAAAAAATTAAATGTCTCAATGTAAACCTAGAGAATTTTACTTTAATAAGAAGGCCCCTAGACATAACTAAAAGCAGAATTTGGGTTTTAATATTGAGGTCCAATGTTTTCTTTTAAACCCTATTAAAGTCAACATGTTTTGGTCTGCCTTAAATGCCCAAATGTGTGTAGGGCCTTCGGAAGGGCTGGAAGTGTTCCTGCCTATATAGGCAGTCATACCATGCAAAACAGATATTGAAAATGCAATAGGTCTCACTTTTGATTAAGTTAAAGCCATTTGCTTTGTTAATAGTATTGTATAGCCAAGCAAATGGCTTTAACCTAATGAAAGGCGAGACCTATTGCATTTTTAACGCTTGTTTCAGCTCTCGCCAAGAGTGCATGCTTTCCCGATGTCTCCCTTCCCCGCCTAGCACTATGTTCCTATTTTCCCATATATGTCTTTACTGAGTGCAATGTACGCACGAAGGTCTGTAAATGTACAAAAATAAAACACTATCAGTTTTGAAAATTTCACCCATACTGAGATTCGTGTGTCAAGGATGTCTCAGTGTTACATAAACAGCCCCTCTCTGCTAACCCTTCACAGACTGCGGCTCCCATTGGGCACACCTCCATGTAATGAAGAAACCCCCTTCCCCCATCCCCTCTTTCAAATGAGCCAGAAAGAGTTGGCAAGCCAGTCACATCCCCCACACTGCTGCAGAAGGGGTGCTCACAGCGGCATGTTATTTGTCACAGAGAACACGGCTCCTTGCTGGCGCCGCTCGGATAACAAACCTCAGTGACAGAAGTAAAAGCGTTGTGTGTGTTTGTGCTGGGAAGCGGCTGGAGGAGTGTTTCGCTAGTGGATGGCTGTGGAAGCTTTAGTATGCACGGTAAATGGGAGGCATTTCGCAGAGAGCGCACGTCAGCGAGTCGCAAAATGGAGACACGGCCAGGAGGAAGCAGCCTTATAGAACTTTAAACTGACTGCAGCAAAAGCGTCTCAAAGCACATAAAACACGCTGCATTCAGCAAAAGCGGGTCACCACAACTCTGAAAGCACACAAAACAAGCTGCATTCTAAAAAAAAATATATATATAGTGCCTACCAATGAAATTAAGCAAACAAAACACGAGCTGTGAAAAAAGATGAAGCACGATGTCCAGAGGAGTGTTTCACCAGTGGATGGCTGGGGAAGCTTCAGTAAACGCAAAAGTGAAAGCATTTCGCTCACGCTTGGAAATGAATGCCAAAGAAAAACAAGCAGTGCCAGAGAAATGAAAGGGCGCTTCAGCCATTGTTGAAGATAAACGTGGTAATACAAAAAAAAGTGCTTAGCAGCTAATTAATAGACACTGTCTCCCGCCGCAAGTAAAAGATCCAATCCTAGTGGGCGGGGCCAAAAGAGGACAGGGTGGCAACTAGGAGGGATTAAAATGCCTCTGGTGCAATCATTACACTATGTTGAACATAATCCATGACGACAAATGATGCACACGAATGAAAATTACAGGCGGAGCAGAGACACGACTTCTGAAACCATATTGTTTCCAAGAAGCCATTGCAGATCGAACAGCGCGCATGTGCTGCAACGCCAGGCGAGACCTAAAAAGGCTTAACCCCTTCCCTGCTGATGACGAGCTGGACTCGTCATGGAACACACTGGTCGTGTGCTGATGACGAGTCCAGCTCGTCATGGGCCCCTCCCTCGGGGGGAAGCGCTGGCGCTCCCCCCTCGGGTGTTCGATTTCGCCCCCACGAAGGGGGATGGCAGCGGAAGAGCTTCCGCTGCCACTCCCGACCCCCCCCAATGGGAATCCCATGACGTCAGCGCGCACAGCGCGCGCGCGGACGTCATCAGGGAGTCCCCGACGCTCGGGAAGCCATTTGCTACCTGAGCGTCGAGGAGATCGGTAGGTTTTTTTGTTTCTGGGGGGGGTTTTGGGGCCGCAAGGAGGCATCAGGGGAGAGGAAAGAGATTTTCCTCTCCCCTGATGTCTCTTTGCAGGGCAGTTCTGCCTCACGATCGCGCATAGCATCGCGATCGTGCGGCGGAAATGCCCCCACTAGCACCAGGGATTTAATTTTAGATTGTAGGAAGCGACCACTTGGGCAAGGGTCGCTTCCAGGTGGGGGCCAATCTTAATTTTGATTTTCTGCCCCCCTGGGGGCAAATCGGCCCTTTTTTTGGCCGTTTTGACCCCAGGGGGGGCAGAAAATCACCACTAGCACCAGGGATATTCACGGGGGCATTTTTGTTACAAGGGAAGCGACCCCTTGGGCAAGGGTCGCTTCCATGTGGGGGTCATAATTTGATTTGATTTTCTGGCCCCCCGGAGGCAAATCGGCCCATTTTTTCAGCCGTTTTGCCCCCGACGGGGGCAGAAAATCGCCACTAGCACCAGGGACTTCATTTTAGAAATGTAGGAAGTGACCCCTTGGGCAAGGGTCACTTCCAGATGGGGGCTATATTTAGATGTAAATTTTCTGCCCGCCCCTGGGGGTAAATCGGCCCGTTTCTTCGGTCATTTTGCCCCGGGGGGGGGGGCAGAAAATGCCACTAGGCACCCGGGATTGGTTTGTGGGCATTTCTTTTTGCAATGGAAGTGACCCCTTGGGCAAGGGTCGCTTCTTAGTGGGGGCTTTTTTCAGGAATGTTTTTCTGCCCCACCCCCACGGGCGATATGGCCCATTTTTTTCGGCTGTTTATTGGCCTTTCTGGCCCACTAGGCCCTAGGGATTGTGTTTTGTAGTGTGTGGAAGTGAGCCCTTGGCCAAGGTTCACTTCAAAATGTGGTTATATTTTTGGATGTTTTTTTCTGCCTGTCCCCCCTTGGTGCTAGTTGTTTTTTTGTCCTTACTGCCCCCGTGTGAGGGGGGTACAGTAAGGACAAAAAGACCGACTGGCACCAAAGGGGGAAGGCAGAAAAAAACATCCAAAAATATAACCAGTGTCTTGGTGGAAAACCTCACCTAATCCCCATTGGTCTCAGCCCTATTTGAAGGCCCATCTGGCCGAATGTCCATTTGGGTGGCAAATTTGTGTGTTAAATTTTTAATTGTTATATTGTTTGTGAAATGTAATAGTAATTTTTGTATTTCTCTATTTCATTCTAGTTCAAGGATTTTGCTGTGTGGATTGTTGTAGGTTGCGGTTCTGTTACTGCTGGTTTTGCAGCTTGTGTAGTTGCATGTGCTTGGTAAGTGAATGTATTTTGTACTACTTTCCCTAGATGAATGTGTTTTTGTAAAAGGTGTAGTAATAGCAGTTTGTTTGCCTCTGTGTTTTAATTGTCAAAATATTTTTTGCATTAGTGCTTGATGTGTACTTTGTTGTCTAATGTGTATTTTTTTTTCTTTCTAGTGGGATATCATTGCTTTTTGCTGTGTCTCAGAAGAGTAGGTGCTGGTGAGTGTAGCTATCTTTGGTAAGAGTTATATTGTTTTGGAGTGTATAGATCTTTGTGTTAAAGCCTTACCTTGTTTACTACTTACTTTGCACAGTGTTGGTTGTTGTTGACTTGTTTGTGCAGTCTTCTTTCTTAGTAAGGATAATGGCTAGTCGCAGGATTACTGCTCAGCAGGTTGTTGGTATGCTTTTTGAGTCTTCCTCTGACCTTGGTTAAGAGACTGAATCCGATTCGGAGCCAGAGGTAGGAGGGGAAGATTCAGGCAGTGAGTTTTCTCTTCGCATGGAATCATCGGATGATGAAGCTTCTTCTAGTGCTGATGAAGTGCCTGTGTTAAAGGAGGACATAGATGTGCCGGTAGTGGGCCAAGAGGCATCTGGGCTGCAGCCTAGGGCCGCAAGGTTTCCCTTTGGTGTACGTCGGCAAGAGGCATCTGGGCTGCAGGCTGCGCCCAAAAGGCTTCACATTGCTGTGGTGCGGCAAGAGGCATCTGGTGCTGCTAGGCTTCCTGGTGGTGTAGTGCGGCAAGAGGCATCTGGGGCTAATAGGCTTCCCGTTGGTGTAGTGCAGCAAGAAGCATCTGAGGCTGGTAGGCTTCCCGTTGCTGTAGTGCGGCAAGAGGCATCTGGGCTGCAGGCTGGGGCAGCTGCACTTCCCGTTGATAGGGATGGCCTCTGGGTTGCCCCTGGCATAATGCAGCCGGCATTGCCAGACTTTACTGGTGTTCCAGGGTGTAGAGTGAATACTGAGAATTTTCTACCGATAAATTTTTTTTCAGTTGTTTATGGATGATGTGTTTTTGGCAGAGATTGTAGATCAGACTAATTTGTACACAGAACAGTTTTTGAGGGACAACAGTGCCAGCCTTAAGCCCCATTCTAGACCTACCCGGTGGACTCCCACAAATGTTGAAGAGATGAAGAAGTTTTTGGGATTAACTTTTTTGATGGGCTTGCTAAGGAAGCCATCAATGTCTTCATATTGGTCCACTAGTCCCTTGATGGCAACAGCTATATTTCCAGCAGTCGTGATCGGTATTTGCTTCTGCTTCGGATGATGCATTTTGTTGTTAATGGTTTAGCGTTGCCACGAGATCACACTGATTGTGACCGTCTTTTTAAGATTCGGCCTGTCCTTGATCACTTTATTGATCGTTTTTCTGAGATCTATGCTCCTGGTAAAGAAATAGCAGTGGATGAGTCTTTGGTATTGTTCAAGGGCCGCTTGGTTTTTAGGCAATACATTCCTAGTAAGAGGGCACGCTATGGAATTAAACTGTATATGCTGTGTGACAGTGGGACTGGATATGTCTTTAATTTCAGGGTGTACACCGGTAAGGAGTCCAGCATTAACCCCCCTGGTTGTCCTTCCACTTTTGGAGTGACTGAGAAAATTGTGTGGGAACTAGGTAGAGGATTATTTAACAAAGGCCACCATTTATATGTAGATAACTTCTACACTGGTGTGCGGTTGTTCAAGGAATTGGCCAAAGTGGGCACTGTTGCTTGTGGCACAATGCGCTGTAACCGTAAAGGTTTCCCAAAAGAACTTGTTTGCAAAAGGCTTGTGCGGGGACAGTCTAGTGCATTGCGATGTGAGGAGCTTCTAGCTGTGAAGTTTTCCGACAGGAGAGATGTGTACATGCTGACTACCATCCATGATGAAAGCACTGCACCTGTTTGGGGTCAGGCTGCTGAAGTGTGCAAACCTGTGTGCATTTTAGACTATAATAGGAACATGGGTGGTGTTGACAGAGTAGATCAGAGGTTGGAACCTTATGCAGCTCTTCGTAAGGCTTACATTTGGTATAAGATGTTGGCTATTCATCTTTTCCACTTGGCAACCTGTAATACTTTTGTTGTGTTCCAGAATTCATGTCCTGAGTCAAAGATGCCTTTTGTTAAGTTTCAGGAGTCTATAATAGGCAGCCTTGTTCTAGTGGAACAGGCAAGTGTTCCTAGAGTTGGAGTGGTGGAGGATGTGGCTAGACTGAAAGATTGCCACTTTCCTGAATACATTCCTCCCACATCCTCAAAAGACTTTCCCACTAGGCGATGTAGTCTGTTGGCGAAGAGGCGTGCGGAGGGAGACTCGTATGTACTGCCCCGACTGCCCTTCTAATCCTGGATTGTGTGTCAGCTTGTTTTAAATCGTACCACACGCATAAGAAGTTTTGGGAGTTTCCATGAGTGGTAAAGTGAACTGCCTGGTCTGTATTCTTTTATATTTTTTAGTCTGTTTCAAGGTTGGCATTAGTGCAATGTATTTAGTTTTAGAATTTGTGTTAGCAGATTTGTAGGTATTTGCAATTGGTTTGTGTTATTTAAAAAAAAAATTCTAAATGTGATGGTGGTGTGTGCAGGCTGGTGGATGGCGGTTTGCGTGGACTGGCTTTTGGCTGGCAGAGTGCACGGATTGGTGTTTGGCTGGCGGTGTGCGTGGACTGTTGCTTGGCTGGCGGAGTGCAAGGATAGGTGCTTGGCTGGCGGTGTGCGTGGACTGGCGCTTGGCTGGTGGAGTGCAAGGATTGGTGCTTGGCTGGCGGTGTGCGTGGACTGGCGCTTGGCTGCCGGAGTGTGTGGATTGGTGCTTGGCTGGCGGTGTGCGTGCACTGGTGTTTGGATGGTGCTGTGCGTGCAGTGGCGCTTGGCTGGCGGTGTGCGTGGACTGGCGCTTGGCTGGTGGTGTGCGTGGACTGGCGCTTGGCTGGCAGTGTGCATGGACTGGTGCTTGGCTGGCAGAGTGCAAGGATTGGTGTTTGACTGGCGGTGTGTGTGGATTGGTGCTTGGCTGGCGGTGTGTGTGGATTGGTGCTTGGCTGGCAGTGTGTGTGTGGACTGGCGCTCAGCTGGCGGTGTGGGTGGAATGGCGCTCAGCTGGCGGTGTGTATTTACTTTCTGTTGGTCACTACACACACTGCTAGCCGAGTGCCACTCCACCACTTTGTGTAGTTGCTGTGTCAGGAAAGTGGTTGTGTGAAAGTGTTGGGCCCTTGAATGGCGCTGTCTGCTGATGTGAATGTTGTAATGTGATGGGCCCGCGGCTGGCGGTTTGAATGTTTTGTATGTCACACATATGAAAGGTGTATGAATGGCCTGTAAAGAGGTTGGTGCCTTGACGTGGCTTTACAGCTCAGGAGCTGTGAGTCAATGGTTCAGTTTCTTGTCTTTTAAATTATTAACAGTGCATTTAATTTTTGTGAAATAACTTGCTAATACAATTTTATATACTGAATCATCACTCACCCTCGTGCCAAATCCAACCAGTATGTGTGTGTGCTTGCGGATTAGATGGTTGTGCATTAATATTTGTCTTTTTTCTCTTTCGGAAGCAGGGTGTACCTTGTCCCTTATTGTGAATGTTGTAATTTGTTGCTTTTGCTCCCGGATGGTGTTAATGGTCTGGTGTGTATCAGGTGTGAAAGGTGCGTGAATGGCCTGAAAAACGGTTGGTGCCTTGTCGTGACTTTATAGCTCACGAGTTGAGAGTCACTGGTTCGGTTTTTATGCATTTATTTATTGACAGAGCATTTCATTTCTGTGAAATATCTTTGTTAAAAAAAATGTTATGTACTGAACTATCACTTGCCCTCGTGCCAAATGTAAATGTGGGTGTACTTGTAAAGCGCACTGCGACTCCATGGAGTATCCTGGCGCTGAAGACCGCTGGGCAACCAGTCCTGGTTTTCCCTGTGAGATGGTCCCTTTCTGGGTATCTCCAAGGTGAAACCAGGCATCCCCGGCGTCTGTGGTGGGCCGTTGTAGAGATGCGGCAAGCTTAATGCCCAGAGTTGCAGAGTGTGTTCCCTGGTTAGAGTACGCACCGAGGCGAAAATTATCGATTCAGTTTTTGACCATGGTCCAAGACCCAACCAAATCCAACCAGTATGTGTGTTTGAGGAATAGATAGCTGTGCCGGAATGTTTGACTTTTTTTGTTGTTTTTTTTATATTTTATTGAAGAAAACAGAGACAAATCAGAGTCATCATCCAGCAAATCTAGGTATCAAATTATAGAGTCAGTAAGCAATGAATCAAGTATATACAGAAAATCACTTCAAAGATCATTTCATCGTATCGACCCAGCTCTATCCATTGCCATTTCCACCGAGGGGGAGGCGCAAATCTCACCTCTATAAACATTCCAGTGTCCCCATTTTTTTATCCCACTTCTTGGGACAACCTCTGACTTTAAATATAGATTTTTCTGCCAGCATGCATCTGTCCATTTCCGCCACCCAACCCACCAGGAGAGGCCTCTGGGGGCACCCCAGTGCATTGCCACTGCACACCAGCAGGAAACCTAGGGCCACCCATTGAAGCTCCATCGCAGTGAGGTCTGTAGCACCCCATATATTAAGAAGCGCTTCCTGGGGGGGGGGGGGGGGGGGGGGGGGGGAATAGGCTTCCCCAACGCATCAGACATTTTACGAACCGCCCTGTCCCAGAACCACTGAATAATTGGACATTCCCAGAGGACGTGGTAAAAGGTGCCGGGGCGGCCATAGCCGCGGAGACACATCTCATCCGGGCGTCTTCCCAGTTTAGCTAAAAGGGGGGCTGTCATGTATGTTTTATGTAGAATTTTCAATTGGATCAATCTGAAGCGGTGATTTATCGCCGTTTCCCTAGGGGACATTAGTGCCGATCTCCAGTCCTCGTCGTCTAAGTCTCCCAGGTCTTCCTGCCACTTGTCCCGCACGGTCTGGAAGGAGTCAGACATATTATTGCATAGTTTACGATACGTGCACGATATTGCCTTCGTCTGGAGTGGTTCTGAAAGTAGCCTATCCTCTAGGGGAGAGGCCTTTGGATGGGTGTAGAGGTCTGGTACAGTGGTCGTGACAGCGTGCGCAATCTGGAGGTATCTGAATGCCTTGGATTGGGCCAGGTCATATTTCTGTTGGAGTTCGGCAAAGGGCAACAATTTCCCCTTATGAATCAAGTCGCCTAGAGTGGAAATGCCAATCGTGTCTCATCTGTAAAAGCCCTTAAAGTGACAAAGGGAACCCAGCCTTTGAGACGCCCAAAGCGGGGTGGCCTGAGTAAATTTGTCAGACCAACCTAAGCTTTTAGTGGCTCAGTGCCAGATAGCCACAGTTTGTGTCATGGGTCCCACATATCGATTTTGGGGGAATTTGCCATATAAGGCGCCTAAGTAACCCTCCCGTCCGACAGCATTCTAGATGGAATGCTGGGTTGGCAGGTGACCCATGGATCCAGGAGTTGGTGGCTACGAGTTGGGAGACCCAATAGTAGAGGCGAATGTTGGGCAGGGCAATACCCCCATCATACCATCCCTGAGTTAGTTTATTCAAGGAAATACGAGGCGCCTTACCATCCCATAGGCGGAGTCTCAGATCACCCTCCAAAACACAGAAAAAGGAATCAGAAATTGGGTAGGGACAATTTTGGAGAACATACAAAAAAAGTGGGCGTGCTAGCATTTTGAAGAGTTATTTACAACAAGGGGTGGTGATGGACAGAGTCTCTGAATTAAGCAGAGTACTCTCACCCAGTCAAGAGATCAGGGCTAGATCCAACACCGTTTTTTAGCTCATTGCACCATCCCAGTTTCAGAACCTGGCTGTATGCAAATTAGTCTGTCCCTGGCCCAGTGCATCATGGGAACAGGGCAGACCAGACTACAAAAGCCAATTCTTACACTGGGAACTTTGAAGAGAGCTGCTCTGCCGGGGAGGGACAAGGGCAGTGTACGCCAGTGGGATACGTCACTATGGAGCCTCTGGAGCGGACCCTTTAGATTATGTTCGTAGAAGAGTTTGGGATCAGGAGTTACAAAAATGTATTTGAAACAGTCGTTGGCTACAGCAATGGTGAACCCCCTCGGGAGTACGGGCGGAGGGCCGTGGAGACTAAACAGGGCCGACTTGGACTAGTTAATTGAAAAACCAGAGTATTTCCCAATATTTCCAAGGACATGGAACAAACTGTTAATGAAGGATCTGGGAGAGGAGACATATACCAGAATGTCATCCGCGTACAGGGAAATGTTATCAGTTGTGTCTTCATTCCATTTCAGTCCTTTAATTGAAGCATCCGTACGGATCCAATGAGCCAGAGGCTCCAATGTAAGCACAAATAAAAGAGGGGAGAGGGGACATCCCTGCCTGGTTCCCCTATGCAGTTGGAATTGTCTGGATGTATGAGCGTTAACTCGCACCTGGCCTAACAATTCAGTGTATAGCAATCGGACCCACTGGATAAAAACCAGGCCAAAACGTTTCAGGACCTCAAAAAGGTAGGACCATTCTATGGAATCGAACACTAGGGTGGCATCTAGGGACAGAATCGCGGCATCGTCTTGTATATAGGGTTGCCTGCCCATTACATTATGGAGTCTACGGAGGTTTAAAGCCGTGTTACGGCCCAGAAGGAATCCTGACTGATCGTCATGCACAAGGGAAGGGAAGGGAGGACTGTGAGGAGTCTGGTGGCTAGACGTTTGGCCAGAATCTTAACCTCAGCGTTAATAAGAGAAATCGGCCTATAGGAGCCACAATCAGTGGGCGGCTTATTAGGCTTGTGAATAACTGCTATGGAGGCTAGACGCTGGTCTATTGGCAGGCTGCCACGTTCAAGACTCTCCTCAAACATAGTATTTAGGTGCGGGATCACTTCTTGGGCCATCCCCTTTAGGAATTCGATGGGGATATCATTGGGCCCCATAGCCTTGCCCGAGTTGATAGCAAAAAGGGCACTCGTAAGTTCCTCAGTCGTGAGGGCTGCATCTAATGCTTCCCTATCCAAATCGGAGATAGTGGGTAGTCTCATCTCCTCCAGAAGGAGGCAGGATTCGTCCCCAGAGTAGTATGCTTACGAGGAGTAGACCTCCTCTAGGTGGTCTGCAAATACCTCTATGTCCTGGGGGTCTGTGATACGAGAGGCATCCGGTCAAATCAGTAGTGGAACCCACCTAGATCCTTGTTCACAGCTTTCCAACCATGCGAGCATTTTACCCGCTCTGTCTCCTAACTCATAGACTCGATGGCGAGTTTGCAACAATTTCCTCTGAACCTTTTCTAAGGCCAGCATTCAATATTCCATTTGTTTCAGTTGGAGACGGGCAGCGGACTCAACGGAAGTGGCAGTGTTAAGGTCAGATTCTAAGTTAAGCAATTCTGACTCGGTTTGGAGCAACAATTCGGCGTGCTTGTGTTGATATCCGATTTTAAGAGCGACGGCCCTCCCTTTAATGACAGCTTTATATGCTTCCCAGATTGTAACGGCCGATTGGACTGAGCCAAGGTTCTCGGCAAAATAGTATTCAGTGTGTTCCAGCAGGCTGTCTCTGATGTCAGGAACTTTCAGGAGCCAAGGGTTGATAACTATGGGGCCCCTAGTCACCCGTCGGTGGTAGGTGAGTTCAACAGTAAGGGGAGATTGATCCGAGATACCCCGGGGGAGTCCCCTTGGGTTGCGAAAGAGGCCTATGTCTGCAGTATGGCAGAGGATATAGTCTATACGAGCCATACTGTTATGAGCGTTGGAATAGTGTGTAAAATACGGGATATCGGGATGTGATGCTCGCCAGAGGTCTTCCAAACCCATCGCCCGTGTAAATTCCAGGAGGTCTGAGCACTGCCTATGGGAGCCACGTTGGGGGTGTCTATCTATAGTGTCATCCATCGTCATGTTAAAGTCCCCGCCTATGACCAATGCACCCTGGGGGAGGTCCACCAACAGTCGTTCTAGAGTCGTCAGGGCGTCTTTACTCAGCGCTGGCGGGATGTAGGCTGAGATAATGTTAAGGTGTCGCCCTTCCCATGAGGTCTCAGCCACCGCAAAGTGGCCCAGAGGGTCAGCCCATGTTTTAGTACATGTAAGTGGAAGAGTCTTCCTGACGAGGATACCGGTACCCCGAAGTGAACCCCGTATTTATCAGTAATTTGTATCTCCCTCGATGAATGTTTGACTTTTGAGTAACTCTGTTAAGGTGTACATTACAGCTATAAATAACTTACTAAATGAAGATATTATTGTTAAACCATTGGAGTATATGGGGATGTCTCTCTTGTGAATTCCAAGTTATTTTTTTATCCACAATGTCCTGTAAACTTGAAAATGTCTGTCACAATTTCCATGCAATATTGTCCCAAAAATCTCATGCTGTAGAACTGAAAACATAATTTGTTTTAAATATTTTTATTTGCATTTGATTAAGTAACAACAATACAGTCATGTCATCGTCGGTCAACCCAGCCCGTTCCCCGACCCCCCCCCCCACCAATAAAATCAGCATAATGTTATACAGAACAAACCTCCTCGTGAATGACCTACCAGTACCAAATCTGAAACGCCTCTTCACATTACCATACAGTGCGCCCATGCCCGAAAATGTGTCCATCTCCAATGTCCAGTTTCATAACCCCCATCGAGCCCATGATATTTCCGCCACTTGCCCCAAACTCTACCAAACTTCCTAGGGCATCCCCATGCTTTATACGTAACCCTTTGAGCTGCCATGTAGAGATCTAGACCCCTCAGCAACTCCTCCACCTGCGGTGTATCGGCATCCCCCCACTTCTTTGCCAAGTCCTTCTTAGCTACCACCAGGGCCAGAACCAAGAAGATCAACAGAGGACGTGCAAGATCCACATCGTTGGTCATACCTAACAAGACCATTTTGGGATCCAGCTGCAAGGTAACCTCTAGCACCTCCCCCAAATCTTTCAGAATCTCTGACCAGTAAACCTGGATTCTCAGACAGGACCAAATTATGTGGTAAAAATCTCCCCCCTCATGCCCACATCTCAGACAACTCTCGTGTCCCCTACTCTACCCATCCTTGGTAGTGGAGAAGTGTGGCTCACTGGTTAGAGGAGGCAGACCTGGAAGCAGAGGGCAGCCTGGGACCAGGGTTCAATTCCCGGCTCGGCTGGGTCTTGAGTCCTAAAAAATGTCCATGGACTCGACAATTCTAGCTCCGGTGCCTACTCGATTCACGGGTTCACACTCTGCGACTCTGGGCAATAGCTTGCTTAATCTCCACAACGGCCCCTCGCGGTGGGATGCCTGGCTTTTACCTTGCGGATACCCTGCCGGGGTTATCTCACAGGGGAATACCAGGACGGGTTCCCTAAGCAAGCGCTTAGAAACCGCTCGGTGATTTGCGCTATATAAATTTCCTGTACATTTACATTCTTTGTAGGCGACCTATGGAGAATATTAAATTGTATGAGCCTCAGCCTGGATTTAATAGCTACCTCCCGTGGATGCATGAGAACTGTTTCCCAGTTAACCGTGTCCATATCTCCCACCTCTGCCTCCCACTTACTAGGTCATCAGTCATGTTGTTCATCAGGGTCTTATAGATGAGCGATACCGCTCTCTCCATTACTTGCTCTTGCAGGAGGCGGCCTTCTAGAGGTGCATATTACGGAAGTGTGTCCCCTGGGAGTCCCTCTGCTCGCCAAGCATGCCGCAATTGCGCATATTTAAAGTATTGTGTACGGAGCAGGCCGAATTGCACCCTTAAGGCTTGGAACAACTTCAGTTCCCTCTTTGCAGTTACGTCACCTAACGTCGAGATCCCTATGTCATCCCACCTCTGAAACCCTTTTAGTTTATTTAATTTGCGCAGCCAGGTCCAGTTCCACAGCGGTATCTGTCTAGTGGGCCTTTTTTCCCAACCCGTGATCTTATTCGCCCTGTTCCAGACCACCAACATAAGTCTGGTGGCCGGCAACAGTTTCCCCGTCCTCCTGCCCCCGTATATAATAATCGTATGGGCGAGTGCCCATTGTGCTCCGCTCAAGTGCGTATGTGGGATGTTGAGCCGGGACATGATACCAATCGTTGACAGGCACCAAGTGTTCCGCCCAGTAGTATGCCCCAATGTTGGGAAGTGAGATCCCTCCAATGTATTGGTGCCGCTGAAGGGTGGCCAGTGCTACTCGTGGGTGCTTGCCTAACCAAAGAAAAGGTTCGTAATTCCGCATTTATGTCCGTAAACATCTTGCGAGGAAGGGGGTAATACTCGTTTTGAAATGCATACAGTAGCTTGGGCAGTGTCATTTTAAACATGGCCGCGCGACCCAGAATCGCGAGGGTTAAGATGCGCCATCTGCTCGCATCTTCCGCAAAAGCCTGTACTATCCTTTCAATATTCTTGTCATACGAGCGGCCTTTATCTAGCGTCATAAACACTCCAAGATAAGTAAAGCCCTCCAAGGTGGTCTGCAGTCAGTCTGGGAGGCTCGTCCACTGCCCCTGCCCCTTTGGGTCATAGAGGACTGACTTGTGCCAATTTATCCTATAACCAGCGTGGGCTCTGTATTTTTTCCAGCTCTGCGAACAGAGTTGGTATCGTCGTTTCCGGGTGTGTTATGTAGAGGAGGACATCATCCGCGTACAGGGATATTTTTTCCTCCGTGGCGTCACCTGGCCCCAACTGAAAACCCCTAAATGTCCGCGTTTTGCCGAATTGCTGCAGCTAATACCTCAATTGTCAGCGTGAAGAGCAAGGAGGACAGGGGGCAACCCTATCGGGTCCCCCGCCTCACCAGGAAGTTCCAGGATAAAACCCCCATTTACCTTGAACTTTGCTCTGGGGTCTGTATATAACAGTTGGACCCACCTCCGGAATTTTAAACCAAACCCCAGTCGCTCCAGGACCCTCCATAAAAGGCCAATGCACCGCGTCAAATGCCTTTTCTGCGTCAAGGGACAAGAACCAATGGGGGTCCTGTCTCTTGCTTACCTCCTGCAACCAATTGTGGGTTCGTCAAAGGTTGAATCTAGTGGCCCTACTCGGGAGAAACCCCGTTTGGACCAGGTGTATCAGATCTGGTATCACCCTCCCCAGCCTGAGCGCTAGGACGGTTGCCAGTAACTTTACCTCAATGTTTAAAAGGTATATAGGGCGATAAGACGCGTAGTCATCTGGGGGTTTACCGTCCTCATGGATCGGGATTATCATGACCATGCACAGGTCGGGAGGAAGCGGTCCTTCCTCAACCGCCCCTTCAAAGAGTCCTAGGAGGTGACACACCAGGATATCCGCTGTTCGTTTAAAAAAACTTTGCCGGGAACCCGTTTGGGCCAGGGGACTTCCCGGCACGTAGTTTCGTAAGGGCCTTTTTAACCGCGTCCAGCATAATGTCAATCTCTAGATCTGCAGTGTCCTCCCCGGCCAGCACTGGGAGGTCTAAATGCGCCATGTAGTGCAGGGCATCTTCCTGCAGCCCTAAGTCCTGTGCCTCATAGAAAAGTTGGTAGTTCGCAGCAAAAGCCACTGCAATCTGTCTATCTGACCTCACTACGATCCCCTGGACATCTCGTACCTGCTCCACCCACCTAGCATCTTTTTCCTTCCAGCTTAGCCACGCCAGCAGCTTCCCCGATTTGTCACCCACATCATACAAATGATGCAGTGTCGCCTGCGTTTTGTCCTCACCTGTGACTAGATCCCTATATTGAGATTGGACATCCATCAACGTACGGCAAGTCTGAACGGCTTTTCTAATCTGATATTCCCTCTCCAGGTCCAGTATTTGGGCTTCCAATTACTCGATTTCCTTGTCCCGCACGGTCTGGAAGGAGTCAGGCATATTATTGCATAGTTTACGATACGTGCACGATATTGCCTTCGTCTGGAGTGGTTCTGAAAGTAGCCTATCCTCTAGGGGAGAGGCCTTTGGATGGGTGTAGAGGTCTGGTACAGTGGTCGTGACAGCGTGCGCAATCTGGAGGTATCTGAATGCCTTGGATTGGGCCAGGTCATATTTCTGTTGGAGTTCGGCAAAGGGCAACAATTTCCCCTTATGAATCAAGTCGCCTAGAGTGGAAATGCCAATCGTGTCTCATCTGTAAAAGCCCTTAAAGTGACAAAGGGAACCCAGCCTTTGAGACGCCCAAAGCGGGGTGGCCTGAGTAAATTTGTCAGACCAACCTAAGCTTTTAGTGGCTCAGTGCCAGATAGCCACAGTTTGTGTCATGGGTCCCACATATCGATTTTGGGGGAATTTGCCATATAAGGCGCCTAAGTAACCCTCCCGTCCGACAGCATTCTAGATGGAATGCTGGGTTGGCAGGTGACCCATGGATCCAGGAGTTGGTGGCTACGAGTTGGGAGACCCAATAGTAGAGGCGAATGTTGGGCAGGGCAATACCCCCATCATACCATCCCTGAGTTAGTTTATTCAAGGAAATACGAGGCGCCTTACCATCCCATAGGCGGAGTCTCAGATCACCCTCCAAAACACAGAAAAAGGAATCAGAAATTGGGTAGGGACAATTTTGGAGAACATACAAAAAAAGTGGGCGTGCTAGCATTTTGAAGAGTTATTTACAACAAGGGGTGGTGATGGACAGAGTCTCTGAATTAAGCAGAGTACTCTCACCCAGTCAAGAGATCAGGGCTAGATCCAACACCGTTTTTTAGCTCATTGCACCATCCCAGTTTCAGAACCTGGCTGTATGCAAATTAGTCTGTCCCTGGCCCAGTGCATCATGGGAACAGGGCAGACCAGACTACAAAAGCCAATTCTTACACTGGGAACTTTGAAGAGAGCTGCTCTGCCGGGGAGGGACAAGGGCAGTGTACGCCAGTGGGATACGTCACTATGGAGCCTCTGGAGCGGACCCTTTAGATTATGTTCGTAGAAGAGTTTGGGATCAGGAGTTACAAAAATGTATTTGAAACAGTCGTTGGCTACAGCAATGGTGAACCCCCTCGGGAGCACGGGCGGAGGGCCGTGGAGACTAAACAGGGCCGACTTGGACTAGTTAATTGAAAAACCAGAGTATTTCCCAATATTTCCAAGGACATGGAACAAACTGTTAATGAAGGATCTGGGAGAGGAGACATATACCAGAATGTCATCCGCGTACAGGGAAATGTTATCAGTTGTGTCTTCATTCCATTTCAGTCCTTTAATTGAAGCATCCGTACGGATCCAATGAGCCAGAGGCTCCAATGTAAGCACAAATAAAAGAGGGGAGAGGGGACATCCCTGCCTGGTTCCCCTATGCAGTTGGAATTGTCTGGATGTATGAGCGTTAACTCGCACCTGGCCTAACAATTCAGTGTATAGCAATCGGACCCACTGGATAAAAACCAGGCCAAAACGTTTCAGGACCTCAAAAAGGTAGGACCATTCTATGGAATCGAACACTAGGGTGGCATCTAGGGACAGAATCGCGGCATCGTCTTGTATATAGGGTTGCCTGCCCATTACATTATGGAGTCTACGGAGGTTTAAAGCCGTGTTACGGCCCAGAAGGAATCCTGACTGATCGTCATGCACAAGGGAAGGGAGGGGAGGACTGTGAGGAGTCTGGTGGCTAGACGTTTGGCCAGAATCTTAACCTCAGCGTTAATAAGAGAAATCGGCCTATAGGAGCCACAATCAGTGGGCGGCTTATTAGGCTTGTGAATAACTGCTATGGAGGCTAGACGCTGGTCTATTGGCAGGCTGCCACGTTCAAGACTCTCCTCAAACATAGTATTTAGGTGCGGGATCACTTCTTGGGCCATCCCCTTTAGGAATTCGATGGGGATATCATTGGGCCCCATAGCCTTGCCCGAGTTGATAGCAAAAAGGGCACTCGTAAGTTCCTCAGTCGTGAGGGCTGCATCTAATGCTTCCCTATCCAAATCGGAGATAGTGGGTAGTCTCATCTCCTCCAGAAGGAGGCAGGATTCGTCCCCAGAGTAGTAGGGAAGGGGGTAATACTCGTTTTGAAATGCATACAGTAGCTTGGGCAGTGTCATTTTAAACATGGCCGCGCGACCCAGAATCGCGAGGGTTAAGATGCGCCATCTGCTCGCATCTTCCGCAAAAGCCTGTACTATCCTTTCAATATTCTTGTCATACGAGCGGCCTTTATCTAGCGTCATAAACACTCCAAGATAAGTAAAGCCCTCCAAGGTGGTCTGCAGTCAGTCTGGGAGGCTCGTCCACTGCCCCTGCCCCTTTGGGTCATAGAGGACTGACTTGTGCCAATTTATCCTATAACCAGCGTGGGCTCTGTATTTTTTCCAGCTCTGCGAACAGAGTTGGTATCGTCGTTTCCGGGTGTGTTATGTAGAGGAGGACATCATCCGCGTACAGGGATATTTTTTCCTCCGTGGCGTCACCTGGCCCCAACTGAAAACCCCCTAAATGTCCGCGTTTTGCCGAATTGCTGCAGCTAATACCTCAATTGTCAGCGTGAAGAGCAAGGAGGACAGGGGGCAACCCTATCGGGTCCCCCGCCTCACCAGGAAGTTCCAGGATAAAACCCCCATTTACCTTGAACTTTGCTCTGGGGTCTGTATATAACAGTTGGACCCACCTCCGGAATTTTAAACCAAACCCCAGTCGCTCCAGGACCCTCCATAAAAGGCCAATGCACCGCGTCAAATGCCTTTTCTGCGTCAAGGGACAAGAACCAATGGGGGTCCTGTCTCTTGCTTACCTCCTGCAACCAATTGTGGGTTCGTCAAAGGTTGAATCTAGTGGCCCTACTCGGGAGAAACCCCGTTTGGACCAGGTGCATCAGATCTGGTATCACCCTCCCCAGCCTGAGCGCTAGGACGGTTGCCAGTAACTTTACCTCAATGTTTAAAAGGTATATAGGGCGATAAGACGCGTAGTCATCTGGGGGTTTACCGTCCTCATGGATCGGGATTATCGTGACCATGCACAGGTCGGGAGGAAGCGGTCCTTCCTCAACCGCCCCTTCAAAGAGTCCTAGGAGGTGACACACCAGGATATCCGCTGTTCGTTTAAAAAAACTTTGCCGGGAACCCGTTTGGGCCAGGGGACTTCCCGGCACGTAGTTTCGTAAGGGCCTTTTTAACCGCGTCCAGCATAATGTCAATCTCTAGATCTGCAGTGTCCTCCCCGGCCAGCACTGGGAGGTCTAAATGCGCCATGTAGTGCAGGGCATCTTCCTGCAGCCCTAAGTCCTGTGCCTCATAGAAAAGTTGGTAGTTCGCAGCAAAAGCCACTGCAATCTGTCTATCTGACCTCACTACGATCCCCTGGACATCTCGTACCTGCTCCACCCACCTAGCATCTTTTTCCTTCCAGCTTAGCCACGCCAGCAGCTTCCCCGATTTGTCACCCACATCATACAAATGATGCAGTGTCGCCTGCGTTTTGTCCTCACCTGTGACTAGATCCCTATATTGAGATTGGACATCCGTCAACGTACAGCAAGTCTGAACGGCTTTTCTAATCTGATATTCCCTCTCCAGGTCTAGTATTTGGGCTTCCAATTACTCGATTTCCTTCTGGACCTTCCGTCTCTCCTCTGCCAGTCTATTCTGTGCCCGATCTCTCAGAACCGCTTTGAGGGCCTCCCAAAAGACCACCTTTGACGAGACCGAACCTTCATTCTCTGCTATATACACTTTTACATCGGCCCAGAACAGTTGGGTTTTGGAGGTCCCATGCCGACAGTCTCCAAGACCCACCCTTTCGTTCGTTCCTCCTCCACACCGTCACCAAGAGCGGGGAATGATCGGAGATCCCCCTGGCCTTGTACTCAGCTGAGTCATCTCTCGACAGGACATGGCAGGTAAGGAAAATATAATCTAGTCTAGAATAGACCCTGTGTGCGCCCGAGAAGAAGGAATAGGCCCGGCCCTCAGGGTGCAACCATCTCCACACATCCGTCAATCCAAGGGTATCAATCATCTTAGTCAGGGAGGTCGGGGTCAAGTCCCTGGTCCTATCTCCTGTTCTGTCCATCGTCGGGAGAAGTACATCATTAAAATCCCCCCCCCCAGTATCTGTAGAGTGTTGGATGTGTTCAGTAGGATATCAGTGACCCCTTTCAGTGTGAGTGTCTGCAGTTTAGGAGGGGCATAGGCCGAGACAATCGTATACTCCTGCCTCCTCTAGGTACCCCGTACTCCTACATACGACCCCTGGGGACCTGTCCAGAACTGCGCCACCCGGAATGGTTGGTCCTTTCTAATCAGTATGGCCACCCCTCTCAAGCCCTTAGTGAATCCCGCGTGCGCTAAAACTCTGTTCCGCCCTCTTGCCAGAAAGCCGCAGTGCTTGCCCTGTAGATGTATTTCCTGTAGCAGGACAATGTCAGGGCCCATCCTTTTAACATATGCATTTACTAGGCCCCACTTAATCTTACTTCCCAGGCCATTCACGTTCCATGTCAAAAACGGGAGTCCCTTGAGATCTTGTAAGGGCTCTGTATTGTCAACCGACATTTTGTGGTGTACAACCTCGGCGTCAGTGGAGCGCCCGGGCGCCGGCGTGTGCGAACTTTGTGACATGACCCATCCCTCCCCCCCAAATTCCCTGAACAGAAGCAACTCCCCCCCTCACCCCCCACCCCACCCCACCTCCCTCCAGTCCCATCTCCCCAAAAACAGAACAAAGGACTGGCAGCGGAGAAGGCCCGTCGCCCACCCAGAATACTCACCCCGCCAAACCAACACTTACAGACTACTCAATGAACCTGAAAAACAATCCCTTAAAATCTGTACACAAAGTAAAAAGGATAATATGTAAAACAATAGGTAAAGGGGGTGGAAACCACTTGCGTGCTACCCAGCAATGAGCTGGAATCTCTTCTGCCCAGCCAGACCCAGTTCATGAATGTGAGCCCTGGGTGTCTGCCCGCGAGCCCTGTTTGTCTGGCCGTGTCCTGCTCCATCTCTCGGATTGCTGCTACTAGCGGGTGCAGTGATCTTGTCTCTTCTTCCTCTCTATCAGAGGAGCGGCCCCTAGCGTCCTCCTCTCCTTCAGAGCAGGCCTTCCTCTCCAGGCATCGAAACCTAGAGCCCGCCGTGTTCCCCGCTACTGGTGACGATGAATTCCGCCTGTCGTCCAGCCGCACTGCTGTTATGATACGGCGTCGTCTGTAGCCGTCCCCTTGCTCTCAGTCTCCTCCGCCTCTGGGTCCGCAGCAGCCCCACCTGGAATCCACTGGCGGTCAAGGCATTAACCGTTCCTCTTCTTTCCCCCTCCGGCCACCGTGGTGGCGGGCGCTCCTCCAGCCATTGCCATGCATCGTCCGGGTGGGCAAAGAAGTGCGTCTTGTCCTTATAGATCACTTTCAGCTTTGCCGGGAAGAGCAGCATATATTGGATCCCAAGGTCACGCAGCTTGTCTTTCACCGAGTCGAAGTAGCGCCTCTGTTTTTGCACCTCTTGGCTATAGTCCGGAAATATCCTGATATGTGCATTTTCCAGTCGGATTTCCCCCATCTTCCGCGCTTCCCGCAGGATCAAATCCCAGTCTGCAAAGTTCAGGAAGCGCGCAATGACGGGCCTCGGCCTTGCCCCTTCCCGCGGCCTCGCCAGCAATGCCCTGTGAGCTCGCTCAATCACGAAGCAGGTGGAAAACTGCAGTCGGGAATGTCTTCTGCAACCAGGCTCGTAGGAATGGCACCATGTTTGACCCCTCAATTCCTTCCCTAAAGCCCACAAAGCGTAGGTTGTTGCGGCAGGCCCTATTTTACGCGTCGTCCACCTTCCACATTAGCGGACGATGAGAGGCTTGGAGTTCCGCCATATCTTTCCGAAGAGTAGTGATAGAGTCCTCCACCACACCCAATCTAGTCTCCGCTGTGGTCACCCTTTCGGTCAGGTTGCGGAAATCCTGCCGCAATAGTAAGACTTCCGAGCCCACTTCCCCAATCTTGACCTCTAGGGCTGCACAAGACTCCTGGATATCCGCCCTTGAAGCTTGAATCGCCCCCAGCAGGAGGTCCGTGTCCGAGCGGGAGGCCGGGGGTCCCACCTCCGGGGGGGGGGCTGTGTCGTAGCAGATCTGCCTAGGGTTCCCTGCTTAGGGGTCTTGGCGGCTGCTTCTTTCTTCCCCATTTTGAACGTTTCCGTACTTCCACTCCTGATGCCTGCTCCTCTGGATGACGAGCTACACGTGGCCCAGCCTCAGGCGTCGCCCTCTTTATGGGCCCTCTCCGGCAGTCCGCAGCCCGGCCGATGTAGCTGCCCCGTCAAGAAGTAATTGGCTCACTGCCCGGTTGCGGTGCCCCTCCCCAGCAAGGGCAGAGTCTCACCGTCCAAGCCGGACAGCCGGCGGGGAGCCCCTCTCCAGCCCACTCCTTTCAGGCCACAAACAATGATGTGGCTCACCTGGGCCCCGACCGGCAGGCCCCCGGCAGCTCCGGCCTCCCCGGCCTTCGGTGTCCACCAGGGTTGTCACCCAGCGCAGGAGGGAACTGCACTCACTCTACTACCGGCCTCGCCACACTGAATAGGCCCCCAGCATCCAGGCCACCAAGTTCGTTCTGCGGTGCCCCACTCCCGGGAGTCTGCGGGGTATAGACAGCCTTGGGCGGGTCGGGGCCCGTCCGCCTCGTAGGTCCCTCTGTCACCAGGTCCTGGGCCCAAGCTCGTTGCCTCGCTCACCCCCCTCGGGGCTATCTCAGCAAGCCCGGGTGTGCAGCCCTCCGTCTGGCCCAGATCTGCCGCATTTTGCAGGACTCCTCGAGTCAGGCAGGCTCCGCCGTTCCTTGCCTCCCAGACACGCTCCAGGGGCCTCAGAGTTCCTCCGCCCTTCGCCAGGCACAGGCGCCGTCACGGCCCACAGGTATCCCTGCGTCCTCCTCGGCCCGCGGGTCGCCTCAGCACCTATCGGAGACTGTCCGGGTGCCGCCTCCTCAGGTCGCCTCGTCCTCACCAGGGCCTCAGAGTTCCTTCGCTTTCCACACAAGGCCGGGCACTGTCCCGGCCTACTGGTGTCTCTGTCGCCTTCTCAGCCCACGGGTCGCCTCCCCACCTCCGAGCAGAGGCTGTCCCGGTCCCGCCTCCTCAGCTCGCCTCGGCCTCACCAGCGTCTCGGGCCAGGCACCGCTACGAGAACTGAAAACATAATTAAGTCAAAACAATTTGGTTTTGCAAGGGAGGTCACCTGGTTTTTTGGTCCTGTGCTCGGCGGCTATCTAAGGAAACCTATCAAACCCATACACGTCTGAAAATTAGACACCGGGGGCTTCTAAGGAGCTATGGATTGCGTGGATCCCCCCACGTTCTCTTACCCAGAATCCCTCGCAAACCATCAATTTTAACTGAAAAAATTAGTTTTTTCACACATTTGTGTATGGGAAAGCGTGGCATCACTGGGCTCACACAAATTTCCTCCCACCCAGCGCTCCCCCAGCAATGGGGTTTCCATGAGTTTTTGGCCCGGGGCTCGGAGGCAATCTTGGGAAACCTACCCAACCCACACATTTCTGGAAACTAGACACCCGGGGTAGTCCAGCGAGGTATGGCTTGTGTGGGTTCCTCATCATTCTCCTACCCAGAATCCACTGCAAACCTCAAATTTCGCTAAAGAATTTGCTTTTTTCTCACATTTCTGTGTGGTAAAGTTGTGGAATCTGCGTGGATCCTCAAATCTCCACCCACCCAGCGTTCCCCCAGGTCTCCTGATAAAAATGGTACCTCCCTTGCGTGGGTAGGTATAGTGGCTGCAACTTGAAAAGGCCCAAATCGAACGGTGGAGACTTTAAAATTACCTATAGCAAAACTACCTGTTGGGGGGGGGGGGGGGGGGGGGGGGGGGAACCTGAGTTTTTTGCCCAGGGCTCGGCGACCATCTTGGGAAACTACCAAACCCAAACAGTTCTGAAAACTAGACACCCGGGGGAGTCCAGCGAGGTATGGCATGCGTGGGTCCCCCAATATTTTCCTACCCAGAATTCCCTGCAAACCTTAAAATTAGGTTAAAAAAACACTTTTCCATACATTTTTGCGTCGGATCTCCGTGCCGGCACAAATATCCTACCACCCAGCGTTCCCCTTGTTCTCCCGAGTAAAATGATACCTCACTTGTGTGGGTGGGCCAAAGGCCTGTGACTAGGATGACCCCGAAACAGTGGTCTTTACAACAAAGCACCGAGAATTCTAAACGCTACAATTTGTTAAAAATACACTTTTAGCCAGTTCTGCTTTGGACACCCACAAAAGTGAGGACATTTGTGGCTCCACGCAGATTCCAGAACTTTCCACCACAGAAATGTGAGGAAAATGCGTTTATTTTTTTTATTTTTTAGGTTTGCAAGGGATTCTGGGTAACAGAACCTGGTGGGAGGCAGTAGAGTCAACCCATCCTGAATTCCCCTGGGTGTCTAGTTTTCAAAAATGTATAGGTTTCCCTAGGTGCCGGCAGAGCTAGGGTTCAAAAACTACAGGTAGGCACTTTGCCAAAAAAGGGCAATTTTTCACTGCAAAATTGAGGAGCGACCACGTTGCGTTTTGCGCCGTTTCCGGTTGCAGGCACTAGGCAGACCCACGCAAGTGAGGTACCATTTTTCTCAGAAGACTTTGGGGAATACGGGGTGGGTGGAAATGTGTTGATCCACGCAGATTCCAGAACTTTCCACCACAGAAATGTGAGGAAAATACGTTTGTCAATTTTTTAGGTTTACAAGGGATTCTGGGTAACAGAACCTGGTGGGAAGCAGTCGAGTCACCCCATCCTGGATTCCCCAGGGTGTCTACTTTTAAAAAATGTATAGGTTTGCTAGGTTTCCCTAGGTGCAGGCCGAGCCAGGGTACAAAAACTTCAGCTAGGCAATCTACCAAAAAAGGGTAATTTTTCACTGCGAAAATTGAGGTGTGACCACGTTGTGTTTTGCGCCGTTTCCTGCCGCAGGCACAAGGCCGACCCACACAAGTGAGGTACCATTTTTATCGGGAGACTTAGGGTAATTCAGATTTGTAAAGCAACTGTTATTTCCTGTAGAGTTTTGATGCATTTCTGCCTCCAAATGAAAGACATTGTGTAAAAAAAGAAGTCATTTTTAAAAATGACCAATAATTCTCATGCTAGTATGAGTATTCCCAATTTTGAAAATGTGCAAATATGTACCGTTTCTAAACTCTATAATTTGTACCCATTTCAGAAATACATAGGTGTCTTTCACACCGATTTTTCCATGTATACATTTTCGAAGAATAATTGCTCTAAACCCGGTACATAATAAAATTCCATTGTAGGTTGCTGCGCAGTTTTTGGCTCTGGGTTCGTCGGGTTCTTGGTGAACCTACAAGTCCTATATACCCCCACAACCAGGAAGGTCCAGCAAATGGATCGGTATATTGCTTGCAAAGAACTGTCATAATTATAAGAAGTTGCAGGTGAAAACGTTGACACAAAAGGCTGTTTTTTTCAACTAATTTTAATTTTTTCCTATATTTAACTGTTAGTTTCTATAAAGAAACCTTCATGTATTTAGACAAAATTACCCCTTTCTGAATTCACAATTTGGTCTACTTTAATAAAATATATAGCTTTCCAGGATCCATTATTGCTTTCATACTCATTTTTACCATTAACTGGAAGGAGGTTGGAAGCACTAAAATAGCCTATTTTTGCTATGTCCCAGAAAACTGCCAAAACTGTGTGAAAAATGTTGGTTCTCTGACAAAAGACTGTCATTCCCTAAAAGCTGGGAAAATTGTGATTTCAGCCCCACAAACTCTTTTTTGATAACATTTGCAGGGAAAACCCCAGAGGCCTTCCTTTGCAGCCCGTTTTCCCCATTTTTCTGAAGAAAAAAAAAAACATTTTACTGTCTTTTGCTTAATTTCTGGAACCCCTCCAAGGGAATCCACAAACCCTGGGTACCTTTAGAATCCCCATGATGTTGGGAGAAAAGGACACAAAATTGGTGTGGATACCTTATGTGGCCAAAGAGTTACAGGGGCCTAAGCATGCACTACCCCCAAATAGCCAAAAAAAAGGCTTAGCACAGGAGGGGAAAAGGCCTAGCAGCGACAGGAGGGGAAAAGGCCTAGCACCTTGAATGAAGTAAAATTTCCTTCAAAAACATAATGGGGGCATCACAAGGTTATTGAGTGCAGGACTGTAACTGACGTACCAGTATCATTTATGCAATAGTAAATTATAGAAGCCATTTAGTTCATGGGAGACGGGAACCTTCAACCAGTAAAACAACCCCTGTGCTCTATCAGACTGGTGTTTTTGAAAAAGATTGGCATACATATATATTGTAAACATTCCGTTATTTTGTTTTACAACTAAACTCCTACTCCGCTTTCCAGGTGGCTACCAACACAATCTTAAAAGAAAAGCGTATGCCCTTCTAATGGATCTTCCAAAGAAGCTATGGTGCATTTTCTTGTTAATATTTTGTAATTTTTATAAATTGTGTACATAGACTTTTAGTTCAGTTTATGAAATCAAGAAATCTTAGGCACTGTGCCCCAGCCTATCGTTTCTTTCAACAACTGCCCGATTAACGACAGGTTTCTTCGTAAGCCTATTTCTCCATGCAGCTGTCCACTCACATGGCACAAAACTTTTTAAAACAATCGGTTTTATTCATGTTTTATCTATGGTGAATATATACCCTGTGGGGTTTCTGGCCTTTGTAATCGGTGAGTTATCTGACCTTGCACTTTTCCTGTTTTAATACTTTTTACATATTTTGTCATGTTTTTAGTGGTACGGAAAATTAGTTTGTTTTATTGTTTCAATTTGGATTTTATTGCATGTATGCTTTTATGGTTGTTTGTCAACTGGCAAAGGTTAATAATATTAAACATACATACTCATGCTACATTGTAAAAATATTAAATAGGGCACGTCAAACTACTGCAAAATGACACGTGTGCATGTACAGAAAGTAGTAAAGGAAAACATGCAGAAAAAACACTTTCATACTGCTCACCCTACATTCGGGTGCATTTTCACTATGTAAAACATACAGCCCTAAAGTAGCAACCGTTTTGAGACATACAAATTAAGCTCGTCTTGTACGTGAAGGCCATTACGTTCTACAGACAATATAATAATGGCACTTCATTATTTTGTAATACATAGCTTGAATGTCCACATCTTATTCCACTGTGAATTACTGCCCAAAATATTTCACACGCAGATCAACAGTACAAAATATAGTGTCAAACGTGGAAAATTCTGGTATGAGGTTCCCTCACACAAATTCAACTGTATGGCCTTGTGAATTGACCAGTCACATTAAATATATTCAGTGACACGGGGATTACGCAACTCTTTAGCGTTTTTTCTGCATATTTATGGATTTACCAAATACTTAATCTTTTGCTACACAATCAAATATTTTATCAAAACAAACTGATACTAGTGAGGTGAAACCTTTTGCCCAAACACTGTTAATGCAAACAAATGGCAAAATGACACAGCAATACTATGAACATGTGCTGCATCAAGTCGCATAATTTAGTTCCCATGTTATATGGTTTGAGCCTCTCCTGCTGCATAATTCCAGTGCCCCTGGATATATTGCAATTTGTAAATGCCCGTAGCATGAGGGCATGCTCTGTTCAAACGAGTGGTACTTAATCATGAATTGAAACACTTGACCGTTAAAAAAAAAATGTCTCGGCCCTTGACCAGCTGGTAAACCACACCTTGCATGTGTAAAGCTGGAAATTTTTAGGTTGGAGATGTCTGTAATGCGAAAGACATCTTGGGGAGTCAGACGTTGTCCTAGGACTGCATTCTGCCCGTCCCTTGTCATTGGCTTGGTGGTTTGTAACTCACATTTTCTTGCTTCCTTTCTTTGCTTGAGCCTGTCCAGGAACAGTTCGTCCCACCCAGTGCTAAAGCTATGTTCACTGTATTCATCCACAAACTTGTTTTCGGTCAACAGGCCTTTAAATCTTGTTCTTATCTCATCAGGTATGCTGGACATTCAAAGACCGAGGGTTAATGTCAGGCTGTCTTCCGAGGGGTTTGTTAGGATTCGCCATCGTCAAATTAACATGGAATAGATGTAGCAGATTTTTTTTATAGCGCAACCTCAAGCACTTTACATGAGCACCAGTTGCATTGCACAAAGAAACATTTAGGCACAGGTAGATTAAGTCATTTGCCAGACTCACAGGATGTTGCGCTGCCACAACGACTTCAGCCTGCTTCCCCACTTCCAAAGTCAGCCTCATCCACGTTTACAACTATGTGCATAATAAACCACAGGGTTTCCACATAACTTGAGCCTCACACCAATAAAGCCTGATGTCAGCAAGCAAATGGACGTGTACTGTACACAAGAGGGGTCCTATGTATTTAATACTCCCATTACAATCAGTGTGTTTTTGTTTTTTTTAATATCCTCTCCTTGCCTTTTAAATGCGGTTCTACCTTTTTACTATCACGAAGTTAGATAGATTGCACGCATCTCCCGTTACCTCCATATACCTATGTATGTTTTGGATTCTGAAGTTCGATCTGCTGTGACAAGCACGTGCATTTGAAGGAGGCAATGCTCAGACTCTCACGGCTCATGACCAGCAGGACTTAATCCGCACTTCACAGGCAGCCACACGACCACCACTTCTGGCACATCTTGGCGCGCACACACCTTTCTTTTTTTGAACAGGCACATGCTCACAGCCAGGGTGGCTGTTGATGAAGGTTGGAAACTACAGCGAACATTGGAAAATGCCCTTTTCTGAAGCTTGCCATAAGAAATGGTCTTTAAATAAAGTACTGTTCTAACAAATGTTGAATTGGACGCTTTACAATGAACACAACACAATGACAGCAGTATAGCAATATTTCATTAAAACGAATGGGAAACTGCGAACGTACATAAATAGCAGCCTCGCATCAGAGGGTCTAAACAGTCCATCCATCCATAGATCCATCATACCAACCCACTCAAATCCATCCACTCTCCACATCAATTAATCTATTCAAACCCAAGCAACTAATCCGTTTACCTCACTTAGTCATCCATCAATTCGACCCCGTCTCAGGTCTGTCCAGAAGGCTCCAGCGTGTTAATCCAGGGGTGTCTCAAACACATGCACCCTTTTCCATATCCAATGCATCAAGAGTGCCACTCATGATTTAAAAGTTTCCTCTTAAAGAGAGCTTTTCACCCCCTTTACCACAGCTCCACCCTGCTCAGTTATCAGATTTAACAGCCGTGATTAACAAAACAAACTGCCCTGAGCCAGGCTGCCTCATAATTCGGAGTTTGACTATGCGAGACACAGTCCCTCCAAATGTAATTGTAGTTTGTTTATTGAAACAGCATAATTCAAAGTTGAAATAGAATTTTAAAAAGCACTGATGATGCCCATGTTGCCCGCCCTTCTCCTCTACTTGCAGACCTGCTGCACAGTAGACGTACAACATGGCAACAAAAATAAAGTCAATAAAAGCTTGCATAGGCAAGACCCACTGGCTTCGCCAATGCGAGTTATACTTTGTTGGCAGACTTGTGCCAGTATATATATATATCTATGTTTGTCCCCACCCCCTATATGTAAAGCAACCTTTTTTCGTCTACTGGATGTTTCAAAGTTGACAGAATTTGCTATTTTTGTGTCAAACATTTAGTTTGGTTACTTTTTGGAACAAAAAGTTACACACTGAAAAGATAGCTTTGCCTTGCTGCTTAACTTTTTCCCCTCAAAAAGAACAACATGGTATGTAGCATACTATTTTGCATCTGTTTCCTATCAACAAGTTTGTAAAGCCACACTGCACTCAAGCATTTACAAAGATTTGCAAAATGTAGGGGAATTGTGTACATCTGTAAGAACTGCCCAAATGGAAGGTTCCTGGTTGGCCCCTCTGCGATAGCTAGCTTAGTGAAGCAGGGTGTTCTGATCGGGTTCTTTGTAGATATTTCTAATGTTTTTGATTTGTTGCTTTTGATGCAAAGTTGTTAATAATTGTTTTGCATCTAAAGAAGGATAGTCAAGGAAGCTTTTCTCCTTTTTGTGGCAGGTCATGGTAAATCATCAACTCACACTATGAGGTAAGCCAAATGTAGAAAATACTATCGATGCACTATTCTCATTTTTATAGTAATCACCAAAATGGTTACCATCCCACCCCCCCCAGCTCACCTGTCCACTGCTCAGAGGTTGGCCAGGTTCGGTGCAAAGATGCAACTTATTGCTGTGCCCCTAATCTGACTTAGACCCTACAAAACGGCAGACATTTGTCAAAAAGGCAAATTTCTTGGTGGAGTGTGGGGACAATGAGACAAAGGACATGTGGCCACTATAGCAAAAACGTGTATGGTATTTATGCAAAGGCATTCCACATTGAACATAACTAGGAAATCCTTGTCAAAGACACTCCTGCAAAAAGAATCTGCCCTCTGCATGGAATTATCAACAGGTTATCAAGATTTAAGAACAAATGACTACGTGATCATAATACTTGAGACTATGGTTCTAGGCATGAGCCATGGTTCAACAAAATTTGCATGGGCTTGACCTTTGTCATGGGTGGTATTAAGGGAAGCATTACGTAATTTGTGTTGCTTCTTTTGTTCTTCCTATGAACAAAATCCAATTATGCTACTGCAGCTTTTTGAAAAGGTAATCACTGGTGCCATGTATAGCTCTCTGGGACAGTCGAGTATGGTTGTTGAGTATGCTGAAAATTTCCTAGGCCGTGTAAGTCCAACTACTGTCCCTCAGATCCACCTCTTTTTCTTTTTTTTTTTTAATATCAGTTCTGTCCAACATAAGATCACTAGTATGTGCAAGAGTGTTTCTCCTTTTTTCCAGGGACTAGCAAATCCTGTGTGGTAAAATTGTAGTCCGACAGACAATACACCACTCTCCTCATTCACATTTCAAAAATGTGTTTTGTTGCACCCCCCTCCGCCTTTTCTGCACCCCACAAACGTATGGCTACACTGGTCTTGGTTTTGAAAGAAAAAGGACAAAGAATAATAGATGTGCTACACCCATCGCCATTTTGTCCAACCAGATACTGAAGAAGATCCGAACTAGTTTATACATGTTTTCCTTAAACTGCCCTTATTTGCCCTTCAAAACATGTGGTTTTGTAAACATCTGGATTCAAGTATGAAAACACCAATTCATTGTTAAAGTTAGTGGGCTTATTCAGAGATTATTTTTAGATGCATTTCAACTCCGCTAAACCTTTAAGAATTTCCCCAAATATGTTTTGAATCATTTATGGCCTACTTACCCAAGAACTTTTTCAAATGTCGCCAAATCCTCATGACCACATGCCCAGTTCTTACAGCCACTCCATGCACGCTTCAGAATCATTTAAATGCATTTTTTTGTTGGGGGAGGCAACGAATACTGACAACTGGAGCATAACAGGTAGCTTTGTGTCTCTACCCAACCATCAAATAGATGCGAGAGGGGGCCTAAACAGATATGACACTGCATCACTGTAGAGATGCAGTCCCAAGGGAGTCTCAATTTCTCTTATTGGGTCCCAAATAGCACATATGCTTCCAACACAAACTACAGGAGGAAAAATTAAATCTGAACATCGCATCTAGTGGCAGTATCCAACTGTGGACAACGCTCTAGAACCATTATAGAAAGAGCTTCCTATCCCCACCACAAATTACATAGTGCACAGCATGTGAATCTATAACTGGATTACACTGAAAGTCTTAAATACACACAGAGTAGATATTTGCCTGTGCTTGATTCTCCCAGACACCAAAGCTGTGAGGGTCCTTTATTTTAATTTTAAAAAATACAGATTTGAATAAAGAGGGCAATGAGGCTGGAGGGAAAGGGTAACTGAAGTAAACAGTTTTACAAAGATGCTGTGTTAAGCAGAGGTCATTTTTGTGGGAGTTCTAACGCAATCCGTCACTTCATTCAAATCTTCAAAATAGACTTTATTCTACATGTTCGGTCAAAAACAAACAAAACAAAAAAAAACACAAATGCACCACAGTGGAAAGACAAAGAATGCTGAAATTCCACGAGTCATTGGTACAGTACAACACATTTACAGTACAAACATGGATCAAATTAAACAAAAATAAAAAGTAAACAATTTATAATTATGTAGATAAAAAGCTATTCAGAGGATCCCTGAAGTTACCTGCAGACGAGGGCCAAGTTTAGAGCTCATCATTATGAGCAAGATGCTCAATTCTGGTTAGTTTAGTGCTTCCTTCAAACCCCGAGTACGAAACATTACCCAAGTCACACCCTGAACAGACAGTATCAGGCAACAGCAATGAGAAGAATGCACATCATGCCATATATTCACTTTCCCCGCACAGGGCATACTCAAATCAATCTTCTCACAAGGTACAACACAGCAAGACTATTAAACAAATCATGTGCTCTTTCAAACTGCTAAGTGCATTGAGTGTACAGAAGTCCAGCTGCTTTCTTATAACATGCCATGCCCTAGGAAAAAATGTATATTTGTACAATTTCACCTCTAGACCCCCAAAAAGGTAACAAACCTAAACCACTCCCTGGCACCAGCAAAATAAAGAAATAAATTATTCTTTTGCTTCCATCCCAGGCACAAAGCTATCACTAATGCAGTGGAGTGTCAAAAATGCTAGAACTCCTTTGTTAGTCATTTCACTGTTGATGGCAACGCTTGGTCAGTGGCACCCACCACCAAGAACATTCGGAGAATATATTCAATGTGCTTTAGCTAAAATTAAACCCTAGGGTAACAACACATAATAAAGGTGCTAGATCATACACACACATAAACAATGCCACCAGAAGTCATAGCGCCTTTCAGCTTAACTTAACCCCTTCCATGCTGATGGCAACCCCCGTCCGTCATGCAACACGGTGGGCGTGTGCTGATGACGGCTGGGGGCCGTCATGATCCCGCCCACTCTTTAGAAGAGGCGCACAGGCGCAGAATCGCGGCCGCGCCCAAGGGGTTAATCCCAACACACGACATGCAACTGAACATTAAACACATCCATATAAACAACATGTCTGGCCACACACTGCCAAGAGACAATAATTCAAGTCTCACAATAAACAATCTGTCCACCTGGCAGTGGCTTTTGTTTCTTGGCCCCTATAAAGCTTTTTCCAAGTATGCGCACAAGGCATGGGGGGAAAAAGGTATTAAGTGTTAACCCCTTCGACGCTGATGACGAGCTGGGCTCGTCATGAGGTAGCCTCCTGCTACGCTGATGACGAGCCCAGCTCGTCACGTAACATGCGAATGAGTAAATCTCAGCGTACGGGCGGAATTCCGCCCGCACGCATGCGGTTAAAGTTGTAACAACCAAAAGTGCACAAAATCATGAAAGAGATCTTCAACAAACACAAGGAATGTTAGACTTCCATAGAGACGGCATACAAAAGATAGCCTGTGTGAGGAAAAGACCTATGTGAACCAATAAGTACCGGCCCTGCCAGTAGAATAATCACCAGCACAGACCAAGTAAGGGCCTGTTAAAGAGGCGAAGCTGCTTTACAATCCAAGATTCCTGGCCTTTCATTCTTTCCACCACAGAAAAGCTTTATGACAATGACAGTCTTAGAAAGAAGGATGCAGTCAAACTAATGCTTCTCCCACAGGTTATCACTCAACTGCATTTCAGCCACTATTGTAAAAGACTTAAAAAGTGATCCTAAACGCAAGTACTGTTTTGTCAAAAAAAAAAAAGTGAAGTTCAGAATTATATTGCTGATATAATCAAACAGACAAAATGCCCAAAACATCAATTAAAATATTTATGGGAAAGGAGAGCTATGATCGGCCTCCAAATAAAACACATGGGAAGAGTCACAATTTTCAGTAAAAGTATGCAGAATTAACATTTAACATATCCGGTCTAATAGGAATTCCCTCGCATTGTGTAAAAGGCAAAGCATTTTGTAATTAAGGTCCTAGGACAACCCAAGTCTCTCAAAGAGACCGTACATAAAAACACAGGAGTGAACCAGCCCCTAAAGAAAACCTTCAGGAAGCTCTTGACGTGAAGAGATGAATCAAAAAGGTTAAACATTCACTTGTGACCTAGCACCGTGGAGGTTAAGGTGCTCAAATGGGTGGCAAGGGTAGTGGGGGCAAAATTTTATGTTACCATTTAAAAAACAAAAACTTTACTATTCCACCCAAAAAAAGAGAGACACCCACTTTCAAGGAAATAGACTAGTAGGTCAAGCAGAATAGCTTTTGGTTCTGCATAGTCACACTTGCTCCTGCATTTTTTTTAAACATTAAACAATACATGCCAAAACCCAATGCCACTGGTTACAAAGGTGGCAGGACTGCCAAGCTGCTTTACTTAAAACCCTTCTAAAAAGGGGCACACCTACCGGTACATAGTTTAAAGATTGTGTATCGGGCAGCCATCGTAATTCAGGCACCAGGAAGACACACCATGTGTCTAAATAAACAGATTTAGGTTAATATGACTAAAGCAGTACATTTGTGAGAAGTGCTGACAGGATGTGATGTTTGCTCCTTGCAGGGGTGGTAGTCTTCACCAAATGGAGTAGCCACCATCTGAGCCGCCCACGAAGTAGTTACCCTTCCGCTGTGTCACCACCACATTGGCACCCTGCATAGCTGCCAGCTGGGCTGCATTGGGAGGGACTCCTGGAGGCGGTGGCTGTGTAAACAAAGCAAAAAGACAAATCAATTCAAGCAAAGCCCAAAAAAAAATGTTTTATAGCGATATATACACACACACACACGTTTTACTCATGCCAAGCTAATTTTAAAGGATCAAGTATCCTAAACACGCATATCTCAAGCAACTACCAAAATTTGAGAATGTGATAATCGTCATAGTCACTCTGTCCACAGTTGCCCCGTTCCACATTGCTATTCTGCATGAGAATCCATTAGTGTTAGCTAATTGCATTTTCCTGCCCAGATGCTGGCATTTCACAAATATCCTCGAAGTAAAATCTGTAGTGAAAGTACAATATTCTCCACTCTCACAAATACACACCAGCAAAAAAAGATTGCTGCAACACAATTTGCAGCAGGTGAATGACATATTTTACTTTTCCTAAACACAAACGTGCCTGTGCTCAACTTAATCCCGTAGATAACAATAGCAAAGCTAAAAACAAGAACTCAGACCCTGGTGCTTTTTGGCTTCTCTACTTAGGCAGGATTATAACAGCCAAAATTACCAGCAACATACAGCTGGCTATGCGTCTAGCCAACATGTCAAGGGAAAATATTGTAACCATACACATAGTTTGAAGACGTACAGCCACAAGTTTCAGTGCACACACCATGCCAGCTCGACAATTAAATGTTTTCTTTAAAATAAGAGTTCCGTTGTTACTTACAATAGACACACTCTCTCAAAGGGTAGTGGTGCATTGGTCCACTGATGTTCCTCCGAACAAGAAAATACTGCACCAGAGAGAATGGGTTTTATTAAACCAGTTTAACCAGCCAGCAGTTGTGCACAGTGGAGTAATAACTACCCAGCTAGGGTAGCAGTGCCAGTGATCGGCAGATTTATTGATTTTTTAAATGGCTTAAGTCAGTGGTTAGTTAACCTTTCGACTTCTGTGGGGCCCTCTACAGATATTCAATATTGGGACCAGAGTCATTATTTCTACTGGGGATCCGCAGCCTAAGTAATTTCGAGGATTTTAACCACAAAAACAACCCACAAAACTGCAAAAGCAAATATTCATGAAACAAAGGCAAATAATGCAATATTTTAGTCATTTCGCAAACAAAATGTTAACGGGAAAGCAGGAGCTTATCTAAATTCAATTAAGGACATCGATCATCCATACTATATCCTGTTTGATGCACTTGCACTGCTACCACATATCAATCTGATACCAACTTAATTTTTAGTGTCCAATTTATAGCACTTTAAGAATGTCCCATTGTATATTTTCATTCTTTATTTAAATACACGTTATCACTCATTACAATTTTATTTTCTAAGCAGCCACAAATTCCCTCTATAGATATCTCTGACACTCTGGTCCCTGGACCCCAGGTTAAGTACAACTGGTTGAAGTAATAACCAGTTAAAATGCAATGCATAACTGAGCGCATTCTTCAAAACATTTGGAAAATCTTAAGAGCAGCAACCAGTTACAAAATTCTGTAAACTTAACAGATGTGTTCCCAAAACAGAACTGTCTCCCTGTACAGAAGTCATCGCAACCAATACAAAAGGTTACGCAAATTACCATGGATTGTACTTTAAAATGGGATTCCCAGACTAGTCCCTAATGTTTGCTTCAACATTGTTACTTGTACTCATGTGACTAAACCAGAGCAGTACACAGCCAGCACCTACTGTTTTCTAGAACCAAAAGTACATTACGGTTTATTGTTATCAGGCCAGAAGCAGGCATGGTGTTGCAAATTCAGAAACTATGACTACAAGAGGCTTCAGTGGGGATTCCTCATGGGCCCTCTTGGGCCAGCCAAACAGTCATGCACACTTTACATGTTCCCCACCAGGCTGCATTACACAGCCAGGTGCGAAACATGCACAGGCTCCCTGTCCCCGTCTGAGGATCGAACCACAGCGCTCAGGTCAATCATAACGCAGCTTTGTCATTGGCTATGTGGAGCCTGTGTGCCCGGGTGCTTCCCTCTGCCAGCCGGGACAGAGAAAAAAGTTTTATCTGATGTGCAGCTTGGTTTCCACCCCAGTGGGCACATGCCCAAGAAAATATACCCTAGGAATGACCGCTATAGTGAAGGTTCAGAATTTAAACTATCTAGGAATAATATTGGTCGTTAAATTTAAGTTGAAATAAACTTAACACCAAGGGCAGTTAAAGTAATTTAAAATTTTGCATGAATACTTTGTTATGGACCTATAAAAGAACTAATTATGTTGTGCAAAAGAAAGTCTCTCGTTGAGCACATTGTGCAGCAGTATGGGGATTTAGCAAAAAATTGCAAACAAATTCTTAAGCATGCTACTAGCAACTGCCGGGAGTACTGGAAGCTTTATTATCAATTCAGAAACAGGCTGGGCCGATTTGTAAGATCAGAATAATATTTCATGTTTATGCTTTTCATTCTCTGGAGTGACCATTTCTCCATTCAACATTACAACAAGCATTTGCAATGCAATAGGTCTCGCAGTTGTTAGAGTTTGAGCCAGTGGCATTGTAAATGGCACTGCCTTTTATTTATGTTTTGGGTTTTAAAACGTAAATAAAAGGCATTGTCAATTACAATGCCAAAAGGTTAAACTCTCGCAAATGCGAGACATTGCAAATAACAATGCCTTTTATTTACGTTTTCGTTTTTAAAACATAAATAAAAGGCATTGTCATTTACAATGCCAATAGCTTAAACTTGCGTAAATGCGAGACCTATTGCATAGCAAATGCTTGTTTGTTGTTCTTTTTAAGTTATGTATGCTTGCAATAAAAATTAAAGATTTTAAAAAAATCACACCAGTTTCCAGGGCCAGACCGATTGAGTTTGCCAATGCTTGATTTAAAATGTAATTGGTCTTCAAATCACCTTGAATTTTAAGAACATTGTTTGAAATGTAAAAGGAGAAAATAATATTTAACTAAATAATGGAAACAAATACATAACATGAATATATCAAGCGCTAACAGAATCAACTGCCTGATCTCCTAAGGAAAAAAAATGACAGCATGTATAATTTAATATTTTTCATTTGCAAGCTGTTTCCTTCTTCTTCTTAAATTGTTTTGTGGCTTTATAAGTAAAAATCTGCATTAGACAATGATTATCAGTTTTCATTCCTTCCAAAATACACAGTCTATAATTTAGACTACAAAGAATATGGCAATTGACCTTCAAAAGCAGGTTTATGAAGATAAAATGTACCGCGCTAGTGAAATGGCTATGTCTCTATCTATAACGAGATGAAAGAAGCATTGGCGGCCAAGCCACTAGATCTTAACTCTGGGACTTCTTGGATTGTGAATGGTTTTGGCCATGCTGTGCAGCATGGCAAAAAAAAGGAATACAAAATAGCCTATGATGCAACTGAAACGTGGTTTTGTAGGCATGTGCACCACACACGCATGGTCCTGTAAATTATGCCGGCACCTTTTGTCTTATTTAGCGCTCCAAGTTGGATAGGTAAGTAAATAAAATAATAATAACGTGCAAAAGCTTTTTTAAGAGTAGGTGAGGGAGGCAGCAAGGGGAGGGGGGCTATAAAAAACTATTAAAGGGTAGGCAGTGGTCCACAAAACTACTAAAGAAACAAACAAAAAGTAAACTTTTCATTTTAAACGCAGTCCTCTTTCTTTTAAGTACATCAGACTGCAGTAAAACAAGTCTACTCTACTGCAAGTCAATAACAGACATGGTGTTCTGCTTTTCCGACCAGGCCACCATCCCTGTGATAGCCTCCAACTATAGTGCTCCGCAATTTTTGTGACAGGATATTCGGAGGGGAAAGGATGTGGCTTAACAGCTAGAACAGACGACTTTGAAGCTGGGGCCCAGGCTCAAGGCTGATGGGAGACTCAAGCATCCTGTGATTCTGGGCAAATCACTTCATCTCCCCGTCCCCGGCCTAGAAGTTAATGTGTCCGACTGTCACGCAACTGGTGCTCATGTAAAGCGCTCTGAAACCTTTGGCTCAAGTTCGCGCTATATAAAACTGTAAAAAATAAAAAATAAAGTACATCCGGCCCGTAGGCACAAGAGCACGTATTCACCTAGACATGCACTCCGTGCCTCTCTTGAGTGACTTTGTTGCTGACGTAGGAACAAGAAAAACAGAAGACGGAAAGAATCCACGGACGGAATACACGGAGGCCGCCCCGGAAGTCAGGCACGGTCGCCTGTGACGGGGGCGGGGCCACGTCCAGACCGGAAGAGGAGGCAGGCGGAGTCGATGCGTCTCGCGGCCCGGGGCTCCTGTGAGCGGTGTGGAGACCCGGGGCCGCGCTAGCAGGAGGTTGGGCGCCGCGTGCTGAGAGAGGAGTCCCCGACATTGCCCAGGTAAGTTTCAAAAGGCTGGGGGGGCTTGGTGCACTTGTGTGTGTGTGCGTGTATGCTCGTGTGTGTATGCGACGGCGGGGGAGGGGGGCCTCGGTGCACTTGTGTGTGCGCGCGTATGTGTCAGGGGGGGGTGTCTCTGTATGTATGTGCGTGCATGAGTGCTTGTGTGTGTATGCGCATGCGTGTGTGGTGCTTGCGCTTCCCAGGAGACAGCGCCTGGCCACAGCGCGCGTTCCCGTTTCAAATCGGCTCCAGGGATGCGCGCGCCCCAAACTGTCTCCTGGGGAGCACACTCCCTAACATAAGATCTCGGCGGAGACGCGCTTCCGCGCGTCTTTAGCCGAGACCTAAAAACGTGGTATTCCCGCCGGATTCACTGTTCTTATTTCCTTACTATACTCTGACCCCTCTGACCGCATCCAAACCAATGGCTCCCCTCTGAGTCCTTTGCCATATCTTGAGCCATTCTTGCCCCCTCTAGCCCTAATTTATCATAGCTATGGACCCATTAATTCGCCATCTCCAAGAACACCAAATACATCACGCCTCCATTTCAAATCTGGAGCACTTCTAGTGTCTATGTATGCCAATGACATACTACTATTTGTCTGGTATCCATCAGACAATCTGGTCCCTTGCCAAAGTGTGAGGAAAATTATTTGGTTTATCGGTCTTTCTGGCTTACGCATCAATTGGGGTGAGGTCTGAACTATTCCCACTTACCACCCCTCCCACCTGCGAATACCCTCTCAAATGTTCCACCAACACCACTAAGTATCTAGGCATCATTTTAGATAGAGACAAAGAACAAGTTATCCACTTTAACAAACTCCTTCTTTGTCTCATTACGCAGTCTCCTCTTAAAATTAGGCTGGGCGGTCAAAGACCCTGCATTGCCTGAGACACCCTTACTCTTCTGTATAAATACAATGCCTTTGGCATCCGTGACTTTTGAATTTATTTTCAGATTGCCTAGGCTCAATTTGCATACTATTGGTTTTACCCAGACAATCGTCCGCCTTACACAAAACCGAAGCATGATCTGGCCGACCCCACACATTTCAATGCACTACAACCATCCCCACAAATTAATCCATTTAAGTTTCTTACGTAGATCCTAGACTATGCCTATTGCCATCCCCACAAATTAATCCATTTAAGTTTCTTACGTAGATCCTAGACTATGCCTATTGCCCTGGTCATTGCAACATTCTGGCCTGCTGTGTTTGGTATATTAACTCAGATGACCTCGCTGGTCCTAGAACCCCCCACATTTCAAGCACTTCTGGGTAATGTCTCGCCCATTCCAAAGAACCTCCATAGATTGACTGCAATTGCATTATATGAGGATGAGGGAGATTGCACTTCACCGGCGTATCGCAAAGCGCCCAACAACTAAAGCCTGCCTCTATCTAACCTAACTGCGATCTAACAAGTGTACTCCTCATTGCAACCCCCTTCTGCCCAAACGAAAGAAATTTGCAACCTCACTGATCGTACTTTTTATATCAGCATCAATCGTCCCCCCCCCCCCCCCCCCAACCAGATTCAGCCCCTCAATCACCTGCTGCTACAGCCTCATTAAGTCACACAGTCAAGTCACCGATGCATAGGCCGGAGTATACTTCCCCTCGTGCTCTACCAATTGTTTATCCTTTTGTTATTCAATGCATGGTGAATTGCTATTCCTACATGCGTGTGGCATAACACTACTTAACGGAGTCAAGTCAGGATCATATTAAATTACTATAGTGCTGAATGTCTTGCTTATTTTTCTTGTTATTCTCTTTACTGTATTCTATTTGTGAAAAATTTCTAAATAAAGATTTCTAAAAAAAAAAAAAAAAAGTTCACCTTTATTGTTATGGGTTAAAATCTAAAAGGAACAAATGATGGACGGAATGCTGAACAATGTAAGTAAACATTCACCCCCAGTCACAAGGATCTGGGTTTAATCCATTGTTCTTTTGCTCACCACACCACTCCAGTTTTGTCCCAGCCATATGCAAATCAGTCTTGACCCTGCTCCTTATGGGAACAGTCCAGCCCGAACTGCCAAGCCAGGTCATCCCTGACCCGAAACAAGCATCCTGGGACTTGTTTCGGGGCATATCCCCACAGCCAGGCTAGCTTGAATCCTGTGGAGCAGTAAGCACAGGACCTACGTCAGGGCATACCCTACCCACTTAGGGTAACAAAATAAAAAAATAACAGATGGACTGAATGCTGAACAATGCAAACACCCCCCCCCCCCCCCCGTCACAATAACCAGGGTTCTTTCCAGTGGCACAGTGAGCATGGGGGGGGGGGTGAATGTTTACATTTGGATGAAAGCATGTATGAAGTACTACATCAATCCACTGGTCCCATTTTAGAAACTACATTTTTCCCCTTTAACCACACTTAACACAAGCACTGTTTTCACCCACTCTCCGTTTAAGTAAACAGGTCTGTAAATCTTTTCTCATCTTGTCAAATTTGTGTGCAATCAAAAACAATGTCAGACACGGCTTTGCTAGGGCACCACTTCGTGGACTTCAAAGTAATAATGGTGAAAGGGTTGTTTACCTGTCCTTCAACCCCCTCCCACTTCGCTGCTTGTTTCACTAGTAGTCATAGAAGTTAGTTTTCGTTTCAACACCCAGCACAAGATTTACTGTTTGACTCAACTGGTCAAAGGTCGTAAAGTTGGAAAATATGTGCAGTCCAGCCCTTTTGAAATATTTGAGGGAGTATAAAAGGGGTGCCGCCAGAAGACTAAGTATGCTTCCTACATCAGACATGCATGCTCTTTGAGCCTAGCAATTTAGTAAGGTTTTTGCGACTTAGTTTTGGACAATCACTGTCAGCTCTTACATGTTTTATGTAAAGGTGGGAAACTGGCGCTTATGTCGAGGTTAGTTCTGGGCTACTTGTCTTGGGGTGATCATTTTATTGGGCCCGATTTACAAAAGTAAAGTTACACAAGTCTAACTTTACAACTTTCAGTGTTCAAAAACAGCATTTACAAGTAAGCATTTACAAGTAGTAAATGACCTTTATGTATACTGAAAGTCAAAGTTAAGACATTTCGTCTAACTTCGCCTTTGTCAATCAGGCCCATTAGATTTAGAAACCTATATATTTTTTTTTTTTTAACTACTCAGCCGTTTTTATTTTGGCACGAAGATCGTGAATATTAGTTGTGGTCCACACACCCTAAAATAGCTGAATAGAAGCATATGAAGTACGAGAGTAGATGGCTTATTTTATTATCTGTCAGCATTTAGAACAACAGTGGGTCACGTGCAAAATAGGCGCTTATAACAGCATGCATAAAGGACCTACTTAAAAAAAAGTTTATAAGTTCCTTCTTCAAGCTAGCACACTTTGTAGGAAATATTTTCGGTTTTGTGTTAAGCAGAAGGTATTTTATGGGAACCGTCCTACACCTTCCACAAGCTCTGTTCAATTGCTTGAAGGAAGTTTGGAACTTGACGTGCTTTTTACAGCAAAATATAAATCATTTAAGTTTTGGAACCAATCCACAGTTTTTTTCGTAAGTCATCCTTTTGTCTGGAATTGATTAATGTACATTACATGCGATTCCTAAAATAGGGAAGTTTATGTATAAGCACTTCAGATTCTCATGTGCATAAACTTACACAACTGCAATGCACCATACACATTTAAATTTTGACTTAGACTCCAAAAGTTATCATAGAGGGGCCCTGTGCACAGGGGACAGGCCTCCGATTCTAGACCTTTCATGCAATTGAAAAATTATGTTTTTTTATTAACTGTGGCAAAAGACTCACCATCTTGGATCGGTAAAAAAAAAAATTACACTTGCATCATTCAATTGGTGCACACATGCATGCTGATGTATGTGCTTGCATACATCAACATGCCTGCATGCAGTAACTGAATGACATTGGCGTTCATATCGTTATAAAGCGTTAGCACAACGCACGTCATGTCATGTCTTTTTTTTATTATTAGTCGGCGATGGTGCACAGCATCAGTTAAAGGCATTGGCAATAGGTCCTAAAGGTAAGACCTCTTAGCTATATTTTTATACTGGAATGTATTTCTTCTGCACTGTGTTTTTTTTATTTTAGGTCTTAACTGGAGCTGTTTTATGTAAAAATATTTTTATGGCTATTTGCTAAATAAAAGCTTTTGCTATGGAAGAGAAGAAATATGTATAATGAAATATATTGACTCGAGTCTCACATATATGGTTAAAACTAATCATTCAACTTATGTACCACCAACCTACCTCTTGGTAAACCACAAGGCATCTTGGATAGCCTTTGCTTACTGTGGCAATTTTAAATAAATACATTGGAATACATTACAAATACCTACAATTTACGCAACCGGCGAGTTGCTCAAATTCTAAAATGTTTAAGATAATAGGCACACTAAGTTCATTTATTAACAGAACAGATACACTCTGCAAAGTACAGGCAGCACAAGTTAACCAGAATTGATCTTATACTTACAGGGATGCTGGCTGACGCGCCCGCACCAAATCGAGCCCCAGCATCGTACCCACCATCAACGAGGACTGTGGACCCTGGTGGGTAGACTGCGCTGATTGGATAATAAGCCATGGGCATGGACTGCCCCATGGGGCCAACAGGCATTGGCTGCGCCATAGGAAGATACAACGAAGTACCAGGATAAGATGGAGACATGTGAGCGATGTTTGGCGCAGGTTGAGTCATATAGCCATGGCGAAAAAGCTGAGAATGAAACAAATATATTTGTTAAACACTAACTTGAGAACCAATCAGCCAAAATGCTGTGCTAAGAAGCCAGTGAATAATGAATTTATGTGTACATCTGTATCAATGGTTAAAAGATGTCTGGATATTATGCCCAAATCCATGAAACTGAAGTAAGACATACGTTTCATGAAAATGCCATCTAGCTAGATGAAGTTGCACAGCCTATTTTTTTTTATATTTAAGCAAAATTGGGTCTAGTCCGCAAGTTCCTCTCCTAACAGATGAAACATCATACATGCAGGACGATGGATTAAAAAAAAAGTTCAAACACTGGCAGAGGATATCTCCAAAGAAACAAACATCTCATGGTAGATTAGGTGCTTTCCACCAGTTCAATCAAATGTTTAATATACATTTCTGAATTTTGAGAAGAGGCAATTGAGATGGGTGAGGCTACATTGAATACCATGTGGCAATTGCACACAGAGGGACACCAGGATGCTTGGCTTATAAAAATGAATGTACTATGAAACTGTTGATTTTATGCCACGTTTATGGCAAAATGAAAAAGTATTTTTACATTACAGCGTGGGTAACAAAAAACAAAAAAAGTAAACACCAGCCACTAAATAGACAAGTCCATTAAATGGTTATCGGGTTAAGTTGGGCAATAGATGGGAAGACTCTGCCGGGAGTGGGCACCTGTAGGAGAGTAGGGTCTGCTATCCTATGGTCACCCCCATTTTTGCTTTTTGCTTCACTGGTTTTCGACTTAATGTGGCTGTGGGCCTGCTAATCAGACCCCCAGCCTGCTGTCCTCTCTCTAAATTCACAGACATGTACTATAGGTACATAACCAATTTGGTACTGGACACCTTGTCAGCCCCTATCCAGTGCACACTAGGTGCCAAGGGCATAGGTGCATCCAAGGCCTACCAGGAGCTGCAGCATATCTTTTGCCACCCCTGGCTGGTACTTAAATCGACACAACTGGCTGTTCCCACAGCTGGGGCAAGGTGGTGTACTCACCCCTTGCTTAGATGTAGTATACATCTATACCTATCAGTCACTCCTATGGCATGGACACATCTATACCCATCAGTCACTCCTATGGCAGGCCTTTACAGTCCTGGAGGCAGAGTGCATGGTTTTATGTGAGATGGTGCTCTAGCATGAGCTGAGCCTGTCTGCAGTGTTGGGACCAATTCCTTAATGCTGTTCCAGTGATACTGCCATACCATGTACTCTTAAGTGCATTATAATCCTTACGGTTATTGCAACTCTGGTTTGGCTTTATCAAAACATGTCGTGTTTGGTGTCATACACATTGGAATACTATCCCCTTGCCAGTCCTGGTAATGGGGATAGCATCCCACCCTTCTAGAGGGTGAAGGCATGTTACTTACTAAAAACGCAGTTAATCCTAACCAGAGCCCCAGCACCACAAAATGGATGCTGCTGCCACAGACACATGTCTGGCCTCCTGCTGCTGACCGAAACTCGGCCGAGGACGCCTGGACAAAGGGTTTCCTGCCACAGGGAGGTGTCACACCACCCCAGACAGGAGATCGTGGATTGTAGCAGGGAGGGTTGAATGAAACTAGACACTGCCTGGGGCGCTCAAGGTGTCCCTGGGCAGATTCCAGTCAAACCGGTTCTGGGGCCATCCTGCCCCAGTCCTGGCACGAAACTGGACAAAGGGAAAAGGGGTGTAACCACCCCCTTCCCAGGTCCCACCCATAGGAGGGACCTAGCAGGTAGTCCAGCCCCCAGATTTGGAACATAGGTGGGAGCAGTGCCAATGCATATCAGATTATCCTGACTCGTTTGAAACTTATGAAACGAAACTCTGGACCCTTCGACATCCCACTCCTCGTGGAAGACTGAAGAATCTCCCTTGTGGTCAAGGAGTGACCACCCTGTGCAAACAGGCACCATCCAGCACCTCGACGTTTGCTTTGTTGCAGTTCCCTCCGGAACTCGAGCGACAGGGATCGACAAGACCCAGCGTGCCTGCCTTCTAACAGCCCGATCCACAGTCCCTGCAGAGATGACCCGTGGAGGCGACCTGAAGCGTGGGAGCGGCCATCTTGGAGAAACTATGAAGCGTTGACCATGCAGCATCAGAGGCCCCCTCGAAGCTGTGCATTGGAGTCTGAGAAGCTCCAGCCCCGAGCAGCTTGTGCACCGAAGCTCACCCCTCCACACTCGACGAGTGCTGCGTGGGGCCCTTTTGCATTTTCCTGCTCGACGCGTTGGTCCGGTCGCTTGCCTGTTGGCTAGTGGCCCCAGTACCGACGAAACCTTGAATTTACACAGCTAGTCTGGTTGCTCCAGACTGGCACTCGCTCCCCCTTGCTGGTCCGAGTGTTAAGCCATCTTCGATTCCTGCGTGGGTTGCATTTGCCAAGGCTTGTTGACTCAGATTTTGAAGCCGACACCACCGACAGCGAGAGCCTTCGTGGGACAGCTCGTGATTCACTCCAGGACATCCTCAGTGCCCCAGAGCCCACGTGGCAGCGGAGGGAAGCTACACGACATCGACGTGATTGCACCCGACATTGCCTGGTTCCTTCCTGGTCACTGGCTAGTGACCCAGACTCTGTTCCCTCTGCTTTCAGGTACTCTACAACTTCGATACACCCTTGGATCGCACCGGACACTTCTCTTCTGGACGCCTGCAGCATCTTCATCTTCAGGCACCCTAGATCTTCGTGACGAAACCAGACACACCTTTGCACCTGCTTCCTGTGGGTGAGGTAACTCTTGAACGCCGGTGCTCCTGTAGTGTTTTACACCTCTAGTGTCTAAGTCTAAAGTTTTGTCCTTCTAGTCCAGTCGGAAGACTCTTAAAACTGTAACTCGATAACTTTTACGCACCATTGACTTTGCATTGGTGCATGCCTGTGCTTTCTGCACTGCACCCGAATCCCGCGGGCTACTCCCGTCCTAACTGCTGTTAGTGCATCGTAGTCCAAGCGATTCCTAAGGCCCTAGGCCTTACCCCCAGATCGATTAGTGATTGTTATACCACTTTATTGATATATGGTTTGAGTGGCCACCGGCCTCATCCAAAACGTGCAACTTGTCTATGTTATACTGTGCTTTTATTTAAACGCTTGTGCTTCATTGCTCATAAAGAGTAGTGGGGATTATTCTAAGAATAAATACATATATTTTGATAATATATAACTTGTGTGGTGTCCTTTCATTTGGTATTACAGGATTGTATATGGTAAAACAGCTCGCTTCACTCGCCCTCTGAAGTTAAGCCTTTAAGGCAGCTTAGTCCATGCTACCCCTAGGATAGCTGTCTATAAGGTTGACTTACAACCACCACCATATGGGATTGTTTGGACTGATATAAGGTGCCCCCAGAATTGGAGACATCATACATCAGGCCAACTTCTCACAGCACCCTTCTTGAAAGTTGGGTTTAAACCTTTCTCGCAACACATAATTAAAGCTACAATAATGTGCATGAGGCAAGACTACATGCTTGCTGCTACCTAGCAAGTTTACAATCCAAGCAAAATCTACATAAGGAGATCAGCTCTTTGAGATTTTTTTTTAGTCCACACCCAAGATTTTTTTTAGTCCACACCCAAGAATCAATGATGAACATTATCAGTTAACAAAAAAAGATGACTGAACTATAGTCTAAATCCAATATCAATTCTTGCATTTCATAAAAAAAAAATGTTCAAATAAGTGGTTGATAACACTGAGCACGTTCATAACAAAGTCTAACAACAAAAAGGTACTCTGTATGGAAATACAAGGTTACACTTCAGTACAGATGGTGGTTTTGGAGGCTACTTACCTCAGAGTAAGCTGGAGGTGCATCAGTGTAAGGAGGAGCTTGAGGAAGATGCATGGACTGTGGGTACACAGGGGGTGCATTGGGCGGCTGGCCTGGATAACCAGGCTGTGACGGATACTGACCTAATGGATAGGGAAGAAGAAAAAGGAAAAAAGAAATCAGTTTCGTTTTTCTGATATTTATATATACACTTGCAACATTTATAGGATTTTTGCATAGTGAGAGTGGCATCTTAGGGTCACTTAGAATAACTGGCTATGTACATCAGACTGAACCCATTGCGTGCATCGGCCGTCGCGAGCACTACCTCGGTAGTGCTGTGTACATCTGTTGACCGATGCACAAGATACCAAGAATCCATTCTGTATTTAGGTATTTTTAGTAAAAAGAAGGGCAGTGATCTGAAAGACAGATAACTAGTCCGGACCTAGGTTTGCGCTGGAGTTTAGGACACTGAGCTCTTCGTGGCCATATGCCACGGTTTGGGCAATTATATACAATTTATTAATTATTGGAATCACTGATGTAAGGCTTCCACATTGAGATGGTGAGCAACCAATATTGGGGAGGGGGGAGAAGAGCAGCAGCTTCAGCTGTTGAGGTAAGATACGAATGGTAATCAACATCTGCTCATGCACAAAGTTATGTAGCCATCTAGAATCTGCAGGTAAAGGGAAAAAAAATTACTTATACCTTCTGTAACAATCTTTTTAAAGCATACTCTTCCTACAGGTACATTTCTAACCTTTCAAAAATCTGACGCCGTTCGGTTGAATCCAAAAACATGTCAACTGGTCCCTGCACCGGTAGGGGGCGCTGGCTCTGCTACAGGACCAGAAGCAAAGTGACCTTACCTTCAAACTTCCAAGTAGGAATGCTTTGAAAAAGTGTAGAGGGAAGCCACAATTGGCACCTTGCATAGAGAGTTCAACCTGGACCAGAGTTATGGGTTAGAAGATTTCGCTCTTGAAGAATGAGCTCCAATGGCTTGCAGTGGTACAGTGCATGCCAAAGCATAGCATTCTTTATTGCACAAAATGATCAAATGCGAGAATGCCCTAGTGTACTGCATTCACCTGGTTTTGCCTGCATACCCAAGAAATCAATGGTCAATTCTAAACTACTTGTTTTTGTCAACAGGAGCGGCCCACTCTCTTTGGGGGTCTGGTCTGTGTGTCTGCTCCTCCTCTTTAGTAGGATGTAGAGGTGGAAAGAAGGCAGATCAATGATGGATTGGCCTAGATGAAAGGGCATAGGCACCTTGGGTTGAAAAGCAGCCCTGGTTCTGAGAACCAGTTTGTCAAGAGAGAACTGAAGTTCGGTGGGGCTCAGAATTAGAAGGTGAAATGGTCTTCACAGTTCTAGATAGCGTTGCCCCATTGGAAAAGCGATTGTATTATCAGGTCAGAGCGACCTGTAAACAGGCCACCCCAGCGTTTCCTCAGGCCCCTCGAGTCAATGCTGGCCTTGAATTTGTTCCTACCTCCATCTCACCGCGCAAGATGGTCCCCAGATTATATGCCCTCGCACTAGCCGCATCCTCCATTAGCACAGAGCACGCTCACACCGTTTGAAGTGCAGACTTGGGCAGGGACATACCTCAGGAACAATGGATATATTGTTGTAATCAGATTAAGCGCCTCTCCCCCAACTATCGCCTGCGCCTCATACATTTTAAATATCTGCACCGGCTCGATCGCTCCCTTAAGTCATTGCATAAGATGGGCCTACTAGATCACGACAGATGTGTACGCTGTTTTGCTACTGGTGTGGACTTCGCCAATCTGCCGTGGCTTTGCTCCAGAGTTTCTGCTTTCTGGCAGGGTGTTTGCACCACCATTAGCGCCATCACACTCAAGCGCATCAATCCTGACCCCCCCCCCCCCCGGTGTGTCTTCTGGGTTACATCAGACGCAAATTGTCCATTTACTAGGGGCGAGGACCGGCACCCACAGTGAAAGCTTGGTTGGGTGATGCAGCTCACTTCCAGAAACTCCTGGGCAAATTTTGGGATCTGATGCCAGCACCTGGACATTTGGACTCCTCTCATCTCTTATCTACACTGCTTGACTGCCTTAGATGACACCTCATTGAACTTCCCCAGTACTGATGTGCCCGGCGCTGGGGATGCCATCGCTGCCCCCCCCACAGACTCCACCCTTAAATGCCTCTCCTGCTGGCACCTGGACCGCCACCATCCAAGGACTCAAATGTGCGTTGTGCCTCTCCTGGCCTGTCTAACCTCTTAAGACATGAACGGGTAACGTAGTATGGATGGGATTACATTTATGTCACAATAGCAAACCTGTCAAGGAGGTGCAACACTTCTTTTAACATCGCCTTTCTTCTTAAACGTGCATTGCAAGTGTACATACCAGTGGGACTGCTCTACTGTTGCAATAACCACTTAAAAAACAGTGGCAAAGTGAGCAAGGGACTCATGTCTGAGCATACCCTGCCAACTTATGGTGGCCAAAGCAGTACAGAAGGGGGTCGCCATGGTATGCTCAGACGCGAGTCCCTTGCTCACTTTGCCACTGGATTCAATCAAGCCGGGCTGAAGACGGCTGAAATGCCAGAAACCGGTCCTCTGAAGTTGGTTTCCGGTCCAGGGAAGGCATGGCTTGGCAGTTCGGGCTGGACTGTTCCCATGAGGCACAGGGTCAGACTGATTTGCATATGGCCATGTCTGAACTGGGGTAGCAGAGTGGGCTAAAGAACGGTGATGGATTAAACCCAGATCTGTTGACTGGGTGTGTGTGTGTTTGATTGGTTCAGATGCTCTGTCTATCACCACCCCCTTTTGTACCACTTTGTGCGCACTCTTGTTCAGCCAGTGTAAGGAAAAAGAGTAAAATGTTGGATAATCAAGCCCGAAGAGAATCAAATACCACTTTGTGCACATTCAGTACATCAGCCAGGTGGGTGGTTACCATCCAATTCTGATGGTCCTTCGACTAGGACCATAGTTGTACCACTTCCAGGCAGAGAAGCTGCGGCCCTAGTTCACTCCTGCTTGGTGATGTACCACCTCACGGCTGTACTGTCCGTCAGGACATGGACAGACTGGCAAGAGATAGCAGAAAGGCTTTGAGCACACATCTGCTGCTCTGGGGAAAAAGGCCTTTGATCTCAAGTTCTTCAAGGTGGGCTACCCACCTTAGAATGGAGACATGTGGGATTACAGATGACACTGCCTGCGTGGGCTGGACCAGCGTCCCTTGAATTGGATTGCCTTCCACCCTCAAGCACTGCAAATCTGCCAGTGTATCTGGAGATAGTGATGGAACTCTGAAGACCTCCACCATGTTAGGTCCACTGCCTGCGGAGGCACCACTGAAGTCCCTCATTTACCAGCCTCTGAGTGGCCAACAAAATGCAAGAAGCTAGCAGAACATGTAGGTGCAAAACCAATGTGCACTGTTCTGAAACAATGGAATAATAGCCTGAACGCCCTGAACCTACTGTGCAGGGGGATGGCTTGACTCAATGTAGTGTCTAGTACTGCCCTTCACGGGAACATGGTGTTATTTGGACTAATTGATGGAAAAACCTAGTTCAAATGACACAAAGTTGTGACCTGCAGGTGGTGTAACACCATCTTTGGAGATATAGCCCTGAGGAACCAGTCATCTGAAATAAGAGAAAGTCAGATGCACAGTTTGAGATGGGTCTCGACGACTCATCACCTTCGTGTTGTTGCTGAAAAGCATGCTGCTTTCTGCCTCAATAGGATAACCCCTGGAGAATCCACAATTTGTTAATTTGTTTCTTTTTAAATTGCTGCTAGTCTCTCCGTTATGTTTGGAGGCAGAGATCTTGTTGTTGCCTTTCTCTCCTAGAAGCTCGCATGAGTAGACTGCCTTCTCTTCAGAGAGGCGTGAGCCATCAATATGGAGGTCTATAAGGGCGAAGTGGACTTCTTGGGAAAAGCCTTACCTACTCAGCCATGTGTAGTGGCGAAGGGAGATGGAGGTTCCCATGGCTATAGTGACAGAATCTGCTGTGTCCAGCCTGGCCTAGATGACCTTTTTTTGCTGCAGCTTGGCCACCCCTTTCAAGCTCTGAGAAAGGAGGCTGAAGCGGGTCGGGCAAGTTAGACACTACTAGCTGGGCCCTGTCCCAGATGGGTATGTGAATAACGTTCCAAAAGGCAGCTTTCGATTAAGGTGCTCAGAGCCATACTCGGTCTTATGGAGTTGTAGAGAAAGCCCCCCCAGTGAGAGCTTGGGCAACAATGCTTGGACTACAGGGAGGTCTGGTGATGGGCGTGATGACAAAGGCAGACTCGCCCAGGACATGTCATTATCTTCATGCTGCTTGATGTACAGCAGTGGAAGACGTTCGTTTCCTCCAGAGACAGAAGAAGCCCATTAAAAGGTATTTGTTAAAGGTAGGAAGTTAATCAAAAGAAGACTAGCTGGAGTAAAAAAGGTTAACAAAGATTATTAATTTTTAATTCAAGGACTCAAGTATGTTTCGTCAGGGGGTAGTGGAACCTGGTAGGTGTGCTCATAAAGCCCTCACCCACCAACCTAGTTGGTGGCATGCTTCATCAAAATTAAAACCAGAATAACTGAGCATCGAAGCACCATAAGATGCAAGAAAAATGTGAGCAGACTAACTAACCACTTCATCACCCACTGTCATACACCCAATGACTTAAACTGGACAATCATTGAGCAAATCCCCGAAAGCACAATTGATAATGACAAGAGACTTCTGGGTAAAGAACAGCGATGGATATATTGTCTTTCTACAGCTACTGAGGGTCTTAACGACGCCATTCCCTGGAACTCCCTGTCATACTCGTGACCCAAGGACTATACCTCCAGTCCATCCTGATCCACCTGCTGAACCAACCCTACCAGGAACCCCCTGTAAATATCCCCTTGAGGATAGAGCCCCACAGTTCTAAACACTGAGGCTTTGGAACTCCATCCATGAATGTGGCCAAGGTATCGTTGTGGCATTTTGCCACAAGGGTCCTCCGATTATACCCCCAATGTGCCAGTACTTATTCCAATCCATTATACTTGCAAGCCCCTAGCATGATGAGGGCACTAATCATTCGCCAGGACATGCGCGACTATACCACATGCGCGCACTCCCCTGACGCGCATGTGCGGACATAACACTACCGTCCGCACATGCGCTTTGCGTGCGTCTAGTACCACGCATGCGCGAACGCTCTGCGAGCGTCTAGTACCACGCATGCGCGAACGCTCGCCATTTTTCCTGACGCACCTGTGCGCCCTCTCAAGCGCAATGACTCGGCAGATCGAGTCTCTCTACCCTTTCCCCTACAATACAGGTGCGAACAATTATTCAATCAACAACAGTACAAAACCCCAGCAGCAATGGCCATTACTTACCGGTTCTGCGAAGGAGGCACTACAGGTCCAAAGCAGGCTCTGCCCAGCAATTCTGTGAGTATGATGAACCACCACCTTCACCTCTGGTAAGCGCTTTTCTCTCCTACAGGTCTCCTCAATCTAAGTGGCCAAACCCTTCTTTCTCCCCCACAGGGCCAACCCTTGCCACTTCACAGTCATGAAGTGGAATACTAGCGTAAGAAAGAACTCTTGCGTGTATTTCCTTTCTTTACCACTCATGCACTATTGTTGTGAATACCGTCTTTTAGCCACTCCACCCCCGAACTTTCAGTGCAAACCTCACCATAATGGTACCACCAAGACCATTACACTGTAGCCGCTTATAGCCTGCACCCACATCGCTATAAAGTCGGCAGTCAGATGTATATAAAGCAATACATTCGAGTGACTCTCTTTTCCCCTTGTATGTTTTGTCCTTACATGTTACATGTACAGGTGTTTTGAGAAGGGAATCCCCCTCTCACACATAGAAAAACACTTTAGGGCGTGTATACACATAGTCTGAATTACACACCCACTAGTTCTAATCACTCACACATATTTTAATTCGTCCTGAAGAAAGCCAGCATATTCATAAGGCACTGGCTGAAACATGTTGACCCGTCTCAGGATGTGGGAGGTCGTAACTCGCCTCTAACATCCAACAGCCTTATTTTTAACCGCTGACGGTGGCCCAGGTATTAAAGTCTAATTCACCTGCGGGTACTGGGACCCCCGCCAAGCCGTTTTAATTCACATCCCTTAACACTCTTCACCGCACACTCAGCGATATACCTGCTCCGCTGTAATCAGGCGTCGAAGCACACCCGGGACACGCAATGTGTCACTGGGTGGGCCCGATGATGAAGCATGCCACCAACTAGGATGGTGGGTGAGGGCTTTATGAGCACACCTACCAGGTGCCACTACCCCCTGACGAAACATACTTGAGTCCTTGAATTAAAAATTAATAATCTTTGTTAACCTTTTTTACTCAAGCTAGTCTTCTTTTGATTAACTTCATATAAACCCGGGGATACGGACTAGCTATCTTGTCCACTCTCTCCCTCTTGATACACGATAATTTGTTAAAGGTAAACAGGGTCCCATCGAACAACATTTAGCATGAAGCACTTTTGTCAAGTTGTTTGAGAGTTCTACGGAGGGGAGTTGGAGATGCAATGCTACCAGTCTTTTTAATAAGCGTGTAATACTAAATTACCTCTGATGAAGGCAATCCAGTAGGAGAGTATAGCGCCCATTAGGGACAATGTCTAGCCCACTAGGTCTTTTAGTGCGTGAAGTCTGGGTCCATGGTCCTAGACGGTCTGTTCCCAGGCAAGGATCTTCGCTGAAGTCAGTCACGAAAAAAAGATTCTTCATTCTTGTAGGAGGTGCTCCGCCGCCCTTCTTGATCGATTTAGTGGTGGGAGCTCCATGATAGGCAATATGTCCGGTCTCTTGGGTTGTGGCACCGGTAGCATATACTGGAGCTAGCGGAGTTTGTGGCACCAAGTGCCAAAGGTGAAGGGCCATACTTTAAGGATGAGGAGTCTGGTGTGCCGTCAAGCATGCTGCATCCACTGAAACCACAGGAATTAAGTTTACACCAGAAAGTCCTGTGTAACAGAACGGCCAAACAAGCAGTCTCTCCGGACTTGGCTGTCAAGGCAGTACTGTCTGGTAAACGTGTGCAGTGAAGCCCACGTAGCTGCCTGGCAGATGTCATGAAGGAGGTGGAAGACTAGTTCACCTTCAACAGCCAGTTGTTGAGATAGGGGAATACTGTAACCCCTGATCGGCGCACTTTTGTGAACACCTGAGGGGCGCTGGAAAGGTCAAATGGAAGCACAACCTGAAAGTGCTCGTGGCCTACCGTGAACCGAAGAAAACGCTGGAATGTGAAAATAAGAGTCTTGCAAGTCCAACATTACCATCCAATCTCCATGGTCGAGAGCAGATTGGACAGGAGCCAGTGTCAACATGAGCCAGTGTCAACATCAGCCAGTGTCAACATCTTGAACTTGCCCTTCTGGAGGAAGCAGATGACATTCCTGAGAGCCAAGATATGCCTTGTCCTTCTTGAGCACCAGTAAGTAGTGGGAACAACAACCACAACCTACTTCTGGGGCAGGAATGCGCTCGATGGCTCCCTTGGCCAAGAGAGCTGTAACTTCTTGTTGGAGAAGTAATAGGTGGGATCCATGTCACCAGCTGCACAGAAGCTGGCCAGCTTGAGCAGGCCGGTGGCTCTGGCCGGGACGTGGTGGGGCATCCCTTCCGTTGCCACGAAAGGATATGGCCGTAGCCCTAGAATCCATAAAGCGCTTAAGCGCGGTATCTGCCTTATCGCCAAAAAGGCGATGGCCACCAAAGGGCATGACCAAAATTGTTGCTTGGACATCACCCAAAAAAACCAGTGGACATCTACCAGGCATAGAGTCTCAATGCTACCGACGTGGAAATCGTTCTGCCTAGTGAGTTGGCTGTGTCTAGCCCACACCGGTTGGCGAACTTCGCTGCGTCTCTCCCTTCGGCAACAGCACGGGAGAGCACGGCCCGGGCGTCCTCGGGACACTGTGGCAGCACCTGCGCAACCGTGTCCCACACAGAGTGGGAGTAACAGCCCGAGAAACATGTGGTGTTTACTGACCACAGTCCTAAGCTGGAGGAAGAAAACATCTTCTTCCCAAGGTGGCCCAGCTTCTTGGATTCCCTATCAGGTGGTGGGATAGGGAATGTGCCCTTGAAGTAGAGGCTTGAACCAACAAGCCATCAGGGGAGGGGTGTTGTGAGAGGAGAGGGGAGTCACCAAGGCCGGGCAGTGGCACCTGGCAATCATCCTATTCACAGGATCCAGTGTTGGGCTTGGACCAGGGCCCAAAAGGATGTTCTTGAGAGCCTCGTTAAGCAGCAGCAGGGTCTCCGAAGAGGCCGCTGTCGGCTGAAGCCCCTCGGTCAGGAAGTTAGCCCTGACTGCCACTGTAGGAAGCTCGAGGTTTAGGGCCTCTGCCGCCCTACGCAACACCACTGCGTAAGATACACCCTCCTCCGTAGCCACGGTAGGGGGAGAAAGCATGCCCCGGTCTGGGGACGTGTTCAGACTACTGGCCTCACCAAACTCCTCTCCAGTTCGGTTCTTACTAGTCTTCTAGAGGGTCCACAGACTCCGCCTAGTCCTCTTCGCCCTCACTTGGTAGCCACTCGGGCCAATGGGGAACACCAGGGGAGATCAATGGCGCAAAAGTACCGGTCGGCGCTGGTACCAACATTGGCCCGGCTCTACATTGAATGGGGAGGCCTAGAGTTCCCAAGGGCGCGCCAGCGTAGTCTGGCTGCCCGAAGATGGAATGCAAGGGTACAGAAAAGTTGCAAAGCTGGGCAGGGGCGATCCGGCTCCAACCCAACTGGCTCCGCAGGTAAAGCCTGACGACTGCCTTCCGCGTCACATCGGCAGACGGACAGGGAGAACGCGAAAAGCGACGGTACTGCTTTGCCTTCTTTTTATGCTTCAATCAATCAAGGGATTATATAGCGCACTACTCACCTGTGAGGGTCTCAAGACGCTTGGATTCGACTTACCCGAAGACTTGGATGAAGAATGGTGGTGACGACTCCGCGACCGGTCCCGCAACCTCCCTCTAGAGCGGGACCTTGAACAGCACGGAGCTGACTGTCGGGCCTCAAGAAACTTTCAGGACTGCTCCCGCAAAGACTACGGGTTCATGACCTGGCAGTTGGAGCACTACTTCCGGTCGTGGCCGCGCTCCAAGCACCAAAAGGCAAACAAGGTGCGGGTCGGTAACAGACATCAGTCTGTAACAAGAGCCACAAGCCTTGAAGATGGTTCGAGGACGGGACATCCCTGCATGCACCAGGAGTCGAAGGACTCGAAAAGACGTCGACAAAAGTTGTAAAAAGAGAATCAAAAAGTGGCTCAGGGTACCGCTCTCGGGATCTACGCTGGCTGGCGCAGAAAAAGAAAGAACTGACGTCAGCGCACGAGGGCGCAAGCTAAGTAGATACTCCAAAGTCATCGCGGCAACCACGACGCCAATGAATAATGCGGAGTTGATTAACACCACCTATCGACACACAGGGGTACTGCTGACGAAAATATTCTCAGGATCCAGTGGGGGGGGGGGGGGGAATTCTAAGGTGAGGAATCCATAACTAACTGTCTCTTTCAGATAGTATGTATAAATCATGTACAGATAAAGGTTTGAAGCATAAGAAAATAAGCTAATCAAACATACACACTGCTCTGTAAGCCATATTTCCTATGCTTAATTACACATAGTAAGCAGGATACACTCGAAGATGGGAGAAATTCCAAGTAGAACATAGCTGACTTATAGTGTATAACATTGATATTCTTTGAGGATAGCAATAAAAGGGATGGTCTAAAGCCAGAGCAAAATTGATAGAATATCAGTAGGTGCAGAGTGGACTGTATAGAGAAATCATCTCACGGGTACACATCAAGAGTCGCTGGATGCCTAACTGGCTCTGGAATAGCCATCATATAAAGCACAGGGTACATAATCTCAACCTGGTCAGATAATCCCGCTGGTAACTATTGCTTACCCATATGAGATACGGTTCCAGGACAGGTCAGGGATTGAAAGGACTGAACAAACATTCTTAACATTTAACCTCAGTACAGTCTCTACGGATCCTAGTACAGCTCAAGAAAAATTACCAATTACAAAGTGCTTTTCCAGGTACCATTGATTTACTCGAAGCTAAACCTCGAGTTTCTAAGCGTTATAGTTAATACCGGATGGCCACTTTAAAACAGAAAATGTTATTCTGATCTACTGAAGGAGAAACAATTCACTGTGAAACTGCCTCATGAGAGCTCCACTCTCAACTAGTAATCCTCATTTTCCTTTAAAGAGTCAGAAGAACAATGCCCAGTGGTCCTTGTGGACTCACTATCACCATATCACCTCGATTTGATGAAAAGAACATCTGTGACAGTGTTCACTTCTCTGGAATTAAGGCGCATTATCATACTTTTAAACAATACTTCATACAGTTTTTTACTACAAATATCCTTCTCCTTTGGTGACTTGACTAGAGACAGGGAAAACACTGCTGCTGACTACTTCAGCAGTCTTCTGTGGCCCTTTCACTGACCCTCTTCTCCCAGGACATTTTTAAACCATAAAACCTAAACCTGCCCACCCCAACTTAGCTTGAAATAATATCTACGAGGTTGGCTGCTTACTGGGGGGAATACCACACTGTCTTGAACCGTAGGGGAGGTCCCCACAGTCATCTGGCATCCATGTGTTAATACCATTACCAAGAAAACCCCCATCCTATTAACTAAAGTTTACAAATGAAGCCCTGGATATACAAAGGACTCTCCATCACTTTATTTATTGGACTAGATTCTGACTCTACATACCCAGTCCCATTACATCATTATTGCAGGTGACCTGATCTTAACTTGCAAACTGAATGGTATTAACTAGGACATGTGCCACGAGAAGGCAAGCAACGTTCTTCCTATGGCCATCCGCCAAAAAGTAGAACTTTACTTTGCCTATGGACTGCTGAAGTTGGTCCCTCGTTTCTCGTCCATGCTCTCCCAGTTCAGTGGTCCCGGAGAAGGTCAGTCAGAATAGGTGGTTTTCACATTAGTGTATTGAAGCAAGGAACAACCTCCTGAAAGCAACTTATAAAATAAATTAAAAAACACAAGCACGTCAGGAGATCAGGGAGTGTAGAATGTCATGTCCGAAGTGAAGCGAGCCAAGGTAAATTGGCATTATAATAAATAGGATGATTTCTTAGATGCCTCTATCAATGACTCAAGTACATTTTGGCAGTTTCAGTAAACTATGGTAGCAAGAACCTAGCAAAACCAGTGGAGACATCCTTCCTGCCATGTGAATGGGTTGACCATTTTGAGAACCGTTACTACTATGCTCGAGAACCTGACCCGAACACCACTAGTAGAGAGGAAGGAACCATCTGTATCTTTGAGCTGCCATCCCCACAAGTTGTTCTCTTTAGTGGAGACAGCAGCCACAGTCTCCTCCCAGAAGCATGGAAAGGCCCCAAGACTGGACAAGACTCCAGCTGATCTCTTTACATCTGACCCAAGTATCTGGGTCACTTGCATGAATGCGGTTTCTAATATAATTTCGGTTGGTGCAGCAATACCTGCTACTAGGAAAGGGGCACAGATTGTCCCAGTCTTTACAATAGGAAGTCTGAATATTCCCTCCAACTACCGACAAATCAGTCTTCTTGACCATTTGCAAAAGGAATTTGGTAAACAGTTCCTGGAAAGATTACTAGAATGGATTGATGAAAATCATATTCTTGCTCACCTTCAGGCAGGATTAAGATCTAAAACCAGTTCCATTGACCAGGTTGTCCGTACCCTAATGGTCAAGTTTTAGACTGGATGTAGATGGGGAGAGAACTCTTCGCTGATCTCGTTAACACAGACGCATATGGTCTTCCTATATGCAGATGATGCTCTGATAGATCAGAGGCAGACAAAATATTCTGTACTGAAGGGGATGCTAGAATTCAGGGAAATATCCACGTTAATCAAGCGAAATTCAAAATGGTTCCACTGGGTGGGCTGGCATTCCGAATGGGGCAATTCCGCAAGTGGGGCTCCCCTGGGTACTGGACGGAGTGAAGTATTTAGTAATAGAACAGGCACATACAGAAGTGCTTGGATCTTTATATTAGGAAGGGGTCGAGGGGCTGTGCACAGCAGTGTGATTCTGGAAAGCTCCCTTTGTCATTGATGGGTTGGGTAGTCATAGTTAAAATTATCATGCTTCCTCTGTGCCTCTATGCCTTGCAGAGCCAACTAAATATGACTCCCAAACACTGCTTTAGGAGTATAGCCTTGCATTTCAACTGCTGTGGGCAGAAAAGCAAAAAAGCATTGGATTGTACATGCATAAGAGAACTTGGATTCCTGTCGTGGACTAGAGGTACCCCACATGGAGCTGTACTATATGTCAGCAAACTTACAGCATGCTGTTCACTGGCTGGACCCTGACGACAACTAGAGAACAAAAATTGTGGTTTATAAGTTTTTTTTAAAGGTTCCTGTTGGGCTCTCAACATAAGCCTGCTGCCCATCTTGTTGGGGGTGGGTGGTCCCCTGGGCACACCCTATATTGTACACCAGGTGTGCACACTGTGAGAGGCAGAGGTCACATGGCTGCTGCGATAGGCAGCTTATAGCCCAGACATGTAACCTTAAACTATCCAAGTCTATGTTGGTACAACGTTGGGGGCTGTAATACAGTGGGGGACCTAAATCCTGATGTTTTATTACAAGGAAGGATGCTATAGACTCCTTTTACCCATGGTCAATAGTTAAAAGATGGCTAAGATCTCAGACAGCATGTGATTTGTGGCTGATCTTCCCAGAAGCACCACAACATTCCAGTGCTGTGGAGACACTGCTGGACATGGCAGGAGGACAGACATCTCATTGCGCTGGGATGCCTTAGGGTAGCTATGCGCTCTATAAATGCTTATTTCATTCATTCATGTCTATAAGGCACTGAAAGAGGAATTTCCAGCTGCAGCACCTCACATCCACAAAAACGGGAGGGAGTGCTAGAGGAGCGGATGACTGCAAAAGACTGGTAACGGGTACATGAAGGAGTGAGAACGATTAGCTCCAAAGCTAGATTTAAACTGATACAATACAATTACGTACATCAAGCACCTTTCTCTCCAAAACCATATGTACCATATATATTAAGTGGACTGACAGGTGTGCACAGGCTTGGCGGCAGACTTTCTACACATAGTATGGTCCTCTCTGGGGCGCTAGAGGGCACCAAGCAAGATGGCCGCACTTACGCGAGGCTCCTGCAGCTCAGGACACAATCCATCTGTCCTCCTCCTCATTTCTGGACCTACAAGTCTGAAAAACCGATGGAGGAATAGCTCACACCATCTGCTATCTGTTGCTGGGGAAATATCTCCCCAAATCGTGCTGCAGACTGCGGAGACTGTCTCCCCCTAGCCCGGCTGAATCAAAATGGCTGCTGCGGAAATCGCAGCCCCTTGAACTCACTGACGCAGCACGCCTTGCCAGCTCCCCTTGACACCACGTCGTCGCCGGTGACGGCTGCTGGCTCCTGCGCCTCTTCCGGCCCGTGAGGAGAGACCGCCCTGCCTGCCAGCGAACACCCTGGGGGCCCGCGACTGTCTCCGCAGAAGATATCCCCCGCGGCGGCTGGAAGGCCCTAGACCGTGTCATTCGCGGTGAGCGCCTGCGACCCACGCTCCACCTCGAAGCCTGCCCGCCCTGAAGATCCTGCACAGAGGGCTGTCGGCAGAGGGAGCGTGGGCTGTGCCGGCGCTGAATTGTGGCCTGAGAGGATCGCAGTCGACGCGGGCTGTGGGACCTGGCAGAGGAATGAAGAGCCCTGATCCGACGCGGCCCCTGACGGTCCCGCTGGGGGCCTGCATCGCCCCCGGCTGCTGGCTGGCTCGCCCCGACTACAGAAGCACCCCACTCCCGCCGAACCCGGTGAGTCTGCTTGAGACGTCCGCTGCCCTCATCTGCTGCCCCACCCTCATCTGCTGCCCCACACCTGTTACGCGGAGCCCTACACTGCTCACCTGCAGTGTGCTGCCCGCCAGACGCCCTTCCTTCAGCCACACCTTCGGACCCACAGAGTGCCACCTCATGATTGGATGCCGCTTCTAAACCTGCTCTCCGCCCACCACGCACCTCTGGCGTCTGCTGAGACCGCTCAGGGTGGCCCTGCCACTGCTCTTCCTGGCACCCGGTGAGTCTTTCCCTGTGGCGGTGGGCACGCACCGTTGCTCCCCATTGCCTGCTCCCTCCCTGCTCAAATAACCTGGTCTTTATTACGACACATACCACAGTCCCCTGGGCTTACTGAAGAGCTGCACTACTGCGCCCCCGGGGCCTGCTTGGAAGTATCAACGCCACCTGCCTGTGCTGGGCTACTGGAGGAACCAGTCTGATGCGCCCGCTTGGGGGAGAGGTGAACCCTGGCCATCCCAGGGCCCAACTGACTTTCCTGCTTGGCAACACCTTGCTGCACCTGGGGAGTTGACATACCTCCACCACCACGAACTGTTTGATGCGGGCGGCCTTGTGCGGTTGTGCCCGGTAGGGCCCCGTGGCATCCTTGCTACTTGGCGGCTGACTGTGTTTCTCTCTCCCCCCCCCAGGCCTGCCTCCCTTCTTGACTGGCACCTCGACTCTTGGGGGGGGGGGGGGGGGGGGGGGGGGGTCCTGCTGCTGATCTTATTGCCGCAACCGAATGCACCCCTCACCTCTCCAAAGGAACGGCCTCATCACCCACTTGCGTGCTGACTGCCACCTTGAGATGGGCGCGGAGCGGCCTGAATTCAGAGCTCTCTCTCCCCACACGGCGCCACCCACGTCCAACCAACAGCCTGCGACGGACTGCTGTGCCCCAGGTTTCCAGTCTTTCGCATTCACACGCCGATTGACCCCAGTGATAAGTGTTGTACGACCGCAGGCCTCATCTAGCACACGTCCATTTCAGCTGGCCCATTCTCCCCTCACGCTGCACCGCAGCACCACCCCAGTAGCCAGCCTGCTTCCCACTGGACCCAACTCCACAATGGGAAGAACGGATGGTAAGCAGCCTAAACTTAACTTCAAGGCCCGGAAATCCACAAGAATGCAGGCTGAGAGAGAACACTCCTGCGCCCCTGACCAACCCACATCCACGGATGACTTGCAAGTCCTCCTCCTCGCCATACAGTCCAGCTTGTCCTCCATCGAAACCAAAATGGACACTATGAATGCCCGCATAGACACTCGAACGCATAAAAACGACCAACAGGACGAAGCCCTCAAGGAAGCGGAGCAACGTAATTCTGACCTGGATGACACTTCCACCACGACCACAACGCTGGACATGGACAGAAGGTCCTGAAACTCATAGCCACAAAAAAACGAAGACTTGGAATCACGCTCGCAGCGCAATAACTTGCGAATCCTGGGGGTGCTGGAGTCCACTGCCAGGATGGAAGAATACGTGGATCGCATGCTTACTACCGCCTTTGGAAGAGAGGCATTTTTGCCGCCGTTCATCATTGAGAGTGCATCGCTCACTGGCCTCACGCCCCGTGCCTGGCGCCCCTCCTCGCGAGGCTCCTTAACTATAGGGATCAGGACACCGCCCTGCGACTCGCCAGGGAACGCAAGAAGGTGCTCTTTAAAGGCATAGAAGTCTCACTATAACTGGGATTCACAATGGCCGCCCACGAGTGGCGCAGAAAGTTCCTTCCAGTGAAGAAAAAACTGCAACACATGAACATAGAGTAAGCCATGCTCCTCCCGGCGCACCTCAAAGTCACTCACCCGGGTGAAACACTCTGTACTAACCCTCAACATGTATACGAGTTTCTTAAAACCTTGCCCAGTGTATAAGCAGCCGTCCCTCCCCCTCCACTTGACCCACTGACGATGGGGGCACGTTGGACATAGAGTAAAGCTTCTGCCCCACCCTGAGGACTCTGCGGCGGCAATCTCTACTTGGTCACTTTCATAGCTACAGATCCCGGTTGACCCACGGCCTGGAACACTGAGCCCCGTGACGTGGGCTGCTGCAAGACCCCCGCTGGGCCTCTCCTGCAGATGGTGTGGTGCTCCCCTCACAAGCAGTTCCATACCGCAGACATTCTGGGCTGATGAGGACTTCTACAGGAGTATGGAACATGGGGACTTTGGGAAAGGGGAGGGCGGGATACACGACAGCAGGTTTGGGTTGCTGTTGTGGGAGGGGAAAGGGACTGTTTTATGCCACTTTTTACTGAATTGACTAGCACATGTATGCCCAGCTCAGTAAGCATCAATTACCCACCACTACGTTACACCACCATGGAGACCTGACCTAGTCCCCCTAACTATAACTTCCCGACATGGAACGTACGTGGCCTGGGAGACCCTCGTAAGCACGGACACATCCTCTCTTACCTAGATCGACACAATGGCCACTGCGCTATGCTCCAAGAGACAGATCTCAGCCCCACCGCACCTACTTCATTCGCGTCCTGATGGACGACCTGTAAGTGCTGCTCATCTTACTCCTCTTATGCCCAGGGGACGGTTATATTGGTGATACTCACACTCCCTTACTCACACTCTCTTACACCCCCATCGGGTCTTACACAGACCCACAAGGCCACTACAATATTCTATGGAGCAGATTGGCTGCTCAGTCTATAACTTTTGTCTCCTGCTATTGACTGTACACTGGCAATCCAGAATTCTTTCGGCTTCTCTGGGGTAAAATTCTTGACATTGGCTCAACCCATTTGAAAAATGTTAATGTTACCCTGGATCCGACGCTAGACCGTTCACACCTGCAACCCCATCACTACTCCAACGCACATCACACCCTCAACCACATTATCAATGATCATGGTCTGATCGACGTCTGGTGTGCCCTTCTTCCACACGTTCAGGAAGGCTCCTGCTTCTCCACTGCTCACTCCTCCTGGTCGCGAATAGATGGCTGGCTTCTCACTAGAGGGTTAAGCCCATGGTTGTCGCACACTTCTTACCTCTCTCGCACATACTTCGACCATTCACTGATGCTCATCACTCTTACACCCCCTCACAAAGAATTACCATACCTGTTCTGGGGCTTGCCCCCGCAGGCCCTGTTAGACCAAGTATTCAAGGCAGAACCTGAGCAGGAAATCACCAATTTTTTCTCCCCGAAAACGACAACTCTGTCACACAATACTCCACAGTCTGGGAGGCCTTTAAGGCCATCATACACAGTATTTGTATCGCCAAAAGTGAGGGGGATCCTGAAAGATATCCGCTCTACACTTCGTAAGTTAGAACTGGAGCTCAAACAAACGGAAACACAGATACATAATGCACCCACCCCAGAGTTGAGAGCGCACCCGAGAGACCTGCTCACTGACTATCAGGAGACAGCCGAGAGGGAATGTAAGTTCAGGGGGAAATACCACCAAGCCTGCCGTTATGGGGAGGGGAAAGACCAGGTAAAGCGCTTAGGTCTCTGATTCGCCCCCTAGATTCTCCAATATCGTCCTTGAAATATTTGATGAAGATGGTCAGCTACACAGAAACACCCCAGATATAGTGGCCGTCTTTAAACGGTTCTACAAAACCCTGTACAATAAACACAGGACGCAACCAGTTGATTTCACTCCCTTTTTGAGGGCACCGCGATAGCCTGGCTGGGAGACACTCAGAGGGAATTTCTCCTTGCACATCATGAGGACAAGGAGATCACATCCGCTATAATGTAACTACGATCCGGCAAGGCCCTAGGACGTGATGGCCTACCGTCCGAATTCTATACAACCTACCGCCATTTACTCATCCCCATGCTTCAGCATGTCTTCGAGGAGGCCCGTGAAACGGGCATATTGCCCCAAACAATGCGAGAGGTGCTAATTATATCCCTGCCGAAGCCAGGCAAGCCGGCTACGCAATGCGACTCATACAGGCCCCTCTCCCTAATAAGTGTTGATGCTAATATTTTAGCAAAACTGATTGCGAATCGCATTAGCCCCTCATGACTGCCCTGTTCCTTCCCGACCAGTCGGGGTTTGTGCCAAGCAGAGGCACATCTCACAACTTGCACACCCTGTTTGCCGTCCTCCAAGACATTGACCCTGATACGAACGCTGCGGCTGTCTTTCTCGAAGCCACCAAGGCGTTTGATTCCCTAGAATGGGATTACCTTGCATTTGTCCTGCAACGTATGGGGTTCCCCGCTCCCTTTTTAGCTTGGATTAAATGGTTATATACTGGCCTGCAGGCCGGGCATCATGGTCAATGGCGCGAGATTCTCCTCCTTTACAATATCCAGAGGTACTAGACAAGGGTGACCTTCTTTTTACCCTAGCTATTGAACCTCTGGCTGCCAAAGTCCGACAGCACTTCTGGGACCACGCCCTCATCTATCCAGAGACAAATACTAATATCTTTATATGCTGATGACCTCACCCTTTATCTTCGCAACCCAGAAGAAAGTCTCACCCCCATTCTCAGATTGCGCATTCTTTTTGGTCACTTCTCTGGGGTAAATATAAACTGGGAAAAGTCCCGGATTTACCCCCTCACTAACGCCACTACGCAGTTCATACCAAACTATCCCCTCACGTGGTACGAAGACACTCACATATCTCGGCATAGTCATTACTCCCAATCTGAGTAATTTGATGATAGCCAATTATGGGCGAGCGCGTGATCTACTAACTGAGAAAATCACCAGATGGATTGCTTTACCAATCTCCCTGGCTGGGCGAATCTCCCTTCAACTCATTCGCCTTATCTGGGGTGGGAAACAAGCCAGGTTGAGCTGGGACACACTCACTCGACCCTTCAAGGATTCGAAGTACCAGACCTGGAGTAATACTTCAGCTGTGCTCAGGCTCACTTCGCGGCGAACTGGATAAATCCCCCCACCCCTACATGCCCAATCTTGTGATAGAAGACAGATGTGTGGCCCCAACCCCGGGCTCCGCTTACTTGAGCACACCTACCGTCCCGAGGCGCTTAGCCTCCACCACTGTACACTGCACTACCAGCGCTTGGCGTGATCTAGCCAATCCCACCTGCTCCCGGTCACGCAGGAAGGAGGCTGCCGCCAACTCCTCTGGAAACTTTCCATCCAGGTTACGACAGGCTGGGAGGACCCTCACCCCGTGCTTTCTGCAGGAGCTCCCCCCATCATGTCCCCCCCTACGGCAAACAGCCCCTACACACGTGTCACTACTATACCGCTCCACTCAAAGGGACCGCACGTATGACCCCCCCCCCCTCAGCCAGGGTCCGTTGGGAGGACCTGGGATCCCCACTTACTGATGACCAATGTTCCTTCTGCTGCCGCCAAACTGTAAAGATCTCTGCTAGCAGTAGATTGCGCATCATTCACTACAAATACATTCACCACCTTTTTGCACATCTGCGCGCTTGCAACGCCTCCACCTTCGCGACAATGACCGCTGCAGTAGTGAAAGAGCAGACTTTCGACACTTAGCTTGGGACTGCCCAACCATACAAAGCTACTGGATGGAGGTGTTAGCGGCGCTTGACCGAATGATTGGGCTACACATCCAAGACGACCCCCTAACCCCACTTCTAGGGTACACTGAGACGCTGGTCGCCAAGGTGCAGAGCTATGTCTCCCTAGCTCTCCTTCTCGCTAAGAGACAAATGGCCTGCAGGTGGGGAAGAGGGAGAGCTCCCAAATTCAAGGATTGGTTGCAAGATCTTATGTATTGCCAAGACCAATTACACATTTATGCCGAGCTCTTACAGCCTTCCTCTGATCCACACGACATTTGGGCTCCCCTTCAAACCTATCTTCTGGAGCAGACCACCGCTACAGACACAGCCGCTGAGCCTCGCACTGGTGACGATGGGGTACATGAAAAATGGGAACTTATGCATATTGGATCTCACTTAGGCCAGGGCACAACTCCCAGGGAGGCGACAGGGTCTATGGCAGAGTCACTTGTGGGCTCAACAGACAGCTTATGTAATTTGAATGGTAAACTTTTAATGTTAACTATGCTTAAGTGGTAATGTTACCTTCTCCTGGTTTGTTCAAGATACTCACGACCCTTTAACGATAATCGCCAAACATGTCCCACTTGACGCGGCCAGCCCGTAGCAGTTGTAGGCGGCTTGCAGTGTACCTTTCTCCCACCTATATTGCTATGCATGATACTACTTTGCGTTGCCGACCCGTCCAGGGATGTAAGCACTATGCTGTGGTCAATAATTCTAGCCTTCAATAAAGGTTTTTGAAAATAAAAATAAAAAAAACTGTATGGTTCTCTCCGTCCCCAACATCCTACTGTAACGCAGTGCTAGAAAACGTTAACAGAGTTACCAGTTGGTTTGTACACCCCACGAAGCAACAGGTACTGCAGGGGTTGATCTCATCTGCTGGTAAAAAAAATATACTTTCTACAAAGGTTGTGTTGCGTTGCCTACTGTTAGAAAATCAACACATAACTATAAAATGGTTGGTGGCAGAACTCCAAGATACGTGGACTGGCTCAGAGATGTGTCCAAATGGGGGATAGCCAAAGAAATACGTATGAAGCATGTACGCAGGGATTAAAAGCAGGAAGAGGACTAGGGGATGTGGCCTACCATGCTGACTGATTTAAGAGAACCTTAAGAGGCGACATACCCTAAACCGGTCTCTGGATGCCTGTTTCCGGTCCAGGGAGGACCTGGTCTGGCAGTTCGGTCTGGGCTGGTCCCACGAGGCACAGTTCGAACTGGTGGCTCAGTGGGCAAGAGAACAATAGATTTAACCCAGATCTTTTGACTGGGCGAGAATGTTTGCATTGTCAGCATTCAGTCCATCATTTGTTTGCTGTAACACTTTTCACCTTAAGTGGGCTGGGTATGCCAAGACTTGGGTCCTTTTCTCACTGTGCCACTGGATTCAGGCTAGGATGGCTGGCATAACCTGAAACTGGTCCCCGGATGCTTGTTTCCAGGCCAGGGAGGACCTGGCTTGGCAGTTCGAGCTGGACTGTTCCCATGGGACACAGGGTCAAGGCTGATTTGCATATGACTGGGTTCCAAACTGAAACGGCAGGCATGGTGAGCAAAAAACGACTGATTTAGGCCCAGATCTCTGCACTGGGGTGAATGTATGACATTGTTCTGCATTCTGTCCATCAACTGTTGTTTTTGCATGGATTACATTATAGTTTCAGGGGGAGGAGTGGTATCATCCCTTAATTATGTCACATTGTTACACACTCTGGGTCATAAAATTAAAGTCTAAGAGCCTAAATAGTTCAGATATCAGGGAGATGTGTGTGTACTTGACGCAAATGTTCACATTCCTGTGCAGGGAAAAACCTATACGGCGGAGTCGTACACTGAAGAACCAACCACTGGATGTTAGTTAAAAAGGCAACTAAACTCTTAACCAGTCGGGACCATGCATGGGAAGTGAGCATAGCCTAGTCTGTTAGAATGAGAAGCAGAGATTACAGACTGAACGGGGCTTTGCGTAAAGATCACGCTGCAGAGGGTTAATGAGCACCGTCAGCGGCTTTGAGTAGTGACATTAAGGGCTGCAGAAACTACTACGCAAGCCAAATGAAGGGATGGTCAGCAAGAGGCACCAGGAAAAAAAGGCCAATGCCCTAGAGTAGTCATCAAGAACGTCGTTAATACAAGTCAGAACTGCCCTTTAATATACGATATTGCATTTAATATTCCATTGACACTAAATAACGTACAGACACAGAGCAGCACAGATCGTCCATTAACACTAGAAACAATATACCCAGATGGGGGGGGGGGGGTAGTTTCTAACTGATTAGGAAGAGTTCCGAACATTCAGCGCCGACACCGTATTACAATTTGCTTTTCGATCTCGCACCACAGCATTTCGCGTGTGTTCAAAAAAACCGCAGAGTGCGGAGACCCCGCCCAATGCTGCGACAACCTTGCTTTGGCCGGGAATAAACGCGCCCGCCTCCAAACCTGCTACGGTTCTTCCCCATAGTAAGTCCGGGCTAACTAAACGGGATCAGTGGGTACCAACACAATCACCCTGTGCCGTCCCCACTCCGTTGCTTCAAGCCCCGCCCCTTCGGGACAACGCCATACCTTTGTTGTTCATGTTGACCCGTACGCTTCCCACTTCGTGTACTGTGCTTCCCTTTCCTGATGTTTTTCTTTTCCTGACACCCTCGGTATCTTTCTCTCACTTGATTCCGCGGCCTTTGTCTCTCTTCCGGTTTTCTGATTAACTTCCTTGTTGTGAAGCTGCCGTTATATATACCGCCTACGTCACCACCGTGACGTCTTGACGCGATGAAGCAACGTCTGTTATTAAGCGCCATCTCCCAAACAAATCAGCTGTCTTTTTTTAGTTGGGTAAGCGCAAATTTGTGCCACGAGGTACTAAGGACATATTAGCGAAATGAGTTGTTTGACTGCGAGCGCCTTTAGCAAACTAACCATACATTATTTTTTAATACAATATTGATTTAGACTAATGCTAGGTATTTATGAAAAACTGAAAAAATATCTGTTTTAAACCAATGTGATAATCATAAATGCTTCAAAGAGTCTGATCGTTAATATTGATGCGTATTCTAGATTCCCGTAGGTTGAATTTGTACGGTTCCTTTTCCAAAATGGAGGCGCCGCTTTATTTCCATCTGAGAGAGTCGAGGAAACCTATAGTCTTTAAAAAAAAGCTCGTCTCTTTTCTATGTTTCTGATGCCTAGCAACTGACAGCTGTAAACATGGCAGTCATGTTGGTACAGAGAAAAGCAAGTGTCTTGAAATGGTGTTTCCTCGCATTGCGTGAACCCTAGTCTGCATTTATTTCCATTATTCAGAAGCAAAATAATGTATACTAAATTCTTAAAGGTGACGAGGATTACCACGTATTGTCTTATATGCGAACTGGTTTATAGTTCAGAAACTACAACGTGGAGAAATCACTCTTATTGGAAATAACAGTTACAGATAAACAGCATATTATCTATTGTTTTTCCTCTGCAGCCCTCCATAAACAATTGTTGACAGAAAACGATTTAGCACCATCTGTTTGAAAGGAACTTCTGTATGAAAAGTACTGCTGCAGCTGAGCAAATAAGACATCTAGCAGATCATGTTTTCATCCCACGTTCTCACCACAGAGCTTATCTTCTATCCCTCGATCACCAAACCCCTGGTATTTACAGGGAACTGTAATGATGTAGGCAGACTCCAATGATGACTCTGAGCCCTTACTGTAGTTAACAATTATTTATTAGCTATAACTCTGATAATCCCAAAGAGCACCGAGCCTCTCGCTCCAGCGCCCGCTCTTTCTGTTCCTTTCGCGCTCTCGCGCTCAGCCACGCCCCCAACACCAGCAGCCAATCCTGGCCGCCTGCACGTCACGTCCGCCGACGTGCCGTGCAACATCTAGAGCGTCTCTACATATCTCCCCTTTTTCGCACAAACATTTCAACTTACAGTCCGTCGCTCAAATCATAGTCTCTGAATCTCGTTGGCCTCACCACGGCTCTACCACTCCGTGTTCGTCTCGCAGGGGTGGTGTTGTTCTCTTCTTCACCTTGTCTGACTCTGTTATCGCCATTCTCCTCAACTCTTATCTCCTGCTCTCTGTCCCTTGCTTCTCCTTGACCTTGCTCTCCTTCATTCAATGTGATCCCGTTCTCCTGATGTTCTCGCTTCTCACTCTCGCATTCTTCTGATTCTCCGCCTGCCCTTTCACAGTCCCACACTAGGATCTTGTTACATCTGGCCATGCGGTCTTGTGACCATATGTTTCCGTCACTCAGCCTGGCCGCTCTTCCCTTAATTTCCTTCACCTGCAGGGGCTTGCTGTATTTGCTCTCTCCTTTTCTTTGTAGAGTGGGCAGCTTGACTCTAACCCATTCTCCTTCTTTGAGTTCTGTGTCTCGCACGTTCCTCCGGGCATTATAATGTCTGGTGTATACTGCCTTGGCCTTCTCAATGTTAGCCCGCACCACAGCAGGGGACCATTCACTTACTACTGTCTTTTCCTTCCACACCCGGTTGTCCTGAGTGAACGGTTCTCGGCCGCGCAGCAGCTGGAAGGGGCTGTATCCCGTACTTGTGGGAGTGATCCTGTACGCCCACAACATGTGCCATATGTCCTTCTCCCAGTCTTTGTGGTCTGAGATGGCTGCTTGGATCGACCCCATCACCACCCTATTGAAGCGTTCGACTTGGCCGTTTCCCGCGGGGTGGTATATTGATGTGTGCTTCGCTTGGATGCCGTTCCTTCCTAGGAAGTTGTCCCACTTTTCCGATCGGAACTGGGGTCCATTATCGCTGAGGACAGACTTGGGTATGCCTTCCCTTACAAAAGTGTCTGCCAGGAACTTCACTATGGTGTCCGTGTCCATGGTTTCCTCGATCTTGATCTCTGGCCATTTCGAGAACCTGTCCACAAGGACACACACGTACTTCTGGACCCCTTGGGTGTCTAAGACGGGGCCTAAGATGTCGACAGACAGCTCTTCCCAGGGGTTCTTTGGAGTTTCGAATGCACCCAATGCAGGGCGCAGGGGTTTGAGTGTCTTGTCTGCGCCCTGGCACCTCACGCACTCTCTCACATGTCGTTCCGCTCTCATGTCCATTCCCGGCCACCAATAGTTCTGCTTGGACCTCAGTTTGAGTTTCCCTATGCCCAGGTGCCCTTCGTGCAGCATGTCCAGCAGTCGGGGTATGATGTTCGTTGGAGGGACAACTTTCTCTCCTCTATATACAAATGTTCCTTGATTGTCCAGGGAGAGTTCCTCCCTCACTTCAAAATAGGGGTTGAGTTCCTTCCGAACCCGTCTCTTATCCGGCCATCCATGAGTGATGTAAGTTTTCACCTCTTCCAACGTCAGGTCCTCTGCATACGCTTGTGTCCATTCCTGGAGGCTGATAACACTTTCATGATCCTCCATCAGTGCCACCCATTCTTCCGTGCATGCCTTGTCCTCTTCACTGGGTTCCATAGCCGCCGCTCGGCTCAGGTAGTCTGCTACCTTGTTCTTGCTGCCTGGTATGTGTTCCACATCATACCTAAACTCTAAGAGCTTTAGCGACATCTTCGATATCCGGGGTGTCGCCTCTGCGTGGCCACTCGATGTCAGCACTCTCAGTAGTGGTTTGTGGTCGGTCCGTAGCTGAAATCTGGTGCCCCACAGGAATTGTCGGAAGCGCGTGGTGGCCCACACCACCGCCAGCATCTCCTTTTCTATCACACTGTACTTCCTTTCCGTCTCACTCAGTGTGCGCGAGGCGAAGCAGATCGTCTCCAGCTGACCTCGCCCTCGGTCTTGCATGAGGACTGCACCCAGTCCCTTGTCGCTGGCGTCCGTTGTGAGGACGGTGTTGCCTTGAGGGTCGAACCCTTGAAGGGGTATGGCCCCTGCCACTTCCTTTTTGATAATCTCGAATTCCCTTTGTGTGTCCTCCGACCACTTGAATTCCGTGTTCTCTTTCGTTAGTTGTCTCATATGATGAGTCTTAGAGGCAAAGTGCTGTACAAATTTCCCATAATACTCTGCCATCCCCAGGAATGACCTGACCTCTTCCTTGGTGGAGGGGGGTGGTGCTTCGCAAATCGCCCTGACATTGTCGGCCTTGGGGGTCACGCCTTGCGCCCCTATCTCATGCCCCAGGTAGGTTACCGAGTCCATCCCTATCTTGCATTTGGACCATTCAGCCGTGAGTCCTTTACCTTCTAGGATCTTCAAGACTACTGCCAACTTCCTGTCGTGGTCTGGTATGTCTCTGCCCATCACCAGGATGTCATCTTGGAAGTATTGGACTTCCTTGATGTCCTTGAATAATTGGTGCATCATCCTCTGGAACACCGCCGCTGCAGAAGCTAAACCGAATGGCATCCTGCGAAATTGATAGCACCCAAACGGAGTGATGAAAGATGTTAATTTGCGGCTGTCCGGATGCAGAGCAATCTGATGATATGCAGAGGTCAAGTCTATTGTTGAGTACCACTTAATCCCCCTGGTGCTGGCTAGCATCTCCTCTATCCTGGGCAAGGGGAATCTTTCCACCACAATGTTTTTATTTAGTTCCCTCAGGTCAACGCACAACCGGACCCTACCGTTGGGTTTCTTGACCACTACCAGGGGCGCCAGCCACTCGGCGCACGTGATGGGTTCTATGATGCCCTTGTTTTCCAGGTCTTGAAGTTCTGCTCTCACAGCGTCTCTCACTGCCAACGGAACATTCCTGGCCTTGTGGGCCACCGGGACAGCATTCTCCTTCAGGATGATCTTGTGGGCGAATTTTTCCAGCTTCCCCACCGTGCCCCCAAATACCTTTGGATATTCGGTTTTCCATTTGTCCAGACTTGGCCCGGCCACCTGGTCCGTCAGGAGAATTTGCTCCTTGCCACCCGGATCCAGCTTGATTCCTAGGTCGCCCTGATCCAGCCAACCCAAGACTGACGGGCCCCTCTCCGACACGTAGAGTTTACAGTGTGCTGACCGGCCTCGAAATTCGAAGGTCAAGGGTCTGAATCCTGCCATGGGGATCCGATCTCCGTTGTACGTGACCGGGCGGATGTCTAGCTTTTCAAGCTCTGGCCCGAGCCGTGGCACAAATTTCTCCTCCCACACTGCTCTCTGGATGATGGTGAAGGGAGACCCTGTATCTGCCACCACGTTGATCTTGACGCCGCCTATGGCCATCTCCAACACCGGTTTCATCGTGCGTCTACCTTCTCTGTCTAGAACTTTTCCCTCCGTGCTTAATACCTGATCCTCAATGTAGATCACCGTGACTTCTTCTGGCTCCGAATCGCCGTCCGGATGGTCATCGCTTTGATCCACGCATCTCACCATGCTCTTGGAGGCCTTCCTCCTGCAAACCTTCTCGTAGTGGCCGATTATTCCACAGAACGCACACTTGGCGCGAAACGCAGGGCACTTCCGATCGTGCGCCTCGTGCGACCAGCTTCCACACCTGTAGCATGACTTCCTGTTGCTTCCCGCTTGTTTACTCGACGTGTTCGTGCTGTTTTGCCACTTGCTGGGCCCTCTTTCTGTTGGTTTTCTGTTTCGGTATTCTCTGCTAGTCCCCTCTTCATCCACTTTGTTCACCATCGTGCTGGACGCCATATCCTTTTTTGTCACTTCAGCGCATCGCCGTGCTAATTCCGCTCTCTTCACGATGACCAATACCTCCTTCAGTGTGGTGTCTCCACTAGCCCACAGCTTGTCTTGCACATTCGAGCACGTGGTATGCATCACCACCTGGTCCTTGATGAATTCCTCTTCCCAGTTGGCGTACCTGCACGTGGCTGCCAGTCGTTTCAGTGCCGCCACATACTCCTCCACTGTTTCTCCTTGTTTCTGCTTCCTCTGTTGGAAATTAAACCTATCCACCGACACGCACATCGCCGGTCTGAAGTGTTCGTTGAGGTCTTCGAGCGCCTGTGCGTATACATCGTCGTCTGTGGATGTTCTCTGTTTCGGGACTAAGCTCTTGTAAATCCGGAGTCCTTCTGGGCCTAAGTTCAATAGTAAAATACGTTTCTTCCTCTGGGGTTTGAATGCCTCCTCGTTCTCATCTTCGAGTACACCTATGAAATTGTCGATGTACTCCCTCCAGTCCTCCCATTTCATGAGGGGTTCTCCCGGGCGCGGTAAGAACTGTACCGGAGCCATCGCGTAGCCTGCTTGCGCGCTCATTTTCTCGCTCTTCACTGCGGGTAGCGATCTTACTTGGCCACGGGGACTCCCTGGTGCGTCGTCTTGTTCTTCTCCACTTGCTGGGGTTCGGGGACTGTCCTTGTCAGCCCCCTCGGCTCCTTCTGAACCCTCCAGCGCGTGCTCACTGGTCTGCTGCTTGCTGGGTGGGCTGGCGCTCTCCTCCTGCCTTACTTCTAGGGTTCCTGGGTTTTTTCCTCCCTTTTTCCTTCCTCTGCGCCACACCCTCCTGTGTGCCGGGCTCTGCCGCGCTCTTTGGGGTACCTGTTCTCCTGCACCAGGTAGTCGCGCTCCTCTGTCCCTTGTGGGGTGGTTCTGAAGCTTCTGGTGCTTGCTTGTCGCTTAGGGCTGAGTCTGCGGTTCTGCCTTGCTGGGGGGTCTTCTATCCCACCTTCGTCGCCACTGTAATGATGTAGGCAGACTCCAATGATGACTCTGAGCCCTTACTGTAGTTAACAATTATTTATTAGCTATAACTCTGATAATCCCAAAGAGCACCGAGCCTCTCGCTCCAGCGCCCGCTCTTTCTGTTCCTTTCGCGCTCTCGCGCTCAGCCACGCCCCCAACACCAGCAGCCAATCCTGGCCGCCTGCACGTCACGTCCGCCGACGTGCCGTGCAACATCTAGAGCGTCTCTACAGGAACTCTGAAGCAACATAATTCTTCATTAGGGACAAATACTAAAAAACAATGGGGATTTGGGGGCAGACGACCGCAGAGAGGTGTGCCCTTCTGGTAATTTGGGGAGTGGAGCAGTGCAATGACTGCTCAGAGGTTGTGCGAATTTTGGGCTATTTTTGTAGTGCAAGGGGTATTTAGCCAGGCAATTTGTAGGTACCAGCCACCATTTTGTCCTGGTGATTCAGTGGCTGGTACCTAGCTAGTGGTAGTTTTTGCGGTTGTGGAGTAAGTGTTGGTAGTGGTCAAGCAGGCGTAGGTTTAGCATAGTTAGTGCAAGTTATCATATTAATATTACATAGGTGATTATTAGGGCATTCCAGGATGCTGACTTTGCTCACAAACAAGATGAATTTTTTTTTTGCACTTTTATATACGCAAACTCGACCCAAAGGTATCAGAGCACTTTACATGAGCACCAGTTGCATTCCAGACGGACACATTTATTTTTAGGCATAGGGAGATTAAGTGATTTGCCATGAATCACAATATTGTTTGAGCCTCAAGCCAGACTTGAACCTGGTTCCCTAGCTTCAAAGTCAGCCGTTCTTCATAAAAAAAACACTATGTTGTACGTCTTGCGAGTACGCATGCGCACGTGCAAGACTTACAATGTAGTGTTTTTTTATGAAGAAGGACGTGAGAGGAGCAGGAAAGAGAGCAGCCAGGCAGGGAAGGCAGCAGAAACACAGGTAAGTGCTTTCTTCATATCTTTTTAAAGCATTTAGGAGCGGGGAGGGAGAGAAGCTATGCGTAGCTCCACAGAGTTTTTTCCAAACTCTGTGGAGCTACACGTAGAGGCACTACACCAGCTCCGCCAAGGCCTAGAAATGAGGACACACGCCGGTAGCTTGGTTAACGTGAAAGCACGGCATGGGGCGCTTGTAAATAAAAAAACATGCAGCCGCATTCAGCAGCACAAACAAACCAAAAGCATGACCACTATTGTATCAGCATGGTGTGCCGTGCTATGAAAAAAAAATTAAAGAAAGCGTTGCGGGAGAGTGTGTCTTGACTGCGACAGCAGGCAGGTGAAAACCATTTAACAAAACAGTGCTCAGAGGCTGTAATTAAAGCCTACAGAGTAAAAACACATGTAACAGGGTATGTCCGCATGGGAGGTTACAAAATGAGACAAGGTGGTACTAAGGAGGGACTACTAAGCCTATTGACCAATGAAAAGCCACAGTTTACAAAGAACAATGACACAAGCCAATGAATCATATGAGAACATGTGGGCGGGGCTTCAAGTCCATACCTGAATACAGTATGCCTCGCAGAGCAGCGCATGCGCTCCCAGGCTCGATCTAAAAAGGAGTAGGTTTGCTTCAGCGGACAGGCTGGGAGGGCAGTCTACAGCCACTCCCGCGTAAGCGGTCACAAAAAATGCAGCAGGACAACAGGATTAAAGTTTGTTCGATTTTGACGAAGTGAGCCTTGAGACAGGTGAAGTGCATGAGGACGATGAGATGCAAATAGTGAATTGGGATGCAAGGCAGCAACAGGAGGGGTGGGTGGGTACTACTAATTGGTGTAGCTGTAGTATTTTGCCTTCGGCATATTCCCTTCACACTCATGGCAGAAGTGGTGGAACCATGCGGAGACCAGACTTGGCGAAACGGCTGACCCCCAAGAGGGCACAGATAAGGTAACTCAAAACGGTCCATGCAGAGCTAAGATGGTATCAGTAGGTGTGGAGGCTAATGAGCCTCAGGTCAGCAGGGAGGTCCGTTTGAACAAAGGTCATTATGTGAAGGATAGAGGTGTGGGTACACACAACCAAACACTGGACCCAAGTGGTTCAGTGGCAGGGTTCTAAAAACAGGGAAGCTCAGGTGGGGTAGGAGTGTCAGAGCCGGGTAAGGAACAACTGGGATTGTCTGTTAAAGGTCTTTCAAGTCTGTGGGGGAAGAGAAGAACACTAAACAAGATAGGAAAGCAGAGGAAGGGGGAAAGACATAAGCTGGAGAGTAAGGAATTGAAAATTTAAAAATTGCCTTATATGGGGGACATCAAAGTCTTTGGGAGTACATCTCATGGAATCCACTAAAGATCAACTTTGGAAGGGAGAAAACATTGAAAAGTTGAAGTTGCTAAACAGGGAATTAAGGTCAAAGGAAGGGTCCAAGGAGGAAGAATTTGAGCTGTCCAAGTAACTAAAGGTCCTTGATACTATTGAGAATTGGACAACAGTTTTCCTTATCTGTGCTAGCATCTATTGCGAAAAGTGCCTGGAGAGATTGGTTACACTGTTTAAAGACATGGATGTTATTAGAACGGCACAAATAAATTATGCGGGGATACACATGAATCCAGTACGATGAGGCGTTCTGGGCCCGTATGGCATTTGTTACAGAGGCACTTTGAAATTGATATGGACCTTTGGCAGCATACAATAAGGCCTGCCAAGTTTGGTAAAACAATTTAAACAGCAAGCAGCTTGCCGATTGTGTATCAGCGCTTCCAGGGGCGCCCCACCCGAGGAGGATTGGGGCGAGCAAGTAGAGGTGAAGCCAACCAATTGGCCCCTTGCTGGGAATACAAGTGGAGCTGCATGAGGGAATATTGTAAATTCCATCATGAGTGCTCAAAGTGTGCAGGCAGACACGCTTTGGTCAACTGCTTTGGGGTGGGAGTCAGGACACAACATGGCAGGGTCAAGAATAATTGTAAGGTGGGGCTCAGCAGGGGTTACAGGTCAGGGAGGGGAGGGGACCTGCAGGGATGGGCCTGTATACCCATTAAACTGAACAGACTGCATTTTTGGCTTGCTACATATTATAAACAGGAATGCACTAGGGTTTTGCTTCAGGGGTTTACATGGAGTTTCAGACTGAGGCACCAAGGCCCAAGGGTGAGACGGTGGACAGATAATTTGAATTCAGCTAGTGAGCACAAGCCAGCAGTGGAGGGCAAGTTGCTAAAAGAAATTCAAGAAGGTAGGATGTCGGGGCCTTATGACGATAAGCCAATGGATGACTTCATTGTGTCCCCTTCAGGGTGGTTTCTAAGACTGTCTTGTCTTGGCTAAAAGGCCAGTCATTGAATGACTTTATTCCTGAGGAGCGGGTTGCGGTCACTTACTCCTCAGTGGACTTGGCCTTATCTCTAGTTGAGAAAGTAGAACAGGGGTGTGCTTATGTCGAAAGTGGCATTAAGTCTGCCTTCCGTGTCAAGAAAGGACAAATTAGATACTGGAACAAGTACACGACGACAATGGGTCTACATAGATCCATTGTCAACAAACACACCAATAATCCATAACGCTATCGCTGATGACACATAATAGTGGGAGGGCCCACCCTCCATTAGGTACTCCCTATTGTCAGGTGTTTATAATGGCTGTGAACTAGCGATAACGAATGTGTGTTAGCATGTAACTGTTCCACACCCAAATACGCAGGTAAATCTATGTGTTACGAATGTGTTGAGATAAATGAATTGTAAAACCTCAATAAACAAATGTAAACCAAAAAAAAAAGTCTGCCTTCCGTTTGTTGCCAGTACACCCTGCCGACTTTCAGCTGTTGGGGATCCAGTTTGAGGGCAAATGGTATGTGGATAAAGGTCTACTAATAGGCTGCTCTATTTCGTGTGCCCTGTTTGAATGCTTCGGTACAAAAGGGGGTGGTGATGGACGGAGCATCTGAACCAATCAAACACTCACACCTAGTCAAAAGATCTGGGTTTAATCCATCACCGTTCTTTAGCCCACTCTGCCACCCCAGTTCAGACATGGCTATATGCAAATCAGTCTGACCCTGTGCCTCATGGGAACAGTCCAGCCCGAACTGCCAAGCTTCCCTGGACCGGAAACAAGCTTCCGAGGACCGGTTTCTGCCATTACAGCCGTCTTCAGCCCGGCTTGCTTGAATCCAGTGCCAAAGTGAGCAAGGGACTCACGTCTGAGCATACCCTGCCACACTTATGGCGGCCAAAAGCGGTACAAAAGGGGGTGGTGATGGACGGAGCATCTGAACCAATCAAACACTCACACCCAGTCAAAAGATCTGGGTTTAATCCATCACCGTTCTTTAGCCCACTCTGCCACCCCAGTTCAGACATGGCTATATGCAAATCAGTCTGACCCTGTGCCTCATGGGAACAGTCCAGCCCGAACTGCCAAGCCATGCCTTCCCTGGACTGGAAACAAGCTTCCAAGGACCGGTTTCTGGCATTACAGCCGTCTTCAGCCCGGCTTGCTTGAATCCAGTGGCAAAGTGAGCAAGGGACTCACGTCTGAGCATACCCTGCCACACTTATGGCGGCCAAAAGCGGTACAAAAGGGGGTGGTGATGGACGGAGCATCTGAACCAATCAAACACTCACACCCAGTCAAAAGATCTGGGTTTAATCCACCACCGTTCTTTAGCCCACTCTGCCACCCCAGTTCAGACATGGCTATATGCAAATCAGTCTGACCCTGTGCCTCATGGGAACAGTCCAGCCCGAACTGCCAAGCCATGCCTTCCCTGGACTGGAAACAAGCTTCCGAGGACCGGTTTCTGGCATTACAGCCGTCTTCAGCCCGGCTTTGTTAGACGGGGACCTGGAGGGTCGGCCGAGCACAAGGGGAGAGGCCTCCGGTGAGGGCCGTCTCCAGCGATCGTACAGACAAGTAACTTCCCCCCCCCCCACAGATGGACACCACACGAAGATCAGAGTAACACCTTTTATAGGCAGTTCTTGAAGTAAGGTAGTACGATACAAGGAGATCAGGACACGATGATCCTCTCAATTCTAGTCTCTAGTAGGGAAAGGGGGTAGCGGGACAGTCTTGGTACCTACGGGTACTGAGGTGAAACGGAGGTAGCTCACAATCCTCGAGCTCGGCGGTCGGACGGGTCGGACCGCGGCAGCGCCAGCAGGTCCCGAAGAGATCGTAGGTGGCAACGGGCCGCGGCAGCGCCAGCAGGTCCCAACGAAGATGGAAGTTACAACGGGCCGCGGCAGCGCCAGCAGGTCCCACGAGGATGAGGGTTGCAGAAGGCCGCGGCAGCGCCAGCAGGCAGGACGATAGTTCACAAGGCAGGGCTGCGGCAGCGCCAGCAGTCCGTCAAGGATGAGTTCTTCTCGGTGTCTCTCGACTCCAGGATACAACTGCCTTCCTGCTCTGGGGCTCCTCAGTTATAGGTCTGGCGCCCTTTGATGTCCGGACCCTCGCACTGGGAGGTCGGGAGGTCCGGGCTGAGGGAGTCCAGACACCCAGCAGGGGGGTGGAGCCAGCACCCGGGGAGGCTGGGGGCGATCGGCACCTGGCGGGGGAGAGCCATCGACACTTCTTTCTCCCATTAGCCTGCCAAGTGGTCCGTTCACCTCCTGGATGGATGGTGGTGCCGGGATGGCGGGGCCTGGCCGGGCCCAGGGTTGGGGTCGAGCTGAGGCCACGCGGCCGCGTGGTGCAGTGTCCAAGATGGCGGCTGGGCCGGGCAATGGGGCTGCCGGGGGCCCGGGCCCGTGACACAGAGATATCCGGGAGCAGGCGTCCCGGAGGGGACGGGTTGTGGGTTGCTTCTGCGGGTAGCCCCCGGAGAGCCGGTGTCTGGGCCCTGTCATGCGGGGAGGGAGCGAGCCCTTCGTGGAGCCTGTCCAACATGCGTCCCCCCCAGCTGAAGGCGGGGAGAGTCACCCATCCTCTTGGGGACTCTCCTCGTCGAGGCGGAAAAAGCGGGACAGGCCATCCGAGTTGGCGTGGTCTTGGCCAGGGCGATGCTCCACAGTGAAGTCCATCCCCTGCAGGGAGATGGACCATCGCAATAGGTTGGGGTTCTCCCCCCGCATTTGCATTAGCCATTGCAGGGGCCTATGATCTGTTTGTACCCGGAAGTGGGTTCCGAAGAGGTAAGGCCGGAGCTTCTTGAGGGCCCATACTACTGCGAAGGCCTCTCGCTCAATGGTGCTCCAGCGCTGTTCTCGGGGCAGGAGGCGTCTGCTGATGAAGGCCACTGGTTGGTCGACTCCCTCGGGGTTCAGTTGGGAGAGGACGGCCCCGATGCCATGGTCTGAGGCATCCGTCTGGACGATGAACTCACGGCTGTAAATTCAAATTCAAATTCAAAACCACTTTATTCGATTTAGTTAAAAATCATAAAAGCATTCTACAATCACATCACAAAAAGGGCAATACAAATTCATAAACAAATACAAAAAACATCAATCAATAGTATTTGCATATACATAAAGAGACATGATATGAGGAAACGTCGATAATAATTAATTTATATACATTATAAAAATACATCATAAAAAGAGTAATACTCGATAAAATAGACATTTAAATGTAAACAACATCCATTTCAGTCTTTTTCACAAAACACTAATATTTGCATTTTTAAGTCTTTTCCTCCTGATCCTAACCGCAGCAACAAGGTAATTGGCCACGCTAAACATGGCCAACGCAGAGTCCAATAATTGGAGATACAGGAGAGCAGGTTTTGCCTGGTAAAAAGCTTCATCCTTCAATAATGGAACCAGGTATTTCTGTCTGGGCTCAGTGAAAAAATTACAAAACAGCATGAAGTGCATATTATTTTGTGTAGAAAAACTATCACAATTACAGACAGGGGCATCCTCCTCCTTAAACCAACCTTGACTATCACACAAAACTGTGTAAATCTGGTTAAACCGGAGTTTAACCAGAAGCCACCTATGAAAGGGGATAGAGACGATAGTAAGGTACGGTTGTATAGTAAGGCGGGTAATGGTAAGGTAATGGGCTCTGACCGTGGGCTTGAGTAGTTGGCGTTCCTCCCTCTCCACATTTTTCAAGTGCCATGGTCTGAGGCATCCGTCTGGACGATGAACTCACGGCTGTAGTCGGGGGCCTGGAGCACAGGAGCGGTGCACATGGCGGCCTTCAGCCTCTCGAAGGCCGCTTGACAGTCGGGAGTCCAGTTGACTGTTTTTGGGTTGGTCTTGGATGTGAGTTCCGTGAGGGGCCCCACAATGCTGCCATAGTCCTTTACGAACCGCCGATAGTATCCGGTGAGCCCCAAGAAGGCTCGGACCTCGGTTTGGGTTACGGGGGGGTGCCAGGACTGGATGGCAGCGATCTTGAGCTGGAGGGGGGCCACCAGACCGCTCCCCACTTGGTGTCCGAGGTAGGTCACGGACCCCTGGCCGATTTGGCACTTGCTGGCCTTGATTGTGAGGCCGGCCCGTTGGAGGGCCTGCAGGACCCCTCGGAGGTGGCGGAGGTGGTCTGACCAGTGGCGGCTATACACCGCGATGTCGTCCAGGTATGCGGCGCTGAACTCTTCGAGGCCCGCCAATACCTGGTTCACAAGTCGTTGAAACGTGGCTGGAGCGTTTTTCATGCCGAATGGCATCACTCTGAAATGGTAGTGTCCATCCGGGGTGGAGAAAGCGGATCGTTCTTGTGCCCTGGGGGTGAGGCCAATCTGCCAGTAGCCCGCCGTCAGGTCGAAGATGCTTAGGTAGCGGGCCGCCCCCATGCGGTCAACTAGTTCGTCGGCTCGGGGGATGGGGTGAGCGTCGGTTCGGGTGACAGCGTTCAGACCCCGATAGTCGACGCAGAACCGGAGCTCGGGTGTGGTGCCCGGGGCCGCAGCTTTGGGGACCAGTACAACCGGGCTGGCCCAGGGGCTGTCCGAGGGTTCGATGACTCCGAGTGCGAGCATCTTGGAGACTTCTTCTTGGATGCAGGTGCGTACCCGATCGGGTACTCGGTACGGCCGGTGTCGGATAGGAGGACTGTCGCCAGTGTCCATGTCGTGCAGACACCAGGGGGTGACCCCGGGTGTGAGGGAGAATAGGTTTGCAAATTGCAGCAGGAGGGCCCGACAGTCTTGGCGCTGCTCCGGGGTCAGAGCCTCGGAGAGTTGGACCCCGTCCACTGAACCATCTTTTTCCCCGGCCCCCAGTAGGTCAGGGAGGGGCTCGGAGTCCTCTTCCGCCCCACTGTCTGTAGCCATCAGCAGGCTGAGCTCCGAGCGCACGAAGTGGGGTTTGAGTCTGTTGGCGTGGAGGACCCGGAGGGGGTTCCGGGGGGATTCCATGTCGATGAGGTAGGTGACGGGGCTCTTACGCTCGATCACCTTGAAGGGCCCCGTCCATTTGTCCTGTAAGGCACAAGGTTCGATGGGGGACATCACCCATACCTGCTGGCCAGGCTCGAATTCGATGGAGGAGGCATGTTGATCGTACCACTTCTTCATGTCCTCCTGACTGGCTTCAAGATTGGCTTTGGCGAGCTCTCTGAATCGCCGGGTCTGATTACGGAGGGTCAGGAGGTACTTGTAGACGTCTGGAGGGGTCTTCAGGGGGGCCATTTCCCACTCTTCTTTAACTAGGCTGAGAGGCCCGCGAACAGGGTGTCCGTACAGGAGTTCGAAAGGGCTGAAGCCGAGGGACTTCTGGGGGACTTCTCGGTAGGCGAAGAGGAGGCACGGTAGTAGCACGTCCCACTGGCGGCGTAGGGGTTCTTCCAGCCCCATGATCATCCCCTTGAGAGTGCGGTTGAATCGCTCGACCAGTCCGTTTCCTTGCGGGTGATAGGGGGTTGTGAATTGGTATGTGACTCCGCACTGTTGCCATAGGGATTTCATATATTTTGAAATGAAGTTCGTGCCCCTGTCGCTGACGACTTCCCTGGGGAAGCCCACTCGAGAGAAGACCCCCATTAAGGCTCGACCTACCACTGGTGCTGTTACAGTTCGAAGGGGAACCGCCTCAGGATAGCGGGTGGCGTGGTCCACCAGGACCAGGATGAATCGATGCCCTTGTGCTGTTCGGGGGTCCAGGGGCCCCACAATGTCTATTCCCACCCTTTCGAACGGGGTGGTCACAACGGGGAATGGTTGCAGAGGTGCCTTGAGTTTGCGGCCGCTCTTCCCGCTGGCCTGGCAGGTCGGGCAGGACCGGCAGTGGGTGGAGATGTCATTTCTCATTTTCGGCCAGTAAAAGTGAGTCACCAGGCGGTTGTATGTTTTGTCTTGCCCCAAGTGTCCAGCCAGGGGGACATCATGGGCCAAGTTCAGAAGGAAGTCTCTGAAACGGAGGGGCACCACCAGCACTCGACTGGCCCCCAGCTCCGCTATTCTTTGTTCGCTGTACAGTAGGTCATTGTCCCAATAGATCCAGTGGGCCCCTGCGGTGTCTCCTGCGCCCTGGGCGAGCGCTTGCTGTCGCAGTCCCTCGAGGGAGGGACATGTCTTTTGCTCTTGCCGGAATTGTTCTTGGGTGGGCCCCCCTTCCTGACGCCACTGAGCCAGGTCCGGAAGGTCTTGGGGCTGAGCGGGCTCTTCATGGGTTTGTTCCGGGGTGTCGGTAGGGATGGAGTCTCCCTCTGGAGCGATCGGGGGAGGAGGTGCTGGCCATTCGGGTTCTTCAGATCTAGGGATGGTGTTGGCGGCCATGGACCGGGTTGTTACGCACGCCCAGCCCGGGAGGCCTAACATCCCCAGGTGCTCTCTTCTTTCAACGGCTGCCCACGGGGAACTCTCGAGATCGTTCCCCAGGAGGCAGTCCACGGGGGCATCGTCGCGGACAGTCACTTTTAACATACCGGAGACTCCTCCCCATTCGAAGGGGACGCAGGCCATCCGACACAGGCTCTCCGAATTGTCGGCCGATCGGACGGGGCAAAGAACGTTTGGCAGAATTTGTTCTGGGGTCACCAGGTGACAACGGACGGCCGTCACACTGGCCCCTGTGTCACGCAGGGCTTCGGCCTTACGCCCATTTATGTTCACCCACTGGCTGTATTTCCTGGTGTTGGCTGGTAGGGGAGCCCGCGGGATCAGGTCTCTTCCCCCTAGGCAGGCCAGGGTCATGGCGGCAGGTTCCCACTCGGGCTGCTCCTGCTCATACTCTTCAGGCTCTTCGGAGGCTTGCTCTTCTCCTAGGGCGGCGGCAGCCACCTGGCGGGGTCCGGGGGTCTGGTTCTTTGGGCAGGTCGGGTCACTGGCATAGTGGCCGACTCGCTGGCATCGATGACACGTAACGTTGGCTCGGAACCCCGGGCGCATCGGGGGGTTGCCCCGGCCGGCCGGGGGCGGGGTGTTGTTGGCGGGAGCGGCCGGGACGGCGTCTCTGCCCCGGCCCTGTCCTCCTCCTCCTCCTCGGGGACGATGATGACCTTGGTTGGTTCTGTTCTGCTCGTTTGGCCCACTCCGGGTCACTCGGGTGCTCTCCCATCGGTCAGCCTCGGCGGCGAGCTGCCGTGGGTCAGTCAATTTACTGTCGAGGAGGTGCTGCCTGAGCTCGACGAAGCAGTTGTTGGAGAGGTGCTCCCACACAATGAGGTTGAAGAGCTGTTCGTAGGTTGTTACGTTGCTACCCTTGATCCATCCCTCGAAGGCTCGGCTGAAATAGTTCACATATTCTATCCAGGTTGTACCCGGGATCCGGGTGCAGTTGCGGAACCTCTGGCGGTACATCTCGGGCATCAGCCCATATCGACTGAGGAGGGCGGCCTTCATGTGGTCATAGGACGTCATTTGATGGTCCGGAAGCTGCAGCAGGGCATCCCGGCCTTCATTGACGAATCTCCCCCATAGACCGGCTCCCCAGTCACTTCGAGCGATCCGGTGGGCAGTCATGGCGATCTCGTAGGCCTTGAACCACTGCTGTATGTCGTCGTTCCGATAGTATTCACGGACCACATCCTTGGGGATGTGGACCTTCTGTTCGGTAGTACCTGGGGGGCGCGGTTGCTCGGGCACCCCTAGGTCTTTGTTCTGTTTGCGCATTTCTATCTCCGCTAGCTTGCACTCGTGTTCGTATGCCAGTCTTTTTTCTTCGAGTTCTCTCTGTCTCTGCTTTTCCTCTCGCTCTTCTTGGAGCCGTAAGTGTTCTAAGTTCATCTTTTGTTCTGCCAGTTTCAATTCTCCGTCTAATTTGAGCCGTGCCAACTCTAACTCGTGTAGTCTATTTTTCTCTCGTTCTCGGATCTCTTCCCGGGAGAGATCCGTTCTCCTTTCTTCCGTCAGAGTGGTGTTTGTCTCCGGGGCTTCGGGGTCCCGGGGTCTGGCGATATTTGTCTCTGCCCAGGATTCTAGGGCGTGTTTGAAGTCCTCTTTCGTGCTCAGACCGGTGGTGGCAATGCCTAGTTCTATGCAAAATTGTTTTAGCTCTCGGTGGTTGTACTCTTCCAGTTTTTCCATCTGGAATTTCTCTACAGATCCGCTCTCTCTGGTCGTCATTGTGGATTAGTCGTAGGGTGAGTTACTCTCTGTACGGTTACGCGTTGGTTCGGATCGCGCCGCTGGCCACCAATGTTAGACGGGGACCTGGAGGGTCGGCCGAGCACAAGGGGAGAGGCCTCCGGTGAGGGCCGTCTCCAGCGATCGTACAGACAAGTAACTTCCCCCCCCCCACAGATGGACACCACACGAAGATCAGAGTAACACCTTTTATAGGCAGTTCTTGAAGTAAGGTAGTACGATACAAGGAGATCAGGACACGATGATCCTCTCAATTCTAGTCTCTAGTAGGGAAAGGGGGTAGCGGGACAGTCTTGGTACCTACGGGTACTGAGGTGAAACGGCGGTAGCTCACAATCCTCGAGCTCGGCGGTCGGACGGGTCGGACCGCGGCAGCGCCAGCAGGTCCCGAAGAGATCGTAGGTGGCAACGGGCCGCGGCAGCGCCAGCAGGTCCCAACGAAGATGGAAGTTACAACGGGCCGCGGCAGCGCCAGCAGGTCCCCCGAGGATGAGGGTTGCAGAAGGCCACGGCAGCGCCAGCAGGCAGGACGATAGTTCACAAGGCAGGGCTGCGGCAGCGCCAGCAGTCCGTCAAGGATGAGTTCTTCTCGGTGTCTCTCGACTCCAGGATACAACTGCCTTCCTGCTCTGGGGCTCCTCGGTTATAGGTCTGGCGCCCTTTGATGTCCGGACCCTCGCACTGGGAGGTCGGGAGGTCCGGGATGAGGGAGTCCAGACACCCAGCATGGGGGTGGAGCCAGCACCCGGGGAGGCTGGGGGCGATCGGCACCTGGCGGGGGAGAGCCATCGACACTTCTTTCTCCCATTAGCCTGCCAAGTGGTCCGTTCACCTCCTGGATGGATGGTGGTGCCGGGATGGCGGGGCCTGGCCGGGCCCAGGGTTGGGGTCGAGCTGAGGCCACGCGGCGGCGTGGTGCAGTGTCCAAGATGGCGGCTGGGCCGGGCAATGGGGCTGCCGGGGGCCCGGGCCCGTGACACAGAGATATCCGGGAGCAGGCGTCCCGGAGGGGACGGGTGGCGGGTTGCTTCTGCGGGTAGCCCCCGGAGAGCCGGTGTCTGGGCCCTGTCATGCGGGGAGGGAGCGAGCCCTTCGTGGGGCCTGTCCAACAGGCTTGCTTGAATCCAGTGGCAAAGTGAGCAAGGGACTCACTCTGCCACCCCAGTTCAGGGCTGGACTGTTCCCATGAGGCACAGGGTCAGACTGATTTGCATATAGCCATGTCTGAACTGGGGTGGCAGAGTGGGCTAAAGAACGGTGATGGATCAAACCCAGATCTTTTGACTGGGTGTGAGTGTTTGATTGGTTCTGATGCTCCGTCCATCACCACCCCCTTTTCTACCGGTTTGAATGCTTCAGCACCTTTTTAGGTCTCGCTGCGAAAAGCGCGCGGAAGCGCGCTCTTGCTGAGAGACTATAGCAATCGGTTCAGCCGACAACGACTGGAGACAGGAGATCGCCACGCGCACATTAAGAAGCATGGCAGAGTCGGAATCCGACGCGCGCCTTGGGATTGGGTCGCGCGCGTCGGAATCCGACTCTGCCATGCGCCTTGGGATTGGGTCGCGCGCGTGAGCTTCTATCGTAGACAGCTCACGTTGCGCGGCTCGTATGTTTCAGTTTCGGTTTGACTTGTTGATGTATGTAAACATTAGTGTCCGTCGTCTCAGAGGCAACTTGCGTGTAACGTGCCCTTCGTCGCTGTTTGTTTTCTGAGTGCAAGTTCTTTCCGGATCGTTTCGAGTTCTTGCTCTAGTTGCTATTGTGCCTTCCCTTTCTTGCATTGTCTCAGGACACACAGCCTCTATCGAACGGGCATCAGTCCGACTCTCACCCTTTCGGGGCCTCCCTCATCTATTGCGCTCTGTCATCACCATGCCTCACCTGTGATGGAATGGTCACCTTTCTGATACTGCCCTCTGTGTCGTGCCGAATACCACAGGGCCAATCTACGGCAGGTCTGTATCCTTTGTCTCTCGTCCAAGCACGATGGGACTTCCTGTGACATCTGCCACTCCTTCCGGTGGCAGAAGGCGCTACAAGACCATCTTGCTCGTTGCTTGGAAATGTCACCTAGCGCTGTAGACTACACCCCAGACTTCTTCGCACCAGGGACCGTGCTGGGGATCATCAGCCGCAGCCATCGGCAGCCAAGAAGAAAGCCATCTTGCGTGAAGCAAGTTCCAGTTCTGACTTGAAGATCGAAGACCATCCTCCTGCTCAACTGGTCGTGAGTACGGTGCCTCCTCCCCTACCCCCTCGACACCGCTCGCTCTCAGAAGAAGGCCCCTCCAAGAGCCAGACAGCAGCGCTCAAGGCTCAGATAGGCTTCCAGACCGCCACTGCCTTCAGTCCATTGTCTGCACCAAACTTCTGCTTCGGACCCACGCCCACCACCGCTCGGTGCCGAAGAAAATCCTGAAGCCGATGCACTCTGCACCAACCGCCTCCATCTCTGCAACTAAAGCAGGTAGACTCTCTGGATTCGTATGTTGTGGCATTGCCAGGGGCAACTGACCAGTGTTCCCTCTAAGGTGCATGTGGCCATGTGCGCACCTTAGTGACACCGAGCGCACGGTGTCCTGAGTGAAGTGCACACATCCCAGGAGAGAGTTTGCGCCACCGCTTTTAAAAGGCGAGCGGCAGCGCGAAAAACAGTAATTTCCTGGTTTGTGGGCCTTTGTGACCGTAAGGGGCAGAGTGCCTGCCCATGTCCGTGACGATGGCTGGCAGGCGGCACATCTGCTCAGGGGGTCTGCCTACATGCTGCCGTTTCAGGCCATTGGGCCTCCTTGTCTCGCCGAGGGGGCCGCGTGCCTGCCCCTGCTCCCTAACTGGCACGACCGGAGGGGGCACAGTGCCTGCCCATGTCCTTGCGGTGGCAGGTCTCGCCGCGCACTTGCATGCAGTTTTGAGTTCTAAGGGTGTGCAATTTGGACATCGGTCAGTTCGCAATCAGTAAGCGGATTATTAGGAGCTGGTTCAATTACATGTCAGTAAATTGTCCCCCTGTATTGTCTCACCATTGTCCCAGAATCAATCCTCTGCCACTTGTTACCGACGTCATAGAAATTATTTTCTCGGTGATGGTTACCCTCTAAAAGGTGGTAGGTCTCTACGTGGTGCGGAGCTACATTTGGTGCGGCAGGTGAATCCGGTCTCCAGGGCATACGAACATGGGCGTAGGAAGTGTGGGGGACGCGGCGGATATATCCCCCCCAGATTTTGTAGTGGGGGGACACGGGTGACAAGAGTGGGGGGGACAAGGGGACAAAAGAATTTCCCCTCTCCTTTCTGTCAGTCGCAAGGCCATTGGCACCTCAAGCACTAGTGCTTTGAGGTGCCAATAAGAGCTTTAGGGTGCCAATGGCCCTGCAACTGACAGACGGGACAGGGGAAATTCTTTTGTCAAAGCCTTTCACGTGCCAATGGCCCTTCCCTATTGTTGTGCCTCCAAGAATGTTCTCACCTTGTCCTCCCCGCCATGGCTGCCTGCACTCTACACTTCTAGGACAAAGGAGGAGAGACAGTTTGTTAATTACTGTCTGCATGCTGCACCTCCTCAGCCCCGACCCTACTTAGTTCTTTTGACTGCGTAATGTAGCCGCTCAAAGGCTAATGTTTGGTGAAATGTATATTTTGAGCAGTCGAACCTCGCCAGAGAACATGAAAAACAATTAGTATCAGACACCGTCTGAGCCCACTTCTGTTCGGTGTCAGATGTTTTGGTCTGTCCTAATATTTACGTAGATAACAATTTAGATACCACGAGATTGTCTGATTTCTTTTATAGCACCACTCAACCCAATCCATGGTGTCAGAGCGCCTTACATCACACATGCACATTGGCAATAAAGCATACCCCTCACCCTCACACATCCTCACTCACTATCTCACCCTCACACACCCTCTCACCCTCACACACCCTCTCACCCTCACACACCCCTTCAACCTCACATGCCCTCACCGTCACACCCCCTCACCCTCACCCCCTCACACCCCTTCTCCCTCACACCCCTCACCCACACCCCCTTGGTCCCCTCACCCTCACACACCCCCACACACCCTCACCCTCCCTCACCCTCACTCACCCTCACACCCCTCACCCTCACACACCCTCACCCTCACACACCCATCACACCCCCTCATCCTCACACCCCCTCCCCCTCACCCTCACACTCCCCCACACACCCTCACCCTCCCTCACTCTCACTCCCCCTCACCCTCACACCCCATCACCCTCACACCCCCTCACCCTCACACACCCCTTACACCCCCTCACCCTCACACACCCTCACCCTCACACCCCCTCACCCTCACACACCCCTCACACCCCCTCATCCTCACACCCCCTCACCCTCACACACCCCTCACACCCCCTCATCCTCACACGCCCTCACCCTCACACACCCCTCACACCCCCTCATCCTCACACCCCCTCACCCTCATCCTCACCCTCACACACCCTCATACCCCCACCCTCACACCCGCTCACCCTCACACACCCACACCCTCACCCTCACACACCCTCACCCTCACACCCCCTCACGCCCACACCCCCTCACACCCCCTCTCACCCTCACACACCCTCACTCACCCTCACACCCCATCACCCTCATACCCCCTCACCCTCACACCCCCTCACCCTCACACCCCCTCACCCTCACGTCCCTCACCCTCACTCACCCTCACACACACTCACACACCCTCACAGCATAGCATAACAAAACATAGCATAGCATAACTAAACACAGCATAGCATAGCATAACAAAAAAAGCTTAGGATAGCAAAACATAGCATACCATAACAAAACAAAGCATAGGATAGCAAAACAAGGCATAACAAAACATAGCAGAGCAAAACACAACAAAGCATAGCATAGCATAACAAAACACAGCAAAGCATAGCATAACAAAACATAGCATAAAAACCAAAGCATAGCAAAACAAAACATAGCATAGTATAGGAAAACATAGCATAGCAGAACAAAACACAACAAAACATAGCAGAACAAAACAAAGCATAACATAACAAAACATAGCATAATGTAACAAAACAAAGCATAGCATAACAAAACATAGCATAACAAAACATAGCAAAACACACCAAACATAGCATAGCATAACAAAACACAAAAAACATAGCATACATAATAAAACATAGCAATGCAAAGCATAACAAAACACAGCATAGTATAACTAAACACAACAAAACATAGCATAGCATAGCAAAACACAACATAGCATAAGAAAACAAAGTTTAGCATAGCATAACAAAACATAGCATAACAAAGCATAGCATAGCATAACAAAACATAGCATAACAAAACATAGCATAGCAAAACAAAGCATAACATAATAAAACACAACAAACATGGCATAGCATAACAAAAGGTCTAAATACAAAATGTATGTGTGGTACATTAAACTAGTACAGTCTGTGACAACCCACTTAAAGACAAAGAAAAAACATAGAAAAGTGTCCTGTGATCCCTATAAGACCTATCAGGATACCCATCAGTCACACTCGGAACCGCCCTTCATCATTTGGGATTCCTGTAAACCATCTACTTGGACCACTGCCGGTAGATATGGACGGTCAGATCTCATAACCTCCTGAAAACCTGGCAGTGACCAGTATGGTTAGAGTGTCAATAGTGCCAGTTGGTGGGTATAGGGGTGACTGATTTGCAGTGCTTGTGAAAGAAAAAAGTGTGTGCTTAGTGAAAATAAAATTGGGTGAGGGAGCAAGAATGACAATTTATTCTGTCTTTTGCTCGCTCCACCAATATTAAAAGAGCAGCAAAGGTAGACTTAACAAATATCTACCTACATGAAAAAATGGTCAACATGTTTCAGCAATTTGAAAGGACCAAAGAGTCCATTGCTTTCATCAGGACCTAGATATTAGATAGTGCTACTGCAGAAATATAGTGAAATGATAAAAAGTGACTACATAATTAACATACTGCAACATGAAAAAAGATCACCTGAGTTCATAGGTGTAGTCTTTACTTGCAGTTGTTTTGTATGTCACCTTGTTGTCGAAGTAGAAGGCCCCACCCCGCCTGGCAACGGCTCAGGGAACGAGGGAAGCACCGCTCTCTCCGTCGGTACCTCTTCGCCGTCTTCCGACAGGCTCCTAGGTCCTGATGAAAGCAATGGACTCTTTGGTCCTTTCAAATTGCTGAAACATGTTGACCATTTTTTCATCTAGGTAGATATTTGTTAAGTCTACCTTTGCTGCTCTTTTAATATTGGTGGAGCGAGCAAAAGACAGAATACATTTTCATTCTTGCTCCCTCACCCAATTTTATTTTCACTAAGCACACACTTTTTTCTTTCACAAGCACTGCAAATCAGTCACCCCTATACCCACCAACTGGCACTATTGACACTCTAACCATACTGATCACTGCCAGGTTTTCAGGAGGTTATGAGATCTGACCGTCCATATCTACTGGCAGTGGTCCAAGTAGATGGTTTATAGGAATCCCAAATGATGAAGGGCGGTTCCGAGTGGTGACTGATGGGTATCCTGATAGGTCTTATAGGGATCACAGGACACTTTTCTATGTTTTTTCTTTGTCTTTAAGTGGGTTGTCACAGACAGTACTAGTTTAATGTACCACACATAGATTTTGTATTTAGACCCTTTGACACTTTTGTGTTTCATATGTTCATTTAGGGAATGTGTCTCTGCATGGTCTCTAAATTCCCTTAGGCCCCCCTTTACTTGATTGTTTTTTATATAGCATAACAAAACACAACAAAACATAGCATAGCATAACAAAACAAAGCATAGGATAGGAAAACCAGACAAGGCATAGCATAACAAAACAAAGCATAGGATAGCAAAACAAAACATAGCATAACATAACAAAACGTAGCATAACAAAACACAACACATAGCATAACAAAACATAGCATAGCATAACAAAACATAGCATGGCATAACAAAACACAGCCTAGCATAGCATATCAAATCAAAGCATAGGATAGCAAAACATAGCATAGCATAACAAAAAAAAACATAGGATAGCAAAACAAAACATAGCATAGCATACAGCATCACTCCGCACCACCACAGCATCACTCAGGGGCACCACAACATCACTATGTGCTACCACAGCATCACTGAACGCCACAGCATCATTCGTTCGTCATCACAACATCACTCAGCGCCACCCCAGCATCAATCTGTGCAACTATTCAACAACACCTGGTTCAAATATGTTCTCTCAATGTTTCAAGCTTTATTACAAATGTAACAAAAAGATGTTAATATTTCACTTCTGTGCTTGGATTTTCGTCACAATAAAATACACTGAGAATAATCTTCACAAAAGTTATTTACAAAACTTTAAGCTATTGCCATTATAAATTACAATAACTTTTATGTAAGTATTAATTATTGAAAACAAATTAAAAGCCATTGTTATTTGTAATATCAATACATGTAAGTCACGTAAATACAACACATATTGCATTACAAATGCTATAGGTGTCACATTTGCGAAAGTTATAACTATTGGCATTGTAAATGACAAAGCTATTAATTTAGCTATTTTCAAAAACAAAACATAAATAAAAAATGTGTCATTTACAATACCAATAGCTCAAACTTTCCTAATGCGAGACCTATTGCATTGCAAATGCTTGTTACAATGGCTGTTTATCAGCTGTACGGGCCACGAACATGTGACACATTGCCTAGACAACTTCTTTTTTGTGTGGAGCCCCGATTCCACAGACTGTTAGCCTGTGCTGTCAAGTTTTCAGGAGCTCATGGGGGACCTCGGGGTGCTATTGACACCAGAAAAGACAGTAGGGCCCAACGCAGTGATATCATTTCTCTGAATCAAAATCAACTCAAATTTAATGGAAGCCAGGTTGCTTGAAGATAAGAAATGGACCATGCAACAGTTGCTGGACTCAATGTTGGTTAAAAAGAAAATCACAGCTAAAGAGGTACAGGTTTTGTTGGCGGCATTTGATTTTGCATGCAGGTTGGTGAGACCAGATAGGACTTTTTAGAGGAGACTGAGATCGGCTCGTTCGGGGCTACCATTGCTGCACCATCACGTTCGCCTGTCATCTGGGGTTAAGGAAGATTTGAGGATGTGGTGAGTTTTTCACCACTGTTCTAATGGGATGCTCAAATGTTTTTCAGATGCGTCAGGGGGTATTGGTTTCGGCCTACACTGGCAGGGACATTGGTGTGCCAAAGAGTGGCCACAAGCATAGAAACATGGCAGCCATATCATTGCCTTTTTGGAATACTTCCCCTTGCTATTGACAGTGACACTGTGGGGAGACCAGTTAGAGAACAAAAAAGTTCTGTTTTGAGTGGACAGTATGTCATTGGTGCAGGTAGTTAATAGGCAATCAGCAAGGAATGCTTAAGTGTTGAAGTTGCTGAGGGTCTTTGTGTTAAAGTGTCTACAGCTTGACATGGTATTTAGAGCTAGGCATGTTCCAAGTGTGGACAATGACATTGCTGATGCTTTGTCTCATTCAGAGTGGGAGAGATTCCATGGACTGGCCATGGAGGCGGACAGTGTCAGGACCAGAATGCCACAGGACTTGTAGACAGTAGAAGAAAAGGAATGCTTCAGTTGGTAGAGGATTTGTTAGCTGTATCCACAAGAGCAACATACTCCCAGGCTTGGGCCGAGTTCTTGGTGTGGGGCACAACGCATATCCGATGCTTGGGCTAGGATGGATGACGTGGTGCATTTTATCATGCAATTGATAGAGAAAGGCCAGTCTAGGGTGACAATTTCTGGGAAGTTAGTGGGTATTGCATTCATGAGAAAGCTGTGGTGGGCTTTTGCACCTTCTGCAGGTGAGCTGGGGTAAAGGATTTTGGAAGGGTTGGCAAGAGAGCGGGGTCAGTTGGGTAACAAGAGAAGGTCTTTAAGTATCTTGTGTAAGGTGCTTTCGGTGTTGCTGTGTGTTTGCAGCATAGTGAGGCTGTTCTGTTTTCCACACTTATGTCATGGATGTTTTTGGCGCGTTCTGAGCTTTTGAGGGGTAAACGGAGCCAGGGGTAACTTTGGGAGGAGATTAGCGGGGTAGGAAAGGGCTAAGGGTTTGGCTCTATATGTGAAAGACTGATCAAAGGGGTCAGGGTAGGAGTGGTTTATAATCCGCTTACCCTGGAGTAAGTTTTGCCTAGTAGGATGGGGTCTGCCACTGATAATGGGTTTGGGGCAGTGGTGCAGTGTCTTGCATTTCTGCGTAGCCAGTCTAGTTATCCTGTGGAATGTTAACATTCATGTGATGTCTTGGAATGTTGGGATACTGGACTCAAGGAGTCAGTTGAGAGCTTGGCTGAGCAAGTTACATACTGCTCCTGGTGGGGTCTCGGCATATGCTTCTATCTTCTACTTGGAATAAACTTCTAAACCTACTACTTCGTCTGATTCCTGATTCAATCACCATTACTACAATTTTGGCGATGATCTGGGTGAACTTCTGCCTGCTACTTCAAGGACTTCTAAGATTAATGAAACTTCAAGGTAATGGACTTCCTTTTCTTCTAACCACTGATTCTTACGCATACTGGCACCCTGCGAGCCCCACCAGTTACCATTCCACCGGTCGCCCACATTCCCATGAGTGCCGGTCCCTAGCGTCATTTGCTGCCTGCCTTCATGGAGGATTCCCAATCTTTCCGGCCTGCCTGTTATACTTCTGCTTGCCTCTTCTACTGCCTTTGGAGGGCTGTCCCTGTGTGCCTGCCCTGCTGCCTGTCTGTATTGCTGCTCTGAAGCACTGTTTTACTGGCCGGTTGGATTTCACCTGCCTTCGGAGTGCGTCTCCAGTGCGTGTAACCTGTCAGGACTGTCAAACCTCTTAATAAACAAAGACTCTCTATAAACATTATAGCGTCCAAATCTAGAGTTCCAGGTAAAAAGGCTTATAGACAGAACAAATCCTCAGCAAATACAGTTTCTAAGATGGCCACCAGTCCTCGATTGTGGGAGAAGCAGGTTAGCGCTCTAGCACTCAGGAGTAATCAGCAAGATCCAGGTGCCCTCTCTGTGGAGCACTTCACCTAATCTTATTTTTTTTTTTTTTTTGAAATTTGTTTTATTGTTGCATCAAAGTATACGGTACATCGTGAATAAGCCGCTGACGTGGCCTCAACATTCAGCCATGCGTGCAACGTGTTTTTCGTTTAAACAACTGGTACAAATATCCATTTCCTCCAAAAATCAGTACATACCATGCAACCATGTGTGTGGGCAGAAGACCATGAACTTGTAGAGCAAGGAGGACAGTGCATGTTAACAGGAGTATAATGTCCCGTCTCAAAGGGCGGTGGAGCGGGGCCTGTATAGTCCATGTAATGGTGGTACCAGAAAACGGGGGGGGGACAAAACCGTGGGGGGGAAGCGTGTAGGCGCTAGTGTGGTGGAAATATCGGCGGTGGGCGTCGGGGGGGGGGCGGAGGGAAACGAGCCCAAGGGGCTATTCAGCTCGCATTCCAGGAGGGTGGGAAGTCAATCAGGATGCAGGGGGTATCCGGAACCTGCCTCAGGGAGGGGAACAACAGCCAGGCGTAAACGGTCTTCTCGGGTCGGGGGGGGGGAGAAGGAGTAGGGGGGTCACCCATTCGCGTGGATTGTCGAAAACTGTAGAGAAGCATGGCCCATTCCATGGAAATGGGAAATTTTCGCGCGCCCCTGGCTTCTTCCTCTCTAAGAGCATCTTCCTCCGCCACCGCCCATTTACTGACCGCCCCCGTCCATGCAGCTATAGGGGGACCTTCCGGGGATCGCCAGCGCATGGCTATGCATCTATTCGCCAGCAGGAGCGCTAAGGACACGAAGCGCCTATGCACTGGGGCTTGCTTAGGGACATGGAGGATACCTAATGCACTGGATTCCCAGGTGGATAGTGTAGTAAGGCCTGTCAGGTCAGACAGCGTGTTGTGTACCGCTTGCCAAAAGGAGTGAAGGTCTGGACAGCTCCAGAACATGTGGCGAAAGTCTGCGGCAGGGGAGCAGCATCTGGGGCATAAGAATGGTGTGGAGGGATAGAACTTCTGTAAGCGCGCTGGGGTGAGGTACGCCCTGTGGAGGATATAGTATTGGATGTTCTTGAAGCGGGCATTCCTAGAGACGCGTTTAGGGGCCTCGAGCGCTTTAGTCCATTCCGAGTCATGTAGTGCGCGACCTATGTCCTCCTCCCATGTAGCCCGCAAGGTTGTCAGAGGTGCTTGTGAAAGTTCCCGAATGGATTTATACAGCCAGGTAACTAAGTGGCGTCCCACCCCCATACGCAGGACAGCGTGTATTACTGGATGCGTGTCTGGCTCGCCAGTGTAGAGGTTAAAATGGGGTCGGTATCCGGCAATCAGCTGTCGATACCTGAGGAATTGGCCCGGGGGGAGACCGTATTCAGCGGTCAAGCGGTCAAGTGATTTTAAGTGGCCTTCCTCAAATAACGATTCCAGATCCGTGATGCCGCAGTGCGACCATTCGGTGAAGAATGGCGCCGTAAAGTAGGAGTCTTGCCTGGGGCTGCCTATCAATGGTAACAACGGGGAATACGGAGGCCTATTAGGGGACAATCGGTGGATCCGCATCATGCACCGGCGCGCTATCGCCACCTGGAGGGGGTACGTACGTCGTGGCTTGGTTCCCGGGAGAAGAAGACGGGTGAGTTCCGGGGTTGCGATTCTGCCCGTCGAGGTGACAGTCTCCTGAGGGTAACGATCCGCCGTCCAGTATGACAGCCATTGGAGTTGTGCCGCGAGGAAATATGACTCGAAGGACGGAGCTCCGAGCCCTCCCAGTGTCGTAGGAAGTTGAAGGGTTTTCAGGGCGACCCTATGGCGGCCCTCGCCCCAGATAAGGGTCCCTAGGAGGGAGTCTACATCGCGGAAGAAGGATCTGGGCGGTATTACCGGCAAATTCGTGAAGTGGTAAAGGAGTCGGGGAAGCATAATCATTTTGGCTAGAGCTATTCTTCCTATCGGGGCCAGTGGGAGCTTATTCCAAAAAGCGACCGCCGGGCGTAGACTGGCAAGTGCCTTACGGTGATTCCCCTCGAAAAGGTCAGCTGGGGAATGATACAAGCGGACACCAAGGTAACGGGGGGCTTCCGCGGACCATGAGAGGGTGTGCGCTCCGAGCCCGACCTCCCGGGGGGGTAGGTTCGGGTGTAAGGGGTAAACTGTGGACTTGTCCCAGTTCACCTGTAGTCCCGAGGCCTCTGCGAAGTCCGCTAGTGCCGTTCCTATAGGGGTCATGTCCGTTTCGATGTCTCGGACGTAAATGAGAAGATCATCCGCGTACATGGATACGCAATGCGTACTGTCTGCAAGTGGAATGCCCCATTCCATCCCTTCCCGGCGGAGCCGAACCGCCAGTGGTTCGACTGCTAGCGCAAATAAGAGAGGCGACAGGGGGCACCCTTGTCGCGTACCTTGCCGAACTGCGAACGCCGGTGATATGCGTTTCCCGATACGTACCCGCGTGGTCAAGTCGGTGTACAGAGGCGTGTGTACGCCATGAGTGTTGGGCCGATATTCAGGCGTTGCAAGATCGAGAAGAGATAGGGCCAGGTGAGGGTGTCAAACGCCTTCTCCAGGTCCATAATGAGGCAGGCGGCGCGGGGAAATCTGTCACGTATCTGGTCTTGAACGTGGAAGATTCGGCGGAGGTTCTGGGAGGTGTTCCTTCCCGGAACAAAGCCGCATTGGTCTGGGTGTACCAGCGGGCGTATGATCTGCGCATAACGGTCAGCCAGAATTTTCCCCAGGATTTTACAGTCGGCCGACAGGAGCGTGATGGGGCGATACGACCCCATGTGGAGTGGGTGTCTGTAGGGTTTGGGAAAGGTGACAATCACGGATTCCCGCAGTGACTGGGGTAATCTCCCTAGATGAAGAGACGTCTCGAGCACCTGTGATAAATGGGGGACTATTAGAGGCGAGAAAGTCGAGTAGTATTCCAGCGGGAAACCGTCCAGTCCCGGCGCTTTATTCCGGGACATGGCACGAAGTGCCTGGGTAATGTCAGAGGGTTTTATCCTGGCGTCGAGGGCGCGCTTGTCTATGTCCGAGATTTTGGGCAGCGTCAGTGGGTCCAAAAAGTGGTCCACAGAGAATGGGGAGGATTGGGTCGGGGTCCCGTACACTTGCGTGTAGTGGCGCTGGAACGCTAGGAGGATCTCGGCCTGCGAGCGTACCAATACACCGTCCGGGTTGATAATATCCGTGATCGGCTTGATTTCGGTGTCCTGTTTCGCCATCCAGGCTAGTAGCGTTCCAGTCTTGTCCCTGTCCTTATGAACCCTAGAGGCGTAAGCCCTAAAATTGTATCTGCGGAGGTCAGCGCAGGCAGTCTGATACTCCGTCTTCGTCTTGGCCATGAGTACAGCGTGTTCCTCCGAGTCGTCAAGCCGTTTAGTAAGCGCGGCCAGAGATTGTTCCGAGGTTTGGAGCGCCCGTTCCAAGGTGCGACGCACTCCCACCACCTGCTTGATGCATTCCCCTCGCGCCACCACCTTAAACGCATCCCATTCAACCAGTACCGACGATGCCGTGTTAGTGTTGTGCGCAAAATAATCGCGGATACTGGATTCGTGTGCGTCTCTGAATACTGGATCTGAAAGGCAGTCCCTAGGGAGACGCCAGGTGGGGACAGGTGGGTGCGGGGGGCGCCAGGTTAGACGGATGATATGAGCGTCATGATCCGAGAGGATCCGACCTAGGTAATCCATGGAAGTGATCTTAGGGAGGATAGGTGCAGAGCAGAGGAAACGGTCCAGGCGGACCCTAAGGTTATGTGGGATCGAATGAAAGGAATAAATGCGAGCCAGTGGGTGTAGGTGTCGCCATGCATCAGTGAGTGCCCAGTGCGTGGTCCATGCCCTGAAGAGTTCTGCCTGTCGGGGAGCCGGGGAGTGTGCGGGGGGAGAATGTGAGCGGTCCAGGGTGGGGTCCAGCGTGCAGTTATAGTCACCTCCCAATACCCACGGGACTGCAGTGAACTGGGCCAGAACGCCCGTGAGGTGATCCCAGAATTTATCCTGATCTATATTGGGGGCGTAAATGCTGCCAAGGAGTATACCCTGTCCATCAAGTATTCCCTCTAGGAGCGCATACCTGCCCTCTCTATCTATCACCCGTCGGAGCTCTCGGAAGGGAGTACCTGGCCTAACCCAAATTAACGCGCCGCGCGCAAACGCTGAATAGTGTGTGGCACAGAAGGTCCCTCGCCATTTGAGCTGCAGGCGAGAGAGTTCAGTGGCGTTCATATGCGTCTCTTGCAGGAACGCAATATTGGCTGACATACGCTTAATGTATGAGTAGACAGTGTAGCGCTTGCTGGGCGTGTGCAGGCCTCGCACATTCAGTGTGAGGATATTAATGTCTGACCGTGAGTCTGCCATTCATACGGTGACATGAGTGGGAGAGGGACCCCCTTGAATCCCCCATCGGCCGCCAGTGTGTATGCGTCTCGAGTATTTCTAATGCGCCATGCTTCCACAATCATGGGGGAGGGACTCAGGGAATTAACCGTAAACAGAACTTTGGGTGGGAAACAGTCCCAATACTGAGGATATTTCACCGGAGGTGGCATATCCAAACAAATGTCCCACTAGGGGAAAAATACAACGGGTATCTGCGGGGGTGGCAGCGTGTGTCGCTGCTGGGCCTGTGCGCGGGTCGGGCTCTGGTAGGATAAGCGTCTATCGCTCGCAAGCGCTCACAATTATTTAAACAAAACAGTCTAGGCTCCTAGACTTCGCGCAACACAATAGGTCACCATGAAAAGGATATAACAGTGGAAAGTTCTTTCATCATGAAGAGGTGCCAGGTTGAGTGGCCAGGGTAGCGTCCGAGGTTTGTATCATAACAAGGGGGGAGGAGATCGGTCCAATTCCCGACATTGTTCCGTCGCTGTCCCGGTCTTTCTCTGGGGTGAACAGGTGTGGATGACCCTCCAAATCCGACACCATGGGTGACGTGTGTAGTCCAGTCACCGCTCTCAAGGCCTCTCGTCGTTCTTGCATGATTTGCGTAAGATCGGGTGAGCCCGTAGGGGATGATGCTTGGCTTTTGGGGCGGCCTGCTCGAGTGCGGCTCGCACCTCGTCTCCTGGAGCGTCTGAAGTCGTTGTTGCGTGCTCTCTGGGGTCCAGGATTAGGGATTATTGGGCAGTGGAACTCAGTCCACTCCTGTGCTTCCTCCGCCGTGTTGAAAAAGAGGGCTTTCCCCTTGTGCAGTACTTTTAGGCGGGCCGGGAACAGCAGAGAGTATTGAAGGTCATTTGCGCGGAGGCGCCTCTTGACGTCAAGGTAGGTGGAACGCTGGTGTTGGATCTCTCGGGCATAGTCCGGGAACACCATAACGTGTTGGTCTTCCACTTGTAGGGGGCCCGCCGTCCGGGCCGCACGAAGCACCGCATCGCGGTCCCGGAAATGTAAGAATTTAGCCAACATGGGGCGTGGAGGGAGGCCCGGCTTGGGCGCCCGGGCTGGGATCCTATGTGCTCTTTCAATGGAAAAAAAGGCCGACCTTTCCGCCTCCGGTGTGAAAGATTTGGTCCAGAGCTCCATGTACGTAAGAGGGTCCGAGTTCTCAATGCCTTCCGGCAAGCCCAGGACGCGGATGTTACAGCGTCTCGAGCGCCCTTCCAGGTCCACCGTGCGTTCCTCGAGGGCCGCCACGCGGTGCAGGACTTCCTTCAGTTCCGCCTCCTGTGTTTTCATCGCAGGTTGCAGCTCGGTCACAATCGGTTCTCCGTCTTTCACTCTGTCCGCCAATTTGCGGTGGTCGTCGCGGATTAGATTGATGTCCGTCGTCAGGACGCCCAGTCTCTCCTCCATTGATAGGCGGGATAATTCGATTGCCGCCAATACTTGGTCCAATTTTGCCGAGAGTGTGGGGTCGGTTTGCGACGCGTTGGCTTGCGTCCATGTTCTCGTTTGGGGCATCCTCTCGGGGGCCGTCTCGGGGATAGTCATTGTCTGCGTGGGTCTCGTCTTCCCCATGAGTGCAGTTAGAGATGGGGGGGGGCTTGCCCTCCGCGCGTTCCGTAATCCGTAAACCACCTCTCCTCAGTATATCTGGGTGGGCAGTAGCTCAGGGTAAGTCGGGCCCCTAGCCTCTCCCGGTCTCGGGGCGGTCACTGCGTTCCCTCTTTCCAGGGAACCTCTGCTAGGGTAATGCGCGGTAGCGAGGGGGTGACAGCCCAGGTGTCAGGAGATGCACAGCAAATGGTGACTGCTCCCACTGTCCAGGTTTCTCCGGGGACAGGGTGCTTGGCAGCGAGGTCCGATCCCACCCCCTCAGGCGACCCCGGGGGTCGACGAGCAGGTGACCAGGGCCCGGGAGGGAGGAGGGGGTCGATGAGCGACTTCGGTATGGCGTGTGAACGTCCTGGGGTCAGTGGAGCACCGCACTTGCAGGGTGAAGTCCGCGTCGATCACGGCGTCTCGGCCTCTGCGGGCGCCATCTTAAAGTCAGGCACTCGGGTCCACTGGGTCACGCAATGCGGCAGAAGCGTTCTGAGCTTCCCCCCCCCCCCTGACCAAGGGCCGGCGCCGTCCGCGACCCCTCGGCGGGCCCCAGATGGGGTAGGATGCCGCCGGGTCTCCGGCACCGAGGGTCACAGGAGGAGAAAGGGGGGGGGTAGGGGGGTCGTCACTCACCGCCTTCCGATGGGATCGAGGTCGCCTGAAGGACCCAGCGGCATACAGGTGGTACCCCCACCGGCGTCCGTCAGTCAGAGGTAGTGGGCCGATCAGAGCTGGGGTGGGCTCCCAGTCGTGCAGGAGCGCCGGGTTAGTGGATCGTCGGGACGACGGCCGCCATCTTGCGTACCCGGCTGTCACCACAAGAGTTCAGTTGGCGTGGTGCAAGGGCTCGTGAGTCGGTCTCTGTGCCCTGCGGTGAAGTCCTGGGGTCGCCAGTCGTCCTCACCGCCAAATGCTGTCGCCTCGAGGATAGTCCCTCAGTGGTGCCCCCCGCTGGTAGAGGGAGCCGCGCCCGCCATTTTAGATACTCGGCGCCCGGCTCCGGTTCCGATGTGGGACGGGACGGTGATCAGCGCTCGTCCGCAGCCCCCGTAGTGTCTTCAGAGGTCGCCCACAGTAGGTAAGTCTCAGTGGAGCAAAATGTGCGGGCTGAGGCTCCCGGCGATCTTAGGAAATGGGCAGGATGCTAGCCCGATCGCGGAGCCTCAGCAGGACACAGCCGCCATCGTGGCCTGCCAAGCCACGCCCCCACTTCACCTAATCTTAGAGGAGAGAAGGTCGTCCTAAAGTAGCATCGCAGAAGTTTTAGACAGGGAAACTTCGTTGCGTGTTACTCTTTCTTTTTATCCGGTGAAGCCGAGTTATCGAGAAGACATCTGGAAGCAAAGTAAGGCTGTTCCGTAAATATTAGTTTGAGCATGCGCGTTGGTGTGGAGCATCTGGACTAGAGGCATGCGCGTTGGTGTGGAGCATCTGATGAGAACATCTTGACTAGAGGCATGCGCATTAGGTAATACACTCGAGGAGATTTCTCGACTCGAGGCATGCGTATTTCTTAAAACTCTGAAGGGTTTTGAGCTTGTTCCCAATTTATGGCCATAGAGAAATAATAAGATAAACATTGCCAAAACTAGTCTGTGACGATAAAACGGGCTTTCCGTGCAGTGAAAATAGACGAAGTGTGGAAATCTTAGCTAAGAAGATTTGCAGTGAAAAGTTGAATACCATAGTATCTGATTTGAAGTGAATTAACTTCCAGTGACTTTAGTGATAAGGACATAAATAATTTCACAGAGATAATGATTATTTATATAAAAACCTCAGTTAGGTGAAGCAAGACAATTATAATTGGATCTATTACTTACCTAATTAGGAATCCAGTTAACACGACAGCTGAACATTAAATAGGTAAGGAAGCTGCGAAATATAAAATATAAAATTAGTTCTGGGAGACACATTGAGAAAGGAATTAACATATTTCTACATTTAGTTACAGCAGCTGAAGTTATAAACAAAGCAAGATAGAAGAGAAGCATAGATCACACCAAGACAGGGTAGGTGAACACGAGAGGAAGTCAGATTAGAATAAACAGGAGGTTTTATGTATTAATGAGTGTTTTTTCCTTACAGTTTAATACTTACCTGTTTGAGCCAGAAGAAGACAAGAAAAAGAAACGTCTGAAGCTGAAGAAAGAACCAGACGAGGTGTGATTGTCTCTTCTCTGTCCCATCCCCTTTCACCCCCTGGGTTTCATTGGTGTACAAACTGATACTTGCCTGTCGCTGAGAAATCTAGGAGAGGCATTGGGAACTTGTGACATTCTGCTCCTGTGCGTCGAGGGAGAGCACCGACCTTGATAGAGTGAACTGCCCACCACACAGAACACCACAGCCATGATGAACGCCATATACTCTGGATCACCCACGGACCCCTGCCCCCACTGTCTCTTCAATCTCAGAAGCAAGAATATCAGCCGCCAACTCACCACCATCCTCAACACATCCATCTCCACAGCCACCTTCCCAGACACATGGAAACACACAGAAGTCAGACTGCTCCTCAAAAAACCCTCTGACAACCCCAGTGAACTCCAGAACTACAGCTTCATTTCGCTGCTCTGTTTTCCCGCCAAAGTCCTTGAGAAAGTCATCAATCAGCAGCACACCGAATACCTGGAGAGAACAACCTGCTTGACGCCTCTCAGTCTGGTTTCCCCACCAACCACAGCACAGAGACTGTACTGATCACCGCCACTGACGACATCCACATCCTCCTCGACAGGTGAGAATCGGCTACCCTAATCCGCCTTAATCTCTCCATAGCATTTAGTGCCATATCCCACCACGCTCATAGAGAGCTAGCACCACATTGGAATCTAGGGAGGCGCCCTCAGATGAATCGCATCATTCCTTATGGGACGAGTTTCACCTAAGAACCAAGAACATCATTTGTGTAGTCCCTCAAGGCTCATCCCTCAGCCCCACCCTCTTCAATACCTACATGACACCTCTGGCCGACATCCTCAGAACCCATTACATCAACATCATATCCTACGCCAATGACACCCAGCTCATCCTTTCGCTCTCAGCAGACCCCACAATGAGGACTAACGTCCACAACTGCATGAAGAATGTTGCATACTGGATGAAGACCATCTATCTAAAGATCAACACTGACAAGACCGCAGTGCTGATCTTTGAGAACAATGCCTACCCTTGGGACAACACCTGGTGGCCTGCCGAACTGAGACCCACTCTCACATTGAATGACCATGTGTGAAATCCTTGGCATCATCCTGGACAGCAAACTCACCACAAGACAACAGATCAACGCAGTCTCCTCCGCCTGCTTCCATACTCTGCATGCTCCGAAGAATCTTCAAATAGCTTCCCATTGGCATGAGAAAAACCATCACTCAAGCCCTAGTCACCAACTAGCTGGAGAGGCGACTCCAAGAAGATACAGAATTCAGCTGCCAGAATTATCCTCAACCTGCCCAAACAGCCCCACATCACCCCCACCTCAGGAACCTCTGCAGTCCGGAAAAGATGCCAATTCAAGCTGTTGTCACACCCTTACAAAGCCCTACAAATCCAAGGATCAGCATACATCAACCACTGCCTGAACTTCTACCAACCCTTCAGAGAGACGTTTGGTGCACATCACTCACCCTCATACAGACACCGCATATCAGGTGAAGCCTCAGTGGAGGCCGTTCGTTCTCCTTCCTCACCACCAAGTCCTGGAACAGTCTTCCACTCCACCTCTGGACATCACCCTCGCTGGTGGAATTCAGGAAGAGACTCAAGACCTGGCTTTTCGACTGAGCCTAGCAATCTAGCACCTGGATACCCTCACAATGGGAACCCCTTCCTTTTTCAAAGGAGCCTCCTGGTACTCGCCATATATCTGCTACTTTATTGGGCTGGTTCAATAATGTGTTTATGGACAGTTTTGGAATCACTAGAAGAGTACATTAACAATCATCCTCTCCTGCGCTAGGCAAATCCTCTTTTGATAATGCTGAATGCTTGAGGATCCCTGAGGCTGCTGCATTTGTGTCCCCTTATTAGGTCTCGCACCTGGCGACACAGCGCAAAGCGCTGTCACCAGCAAAACTTATTGTTGCTGTCTTGCCTCGGAAGGGAGACAGGAGAGTGTCACGCGCAGGCCGAACTGGAAATGTGAACACGCCGTGCACATCTCCTGTCCCCCTTCCGTCCACGTAAGCCAGTTGCATGCAGTAACTGTGTGTGCGCACGCACACACACACACACACACACACACACACACACACCCTCCACCCCCACCCACCCCCCGTCTCCCTCAACAACAAACATGGCGCACTTTCGCTTTCCCTCCCTCCGTCTTCTTTATAGCTTGTCTCCTACCGGCCCTGCAGCGCTGTTACCTGTAGAATGATGCGTGTGCTGTAGCTCCCCTAGGCCCTTGGCTGGGCTGGAATGTACTCCCGTAAAGACCCGCTGGTCATCTTGGACTGCGACAACCGCTCTCCCCTGCTGAACTGCAGCTGCGCCGGCGCCTGCTTCACAGAGTTTTACGCGCTGCCACTGGGCAAGAGCCGTAGGCCACGCCGATGTGCACACTCACGGCTTGCCTACAAGCGCGCGCAGTTCTTACACTTTCCCTTGGTTTGAGTCGTGGAGCTCAACGCTGAGACTACAGTGCAGAGTCCTTTGCGGAATCAGGGAAAGCGCTCGGAGTAGAAGAGGGTGCGTGGCATAGCCCTGGCTGAGCAGCGGAGGAAGAGGCCTACCGAGCCGAGACCCGATTATGAGTTACAGCTCGTCGTCCGGCCCGGAAGACGAGCCATGCAGCAGAGAAACACCGCCCTGACTCCACTCGGCGTAGTAAAAGCATAGCGCAGAGACATTGTGCCGGCGTGCTGCGTTAATGAGGTCAGAGCCACGGGGTCGACGAGGCAGCTGGGAGAGGCCGGGGTTGGAGACGGGCCCTGACTAGTTATAAAACAACTGCGAGTGGCAGGCATAGTACTGAAGTTATTCACACCCCTCAGAGTGCTGCTAGCTTTAATCTTCTCAGATATTCTCGGTGTTGTGTTTTGCATAATTTCAGAACAGGCTCCATCTGCTCAAGGTGTAGAATTTATATGATGCATGATTCTTGCCGAGGTGGAATAACTCACGCAGTTGCCGCCTACTCTGTGCCTTGATAAAATCATTGCCAATTGAAGCACAAAGAAGCAGACACACCTCTCAGAAAACAGGCGGTTTTTGAAGCTTTCAGCCTGGAAGTCCTTTAAAGGCGCTATGGAAATATCTCAAGACAGTCAACTCATCTACCCGTGCTTTAAACAGTTATTGTGCAGCCATTCATCATTTGTCTGTCCTACAGCTATGCCTGCTGCAAATGTAAGAGATGCATGCTGGGTAAAGAGAGTGAATGAACAGTATCCATGATGAAGTGCCTAAGGACACTTGCATTGTAGATGACATACAGATGAGGGACAAGGAATGGTGCAACGGGAGGAACTGGGAGGATACGGGGGTCTGATCCTGATAATTAAAACATCGATACACTTTTAATCTTTATCAGGACCAAAATCCTTTTACTTTGATACCAAGGCATAGGAGTCAATACTAAAATAGACAGTTGACAAATCCCAACTAATCAAACACGGGCACAGTTAATCGAACAACTCTACACAATAAATGAACTTAAATGTTTGACACAAACAAACACGCATTTTCAATGCAATAGGTCTCACAGTTGTGAGAGTTTGAGGTATTGGCATTGTATATGGCAATGCCTTTTATTTACGTGTTGGTTTTTAAAACATAAATGAAAGGCATTGTCATTTACAATGCCAATAGCTTAAACTCTCGCAAATGCGGGACCTATTGCATTGCAAATGCTTGTTGCACTCACCAGCTGACTCCATCTCTTGGAGTCAATCTCTGGAGGCCAACCCACAATTGTCATGTTGTGTCACATGACAAGTGGGAAACAGGACCACGTGGGGTCCAATGTTTTCTGGACAATTTATGTATATATAATGGTAATCCAGTAGTCTGTGATTCCACCCCTCCGTGCGCAGATGCATCTTGGCTTTCAGACTGACACATTTTGACATGAGTACATGGGATTCGGTGCAACAGTAAATGATTTATCCATCTATGAAGCAATGGAAATGTTTGCAAGCCCACACAATGGCTAAGTTGTCCTTTACTGCCAGAAAGTAAGCGTTCTTAGGGCTAGTGAAGCTGCAACTGGTAAAAGCAACCACTTTACATGGGGCTTCAGAATCAAAGTCACACTATGCCAATAGGGTGTCCATTGCTAGAGGGCAAGGTTCTACCACCATTTCATTGTGATGGCCAAGACCAAAATATGCAATGTTATGTTATGTTATCCGTTATTTACAGAGTGCTAGTTCTCCCGACGGTATCATGGAGCTAACCAGAGAGAGATAAAGATTCCAGAGGATGAGGCCAACTCAAATGCTTTCTTGAAGCGTGAGGTTTTTAAAGCAGTACTGAAGGCGTTCAATTCAGTAAAGGTTCTAGTGTACATGGAGAGGTCCGACCCCTGCTACGGCATCGAGGACCCAGCGGTTTCCCTTGACTCCGTTGCAGCTTAAGAACTCACAGGGTCACTCTCATGGACTTCTCTACTTTTGTCCTGCCCGCCATTTTGCTGCTGTTCTCGGCCGCTTTTCTCTGGACCCTGACCCGCCATCTTGTTCATTCCCTTGTCCTTTACCCTTTTCCCTCTTTTCCCCCTTGATGATCCTCTGATTTGCCTTTTCTTCATACCCTTGTATCCCTCCCACCCTCCCTTGGTGCTGTGACTGCGTCCTACCTCTGACCCCCTTAATGGGAATCTGCTCTCCTGTTTTCTTTTGGGTCTTGACCTGAGAAATTCTACTATTTGTATATACATGTATATAGAGATAACTCTAACCACTAGTATATGTAGTAGACCTGTACTCTCTACCATTCCTATGTGACTCTTGGAGTTTATCCCTTTTTATGTTTGTATATCTTCCTTGTGTGACTCTACAACTTGTACATTTGCAAATTGTTCTGCTTGTATCTCTTCCTTGTGTGACTTTACCACTTGTACATCTGCAATTTTTTTCTGTTTGTATCTTTTATGTAACTCATGTAATCCTAAGTCCTTATGTATCGCAACTGGTTCTTATGTAAAGCGCTCTGACACCTTTGGGTAATGTTCGCGCTATATAAATTCACATTAAATAAATAAATAAATAAATAAATAAATAAAACTTAATGTGCCGAAACAGGTCCCTATTGGGCTCTCCATTTTTACCTTCAGGGTGGTGAAAAAAAGCTTATCTGTCACTGATTTTGATGTAACTTCAAAGAGACTCATTTTAATATACCGCAAACCTGGAGCAAACAAGTTACATTACCAAGGATATAGTCATCTTTTTAGTCACAGGATGTTGTGTCTGTGAGGCTTGATCGAACCTTCTTTCGCAGGTTGAAAGTCGGCAGCCCTAGCCTTACGCCACAACCTCGCCCACAAGAAAAGAAGCATTTTTAATAATATATACAACGAAGTCATAATTGTTCCTTATTTATCTTATGCAATATAAAACCATTGACAAAATCAATAGTCCTGGCTTGTTGTAGGTATTGTATGGATGAATGGACAGAACCAGCAAAGTACCAGTCAGGCGGCACACTATGGCAAGTACAGATTTTTAGCTCAAGTGTATTAAGCAACTCCCTTAATTACTTTGGCCACACCCCTATTAGAGGCCCCCTAGTTTTTTTCATCCCATTTAAAGCCCTTGGAGGGAGTGCCATACGGTCGGGACTGGCACCAAGAACCTGCAATCCCCGACTCTTGATTTGCAGACTCTGGGCAACACCAAGGGATTAGCTGTCAAAGAGCGGAGCTCCTTCTTTGGAGTGTATCTCACCATTCACCAGTGGTCGAAGTGGGCAGGATCGTCAGGGCACAGTGTGCCCCTACTTCTTTCATTTCATAAAGTGCGCTCCCCTACTTTCTTATTTTAAAAATGCCTCCCAGGTGGCAGAAATTGCCAAGACCAATAGATAAGGTTCGGCTTTTGGCGACGGCAGAACGGGCAGAGAAGGAAAAGACTCTGTCTTTTCCTTCGTGCCCAGAGAAGACAAGGACAGTGTCCTGTTCTCCTGCCGCTGGCACCTCCCCCCCCCTCTTTGTTCCCCCTCTTACCTCTCTTTCTGTCGCACCCCTCTTCATTTAGTTAAAACCAATACTTCAAGAAATGGGTATTACCTTCTCTTTCCTTCTTTTGTTTATTTGCCCCCTGTGAAATAGATCCAAAAAAAAGAAAAACACTTTTGCTGGAAACTTCGTCTTTTTCTGACATTTTTCAATTTCTAAGTGCAGCTCGGGGTAGAGAGAAATAAAACATTAAAAATATGAAAAATAACTAGCTAACTAACTAAAGCAAGACAGAGTGGTTGCAAGGTGGCCAGATTGATTTATTCACACCCAAACACATTAGCTCCACTTTACAGTGTTGTCCAGTGAAGAGCTACTTTTGTTTTCTCGTCTCTCTTTGAACAACATAGTTTTCCCTGGGTAGGAGAGTGCACCATTCCTGGAGGTACTGAAATAACTGCTTGATGGGTGAATTGGAAAACAAAATGTGTACAGCGGCTGTATGTTCATGAATGTGGTCTTTTTAAACCACACTGCTTAGATTTTGTAAGGATATAAGCAATGGGCATTGAAACAGGTCCCTTCTGGGCCCTGTAGTCATGGCCATAACTTTTCAGGCAAAAGCAGTCACTAATTTCTGAATAATCAGTATAAAAAGAAAAAGTTAACCATGTTGTTCCTGCTTACATTTCATATGCTTTACTTAATCTTGCAGTCCCTATGAGTGTTTGCTTTTGCTAGGATGTTATTAATTGTAAAAAATTTTAGGCAGCATATTGCTCGTCTAGTGCGTAATTTGAATTGAGTCACATCCAGGTGTTTATAGCGGTCAGTGCAGTGCAAGTTTCTCTCAATGGGGCAGTATGGGGTTCAGTGGGGGAGAGGATGTGGCACTATGGTCAGAGCTGCTGAATTTGGAACAGGGGAACTAGGTCCAGCTTTCATGACCAGTCCACCAGACCACTCCCCCTGAGGGAGCACATTCCCATGCTAGACCTTAGAAGGCCGGCAAGATCTTAACAGCCCTAGAGTCTTAGCACCTGCAGGTGGACCCTAGCAGTGGCAAGTGTGGGTTAACCTTGTCGGCCTGTCCACCACAAATCATTCTGAGGTTTACCTCCAGTCTTGCGGGCAGACCTATGAAGCAGCACACCATAGAGTGACAGTGACTCTGTCACTAAGGTCACAGGACCCCTGAGCAGGGGGCTCTAGGGCAGTGCGACCACACCAGGCGCCGACTATCCGCCTTCCATGCAGGTAACAGCAGTGAGGCTGAGGTGCCCGGTAAGGGGGGATTTCAAGGAACGATGCTAAGGGAAAATCAAATAAATAAATTAAAAATCCTCTGCATAGTCCCTCAAAATCCTCCCTTACCCGGCCCCACCGTCCTACCGCTGTTACCTGCACAGACCGCGGCTGGCGCTGACTTCAGGTGGGGGTGTCGTGTTTGCAAGTATACTATGGTTTTAAAAGCACTTGCTGCCTCCTTCCTGGCTTCCAACACTTTTCGGCAACAATAAAAATGTCATGATAACTCCAGTGATTAATGTTCTTAGTAGAGAGAGATGGTATTTTGTCTAGTGGATGTTTTGACTCATTGAAAAGAAGGGCAGAGGGTTAATGTGCCTGCTGCTAAGAACATGTACCGTGCAGATCGCAAAGTGCACATAATATAAATAGGTCAGTGGGATACTGTTTTTGTCAGAGAGACCCTATTGTTACTTGCAGTTATTAAGTTAAAATACTAACATAGAACAGTGAGCTATTAACTGTCATCTAAGAGCTGCATGCAAACTGCAAGGTATAAATTAGAGCGTTATGGTTTATTCCCTAGTCTTTGATTATCCTAATGTTGCAAAAAAAGGTTCATTTGGGAAGAAATTCTGAGGTTCTGTTTCTCCAGACCAATCATTAAACTATGCTGCCTACTAGTATGATTGTCATGTGACTCCTACACCCTGTAGTCCTTTGTCTTATGTAACATTTCTTTTACAGTGATTTACACACGTATGATTGATTGTCTCTGTGTAATATGTGTGATGTAAAGTGCTCTTACACCCTGCACTGGTATTAGTGGTGCTGTAAATTTTCTGATACTTTATTATTTTGACATATTTACACATGTTAACATTCTCTGCAAAGATCTTTCCTTATTAGTACCAGTGGAACATACAACTGCAGAAGTGAGAAAGATGAGCAGTCAACCTTTGCAAAGGGCTGTCCACTTCACAGCAGCACAAGTCACATTTTTTAGTAACTTCTGATCCGTTTGTGCTATAAACAATTTATTTGTTAAAATTGTCAGATTATGCAGCAGATGATGTAATCTGTGGAAAATATGTCAGAGCCATAATTATGTGGAAGACATTTGCAATCTAGGCTATTTTGCCATTCATGTTTGAACTGCTCTTATGTAAAAAGGGAGAAGTGCTGCTGATAGAGACTCCATGGCTGGGAGTAAAATGGCCTGCAATTTCACTTTTAAGGATATTTGGGACATTCTGTGACTGGAAACATATCCCACTTAGTGAATGTATTTTAATGTCAATGACTCATATTAAACCTTAAATAATATGAGTATCCATTGGTTAAATTAAATAGCGTAACAAGCTGTAACCGGTTAGTGAAATGGGAACAAATACTACAAATTGGGATATTTTGCTCTTTCTGCCACACCTCAGACTACTCCCTCTGACTCAATCCCCGGGTTATTCACACCCTCTGATTCTCCACCCACAATTCCCCTACTATTTGTACCCCACTTCGATCACTGCATTCAACTGGTCAAAAAGTTCGGGGCCAGCCAGTACAGTCTTAAAAGGCAGCTAAACAATACAGTTTAAACTGAACACTTGCTTCACAGGTCGCCAATGGCGCTGTTTCAGAAGAGGGAAGGTGTGTGATCTGCGAGAGGCCATGAATACTAGCCTGGCCGCTGCATCCGGAAGCAGTTGCAATCTTGCAATATCGCAATTCGGGAGTCCAGGGAAAATGCTATGAGTAATCTAATCTGAGCCACGTGATGCATGGCCTGATGGTTTCAAAGGCTGCTTGCCATTTCTTTGACTATCAACAGATGTGGCATTTCTTGGTCAGATCACTTAAAGGACCACTGATGGAAGTGATGTCTAGAAAGTATCTAGAATGCAGCAAATAATTATAAACTTCTGTGCCAATGCAATAACTGAAATTATTTTTGCATGCTTCCTGCGTAATTTTAAAACATAAAATATATATATATATATATATATGTATATATATATATTCACTGAAAAAACCATAGGTTATAGACCATATATAGTTAGGAATTAGCATTTACAAAACCTTGAAAATTCACTGAAAAAACCATAGGTTATAGACCATATATAGTTAGGAATTAGCATTTACAAAACCTTATTTTACTCACACAAAACCATTAAAATTCCATATATAGTTAGTTGCACTAACTATATATCGCGCACCCGCAATCCACTGCTGATGATGTCACATATTACATCATTCATGACATGGTCAGTGACATCACTGATGACATCACTGATGACATCTCAAATGACATCACTGATGACATCACTGACGACATCTCAAATGACATCACTGATAACATCTCAAATGACATCACTGATGACATCACTGATGACATCTCAAATGACATCACTGATGACATCACTGATGACATCATCCAGTGACTGTGTGTTTCTGTAAAGTTAAAATGTGTCTTACATATTGAAGAATGAGTGGAAGTATAAGTGTCTGGACAAAGGATTTAGTAGGTGCATGACTGAATGTATGAGTGAGTGATTAAATGTGTCTCACTGAGTGCATGGGTTAGTGACTAAACTGTCTTAATTTGTGCATCATTATGTCTGTTGTTCTGTAAACTGCTGCATGTGTTGATCAGTAGCTATATGATTAACTATATGGGTTACTGATTGATTGTCCAAGTATTTGTATGGGAGACTGAGTGTGTGTGTGGCTGGCTGGCTGGGAGGTGTGTGACTCTGTGCAGATCAATGTGTACTTGTATCAATGATTCTATAAGAAGGTAAGTATGTGTTAGTATATGTTTGAAAATGTAAGGTGCTCTATGTTTAACTGTATAGACAAGAAAATGGAAGTGTCATTGATTCTTTAACAGGACTGACTACGTGTGTGAGTAACTCCATGGATGAGTGGCAGACTGTGAGTGTCTGTATAGGTGTATGAGTGCATATGATAGTGTTGTAAAGATGAGTGATTGTATGTATGAATGATTGTATGGGTGAATGAGTGAATGTGTGTGTAGACATAGCAATCAGTGAGTGCGTATGTAGTAACTAGTATTGGTGTGTCAATGGTTTCAAAAATTATACTCTGTATTTAACACTGGGTGAAACAGAGGTTATATTAAAATGTGAGGAGATGCATTGTATTGTCACATGAATGATATCATCAGTGATGTGGTCATTGATGTCAAATCAGATGTCATCAGTGATGTCATCAGTGATGTCATTTGAGATGTCATCAGTGATGTCATCAGTGATGTCACTGACCATGTCATGAATGATGTAATATGTGACATCATCAGCAGTGGATTGCGGGTGCGCGATATATAGTTAGTGCAACTAACTATATATGGAATTTCAATGGTTTTGTGTGAGTAAAATAAGGTTTTGTAAATGCTAATTCCTAACTATATATGGTCTATAACCTATGGTTTTTTCAGTGAATTTTCAAGGTTTTGTAAATGCTAATTCCTAACTATATATGGTCTATAACCTATGGTTTTTTCAGTGAATTTCATTGGTTTTTTAACAGCTAATATCTGTAGCTGTAAAATGTATTCTTCTTTAAATCCAAAAATATATTTTATATGTTTATGAATAATTTTTTTTTAAAATATTTTTTTTTCTTCGTTCCCGCTTCGCGAATCGGCAAGCTTCCCGTTAGCTGACCTTGATGCCGCGAAATAGACCGCGAGCCGGTAAACGTTTCTTTACCGCAACTGCCGCGTTAGAAAACAACATCGTGACACCTCCCGTCCGCATGACGTTTCACGTTGTCGCGTGATACGTCATATGACGTGCTACGTTAGCGAACTGGTACGCGAAGCGAGTCGCAAAGCGCAGGTTTCTGGAAGCAAACCGGGAGGCCCTGCAAAGCGCTTAACGTAAACACAGCAGGTCATGTGACTTGGTAATAACACTTTTCATTGGTTCATTTCACTTTTGGTTTCCTAATGATGTAAGACTAGGTCATATAATCTAAAATGAACACTTTTCATTGGTTGAGAACTCTTGTTTTTCCCAAATGATGAAAATCCCTCCTTCTTTCCTCACTCTGACTTTCATCATTGTGAGAGAAAGACCCTTTGTGATCACTGAGCAATGGCTTCTTTAGTAGCTTCAGCTGGTGCTTCCCCACCACCTCCACCACATCCAAGGAAGAGTGGACCACCTGCTCAAGTTATAATTCAACAAGAAGAGGAAGAAGAGGAACAGAACGACGGGCACGAAGAGAGGCAGTTTTTGCCTGAGGAGCCCAGGACGTCTCACCGGAAAGAAAACTTAATTTGGCAATTTTTTTAAATTCCCAAAGGTCAGAAAAAAGTAAATGCAAGATACGTAACTTGCCTTATATGTCAAGATAGACTGTCCAGAGGAACCGAGAAAAAATACAGTTTCGGAAACTACACAATGCATCGCCATATGACTAGGTGGCATCCTAACAACTACAGTGCTGCACAGTTTCGGAACGACCTAGATAATCTCCCTATTATGGCCAGAAGATCTGTTGTACCGGAAGTAACGGGACCAGAGGGCAGGGAGATGGTGCCAAATATACAAATGAGATTTGGTGAAGTAAAACACATCTGCGTATATTGCGATGGATTCATTTGCTACGGAGAAAGAAGCATCACTCTGATCAACAGAGCTATTGACTATCATATGCAAGTTTGTACGAAACGCCCAAAATAATAAATACTTTTTTTTTGTTTTGTTGCTCCTGTTGAGCCCTTTACAATGAATCGTTTTCATTGCCCCTCCAAGAAAAACCCAAAAAAATATAAAACTGTTCAGAAAAATTCAAAAAAAGTAAAAAAATGTTCCGAAAAATAATAAAAAAATATAAAACAACAAAAACAATAAAAAAAAAGTTCTTTTCAGAACTACCTCCCCGTTATTAAAAAATTGGTACAATATTTGGAACTGTGCCAACCTCTATTTCTCTTAGTTCGCTTCCCAGTTCGCTCGCCGGTACGCGAACCAGAAGCGAACCAAAAACAGTAAGTATAAGGGAAGGAAACAGACACTTATGTTAAAAGAAAGACAGCTATAGGGGAGTAAACTAGAGATACTATTACCCGTAATCCACTGCTGATGATGTCACATATTACATCATTCATGACATGCTCAGTGACATCATCAGCAGAGGATTGCGGGTTTTTTGGCAACGTGCCTTATCCACGGTTTAATAACGCTGCCTTTTGCTTTATATAAGTTTTCAAATTGTATGAAATATATACCAATAGGTCGTTATGAACCTTTAGGTAGTGCTTTTCTTCATGAGGTCTGGTCGCTTCCATACACATACAGATGTTTCAAAGATGATCAAGAAGTTTATCTGAATGGAGAGGAATGCACTGAGACGCCAGATCATTCACTAATGTGTAGGCACATACAGTTACACGGTTCATGCAACAAACACCGACCAAATATGGCTTGCGTGTTGCAAGGCACGCCAGTTCCTGCTATCATCCCCACGTTCAAGTTGTTGGAAAATGGTAGTTATTTGATGCTCAATAATGAAGATTGTTCTGGGTTAATTAAAAGTATTCCTTTTATCGTAACAGTAAGTGAACGGGTTATTTGCTGCAGAAATGTTCTATTTCCTCCCACACATGAACATAGGGAGTTTTCAATCTCGCCACAAATACCAACCTTGGGAGCAGATTTCAACGGCATGGCAAGAATAAGAGCTCTTTTGTCTCAGAGAGAGGTGGCCTTGAGTTCGGCCCGTGAAACTTTCGTGCTTCACATAGAGAACACCCGTACAGAGGTGCAGACCCTTTTCAATTCAGATTTGCCTTTCCATTTCAGCAAGATGGTTCGGACTATCTTTAACGCATCCTCCACAAAGGCCCTGGCGCACTTTTTTAAAGTTGTTACCAGTGGTCTCGTGACTTCATTTGAGAAAATCTTTGGAGTCATCCCTGCTTTCTTTCATTCTATTTTTTCCACTCTGCTTCGTGGATTGCCATTTTTACTTGCATTACCAGCGGACGCTCTTGTGCTTTTTTACATTTTTAAATATGGATGTCCCTCCTATGCAACCTCCCGCCCTGCAGCTGCTGACACTGTTCCGCAATCGCATGCTAGAATATTATGGCACAATGCCGTTGGCGATATTAAGCACGGCATATGGATTATCTTTTCGATTCTCCTACTTCACCTGTGTCCAGCCTGTATTTCACTGCCTGACCTGTGATTTCGATTGGGCCATTGATTTGTGTCTCTGTGGACCGGTTTCTCCTGACGTCGACTTTAATCAGCTGATGACTCCTATCATTACTCACGAGTTGGTTTGTCCTGGCGAAAGGATTATGGCTGTGGCATTGATGCATGGACTAATTGGTCCCTGGAATTTACTGGCGGCAACACAGTCTTTCTTGGAACAGAGCTTTCTTGAAAACCCACCGAGCTGTCCTCTGATGGTGATAGAGGATCCGGTGCTGGGAGAGCACGTATGTTCTTTTCCGCTTTTAAATTGGATGGCTGAACTGTTTTCGGATGAAGACGGTGACTTCCTATTGGAGGCTGTTGCAGCTTATTTTGCATACACAGTTATGTCATAGACCTTTTTCATTTTTGATATGCTGAGTACTAGCATTTCATTGACAATTCATTGACTTATTTGTCAAGTTTTTATTATTTAGCTTGCCTATTGGCTTAAGACTCGATAAAGTACTTGGCTGTTTTATTTTTCTTTAGCATTAAATTTTCCTAGTTTTTAATATTTTACCTTGCGGACCGTCCACATATAAAGTTGCAATCTGCTCTCATGAGATGGCACTTCTATTATCTTATTCAGTTCATTTCCGGATCATGGGGAGGTGTCATCTAGGTCCTGGATATCTTTACACCGTGTTAAGTTAGCATGGGCTCATTACCGGTTTAAACGCCATTTTTCCTTTTTTGCAACTTCTGCACACGACACTTAGTTGTTGCTTTAGCTTTCAACCTAATAGTTCATCGTGATTTACATGAGAATAATATGTTATTGCTCTACTATCTGCTTTACTTGTTAAACTATATTTGTACAGCGAGTGCTGAAGTTTCAAGAACAACACGATACAGAATTGTTATGAGGTCTGATCTCCACGACTTCATACTCATAACATAAGTGCAGCTTCTGCCAATTCTGGGCATGAGGCGGGTTTTATATTGCTTTGCCGAACACACATACACAACACTTGATGCGGTTCACATGAAGAGAGAGCTGGTGTATGCTGATGTGATTCCTTCAAATCTAAGACACTAAAGTATGGGCACGCCCTAAACCAACACAAAGAGACCTTCTTAGCAAATAATATAATATGTGTATTAGGGAGGGTGAGATATAAGCAGCCGCGGGCCGTGGAGGGAGTTACGATGGGGCAGGGAGGCGGGGAGGGGGAGGGGCAGGGTGGAGCCCTCTCCACCCTGCCCCTCCCCCTCCCCGCCTCCCTGCCCCACCGTAACTCCCTCCACGGCCCGTGGCTGCTTATAAGTGTTGATAACTCTTATTCATTTACAGCATGTTAACATACTGTCACCATTCGCTTTTTATGTACTAGTAACTATGCTGGTAATTTTGCTACTGATAATATGTGTACTTGTATTATCTAAGATACTACGCCTGAGAAGACGGCATTAGTAAATAAACATTTCAAATACACATGTGTTCTTCTTAACTCCATGTTCTGGTTTCTAAGAAATATATAACGACCGACTGTTCATGAGTTCCACGTATCCTGAGGTACTATAAGTTCATATTCTGGATTGTCTAAACATTGAGAGTTTGTTATATCCAATGTGACACTGTACCTAGCTTGCTAAGGGGTTTTTGAGTACTAAGGTGAGTTTTGGGGCACCCTAATTCGCCGAGGTTCCAATCCTCTGTCCACAGTTCTGTGTGAGAACAGAAACCCTGCAACAGGGGCACCCCCGACCCTTCCTGGAGCTTCATCACACTTGCGATACAACTCCAGCAATGCGCCACCTTTACGGCACAGTTACATCACGCATCTGTGCTGTTTTTGCCCCATGATGCGCCGCATTGTAAATGCAGCACACCATAGGTGACGGAACAGCGGCACAGAATGACTAACACATCCCTGGTGATGCGCCAGTCATCATAAATCTATCCCTATGCTTCTTATCTTGTTCGAGATGAACCGCCATATGTATCATCAAAGTTTTTTGCATTTCCTAAATAGCGAACTTTAAGGAATAAATAGCGATTCTTTACCATTCCTAGTTTGCGATTAGCTATTTGCTAATTACAAATTACCCATTCATTTCCTTCATTTCCATAGGGCGGTTGGACTCACTTTTAGCTCGAACGGCTGAATGGATTTCCACGAAACTTGGCAAAATTGTAGGGACTGGTAGCCCGATGTGCCTTTGCTATGTCTCAAGATATATGCTCCAGTGGTTTTTACGAAAATTAACTTTGAAAAATATATATTGGGCTACATTGACCTATATATATGTTGGAGCCCAAATGTAGCCCAATGTAGCCCAATGAGGCCCAATGAAGCCCAATGTAGCCCAATGTAGCCCAAAGATGGCCGCCAGAGACAAAAAAAACAAATGTAGCCCAAATATCAGCCAGATGTAGCCCAACTATAGCCCAGTGACAGAATGACCAATCAGCTTCGCAAACCTCCGTTACGCGAAGCGGAGCGCTGTTACAGATATATATCTTTTTTTGAACGTTAATTTCTCAAAATCCACTAGAGCACATATATTGAGACCTAGCAAAGGCACATCGGGCTACCAGTCCCTAATATTTTACCAAGTTTCGTGAAAATCCATTCAGCCGTTCGATTATTATTATTATTTTTTTTTTTTGCCCCGCGGGGCCCTTTTAAAACCTCCACATCAAACCTAGGGGGTCAGCGAGGATCTACTATTCCCCCTTATGGTCATTTGCCCCTTCGCTTTGGCCTCCTCTTGTCTCTCGATCCTACCGAGAGACAAGATGGCGGCCGCTACGGACTGTTTGGAATGTTGACAGACGCCGGAGAACCAATCAGCTTCGCTTCACAAAGCTCCGTTGCGCGAAAAGTACGCGTCCTGGAGCGCTGCCCGGTCCGCTGTTACAGATATATATCTTTTTTTAAACGTTAATTTCTCAAAATCCACTGTAGCACATATATTGAGACCTACAAAAGGCACATTGGGCTACCAGTCCCTACAATTTTGCCAAGTTTCGTGCAAATCCATTCAGCCGTTCGGGCTAAAAGTGAGGCCAACCGCCCTATGGAAAACTCAATGTTAAAAACACGTTTTGGGACCCCCCTTTTTTCTCGGCCCCCCCTTGACGAACCCCCCCCAAATTTTCAAGGGCTGCTCAGAAACAAAATGTGCAATTTTCCTGAAAATTTCAGCCAATTCCGTCCACAAACTCCAAAGTTATTAGACATAGAATTTTCAAAAATCCCATAGAGAAAAAATCCTAACTATATATACCTACTGGCGACCGCCAGTAGGTAATATATATATATATATATATATATATATATATATCCACCATTAACATCGGCGAAGAAAGCTCTGATGGCCACTGACAGCGGTGGGCCAGGACGGGATCGCCACTCCCCAGTATTTCAAACGACAGCCGTTCCCAGTTTCACAAGAACGATATCCAGGCCACAAATGCTGTTGAAAAGTGTCTTTATTCACACACGCACTCGAGTGCGTGTGTGAATAAAGACACTTTTCAACAGCATTTGTGGCCTGGATATGGTTCTTGTGAAACTGGGAACGGCTGTCGTTTGAAATATATATATATATATATATATATATATAACTGCTCGATTCTCCACGCAATTCCACAGGCACAAAGAAAAGCACTCTCGGGGGCAAGTCCAAACGATTTATTTAAGGACTCACGGTGAACAAACCAGACGCGTTTCGGCAACCGCCTTTGACCATCGACAAAGACGGTTGCCGAAACGCATCTGGTTTGTTCACCGTGAGTCCTTAAATAAATTGTTTGGACTTGCCCCCGAGAGTGCTTTTCTTTGTGCCTGTGGAATTGCGTGGAGAATCGAGCAGTTATAGATGCGGGCGCACCACCCGCGTGAAGCACCCACAAGAGAGTGCACGGACGAGGTGGAACAAGGACCAGTGAGATATATATATATATATATATATATATGTATACAATACATTAGAGGAACCTCCAAAGCGTAGGTACCATCTCTTGATATAAATTTAACCTGTCAAAAATGTGGTAATGTATCTTGTCCTTTCCTCCGACTCTAGCTGGTGATAAAATTTATTAAGGACTGGTTTGCAGAAAAGTTTCACTTCATTTAATTGATGATTCGTGAACGCATGTGAGGAATCTCTGTCTCTCTCTGAAGTGCAAGAATTGACTGACGTACATCAAAACATATATGAATCCTGCTCTCAGAGTGGCATTTTGGAATGGGTACAATGGAAGATCCCGATGGAGTGGGTCTTTCTTCTGGTTCTGTAATGCCCTTCATCAATATGTTATCAATTTTCTCCACAACCTGCCTTTGAATGTTGAACGATATGCCTCTGAAATGCTAAGCCGCCGGCTTCAAGGATTCAGCAATGTGCAGTCAAATCTGTCAAAGTGTTTGTTAATTCTCATGTAAAGCGCTCTGATACCTCCGGGTCTAGCCAGCGCTCTATAAAACTCTTTAAATAAATCAAATAAATTGTAGACGTAGAATTCAGCTGATCAGGTGTTATGTGATTAAGGGACAATAATAATTCCTGCACTTCAGAGGTTTCTTCTAGTCATAGCCATAAATGTGCACATTGGTCGACCCGGGTTGGGGCTGTCTTTTAGGTGGGTGAATCTGACTTCAGTTATGTCAGCAGTAACAGTTTTGTGCCCAGCCATGACTTCTGCTAGGAATTATGTTCGGGAGGACGTCCTGTCCTTGGCGATGAAGGCAGGGGCGGCCTTAGGCATGTGCAAGCTGTGCACCTGCCACCAAACCCCAGGGGCCACCACAGCCAATATATATCCTTAATATAATAATCCACTGAGGATGGATACATATTTTCGTGGTGGCCCCTGGCAGGGGTTTGGCGGCCTCCGGCTCTGTTCCACTTCCAAACACCCTGACCTCCCCCTCTTCACTGGCCTCCGCGCCTGCATTCCTCCGGGGGCCCCCTACCTGTTCCTCTGGGGGGGGGGCTACCTACGCTCCCTGCCCAAGGCCGCCATGAGCCCAGAGCCGCCCCTGATGAAGCCCTTCAGCCTGCAAGGTTTCTGTGGTAGCTTTTGACGAGAAGGGGATGATAGACATCCAGTAATGATTTGAGATTTTAGCACTCCTTCGCAATTGTATTTATCAAAAATGCAGTGATGAATGCATTTTCTTAAGCGTTGAACAAACAAATCAAAGGTTTCATCATGTTTCTGTTCTACTTAAGGGTGAATGTCCTGAGACAACGCTTCCGTTTGTTATATATGTGTCAGCCTTCCCTTTACCAAATTGAAAGACAGTGTCTAACATTGCAGACCAGTGTAATGCATCAAAAGCCATATCAAGCACATAGTATTTTTAATGCCAAGTGCTCTGGCATACATTTCAAAGTTCCAATCTAACACTATCACCTGGGCCCAATATTATGGAGTCCTCAAGACTAAAAGGCGCAGGGGCAACCATAACAAGAAAGTCAGGGGGCACTTAAGCAGGCGCTACATTCTGAACAGGCTTCATTGGTGGCACTGACATGGAGGGCCCACCTCATGCTTGCATTTTGGTTTGTTATTGGTAGCTGACATCACTGCGAAGTGACGTTGGAGATATTAAGTTGGTGGAGAAACTGTGCATTCACCACAAGCATAGAGGACAAGACTACCTCGTCACTAAGGTTGACTAGCAAAAACAATAGACTCCAGTATCTGCAACCATGCATCAAACTTTTTTCCACAAATGCATTTATTTTTTATGGTGTTTTACAAAGCGCGAATATGACCTGAGGGTATCAGGGGTAACATCAAAAAATACCTTACAGAGACTTAGAATGAAGTTTTTAGTTAAACTTCATCTTCGGCGACGTGTGAAAGTGTATGTGTTGCAGAGAAAGGGCAAAATCTGCCTTCGCAAGCTTCAGATAATGTATTTTAGTTGTGTTGACCTTCTTTAAATCAGGAACGCTCGACGCAGGAGCAGACGTTTAGAAAAGTGTCTCTTGCATCACAAAGCATGCGTTAAGGAGTATGGGCAATTTTGCCCTCGTGTGCATCAGGCAATATGCTTTATGGAGGCAGCCACCTTTTAATGTGGCATGCTCCACGCTGAGGCTTCTTTTCTGGAGGAGATTGGGCACTTGTTAGGAGCATCCCAGAACATTAAAGGAAAGAACCTCAGACCTGCCAACTTGTGACATTTTTTTTTGCTGTGTGAAGAGAGGGCATGGCCATGAAGGGGTGGAGCTTATTGGCAAGCACAGACCAGGACACTTCCAAATTCTATTGCAGGACAGGAGGCTCCGATTATGCTATCTCATTTCTTTAATGAAATGCCCAGCAGCCATAGAAACAAATAAACTACAATACCCAGAAACACATGGGTAGCAACCATAGAGTATGTGGTATATAAGGCCATATAGAGAGTCACTCTTCCTCTTTCTTTGCTGCTCCGCAGCCAGTTAAGTGCTTTTGTCTTACCTTGCATTTGTTGCTTATATTGCATTTGCTGTTTGCTTTCTTACTGTCGCGTGCTTTCGGTTTGCGCTTTCAGCGCTCTTGTATTTGTGTTGCACGCGCTTGCCGCTTTCCGTTTTCGCTGCTTAAGCGTTGCGGTGTGTGGTTAGTGTTTTCCCTTCGGTTTTATTGCCAGCGCGTGTTCCGCCTTACTTTGCCCGGGCGCTCGGCGCCTGTGTTTCTGTGCTTAGTGGAGCGGGAGACGGGGGGTTTTGAGACTCGCGCGCTGCAGCGCGAGCTCATTTCTAACGCGTCTGGCTTCTGGCATTCCGCGCATGCGCGGATGCCATTTCCTCATTCCAAATCTCTTCAGAGACACAGAGCTTCCTGAGAGACGCCTCTTCACAGCGTCAACGCCCACGGCCAGCGTGTTAACCCCTTCTGACGCCCATTGCTTGTTAAAGGCTTTGGGCTGTATAATCTTTGCATAGGCTCTCCCTAGAGTGTATTTTGGTGCACAGCAAGCCCTCCCTCCACATTGTATTGACTTTTGGCAGTTTTTTTTTCTGCTTCTTTGGCTTGCTGTCGGGGTTTTTACACTCCCCCTGCATTTTGCCTTTGGCAAACCGGATTCTTGTCATCCAGTGGGCTATATATTTTCTCACTCGGTGAGAACCATGAGTGCTTCATAATATGGGGATGACTATTATGATGAGGAGGAAGTCCCTGAGTCATTGGAATATGATTTGGTGGAGGCTCTTGATCAGGGGGTACAACATTCGGTCAATAAAGCTTTGGTAAGAGCCATAACGCCTCTGAAGCGGCATTTGACCCAATATGCGCAGCAGCAGGGATGGATACCTGCTTCGCGCAAGTCTTCTAACTCCCCTAACAACCCTCATTCTTCGGATTTCCAAAAATTGGCTAAAACTTTGCATTCTATCACGCCTGTGCCCAAGGTGAGTGCGCCTTCGGCTGCTTCCCCTGCGGATGCAGACGACCAGGATTCATCCTCCTCCTCTGACCATGCAAGACCTCCTCCCAAGAAGAAGGTGTGCAAAGAACATTTTGTGGATGCGCCCACGCACCCTCCTGTCCTGACTTTTGAGCCCTCGGACATTGTCCACCCCAACTCCTCGGCCTGGCTTCCTTCCCCGGCGGTGGCGGCATATGTGCAAACTCACATACGCCAGCCTTTTGACAAAGATGTGCGAGCTCGCCTCCGTTCCGAATGTCCGCGTCCAGATCTGGCGAATCACCTTGCAGACACCCCCGAGGTAGATCCCACGATGCTTACCTATCTTCGCAAATATGCGAAAGACCCTAAGAAGGGACTGGACCGCTCTTGGCGCTCTTGCCAGGATAAGGTTCTGGATCTTATGGGTCCGCTCACCAAGATCCTGGACCTTGGGTTTGTGGCTAAAGAGTCCTCAGCGATGGTAGACCCTGATGAATTGATTGAATGGGCTCAGAGGGCCATTTGCCAACTCGGAAACGCAAATTGTGCCCTTTCCAGCGAGCGTCGTCGCTCGATTCTTCTGAAACTTGACCCGAAGCTTGCAGAGCTTTGCACTTCTGAGGCGGGTCCGGAGGCTCAAGGTTTACTCTTCGGCCAGCCGTTCTTAAAAGAACTGACCAAGTTTGTGAACACGTTTAGTGGTTTGGACAAGGCTCAAGCCTCATTACGCCGAGCTTTTCGTCCGGTTTTCGGCAGGGCCGGACGAAGTAGGGGACGTTCGTCCGGCCGTGGTCAGACCACCCAAAGGGGTACTCAGTCCCACAGAGGCAGTCAGCAAGATTCCGGTTACTCCAACAGATCCAAATTCTATCCTTCCAAGAAAGGACGTAGCCAGTACCAGAAAGGTCGTTCTGGGGGATCCTATGGTGGATACCAGGATTCCAATACATCAGGTGAGCCTAATTCCTGCATGCAGTGTGATTCTTGGGGGCAGGATACGTTTTTTCCTAGACAATTGGCGATTTATCTCCAACGATGCTTGGGTGCTGGAGACTGTTCAGGGTTACCGAATAGAATGCTATCACCGCCCACATCAGCCCCGTCCTCCCTCTCCACTTTGCTTTTCCACGCAGGATCAGGAGTTCATTTCCGCGGAACTGGCATCTCTCCTGTTGAAAGAGGCCATAGTTCCGACCGTGCGCCATCCTTAGGGGTTCGCCAGCACGGTTTTCCTGGTGGAAAAGAAAGGGGGGTTCTCAACCCAAGGGATTTCAACGGGGGAGTAGTTTACAGGCATTTCAAGATGGAGGGCATCCATCTGTTGAGGGATCTTCTGCACAAGAAGGATTGGATGATTCGTCTGGACCTCAAGGACGTTTACTTGTCGGTCCCAATTTTTCCTCCTCATCGGCGCTTCCTTCAGTTTCAATGGCTGGGGAAGTGGTACGAGTAAAAGGTTCTCCCGTTCAGCCTGTCATCAGCACCTTGGTGCTTTACGAAACTTCTGAGGCCGGTAGTGGAATCCTTACGCACGAGGGGTGTTTGTCTGATTATTTATCTAGACGACATCCTCATTCTGGCAGACTCCCCATTTCGGTTGTTGACCCATCTGAACTGGGCCATCGATCTCTTGCAGTCTCTGGGGTTCCTTGTGAACGTCCAGAAGTCGGTTTTAGTCCTGACTCAAGTGTTGGACTTCTTGGGTTTCCAGGTCAATTCTCTTACCCGTCAACTTCTGTTACCCGCTCAGAAGGTGTGTTATATTAAGAGAGAGCTGACTTCTGTTATTTCCAAACCGACTGTGTCGTTGAGGTCGTTAGCACGAGTCGTCGGTCTGTTGGCCTCCTCCATTCAAGCGATCTTCCCGGCGCCTCTCCATTACAGGGCATTACAACGCCTGAAAATCCGTCATCTCCAGAAAGGTCTTTGGTATTCAGACCAAATTCCTCTATCGGAGGAGGCGAAATGGGAGATGCAGTGGTGGTTGGACCACATGGAGGCTTGGAATGGTCGAGCCCTGTTCGGCACATCACCGGAGTTGGTGATCGAATCGGATGCCAGTCAATGGTGTGGGGGAGCCCAGTGCGGTTCCGTCTCGACGGGGGGTCGTTGGTCTCCTCAGGAGCTTTCTCTGCACATCAACTGCCTGGAACTCCTGGCAGGGTCCTTTGCGATCAAATGTTTCTCTCCCCTTCAGTCCCAATGCTGTATTCTTCTCCGCATGGATAACGTGTCAGCAGTCCGTTACATCAACAAGCTGGGCGGTACTCGCTCGAAGCTTCTGGCGGAGATTGCCAAGGACTTTTGCATTTTTGTCTGCAACAAAGGATCACGGTTATTGCAGAATATCTTCCCGGCCGCGACAATCAAGTTGCGGATTGGCACTCCAGACACCTGAAAGACTTCAGCGATTGGAGGTTACATCCCCGCGCCTTTCGCGCTCTTCTCCGGACTTGGGGCCCATGTCACATGGATCTGTTCGCCTCTCGTCTCAATTCTCAACTCCCACTGTTCTTCAGTTGGAGGCCGGATCCGGAAGCCCTCGCCATGGATGCCTTTCTTCAGCAGTGGCCGCACTCTGTGCTATGCCTTTCCCCCTTTCATGATGATACCCAGGGTTCTGGCTTACACAAAATGGTTCCAGTTGGAGATCGTTTTGATTGCTCCTCTGTGGCGGGCTCAACCGTGGTTCCCGGTTCTCATGGAGATGAGTTGTGCAGTGCCGCTCCTTCTTCCCCTGAAGTGGAATCTCTTGTTAGATCCTCTTCGGAATCCGCATCCCCTGATTCTCTCAGGCTCTCTCCTCCTGCTAGCATGGCGGATTTCAGGGAACGCTGGTCAGTCCCAGGACTTTCGGCGGACGCTTCCAAATTCATTAGTGACGCCTGGTCTTCCAACACCCACAAACGCTACAGGGGATCCTGGAAGCGTTGGTGTGACTGGTGTGTTCAACGGCACGCTGATGCCACTTCGGCGGATGTCTCTGTTGTAGTGAAGTTTTTGGCTTCCCTGGCTTCTTCTGGTTTGGCGTATCGCACAGTGAACAATTTCCGTTCTGCCATATCAGCGGGCCACCTCTCGGTGGACGGTAAGCCTGCAGGTGAACACCCTCTGGTTTCTAAACTGCTCAAGGGTATTCGTCTCGCGAATCCCCCGCGTCCTAAGTACGTCTCGTTATGGGACGTGTCGGTTGTGCTCCATTTTCTGGAGGCCTGGCCTGTCAATTCCTTGCTGTCCGGTAAGCAACTTTCGGCCAAATTAACTATGTTGTTGTGTCTTCTCTCGCAAGCGAGTGTCTGATGTTCGTGCTTTGGATTTAGCCGGCCGTCATTTCACGCCGGAAGGCGTCACCTTTCACCTCACCAGGCGTACTAAGACTAACACTGCGGTTATTTCTTATCCAGCATTCCCTGCTCGTCCTAATCTGTGTGTCGTCCAATGTCTCAAGGATTACGAAGTAAGTAATGCTTCTTTTCGTTCAGATATGCAGGGTCAGTTGTTAATTGCTTTGCAAAAGCCTTTCCGCCCTGTCACCCCGGCTACTTTAGCTAGATGGATTCGTTGGCTCATGGCGGAGGCTGGGATTGATGTTTCTGTGTTTGGGGCACATTCAGCTCGCGGAGCCATGGCTTCTAAAGCTTTCTCTATGGGGGTCACTTTGTTTGACATTATGAAGGCCGCTGATTGGTCCTCTGACTCTGTTTTCAAAATGTTTTATTTTAAACCTATTGCTAATGTTGCTTCTGTGGTGGTGGATCAGCTTTAAACAAGCATAATCGGAGCCTCCTGTCCTGCAATAGAATTCAAAATTTGCAAACATTCTTCGTGACAAGAATTTTCAATTCTATTAAGGACAAGGAGGCGAGGATTATCCCACCCGTTATTGTATGCATTTATTGTTATACATGTTCTGCATTTATGCCTATGATGTTTTCTTGGTATGCATCCTGTTTATTCACCCTCCCTTGCTTTTATGCTCAGTATTTTGCATAGCTGGTGTATTACGGCTTTGTCTTCTTTTCAGGATCTGATCCCAAATGAGGATTTTTCCGACCTGCCTGGTGTCGACCTACCTGCTCCTTCGGAGTCTTCTGGCTTCAGTCTTCTTCACTTTGTTGCCTTTTGGATGTTCCTTGGCCTTCCTGGATTGGTGATGCTGTTTTCCTTATTTGACTTTCCGGATTGGCTTTGTTCTGCTTTACTGGATATGTTCTCACAAAAGAAAGAGGAAGAATGACTCTCTATATGGCCTTATATACCACATACTCTATGGTTGTTACCCATGTTTTTCTGTGTATTGTAGTTTATTTGTTTCTATGGCTGCTGGGCATTTCATTAAAGAAATGAGATAGCATAATCCTCGCCTCCTTGTCCTTAATAGAATTGAAAATTCTTGTCACGAATGTTTGCAAATTTTGAATTCACAGCCACCCCAACAACAAGCCTCCTCCCCTCCCATGACGTCCATCTTCCCCATGCCAAAAACCAAAATCAAAGCATTTGCGGCTGCCGCTGATGTCTTTGGGAGATTTCACACCTCATTATGGACATCGGCTGAGCAAAACCTCCATACAATTACCTGGAAACCTGCTGTCTGCATGGGTTTCCACCTAACTGTGCACCCACCATGTGATATCGGCTCCTCACTGGGAGACTGTGTGAAAGGAGCCGATATCGTGTGACACACAGTGGCACTGTATGAGTTGGCAGGTTTGGGACCTAGTAGGTGATTCAACTTATTCAGGATCTTATTAGAAAGCGCTGGGGAGCTAGTTTTTTTTGCCACCGTTAAGCGTTTGGAGCGCGAAAAGAGAGAGATGGCCTCTCTTAAGAAAGTGGATAAATAAATAAATAAAAAAAAATAAAATATATATATATATATATATATATATATATATGTCCAGCTCCAAACACCAGCTAGCTGCACACATGAGCGGGTGCACGCCAAAACGGGGTGGTGCCCGTTATATAAATCAAAGCTCCAAACATCCACAAACGATAAGTCTGTATAGAAAGCAGCACACGCAGGGGGTGATTCCTCAGAAGATTTTAATGAGGAACCTCACAGCATACGACGCGTTTCGCCAGAGGGCTTCGTCAAGTAATGCAAAGAGCCAAGGCGCTCAACTCATTTTTAAACAAACAATCGTGCATCCACATGGTTGTTGAAAAGCAAAGAAGGACAATGATTGTGGCATCAAATGGATCGGCCATCTTTAGATGGTAAACTCAGGCATGTGCGCATATATAAACACATAAAGAAAAGCATCGTTACTAAATATATATACATTATTTACATGAGATCCAACATAAATATGCTCGGAGTTACATGAAACATCTCGCCCAAGAATGGGCATGAACATTCATTCCATAAGCCTTCAATGCACAATGATATTCATGGGAATGCATAGAAGGACTATAAGTATGGCGACAAATGGGTCAGCCATCAGCAGATGGTAAACCCAAACCTGTGCGCATATCTAGACACAAACAGAAAACAATCGTTTCTAAATGTATATACCAACATTTTAAAATTTTCTGAAACCCAACATGTATATGCTAGGAAAACCTGAGATAACTAGCCCACGAATGGGCATGAACATTAGTCCCATAAGCCTTCAATACACAATACCGCCCTGAATGGGCAAAACACAGGAAAGCAGTGATAAAGGTACCATTGATCAGAGTACCTAACAATGTAAAGGGGCAACATTAACTTCTGCTGGTATACAAATATAACCCCAATTTTATGCTAGCAGTGTTGAAATGATCGTAAAGCTAATCTTAGAGATATATTCATACTGCAATAACATGCCATCTTGCAGATTCGCGAACATCAGTGCCCACACTGAGCTATGTATCAGCTGCTACTCCTGTAGGAAAAAATGTATCAAGTGGATGCACCCACAAATACCAAATCGAATATTATCTATTTACAAATATCTAAAACCAGAATTACTGACATGAAAAGAGACCTAATGAGAAACTATTTACATATGAGAGAATGTCCCGATACAAAAGAATCACAAGCAGAGCAGACATGATTAACCCAAATGAACCGAAAGTTCTTCATGCATATTAAGGCCGTTCGGGTACTTGCTCTGCAGATCAATAATATATCGGGACTCCAATCTCCGCAGTTTTTGTAAACGATCACCCCCCCTAATACTAGCTGCTACACTATCGAGACAGATGTAAGTTAACAGATCCCTGTTACTCTTATGTTTTTTCTCGAAGTGCCTCGCTACGGGGTAAGTGACATCCTTTTTAGCTATTGCACGCATGTGCTCTAGTATCCTTAGTTTCACAGCATTGGTGGTGCTGCCAATGTAGTTTAAACCGCAAGGGCAGGTGAGACAGTAGATTACATATGCAGTAGAGCACGTCAGGAACTTCATTATCTTTTTAGGTGTAGAAAGACCTGGCACATTGTAAGCAAGCGTCCGCTTGCTATATTTGCAGGCCTTACACCGGCCACATGGGTAGAAGCCATTCAGGACAGGGAGTTTCAATTTCTTCTCAGGAGCAATGTAATGACTCGAGACCAACTGGTCTCTGAGAGATCTCGCCTTCCTGAACGTTACAAGGGGATTACTGGGTAACTCAGCTTTGATGATATTGTCTGACATAAGAATACTCCAATTCTTTTTGAGTATCTTTTTAATTTGCCCGGCATTACTGGAAAAAGTGGTGATTAAACGAAATGCACCGTTTTTGGTTTTGACAGTTTTTTTCGTCTCCAACAGTGATTTCCTCTGCATCTTATTGGCTCGATCGAAAGCACTACTAAGCACTTTATCACTATAACCCCTTACCCTGAATCTCTGAAGACTAGCAGCCGCTGCCTTCTTGAAATCATCAGGATTTGAATTATTACGCCTTAGCCTCAAAAGTTCCCCATACGGTATACTTTCGACCAATTGGCGTGGATGGCTACTAGTGGCAAACAAGGTGGAATTACCTGCCGTCTCTTTTCTGAATAATTTGGTTTGCACCATACCCTTGTCATCAATATACACTGTCAGATCTAAATAGTTGACGGAGCTCCTACTGATATGCCCTGTAAATTTTAAATTCATATCATTGTTGTTAAGCATATCTATGAACACATTAGCAGATTCCACAGGACTATCAAGAATAATGAATAAGTCGTCAATATAACGATGCCAGCCTATGATTCTGTTATCCCACTCCGGATCGATTACTTTCCAGGTGGCCTGTTCTTCCCATCTCCCTACAAACAGGTTGGCAAAGCTGGGAGCCGAGCAAGCTCCCATGGCGACTCCTGAGATCTGCCTGTAAAGCTGGTTGCTGAAAAGAAAGATGTTATTTTTCAAACTGAAACTCATAAAGTCAAGCAACATCTTATTGTGTTCATAATAACAAATAAGACGTTTGTCTAAAAAGCTTGCCATAGATCTTAAACCATCCTCATGTGATATACATGTGTATAAACTGGCAATGTCCAGTACCATCATGCAGTAAGTCTCTTTCCAAACAATAGTATTGATGAGAGTCAAAAAATGTTTAGTATCTCTAAGATACGAAGGCAATGACGTGACCAAGGGGGAGAGGAATGAATCCACAAAAATTGAGAGGTTTTCCGTGAGACTGCCGTTGGAGGCAACTATGGGCCTTCCTGGTGGGTTACATAAGTCTTTGTGTACCTTGGGCAGGTAGTAAAAGGTGGGGATGACAGGGCTAAGACAACGCAGAAACAAATATTCATCTGTGCTGAGCATATTGTTGTTGTACCATTTAGTTATCATATCATGGTACTCACCCACACTTCTGTTGTAATCAGTCTCACCCACCTTGATGTAGGTATCAATGTCACCAAGAAGTCGTTTGGCCTCTTTCTCATATTGTTCGGCGGTCAAAAGCACAATGTTACCCCCCTTATCAGAGGGTTTACAGACCAAGCCTGAGTCTGAGCACAATTTGTTGAGAGCGATCTTCTGTTTGTTGGTGAAATTGTCGTTTGGCAAAGCATATTGTTTCACCTTACGTAGCCTGGTGAGGTCTCTCAAAACAGCATCTGAGAATATATTAATAGCATCGGTGCTCATGATCGGCATAAAGGTAGATTGGGGTTTAAAATCACTACAACCACCTTCCTGTCGAATGTTGGAGGCCGCCAGTATCTGGGTGTTCGTAATTTCCACTCCCTGATCCAAGTTAATCTCTCGATCAAGGCTCTCCATGGCCTGCAGACCCCTCAATTCTCGGCAACCAAGACTAACATCCGTGTTTTCACTGCTACGCACTGTGCTCTCTGTGTGCGGCTTCAATTTGAAAAATGTATATAGTTTTAGCTTGCGCGTGAACTTAAAAAGGTCTATCCGCGTCTGAGCAAATTCGAAATTTCTTTGGGGACAAAAAGATAAACCCAGTTGAAGGATGGAATGTTCTTCAGTGGTGAGTACTTTATTAGTTAGGTTAATGATAGTTAGTTTGTCAGATGTATTAGAACCTTCAGACGCGGATAGACCTTTTTAAGTTCACGCGCAAGCTAAAACTATATAAATTTTTCAAATTGAAGCCGCACACAGAGAGCACAGTGCGTAGCAGTGAAAACACGGATGTTAGTCTTGGTTGCCGAGAATTGAGGGGTCTGCAGGCCATGGAGAGCCTTGATCGAGAGATTAACTTGGATCAGGGAGTGGAAATTACGAACACCCAGATACTGGCGGCCTCCAACATTCGACAGGAAGGTGGTTGTAGTGATTTTAAACCCCAATCTACCTTTATGCCGATCATGAGCACCGATGCTATTGATATATTCTCAGATGCTGTTTTGAGAGACCTCACCAGGCTACGTAAGGTGAAACAATATGCTTTGCCAAACGACAATTTCACCAACAAGCAGAAGATCGCTCTCAACAAATTGTGCTCAGACTCAGGCTTGGTCTGTAAACCCTCTGATAAGGGGGGTAACATTGTGCTTTTGACCGCCGAACAATATGAGAAAGAGGCCAAACGACTTCTTGGTGACATTGATACCTACATCAAGGTGGGTGAGACTGATTACAACAGAAGTGTGGGTGAGTACCATGATATGATAACTAAATGGTACAACAACAATATGCTCAGCACAGATGAATATTTGTTTCTGCGTTGTCTTAGCCCTGTCATCCCCACCTTTTACTACCTGCCCAAGGTACACAAAGACTTATGTAACCCACCAGGAAGGCCCATAGTTGCCCCCAACGGCAGTCTCACGGAAAACCTCTCAATTTTTGTGGATTCATTCCTCTCCCCCTTGGTCACGTCATTGCCTTCGTATCTTAGAGATACTAAACATTTTTTGACTCTCATCAATACTATTGTTTGGAAAGAGACTTACTGCATGATGGTACTGGACATTGCCAGTTTATACACATGTATATCACATGAGGATGGTTTAAGATCTATGGCGAGCTTTTTAGACAAACGTCCTATTTGTTATTATGAACACAATAAGATGTTGCTTGACTTTATGAGTTTCAGTTTGAAAAATAACATCTTTCTTTTCAGCAACCAGCTTTACAGGCAGATCTCAGGAGTCGCCATGGGAGCTTGCTCGGCTCCCAGCTTTGCCAACCTGTTTGTAGGGAGATGAGAAGAACAGGCCACCTGGAAAGTAATCGATCCGGAGTGGGATAACAGAATCATAGGCTGGCATCGTTATATTGACGACTTATTCATTATTCTTGATAGTCCTGTGGAATCTGCTAATGTGTTCATAGATATGCTTAACAACAATGATATGAATTTAAAATTTACAGGGCATATCAGTAGGAGCTCCGTCAACTATTTAGATCTGACAGTGTATATTGATGACAAGGGTATGGTGCAAACCAAATTATTCAGAAAAGAGACGGCAGGTAATTCCACCTTGTTTGCCACTAGTAGCCATCCACGCCAATTGGTCGAAAGTATACCGTATGGGGAACTTTTGAGGCTAAGGCGTAATAATTCAAATCCTGATGATTTCAAGAAGGCAGCGGCTGCTAGTCTTCAGAGATTCAGGGTAAGGGGTTATAGTGATAAAGTGCTTAGTAGTGCTTTCGATCGAGCCAATAAGATGCAGAGGAAATCACTGTTGGAGACGAAAAAAACTGTCAAAACCAAAAACGGTGCATTTCGTTTAATCACCACTTTTTCCAGTAATGCCGGGCAAATTAAAAAGATACTCAAAAAGAATTGGAGTATTCTTATGTCAGACAATATCATCAAAGTTGAGTTACCCAGTAATCCCCTTGTAACGTTCAGGAAGGCGAGATCTCTCAGAGACCAGTTGGTCTCGAGTCATTACATTGCTCCTGAGAAGAAATTGAAACTCCCTGTCCTGAATGGCTTCTACCCATGTGGCCGGTGTAAGGCCTGCAAATATAGCAAGCGGACGCTTGCTTACAATGTGCCAGGTCTTTCTACACCTAAAAAGATAATGAAGTTCCTGACGTGCTCTACTGCATATGTAATCTACTGTCTCACCTGCCCTTGCGGTTTAAACTACATTGGCAGCACCACCAATGCTGTGAAACTAAGGATACTAGAGCACATGCGTGCAATAGCTAAAAAGGATGTCACTTACCCCGTAGCGAGGCACTTCGAGAAAAAACATAAGAGTAACAGGGATCTGTTAACTTACATCTGTCTCGATAGTGTAGCAGCTAGTATTAGGGGGGGTGATCGTTTACAAAAACTGCGGAGATTGGAGTCCCGATATATTATTGATCTGCAGAGCAAGTACCCGAACGGCCTTAATATGCATGAAGAACTTTCGGTTCATTTGGGTTAATCATGTCTGCTCTGCTTGTGATTCTTTTGTATCGGGACATTCTCTCATATGTAAATAGTTTCTCATTAGGTCTCTTTTCATGTCAGTAATTCTGGTTTTAGATATTTGTAAATAGATAATATTCCATTTGGTATTTGTGGGTGCATCCACTTGATAAATTTTTTCCTACAGGAGTAGCAGCTGATACATAGCTCAGTGTGGGCACTGATGTTCGCGAATCTGCAAGATGGCATGTTCTTGCAGTATGAATATATCTCTAAGATTAGCTTTACGATCATTTCAACACTGCTAGCATAAAATTGGGGTTATATTTGTATACCAGCAGAAGTTAATGTTGCCCCTTTACATTGTTAGGTACTCTGATCAATGGTACCTTTATCACTGCTTTCCTGTGTTTTGCCCATTCAGGGCGGTATTGTGTATTGAAGGCTTATGGGACTAATGTTCATGCCCATTCGTGGGCTAGTTATCTCAGGTTTTCCTAGCATATACATGTTGGGTTTCAGAAAATTTTAAAATGTTGGTATATACATTTAGAAACGATTGTTTTCTGTTTGTGTCTAGATATGCGCACAGGTTTGGGTTTACCATCTGCTGATGGCTGACCCATTTGTCGCCATACTTATAGTCCTTCTATGCATTCCCATGAATATCATTGTGCATTGAAGGCTTATGGAATGAATGTTCATGCCCATTCTTGGGCGAGATGTTTCATGTAACTCCGAGCATATTTATGTTGGATCTCATGTAAATAATGTATATATATTTAGTAACGATGGTTTTCTTTATGTGTTTATATATGCGCACATGCCTGAGTTTACCATCTAAAGATGGCCGATCCATTTGATGCCACAATCATTGTCCTTCTTTGCTTTTCAACAACCATGTGGATGCACGATTGTTTGTTTAAAAATGAGTTGAGCGCCTTGGCTCTTTGCATTACTTGACGAAGCCCTCTGGCGAAACGCGTCGTATGCTGTGAGGTTCCTCATTAAAATCTTCTGAGGAATCACCCCCTGCGTGTGCTGCTTTCTATACAGACTTATCGTTTGTGGATGTTTGGAGCTTTGATATATATATATATATATATTTATTTATTTATTTATTTATTTATTTAAATAGGGTGAATAGGTCAGTGTTGGAATTGCCTAATGTAAGCAGCTGGCTCTTTATATAGTGGGTCAAAAAGAAGAGCTACACTGTGTAAAGGATCCAGGCATACCCCAACTGGTTCATAGAGGCACAAATGACATCCCAAATGCTCCCTTGTGGTAGTGTGGGTGAACAGTTAAGCACCTCAGAGGGTAGTGCTAAGCATTTATTGCACACACAGGCAGTAAGTGAGACGTACACTAAAAAAAAAATTCAACATCAATGTATAAATATAACACATACTTTTATATTAATTTAGATACCAAGATCATCGGAATCGAGGAAGTAATTTTCGAGTTATTAACTTTTACAGTTTTCAAAAGTTGACAGTGCAATTTGTGGGAGCGATAATGTTATCTTAAGGAGGAAAACATGTACTACATTCGTGCACTTGTCAATGTCTTATGGGACCCTTCTCCTGGACTTAAGGTGAGTATGGGGCAAGGTCCAAGGCCATATCAACAGGTCACCTCGGGGGGCTCTGGGGTGTCCGTGTGCAGAGATGTGTTACGGCGTCAGGTGTCCTATTCACTTCAATGGGGAACGGTCCAGTCGGAAAGAGGCTGCAAGCTGGGACTGGGGGTCCAGTCCAGGAGAACCCACAGGGGGGCTCGACCTTTGAGATGTTTGGGCACGTAAGGACACCGTTGATTCACTTCTCCTCTGGCTTTAAGGCTCGGTGCAGTGGTGTCTTTTGGCCTCTGGTTTGCTGGAGTCACTCGCAGTTGGAGGCGCCTGCAGGAGAAAGAGGATCCAAGCGGCGACTGAAAGTCCTGTCTGGCCAGACTCAAGGATGAGCTCAGCTCTTATGGGTCCCAGGACTGGACATACCAAGTCTTGGTTGCAGCAAGGGGTACTGTACCTCAACTATTGGTACTGCACAGCTCTGGTCGGTGTGGGCGTCCTTGCACTTGGATGGAGGATGGATCTGACCTGTAGAAGCATGGGGACCTCTTCCTGGGCGGCAGCAGTGTCAGTAGCCCCAGCAGGACGGGAAACCAAACTTTGCTTCTTTGGTGCCTGCGACATGAGTCGGTTGCTCCACGAGGGTTGGGTGCAGCATGCAGGCTAGCAGGTTTGGCGCTAAGTCAGTCATGCTCCTCGGTTCTCAGGTCAGCAGTCTTCTTTGTCCACTCCTTTGTGTACATCCAATTCTAAAGTCCTGGTATCAGGGTGTCCCCTAAACACTCAATTTAGGGGGGTTTAAGGCCAGTGAGGGGTTAGTAGCCAATGGGCTACTTACAACTGGAGTCACTACACCCCCTAGATGGCACCATCCTTTGGGGAGTGGGCATCACCCTGTCCCAGAATTCCTAAATCTACCACACACAAGATGGTGGAATTCCTAACTTCATGTTCCCACCTAGTGCCAGACCCTGACTGGGGAAGCCTTGGGTAACAAATCAAAGGCGGCGGAGGCCTTTGACGCCTCCTGTCTTGATAAGCAGACCACCAGTCATCCTACTTGGAGTAGATGTAACCACCTCCTGCCAGAGAAGGCATTGTTTCTGTCCTCTGAGAGCAGGGCTTTCACCTCCTATGGGGTCAAAAACTAGTCTGTGGTGGCAGGCTGGACTGGGCCAGTCAGCCAGCACACTAGAGGACTAGTTGGGTTCAAGGGATACACCTAAGATACCTTCTGTGTTTTCACTTTTTAGAGCACCTTGTCATCCAGTCTGCAGTGGCAGCCTGCATGAGTTTTATACTGAAGTGGCACAATATATGCTGTAGCTCTTAGGGACCCTCTTTAGTACCTATGCCCTAGGTACCCGAGGTCCCACCTACTAGGGATTTACAGAGGTGCTAAAGACCTGACTAATTGGAGACCAATTGACCAGTTTTCTTGTTTTGGGGAAATAACACTGACACTGGGGACCTGATTAGCAGGAACCCAGTGCACTCCAGTCAAAGTTGCATCAACTACCAGAGAAAAAGTGGGGTGGCTACTACAATAAAGACTCCGTTTCCTACACCCAAGTATAGCGGAGGACCTGCTAGTGCATTAAGAGGACAGGGTGAGAGAAATTATGAGGAAAGAAATTAAGGATGCAGTGCAGGAAACTGTTAGATAATTATTGAAGGATAGTAGAAATAGGATATTGATAAATGATGATGAGGAGGAATTTTGGTCACTTTCAGATGAGAAGGACAGAACGAATAGTGGACCTGGGGGGAAGTGTCTACGAAAGAAAAGACATATGTCAGTGGAGGAAGTGTCTGATGGTTCAGATTATGGAGTCCCAAGCCACTCACCAAGCCACTCACCAAGAAAAGGTGCCGGTGGCGGCATTGGAAAAAGGCAGGTTGTCCCTGCAGATGAGTGTGTATCAGGGCATACCAGTTTTAGAGGACAACATGAAGAATAAGATAAGTATATTTTTGATTTAGACAATGAAAGTTACTCCGGTAATGAATTTTGAAATGTTGAGGAAGTTAAGATCGAATCTGAGAAGACGGTTAAGGACCCATTAGTTCAAAAATGATTTGACCCAAAAGAGGCAAGACACCGGAGAAGTTTGGATTGCTAGCCACTACAGCATGTGGCGTATTATATTAAGTAAAGGATCAGAAGACCTCTAGAGGGAGAGGAAAGAAATGTAATGAAAGCCGAGTGTTCTAGCCCTGTTGGGGGAGAAAAGAAAACAATGACTCCTAATTTAGATCCAGAGCTGAATGCTTATTTGTTTAAACTTAGAAGAGACCCTAGAAAAGGACTGGAGTGTGCCCTAAAGCAATGTGAAGACAAATTGCTGAATGTTTTGGTTCTGTTAGCACACATATTTGATTTAGTAATGGAAACACATATTAAAGTAAATTATACATACATTGATAGATTTAAATCACATTGAAGGAGAGGAGCGATGGCTTCTGAAACATTTTCAGCAGGAGCCCAGTTGGAGGAGGTAATGAAAGCGGTGGATTGGTCAAATGCTGAAGTTTTCAGGAAATGCTATTTTAAACCTGCGGAGCATGTATCAAGTTTCGCTTTTTGAGGCTTTGAACATGGATAATGCTAGCCTCCTGTCTTGCTATCAAATGCCTATTCTCATAGCATTAGTGGATAGAGAAATGCGACTTTATTTAAGACCAGGAGGCTAGCATTATACCTCCCTCCCCTGATGTATAAAGAACAGAATGGGAGGGAAATGGAAGGAATCCGGATACAGAAAGAAAGTTGTGTTTGCAAATTAAAGGAATTTCTAGTCGCTAAAAGAAAGTAATGTTTGCAAAGATTGTTCAAACTGTATAAATGTATCCATGAATGGATTTTTCATGTCCAGATAGATTACTTGTTTTGTTTCTTGCAGAAGCTAAAAGGACACGTTTGGCCACAACAGGCGCAGAGCCGGACTACATAAGCAGAGAGCAGCGGGAAAAGCGGGAAAAGATAGAAGAAGGTTGTGGGGGTTTATAGACTGAATGTTCTGGATTTTCTTAATGAGTCATACATGTGTGCATATGTTCTTATTTTGGAACTTTGAAGTGTTTGCTGCTTGGAAGTGGTGACTAAAAGGTGATTCACAATGCTAGCCTCCTTGCCTTAAAAAAAATAATGATTCTTTATCCACTAAAGCTTTGAGAATCGGCATTCTTTCGGAATAGGCAGTAGCTCAGCCATACGTAGAACAGGGACTGGAATTTGCAATCCATCAAGTGAAATATGCTGGAGATTTAAAGGATTAATGGGTTTATAAAGCATTGATGGGTGAGTGCTGTCTTCACATTTTAAATAGGCCACCAGCCTTTAATACTGATATGATCAAGGTGTTTTTTGTTCTTCCATATTTAACTAAATAAGCATTTCTCTGGGCCACAACTCTAATAAAGGGAAATAGCCTACTTGTGGTTTTAAATATTAAGACAAGGAAACGGGAACATAGTTCCTATGTCACCAATTTGCAACATTCAAGGGCTAAAACTAATAGGACCAACGAGGCTGCAGCACTCTACAGTGCTTTACAAGATGAGCTGAAAGACACTTCAGCTCTAGTAGCTAATTGACCTACGGAATATGAGACATTGATTCATTTAATGCTACACATAAAAACACAAACAAGTGCACGAAGAACTAAGAAACGGACGATATTGCAAAGGTGACTCACTCCAAATAACTTGAAAACATGAAGTACCAGTGAGAAACATATGCAGATTGGGTCAGCATGTAAGTCTGCCAGTGAAAGAAAAAACATAGACAAAGAGAAAGACTATGTTTCTACAATGGTCATTTCATATGGCATTGCCTTTCACTACAGGGAAACTAACAGGCTTATACATTGAGGTTTCTGAAAAACGTACAATTCCTCTAATACAAATGTCTCTAGTAGAAGCAGTTGTTGGAATAAACGTAACACCTTTGGTCTCTGGAAATGTATAGTGGGAACCAAACCCTAACTGATGGCAAGAGGGAATAAACAGAGAATCATTAACTGTGAATGTAATTTCATCTCCCATGTTCCCCCCCCATTGTATTAAGAAACCACTTGGTGAAGATTGCACAATCTAGACATCAACTGGAAAGTAGAATACATTATCATGGTTTTACAGTGCTGCAAGCAAAGAGGCTGGCCATGGTCTATCAAACATTTCAAGCTGATGCTGCAGGAACAATCAGAGGATGGAATGGTTTCTTACCTGTAATCCTAGTTCTCACCAACGGAAATCTCAATTTAAATCATAAGCACTGAATAGTCCCGCCCACGTGCGGGGACCCCAGAACAGTTCTTTCAAAGTCACATATATATTGCCTTACTTCAGAAAGGCCAGGACACATATGTGACAGACATGTCACATTTCTGCAGCCTTAAAACAGGCTATGTTGCTAATCCTTAATAAAGTCTTTTAAAATTTTAAATGGAAAAAAGGGTCATACCCTTATAAATTACTTAAGCAAAATGAAAAATTAATGTTTTAAAAAACATCCTTCACAGACACTTTTTACTTCTTTTTAAAATAAGATGAGGAGTAATACATAGCATTTTAGCCTGTATAGGTTGCCGCATTGAAATAATGTAAATAGGACACTGTGCCTTTAAGGGCCTTCTGACCTCTAGTGTCCAATCATGCCTTGTAAGTAGCAGTTTATGCAGTTCTTTTTGAGAAGCGAATTAGCAGTATAGTGGAATACATATATGATCTCTTCCGTCGGGGAGGAGGGAGGGTTGCTTATGATTTCAATGGAGATTCTCCTGAGAGAGAACTAGGATAACAGGTGAGAAATCATAGCTTCTTTCTCATGGGATCTCCATTGATAATCATAACCATTGAATAGACAAGCAAGCTTATTCCTCAAAATGTCAGCAAATAAAGAGATAAGAAAGGAGTAAAATAAAATTAGGCAAACAAATTATTTAGAGATGCTTGCCCCACTTAGGCATAAGCCTTAGCGCCGGATCAAGACAATGCTGTCTCATAAATGTGTGAATTGATCTCCAAGATGCAGCCTTACAAATCTTATCAATTAGAATGGTCCTAAGCAAAGCAGCAGTAGCTGATTTACCCCTGGTGATGTGGGCCCTAGGTTGACCAGATAGGGTTTTGTTTGCTTTTTGATAGCAAAGGATTATGCATGAGACAATCTATTTAGATAAGGATTGTTTGAACGTGGCATATCCTGTCTGTAAAAGACCATAGTTGACAAAGAATTGTTTTGATTTTCTTAAGGATTTTGTCCTATCTAAATAGAACTTCAAAACCCTCCTAACATTGACAGAGTGGAGAGACCTTTCTGCAGGAGAAGAGGGATTCTGAAAGAATGTAGGTAAAGTAATAGTCTCATTGACAGGGAAATACAAGATTACCTTATGGAGGAATTTAGGATGGGTTCTCATCAATACCCTTTTGCTGTGCAATACTGTGAAAGGCTTATGTGAACAGAGAGCCTATATCTCGCTATCTTCCAAGAGAGGTGTTAGAGAGAAGCCTTATGAATGGGTTAGATGGGAGGACCCATAAGGCGAGAGAGGACAATGCTTAACTCCCATGGAGGAGAAGGTCTCCTGAGAGGAGGATACATCTTCTTAATGCCTTCCAGAAAAATCTTTGACAACAGGCATTCTGAAAAATTGCTCTGAGAGTTGAAGGAGATCCATGTACCACTACTGTCAATACCACACTGGGGCAATGGGAATTATTCTGGCTGTCAAGTGTGAGAACGTGATGGTTACTGTTGACAGTAAGGGAATTGGAGGCAAAGTGTATAAAAATTTGCCTGACTCGTTGATTTGGAAGGCATTCCCCAGTGTGCATGGTTGGTAGAACCTTGAGGTGAAGCTTGGGCATATTTAGTTTTCTCTATCTGCGAAAAGATATATTTGGGCAAAACCCAATCAGAGAAGATGTTGTGAAGTACAGCGTTGTTTTAGAACCCAATCGTGATTTTCTTAAATGACTCTGCTGATAGTGTCCACTAGAACATTCTGGGTTCCTGAAAGATGGACCGCTGTAATCCTGAGATGTTTGGAGACGAGCCACCTCCAGATTGTTTGAGCTTCCAGGGACAGAAGTCTGGATCTTGTCCTTCCCTTCTTTTTCAGATAATGCATGGATGTTGTATTGTCCGTCTGAACAAGGAGAGAATGTGTTCTGAACGATGGAAGGAAAGCCTTCAGGGCTAGATGTACTGCCCTCAGTTTCAGAAGGTTGATGTGCTAAGACTGTTCCTTCAGTGACCACAGGCCTTGAATCTGTGGATGGTCCATGTGACCACCCTAACTTGTCAAGGAAGCATCCATCACTGTGGTTTGAACTGGAATGTCTTGGTGGAAATTCATCAATTTGAGGAGATTCTCTGAGCGGCACCATCATTTGAGTGACTGTTTCACATGAGTGGTCAGTGTCACTCTGTCTTCCCACCTTCCTGGAATGTTTTCTTCAGATTGTGACATTTCTGAAGGTTGGATAATTTTCTCTTCTCCGAAGGATACACTTTTGTGTGTACTATGTCTAGAACTGCACCCAGGTAATGCAGGGATTGAACTGGTGCTGAGATGGATTTGTTGTGATTCACCTACAGACCTGGTCGGTTGAGAGTCATGACGGTTAGGTGATAATGTTGGGTAGCTTTCTGATAGGAAGATGCCTTGATGAGCCAATTGTCCAGGTATGGATAGACAAATAGTCTCATTTTTATGAGGTGGACTGCTACAACCGCCATACATTTGGAGAAAGTTTGCGGTACAGACTTGAGGCTCAAGGGAAGGACCTTGTATCGATAGTGGTCTTTTCCTACAATTAATCTTAGGAATATTCAATGGTTCTTGGCTAGTGGGATGTGAATATAGGCCTCTTGCAGGTCTAGTAAGCACAAACACTCCCCTTGATGGAGCTGAAAGTAGATCTGATGAAGAGCCAACATCCTGAATGTTTCTTTGGGAACTCATTTGTTCACTTTCCTGAAGTCAAAAATGGGTCTATATCCATTATTGGGTCCTTTCTTTTTCACCACAAAATAACAGGAATACATTCCCATTCCTTTCAGGTGAGATGGGGCCTTTTCCACCACATTTTCCTGCAATAGAATTGATACTTCTTGTTGTAGTTGTTCCCATTAGTGAAGGTAAGGGTTCTTCGATGAATAGATGGTGGTGGACATTTGAATCTGAGACAGTATCCATGCTCTGCAATATTCAAAACCCATTTGTCGGTGGTTATCCTTTGTCACTCTTGCAGGAAAGATGTTATTTTTCCCCCTACAGGAGTAGGCAACGGAAGAGGGGAAGAGATGACTCATTGTTTGCCACCCGTTGTTTTAGTGGCTTGGGCAGATGATTTCTGTCCAGTCCAACAGTTTTGGGAGTGTGAGCTCGGACTTCATCCTAGACAGCTTATCATCAGCATGAGATCCTGGAAAAGGCAAGTTGAGAATCCGGTGTTGGGCTTCCCGTTTTAAACCTGTAAGTCTCAGCCAAGATGGATGCCGAAGAGCTAGTCCATGATAATAACCATCTGGTGCTAGAGGGGAGGAATCTGTGGCAGCACTGATAACTTAGTTTGACACTATCATTCCTTAATTAACAGGCTCCTGAAAATCCTGACGCCTGACTCTACAAAGATCTTTTATGAACTGTTAGAGTCCCAAATATACCTGTGTGAGAAAGTGTCCTCTTTCTGCATGGTTGCCCCAACTTTTTGCTGAATTAATGATGTACTTTGACTGAGTGTGCCCTGGGCTCCTGCTAATCAGGTTCCCTAAAACTGCATTGAAGCCTAAACCCAATTGGCATCTCTGCCCACAGGTCAGCCCCTGTAAATGGTACCACAGGTACCCAGGGCACTGTGACCAGAGAATGCCTCTAAGAGCTGCAGCACTTATTGTGCCACCTTTAGAGGTCCTCTACCCTGACACTCACACACTGCCTTTGCAGGCTGCGTGTCTTGGTGCAGAACAAATGGAAGAGTCGACATGGCACACATCTCTGTGTGTTACAAAAGGGTGTGGTGATGGACGTCCATCACCACCCCCTCTTTTACACATCTCTGTGTGCCATGCCTACAACCCACTGCCCTGGCATACATCAGTCACCCCTCTAGCTGGGTGCACTGTACCAGTGGTGAGGGTACAGGTGCATGAGCCCTGTACCCCTTCAGTGTCTAAGTCCATTCTTAGACATTGTAAGTGCAGTGCTGCCATTAAGAGTATATGGTGCTGAGAGTTTGTCATAACGAACTCCACAGCACCATAATAGCTAAATTGAAAACTGAGAAGTTTAGTATCAAACTTCACAGCATATTAAATCCACACTGTTGCCAGTGTGGGATTTAATGAAAATGCACACAGGGGTGATCTTAGAGATGCCCCCTGAAAACTAACCTACCACTAGTGTCCAGGCTGAGTGGCTGCTTTCAGTGGCTGCTTTCAGCTGCCACCACCAGACGTCGGACCCCTGGGTCGAGAGCCAGCTGCTCTCTGGGGCCTGAAACAATGCCAAGCCTCCTCCCCCAGGATGGGCAGGGTTCACGAAGGGAAAGCATCAAAGGCTGCCGCCTTTGTGAGCTTCCCCAGGCCACTTGCTGCTCTCAGCAACTGGTCCCCACTGGTTCTGACCCCCTCTTTGGGCGGGAGAACCTGCGGGAAAAACAAGTGAGGAAAAGAGGTGTGCCCACCTCTGCCAACTCCACCCCTCAGGTGGGGGAGGCGAGGTGGAGAACAACTCTCAGTCCACACCTACTTGAAGATGGGGGGACTGAGCCAACCAGGGACAGGGTCATGCCCTCCTCCCACTGGAGGGTGGCATAATAGGGGATGTACCCACTCCAGGGAAGGGACCCATTCGTCCCTGCCTTTTAACTACCTGTAACACCCCTAAATCTAGTATTTAGGGGCACCCCTGAACCTTGGTTCCTCAGACAAGAAGAAACTACAAGAAAAAGAAGAAGGACCAAACAGCCGTGCAGCAGCTAACAAGAGGAAGACGCCCTCTGACTTGGCCCCATTCCTTAATTAACAGGCTCCTGAAAATCCTGACACCTGACTCTACAAAGATAATTTATGAACTGTTAAATAGAGTCCCAACGAGACCTGTAGTAGCGTCCTAGGAGAGCAGTTCTTTCTTCCCACTGAATCCAATTTCTTGCTCTCCTTTTCAGTAGGTACTGTAGAAGATGGAGATATGGCATGAAGTTTGTGAGCTGCTGAAACAACGGCAGAGTCTGGCACTGGGTCTGTGTGAAGAAAAGACAGATCTTGATCCAGTAGTCTGTATTTCTTTTGCAGTTGTGATGGGGCAGCCTTCACAGCAGCCGGAGTTAGAAAAAGTTCCATTGCTGCTTCTAAGAGGCCTAAAACCAATGGAAGTATTGCTCTAGGTGCAGACTTTTGATGAAGTGTCTCAAAACTTACTGGAGTGGATGTAGTAGTAGTCGGTAAACAATATACAGTTTGCTAGTTCCCCTAGTACGCGCATCCAGGAAGGTGTTAATATCATTTATAGGAGAAATTCTTGGTGGAGAAGAATCCGTTAAGGTAGGCGAATACAATCCTGAAGATGATGTATGACAAGATTTGGAGGATCTCGACCTAGATGTAGAGTATCTTCCCCGTCTTGAGTGTGAGCATCTGTGAGACCTTGAATGATGATGATGGTGGGATCTCGATCTTGAACTAGACATATAGGTATGAGGTCTGGTGTGATGTGAGCGAGATCCAGGTTGCCTTGGTGTATGTGCCACTGGCTCAGTATACTGTGGTGGGTGAGTTGGAGAAACTGGTGATATTGGCAGGAGGTCCCACTGGAATCGCTGGTTGAGGTGTTGGATGAGGGGGCAGAGCTGATGGTGGTGGATAAGGAAGAGGGGGAAAGCGCTGTAGAGGATGAGTGGATTCCGTTGGAATTTTAGGCGATGTTGGGAAATCCGGAATGGTCACTGGTGATGTGGGCCTGCATGGTGAATAGGCGTGAGAGTACTCCAAATCAGACTCTGAAGGAAGTCTGCTCGCTTTCAACCACAAAAGATACTCCACTTTCTAGGTCAGGGAAGTTGTATGATGTCACGACTTCCAGCCATGTCTTGACATCAACGTGCTCAACATTGTATGAAGTCTCGTTGTCGAAGTCCCACTCGACATCAATGGTGCTCTCCTCCTCTCGATGTTCGAACTGTTCTACCGATGTCAACCCAGTCCTTGATGGCACAGAAAGTAGGTACATTACCTCTTCTCAACATCGAAAGGGTGTGATGACTGTCTCAGGATGTTCTCTTTTTGGATCTTCCTTTCTGGCAGTCCTCAGAGCATGACTTAGGGACACGCATAGAGGAAACAGCCTCTCCTGGCCCTTCAGAAGTCTCTCCAGTCAGGGAATCTTGCCGTCTGTGATGCCCCACTTGGCCATGAAGACAAATGTTCTCTCTCTTCCTAAAAGCGCACTTGGAGAGGGTCTTGCAGTGGGGACATGTCTTGGTGTCATGGGAGTCTAGAAAACGTAAGGTATAGATCATGTGTGGGTTTGTTTTTGCCATTTGTCTGCTGCACTCTGGGCAGTTTGCAAAAAAAGATGGCATTTTTCAAAAAATTAGATAAGTTCCTGTCAGGAAATTATCTAAAAATACGCTACGCCCTAAATGATGTTGAGTGAATCAGCTTTAAAAGCCTACAATGAAAATTTTTGAGAAAAAAACTTTTAAAAAGGCACCTAGAGGGCATGATTGGACACTGGAGATCAGAAGGGCCTTAAAGGCGCAGTGTCCTATATGCATTGTTTCAATTCTGCATACAGGCTACATAGGTTATGTATTACTCCCAATCTTATTTTAAAAAGAAGTAAAGAGAGTTTGTGAAGAATGTTTACTGAAAGATCACTTTCATTTTGCTTAAATGATTTTTAAGGGTATTCCCATGTTTTCCTTCTAATTTCGAAAATCATTCAGTATAGATTGGTAATATAGCCAGTTTTTAAGGCTGGAAAAGTGTAACGTCTGTCACATATGTGTCCTGGCCTTTACGAAGTAAGCCGAAGTAGAGGTGACTTTGAAAGAACTGCTTCGGGATCCCTTCGCATGGGCGGGTCTAAACAGTGCATAAGATTCTCAATGGAAATCCCCCGAGAAAGAACAACATTTACCTCCAGCAGATCCAGACTTTAGAGATGTGTTCAGCAAGAAGGGAGTGGATACCATACCCACTCATCATGGGTTTGACTGTGACATTGACCTTCAAACTGGTGCCCTGATTCTATATGGAAGACTGTATTCAATAATGCCCTAAGAAGACATGGTACTCAAGGAATAGTTAGAAAAGAATTTAATAAAAAGTTTCACTCATCATTTTGTTTCTCCTGCAGAGGCCCCTATATTGTTTTATACATACGCCAAAGGTGAATAAAGACCATGCATAGTCTATAGAGATTTGAATGTGAATGCCATCCACAATAGACATCCTCTCCCCCTCACCTATGTTTTACTGGATCAAGTGAAAACAGCTGAAGTCTTTGCTAATTTAGATCTCAGAGGAGCCTACAATGTGGTCCATCTCAGACAGGGAGGCAAGTGGGAGACTGCATTCAATACTAATTATGCCCATTATGAAGACATGACAATGCCTTTTGGCCTTTACAAGGCTCATGCTGCCATCAGCATTTTGTAATTGATGTATTTAGAGAGATTCTTGATACTTTTTGGAAATTTAACTTGGTGATATCTTGCTATTTTTCACAGACTGTACAAGAACTTTGAAAACATCTTTGAGAAGTATTACCATAACGTTAGAGCTCTTTTACATACCAAAGTTGTCAAAGCATTTTTTAGACTAATAAACTGTAATTTCTTGGCTTTGTCTTTGAAAACAATCATTGGTTGGCATGCTCCAACAGCAATCAAATAAATTCAGAAATCCTGGAGATTTGCCAATTTTTACCAGCATTTAATTGAAACATTCTTGCAAATCAATGAACATAAAAAAAGAGTTGATTGATTGAAAATTTCTAGAACACAACAAATTTCCTGGCGGTCAAGATGCTGTAGTCTTACTAGGCTGCTAGGCAGGAGCTTAAAACGGGAAAGAGATGAGAAAAGATTCAAAGAATCTCCTGTGTCTTACTAAAGCGTGAAGAGCCAGGTTTTTAACGCCTTTCTAAAAGGAAGGTGCAGCTTTATGGAGGTAAGATAGAGGGGGAGACTATTCCACAGCCTTGCACCCATGACCGAAAAGGCTCTACCTGCCCATTTCTTCCTGCAGACTCCAGGAACGATCAACTGATTGTGATCTAAAGAGCGGAGATTTCTGGCATTGGAACATTGCTTTAATATCCGCTGGACTTGCCGAGATGAGGGATTTATAAACAAAGCATAGTGCATTGAACAAAATGCACTTTTATGTTGATAACCAGTGAATATCACCAAGACCATTTGATGTCGACTGCTGCTTAGGTATATCTAGCGTGAGTCTAGCTGCCGCATTCTACACCAATTGCAACTTTGTAATGGTCGTCTTGTTGGCTTGGAGGTAGAGTGCGTTACAATGATCTATCTTAGAGGTAACCAGCGCACACACAAACCGTTTCCGAACCAGACGTGTCATGGAGGGAAAAAGTTTCTTCAGCATATTGATCGTCCAAAAGCAAGATGACACTGTGCGATTGACCTCACTATTCAATGAAAGCTTGCAATCTAGGAACATGCCCAGGTTCTACACTGTTTTGACTGGCCTTGTGACGGTACCTAATATCTCCACCCACCAATTGCTATTCCAGGTCAAAGATTGACAGTCAAAGAGCAAGAGCTCTGTCTTATCTCCATTACGTTTCAGGTAGTTCTTGCCCATTCATGCAGCTATAGCCATCATACAGAGATTGAAATTAGCTGCAAACTCCTTAGAAACTTTGCAGAAGGACACAAAAATATGTGTGTCATTAGCATATGACATAGCCTTTATTCCAATTCATTGAGTTTGGCAGGTGGGGAAATATACAGATTAAACAGTGTAGGGCTCAAGGAAGAGCCCTGAGGAACCCCATAAGGCAGAGTTCTTCAATCTGTGGGGCGCGCCCCCCTGGGGGGGCGAGACACCGTCTCAGGGGGGGCGCGAACTCCACGCTAAAATCTCAGCTTTGTCCTCTACTTATTCGAGCAAACGGCAGAGTGGAGCTGCAGGGGCATTAAGAAGGGGTGAAAGCCATCAAAGCCTCATTAACGCGAAAAAAGGTCTTTTAATGACCTGTGGAATACTCGGTGCGGCTGTGTGCGCACTGGGAAGCTGTCACATCAGGCTGCCACACACGGGGCTAAATATCAGAGATTACACCCATTTTAGCAACAAGAAACTAAGAAAGTCTTAACTGCTGCAAATCACCAAAAATGGAAGGGCACTAACCTAGTGCTTTTGTAAACTGTTACTGGTATAGCCTTAATTTAATAATACATTGTCTCTAATAAAGTCACAACACTACATTGCTGCATCGAGGTGGGGCAAAATAAAAACAAATGCAGCTGCCGATGTCGTTGAGAAGTGTCCCTGTGAGTCTGTCTCTGTCACACTCACTGGCTCAGCCCACTGCATACACTCAGCTGCTGTACAGTAGCAAAGTCAGTCTGTCCCAAATCACGACCATGGTGAGGAGCCCCCAAGAGCTCTCAATTCTTAACTGGCACTGCTCGGCTAATGTGAGAGGTGTTCCTACCCTAAACACCGTCTTCTCAGCCTCTCCCGGACTTATGGCACGTGTTCATGCGGAGTTCTAGCGTTGCCAGGCCATAGCAATAATTACTGGTGGTCCGGGCTGGGGCGCAGGCTGACAGATACACTGTGCATTGTCGTGATGGCCCAGAGTGCCTTTCAATTTCAACAGCATGGTATTGCGTCTGTTTATCTGTGAGCAGTGTGTACAACCAAAGTATGCAATATATTATATATGCATTCAAACGTATATTTAGTTCTACCACTTATCTCATCGTAATTTGTACAACACTGTGCTTTTTTAAACACATGCCCACGAACAGCAACATCGTACATAGGGAACAAATATTACATTGTGAAACATGCTCTCTTACAGGAAAGCGAACACCTACTTCATAACAGCCGAAAAGCGCACAGCAGTTAACGCACCGACCTTTGCAAGCGCGGCTCCACCTCACCAATTCAGCTGTCCTGATTTACAAACTTTGTTCTTTCTTTTGCCCCCAAGTTGATAACAGCGTGACTCTCCTCCATTGACAACCGGCCCTCTCTCTGCGATGTCCTGGCTGCATGATGCAGCAGTGCAGTCCCCCTCTCCCAGTGGCCTTGAGAAGGCCAGCTGCTCGGAAATAATTCACGGCAGGCGGCGAATCCAATAACTTAGCTCCTGGGCCCCAGGGAGGGCGGATAGGCAGGGCATGTCTGAGGTGTAGACCATATAGAGTGCACGCACCGTATGCCTCAAATATTCCTAAATACATTCACTAATGACTCTAAAAGTTGCGCAGGGCCTAGTTTAACATATCTGAAACCCTGTGCTGCCTTCAATAGCATGCTGAGTTACTGCAAGTGTGTGGGAATGCACCCTGCATTCAGACAACTTGCTCCTCATTCTCGCCCTTCACTTTCATGCTTACCCTGCACTCACAGCGATCACAATTCCCTCTCACTGACCCCCATGCACTCACACCATTCACCCTGGACTCAGTGATCACTCTGATCTCACAATGCACTTGCGCTGTCGCATACCTCACTGTGCACTCACATGAGCACTCCTGCCACCCTCACAGCACAGAGGGTTAATGTGCCTGCTACAAAGAAGGTGTACCATGCAGATCAAAGAACTGAGGGGCATATGTTCAAGGAAGTTGCGGAGTGAGGCGTTAGCAGTCATGGGTTAAGGCCTCTCTCCGCCACTTCAGAAAAAGAAGGCTGCACCATATTTACAACAATATGCTTCAGCCTCGCGTTTCCCCTGCGCTGGCGCTACACTTAGCAGTGCCAACGCAGACACCATTGCACCATACTGAAAGGGCATCTGGGTACAGGGAAAATATTTTTTATGTACAGGAGGGAGACCTTCCTGTACATAAACAATCTTTAAATGTCATTTGTACCACTTCCATGTGTGCTGCTTAATGCAGCACACACAGAAATCACAAAATTGATTTTTTTTAAAAACATTACAAATACAAGGCATTTTGCTTTTTCCAGGTGTGCTGCACAAGGCAGCCAACATGGATGAAGCAAAAACGAGGAGAAATAATGCATTTCTCCTAGTTTCGCCAGCTTTAGACCAGGTTTTCCCTGTTCTTAATTTTAACGCTGCCTCACTTTTACGCTGCATTTGTAAATAGGGCGCAACATCAAAATCAGTGCCTGTTGCAGTGGAACGCCCACGGCAACACCCACGGCCCACCGTTTCACGCTAAGCATAGCATGAAAGGGGGCCTTATTTACAAGGCAGCGTTAAGCCAAGTTAAGTGGCTTAACTCTGACTTGTAAATACGGCAATACCCCTATCGCCACAACAACGTCGTAAAAAGTGACGGTGTTGTGTCTATATGGGCTTGTACATATGCCCCTAAGTATGATGAAACTATGAGTAGCACTATAAAAAAAATTATATGTTTGCCAGAAAGGTGCTATAGAGAGATGAGGTGCAATGTTGGTGGGTGGTAGTGAGGGTGTTCATGGAGGAGGAAACACTCATTGTTTTGAACATTATTTGCCGGATATGGCCCGGGATATGTGGGTGGCGGTCGATTATGTAGTGTACCAGATTCCAGTAATTTCTGTCAGGTGGTGGGGGGGGCCCACATTTAAAAAAATTCAGCTGGGGGGGCTCAACCTTCAAAAGTTTGAAGACCTCTGCTCTATCCTCTTGAAGCCCAATCTGGATCTTCCAGATTGCCCTCCAGTCACTTGTCACGCATTTCTAGGGAGCATCATTGAGAAGACTGCTACCAATCAATACCACGATAACATGAAAAACAACTTTTTCCATCAAGACTACCAGTCTAGGTTCAGAAAACAGTTGACTTTGGAAATGTCAACCTTCTAAGTGGTTGATCATGGCCTATAGATCTGCCAACATGGTGGCTTCTGCTTCTTTGTTCTACTTGCTCTCTTTGCAGAATTCAACACTGTGGCCTTTCAGGTCCTACTTGACACTTTCCCATTGGCTTTAATGGCACTGTTCTAGAATGGTTCAATTCTTACCTGGAAAACAGGGCCCAGCTGGTGCAATGGGTTCCTCCAGATCTGAGCCCATCCTGCTCAGCTGTGACTTTCCCTATGGCTCTCTCCTCTTTCCAGTAATCTTCAGTTCATACCTAGATTCTTGGGAGTGCAACTGGCAGAAAGTCTCATCTGGTTAGAATACATATTGCCTAAAAGGCTGCCTTCCCATGCTGAAAGATTAGGCAGTACTTCAGACTGAACCCTAAGACGCAGATTGTGTTCATCACCAGTGACTGAAAGCAACAAGTACGAAGCTGGTATTCCAATATGAGTCTTGATGGTTACACTCCTCGAGAACACAAAGCTCTGCATGCACTAAAGCTTTGTCCCATAGACATAGAATGAGTAAAACCTTTTGATACATCTGGCCCAAGGTCCTGTGACTTCTGCATTGAGCATAATTACTTACAATCTGGATAAAGTGTATTTTGTCTGGTACTAGTTGCCTCACTTAACATAGTCAAGCTCATCCTTTTCAAAGCTGTCTCATGAACATCCTTTCAGATTTGGTTCTTCCCATCTCAATAGAGGAAAGCCTCTGCTGACCGATGACCCGGAGATATACGTGACTCCACTGAGGAGGGTCCTTGATGTAACAGCACACCCCATCAAAAGTAATAGTAAGTATGGGAATGTCACACAAATCTCTGAGAACTCATCTGGTTCCCACTGCAGGCCTACATCACAATGAAGACCTGTGGCACCATCTACTCGCCAGCTAACGCCCTTGTATCTTTTGACCAAGAATGAGAACTCCTGTGGAACATGCACAAGAGGCAGTAGCCTAAAAAAAGCGAAGGCAACGAAATAGAGGAAGGAAAGACAAGAAGCCAGACATTCTTCAATTCCCACTTGAATGTGAAATGTAATTACAATCAGATCCAATACTATCCCTCCCTCCCTCCCTTCCCCACTTCTGAATAACAATGACATGAATTATTACCCTTATTACCACACCCCTTCCTACACAATTTCCACATGCATCAACTCTCCCTGTAAGCATCACTGCACAATATACCCCTCCCAGCTTCAAACCCCAACTCTTGAATTGGTAGCCTAGCTCCATCCGTTTTCCCACTTATTCTGCACTATCCACTATCAAATCCTTATAATGTACTGGACTCTACTGGTAGGTACATAGGTTTGTGCTATATAGGACACTCACATAATCTCCTTTTCAGTGAATGCTCTGAGAGAAAAAAATGAAGTGGAATGCGTCCAATGTTATTAGCTGTGGTTCAATTTACTTAAAGTGTTCTATCATTTGCCTTTTTCTTTTCCTCACTGAAATACACTAAATGGCATGGCTATGCCCAGATAAACTTGCCAAAGCGCTCTGTGCCAAGCTGTACTTTGCTAACAAGGCCAAAACCTTTCTCAAGTTGCCTGTGTTCAGTTTCTGCAGTGCAGCAGTCTAGCAATGTGTGCTTGACTGTCCCTTTTTGTAGTGGGTCAAGGCTTCTCTTCTCTAACTGCACAAAGAACAAAGAGAGATTATTTTGGAAAAGACTGTAAAAGTAAATCTAAGATTTTGAAGAGTCAGGTTGCAACAATGCCACCTATGAACAGGTTGCAGGGGGTGGAAAACTAGATTTTTGGACAACTGAAGAAGCTATTTTATTGAGCAAATAACTTAAGTCAGTTCCGAGATGGGATGTAAATACTATGCAGTCATCTGTGTCACACGTGATAATTCCTAAGAAGATAATTTTGCCCAATTTAGTTATCAGTTCTTCAAATTAGGTAAAGCTTTCCCTCAATCGACTTTTTGTTTTTCTTGGTTACACCCTACGCGGCACAGGCATTCCCAACAAGGAGGTCACACAGGTTCCAGTACCACAGAGACTACTGCTATACCTCACTGTTGAGATACAATATGAAATGTATGAGCCAGGAGTTGCTTTTGTTCAGCTGAGATGCAGTGAAGCCTCAGGGTGTGGGTTGGATGTTATGCGCGCCAGCCTTTGTGAACTTCTCTACACAGTTATCATCATTCTGTTTTGGCACAGAACATTGAAAAATGGAGTGGAACATGCAGAGAAGAGCTACAAATGGTTCTGATTAATGTGATCATTCTCTGTAAACCTTTTAACATGTTTCAGCAAGGCACGCCAATTGCCATGTGTAAATCCAAGAGGAATCCCAGAGCTCTCTGTGCCAAAAAAGATTAAAGCTGTGGTGAGAGACTGAAAGGAACACCAATCTTGTTAGATCCTGGGCATAAATTGGGTGTAACCTGGCAAACTGTCTAGCCCGAGTTTTCATCCAACCTGAGCGATGGATTCAAACTACTCTATCTCAGATATTGTTGGTCATACCTAAACTACAACAGGAAGCCAGATTACTTGAATCAGAGAATAATACTCTTCAATTACAATTAACAACAATTACTCAGGAGATAGGTAATTTGTTGAAAGCAGAGAAGAAAGATGCAGATTACATAACCATGTCAACAGATGATAAGAGCTCTGGTTCTTTGGCACTGCTACTTCAATTGAGAGAGCCTACATTTTTTTCACACATTCTTGTTATACAGTGACTCTAATCATTCCATAAGCACCTCCAGAGAGGCTCTCTGGGGATCCAAAGACATTCACATTGTTTCTTAGCCAGTGTCAATTACATTTTCTGCGCAAACCTGAAATCATCCAGATGACCGAACGAAAGTAGTCTTTATCCTATCCTATTTAAGTAAGATTGCAGTGAATTGGAGTGGTCAGGTGGTAGAAAGAATTGATCCTCTGCTTTATAACATTTCTGTTTTTAGCAACCAGAGGTCGAAATTGTTAGATAGGAAGTCACATGCTCTTTCTCTAGAAATGGAATAGCTGATTCTAAAATAACGCCATCAAAACGTATTGAATTATATCACCTCTTTACTTCTGGCCAACCAGTCTCTACAGTTGATAGTAGAGACTGGTTGGCCAGAAGTAAAGAGGGCCTCCTTTATTTTATCAAGGCCTTCGATGTGAGTAGAAACATCTTTTAGTGCAGGTGGTTAATCTTCCTACTAAATGTGATGAACTCATAGATTTAATGGTATAGTTGGCTCATTGTTTATCTGAATGTTGATCAGGAAAGATGAACGTGCTAGTAGTTAGGCAGAAAAACTAGGACAATGGAGACTCCTGAGCCAATGTGGTTAGGGGGTATGAGGTAGTTGGGGGTATGAGGGCACTTACGTCTAAAATAGAGAGAGAGAGAGATTAAATAAATACTCTTTGTTTGTATTGCGACAGGTCAGATTATTTTGGAAAAAACTGTAAAAGTAAATCTAAGATTTTGAAGAGTCAGGTTGCAACAATGCCACCTATGAACATGTTACAGGGGGTGGAAAACTCGATTTTTGGACAACTGAAGAAGCTATTTTATTAAGCAAATAACTTAAGTCAGTTCCGAGATGGGACGTAAATACATGCAGTCATCTGTGTCACACATGATAATTCCTAAGAAGATAATTTTGCCAGACAGTCAGGAAAAGGTGGTTTCAGGAATTTTGTGAATGATATGGATATTAAGTTTGCTCAATTCCTCCAAATTCCTGACATTAAGAAAAAGATTCCCGAAGACGGCAAGGCAGTGGGTTCTAATGAACCTTTAGGTTTAGTGAGGTTACATATGCATACAATTTCACTGGTTTGTTTTGGAAATCATAATGAGACAATACGTTTTAATTTGACAGATGCTCCTCTGTTCAAGGTTATCCTGGTTATGCCCTGGCTAAAGCTAAAAAATGATTATATTAATTGTACTGCCAGGACAGTTCAATTGAATTCAGACTATCGTCAAACTAGTTATATGATTACTTGCAGATCAAGTCACATCAAGTCAAGTTTATTTATTCACTTTACAGAACTCTGAAGAGGTCCACATAAATTAAACACATAATCTTATATTCAAGCAGACACTGAGAAAATTCATGAACACAAATACCTAAAAGTGCATTGTAATACAATAAATACTTTAAATAAAACAATTGCAATCAATACAAGTTTTAAAAGCGCTTAAATAAGTAAAGAAATTTGTAACAAATCATTTCATTGGGGGGATTATCAAGTGCTTGTTGCATTTCCAGGGGGGTTCATATAGACAACTGTAGGCAAATTGGCCTTAGCCAATCTCGGCAGTTGGAGTGCCGGGCAGACAAAGAGAACGCGATTCAAATCTTGAATCACGTTTTGATAGAGTTTTCATTCAGCAAAGGTTCTGTAACATTTTGCCTTAAGGAGATTTAAAGGCAGCATACCTAATTGCAGCAAAATCCAAACCCGCATTACTCCATGGGATAAGTTCCATTTTATATACGGTTGTATTTTATTCACTATGATTGAATCAATTATATTTTTAAAACCCCTTTTTTCGGCACACCTCTTTATCCAGGCCGAAATTTGACACCTGCGTGGCTTCTTTTAAACAGGCCTTATGCATTTAGGCAGGTAATATGAGAACAGTGTTGGGATGTAATTGGAGCATATAAAAAAATCCTATAGACCAGGGACTTTTCCTTTTTATCAACAGAAAATCATCCTTCCAAAGTACTTGAAGGAGTGGATATTTTTCCAGCTGTTGTTGGTGCTATTTCGTTACCGCTCTGTTACCACAAATTTTGTTTTTGATCCGAAAAGGGCAAATGTATTACCTCCACAACGAAGTCAGAAACATAATATATCTGACAGTAGCTTGATGAAAATTTGGTTAATGGATTTATTAGGCCCTTGGGGTCACCAGCTTCCTCTTTTTCACTAAAAAAGGGAGAGAGTTGAGAACATGTACTAATTAGAACTATTACTATGAAGAATCATTTCCACATGCTTTTGATATCTATTAAATATGAGTAGTTCATAAATGCTAAAATATGTATTACATTGGATCTTAAAGGAGCTTACCATCTAAGAAGGGTCAGAGAGGTGATGAGTGGAAAACTGCTTTCCATACTAAGTTTGGATTGTTTGAATACAAAATGATGCATTATGGACTCCTGCAGCATTTCAGTATTTTATTGATGAGGTATTGGGGCGGGGGTGTTGGATGTGTTCTGTATTTTCTATTTATATGATATTTTGATATATTCTGCTAGTTTGGAAAGTTGCACAGCACGTTATAGGAGTATTGCAATGTTTAAGAGAGAGCACCATGCTTTTGATAAAATGGATGAATGGCATTTTCACACTAGTGACAAGTTTTTATGGTGTATCATTACATCTTAGTTAAAGAAGATGAATGAAAAGAAAGTTGCAGCAATAGTGCAATGACCCACACTCACTTCAGTTATGACAATTCAGTGCTTTGTTACAGGTAGTGTACTCATCAGTTTGCTGAAACGGTAGTGCCCTACACTACGTTAGCAAGGAAAGGAGTAGCTTTTGTTTAATCAACTGAGGCAGATAGGGCATTATTATTATTTAAAATAGTGTTTTTCTGGGGCCCCAGTTTTGCAGCACCCTAATGCAGAATATATCTTTAATCTTGAGGCAGATGTTTCTTGTCATTCGTTGATAGGTGTTTTACCTCCTAGAGATCAATCAATCAATCAATCAACCAATCATATCATTTGTAAAGCGCACTACTCACCCGTGAGGGTCTCAAGGTGCTGGGGTGGGGAATGCTGCTACTGCTCGAAAAGCCTGGTCTTGAGGAGTTTTCTGAAGGTCAGCAGGTCTTGGGTCTGCCGTAGGTGGATGGGGAGGATGTTCCAGGTCTTGGCGGCGAGGTGGGAGAACGATCTGCTGCCAGAGGTCGCTCTTCGGAAGCGGGGGACTGTGGCAAAGGCGAGGTCGGCGGAGCGGAGCTGGCGGGTGGGGGTGTAGAAGCTGAGTCGTCTGTTGAGGTACGTTGGTCCGGTGTTGTGGAGTGCCTTGTGTGCGTGGGTGAGGAGTTTGAAGGTTATCCTCTTGTTGACCGGGAGCCAGTGCAGGTCTCTCAGGTGGGGTGTGATGTGGCTGCGGCGAGGGATGTTGAGGATCAGGCGTGCAGAGGTGTTCTGGATGCGTTGGAGCCATCTCAGGAGTTTGGCCGAGGCTCCTGCGTAGAGGGCGCTTCCATAGTCCAACCTGCTGCTGACGAGGGCTTGGGTGTCCATTCTTCTCGTTTCAGTGGGGATCCACTTGTAGATCCTGCGGAGAATGTGGAGGGTGTTGAAGCAGGAGGAGGAGACGGTGTTGACCTGTTTAGTCATGGAGAGGGTGGAGTCGAGGATGACCCCTAGGTTGCGTGAATGGTTGGTGGGTGTTGGGGCGGTTCCCAGTGCGGTCGGCCACCACGAGTCGTCCCAGGCCGAAGCGGTGGATCCGAGGATGAGGACCTCCGTCTTGTCTGGGTTCAGCTTCAGTCAGCTGTTCCTCATCCATTCAGCGACGGCCTTCATTCCTTCATGAAGGGTGGTTTTGGCGGTGTGGGGGTCCTTGGTGAGTTGGTTCTCAGGGCGGTCGTGGCGTTGAAGCTGTTGTGGATGTTTGCGATCTTGCGGTGGAAGAAGGTGGCCAGCGAGTTGCACAGGGCTTGCGAGGGTGGGACGTCGTTGGTGTTGAAGCTGGGGTTGGAGAGTTCCTTCACGATGTTGAAAAGCTCTTTGCTGTTGTGCGCGTTGTTGTCCAGGCGGTCTTTGAAGAAGGATCTGATGAGGTGATGGTGTCTGCGGGTGGTTGTCTTGTGGGCTGCGTGCCTGTCCAGTGTTTGTTCACGGAGCCGGATCTTCTCCAGCTTTTGGCAGGTTTGCTTGGAGGTGCGCGGGTCTTCAGTGAACCAGCTGGCTCTCTTGTTGGTATGACTGTTGGAGGATTTCTTGATCGGGGCGAGGGTATTGGCGCAGTCGTTGATCCACTGTCTGAGGTTGTGGCCGGCGGTATTGGTGGGTGGGCTCTGGGCAATGGTGGTGGTTAGCTGGTCTTCGGTGACTTTGCTCCAGCAGCGGCGAGGAATCTGTTGGGTGCGGTGGTGCTGGGTGGGTTTCTTGGAGGTGAAGTGGATGCAGCGATGGTCGGTCCAGTGGAGTTCGGTGGTGTGGTTGAAGGAGACGTGGGGCCTTGCGGAGAAGATGGTATCAAGCGTGTGACCGGCGGAGTGGGTGGGTGTTGTGATGAGTTGTCTGAGTCTGAGGTTGGCTAGGTTGTCGATCAGGGTGGTGGAGTTGCTGTCGTTGTTGTTCTCGAGATGGAAGTTCAGGTCCCCGAGGAGGATGTAGTCTGTGGAGGCGAGGGCGTGTGTGCTGACGAAGTCGGTGATGGATTCGCTGAACAGTGGTCGGGGACCGGGGGGTCCGTAGATGAGGATTCCTCTGAGGGTGGTGTTGTGGTCGGTGTGGATCTGGAAGTGCAGGTGTTCGGCGGTGCTACGGGTGTCGTCGGTGTTGGTCGAGACTCTGAGAGTGTCCCTATGGACGATGCCGATTCCTCCTCCTGCTCCGTTGGTGCGGTCCCTGCGGGTGATCTTGTAGCCTTCCGGGACGGCTATGGCTATGTTGTGTGCCGAGGTGGGGTTCAGCCAAGTCTTTATCACTATTTTAAGAGAACCCTTTTTAGCAACCGTCAAATGACAAAAGATTGAGAAAAAGTGAGATTCTAAACTTAAGCTTTGCAGTCTGCATGCAGCTCCTTGATGGCAGATCATAACTCACTAAACTGCATTGCAAGGGTTGTAACTTGTGACAAAAAAAGTCACACACCAGTTACTGCAACAGAAGCAATGACCCACTGAACTAGCTACATAAAATAACGCTTGTCACCTGTTACACGCTGTACTTTGTAGCATGCACATTAACTCTCTGATTTATTTTTTATAAAGTCAAACCTGTGACTAGATGGCATCTCACCAGCAAGTGCATTGACCACCAGAGTTATCTTACCGCTAATATACCACAGAATTTTCAATCAACACAAAGTGTTAATTTCTTTGTTATAAAGCTACAGTGAGTTCTGTTGGGAAGCGCAATTTCTTTGTGAAAACGGTGCTTTTGTCAAAAACCTTCATACAAATCAATGAATGATTAACACAACAAATAGGAGTCAGTGCTCGTACCAATTGACTTTGAAAGAAATCAGTTAATGATTGACACAACACACACAGGTCTGCGATTACTCATTGTATTTGTATTCATATACCAAAGTTATGCAAAAGAATAAGAATTAAAGTCTCACATACGGCTATTATACAGAAGTAACAAACAAGTGACTCCATGACAAAGTGACCACAACGTGAACAAGTGAATCTAACAACAAAAATCAACAAATTAGATAAACATAGTGCAAATAAAAATTGTTATGAAAAAAATGTCTGTTTTTCTATTCATCTCAACACGAAAAAAATCTATTGTGCTAAATAGCGTTACGTAAGGCCTGGGTTCATTTCTTTGTGGCAGAGGATTTTGAAAATAAATGTATTATTTGACATGCAGACTTCTTTCCTTGTGACTCCGCCTTCCTTCTGATGCCACCTTCAACCCCAAGTTGTGGGATGATGAACCTGGAGTAATTTTTTCTATTTTCTCCACTGTCTGTAACAAGTAATAACAATAAAATGAGTTAACTTGTCCAGATTAATGAACAACCTCCCACTATTTGAAAACAGTCCAAAGAGATGGACATGACAAAAATCAAAGCAGGGTCGCTGTACAAGGGATGGGAAGAAAAGGAGATCGGCGCTGCTAACCTTGGACGGTGCGCAGGTATCAACTCCCCCCATTACATTTAATGTAACAAACTATTGTTAGTGAGATAAGGTTGTGCGTTAAGTGAGGTAAATATTTCAGCTATTCTACATAGGTTGATAGTTACAGAATACAAATTATTACCTATATATTTATACAAATACTCAGTTATTGCATTAATATTTAACTAGATGTACTATAGGTACTATATTTTCAGTGTTATCAAGCTGTATTTCCTTGAAACTAATTTCAGATTAGATTGTTATTGTTAAAGTTTTCTGGAAAATAAGATTTTTTTTCTAATTCCCAGTTTTCAACAATTATACAACTTGATTAATATGTAAAACAAGTACTAATATATTTTAAGATTTTTACTGAGGTTGCCATCGGCTTTAAATAAAAGGACGAACGACAAACATGCCAAGATTTTAGAACCGGAAAGTGGGAGATTTTGTGGGGTGGGGGAAATCGGGAATGTGATTTCCCAATTGACTTTTATTAAAGCATAGGCAATTTCAGGGGTGCGTGAGAGAGCTTAAACAAAGTCATCCTTGGCTTCAAAAATCAGTCTCATGTCTGAATCGGGTCTGTTGAAGTGTTTGGAATAAGCGTGCATTCTTCCTTTCCCAGACCAGCCACGTTTCCAAAACACCATGAATTTGAATGTTATTTCACCACTAGAGGTCACTCTTTGAGTTACCAGACTAAAGAGCCGTATTGTTAAAGGAAATCCACGCCGCGGTACATTAACACCAATATTTAGGATGACGACGCCACCTCACGTTTTGGCCACTTTAAACTAAACTGCCCAATGAACGATCGGTGAGGATGGAGCCATACGGATGGATCGATATATTTTCAGACCAGCTGCCTGGATGGAGATAAAAACATACATTTGTGGTTATTTACGAAGCTTGAACCCCGTTCGGAGCTAGTTTCAAAGTTGGAAATGGAACCGGGTCTGGAATAAAAGGTTCTCTATTTGAAAGTAGCTTTTTAAATATTTGTTGTCAGCTGCTTTGAAGTTACATTGTTCTTTTCGGTTGAGACTTTGGATAAAGTACTACACGTGACGTGTTTCTCTAATGTACGGTTCAGTGTTGCTTGTTGCAAATTGCAAAAGTAGTACCTCCTTCCAATTTGAAAACCCCTCCAAGGTAAAGGGAAGGCATTGAAGTTGCATATAATTACTTAAGGTTATAACTGTTTGGTGTCTGCTGCTTCCTATAAGCAGCCTTTGTATTTGACTATAAGCAGGTGAAGTCAGACGTTTTATCTTTTCAAAATGAATAAAATGGGTACCTTGCAAGATAGTAAATACAAGGGTTAATGTAGCCCTTTCAAGTTTCCCATTTACATGCATGATGGGTTGCTCCAATCCAGATTTTATCCCTGGATTCTGGGACTTGTAGTTGTAGGAAAGTGCCCCCGTTTGACATGGCACCCTCATTTTTTGCCTGGTATTGATGTGATTTTGATTGGAAGTGCCTTGCGTTCCTGCTAACCAGGTCCCCAGTGTCAGACCTCGTTCCCAAAAGAGTGCAATTGTACGCCAATTGGCAATATCTTTAGCACCCTCTCTGTCTATTTATTTATTTATGCGTTTTTATATAGCGCGGACTTTACCCGAAGGTGTCAGAGCGCTTCACAATAGGAACAGAACTGATACATGAGAACATTACAAGTGAGCAAAATACAAAAGCAAACGTTACATTAAATGACGCAAAAATGACAATCGTGAGCAAAGAAAATACAAGAGGTAGCAAACGGTGCATTACAAAAGTGACAATCGTGAGCCAACAAAATACAAGAGGTAGCAGACGGTGCATTACAGGAGGAAAAAGTGACGTGTGCAGGTTACAAAAGCGTACAAAATAAACATAGAGGTATAATACTGTAATATATGGAGGACACTCAAGCACAAGAACAAACGTTACGTAGGCACTGGTGGCACTTGTGCAGGTATCGAAAACAAACAAATTTAAGAGGTAGAAAAGAGTATGTTACAAGAGAAAGTGACGGGTGCATGTTACACATGAGTCCCAAACACAGGTAGAAGGATAATACTGCAATAAATGGCAGACTCTCAAACCACAAGAACACACTGGGAAGACACTTCCATAGTCATGCAAAGTAGATTTTTCAATTATTAAAGGGCTTCCTTCAGATAATAGAGAGGTCATGGATTACATTTGGAAGTGTCTTTGAAGGAGTAGAACTTTGAGGTCAGTTTTGAAGGCCTGGGAGGAGGTGGTGGTCCGGAGCTGAGGCGGAAGTGAGTTCCAGATTCTCACTGCGCTGCCTGAAAAGGATTGGGCCATCGATCTTTCCTTCTTGAAAATGGGAGGTTCCAGCAGTAGATTTTCTGCATTTCGTGATGGTCTAGAGCCTCCAGAGAGTTTCAGTTTATTCGCCAGATAGCGCGGAGAGGAGGAGTGCAAGGCTTTGTGGGTGATGCAGGCAGTCTTGTAGATAGCTCTAGCCTCGATGGGAAGCCAGCGGAGGGTGGATAACATGGGAGTGATGTGGTCGCTTCTTTTGGCCCCATAAATGAAACGAGCTGCTGAATGGAGAACAGACTTAAGGGGGGATAGGTGGGATTTGGGTAGGCCAGTCTGAAGAGAATTGCAGTAGTCCAGTCTGGAGAGGACCAGTGATTGGACCAGGGTTTTAAGGTCATGCCCTGGGAAGAAGCGACAAATCCCCCATAGAAGGCGCAGTTGGTATCGGGCAGACTTTGCAATTGAATTAATGTGGGAGAGTAGATTGAGTTTTGTGTCGAGTATGACACCGAGGGATTTTGCGCTGTCGACAATGATGGGTTTGTTGTTCAGTAGATTCATCTGGTCCATCCATGATTGAACCGGGGGAGAAGAAAGAGAGGAGGAGAGGAGGAGGAATTCAGTTTTGGAGGGATTCAGAATCAGTTGATGTGTTGACATCCAATATTGAATGGAGTCGAGGGTAGAGCTTAGGACGGGGAGATCGTGAGTGGAGGCAACCTTGAGGTAGATTTGAGTGTCGTCTGCGTAGAGATGATAGTTGACCCCAGATTTACTTAGGAGATTTCCCAGAGGTTCCAAATAGAGATTGAACAATGTGGGTGCAAGAATAGAGCCTTGGGGAACACCTTGACCCACCGCCAGAGGAGATGAAAGACTGTCCGCTATTTTGATCATTTTGGATCTATCAGAAAGGAAAGAAGCAAACCATTTAAGCACAGTGCCCTCCATGCCCATTCTCTGTTGAAGAGTGTTGAGGAGAGTGTTGTGATTGACAGTGTCAAAGGCTGCCGAAAGGTCAAGGGGAATTAGAAGACAAGACCCCCCCAAGTCTAGTATTCGCAGCGCGTCATCGATTACTTGCAGCAGGGCAGTTTCAGTGCTGCAGTTTTGGATGAAGCCGGACTGAAGATTGTCAAGAAGATCATTGTCCTTGATATGACGAGAGAGTTGTTTCGCAACACATCTTTCTGTGATCTTCGCAAGAAAGGGTAGGTTAGTGATGGGGCGGAAGTTGTTGAGGTCATTCGCATCCGCAGTGGTTTTTTTTAAGCAGAGGGGTGACCTGCCCAGTTTTGAAGGGAACAGGAAGGGAGCCTTGACAGAGGGAGAGGTTGACCAGAGTGGTCCAATAGGGAAGAGAATGGGTATAGAAGTCAATGGCAATGGCACTAGGGATGGGGTCGAGCGAGTGGTTGGAGGGCTTTGTTTCGAGGATGCACTTGAGGAGGACATCTTCAGAGATGGGGTCGAAGTTCTGCCAATTGGCTAGTGATTTGCGCTCCTCTGGAGGGGTAGGATGAGCAACCTGAACCACAAGTGATTTCACTTTTTCGTCAAAGAATACAGCGAAATCAGCAGCTTTCTTAGTAGAATCCTCCAATTTGGAGGTTGGGGGAGAGTAGTTAGTATTCTTGATGAGGTCAAATAGTTTTTTGGGTCTATTTTTAGCTGAGTCAAGGAGGGTTCTGAAGTGTGATGCTTTCCCAAGGAAGATGTGCTTGTGGTACTTGGATCTTGCTGAACGATGCGTAGCCAAATTATCGGTGGAGGGTGCTTGCCTCCATTGTTTCCCCAGGAGTCTTAGGTGCTTCCTTTCTTCATATAGGGATTTGTTGAACCAGGGTGCTGAGGGAATGGGCCTTTTCTTTTTGCTTTGGAGAGGAGCGACGCTATTGATTTCGACTGCAAGGACTGAGAGGCATTGTGAGGTGAGATCATCAACATCTATGTTCGGGTCTAGCCTTGGAAGTGACAGCAAAGCTGATTCACAGAGGGAAACAGTGTCAATGTTTTTAGCGTCACGGAACCAGGAGGTAGCCCTCTTAGGTTGGCCAAGAGTTATAGAGTGTGCTAGGTGAAGAGAGAATGGAATGAGGAGGTGGTCAGACCAGTCTACGTGAATAGGGGTAGCGATAGAAAGCATGCCTGCTTTAGAAATAACAAGGTCCAGGATTGAGCCCTTAGAGTGTGTTGATTCGGTGCAGTGTTGGATAAGATCGTTTGTAGAGAGGAAGGTGGCCAGCAAGTTCGCGGAAGAGTCTTGCAGGGAGCCCCAGTGGAGATTGAAGTCCACCACGAAGGTCTGATTGTCACTTTGTGCGTATTGGTCGCTGATGAAGTCAGTGAGTTCCTCCATAAACAAAGGGCCGCTGCCAGAAGGGCGATATATGACATGGAATCGAGGGGTGAGCGGTGGTGTACTTGAAGCTCAAGAGATAGACATTCAAAAGTGCGGAAGGCGCTAATGGGAAAAGCCTTGAGTTGAAGGGAGTTTCTAAAGATGACTGCAACACCTCCCCCAACTTTGATAGGTCTGTCATTCCTGAAAATAGAATATCCTGTGGGTAGAAGGAGATCAAACATAGAGTGAGAGGTATCGTTGAACCAGGTCTCTATTAGGAACAACAGGTCAATATTGTGAAGGGTGATGGTATCAGAGATTTCGAGTTTGTGTTTTATTGCGGATCTGCAGTTGTGGAGCAGACAGTGCAGTTCTGTCGAGACTGTTTTGGTGACGGGGGCACTTGGGCTAAGAAGGGTGATAGGGATATTATACCTATATGGGGGTGCACGGGAGGGTTTAGGTGGGTGCTTGGTTCTGACAGAGGAGATGGTTGGAATAGAGTAGGTAGTTGGGTTACTCGGAAATGCTGGTTGAAGAAGGGTGGCGCTCAAGGGCTTGTGTGAATGAGCGATGTTTGCAGACGGCAGGTTGTGCTTGGCTATAATGCGGTGAGGGGGCGAGGTGCATCTCGTGGGGAGGTGAGAGTTTTCCAGAGGAGTTGAGGTGAACGGGAAAGTTGAAATCTTAGAGCTTAAAAGTGAAATGGAAGCTACCAGCTGGGAGATGGAGGTGATAAGAGAGCATAGCTTATTTTCAAGAGAGAGTAGGGCAGAGCACGGAAGGTTGGGTGTCTCAATGGCAAAAGGAGGGGGTGATATAGGTGGTGGGAGGCAGGGAGAGGTGGGAGGACAGGAGAAGAGTTGAGGTATAGGGTTCATAGGTGGGGAAAGGTGGAGGTTGAGAGCGGGGGTTGGTGTATCAGAGGTGAAGGGAGAGTTGTCTTTGTTGGCGTTGCACGAAGGAAAGGAATTTAGGACATGTTTAGGGGGAGATGGGTGCGGAACAAGACGGTGGGGAAGAAGGAGAGGGGAGGACTGTGAGGTGTCATAGGAGTGTAAGAGGTTTGGGAGGAAAAGAGGGGCGGTGGTTGGAGAGGTCCTGTTGGCTAGGAGAGGTGGCTGTGAGGGAACCGGTATCTGGTAGAGTGGGGGGGGGGTTGGGAGAAGGGGAAGTTGACGACAGGGAGAGGTTCTGTTGGGCCTGATGGGGGAGATGGAATGCGTTACCAGGGGGGTAAAGGGGCAGCACAGCATTGCTAGCGGAGTGGGGGAAAGGAGAGAGATGCAATGGGATTGTGAAGAAATCGGGGAAAGAAGTGAGGGGAGGAGAGGGTAGAGAAGAGGGGGAGAGGGAGGAATGGGGGAGCATAAGGAAAGTTAGCTGGGGGAGGAGGTTGGCGGAGGGGTGGACTAAAAAAAGGAGTAGCAGATAGGAATAGGGGGATGAGATGAGATTGGGGTACTGGGACGGTGCAGATTGGACGAGGAGCGTATTGCCTGGTGGTAAGGCTGACGTGACGAAAGGGGGGGCATACTGTGAAGTGGGAGGAAAGGGAGAGGAGGGCACAAGGGAGGGGGAGGGAAGAGGGCTGACCTGAGCCTCCCGAGGGTGCAGTCTATTGGAGTGTAGGGGGGTCAAGGGAGGAGAAAGGGAGTAAAGGGTGGAGTTAGATGGGGAGTCAGGGGAAAACCTGGTCGCAGAGGAGGGGAGTAGGGAGGGGAAGAGGTGGTCAAAGAGAGAGACAGACAGGTGTCTTTGCCTTGGATCAAGACAGTACCGTTGTTATAGATTGAGATGGTGAGGGAGCCGTTGAAATACGCAGAGGGGGAAATCTTTAGTTGTTTCCCATGAGGGATAGAGGAGGAGGAGGTGACGTTAAGGGAATTAGATAAGCTGGAGGACCAAGAGGGGGTGTCGTGAGTGAAGAAAATGAAATAATTTTTGCGCCTCCCAGAACGACAATTGTAAAATTGGTCAACAAAAGGGGAATCAGGGAAACGTTCAATAGTCTTATGCTTCAATCGTTTAACTGAAGCTTTATTTTGGAAAGATGAATTTGTAGCAGTTAATTCCATCCTTTACTCAAGAGGTGGCCATGTTGGGGACGTGAGAAAGAGTGCGGGGGGGTATGAGACGGGTGTTACTAGGAGAGCGGTGGTGATGAGAAGTATAAGGACTAACAGAGGGCACATATTCCAGGCGTCGGGAGTGGAAAACTGAACTAATGTGTTGTCCGGGAAGAGAGGTGGGTATTTGTTGGGCCCTTCATCTAGGTGTATATGAAACCAACTGGCACAAGATAATATTTACAAGGGAAATGATTACATATGATAGGACCAACTGGATCACTGTCAAAACCATCACACTGCACAATTAGTCAAAGTAAAGCAGATCACAAACGAACACCCAGTTACTATTGGTGATCACTGTACTTAGCATCAGCCTGAAACATAAGCACATTCGGCACCAACCGCATTGTACGCCCATAATCTCAGCAGACCACTATTGGACCCTAATTAGAAACCATAATGTCAAGGTTCCTGCCAATGCAGCGAGAGTCCTGACTCAATCAGAAATGTCCCCACGGATAAAGGTGTCATAAACGGTGCAGCTGGCACTACTTGCAGCACAGCTGTAAAAGGCCAAAACGGTGCAGCTGGCACTGCTTGCTAGTAAATGGTACCCTGGTACCTAGGGCCTGAAGTACCAAAGACGGTCTCTAAGAGCTGCAGCACATATTGTGCCACCCTAAGGAACCCCTCACCTAATTCATTCAGACTGCCCTTGCAAGCTGTGCGTCGGTGCAGACAAAAGTGAAAACACGACAGGCACTGTGTGCCATGTCTGCAGACCCTGGATGCAGTATAGGTGAGCCACCCCTAAAGCAGGCCTTACAGCCCTAAGGCAGGGTGCATCCTTCTACATGTGTGGGCATAAGTGTCTGAGCAGATATGCCCCTTTGATGGTAAGTTCCATTACTGCCAGAGCAAGTGATCAGGTAGGCCATCTTAAAACATGGGCTGCGCACTGGTGTAAACGTATTCCCCAACTACATGATGGCTTCACTGAAAATAGAGATGTTGGTATCAAACATCTTGTATTAATAAACCCACACTGATTCCAGTGATGTGTTTAATAATACATACATGCAGAGGGCACCTTTGAGGTGCCCCCCTGAAAACCTACCAACTATTAGTGAGCTAGCCAGCCTGCCACAACAGATGTTCTAACCCCGAGGGGTGAAAGGCTTTGCTCTCAGGAGGTCAAAAACAAAAGACAGTTCGGGCAGAGGGTGTTTACACCCACTCCCACAGGAATACATGCAAATTAGCATGCCAAGGGAGGGATCTTTAGAGAGCTACCGCCTTTGTTATGCGAATCCGGCTTCCCTCACAGGAGGGGATGCCAACTCCTCTTGACAGGGCCTGCTTGGCGTCTGGACAGGCGGGAAAATTAGTAGTCAGAGAGGCCAGTTTCACCCCTAAGGTGCGCTTCCTGAAGTGAATGCAAAATTTCAGTCTGCCATCTTTGTGATGGCAAACTTAGAAACTCTAGGACAGGGTTATGCCCACTTCCCATAGGAAGTGGTCATATAGGGGGTGTAGTGACTCCAGGAGAAGGTAGCCCATTGGCTACTAACCTACAGTCCCCTAACACCTCTAAATACAGCCTCTGGCACAAGGAAATCAGATCCTGCCGACCTGAAAAAAGAAGAAGGATATGAAGAGTCAGCAGAAGCAAGAACAGAAGAACCAGCAACTGACTTGGTGCTAACTCTCCCGGCCTGTCTGCTGACTTTGACAATCGCACCAAAGACGACTTGTCCTGCAGCTGATGTGTCTACAAAGCCTCAGAGACCTGCCAGCACTTCACCCAAGAACTCAGAATGCCTGTGGACGAGCGGAGCTGCTCCCCTGCATACTGTAGGCACCCCAAGAGACATGTGAGGACTCCAGACTATCAAAACCCGAAACCTCTAAGCACCACTGCACCCAAGCCACCTAGCCCAACTTGAAGTGGGCCAACGGCGCCAGCGTGGTCCCCTGATCCTCCAGAGCCAAAGGCCACATTGAACTTGCCCACTGAGGACTTCCTGCCGCCTGCAGCCTGTGTGCGTAGGCACCCTCAACTATGAGTGTCCTGTGACAAAAACCCTATTCCTCGAAGTACCTCTGTGCTTGTTGCCTGGCCTGTGGAGAAGAGGACCAAAGGTGTCCCCATGTCGCTGGGCATCATGAGGCCTGAACCCCCCTATTGGTTCAGCCCGACTGGCTTCCCGGTCCAAACCTGCAGCCTCTTTCCACAAAGACTTATCCCCATATACTAGCATTGGGTACCCAACGCTGTATTGCACCTCTGAATCCAGCATTTTTACAGCGCTACTGGGAGTGTCAGGGGAGCATCCTGGCGCTAGGCGGTAGAGAACAATCAAAAGTCATAACAGTTAGTGAAAAGAAACTAGAACTCAATATCAGCGAGATAGACCTACAGCGGATTCATCAAAATAATGAATGACACAAGGAGTCAGAGGCCTTGTTCCTAAGAACACAAAAGATCTGCCTCCTTCAGTCTTGAGCCTAAAAGTAGGAGGTTTAAGAAGGTTAGCAGATGAAGATCTCAGAATCCGAGAGGTAGTGTAATGAGTGAATCTGGCGGCTAGGTACTTTGGTCCTACTGCTCTGGAGGCTTTGAATGCGAGCAGAATGATTTTAAAGAGGACTCTCTTGTGGATTGGTAGCCAATTGAGAGTTTTAAGGGCTGCTGAGACTGATGAATGATGTGGCAGTTTTAGCACTAGCCTAGTGGCTGCGTGTTGTACTACCTGTAGTTTGTGAAGAGTTTGTTTGGTGGTGCCTGTATATATATACTATTACAATAGTCCAATCTGGACGTAATCAGTGCAAATGCCACAGTTTTTCTTGCTGAAAGTGTAAGGTAGTCAAATAATGTTTTTCTAGATTTTATTAAGTTAAAACACATTCCTGCCACTGCCACAGCTTGTTGACAGATTGATAGGGAAGAATCAAATTTCACACGTAGGTTTTTTGCTACCTCAACGGTATTAGGCGTGGCACGGAATTAGACCACCATATTGTAGGATCAAATCTCAATTGTATTGTCCTTGCCTAAAAGCATGACCTTCATCTTGTCAGTGTTACACTTCAGGTGGTTAGTTTGCAGTCACCGAATACCCTCAGTTAAACATTGTTTAAAATTCTTCTCAGAGCCAATGGATATTTTATCCGGGCCAGGATAAGCTGTGTATCGTCTGCATATGAAGTGGTTTCAATTCCGAAAGAGGAGATCAATGAAATAAGGGGGGGACTATATATATATATTAATCAATGCAGGGCTGAGCGATGAGCCCTGTGGGGCTCCCGAGGTAAGTGTTTTTTCAGGGCATTGAAACAATCCTAGTACTACTGTTTGCCTATGGTTAGTAAGGAAAGATTCTAGCCATGCTAGGGCCAGACGTGAAATGCCACACATTTTGACCTGCTGTTTTAATATGTCTTGGAAAATTGTATCAAATGTGTCTGATAGATATAATAGGATCAGCACAGTATTCTTCCCAGCATCTAAAGTTAGCTTTAGAGTGTCTGTAACGTCGAGCAAAGCTGACTCCGTAGAGTGCTTGGGGCGGAAGCCAGACTGTTGAGGATGGCGGATATTGGACTCTTCCAAGAATGTCATTAATTGGCAATTTGCCAGTTTTTCAATGAATTTACCAAGGATGGGAAGTAATGAGATGGGTCGAAGGTTAGAAAGAGTTGATGGGTCTGCCAATTGCTTTTCTTGAAGGGGTTTAATGGCAGCAAGTTTCCAATCTATAGAGACCTTTGTGGTGAACAGAGAAGAATTTAAGATCTTATTAATCACTGGATTTACAATGTCTATCATTGTGTGAAGGCTGTATGGGGGCAGGGATCAAAGGGGGATCCTTATTTACAGGATAAGATAGCTTTTCGGGACTGGGCTAGGCCTAACTCTAAAATGCTTGAAGGGAAGCTCTTCTAAATCGGTATTTAACAGAGGGGTAGAACTAAATTCACATTGCATGTTGAGATTTTTTTCTTCAAAATATGAGGAAATTTGATTACATAGAGTCTCCGAGGGTGGGATCTCTTTAATCAAGGCTTTCAGTTGTAGGAATGATTTAGCAATTGAGAAAATAGATTTTTGATAATGTTGGGCTTCATTTAACTGCTTTAAAAAGTAAGCCTTTTTTTCTAGCTTCATCTGACTGTGATAGATCTTCAAGGCTAGTCTAAACTGAATTAAGTAGTCGGCCTTATTTGCTCTCCTCCACTTTCACTCCAACTGCTTGCAGCTGAGATGATTGCCTACTAAGGCCTGGATATACCCGTGGGCTGAGAATTCAGGTTTATCTTTACAAGTCTTTATGAAGCCAGTTTACCACTGACATGAATGATCCTGGTCTTACAACCTTTCCTTACGATGTAGGTATCAAGGCTGATGCACAGCTAAACAGCTTCAGGTCCGTCGACAGGTTAGCCCATTTACAAACTTTTTGGGTGGCTGAATCCAAGGGGGCAGGGAGCTGCTTGAATGATTGCAGGTGTATGCTAAAAGGGATCAACATATGATCAGACCAGATCTGCCTGATAGGGGGTTCAACTGTCACATGATAAAAATTAGAACAACTCCCATCTAGAGAATGGCCTCCAGAGTGCGTGGGTAGGGCTACGAACAGATGGAGCCCAAATGTGCTTAACGTATCCATAAAATTGGCAACTTTGCATAATTTTTACATTCCAAATGAAGACTAAAATCTCCTAGGATAGTAAGATTGGCATAGCGAAGGGCAAGTGGGGCTAGTGTTTCTCCTAAAAATGCTACAAACTAGTGCTTGGACTAGGGGGGCGATATATAAGCCCACCTGCAATTGACAAGGATGGACTATGCTTAAAACAGAATCTACAACTTTCTGCCCCTTACAGGTGATCTAAATCAAATGTCTAGCATTGGAGGGAGTCATGAAAAATAATTGCCAGCCCACCTCCACGGGAATTCATCCTATCCTTTCTAAAAATAGTGTATCCTGAAGGTGAAACATAAACAATGTCTGGATTACACCATTGCTTTAGCCATGATTCAGTAATAAAAAGAAAGTCCAAGCAAAGGTCAAGGAGTAGATCATGGATATCTTGAGTGTGTTTGTATAAAGAGCGGGCATTAATAAGACCACCACATAGCGATTTCGTACATAAGTTATTCGTAGAAGGAAATATAGAGTCAGGACTGATTCCAAACGGCGCTTTGCATTTAAGACATAACAGGGGGCTGTTTTTTTTTTATATTCAAGTTTATTGGCTTTTAAAGACCAGGGGGCTGTTTATGGTTCTAGGAGATAGCCTAGACTTGCAATGCCTAGCAGTATCATTTAATGATTTCAAAAATGCAGAAGACATTTGAGTACCTGTCTTTGAACAGGCAGCATGGCTGGTGCTGACCGCATTCTGGACGTGGACGGGCGCAGTCAGGCTTGCCTTTGGCGGGCCTACGTTGCGCACGCTGCACCCATCCGCTGCGCGTCCACGGTGAATGTCCCATTAAATACCCTTGGGCAAGAACCACTAGAGCGCCAAAACCAAAAGATGGCCACTCTAAGAGGGATGCCAAAAATGGATTTCAAAGACATGCAAAAGTGCAAGTGTAGTTATTCCGTATTAAGTGTAAGAATTTCCTTGTGCTTACTAAACAACAATTAAATTAAGAAAGAACATTTCCAACCTCTGCACCCAGCTACCCCAATGCCACCCAGTGTGACCTCTTGGTGTTGCCTTGGACCTTGCCCCATACTCACCTTAAGTTCAGGATCTTGGTCTTGTAAGTCGCTGTACTCTACCTGTATGCTGTATTTGTTTTTCCTCCCATAGGATAACACCTCAGCCTCTGAAAATTGCACTAAGGACCTGATTTAGATTTCGGCGGACAGGTTACTCTGTCACAACGGAGACGGATATTTCATCCGCCGAAATATAAATCCCATAAAATCTTATGGGATTTATATTTCAGCAGCCGGGATATCCGTCACCATTGTGATGGAGTAACTCGTCCACATAGACTTTGGCGTTTCTCCTCCACAGTACCCACTATGGGGAAAACAGTTTTTAGCACAAAGCCCCGTAAAGCACCCACTTTGGAAATGTCACGGACTACCCGTCCCAGCAAGCACCTCTGCATGAAGTCCCACAAGGGCGGGGCGGAATGGTATATAGTCCACACAGCTGTCGGGACTTTGAGCATACAGCCAGTGAACAAGGGCATGGAGCCCGAAACCGATATGGCGCTTCTGTTGGAGGGGTAAATGCGCTGTACTTGCTGCCCACAATAAATGAAGGAGATTTTTCATCAGTGTTGCCGTTTCCTTGCAGGGCAACCTGAGCAGGGCAACCTGGTGTTTTGGATAATTAATTGCGGCGCACCTCGCCGCGGAAACGCCCCGCTGCATACTCTGCGGACCACAGTGGCCAAGAAGTATGGTCGCTATGAGGAGATGAAAAGCCGGTATTGTGGGAATGTGAACATTGGCAGGTACTTTGGCGTTTCTCCTCCACAGTTCCCACTATGGGGAAAACAGTTTTTAGCACAAAGCCCCGTAAAGCACCCACTTTGGAAATGTCACGGACTACCCGTCTCAGCAAGCACCTCTGCATGAAGTCCCACAAGTGCGGGGCGGAATGGTATATAGTCCACACAGCTGTCGGGACTTTGAGCATACAGCCAGTGAACAAGGGCATGGAGCCCGAAACCGGTATGGCGCTTCTGTTGGAGGGGTAAATGCGCTGTACTTGCTGCCCACAATAAATGAAGGAGATTTTTCATCTGTGTTGGCGTTTCCTTGCAGGGCAACCTGAGCAGGGGAACCTGGTGTTTTGGATATATAAATAGACATTTTTTAAGAGCCCGTTCCATCTTGTACCTATTGCACACAGAAATGCTTCTTGACATGGCTTTCCTGTGTCTGACTAAAAACTACTTTCTTTTTAATGGTAAAATTTTCCATCAATTGTTGGGGACAGCGATGGGGACTTGTTTTGCCCCGAGCTTCGCTGGTCTATATTTGGGGCTTTGGGAAGAACAGGTCATTTACCAATCACCCATTTATCAAAGTAAAGTTGTCAGATGGCTTTGTTACATTGACGACATCTTCGTCATTTGGAATGGTAGCCAAGATGAAGCGGACCAATTTGTTGAAAGTCTTAACTGCAATACTTTCAACCTGTCTTTTACAAGCCATATCAGCCCTGTGTCGATTGACTTTCTAGACATAAGAATCAGCAATAATGATAAGACCCTGAACACTATCCTATTTAGAAAGGACACGGCAGGCAACAGCCTGCTACATGCCCGTAGCTGCCATCCTCACAGCCTCATTAACTCAATCCCCATAGGTGAGTTCTTAAGGGCAAAACGCAACTGCTCTAGGGATGATGACTACAACCAGGAAATAATGATCATGTCTGAACGATTTAGACAGAGAGGCTACTCCAACAAGTGTATAACTAATGCGCTGAATGTGGTTAAGACTAGAGAGAGATCCACTTTACTTGAAACAAAAGAGAAAGAGAGTGAGTCTGAACCTAAGGTGGTCAACAGGTTTGTTACGGATTTCCATTCTCAATCTAAAGAAATGAGAAAAGCTTTGGGAAAAGTTTGGAACGTGCTAAAATTAGACAAGGATTTGGCCCCAGAGATCTCCGAATATCCACAGATGACCTTTAGGAGACCTAGATCTCTGAAGGACCATCTTTGTTCCACACTAATACCAGAGAAAGCCAGTCGCATTAATCCAGTACAAGGATTCTATGTTTGTGGAAAGTGTAAGGCGTGCCGCAACAGCCGAAACCTTAAGGAAATTCAATTATCTAAGGATTCTGACAAGTTTAAAATCTTGAAACATGTCACGTGTCTTACTGATCATGCCATTTATGCGCTGAAATGCCCATGCCAACTGTATTATATAGGAAGCACCAAGCATCCAGCGAAAAAGAGGGTCCTTGAGCACATGCGGGCTATAACACATGGAGGCAAACAATACCCTATAGCTCGACATTTTGAATTACTCCATAAAAGTAACGCAAAATTGTTGTCTTTCTGTGTCCTGGACACTGTCCCGAACAGAGAGAGAGGAGGGGATCGAATCAAAGAGATGAGGAGACTTGAATCAAGACTCATCATCAAATATCGAACCACACAGCCAGGGGGTCACAATTTACATGAAGAATTGAATGTACACCTAGGATAAGCCTTGTCTGAGATTTATTAGGATACTACTGCCTTTTTGCTGCTGTTTTTAATTCTGTATTAATGATACTGTTTTTAATTATAAGGCACCATCTAACTGGAATCATTTTTTTCTTTCTACAGAACTGTGTGGTGATTTAAAAAATTTGGGAATCTGTTCCACGGTGTGAGAAAGACTGCATTGATGATGATTGTAGAGCCTGCATTGAACTTTATTTCTGCCTAGATTGAACTTTTTTCTGGCTGCAGTGGTTTAGTAGTGGCACTTACCGGTGCCGGTTACCACCTTAGCCCACTTGGGCATGATGTGTTTTTGGTTAATTCACTTGGTTCTTTTAGCCCACTGGGGCGACATGGGAAAAATTGGACCGAATGTAGTCTCTTCTGGTTTTGAAGTATTGCTCACTTGAGCACCTATATGCCTATTGTTTCCCAACTTTGAAATATTTTTTGCAACTTTTGCCAATCAATTTGCATCAGTATGAACCCGTGTTTTCATTATTTTGTAAACAGGGTTTGAGCTCAACAACCATCTAGACTGTCACCATTTAGTCTTGGTCTGCATGTTGTTTCTTTCAACCTTATTTAATAACGTGCTGCATCAAATTGTATTTTTATTTCACTCTTGGATGCACATTGGTTTATGAATATTTCATTTCGTTATTACAATGATGATTTGTTTTCACAACACTGAAAGTATGAACACAGCCCAGCATAGTATCTCACCAGCCAGTCTGTTTTCCATGACCATAGGTATGACGTGAATACCAGGTGACTTTTGTATATATGCTTTAAAATTCAGTAGACTCGTTCTCGTGATAAAGCAGGTTTACCTGCGAAACGCGTCGAGAAAGCCTTCTTGAATAAAATACGCTGTGCAAACCTACAAGTGGCCCGGACTTCTTTCTTTATCTTGGAGAGTTTTCGGCTGAATATATATATATATATATATATATATATATATATATATATATATATATATATATATATATATATATATATATATATATATATATATATATATATATATATATATATATATACATATATATATATATATATGTATATATATATATATATATATATATGTATATATATATATATATATATATATATATATATATATATATACACACACAAAGGGGATTTAAGCAGTATTCTATCACATTGTCTGTGTCTGGCCGTTTAAGTCCTGTGCAGATAAAAAAGTGTTTTTGCTGGTTTTCTAATTTCTGCTACGTGAGGTTGTCAGTGGAAAGATGGTGAGAAAATGTGTTCCAATGTAGATGTTCATGTTTGTTCAACTTGTCTTCCTAGGCGCTGGACTGTAATTTCTCGCATTTGTAATTTAGTAATCTCGTTTTCAAGCTTTGCTGTTCCATTTCTCTATCCTAGGATGACTTCTTTTGAAGGTGCACAGCACCTGATTTCCTGCTAAAGAGCTTGTTTGTGATTATTAGTTTGTTCCAGCACTCATTCATCAAGTGATGATTTGGTTTTGCTGTATTTCGTTTGGTTGCACAGTTCATTGCAATCTTATAGCAAGTTATGTCCAAATATGTGATTGCTCAGCATTTCCAAGAACCTGTGGGACCTGTAAGGTGCTTCTCTGAATGCACCAAAGTACCAGAGAAGTTGAGAAGAGGGCGCAGATTGTGAAAGACTTTGTAAAGATTGTGATTGCCAGTTATCTCCACCGGCGTGTGCGCCACCCTCCATGGGTTCCTCGAAGTCCAGAAGGAGCTGTTTTTCTGAGATTTAAATGAGGACTTCGCATCTGGACCGGCCACGAGATTTTTATCCCACATGAGAGGAGCTTAATGTGCTGTCCGGACGGCAGCGGGAGACTTAAAGGTAAGCTGGAGTCTAATCTTTCCGTCCTTGAGGGGGTGGGGGCTGGACATCGCTATCCTCGTGCTTTTGGGGCAGCGGGGGATTGGGGCATACCGCGGAGCCTGAAAGCGATAGTGGTAATCAGGACTAAGCAGCACCATAAAGAGGGGCATACATTAGCGACTACCTCGGTACTATCGCACTACCAGTGACAACACAGTTGGGCATTCCGGAATGTGGGATAAGGAGAGGCAGAGGGAACCTACTACCAGTAGGGGGAACATATGACCCAGGGATAAAGAAGATTGCACTGCTGAGACACAGTCATGAGTGAGGATGAAGAACGAAAATTAGCAGCCAAGACAATGTTCACTAGGAAAACAGGTGCAGTGACTATGGGGAAAGATAATACCAGTCAACCACAACCCTTGGATGACAAACTAAAGAGGTATGAAAAATTGAAAAGGAGAGAAATTACAAAGTGGTGGGAGGCAACATCACTACAGCACTACGTGGACCAAGACATGGTTCAGAGGGGACTTAGAATATTTACAACACCGACATATGAGAAACCAAACCCCAAAATGTTAGAAGAGTGGTCAACAAACTCCACCCAGAGTTCAAGGAGAATTCTTGAAATACCTATAAAGTATGCCTGGCTGGATCGCGATGGGATTTTGGAGGAAATTAAAGAACTAATTGAAGACTTGAAGAAGAATATGGATAAAGAAAACCTGAATAAAGCACTAGGGCGTATCAAAGAAAGATTAGTCAAGCATGAGGATGACATCAAAGCACGTAAAGAGAGAAAGCTCAACCCTGACTATATTGATTATGATACTGGCCGTATTCTTACTTTTAGTCATGAATACGATCACTTGTACAAACAAGGTAATTCTGAGTCAGAATGCTAACACCTCGAAGGCTATGCAGGAGAACGAAGGGATCACCACGAGTGATGGCGAATCGAATGTGTCAACACGAAGCATAACCCCTGCAGGACAAAATAAAAGACAACTGACTTTTTTAGACGAATACGGACACTGCGAAAGGACCATCAAACTACGAGGGAGACACCAATCCCAAAGACAAGTGGACAAATGGGACTTGGACGGGGGAGAGGAAGAGGCCATGTAGAAATCGTCGAGTATGAATCAGACAACAGTGGCAGAAGAGGCAGGGGTCGTGGCGCAATGGGAAACAGCAAAACACGCGCCAAAAAGGCTTACTAATGGATGGCGAAATGGTTACTTGAACTATTGTGAACTTGTCCAAAAGATCTATGAGCATTATAGAGAAAAGAACACTTTGCCTTGGTTTATCATTCTGCCCATCCAATCCTTCTTGTTACACCAATGACAGGATTGACCTTTTTAAATACGTCCGCAAATTGAAATTGAAGAAATGGCACAAGCTTAAGGGTAATAATGTTAACTATGTCACAGAGCCAGGGAGTGCCAACAATGATTATGGTTTTAATTTGAGAGATGTAAAGGTGCTTGACACAATGGTAGAACTAGGCCTCAATGAGGAAGGGGCATCACAAGACAATACTCCAGTAAAGCATTTAATGAAGCCAGACACAGCAAAAACAAACATGCAGCCAGATGGGATTCCAATCTTACTTTCAAACAAAGACAAGCCCTCAAGTCATTGATGGAGGATGACAGTATTGTCATCCGGCCAGCAGACAAAGGAGGCAACATTGTCATCTTAGACCGCGAACAGTATCTCGCGGAAGCGGACAGACAACTCACAGACAGGACATTTTATGAAGCAGTGAGTTTTGAGCTATACAATAACAGCATCACTAACATCTGGGAACTACTCGCACAATGGAAGGACATGGGGATATTGACGTGGGAGGAATACGGATATCTCAAACGGGATTATCCGGTCATCCCAGTTCTCTATCTCCTCCCTAAGATACATAAGGACCCCATTAGACCACAAGGCAGGCCTATAGTATCTTCAAGGGGGAGTGCGGATGAACATGTTTCTAAATATATAGACCACTTCCTGAGAGAATATGTGACCACCTTGGATAGTTACATCAAAGATACCAAGGATTTTCTTAAGAAAATAGAGAGTCTTGAGTGGGACACTGACAGCATGTTCATCACTCTTGATGTACATAGCTTGTACACTATCATCAATCACAAACAAGGGCTGGAAGCTTGCAGACACTACCTACAGACCAGATCCATCAGTTAACGTGAACATACACAGATGTTTCTCAAGATGACAGAGTACTGTTTAACAAAAAAAAAATGTTGTTCAACGGGACACTGTTCAGGCAGGTGAACGGGACTGCGATGGGATCATGTTTTTCTCCCAGTTTTGCCAACTTGTTTATGGGGAACTGGGAGGAGAATATCCGATCCCATTCAACCTTACAACAGGACTTCAAACTTGTGTCGATGTGGATTTGCTACATCCATGACTTGTTCATTATTTGGAAGGGGTCAGAGACAGAAGCTCATGAGTTTATAAAAAAAACTCAATGACAACGATTACAACATCAAGTTGAGTGGTACCATCAGTAGGACTCAAGTAGAATACCTTGACGTCAAACTTGAAGTGATAGAGAACAAAGTCAACACCTCTCTTTACCGGAAGAACACAGCAGGGAACAGTGTCCTGCACACCCAGAGCAGTCATTCGGATACCCTTAAGTGGAGTATCCCATATGGGGAGCTGCTGAGGGCGAAGAGGAACTGTAACACTGACAAAGCCTACAATTTGGAAAGTAAGAATATCACTAAGAGGTTCAGGGAAAGGGGCTACCCGAATTGGGTACTTTCCAGAGCAGCGCAAGTAGAGAGGGTCCAGACCATTTCAGACACACCGCCCACAACGAGTACATGTGCTGATACTACTAGAATAATAATGACATATGGCTCTGGTTCAAAGGCCATAAAACGACTCATTACCAAGAACTGGGGAATTCTTAAGAGTGATACTGTCATAGGGGGAAGTATTCCCGAAAGACCCAGTATAACATATCGGAGGGGCAGAAATATCAGGGATATGCTCATTCATAGTGACATCACCACCAATCCACCTAGCAACATACTCGAGGGTTTTTACCCCTGCGGCCACTGTAAAGCGTGCAGCAACAGCATATCACAGAAGAAGGTAACTCATAACGGTGTGAGCAAAAACATCACCCAATTCTTGACATGCAGCTCCATGTACGTGATATATGCCATAGAATGCACTTGTAAACTATGGTATATAGGGAGCACCACGTGCATGGCCAAAAAGCGCATTCTAGAACATTGTAGAGCCATCACTAATTTTGATCCAAAATGCGCCATAGCACGACATTTTAGGGACAAACATTTCTCCAACATCAGGGAGCTACGTTATATCCTCCTGGAACAAGTGGATAGAAATCCCAGGGGTGGAAACAGGGTTCTGAAACTTAGACAAAGGGAATCCAAATTGGTTATTGATTTCCAAACTAAGACCCCGGGAGGGCTCAACCAGGAGGAAGAATTGTCTGTACACCTGAAAGAATGATTATACTGTGACAAGCAAACCCCCATTTTCATGTTGTGTTTAGCTTTTGTACCTTTTTCTCAATGACAGTATTTTTTCCTCAATAACTGTGCGGTAACCGTGTTTTTGTGATGTTACTTTTTAGTATGCATTAGCAGTAGGGTGTGTAATCCTGTTTTTAATCACAATTCATTAATTATGGTTTTCATTCTCCTTTTTATTTTATGAAGGAAGGAAGGGGCCCTTCTCACCAGAATTCAGCTGCACGGGCTGCCTACCCTTTCTCTCTTCTCCTGTTTCACGAGCAAGGGATTTTGGGGACACTATGGCAAGCTGATATGTGGTAATGGCAGTGCCATCTATCTGGGTACAAATGAGTATAGTGAGCGTCATTTCATGCTTCTCTGCTTCTAGGCACTTGGCAACAGGGCAGGTATGGCCATCACAAACGATAGCACCCACATTTATGCTCTATAATCATTTCTTGTGTGTGTTGAGCATCTCTAACCACTCGTACAGTCCATTTCATCGCTGTATGGCACTTGCCAGTAGGGCGGGAATGGTCATTGCTCAGCAATAAGCACCTCCTGTTGGTAGCTAATGAGACAACTTTATGAAGGTGGCACACTCTGTTCACATTACTTGGACGGTGTGCAAAACACAGGATGTTACATATTGTGCAGCAACCGCTCGCTGTGGTTAAGGCTGCCTATTTGGGACACTCAGTATCAATAATTTTCACCGCTTATTCTTCACAAGATATTTGGTGGGGAAACTTAGACTCATCGTTATATTTTTTATCCGGCGCTAGGACAATTATTTGTTTGATTTGGGGCGCTAGGATACCTACGAGACATGCGCATTGCGCGCTGGAGTCAGGGTGAATGACATAACTTTATTGTTTCAGGCACAACACTCGAATGTTTATTGATGGCGGCAATGTCTTTACACTCAGTTTCGAAGCAGTGGTTACGGGAAGCATTTGCCCACTTAATTAGCGGTGATGGCAATAGAAAGGACGCTGTGCATTAACTCACATATTTAGACATTAAGTCATTTGAATGAATGTATGTCCAACATTTCTGACAGGGATACGTGATTATTTTCCCATTATGACACTAAGGCATTTCAGTGTTAAGATTATGATTTATAATAGGATTGTATCCCAAATTGTGCTGTTTTCTCATTATTTTGCAATGTTTAAAGATGGCCAGTTGAAAACACGCTACCCGCTTTCTATGTTGATGGCATGCTGCAGTATTTATGTTTGCCGGTATTGGTGTGTCTTTCTACACGTGATCGAGCCCATTGGCAAAACGCATTGTGTAATAAACAGCAGTTTATCCACTAGTTGGTTGGGTCTATGATTCCTGAGAGCGCGCGGATTGTGAAAGACTTTGTAAAGATATATATATATATATATATACACACACACATATATATATACATACATGCACATATATATATGTGTGCGTGTATATATATATATATATATCTGCAACCTATAGAAAAGGGTAAAAAATGGGCAGATTACATTTCCTTTTTCTTTTAAAAACATAGCATAAATACCATTCATGCAATAAGAAAACAACTAAGTATAGAAATTCTTCTCCAAAACCTTTATTTAAAAGTAAAAAGGAAAGGGCATATGAGGCATTGTTAACCAATAGCCCGCATTGAAAGAGTAAGCTTATAAAAAATTGGCAATGTGCCTTTAAGAACCTCACAGTACCCCCTGTATCCCATCATGCCCTACAGGTGACAGTTAGGTCAATTCATTTTTCTGACTCCTTCTGTTAGGGTCCTGGAGCACTGAGCTCTTCTTTTTCTGATTAAATAGTCAGAATATTCTAATCAGATTTTGATTAAAAAAAAGCTTTTCTTGTGGTAGTTGCAAGTACTTACTGTGCTATTATCTGTCAAAAATGCTTTCACTGTTTGTGAAGTGTCCGTCTTGTGGGAAAAAGAAGGCCCAGACTGACCCTCATGCAGTCTGTATTGTGTGCCTCCCGGAGTACCACCATCCTGACGCCTTTCCTCATTGCCAGAAGCTGTTAAGATGCACTCGGAGGGGCAGAGAAAAGATAAGACTGTATGGACTACAGCAGAGAGGATCATTATCAAGAGACCTTGAGGAACGTTCAGCTTCCTCCAAAGAGCCCTCCTCTCACCCTAAGGAACATCAGCGGGGCAGATCCAGAGAAAACACAATGGATGAAGGTCCTGGTCAACATTTAGAGGTAGAACATCGAAAAAAGTGCCGGTCAGCTCCCCGTCGATGACGCCACCGAAAAGGCATCGCTTGTCATCGAAGCACACTTGACGTCGAAGACCACATCACTGGCAAGACACCATTGGTCAATGGCTGGACACTCACTGACATTGAGGCACCATCCATCGACTTAAAAGCATTAAACGACATCAAGACACTGCACACCGCCATAGTCAACATCGACTGATCGACTTCATCTGTCTAACCTCACGGCATCGAAACCCACAACGCCCTTGGAACATTCAGCATGCCCAACATCGACGCTGCAAAAGCAGTCAGCATCACCGTCATGAGCGAAGCAATATACAACGTCAAAACCCAAGTCGACTTTGCGGAAGAGAAATGTAACAGGGACATTCCCTGATGTCCGGATAGTCTTATGATGACAGAACAACCCGAACACCTCCAAGGTCCAGATCTCAGTCGCCAGTCCCTCTCTCCAGAGGTCAGGGAAAACTTGACACTGAATATTTACAAGCATATTCGATTTCGAGGCCTCTTAAACCTTCTCAGAAGAAAAACCTTTCTCCTCAGTTCTCTCTGAGTACTCCCTCAATACCTCCAACTCCAAAAGAGACACGCAGGAGGTCTTAACGATCCAGAAGTCATAGGCATTGTCACACTAGGTTAAGGTCAAGGACAAGATCCAGAAATCGAGGGCATCGCCATACTAGATCATTATCAAGGTCCATGAGGGCCCAATCTCGCACCAGGCACAGACGAACACCATCTTGGTCCACTACATCAAGATCAGTAACGGACTGTTCTTCGTTGCTCTCAGACACACCTCCATCGTGAGTTTCACCGGTGGGTGATCTCTTAAGCTTTAATGATGTCCTAATCAGAGGTGCCACGAAGTTGAATATAGATATTCCGACGCCTACCATCACATCATCTTTGATTTTTGAAACTCTACTTTACAGGGTGGCGTCGCAACCACTCCTTCCTCTAGTGCCTCGGTGGCTAGAACCAGCAATGCAATTGTTCTTCACGCCAGCAGCCTTACGAGCTGCACCATCTCAGATACTTAAAAGGTATAAGGCTCAGGAGCAGGATCCATTATTCCTCAGGGTTGATCCTCCTCCAGCCTCTATCATAGTGGCATCAGCACTGAATGAAGGTGGTCTGGTTGTCAAGCAAATTATAAGCGCAGATGCAGATGCTTCGGACTTGGCAGAACATGGATATGCACATGGGGTATGTACAAAATGATCTTCCTGGCTACGGTTCTCATTTTGCAGCCTGAGGTGCAATATCATATCCTAAACCTCAAGTGTTCTGGGCACCACCCCCACCCCCCCAGCTCTCACGCAGATCAAGAGATATCCAGGATGAATAACAAGCTGGACACTCTGAAAGCAGTGAGTCTTGAGAAAAAGAAAGAATTCAGGAAACGGTAGAAGCCCTATGGCAGCCAGTTCTACCAGCAGAGGGTTCAGACCCCTCATTGGGAGCAACACCAGCAGCAGACAAGATCTCACTACCACCCTTGTAGGCCATCTAGAGCGCGGGGTGCACAGCAACAACTACAACCTGCAGCACCAGGAAAGTCTGCAGCCAGGCAATGAGGAGTTTCTTCTTTCTTCACTGCTTCCCGCTCTGGTGGGGGTGAGTGTGACCAACCACAAGGAAGAGTGGCACACCATCACTGATGACAAATGGGTCTTGATTATTGTGCAGAATGGCTTTTCCCAACACTTCAAGTACCCTCCTCCAGCTGTTCCCCGGCAAAAACATCTCAATACCAAATACCTCTTTTACAATCAGAAGTCAGCAGCTTGATTACAAAAGAGGCAATAGAGGAAGTCCATCATCATCAACAGGGATTGAGAATCTATTCCTGCTACTTTCTCTTATGAAATGAAGGCCGAAACAGGGATTCAGACCCAGTCTAGATCTAAGAGTGCTGAACAAATACATACACCGAAAAAAAATCAGGATGCTGGAGCTGCACCAAATATATCCATAGCTGCAACAGGGGATGGGATGTGTGTGATTGATCTGCAAGATGCATACTTCCACATCCCAATTTTCACCAAGCATTAACAATTCCTCAGGTTTACAGTTGGTTCTCAGCACTCCCAATATAAACTGCTTCCATTCGGCCTGAAATCGGCTCCACAAACACTTTCAAAGTGCATGGCGGTCATCACAGTGTTCCTGAGGAGACAAAGGATCTTCATTTATTTACCCATACCTTGATGACTGGCTAATAAAAAGTTCCTCTCCCTCCCAAACGAAGGAACATTTGCCTTTTTGTGTGAAGACTCTCTCAATTCTGGGTCTTCACATCAACTTCCAGAAGTCAACCGTCGAGCCAGTCCAAACACTTCACTACTTGGGGGCTACACTGGATACTCAGTCCGCAAGAGTGTATCCTTCAGAGGAGAGACTATCATCCATCACTCTGAAGTGTCGCACTCTTCTGAAATCTCCTTGTCCTTCTGCAAGACAATAGCATCTCTTCTGGGGTCCATGGCCTCTTGCATATTCATAGTTTCCAATGTGAGGTTGCACATGAGAACTCTACAGCAGTGTCTGGAGGATCAATGGAATCAGTTGAATAACCATTGGAAAGATAGACTAACACTCACACAAGTGGCACAACAATCTCTGCCAGCGTGGTATCAGAGACTATCTCATGGTGGGGGTGCTTTGTCATCAGGAACTGCCCAGCCAAAGACTAGTAACAGATGCCTCCCTTCAGGGATGGAGAGCGCATATGGGTCCTCTGCAGACTCAGGGTGTGTGGTTCAACAAAGAACAAACATACCACATCAGTATGCTGGAGCTCAGAGCAGTCCGCCTAGCTCTGAAGACTTTCTTACCAGCATTCACGACACACTGCATACTTGTCCAAACAGACAACCTGCCAATGATGTATTACCTGAATAAACAGGAGGAACTCATTCTTGTCCTCTCTCTCAGGAGGCCAAGACCATCTGAAAATGGCTTCTAGCCAGGAATCTCACGATAACGGACATCCATCTGCAAGGCTCTCATACAAGCAAGCAGATTACCTCCTTCGCTATTTTTAAGACCACCACGATTGGGTCCTCAACAACGACGTCTTGCAAGAAATATTCCAGGAGTGGGCATATCATCTCATAGACGTGTTCACTGACGTCTACAATACAAAATGCCTCAACTACGCATCCAGATACTCCCAACTAGGGTCACAGGAGAATGCCCTTTTGATATGTTGGTCAGAGAGATTTCTCTACACATTTCCACCAACGCCTCTCATTCCCACAGTGATACTAAAGCTCTACCCTTCTCACATCAGGATGATTCTCATAGCCCCAGAGTGGCCTCACCAATGGGGTTTCACAGACCTGCCACGTCTCTCGGAGAGGCCCCACAAGAGGCTTCCCTGTAGACAGGATCTCTTGCCCAAGTTCGGGAGACAGATACTTCATCCCAACCTTTCATCCCTGAACTTGGCAGCATGGCACCCAAATGCCTCCAAAATGGGCATTTAGGGCTTCCCAAGTAGTGTATAGACATTCTTAAGGAGGCTAGGAGACCTTCCTCTAGATGTTCCTACTTCTTTAAATGGAACATATTTTTATCTGTGATGTACACAAAATAACCATAATCCAATTTCTTGTCAGTAGGATGTGCTCCTTCCCTATCTCCTTCACTAGGCAAAATCAAGTTTACAGTTCTCTTCCATCAGAGTACATCTTGCAGCCATTACAGCTTACAGGAAATCTCCCTCACAAGTTTCCTTTTTCATACTTTCTTGAGAGGCTCAAAAAGCTATTCCCCTCAATCAGGAACCCCTCTCCTCCATGGGAACTGAACATTGTCCTTTCCAGATTGATGGGCCCTCCATTTGAGCTAATCCAAAAAGCCTCTTTGCAACACCTATCCTGGAAAGCAGCTTTTTGGTGGCTATCACGTTGGCTCATAGGGTCAGTGAAATCTGTATTCAGAGCTTCCTTATATGCTTTTTCACTCTAACAGAGTAGTTATGAGGACTCACCGTAGTTTTCTCCCAAAGATAGCCTTAGAGTTTTACATCAATCAATCTTTCTAACTGGCTTTCTTCCTAATCCATCAAATCCAGCCGAATGATCTCTGCATACATTGGATGTTAAGAGGGTTTTAAAAGTTTACTTAGACAAGCCCAAAAGAATCAGAAAATGAGATCACTTGTTTGTTACCTATCATCCAGATCGCACACGCCTAGCCTCTTCTGAACAGTCAATTTCCAGATGTAATGTTTTATGTATTGTATTGTCTTATCCATTAGCAAAACGGCCATTACTAGTTAGGCTTAGAACACGCTCTACCAGAGGAACGGCTGCTACAGCAGCTTTATTGAGACATGTACCAATTTCTAAAATCTGTAAAGCTGCTACCTGGAAATCGCCCAGACCTTTACTAGGCTTTACTGCCTGGATTCAGATACTAAGGCAGACACTTAAGTAGGACTGGCTTTGTTACAAAATCTACTTGGTTAAAGGTATGAGCTGTTTTTTGCTTCTAAATCTGCACATTGTGGGATGGGCTTTCTATTCTAATCAGTGCTTATGACTATTGATAAGGATCCCCTGGAAGAGAAGGATAGATTGCTTACCTTTAATCCTAGTTGTCTTCCAGGGGAATCCTTATCAAAGTCATAAGCAACCCATCCACCTCCCCGGATAGAAGCCATTACAGGTCTCCGTCAATCTCTGTTCAAAGAATTATTTTATTGTTTGCACCTGTGGGGCATAATGGGATTCAGGGGGTACTGTGAGGTTCCGAGGCACAGTGCCAGTCTTGTATATGCTTACCCTTTCAATTGGTTAACAATGCATTGTATTCCCATTCTTTTTTACTTTTAAATAAAGGTCTTGGAGGAGGCTCCCTATACTCAGCGGTTTTCTTATTGCATGAATGGTATTTATGCTATGTTCTTAAAAGAAAAGTAAATGTAACCTGCCCGTTTTTTACCCTTGTGTATAGGCTGTATATATATATATATATATATATATATATATATATATATATATATATATATATATTTCGCAACACTCCAACTTATCTAAGTCGAAAAAGGCGAGCACACTGGAATCCGATTAAAGAAATATTTATTTGCAAACCCCCCTTCACCCCTGACAGACGCGTTTCGCTACTCTAGCTTCGTCAGTGTCAGTTTGTTCGTGAAAAAACGCGCCGTTTTACACCTATTGGCCACTTCCCAAATCATTGACATAAATGAGGTTTTTAAATCGCCAACGTGGCGGCCATTTTGTAATGTATAGTCATTCATAACACATAGTTTTAAAAACAAGGCGCAGTTCAAAATAAAGTGCTCAGTGCTCATTAAAAACATGTCGTATAACAATCATTTTATCACATTCTTTACATACCAATTGAAATGATAGCAGTGGAGATAAATGAGGCAGTTTTTTAAGGTCAAAGTTTATAATAAATCATATATAGATTCTATTTTTAGCTATTGGGGGATGTATTCCCAGTAATTCTACTTTCAAGATCTAATCGACCCTAATGTACCTGCCTATCATTTCTCCTGTTTTGTAGCCCTGTATGGGCATTTTTTCATTCTTATCAATCAATTTACAAATGATTGCGGGCTGAAAAACATTTCTGGGTTTAAAGGGAGTCGTATGATTCACTCTCATTAACTTGTGAGTATCGATATTTACAGTAGGAAATGCATGATCCCATGCATTTCTATTAAAGGTGGACCCATAGTTCCTCGTCATTATTCAGGCCCAATGGACTCATAGTTTTTAGATCAATTATATATCTAGACTCCAGGATTCTAAGTTCCTTTTCTCTGTCCCCCCCACGTTCCTGTCTGTTAACTTGATCTATACAATAGAAGCTTAACAGATCTCTATTGCTCTGATGGCATTCGGCAAAATGGCGGGCTACTGGATAGGATTTATCTTTGTTAGTAATAGCCCGCATATGTTCTAAGATCCTAAGCTTCGTAGGGTTGATGGTACTCCCTATATATCTTTTCTTACAGGGGCACTCTAGACAGTAGATAGTGAATTCAGAGTTACAATTTAACAATTTTGTGATTTTTCTGTTGGGTCCACCTTCTCCTGTTCTGTTTGGATACTCCAAAGTTTTTCTGCTCCCTTTGCAGGCTTTACAGCGGAGGCAGGGATAGAACCCTTTTAGATTGGACACAGTGGCTGGCTTTGTTGTTTTAGCTGAGAAATGGCTGTGGACCAGGTGATCTGACAATGACTGGCAACGTTGATAGGTTATTAAAGGTTGCTGTGTTAGATGTTTCTTAAGAACGTTGTCAGTCATCAGAATGTGCCAATATTTTCTTAGGATGTGAACAAGATCACCAGATCTCGTATTAAATCTGGTGATCATTCTCACCTCATCTTCCATCTTTGGCACATCTTTTGGCATCAGGAGATCCCTCCTGTTCACTACAGATGCCTTCGATGACGCTTGATCTAATAAGCTATTGGAGTATCCCCTATTAAGGAACCTGTTTTTAGCCTCACATTTGGCTTGTTGAAAATCAGTTTCCATAGAGCAGTTTCTTTTTAAGCGTAACAGCTCACCATAGGGTACATTTCTCACAAGACTCTTCGGATGGTAGCTAGCTGCGTGCAAAACTGCATTACCAGCTGTTGGTTTTCTATAGAGTTTCGTTTGAAGTGTGTTGTTTTTTACATACATTTCCAAATCCAAATAGCAGATATTAGTAGCACTGATCGTAAACTTCAAATTTTTAGTATTATCATTTAGTTTGGTGATGTAATCCTCAGCCGAGGTTCGATCACCGCGCCAAATAATAAAAAGGTCATCTATGTACCTGGTCCACATTAAAATGTTGTCAGTCCATGTCTCATTGTGTTCTGCCCACGCATCGTGCTTCTCCCACCAGCCCACGAACAAGTTCGCGTAACTGGGGGAGAAGCACGAGCCCATGGAAGTCCCTCTTGTTTGTTTATATAGTTGGTTAGAGAACAAGAAAATGTTATGGTACAGACAGAAACGTATCATGTTAAGTAACATTGCACTGTGTGCCCTGTATTTCTCTGGTTTCTTAGCCAAGAACCACTCAATAGCCATCAGGCCCTCCTCATGATCTATACAAGTATACAGATTAACCACATCTAATGTAATTAAAAGCATGTTTTCTTCCCAGGCAATGTTGTCCATTATACGGAGAAAGTCTTGTGTATCTCTCACGTAAGATGGGAGGTCTTTGACAATAGGAGCAAGATACGAGTCTATAAAGCGAGACGTGTTTTCCAACAGACTCCCAATCGAGGACACGATCGGACGTCCAGGTGGTCTCTTGGCGTGCTTGTGGATTTTGGGAAGGTGGTAAAAGGTGGGTAGGACAGGTGATTCACAATGTAAAAAAAAATTATAATAATAAATTAAAAAAATTATTATATATATATATATATATATATATATATATACAGCCTATACACAAGGGTATATATATATATAATATATATATATATATATATATATATATATATATATATAATCTGCATTTCAGTGGCCAGGTAAGTGACACAGAAGTTGACTTCTAAGACCTCAAAGTTTTCATCAGGGAAGGCAAAATCTGCACCTCACTTTTTCGTAAGACAACAGCAGGAAATTCTATCCTAGAAGCCAATAGTAGCCATCCCAAACCCCTGAAAAACAGCATCCCATATGGGGAACCATCCCAAACCCCTGAAAAACAGCATCCCATATGGGGAACTATTATGTCTCAAGAGAAACTGTACACAAGATGAAGATTTCCAAGTGGCAGCATACGAGTCAATAGAGAGGTTCAAAGTGAGGGGATATTCAGACCAAATTTTACAAAAGAACTTTGATAAGGTTAAAAAAATTCCAAGAACATGTCTCTTGAAAGACAAAGACAAATTGATCAATAAAGATCAGAGCACCCTCCGTTTTATTACAACTTTTTTTCACGGGACTCAGAGCAAGTCCAACATACTCTCTCCCGTAACTGGCATATTTTGAAGTCTGACAGTGTGATCGGGAATGGTATATCAGATCACCCAAGAATCACATATAAAAGAAGTTGTTCTTTAAAAGATATTCTAGTACAAAGTCACTTTGACACAGTCCCTTGAACACCGAGACTGGGTAACCTTACTGGGTTTTTCCCATGTCATCGGTGCAAAGCCTGCAAAAACAGCACAAAGGTCACGACTTATAAAATACCTGGCAGAGCTGAATGCAAGAGAATCACTAAATTTTTAACATGTACCACACCTTACTGCGTGTACTGTTTAGAGTGTCCTTGTAAACTACTTTATATCGGTAGCACGATACAACCCGCAAAACGCAGAATCTTGGAATACGTGAGGGCTCTAGAACACAATGACCCAAACTATCCAGTTGCGAGGCATTTTGCCAAAGAACATCAGCGTGATCGCAATCTACTCAGATTCTTCTGTCTGGATCATGTCCCGATCCAAGAACGTGGGGGGGACAGAGAAATCTGGTTACCCAGACTCGAATCGAGATTCATTATAGACCTTCTAACTAGGACTCCGCTAGGTCTTAACACCGAAGAGGAGCTAGCAATCCATTTGGGTTAACTCTGTAATAGCTTGGCCTCCCCATGTAATCTGAGACAAAAGTAGTAGAAAACTCCACTCGCAGATGCCTAAACTCCCCCTTCTCTTACTCTTCTTTAAGAAGCACCACCAACTGTATAGAATTTCTAAATAATAGAAAGACTTTTCCTGACTGATATATCCCTCACATTGATTAGGTTTGCACAACAGCACTTTACAAAAAACCCATCCAGGGCTAAATGTTTCTCTTTTTCATCTCCTTTACGCAGATTTAATTTCTTTAGATTATCTATAATGAGATATGTTAATTGCATTTGAGATGAATTATTGTCATGGCCGATTTGATTTAATTAGTACGATCATGTTATTGATTTCATGTTTCTTTAAGAATGCTGGTACAAACACATTCTGGACAAAAATTACGTGTATATATATATGTATATATATATATATATATATATACAATTACGCTGCCACAGTTTGAGGTGCACACAATGACAGGCGAACTCAGCCACCACGGTTAAGTCCTTTATTCAGGCACAACGAGACACAGCGCTGGATATTTCATTAAGCCCCAACGCGTTTCGGAGCTCCTTCTGCTCCTTGCTCACGGGGCGGGCATGCAGCGGCAGACGTAGGAAGAAAACAAGTCCCTGATTTGTCCTGTTTCATAGCTGCTATTGCTGACGTCATCTAAGGACTTCTGGGATTCGTAGTCCTCCAACCACCATACGATCCATGTTGGGCTCTGCCTCCTGCAAAATAAAATCAAACCCTTAGTCGGGCCTCCAAATCTGTGTCTGTTGAAGATTAAGTGCACACAACCTGTCATTCTGCAATTCGGTTTCTCAATTTTTCGAAGCCTGCAGTCCACAAATACTTTAGTGATGTTACCACCTCCCCAACCAGGCTCGGCCGGTAAATATTTCCAATTACGCTGCCACAGTTTGAGGTGCACACAATGACAGGCGAACTCAGCCACCACGGTTAAGTCCTTTATTCAGGCACAACGAGACACAGCGCTGGACATTTCATTAAGCCCCAACGCGTTTCGGAGCTCCTTCTGCTCCTTGCTCACGGAGCGGGCATGCAGCGGCAGACGTAGGAAGAAAACAAGTCCCTGATTTGTCCTGTTTCATAGCTGCTATTGCTGACATCATCTAAGGACTTCTGGGATTCGTAGTCCTCCAACCACCATACGACCCATGTTGGGCTCTGCCTCCTGCAAAATAAAATCAAACCCTTAGTCGGGCCTCCAAATCTGTGTCTGTTGAAGATTAAATGCACACAACCTGTCATTCTGCAATTCGGTGTCTCAATTTTTCGAAGCCTGCAGTCCACAAATACTTTAGTGATGTTGCCACCTCCCCAACCAGGCTCGGCCGGTAAATATTTCCAATTACGCTGCCACAGTTTGAGGTGCACACAATGACAGGCGAACTCAGCCACCACGGTTAAGTCCTTTATTCAGGCACAACGAGACACAGCGCTGGATATTTCATTAAGCCCCAACGCGTTTCGGAGCTCCTTCTGCTCCTTGCTCACGGGGCGGGCATGCAGCGGCAGAAGTAGGAAGAAAACAAGTCCCTGATTTGTCCTGTTTCATAGCTGCTATTGCTGACATCATCTAAGGACTTCTGGGATTCGTAGTCCTCCAACCACCATACGACCCATGTTGGGCTCTGCCTCCTGCAAAATAAAATCAAACCCTTAGTCGAGCCTCCAAATCTGTGTCTGTTGAAGATTAAATGCACACAACCTGTCATTCTGCAATTCGGTTTCTCAATTTTTCGAATCCTGCAGTCCACACATACTTTAGTGATGTTGCCACCTCCCCGACCAGGCTCGGCCGGTAAATATTTCCAATTACGCTACCACAGTTTGAGGTGCACACAATGACAGGCGAACTCAGCCACCATGGTTAAGTCCTTTATTCAGTCACAACGAGACACAGAGCTGGATATTTCATTAAGCTCCAATGCGTTTCGTAGCTCCTTCTGCTACTTGCTTACGGGGCGGGCATGCAGCGGCAAACGTAGGAAGAAAACTAGTCCCTGATTTGTCCTGTTTCATAGCTGCTATTGCTGACGTCATCCAAGGACTTCTGGGATTCGTAGTCCTCCAACCACCATACGACCCATGTTGGGCTCTGCCTCCTGCAAAATAAAATCAAACCCTTAGTCGGGCCTCCAAATCTGTGTCTGTTGAAGATTAAATGCACACAACCTGTCATTCTGCAATCCGGTTTCTCAATTTTTCGAAGCCTGCAGTCCACAAATACTTTAGTGATGTTGCCACCTCCCCAACCAGGCTCGGTCGGTAAATATTTCCAATTACGCTGCCACAGTTTGAGGTGCACACAATGACAGGCGAACTCAGCCACCACGGTTAAGTCCTTTATTCAGGCACAACGAGACACAGAGCTGGATATTTCATTAAGCTTCAACGCGTTTCGTAGCTCCTTCTGCTCCTTGCTCACGGGGTGGGCATGCAGCGGCAAACGTAGGAAGAAAACTAGTCCCTGATTTGTCCAAGGCAGCACCACCTGTGTTGGCGCTGCGCCTGCCTTCGTTCCAACACTGCAAGCTCTAACCAAAAGCATGCATGGACCCTCATTCAAGGTGGGACTTGCTTCTCGACTGGGCCAACACAGGTGGTGCTGCCTTGGACACGTTTTCGCTGCTACAAGTGCGCTTCCTGACAGGTTCCAGTGCTCTCCTCGCTCCACTGGGAGAATATTGGTTCCAATTGCAAGGTTGAAGAAGCAGCCCCACTGTGGGTTAAAGGATAGTGCACTACAAAGCCCAGGATGCAGTGCGCCTGAGACACGCCCATAGAGGCAGGTGAGAGCTATTTGAGTGGACACTACCAGAAATTGTTTGATTGACCTTCATGAACATTGCCTCTGAGGAAAGGGTCATCCCTGAAACGCGTCAGGCTTTTATGTTCGAAGGAGACTCTGAAATCTGCTGGGGATCGAGCAAATGAAATGGATTCAAATAAACGTGCTTATTGAAAAACTTCTTGTGGCAGTGCTTCGCAAAAGGCTACCTGTTCTGATTGAATATATATATATTGCCAGTAGGTAGTTATAGTTAGGACCAAGTTTCCATAGGAAGAAATTTTTTTGTTTTTGCTTATAACTTTGGCGTCGTTTGATGAATCTTCATGAAAGTTTCCAAACTAATTCTTGTTCATATCAGCTCCTATGTTAAAAGTTTGGGGGTGATTTGTCAAGGGGGAGGCGAGAAAAAAGAGGGTCCCAAAACGTGTTTTCTCCATGTTAATTTTCATAGGAAACTTTAGACAAGGCTACAGGTTGAAGGGGTGAATGGAATTACCCCAAATTTGGCAGTGAGAAGGGTATTGGTCTAGAAAGCAAGCTTTTGTTTATTTGGTATAAATCCGTTCAGTAGTTTTGGAGAAATATTGAAATTTACAGATATCGATATTTGGGAATTCTGCCATCTGATTGGCTGCGGCGTTACGAGCACAAGCTTGCTGCTTATTGGGTGCGAGAGGTTGCAACTAGGAAGTGTTGGAAGCCATTTTGTGATTCATTTGGAGCGAGTAAGGGGAAAAAAAGGTGAAAAAAGTAGGAAAGAGAAGGGTAGGAGCACTGTAACCCTTCTCCCTGCCACATTTGAGGTAATTCCGTTCACCCGTTCGACGTGTAGGCTTGTCTATGCTTGTTTCCAGTCCAGGGAAGACATGGCTTGGCAGTTCGGGCTGGACTGTTCCCATGAGGCACAGGGTCAGACTGATTTGCATATGGCCATGTCTGAACTGGGGTGGCTGAGTGAGCTAAAGAATGGTGATGGATTAAACCCAGATCAGTTGACTGGGGGTGAGTGTTTGATTTGCTCAAACGCTCCGTCCATCATCCCCTTTTGTTTCGCCTTGTTCGCCCTAAGTTGGCAGGGTATGCTCAGACGTGAGTCCCTTACTCACTTGGCCACTGGATTCAAGTTAGCCTGGCTGATGAGGATTAGGAATCCGAAACCGGTCCCAGGATGCTTGTTTCCGGCCCAGGGAAGACATGGCTTGGCAGTTCGGGCTGGACTGTTCCCATGAGGCACAGGGTCAGACTGATTTGCATATGGCCATGTCTGAACTGGGGTGGCTGAGTGAGCTAAAGAATGGTGATGGATTAAACCCAGATCAGTTGACTGGGGGTGAGTGTTTGATTTGCTCAAACGCTCCGTCCATCATCCCCTTTTGTTTCACTTTGTTCGCCCTAAGTTGGCAGGGTATGCTCAGACGTGAGTCCCTTGCTCACTTGGCCACTGGATTCAAGATAGCCTGGCTGATGAGGATTATGAATCCGAAACCGGTCCCAGGATGCTTGTTTCCGGTCCAGGGAAGACATGGCTTGGCAGTTCGGGCTGGACTGTTCCCATGAGGCACAGGGTCAGACTGATTTGCATATGTCCATGTCTGAACTGGGGTGGCTGAGTGAGCTAAAGAATGCTGATGGATTAAACCCAGATCAGTTGACTGGGGGTGAGTGTTTGATTTGATCAAACGCTCCGTCCATCATCCCCTTTTGTTTCGCTTTGTTCGCCCTAAGTTGGCAGGGTATGCTCAGACGTGAGTCCCTTGCTCACTTGGCCACTGGATTCAAGATAGCCTGGCTGATGAGGATTATGAATCCGAAACCGGTCCCAGGATGCTTGTTTCCAGTCCAGGGAAGACATGGCTTGGCAGTTCGGGCTGGACTGTTCCCATGAGGCACAGGGTCAGACTGATTTGAATATGGCCATGTCTGAACTGGGGTGGCTGAGTGAGCTAAAGAATGGTGATGGATTAAACCCAGATCAGTTGACTGGGGGTGAGTGTTTGATTTGCTCAAACGCTCCGTCCATCATCCCCTTTTGTTTCGCTTTGTTCGCCCTAAATTGGCAGGGTATGCTCAGACGTGAGTCCCTTGCTCACTTGGCCACTGGATTCAAGATAGCCTGGCTGATGAGGATTATGAATCCGAAACCGGTCCCAGGATGCTTGTTTCCGGTCCAGGGAAGACATGGCTTGGCAGTTTGGGCTGGACTGTTCCCATGAGGCACAGGGTCAGACTGATTTGCATATGGCCATGTCTAAACTGGGGTGGCTGAGTGAGCTAAAGAATGGTGATGGATTAAACCCAGATCAGTTGACTGGGGGTGAGTGTTTGATTTGCTCAAACGCTCCGTCCATCATCCCCTTTTGTTTCGCCTAATTTAATGCAGCATTTACACTCAGTTTCAGTGCCGGATACCTCTCTCCCCACTTAGGGATTCTGAGTTCAACACAACTAGCAGAGCCAGTTACTGAGAGATAAACCCGAGGTGTAAAATAAACATTCCATAAAGCATGAAAATTGGTCTGGAGCCCATCCCTCATTTCCGCTCATGGGGACACTCTACTGTAGGGGTGGGCGGAATTTGCGTAATCGCGTTCCGCAAATCTCTGCAAAACTGTAATAAATCTCTGCAAACACGCAGAAATTCCACGAACACGCTTGTTCGCGATGCTTTTTTACTGTTCGCAATTGCTGTTTGCGTGCTCGGGGGGAAATATCTCGTGAACACGCATATGAGAACGCGAACAAGAAAAAACATTCGCGAAGTCGCGGAACACAGAATTTTGGGCAATTTCGCATTCTCCGCAGAACGCAAAATTACCCAAATTTCGCAAATTCCGTGAGCGGAAAGGAATTTGCCGACCAGGCCTACTCTACTGCAACAAGGCTAGGCCAGAGAGGAGATTAACCCCTTCATTGAAAGCAGCAGTCAGGATTAATTTTCCAGGTTCAGAGCCTTTTCCCATCAGACTCAAAGGAGACAGGAATAAAGTTTCTTCACCAGGGGGAAGACTGACATACATGCAGTGCTCTCGGCCCCCTTCCAGTCCTCCATAGCAATGCACATTTCTACAGTCAGGCCCACCCGATCAGGTACACTAGAAGGAGATAACCTATAAATGTAATTCCTAGTAGTAATCGCTAGTCACATAGAGCAAGGAGGGCTATTGAGTGTGGCAATGGGCACCGGACTGACAAGTCATGCATCCCCCTTCAACCCCCCGCCCGCTCTCTGTCCCAATGGGCAGCCTTGATTCTCAAATCGCAAATGAGTGAAATGTAGATTTGCCTGCTGTGGCCGAGTCTGTTGTCCCCCCTCATACAATCAATCATCTGAGCACCTTTGAGGGGCGCCGCATCTATACATATACATTTGTATTTATAGTGAGTTCAGTTTAAATTCTGCCTTCTGTGGTATTCACAGTTAAACTGCTTTTGATGGGAACTAACTGGAATGTGCAATGAATGGGTCATACCTGCCCCCTCTTTCCCAGTGAGGGAGAGATTAATTTTACTGTGCATTGAGCTGGGGAAAGTGACCCTGCTGTGACCTTTACCTTCACCCTGGCAGACATACCTGGAAGTTTTCAATCTTTCTGTTTGAACTGCACTAAGAAGAATCTGGCTGCCTCATACATAAAAGATATCGAGCCGAACCACGTTGCGTCCAAACATTTTCCAAATTAATGAAGCCCTCGGGCTGGCGGAGCCCATTTCATTACAGCCAGCTAATGCTTTATTAATTATTTCGACCTGAACTCTGTACAGTAGTTATTCTTCAGAGGCTAGTTTTATGGCCGTAGAAACGTCGACGCAGCAAAGCTTCTCGGTAAGAAATTCCTACGACGGTTGAAAACAAATTCCCCTCTAACTTACCATGCAAGGAGGGTACAAGTGTCAATAGGAACTATGGTGGTCGAATTACATGTTATCTTCAGTTAAAGCAGGAGTGCTAATCAAAAATATTTAACACGAGTGTTCCTCGCTCTTGAGGAAAGTCGACAATCCAACGTTGTGTTTTTGTTATATCAGATGGAATTTAAGGTTTGTGAGACCCAAGGAAAAGGGTATGCACATTAGGAATTATTTATAGCTCAATTATTTGTAGCTCAATTGTAAAAGAGACTCCAATACGGCAATTCAGGCCTTACTTATCAGTCGCTAACTCCACTATCAAAGATATACATATATAGTGTTTAAAACTCATATTTGATTGTAAATGACCGCCCCGCCTCCCCCAACGTATTGAATGATGTTGTTAATGTTGGGGCGATAGACGCTTTGTGCTTTGGGGAGGTAGGTAGTTTGAACCTCGACTGTGCAGGGAACTAGATAGGGAGTAGTTGGTTACTCAGTTGTACGTCACATATGCATGCTTGCACTGGAGTGGTAACCCTCCAAAGATGCACATGAACCAGCTATGCACCTCAGGTGTTCCATTACACACTTTTTATAACCCGAAGCAAGATACTATTATGGTTCTCGTGTGGGATGTAAATTAGTTGGCTCAGAAACCTAGGAGAGCCGTGGTGTTACTGCTCCCTAATAGGCATAAGCCAGATATGGTAATCTTACAAGAAACTTACCTGACGGGGAGTCATTGTGATGTCTTGGGAGGATAAATATACGCTCTTCTAGTTAATGCTGGATGTAAGACAGTGGGTTCAAGAGGTGCAGCAATTCTCGTTAGAGTGGCATTAACATTCAGAATAGACAGAACATAGATGGATCAACAGGCAGCCTCTGCTCCGGGAGTTCCCTGCATGCTGTTTGCTTCCTGACCCTGCCGGGACCGAATTGGAGTCTCTGGACGGTGGACGCTGTTTGTTTCACGAACCTGCCGGGAAGGACCCTGTTCTAAGGACATAGCGCGGCACACTGGGACTGCGAGGACCAGCATACCTTCTGACATCGACAGCTGGTGCTTCTTCCCTTGTAAGCACCGCCCTTCTTTCCACCTGTGTATTTAAAATTAAGGTCATACCGCGCATCGCGGGACGGCGCCGGGAGAAGCCCGGGCCAAGGGCGGGCCCGTTCTAGCCTGTTCCTGACCGATCCAGACCGGACCGGGCCACCCCCCATGGATTTTATAACATTCTTCCTTGTGCCTTAGAACCTGTGCTACTTCACATATTAACATCGTATTTAGTGAGTGTGTTAAAATATAAAAAGATAACTAAGGATGGCCACTAGAGAAAGTAGAAGTAAGGCCGCCAAAGGGGGGAAATTGCTCACAGACACTCTTGACGATTTTATCACCAGATCGAATTCTGCAATAGACATGGGTATTCAGCTAATGGAACAAAGAGTTTTAATGGATCTAGCAGCTGCAAGGAGATTGTCCCAGAACATTGCAATGTCGAAAAAGTCTTCATTGGGCCACATAGCATCAGCTAGAACTCCCGAACGTGTACCTAGCCCTGTTTTACTTGTTACACACGCCGACATACACAACACTCCGGTTACCCATTCCACAACATTAACTTCGCCACAAGTAACCATGCAAACAATCACACATAACACAAGTCCCGATGGGCAATCTGCCATGGGGGATACTTCGGTAAAACTAACTGAGACAGATGTCCAGGGTGACGAAGCCAGCTTGAGGAAATTGCCTGCTAGACAGGAAGGCGCAATACAAAAAAGGAAACACCCTAATGCCTCAGCCTATGCTAGAAAAAAATCTAAAATAGCAAAAGAACATGTGTCAAGGTGTATGGTGAACAATGAGGAAAATAGGACTGAATTGGCACCACTTAATTTATTAAATGGGGATATAGAGGTCCAAAATGTTGTAAATGTCGAAAATGTAGATATATCTGAGAGCCCGCAAAGTACGGCTAACTTGGGTAATCCGGGAGGATTGGGAACTAGGGAGGCGGAAGGTGGGAACAACAACACCCTATTGAGTGAAATAGGTGCTATCATAAAAAAACTTTTAACCCCTCTTGAAACGAGATTGACATCGATAGAAAATCAGTTACTCGAGGTGGAAAAAAGTATTGTAGCCTTAACAAGCCTTAGTATAGCTTGACCAACGACTAATTCCACTGCTGGTGCTAGTCAGACTCCACCGGCCATTTTGGCCCCTCATACGACCAGACCTAATTCCCCGACAAAGGGCAAGAGCGCTAACAACCCAAAAGCAACGACCTCGAATCATGTAGCCACTGCCCAAACAGACCAAGGGACCCTGAATCACGTAGTCTCTGTCCAAACCGATCAAATAATCCCATACCAGGGTACTAATGCTACTAAGCGCACCCAACAGGATGAAAAGGGGATTCAGAAAGGGGAAAAAGCTAGGGGAGAATACATCAACTTACCACCAGATGCTAGTCCCTTTGTTGTAGTGTTGACGGGGGTTCCTGAAGTAAATAATAATAATCATGAGGAAACCTTCTGGTCACTCAAAAACAAAGTCTCTTACTGGCTAAATGAAAAAAGACCTATACCTCACCACGTTAAGAGCAAAATCCTAATGGTTCGTAGGACCCCATGGATAGGACCTACAAATAAATCTATTATAGGTGATTGTATTATTGTAACATTTGAAGATCCACGTACTGTAAACCATATTTGTGCATGGAACTCCTTTAGTGGACCCCTTGAGATTGACACCAAACCACTCTCCTTCTTTTATCTGCCAAAAAAGCGTATTGATGGGGGGAGGGTGGATTTTGGCTAATCATTATGTGCAGGGAGGGTTTAGTGGTGAGAGACAGGGAAACCAAAGACATTGGATAGGTGTCCCAACACATAATAGATTTAGCTGTTTGGAAGCAGTGGACTGACTGAGTCCCACGATGGGTTGCGAAATTAGCACTATTGATTCACCACGCACAAGTAGTCCTAATTTTGTGTATACTCGTAGTGAATGTCCCCCAGAAGAGCGGAAAAAGGCGATGGCTGAAGGAAATAAGCAGGGAGTGAGAAATATTCCCAGGATTGTTTAAAAAAATGGGACTAAAGGTGCACTCATAGATAATATACATGGTGAGCGAGAAACATTGTCTACTGTAGAAGACCTACAGATGGTGTATTCAACGGGCGCGATCATCCCCAACTCAAGGCAGGTAAATTTAGAAATAGTACATGTAAAAAGTCATAGCGAGGCAACACTGAGATTAATATCATGGAACATAGCTGGTGTAGCCAAAAATTTAAGGGACCCAGACTGGGCAGAGTATATTGATTCTAGCGACTTCTGCCTACTACAAGAATCATGGGCGGTTGATGCTCCCCACAGGGTGGGCTTTAAAACCTATGGGATTGGAGCAGTGCCATCGACAAGGGGCAGACCATCAGGTGGCCTTATCACCTGGGTTAAAGTAACATTGAAGATCCAGGTTGAAGTTATGGACACTGGCTCTTTAGACCTACTAGCCTTAAAAATCACTAATGATGTGGGGAAAGTATTTTATTTAATTAATGTCTACAACAGACCGACACCTACATCTAAGGAATCGCCTATCCTAATAAAGCTAGATTGCTTTTTGGGAAGTCTAGGAAGTAAGGAAGCGATTATCATAGCTGGTGATCTAAACTGCAACTTCGAACCAGTCAAAGGGCTGAGTGGGATTTTTGAGGAGGAAGATCGAGCAAATAATATTCCTCCTCTGGAAAACATCGTATCTGTAAACTGTACAACCCTGGCAGTACAATTAGTAAAATTGACTGCGGAATATGGTCTTAGGGCCTGTAATGGTCGCCTCCCGTCGGACGCTTCAAAAAAACCAACCTTCTATAGGAACAACAGTAAAAGCAATTTAGACTTTATAATGATCTCGTTGTCCATTTGGCACCATATGGTAGATCTTGAGGTGAAGGATAGGACAGAGAGTGATCATTACCCTCTGGATCTATTGCTTGAAGAATGTTTGGTTTTGAAGCAGGGCACACTAAAACCACAAGAGTTTTATATTCCCAGTGATGAGGTCCTGACTTGTAACAACAGGCGCATAGTGAAGTGGTCTCGTATATTAGAGCATGGTGACACTCTTGCGGCAATATACTCACACCTAGCTGGGCATTTTGAAGCCTTCATAGACTCCCCCTCCGAATTGAATAACCCAGAACAGTTTATTGCTCTTCACAATGAACTTTTCAAGGCACTAAAATTATTGGTGACAAAAATGCCAAAAAAAGAGTCATGAAAACCTAAGTAATATGTCACATAGTAAACCTTGGTATGACAAGGCTTGTAGGGTATCTAAGGGGAAACTTTTGCTGGCGATCAAAACTAAAACACCAGCAGATGTTAGAATTGCAAGGGAAGATTATAAGAGAGTACAGGCCGCATCAAAGAAGTTGTGGGAAGAGGGTAGTTGGGCCGACATGTTAGATGCTGCGAAAACAAAGGATACAATAGGGTTTTGGCGGTTAGTCGCGAATGGGAACCATGTAGGAAGAGTTGTTAAGGATGTCTATCTCGACGAGATGACGTGGGTCAACCACTTCTCAACCCTATATAAAAAATATGATGGGAATCCCTGCAAGATCAACGCTGAGGAACCTTGGCACAAAACCCTTACTGACCCACTTGATTTCACAATTGAAGAAACAGAGGCAGCAATAAATTCTGTGAAGAGTGGTAAGGCGCGTGGGTTAGACAAAATACCTGGGGATCTTTATAAACACGACATAAAGATATGGGCACCCTACATAAACTTTTTATGCAACATGCTATCGCGTAGTAAAGATTTTCCCAATAGCTGGCGCGGAGCTGAGATTGTCCTAATTTTCAAAAAAGGCGACAGGTCGAATCCCTCGAATTATCGACCTATCAGCCTAATGGACATTCTCCAGAAAATGTATTTAAGGCATATTTTAACTCGTGTAAATGAGTGGTTGGATGACAAGATGGTCCTCACTAAGTTCCAGGCTGGGTTTAGGAGCAAAGTGAGTACCATCGATCAGGTCTTCAGTCTCTGCTGCCTTTATTGGAAATACGTTCTCATAAAAAAGGGCCATTTGTATGTCGCCTTTGTAGACCTCAAGGCGGCATTCGACTTAGTTCCACGAGAACTTCTTTGGAGGTCCCTTCACAATACTGGGCTACCTAGCTGTCTGTTAACTCAGCTAGTCGAACTACATGCTAGGAACTTTGCTAAAGTTAGGTGGGGCCCGAATGGTGAACTTACAAAGGATATACCAATTGAGCGCGGCGTGCACCAGGGCTACGTTTTGGCCCCGACCCTATTTTCCCTGTTTGTGAACGATATTCCTGAATACTTAGATGACTGTTCGAATGACTCACCGAAATTGAATGGAGAGAGGGTGCCTGCGTTACTTTGTGCGGACGATACCATCCTTATTTCGCAAACCAAGAAAGCTCTCCAGGCCCTACTCCATTCTTTCGGTGATTATTGTAACAAAAAAGGGTTAGAAATTAATGTAACAAAAACTAAATGCATGACTCTGAATCCTATTAAATCTGATAAAGGATCGTTATTTTTAAATAGCCAAAGGCTGGAATTGGTCGAATCGTTTTCTTATCTGGGGGTCTCGCTCGATTCTAAATTCACGTGGAACCCACAGATAGAAAAGAGTAAGGTAATATTTGCACAGAACACAAAACCCATTCTCCACAAGCACAACTCAAGTACTAGCAAAGCAGTATCACCAGCTGTTGAGCTTTTCAAACATAAAGTACAGCCTGCAGCCCTTTATGGTGCTGAAATCTGGGGGCCAATGTCAAAAAATGCCTTTGACATTTTGGACAATAAATTCATGCGTAGCATTGTAAGGGCCCCGAAAGGTACGCCGCTGGTCCCCCTTCAACTAGATTTGGATTTTAGGAGGACCGACCATTATACCATAGTACAGCCGCTGATGTTCTGGGTTAGACTATGGCAGACACTAGAACTGCTTGATTATAGGAATGGGTTAAAAGAGCTATTGTGCTTAGACGTATCTAATTCCAACGAATGGCTAACACATATCAGAACATGGTTCATTAAAATAGGCCTACCCCATTTTTGGAAAAGTCCTGAAGGGTTGCCGCCGAATTGTAAAAATGTGGTAAAAAAGGCTTTTTGGGGCTTTATAAATAATCAAGTATGTAACAGCAATAATAGTGGGTCATTGGTTAGTACTTTCCTAACCTTTAAGGATGTACCCATATTTGAGAGTTTTCTTGATGAAATTGAGCCCCACTTGCAAAAACCCTTTTTCTGAAATTCAGGTATGGCAACCTTATGACCAATTCAACACTTGCACGTTGGTCTAGGAAAAATGTTAATGACATTCCAACTATAGGAAATTTATGTACCTTGTGTGAGGGCAATTACAAGGAGGACGACATGCATATCCTTTTCTTCTGCCCAGCATATTCTCTGGCCAGAACAAAGTGGATTAAAACCTTGTGCAAACTTTTAGGTTCTAGTTCATGCATGACGGCACTACGAATAATTAAATCCGATACGTCACAGATTGTAGTATTCAGTGCCAGCAGATACCTCCACTCTATTTTTTTTATTCATAAGAAAAAAGGCCTAAAATTGTAAAGCTATGTGACGTTTGCATGCTGTTATGAATTGGTCCAGTTGGTGGAATTAGACAGCCACGCTGTAATATTTTATGATTGTTTTTACTCATTTTAAATATGTCAAATATCATCTGTATCATAGTGTGTTAAATGGATTTTTGGATTGTTTTAAATGAAATGTTTATTGTATAAATCTTTTATGGCAAAATAATGCTGAAATAAAGGAATATGAATGAAGATGGATCAATGGGGTTGTTATGCTGCAGTACTAAGGGGATGGGATGGTTAGACCTCCCAATGTTATTATCAATATATTTATCTCCTAGAATACAGTACCAAACACTAAAATGGGTGGGAGCAATGATTCTGCAAACCTTAACAGCAGTCTTTATCATAGAAGGGGACTTCAACCTATTGCTGTCTACTCAACTGGAAAGGTTCCATCACACTGGGACAAAACAGAGTGCACAACCAAACTTAAATAATTTATAGAAGCAATGGCTTTACCAGATGGTTGGCGAGACACCATGCCAGGTCTCCTTTTATTCAGAGGTGAAAAACTCCTCTTTCAGACTAATTAGATTTAAGCACCAATGGCTCAGTGTGTAATGTTCAGGGGAGAGTACTACCCCACGCAAGAGGCTATCTGGCCAGTCCACTCTGATGCGCCATTCCAATCCAGGTCAACTGATAAACACAACAAAGTGAGGTTAGATATATGGGAGCTAGTGCACAAAGATGTAGTGCCACACCTAATTTTTACTTTGATGAAATTATAGGCTCTTCGCGATCAAGTGTGCCTGTATGGGAGGCATTTAAGATGGTCCTTGGAAGGGCTGCTATATTGAAAATCTCTAGGATAAAGACAAGAATCAGGTAGCAAGTGGCTATTGAAGACGAATGTGAGGAATTGGAAAATGTAATGTAAACAGGCCAGCAAGGGCACTGAGATGCTTTGTGGTGATCAGAGGGAGGATTACAGAGCAACAGTAAAGAAGGAAGCTAGAGCACAATTCTATTTCAGAGCCAGAGGCGAGGATTGTGCTCTACTTTCTTTATATCCTTTCCTGCAGCTTTTAACTAAACAACTCAAAAACTATCTTTCCCAAGATGCACAGGGTAAAGGTCAAGCACAATCCACGTATGAACAGTCCAGGATGTCAACAAAGGCAGGTTCCCCCTGGATAACTTCCTCTTTCTTTTCCTGCCTCAGCTGTTAAGTACACATTTTCCCTTATAGCTATTTTATAGGGATTTACCGATTAAATGTCTTCATTCCTAGTGATATACTGTTTATGTATAGTGGCTTGCTATTTTTGGTTTGCTAGGTACTGGCGTGGTATAGCAAGAGAGGGGAGTGCTAAAAATGGGTAAAGAGCGTCAGAGTGATGGATGGCCGGGTAGTAAGAAACGAAACCTCAATAGCTGGGGTTTTCACCACCACCTCCAGAAGATGTAAGCTGCTGAGAATTTAGGTGACTCAGAGGAGCCCAGAGGCTTTGTAACAGACCTGCAGATTAGCATCTTTTCAACTGTAGAACATGTTGCACTCAATGAAACCTCGACAGTGGAAGAGTTGGCAGAGGCATTTAAACAGTTAGAGGGTGGAGGAGTTGGAGGCGAGAGGGAAGCACCAGGTCCATACAGATTTGGCTGAAATATTTGAGCGATTATCCACTAGGATCCCTTCCCATATCCACAATATGCTAATGAAGGCAAGAATAGAGGACAGTCTATTAGGCAATCTTTGGGTGGCTGATGTATAAGCCTGAAAATGTGCCTGGTGAGTGTATCTCTCACTGACGTATATGTCTACGGAACACAAAGAATAAAGTACAAAAGTCCTAGCCAATCGATTATGTAAGGTTATAGCCTCTTTAATTCATCCTGATCAGCCAGGATTTTTATGGTGCAGATCAACAAGAGCTTGTATGGATCACATTCTTGGTGTGTAGAGCCCAAATCCACCTACTACTGAAACAAACAAAGGAATATAAAACAGATACGTTTATAAAACTTCAATAGAGTTATAATGAGATCAGAAGACCAAAGAGTAAGAGGTAGGCTATTCCAGACTTGAGCAGAAACAACCAAAATAGTTCAGTCACCGAATTTACAAGTACAGGTTTTAAGGATGAGCATAAAGCACTCTTTGAAATATAAAAAGACAAATTTACTTCCTAAAAACTCTGGGGAGCACTGATACACTGCCCTATTATTAATGGTTAAAGCCTTAAAAATAACCCTACTTTTCTCTGGAAACTAGTTGGACCAACTGTAGTTGATGCTGTATGGTTCAAGAAAAACATACAGATTGCATTCCCATAGCCTAACCTGGACTGAATTAAAGCAGTATTAAGTGTGACATGCTGGTTAGACTCAATGAGCGGTAGAAAGGATGTTAGCATTTTTAGCTGCTAAAAATGTTTTCACTACTTGATGTACCCATGGTTTCCATGAAATTTTGGCATCAATCAAAATATCAAGGTTGCGACCCACCTTGGATGTAACAATGACCCCATAGTTTCTAACCATGAGAAGGAAGTTGAAGATGCCATGTTGTTTATGACCAGTTTTGTGGGAATTCAAATGATATGGGGTGTATCTTTAAGGGGGACTATGGGGTGGAACACTCCCACAATCATATTTTACATTCGGGTTAATCCTCTCTGGCTGTGCCAGTCGGTCCAGTTCTTACCGTGCTAGGGTCTTGTGGTCAGTGCTCACCCGGTTTATGCATTCAAGCATGGAATTTAGTAGAGTTAAAATATTTGGGCGACAGAGACTATGTGACTGGCACAGCAGGCCTTTGAAATCTCAAAGATGGAAGCACCTCTTATCACACGTGTGGCTGAGATTAGGATAGAATTTTCCCTTTTTGTGGGCCCTGGAGTGTTATACACTTTTCTGGTGAAAATTAGACTGTAGTATTTTGCCATTTTAATGGTCTTCTTTGTAATTTATCCTGTTCTCAAATTTACATCAGAAGTGTTGTGTAGATTTGTAGCCAATAAGCGGAGTAGTGTTTGTATATCATTCTGTTAATCCATAACCAGAGAGATAAAGCATACTAAGACGATGATACTGGCAGCCCTCAACGTGGAATGCATAGTCTAAGGCAAACACTTTGGTGGTCCTGCCGTGTACCGTGTGCCGCAGGCCCTTGCCTCTCCCTCACACTGTTCTGATAGGATGACCCCAGTGAAATTATCTGGCACTCAATGACTCATGTCAGAGCTGTGCACGCAATCAATGTGAAACATTGATGCTTCTCGTGTTGGAACTCGGGACAGGCACTGATCCAGGCAGCCAGTAAAAGGCAGGTTAAACCAGTTGTTAGATGCGCTCCGCAGCTACACTGATTCCCCTCTATCCGCCCTCACCACTGAATGGGCAACTGTGGCTAATAGAGCAGCGCTGCCAGTGGCTTGTGCCCAAAGGAGGATAGCGCAGTGCTGGTTGAAGCAAGGCAGAGCGATGAAAGCAGTCCTGGCCCACGTTTAGCTGGTCCTTGCTAGATGTTCAGGAAGTAGGGTGGGGGTTGGTGTTGTGGTTGTGGTTGCTCAGTGGCCTACTGCATCCGCTCAAAGAATGTGTGTTTGACCTCTTGGTCTTGGTTTTAAATTCCAGGAGGTTCGCTAAGCATTTCATCTTTCTGAGGTCGATAAAATTACAAGCAGTGAGTTGGGTAATAATATATATCTTTCAGGAAGCAGCAAAATGCCCCAAGGGAGAAATGTACACTTTACTAATAAGTTCTGATCCAACATTTTCTCCTGTTAAGGGTGTGGTTCTACCACCAATTGCCACTGATCATATTGGGACCCCTTTCTTTAACTCTGACCTCCTCCACTTGCTTTGCTACTAAGTAAGGATCCTTTTACTATAGTGCAAGGAGTGGGGGTCCTTGGCTTGGGATTGGCACCTCCCACCATCTCGCCTCAGCCACACATCCCTGTTGTTTCATATCAGCAGGCCACTTGAATCAATACCTTTGTCCACCGCCTGTCCTTTTTAACTGGATACACAATGGCGCTTGTTGGGAAATCTCAGGCTCACAACCTCTAATATTATTCACTAAGCCACGCCCCTGCCAATGACAGACTGGGAGTTGGCCAGTGCAGCTTACCTGGCTACTGAAGGTGGGGCCGTGTCTGATAGCTGAACAATCAGTTGTGTGCCATTTGTGTACACATAGAAGATAGTTCCAAAGACCTATAGACGTTTTGCTAATGAGAACATGTAGATGTTCAATAATAATAGTATAATATAAAGACTTTAATGTTTACTTTCAGAGTTTTTTATTCAGTGTATTTGTTGATGACTTTTTATTCATCATATTAAGTTTTTTCATGTTATGCTGTTTATTGTTGTACTAAATAAAGTCTTTTTAACACAAAAATAATAATAGTATAATATGGAACACTGAAGGACTCCACAACTGAGATCTCTAGGCTTTGATCTTAAAGGTGGAACAGCAGTAGCTTGCCTTCAGTCTGACAAGAAAGACACGAGCCGTTCCAAATCATTGCCTGCAATTCGTATCGCAGACAGCCTTGGCATCCGATTATTTATTATTATTTATTTATTTATTTTTTGCATTTATAATGCGCGCAGATACCCACAAAGGGTTTCCCGGCGCCAGGACTAAGAGACCGACAACACAGAAAGCAACACGGCCAGCGACCACAATTATTTATTGAAAAGCCAGGTTTTAACGCTTTTCTTAAAACTGGCAAAGTTCTCCTCCTTTCGTAGAGCTGGGGGAAGGGAGTTCCAAAGGACTGGTCCCAGATGGGAAAAGGATTTCCCTCCTACTCTGGCCAGTTTAAATCTAGGAACCACAAAATTTGCTCCATTTGAAGAACGGAGATTGCGTGCAGGAGAGTAGGGCCTAACTAATTTTTGCAAATACTTTGGTGCGGTTCCTGCCTTAATTTTAAACATATAGGTCAGGGCTTTGAACCGATTACTATCATCAGTGGTGTCAAAGGCAGCGGATAGATCCAGTAGCACTGTACCAACGCTAACTGTGGCCACAGTTAGATGAAGGTCATCAATGGCTGAAACTATGATGACTTTGGTGCTCCTGCCTTGACGAAAACTGACTTGAAAATATTCAAAATGCAATTGATTTCCAAAAACTCTTGACAGTTGTGTAAAAATACTTTTCTCTAGGGTTTTGTCAAAGAAGTGAAGCAAGAAAACAGGCAGATATTTACTTAACATTTCAGGACCCACTGTAGCTTTTTTGGGAAGAGGTTTAACTGTAGATGATTTCATGGAGGCAGGTACCACTCATGACTCCATAGAACTATTTAAGAAGTGTCTAGATACATTTGGGTTAGGTATCATAAGCTTCTTCATTCAGTATGCTGGCCTTTCTCATCTGGGGATCAAGAGGCACACATAGCTTTTAGTGTTGACAAATCACATCTTCAAAGGTGCTACCCCGAAGGTGAGGAAATGGACAGAGGCTTGCGGCTGGATGCTTGGTCGGCTTCCCTCAGGTTTCACAAGGTGCTACGCACAGTTTCCCACCACCGTGCACTGTTTCACGGGTATTATTTTTTGCCTCCAGCTTACCCTGATGAAGGATCATTCTGACCCGAAATGCATTGCAATTTGGATCTCTGAGAAGTGGAATGAATCTTTAGTTACGGCTATATTGAACAACATATGTTCTACAATGAATGATGCTTGTTAGATGAGATCATATCATATCAAATCAATTTATTTGTCAAGCATTAAAAAATGTAAGTTTGGAATTTGGAAGTTTTCATGTTTAATCTTGCTTAAATGTGTTTGCTTTCGGGCTCTTCTAATACAGTGCAACTTGGGACTGTGGAAGCAGATCTCTGCAACCAGCTCTTGGGACTGGTCAGCAGATCCCTGCTACCAGCAGTACTTAAGTATAACTAATGATCATATGGACAGAGAACACACCAAGGCAGCAGGTTTATTTTGATTATATTTGATTGGCATTCGAAACATATAATCGTGTGCATTCATTGGACTTCATCCTCAATCTACATGAAGTGACATTGGCCATGCCTTGTGAAAGTGACCCCAAATTCTAAGATTCTGCTAAAAAATAATGATAACCCTCACAGGGTGATAGATGTACCTTTGCTGTGTCCATCGCCTATTAGGTATTTAGTGAGATGACACCATCTGTAAATCTGTAAATATAACAAGATATGGTGGTGTCAAAACAGATTGTGGGAATAGCAGGCTCCTCCTGAGTGGTGTAAAAAATATGGACTAGTGCATGATGGCAGAAAATGTGATATATGAGAGAGCTATATTGCCCCAAGAAGTCTGAGGAGATATGGGGGCCCAGGAAGGGAATTTCATGGCCAATGCATGAGCCAAAGACCTGCAAAGGTCAGAACAAGGGCAGGATAAACAGACATGTAGGGATATATGAGTCAGGGCATGAGTCTGGGAAATGTAACAGCAACACAATCGGATACAAAAATGGGCATAGGAGGAAGTTCATTGGTGACTAGTTGGCGGAATATGTATTATGTTTTGGAAATAGCATCTGATGTTTTATTGCATTTATTTTCTCTTTCATTTTTGTGAAAAACAACAAAAATTGTGAGGAAGAAGAAAGTTCTGATCATGCATATGGGGGATCTTTGTCTGGAGTGGCGGAGTAGGCAAAAATGTATGGTCTGCAATGTGGCACCAAACCATTCCCCATAACTGAGGTAAATTCAAGCATTATCTTCCGTCAGTCTGTTGTTTGTTGCAGAAGATGCCCTAAGTATGATGGGTATGCCCAGACATGGGTCTTGTACTGACTTTGCCCTAAGACTCCAACTGCAACTTACATACAGGCCCAAGTAGCCCGAAACTGGTCTGGGAGTCCCTGTGTTCCATCTGGAGGGGTTCTGGCCTGGCATGTCTTTTTATATAGCAGGATCAAGACAGAATGTATATGGTTGGTCTTTATCTAGAGCGTCATAGGAGGCAAAAAATAATTGCAAGAAACTTAACATGTGTATCTGTTTATTGTTACCCAACTCAATGGTATTCATGTTATCATCCTCAGAAGGATAAAAGGCTCAGTGCACATTCTGAGATTCAAACCTGTGGTCATAAGGTAAAACAAGGAAATGGGCGGAGTGAGCACTGCCCAAGCATTACCCTATCAAATAATGATGGCAGACCCACCTGAGCTACACCTTAGAAAAAAGAGAATAATGAAGACTACCCGCTTATAGCTAGCCGTGCAGTACGTAGTGAACATGCAATTAAAGAGTTTTTTTTAATGGGCCACAAATTAATGAATTGCTTTCTGTTAATGATCAATCACACACTATTAGATGCATTCCTTTGTTTAAGAACCTTGTGAATAGCCCTGAAATGTTAAATAAGCCACTGAACTGTTGATGCAGGAGCTGCCCCCATGGAGCTGTATGACAAATCTACCACACACATCTACTGGTGTGTAAAAGTATACTAACCCTGGAGTCTTATCCTGATGACCCACCAAAGTTAGATGTAATTGCAGCCACTGCCATATTACAACATGCAACAATAGTCATGGGTAAGACTTAAGACTTATCGTGTTGGTGCCTCATTCAGGTGGAGACACTATTAACTCACTTCAGAACTTAGAATGTGACCAGCAGCTAATTAGGTATGAGTAAATCATACCAGCTGCTGAAAACATTTCTTTTTAAAGGTGTGAAATTCTGAATCCTGCTGCACTTTTACCATTGCCTGGAGATGAAATTGATGAAGAAATAAATGAGGTTTAGCATGCCTGCATTGATGTAACAGAATTGTGCACTAAACCAACAACAGATATTCAAGATGTCCACTCGAGTACGCTGATTTAATTTTATTTGTGCATTGTTAAGGTTTGTGAGATGCCTATGGCGAAGTTTAAGATCAGCATATGCAGTTTGCACATTGACGTACTTTGTGGAGGCATCATATTTGTGTAATGTAAACTTCCCACAAGTAGCTGACTTGATTACACGTACTTTAGCTTGCTGCTTAGCCAATAAATTGCTGCATAACCAATGAACTGAGTGTTATAATTAATACTGATAGCAAGACTTGTTTTGGAGGGGTGCATGATTTTTGGCAATTGTGGTAAAAACAAGGTTTTATCACTTCTGTTGAGTCTCCAATTCGCAAGGCGCATACCAACAACCATAGGTCTCAAACAGGGTTATTTTTAACCTTTATACAGCAGATATGACATCAGCCCTTAGCACCTGCAATGTGCATGCCCCTCTACTAGGGAAAAGCCATATTCAGTATGTCTTATACGGATGACGTTGTTTTAGCAAGCCTCATACTCAAGTAGGTCTACAATGGTTACTTAATACATTGCATGGATATGCAGCCGAAAAATGCCTGGAAGTTACCATCCCCAAAACCCTGACAATTAATGGGAAAAAATTGTCTCATTTTTGGTCTCTGGGAAAAACTCCAGTTGCGAATTCTTCTAAGTATAAATACTTAGGTGTCATAGTTGATAAGGGTGGCCAATTCGCGAAACAGCTTGAGGCCATTAAGAGGAAAGGGATGGTGATTGCGACAACGCTACGGCTACTTAAAACAAAATTGACTGGACCAATTTTTTCACCATTGCTCCGTGTTGTGCAAGCAAAAATTCCACTGTCAATCACTTTTGGCAGCGAAGCACTGAGAGGCAGGGATGCTATACTGCTGGATACCACCTTGGCAAAAGCATACAGAGTTATGCTAAACCTCCCGCCATACACCTCGCCAGCACAGATTCAACTCAAGTTTGGATTAACGAAGCAACACCTCGCAAGGCGAGGCTCGTACATCAAGTGCTGGCATAAAATCAAGAATTCGTCCAAGAGTACATTGAACCACCAACTCTGGCAGGAATTATGCAGTACATCCACCTCACCGTCCAAAGACGACCTGTAGGAATCATTGGCCATCACCAGATTAGCCGATTTATGGGAAATTCCAACAACACACTTCCACTTTAAGCACATTGTAAATAAGGTTATTATGACACTTTCTCTCACAGAAGACAAAGCTGCCTTTGCACACAGGAGCCATGCATGGATGACTCTGAGCAGCTACAAATCCTTTGGGCTGCAGGCATACTTTGAACTAGGGTCCTCCAGGAAGTCAAAAGATTATTTTTTTAAATACAGATTAGGAATCCTCCCAGCCATACCTCATCTTCCACCGTGGCTGAGAGAGAATTGCGGTGAATTATGCAGGCTACGGGGGGGGGGGGTCGAAAATGAGGATATTGAACATCTAATATGCTCCTGCATTGAGCTAAAAGAGGAAAGGGCAGGCCTCCTAAAAATCCAGCTTAATGAACGAGGCATACGTACCTAGAGACAAGCAGTACTTGCTTGCTTCAATCCAAGGGAACCGCAATTAAATAGGAAGCTAGTCAAGTTCCTGCTATTAGTAGCATCTAAGCAAGGCCCAGTGGCACTCTGTGTGCTAGCGTAAAAACAACAAAAAACGTTAATCCTTCACAACTGTAACTTGCGTATAGACTCCAGAGGCATAGAGTATAATGTGAACATGGGAACTCTGCATTTTCCAAACATTTCTGTATTTCTTAATACATAAGATTTTTAATAGAGTACTGACTGAGAAGGTTAATTAACAACAACATTTTTATCAGAGTGTATTTTTGTAATATTTTAATGAATCAAAAACAATACATTTTTACTTACTTACTTACAATTCGCAATGGGCCATGAATTCTTGTTACATGCATTGAAATTACCAAAGGAAACAGCAGTTGTCAAAGGTGAACACACACAACTGAGAATAGTAACATTACACAGGGATCATCATTTCTCTGATCAAGTTGACAAGTATTGTGCACTCATGTTAGCAACAATACCAGAACAAACAAACAAATAATTTTAACCCAATTTTTAGAACCGTAAATTTTCCGTCAATGTCAAGTGAAACAACAGATGAGTTAAGAGACACGTAGAATGAAAAACCAGTTGAGGAAAAGAAAAAGTGGGAAAAAGCAGGATGCAAGCAAGATGAAAATTAACTATAGAGATGTGCTGATAGGAGGTTTGTCTTGCCGGATTTATTGGCACTGCAGATTGTGAGACTCAAACATGGACCTACACATGCGGAACATAATAGGACAATAGATCTTTTCTAAAAGTATTGGTTTAATTCAAATTTTTGAAATAGTGCAGAAAACGTGTGCCAAAGATGGGGAGTATGTCAACAAAACAACATAGGCAAAGGAACCTGCATGACGATAAGCCATGTAGAGAAAACAGAAGGTCCTTTAGCAAGACTGCAGGTAGATTTAGTAGAGATGTCACCCTGCAGTGGGTTGAACCATATTTTAGTGATTACTCATTTTCAAAATGGAGTGAGGCATAGCCAACAAGAATGGATGCATCGACTGCTGCCAAGTTGTTTTTAGGGTAGTTGATCCTAAAGTTTGTATTGCCAACTTCAATCATGAAGGACAAGGGTGCAGACTTTAAGAATAAAACCACGAAGATCTTGTGCACTGCATTGAATATTGACAGAGGTTCCATTGTAATTAACACCCAAAAGCACTGGGGGCCATGGAGTGTCTAAACTGCATTATGAAGGATAAATAAACCAAATTGTGTGCCTCAACATCTCTGAACTGGCCAGATGCTCTTCCTTTGGTATAGTTCAGCATGGTTTGTACACCAAGTAGGAAGACTGGGTTGAGTGCCCATGAGGTAATTAAGGAAAGAGCTATGAGAACTCCCGAGAATCTATTATCAGCTCTTCAGATCTTAGCTTGAAAATTGACACTTCTGGAGAGAAAGCAAACTCCAGGCTATCTGTGCTAATTTGATGCAAAAGATTTTCTTAAGCCACTTTAAAAAATATCTAGAGTCCTGGGCAGGCCATATTTGAAAAGGGGGGGCCCTCGGCCCCCCCGCACGCATGGCGGCGCGGCGACCGCCTCACCCCCTCTCCCCTCGGGTCCTTCGACGGTGGGGGCGTGCCCTGGGGGCGCGGCCCACCGCCGATTGGCCGGCGCCCCTCCTGACCCGGAATCAATGGACTGGTTCCGGGTCGGGGGGGGGCGGGCGTTAGGAGGGGCCACCCGGCCCCTCGGGAATAAGAGGTAGGGAGCGCCCAGGAGACCCCCTTGTCCCTGGACGCTCCCTCGCTGAACGTTGTGCCCCGCGTTCGGGGCTTCTTTGTTTTTAATAATCTTTGCTTTATGTTACAGGTTGCGGTTCATCGGCGGGAAAGAGCGTTTTTGGTGTAGCGCGGATCAAGTTTCAGCGGCCGCTGTGGATTACCCGAGCTGTTTCTGGCTTTGTTTACAGGGCGCGACAGGGTAGATTTTCCCTTTCTTTTGTTTTTCAGGCGATCGTAAGGGTTTCCGGAGGCCAGCCACGTGGAGCCAGCCGCGTCGCGAGACCAACCGGGTAGGAGCGGAGATCATCGCGGCGAGGGGCGCGAGGCAGCGGTAGAGGCAGCAGCAACAGAGGCTTTCGCGCAGCTAATACAAGAGCGGCGCGCCACTTTAGTGTGTGCAGGGCGACCGCATGAGGTATTTTTTGGCAGGGGGGGCAGGGACGAGCAGCGGGTCAGCCGCTACATATCGAACACACGTCGGAGGGTGCTCCGGTGTTCAGTAAGGACGGGAGGACAGGGTCCCTACGGGTGATTATGCGCTTTACACACGTTATTTAATAATTGAAGCATTGTGCAAATACCGTTCAGTTAAAGGGCTGTTTTTTCGTGCGCACTCAATGTTAATGGCATAATAAGCTAGTGATATAAGATTAGCGAGAGTGGGAGCTAATTTAGCACGTCTAGGGTCACTGGGCAAGTTTCTGAGCAAGGAAGTGAAGCAGGGTCGACCAGGGCAGCACCTGGAGGGGAGACCCCTTAGGATAACGTGCAATTGTAATTGGTCAAGCGTTTTGCAGGATCGTTGGAGGAATGACAAATAATAATCAGCAACTGGTTGGATGAGTGTTTTATTAGTAATCTGATAATTGTATTACATTCGTTTAAAGGCAAGAAGTGACTCCAAAGATCCTTTCAGTCCTTTGCAGGCTTGGAAAGAGTGTATGTTATTCCCGGCAGATACAACTGTTTTTTGAATTGGTCTGTCCTAAAAGTCTGCTCCTGCTGTTGTCACACGGTGTTAATACATCTCTCTATTCCAGGCATTTAACGTCGCTATTTTGTGCAGATTCTCATCTGGAGAGGCGTAAGGCCGTAGGCGCAAGGGCTTGGTGTAGGACGTGATCGCAGACTGATATCGCCGGCAAGTTCCCAGGATTGGTCGGTAAGAGGGGTACGGGGGGCTAGCATTCATCGCTCCTGGTGGCCGCCGGGTGGGTCTACAGTAGGTTTACTCACCCCGTACATAAGCGGACAAGCCGCTAGTGTTGCGGTCGCCGTTGCATGGTGCTGAAAGCCCCCTGGTGACCCTCCATCTGAAAGGTACACACGGTTGACCTGTTGGGAACTAAGTAGGCAGCGGGTGTTTTTTGGGGTAAGCGTCATGCCAGGTCCAAGGGGTGGAAAAAGGGGGTCCAACATGGAGGCTATGATGCGGGCTATGATGCGTGAGATGAGCGACATTAAGCAACAGCTAGGACAAATTAAGGAGCGGGAAGCTCGGTTGGAGGATAGAGAGGGCGAGGCACCGGGCCCGTCCGGGAGACCGATCCGCAAGAGGGTGGCACCAGTGCCAAGAGGGGAATTTGTCACCCCGCAAGGGAAACCTAGGTCCAAACGGCCCAAGGAGGCGGTCCCCACCCCAGGCCCAGTGGATCCGTTACCCGCCGCACCGCCAGCGGTGGTCCCACCCCCGCAGGTGCCTACACCCATTGCCCCTGTGGTGCCGGTGCCGGCAGGTCAACCAGTAGACGCTGGGTCTGCTCCCGCACCGGTGCCCACAATCCCGGGTACAGGCGGGCCACACCCGGCGCCCGCCCTGCCAGCTGTGCCAGGACCACTGGGCATAACCCCAGTGGTACCTGCAGTCCCGGGGGATAATGTACATTCAATGCCACCCGAATTGTTGTCTCAGTTAACGGCCATGATGCCATGGCTTCAAAAAGGGGGAGCCTTCCCGAATTCTGCAGACCATGCGGCAGAGGCGGCAAGGTTTGTAGAAAAAATCAGATCGGCACCGGGCGCCGACAGTGTTGCATTGCCAATTTCTTCTCCCCTTGCAGGTCCAAGTGTTCCCCAGCTGGACGGAGTAAAAGGGCAGCCGCCCCTGGTGCCCGCACTTGGTAAGGAAGTGGCATTGCCGCTCTTGGGGGATGGTGTGATACCTTCCAGGAGCGAAAATCTTGCTCAGCATGTGTCTTTAGCGGTGAAAGAAATGATTTGGGCTGATAAATACGTGTACATTTATTCGTTATTGTTGGATAATAGGGAAATGGAGCAGGCAAAAGCACTGAAGGAGTGGATGCTCCCAAGTGAATGGAGGGCGCAATGTACTAGATTCAGGGTTGAGGAAAATCTCAATAATTGGATGCAAGCATGGGCCGTTTTCACTGCAGTTAAGGCTGAGCGTCCTCCAGATCTGCAGGCTGCATTGGCTTGCTACTCGAGCAGGATTGTGGGGTGGAGTCAACAGTATTCTGGGGAAGCATGGAAGGGTTATGATGTCAATTTTAGGAAGGCATTGGAATTCAATAGATCATTACCATGGGACTCGGTAGATTCCATGGCCTGGCACAAACAGTTCTCTGACACTGCACCTCCCCCTCAGTTCGGTGCGGGCAAGGTATTCACTAGACCGCAGCAGCCCTTTCGGCCCCCCCAAACGAGTGAAATACCTGGGAAATTTAGGACAGGTGGGCCAGAGAAGAAAGGGGTGTGCTGGGACTTTAATAGGCGCACCTGCACAAGGGCCGCGTGTAAGTTTAGGCATGCATGTTCCTCCTGTGGGCACCCCTCTCATCCAGAAACTACCTGTAGGTCCAAGCAAGGTAACACAGGACAGAGGGGTAGGGGAAAGCCACTATAAGTCTGACAGGTTACGCCCCCCCACTCCAGTGGATGTGGTGGCAATGATTCCATTGTTGAACAGATACCCTGACCACAAAGCGGCCACCCTACTCCAGGAAGGTTTCTCTATAGGTTTTAGGATCCCGGCCGGGGGATACACAGGTAGTGCGCACTGTAGAAATCAATTGTCAGTCACACACAATCCGGCTGTTGTGGCCGCCAAAATTGACAAGGAGCTTTCATTGGGCAGGATATCTGGCCCTTTTCCTACAGTGCCAGTACCCAATTTTGTGTGTTCCCCACTGGGAGTTGTCCCCAAGAAAGAGAAGGGGCAATTCAGATTGATTCATAACCTATCAGCGCCAAAGGGGGCGTCACTGAATGATGCCATTGACGAAGGGATCTGTAGTGTTAAGTACGCCTCGTTTGATCAGGCTGTTACCTTATTGCAGGCCACTGGACCCGGGGCGCTGATGGCGAAATCAGACATAGAATCCGCCTTCCGCCTCCTCCCAGTCCACCCGGCGGACCAGCATCTTTTAGGATTCACCTTTAGGGATAGGTTCTACATGGACAAATGCATGCCTATGGGTTGTTCTATTTCTTGCGCCTACTTTGAGATGTTTAGTTCATTTCTTGAATGGGCCATGAGACAAGTGACGGGCCATCAAAGGGTCATGCATTACTTAGATGATTTCCTCTTCCTCGGTACAGCGGGTTCTCAGGAGTGCGCACTGGCATTGCAGGAATTTTGCGTGCTTATGCGGGCTTTTGGGGTCCCGCTCGCGCCTGGGAAGACGGTGGGCCCGACCACCTGCTTGGAATTTCTGGGCATCGAGATTGACTCAATGGAGAGATGTTGTAGACTACCTATGGACAAGGTGTGCAAATTCAAGACATCGCTACAGTTATGCCTCCGGAAGGAGAAGGTCACTTTGCAGCAATTACAGGAGGTAGTAGGGCAACTGAATTTCGCACTAAGAATCATCCCAATGGCTCGCCCCTTCTCTCGCTCCATCGCGCACGCGATGAAGGGGCTGAGGGAAAAGCACCACCGCACGCGCCTATCGTCTGAAGTTCGCCAGGATATGCTCATTTGGATGGCATTCCTGGAGGATTTTAACGGTAGGGTGGTCTGGCCCGACCCGCTCAAAACATCAGCGGAGTTGGGACTATGGACTGATGCGGCCGGTAGTGTGGGCTTTGGTGCCATCCTAGGGAATAGGTGGGTCGCTCAACAATGGCCAGAAGAATGGAACACATGGGGTTTGCTCAGCAACATCGGCTTCCTGGAACTTTTTCCAATATGGGTGGCACTGATGGTTTGGCCCGAACACCTATGTAACCAATCAGTGGTGTTTTGGTCAGATAACATGACAGTGGTGGAATGTATCAATCAGCAGGGGGCGCGGTGTCCTTTCATACTTCGTCTGATCAAAGAAATTGTTCTGCGGTGCCTTAAACTGAATGTTAATTTTAGAGCCAAACATGTCCCTGGTGTTTTAAACAATGCTGCTGACTCCCTTTCTCGCTTCAAAATGCAGGTTTTCAGGGAACATCTCCCCACGGCAGACCCCTCGCCAGCACACTTCCCAGCAGTACTTTGGCAGATTGGTGCCCCAGATTACAAGACCTCGTGGTCGCTAGCCTAGCCCCCAGGACCAGGACGGCTTACGAAGGGGCGTTTCTGTCTTATTGTTCTTTCTTGGGGCCACAGTGGGAAGTGCTTTGGGCGAAGGAGGATGGGTTTGCGGCCTATTTAGAATGGATGCACAAAGAGGGGCGCTCAGTGGCAGCGGCAACCAGACATAGGGCCGCAGTGTCATTCTTCGCTCAAGCTAGGGGCTTCCGGGATCCCACTAATACCTTTATGATACGCAAGGCTTTAAGGGGATGGCGCCGTATTCAGGGACACCAGAAGGATAAGAGGAAGCCCATGGGGTTGGCCCGGCTAACAGCCTTACTGGGCATGCTGGAGATTGTTTGTAACTCGGAGTGGGAAGTGCTTCTTTTCAGGGCGGCATTCTCCCTGGCATTTTATGGGGCACTGAGAATTAGTGAACTTGTGGCGGGATCTAAGTCTGACATACTAGGTGGCTTGCAGAAGGCTGGGGTGACGATAAGGGGTGACACCATGTGGGTGATTATCCAGAAATCAAAGACCGATCAAGAAGCTAGGGGTCACACCATAGTTCTGCAACGGGCCCCCGCCAACCCGTGCTGCCCGGTGAAGCACGTAGAATCACTCATGGGATTATTGGTCGGTTCAGCAGGCAGGGCGTTGCTTTGTCACGCCGACGGGACCCCCTTGACCAGGTATCAATTCAGGAGAGTGTTCGAAATAGGGGTTACAAAAGCGGGTCTTGATCCGAGAGATTTTGGATCTCATTCCTTCAGGATTGGGGCAGCAACTGAGGCGGTGGCAGGGGGCCTCCCAGTGGAAAGAGTGAAGACAATTGGGAGGTGGTCGTCAGACTGCTATAAACGTTATGTTCGGATTGACATGCTATGATTACCTGTCACTCACGCTTGGTCTCTTTTCCGCTCTCTTACAGTTTCTCAGACCTGTTACGCAGGGGAGGAATCTGTCGTCGGGCACCGCCAATATTCATCGGCACGGAGCAACGAACAGGAAGCAACAAAGAACAATGTCTGGATTGTCGGTCATTCATATGTGAAGCGAGCGGAATGTGTCTTCCTGTCAGGTGACAAGAAGGAAAGGGCGGCACAACTAGGGTTGAATATCACGTTCTTTGGCAGAGGAGGGTTGAGTCTTCACGAGTTTAGGGGATTCTTCCAAGGGCTGTTAGCACGCCAGCGGGCTCCACCGTCAGTGGTGATACTTCACCTTGGGGAGAACGATTTGGCAACACTGGGCAGGCGCATCTTGATTGAGGAGATTATCTCAACAGCGGGTTGGATAGCTAGGACCTGCCCCGGGTGCACACTAGTATGGTCACAACTAATACCTCGACTTCAGTGGCGGGGGGGCCATTCGGTCAGGGCGTTGAATCACTCGGTAAAGAGGATCAACACACGGTTGGATAGGTTGTTTCGAACCCCCGTGTTACAGTCAATACCTCATGGGTGCATCTGGGGTCAAAAGTATTACTTGAAGGACGGGGTTCATCTGACAGAAGAAGGTAATGTCCTATGGGCTGACAATATCTGGGCTTGGCTAGAGGGCTGGGGTAGGAGGAATGTGTCCTTAGGCAGGGGCTAGAAGGGGAGGCCAGATCGTCGGTTAACAATACTGGCCTGTGGCGGTAAGGTCATTATCGGTGAGCACATATTTGAGGTCTGAGGGGGCGGGCATCATCCTATGGAGGTTCCCGCCTGGGGGGAGGGGCCTGCGGGCCACTCCCAGTACTCCAGGGGCAAGGTAATATGCAAAGGAGCGCGGGTAGGAGTAGTTCACGCTTTCCTTAGGCTGGTAGCCACCCCGCGCGCGTGGACTCATGACGCCACCGGCGCAGAGTAAGGGCCCTCCTTTAGTGGGTAAATGGAGTTTGGGGCGTAGACCGGGCAATTCCCGGGGTAACACTGCGCATGCGCACTTCTAGGGGGAAGGCGCAGCTTGTAGGACCTGACACCGGTAGTGACCCTGCCATATGGCCAGAAATGTACAAAAATCAAGGTAGGATGTTTAGTTTAAGCTAGGAACAACTTGTATTAGAGTTTTGTTAAGGTCAGGCTCTCAAACTTGTTGATAACGATTGTATAACTGAATGTCCTGCTGATTTTTGTATTCATTGTTGATTATGCAATTAAAACCCTTTTTTAATTTCATACTTTAATAAATACGGCCGGGCGACTAGCGCCCGCCTTCCAAAAGTAAAACACGTCTCGTGTCCACGTTCCTTGGTGTTGGGTGCCGGATTGGGGGGGAGGCGGCAGCTAGTCGCTGACCATGTGAAAAGGGGGGGCCCTCGGCCCCCCCGCACGCATGGCGGCGCGGCGACCGCCTCACCCCCTCTCCCCTCGGGTCCTTCGACGGTGGGGGCGTGCCCTGGGGGCGCGGCCCACCGCCGATTGGCCGGCGCCCCTCCTGACCCGGAATCAATGGACTGGTTCCGGGTCGGGGGGGGGCGGGCGTTAGGAGGGGCCACCCGGCCCCTCGGGAATAAGAGGTAGGGAGCGCCCAGGAGACCCCCTTGTCCCTGGACGCTCCCTCGCTGAACGTTGTGCCCCGCGTTCGGGGCTTCTTTGTTTCCCACCCACCATCCCTTGGTACAAAGTTTAAGCAGCGTTATGTCCGGTTTAATGGTAAGTTTCATGGGTAGAGACCGCGGGAGAGAGTAGGCTGTTGTTGTATTTTGTGATCTGTTGTCAGGACTTTTTTCCCTTTGTAGAAAAGTGATGTGTGAATTGAACTATATTTGAAGATATGTGTCTGTAGGCCTTTTTTCCCTTTGTAGATATACGTTGATATTGTGATTTTGAGTAACATGTGTGAACCGAATTGTAATTTTATGCCATGTGTCGTTAGGCCTTTTTTCCCCTTTAGCTATGCGTGGATACTGTTATTTATTAGCCAGTGTAGCTGTCCTTTAGACTTTTTTCCATAGGTCGTCGTATTTATTAGGTATGGGGCATGCGGTAAGGTCATTATCGGTGAGCACATATTTGAGGTCTGAGGGGGCGGGCATCATCCTATGGAGGTTCCCGCCCGGGGGGAGGGGCCTGCGGGCCACTCCCAGTACTCCAGGGGCAAGGTAATATGCAAAGGAGCGCGGGTAGGAGTAGTTCACGCTTTCCTTAGGCTGGTAGCCACCCCGCGCGCGTGGACTCATGACGCCACCGGCGCAGAGTAAGGGCCCTCCTTTAGTGGGTAAATGGAGTTTGGGGCGTAGACCGGGCAATTCCCGGGGTAACACTGCGCATGCGCACTTCTAGGGGGAAGGCGCAGCTTGTAGGACCTGACACCGGTAGTGACCCTGCCATATGGCCAGAAATGTACAAAAATCAAGGTAGGATGTTTAGTTTAAGCTAGGAACAACTTGTATTAGAGTTTTGTTAAGGTCAGGCTCTCAAACTTGTTGATAACGATTGTATAACTGAATGTCCTGCTGATTTTTGTATTCATTGTTGATTATGCAATTAAAACCCTTTTTTAATTTCATACTTTAATAAATACGGCGGGGCGACTAGCGCCCGCCTTCCAAAAGTAAAACACGTCTCGTGTCCACGTTCCTTGGTGTTGGGTGCCGGATTGGGGGGGAGGCGGCAGCTAGTCGCTGACCATGAGACTATTTTCATGTAATCAAACAGGTTTTCGTCCTGGAAGTGGCACCATCACAAATGTGCTTGTACTATCCGTTCTTGAGGGAATCCCTTTGTCAAAAAAACAGGTTATATGCTATGATTCAAAATTCACACTTTTTTCATTGTTTTCAAATCTTAACTGGATTGTGTACACTATGAAATTCATTGTAATCGTTTTTATTTAGCGTGCAGTAAATTATTTCAAAATTTTAAAAAATGAAGATGTAAGTTTGATTCAAGCTGATTTCCCTGAGAGTGTGGGAGGAAGAATGAGAATGTTGTATAAAGATTGAAAAGGTGGTGAAAAACCAGATGAAACAGTAAAAGAGAATGAACATTGCATTAATGAATTAGCATCTGAAAAGTCAACTATAAATGTTGCATCAAGAAGATTAACTTGGGTGTGGCAAACAACAAATACAAAGCACATAAATGGGCGTATCTCACAAAAATTGTGCCCGAAGAGACATTCATTTGAAAGATTTTAAGTATTTGCTTGAAGAGCCCCCAAGAAATGACAAATGCATTATAAAATAAACAAAGCTGAGTACGTTTTCCTGATGAAGAAGTGAACTGCTGCTCTGAATTTTTAAAGACTGTGATTTCTCTTGGAAATTTGCTTTTTATAAACTTGAATAACTTTTGAACAAATTTTGCCTACCTTTCAGAATACGTATTAATTACTTTTGATAACGTGGATTGCTTTTGGATTACTTTTTGTATTTTTTTATTTTTGCATAAAAATCACATTTATTTTGGAGAAAAATAATTTTTAAGAACTGGAGAAGATGCCTTCAAGGAAAGAAAGACTTTGGCTTTCAAATATTTTTAATCATTCTTATTTCGATTGCACTAGTTAGTGTTTTTGGTATATCTATACCCTCTGGCTGAATCTCTTTCAACCCTTAATAACAGCACAATGTTCTATAATGAACTGATACTAACAATCATAAATTAGATCGTTTAGATAGTTATAGTGAAGAGTCTGGAGAAAATTCTTATATACATTTACTAAAGAGATGATGAATTTGTCTAATTGTTATGTTTGCACTCGTTTGTCTACTTCAGACTCTGAAAGTTCTACTTATGTACAGCTATCGCTAAGCTACACACTTTCATTGTCTATGCAATAATTATGCACAAGAATTGAACAAAGTTCAATGGTTGAATATGTTTTTCTTATTTAGCATTAGTGTTTCTGAACGTTTATCATATGGATAGTTTTAGTGAAGTGAGTCATAGAAGAGTGAAGGCAGAAAGTGTAGGTCAAGATGGTGTATGGGATGGCAGAGGCGTCTTTTTCAGACGGCTGCAGCGGAACCCAGGGGGCGGGGCACGTTGCCATTGCGGAGGAAGAATCACTTGGGTATGACAGCTCCGCAACAGCCGACTTGAAAGGCCACAGAGTGTTAAGATGGATGGGCAGTCAGAGTGGCGCTTCATTTAAGAAAACTTTACAGAGCATGCAATTGCCATGATGATGGGTCTTTTGGAACCAGGATACACCTGGAATTGCAGAGGGAAAAACGTGCAATACCATGGCATAAAGAGAGGTTTTACAATTTGGATTCGCAAAGTGGGACCGCAGGGAGGTTTGGAGAGACTGGAAAGATGGGTGACTGATACCGTTAAGTTGGAAGCACAATGCACTTTCTCGCTTTAGCACTTTTTCATCCAACTAAGCACTTTTTTGTTTTGCACATTGTCACTTTCCTGTTGAAAAACAAATGACTTTAACAGCAGAGAGCTTAAAGAGTTTCTCACTAACATGAATGTCAAACATCAGAAAATCACTCCTCTCTGGCCACAGGCCACAGCCTTATTGAACCCTAGAAGAGAATAGTTCAGCTTGCAGCGCTAGAAGGAAGTGATCTCAAATCCGCCATATGTTCAGCTCTTCTAGCCTACTGATCAACTCCTCATTCCACTACCAGTGAAAGTCCTGCCACCTTGATGTTTGGGAGAGCATTGGGAACCAAATTGCTGCAATGGACCACTCATAGGTCAACAGAGGTGGACGAGATTGGTACAATGTATTCTTTGCACAAGTCCAGAAAAAAGACCTATGCTGATAGATGCCGATGTGCTCGGGACATGGTTTTCAAGGAAGGAAACCGAGACCTGGTCAAGCAAAAACAGAAACACAGGTCTGATGCTTCATTTAATGCTGGACCCCTGAGGGTTGTGACGAGCAAATGACATGTGACTGCTCAACGTCCCGGAAAATCCATCAAAAGAGTTTAATCGCACTTCAAGCACCTACCTCGATGTTTGTCAGCTCCAGATGTCAGAAGTGAGACATGGCCACCAGAAAGTCTGGAGATCCCACCTCCTATGCCTACCTCCTCGTCCCCGGTGCCTGAGGCAGGCCCTGCTCCTCCGCTTCATCAACCTCACACGACTAGGTCTAGAAGACTGGTTTGAGCACCTCGCCAATACATTGAGCAACTATGATATATATGTGTAGTATATGAGCTTTTGATTTAACAGAGGGGGAGTAGTGTCTTGTAAATATGTATAGCAGGACCCTTCTGTCCCCTGATGGACTCACTCTGTGGAAGAATGATGTAATTGTTTCGGTGTGTCTGAGAGTGGCTAATAAAGTTTATGATGTAATGCGGACAGTTAATTAACAGTTGCACTCTAATGAATAAAGACATGCACTACAGAGCTTCGTGTGGGGTGCATGCTGCGGGGCTGGTGGGGATGCTAGAATTCTGTGACAGGGTTGGAGGGTGTTTGCAATGAGAACTGGAGAGGTGCTGTGGGTGGTTGAGAGGCAGCTGTACTGGCCCATTCGTTAATACATGCATGCTGTGACAGTCTGGTGCCCTTGTTAGGCCAGTAGTGTAGACAGTCACACTTACTCATAGGCCACCCAACTCACTATATCCCAGCCCTAGTCGTTTTTCACATCAGCCTGTCATTGTGTCTCCCCCACTTCCATAGCATGTCTCTCCCCTCCCTGTTCTTTCTCTCCTTTCCCATTTCTGACAGTTTCCAACGCTAGATTTTGTTTTCTTTCTCGCTCATGTGTGCATCGCAAACCTATCACCTGCGTCTTTCTAACCATTGCCCAGCTTCCTCTTCGCTGTCTCTGTGTCTTCCTTTCCTGTCTCTCTGCCCTATTTCATTTAAGCCTCACCAGCGTCCCCACTGACCGTCCTACTTTGACCCGAGACACTACCTATCTCGTTTCCAAAGGCGCAAACCCAGATCGCCTGTGAAGACGGTAGTATCCGCCGATCTTCACTTAGTACCAGGATTACCGTACATGGTACTTCCTACACACCCGTTATTGCTGGGTTGGAAATATCACCGGCAACACAAACTTTCTGCCTTTGGAACTATACAGCCCTAAAGAGACACAGGCCCAGTGCCCGTATGACGAAACACGAGTCGGCTGGTTGTTTGTTTTTCGTTGATGTCATTCTTCCAGAAAGGAAGAGTTAATACACGGCATTTGAAAGAAACCATACATATGGGTCTACCTTGTTTCAATCGATTTTAATCTGCTTTGTACCATTGATGACTCTCACACACACCTGTTAGAACGTGTGCACAAGACTTCTTTTGTATTTTCGGAGTGGGCCCTGGCCACTCTCTGCAGAGGTTCTCTGGGGTATCCTCTGACTTGTAGCACCGTTCAATACTATTTCTCCACTTCGCATACCTACCGCTACCAGCACAGGCGCCATTCTTCCTGTACACTCAGAAACCCCATACAGAACCCTTGTCTTTCTAACCATTGTCCAGCTTCCTCTTCGCTGTCTCTGTGTCTTCCCTTCCTGTGTCTCTGCCCTCTCCTTCTAACTCACTCCATGTGCTTGAGAAGTCACTCACAGCTTTACTCGGCTCGTCCTTGACCCCAGAGTTCAAAAGGACCTCGAGCCGAGACAGAAACAACCACTTGGCTTGAGCCAGACTTCGAGCCTTCAGTGGCTTGCCTACTTCGAGCTTTTAGAGTTGGTACCACAAAGTTCATGTGCTGCATCAAAGTCAAGACAATTATGTGGAAGCAATTCACATCTCTTTGCCACGGAATCTGTAGCACAAGGGTGAAGCGCAAGCCCCAGCGATGTTGGGGTGCTCCCACTCTTAAAGGGGTCCCTTTCACCTAAGACATGGGAATTTCTGTGAAACATCGGAGACTCTGAACCTCTCACCACGTCCTGTGGGGGGGCTTCATTTTGCGTCATGCCAGTGCTTCAGTAGATCTGTGTAGTGAAGAAGGTCCACTCAAGAAGGTAGTATTTCAAGATAATTTATTTCATGAAGATTACAGGTTGTAAGGTACAGGACATCATGTAGATATGTGGTAGATCAGAGCCCCACCAGGAGCTTCCTGTCAGCTACTCAGCCCATGATCAACTGTCACTCTGCCTCCCTCAGTCCCAACATTCCGAGGCATCAGACTCCAACATTCTAATGAGTCAGAGCACAGGCACTGGCAGAGCAGGGCTGGTAAAACACCTTCCAGTATAATATGCAGGATACTACATATCCCCTTTCGTTCTAACAGAAGCATTAAACCACTACGTGAATAACAACTAGCGAGAGAGAACCAAGGAAGAGATAACAAGGAAGAATAGCAGAGGAACAGAAACGACAAGGAAAGGTGAAAGCAAAGCAACATGAAGAGACAGGTGGAAGAATACGAGGAGGAGGAAGAGAAGAGTAATGCGGAAACCAATAGAGATAACACAGACTCAAGGACATAGAAAAGATGAGGAAAAAACGAGTAATCAGCAAATGGAAACATCATGGGGCAGAAGAACTCACACTCACCAAGGACTAACCCCCGAACGCACCCACTGGCCAGGCAGGCAGGAAGGGAAGGAAGAACAAGGCACAACGGAGAATGGACACCAGCCTTCACACAGACACAGGAAAATGAGGTAACAGATTTCCTCCAGAACAGGGAAGAAAAGAGTCAAAGAAGGAACAAAAGAAGGCTGGAGATAAACGATGACAACAAGAAGTGTAGATCCAGAAACCAGGGATGACAAAGAGAATGACACCACGAGGAAAGCTGGATGAATAGGAAAACAGAGAAGAGGCAAAGTAGATACATACAGAATGACTACCACTTCTCTCTGTTTCCAATAACAGAATAAATACAATGTAAATGTAGCATTGCGTTATTCAAAACAAATCGACAATATCAGTCATAAGGACTAAAACCCATGACCGTCCTCTACTCCCATGTAAGAGTGTGAGGAGCACTGTAAATGGGACTGAAACCCATGTGACGCCCTATGTAGGGTGACCATGTAAATGTAAATGGGACTGTAACCCATAATAAGCCCTGTGTGAGGGTAAAATGTAAATGGGACTGTGACCCATAATAAGCCCTGTGTGAGGGTAAAATGTAAATGGGACTGTGACCCATAATAAGCCCTATGTGAGGGTAAAATGTAAATTTACATGGGACTGTAACCCATAGCACTGTTCCCTGTGTGAGGATACTCGTGTAAAAGTAGAAAGGGCTGTGACCCTAGCTACAGTGCCCTTGTAAGGCTAAAATTCGTATGTTACCTATGTAGGCAAATGTATATGGGAAAATGGGGCTTAAACCCATTCCCATCCCTGTGTAGGGTAAAATAATGTGAACAGGCACATATATGTGGGCAAATGGGGCTAGTACCCATTCCCATCCCTGTGTGAGGGTAAAGACAGTATGTAACTGTGCCCTTTGTGAGGGTGAAAACCGTGAATGGCCTGTGTAGGCACGTATATGGGCAAATGGGGCTAGAACCCATACCCATCCCTATGTAGGGTAAAAATAATGTGAACAGGCACATACATATGTGGGCAAACGGGGAAACACCCATTCCCACCCCTGTGCAGGGAAATATCTTTTGACATAAATAAAGATGCAAATAATGCATAGTTTTTTCCTCTTATTTTTTTTTTTTGAGGATGCTAATGGGGCTAGAACCCATAGCTATCATCTTTCAATACAAAATTGCCACCGTTTTTCACTAAACATTATTAAACATTTTAGAAAATAGGTGTGTGTGTCACCATAGTACTGAAGTGACACCCAGTAAAGATCGTGAAAGAAACATATGAGTCTGATGTGAGACAAGTAAGGGCAGTCACAAATTGTACTCACAGTGAGAACCATAAGTTAGAATATGTGGCTTAAAGGTGCATTTTGAAATATCCAGAGTTTGGCAGAAAAGATGGTCTGGTGTAGCCAATACACTGTGTAAAATAAAATCACCTTTTCTTAGAACACAACAACCAAGGTCCAGTGTGGCTCCATTGAAATCCTCACATAAAGATCGCCTTGTGCAATAAGTTAAAGGGTGAGGCCAAACTCTGCAATATCAACAATCAGCAAGTCCAGTCATTGGAAAAGCACACATTCCATTAAGAAGGCAGGGTAATTTCACACATTGTACGTGGCGCAATTTCAATATAAATGCCACCCGATACACTCACGTTCTTGGGAGTCCTCCGGAATGAAGAAGGGATGCAGCATGAGACAGCGCCGCACCGGAGGAAAAATACTACGTTTGAAATTCTTGAACTTGAAGAAGGATGCAAGAACCAACCTATAGATGGCGGTACGCACGGCACGCAGCGCCGGGTGGCCCACTGCACGCTTGTGCTCCAAATGTTGACACTAAGCGAGATGAATGGCCGTTGGAGATCGTGAAATCATGACGCATTCTGAGGAGATCCGCGCGGGACCATCAGTGAGGTAACAAGCGCGCGCTTCCATAAACATTTGAATGCGGAGCGTAATTGCCATTTCGTTAACGGGCACCATCCCCTAAGATTTTAACACAGACTCCTAATAGGTAATGTAACCTGAGCATCTGTAAAGGAGAAAGGCTGATTCACCAGCAGAGTTCCGTACCAGTGAATGAGGCACATCGTAGGCAGAAGCAACACACAACACATCCTTGTAGAAAGGAGGGCAATACGTGAAAACGACATTCGCCTCATTAACAAACACGTTTCAACGAAGTTCTGTGGTGACATCACAATCAAATAAATCCTTAAGCTTGCTGACAGATATGTGCTGCCAAATACCAAGACATTTTTTAATATCCACATTTTCACGCTGTAAGTGGCTGAAAGAATTTTCTGGCAGAATGTAAATGTGCTTGAAAACTCAAGCAGTAGATGATTCACCAAAGTCCAACTGTTAGGCATCAAGATAGATTCAAGCTACCCAAGACGCTGAGTAGATGTGCACAGGGTCAAACAGCTTAAGAAGCAGGTGCTCAAGATCACACAGCGCAGGACGTGACAAGATTCCAATTCGTGCCAAATTGAAGTAAAAAAATTACACAAAGTTGTAGAGTATGCCAGGGAATGAAAAAGCGTGACTAAAAAGAATAGACTTCCTGTAGTGGTGAAGTGGTAGAAAAGTCAAGCATGAAAAATTACCAGTGTCCCAAAAAAACGTAATGCAGATGAGCACAGCACGCCTGGGCTAGGGCTGGCCGGTGGTGAGGCCACTGGTGGGGCTAACAGGCGTAATGTTTTGTGCTTACTTGTTTCTTGTAGTCTTCTTTATCTTGTCTTTGAAGTACTTGTTTCTTCCTTGCAGTTGTCTTCATTGTACTGTGTAGCAAACACATTTTTCTTCTTCGTAGTTAATTCCTTCTTGTGGTTACCTCTTCTTCTGTAAATTGTGGTTGTTGCCACTGTAGTTTCATTATTTTGCGCCATCTCCAGGTCTACTTTTAAATCAGGTACCTGTGATTTGCTTGTAGCTGTAGGTTCTTCGTCACCTCGTCGTCGCCATAATATGTAGTGAAGAAGGTCCACTCAAGAAGGTAGTATTTCAAGATAATTTATTTCATGAAGATAACAGGTTGTAAGGTACAAGACATCATGTAGATATGTGGTAGATCAGAGCCCCACCAGGAGCTGCCTGTCAGCTACTCAGCCCATGATCAACTGTCACTCTGCCTCCCTCAGTCCCAACATTCCGAGGCATCATCAGACTCCAACATTCTAATGAGTCAGAGCACAGGCACTGGCAGAGCAGGGCTGGTAAAACACCTTCCAGTATAATATGCAGGATACTACAATCTGCTTCTGTAAATTAAGTTCCCAGCTGTAGAAACGTTCTTAGTTCAAAGCTTGTCAACCGTAGGATGCATCTGTCACCATTCACCTTAAAATCTCTCATTTTACAAAAAAGCAGTACAAAATGATGACAACAAAAATCCTATTCATGGAGAAACGGGGGCGAAGCCTACCTATTTGTAGGCATTTCACACGACAATTTTGTTTGGCATTCTTGAAGTGAGGAGAGTTCATGAATAATGTATTCTCTGCTGATGAATATGCAAGCGCGCCATTCTGCCTGTTAAAGTCTTATAAATAATGCAATTGGAATAAAATGTTCTTCATCTTGCTGGGTAGAAAATGCTATAGAATACAGGTTCAGGTGGCAGCAAATCAGTGGGAAAAGCCCAAGGATCAATCACTTGTGCCCAGGGGTAGCAGCTGCGGTCCCTGGCTTGTCCTCTGCTACCCCTGGCAGAGTCTGAGGGGTAAGGCTTGCTGTGTGATGCTTACTTTCTGAAAAAGAACAAGCATTTGCAATGCAAGAGGTCTCGCATTTGCGAGAGTGTAACCTACTGGCATTCTAAATGACAATGCCTTTTATTTATCCGTGTTGATAATTAACACATAAATAAAAGGCATTGTCATTTATAATGCTAATAGCTCAAACTCTTGCAAATGCGAGACCTGTTGCATTTCAAAGAAGGACGCCATTGTCCCAGGATGCTTTGGATGTGAAAGCCTGCATGGCACGCGGAATGTTGCAGTAAAGCATGTCGTGCCTGCAGTAGGAGAAACTCATTAAAGAAAATAGTGCTTACAGACTAAATAAGAGGTACCCTGTAACAACTGAAGTAAAAGGGCCAGTCCTCATGGGAGGTTACAAATGAAGACAAAGCGTACTAAGGAGGTACTAACAAGCCTATTAACGAATCAGTAGTTAGCATTTATGAAGGACAATGACACAAGCCAATGACTAAAATGGGAGGAGAGTGGGTGGGGCTTCAAGTCCATACTCTAATAAAGCATGCCTCGCAGAGCAGCGCATGTGCTGCCCGGGCTTGTCCTAAAAACGAGACTTTCACTGTCGAGCGGCCTGTTTGTCTTGAAAGCACTGAACAAAGCTACATCTACTGACACACGTCTACCACGTTAGTTTTCGGTTTTGTTTTCAGCCAGTTTAAAGTTTTTTTATTCTATGTTGCAAAAATCAGTGAGCTGTCAGTTCAGTACAGAAACAGCTGTCAGGTTGCCTGGCCCAACAGAGAAAAGTCTCTCAGTGTATGTGCGTGTATCCTGGAAAACATGTTTTCATTTGCCAGTGCTCTCGGCCCATGGAGGTGTTTGTCCCTGAAGGGGTTTGAGTGGAGCTGACTAAAGTACAAGTTGTTTTAGAAGTTGCATGGCAGCGTTAGACTGGCACCGCTGTGCAAAACACAGATCCGAGCACAAGCAGGTCAGTCAACGCGCTGTGTGCTTTCTGTACAGCAACATTCGAGGGCGGCCTTTAGATTGGTAATCTGCAATTTGCTAACTGCTGAATCAAAGAGTTAATCATTTTTATGAAAATGGACCTCCTTGAAAAAATTTAACCAGGAGACATACACAGTGGGTATTTTTGGGTCAGCTATAGTCAGCATCTTTAGAATTAACTGAGTAAACATTGTATTACCATGAGTTGATAATACTAATTATTATTATTATTTATAAAGCTTGTAAAGCGGCTGGTTACATTAGCTAGTGTGCCCCGCGCTGAGTAGAACCAAACTAACTCACTTACTGATGTTCTTTTTATGCCGGGCAGCCCGCAGTCCCGATTCTAATCTTTGGGGAACAGGATGGTTTTCAGCTCTTTACAGAATGCCGCCTCTGATGTCTCCAAGCAGAGCTTGGAGACAGTCTGTTCCACTGTGTAGCTGTCATGACACGGAAGGAGTGCCCCCCCATTTCTACTCTGTTAAATTTAGGGACCTGGACCTGCCCCGTCCCGCTTGATCTCAGCTGTCGGGTAGGGTGGTATGGGTTGAGCAGGTTCTGAAGGTATATGGGGCCCTTCCCCTGTAGGATTTTTTAAATATCACACGTTCCCTGATTGGCAGCCAGTGCAGTGTTTTGAGCGCTTTCTTAGTGGAAGCTCTCTTAGGTAACATCAGGATCAGACGGGCAGCCACATTTGTATGCGTTGCATCCTCTGTATACATTTCGCACTAGCTCCCAAATACAGGACATTCCCATAGTCTAATCTGGAAGTAATTAGGGCATGGACCATGGTTTTCCTGGAAGGGAGTGGCAGAAGGTCCAGTGTTTTCCTGAGGACCCTCAATATTCCAAAACAGATGCCTGCCACTTGTTTGGTCTGGTGCTCGAACAATATCTTATTATCGAGCCAAACCCCCAGGTTCTTCACTGGGAGTGGGTAGGGGACCCAGCATGGGAGGCCACCATGCCGAAGTCCACACTGAAGGAGCCCTACCCACAATCAGCACCTCCGTCTTGTTTCCATTCAATTCAGTTCAGTTAATTTTTATTTCGACAATTAAAAATCATCATAAAAATACATATTAACCATACATTGTAACAATACATTTTCCCCTTAAAATATCATTAAATTAAATTTCTGAACTTTACAGTAATATTTAAAAACAGCTAGATAAAAATTAAGCACCAGCAGCAGGACATATAGTTCACAAATAGAGGTAGACATGAGTTCCAATTCACAGTTAGATCAATTTCTTGTGTTTCTCAGTCTAACCGCTATTTTAAAAAAACTTAAGATGGCACACAGGGTATACATATCATTTGCTTTCTGTAGGAATAACAGGGCTGCTTTTGCATGACGTAATTTCTGTTTTCTAAGGATGTGGACCAGGAATCGGCGCCTAGGCAGTTGATAAAATGAACATAAAAGTACAAAATGAAGGGTGTCCTGCGGAGACCTATTGTCGCAGCCACAGGCACCCTTCTGCTCAATCGTTGTAGTAAAACCAGAAGGATAGGCTAAAATATTAGGTAAAAGATTGAGCCTAAAACGACACATTAAAAATCTCGCCTGTTGATTGTACATCAGGAACAGATAAGGTTCCATGCCCTCCCCATTGGCCACTAAACCATGTGCAATTACTGATGTCTTAACCTTTGCCACATTTGCTCTGGTTGTTGCAAACTTTTCTAGAAACAATTTCTTTATGGTCATTTTACAACTGTTTGTAATTTGCGTCAGGTCGTAAAATACATGAGGCTGGTCAATATTTATCAAAGTATTTTTAACATATCTTAACCAGGGGATTTGCATTGCATTGTCCCTTTGCAGACAGTCTTTGGTGATTTCCCTGCTCAATTCAGCCTCTGGGTTAGTCCATATTCTGATCCATGCAGTGATTGGCCTAATCTTCACTTGATCCGAGATGTATTGGATCCCCAGTTCTGCATGGGCAATATCAGCGGCAGTGGAAGGAGGGGTTTTAAGAATTCTACAGAGAAACTCATCTTCTTCGATTTGCAGCTTTTTAGCTTCCCTGAATCCCCACACCTCTGCACCATATAATGCTTTTGGCATTGTGACTGATCTGTACAGGGTCATTATTTGTTCAGGGCACCAACGTCCCAGTCTATGCGCAAAGCTTAAGATTGCCCCATTAGAAGACACCAGTTTAGAACAATGTTCCTCCACCAATGGTTTAAAGTGCATATCGCCATCCAGTAAGAGGCCCAGGTAGGGGAAAGTATTAACTATTTCCAACGTGTGTGTCCCTATTTTAAACACAGGCTTCTTAGCTGGTTTCTTGCCGGCCACCATAACAAAGGATTTTTTTAAATTTACCGACAGATCCAGGTCGGCCATAAACTTCACAAAGCCGTTCACCAGTTGTTGTAGGCTGCTCGATGTGCGGGCCAGGAGGACCGCGTCATCCGCATATAACAGCACTGGGATCTGGCGCGATCCTACTCTTGGACAATCCAGGGCAAGGGAAGTGAGGTTGCTTTCAAGGCCATTGATATATAATGAAAAGAGAAAAGGCGCAAGGATGCATCCTTGCCTTACGCCTCCTGAACAGGGGAAAGGCTCAGTTCGCCCCCCCTCTGTGGTGAAGCGCACCCTAGCCGTGGTGTTCCAATGGAGCTCTTTTAGGATGTTAATGAGCTCCACCTCCATTCCCATGTCGTACATCATGGCCCATAGTTTGCTTCTGTTAACATTGTCAAAAGCGGCAGCCAAATCCATGAACCCCATAAAAACCGTGCCACTACTAGCTTTGGTGTATTTGGCCGTTAACAGATACAGGTTCAAACACTGATCGCTGGTAGATCTGCCCGTTCTGAAACCGTACTGGGTATCCATTATGGTATGGTGTTCCTCCGTCCAGTCCATTAGTCGGTTCAAGATCACCCGCCCTAATATTTTCGCAGAGACATCGATTAAAGAAATCGGCCTATAACATTTGGGATCTTCTCTACTCCCCTTCTTAAAGATGGGTACAATCAGTGCGGTAGACCAGGAACGTGGTAGGCCGGACCTAATGGCTGCATTAAGGACCATTGTTAAAATCGGTGCCCAGAGATCTATATTGCTTCTATACAGGTCTGGGGGTGTTCCATCAGGTCCTGGTGCTTTATTGGGGGTAAGACCTCGAATCGCCATTTTTAACTCTTCCACAGTGAAAGTTATTTCTACACTCCTGTCACCCTCCCATTCTCCCTCCTGCACGCCCGTCTTCGTGTTATTGTACAGGCCCTCAAAGTGCGTAACCCATTGGTCTGGGAGGATCCTGGAGGTAATGGCTGGTGCTGTGTTGTCCTGGAAACATGGCCTATTCACAATTCTCCAGAATTCAGAGTAGTCCCTGTTTTCACCTGCCTCTCAAATCCGCCCAGACTTGTGCCTGCAATGCTGCTTTCCTTTCCCTAACACTAAACTTGTAGGCTTGCCTATAGTTGGCTACTAGTGCGGTGTTCCTTGGTTTGCATTTGAGGGCTTTTTTTAAATTCCTCAGTGCTTTAGAACAGGTTGTGTCAAACCAACGTGGGTGATTCATTGTTGTCTTGACAGAACCTTTCGCTTCCAGCAGTTTATCTGCCAGTTTTGTTAGGGATTCAAACGATGCTACTACAGCTGAGCCTTCTATTTGGGGGTTCAGGCATTCTTCTACATATTTCCCCCCTTTTTGGATTAGGGCTTTGTAGAATTCCTGTGGATTTATTTTTATCCATTTAAGTCGCCTCCCCTGGTCTACAGGCTGTAGCCTGCCCTCCCTTTTATTGATCTTTCTCCTGTAACCCATGTTACTTAGCTCTACCACTAGTGGGTTATGGTCGCTGAAGGGGCTCCACTTTGTTATAACCTTTGTGATTCGGGATGTCGCAAAAGCTGATATAAGTATGTAGTCGATTGTTGATGAACAACCTCTACCTTTGAATGTAGGGACATGCGTACCCCCCTTCTCCTGTACTACCATATCCATAGTGTGGACTAGTGAGTGAGTATCTATTAATGTAGATAGTATTGTGCCTTCCTGCGTGTGCTCAAAATGAGGCCCCTTTTTTAGTGGGCAAGCATCCCAATCTGTTAGTGTAGTGGGAAGGTTTGGGCAAAGGTGGGAGTTAAAATCACCCATCAGTAATATAATAGGGCTCCCCCCTCTTTTCTCTGTTCGACCTCTTCACTTAATCTAACATTTAGCTCCAGTACGGCAACGTTCTCCCCTTGTAAAGGCCCTGGATTATAGATGTTAAAAAGTTCTAATTTCTGTCCTCTGCTTTGGAGTGTTACTGCCTGCAGGGTGTGTGACGTCCATAATGGCACTGACCATTTCCCTTCTACGGTTAGGTCAACATAGATAGATAATCCTCCTCTCGCTCTCCCTGCTCTGCTTTCCTGTGCTGGGACTGCAAAGCACTTGTAACCCTCTATCTGATACAATGCCGGGTTCAGTGCCCATGTCTCTTGAAAGGCGAGTATATGATAGCCACGCACTTCCTTCCTCCAATCTGGATTTTAAATTTAGCGGCTAGCACTGCTATATTCCAGGATATAACATTTATCTTTCCCTCCTGGACTTCTTCAATGGGGTCCTGGGTCAATGGCTTAGCATCCGTGACTTTCCTATTTCCTTACCTATTTTTTCCTCTATCCATGGGTGGGGAGCTATCTATCTCAATAGGTGGGGAACAGTCTATCTCAGTAGGTGGGGAGCAATCTATCTCAATAGGTTGGGAGCAATCTACAACTTGCTTTCCTTGTCCCTTACTTTGCTCCTTTGCTACCAGCTCATTAGTGAGGGCACTGCTCCTCTTGACCAGTTCCATCCTAGTTGGTAGTGCTAGTCATTCAATGTTATCTAAAGTCTGCAAGGGGCTAAATCTATTAGTCCACTGAGGGGGGAGCTGGTGTGGGGAATACTGGGTAATAAAATCATCATGCCTTACCCAATGGTCATCCACAATTCTTCCTCTGGTGCCCTGTTTAAGATTTGGTGGGTGTGCAACAAGTTTTCTAGGATAAAAATAACCTAGTGGCATTGTCCTAATTGTACTTGTGAAGTTTCTATTTTGGTTGTCCAGTATATATTGCACTAGGTTTGGGTTTTTAAAGTTTGCAATAATGCAGTTACCTTCTCTATCTTTTCTTCTCCTTCCCACCCAATTTACCCTTCTTACATGTAGGATTTCCCCCTGTTAATCCCCCTGCAATGGTCTATGGATGTTTAGCCAATTGACAGTCTTGCCTTTAAGTTCCATCTGCGATTCTCTCTGCCCTATTCTAAGTTCGGGGACCCCCGTGAATATGACTGCAAAGGGACTGGCTTCTGGCGGGAGGTTTACATATGGCAAGTGAGCTTGGTGTCTGTCATAATGCTCAAAACCTACTTGGGGATCAAGCTGCTTAGGAATAGCAGATGATTCAGGGTTCGGGTGCCCAGCGTCTCCCTGTCCCAGTCTTTTAGCATTGCCCCTAGTTCCCTGTGGCTTCATTCTATCTTCCTGACCCCTGTTAACTGGTGAAGTTGACTCGGCATGCACCTGTGCAATGCTACAGTGTTCATTGCTCACACAGTTATTGGTTTGCCGGATTTGTTGGGGAGGAGTAGGGATTCCTGAGTTCACACTACCTTGTTGATTAGCAATTTGTGTATCCCTGGTCTTATCCTGCTTCAGGATTTCATGTGCTATTTTGTCCAGTCTACTGGTCAGTGGTTTAATTTGACTTATTATAAAGGATTCTAAATGCTTTTGGAGGCCTAAGATTATCTCATTTACCCATCCCGGAGGGATACAACGGCCACTCGTTTCTGTTGTTAAAACCTCTTCCCCCCTAGCTCTTGGTTTTCCACTCATTGCGGGCTTCTTGCGTGGAGAAGTGTGGCTCACTGGTTAGAGGAGGCAGACCTGGAAGCAGAGGTCAGCCCGGGACCAGGGTTCAATTCCCGGCTCGGCGGGGTCTTGAGTCCTAAAATGTCCATGGACTCGACAATTCTCGCTCCGGTGCCTACTTGATTCACAGGTTCACACTCTGCGACTCTGGGCAATAGCTTGCTTAATCTCCACAACGGCCCCTCGCGGCGGGATGCCTGGCTTTCACCTTGCGGATACCCAGCCGGGGTTATCTCACAGGGGAATACCAGGACGGGTTCCCTAAGCAAGCGCTTAGAAACCGCTCGGTGATTTGCGCTATATAAATTCCTGTACATTTACATTTACATTTACTTCTTCAAATTTTGTGTTTGTTGTTTTTTCCGCCCCCCTTTTCTGGTTCTCTTGTTACAATTTCCCCTGCCTTCATCAGTGGTTCATCCTCTATCACTATCTGGGCACATGGGACATCATTGATGGAATCATTCTGTGTGTCAATAATCGATAGCAAACTACCGTTCCCATCCTCCGTCAGCAGGGGCGTCAGCGGGGGCGAGAGCGGCACAGTGGTTAATGTCATAGATATACGTCTTTCTGTGCGTTCTATCTCACCCGCCACCTTTTGCAGCATTAGATCTATTGCAGTTGGAGTATTTTTGTGGAGTGCCGTAATACTACTCTCTGCCCCTGGCTTTTTTGGTCTCTGGGGTGTATCTAGTTTGCTCTTGGTAGAATGAGTTTTAGGTTTTGTAGCCATGATGTTTTATATGGTTTTTAGATTTTCGTTCCTCTTTTATCACAGTGTCCTTAGTCAATTTTTGTGTAGCACTTTTCACCACCCGTGAGGGCTTTTATAGGCAAAATTGTATGTCATCCACTATTTGCTGTCCCCAGTCTGTTAGTGCCCAGGATAGTCGTACCTTATCGTACTGCCAAGATTGGTGGCCCGTCCCGTCCCTGGTCGTCCCCGTACGGCCACAGACGGCCCGCCCTCTGCCCAGGCTCCGCCCGGCGTCGCCCGCGCGCGTCCCGCGACGCGGAGAGAGCGTCTGGTTTAAGTAGCGCCTCCGGGCACACAGCGTCAGACAGCAGGAAGTGCCAGGAAGTTAGCGCAGGGCTCCCTGGGAGCTGTAGTCTCCAGCCGCCGGCCGCGAGATGGAGATGAGCGGCGCGGCGAGACCACAGCGTGTGCACCCCAGGTATGAGCGAGCGCCTGTGTGGAAGGATGATGGCCTGGTAAATGGTAGCCCCCGCTCCACCGAGGGAGCGTCTGGTTTAAGTAGCGCCTCCGGGCGCACAGCGTCAGGCAGCAGGAAGTGCCAGGAAGTTAGCGCAGGGCTCCCTGGGAGCTGTAGTCTCCAGCCGCCGGCCGCGAGATGGAGATGAGCGGCGCGGCGAGACCACAGCGTGTGCACCCCAGGTATGAGCAAGCGCCTGTGTGGAAGGATGATGGCCTGGTAAATGGTAGCCCCCGCTCCACCGAGGGAGCGTCTGGTTTAAGTAGCGCCTCCGGGCGCACAGCGTCAGGCAGCAGGAAGTGACAGGAAGTTAGCGCAGGGCTCCCTGGGAGCTGTAGTCTCCAGCCGCCGGCCGTGAGATGGAGATGAGCGGCGTGGCGAGACCACAGCGTGTGCACCCCAGGTATGAGCGAGCGCCTGTGTGGAAGGATGATGGCCTGGTAAATGGTAGCCCCCGCTCCACCGAGGGAGCGTCTGGTTTAAGTAGCGCCTCCGGGCGCACAGCGTCAGGCAGCAGGAAGTGCCAGGAAGTTAGCGCAGGGCTCCCTGGGAACTGTAGTCTCCAGCCGCCGGCCGCGAGATGGAGATGAGCGGCGCGGCGAGACCACAGCGTGTTCACCCCAGGTATGAGCGAGCGCCTGTGTGGAAGGACCTTAATTTCAAAACTCAGGCCAGGAAAACATCAGGGACTTGCTTCGGACTAATCCGTATGGCCCGTAAGATCCTCCACCTGATCCCTTTCCAATCCAGGAAGTTACTGATGCAGGGACTGGTTAACTCAAGACTTGATTATGGCAACATCCTATACTTGGGAGCCCCTGCATCAGTCATTCAAAAACTCCAGGTGGCCCAAAATGCCGCAGCTAGAGTCATCACGGGAACCAAAGCACGGAACTCCGCGAAACCTGCCCTCAAGAGCCTCCACTGGCTCCCAGTCAAAGAGCGCATCACGTTCAAAACGCTCTGCATAGCGCACAAAATCCTACGGGATAAAGGCCCCCCTATACTCAGATCCCTGATGAAACCTCACAAAGCTAGCCGTCACTTAAGATCTGATTCACTGGCACTGGCCTCCATCCCGAGAATAAAAAAGGCAAGATCGGGCGGCCGCAGGTACGCCTATAACGCGCCTAAACTGTGGAACTCCCTTCCACTACCCATGAGGAGTGAACAGAACTTACTATCATTCCGAAAAAAATTCAAAACCTGGCTCTTTCCCTAAACATTTCCCTGCACCGACCCCACTTGGAATAAACTTGGTTTTCTCAGCGCTGGGATGCCCAAGGGTAGCTATGCGCTCTATAAATCCTCATCCAAATCCAAGGATGATGGCCTGGTAAATGGTAGCCCCCGCTCCACCGAGGGAGCGTCTGGTTTAAGTAGTGCCTCCGGGCGCACAGCGTCAGGCAGCAGGAAGTGCCAGGAAGTTAGCGCAGGGCTCCCTGGGAGCTGTAGTCTCCAGCCGCCGGCCGCGAGATGGAGATGAGCGACGCGGCGAGACCACAGCGTGTGCACCCCAGGTATGAGCGAGCGCCTGTGTGGAAGGATGATGGCCTGGTAAATGGTAGCCCCCCATGTTTCAGCTTGAGGCAGTTATCTGCCATCCAGGCGGCAGGTTCCTGCATACAAGCGGTGAAGTTAATGGCACACTGCTCATTTGGCTGTGTCAGAGTCACAACCAATTGCATGTCGTCCGCATAGGACACTACTTCCACCCCAAATCTGTCTGTAATATCTGCTACAGGTGCAACATACAGATTGAATTGAATGATTAATAATAGCTACAATTTACAGTGCTTAGAAATTGCAGAAGTACGGATCTAAATGCTGTGGAAGTGAACAAATTATTATTATTAAAAATAATAATAACTTGTTTTAATGCAGTGCTTCATACTGGAAACAAAAATATGGTTCTAGAAATATTCTATCTACGCTTGTCCAAAAATCACTGAAAATACAAACTAAACCAGAAAACATTTATAACTAGTCAACAGACTTTTCCACCGTGGCTTTGGTTATATTGTTATTATTATTAAACAATATAAATAATAATGGCATCAATGGTGTGGGTCTGTGTGAAGACAGGTTTTTTAGACAGAGAAGAGTCTACACAAGAGTATGTCAGGCTATAATTGGTCAAACAGAAGTTGTGTCTTCGAAAAAGGAGGTTGTAGCTGAGCATGTGAAAGTTTTGCCTGGGCATATAATAATAATGTGATTTGACATTAGATTTTATGTCTGAGCATCTGAGACTAAGTCTGGAAATATGATGATAGTAGTTGAGCATTAGATGGTGTTGTCTATGATGTCATGCCCCTTTACTGATCACTGTTGCACCTTAGGCATTCAATGCACCATCCTGCTTCACACATGGGTGAAACCTTTTGTAGTGCTATCTACTTTAGTGTCGCTACTATTAGTATGATAACTTGGTTTTACTGAAGGCCTTTCAAATTCAATGATGTTACTTCCTGGAGAAATGAACTAATGTGAGGGTCATGAGATCACTTCTTGTGATTTCATAATAAGGGTTGTGTAAAAGTGTGTGATGTCACTTCTGCGACAACTGGCATTTTAGTGAATCGACATCCATCTCACTAAAACCTTGCAGGACCCTAGACTGAGCACGATTGAGAGCTAAAAGCAGCCCTGGAAAATATTTGAATACAAACCTCAATTTTACACTGAGCAAACCTGGCGAGCGAGCCCGACTCTAGTGGAGCGTTTGTAGGGTTGACCCAAAACAAATTAAGTTAAAATGGGTAAAAACAACTCAATTTACAATATTATCCAAATGTTTTAGAATAGAACAATAGCTTTAACAGAAGGTTCTCAAAAGGGACTTATAAAATATCAATGTCTACAGCCACAAATTATATATCTACCTGAATGAAAACTGTATGTGCCTCCTGCAGTGCTGATTTGAGGTATCGATGGCCATCCAGTCTTAAAAGAAGCGTGATCACCCAGCCTCCAGGATTTTCAATATGTACATATGGGCATAACATGTGCTGACCAAGTTCAAACCTACAATAGGAATACAGGATTAAAAAAATTGAAGAAATCTAGGTTTTATTTCTTTACAGCAAATAAATAACTTTATACGGTTCATGTACTCTTTTGAGAAGTCGTGAATAGTGTTTCACTGTGTGATAGCGGTATGAGAGACAGGTATGGTTATTTCATGTTATAATAGATCAGCAGGGTAAGCGAAATGGAACGTATTTTGTGCTATTAATTGAAGGTCAATTGACTAACGGATGGTCAATTGATTCATGGATGTTTATTTTTTATTGAACTATTATCCTTCCTGAGCCTTGTTAGTATTGTAGTGGGTAACAAGCTGAATATTCATGAAGGGAATCCGACAGACTACTTTCCATAAACTCATAGAATTGCCCAAAAAATCTCCTCAACCCATAATTTAACTTGTAGTGAACTTACCAAAACAGTTTAACAGTGTATCTTTGTTGAATGCAGACCTTGAGTTCACCAAAAGCACTTGGCAGGAGCTACATCCATTAACAATGCAACAGTAAATGACGGTGCGTAATACAAAACGACTCCCATGATGGCCTGCAAATTCTAAAAAGTACCCTCCAAGTTTCCAGTTAGGTAGTATATGACTTTACAACTACTAAGAGGCCTCAGACAGGACACCTCACAAATATACAGGCACATGCATCAAAGCATTTTGCAATCGCAAACGGTGCGAATGGCACTAATCGGCCGTTTGCGATCGCAAAAATTGCTTTTGGAATGCATGAAACAAGTAGCCCATCGCAATTTAAGAAATCGCATAATTTGCGATTTCTTAAATTGCGATTGCATTTAAGGAATAGCAATTTGCAATTCCTTAAATGCAATGCAAGAAAGTAAAAAGATTTGCGATTTCGCAATTAAGAATCGCAATTTACCATCACATGTAAGGTGATGGTAAATTGCGATTTTTTAAAAAAAAGCATCAAAGTGCATTTTTTAAAGTCCCATGTTACGCACACACATGCCCCTGGGGTATGTGTGTGCGTAACATGGGTGCACATATCAATTTCAGGGGTGCAACAGGGTGTCCTTTGGACACCCCTGCACCCTTGAAATCGCAATCTCCATTTGCGAATCGCTAATTGCGATTCGCAAAATGAAAATGTCTTCCCATTCATTCCTATGGGCCTCTAGGCCCATAGGAATGAATGGGGAGGGATTCCTTAATTGCGACTCGCAATTTGCGAGTCGCAATTAAGGAATGTTTAGAAATCGCACATTTTTCAGCAATTTCTACATGCATAGGCATTTGCGAATTCTTAATTGCGATTCCTTAAAAATCGCAATTAAGAAATCACAAATGACTACAATGATGCATGTACCTCGTCGTCTTTAGCCAATCAGACTCTGCCTTACAGACTGGCACTATATGTCCCCTTTTTCAGATCATTTCTCTTTAACAGCTGCAGGATCACCATTTGTATATCCGCACCAGGTATAACACTTTTAAACAATGTGAACTATAAAAAATAAAAAACATTCCTGAATCCCATTAAAGGTACATTCTGGAGTAGAACATGAGGGAAATGAGGCAGCACACTCATTCACTCTTTTCCTAAATGATCTTCGAAACTTGGGCTGTCTCTCCCAAAAAATTCACTATGGCTTGTAGGCCAAAAAACGTCAATTCCACAGTTTTTTTTTTAAATCCAGGGCAACACCATAGGAAAGGGTAATCAGTTCACCTAACTGGGGATCACTTGTGACTCTGGGTTCATGGGCCCGATGCCGCCAGGCCAGAAAGCAGCCTCTTCTCATTTTGTTGGGTTTCTTTTTAATTTGGCTTGAAGTGTAGGTAAAATGCCAATTGCCCTTTTGGAAATTCACTAAAGGAAATGTATCCCTACATTGACGTATGGGGTACTGGGACACAAGTACCATACAAATGGGTATCCCCATGGGCATCTCGCATTTTTACGGTCACCATGAATGGGGCTAGATTACTTGGAGGGCCACTCCGAATCTACTGTGGCCCTTGATTTGCTGTAACGACCATGCATCCCTTAACAAAAGTATAATTGAGGATTGTTTAGCATACAATTCGGGAATTCCCCTCTCTTCGCTCTGATATATCCTGACAACAGCCCTAAAACTGGGAAGACCATCTATCTTTTCCAAGCTAATAGAATTATGGAAAGCAGATAGAGGTTGGCTCACAAAAAGCTATGTGGATGTAAAACCTAGAGATAGAGAAAGGGTTGGGTTGTTAAAACCCTGTCATCAATCTGTGTCATGATCCAAACCTGTGCTGACTTGAAGCCGTACTTGGACCTGGTGCCACATCCATGGGAGCAGATGCTTCTGTCTAACTTGAGATTGGGGTCAATGAAGTGGCATCTTTACTTACCAATAGGTCAGTACAATTTTTAGGAATTTGCAGCTGCCCCTCTGATGAATACTCACCTCAGACCCGTTACAATTTGTATTTTTTGTAAGCATTGTGAGCAGTTTTTATATAATTTATTAAACTCAATACATAGGAAATTAAAATTTAAGAACTGCAAACCTGCATTGCTCTTCCTACAAATGCTTAAATCGCCTGAGGTAGCTTCACGACATACAGTTCCTTGCCACTATATAGTTTCTCTCTGTTCCACTTATAGCCAGGTGTACAAGGTATGAATACGCCATTTTGAGACACACCAGTTCAGTGACCACAAACAACTGAGTTTCTTTGGAGAAGAAGTCTTGATCCTAGGGGAGTCGACAGGGTTACGGCCTTAGAAGACCGCATTTGGTTTGAACTTCGATGAGGAGCTAAATGTGCAGTCGTGAATTCTTGTTAATGGTACCCGTGCTTATTCTGTGATGACACGGGGCTTTGATGTTTTTAATGTTTTCATTTCTCGTGATACATGTTCTGTTTTGTGTCATTCACATGGAGAAGAGGAAGGGACTCTCCCCAGCATGCTAGGTTTGGAGAGGAGGCCCTGGCCGGGGCACACTACCCTACTCTTCCAGGGCACTGGGACACATGTGGTGTTATTGTTTGGACTTAGCAACATATTAAGTTTTATGTTTCCTAGACTGGTACTCTCTGTGTGAGCTGCTGAGTATGTTGCCTTGGACCCTACTGTGGTAGCCATTCCCCCATAGACTTCTCCCATCCGATGTTTTCCATCTTGGCTAACCCTGGTCTGCCTCCTAGCTTTTACCTAGACCAAACCACCTAGTCAGGTCGACTTGCATTTAACTTTATTTCCTTTCACCGAGCCTGCTGAGTTCTCACATTCTGAGCTGTATTTTCTGTATGTTTGCACCACTATAATCAGGTTACACTCTTGCCCATTGGGGCTCGATGTCTCTTAGGTGGCCTGCACCCTACCACTCTTTACTAACCCAGTGTAGACATATGCACCGTTTTTTGAGGATCTTAGGTCCTCAATTGCCCAATTGGGCTTTAAACTCTGACCTTGCCATTAGTTGTTTCTCTTACATTGGTGTTTTAAGCTCGATGCACTGAGGATTACTTACATATTTACACTCCTACATGTGGAGGGCCTTGCTTCTTTTCCCAATTGGGCTTCACTAACTCACCATTTATTGACAACTACCATGCAGACTTGACATCCTTGCTCTATTTGACCAATGGAACTTTATGCTTGTTTACGTCACATGCTCACAGTGCAAGCATGCACTCTTACAAAACGCAGGAAGAAGGGGCGTCTGTATCAATATGTTTCAGTTATTTTATCACAGCGCTTTAGATTGTAACTTCTATACTTTTTCAATGCCTATACTTGGTGCTATTACACATTTATTATTGAAATCTATCATGTATGTTTTGCATCGCACTGTACGATGCACCTTGTCTCAAAACCTTTAAGAAAGACAGTGACAGTGACATATATATATATATATATATATATATATATATATACATATATATATATATATATTCACAAAAAACAAAGGTCAAAGAGATGTTATACATGTGAAAATGTCATTCAAAACATACCAATTAAGTATACAAAACCACTGACATTCACCACTTATAGTTAGCTCAAGTAACTGTAACTTGTCTCTGAAAGTACCTATAACTCGCTCCCCCGCCATGCACACTTTTCTCATCAATAATTTAATTGCAAATGTTGTAGTGATATTATCAATAATATAATAGAGGGTGTCATAAGGGATGAAATATATGGGATAAATAGCAGTGCATGACAAGGGCGCAAGTTAAAGTTATCTTATGGCATGTGTTAGTGAGGAAGGTTGCGTGCCCCCCCTCCCTGAGCCTTAATAGGTCTGGGCGATCTTACCCCCCTGGGTTTATGCACTTTTGAGTGGGGGCCCACCCAGAGAACTCACCAAGCAATACGTTGAGGCCGCCAAGGAGGCCCAGGGTCCAGCCGGCTCCCTGCCTGCACCCGTCCTGGGTGCTGAGGGTGCCGTCATTGCGCCCACCTTGTGGGAGCAACTGTTTTTGTTTGCCCCCACCAGACAGAGCAATGTGTGTTTCCCTATCTGCAGGCACCCGCTGGGAGCATTTTTAAATCTCCTGCTGAGGTGTAGCAGATATGACTTCTGCGGGCAGGGAAGGCATGTTTGCCTCCACCTGGTGGGAGCTTTAAAAATTCTACCACCGGGTACGTTCCATTCCATGCTTTTTGGCATATTCTGTAACCCAAAAGATCTAACTGTGTCCAATTAACTTCTTTGAAGAGTACCACAAACCTTCAAGAAACACTGCCTGAATCTAGGAAAGTGTAAAATGGATGTACTGGGCTACAACACTGTCGAAATTAGATACTATTTAACATATTATGGTTACAAAAGAAACTGTGTGATTGGTTATATGTAAGATTGGGTTAGTAACATGGCACAAACAGTACTAAAGAAGCACATCATAGAACAAATAGACTAGATGTATACTTTAAGAATCTTATAGTGTACCTACAACAGTTACAGTGATATTTAAGATTGTTCGACCATGTAAACCAATAAAGTATAGGGTTAAAAGGGAAAGCCACCTTTTATGTTTTTTTGCTGGTGATTTGTTGAAAACACCTGTGAAAGAGAGACTGACTTTAATCACATGACAAAATAAACTAATAGTACGCTACCTAACCAGTACAACTGAGCTGTACCACACATTGCTATTGGGTTATATTTTGCATTAGGCTATAACCATAGCCCAATACTACTAGACTTATGCAAACACAAGGTGAATTGTTGTACTAGAACTAAAGTTCAAGTTAAGCTTGGAGATACACCTAGGTATTTAATAGTGTTAACTTACAAGGAAGACAATCTGAATATTTACTCCTGTTGAATGTAAATACAAATAAAGTTGCATAATATTTTAGTCAGAAAACTTTTTTTATGTAGAGCTACAGTGTGACTTTGACTTCAATTTTAATTATCATGAATAGTACTATTGGTTTTTGTTTTCTATTTTTATATACAGGTATAGCTACAGCACAATGCCTTCCAAACATTACCAGAAAAAAAGAAAATGTACTCTGAATATAGTGGAAAAGTACCTACAACTACAAAAGTAAGAAAATACTTTTTGCTTATGATATGGTTATGCATGAAAAAAAAGCTTAGTAAAAATGCTAATATGTGTACAGAATACACCAACAAAAACAAACCATTGAATGCAGAAATCTGCGTCACGAGGTGCCGGATTAAAAAGAGTCTGATTTCCTTGCAAAAAAGTTTGTAATTTTTGCAACACAATTTGGATGTACAAAATGGACTTGTAAATGAAGCAATGAGACATATATTGCAATTTGTAAAATAGAAAATTATTTTTGTAATAATTCTATTTATTGACAACTCAACAGAATACATTACAGTTCGTTCAGTTCCATAGCCTATATCATGAAGAATAGCTTACAGTTATAAGTGTAAATACCACATTGCCATAACATTACAAGTGTTTTACAGCATTCAGCGACACTCCAGGGGAACCATTCCTCATATATACATCCCCCCATGCGCCCCCTCCACAGAGTTCCCACATGGGCTCCTTGTTCCCATTTCCTGGGACACCCCTGCTCTCATACGCTATTTTCTCCGCTATCATACATCAATCAAGGTCCTTCATCCAATCCTGTAGTGTTGGTGTGTCGGGTGCTCCCCACAGCTCTGCAATATTGCACTTAGCAATTACCAGTCGCAGTGTCACCCAGGTTTATTCTTTGGTAATGAGGTCGGTAGCCTCCGACACATTTAGGAGGCACCATTTCGGGGAAGGAGCCACCTCTACTCCCAAAACTTTACTCACGCTATGGACAATGGCCACCCATGTATAGATGGGCATTCCCATATTTTATGATAATACATACCTTCTTGACCACACGGTCGTCTACAATTAGGGTCTATCCCTCTATCCATTTTAGCCAAGGTTTGACAGGAGATGTGCGTTCTATGTAATATTTGTAAAATAGAAAATTATTGATGAAATTGAATTTGTTATTATAAAATATGACAATTTTAACCTGTTGGGTGCGTCTGACGGTCCACGGCCATCCGATGTCACAGTGGGCATGTGCGTAGGACGGCCAGGGCCGTCCAAAACACGCCCACTCATTAATTCCCCAGCATTGCGGCAGAATTTGTGCCACGGTCAAGGGGTTAAGGAACCAAAAGACATTAAAAGAGAAAACACCAAGATTTTAGGGAATAAATGTAAATAGTTATTTTGAATTCCTTTTGTACTTTAAGTACAACTCACAGTTGGACAAGCTCAGTATTTAAAACAAGCTTTTTCACAATCCATTTAATTCATGTTTTTCCCCTGTGTTTGATGATGCACAAAATATCATTCTTATCAGGACCCTGCTGGGTGATGACAGCATACATTAGGGGCTTATTTAGTAATACCCTCTAAACAACAATAAATAAAAACATTTGCATTGATTATGTTTTATTGTAAACAAATATAGATGCAATTTAGTGTTTTTAATTGAGTAAGAAAATCAAATGTCAAAATTAGAAAGTTAAAATACTATTCCTTTACTAAACGTAACTCCAAAATGTAACTTGCTAACGCTTCAGCTCTCCTGCTGCCTGCTATCTGTTCCTCGTCTGGGGGCACCACAAGCGCCAGGATTCCTCGCGGCCGGAGCCACATGCATCGTCAGCAAGTGCCTGGGGGCGCTTTAAAAAACGACGCAGGCTCCCGCAGCGCGGGACGCGTACAGGCATGCCCGGGCTGTGCCCGGGCAAAGCCGGGCCAAGTGCGGGCCCGTCTGCGCCAGTCAGCGGCTGAATAAAGCTGGGCTGGGCCACACCTCTTGGTTCCACAGACTTCGGTAAGATTGTTATCACTATTTGTTTTTTGTGATTGAATTAAGACATTTGTTATTCAACAGGTACAATGGGCAAAAGGAAACTGCCATCTGTTGTGGGGAAAGTCTCTATAAAAAATGCACCAATTAACAAATATCTGCAAAATGCAGTGGGATTGATAAATAGCGAGATTGTCCAGGTGGAGGAAGAACTCGCTGCCACAAAAACTGCACTGGCCGCTGCTTTGAAAGAGTCTGCATTAGAGGGTGAGTGTGCCCCTTTAGACCTTGTGAGTAATGGAGTAAATAAGGTCATAGAGGCAAAATTACATGTTGCTAATGTAACTGACAAGGATTCCCCTTTGAATCTGGTAAATTCTTGTATTTTGAGTAACCCATTGGAGATCTCAGTGTTGTCCAATAGTACAGACTTGCTTTCTCCACCAGCTAAAAAGTCTAAACAACAACAACCCATTTGAAAGATGGCCCTGGGAATAACCAGACTGTGAAGGCTAAAACTAAGCCAAAGCCAAAAAAAGGAGGAAAAATGTAACTATGGTAAATACAGAGAGTAACTTGGTAGAATCTGCCCTACGACCACAACATTTAGAAACTTTATTAAAGAAACTTCATGGCAAATTGGATAATATAGAGCAGCGATTAATGTCAGAAATTAAGTTAGTTCAGAAGGATGTGACTTTCTTGACAGACCTTGTTTCTGAACTATTACTGTCCAAACATCTGAATAAGGCAATTAATATAAAAAATAAAATGGAAAGGCCAAAAGAAGGATCGAGCATCATTACAACTTCTGGTGAACATCAACAGGGAGTGGTTCCCTCCGTATCACTTCCTAGGGCTCACCCACATATAAAACCTGCTTCCAGCGAAAGCACTAAGGTTGATACAGTTTCCCCTATTATACCTGTAAAAGCCAATATTGTGGAAATTCGGATTAGGAAAATACAAGAGAGTAATAAGCTTGAGAAGTCATTACATCTCCCTCCTGAGGCAACACCTTACGTTATAGTATTGAATAATGTACCAAGACTGGCAGATAATAATAGCCAATTATATGAGTCTCTGAAAAATCAAGTGGTACATTAGTTATCTGCAAAAACTGATTTTGGATCTAATATGTTACAGCAGAACATTATAATGTTAAGAAGAGTGACTTGGGTGGGTAACTCTAGGAAACAATATCAACGAGATTGTGTTGTGGTGAACTTTCGGAGCCGGGATCTGGTTGGGAAGTTGTTAGAAATATTTTGAAACTACCCAATTGAACCTTTTTGTAGGTAGCATGATTGCATAACTAGTGTTCCTCTTGTTTTTTTTATAGACCTAGTTATAGCAGCTCAAATTTAACTAATAGGAATGACCCAACCCCAATCTCAATCGCTCCCTTATATAATAGGTATGCACCCCTGAGGAAATGCAGTGAAATCGAATGACAGATGGAAGTTGTGGAAGACCCACCAGTAACGGATGTATGACATTACAACGCATGCTTTTACCACGCATGCTGTTACAACGCAGTTTTTACAACGCATACTGTTACAACGCATAGCACTTAGGGGTGCTGGATAGTGAATAGTTTAATTTACTATTCCAACTCCAGTCCCCGTGGATAGTAGGGAAGGTGTTGGGTAGTAAATTAAATCCATTCCCTATCCTAGAGCGCCCCCCAGCACAATGCATTGTAATGACATGCGTTGTAATAATTGCGTCGTAAAGGCACTGCGTGGTAAAAGTTGCGTTGTAAAGGATGTTTCCCACCAGTAACAAGTATGGAAAATATTTCAAATTGAGGTTGTTTCGAATGTACATGGAGACAATTTAGCTGATATATAGGCTAGTAATGAGAATAGTATTTCTTCTTATAATTCAGTGGAAACTGATTTTGGTATAGAACCTCATGAGATTTTAATTATGTCTTAAAATGTAGCAGGGATCAAAAATAAGATAAAAGATGAAGATTGGCTAAAAACATTAAAGGTTGTACGCTAATCATGATACAGGAAACCTGGCATACAGAGCCCTTTTTTATTAACTGTTTTCAGATGATTTGCACTAGGGCTACTCCCTCAAGAAAGGGGAGAGCAAAAGGAGGCTTAGTTACCTTAATTGCTGTAACGTCACCCCTAATAATAAGGAAAGCCAATATTATTTCACAATATTATCAGGTTTTTATATTTCTATCTGGAGGGGAAACAAGCTATAATTGTAGTACATTTTTATAATCATATTTTTGACAACTCTAAATCTGAGGTTATTAAATCATTGGAGGAAGATTTGAATTGATTTTTAAAAGGAGTGGGTGGAGATTATACGCTCATCTGGAAAGGTGATTTTAACTGTGAGACGTGTGAAATAGCTTCAGGAAAACCACGTGGATACTGTGACCATTTTGGCAAGAAAATTCCTCACTTCTGACATGATTTTTATGGGGAAGCCATTAATAATATGACACATAAACATAATTTATCAGTTATAGAGCCAGATAACGCTAATGGAAAAGCGGTCATTTAAACATATGTGGGGACTAGGTCGTCCTCGAATATTGACTATTTCATTATGTCAAATTATTTGAGGGGCCTGGTGGAAAAACTTGTTATAAATGTAAATATGTTTAGTGACCATCACCCATTGATCATGCAATCTAATGGGTAAGGAAAGAGGTAAGAAAGTGGACACTAACATTAAGACACAAGGTAATAATGGAGTTTCTATAAAATGGACGGGTGTGAATCCTACCCTTTTTTTGGATAACCTTAAAGGGAAAAAAGAAGAAGATATAAATATTTGTTTGAATGGTTCCTCTACAAACCTGGTAACTGTAAGTGCATTTAGTAATATTATGATGGAAATTGCAGGTGACTTAAAAGTAAAAAAATTAGAAAGAATGTTCGGAATCGCAATCCAAGATGGTTTAATTGGGAGTGCCCCAAACTAAATAGAGAATTAAAAACAGCACTCAAAGTTAGACCAAGGGAAAATGATATGATAAGTACACTGAGGGAAAATTATAAAAGTACCCTGAATCAAAGGAAAGTTGAGATTCGTGAGGATGCCTGGGAAAAACTAACCCAGGCAGCAAAGACCAGAGATGTGGTTTTGTTTTGGAAAACAATTGCTCACCCTTTCTTCAGGGAGGACACTTCAGTGAAAATTGACCGTGTGGTCCCCCTGAAGATTGGATAATGCATTTCAAGGGTATTTGTAATCCAGAAGCTGTAAAACCGTTTAATTCTAATCATGGAAAGTTCATATTATTAGAACCTGTAGAATCACCGGTAATAACGCTAGATGAAATAAGATTAGCCTTACAGAAAAGTGCTAATGGTAAAGTTGGGTGTCTAGATGGGGTACCCATTGACGGTTTTAAACATGATATTGATTTCTGGATTCCCATTTTATTAAATCTTTTTAATGCTACTTTAGGAGATGTGCTGCCCGCATCCTTGTTGCAGAGGATGATTGTACCTATTTTTTTAAAAGAGGATAGAGGGAAGGCAAATTGCTACCACCACATTTCCCTTCTTGACTCATCTTCAAATTCATGCTGGGAAGATTGGAAATTTGGGTTGACGAAAATAATATTTTAACAGGGACCCAGTATGGTTATAGAAGGGGTATTGGGACTGTGGAACAATGCCTAAATCTGGAGCTTTTGATCCGCAAATATACATTAGCAAAGGAAGGGGTCTTACGCCTCTGCTTTGTTGACCTTACTAGCGCATTCGATCTTGTAAATCATGCTAAATTTTGGCAAACATAGAAGGAGCTAGGTGCCCAGATCGATATTATTATATATCTATCCCAGATTTATACCTTTTTAACTTCTAGAGTGCGGTTCGGTAAAACGAGTGAAAGCACCGCGGATTTTAGGCTAACACGTGGAATACACCAGGGATGCGTTCTTGCACCCCTCCTATTTTCTTTATATATCAACAACGTAGATTCCTTCCTACAGAGTCATCTAGTAGATTCTCAAAAAGTGGGGGTTTGACCAACTCCACTCCTCTTATATGCAGACAACGCTGTCCTGTTATCTAGGACAGCGAACAGACTGCAATGTTTAATTGAGAAATCTGCATCATTTATGGCTGAGAAAGAGCTTCAGTTAAATCTAAAAAAAAGCATTTGTCATGACATGTGGGAGGAATAGGATAAAAAATAGACAACACTATGTGGGATGGGACGTTATTGGTAGAGTTTTAACTTTTTCATATCTGGGACTATTTTTTAATAGGAATGGCACATGGAATACGCAAATTGAATACTGTAATATGAAATTACTAAGAACAATTGAGTGTTTAAAAAGAAGGGAGATACCCCTATGTTTTGCACATACACATAAGCAACAAACACAGAAGTCACTATATCTTAATATACAAGAGGACAAATACCTCACCGTGGGCCGAGTGTCTAGTTGATATGTTTAGCAATTGATGCCTACAACTATTTCCCAAAGATAATGCCTAACTCAAAAATACTTATCTCTTTCTACCTAACACCAGTATAGAAGTACAGCACACAATTCCTGTAAACAAAATTTCAGTTTCAACCACAAATTATATTAAAAAAATTAAAGATAAAAATGATTTATTACATATTCATTCTGATAACATTATTGGCATTCCTCCCAATACAGGTTACAATCTAATTTATCACACATACAGATAAAAACTTTTCTTTAAAAACAGTTGATGCACGCGCAGACGTTAAGCACTGGGCGACCTTGCCCCTCACCCTCCTGGGAAGGGCAGCCTTATACAAGATGATGGCGCTTCCCAGGTTTCTATACATATTGGAAAACACCCCGTATCCTGTCCCACCGCGGTACTTCAAACAAATCGCTGCGTTAGTCTCCAACCTGCTCTGGAACAATGGCCCAGCACGTATAGCGTATGACAAGTTAGTGAAGAGTTGGTATGAGGGAGGGATTGCGCTTCCCAATATTCAGCTTTATTACTGGGCAGCCCAACTCAAAATAATTAACCAATGGCTGCACACCCCGAGAGACGACCCAGCCTACAGGGCGGACTGGTCGCAGCTAGGGACGAACTGCATGCTCTCGACACTATATAATAAACCACAACTCAAACATCTGCGCGGCCCGACACACCACGCGGTGGCCCTCTGGCATATAGCACAGGCAAAACTGGGCTGGAAAGGAAGAATCACCAAAATGACACCATTGTGGGACACGAAATCACTGGGAAACCTTAGAGGGTGTGCAGGATTTACGCAGTGGGACTCTATAGGTATTTCCACGGTGGGGGACCTCTGGGACAAAGACACAGTAATACCATTCCCACAACTCCAGCAGCAGTATGACCTCAGACCCACGGAAACATTTAGGTACATACAAATTAGACACGCACTGCTCCAGGCTATCCCAACGGGCACTGCTCTGCCGGAATCCTCACCACTTGAGGACAGGCTATTGACAGACTTCATGCAACAGAGCGCGACTTCACTTACATACAAAAAACTGATCAACAACTTAGAGGACCCCACGCTGAAACTTAAAGACAGGTGGGAAGAGGACATAGGTGTAATGGACGAATCGGAATGGAACGAAGCTTTGGCTTCCCCGAAAGAAGTAGGCATTTCGGCAAAGTTCAGACTTGTGCAATTAAAAATTTTACACCGCATCTATTACACCAGGACACTACTCCACAAGATCCATAGAGCGCCCCATCCCTTCTGCTTGAGAGGCTGCGGGGAGGAGGGAACGCTATTTCATACACTATGGGACTGCCCGCACATACAGGAATTCTGGAGGCAAATCATGCGCACAATCTCCCAGGCGCTCAAGATTTCCATTTTACCAGAACCTCGTAAGTGCCTTTTGAATATCTGGGACCCAAATGACCTAGATAGGTATGGGATAATTTGGACTACGCTAGCCATAACAGTGGCTAAGCGTGATATCGCACAGAAATGGGGGGCTCCAGATTTGCCCACTGCGAGCAGATGGACTAGAAACATGGATGTCCTGATGGTTGCGGAGAGAACTGTATATGTCCTTCGAGCTTCCCCCCGCAAATGGAATAAGGTGTGGTCAGCGTGGAATGTTTATAGGGGTGAGATATGTGAGCCCTTACCGGAGGGGGACGATCTGGACTCGGAGGGGGAGGAGGAGTAGCGAATGGAGTTGGGGATGTCCGCTTACTCGTGCTACACGCAGCAACGCATTGCATTAACTTACCTATGAGAAGACAATTGGGCGAGGGTGCCTGATGTTGGGAGAGGTAATGGGAAATGTACATAAAAGTGATGACCTAAGTTTGGGGGGAGGGAGGGGGGAATGTCTCTTAGAGTTTTACGAGAGACGCCCATGTTGGGCAACATTTAACGGGGAAACACTGGTATAGTTTATTAAAATAGGTGAGAAACTACGGTAGAGCATGCATAGAATTTATAAGAGAAGAAACGAGCCATAAATGCAGGGTAGAAAATATCATATATACTTCCAGGACTGCACCGTACATATAAGAAAATGCCAGCTTGAATGTATTGTACTAACTGTATACTATGCCTTCATAATAATAAAGTTTTTGAAAAAAAAAAAAAACAGTTGATGCAGCGTTTCGGTGATCATTCAATATTTTCACCTTCTTCAGGAGAAAAAGTTTTCATCAAATCTAGATATGAAAAATATTTAGTTTAGAGACCTACACGTCCCAAAAATTAAAGCGTACTGTACTGATTTGAAATTTCATAAACACCGTGGTTTTATCTATTCTTACATTTTTATATTACATTTTTATTCTATACATCCATTAACATAGCTTAATACTCAGCCCCTCACAGTTTATATCTAAAACTGTAACATACCTACAGCATGAATTACCTCTATGTAACAGTTGAAATTTCTTTATATATTGGCTTCCAAAAAACTATGAACTCAAATGGAAATATCTCTTGTCCCTTAAATCATGCTTTCTGTTGGTACACTCCAAAAATCTCATGCTATAAATTCTTTCATACCTTGTTATTAGCTGGATTATGTTCAAACAAAATCTATAAAAATGGAATTTAAAAGAATGTATATATTGCTTACTAAACTGTTGGCCACTACATATGAACAAGATCGCCTACCGCATTCTTAAATATGCAATATTTCTACTTTAAAATCAGCGGAGTATTAGTAACCGCATTTGTAAATTTGCGGCATTGTACTTAAACACAGTAGTTTTATAAGGTCTAGTTACTTGCTACATTGTTGGCACCCTCCGGATAACGTCCAACTCGCATCTATATAGGTGCCTGGGTTCTCTATAGTCAGCTGGCCGCCACATTGTTTAGAATATTATCAAGACCACACTCGAGTTGTCTATTCCGACATTCAAAAAGCATTCGCGGCTAAGGAACAACCATCTAATTAATGGCATATCAGCATTGTACGAGTACTAGCCCCATCTTTATTGAAACTTTTTAGGTTAGATCGAAAAAGTGGCTCTCGTATTCTCTACGTTTGTATGGTAGTAACCTCATGAGTCTATTTAGAATAACTGCGCAAAAGAACACTCCACTTCTCGACATACCTGCTCGGTGAACAGCGGCCTCCCTGCTCTAACAGGTATCCGGATGCAGTCTATGAATTGCTTCCGGAGTCATAACCTTATATACATGTCCGGGTGTCGATGCAGATTACCGTATATTCAATATTATTAAATGTTTTGTCATCCAATGGAAATTACGAAGCTACGTTGTTTTGAAGAAATATATAAAGGAATTTTTTTTAATTGTTTGTGAATAATACTCAGTTGATACTGCTCGATATTACAAGCTTATGACGGCCATCTTAAAATGTCTAAATGGCGCAAAACACATGACGATAATCATTACATTTGGCAGGGTTTCGCTCCCCTGTTATAAACAAATCATATAAATCGTTGTTTCTCATTTTTCTTTTCCACTTGTTGCTATAAAAAGGGAATAGAAACCGGTTCCCGAGCAAGCGTGTTGACATATTACCACACACGATGCTTGACTTCTCTCCAATAAGACTGAAAATACAATCTATAATGCTTATTACAAATAACTATCTTTGCACAGTTAGGCTGGTCAAAAAAATGTTTTATTTGTATGTTCTGCTTATTATGCCACTATATATGGAAAGCTATACTACGTGGGCTGCACAGTGCCCCCAGATATTTACGTGTACTCATCACAGGGAGAGTTAAATAGTACACGTGGGGTATGAGACGGTATATATTTATTATTCATTATTCAAAGATAACAAGTATAAGTATTTTAACGTACTCTCCGGTTTCTTATATCAGTCTCTCCCACTCCTCTTTATCATTAAGACCGTTTTTATATGTAGTAAAGAGAGACATGTGAAATTGTTCGCGTTTCTTTCTCTTGCACACGTGGTCACCTCCCCGAGTGCTAAGTTGCATAACTTCAATTCCACTCCATTTCAAATCCTCTACTTTATGACTGTGTGCAATCCAATGTTCCACTAAAGGAGCTGTTCTTTTTCCTATCATGATCGCAGAGTTAAGATCAGTTACCCTAGTTCCTTTTTCTTGCGATGTCTCCCCGATATCTCTCTTATTACAGGGGAAGACGATTAAGTAAATCAAGTTTTTAGTTTTGCAATTAATAAAGCTCTTTACGTTGTATGTGGTTCCATTGTGATTGATCACATTGCCTTTTATAATGTTACTACAGTTTTTGCAAGGAAAATTGCCAACTGGAAAGGGCGCATTATTTATGCTGCGTTGCTTACATCCTGCCTTGTCCCTGTATGTGTGTACCAGTCGGTTGTGAATGGTACGGTTTTGTCTGCAGCTAAACATGGGTTTGGGCAATGTTGCATTGTTTTTATCATTTAACAGTTGCCAATTTCTATTTATAATATTTTTGACTTTATTGCTAGCGCAGCCAAAATTGGTGACAAAAATGAAAGAAAAATCCTGTGTTTTTGTTTCTTGAGCTGTAGTAACAAAAAGGGATTCCCTGTCGTAATATTTTGCTCTTTTGTATGCCTGTCTAATGAGCTTCTTTGGGTATCCTCTGTCTAGGAGTTTTCTAGTTAAAACATCAGCATGTCGATTAAAATCCCTCATATCTGTGCAGTTACGTCTAATTCTTAGATACTGTTCAAACTGAATGTTATTCACTTGGCAGGCTGGATGGTTGCTTTGGTAATGGAGCATAGTATTATGGTCCGTGGGCTTTGTATAGAGCTCTACCTGTAGTATGCCAGCATTATGTTTAATCTTAATATCTAAAAAGTCACAGCTCTCTTTATTTATACTAGAAGTAAATTTCAGATAATATCCCCTAGATTTAACCACTCTATGAACTCCATGAGGTACTCTGATGTTCCCTTCCACATAAAGAAAACATCATCAATGTACCAGGCCCAACATGAGATCTTTTCATAGAATGGTGCTGCTGTATTGAATATGTGTTTGTCTTCAAAGGCAGCTACGTACAGGCAGGCCAGACTGGGAGCACACATCGCTCTCATGCTGGTCCCTTTGATCTGTTTGTAGTAGTCATTTCTGAATAACAAAATATTATTCTTCAAGATGATTTCAACACATTCAACTAAAAATGAAGAGTGTGCAGATAAATCACCCATGCCATTGGCTAAGAGGCCTTCCAACATTCTGATGGTATCATCCTGAGGTATGTTCGTATAGAGGGCCTCTGTATCCAAGGTCACTAACCATTGACTATCCATGTTATATGGTAGTTTCTCAATTTTGTTTATCATAGCAGTGGTTTCTTTTATATATGCTGTCTGGTGAACCACCAACTGTAGGAGGAATTTATCCACATATTTACGTAGTGGTTCTGTCAGAGAGTCAATACTCGAGACAATAGGTCTCATAGGAGGATTTCGGAGATCTTTGTGTACTTTTGGTAAGCCATATATAGCTGGCTCTATTGCATAATCTGTGGAGTTTAAACATTTTACCACTTGTACCTTAATATAAATGATCTCTTGTATTAAAGAAAGGGGAAACAAATATACTTAATGCTCTCTTTCCATTTAGAGGCTCTATCAGTGAAGCCCCAGCAGTGGTGAGATTTTTAAACTCCACAGATTATGCAATTGAAAACATAATCCAGCTAATAATAAGGTATGAAAGAATATACAGCATGAGATTTTGGAGTGTACCAAAAGAAAGCATGATTTAAGGGACTAGAGATATTTCCATTTGAGTTCATAGTTTTTTGGAAGCCAAAATATAAAGAAATGTAAACTGTTACATAGAGGTAACTGATGTTGTAGGTATTATACAGTTTTAGATATAACTGTGAGGGGCTGAGTATTAAGCTATGTTCATGGATATATAGACTAAGAATGTTATATAAAAATGTAAGAATAGATAAAACAACAGTGTTTTCTGTACAGTGCGCTTTAATTTTTGGTATGTATAGGTCTCTAAACTAAATATTTTGTATATCTAGATTTGATGAAAACTTTCTGTCCTCAAGAAGGTGAAAATATTGAATGATCACCAAAACGCAGCGTCAACTGTTTTTAAAGAAAAGTTTTTATCTATATGTGTGATAAAATTAGATTGTAACCTGTATTGGGAGGAATGCCAATAATGATATCAGAATGAATATGTAAAGAATCATTTTTATCTTTAATACATTTTTTAAATATCATTTTTGGTTGAAACTGAATTTTTTACTACGGAAATTGTGTGCTGTAATTCTATACTGTGGTTAGGTTTAAAGAGATAAGTATTTTTGAGTTAGGCATTGTCTTTGAAGGGAAATAGTGGTAGGCATCAATTGCTAAACATCTCAACTAGACACTCGGCCCAGGGTGAGGTATTTGTCCTCTTGTATATTAAGATATAGGGACTTCTGTGTTTGTTGCTTAAGAACAATAAAGGGCATTTTTAGATTTTCAGCAAAAATAGGGAGTAAACCTGTTTAGGAAATTCTTGCCCTATATAGATCTAAATATTTTAGATGGTGGCTGTTAGAGGGAGAGGGCTAACATTACCCCTTTACAAGTACAAGAAAATACATTTTTAAAAAGAGTGCTGGCAGTCCTAAGCTCTACAGCAAACTATATAGTTCATAAAGTACTATCAATCCCGTATATAACTGACCTCATAAATACGGCGGGACTTACATTTTGGCAAGGGATTTGGGCAAAGGACGAGACAAAGTTCACCCAGGATATAATCATGGATTGCTTGGCCCTCAAACACAGTATGAGAAAAATCCCCTGGCTAGAGAATATACATACCTTGCTAAAAAGCTGTAAGGTGGATTCAGATATAAAAATTCCGGCAATTATACAAAACTGTAGTAAAAAGGATCTGAAGATAAGATATATTACAGCTAGGGAGTGTGAAAGAGAGACCGAAGCAAAGTTAAAACAAAATGTTAATGTTTTTTGCGAGTACCCATCATCGACGGGCACTCAAAAATATTTAATCATGGTGAAAAATACCCAAAGCAGATTTTATTTAACAAGGCTTAGGTTAGGCACATTGCACTATTTAATAGCCTTCCCAAAAATGGTAAAGTGGCGCCGTGACCTCCTCAACTGCCCATGTGATGGAAAGTCTCCCAAGTGTACAATACATTTTATACTTTTTTGTAATTTTTATAGGAATATCCGGAAATCAGTTTTAAAGCCCCTTTTTTTATCTAATCATTGTTTTCACTATAAACAGGCTTTTGGCTTCATACGCCATTTGGAAACAAATAATGAATGCTGTTATCCTTTTTATGCAAATGGCAGTCAGGAGAAGACGGGACTATTCATATTTGGATACTTTGAGATATGAAAATCCTGATGCTTGTAACGAGTAGTGCTATTTATTATGTTTAAATCTGTGTCTATATTTTGTTTTTTGTAATCCTACGTATCTTTCAAACGATGTAGGACCCCTTTTCTTCCTGATATGTTAATGCCGGAAAATATCGCTTTATGATTATCAGCAATTTTAACAATCAAAAAAATGAATATACGTGTACTTATTATGTAGTATGACTGATTATGAAATATGTTGTTTTTAACTTTAATGTTTATTTATTCATAATGCTTAGAATGCTTTTATGGTTGTGTTTTTCTTATACCGAATAAAGCTGATTTGATTGATTGAACTTGCCTCCCACTTACCTTCTCCTTTACTCTACTTTTGTATATAGTAGTATCAGTTCACTGATACAATATCGATGTCACAAGCATCGATGTTCTAAATATCGACTGCAAAAATATCGACTGCAAAAATATCGACTCCCATACCTTAACATGTAAGTGCAAAAAAATTGACTCCAAAATATTGAGGTAAAAAATATAGATGAAAAAAATATCGATTTAAAAATATATATAAAGTAAAATAATATATATTGAATATATTAATTACTATTCCTACTCCAGTGAGTGCAAAAGTAGGGTAAGTGTTGGATAGCGGAGGAATTACATTTACTATTCGAACTCCACTGAGTGCAACAGTAGGGAAAATGTTGGAGAGAGGAGGGGTAAAAAGTACTATTCCCACTCCAGTGAGTGCAAAAGTAGGGTAAGTGTTGGATAACGGAGGGATTAAATTTACTATTCCAGCTCCAGTGAGTGCAACAGTAGGGAAAATGTTGGATAGCGGAGGGGCAAAAATTACTATTTCCAATCCAAAGAGTGCAACAGTAGAGAAAGTGTTGGATAGCGTAGGGATAAAAAATACTATTCCCACTCCAGTGAGTGCAAAAGTAGGGAAAAGGTTGGATAGCGAAGGGGCAAAAATTACTATTCCCAATCCAAAGAGTGCAACAGTAAAGAAAGTGTTGGATAGCGTAGGGATACAAAATACTATTCCCACTCCAGTGAGTGCAAATGTAGGGTAAGTGTTGGGTAGTAACTAGTTTTTGCTAGGGCAGGATATATTTTTAATTGATTTTTCTGGGAAAAATCCCAATAGCTCACATGAAGTGTTTGAACTTTTATTCGCACTCTGGACGCCAGAGTGAGTGAGATGAGTGAACAGCCAACACGTGTTTCACCCCTTACACGGCCATCAGGCCTGGGGCTTCCTCAGGGCTGTAAGAACATAGCATACATGGCGGTGGTATTCTGATGTAGCGTTTTAGTTAGTTCGTGGTGATGTGTGTGAAGAGGGTAGTGTGTGAAGAAGGGTCGGGGATGAGGATTGAAAGTGCATGGAGGGAGAAGGAGAGGTTAGGTAAAAAGAAGTTGGGGTGGATGAAGTGCAGAGAGAGGGTTGGTTCGTGATAGTTACAGTTATGATCAGTATAGAGAGGGCCCAACGATGGAAAAAAGGTAAGCGGATGGGGAAAGAGAAAGGAGAGGATAAGTGGGGGGTTAGTTGGTAGAGTATTAGGGAGGAGAAAGTGTCCAATGTGGAGAAATAAACATAGAATTAGGCATACAAATGTTGAACTGAGTTTTTCAATGACCAAAAAGCAAATAAAATAAGAAATAACAAAAGCATTACATGTAGTCCATTTGGTTAGATAGAGGTTTGCAAATGGTGAAGGTTAACCATTTCCAGGTTGGGTCATAAATATTTTGATCAAGCATCAATTCAGGATAGTAAGGCAGTGTTTTTTGCAAATAGATAGGTGTATTAGTGAAGAGAAATTTCGTCATTAAGGTACCATATTCGTAACAGGGCGGGTCAGGTGAATAAGGTATTCAAACATTCATAAATCCACATGAAGTATAAGTGTCTAACATTTAGGCAAGCAGTAGGTGACAAGTAATGCAAGAATGGCGAGATTCTCAATCATATATTAAAGTTATCATCCTGCATGCAACATTTGGAGATATAATGGAACGGTGAAAACGGGTATTTGGGGAATATTGGTGATCAATATTAATGAAAAAACAGTGTACACATATCCGGTTCGGCGAAGTTAAAAAAATGTTAGGGTGACATAATTACACATTTTTGGTTACAACTGAATTCGCATGACAGGTTTGGGTGATCAAAGGGTATTTGACATTGCAGATATAAAGGCATAGTGGAATAGAGTAAAAATTTATACATATATTATTTGTATCAAATATCCTAGTTACAATGTGAGAAGTTTCCATCCGAGATGATGAGGCAGGAGAGAAGGAAAGAGAGAAAAGAACTTGCAGTAAGTCACAACATCCCCACAGGTTTAGACTAGTCCATCTATGTCCGTGCAGGGGAAGTGTTTAGGGTCTATTTGTTTTTTTACCGGCCGGGTGTCACGGGGTGAGTTCTAAGGGTTATGTGTTCTCATTTACACATTCAAGAGCGATCCTGTAATGGTGATGGTCGGAACATGGATCGTGGATTTATGTGCGGTGGCGGGTTAGCGATATATGCGCAATGACATTAGGCTAGAAGAATCCGGTGTGGTGAGACCTTGCGGATCGGCATTTAAATCGATGGAAAAGTGAATCGGCTTATGTGAAAATGGCGCGATTTATAAGGTGTTTGAAAACTGTGGCGTGGTGAGAAAGTACAGGGTGAGGAGATACATTTTGTTACCCCCCCGAGGTTAACTCGTGGTTAAAATAAGGATATTGAGATCAATTCCGTGGCGTTTTTAACCGGATCGTGGAGGGCGGGTGGTAATCTAATATGGGTGGGGTGGTGTAAAGTCATGTAAGGGCAACGGCAAACGCCTGCTTACCTGTTTAAATTAAATGGTAATCCGTCAGCGTCGTCAAGGTATCGGGTGTCTGATCCAATCTGACGGGAAAAAGACAGAGACTAAGTTGCGGGTAGGGAGGCCAGGTTCCTCTCTAGTGTGGACGGCAGCTGTGTCCTAGTATGCTTACCTACAATCTTGGCGTAATGCCCGGCTTGTGAATCCGTTCTGGTGTCTTCTCTGCGTGTTGTGTGCAGTACCCGGCTTCGGCATTTTAAATAATGTGTCGGAATGAGTAGGTTCTGGTGAGTTGGAAAACCAGAAGTGAGAATCCCACAATTGGGGTCGCCATCTTAGAAGGGTGAACTAATGGGTTAGGTGCTGTGTGAAAATAGAGTTTGGAGGTATAGCGCCGGTTGATAGATCGAGCTCATGTTGTGTGGAGGGAGTTTGGTATATTATACACACAGTATAAAGACTGGTCTGGCAGGGGTATAATTACATAGCAGTTAGCGAGGCTGATGCAGAAGGTAGAGGTGAGATCAGTCTGGAGAAGGGGGTCAGGGCGGGCGGTTATTGCTATTGTTAGGTGGTATGAGATGACAAAAGACAGAGAAAAGAGAGAATCTGGCAAGAATAAAGTCGGAGATGATATTAGTAACCAAGTATTGAAGCTAGTATACGTAGTAAAAGCGAAATCAGTTAAGCCTGGTAAATTATTAATACATTAGACTTCTCAATTCTACACAATATTGATCACAGTAATGGTATAGCTGTAATGTTTCGAGAGGCCAAACAACTTGGATCCTGTGTGAGTCTCATTCCGATGTTAATGTTACAGTCCTTAATATTTACAATAGCTCCTCCATGGAAAAACCACAGTCGCTTGGTCTGTAATCTGGAGTTTATAATCGATTAGTATGATGGAATCAAGTATGGCTAAAGGGGGGATATTGGGTGGTTAGTAATCTCCCAACCATACATGCATTTCTGCGTCTGTATTCAAACCTTGTTCAATTGTTTTGTACTTCATGATTAGAATTCTCTCACGTCTTCGTAATCTTTGTTCACGGTTTCCCCCTCTCTTAGGGGCCTATTAGGATGGCGGAAGGACCTGCGTCCGTCCACCACCCCAGAGGAGGAGGGACCGTCCGCAGGGGCAGCGGCGGTCCCTCCGTGCTAATTAGGATGTGACCGCCACCCTGGCGGTCACATCCTGTATATTTAACATTGCGGCGGGTGCTGCTTGAAGCAGCACACGCCGCAATGTTAAAAAAGGCACGTTTACCTTTGCATGCACGAAGCTGCAGGCACCGCGTGGTGCCTGCCACTTCGTGCACGCAAAGGCAGGAGGGTACCATAGGTACCCCCCATGTGCACCCCCCACCCCCCCTTCACCCCTGGGGGCCCGCAACGGGCCCACAAAGTAAACACCGTATGCCTTTCCACGGCGGAAATGCCGCCGTGGAAAGACATAGGAGCAAAGCCATCCTAATATGGCTGGCGGTGTCTGATCGACACCGCCAGCCATGTTAGAGCTTTTCCGCCGCGGTCGGAAGGCGACCGCGGCAGAAAAGCGGCGGACTGAAAAAAGATGCCCCAGCCATCCTAATCTGGTGGGGGGTCTTTTCTCAGTCCGCAGCGGATAATCCGCATTCTCCGGGCCGGCGGTGGCTTCTGCCGGCCCGGAGGATGCGGATTATCCACTATCATAATGGGCCCCTAAGTTTGGTGTACAATTTCCAATCCAAAGAATGTAAAATCTTTTTTGTGTTGGTGTTTCTCATGGAAGTGTTCCGTGAGTGGATGGCCAGAGTTGTGCTTATGTATGTTGCGGTAGTGTTCCTGGATCCGGATCCGGAGGGGTCTTATTGTGTTACCAATGTACGGGAGATTGCATGGGCAAATGATTACATAGATACAGAATTTACTGTTGCAGTCTATCCATTCCTTGATAGTGAAATCATTGCCTGGTGTCATCGGTACTTGCGTTGTTTTGCTACGGCTCAGTTTGCAGATACTACAATTTTTGTGGAGTCCTGGTGGTCTGTCTAGAAATGTGGACTGTTGATGTCTTTTATCCTGAAATTCTGATTTACATAGGATACTTTTGAGGTCAGGTGCTCGCCTAAAGATCATTTCTGGGTATGTTTTCAGGTGTTCCGTTAGATTTGGTGTTTGTTGCAGAAGGTGCCAATGCTTTTTTAGGCTATGTCTTATTTGTTGATGTCCAGTATTGTAATCAGTGATGAATCTTATCGTTGTATTGATCTTGGGTTTTTCTTTGGGTTTGACCATCTGTTTGCGTTCCATTGTTGCCACCGTTTCCATGGAATGTTTTAGGGTGGCCTGTTCATATCCTCTTTGGCTCAATCTATTGATGATTTCTTCTCCCTTTTTTTGGAAGATTTCATCCTCGTTGCAGTTTCTGCGTGTTCTCATAAATTCTCCTTTTGGGGTATTTCTGATGTTGTGTCGTGGGTGGTAGCTGTCAGCTCGTAGGATGGAATTGGCTGCCGTCTCCTTTCGGTAAAGTTTGCTTTGGAGGGTGTTATTTTTGACATACAGTGTGACATTCAAAAAATTTACCTCTTCCTTAGAGAATGTATGCGTAGTTCTGATCCCCCAGGGGTTTTTATCAAGTTTCTCCAGGAATCTTTTCAGTAGTATGTCATCTCCTTGCCAAATGCATAAAATGTCATCGATAAAGCGTCGCCATAACACTATATGTGAGGTGAATTCAGCGAAGTCTTGGTCCCACAGCCAGAATTTCTCAACATGGCTCATGAAGATACATGCGTACGGCGGTGCAAATTTGGCTCCCATGGCGGTTCCGCGTCTTTGTCTGTATATCTTACTGTGTATCACTCCAAAGAGTGCAACAGTAGGGAAAGTGTTGGATAGGGGAGGGGCAAAAATTACTATTCCCACTCCAGTGAGTGCAATAGTAGGGAAAGTATTGGATAGTGTAGGTGTAAAAATTACTATTCCCACTCCAAAGAATGCAACAGTAGAAGAAGTGTTGGATATCGGAGGGGTAAAAATTACTATTCCCACTCCACTGAATTTAACAGTAGGATAAGTGTTGGATAGCGGAGGGGTAAAACATTTTATTCCCACTCCAGTGAGTGCAACAGTAGGGAAAGTGTTGGATAGCGAACGGTGAAAATTACTAATAATACTTAAACAGTTAAAAAAACAAAAAACATTACAATATTTTAAAAATCATGAAAATAAAAAACAATAGTTTAAAAATATACATTTATATATATTAAACATATAAAAAGAACACATATTATAATATTAATTACAAATAGCAAAAACCTAAAATAATGTCACATAAATTCATAAATACATTTATAAATAATAATTATTTAAAAGTAGCAAACAATAACAAACAAAAACATGAAGTAAAACATACATGTATTTATTTTATTTCATCCCCTATAACACCACACTAATAACAAAACCCTTCAACATTTTTAATTACATATATTTTCATAGTTAGCATAATTAATAATCAATTCAAACATCGTATTAATGAAAACATTAAAAATAAACAGTAATTGAGTACACAAGCTTGAACACTCTAATATCCATAACACACACCTAAATTAAACTATAAAAGAATAAAACACAATTATAAATCCTTTTTTGAGAAAAATGTTTACTATTAACAACTAATAATTAAAAAACAAAATTGTATTTAATACCCAATCTTTACTCATTTAAAAGTAAAAACAAAACAGAAACAGATAATCATTTACCTAAAATAAATATCAAATAAGTAGCATTAATTAACAACTGTATATTAATTAATTTAACACAAATTACTTTCCACCCTTTACTCCTATAAACACCACAATACACGCATAAAATTAATTACACAATTACTGTAATTATTTACCAATTAATTAATTAAAATTAATTAACAACTAATTATTAATTCATCAATTAAAAATAATGTACTTGCCACCTATAAATACTACCACACACAAAGATAATTAATTACACAATTAGCAAAATTACTTACAAAAATAATTAATTAAAATGTATTAACCAATTATGAATTCAATTAAAAATACATTTATTCCCACCATTTACACCTACAAACTCTACAACGCACACCTAAAATTAATTACACAATTACCATAATTTATTACCAAATAATTAATTAAAATGAATTAACAATTATTAAAATAATTAATAATAAATAATTAATTTACACATTTAACACTATAACACATCAATTAAACAAATATTAATTTAAAAAAATGAATCAATAAATTAAATATAATTAACTTACTTCCCACTCTATTCCCCTATAAACCCACAACACACTATGGACCTAAAAACACCAAATTCAAATAAAAAAAATTAAAAAAATGTAATATACTTAAATTACTTCCCACCCTATTCCCCTATAAACCCAAAACCTGCTACGATACTAAAAGCGCAAAATTCCTTTTTTTTTTATAACTACTAAAAATTTGACAAATATATTCAAAATACAAACAAATCTTATACAAAAAAAATACATCACATACATTTAAAATATATACTAAAATACAGAACAATAATAAAAAAATGATATTTTTAACAACTATGGGCGTCATTAGGACGGTGGGCGGACTTTGTCCGCCCGCCATCCCGGCGGAAAAAGGGACCGCCTGCCATAAGGGCTGGGGTGCCGTGGGGGCCATTAGGATGCACCCGCCACAGTGGCAGGCGCATCCCGCATATTTAACATTGTGGCAGGCGGTGCTGAAAGCACCGCCCACCGCAATGCTAAAATACACGTCATGCATTGCAATGCACAACGTGACAGGCACTGCACAGTCCCTGCCACGTTGTACATTGCAATACAGGGGGGTACCATAGGTACCCCCATGTGCACCACCACCCCCAGAGTCCCTGGGGGCCCACAACGGGCCCCCGCAAGAGATTCCTGCATGCCTTTCCGTGGCGGCAACGCCACCAAGGAAAGGCATGTATCCGCCCCCAACATAATATGGATGGCGGTGTCTAGTAGACACTGCCACCATATTAAACTCTTTTCCGTCCAGTCGACTTGTCGACCGGGCGGAAAAGCGGCGGACGGTCTTTCCATCCGCCGTGGTCCCCCCTCGATATTTTGTACACGATATTTTGTCTCTGCTCCTGTAAGTGAAAAAAAGTTGCCATGATTATCAGCTCTTCTCAAAAGATCTTTTTTCCTTCTTTTTGTTTTGTGTATTTTGTTTATGTCCCTTCAATCTATAGGTCACCTGGATGAACTATAAAACGAAAAAAACATGCACCCAACAGGGCACAAGAAAACCTTTTGAAAAAAAAAAAGAACTCTAAGGTTTTGGGAAGGGCAACGGTGAACCATTACCAGCTCCTGTGGATGTTCAGGTCACTCTCCCCTGCAACTATGACTGCTTGACAATACAAACAGTATGGCCCTGTCCCTGCATAAGGCTCACAGATGTTGCGCTATTCCCTAAGGAATTCAAGGACTGCCGATCTAGCTGGTGGAATTGATGGTGGTGCAGAAGTACTAGACAGTGGTAGTACTGTAGTGTAATTCCTGTATTCCCAATAGGCTCTGCGAATTGGAATAATATATCCTATAAATTTGACGTAGGACTGAGGTCTACTAGGTCTCTATCGAATATACTAGACTTAATTGTGAGTGCCAGCTAGCTCAGAGATCACGAGAAACTTTCTCGAATACACAAGAAGTGATTTGTTTCTGATAACTGCATAAACATGAAAACTTTGTTTCCCAAGAATAAGAAATGTATCTCTAGAGTCGCGGAAACAATAGATAGTGATTTTACTCAGTCAATCGTGCATGCTTCGTTTCACCAGAGGGGCAGAGAAATAGAGAGACAGGCGTTTTCAATAAAAGGATTTATTGAACAGTCTTATTTCTCATGCAGAGGAAATGAACTGCTACAATCGTAATACTGGTTGCAAAGTATAACGTGTACAGTACGAAGAGTATTATAAAACAATACTGTAAAAGCATATGGTTTCTAAGCCATAAATACATAGAATACATACATTAATAAATAAAGACTAAAAGTACTCAACTGGTGCTTCTAAAATACGCCTACCCCGGTGTACCTAACCTAGGTCTAGTACAAGGGAAGAAGTAAGTGAGGTGTAGCTTAGTTTCAGTATTCTTTTGCCAAGAATCTATCCAAGAATTCTCTAAGAGTCTAATCAGCTCCATACCTTGGTTTAGAATGAAGGAGGTCTGGTATCTCTCTCTCAGGAATCGATTTCCCAACAACCTGCAAGGGTAGATTGGAAACACTGGAGCTGGATTTCTCAGCAAGAGAAAAGACAGCATTTCTCTTAGTGCGTCTGCTGGAGGGTCGGCTTCCTTCGGCACTTGCTGTAGCAGGGCGTCGGGCAAGTAGATAGTCGAACTGATCCAAACCACCGTGTGTTTGCCTGGGCAAGTGTGGGTATATTTATACCTTGAAGGTGCCTAGTTTGACATCATCAAGTACTCAGTTCTTTGAAAACACCATGAGTTCTTGGATAAATCAATATTCAAGCAAGGGGAAGCTCCTGACTGCTGAAGGCGGGTTTTTCCAAGAAATCGTTGTAGATTTTCGGAACTAGTGGAAGTAGCCATGCCGTATTTGGACTGCATAGGCTAAGTCTAAATATGGTTATGATTTCTATGCCTATATAAGAATAGGGTTATTTATACCTATATATGGGCATGAATCGGGAAAATTACACTAGGGTCCTAAATTCATATACAACACCCACTCCACTTTATTATGTTTAACATTACTGAATTATAAGCACTAAAACATATCTAAAGCATGTGTTTACAATCCCACCCAAAATAGAAAAAATGCATTTGAAAAGGTTTGCACACGAAAAAATTAGCATTTGTATGGTACACAATTAAAAGCAATAGGCGTCATTTTAAACATGAAGTATGATGTTGGCAATGCTAACTGAATGAACCATGTAATGACATTTATGAAATGGCTCTAGTTTACAGAATAAAAGGTCGAGACCATTCCATAGCAGAAATAATATATTGTTTTCATTTTGAGGACAAGTCAAATATCGTCTCTTTAGGAAGTATTTAAAGAATTTCTTGTTCTCTAAGAACAGTTCTACTTTAAGCAGATTACTTTGTGCCAAAAAAACCCCAATATTTTAAGTTCTTTGGGAAAAAGTCAAAATTAGCCGTAGAAAAATAGAGTTCCAAAGGCTTTTGGAAGGATTGTTATGAAAAGTGAAGGCCAAACTCAGAGTTCATGGAACGCTGTGTGCCTGTTTCAAAATGTATTCTCGGTATCAGGAGAAAACATCAAATCCTCTAGGCTGGCAAAGAAATCGTCTATCACAGTAGGTGAAAGTGGAACTACTTCATTAAGTAGATCAATTGTGCACAGATGAGAAGCATCGCCGTCAGCGTCAGTTGTCGCGTTAGCAATGTTCATAGCAGATGGTACCCGTGTGCCTGTTGTTCCTCATACCTCACTGTGATGCGGTTCGGTCCCGGACCCCTCCCGGACCGCCTGTTATCGGACACACACCTTCCCTGATAACGAGCCTGAGGCGTCCGTGGACATTGCCATGACAACCCGCACCCCTCCCCTCTTTTTCTTACAGGAACCTATCAGGAGCAGGCACGGACCGGAACCACAACCCCACGACCCCGGAAGTCCCTCCTCAACGTCAGAGCAGGAAGACGGAAAAAGCAGAAGCCGGGACAGAGACGCCGTCGGAGCAGCGATCTCGTGGCAGGAGGCTCGGACCGGAGAAAGCGCAGACCAGACGAAGGAAGAGGAAGAAGAGTGGAGCGAGGACTGGTGGAGTCCAGAGGAGGAGGCTGAAGAGCGGCCGCAACTCACCAGGGAGATGCGGCGGAGCGTGTGAGTACCAACTATCCACCTCTGTAAGCACACTAGTTGCCTTGTAAATATCGACCTCTCCAAGACCTTCGCTTCGGTCCTGCGACTGTCCAGCGTTGTATTGACTCTGTTCTCTTGTGCAATAAAAGACACGTTATTGCTCACTACATACGCCCTCCGTGCCTGATTTTCCGGCCCGCCACGTCCCACGATCACACTCACCTCCAGTTGGATGTGCTGGTGAGATCTCAATGAATGCCGTCATCAAGATTGGTAGCCGTTGGGGGCAACACAACACGTGAGCCGTTACCGGACCAAGTAATACGTCTGCATTTGTAGGCGCAACCGATGGTAGGATTAGACAAACATCTAACACGCATTCCTCTCCACAAAGCAGGGATCGTAGAACAGGTAAGATGCAATCTTGCCAGATTGGTCTGAATGAAAGGAACCATGTGGTATTCATATCTCTCAAATGAGCCAAGCCAAGGATCTCTGTTATTCTGTCACGGCACCTCATCGCCTGTAGTTCATGTTCCATGCTGGCTTGGGTATCGTTGGTGGCCGGATTTGCCATAACGGAGCAGTAGGAATAAAAATAAGATCCCTGCTATGAGTCCCAAAATGAGAGGCAGGCCGCCGAACACAGAGTGGATGAAGTTAGGGAAAATGCTCAGGACAGCTTCAAAGGGTGCTAACAGCCCCGAAAAAATTGTCTTAAATACATGTGCAATACCGCTGGTATCAGACATGTTTAAGATTTGACCTAACATTTCTGCAAAATGTACTGGCCAGTTGGTTGATAATAATGCATGTATCTCTGCAGAAGTCCTTGCAACTTGCAGATCATATGTTTCTCTAGACGAGGTCAGTGGCACAGTTTTTTGAAAAAAGAATGGCTTTCATTTTGCTTAAAGTATCAATTCGTATAGAAGAGATATTCAGTGAAGTCCATAACGCCGACTCCCTATCGGTCTTGCCTTTTGGATACAATACTTGCATACAACAAGTGACCCTGGCTGACACACTAACTAGATACGCTTTTCCTGGCAACATGCCACAACAGCTGTGATCATTGAGCATAATGTAGCTGCCATTGGAAAGCTGCCTGAAAATTGGTTCTATCACCGCTGCTGGTGATCCGTGCAGGTGGCAAGAAAGGTTATTTGAAGAACCTTCGCAGGCTCCGTGTAAATTAATACCTTTGCATAAAAGTGTACCGCGTAGTGAGGTTTTACAATGTTTACTACTAAGAAACACTTCCTTTCCCCCCTCCAACATTTGAGTGTGTATGGTAAATTCCAGTTTGACTTAATGTATCCTTTACCCAACCTTTCATACAGGCCCGCTGGAATGTGTTTTAAGCAATACTGAAATTGGAAAATCGTCACTGGTATCGTGATGGTGCCATGTATTATCCATTCCACGACTGGTTTCTCAGAAACAGTTATTGGTAATCTTTCCAGTTTTTCAATGCTCAGCATCGTATAGTCTGCTCCTCTTTGTGCCAAAGAGATTTGTTTATCTGTAAGGTTAAAGACAGTAAACAATGACGTGGTATTGATTAGACGCAATGGCACGTAGCCTGAACACAGATTTTGTAATGTTCAGCCTAGCAGCATTATAGAACGTAATTGAGACTGGCCATGTTGTAACATTAGCAAGTCCTGCTCTATTATGTCGATGGCAGAGGATACAATGCTGTCCAAAGAATATATTCTGGAGGACAGAGTCGTTAACCCCCTGTCCACTACAAAGAGAGCTTTTAGTACGATCAATTTCTCTGATTCTTTCTGCAGTTTCCATTTGCGTGAATTTCCATGCTTCATTGTAAGCAGAATATATACCGGCGTATATGAAACGTTTTTGACGTGGTTTACGAGGTCCAAGTAAGAAGTCTCGTAAATCAACGCCTTCTTTAAGTAAAGTTAAGTGTTGTTTAATTTCTGGAAGTGTGGATTTCTGTAGCCACTCAAGACATAGTTTTGCTACACTGTATGTTGTAAGTATCCCTGGATGTTGTCTCTGGGAATATCTTGGATCTGGCCTTGTTACTGTGAACCCTTGTGTTTTGTTCAAGAATCTATCTTGACAGTTATTCGTGTCTATGGGCCAGATTAACCATGTTTTCCATTCAGGATTAGTTCTGTTCTGTTGTAAAATCTGTTTTACGTCTACCTCCTCATCTGCAGTGCCATTACTGTCAGGTGTGGCTTTAGGTATGGACGGTTTGTTTAAATCTTTTATCTTAGCTAAGCCAAGACAAGATGTTTGTTGTACAGTGTCATTTAAAAACAATATTTGTTCTGGGATAATGCAGGCTCTGAATAAGGCCTCTAAACCTTGCACCTGCCAGTCTTTTGTGCCCCAAACAGTTTTTGTCTCAATGTTGTCTGTCCAAAAGTTAAAAGCTAATGTAGACAGCTGAGCATAAAAGTTCGAGGAATACATTTGTTTAGTATTGGTCAGCATGTTTTTCATTCCTGTCTTATTCATATTTTTGAAATAAAACGTTTCTGGATTTGTGACATTAAAACCTGAGAATTATGGAATCTTTTCATAAAATGTTTTTGAGCTGCCCTTTGGCGGCATTGGACAATGTTCCCATTGATTATAAGTAAAAACATTTCTAGGATTTACAGATTTGTGCAAGTAATGGTGACCATAATGATTAAAACAATACATTTGTTCATAATCTGATGAACCTTCTAGGTATTCATGTTTTGTGAATTTAGCTGACATTTCTAAATCTGCCATCATATTATTAACAGTTTCAAAGTCCCAATCATCAGAAAATGTGCTGGGTGAAACAAAGTCATTCAAAGAAACCTTAAACTGGTGTGGAATCTTAAACAGTTCCACCGGGCCATAAATGTCATAATCAGTTGTGTCCTATGCTATACCACCAGGTATAGGAACGGCTGTGATGTTCACTGATGACAGGTATTTTCATTCACGATGAGATGATTTGTGAGGTTCCAGGAGCAAGTTGATGTTCTTACTTGCTGTGTCCATTGTACTGTATTTTCCATCTATCATCTGTCCCAAACTTAAAACAAGAATGAGCCAAATTAGGAGAAAAAGTACACCTAACATAATCTAAAATTCAACCCATGGTGAAACCAGATATGTATTTTCAAGTTGATGAAAGAGTTCTGTTATTTTTTCTTTGAAAGTTGTATTTGATGGCGTACTTTCAGGTTCACTGGGATCCTCAGAAAATGTATCAAAGTTGATGAAATAGTCAGAGGCAGTTCTGTCAATTGTTGGGATTTCTTCCGTATTTTTCGGAATCGCTGGAGCTGTTTCTTCCTGTGTCATATTTATATAGTCAGAGGCTATATCATTGTAGACAGGTGTTTCTTGACAAACTATTATTTGAGTTTCAAGAGGTACAAGTTCCATGGCTTTGTTGCATAGTCCTTCTTTTCTTACTGCAAGTTTATCAAAGGTGATAAGTCTTTCAGTTTGAACCTCTTGGATTGTAGCAAAATTTGGTCGTCTGCTACATCTTGGGAGTCCACTGGGCCTACTACTTATTATCGGCCACATGATGTGGTTTGACTAGGTCGATGGACATGATTCTGTTCTCCCTTTTTCCAGCAAGGGGTGGTAGTAACACTGATCTTGTTCCGTGGATTGCTAAGACAGGTACTGCTTTTCTGTAAGAAGGCCCAAATTCCTTCTTCACCGCAATCTTTTCCCTGACTAGATCCCCAATCTTTGGAATCCAGACAGGTCTTGCTGGGACAGGTGGTTTTTCTCCAGTGGTCATTGACTTTTGTGTTGTGTTACTCAGGCTTCTTCTTGTTTCATTTTAGTCCTGTAAAACAGCCAAACGGTCTTTGATATCAAAGGGTTTTTGTTCCACCACTGAAGTTTGACAATCAAGATCCTGGATGAGCACTCTAGTACCAAATAGTAGTTCATATGGAGTAATTCCCCCCAGAGAATTTCTTGGCAGAATATTAAGACTACGTTGAACATTTATTAGATGTTTGACCCACCCGTCACCCGAGCCTAAAACCCTAGCTGTTATAGATTGCTTTATGTCACGTTTTTTTCTTTCCACTACCGCATTTCCCTCAGGATGGAATGGACTTGAGTACCGCAATGCAACGCCCAAGCTAACCATGGCCTCTTTGTAAGCTCGAGAGCTAAACGCAGGACCATGGTCAGAATGTAGCGTGCCGAATGCGTATGTGCCGATAAAGACTCGCAAATCTTTTATAACAGTTCGGGCATCAGCCGAGCGCTGAGGCCACATCCAAATGAATCTTGTGCAGGAATCCACTGCGACCATGATATATTTATAGTTGCCATCCCTTTGTAAGGGACCACAGTGATCCAGGTAAACACACGCTAATGGTTTATCTGAAATTAGAAGGGGCGTCTGTGCAGGTCGTTTCACTGTAGAAATTTTCATTTTTTGGCAGATTTCACATTCTAGGACATAGTTTCTAGCTTGTTTCCTCATGCGCGGCCACCAATATCTCTGTTTTAATAATTATACTGTGGCGGAAACTCCTGCGTGTGCAGAGGCAAGTCCTTCATGTGCTGCTAAGATTAGTCCTAACCTATGTTCCATGATTGGGATTGCCCTATCCTCCACTCCAGGGATTCGAACAAAAGGAACATTATTTGTATCAGTTATGTATGAGTACTTTACTGGAAAGCCTTTTGGGAGTGTTTTACCACTGTCTTTTACTGAGGCAGAGACAGCTTGCATTATGTCGCTGTCTATTTTTGTTTTTGAACGAGTGATTGCAGCTACGGAAGCCGTTTGCACAGCTGCCTTCGCAGCCTCATCAGCCAATGAATTCCCTGCAACGTGAAAGCCATCACGCTGATGACTCAGTGTATGAATCATGTGAGTCTTTTGTAGTTCTTTTTGTAATAGAACTACTTGTTCCCAAAGCATTTTGTGCTTAATTGTGCCACCTTTTGCATCTTTGAAACCGTTTTGAACCCAGTTCTGCAGATATTAATTGAAAGACCGAACGCAGTAATACGAATCGCACACTATGAGTGTCGGGAATTCGCGATCGGTATTTTCAAGCGCCATCTTGAAAGCCTGTAGTTCAGCTCGCTGAGCTGAAAAGTATCCGAGTGATTGAGTCTTAGTGACCATAGGTCGAAATTTACCTTCGCGCCAGCGACCTTTAACAATTGCGCACGCAGCACTATAGGCTTGTTTACCCCCATTTGCGGGCTGTGCTGATCCGTCTGTATAGATTACACATCCGTAATGTTCTAGAGGCAGAATTTCAGTCGGCAGAAGACATTCTTGTTCATATTGGAGAAATTCTTGTGTCTTCAAGTATGGGTCAAAAACGTATTCAACGTCTGTTGCAGCAAGAGAGTTAACTCATTGTATCCATCTTGGATGTAAAGCCTTAGGATTTGGAATGCTCGCTTTTGTTACTGCCTCTAAGGCAGGTACAGGTGTAACGATCATTATGCGTTTACCCTGCGCTAGAGCTCTCTCTTTTGCTACTGCAGTTTGAACCGCTGTCAGAATCTTTCCTGTAGAAGTGAATTTCATTTCAGCTTGTGTGTACAAATGTGATTTGTACGATATTGGTACCTTTCCACCTTCATTAAAGGTCAGGTATGTGAATCCGCATCTCCCTGGGATGATTCGGATTACAAGATTGCGCACGTTGTCGCGTATCTGTAACTGTGTTTTTGCTAACATGTCTGTTTGTACTGAATGCAAAATTCCCATGTGTTCTTGAGTCCAATTAGTTGGTTTGAAATCAGGTTTGAATAGTTTGTAGAGAGTTCTAACCCTTTCTGCGTAATTTAGAACATAAGTTCTACCAAAATTCAGGAAACCTAGAATTGACTGTAAGTTTTTCAGCGTTTTTGTAGGTTGAAGCAGTGCACATTTCTCTAGAAAGTTGGCTGCCAGGCTTTTGCCTTCACTTGATAACTCGTATCCTAAGAATAGGACGTTGAGGTGGGCAATACGTGATTTCTTAAAATTGAATTTGTACCCCTCAGAAGCGAACCCAAGTATTATGGTGTTCACTCTTTTCAAGTGCACATCCAAATCATCGTCTGTAAGATAGATGTCATCGACATAAGATAATGCCTCATCATCATATGTTTGTAGTAACTCTGTTACTCTGGCTGAAAATAAACCTGGACTATTCTTGAATCCCTGGGGGAGACGGCAAATGCTGATATACGATAATAATGGTGTATGTACCGATAGTAGGCTATTGAACCAAACTTAGGTTTGTATTTTACTCTTCCCACCTGACTGGATCTAAAAGAAAAGTTTATTATATTAGTATTACTCTTCCCACCTGACTGGATCTAAAAGAAAGGTTTATTATATTAGTATTAGTTTTGGTTATCACGCACAATAAAGTTTCATTGAAGTAATTCCCCTTACGTAGTCCGTTTTTCATGTCAATGGCACATGAGTAGGTTGTACGGGATCACGCCCATGACGTCACCAGTACGTGCGATCACCACCATATCACATGATTAGAATCAACAGGATTTAAAACCCGGATGTTTTGGGTTTCGCGTTTTCCATTCAACAAATGCTAGACGCTTTAGGCCTTCGTCTGCCCCGCACCGCGGTTCCCTCTAAGAAGTAATATCAGGTACTTGTACTCTTATGAAGCTAGAGTGAGTTTATTTGTATTATAAATCGACAGAGTATAAGTCCTTTTTTATAATTTGTTTATTTCAGATAGGCCGTTTCTACATGTATCATCTTTAAAGAACACCTACAGCAGAATATCGTCTGTTGTACTCAGTTCTACAGTTAACATCAGGTAACTGTTTGCTGGTTCTCTATGTTGTTCCGATATCTATCTCATAGCATATCGTACATCCACTTATGTTTTATTTGTCCTTTTTCTCGCCCCCCCTTCTTTTGTCCATGCACTCAATCTAGAAACATAAGTGACGTTTATCTAGAAGGTTTTTTCTTAAATTTTTCTCCTTGGTTCACTTCTGGACTTTTACTGAAAGGTAATTTTTTCTTCAGTTTTTAGTTTAATTTTCCCGAAAATAATTTTGATCAAAACAAAACCGTTTATCTTTTCACAGTTCACATTTGGGAGATTATCATCATTCCTTTTTAAATTCACGGTTCTAACTAAGGAGCTATAAAAGACATTGTCGGGCCCTACATAGCTTTATGTAAGTGTGTATTGACCTTTATAAATCACTAGCAGCCCGTCCCGACGTTGTCCAGGTATGAATTGCTGCCGGCCAGTAGTATATTGTTTTGTAGGATTTCGTTTTGATAGCATATCTTATCAATGACAGGCCTGTGAAATGCTCCGATTCACAGTGCACTGCTGATGCACTTAAGAGTGCGCCTTCAGTAGTGTGTGAACTCGAGTTTCCCTACTTTATTTTTTCTTGCAATATTATATAGCGCGAACTCGACAACATGGCATGAGCACAATTTACATTACAGAATAACACATTCATTTGTGGTAGGCACGGGGAGACAAAGCGATTTGCCTGGAATCACAGGATGTTGAGCTGATGCCGAGATTCGAACGTAGCTCCCCAGCTCTAAAGTTCGCAATTCTAGAACTTGTGGTGGGAGGTGTGTCTAAAAGTGTATGTCGGTGATGGCCATCAATGAGCGAGACCTGTGCATTTTTCAAATGGGTGGTGAAAAAATATGAGTATGTTGCTGGAGATGTGGGCCGCCGTGCCACCAATGTACTTACCGGGGGAGGGTAAACACCCATTATTCCGCAACTTTCTTTCCGCATACCATCACTCTGCATACTTTCATTACGAAAGTACCATGACTCCGCAATGCCATTATAACGCATGGCATTACATTTTATATGCTTTTACCACGCATACATTTACAACGAAATTCGTTGTAAATGCATGAATGGTAAAAGCATTTTTTTTTTATGTTTGGATTATGTAAGTATGGGTATAGGGGTATATGTTTTGGGGTACTGAGGTATATGTTTTGGGGTGTTTCGGTATTTTAAGGGTTCAGATATAGTTTTGGGTTAGGGGGTACAGGGGTAGTTTTAGGGTTTAGGGATAGGTATGTGTTTTGTGGTACAGGGGTAGTTTTAGGGTTCAGAGCTAGGTTTGGGTTTTGGGGTATAGGGGTATTTTTAGGGTTCAGGGGTAAGTTTGGGTTTGGGGGTACAGGGGTATTTTAAGGGTTTAGGGCTAGGTTTAGGTTTTGGGGTACAGGGGTATTTTAGGGTTCAGGAGTACATTTGGGTTTTGGGGTACAGTGTTCTTTTTAGGGTTCAGGTGTTAGGTTTGGGTTTTGGGGTACAGGGGTATTTTAAGGGTTCAGGGCTAGGTTTGGGTTTTGGGGTACAGGGGTATTTTAGGGTTCAGGGGTAGGTTTGGGTTTTGGGGTACAGTGGTATTTTTAGGGTTCAGGGCTAGGTTTGTGTTTGGTGGTACAGGGCTATTTTTAGGGTTCAGGGGTAGGTTTGGGTTTTGAGGTACAGGAGTATTTATAGGGTTCAGGGCTAGGTTTGGGTTTTGGGGTACAGGGGTATTTTTAGGGTTTAGGGATAGGTTTGGGTTTTGGGGTACAGGGTATATTTATAGGGTTAAGATGGTTTAGCGTTTAGGGGTGTTGGGGTATTTTAAGGAGTAAGGGTGGGTTATGATTATGGGGTGCAGGGGTATTTAAAGGGGGCAGGGTGGGATTAGCACACGATATGAGACATGGCATGAAGGGCGGAACGTACCACACGCCCCCAGCGTTTGTCACGCCCCAGCACACGACCACAGCACAACACAGACACGCCCACAAGGGACTACTTTGCTGGCACGGTTCTTTTACCTTTTAAATGTATATGGTGGGCATCTGCATAGCCTATGTCCTTCTGCTGCAACTGCCCTTTCCAACGCTGTATTGGGTGTTGTGATTGGTGCTGTGGTTCCTGAGATTACCCGCCTCAAAGGTTTGGGCTCTCTCTTTATTATATTAGTATAGATAGCAGTAATTACATCTTTGCTCTGGCCACTAATATAATCTATATATATTTTATATCAATACCCTTATTACAGACCGATTTGGAGGAACTAAAGGATTTCATCCTAAGGTCCATCTTATATCTTGCTGAATCTATCCACATAGAGCCGCGATCCATTAAAATACATGAAGTAAGTCTGGAAATTTTGTCATTGATAACCTTGAATGTAGGGCATCCGTTTGGGTTTCTTTCTATGGACTTTTTCGACTATTTATCTTTCACTGATAACATGTCTTGAAATGAGCACTCAGATGTTGTCCTTTTCCATATGTAAAGAAATATTATGTCATTATAGACGTTAGATTATGTCTACTAGGGAACACTAAGTAAACCTGAATTGTGTATATGAATCATATTGTTGATATTTAAAAAATCAATTGGCAATACATCCATCATTATATCGGGATAGAGTAATTCTGTGTAAATGTTATAATATAATGCATTGATTGATGTTGATTAGCAACAATTTTGAATGTCTTTTATTACTGTTTTTAGGTAAATCAGTGGCTTTTCCTGAAGAAGGCGTTTTGACCACACCGAAACGCGCGTCAATAAAATTGATAAAGATTGCCACCTTTATACATTCTGCATATTTTATCGAATTGTAATGAAATGAGAAAATCGATTTTTCTAATGTGTAATTAATGTTGTTTTTAATGTTATGCCTTTTTTAATATGATTAAAAATACTATGATTTTTTACATGATTCTTGTTGTTTACTTTTCCCTGATTTATGTCCGGATATATGTATTGACTGACTGAAATTGCCTAGGAAGTTTTTTCTCTCAAATTATTTTTCCCTATCCTAGGAATTGAAATATATTCATTTCTCAGGGGGTCCTTGTTTTTCACATTCATTTTACCCACAGCTTGTCTCTGCAGGGCTGTTCTATTGTATTATATGTGCTAAGTAATTGAATTGTTTTATGTAAATCTGAGTGCTCATACCTACATATATTCTTTTCCCTGTATTGATCTCGCTATACTTCTTGGTGCCTCTTAATCCATTCTTTATCTTCTTCTACAAACAGTATGGCTCAACTAAAAACATTTGGTTTTTCGGACGAAGAGTTTGCATTGTTAGTAGGAACCAGCAACTCTTTTGGTAATGGTAGCAACGTTTCTAACCATGCCAGTGATTATATTAGAAAGCTGTTAGAGTTAAAGAAAAAACTTAAACGTATGGAAGCACACAGTGAATTTATTTTGGCATACTTAAGAGCAGGAATTATCCCTACTGGATTACGTATGCGTAACATACCAGGACTATTTGTACATCACAGGCAGTTCCTTGAGAAATGGAGCATGATTGCGAGCAGATGCTCCAGGGATCTTATGATCCTTATTTTTGAGACGGCCAAAGAATTGGCTGATAACATCAAAACCGAAGTAGATGAACTAGAAGAAACAAGCAAATAGTGTAGAAGAAGCACAAAAATTGGAAGAATCTAATAAAGAATTGGAATCTTTTTCCAATTATTTGAATAAAAGCAAAAACGATAAATTAACTAAAGATAAAAGGTTTTGCACCATGGAGAATACTAATCCATATTTAGGACAAGAATTCTATAAACAAAAACATTATGGCGAGAATAGATCTAAACCACAGAGAGTTAACACCTTTTCTGATACCTCTGACTCAGAAGGTGAGAATCCTAATACATACTATGAGTCGGAAGGTTCTTTTAACTCTTTTCAGAATCAACTACAACAACTGCCTTTTTTAGCCAATCGTGGGACACGCAGGGGACGTCCAAGAGTTCGATTTCAAACACAGAACAGAGGGAATTACCAAGCACATCATCACCATCATATACAGGATCCCCAATATATGCTGGAAACAAGAAACCGGCAATACTGGAAACCAGGGATGTAATCCACGATTTTCAATTTGTCTTCTGTTTCTTTAGATTCACATAGTGTAAGTCTTTTAGCTAAAGGGATTTCTTATGTTCCCCATGCACGTGTGAACACCTTCGAACTTTATCAAGATACTAGGAGCCCGTCCCGACGTTGTCCGGGTATGAAATAGAATGTGTGTAATGTGTGTATTTGGCAAGGGCAATTTATTTTAAAATCTTGCGGTAGACAACATTTTTTGTTTCATTAGAATAGGAATGGAGAAGGCCCAGCTACAGCCCTGGTTGATGTTAGCAGGCGTGTGTAATGTCGTTGAATGAGAGAGTTATCAGCCGCGGGTAAATCTTCTTAATGAGAGAGTTGAGTGACAGCGAGTAGGAGAGGCTGCAGTAATTGTCCCCGCAGACACGCTCATTTGTGTGTTCCCCGCTTGAGGCCCAGATGCAGGCCTGTTTGATGTTAGCAGGCACGTGTTCCCCCGCTTGAGGCCCACTACAGCCCTGGTTGATGTTATCAGGAGCGTGTAATTGGTGTACTGATCCGCCGCCTGAGCCTGGCTAGAGCCCTGGTTGATGGTAGCAGGCGCGTGTAATTTTGTTGAATGAGAGAGTTCAGTAACAGTGCGCAGGAGAGGCTGCAGTAACGTTACTTACCAGGCTTCCAGGTGAACACGTTTGTCACGCCCCCAGCACACGGCCACAGCAGACGATCTTCTGATTAATGTATGACCCACATGGCATGAAGGGCGGAACGTAGCACATGCCCCCAGCGTTTCTCACGCCCCCAGCGTGCTCCTTGATGCGGCGCAATTGCGTTCACATGGCATGAAGGTGCCCCTTGATGCTGCGCAGCAACGTAATTGGCGCTTGTATGTACGACTCACATGGCAAGAAAGGCGGACACACGCCCCCAGCGTTTGTCACGCCCCCAGCGTTTGTCATGCCCCCAGCACACGCCCACAGCCCACGATGTGATGGCCGTTCCACACGCCCCCAGCATTAGTCACGCCCCCAGCCCACGCCCACAGCACAACGCAGACACGCCCACAAGGGACTACTTTGCTGGCACGGTTCTTTTACCTTGTAAATGTATAGAGGAGTTGGCCTAATGGCTAAGGCGCTTGACCTCGGACCTGGGGATCTGGGTTCGAGTCTTTGTAACAACGCCAAACATCCTGTGATTCTGGGCAAATCACTTAATCTCCCCGTGCCTAACAAAAATGAATGTGTGTCCTCATGTAACGTAACTGGTGCTATGTAAAGCGCTATGATACCTGATTCAGTGTGGGTCAAGTTTGCGCTATATAAAACTCTGCAAAAGAAATAAAAATTATGGTGGCCGCCTGCATAGCCTATGTCCTTCTGCTGCAACTGCCCTTTCCAACGCTGTATTGGGTGTTGTGATTGGTGCTGTGGTTACTGAGATTACCCGCATCAAAGGTTTGGGCTCTCTCTTTATAATATTAGTATGGATAATCTCACTACTCCTAAAAAGAAGTGGGAAAATACTATACAGACACTTCCTAAAGAGAAATATTCTCAGTCCAGAGGAAGATCTCCCCAAAAAGGAGATAGGTCTCCCCAACGGGAACCCTCTGAAAAAAGGTATAACCTTAGAAATAGGGATACTTTAAGAAAACCTGATAGATATCAAGATACTGATACTCGTTCCTCACATACCTTTCAGACTTCTACGCAGAAATCCGAGAGGAGAGGACGATCAGAACAGAAAGAGGAACGCGTGAAGTCCAAAGAAGAAAATGCAATTCACAAAAAAGAAGGTGGCAAGCATAAAGATCAGACATGCCGAGGATCTTGAGGACACAACTCAAGAACGGGGAGTGGGCCCAGACAATGCTAGACAGCGCAGCAGAAGTCACAATAGTTCGCAGTATCCTGATGGATCATCTGGAGACAGTGGACTTGAATGAATGCATTCAGGTTGAAACTGCCGACACCAGGGTTAGTGTACCTCACAAGTTATATGAAGTAACACTCCGGATGGAGGGGGAGATAATTAGAAAAATAAGAGCACTCTTTTGGGAGAAGCTCTCTAAGGGATAGGACATACTTCTAGCTGAAAAAGACTGGCCACCTGAATTTGTTAGGGAGTGCCCACATGGCGAGGAAGTAATTATGCCAGCCTTCTCAAATCACATTCCTATTCATAAAAAATACACATATGCCAGAAAATGGGCTGTGGCCCAAGCTCCAGCATTATATAAAAATCATACAGGATGGGATGAGGATTCCCCTCAACATAAAATCTAGTTAAAAAATCAACCTACTGCACAAAGGCAGTATCCAGTTAAGCAGGAAGCTAAGAAACAAGTCAGGGAGATTTTAAATCAACTTGAATACCAAGGGGTGATTGAAACATGCACCTCGTCAATGAACAATCCTTTGTTTCCTGTCTCCAAACCAGACAATTCATCTCGTCTAGTTTTGGATTACAGACACTTAAACTCCTGTTGCAAAACATTTGCAGTACAAAATGCACATAGTGCAGCACTGATGAATGACATCGTGCGGAAAAAATATAAAACTACATTTGACCGCTTTCTCAATTATGGGGACAAAGCGACAATTTTGCCGTCTCTCCCAGGGATTCAAGAATAGTCCAGGGTTATTGTCAGCTAGAGTAACAGAGTTACTACAAATGTACAATGATGAGGCATTATCATATGTCGATGACATCTATCTTACAGATGATGATTTGGACGTGCACTTGAAAAAAGTGAACACAATAATACTTGGGTTTGCTTCTGAAGGGTACAAATTAAATTTTAAGAAATCACGAATTGCCCACCTCAACGTCCTGATCCTAGGATACGAGTTATCAAGTGAAGGCAAAAGCCTGGCAGCAAACTTTCTAGAGAAATGTGCACTGCTCCAAACTCCAAATACGTTGAAGAACTTACAGTCAATTCTAGGTTTCCTGAATTTTGGAAGAACTTATGTTCTGAATTACGCAGAAAGGGTTAAACCGCTCTACGAACTAATCAAACCTGATTTCAAACCAATGAATTGGACTAAAACGCACACAGAAATTTTGCGTTCAGTGCAAACAGACATGTTAGCAAAAACACAATTAGATACACGTGATAATACATGCAACCTTGTGATCCGAATCATCCCAGGGAGATGCGGATACACGTACCTGACTTTTAATGAAGGTGAAAAGGTACCAGTAGCATATAAATCACACTTGTACACACAAGCGGAAAAAAAATTCACTTCTACGGAAACAATTCTGACAGCGGTTCAAACTGCAGTAGCAAAGGAGAGAGCCCTGGCACAGGGTTAACGCATAATGATCGTTACACCTGTACCTGCCTTAGAGGCAGTGACAAAAGCAAGCATTCCCAATGCAAAGCTTTACATCCAAGATGGATACGATGGGTTAACTCTCTTGCTGCAACAGACGTTGAATACGTGTTTGACCCCTACTTAAAAACACAAGAATTCTTACAATACGAGTACGAATGTCCCCCGCCGACCGAGATTCTGCCTCTAGAACTTTACGGATGTATAATCTATACAGGCGGATCAGCGCAGCCCGCAGTTAGGGGTAAAAAAGCCCATTGTGCTGCGTGCGCGATCGTTAAAGGTCGTTGGCGCGAAGGCAAATTCAGACCTATGGTCAAACTCAATCACTCGGAGACTGTACAGCTCAGCGAGCTGAACTACAAGCTTTCAAGATGGCGCTTGAAAATACCGATCGCGAATTCCCCACACTAATAGTGTAAGATTCGTATTTCTGCGTTGAATCTTACAACAAACACTTGCAGAACTGGGTTCAAAACCGTTTCAAAAGTGCAAAAGGTGGCACAATTAAGCATAAAACGCTTTGGGAACAAGTAGTTCTTTTGAAGAAAGAACTACAAAAGACTCTCGTGATTCATACAATGAGTCATCAACGTGATGGCGTTCACGTTGCAGGGAATTCATTGGCTGATAAAGCTGCGAAGGCAGCTGTGCAAACGGCTACCGTAGCTACAATCACTTGTTCAAAAAAGAGTAATAGACAGTGAAACGTTACTAGCAGTAAAAACCTCAATGAAAGGCAGCTATGCAGCGTTACCTCTAAACTATCCACTCACAAATACATACATAATTGATGCAAACTCCGTTCCTTTTGCTCAAATTCCTAGAGTGGGGGACAGAGTAATTCCAAACAGGAATCGGAGAGCTGCTTTGGTACACAAAGCACATATGGGAGAGGGTCTGAGACATCAAGGGATCTTGAAATCTCTAATAGAATTAGAAAAGATGTACTGGTGGCTGGGACTGGGAGTTGATGTGTACAATTTCTCAATTTATTGCCCTAACTGCAAGAGAAATCGCAGCAGCGAAAGCCACCAGATACCAGCCACCTGATAGCCAGCCCAGTTCAGATACCATTGCTAGACAGCATTAGACTATCTACACGCAAACGTTATATTGAACGGATGTGGTCCCACAACTACTAGGACAAGATTTATTTGGATGTGGCCACAGCGCTCAGCTGACGCCAGAACTGTTATAAAGGATTTGCAAGACTTTATCGGCACATACGCAATCGGCACACTACATTCTGACCAGGGTCCTGCCTTTAGCTCTCGAGCTTACAAGGAGGCCATGGCTAGTTTGGGCGTTGCATTGCGGTATTCTAGTCCCTTCCATCCTGAGGGTAATGCGGTAGTGGAAAGAAAAAAACGTGACATAAAGTAATCCATAACAGCTAAAGTATTAGGTTCGGGTGATGGGTGGGTCAAACATCTATTAAGTGTCCAGTGTAGTCTTAACAATCTGCCAAGAAATTCTCTGGGTGGAATCACTCTATTTGAATTACTGTTTGGTACTAGAATGTTAATCGAAGACCTCGATTGTCAAACTTCAGTGGTGGAACAAAAATCCTTTGATGTCAAAGATCGTTTGGCTGTTTTACAGGACTTGAACGAAACAAGAAAATGTCTAAGTAACGCAACACAAAAGCCAACGTCCACTGAAGAAAAACCACCAGTCCCAGCAAGACCTGTCTGGATTCCAAAGATTGGGGATCTAGTCAGAGAGAAGATCGAGGTGAAGAAGGAATTTGGGCCTTCTTACAGAAAAGCTGTACCTGTCTGGGTAATCCAAGGAACAAGATCAGTAGTACTACCGCCCCTTGCTGGTAAAAGAGAGAACAGAGTTGTGTCCATCGACCTGGTCAAACCACAATCATGTGGCCAATAATAAGTAGTAGGCCCAGTGGACTCCCAAGAAGTAGCAGAAGACCACATCTCGCTACTATTCAAGAGGTTCAAACTGAAAGACTTATCACCTTTGATAAACCTACAGTGAGAAAAGAAGGACTATGTAACAAAGCCATGGAACTCGTGCCTCTTGAGACCCAAATAACAGTTCGTCAAGAAACACCTGTCTACAATGATGTAGCCTCTGACTACACAAATATGACACAGGAAGAAGCAGCTCCAAATATTAATAACAATCCTGATGCAATTCCAACAATTGACAGAACTGCCTCTGGCTATTTCATCAACTTTGATACATTTTCTGAGGATCCCAGTGAGCCAGAAGATGAGCCAGCAAATAAAAGTTTCAAAGTAAAAATAAAAGAACTCTTTCATCAACTTGAGAAAATATATCTGGTTTCGCCATGGATTGAATTGTGGATCGTGTTAGGAGTACTTTTCCTCCTCCTCTGGCTCATTCTGGTTTTGAGCTTGGGAAGAATGATAGATGGAAAATATAATACAATGGACACAGCAAGTCAGAAAATCAACTTGGTCCTGAAACCTCATATATCTTCCCATCGTGAAAGAAGAGATCTGTCATCAGTGAACATCACAGCCGTTCCTATACCTTGTGGTATAGCATGGGACAAAACTGAGTATGACATCTATGGCCCGGTAGAGCTTCTGAAGATTCTTCACCAGCTAAAGATCTCTTTAAGTGACTTTGTATCACCAAACACATTTTCGGATGATTGGGACTTTGAGACTATTAATAATATGATGTCAGATTTAGAGATGTCAGCTAAATTTACTGAACATGAATACTTACAAGGTTCATCAGATTATGAACAAATGTATTGTTTTAATCATTATGGTCACCATTATTTGCATAAATCTGCAAACCCTAGAAATGTTTATACATATAATCAATGGGCAGACGCTTCGCCTTAGAAGCAAGGCGCAACGCTGGGGGACGCTTAAACAAACCTTGTTGGTGCACTGAGGCCCAGGAGAGCGCAGGGCCAACACCGCGAACGAGGCTCCGCCCCCTTTCACCGGGGCTTTCAAAAACTGCTCACGCCTCCCGATCCGCGGGAGACGCTTCGCCTTAGAAGCAAGGCACAACGCTGGGGGACGCTTAAACAAACCTTGATGGTGCACTGAGGCCCAGGAGAGCGCAGGGCCAACACCGCGAACGAGGCTCCGCCCCCTTTTACCGGGGCTTTCAAAAACTGCTCGCGCCTCCCGCTCCCCGGGAGACGCTTCGCCTTAGAAGCAAGGCGCAACGCTGGGGGACGCTTAAACAAACCTTGTTGGTGCACTGAGGCCCAGGAGAGCGCAGGGCCAACACCGCGAACGAGGCTCCGCCCCCCCTATCGTTACTTCCTTAAAGGTACTAATCTTCTCCCGATTCGCGGGCCGCGCCGGGCTAAGCCCGGGCAAAGGGCGTGCCCTCTGTGGCCCTCAGAGGCCTGAAGAGACTGGGCTGGGCCATAGACCCTGGTTTGGACTTAATATTTCTGTGATTCTTGTGAGACTTTGGTGTTAGGTGTTTAATGTTTTCTTAAAAAAACGTGTAAGGTGCCTTGATTTTTTTAGTTATATTATCACTACATACATTTTTAATTGTGCAAGGTTAAGGGTGTGCAATGTCTAAATCTAAACCAGATAAGCCAGCCTCTGGTCTGGGCACTATGGATAACTTTCTGGTTAAAAAAGTAAACCAAATCAATAACGAAAGAAGGGCCTCCTTGGGCCTAGTAAGTCCACCTCGGTTACTAGACGAGGTTTTGCCTCCGTCTGGGGTCTCTTTACTGGGAAACAGCGATGTTGCAAGTGATCGGGCTACTACATCTATAGTAGCACAGGTACACAGGGAGACTCCGGACGTCTTTTCTGATACCTCTTTGGAAGAATCAGAGTAGACATTACCAGCTACTAGACCTGTGAGACTATGCAGAAAACTGCAATCTAAACGTGGGGGGAAGAATAGTAAAAAAAGAGCTGATCCTCCACGACCTGCTTGTAATGGCCCTATTCTTGGTTCCTGCCCTGAGAATGGTCATAAAGAAGGGGGTACGCTTATAGATTTAGAACAATTTACCCTACTTATGAGCTCAACAATAGCAAAAATAGAGGCTAAAATAGAAGAGATGTTGAGACCGCTGACCATCAAGCTGGACACTGTGTCGCTAGAAGTGGATAGATTGGGTGGATTAGTTTCAGCATTCCTGGCTACTGCCACAGCTGTTCCACCCAAGGCAGCGGATAAGGGCCAGAGTGTTATAAGAGAGAAAGTGCAGCAGATCAGTCATCAAACACCTGCTACTGAAACTGCTTCTTCTGCCCAACCTTTAGCAACTGAACAGCTCAGACAACCCATAGTAGAGCCTGAAGGTAGGCTTGACCCTATACAAACAAGGAAAAGGCGATACATTAATTTGCCACCTGACTATGCTCCCTATGTGGTGGTCCTAACGAATGTTCTGCCTATTGTTGAATTCTCTGCCCAGCCATATGGGGAGTCTCATGATTCTTTAAAAAATAAAACAGTTGCGTGGTTGAGTCAAAATTGTGGCTTTCCATCTAAATTCTCTGACCAAATCCTTTCAACGCGTAGGGTGAACTGGATTGGGCCGTCCAGTAAGACCACTAGCGGGGACTGTATTGTGGTACATTTTAGACACCCGCAACATGTGGCAACAGTACTATTAAGGGCGGCCTCTCTAGTATATAATACGAACAGTGTTTGTGTCCGCCCACTTGGTCATTTTTATGCCCATCTGAATGTAGCCCACTCAGCTCCTAGGAAAATTAGACCACAGCCTCAGTCCCTGATACCGGCAGCTAAGACTTCCTATCTGTATAATGTTAATACACATTGTAGGAATGTCCCTAATGTGGAATCACTTATTAGTCATAATGCTGGTACTTATTGTGGGAATGGTTTCAATGTGGACACTAAAAACAGATTTGATTTGCTCTCTGGCCTGGAGGCGTGTGACTGACGTAAGGGGTGTGTGGGGCAGGTAAACGATCAAGTGGTAGATGAAGGACATGCAGGGACTCTTGTGGATACAAGGAATGGTAGTAATGTAATTTGCTGGAACATTGCGGGCTTAGCCTCAAAGATGGGAGATTGTAACTGGATCAGCTTTATCAAGCAATATCAGATTATTTGTCTTCTAGAGACCTGGTTAATTGAATGTGACTTCTTCCTTGAAGGCTATAAATCATTCTATGCTCCTGCGTCTCCATCTAGCAGGGGCAGGCCAAAGGGGGGGTTAGTCACATTTATTTCTGTTGATTTACCTTGTAACATACGTAGAGTTCCAACGGATAATCCGGGCATTATTGGTCTGATGCTAACTAAAGATAACTGTTCGGCAGGTCTGGTCAACTTTTATAACGGTATTAACTTATGCTCAGCTCTGAGCCAAGTAGCGGCACTAAATGCTTTTATCTCAGCTTCTATGGATGAATGTATTCATAACCTCTTGATCATGGGTGAGTTTAATGTTCACCCTTGTGGTGATCTTCTTCTAAAATGTATCTCTGATGTACAATGTATACGTTCACAGGGTTTGCATATGGAACACACTACTGAAGGGGATTTACTTAATGACCTTTTGAATGATCTACATTTAACAGTAGCTATGGAACTGAGGGACCCTACCAAGTGTTTTTATACCCCTACTTTTAAAGGGCATGGACGAGGAACCTTTATTGACTACATGCTACTTACATTGTCAATGCAGTCCTTTGTGGATTCGTTTTCTATTAGCAACAACTAATTTAGTGATCATAATCCCCTTACCATCCGGTTGAATGGTCCCTGGGTAGTTAAGGAAACACGAAAGGGTGTCCCTGGAAGGTTTAGTCAACCGACGGAAGACGTCGCCTTAGATGGTCTATGATCGACTCCGAGCGGCTGTACAAAAATATAACAGACACTTGCACAGATGAAATCCTGAATTGTACAATAGCTGGGAATGAACCAACTAGAGTCCTGGGTGCATTTCATAACTTGTCGCATAAAGTTTCTCAGCTGCTGACGGCCCCTGCCAAAACCATGGACGACAGGGGTCCTAGATGGTTTAACCAGGACTGCTCTAAAGCAGCCCGCAATTTAAGGCTGGCTCTGGGAGCTAATCCCAGAGTTAAATCGACTGTGCAAGAATGTAGGAAAAATTATAAATCTGTTATTGCCATACGTAAGGCTACCTTAAGACAAGAAGCTTGGTCCGAGATCCTTGACCCTGATACCTTGAAGTGTAGTTCCAGATTTTGGGCACTGGTAAAGAAACCTTTTCTGGTACAGGTTCCTGGGGATGGCTTGGAATGTTGCATAACTGAGGATGAGTGGTTAAACCACTTTAAAAGTTTATATAGTTGCACGTCGTCAGAAATCCCCAATTATCCACCCTGTGAAAGGGATAGTTTTATCAAGTTTGAAAGAGGTGAGATTCTGGATGGAATAACAGGATTGATAGCTGGGAAAGCGGCATGTCCGGATGAGATTCCCCCTGACTTGTATAGATCGGATCCTAGCTTTTGGGCACCCATTTTGGAGGCGGTCTTTAATGCGGCTGCGTCAGCTGGCTGCCCATACTCATGGGGGGTTTCCACAATTGTCCCGGGTCTTTAAGAAAGGGGATAGGGGCAGCCCACTCTGCTATAGGCCAATTTCATTAATAGACTCTATGGTCAAAATAGCAGGAAGAATAATACTGCAGAGATTGTCTGACTGGGCAATTACAAATAACATCATGTCTATTGCTCAGTATGGCTTCTGCCGTGGGCGTTCGACTATAACACAATGCCTTAATCTCTTCTTAATTTTAAGCAAGTATACTGTAGCAAGGAGGGGTACAATTCACCTTGCCTTCATGGATTTGTCATCCGCCTTCGACTGTGTCAACAGGGGGAGGCTCTGGCAGTCCATGAGGGAAAAGGGGGTTGATATTGGGATTGATAACTTCCTTGAAGACTTACATAGGAATACGAGCGCCAATGTAAAGTGTTCTCAGGATCTGGGCGTAACCAGTAACTTTGCTATTAGAAAGGGTGTGCGTCAAGGTTGTTTCCTTGCCCCCTTCCTTTTTAATTTTTATATTAACGACTTAGACAGCGATCTACAGAACATTCACGCTGACTGTCCTAGAGTTGGCAGGCGGGGTATTCCTGTTCTTTTATACGCAGATGATGTGGTTCTAATCTCTAGAACTGAGAGGGGACTACAAACTCTACTTAACGCTTTTAAATTGTTTATGTCTGACAGAGATTTACTGATTAATAATTCTAAATCATTTATAATGCAAGTTGGTCTAAAGCCAAGCAGAAACTTCCTGTTTAAATTAGATGATGTAGTGATCCCTGTATCGAAATCATTCTCGTATCTTGGGGTTACTTTCGATAACAAACTTAGCTGGGGACCTCATCTTGCCAAGAAGAAAGGTGAATTGGCTAGGTTAAATGCCTCAATTTTTAACTTTGCGGCCAAAATAGGAAAAAAACCTACTACTGCCATGATGAAATTATATAACGCAAAATCAGTGGCCACTGCTGTTTATGGCAGTGAACTGTGGGGAAATGTCAGTGGGGTGCAGTTGCAGACTGCTGAAAACACTTTTATGAAGCGCTTATTGTGTGTCCCAGTTGGTACTTCAAACTATGCTGTTCATGAAGAGTTGGGGGCACAATACTTAAGTGACATTTTTTCCCTATGACTTCTGACATGTTGGCTAAATCTGTGGCTAAATGAGGAAATTCCACTGACTCATCTGATTATGAAAGACTTTTTATCCCAGGATAAGGCTCTGGACACTCCCTGGTTAAAGTATCTGAAATCTAGTTTCTTCCGGCTCGGTCGACTGGAATTGTTTGATTACCCGAGCAGGATTGTCAAAGGGGATGTGAAGGCGATTAAACGGGCTTTCCTTATGGACAGGAGTACACAAAGGGAATGTGTGGAGCTTCAAAAACCAACTGTAAGAAAATCTGTTATGCTCAAAACATGTGAATCAATGGAGCCATATCTGTCTGGCTCACTGTCCTCCCATGAGAAATTTCTGTTAACCAGATTTAGGTTGAATCTGTTTCATCATCTGCTTATTAGACCGAAAAGTGACATTTTTAACAAATCTGCAGCGCCCTGTGGCTGCGACGGAAAGTCTCCACAGGATTTGCTGCATTTTACATTTTTATGTAGTTTTTATGAATAGCCCCGCAAACGCTATCTGGTCGCTCTTTTAAAAAGACTCAATTTTAACCAGATCAGACCAGCCCTTATGTATTTACAACTTTTGCATATGGACAGTATCCTTCAAGTTACTGAATTTTTAAAACTCTGTATAAAGCTGCGAAATTGTTTGGATCAGTGATGCTCCCATGATGATTTATATCTCTCATGAATTCTCTTTTTTACTGTATGCATATATTTGACCCTTGCACTACCGGCACTTTACTACTGTTTTTACAAATTTATTTTTTAAATGCTATATTGTATATGTACTTTTATGGTTTGAATCAAAACCGAAATAAAGTCTCTATTGAATTGAATTAATCAATGGGAACACTGTCCAACGTCGCCAAAAGGCAGCTCAAAAACATTCTATGCAAAGTTTCCATACTTCACAGGTTTTAATGTTACAAATCCAGAAATGTTTTATTTCCAAAATGATAATAAGACAGGAATGAAAACAATGTTGACCAATACTAAACATATTTTTTCTGCAAACTTTTATGCTCAGCTGTTTACATTAGGTTTTGACTTTTGGAAAGACAACATTGAGACAAAAACTGTTTGGTGCACAAAAGACTGGCAGGTGCAAGGTTTAGAAGCCCTGTTCAGAGCCTGCATTATACCAGAACAAATAATGTTTTTAAATAACACTGTTCAACAAACTTCTTGTCTTTGCCTAGCTAAGATAAAAGATTTAAATAAACCGTCTATACCTAAACCCACATCTGACAGTGATAATGCTACAGAAGAAGAGGCAGACGTACCCTATATTTTGAAACAGAACAGAACTAATCCTGATTCAAAATGAACCGGCCAGATCCAAGATATTCCCAGAGACAACATCCAGGGATAGTAACAACATACAGTGTAAGAAAACTATGCCTTGAGTGGTTACAGAAATCTACACTTCCGAAAATCAAACAACACTTATCTTTACTTAAAGAAGGCAATGATTTGCGAGATTTCTTAACGGGGCCTCGCAAACCACGTCAAAAACGTTTCATATACGCCGGTATATATGCTGCGTACAACGAAGCTTGGAAAGTGACGCAAATAGAAACTGCAGAAAGAATACGAGAAATTTATCGTATTAATTTAGAGAAAACTCTCTCTGTAGTAGACAATGGGTTAACAACTCTGTCCTCCAGAATATATTAATTGGACAGCATTGTATCATCTGCAATTGACATAATAGAGCAGGACTTGCTAATGTTACAACATGGCCAGTCTCAATTACGTTCTGTAATGCAGCTGGGCTGGACGTTGCAAAATCTGCGTTCAGGCTATGTGCCATGGCATCTAATCAACACAACGTCATTGTTTTCTGTATTTAACCTTACAGAAAAACAAATATCTTTGGCACAAAAAGGAGCAGACTATACGGTGCTGAGCATTGAAAAACTGGAAAGATTACTGTTAACAGTTTCTGAGAAGCCTGTCATTGAATGGATGATACATGGCACCATTACGATACCAGTGACGATTTTCCAGTTCGAGAATTGTCTACAGCATATACCGGCGGGCCTGTATGAAAGGTTGGGTAAAGAATACATTAAGTCAACCTGGACTTTACCTTACACACATTAATGTTGGAATAAGGGAAAAGAGGTATTCCTTAGTGGTAATAATTGTATGAACTCACTAAGCGGTACACTTTTGTGCAAAGGTATTAATTTACACGGAGCCTGCGGTGGTTCTGTAAATAACCTTTCATGCCATCTGCACAGGACACCCTCCACAGTGATCGAACCAATTTTCAGGCAACTATCCAATGGCAGTTACGTTATGCTGAATGATCACAGCTGTTGTGGCATGTTGCCAGGAAAAGCTTATCTAGTTAGTGTGTCGTCCATGGTCACTTGTTGTATGCAAGTATTGTATCCAACGCACAAGGCAGACAGAGGGACGGACTTATGGCCTTCACTGAATATCTCTTCTATTCGAATTGATACTTTAGGCAGAATGAAAGTCATTCTTTTACAAAAAAATGTGCCACTGACCTTGTCTAGAGAAACGTATGATCTGCAAGTTGCAAGGTCTTCTGCAGAGATACATGCATTATTATCAACAAACTGCCCAGTACACTTTGCAGAAATGTTAAGTCAAATCTTAAACATGTCTGATACCAGCGGCACCACACATGTATTTAAGACGATTTTTTTCGGGACTGTTAACACCATTTGAAGCAGTCCTCGGCATTTTTCCACATTTCGTGCACTCTGTGTCCGGCGGCCTGCCTCTCATCTTGGGACTAGTAGCAGGAATTCTATTTTTATTCCTTCTGCTCCGATTTGGCAAGTCCGGCTACCAGCAACACCCAGAATACCATGGAACAATGCCTCCTTGCCATGAGGTATCGTGAGAGAATTTCACAGATTTTTGGCTTGGCTCGTTTAAGAGATCTGAACACAACTTGGTTTCTATCGTTCAGACCAATCTGGCAAGATTGCATCTTACCTGTTCTTCGATGCCTGCTTTGCGGACAGGAATGCGTGTTGGACATTTGTCTTACACTCCCATCAGTACTGCCATCGGATGTTGACGCTTTGCTAGGTCCAGTAACGGCTCATGCATTGTGTTGCCCCCAACGGCTGCCTATTCTGATGACGGCATTCATTGAGGTCTCACCGGCAAGTCTAACTGAGGGTGAGATACGAGAAACTACAGGCTTACAGGTACCATCTACTACGGACATTGCTAATGTATCAATCGCTGACGGCGATGATCCACACTTCTGCACTTTTGATCTGCTAACTGAAGTGGTTCCACTTTCACCTACTATGGTAGAAAGTTTCTTTGCCAGCCTAGATGATCTGATGTTTTCTCCTGACACTCCTGAGAATAACCTTTGATTATTTCACACAGCTCTTCTGAACTCTGAAATTTGGCCTTCATTTTTTAAAACAATCTACTAATTTGAACTTTTTCCAAAATAGAAGTTTTGGCACAGAGTAATCTGCTTAAAGTAGAACTATTCTTAGAGAACAAGATTTCTTTGGAAGAACTTCCTAAATGACTATATTTGGCCTAATAATTAGAAACAAAAAGGTATTTTTAAAGTATGATATGGGAATGGTCTCGAAAATGTATTTTTCCATTCTGTAAACAGCTCCAGAGACATTTCATGAATATATTTTACAATGATAGAATGTATACTATGCTTCATTTCTATAAAGACCTGCTTATTCTATACTCATTACATTCAAACAATGCTTTTTAAATGCAATTTTGTATGTTGTATTTTGGGTGGGATTGTATACACCAGCTTTAGATATGTTCAGTGCTTACAGGTTTAGTTTAATTGAACTTAAGATCGTGGAATGGGTGTTGTAAATAAATCTAGGACCCTTGTGTAAATTTTCCCGATTCATGCCCTTATATAGATACGGATTATCCTATCCTATATAGGCATAGAAATCACTACCATATTTAGACTGAGCCTATGCAGCCCAAATACGGCATTGCTACTTCCACTATGTTCCAAGAATCAGCAACGATTTCTTAGAGAAACCTGACTTCAGCAGCTAGGGACATCCCCTTGCCTGAATACTAATTTATCTAGGAAATCATGGAGTTTTCGAAGAACTAAGTCTTCTATGACGTTATTAAGTCCAATCACACGTCAAACTCGGCACCTTCATAGTATAAATATGCCTAGATTTGCCCAAGCAGACATACGGTGGTTTGGAGCAGATCGACTAACTACTTGCCTGACGCCCTGCAGCAGCAAGTGCCGAAGGAAGCCGACTCTCCAGCTGACGCACTGAGAGACTTTGTCTTTTCTCCTGCCGAGAAATCCAGCTCCAGTGTTTCCAGGCTACCCTTGCGGGTTGCTGGGATATCGAGTCCTGAGAGAGAGATACAAGACCTCCTTCATTCTAAACCAAAGTAGGGAGCTGATTAGACCCTTAGAGAATTCTTGATTAGATTCTTGGCAGAAAATACTAAACTTAAACTACTCCTCACTTACTTGTTCCCTTGTGCTAGGCTTAGGTCAGGTACACCGGGGTAGGCGTATTTTAGAAGCATCAGTTGAGTACTTTTAGCCATCATTTTAACACTGTATGTATTTTATATGTTTTAAGGCAATTTATGGCTTAGAAACCTACTTTATAATACTGTTCGTATTATATACCTTGTACTTTATAACCAGTATTAAGATTGTAGCAGTACATTTCTTATGCTTGAGAAAGAAGACTGTTCAATACATACTTTTTATTGAAAACGCCCGTCTCTCTATTTTCTCAGCACCTTTGGTGGAACGAAGCATGCACGAATGCCTGAGTAAAATAGCTATCTATTGTTTCCGCGTCTCTAGAGATTGATTTCTTATTCTTGGGAAACAAAGTTGTCATGTTTATGCGGTTGTCAGAAACTAATCCCTTCTTGTGAATTCGAGAAAGTTTCTAGTGACCTCTGAGCTAGCTGGCACTCACAATTAAGTCTAATAGATTCGGTAGCGACCCAGTTGACCTCAGTCCTACGTCTAAACTACAGGATTTATTATTCCAATGCGCAGAGCCTATTGGGAATATAGGAACTACACTACAGTATAAAACCTGAATGATCACAGTGAATGAGGGAAGTTATCATATCACCGACAGCAGTAGGCTGACCAATTTCTTACATTCCACATTAAGCAATGCGATCGGTTGATAGGCTCCGCAGTCCGAGGCGGGCTTCGCTGGCTTATGAATCACTAGTATTGTTGCACTGCGAAAGTTTGGTGGCAGGGTCCCTTCTGCGAGTGCCTCTAGGCACATTTTGAGGAGATGCGGGCCAAGTAGACTAGCATTTGTCTTAAAACATTCTGTTGGTAGTCCGTTCGGACCAGGGGTCTTCCCCGACTTCTGTTTGCTGATTAGCATAACCACCTCTTCTATTGTCAGCTCTGTATTGCGGATTGCTTGGTCCTCTATTGAGAGGGTGGGGGTGTTGATTGCATTCAGATACTCGCTAATCTGAGGGCTCTCTTCTAGGGACCTGGCTTTGTAAAAGTCAGCGTGGTAGTCCGCAAATGCCTCTGCTATATCTTGGGCCGTTGTGTATGTTGTGCCATCCTTTTAAGTGGCTGTCACCCATCTTCATTCCCTCTCTTTTTTGCCGAGCCAGGCCAATTACCTTCCGGCTGTGTCTTCAGTCTCATACAGGCAGTGTTGCATTGCCAAATACTGAGTTCTCGCCTTCTGACGCGCTAATGTCAGATATTCCCTTCGGGTGATTGCTATCTGATGAAGTGTCTGTGCATCGGCCTCAGATTCTAGCTGCCCCTCTAATTCTAGGGGTCTGCACTATTGTGCCTCTATTTCATGGGTCTCCTTCCTTTTCTTATGTGCAACTATGTTTTGCGCCCTGTCTCGGAGCATTGTTTGGAATGCCTCCCAAAGGGTGACTGCTGAAGACACTGAGCCTTCCTTCTCTTGAAAATAGACTTCCGAATCCACTCTTACTTCAGGGGCTACCATCTGGTCTTGCAGGCTCCATGCATTTAGCCCCCATCCAGATCGTTGTTTGAGAGACCGCCCTCTTGCTGACAACCATAAGGGTGAATGGTCTGACAGACCCATTGCCATATATTCGATTTTCTCCACCTCCTCTATATCTCCTGCTGGTGCAAAGATGTAGTTCAGCCTTGAAAACACTCTGTGGGCCCCCGAGAAGAAGGAGTACAAACAGTCTGTCAGGTGATGTTTGCACCACTGGTCAACCAACCCCAGCGAATACAAGAACCCTGCTAGTGGTGTTGTCCCTCTTTGTCCTGAAGATGTACCTGTGTGATCTATGTGTGGATTTACCACATCATTGAAGTCTTCCCCCACTATATGTATGGACGGCTCAAACTCTAATAGTATCCCCGCCACCTTGTCTAGAGTATACTTTTGTAGCCTTGGGGGTGCTGCGTAAACACTAACTAATGTGAAAGATCTTTGTCCCCATGTCCCCTGGACTGCCACATATGTACCGTTTGAATCTGTCCATGTCTTATTGATGCGGAAAGGTGGGTTCTTTTTGATCAATATGGCCACACCCCTGGAGCACTTGGGGAAACCTGTGTGTGAGAGGGTGGTGTACATCCCTCTTCCGAAGAACGTGCAATGTGTACTCTGGAGGTGTGTCTCTTGCAGGAGGATTGTGTCGGGTTTCAATCTCTTAAAACAGTTAGCCACCAACCCTCTCTTGATTTTATTTCTGAGCCCATTAACATTCCATGTGAGTACCGAGTAACCCCCAATCATCCGGTGTCAGTGGAACTTCTCTCTGTGATGACGCCATAGCATGCATGTCTGGTATTGTATTTTTTCCACATTGCTTTCTTCTTCACGACCTCTTCGCGTTCCCCCTGCTGAAAAGCCCCCCCACAGCTTACATCTCCAACCATAAACATAACAACATTGGGGTAGGTTAAGCCTGAGAGGTCTGTGTCCTTCACCCCTCGTGAACTCACACCTTTGGGGTTATCCTCCTCTCTAAAAGAGATAGAAATAGAGGGATCCCCTCTGAAAGTTAGGCACCCACTAGGTGTTACGTGTGAATGTCTGGGGCACTGAGTGTCGTCTTACTGACCTCCGGCCTCCGGCTGGCCCGAGTTCCTCAACCTTCTTCACCATCATCCGACACCTGCTGCTGTGCGGGTTCTTGGGCTTCACTGTCTATGCTCAGTTTTTCCTGGCGTGCAATCTTCTGCAGGAGTGGCTGGTCACTGTCTGTATCTGCTGGGAGTTCTTTCTCTGATTGGTCAGAGGCCTTTCGCCTTCGGACTCTCTGATGCTTCCTTCTGTTCCCTTTCTGTTGCCTATCTTCGTCCGTTTCTGATGTACGGATAGTCTCTCTGGAGCTGTGCCTCCTTCTGGTGGGAGTTCCTTCTAGCACCTTTTTTATATGGCTTGGCTTACAGCTTCTCCTCTCCCTTTGTTGTCTGGGTCTCTGACTCAGTGCTGCGGCCGCATCAGGTGCCATTGAATTTATGCTGTAACCTCTCGAAGGTGGACGCTTTTCCACCCAAGACCAAGCCTCCTCTGGTGTCTGAAAGAATAGAGATTTACCCTGAAACAGGAACTTCTTTGCTGTAAACAGTAGTACCCTACATTTGTGCCCTCTGTTCCTTGTGGAAAGTCTATGAAGCGCAATTTATTCCTTCTTGCCCGGTTTTCCGCATCATCCATCTTCTAGGCTGTCTCCTTCAAAGATGCTGGGAGGCTGGTGACTTCGTTACGCAGCGTGTGAATGACATCTTCCACTTCTGGTATCCAATGTTCTGCCTGCGTGACTCTTTCTGACACATTGCGTAGATCTTGTCTTAGGAGGGTCACCTCAGAGCGGACCTCTGCTATTCTCCCACCAGGACCTCGCTTGAAGACTGTATGGCCTGCAGAATGGTTGCATTGTCCGGTGGGAGTGGAGTACTCCTCTCAACCCCCGTCCTCGGAGCGATGGTCTTGATGCAACGGTCCATTTTTCCTTCTGTTTGCCTGTTTAGATGCCTTGTCTCCGGCCTTTTCTAGGGGTGGGTCTGCCACTTATTCTGCTGTGCGCTTCTCGACCCTCACACATCTTTCTTTACTGGCCTGCTTGCCAGCTGTGTTACCCCTAATTGGGAGTCCTCTCAAATTACTTAGTGCTATTGTTTCCGACCTGGTGACCAGTGGAAGCCTGTAGGGCCCGTTGACCGACTTGTCCCCTAGTGGAGAGTGAAACCCACCAGCGGCAGCTCAGCCAGTCACATCGTGAGTTTCCATCGGTGTGTTGCACTGTATCCCCTTTTGGGCCTCTCACTCCAACCCTGGGGTATTTTCCTCGCTTAAGGCACAACCGCCTGCCTCGCGTACTTATGGTTCTTTACTATGAAGCTCCTTTCCGTGAGGGGGACAGGGCATGTGTCTATCTGTCGTCTGGACGACTTCTTCAGTCCCACGTCCCCACGTTCCAGGGGCACGGTGGTCCCCTCTCACACTTCACGTGTTCCCTGGGGTCTCCCTCTTCCCCAGCTCACCTCTAGTCCTTCCAGGTGTCTGGGCGTCGATGGCCACCCTTCCCACTTTACTATCTTCCACTCCGTATGCATGCACTCTGTGAGGTCTAGACCATTAGGTCTAGGGGCCCCCCTCGTGCTTTGGCCGGTTCTCTATCTTGTGCAGCTCTCTTCCGGTCACACTTCCTCTCTCTCGCTGGTACGGTTCTCGCTAAGGCCGGGTTGGTCTCGGGGCGTACCGCCTAGTGGTGCCTGTTGTTATCAATGGGGCCTGCTTTTTATTACCAGTCTCTCTTGTTTCAGCCCTTCTTTCCTCCAGTGTCTATCCATGTTTCCGTTTAGGATGCGGGGGACCTTTCTTTATTTGAATGGGCCCTGCTCACCGCGGTGATTTGCCCGTTTTCCGCCCCTCTACAGCTCTGTTCACACCCGTGCACCTGCTTCATGCGCTCTCTTTCTACAGGGCCTGAATTACGCTTGTCGCTTCCCTTGGCTCCTGGTCTCGCCAACAGGTTTGGCCTCGGTTTAGACAACGTCTGATTCCGGCGCGGATGGCTTCTGCCCCTCCTTCTGCAGATGCTGCTTGACTGCGGCAGTGATCTGTACTTCACTGCTCTTGATGGTTACATGCTGCCACTTCACCTCCTGTACTCACGCGGTTGCAGATCCGCCTGCTGGGAGTCACTTGTTGCATCCAGCGGTGTTGGAGCTGTCTGCGGGATGAGAATGTCTTTCATTGTGGGATCATAATTACTCCGTTCTCCCTTCTCTACAACCCCTTCCAGGCCGACCCACTGAGTGCCACGCCATCTTGTCTGTGAGCACGGCCTCTGCGCACCTGTCTCAGCCCCGGTTTCTATCGTACTGAGCTGTCTTCTTCAGGTACTGTCATCTTCCCCGAGCTTCCCCTTTTTAGGGGTACTCGGTTTCCTGGTCTGATGGCAAAGAAGGTCAGGATTTAAGACAGGGTTAAGTGTGGTCTGCCAGAGCCTCCGACTGGTGCAACTATACGGCCATGTTTCTGGCCACGCCGCCCCCTGCATGAGGGAAATCTTGACCATTCGCAATTGTGACATGGACATGTAGTTCACAACAACAACAGTTTTCAATGAGGACACCTTTTCAAATTGAAATTCTTCAGGCGAACATTTAGTTTCAAGCTCTTGTATGAGTTTGTGCTTCACTAGTTTGGTTGCAGCATCTCCATCAATCAATGTGTTTGTTGGAATGAGATCATGCAACAGAATGTCCTTATTAAATTCACCCCTTTCTTTTGCTACATCTATCTCTCTATGTGCTTGCGAAAGTTGGTTTTTGTAACCTGTTTTGTAGTGGTTGGTTGGACAAAACTCTTACTATGCCAATTAAAGCGTGGAAGTTTAGCTTTAGTGATTATGTCAACCAGCTGTTTCTTTTTCTATACAAATCTCTCCTTCAGTTCTGCGTATAATTGTGATCTATATTTCAACACATGATGTCTTTATGTCATTATCCACATTTTGTTTGGTCATGATGCTGTGTAGTCATGCAGGCTCAGTCATTTCAAAGGGGTTTCCTTGATGCTGCATGAAATGAAGAAGGCTGTCAACATGTTTGTAAAAATGTTCCCCTCTCTTTCCCACAAGTTTGTGGAGATGAACAGTTTCCCGATGGACCATTAATTTTGAATTTGCCACTTCTCTGAAAACATTGCAAATAGAAAGGACTTCACAGTAAACTATTTGCTATTGAGCAACATATTCACTTTTACTTGTCTGACCAAAAATTCCATTGGAGTATTTCTGTGATCTCTGGATCATCTGTTCCAGTTTCATATCTGGAGCCCCAGTATTGAAACTTCCCTCTCTGTCTTTCACCACAAAATGTCTTTGGATGAATTTTCTGTAGAGGTATGTTTTTTCCACCTCTAGCTTTTCCCCTCTTTCCAAATACCAGGACTCATAGCTCAGGTAGTTTATGCAATTGCATTCGTGAAACACAGTAATCACTGACTCCACAGTCTTCAAGTGCAGCTCCCAATCAGCATGTACTTAGTTTTTCACTGGAAACATCATGTGTATAATATTTCCCCAGTACTTGCAAAGTTCATATTTTTCTTCACATTCGTTCACAAACTCTACAAACTTGTTAGTCAGGTATTCTGATTTTGAACTGAGTGTATTGAACATTGCCTGGCTTTGAATCATGCCTTTTGAATTAAGTGGCTTGTTCACTTCTGAGATAAGATATGCAAAACCTAAAGGAATTACATGCACCAAAGACGCCAACAGCCTGTATCTCAACCGCGGTGTTGAAGAGATACGGGCCAGTGTAGATAACAGAGGCAGTCAAGAAAGCATACCCCCCACAGTGCCCATGAGCCGGCCCATGCACAGGAAGACAGCCAGCCATATCTGAAGAAGAGTACTACCTCCGGCGAAGCCTTGGGCCCTACTGGCCCCACCCTGAGTCCTGAGCTTATAGAGCAGCCTTTTGGTGGTGAGACGGCCCTAACCAGGGCTAGAGCATAAGGACCCGGAGGCACGTAGCCATACCCAGGCGAGATGGAGACCAGGATGAACGCCGGTAGGTGAGTGAGCAGCAACAGGGTGGCTGGGGTGGAGGCATGTGGCCTGCTGAGGAATTGCTGGCTGTGCTCCCCTCTCCCCGCCTCCATCCCCCTTCGGACTCAGACTGAGACTGTTAAAGATTGCAAGAATCGCTGTTAGAATGAGCTGAAAGCCATTTTGTACTTGGCAGCCATCTTAGTTAGCCATGTGCTTGCCATGTGCTTTCTCCCTCTTCCAGAGCCTTGCACGTGCTCATAAAGGCCTAGCCATTAGAATGCACCTGCTCCTAGTATAGAACGGACAGGCTAAGCTTGCTGATTTAAGGAGAAATGTCTCTCCTACCACTTTGTTGAGCAAGCAAATTTGGTATAGCCATATTAGTCATTTTTTTTTCATGCTGGTATGTGCCAGGACCTCCCCTTGGTTTTATGCTGACTAATGTAACCTATGCATATGTAAGGCCCCTGCTCTCTGTACTCCTCAGATTGGCTCCTAAAGTGGCCTGAGGGTACCGTATGATGCAGTCTCCCTCATGTGAGGTTATTAAAAATGTTATTTTTACATTACAGTTTCCGTGCCAATTTCTTCTTTGTTGGTTTAAAAGAACCAGGTGTATCAGTGAACCCCTTAGGAGGTTTATATTTCTTCAAATGGCGCCCGACGTGGACCTCATCAGAGAAGCGGCTATCCAAGGGAGGGGTCTTGACAGGAGACAGGAATCTACTGAGGAGTACAGGACTGGACTCTACTAAGGAGGTACCCTGCACACTGAGATTCTCTGTCTCTGCAGCCCAGTATATTTCTGGTCTTTTTGATTTGATCCTCCAAATGTTTACCGCTCATGACTGAGAACCTTTTTGGTGTGAGTATTCTAAAACGACCGTTCGGTCACTCAGAACTTGGCAGTGATAGGCTGGAGATTTGTGCTTGGTAAGGTCGTCGACATTTTCTTGACAGTTTTTTATCCAAAATTAGGTAATGAGGACAGTTTTCTCTACTTTTTATAAAACTTGAATGGCACACATTTAGATAGGTGCTACTTTGCGTATAATATTGCATATACTGCAATATTATTGGCATGCCTGTTCTTAGCACACATCGTAGAATGTGTTGCTTTCTTGGAGGTGTATAAACAAAAAGAATCCTACCAGAGGAGATGTGTGTCCCAAAGGATGGGGAGCACTCAGTGTTTGTTAAAATACCCCTCACACACCAAAAGGCCCCTTGGTGTCATGCTTCATCATCGGGGTCTTCGCACCCCTCTACCGGGATGCAGCGTGCTACGACCTACGACTACGCGGGAGCACTGACAAATGGCTATGTGTGGTGTGTGTGGTGCACGTGATAAAGTAAATAATGTGAGTGGTGGTTGTGACTGGTTAAAAAGTACCTGGCTCGTGGGAAAAAGAAAAATTTATTCAAAACCCCGGGCTGGCACTGTTAAAAGAAGTGAAGTGCGAGGTAATCTCTGTTGTGTTAATGAACAGTACCTCTTGTGTGCGTCGACATGTTTCGGAGCAAACGCTCCTTCTTCAGGACGGGAGCACAACTTGCCCACCTTACTCACGTTTTTCTATTTAGCAACTCAAAAATTAAGTGTTATTTAACAAAAAGTGATAATTTTTAAGTGATAAAAAGGCTATAATGTGCCTACAGCGGTTTTTGGCTCAGGATACATGCAGTTGCATGACCTGAAAAAGAAAAACAAAAATGGTCACCCAAAGAGGCATACCAAAGTGTCCTTTCCAAAATACTCACAGACCGGAGACGAGTGTTCGCCGTCTTTCCCCACACGCAGCACCGCTCGAATGATGGATACGAGCTTGGCTGTGGGTGGTATTTATACCATGTGACTCCAATTGATTTTACCCAAATTACCAATTATGCTCGAACCCTATTGTGACCAAATATGGGTATTCCGCTCACTGAATTCCCGGTTTTGTTGTCCCACACACCTGATCTAGGTATTATCAATCGGAGTATGCCTCTTTTATAACAAGTGAGTAAGAACGGATTATCAATTCCTCTATCCACCTATCATTCTCACTCTTTGTATCTCTCCACCTAGATTGCACAAAGTAGCAATCAACCCCCAGACGCCCGTGTGAGCTCATGAAGCAAGCAAACCATATTTATGAAGTATGACCTACATTTCCTTGATGTATTATTCAAACAATCTTGTGTGTTCTATGTAGTGTATGTTGTGTTAGTCCTTTCTTTTACAGGGCCAATTGTGCTACATGGTTGGTTCCAGGTGATTGCACCTGTTGAACTACCCACAATTTGGGTGACCATTTTTGTTTTTCTTTTTCAGGTCATGCAACTGCATGTATCCTGAGCCAAAAACCGCTGTAGGCACAATATAGCCTTTTTATCACTTAAAAATGATCACTTTTTGTTAAATAACACTTAATTTTTGAGTTGCTAAATAGAAAAACGTGAGTAAGGTGGGGAAGTTGTGCTCCCGTCATGAAGAAGGAGCGTTTGCTCCGAAACATGTCGACGCACACAAGAGGTACTGTTCATTAACACAACAGAGATTACCTTGCACTTCACTTCTTTTAACAGTGCCAGCCCGGGGTTTTGAATAAATTTTTCTTTTTCCCACGAGCCAGGTACTTTTTAACCAGTCACAACCACCACTCACATTATTTACTTTATCACGTGCACCACACACACCACACATAGCCATTTGTCAGTGCTCCCGCGTAGTCGTAGGTCGTAGCACGCCGCATCCCGGTAGAGGGGTGCGAAGACCCCGATGATGAAGCATGACACCAAGGGGCCTTTTGGTGTGTGAGGGGTATTTTAACAAACACTGAGTGCTCCCCCATCCTTTGGGACACACATCTCCTCTGGTAGGATTCTTTTTGTTTATACATGTTAGTTTGTGGAGTGTGAATCCTACTCATTTACTCTACCTCCCTTCTTTGTTAACTTCTCGCTTTCTTGGAGGTACCAAAATGGAATTAGAACCGAATCAGCCGGATCCCCTAGAGGGGATACCTAAATAGGTTTAGGTATAAACCCTTTTCTTCCTTGGTGACTCAGTACCACATGGAATTAAAATATGTACATAAAAAAAAGGATCCTGCTCTGTGCACTTAGTAATGATATGCAGAGCGTTTTTTGAGTGTTCTGCCAGCCAAAACTGGCGAATTTGGTTTATTTTGACTTCTTGAACATGGAACAGTCTTTGGGCTGTTTTTGTGCAGTCTTTTTGGGCTATTTTTGAGAGCTTTTCTTGTAAATATGACTTACAATTAGTATTCACAAATGGTTTGGTTTCAGTACAGTCTGTGAGCTGTCTCTTGGTTCTGTCCTAAGTGTTGATTTGTGGGTTAATTATGTGTTTAAATTTCTATGTGGTTTGCGATTTAACATCGGTGGTACTTGTGTGAGTAAGTAGCGATTGCGCTTTTTGTGTAAGAATGCTGTATTGTGTGTTCTGAGTGAATGGCCCCCTTCTGTAAATGTCGCGAATGAGCTCAATGTGTTTTTTGTCATCATTCTGTTATGCAAAATGTAATTTAATGAATTAAATATTAAATAAAAAATCCAGAAATTAATTATGTAACATATGCTGAATAGCTACACACTACCATTAAAATTTACAAAGTAAGACACTATAGATATGTGCAAATTGCCACAATGCTAAAGATAAAATTAGAATTCACATTCAATAGGATTAAAATATGCCTCATTGAAAGGAAGGGAAAAAACTAAATTGTGTGCTTTGCGATAATTATGACTAAAATGCAAAATGTTACAGCATTTTCCTTAGATACATTGTATTAGATATTAAAAGGCATTCACATCATCTGAGTGAATTGGTTGTTGCTGAAGTAAATACGACATTATCAAAGATAGATTTTGATTGCCTTGAAATGCCTGACTTTTAAATAGACTGTGACCATGCTTACATTTCAACGCTAGAGAAAAAAGCATTTACAATGCATTAGGTCTCGCAATGACATTGTTTTGAGCTCTTGGCATTGAAAATGTAATTGTTTTTTCCCCTTGCATTAATCAAGTAATGGAGTTGTAAATGACAATGTCTATTACCCCCTGTTGACCCCCGGAATGCATTTTCAACATTATATCCAACAAAGCCATAGTTTTTGCTTATTTATCTTACGCAACTAAAAACAATCAATCAATCAATCAGGTCATTTGTAGAGCGCACTACTCACCCGTAGGGTCTCAAGGCGCTGGGAGGGGGGGGGGGTGCCGCTACTGCTCGAACAGCCAGGTCTTGAGCTTCTTCCTGAAGGAGAGGTGGTCTTGGATCAGGCGCAGATTGGTGGGAAGTGAGTTCCAGGTCTTGGCGGCCAGGTAGGAGAAGGATCTTCCTCCTGTTGTCGCTCTTCGGATGCGGGGGACGGCGGCGAGGGCGTGGTTGGTTGATCTGAGGAGGCGCTTGGGAGTGTAGAAGTTGATCCGGTTGTTGAGGTAGCTCGGGCCTTGGTCGTGTAGGGCTTTGTGTGCGTGGGTGAGGAGGCGGAAGGTGATTCTCTTGTTGACCGGGAGCCAGTGCAGATCTCTCAGGTGTCCGGAGATGTGGCTGCGTCGGGGGATGTCGAGGATGAGCAAAGCCAATAGTACTGCCTTTTTGTAGGTGTAATGTTACTTGTTGTATTATATATCTGGATGCAATGACAGAAGCAGCAAAGTACCATGCCCAGAAAAACTGGATGTTGAGCCGACGCTGAGACTCAAACCTGTTTCCTTAGCTGCTAAGTTGGCAGTTCTAGCCATTACGGCACAACCTCTCATGCAAGAACCACAGCATTTTCAATATTATATACAACAAAGCAATAGTTTGTATGTATGCATGTAGTATATTTATTTTATGCAACTAACAACCTTTGAAAAAGCCAACTGTCCTGCCTTGTTGTAGGTGCAATGTTACTTGTTGTACAATATACGTGGAGGCAATAACAGAAGCAGCCAAATACCAGTCGTACGGCACGCACATTATGACAAGCACAGATTTTCAGCATAAATGTTTACGCCACTCCATTAATATATCGAACACGCCCCTTTGAGAGACCCCCCATTTTTTTTCATCCCACTTAAAGCCCTGGTATTATGTGACAATCTGTACGGAGGCAGCATCTGTGTTCAAGACTTCTGCAGTGCAGTACCTTCCAAACTCCCGCTCTGAATGCCAACCAGACACAGCCCTCCCCCTGCTCCCACCAACCCATACCTCTGGTACACAGTGCAACCTCAAATGCCAGGACGGGGGGAGAGGCGGGTCAAACGCAAATCATATGCAAATGAAGTGAAGATCAGCTTGGGATAGGCTTCATTACTGCGTGCTTTATTGCACACTGACCACTCTGTATGAATTAATCAGCTCTGCAGTGCATGCAGTGCCTAGAACTACTCTGCATGAATTACTCAGCTTTACTGGGCATGTAGTGCCTAAAACCACTCTGTATGACTTATTCAGCTATACTGTGCATGCAGTGCCTAGGACCACACTGTATGAATTACTCAGCTCTGCAGTGCATGCAGTGCCTAGAACCGCCCTGCATTCTTTACTCAGCTATACTGGGCATGTAGTGCCTAAAACCACTCTTTATGAATTACCCGGCTATAGTGTGCATGCAGTGCCTAAAACCACTCTCTATGAATTATTCAGCTCTACTGGGCATGCAGTCCCTAAAACCACTCTATATGAATTACTCAGCTATACTGGGCATGCAGTGCCTAGGACCACTCTGTACGAATTACTCAGCTATACTGTGCATGCAGTGCCTAGGACCACTCTGTATGAATTACTCAGCTCTGCAGTGCATGCAGTGCCTACAACTACTCTGTATGATTTACTCAGCTCTGCCGTGCATGCAGTGCCTAGAACTACTCTGTATGAATAATTCAGCTATACTGTGCATGCAGTGGCTAAAACCACTCTGTATGAATTATTCAGCTATACTGTGCATCCAGTGCCTAAAACCACTCTGTATGAATTATTCAGCTATACTGTGCATGCAGTGCCTAAAACCACTCTGTATGAATTATTCAGCTATACTGTGCACGCGGTGCCTAGGACCACTCTGTATGAATTATTCAGCTATACTGTTCATACAGTGCCTAGAACCACTCTGTATAAATTACTCAGCTCTGCAGTGCATGCAGTGCCTAGAACCACTCGGTATGAATTATTCAGCTATACTGTGAATGCAGTGCCTAGAACCACTCTGTATGAATTACTCTGCTATACTAGGCATGTAGTGCCTAAAACCACTCTGTACGACTTAATCATCTATACTGTGCATGCAGGGCCTGGAACAACCCTGTATGAATTACTCAGCTATACTGTGCATGCCGTGCCTACAACAGCTCTTTATGAATTACTCAGCTATACTGTGCATGCAGTGCTTAGGACCACTCTATATGAATTACTCAGCTATACTCTGCATGCAGTGCCTAGAACTACTCTGTATTAATTATTCAGCTATACTGTCCATGCAGTGCCTAGGACCACTCTGTATGAATTACGCAGCTATACTGACCATGCAGTGCGTAGAACTACTCCGTATGAATTATTCAGCTATACTGTGCATGCAGTGCCTAGAACCACTCTTTATGAATTACTCAGCTATACTGTGCAAGCAGTGCCTAGAGCCACTCTGTATGAATTACTCAATTCTGCAGTGCATGTAGTGCCTAGAACTACTCTGTATGAATTACTCAGCCCTGCAGTGCATGCAGTGCCTAGAACTACTCTGTATGAATTGGTCAGCTACACTGTGCATGTAGTGCCTAGAAGTACTCTGTATGAATTATTCATCTATACTGTGCATGCAGTGCCTATAACTACTCTGTATGAATTATTCAGCTATACTGTGCATGCAGTGCCTAAATACTCTTTGTATGAATTACTCAGCTCTACAGCGCATGTAGTGCCCAGATACGCTGTCCGTGAACCCCCAGATCTACATACCACTACTCGCAGTGTCTACCTACGCTCTGTGTGAATTCCCCAGATCTACACTGCATGCAGTGCCCCCAGATCTACACTGCATACAGTGCCTAGATAGGCATTTTCATCTGCTCTGCCCGGAGTGCTTTGCTCTGCCCTGCTCGTAGTGTATAGCCACTGCCACTATGCAAGTGGTGTCCAGATCGGCCCTGTATGTAGTGCCTAATTGTGCTCAGAGTGTTGTGCCTAGCTGTGCTCTACACGTAGTGGATAGACGTGATGTTGTCTGGATAGGCACCAAGGGCCATATGTAGGTAATTACTATTTACCGAATTTTAAATACCGAATTTTACCGATTCGGTATTTGAAAATCGGTAAATAGTATGTAGTTAATAATTTGGTAAAATTTACCGAATCAGTAATATTCGGTATTACTGATTCGGTAAATACCGATTTGGTAATTCCCATTCATTCCTATGGGCCTGGAGGCCCATAGGAATGAATGGGAAGCCATTCACTATTACCGATTCGGTAATAGGGGGAACATATCCAAGGGTGGCAGGGTGTCACATTGACACCCTGTTGCACCCCTGAATCGTGCTTGTGTGCACATGTGGCACACATACATGCCCTGGCACTGACGAAAAGGCAAAAAAATGCTTTTCGCAAGGTATTCGTTATTTACCACCAACTTATAGTTGGTGGTAAATAACGAATCCTGAATGCAAAAATGCACTCACTTGAGTGCCTCCTACATAGGTTTCAGGAATCGGTAACTTACTGAATCGGTATTTTATGAATTCGGTAATATACTGATTCCTTAAATTACTGATTCGGTAAATTACGGATTCCTGAAACCAGCCTCCTACATCTCACATCCCTAAATACCAGTCGGTAACGGTGAAATTTACAGAATTTCACCATTACCGACCGGTATTGCCTCTCCTATATATGGCCCCTAGTGTCTAATTCTGCATCTAGTGCCTGGTTCTTCCCTGTGTGCTTTTACCATGAATTACGCAGCTATACTGTGCATGCCGTGCCTACAACAGCTCTTTATGAATTACTCAGCTATACTGTGCATGCAGTGCCTAGGTCCACTCTATATGAATTACTCAACTATACTGTGCATGCTGTGCCTAGACCTACTCTGTATTAACTATTCAGCTATTCTGTGCATGCAGTGCCTAGGACCACTCTGTATGAATTACTCAGCTATACTGTGCAAGCAGTGCCTAGAGCCGCTCTGTGTGAATTACTCAGCTCTGCAGTGCATGTAGTGCCTAAAACTACTCTGTATGAATTTTGCAGCTATACTGTGCATACAGTGTCTAGAACTACTCTGTATGAATTGGTCAGCTATACTGTGCATGCAGTGCCTATAACTACTCTGTATTAATTATTCATCTATACTGTGCATGCAATGCCTAAATACTCTTTGTATGAATTACTCAGTCTACAGCGCATGTAGTGCCCAGATACGCTGTCCGTGAACCCCCCAGATCTACATAATACTACACGCAGTGTCTACCTATGCTCTGTGTGAATACCCCAGAACTACACTGCATGCAGTGCCCCCTGATCTACACTGCATACAGTGCCTAGATAGGCATTTCCATCTGCTCTGCCTGGAGTGCTTTTCTCTGCCCTGCTTGTAGTGTATAGCCACTGCCACTATGCAAGTGGTGTCCAGATCTGCCCTGTATGTAGTGCCTAATTGTGCTCAGAGTGTTGTGCCTAGCTGTGCTCTACACGTAGTGGATAGATGTGATGTTGTCTGGCTAGGCACCAAGGGCCAGATGTAGGTAAATGTAATTTACCGATTCGTAAATACAGAATTATACCAATTCGGTATTTACAAATCGGTAAATGCTATGTAGGTATTTTTACCGATTAATTTAACGAATCTGTAGAATTCGGTAATTACCAAATCGGTATTTACCGATTCGGTAATTGCAATTGATTCCTTTGGGCCTTGAGGCCCATAGGAACCAATGGCTATTACCGAATCGGTAAATACCGATTCGGTAAAATTACCGAATTGACAAGGGGGACAAGGTGTCACTTTGACACCCTGTTGCACCCCTGATTCAGGCTTGTGTGCCATGTGACACACATACATGCCCCTAGGGCATGTATGTGTGCCACATGGCACAGGTGTACACAGGAATTCGTTATTTACCATCAAATAGTATTTGATGGTAAATAACGAATTCTTAAGGCCCTGTGGCACTGTTTTCAGTGCCACCTACATTTCAAATTACCGATGTGGTAAATTTACAGAATCGGTAAATACTTTTTAAGCCCCCTACATCTGAAAATCCAAATACCGGTCGGTAACGGCCGAAATCGGATGTTACCGACCGGTATTTGGTGACCTACTTCTAGCCTCTAGTGTCTAATTCTGCATCTAGTGCCTGGTTCTTCCCTGTGTGCTTCTACCATGTGTAATTCTCATAGAGTACCGCCTAGATTGGCTCTGCATTGATGCGGATAACATGCTTCAGTGACTTCATCTGCGCATGCCCTGAAAGTCACACCATAGAACAAGGACAGGGGGACTGGTATATACAGCTGCACCCCACTTTAAGATGGCTGCAAAAATCATATTTGTTAAATAATGAATAAGCTCTGAGAAGCGCCTAAAGAACTCTCCACATGGGCCTGCTCTTTTCGGAAAGTTCGGGGGTTCAAAGGAGTTAAATATACTGATGTGCACAAATTTACTCCTGTGCTCGCACATCCCAAGAAGGGGACCATTCCGAAGCTGTCTCATCTATGTTCGTGTGTTACACAGAGTGCACCAGTATCAGTGTAACACAACTGGCTGTGGATCATTGCTGTGTCCCTCTTCCTTTTCACCGAATGAAGCGTCCCTCCCTTTCCTGCTAGCGTCCGGTGTAGTAAGCGCTATATTAATACCTCCCAAGAAGGGGACAGTTCGAAGCTCTTGTCTATGCGTGTGGCTAAAAAAGTGAAATGCACGGAAAAAACACAACGAAATGTTCAGCATAGAAATGTGTTGCTCTACTCCCCCAGCAGCGCCCTCCGTTAGCAATGACCCATTCTTTATAAGTTTACAGCAGAGACTCGAAGGAATGCGCTCCAGCCTCTCGCTGATAGCAAGCACTCAGACAGCCCCAGCTTCCACGGGGGAGGGAGGGGGTGCATGGAAGAGCGTGCGAAGGGCGGAGTGTTCACAGTTGAAATAATGGTGAACAAGCGCTCGCCATGACGTAAACTTTTCTCTTTTTCTGCCGTCCCACTTGGACGGCCTCTCCTGCTTTGCTTCTGAAGTAAAAGGTTTCTTATCTTAATGGGCCATGTGTTTGGCCCCATAAAGATAAGAAACCTTTTACTTCAGAAGGAAAGCAGGCTAGGCCGTCCAGGTGGGACGGCAGAAAAAGAGAAAAGTCTACGCCAGACAAAACTCTTTCCCAATGGCTGGCCACCGTTTAGCATAAGCAGTGATGCCGGCCAATGGGAAAGAAGGGCGGGGCTTAAAGCCCGATACTCAAAGCTCCTCAAAAACACAAAATCTCGCCAGCGAGACTGCACATGTGCGCAGCCCACGCAGGCGAGACCTAAAAAGATTTCAAACAGCTGTGTTTAAGTTGTTTTACTAAGAAGAAGCTGTCTGACACAACAAATGGAGATTAAACTTTTTCAGGACATTGCAATGTAGCAAAGGGTTTTCTCCTGAGAGAGGCGTGGAAATTGACGCCTGCTGGTCAAGAGCACAGCTGCGTAAATAGCAGATGACTATTCTAGGTCCCAAGCCACAAGGAAACTGCTGAGTCAACTTGATTTTAAGTCAGTGCAAACACGGTATAAAGGTGCTGATTTTAAAAAGTTACAAAAACCAGTTTCTTTATTTAGGATAACAGAGAAAAAATTTAAAGTAGGGATTTCCTTTCTTAATGCCTTTTTACATAAGCACATCCATCGTTTTGATGTTAAATATTAACTATCCTTTAAAAAGTGGCGCAGACTTTTCATATTTCAAGTAAGGCTTCTGTGCTTAGGGTTATAAATCAATGCATTTAAATATGATAGGAAAGGAATGAAGATTGCTTTTCAAATGTGGAACCATCATAAGGGTTGGTGTTATTAAAAAAATTGTTTTGATTATATAAAAAAAAGATTATTAAAAATAAGTGCACTAAATTCTTTTTTTAATCTCTATAATGCCTAATAATCATACTGTGAACTCCTAGCATCAAAGTTGAATTTAAGCAACGCTTTATCACAATGGGGGGGGGGGGGCTAAAATGGAAAATGTCTCTTTACCCAGGCGTACAAAACTCATTTTTATAAGGGTGTACCTTATACATTTCTGATCCCCCATTTCTGGGATATGTAGAGGACACAGTGGGGATCCCTAATATACCAAAACATTGCAGGTTATTCATTTTTAAGTACCCCTAACACCAAAGTCGAAATTGGGCATAAGTCACTGTTTAAAAGCAGTTCTGCCACTCAGAGCAGCTTTCAAACTGCTCTTAGGCTTCAGTAAATGCACACGTTTAAGTATAACACAAATCCAGAGCATCCAGAGCAAGTCTGAAATCAACGGGAAGCAACGCTCTAAAGATTACCCCATCACTCAGGTCCTATTTTAAAGTTCAGAATAAGAATCTTATCTCTGAGAAAGTCTGGGCGGGAAACACTCCATACCTAGACTTACCCACCCCAGGCAGGGCCCAAAACCTCAAGATGGTGGATAATCAGAAACAGCGTAAACAGAGCGAAGGAATCTTCGACTTAACTGTCAGCAACAAATATCAGGCCCTCTCTACCGACGAAATAAAAACAGAAGCAGAAGTAGAAACTGAGCATCGACCTGGAGCGACAAGGATAGATTTGGAAAAAAGTCCACTGGGACAAGTGCAAACACCGCCAGCACCCCCTACCTCTGCTGCAAATGCTGCAGACGCCAATAGTTTCAACATCCCTGAGAATTTCCTCGAGGAGATGATGAAGTAGCTGAGAACTTAATTCGCAATCTCCGAAAAAAAACAGTCCAAAATATAGGAAGTGTGCGAGGTCCTTGACCAGAAAATAAACACTCTCATCGACAGGGTGACACATGTTGAAGGTGAAATAGAGGTACTTAACAAGAAAACTGAGGCAAACCACAAGGAAATACCTAAACTAAAAACCAGGGAAGCTGAGATCAGCGAAAGAATGGAGTCCCTGGAAAACCACGCCTAGGAGAAACAATATCAAAATCCTGAACATACCGGAGGGAATCGAAGGAGAAGACATAAAGGGATTCATAATCCAGCTACTAGAGGAAAAAATCCCCTGGGCCAAATCAGTTAATCTAAACGTAGTCATTTTGCATGCTGGTATGTGCCAGAACCTCTCCTTGATTTTATGCTGACTAATGTAACCTATGCATATATAAGGCCCCTGTTCTCTGTACTTCTTAGACTGGCTCCTACAGTGGCCTGAGGGTACCGTATGACACAGTCTCCCTCATGTGAGGTTATTAAAAATTTTATTTTTATATTACAGCTTCGGTGCCAATTTCTTCTTTGTTGGTTTAAAAGAACCAGGTGTATCAGTGAACCTCTTAGGAGGTTTATATTTCTTCAGGACTATTAGAGGCCTGCTGACATACAATTGTAAGACATGCGGTGTGGGGGCAGCCTTGGGGCCCGGTGTCAGCTCGACTGCAGCTGCAGTCTGATAGCGTGACTCCCCTCCACTCCCCACAGTATTGAGGTTGCCTGCACAAAGGGAACTCAGGCAAAGCCGGGGAGGAGGAAGCCAACACGTGGAGATAGGGTGAGGACGGTGGAAAGACCTCTGGGTCCGGCCACTCAGTAGAACAGTCCCCAGGCGATCGTACACATACGCATTGGACAAGTGAGGAGAGAGGGACTGACCATATTGGTGGTGGCAGTCTTTGGGAGCACAGCTACTACGGAGGAACGCCAGAGACCAACGACGATACCTGGGGAGGGTACTAAACAAACTGCCTGGTCAGGCCCCTAGAGTGGTGCTCTAGCTGAAAAGAAACCCACCAGGCAGTATACTACAAGATCCAGATGCACAGCGCAGGGACACAGTGAACAAGCTGGACAATGGGGTGAGTATATCCTAGCCTGCTACCATATAAATGTTTGGATACTTTGAGTGCTTCAGGGCTTTCACTGAAAGAAGACAACAGTAGTGGGAACGGACTGCCTGAGAAACCGCTCATCCTCACCTCAACTATGAATACTGACGCTATTCCAGAGAGCACGCAGGGGACCGGCTGTGCCTTTAGAGACACACATGTGACCAATACTACGTTGGACAAGAGGTACCGGAATCAGAGACAATGACCTCAACTAGGGTAAAAAAGACACTACCACCATCAAAGATCTATTAAGTAGGGGCCCCCCCAAAAAGATGGGGACGACCCCAGACCCCACTTCCCTGAATCGCACCGCAGCTGGCCCCCCCAACAGGCAAGAAACAAATGAAGAGTCCCCATCACACGGGGCTTCATGGAAGCCCTCTTCATCACACTACGAGATGACATACCGACTCTGAGCACAACGTTCCTCAATCAGTGGTTTAAAATTTAGACCCTTGTCAAATAAAATTCCCAGGTAAGAAAAGCACTGAACCTTTGATAAACTAAAAATACCTATTTTATAATTGAACATTTTTCCCCCACTTCTTGGACCAACCTCCATAACATGCGATTTAGACAGATTTGCAGTTAGGTCTAAACCGTTCATGAAGTCCACGAACCCGTCTATCAGTCGCTGCAGTCCGAGTGGTGTGCGTGCCAGCAGGACCGCGTCGTCAGCATAAAGCAAGACAGGGATCGCTCTAGTTCCTATTCTGGGTGAATCCACTTTTAGTTCCATGAGGGATTGTTTTAGACCATTAATGTACAGGGAAAACAAAAAAGGGGCAAGAATACATCCCTGTCGGACCCCACTTGAACAATTGAAGGGCTGTGTTTTCTCCCTCTAAATTGTACCTCACTCTTGCCGATGTATTGTGGTGTAGGGCTCTCAGAATGTTAATCAGGTCCGTATCTACCCCTAAATTGGACATTATGATCCACATCTTCTCCCTATTCACACAATCAAAGGCAGCAGCCAGGTCCATAAACGCTAAGTAGACCTTTTCCTTATTGGCCACTGTGTATTTTGTCACCAGCAGGTATAAATTCAGGCATTGATCGGTGGTAGATCTGCACGCCCGAAATCCATACTGTACCTCGGTGAGAATATGATATTCCTTTTCCCAGCTCATCAAGTGATTCAAGACTACTCTTCCCAAAACCTTGGCTGTTACGCCTATCAGGGAGATAGGGAGTTAGCACTGAGGGTTATCCCTGCTCCCCTTTTTGAAAATTGGCACTATTATGGCCGTTGACCAGGAGGGTGGTAACCCTGCGACTATGGCCGCATTTATCCCTCTTGTTAGGTTTGGGCCCCACAGGTCTACCTCACTTAAGAAGAGATCCGGTAGGATCCCATCCAGCCCTGGCGCCTTATTTCGTGTCAAACCATTAACGTCCTCCACAATCTCCTTTAGTGTAAATGCTAGCGCCACAATCCCACCCCCCCCCCCCCCATTTGCCTTGTACTCCTGGGAAGCGGTGGTCCCTCTGTTGTACAAACCTCTAAAGTGTTCCACCCACTGTTCCGGGAGTACATTAGACGCTATCTGAGGACTGTTACCGTCTTGAAAACAAGGGCTATTAACTATCTTCCAAAAAGCTTAAAGATCTCTCTTCTCCGCCGCTCCCCTGAGGTCTTCTCACGTTTTGATCTGGAGCGTATTCTTTCTCCGCCTTACTGCCTGCTTATAGGTTAGTCTGCAGTGCATAACCTTTTGGCTGTCTCGTGGCTTCTGTTTGAGGGCAGTTCTTACATGTTTTTGGGCTAGGGAGCACCCTCTGTCAAGCCACTTTGGGTATGTCTGTGTCTTACCCTTTCCTGGGTTGCGCATTAGGGCATCTACTAGCCTTCCTACCTTTTCAAAGGCCTCCACCAGTGGAGGGCCATTTACCGATAGATCTAGGCACATCTCTAAGTGCTGTTACCCCTTTTCCAATAGAGATTTGTAGAAGGTCTCACCATTTAATTTGGCCCATTTAAGGCGCCGTCCTTGGGCTATGACTGTCTCCCTAACGTCCTCCGTCCCCCTCCTTATAGCCTTTCTAACCTTTGAGACTGCCACTGACACTGTTAGTGGGTTATGGTCACTGAAACCACTATAATCAATCGAAAAACTCACTATTCTTTGTTTTAACAGGTCTACGAGTATAAAATCAATGTAAGAGCTGCATCCTCTTCCCTTGAATGTAGGATTAACCCGCTTATTTTGTTTAATAGGTAACAGATCCATTGAGTGTTCTATACTGTGACCCTTCATCACCCTACTTAAGTCCCTACCTTCCGGGGTATGTTCAAAATGTGCCCCTTTTTCAAAATTGCATGTTGTCCACTCTTCCGTAAACGGTATCAGTTTTGGACATAAGTGGCAGTTAAAATCCCCTGCTATTAAAATCACTGGGGCCGTTACTCCCTTATTCGCCACTCTTTGTGACCCGAGTCTTTCCTCCAGCTCACCTGCTTTACATCCTCCCACATTATAAAAATTGACCAATGTCAAACTGAGGTCCTTACTCTTAAAATGTACCGCAATCATGCAGTCTGAGTTCCCTTTCAAATCTGTCCAGACTCAATCTAAACTCAGATGTACCCAGATTAGGAGACCACCACTAGCTCTCCCTGCCGATGAACTACCTGCTGGAACACCAAAGGACTTGTACCCAACCAGGTTGAAGTTAGTGGGATCCAGTTCCCAGGATTCTTGAACACAGATAATGTTAAACCTGTTTATATATTCCAGCCATTCAGTGTTCTGGTTTTTGGCTGATAGACCTGCTACATTCCAAGACACTAATTCTAGGGTACTCCACTGATCTCTATGAGGGGCAGCGAGAGTCCTAGAGGGTTCACTATCTGTATGGGTATCTATGGGTACTACTTGTTTTGAAATACATAATTCCAATTAAGTGGTATTCGGGGTTACTTCATATGGGGGTTCCCTTCCTTTATTCCTTAGCTGTAAGTCTCCTTCTTTGGCAGCCTCGCCCTCGGGCAGTCAATCTACCTCACTGAGGTGTCTACCCCAACCCAGTGGTGCGTATTTATTGTACAACGGGAGAGCGAACTCTTCTCTTGTTTGAGCTATCTCACTCACTTGTGAGTGTGCTCCCTGGGCGTCATTACCTGGGTTCTCACCCCTCTCTCTCCAGGCCCAACAGCGCCCTTTGTCTAACTGCAAGGTCCTCCCCCTTCGGTCTTCCCAGCACCCACCAGTAAATCCAGTGTTTGCGGATTTATAGAAATAACGTAGTTCTAATATCTGTATTTTAGAACAAATATTAATCTGGGGACCGTAAGTGATATGTTGGACTGCCTTAGAATCTTTAAAATTCACCACAATACAGTCCCCTGCTATATTCTTTTGTCTGTTTCCCACCCAGCTCACCCTCCTTACGTGTAGGATCTTCGAGTGCACCTCTTGGGGCAGAGGTCTATTGAGATTAAGCCAATATATTGTTTTATTTTCAATTGGTCATATGATTCCTCTGTCTCCACTTTTAATTCGGGGACCCCCGTCAGGATAACCACATTGGGTGAACACACGGGGAGCAGATCTAAACGGGGATGAATTTAACCTAACAATGTTCCTTTCCCTTTACTCATCGCTTATCACCCTCGTTGGGCTGCCACCGTCTATCCTGCTACTACCAACAGTTTCTCCCCCCATATTTTCCTTTACAGGGGGTTGTACCGTACTGGGTGGTGCCAGTGGTACAGGAGAGTTTAGAATAATAACACCATCCCTTTCACCCCCCATACCAATGCTCTTTGAGTGAACAACCCTCTCGATCTTATCATCAATGTTGCCCAAGGTACGCATTATCCCTCCCTCAACTTCCCCCAGTATCAACTCAATTGCATTCAGTCTGTTCATGAGGGGCTCCAACTGAGAGGTTAGGAGGGCTTCCATTCTCTTCCAAATTACTTCCTCGACATGCAGTGGACCCACTGCGTCAGGGCCAATTGATGCAGTGCCCCCTGACTGAGCTCCATGAGCAGTGTTATCCACTGAGAGTCCTATAGTAGGAGTCTCGTTCTGGATGTTTGAGCGACAGTTTTTGGGTTTCTTCCCTTTCTGCAGAGTCACTGCCCCGGTAGCTCCTCTCTTTGTTTTCGCCCTTGCCCCTTTCAAATGTTCCACTGGCGAGCGAGGCTCCTCGGAAGTTGATATAGTCACCCCTGGCACAGTATTTATGGGTGAATGTGGCCCTGTGCCCCGATGTAACAGAGGGGCGATGCCACTGCTGTACCTGCGGACTCTTCCTGCGGGGCAGATATCGTATTATCCTTACATTGTTTATTTGGTGTATGTGCATCATGGATGGCCCCCAGGGATGACCTTTTTGGAAATACTGGATCCATCGAGAGGCGACGTTCCGTGAGGGCTATTTCATGGGCCAGTACTGAGGAGGCCCTCGTAATACCTTGTTCCCCCTACTTTTCTCCCACCTCCATTACGTGCTGACATGGTTTGTCTGATATGTAAACCAGCAAATTCAAAGTTTGTAAGAAGAAGTTACTTTTCTCTCTGTGTCCAAGGGCTTAAAGGGGGGCCCAGTTCGGCCTCTGACGGGCCGCGCCTTGGCCCGGGCTTCGCCCGCACACGTTCCGTGCCGCAGGATCGCAAGCGTCCCTTTAAGCGCCTCCTGGCGCGCTAACTGTGTGCGCGGCGTGTGTGGCACAGGGGACGCTAGGAGTTGTAGTTAGACTCCCCTCCGGTGTCTCCCTGTGCAAGGATGGCCCCCAATGACTCTCGGCGGTGGCGGCAGGACCGCAGGCTGTTCCGGTATGCCCCAGGGGTGAGAACCGGCAATTGACTCCTGGCAGTGGCGGCGAGACAAAAGTGAGCTCCCGCACCACGGGAGCCCAAGCGTCCCTTTAAGCGCCTCCTGGCGCGCTGAGTGCGCGGCGTGTGTGGCGCAGGGGACGCTGGGAGTTGTAGTTAGACTCCCCTCCGGCATCTCCCTGTGCAAGGTTGGCCCCCAATGACTCTCGGCGGTGGCGGCAGGACTGCAGGCTGTTCCGGTATGCCCCAGAGGGGAGAACCAGCAATTGACTCCTGGCAGTGGCGGCGAGACAAAAGTGAGCTCCCGCGCCGCGGGAGCCCAAGCGTCCCTTTAATGCCTCCCGGCGCGCTAACTGCAGGCGCGTGTGTGGCGCAGGGGACGCTGGGAGTTGTAGTTAGACTCCCCTCCGGCGTCTCCCTGTGGAAGAATGGCCCCCAATGGCTCTCGGCGGTGGCGGCAGTGTAGTGTGTTTATCTAGGTACCTATATCGATACTCCTATTTCTGACCCTTGTCCGGTTAATAATTCACTAATATCCATACAACGGCACAGAATCCCGTTTTCAGATTAAGTCATAGCGCATGCTGTCACATTAAGCAAGCCCTATTCCTCCAGCCCCCTAGAAAGCACACCGAGTTCTCAAAACAAACCAAACCTCCAGCAGACCTGGGAAATCCCCCGTAGCTATTGTTTTGATTTCGTTCGAGAACTCCTGTAAAGAATGCAAGAACGACCAGTTCTTATGACATCCTTACTGACGTATTATGTCCATCCTTACGTCAAACATGGCACCTTTCAGGTATAAATATACCAACGCTGCCCTAAGCAAAGACATGGTGGTGATGAGCTTGGAGCAGCGCTACTTGCCGGAGAGCCCAGCTGATGCAGGAAGCCCACGGACGCTGCCCCTCCCTTTTGACGCGCTGAGAGAGACGCTGTCTTTTCTCCTGCCGAGAAATCCAGCCTCCGGCGTTTCCGGCTTACCTTCGCGGGTAACTGGGATACCGAGTCCTGAGAGAGAGATACCAGCCCTCTTGCCTTCTAAATCCCAGGTACTGAACTGACTAACCCTTTACAGAGAATTCTTGAGTCAGATTCTTGGCAAAACAAACTTAACTTAAACTGCTACTTACTTACTCCCTCCCACGTATTAGGCTTAGGTCAGGTACACCGGGGTAGGCGTAGTTAGAAGCACCAGTTGAGTACGATTAGTCAATGTATATATGTATGTATATCTTTTATCCATTTTAAAGTATCATATGGCTAAGAAACCATATCAATGCTTTTACAGTATTATTTTATAATCCTGCTTTTACTGTATGCACTTTACTTAACCTTAAGTATTGCTACTGTAGCGATTCATTTCTCTTGTATGAGAAAAAGAGACTGATCAATAAATAACACCTTTTATTGAACACGCCCATCTCTTCTTTCTCTGCAATCTGGTGGAACTAAGTATGCACGTACTGACTGAGTAAAATAGTTGTCTTTTGTTTTCACACGACTCTGGAGATATACTCTTGATTAGGGAGAGCAAAGTTGTCATGTTCTATGGTTGTCAGAAACTAAATCCCTTCTTGTCTATCCAGGGAGGTTAAACTCCTCCTCGCCTATTCGAGAAAGTTTCTAGTGAACTCTGAGCTAGCTGGCACACAAAACTTAAGTCTAATATCGTCAGTAGAAGACCTAGTTAACCTCTGTCCTACGTCTATACTATTGAAGATATTATTCCAATGCGCAGAGCCTATTGGGATAATAGGAACTACACTACATGGCGCCCAACGGTTTGGTAAGGCGATAAAACTAACGCAAGGCATTAGAGTAACTCAGTCGTGCTTTTCCACACAGACCCTTTCTCCCATAAAAAACTCCAAAGACGTCTGGAGTGGGTCAAAGGTTAAATCCGCCGAACTTAGTAGGAGGAGACTCCTATGTATAGTTTTTGGTTTATTCCACGTTGAAGGATACACTGTTCCAAAACATTGTGCACCTAATCTTTGTTTCCGTGGAAACCTGATCTGCAACAAAAAACCTTCCTGTCAGTAAAATGTCAGACGGTGAAGGAGATAGGGAGACAGCTAGATTAGCAGCTCAACTCCTAGCGGATGACACAAGACTCCTACAGCAAGACCCGGATGCAATACTCATCCCGGTCAGCATAAGAAAAACTATAACTTTAAAACTTATAGAAAATGGACTGACATCAAGAGGTGGTACAGTCATATTCGTAATTGAGGCACATGAATATCGGCAGACAGAGGTATTCTATTCATGGATAAACTTTCCAGCAGCAAATGCTGTAACAAAGGAGTTCCACTATTACAAAATAGAGGAACCACCGGATGAGTACACCCCTTTCAAGGAGGTGGAAATCCCACTCAAATACCAAGAGCACCTGCTCTGGTTTAAAGGCGCCCTAAAACATAATGATCACATCACCAGGCTCGGTCCACTAGGTAGACCAGGAGCAACGTGGCTGGTTCTAGCCAGCTACACACCACATCCAGACATTGAAAAAATGTCAATACCAGAACTTTTAGTACAGTTAAAACAACTGATTAAAATACACAGACAATTAGTCCAATATGTAATGCGGACTTCAACAGTCCAAACAGCTATTAAATTTCCACAGCTGACCCCTCATCAGGGTAACACAAATAAAATCACACCACAGAACATACAGTCCTGTCTAGGTAAAGTACCCATTAAAAGGGAACAAATTCCATTCTGGTTAGCACAAAAAATCACTCAGATAGAGGCAGTATTTCCGGACACTACCCCTACTGAGAAACACAGAATTCTGACTATCTGTCTTCCAATGGGGATCGCTCCACATGTGGAGGACTGTGACACTTGGGGTACAGTCTTTGCTTCCATTTACACAAAAACACATGGTGTTCCGTCCATGGCGGTAATACCAGAGGTGCTAAAACAGATTCAAAATGAATACGGTCCAGAACCTGCTTTAACTCTGGGTATGAAATTACTGAACGACTTCAAGCAGGTCTCGGCAATATTACTAGCCAACATAAAGGGGGAAGCAGCAACTGTGGCGATCCGCCAAAGATTGAAAGAAACAGATATAGCAGAACAACCTTTTGAACTTGCCAGAATCATGGAAAAATCCTATGAAGAACTAGGAAGAGATAGTTTGGGTGGAAAACCAGTGAAACCCCAACTAACTGAAAATCCTGAAAAGGTATTTATTAAAAATAATCTAAACACTCCAAAAAAGAGCTGGGATGGAAATAAACAATCCACTCCCAAAGAGAAGAAATTCCAGTCCAGAGGACGGTCTCCTCGGCGGAGAGAAAGATCTCCAGACCAAGGACACAAGTCTCCCCAGAGGGAGCCCTCTGAGAAAAAAATACAACCTTAGAAATAGGGATAATTTGAAGAAACCTGATAGATATCAAGATATTGATACACGTCCATCTCGATCTTTTCAGACTTCCTCGCAGAAATCGGAAAGAAGAGGACGGTCAGAACACAGGGAAGAGCACGTCAAGTCCAAAGACAAGGAACCTGCTCATCAAAATAAAAAGTTAAAATTTCCAAAGAAGAAGGTAGCCAGTATTAAAGTAATCAAACATGCCGAGGATCCTGAGGACACAGCTGAAAAACGGAGAGTGGGCTCAGACAATGCTAGACAGCGCAGCAGAAGTGAGCATAGCTCGCAAGATCCTGATGAATCATCTGGAGACAGTGGACACGAATGAGTACATTCAGGTGGAAACTGCAGATACCAGAGTTAGCAAACCTCATAAAATATATGAAATAACTTTACGTATAGAGGGAGATAAGACTAGGAAAATAAGGGGTCTATTTTGGGATAACCTCTCCAAAGGCTATGACATCCTTTTAGCTGAAAAAGACTGGCCACCAGAGTTTGTCAGGGAGTGCCCTCATGGCGAAGAAATGATTATGCCTGCCTTCTCAAATCACATTCCAATACATAGAAAATATACACTTGCAAGAAAGTGGGCAGTAGCCCAAGCTCCTGCATTATATAAAAACCACGTAGGATGGGATGAGGACTCACCTCCTCACAAATTCCAGTTAAAATCTCAACCAACTGCACAAAGGCAGTACCCAATTAAGCAAGAAGCTAAAAAACAGGTCAGGGAGATCTTAGATCAACTTGAATACCAGGGGGTGATTGAAACATGCACCTCACAAATGAACAATCCTTTGTTTCCTGTCTCCAAACCAGATGATTCATATCGTCTAGTTTTGGACTACAGACATCTTAACTCATGCTGCAAACCCTTTGCAGTACAAAACTCACACAGTGCAGCACTAATGAATAGCATAGTGTGCAAAAAATACAAAACAACATTAGACATCTCTAATGGATTCTTTTGTCAAAATATAGCACCTGAAAGCAGATATTTGACCGCTTTCTCAATAAATGGCTCGCAGAAAAATTTCTGTCGTTTGCCCCAGGGGTTCAAGAACAGCCCAGGATTATTCTCAGCGAGAGTAACAGAGTTACTACAAATGTATGATGACGAGGCATTATCTTATGTCGATGACATCTATCTAACAGATGATGACTTGGATACTCACTTGAAAAGAGTGAACACCATAATACTTGGGTTCGCAGCAGAGGGTTACAAATTCAACTTCAAAAAGTCAAGAATTGCCCATCTAACTGTCCTGTTCTTAGGATATGAATTATCAAGTGAAGGCAAAAGCCTGGCAGACAATTTCCTGGAGAAATGTGCTGTAATCCAAGCTCCAAGAACGCTGAAAAACTTACAGTCAATTCTAGGTTTCCTGAATTTCGGAAGAACTTACATTCTAAATTACGCGGAGAGGGTTAAACCTCTCTATGACTTAATAAGACCAGATTTTAAAAGAATCAATTGGACTCAAAAACACACAGAAATTTTGAGATCTTTACAAACAGACATGTTAGTTAAAACAAAACTGCAAACACACGATAACACACGCAACCTTGTGATTCGGGTCATCCCAGGAAGATGCGGATTCACATACCTAACCTCTAATGAGGGAGAAACGGTACCAATAGCTTACAAATCACATTTGTACACAGAAGCTGAAAAAACATTCAGCATTAAGGAAAACATTGTTCATGCGGTTCAAACAGCTGTAGCAAGAGAAAGATACCAAGCTGACGGCAGACGGATTACAGTCAGAACAGCAGAATCAGCCTTTGAGGCATTAACAAGCCCATGTAATTTGCCTACAATGGCACTAAATCCAAGTGTGGATACAATGGGAAGATTCTCTTGCTACAGACAGAGTGAAATACTATTTTGACCCGGAAATGAAAAAATTAAAAGATCTAGAATATGAAAGAGAATATCCTCTGCCTAGCGACATTCTGCCCATACGACAGTACGCCTGTGTAATATATACAGACGGACATGCTCAGCCCTCAGTTTGGGGAGAGCAAGCTTATAACGCCACATGTGAAATTACAAAAGACGTGTGGCGCGAAGGTAAACTGAAACCTCTGTTTACAAAAACACACTCAGTGGAAAATAATTCAGAACAACAAACTGAAATAATAGCGTTAAAAATGGCGCTAGATAATGCGGATCGCGAATTCCCAACACTAATAATGTGCGATTCATATTACTGCGTCAAATCATACAATAACGACTTGCAGAAATGGGTTGAAAACGGGTACAAAGATGACACAGGTGCCACAATAAAGCAAAAATCGCTTTGGGAACAAGTAGTTCTTTTGCAGAAAGAACTACCAAAGACTCACGTGATACATTCATTGAGTCATCAGCGTGATGGCGTTCACGCTGCAGGGAATTTATTGGCTGAGACAGCCACAGCGGAAGCAACTAAATCGGCTCCCGTAGCTACAAAAAAGCGTTCAGGAAAATACATTGACGGGGAAACAATGCTGGCGGTGAAAACGTCATCAAGAGGCGACTGCTCAGCGCTACCCATCAACTATCCACTCAATTATACATACATAATCGATGCAAACTCCGTTCCTTTTGCTCGAATCCCTGGAGTGGAGGATAGAGTAATTCCAAACACGAACAGGAGAGGCTTGTTAATAGCAGACGCACATATAGGTGAGGGTCTTAGACACCTCAAGCTTAAAGATTCTCTAGAAGAATTGCAATTCACATACTGGTGGCCAGGAATGAGCCTGCAACATCACATATTTGCAAAAAACTGTCCAAATTGCAACAGAGATCGCAGTGGCGACCGAGACGGTGTTTTACCATGGCGGTTCGCTCAAGACGGGAATAAACAATAAATATATAAAACCCAGTATGATTAATGCGTCAAATTAACATATAGCGACTATCATCACTTAAAGTGTAGACCCCAGCTCTCGGCTGACGTCTGAACTGTTATAAAAAGATTTGCGAGTCTATAATGGCATATACGCATGGGGCGTGCTACATTCTGACCATTGCCCTGCTTTTAGCTCTCGAGCTTATGGGGGGTATATGGCCAGCATGGGCATTGCATTGCGGGACTCTTATCACTTCCTTCCTGAGGGAAACGGGATGGTGTAAAGAAAAAACCAAGGCATAGAGCAATCCATAACGGCAAAGGTATTAGGTTCGGGAGCTGGGAGGGTCAAACATTTAATAAGTGTCCAACGTAGTCTTAACAATCTGCCAAGAAATTCTCTGAGGGGTCTCAGTCCATACGAACTATTGTTTGGGACTAGAATGTTAATCCAGGACCTCGACAGTCAAACTTCAGTGGTTAAAGAAAAATGCTTTGATATCAAAGATCGTTTGGCTATTTTACAGGACTTAAACGAAAAGAGAAAAGACCTGAGCAACATAAAGTTGAAGCAACAGCCAACAACCACTGAAGAGAAACCACCTGTCCCAGCAAGACCTGTCTGGATTCCAAAAATCGGGGATCTGGTCAGAGAGAAGATCGCGGTAAAAAAGGAATTTGGGCCTTCTTACAGAAAAACAGTACCTGTCTTGTCTGTCAACGGGACAAGATCAGTAGTATTACCGCCCCTTGCTGGTAAAAAGGAGAACCGAGTTGTATCCATCGACCTGGTTAAACCACAATCATGTGGCCGATAACAAGTAGTAGGCCAAGTGGACTCCCAAGAAGTAGTAGAACACCAAAGTTTGCTACAAATACAGAGGTTCAAACTGAGAGACTAATCACAATTGATAAACCTACAGTGAATCAACAAGGACTATGCAACAAAGCCATGGAACTTAAACCTCTTGAAACCCAAATCAAAATCTTACATCAAGAAAAACCAGTCTACAATGATGTAACCACAGACTATGCTAATGAAACAAAGAAAATTCAAAAGGCAAAAAAGAATCCAGAAGCAATTGAAACAACTGACAGAACAGCATCTGGCTACTTCATCAACTTCGATGATTTTTCTGAGGATCCAAGTGAACCTGAGGAAGAACCAACAACAAAAACCTTTAAAATCAAAACAAAGGAACTCTTTCATCAACTTAAAGAAACCTATCTGATTTCTCCATGGATTGAACTTTGGGTGGCACTAGGAGTATTCATCCTCATACTTTGGCTCATCATGGTACTATGCTTGGGACATTTCATTGAGGGAAAATATGTTACAATGGACACAGCAAGTCAGAATATCAACTTGGTCCTGAAACCACACAAGTCTTCACACATCGAGAAAAGAGAACTCTCTTCAGTAAACTTCACAGCCAATCCTATACCCGGTGGGGTAGCATGGGACAAAACTGATTACGAAATCTATGGTCCGGTTGAGCTCCTGAAGAATCCTCATCAATTCAAGATTTCATTGAGTGACTTTGTAAAACGGAGCACATTCGCTGATGATTGGGACTTTGAAAGTATTAATGATATGATGTCAGATCTAGTGATGTCAGCTAAATTTACAGGACATGATTATTTACAAGGTTCATCTAATTATGACCAGATGTATTGTTATAACCACTATGGTAACCATTATCTGCATAAATCTGCTCAACCTAGAAATGTTTTAAATTATAACCAATGGGAACATTGTGCTACTCCACCAAAAGGTAGTTCAAAAACATTTTATGAAAAATGTTCTTATTTCTCAGGGTTTAACACAAGTGATGCAGAAACATTTTATTTCAAATTGTTAAATAAGATAGGAATGAAAACCATGCTTACAAACACAAAATTGATCTATTCAGAGACATTTTTTGAAAAAATGAAAACATTCAGTTTTGATTTCTGGAACAAAAATATTGAAACGAAGACAATCTGGGGTACAAAAGATTGGCAAGTGCAAGGTTTAGAATCATTATTTAGAGCCTGCATGATCCCAGAACAAATTATATTTCTGAATGATACAATTCAACAGACAACCTGTCTTGGCCTAGCCAAAATTAAAGACTTAAACAAACCGTGTATTCCAAAACCAACACCCGACAGTAATAGCACTACAGATGTTGAGATAGACGTATCCCATATTTTAAACCAAAACAGAACACATCCTGATTGGAAGAAATGGTTGATCTGGCCCACAGACACAAATAACTGTCAAGATAGATTCCTGAACAAAAAACAGGGGTTCACATTGACCAGGCCAGACCCTAGATACTCCCAGAGACAACATCCAGGGATTGTAACTACTTACAGTGTAGGGAAACTCTGCCTCGAATGGCTACAAACATCCACACTGGCAGAAATTAAGCAACACTTGACTTTACTTAAAGAAGGTGCTGACTTGCGTGATTTTATTATGGGACCACGCAAACAGCGTCAAAAACGTTTCATAGCGGCCTCTATATATGCAGCTTGCAATGAAGCTTGGAAAGTAACTCAAATTGAAACAGCAGAGAAAATACGGGAAATTGACCGTGTTAATTTGGAAAAATCACTTTCTGTTGTGGACAATGGGTTAATGACTCTGTCTTCCAGAATATATTCACTGGACAGTATTGTATCATCTGCAATCGATATAATTGAACAAGACTTACTGATGTTACAATACGGTCAGTCTCAATTGCGTTCTATTGTACAGCTTGGCTGGACGTTACAAAATCTGTGTTCAGGCTACGTGCCTTGGCGTTTAATCAACACAACGTCATTATTCAGTATCTTTAACCTTACTGATACACTAATCAGTTTGGCACAAAAGGGTGCAGAGTATACAATTCTGAGCATTGAAAAACTTGAGAGATTACCATTGACAATGTCAGAGCGACCTGTCATTGAATGGATAATACATGGGATAATAACTATTCCGATAACAACTTTCCAGTTTCAATACTGTCAAAAATATATACAGGCAGGCCAGTATAAAAGGTTGGGTAAAGGATACATTAAGTCAACATGGAACTTACCTTATACACACACATGTTACAGTAATAAGTGTATTTCTTAGTGGTAATAATTGTGAAAAATCACTAAGTGGTATACTTCTGTGTCAGGGAATAAGTTTACATGGGGCCTGCGAGGGGACTTCAAATAACCTTTCATGCCACCAGCTCGGCACACCTGCAGCACGAATAGAACCATTCTTTAGAAGACTTTCTAACGGGAGTTACATTCTAATTGTAGATCACAGATGTTGTGGCTTGCTGCCAGGAAAACCTTATCTAGTAAGCGTGACTTCTATGGTCATTTGCTGTGAACGAGTATTGTTTCCGAATGACACTCCAGACAGGGAGGGGAAAATTTGGCCCAGTTTGAATATCTCTTCTATTCGAATTGATACTTTAAGCAGAATGAAGACTGTGCTCCTACAGACGCCAACCCATTTGACGTCATCAAAAGAAACGTATGATCGCCAAGTTGCAAAGACAACGGGTGAGATACATGCCTTGTTATCAACAAATTGCCCACTACACTTCGCAGAAATGCTAAACGAAATCTTAAATATTTCTGATACAAATGGTATCGCGAGTGTATTTAAGACCGTTTTTTCGGGACTGTTAACCCCATTCAAAGCAGTCCTGGGTATTTTTCCAAATTTCGTACATTCCATCTTTGGCGGACTTCCTCTCCTGTTGGGACACGTAGCAGGCATCCTATTTTTGCTACTCTTGCTTCGTTATGGCAAGCCATGTCACAGACAAGACTCCAGCAACAATGGAAGAAACGATCCTAGCTATACGCTACCGGGACCGCATAACTAAAGTCCTTGGATTAGCCCGGCTAACAGATCTAAATATGACCTGGTTTCTTTCGTTCAGACCCATATGGCAGAATTGTGTCTTACCTGTATTAAGATGCATGCTATGCGGCGAAGAATGCGTGTTGGACACCTGTCTTACACTACAATCAGAAGTACCATTGGATGCAGATACTTTGTTGGGTCCAGTAAAGGCTCATGCATTGGTCTGTCCCCAGCGGCTACCTATCCTGATTTTTTTTTTTGTAAAACAATTTTTATTGCAGATCCACACATTAGATGCATAAACAGTTTGCACACCCTAGGCGTAATCACAGTTCCTATCACAGTTTGATACACAGCCATTTAGCCCACATCCCGGAGGCCGGGCGGCAATTCCTGTGGACCAGGTACGTTCATGGGTGCTTTGGGTTATGACTTAGGAGGATAAGCCAGTCAGTTTCTGCTTTATGTTTACTGCCCCTTCCCCCCACTCCGCTTCCAGCCTCGTTCGTAGGATACTGGCGATGTTTATGGTGGTCTGCGCACCCCCCCCCCCCTTGTGAGTCTGTGCCTATGTCCGGTGCTGGTGTCCATGTCCATGGTAAATGCTGAAGGAGTTTCATGCGGTTACTAGTGTGTGTGTGCCTGGCGTCGGTGCTGGGCGGGCGATGGGTGTCAGAGGGGTTGGGGGGCCCGTTACCTCCTCGTCCTCTAGTCCCTCCAGTGTAGTGTCCCTTAGAGCTTGGGTCAACGATTCCCATGCTCTCGCTGCGTCCTGCGCTTTCTCGTCTGAGCTGCGGCGTGCTAATTGGTATCTAATCGTGCTCTCGGCTGTCGCCCATTTCAGGAATTCGGAGAGCCATTTCCTATGTGTCGGGCCCTTCTGTGCCTTCCAGCCCTTGGTCAGCTCCCGTTTGGCTAAAAGCAGTCCCATATCTATGAATTTGCTGGTTAGCTTGTTCTTGCGTGTGTGGGAACCAGTGGAGTATAGCGACCCCATTGTCGAACTGTAAGTCCCTGTCCGTGACTGTGTTCAATGTGTCGCCTATCTCACTCCAATATTCCTGTACCTGAGGGCAACCCCTGAGCATGTGTAGTAGATCTGCCTGCACCAGGCCGCATCTGGGGCACGCTGCATCTGTAACTCCGAAATATGTTGCCACTTTGTTCGGGGTTAAGTAGGCTCTGTGGAGGATGTACAGATGTAGAAGTTGAAAGCGCGCATTTCTCGTACTTTTCCTAGCCCTGCGTACCAGTTGGGACCATGTTGTGTCGGGAATGTCTTTCTGCAAGTCAGCCTCCCATTTCGTTTTGAGTGAAGTGAGGGGTTGAATGTTGTCTGACGATAGTCGGGAATAAAGGCACGTGACCGCTTTGATTGTCCCTGCCGCCATCATTGTGTATTGGCACACCAGTGTTGTCTGTGGCTCGGTCAGCCCTTCTCCCCAGTGTGTTTGTATGGCCCTCACTACCGCTGCGTGTGTTAGATAGTCGCCCCTTCGGAGATCGTAGCGCTCCTGAAGAGTCTGAAATGGCACCAAAACGCCGTCGTCATAAAGGTCCCCTATAATTTGTAGGCCTGCTTCCTCCCAATCCTGCAGTCTCGACCAATCCCCCCCATGTGGCAGCGCTGTCACCATGCCCAGAGGAATTTCGGGCGCGTATGGGTGCTTCCGCCCCGTTCGCTTCTGCGATTTGTTCCAGCATAGCCGCAGCGTGCGTTCCTCCAGGGATAGTCCTCTAAGGACTAGTTTTTGTTGCATGGTAATGTACGCTAAAACATGGCGGGGTGTGCCGGCGTCTCTTTCCTGCTCCGGGCCACGGTAGGCCCTTGCAACCTCTTGCGTAAAGTGCTGTCATTGGGCTGCCAGGTAATATAATTCAAAATCTGGGACCGCCAGGCCACCCTCGTCTTTCGAGCGGGTCAGCGTCGTTAGGGCGATTCTGCGCCTGCCCGATCCCCATAAAAAGGAGATTACTAATGACCTTAGCCGTTTAAAAGTTGTCCCCGGAATCCATATCGGGAGGGTCCGGAAAAAGTATAGCAGTCTCGGAAGGGCTACCATTTTCAGCAGGGACACTCGACCTGACATAGATAGGGGCAAGGTCGCCCAGAAGGAGATATTGCCCTGCAGGGCCCTGAGACAGCGCCCGATATTACCATCCAATAAGTCCGCCGGGTCATGGTAAATGTGCACACCCAGGTAAGACAGGCAGTTGGGCTCCCATCTCACCAACGAGTGGGATGAGGGACGCGCCCCCTCCCTCCGCAGTGGAAAGAGACAGGTCTTCGACCAGTTTACCCGTAAACCAGAGATGTCGCCAAAGCAGTCTAGCAGCCTCTCGGCACCTTCCACTGCCTTCTCCGCATTCTCTAAGAAGAGGAGCAGGTCATCTGCATATAGGGAGATAAAATGGCGGGCGTCTCCGGAGTCCAGGCCACAATAGTGGACACCCTGTCTGGCAGTTGCCGCCAGGGGTTCTATTGCTAGTGCGAATAGTAGGGGGGAGAGTGCACACCCCTGTCTGGTTCCCCGGTTCACCTCATATCTCTCCGATATCAAGGCCCCGACTTTCACTCTGGCTTTCGCCGACGCGTACAGCACTTTCGTCCACGCAATGTACCCCTCGCCCAGTCCAAAGATTCTCATCACTCTATAAAGGTAATCCCACTCCAGGCTATCGAATGCTTTCTCTATATCTACCGCAAGCACCAGGGGGGACTGTGCTCCGGGAGGAGGGTTATCTATCAATCTAAGGAGCCTGCGTATGTTGTGTGTCGTGTTTCTCGTGGGTATGAATCCCGACCGATCCCTGTGGATTAAATGTTGCATGTGGGATATTAACCTGGTGGCCAGAATGGTACTGAGGATTTTGTAATCCGTCGTCAGCATAGAGAGCGGTCGGTAGGACGCCGGGTCCGTGCCGTCTCTACGAGGTTTCAAGAGGGGAATCATTATGGCCTCGCGCATCGAGCAAGGGAGGCAGCCTGTCTCCTTAGCTTCATTATAGATTATTCGGAGGCGCGGGGCCAGCTGGTCAAGATATTTGACGTAGAATTCAACGGGCAGGCCGTCCAGTCCCGGCGTTTTGTTGTGCGCCATATGTTTGACCGCACCCCTTATTTCCGTTAAGTCTATCGGGCTGCCCAGGGACTCGGCGTCTTCCCGGGTTAATTGGGGTAGATGCAAGTCCGCCAGAAAGGCGTCCGTTGCCTCGCTCCGGTCCACCAGCCTGCTCCGATACAACCGTTCGTAATAGGAGCGGAAGCAGGCCAGGATCTCTGGTTGCGTTTGGAGCAAACTGTCTCCGCTCCCCTTAAGAGACAGAATTGGTGTACTGTTTCGGCTGGGGTTCGCTAGCCAGGCCAGGAGCGCGCCGGGTTTATCCCCTTCCTCGAGGGTTCTCGTCAGGTATAGTTTATAATCAAAGCTGCGCAGGCGTTCCACTTCCACTGCCACCGCCTCCCGTGCATTACTGACCCTATCCTGGAGTTCAGGATGGTTGGGGCGCTCCCGTTCCGCCTTTCTCAGTGTCGATTCCGCCTTATCCAGGTCCTCTATCAGCGTTCTCCGCGCCCCCGCAAATTTTCCTATGCAGTGTCCCCTCACCACTATTTTAAATGCATCCCATTCCACAGCTCTAGAGGAGGCAGTGTCCTCGTTCTCCGTGAAATATTGGTCTATCCTTTCTCCTAACGCTTCGCGGAAGGGTGGGTCATCGAGCGTGTCTGGCCGTAGCCGCCATGTTGGGATACGTGTGGGTTCGTTCATCCAATTCAGTGTAAGGAGTAGGGGGTTATGGTCGGATACTGTTCGCGCTAAGTATTCAGTTCGGGTCACCGATGGGAGCACCGTTTGCGAGCACAGGAAGGCATCGAGACGGACATGGAGATCATGGATGCCGGAGTAGAATGAATAGTCTCTGTCCCCCGGGTGTTGTACCCGCCAAGCGTCCGATAGGTCCCACTGTCCCTGCCAGTCTGCTCGGTGCTTAGCTAGTCTATGTACTGGGGATGTCTGTAATGGTGGGTGTGATCTATCCAGGGAGACATCTACTATCGAGTTGAAATCGCCTCCAATTAGCAGAGGGCTAGCAAAGTAGCTAGCCAGAGCTCGAGAGAGTTTCATGAAGTATGCTGCTTGGTCTACATTCGGGGCATACACGCTAGCAAGTGCTATGTGTCGGCCTCTAAGCAGGCCCTCAACTGCTACGAACCGCCCTTCCGGGTCTACAGTGTGTCTGGTGACTTGGAAAGGGACACCCGCTCTGATCCAGATCAATACCCCTCTAGCGAAGGCCGAGTATGTGGTGTAGTAAAGGTGGCCCCTCCACCTGCGCTGTAGTGCCACCCCCTCCTTACGTGTCAGGTGAGTTTCTTGCAGGAATGCTATGTGCACCCCCCTGCGGACTAGATAAGAGTGGATCTTGTGTCTTCTCGACATCGTATTCAACCCCCGCACATTCCAGGACACACAGTTCAGTGAACCCATGTTAGCCATAGTCCCATTGGGTACGAGTCAATTCAAGCTTGTTTAGCAACCAGACAATAGGTTCGACAACATTTCCCACCCTCTCAACAATCCCCACTATCCCCCCCCTCAAACTGCGCCCCGAGTGTCCCCAACTACTCCAGGCTCCCACCCCCCCCCAGAACAGGACCTAACTGCGACAGAGTAGTTCCCGTCCAAACAGGTGAGCAAACGTGCTCAAAACCTCTATGTAGTCGTGATTAGTATCACGGAAGCCTTATGGGCTCTAGGGAGCGTGAACTAGTTCCTGGTAGTTTCCAATACCGTCTCCACATAACCCTCCCGCCATACATTGTGCAACTTACGAAACTGCAGACTAACATTGTCCTGCTCAGGTGCGCGTCTTGGCCAATCAGCTCGTCATCGCCAAGCTTCCAGTGGGCATGGTCGGGAGGTTAGCTGCCAATGATGACTTCCGAAGTTTGTGGAGTTAGTCTCGGGCCACCAGATTTGCTCATTTCTGACAACTCAGTCTCGGATCTCGAGCCCCGGTTCTCTGAGCCCGATTCCCCCTCCAATTGAAGCAGAGTCGATCCCGAAACGTCCTTCACCGCCTGGAGCGCCGCCTGCCGTTCGCTTTCCGTTTGGGATTGTGTCGGCTTCCCGGTGCGTCGTCGCAGTCTCCGGAGCCTCCGTGATTTCCTTATGGGTTGACGTTGGCGCTCCTCCTCAGCCCTGAAAAGCGCCCCATCCGTGCCCGCTTTGTAGGTGTCCCACCAGGCCCAGGCCTCCTCCGCAGTCGCAAAGAACTGAGCTTTTCCATCCAGTTCTACTCTGAGCCTGGCGGGAAACAGCAGAGAGTATTGGATACCTTCCGTGCGGAGTTCCTTTTTGATGGAGAGGAAAGAGGCACGCTGTTTTTGCGTTTCAAATGTATAGTCCGGAAACAGGGTCACCTTGCTGTTGTCCACTTGGAAGGGTCCCGCTTCCCTGGCTCGTTGCAGCAGCCAGTCCCTGTCCTTGTAGTGCAGTAGTTTGATAACCACAGGGCGAGGAGGCAGGCCCGGCTTCGGGGGCCTGGACGGGACACGGTGCGCCCTTTCCAACGTGAAGAAGGGGGAAAGACCCTCAGGGGCCACTACAGTCCTGAGCCAGTCATCAAGGTAGCCCACCATGTCCGTACCTTCTTTCTTCTCCGGAAGGCCCACCAGGCGCACGTTGTTCCTGCGGCTGCGGTTTTCGGCATCCTCAGCCCGCCTCTCTAGCGCCTGAATGCGGTCTAGCGCCTCGGTGAGTCGCCCCTCCATTGAGGCCTGCGCCGGTGTCAGGGTTGCGATGGCTTCCTCCGTCCCCTTGACCCTATCCGCCAATTTCGCATGGTCCGCACGAAGGAGGCCCAGGCCCGTTGATGCTTGTGCAATGTCACGATGTAGGGCATCTCTCGTGTCCGTGATAGCCTGGAGGATTGTGTCTTGCAGGTGCTGTAGGTCTGTGGGCTGTGGAGGAGCGTCTTCCGGATGGTCCGTGGCGGGGCTGGCATCCCCTTTTGGTCCTTTCGGTTTCCCCATAGTGGCGTGTTATTGGGAGAGCCGGGCCGCGGCGAGTGAGGGGGATGACCGGCAGGCGTTATGCGGCGCAGCCGTGGGAGTCCGCCGCAGGAGTATCCGGGGGGGCCCGTCACAGTCGCCGCCGTCACCGGCGTCCCCGGTCTGGAGTGTGCGTCGCGGGCAATGGGCTCGCTTCGCGGCGTTGCACGGCCACGTCGTTGTCCGCCAAGGAGGGCGACCCACCTCTCATCACAGGGTTTCTCCACTATCCGGTCGGTAGGCTCCCGGAGCTCGTGGCCGCCTCCAAAGCCCCCCGCACACCGAGGGCTACCTCTTCAGCGGGGCCCGCCCGGCCCAGACACCGGGGGCCCCCCCGCTCCGGTCAAGCGTCACCGCCCCACTAGGTCCCCACTAGGGGCGAGGCCCACCGGAGCCAGGGCAGCCCGGGACCCCGCCGCAGGATCCCCACAGTCGGGCCGGTGGTTGCTCTCTTGGTAGTGGCAGCTCACCCGGTCAGCCGAGGCGCGGCTCTGTCCCCCCACCGGCCAGGCAGCAGCGGCGTCCCGCAGGTCCTCTCCGGCCCCCCTGATCACTCTCTGCGCCCACCAGCGCAGGCCGGGCACTGCAGTTCAGTTCGGCCCCAATGACGGGGGCAGGGTTGTCACCCTCCCGGACCTCCCGAAATCGCACCTCGGGCACACGTCACGGGCGCCAGGTCAGGGGCCTCAAGGTCTCGGGGCTGGGGACGCACACATCCAGGGGGGGGCGCCACCCGCTCCGGAGTAGCAGCCGCGGGCCTCCGCTCCGGTCAGGAGCGTTCGTCGGCCCCGGGGGTGGCAGGCCTCACCGGCGCCGGGGTCTCAATTTCGGCCTCCCGGGGTGCGAGGAGTCACTCCAGGATCACAGGGGCGCCCAGCTCCGCTCCGCAGCGGCTCCTCCCCTCGGCCGCAGAAGGCACCGGAGCCCGTCGCCGGGCGGTCTTCTCCGCTCTCTCCGAGGCCGCTCGTCGGCTTGCACAGCCAGGCTTCGGGGACGCACTGGAGGTCTCGGCTTCCTGGGACTACAGGGTCGCCGCCATCTTGCGACTCAGGGCCTCCTATCGTTCGCCGGGCAGCACGTCTCTCCCGGTGCCAGAAGCGGCGCCTCCGCAGCACCGGAGCAGGCAGCAGTGAACCACCGAGGGCCCCCCGAGTTTCCACGGGGCTCTCGGGCTTTAAAACAGGATAATATTGCGGATTACTGGCGGTGGGTGCGGGAGCCTCGTTAGGCTGCCACCATCTTCGCTGGCTGCTAGCCACGCCCCTCTACCTATCCTGATGACGGCATTCGTGGAGACTTCACCACTACGATTGAAGGGTAGTGAAGTACAGGATGAGAGCAGCATCAACCAGGTACGACCTTCTGTAAGCAGTACTGATCTAAACATCACTGAAAGCGAACATGCGCATGACTGCATGATAGCGACATTTTCCAACTTGGTCGAACTTACACCAGAAGCGGTAGACTGTTTTTTCGAGAGTCTGTCTGAAATGATGTTTTCACCCGACCAGAGAGAATAACTTTAAACAAACGAACACACAGCGTTCCCTGAACTCTGAATTTGGCCTTCAGCTTTGGGAAAACAAAGATACTGTGAACTATTTTTTCTCTCCTCTCCCCTGAAAAGCGAAAACTTTTCTCCCAAAAATCCAAAATATTTACTTTTTTTAAGCACTTGTCTTCTGCTTACAGTAGAACTATTCTTAGAGAACGGAGCTTCTATTTTTAGGAACTCTAGGGACAATACGTTACCTCAACCTCTAGCTTGTGTACAAGTAATTGTATTTATATGTGATGAGATGGTCTCGCACCTTTTTTCTGTATTTAGAGCCATTTCATGTGTAATTTCGCAAATCATTCATGCTGATATAAAATGTGCATCTCCTTTTTGAATGATTATACTGCTTGAATGCATACAGTACCTATACTCATTTTCGTGTATTTCGCATATGCCATTTTTTCAAATGCAAAAAATGTATTTTGGGGTGGTTCGGTATACACATGCACTATTAGTTATGTTTACTATTGCTTAGTTAGTAAATATGGACATAAAAGCGTGGAGTGGGTGTAGTGTGTTTATCTAGGTACCTATATCGATACTCCTATTTCTGACCCTTGTCCGGTTAATAATTCACTAATATCCATACAACGGCACAGAATCCCGTTTTCAGATTAAGTCATAGCGCATGCTGTCACACTAAGCAAGCCCTATTCCTCCAGCCCCCTAGAAAGCACACCGAGTTCTCAAAACAAACCAAACCTCCAGCAGACCTGGGAAATCCCCTGTAGCTATTGTTTTGATTTCGTTCGAGAACTCCTGTAAAGAATGCAAGAACGACCAGTTCTTATGACATCCTTACTGACGTATTATGTCCATCCTTACGTCAAACACGGCACCTTTCAGGTATAAATTTACCAACGCTGCCCTAAGCAAAGACACGGTGGTGATGAGCTTGGAGCAGCGCTACTTGCCGGAGAGCCCAGCTGATGCAGGAAGCCCACGGACGCTGCCCCTCCCTTTTGACGCGCTGAGAGAGACGCTGTCTTTTCTCCTGCCGAGAAATCCAGTCTCCGGCGTTTCCGGCTTACCTTCGCGGGTAACTGGGATATCGAGTCCTGAGAGAGAGATACCAGCCCTCCTGCCTTCTAAATCCCAGGTACTGAACTGACTAACCCTTTACAGAGAATTCTTGAGTCAGATTCTTGGCAAAACAAACTTAACTTAAACTGCTACTTACTTACTCCCTCCCACGTATTAGGCTTAGGTCAGGTACACCGGGGTAGGCGTAGTTAGAAGCACCAGTTGAGTACGATTAGTCAGTGTATATATGTATGTATATCTTTTATCCATTTTAAAGTATCATATGGCTAAGAAACCATATCAATGCTTTTACAGTATTATTTTATAATCCTGCTTTTACTGTATGCACTTTACTTAACCTTAAGTATTGCTACTGTAGCGATTCATTTCTCTTGTATGAGAAAAAGAGACTGATCAATAAATAACACCTTTTATTGAACACGCCCATCTCTTCTTTCTCTGCAATCTGGTGGAACTAAGTATGCACGTACTGACTGAGTAAAATAGTTGTCTTTTGTTTTCACACGACTCTGGAGATATACTCTTGATTAGGGAGAGCAAAGTTGTCATGTTCTATGGTTGTCAGAAACTAAATCCCTTCTTGTCTATCCATGGAGGTTAAACTCCTCCTCGCCTATTCGAGAAAGTTTCTAGTGAACTCTGAGCTAGCTGGCACACAAAACTTAAGTCTAATATCGTCAGTAGAAGACCTAGTTAACCTCTGTCCTACGTCTATACTATTGAAGATATTATTCCAATGCGCAGAGCCTATTGGGATAATAGGAACTACACTACAGCAGGACCGCAGGCTGTTCCGGTATGCCCCAGAGGTGAGAACCGGCAATTGACTCCTGGCAGTGGCGGCGAGACAAAAGTGAGCTTTTTTACATAAATGAGTGTTTGGGTCCTTTTCTTATGATGAATATATCGAGACACACTTTACCATTTGGGCTTATCTATTTGGTTTTGACACACATGACCCTATTTTCGTCGCATTTAATGTGAGCACTCTCTCGGTGACTTCTTGACTAACATTCTCCTTGATTCATTGGTGCATATATTTAGTGTTTTCACACTCTTTCTTGACCATGGTTTTACTGCTATTTGCTGTTGAGATAATATACTCCACCAATAATAGTCCGACATCATGAGTAACTTCAGGATATTTGTTACAGGTTTTCCCCTGAGGAAGGGACTCTTTTGTCCCGAAATGCATCAGGCCGCACGCTAAACACAGATGAAGAGTGGTATAACTGTGTTCTTGAACTATTAAGATCGTTTATTGGTTATCTGCATCATTAAGATTGATTAATGTTATGCATTACTATGCACAGAATGTTATTTCTGTATTATGAATGTTATTATTTGACATGTACTGATTAATTTTTTAACAAATTGAATACAATGACAGTTTGTATATTTGTTTAGCTTTTTTTATTTCTATTTACAAATAGGGTTTTGGGGGGAAAAACTGTGAACGGTGCATGGTACTAGCAGGTCTTCCTGCTATGTTTATTGTCTCTATAACCTAATCATCCGATTTGACAGCGGGTGAAGTACCATAGCACCAATTACTTAATGTTTATAAGTTGAAGATCTTGAGATTTATATTGGAGTGCACCTTTCACTTCCCCATTTCCTAGAGGAGACCCATGTATTAAAAAACGACTGAGGTAGAAAGCGTTCTAAATGGTTTGACTAGCAGTTCTGGTCCTTAGGGCCGGGGAAGAAGGTGGGGGTTGCTATTTTAGTAGCCACCCATTTCGAAGGTACAGTCCTCCAAAAACTTTGGGAAATTACAGGCCGCATGATAGCGCTGCGCTTAGCCCTCTATAACCAGACTCCTCACAATAGCAAGCATCTATGCCCCTAATGATCACCAAGAATCCTTTATACGACAGGCGATAAGCACTGTTCTCACCACGCCTGATGCAAAATTAGTGATGGGGGGATTTTAATGTTGTGCCGGACACCTCGTTGGATGGAGCACCTTAACAGACAGGGTCTATCGGAACATTCACTTCACAGTTAACCCGCTGGCTAGCAGACGCGGGGTTAGTGAACGCATGGAGGACATGACACCCTACCACACAGTCATACACATTTTTCTCTGCTGCACATCACTCGTATGCAAGAATTGATTCTTTTTTAATTTTGGCATCACTGCTCCCAATGGTAATGCAAGCAGACATTGAGGTAGCCTCTATAGACCATCAATCAATCAATCAATCATGGACATTTATAGAGCGCACTACTTACCCGGAGGGTCTCAAGGCGCTTGGGGGGGGGGGGGTGCTGCTACTGCTCGAACAGCCAGGTCTTGAGCTTCTTCCTGAAGGAAAGGTGGTCTTGGGTCAGGCGCAGGTCGGGAGGGAGGGAGTTCCAGGTCTTGGCGGCCAGGGGGGAGAAGGACCTTCCTCCTGTTGTCGTTCTTCGGATGCGGGGGACGGCGGCGAGGGCGTGACTGGCTGATCGGAGGTGGCGTTTGGGAGCGTAGAAGTTGATGCGGTTGTTGAGGTAGCTCGGGCCTTGGTCGTGTAGGGCTTTGTGTGCGTGGGTGAGGAGACGGAAGGTGATTCTCTTGTTGACGGGGAGCCAGTGCAGGTCTCTCAGATGTCCGGAGATGTGGCTGCGTCGGGGGATGTCGAGGATGAGTCTGGCCGAGGCGTTCTGGATCCGCTGGAGTCTCTTCTGGAGCTTGGCGGTGGTTCCGGCGTAGAGGGCGTTGCCGTAGTCCAGTCGGCTGGTGACGAGGGCCTGGGTGACCGCCTTCCTGGTCTCGGTGGGGATCCACCGGAAGATCTTTCGTAGCATGCGCAGGATGTTGAAGCATGACGAGGAGACGGCGTTGACTTGTCTGGTCATGGAGAGGGAGGAGTCCAGGATGAAGCCCAGGATGCGTGCGTGGTCTGTCGGTGTGGGTGCGGTGCCCAGGGCGGGGGGCCACCAGGAGTCGTCCCAGGCGGAGGGCGAGGAGCCCAGGATGAGGACTTCCGTCTTGTCTGAGTTCAGTTTCAGGCGGCTGGTCATCATCCACTCGGCTACATCTTTCATCCCTTCGTGAAGGTTGGCTCTGGAAGCGGCGGGGTCGTTGGTCAGTGAGAGGATCAGCTGGGTGTCATCGGCGTAGGAGATGATGTTCAGGTTGTGTTGGCGTGCGATGGGCGCGAGGGGGCTCATGTAGACGTTGAAGAGGGTGGGGCTCAGCGAGGATCCTTGAGGGACGCCGCAGATGACTTTGGTGGCCTCTGACTTGTACGGTGGTAGACGGACTCTCTGTGTTCTTCCGTTGAGGAAGGAGACGATCCATTCCAGTGCCTTCTCCTGAATTCCGATGTTGCTGAGACGCTGCACTAGGGTGCGGTGGCAGACGGTGTCGAATGCCGCGGAGAGGTCTAGGAGGATGAGGGCCGCTGTTTCTCCGTTGTCCATCAGGGCTCGGATGTCATCGGTGGCAGCGATGAGGGCGGTCTCGGTGCTGTGGTTGGCTCGGAAGCCAGACTGTGAGGGGTCGAGGGATCCATTCGTCTCGAGGAAGGCGGCCAGCTGTTTGTTGACGGTCTTCTCGATGACTTTGGCTGGAAACGGGAGGAGCGAGATGGGGCGGTAGTTCTTGAGTTCGCTGGGGTCCGCTGTTGGTTTCTTTAGTAGAGCGCTGAGTTCGGCGTGCTTCCAGCTCTCCGGGAAGGTGGCGGTGTCGAAGGAGGTGTTGATGATGTCCCGCAGGTGGGGTGCGATGACAGCGTCGGCCTTGTTGAAGACGTGGTGAGGGCAGGGGTCGGTCGGAGATCCGGAGTGGATGGAGTTCATCATGCGGGCGGTGTCGTCGGTGCTGATCGGGGTCCAGGCGCGGAGGGTGGTGGTGGGCGGCGTTGCTGCGGTCGTTGTGTGCGATGGTTGACTGCTGAAGCTGTTGTGTATGTCCGCGATCTTGTTGTGGAAGTAGGAGGCGAGGGAGTTGCAGAGGTCTTGCGATGGGGTGATGTCGTTGTTTCCGGCGTTGGGGTTGGAGAGCTCTTTCACGATGTTGAAGAGTTCCTTGCAGTTGTGTGCGTTGTTGTCCAGTCGGTCCTTGAATGCAGTTTTCTTGGTGGCGCGGATCAGTTGGTGGTGCTTCCGGGTGGCAAGCTTGAGGGTGGTCATGTTGTCCGGTGTTGGTTCCCTTCTCCAGACTTTCTCGAGTGCTCGGCAGTTCTTCTTGGAGTTCTTGAGTTCGTCGGTGAACCATGGGGCTTTCTTGCTGCCGTGTCTGCTGGGCGGGGTCCTCAGAGGGGCGAGTTCGTCCGCGCAGTTGCTGATCCACTTCGTGAGGTTGTCGGCGGCCTGGCTGGGGTTCGCTGAGCTGGCGGGAGGGTGCTGACTCAGGGAAGCGGCGAGCTGGTCGGTTGTGATCTTGTTCTAGCTTCTTCGGGCAACCTGTTGCTGGTGGTGGTGGGTCGTCGTTCTTCTGAAGGTGAATTGGACGCAGCTGTGGTCCGTCCAGTGGAGTCCTGTGGCGTGGCTGAAGGCGATGTCTTTGCTGGATGAGAAGACGGCGTCGAGTGTGTGTCCGGCGAGGTGGGTGGGGGTGGTCACCAGTTGCATGAGTCCCAGGTTTGCGAGGTTTTCCAGCACGGTGGTGGTGTTGCGGTCGTCGTTGTTCTCCAGGTGGAAATTGAGGTCCCCGAGGAGGATGTAGTCGGCTGAGGGGAGGGCGAGCGGGCTGATGAAGTCGGCGATGTCCTCGCTGAATTGTGTGCGTGGTCCCGGGGGTCTGTAGATGAGGGTGCCTCTGAGGGTGGTCTTGGGGTTGACGTGGATCTGCTGGAAGTGCAGGTGTTCGGCGGGTGCGATGGTGTCGTCGGTGTTGGTCGTGATGCGGATGGTGTTCCTGTGAATGATGGCGATGCCTCCTCCCGTCTGGTTGACGCGGTCTCTCCGGATGATCTTGTAGCCATTTGGGATGGCGATGGCGATGTCGGGTGCTGAGGAGGCGTTCATCCAGGTTTCCGTGAGGAAGGCGACGTCTGGGGCTGTGGTGTCGAGCAGGTTCCAGAGCTCAACGGCGTGTCTGTGGACGGAGCAGGTGTTGAGCAGGATGCACTTCAGGTGGCTGCTGCTGGAGTTCGGCTTGGTGGGTGCTGGTGCAGTGCCGGTCCGGGTGCAGGAGAACTTGCAGGCCTGGCAGATGAAGGGTCCGTGGGTGCGTCTCGGGGTGGCTCGGTAGCATCCAGGGGTTCGGCCGGCGTTGAGTGCGTTGAGGGTGGCGGCATCGTACGTCCGGCGGGTGGGCTGGGGTCTGCGGGGGCCAGGGGTCCTGGCGCTGGGCGCGGTCCAGGCGCGGACGGGCGCAGACGGGCTTACCTTTGGCGCACCTTCGGCGCTCATTTGGTGCTCCCGCTGCGCGCGTCCGCTGCGCGGTCGCTGAGGGGGCGTCATAAGAGGGGAGCACGGAGGGTGGGTCCGCTGGGAGGCGGGAAGGGGTTAACCAGTCGTGTGGCGGGGGGGCGGGCCGCAGGCAGGAGGCGCGGGAACGGGACCGGCAGAGCGGGCGGCCCAGCGGCGGCTGGGGCGCTGCTGGCGGCATCGGAACTCTGTCCGCAGGAAGCAGGTAAGCAGGGCTGCAGTGGCAGGAGAGGAGCAGGGGGGCGACCAGGCCGGAGGCGCAGTGGTCGCTCCCAAGAAGCAGACGAGGTCCCCTTAAGAGGGGAGCGGGAGGGCGGGTCCGCTGGGAGGCGGGAAGGGGTTAACCAGTCGTGTGGCGGGGGGGCGGGGCCGCAGGCAGGAGGCGCGGGAACGGGACCGGCAGAGCGGGCGGCCCAGCGGCGGCTGGGGCGCTGCTGGCGGCGTCGGAACTCTGTCCGCAGGAAGCAGGTAAGCAGGGCTGCAGTGGCAGGAGAGGAGCAGGGGGGCGACCAGGCCGGAGGCGCATCCAACTAATATTGCACTTCCCAGCTGGTAGTCAGGGATGTAAAATGTGGCGTCTCAATCCCAAAATGCTATCCTATGACTCTACAGTTAAAGAAGCGGAGACAGCTATTGTAAATTATCTCAAAATCAATGACACTCCGCACACAGCAATAGCGACACTCTGGAAAACCCTCAAAGCGGTAGTAAGGGGAACATATATAGCTATAGCGGCGAGGCTTAACAAAGACCGTGCAGCAAAATGTGCAGAACTGGAGGCGGCGGTGAGGGACTTGGAGAAGCCCCACAGACAAACCGGCTCACACAGAGTCAGGCGCCAGATAACAATAGTGCGAAAGCAGCTCACGGCCCTTGACATGGAGTCAGCAGGATATGCACTACTGCGCACGCATCAGAAATAATACGCAGGGGGAAATAAGGCTGGGAAGTTATTGGCTCACAGGTTGCTTGCGCAGGTACACTCCAGACATATACATAGCCTGCTAGACCAAGATCAGAAACTTAGAACTGAGGATGAAGACATTGCAGCTGAATTTGGCAAATTCTATGCATGGCTATATGGGGCTGACAGGCAGCCACTGAGGGACTGCACTTCATACAGAGAACAGACTCCATTGACAACGCTACCTGAGCACACTGCAGCACCATTAGAGGGCGACATAACTGAGTGGGAGGTTCTGGATGCAATAGGAAGACTTAAGGTAGAGAAGGCTCCCAGACAGGATGGGTACATAGCCGCCTTTTGCAAATAATACGTGGCACTATTGTCCCCGGTGCTAGTCCGGCTATACAACTCCTTTAGCACTTCTGGAGCGCATATAGAGTCGATGTGTACAGCGATCATAACAGTCCTACCGAAGGCTGGAGAAAAACCCAGCTCTGTGCAGCCTACTGTTCCATATTCCTACTCAATGTAGATGCTAAGATTTTCACAGGGATACTGGCACAGTGACTAGGAAAATCCATGCCAGGACTGGTTGAGCCAGACCAATCGGGATTTATACCCGGCCGAACGTGTGGGGACAAAACCAAGCATCTATTACATTTACTGGACAAGACCCAACAAACTCAGACACAACATTATTCCTATCAATAGATGCTGAAAAGACCTTTGACCGAGTACACTGGCTATTCCTGTGGGTGGTGTTAGAAGCTTTTGGTTTGGGCCCCCGTTTTGGGTAATGAATTTGGGCTAGTTATGTAGACCCAAGAGCTCTGGTCCCACTCAACAACACACTATTCTCGGCCATCCCCATTTCCAGAGGGACGAGATAGGGATATCCACTCTCACCACTCCTGTCTGCCCTCTATATGGAGACTCTATCGGAACGCATCCAAAGACACCCCCTTTTGAAGCAGTGTGGATGGAAGGCCCATCTCACAAGATAGCTCTATACGCAGATGACATATTACGACCCGACACTAAACCACAACAGTCACTGCCCCCACTGCTAGAAGAACTCGCAACATTTGACAAAGCCTCGGGCTTCAAGGTGAACCACACAAAGTCCCAAGCACTCAATATCACCATCCCATTCGATGAGCAAGCACGTCTGGCTATGGACTTCCCATTCACGTGGGTCAAATGGGAAATCACCTGTCTGGGAATACACATACTACTCACTATAGACAGCTCGGTATCACACAACTATTCTGAACTATTGAGCACGGTGCGATCCCTCATCCAGTCCTGGCATGAAGGCCCCATTTCCTGGTTAGGACATATAGCAGCTGTTAAGATGTCTCTCCTCTCTAAGATTCTATAGCTCATGCAGGTAATGCCATTGACACCACCCATCTCCACGCTAAAGAAGCTACAGTCTGACATAGAGATCTTCATTTGGGGTGGCAAACGTGCCAGAATAGCCAAGGATCAAGCATAGCTCCCAGTGGTCAAAGGAGGCATGGACATATCCCACCTAACACGTTACTACCAGGCCGCACGATTGCGCTTCATGGTGGAGTGGCAACGCCCAATAACCGAGAAGCACTGGTGCTTTCGGGATCAGGCATTAGCTGGGATGCTTATATGGAAAATACCATGGAACCACCTAAGAAGTCACCTGCTAGGAGTCTACATCTCTCCAGTTGTCAGGGCTACAACAGGAGTTTGGGATAAGACCTGCTCTCCCAAACAGCTCTCTACCCCGATTTCCCCACTCACACAAATCATAGGAAACCCATATTTCCCACAGGTAATGTATGAACTGACCTATCTACGTTGGTAAGAAGCCAATTGCAACTCATTGGAGATCTATTCGATGTGCAGGGCCTGTTGGATTTCGCGAGGATACAGCAAGACTTTAGGCTCCCAGACTCAGAACACTGACGATACGTGGCAGTACGGCACTGGGTAACACTTCCAACAATACGGCCCCATGCAAGTAGGAAACTGACTTTATATGAGTGCTGGCTACTGTCCAGAAGGGATGACTGTCGATTACTATCTGGCATATACGCATTTCTAAACACCAAAGCCAACACCTTGTGCACACCCGCAAGGAAATGATGGGAGACAGAATGTGAACGTCAAATTAACAGAGAAAGAGTGGACAGACATTCTACACTGCGTTTGCACATCAGCTTCCAGCGCCTCCGACAAATAAATACTGTTAAAGATTATTCACTACTGGTATTATACCCCAGCTCGCTTAGCTCAGTGGTAGAGAGGGAAAGATGACAAACTTTACCCACTCAGGTACACTCTCTCATTTGCTGTGGCATTGCCCCAAACTCCACCGTTATTGGACGGATGTCCTGGCGGATGTCGATCGGATGTTTAATATCGAAGTACCCCGCTTCCCCAGTTATGTTTTATTGGGATTGCCCAATGTTCAAACATACCTACTGCACTCTTCTAGGGGAAAGACCATCACCCTGGTACTCTGCGCAGCGAAACAGGTTCTGCTACCAAACTGGGGCACAGACACTGTCCCAACCCACGCCGATTGGTTGCAAGAACTCTGGGACTTATTGGGGATGGAAAAGCTATCTGCAGTTATAAACCATACATTACCCAAATTCGGGAAAACGTGGGGAACATGCATAAAACACCTTTCTAATGTATATTGCGAGCTCAGGTGTCCAATATACCTGCGTGTGTTGTGACTAACATCTTACACCCAAGTTGACAATCAAGACACTAATAATAAGGGTGATGACTAACCTAACAGACTTATAATGGATGAGCATGAACTATCCTGTTTCTCCCTATGCTGGCCCATTCCTACCCCCCACCACTTCCCAATCCTAAAAACAATTACTTTTAATAAATACACAATAAAGCATGGTAGCACACTATCGTTGGTAATCCGTAGATTTTACATTGAAATTGCCACAAACTTTCCCACTGACATGCAGCTTTACTGATGAAACTATATAGTGTACAAACAATGTTTAGAAATTGTTTCTTAAAATATGTCACCTGCACATCATCAAGTAAAGTGTTCTGATTTGTTTTGTTCCTATTTAAGTCTTTGTTTGCATACCTTTTCTTAATTACAAAAAATGTGATTTTGTAATTCCAATATATTTTGAAATATTTATAATATTAATTTACAGCCTATTTATTTAAATAACTGACATCTTCAGACAGCTCACTTGACAAAAACCTCTAACTCTCGTAAGAGAGAGAAACATAAACCTAATTTTCCAAGCAGCAAATATTTAAAAGACAAACTGACATGTGACCTCTTTCCTAGAACAAACAGGAAAGGTGTCTAGATAAAAACAAGATGTAATGGCATCTTTATTGCCCATTCACTTTCTGAATGAACAGCACACCTGTTCCTACCCAGCTGAAGTTTAATCGCCAGATGGGACTAGGAAGTGCTAAAAATACCTTGACTTGATACAAGTTGATTTTTCGAGGCAGGCAAGGTGAGCACACACATTTTGGATTTTTTTTTAAGCTGTGCATACTGTTGCCTATTTAGTGACTGGAGATGGTATTACTGATAAAAACCCAAACTTCTTCTTCATGAATTCCAACCTACAGAGAATCTGACTTTTGTCCCTCCTTTAGTCCGAACAAATAAGCGATATGATAAATTCAGTTATATCAGCTTTGCGGACCGCAGCATCAGGTAGAAGATTCATATCATCAGCAACATCTGGTAGACTGGAAGTGTTGATGGCTTGTAGTGATTTTGCACATATTGGCATGGCATACATGTTGTTTGCAGCTCCATTTGTTTATGTTATGTTTATGTCTACAGCTGACATAGCTTGTTTTCCAACAGTTACTTCATTGGTACAATTGGGGAAAAGCACCATGGCAATATCATGTGTGCTGGATGTTCCAGACAAAGAAGAGCTGTCTTCAAAATCAAAATTATGAAGAGCAGCAATTATAAATCCTTCACTGGCAAAGTGACTTGGAAGTGGTGTGCTGTCAGATTCACAACATTTTACAGCATGAGCTACTAACAAGTTCCTGCTCTGTACTATGTCATTATAACTTGTTGATGCGCCAATCCTATTAATTGAAGTGATTAGCTTTCTACTTTTGCACTTGCCATAGATTGTGCAAGCAGCCATCATGTGCAGCAGAGTTTTTTTTTAAACCTTTATGTAATTCATAAAAGATGATTTGGAAAAGACAGTACATTTGCACAGTATAAGCCGATCGGTTCATGGGATTGTCTTCCACTCCTTTGCTTATATCTTCAAAGTAATCATCAATGTTGTTGGCTTCTGTTCCGAACTCAAGAACTTTAGTTTTGTTTTGCTGATATTATACAATGATGTAAAACATTTTAAGACAACTTCAGGCATTCTTGTTGACTCCCATGATTTGCGGAGCTCTGGGGCTTGACAAAATCTATAATTAAGTCAAAAATATAAATCTTTCAGCCCGTTTCTTAAAATGGTTCCTGCTGATTTTACTGCATCCTGTGATCTTATTTTGGCAGCAAGAGCTTCAGGAGTCAAATCAGCTGAGAACACCATATGTAGCTCATTCTTTTTGTTAGACTGACAAAACAAATTCTGTCATTTTACATTCTCACCAGAAAAATCTTAATTTCATTATTATGGATCATTACAGTTTCATCAATGATGACCATTATTTCTCTTATCTCATTGAGTGTAGACCCATAGCCAGCAATAAAGAGTGGCTTTAAAACTTCATTTGCTTTTTCAGAGTGGAAACTTAACTGAAGGCTGGTAGTTACGTTGCTTTTGGGAGCTCATTTTACATTCATATTTTTTAAATGTATGCATGTATGCAGTTCAGGTGGGCATATGAATTTGCTACAAATACATTCACCTCGCTGTTTAGGTCAGCTATTTGCCTGAAAACTTCATTCTAGAAGAAACTAACTGCAGCAAAAAAGTTTGCCCTTTGAGACTCACATACTCTGTACTTTGTTCTTTCATCAATCCCACTGGCCCTTGTTCTGGCTAAACCACAGATAACACATTGAAGATCCTCTGCTTTCTTATCAGTTGTTGGAGGTGGACGAGGGGTAGCCATCAATCTTATAAGTGGATGGCCATTGGGTTTGGTTGTCATCCCTTTCTCGGAAGACTCGGATTCCTGTTGTGATTCACTGGTTTCTGCTATTTTTTGACAATTTTTTTCTAGGCTTTTTTCCATTGTATATGACTTGTAGCACTTGTTGTTACAAAGATAAAATATTTGATCCTCTTCACGCATCAGTTTCAATCTTTTGTGAACTTCCTTCTGCTGTATTTCTGCAGCATTTCTAACTTTCTTCTGTCAAGCTGCAGTTGATATTAGCTTTTCTTTTGGATTAGTTTGGCATATGACACATTTTTCTTTGTTGAAGGAGTCCTCAGATTTTGTAGTTAGCAACGCTCTTTCAGGAGGTAAATATCCTCTGCTACCCCCTGCTTCTCTCATGTTTTCGAATTTGAATCATAGGAAAACCTGAAACAAAAACAATATCAAAATAAATTATCAATATGATGGCTAAAACACATCATTTTAGAGCCACAATATTGGAACACGGTTAAAGGGTAGCTCTGAGGAATTCTTTTATATCTCTAGAAGACTATGTTTTGACACCAAAATGAAGCATATAGGTTTCATGGTTCCTGAAATATTACATCACTACAACACAGTCGCCATTTTTAGGTCTCACGTGACATTGCAGCGCAAAGCGCTGTTCGCCTTAGCGAGAGATTCTGTGAGAGAGGACTTTGAGAAGAGGGCTTGAAGCCCCGGCCCTCATTTCCATTGGCTGGCGTCACCGTTTATGCTAAACGGTGGCCTGCCATTGGATATATGGGTTTTTAGCCGCTGCCCTTTGGCCTTTTGGTCCGGCCCATCCAGACTGGATCACCTGCTTCACGGCTGTCGTGAAGCAATTTCTTATCTGTATGAGGCCGTGAGACCCAGTCCGGATGGGCCATCCCAAAAGGAGACAGGACACCCCGTGTTTATTTTTGCACTTTAAGTGGAAGCGCGATGCAAAAATTAACAGCGGCTGCCTTCCCGCAATGGCGAGCGCTTGTTGTAATGTGACATCGAAGAACTTCTGGTTGAAGAAACAGCCGTGCACATCCGCTTCCAGCATTTCAGCCTCACTGGGCAACTTTTCTTTCTCCACAAAAGAGCAAATAAAAGTAAGAAGGAGAGCCGCTTCACCACTTTGTCAACTTCCACAACATCAAATCTTTATTTTGCTTTTGGATTATTGTTTGTTCCCCGGTTACTCTTCCACGTTCTCTTTTCCCTGTCTGCCAGATCTACCAGAGCCAAATGGAAAGATATGTTTCTTTGATTTTACCGCTTTACGTCCAGAGGAACATGTAAACTGCATGCCGAATACCTTGCCTGCGCGCTAGGACCCTGTCCTCAAGATACGGACAGTCCTTCTCACATTCATTCACTACCACACTTTGAATGAGCCAACTGTGCATTTTTACTTATTAATACTGATTATAAAATGGTGACACCTGTAATCTGTGTCTGTTTCACTTGTGTTACCCGCTTCCCAAGACTCTAAAAGGGAGAATTTAAGTTATTTATGTTATATGACTTTACGTGCAAACTCTGCATGTTGACAGAATGGCGTGGTATATTTATTCATGATCTAGAGGCCAAAAGTGATAACCAACCTGTGTTCTCAGTGTCTCTTTTGCTCCTGTAAAGGGGACGCTCCCTATGCAAATGCGGATGGGTGCACTGTCCCAGAGGGACCCGCGGCTGTAAGCCTGAAGCCCTGGGCCAGAGCCCACTTTGCCCATGCCTTAAAACGTCTATGATATAACCTCCGTAGACGGAAGGGAACAGCAATTTATTTCAGTAAATAAGTGGCCCACAGCGATGGAAAGATCTAAACACAATGCACATAGCTTAAACTCATAGTACGGCCCGCAGGCCGTCAGCGGCTCGGCAAGCCTTCCCTGGCGGCACGCAGACCTTGCAGACAATTTACAAGTGTTAAAAAAAATTACAGTGTCTGCAAACACTGGGGGCCGAGACTCTGCTGCTCTGTGGGGGCCCGGGCATTCCGTGATAGTCAGTGTGGAGCTGCAGGGGCGCTAAGAGGTGAAAGACAAAAGCCTCATTAACTTACAAATGGTCTTTTAAAGACGTGTGAAGTGCTTGTGCAGCTGTGTGTGTGTGCCCTGAAGATGTCTCAGCCAGGGCACAAACAGGCAGGGAGAGATGAAGAGGGTGACAGAGGGAGGTAGAGGGAGGAAGACAGAGGGAGTGAGAGAAAGGGAGGGAGACAGAGGGAGAGCGGGAAAAGGAGGGAAAGGGAGGGAGAGCGAGGCAGGGAGGACAAGGGAGGCAGAGAGAGGGAGAGCGAGGGAGGGAGGGAGAGGGAGACAAACAGAGGGAGAGTGAGGGAGGGAGGGAAAGGGAGGCAGAGAGAGAGAGGGAGGGAGGGAAAAGGAGGCAGTTAGAGGGAGAGCGAGGGAGGGAAAGGGAGGCAGAGAGAGGGCGAGCGAGGGAGGGAGGGAAAGGGATGAAGACGGAGAGCGAGGAAAGGAAGGAAAGGAGGGAGGAAAAGGGAGGCAGACAGAGGGAGAGCGAGGGAGGGAAGGGGAGGCAGAGAGAGGGAGAGCGAGGGAGGGAGGGAAAGGGAAGCAGCCAGAGGGAGAGCGAGGGAGGGAGGGAAAGGGAGACAGACAGAGGGAGAGCGAGGGAAGGAAGGAAAGGAGGGAGGAGAAGGGAGGGAGACAGAGAGGGAGGGCAGGAAAGGGAGAGGGAGGGAGACAGACGGAGACAGACAGAGGGAGGGAGACAGACAGAGGGAGGGAGACAGATGGAGGGAGACAGACAGAGGGAGGGAGACAGACAGAGGGAGGGAGACAGACAGAGGGAGACAAACAGAGGGAGGGAGACAGACAGATGGAGACAGAGAGAGGGCGACAGACAGAGGGAGGAGAGAGGCAGAGGGAGACAGAGAGAGGGCGACAGCCAGAGGGAGGAGGGAGGCAGAGGGAGGAGGGAGGAGGGAGGCAGAGGGAGGAGGGATACAGAGGAAGGAAGACAAAGAGAGGGAGACAAAGAGAGAGAGACAGACAGAGGGAGACAAAGAGAGAGAGACAGACAGAGGGAGACAAAGAGAGAGAGACAGACAGAGGGAGACAAAGGGAGGGAGAGGGAGGGAGACAGAGAAAGCGAGAGGGGAGGGAGACAAGGAGAGGGAGGGAGACAGAGAAAGGGAGGGAGACAGAGAAAGGGAGAGGGAGGGAGACAGAGTAAGGGAGAGGGGGGGTGACAGAGTGAGGAGGGCGACAGAGTGAGGAGGGCGACAGAGTGGGAGAGGGAAGGAGAGAGAGGGAGACAGAGAGGGAAGGAGAGAAAGGGAGACAGAGAGGGAGAGGGAAGGAGAGAGAGGGAGACAGAGAGGGAAAGAGGGAGTCAGACAGTCAGAGTGAGTGAGACAGAGGGAGTCAGGGAGAGAGACAGTGGGAGTCAGGGAGAGGGAGAGGGAGAGAGAGGGAGTGAGACAGTCTAAGTGAGACAGAGGGAGAAATAGGGAGAGAGGAAGGGAGAGAGGTTGAGAGAGGGAGAGAGAGGGAGATAGAGGGAGAGAGAGAGATGTGTGTATGCCGGGTCTGGTGGCTCAGTGGACAAAGGCGTCCGCTGCAGGGACATGTGTTCAACCTCATGGTCACAGTTTTTTTGTTGTTGCGTTAGCCCCGCCCCCTCCTCCACTGACCCCGCCCCCACCGGTGCGGCCCTCGGACACAAACCACACTGTAAATTTGGCCCCCGAGAGAAAGTTTGTGAGTACCCATGGCTTAAACAAATCCTATTCTCAATGGCACTCGGTGTAATGTGCGCACGGGGAAGGCATCATGACTGCTTGAAGGCAGGAAGCTTGCAGCAGAGAATTTACTGCTTTTCTTGTCCAGGAATTTCTTCTGCTCCGTGTACAAGAGTGGCCGCTTCAGCTGGCCTTTGTTGGAACTGCACTGCTATTTCACATTTAAATAAAACTACCGGCATCAGTATTATCAGCAGGGGTGTAGCTTGGCCAGTAAGTTGGGGGGTGGGGAGGTGAGCTACAACTTCCGAAAAATCACGCTGGCATATAATGTTAAAATACATGATGCAACAAGTACGGTGCACAAGAGGGGCTTAAGGGGCAGTGGAAAGGGAGAGGAATACAGATTGGTAGGGGTACTAAGTGAGAGAAAACATATTATTTTGTGAAATGACCAACATTTTTAAAATCTTTCCAAGCAAAAAGGAAGAGTCTGTGTGCGTTTTTTTTGTCTGTGTGTGAAAATTCCTGGTGAAATCCAACTGATTCCTCACCACGTTTCATCTTATATATACGTAGCCTGAAAATCAAGAGCCTGAAGTTAGGAAAGACTGTGCACATCGAAAAGCAATATCTGATCCTAAAGGCTTTGACGCATCTGCTACGCGAATGATCCCTAAGATAGATACTGAACCACAATCAGCATTGTTAATGTTCTTACGAAACCCTATTCAAGAACCTGTTATGAACTCAGCAAACTGTTGTTTGGACTAACATTGTGACAACCCATTACTGTGGCTTACTGAGTTAAAACAATGGACAAAGCATTGCTTTCATTAAACCATTTGGCGCAACAATGTTATGTGCTAAAAGGGATATTTAATGTTCATGCGAAACTCAAATCATGATTCTGTTATGAACTCAGCAAACTGTTTCTTGGACTAACGTTCTAATAACCCATAATTGTGGTTCATGGAGTTACTGCACTGGAAAAGTATTGCTTTCATGGTTCCATTGGGAGCAACAATGTTATGTGAGCTAAGGGAATACCACCAGGGGCTTGATTGGTGCTTCTGCAATTCTATAAGTGTGTGCCTCTGCAATTCTACAATTGAGTGCCTTTTTTTCCACTCTACACCCTTTTAGATCCATAATATATACTTCCTAACTCTTTTTTAGATCCTTGTTGCAAAAGCAAATTTAGGGGCCCTTTCTGTGACATCTCTTAATAGAGGTTGTCCTTTTGTAGATACCTCAAGTCAGCTATAATAGCCACACGGTGTCATATGGCCGATAGAGACATTTTTGAAATCGCTAAGTTAGCATGAGTTCTGCTGCCATGATGGCGCTTTAGCGCACGTTACTACATTACTTTATTTTGCAAGACTGTGTTTATGCCTTTTACATGCGAACCTTGTGCTTTGTGCGTTCTCTGTCTGTTCCTAGAGTTTAGTATAAACACTGTGAACAAGGTTGATAAACAGTGCCCCTTGTTATTCTGTTCTGGTCAGTCCTTAGCACCTAGACAAAACATGCTCACACAGCTGCGGCTGCTGAAGACTCGTGCTTTGATATTATGGGAATGCATGTTAGGTTAACACACACTTGAAGAGGGACCTTTCCAGGGAGAAGATTGATGCAGTTCCTATGATGTAGAGACACCACATAGGCACTAAGGTATGGGGTCTGCTGACAAAGCCCAGAGATCTTCTATTAGATAAATAATACGTATTCTTCCCAAGGGGAGGACGGTTAGGCCTTATAGTCCTTTATCCAATGTCTTTATTTTAATTTAATTTTTTATTTTATTTTTATTTAATGAGTTTTAATTAGCGCTAGCTAGACCCGTAGGTATCAGAGCGCTTTACATAAGGTTCCACAACATTACACAGTACATTAGATTCGGGTAACATCAGTTGCTAGAAAAACATTTCGAGACCATGGAAGCAAAGAAGGGTAAGGGGGCAGGGAAGTGGGGGTAGGGGAAGATAGGACAGGGAGACAAAGGAATATCTGCCCGAAGACCAGCTGGGTAGGTGACGGCAGGGGGGGGGGGGAAGAGGGGAGGGGGAGTCCAAAGCCCATCTCCTCTTTAGCTATCAGCTAGCTCCACCGAGCAACGGCCAGAACGCTAACGCTAGTTCTCTGTGGGAAAACATTAAAAGAGCAAAGAGGACGGGGTAAAAGGACGGAAGTCTGTATCGAGGTGAAATAACGCCCAGAGAATGAGGGAACTAAGGAATTAAATAGAATGCTTTTTTCCGGTGGGTGGGTCGGGTCAACCATTTGGGGCAGATAGTAGGAGCTTTAAATTTAGACTCGGGATCGCGGTCAGACTGAAGTGGAGAGAGTATGTATGATATATGGACTTGCTACAATGCTAACTGTTTTGAGTATATGCATTTTTCTGCTGGTAGTGGCTCGTATACTGCATTATAGAGCACAATAGTTAAAATAAACATTTTAAACTATACTCGTGTCTCGGCCAATTCTTATTGTGGACAAATAAGAGTGAGTGAGCAAAAGGGTATGTCTTGTTACCGCGATTCCTGAGAGAGTCAGGAATGTTGTGTTCTGGGGTGTCTAATCATTTGAATCTTCGTGAATGTTTAGGAGAGCTAGTCAGACACTATAGCTAGTCGGTCCTGGGATTGTGGGTACTGAGGTGGTAGGAAGGCTTAGCCCCTGTACACCAAGGTCCCGTATTCCTGCGCATAGTTCTGTGTACGTGCAGAATCCCTGCTACAACGGAGGGCATATACTCAGGAAAATGCCAAAGCTCATTCATGGAGTGAGCTAACCCCTTAGATGATAAATCCACCTGCCCCTACTGGACCCAAAGCCAACTATAGAGACACACAAACAGTGAAGTCATCTTTAAAGGGGAAAAGCTCCCGCAATCTAGAGAAATCATGATGGCTATACAAGGGATTAACACCAAGGAAAGTTGTAACGTACTTGAGCCTTACAGGAGTAAGTCAACTCCCTTACTGCTACACAGTGCATAAACGTGTTGATCTCTGTGGGGCTAACCATGAAGGACGATGATTTGCACTTACACCTTTCTGCTTTTAGTATGATGGGAACGATTATTTGCATTTGCACCTTTTTTGCCTTTTGAACGATGTAACAAAATTAAATGTTATGGACCCTTTGGATTATTTTCATGGAGAAAATTAATTTTTCTTCTAATTCTTTAGCAACTGCGATGACTGTTCGCAGAGCCACTAACGAGAGAAGCACACATCCATATGCATTTTAACTGGGACTTTTAAAGATGTACTCCTTGTGAAAGTACTTCCCGGCTCTGTCCTTAAAAACTAAGATAGATTTAATTTAATTTAATTGTGGGTTTATATAGCGCTAGGAATCGACTCCCGGAGGAGTATCTCCACGCTTCGACCGCTGGGGAACCCGTCCTGGCTCACCCTGAGAGATGGTCCCTGATGGGTATCTCTAAGGTGCGACCAAGCATCCCCGGCGGTCTGGGGGGGCCGTTGTGAAGATGAGGCAAGCTGATGCCCAGAGTTGCCGAGTGTGGTTTCTGACTAGAGTAGGCACTGAGGCGAGAATTATCGAGTCCGCTGACCCTGGTCCACGACCCTGCCGCGTCGGGAATCGAACCCTGGTCCCGGGCCGTTCTCTGCTTACGGGTCTGCCGCCTCTAACCAGTGAGCCACACTTCTCCACATGGCTCACTGGTTAGAGGCAGACGGCCTCTAACCAGAGGCCCATCTAAGGGGCAGACGCTGGGGGCCTAACTTCCGAGAATAGGGCAAATGCAGCAGCGCTTTATGACTACAGGTTCCGAAATTGTCCTCACATATTTAATGGCTTCGAACCAAATACAAATCTCCCAGACAGATATTATAATGCACTTTAAGTGATCTTCCTCGAGCTACTTTAACGGAGGAAGCCGCCTCTGTCGGTAACCCAGCGAAAAATAGAGGAAACTGCTTGAGGGACTAAGCTATGTATACTCCGTGTGTTTGTGATTTACAATCATAAAATCAATAACATTTAATCACCCATGATATGCACTTAGCGCACTAAAAGGTAGTACCCAGATTTGTCCTACTGTGCAGATGAAGTTTTCCAATATGAAATCTTAGGTAACTCCAGCCCGGTATAATGTTATTCATAATCACAAGTTTTACAATTATTGTATTCAATGGATTATTCATATATTTTATCTTTTGTGATCCTTAAAGTCAATTCTGAATACTATTATAATTAATGTTTTAAAACTGTATTGTCAATAGTTTTGGCTCATCATGGCTAAAAACAATAAAGATTTGATTTGAATGCCTGCCATCACAGGGATGGTGCCCTGCTGAGGTTGGCACACCACCATGTCTGTGATTGCCTTTGAATAGAGGTGTTGAAATGCAATGGGATGCGAATGTGAGAAGTTGGCCTGGTATATGATGTCCACTAATTAAATTGGGCACCTTGCACCGGCCCAAATGACCCTTATGATGTATGAGGTCAAAGATAAACTTTAGAAAGCTATCCTATTGGTAGCTGTGGAGAGCAGCCTTCAGGCTTAGTCTTGAAGGAATGTAAAGCAGATTGTTTTACCAGAATATCACCTCCTGAATTAATCAAATGAAAGGAGAACCACGCAGTAGTTATATAAAAATATGTATTTATTAATATAACACTCTCTACTATTCTCTACACGAGGAGAGAACACAAAGCACACAATTCGAGATCAATAGAACAGTTGTAAGTAGCACAATACACAGAGGGCACCAGGGGGAGGCCAAACCATATACTAAAATAGTGGTATAACAACCACGACTCGGGCCAAGACAAGGTCTGGAGCATGTAGAATCACTAGGACCCCAAGGAATCACCCACGGTGTATAGATAGGGACCCCACGGAGGACAGGTGCAGTGTGGTAACACGACCGTGGGCTCCGTACAATTCTATGGGGAAGTCGCGGTTGCAATTTTACAGTTTAAGGACCCTTCCATGAGGACTTTGAGGAAACCTTTTGGAACTTAAGAGGTTGGAGAGCCACCCCACCCGTAAATACCGTAGTACCCGAGTTACCTATCCCAGAGGATCCGGGTGCACAGGTCTGGAGTGGTGTCGGAAATCCCCGTTGTTCTCAATGGAGGGCTGCGAAGAAGTACTGCTGCCGTGAAGGTGAAAAGGGTCCGGTGGAATCCAAGCCTGGATTCTGGAAGGAAGGAACCTGAAAGCAGAGGGGACAGCGACTGGGTCACTTCAGAGTGACCAGGGGTTCAGTAGACGAATGCCCACCGATGTCGGGTGCTTCAGGTGCAAAGAAGGGATGCTTGACTCTGCAGCCACGAGGACCAGGAGATGATGACCAGAAGCCAGATGCGAGCTGTCCCACGAAGGATGTCGATTGCTGAGGGGTCGGTGTCCGGCTGGAGCACCAAAAGCCTTGGAAAAAGCAACCCAAGCAGGAAGGTCAAGCAGGTTATGGTGTGGACCAGGAAGGTCCAGGGGACTCACCAAGAAATGAGGAGTAAGGGCACGTCTGGAGCAACTAGGAAAGCCCAACAGAAATCAAAATGACCCTCAGGAGGAACCACAGGCCGAATAACTAGGCGTCGCGAGGGGACCTCGAGCAAGATTGCAAAGTACCAGCCCACGGAGCACTCGGTGCGAGGAGGCCGGAGTTCTTTGGTGCAAATACTGCTCCTGGTCAGGACTACACGAAGTCCAATGCACAAGCTTGGGAATCACCAACAAGCATATGCAACTACAAATAGACGCAGTGCACAGGGGTTCGGGTTATGCAGTCCCCACGAGGGATACTCGCCTCAAACTTGCTGAGAGGGCAGATGAACCTCAGGGACCTTCGTAACTCACCTCCTGTGTTGCTGAAATCTTCGGAGTCTGCAGTAGTTCAGGAGCAGCCGACCGGTCAGTTGCGTTGAGTTGCCAGCAAATGCAGGGGAGTGACTCCTTCACCCCAAGGGAGATTCTTCAGTTGTCCCAAGTGCACCACAGGTCCTGCACAGAGCCTGTATGGAGCAAGGGCACAGACAAAGCTTTGGACGGAGAGGGAGATGAAGTCAGGCCCAGTCGAGGCCCAGAGTGTCCAGATGGTCGAAGGTCAGTGGTTTCCTCTTGTAGAATCTTGCCCAAGTAAAATCTAATGTCTTACAGCCAGGTAAGCCCTATCGTACCCACTGGAGAGGGTTGGACACATTATGGGGTCCCTCCTAGGGGAGGAGCAGAACAAAGGGGAGGTTACTCCCCTGTCCTTTGTCCAGTTTCGCGCCAGAGCAGGAGCCAATGGCTCCCAGAACTGGTTAGAGATGGACTACACACAGGGACACCAAATGTTCCCCAGGTGCAGACTTTCAGGCACTCTCAGAGTGCACCAACCCAACCCCAATACACTAAATCCTGTCTAGGAGGTGGTCACACCTACCTGTGACAGGATGCCTATTGTGCTGCCTTCCTCTGCTCGAGCTTGGCTCAGCAGCAGGAGGGCAGTGACCCCACGAAGCTCACTTCAGAAGGGCGGAATCATACCTCCCACAGCTGTTACCAGTGTGAAGGTATGATTTCAAGGTGTTTGATACCAAACACTATATGTTTCTATGCAGCGGTTTTCGAGATAGCATTTACGGCGAGGTTATAATTCATCTCTACCTATATGTCCGGCTGAGTCACAGACACATCCGGGTGAATGGTCTCCGAAGGCTGCAGAAGGGCTATGCTCACGCAGGGGCACCCTCTCACAAAAATCCCAACACCCTGCCTTCACGATTGATAAGTCCTGCTATAGGGGTGACATTAGTTTTAAGTGTAGGGACCTATAGATATAGTGAACCTACATCTAAAGTAAGTGGTGCAAGCACCAACTTTTACAGGCTGCAATAGCAGACCTGTAGTTTCATTTTGCATGGCCTCCCATGGGTGGCATAATACATGCTTCAGCCTATGGGAGGCCTCTGGGGTACCTATGCTCTGGGTACATGTGTACCATATACTAAGGTCTTATAAAGGTACCCCAGTATCCAATATGCAGTGTACCAAAGTACATGCATGACAATTTAAAGAAGACAGCAGATAGACTGGGGTCCTGATTAGCAGGATCCCAGTCAGACTGGTCAAAAACAGTGCAACATCAAGCAAAAAGTGGGGGTAACCATAAGAAGCAGATCCTACTTTCCTACAGATGCGTTTCAACAAAAAAGAAAAAAAGTTTTGTGGGACCACTGCCTGCTCATAAAAAAATGTTTTTCCAACATTCACAAAGGGGAAGGGATCCAATGCGGCCCCTTCTAATTTGGGAATGTTTTACCACCCACTTTGAGTTGGTGGTAAAATATCAAGGTTATGCGACCACATTTCGGTTGTAAAACCTTGATCGATTACACCCCCCTTTCAAATAGTGGTTATTACACCCAAACTGCGATTCTGGAGAATCGCAGTTTGGATGTTTGTTTATTTGGAAAAGTATTTTTGTCATCACAAATGGCCCCATTTTGAGAATCGGGACGTTTGGGAAGGCAAAAACACTTCATACTTATGGCCTATTGTCTCTTGGAGGCATAGAATATTAAAATCCATAAGCATGTTGATCCAATATCATAATTCAGCTTATTTGCAATGCCGGCCACATTCCAGAAGGGCATATTAAAACCTGACAAAAAGGACCTAGTACACATTTTAGGGCTTTGGGCTGCAACGGTATTCTCTAATTCAGTGGGGGCTTCTAAGTCAGTTAAAATAAAAATTTTGAGCGAGTTTCATGACACAGTCATCAGTATAAATATTAGCATTTTCTGCTTGTAAGGGCCAGTCATTGTCTCTTAAGGCCATGCTGTATTTAGGATGGAGGCAACTTGCTGGAGGGTTAGGGACTTTATCCATTGAGCTCCTGCTGGGCTCTCTTGGCCTTTGCCCTTGCTCTCATTCATACAATATCCTGTTGCATAATCCAGTTGAAGTCTTGTTACATCAAAGTCAGTCAACCTGTGATAACGGTAAAAATCGATTGTAGGTCGTAATGGTGAATGGTTTGCACAGAAATTATTTCGATGAAAGAGCTTTATGGAGCGCAGCAAGATTTGGCCTGTAAACATAGCTAAAAGGAACAGCCTTGGTGCTACTCTTGGCAAGTCAAGAACAGGACAATCTATATATTAGGAAACCCATCAACTGCGAGTCCCTAAAATTATTGACTAAACAACCCCCCTCTTCTCCCTTGGGGCAACCGCCTATCCAGGACACTCTACGAACAGCAATTATATCTTTACATAGGGCTTCACAGCTATGATTCCTAAGGATTGTGCTTAGCCAGAGAGTGAATTTGTTCTTTAGTAGAAAGTCATTCTCTATTTGGTCTGATTGTAATTCTGGGACATTTCTTTGCACGACCACAAAGGGTGTGGGTTCAGGAGAAAACTGTAAAGATGTGTAATTCCATCTGTCACTAGCACAGGTAGACTTAGAATTCCTGAGTGTGCTATTTTCCGGTTCTTGAATGGGAGGCAGAGGTCCTCCCATGCGTATATATCCATTCTGTCCACTATGTCTTGAATTTTTTATTTGTATTGGCCGAATAGCTTCTAATACACTAGTGGCGTCCTGCTGTCCCTCCATACCTCCAGTAGCGTCCTTGCCATAATTAACGCCTTCATTAGCCCCTGGACACTCACTCTCTGCATGCCCAGTAGGATTGTGTGATAAATCGGTCAAAACCTCTTTCAGAACCAAGGCTATGCTCTTAAGCAGAGAAAGTACAGAGTTGAGCAGAGCCAAGAGCACACCTTCAATTAGTTGAGTATTATCACTGGAAAGGTTGCCTATAGTACCATCTGGATTTAGGACTCATTGGTGGGGCAGTCCTGTAATCAGGTGGCTATTTTATGACAATATTTGATTCGCTGATTTTAATGACATCTTAGTGGCCAGGTATGCATTCCTAAGTCCAGGATTTGCCTATATGTAATGTGTTGTCAGTTTTAATTTCCAAGTCACCAGAGAAAATACAGGGGTTTAGAAACCCCGGCCCCTCTGCTCGTTGCCTGTGCAATCAGCAATAGGTTCTGTGCCCAAGGCCTTACGTAGTGCCTCCTTAATTGCCCCCAATTTTTCTTCCACACATTCAATTTCTGAATTGATTGCGTCCATTTTAGTCAGGAAGCTTTATAACTAGACTGTTGATGAGCGCTCTTTAGGGGTTACTGCTAAAGAAACAGATTTCCTCTTACCCATTTTTTCAGTTGGGATCAGCTGTGATGTTCTATACAGTCGACCCAAGAAACGTGGCCCAGCCCAGCCTCATTCGGTCGTGGACGGGCTCAGATTTCTCTTTTAATGAACCCTACTGGCAAGAATCAGGTGCCCCGCCTTCTCGCATTGTGCACTGCAGGGTCTTGTGGGGCTTGCAGGCCTGCCTGGTCTTCTCAATAGTGTGTCCCACACTGCAAGCTCAGATTCCTCAGCCAATTTGGACATGGGCTTGCCAATACAAAATGCAAATTTAAGAAAACAATTACACATTAATACTTAACGCCCTCCTCTGAATTAATATCTAAGTCCAGGAATCCAATTCAAATCATACCAGGCAATGCACAGAAGTTTAATTTTGTAATTAATGAACATCATTTATTGATTACATATTTTGATTCATACAATTGCTCATAGTCAACATGTTTCATTTACCACTGACTTCGTCAGGGCTACAGTCAAGAAACGTATACATAATTAATAAATAAAGGAATTGTGATTAAAAACAATTTTACCATTAAAATCAATGTATACATATACATCAAAGATATTATAATTAAGAGTTTTTATATAGCGGATAGTTACTCTATTCAGAGAGACCCCGCGCTAGGCTTCCACAGACCACAAGGGTTCCACAACCTATTCCAGTGCTACTGAAGTTGTCTAAAAAACATGTTTTAATTTTTTTCGGAAACATGGTTGCTCAGCTCTTTTGGTAGAAAGTTCCACAATTTGGCAATCAAGTAGTTGAAAGAAGGGCCACCCAAACTGCTCGTGTTATCTTGGGGATTACAATCAGAGCTGTTCCTGCAGACCTGAGGCATCTATTCAGATAGTACAATTTAATCAGGGGCAAGAGGTATTGAGGACCTTTCTGATTAAAATGTTTATGGCCGATACACAGTGCCTTGAAAGAGACTCTTTCGCGGATAGGGAGCCTATAGAGCTTATAGGGAGCAATGCCAGTTGGAGAGTATCTGGGAATATTCAAGAGCATCCGTGCAGCAGCTTTCTGAACCCTCTGAAGTTTTTTCTGGGTAACCCCACGACAGAGGACATTGCAGTAATCTCGCCTGGATACTAAAAGGGCCTGAACCACTGTCCAACTTACCAACTCTGGAAGGAGTCCCACTATCTTTTGAAGCATTTTTAAGATACCAAAGCAATGTCCACCCAGGGCATTTACCTGGCTATTAATAGACAGAATACAGTCAAACACAAAGCCCAGATTTTTGACTATTGTTTTAGAAGTTGGTGCCGGGCCTAGTGTTATCTGGCCACCAGGAAGAAGACCATATAGACGGTTGTTTCTCTAAAACCATGACTTCAGTCTTTTCGGCCTTAAGTCTCACGCAGCTGGTGTCCATACATTCAGCTAAATCCACCAGACATCCTCTAAAGCTATCCGATGCATGGATTTCGTCCTGCGCAAGAGTGAAAGCTGGATCTTGTCAGCATTCAACATGATCTTAACGCCAAGAAGCTCGATCACATCAGCTAGGGGGCACATTTATAGATTACATAAAGTTGGACTCATGGCAGAGCCTTGTGGCACTTCCTGCTGCAGAGGGAGGATCTCAGAAAAACATGGCTGCAATTGCACCTGGAATGTGTGATTCTGAAGGTAGTCTGCTAGCCATTCAATAGCCCGACACTGTACTGCCACAGTCATTCCAGTAGAAGACCGTGGGACACAGTGTCGAAGGCTACACTCAAATCCAACATGACCAGTGTCCTTGCCAAAGTCAGCGATGATACAGGCAATTAGATTAGAGACCGGAACAATAGCATGGAGTATTCAGGCTAAAATGGCTGTGGCAAGGTTCTGGAAACGACAATTACAAGAGGAAACCCAGAAGGTGTCCCTTTGGTGTAGTAATGAAATCCAGCATAGCAACCTAAAATGGGCAGTGGAGGCAAAAAGGAAAATAAAGGAGGTAACTGGTAGCTTAAAGGTGTGAGTTAATCAGAATCCAGTAGAAATCTCCTTCACCAAAGGCGTACTAAGAGCACAAGGAAGGGAGCTATCAAGACATCAGGACATAGAATACTTGAGAAAGAAAAAGTCGGTTCACTGTATGATAGAAGCATGGGAAAATGATGCATGGTATCCATACCTAGAAACCCTGCCGAACTACGGATTGAGGTGGGAGATTTTGAAAATCCGAATTGGAACTAATCCTTGGCTACTGGAGGGGAGATTAAAAGCAGAAATGATGTATCCAGATGGGTTATGTAAGTGTGGACTGGAGACGAAGTGTGATATTTTGCACATATTGTTGGATTGCCTAACTGGTTTAGGAGTGAGGAAACAGTTCTTACAACCGCTATTTATAAAATATGGCATTAATTCAAGAGGGCAAGCAGCTACATTACTAATAAAAATGGAAAAATTGGATACTGCAATTGCACTAGGTAACTACCTGAAAGGTATAAACCGTTTGTCAAGGGAAAAGCTCAAGAAAGGATTGTAACTTATTTTATTACCCACCCTTGCAGGAGACATTATTAAAGCCCGATGCACGTCTAGTTCAAATGGTCTTAATCTTTGTAAAATAATAATGATGTTTGTACAGGTTTTTAAAGATTGTAAATGCTTATTTTATTATGTTTAGAGATTTTTAACATTTTAACCGACTTTTACATTTGGAAATACTGAAATATATGGGCCTATAGTAGCTAGGGTCTTACTAGAAATGTATAAGCAACTTAGAAATGCAATTGTGTGATTTTAGAGATCATTACGTATCATTGCGACTGTTTGGATTGTAATGTTTTAATTTAATATGAACTCGAAGTTTAAAGACCACGGTCTAAATAAACAGATTTTTCTCTCTCTCAGTGCAGCTTTCTTGCCCTTATCAGCAATGAGTCTCAAGGATTCCAAAGCCAGTAAGAGTGCTGATTTTGTCCTATAGCTTGGTCTAAATCCAAACTTAGTCTTATGTTGAAGCCCATTCTCATAAATATACCTCATAAGCCGTTGGTTAACATGTTTTTCTGCAATTTTAGTGAAGAATGATAACAAGGAAGTTCTCTAATTTGATGGATCCATAGAGGGCTTCTTCAGAAGTGGGACCACTGTAGCGTGTTTCCATTGTAAAGGAACATGACCAGTGATGAAAGAGAGGTTAAGCAATTCACAGAACGTTGGAAGAATCGCTTCCAAGAAAGTTATGCAGAGTTAAGTGCATTACTGTTACATCAGACACTTTCTAAAGAGTCCGCCATGAATTGAGCTGGATGCTGTGCTCCGACGATCATGTGCAGCACTAAGTCAGCGACCCTATGTGCCAGGAGTGACCATTGTGAAGACTGGTCTGTGAGAAGGGCCAAAGCCTTGTGCGCTAGCGTGTGGCAATCCTCTATGCCAAGAGGGGGGCCACCATGAAAAAAATTCAAAATGCTGATAGGTACAGAGCCTGTGGACTGTGAGTTGCAGTGACCTTTTATGTCAGAGGTCACAGGGAGCATCAAGGACAGCGACCTGTTCTGCCCCCGTACTGAAGGAGTGAAGACACCGTGGGAGCCCCTTTGCACCATCGCCCAGGCTAAGGGAACCAAGTCAGGCTTGTCCCAGCCATTCCCCAACGGGTGATGAGCTGATTACTTACCCCAGAGGAGGAGATGCAGAGCGCCCTTTGTTGCTTCAGGAGCGAAACCGCGAGAGACTCTGCACCTGCTGAGCGCAGTTACCTGGGCCACCAGAACTCAGCTGCAGCCGCTGCAAGCACCAACGGACAGGGCAAACTCGGGAACTCCAAACTCTTCAAACCTGCTGGAACGGGTTAAGAACTGGTTTGAGGCCTGTCAGCCCTGGGGGAACGCGATGCTAAGATAGTGCAGTAGCACGGGAACACAATTGCTTTCAGTTACTCATAGTGGACTCTTGAGACTCGGACTAGTAATGCGGCATACCCTGGATATTACCAATAGTGAATAGGAATATTCATAATTGCTAAAGCGAGGTGAGAGTGGGACAGGGGACCTCTAAAGAAACACTAGATCCCCGACCTTAGGGGAGCATTGTGTAATTGTTTGTGAATATTGTATATTTCCTTTGTGTGGCTAGCGGTACAAATAAAATACTTCCCTTTCTTCATAGAAGTATTTGGCTGGACAATGATTTATTGTGCTGTTGTGTGTATTTTGAGTTGTGAGTCTGTGCTCACTATTGTGTATTCATGTTCCCCCTGAGGAAACCTTGGACTGCTTGGACCACGCTACTACTGAGAGTCATGGGCAGAAGGGATACTTTACCCAGTTGCTGAGGATCCATAGTAGGCCGGGACTCAGAACATAAGTAGTAAAAGGCCTCAATTCCGAAGGATAGGCTCAGTAAACCCCGTTTGCCCAATGGCCCTCTAAAAGGGGTTCTGACAATCCATATACTTTGCTGCATCAAAAAGTTGCAGCCTATCAGAGAGCGCAGTTGTGTGGTATGCAAAAGACATCTTGTGGAGTTTCAGAAAGTTAACTTGGGGAAAGAATACTGCCCATCGCTTGCCATTGGCTTTCTGGTTTGTAACTCACATTTTCTTGATTCCCATTTGCTGGTTTTATTTGTTTTAGGATGTCCAGCTTGAGTTTGTCCCTCTCCATGTGAAAGCGGTGTTTACAGTATTCTTCCACAAAATTGTTTTCTTTAATAAACAGGCCTGTAAATCTTGTTCTTCTGTCGTCTCATTTTCTGGCCATTCAAAGACTGAGGTCAAATGTAAGGCGCTGTCTCCTGAGGGCGCTTGTATTTCTTGTTACTGAAACCTACCCTCCCCTCTTGCTGCTAAAGGCTTTCCGTGCCTGACGGAAAGGTGTTGATTTTTTTGTACATTGTTTATTTATTTATGGTTTGCTATTGCCACAGAACCAAGGGAAATGTGATGGTTTGTGTTCATGCTACGTTCGCTTCATTACATGTTCTGAAAACGTTGTCATTGTTTTATTTAAATTGTGCGCTGATATTGGACTGTATGCAAAGATTGCTGTATTTTTTTAATAAAGTTTTCCCCATTTGGTTGTTGTTGAGAGCAGAAAATACAGATATAATTATATGCGGTACAGTCAGAGAGATGGTGGCATAATGGCAAATTAGTCAGTTTATCAACCGGGCTGGTGCCTCTGGAAGGCCGATAGGTGTCCTGTGTCAGACACAGAAAGCTGCTTTAGGGTAGCACATCGGTGTCTTGATGAAAGGTGTCCTCATCAAGAAACAGTGATTTGTTTAAGGGCTGTCCACAAAGAAGCCTTAATTCACACATTTCCTTCTAGCCTCCTAGCAGTGACAAAGCTACATCGCTCTTGGTAACTGCCATTGCATATGCCATAGAGCTCTTGCATGTCAGCAAAGGGACCCATACAGATTAACGGATAGTTTTTCAGATCAATGCAGACATGCAGGAACCTCAAATGGAATCCTACAGAGTTGTGAGCAGTATGCTGTGATTAAAAGACATCTCCTGGAAAATGAAAAATATATGCCTTTATTTATCTGGAACAGGGCTTCGCTTTCTGAATATAGGCGTCACCCCGCTGATATGTACCATTTAAGGACAGCCCTTCCTATAGTATGCAAATAGCCAAAAATCAATCAATCAATCAGGGGTTTGTTAAAGCGCGACTACTCACCCGTAAGGGTCTCAAGGCGCTAGGGGTGGGGGGGGTACAGGTTCCATTCCATCAAGGAGGGGGTCTGTCGAAGCGCCAGGTTTTGAGGTTTCTTGCGAAGATGGGGAGCGATGTTGTCTGTCTGAGGTGGAGCGGAAGGGCGTTCCATGCTTTGGCAGCGAGGAAGGAGAAGGAGCGGCCTCCCGATCTGGTCTTTCTGGTGCGGGGGACCACGGCGTAGGAGAGCTGGGCTGATCGTAGGGTCCTTTGGGGTGCGTGGAATTTGAGTCGGCTGTTCAGGTATGCTGGTCCGGTGCCGTGGACGGCCTTGTGTGCGTGGGTGAGCATCTTAAAGGTGATTCTCGCCTCGACGGGGAGCCAGTGGAGTGTGCGCAGGTGCTGGGAGATGTGGCAGTGTTTTGGCAGCTTGAGGACCAGTCTTGTGGCGGCGTTCTGGATGTTCTGTAGCTTGCGGATGAGGTTTTTGTTTATTCCGGCGTAGAGTGCGTTGCCGTAGTCGAGTCTGCTGGTGACCAGGGCGTGAGTGACTGTCTTTCGGTGTTCGAGGGGGAAAAAGAGAGTGTCAGGATTGCAGGCTCCAGGCATTGCAGAAATGGTTCACGCTGTGGAGGTGGGCGGAAGGTGCAGCAGTTATCTTGGCGAGAATTGGTTGCTCAGCGCACTTCAACTGTCGCATTCACAGAGAGAAGTTGTATTTCTCTGTGCTTCTGTTCCTGTCAGGTTTTCTTCGCGAGAGTTATTCTGCTCGTCTTTCCAGTATTTCTAGCGTTTGAACTTCATCATCCGGAGGTCCGAATTTTGGCATTTTGGTTTGCCGTGGATGACAGGTATTTTTTCTTCGTTTGGAATGTTGTTGAGAGAGTCAGTCTTAGGTTCTCTCTTGGTCCTTCTTCACTGCGTTATCCTGTATTTATGAGAGAAATAGTTGCAGTGAGAGTAAGGATTTTTTCTGTGAACTCTGAGTTTTTGTTACACTCGTACTTCTATGAAGAATAATTCTCAACAGTAAAAAGACCTCTGTATATTCTACAATACGGACTAGCACTTCAGTTTATTTTTTCTCAGGGTTATTTTTTCCACGTTTAATGCACCATAGTCTCTGCAGCTAAAGAGACTTATCTCTGTTTATTTGCTGAAGGATATAGACTCACAAAGTTCTTCCTTGTCATTCTTCTTACAAGTATAAGCTCGCAATTGCTACCAACTCATGTAGGTGAAAATATATATATATATATATATATATATATATATATATATATATATATATATATATATATTTAGACTTACCAACTATCTACAAAGCACATCGATAACATCAGTACAGCACCTAAAAAGAAAAGAGAAGAAAGCAAAGACAGTTAATCTACGCTGTAAAGACACCATCTTCAATTAGTATAATCTGAAAACTGACACAAGAGAGAGGCAATAACCACTTAAACCACAGGTAACTGGTACTTGAATACAGTATAGTGGTAGAGTGATAAAAGTTTAAAAGAAATCAGTTCTTTAGTGAGAACTTATAATCTTGTGTTTTGTAGTTACAGGTGTAGGAGGTCCTTCCTTGAGAAAACCAGTTGGGCAAGACACCACAGTGGCAGTCTCTCTTTTCTCCCATTCCCCTTTCCTCCGCTTCACTGCTCGTAATATATTTTGACAGCAGTAGAGTAGAGGGGCTGGGAAATTATCTTCTGACCCCGTGGAAGCAAGGTTCAGGTACTTGGTCTTCGACAGATTGAAGCGCCCACGAAGATCTTCCACTTGGTCAGAATGGCTGAGGGATTTGATGTGAAGGGTTTAGCGTTAGTTCTAGAAGGTTAACAAAAACAGTTAAGTAACACCATGGAAGAGGTTAGAAAATCCAGTCAGGAGACTGGAGTCCTTAGTAAGAGGTTAGATGAGATGATGGCAGGGTCTCGTTCTTTACCTAGGGAGACTAGTTCTCTTCCATTCTCCCCCTCCCCATCAGCTACAGAGTTATCTACACAGGTAATCCATGCATTCTCCCCCACAATTCCATTGGCGGCCCCAGAGAGATTTACAGGGGATCCTCATGAGGCTCAAATATTTCTTACACAGTGTTCCTTACACTTCCTTTGCAAGCCTATTATTTTTAAAGAGGACCAGCCTAATGTGGCGTTCGTACTGTCTTACCTGAGTGGAGATGCAGCCGCTTGGTCTATGCCTTTGGTAAACTCAAATGACCTGGTGTTATATAACGTTGAAGAGTTCAAGTCAGAGTTTTTACGCATATTTGACCAAAGGACAATATCCCAGACTACAGATAATGAACTATTAGATTTGAAGTAAGGGAATCGGGATCTGGTGGCTTATCTGGCACAATTTAACAAATTGATAGTGGAAACAAGGTAGCCACAAGAAAAAAGAGCGGCAATTTTTTTATATAGGCCTCAAAGATGAGCTTAAGGATGGTCTAGCTCAGATTCCGAGGAGACCCACTGATGTTTCAGAGCTGATTGATTTGGTCCTGCAGATAGATCAGCGTCAGTCTGAGAGAAGAAATAAACGGCGGAAAGACTCCAAGCCTCTCCCACCTCGATTTGATAGAGCAAGATCTGAAGTTGTAAAAACAAGGGATCCTGGATCAACCGAAGAACCTATGCAGATTGGTACTGTTAGAGGTCCATTAACCAAAGAAGAGTGTGAGAAGAGAAAAATTGGGAAATTATGTATGTATTGTGGCAATGCAGGGCATTTTGTAAAAGAATGTCCAAAGAGACCAAAAACCAGCACTTGGGTAAAAGACAGGCCCCATCAGTAGAAGGAGTTGCTCTGGTGGGTGCTTTGGAAGAGACAACTCCGAACACACAGCTATTGGTAAACACTCTCCAATCGTCAGCCCCCCATTGGATAATTTCTAGTTCAATCCAATTTGGTAATCACGAAGTCAACGGTGTCTCTGTCATGATTGATTCCGGAGCCACAGGTAACTTTTGTGACATTAAATTTGCCAAAACCCTTGGAATCCAGTCCATCAAGAAGGAAAGACCAGAGCCAGTTTGCGCCGTTGATGGTACCGATCTCACCTTAGGACCGATCACTTATGATAGCGAGGAAATCATATTGATGGGTCCAGGTCTACATCGATCCATTTTGAAGTTTTGTTTATTCGACGCCCCTCAATTCCAGTTTATTTTAGGGTTGCCTTGGCTCACTGAGCATAATCCAAAGATTGATTGGGCCAAGAGAACAACTGAGTTGAATTCGGAATATTGTGTGGGGTACTGTTTTGATTCTGTCTCATTGGAGTGTCAACCATCTCCTTCTTCCCACTTGGCTGACGATCTGTGCAGTGGAAATACCGGATATTCCCGAAGAATACCTAGATCTGTCACCAGTTTTCGACGAACAAGAAGCCAAGAAGTTACCTCTTCATAGGGAGTATGAATGTCGAATTGAACTAGAACCAGGTGCGTCATTGCCTTGTAGCAGAATCTACGCTTTGTCTGAAGCAGAGAACCGTCATTTGAAGGAATACCTGGATCAGTATTTGGACAACGGTTTCATCTGCCCCTCACAGTCGCCCATCTTATCTCCTTTATTCTTCATTCCGAAGAAAGACGGTAAATTGAGGACTTGCATAGACTATCGCGCCCTCAATCAAGTTACTAAGAAAAATCGTTACCCTTTGCCTTTGATTTCTGCGTTATTGGATCAGGTTAAGGAAGCCTGCATTTATACTAAGTTGGATTTGCGAGGGGCCTACCATTTGGGGAGAATGGCTGAGGGCAATGAATGGAAGACTGCATTATGGACTCGGTTTGGCTTGTTTGAATATCAAGTCATGCCCTTCGGCCTGTGCAATGCTCCTGCTGCCTTCCAGCATTTTGTGAATGATATCTTGCGTGAATACTTGGATCGATTCGCTGTCATCTATATTGACGACATACTCATTTTTTCTGCTAACATACAAGAGCATGTAGGTCATGTGCGGACCATTTTGAAAAAACTGTTGGACAATCAACTCTGTCAAACTTGAGAAGTGTGTCTTCCATGCTAGGCGGGTGGAATTTTTGGGTTTCATCTTATCTGCGGAAGGAGTGGAAATGGATGAGTCCAAAGTGAGAGCTGTAAAAGATTGGCCATCTCCGCAAAATGTTAAAGACAGCCAATTTTTATCGCCGTTTTATCTTCAATTTTTTGGAAAAGGTCAGTCCCATGACTCGTTTATTGAGAAAGAATGTAAAATTCGAGTGGAGCTTGGAAACTGAGAAGGCTTTTCAGCAACTCAAGGACACCTACACATCTGCACTAGTTTTGATGCATCCGGTTTTGGAGGAGCCGTTTTATGTTGAAGTGGATGCCTCAAATTTGGCCATTGGACAAATTTTATCCCAAAGACACAAACTGAGAGACCAGCTTCATCCGGTGGCTTATCGATCTCGAAAATTAACTCCTGCAGAAATCAATTATTCAATTGCCGATAAGGAATTATTGGCAGTCAAAGACGCCTTTCAAGAATGGAGACACTGTCTTTTGGGAGCAAAACACGAAGTTACAGTTTTCACCGATCATAGGAATTTGCAGTTTTTGAAGTCTGCCAGAACACTTACTCCCATGCAGTTAAGATGGTCGCTTTTCTTTGCTGACTACAATTTCATTCTCACTTATAAGCCAGGAGCCACCAATGGTAAGGCAGATGCCTTGTCCCGATTAAACATTGAGGATGAAGAAGCTCACCAAGAAGGATTAATAATTCCTGAAGATAAAATTGTCGGTACCATCCAGTATTCTGAGTTGGAAGAGAAAGTCCAAGGTATGTTTTCTGAAGAAGACTCTTTAAAATGGGTTGAGAATGGATCTAACAGAGAAATGAATAACGGAAAACCATTTTTAAGGGAAAATTGTATATACCAAACTCTCAGTTATGCATGGAAATTATTCAGCAGTGCCATGATAATCCATTAGCTGGTCATAAAGGAGAAAAGAAGACCTTGGATTTAATAAAAAGAGATTTTGGTGGCCAAGCATGGAAGCTCAGGTGAAGCAGTACGTTGCTTCCCGTGAAGCGTGTGTCAAGGGAAAAGTGATCAGACAGGCTCCTCAAGGCTTGCTCATGCCACTACCTGTAGCCCCTTACCCATGGCACACAGTCTCCATAGATTTCATTGTAGATTTGCCATCAGGACAGAGATATACCACCATCTGGGTAGTTGTAGATCATTTCTCAAAGATGAGTCATTTCATTCCACTGAAATCCCTTCCAAATGCTTCTCAACTGTCTACATTGTTTGCACAACACATAGTCAAATCCCACGGTATTCCTAAGGAGGTGATTTCCGATTGCGGCCCGCAATTTGTTTCTCGTTTCTGGAGATCTTTTTTGCAGAGATTAGGCGTAGACGTGCGCCTGTCCACTAGTTTCCACCCAGAAACTGACGGTCAGACAGAAAGGGTGAATCAAGGTCTAAAACAGTACTTGCGATTGTATCTCATGGACCAAGAGGCAGATTGGCCCACGTTGCTTTGGGCTATAGAGTTTGCCTATAACAACGCGGTACACTCCTCCACTGTTTTTTCCCCATTCTTTCTAAATTCAGGTAGACATCCAAATATGTTGGTCGGAAAGGTGGAAAGGGAGGTGCCCGCAGTTGAGGAGGTAATTCAAGAGCTGCAGCAAGCTTATCAGACTGCCAGTAAAAATCTAGAAAAAGCAAAAGATTCTTATAAGAAACAGGCAGACAAACGTAGGAGAAAGAATCGAGTTTTTGAGCCTGGGGATTTAGTCTGGATTTCCACTCAAAATTTAAAATGGTAACAGGAAATTTCAACCTCGTTATATGGGTCCCTATCCAGTTGAAAAGATGATTAATCCTGTTAGTGTTAACTCCCTAAGAAGTTTAAAATACATTCAGTATTCCATGTCTCTTTGCTCAAAAGTAATCCACCAGGTTTGAGAAGAGTTTTGCCTCCAGCTCCAGTTCAGATACATTCAGAGGAATATTTCAAGGTCAAAAGAATTCTTGACTCCAAGTCCAAAAACGGAAAGTTGTTTTACCTGGTTGATTGGAAGGTTTACGGGCCTGAAGAAAGATCTTGGGTGCCTAGTTCCAATGTTCATGCTACAAGGTTAATAAAGGAGTTCCACAAGATGAACCCAACTAAGCCAACAGAGAGAGGAGGAGGATTTTTGGTGGGGGTACTGTCAGGATTGCAGGCTCCAGGCGTTGCAGACATGGTTCACGCTTTGGAGGTGGGCGGAAGATGCAGCAGTTATCTTGGCGAGAATTGGTTGCTCAGCGCACTTCAACCGTCGCATTCACAGAGAGAAGCTGTATGTCTCTGTGCTTCTGTTCCTGTCAGGTTTTCTTCGCGACAGTTATTCTGCTCGTCTTTCCAGTATCTCTAGTGTTTGAACTTCATCATCCGGAGGTCAGAATTTTGGCATTTTGGTTTGCTGTGGATGACAGGTATTTTTTCTTCGTTTGGAATGTTGTTGAGAGAGTCAGTCTTAGGTTCTCTCTTTGTCCTTCTTCACTGTGTTATCCTGTATTTATGAGAGAAATAGTTGCAGTCAGAGTAAGGATTTTTTCTGTGAACTTTGAGTTTTTGTTACACTCGTACTTCTATGAAGAATAATTCTCAACAGTAAAAAGACCTCTGTATATTCTACAATACGTACTAGCACTTCTGTTTATTTTTTCTCAGTTATTTTTTCCACGTTTAATGCACCATAGTCTCTGCAGCTGCAGAGACTTATCTCTGTTTATTTGCTGAAGGATATAGACTCACAAAGTTCTTACTTGTCATTCTTCTTACAAGTATAAGCTTGCAATTGCTACCAACTCATGTAGGTGAAAAAATATATATATATATATATATATATATATATATATATTCAACTGACAGTCGTTCTCTTTTCTCCCCCACAGAACGATATCCAGGCCACCAATTCAATTCAAAAGTGTATTTATTCACACACGCACTCGACGCGTTTCGGGAAACAAGTTCCCTTGTTCACGAGTGTTAGAGCAAAGTGATAACACAGTTTAAATGCAGATCATGTGACTCGTGAGTTTCATAGACATTAAAGACAGACTACCGTATCTCGTAATATCTGGAGCTATGAGAACCACAATATATTGCAGCAGGCAAATCCAGGCATTACTTTAACATAAATTATGTTCATCCAACTTTTCAACACAATATTCAAATTTTCAAAACAAGATAAAATAAAAATAACGTTGTGTCCGACCAGCAGGCAAGTTTCAAACCCCCGATCTCAGGATAGTCAAACTTACGGTGCACTACCATGTTGTGCCACTACCATCTCAGTCGAAAATTAGCCTCAGTGGGCTGTTAGGCAAAACGTTTTTGCTGTGCACAAACTCAACACATATTGGTTATCATGCCCAAGTGGACGTGCACTTAAGTTTATAGAAAACGTACAGTTCCTTTCAGTGTTCATTTAGACCGAAGGAGACTCAAAGTTGAGCCGATTTAGTTGCCTTCACAAAGGTGTGATCCTTGAATCGTACCACCATACTGTGTCTGTGTCATTGCCTGGTGAAAATTAATTCCAGCCTCTCTGCCTTTCATTGTCGTGTCTCACACTCTCCCAAATCATATCAACCGGCACCTGTGGTAACAAAATAAAAAAATATAAAGTTTCATATTCAGTCGTGAACTGTGCACATTCATACATTTAAAAACAGGGATATTTAACATCATCTAATGGTTTTACAAGGAAACAAATATATTCAATTTACATTTTATGCATCATCCTAGATGTACACCCAGTGCCTCATCACCATTATGGCCAAGGGGTTGCATGGTTTGGTACTTAATAATAAATCTGGATTCAAGGCGTCTTAATTCTTGTAATCTGTTACCTCCCCTTTCTCTTACTGGAATCTGGTCCAGTACTGTAAATGATAACAGACTATTGTTGCTCTGGTGGTGGGTTGCAAAATGTCTAGCGACTGGATATTGTTTATCCAAGTTCTTTATGGCTCTGAGATGTTGTAAAACTCTCTCTTTCGCTGGTTTGATTGTACTGCCCACATAAAATTTATTGCATGGGCACCTGAGCGCATAGACAGCAAACTCTGTGTGACAAGAGAGATGCTTCAAGATTTTGTAGGGGCACAGTGTTCGGACAGTTTCACTTCTTTGGTGTTGTGGCTATACTTGCAAGCCTTACACCGGCCACAGACATAGAATCCCTGAACTGGGTTATTTTTCTTTCTATTGGCCACCAGCGTCTGACAAATTTTATCTTTAAGTGACAATGGTCTTCTATAAGTCACTTGGGGAAACTCACGAATACTTGTTTTAATGTCCTTATCAGTTTGCAAGGTATTCCAAAATGTATTAATGGCACTTCTAACCCCTTTTGCTTGTGAGTTATAGTCTGTGATGAACCGGACTGTTTCCTGGTTCTCATCTACTTTCTCTGTGTCTGTCTGTATCGGCTCTTTGCTATATACTTTCTTGACTGCACCTGCAATACATTTCTTACTGTATCCTCTAGCTTTGAATCATTCATACATCTCTGTTTTTTCTTTCTCAAAATCCACCTGTTTTGTACAATTTCTTTTAGCTCTTAGAAGCTCCCCTAAGGGGATAGAGTTAATCAAATTCCGGGGGTGACAGCTCTGGGCATGCAATAAGCTATTTCCTGCGGTTTCTTTTCTGAATAGAGCTGTTGTCAGGTGGTTGCCCTCTATTTTGACCTTAAGATCTAAAAAGTCAATATTGTTCTCATCAAAGTGGCTTGTGAAGGTCAAATTAAAATCATTGACATTAAGAGTTTGTGCAAACTCTTTAGCTTTCTCCTCGCTACCCTCCCAGATGATGAAAATGTCATCAATGTACCGGGGCCACGTACGTACTCCGGTCTGGAATTGGGGTAGGTGTCTGACCACCTGCTCCTCCCACCAGCCAAGATATAATCCGGCAAAGCTGGGGGCGAAGCAGGTACCCATTGAAGTACCAAGCAGTTGGTGATATATACTGCCATTGAAGAGGAAATAGTTCTGGGTGAGACAAATATGAATCATTTCCAGTAACATTTCCGTATGGAACAGATAGGACATGGATCTGCTACTCAAAAAATGCCTACAAGCCTTTATTCCCTGGTCGTGTGGAATATTAGTATACAGGCTGTTCACGTCAAGGGTCATGAGTAAACAGTCTGTATTCAATTCAATGTTAGCAATTTTTTGCAAAAAATCTCCTGAATCTTTAAGATATGCCGGGAGATTTTGTACCAAAGGTTGCAGAAAATAATCTACATACCGGGATGTATTGATGTATTCTCCAGGCAGCTATTTCTGGATGACACAATTGGCCTGCCAGGGGGGTTTGTAGGGTTTTGGTGCAATTTAGGCAACAAGTAAAGGGCCGGTAATTTCGGAAATTTACATTTTAAGAAATTAAACTCATCCGCTTCAATAAGTCCCTTATTCCTCCATTCCACCAGTTTTTCTTGATATTTGTTATTTTCACAATCATAAATTTTTCTAGTACTTTTTTCATATTTTTCAGCATCATTCAGTTGTTTCAAACCTTCATCAATATACATTTCATGTGATAGGATAACAATATTGCCACCCTTGTCAGATTTTTTGATCACAATACTGGTATCATTGCTGAGATTGTCAATTGCTAGTCTTTGCGTTACAGTGAGGTTGCTCCTACCCCGTTCCTTTTTCTTGGCCATTTTCTTAAATTCATTTATCACTCCTTTTTCGAAAACATCTATGGCATCATTAGTGATCATAGGCAAAAAAATTGATTTAGGCTTGAACCCACTGTTACTGTTAAGGTCCAACCTGATGTTTTCATTAATCAAGTTAAGGGTTGGATTTCCTATTACTTCAGGGTCCCCACCCAAGTCATGTAAAACTTGTAGAATTTCTGCATCGCCTATCTCAAGTGTGCTTGGACATGGTTTACTGCCACCCGTCTCTTGACTCATTCTGTTGGCAAACCATTTTTTTAGTCTTAATTTTCTGGTAAACTGAAAGAGATCTATTCTATTTTGAGTGTAGTTGAAATTAGCAGAAGGACAAAAAGATAATCCATAGGACAGTACCTTAATTTCATTTTCATTAAGGATCCTGTTGGAAAGGTTGACTACCGTTTTCGTATCCATCATTTTAGTTTTTTCTGGCCCCTTGTCCTTGTTCCCACAGGGCTTGATACGGCTGCTGTCATTACGCTCCGCTTGTTTCCTCCTTTGCCTCCTCTTCCTCTAGTTCCTCCTGTATTTGTCTTGTTCTGCGCTTCTAATCTTCCTTTCGCCATTAAGGAAAATTCCTTTAAAATTTGTTCTTTTGGGCTCAAAAAACCTGCATTTATATCCACCGTCTGGTTCTCCGTATCATCTACTTCATTATCTTGCGCATTATTTGCCCCCTCAGTTGCCTCCATCCCAGGTTTAGTTGCCTTTCTCACTGGGGTTTGGATTGCTGTTTGAGCGCGGAGGTGATCATACTTTTTTGAGAAGGTGAGGACTTGTCCTTTCTCGTAATCCGTGTGGTCTCTGAGGAATTTTATTTGCTTTTTTTCTTTTATTTCCTTTTCAATAATCTCCAGTTTTTTGTCCATTTTGGCCATTTCCATTTCAAATTCATCTTTGCTGCAAATTGTCTTTAGGTGTTCCATGACATCTTCGATTTCAGCAGCTAATTTAATGCAGTCTTTTTTGGCATATTTTACTAATAGCCTTAACATGACAATTGAGCATTCATGGCTATTTGCGGCCCATTCCTCCACCAGGTCGGGGTCCAGGTCATTGAAAGTAGGGGTAGTATAGATTCTCAGTCCTCTTGGGACTCTTCCCACTTCGATGTATTTGGCCAGAGTGGTCGCCTCCCACCATTTGGTCTGCTCTAGTTTGAGCAGCTTCCAAAGTTTGTTCCAGCAATCTTGCTTACTTTTTACATCACTACCACCAGCTGCGCCTGTTGTGATTTCTGCGCCTGATCCCATGGCTTGGATGTCAAACATTTGCCTTGCAGTCTCATCCCTTTTAATATTTCTGTTATGGGACATCGTTGTGAACAGGTATTTTTAAGTTTGTGTCAGCGCTCAAAATTAACCCAGCGCCCACTTTTTGCTGCAGTCCGGATAAAACAAAAGCTATTTCATATATTTTACCCAGATCTCCGCTTGCCTCTGCCGTATCAGTATTCCCTGACAACTCCCAACTCTGCACCTGATTACGGGTTAGTGCACGCGCTTTCCTTACTTAGCTCGTGTTCAGCTTGTCCAGCGCGTCCTTTTCCCATAGTCGGCGAAGTGAGAAACAATCTTCCTTTAGGGGTTGTTTTTTCGGCCGGATTTCTCCTCGTATCTTCGGCAGCAGTGGCGGGCCAAAGCTTCAATAGACATCCACCATATTTCGGCGAAGAAGCTGTAATGGCCTCTGACAGCGGCGGGCCGGGACGGGATCGCCACTCCCCCGTATTCAACCGACAGTCGTTCTCTTTTCTCCCCCACAGAACGATATCCAGGCCACCAATTCAATTCAAAAGTGTATTTATTCACACACGCACTCGACGCGTTTCGGGAAACAAGTTCCCTTGTTCACGAGTGTTAGAGCAAAGTGATAACACAGTTTAAATGCAGATCATGTGACTCGTGAGTTTCATAGACATTAAAGACAGACTACCGTATCTCGTAATATCTGGAGCTATGAGAACCACAATATATTGCAGCAGGCAAATCCAGGCATTACTTTAACATAAATTATGTTCATCCAACTTTTCAACACAATATTCGAATTTTCAAAACAAGATAAAATAAAAATAACGTTGTGTCCGACCAGCAGGCAAGATTCAAACCCCCTATCTCAGGACAGTCAAAATTACGGTGTACTACCATGTTGTGCCACTACCATCTCAGTCGAAAATTAGCCTCAGTGGGCTGTTAGGCAAAACGTTTCTGCTGTGCACAAACTCAACACATATTGGTTATCATGTCCAAGTGGGCGTGCACTTAAGTTTATAGAAAACGTACAGTTCCTTTCAGTGTTCATTTAGACCGAAGGAGACTCAAAGTTGAGCCGATTTAGTTGCCTTCACAAAGGTGTGATCCTTGAATCGTACCACCATACTGTGTCTGTGTCATTGCTTGGTGAAAATTAATTCCAGCCTCTCTGCCTTTCATTGTCGTGTCTCACACTCTCCCAAATCATATCAACCGGCACCTGTGGTAACAAAATAAAAAAATATAAAGTTTCACATTCAGTCGTGAATTGTGCACATTCATACATTTAAAAACAGGGATATTTAACATCATCTAATGGTTTTACAAGGAAACAAATATATTCAATTTACATTTTATGCACCATCCTAGATGTACACCCAGTGCCTCATCACCATTATGGCCAAGCGGTTGCATGGTTTGGTACTTAATAATAAATCTGGATTCAAGGCGTCTTAATTCTTGTAATCTGTTACCTCCCCTTTCTCTTACTGGAATCTGGTCCAGTACTGTAAATGATAACAGACTATTGTTGCTCTGGTGGTGGGTTGCAAAACGTCTAGCGACTGGATATTGTTTATCCAAGTTCTTTATGGCTCTGAGATGTTGTAAAACTCTCTCTTTCGCTGGTTTGATTGTACTGCCCACATAAAATGTATTGCATGGGCACTTGAGCGCATAGACAGCAAACTCTGTGTGACAAGAGAGATGCTTCAAGATTTTGTAGGGGGCACAATGTTCGGACAGTTTCACTTCTTTGGTGTTGTGGCTATACTTGCAAGCCTTACACCGGCCACAGACATAGAATCCCTGTACTGGGTTATTTTTCTTACTATTGGACACCAGCGTCTGACAAATTTTATCTTTAAGTGACAATGGTCTTCTATAAGTCACTTGGGGAAACTCGTGAATACTTGTTTTAATGTCCTTATCAGTTTTCAAGGTATTCCAAAATGTATTAATGGCACTTCTAACCCCTTTTGCTTGTGAGTTATAGTCTGTGATGAACCAGACTGTTTCCTGGTTCTCATCTACTTTCTCTGTGTCTGTCTGTATCGGCTCTTTGCTATATACTTTCTTGACTGCACCTGCAATACATTTCTTACTGTATCCTCTAGCTTTGAATCTTTCACACATCTCTGTTTTTTCTTTCTCAATATCCACCTGTTTTGTTCTATTTCCTGCCGTTTCTTTTCTGAATAGAGCTGTTGTCCGAACACTGGGCCCTCTACAAAATTTTGAAGCATCTCTCTTGTCACACAGAGTTTGCTGTCTATGCGCTCAAGTGCCCATGCAATAAATTTTATGTGGGCAGTACAATCAAACCAGCAAAAGAGAGAGTTTTACAACATCTCAGAGCCATAAAGAACTTGGATAAACAATATCCAGTCGCTAGACATTTTGCAACCCACCACCAGAGCAACAATAGTCTGTTATCATTTACAGTACTGGACCAGATTCCAGTAAGAGAAAGGGGAGGTAACAGATTACAATAATTAAGACGCCTTGAATCCAGATTTATTATTAAGTACCAAACCATGCAACCCCTTGGCCATAATGGTGATGAGGCACTGGGTGTACATCTAGGATGATGCATAAAATGTAAATTGAATATATTTGTTTCCTTTTAAAACCATTAGATGATGTTAAATATCCCTGTTTTTAAATGTATGAATGTGCACAATTCACGACTGAATGTGAAACTTTATATTTTTTTATTTTGTTACCACAGGTGCCGGTTGATATGATTTGGGAGAGTGTGAGACACGACAATGAAAGGCAGAGAGGCTGGAATTAATTTTCACCAAGCAATGACACAGACACAGTATGGTGGTACGATTCAAGGATCACACCTTTGTGAAGGCAACTAAATCGGCTCAACTTTGAGTCTCCTTCGGTCTAAATGAACACTGAAAGGAACTGTACGTTTTCTATAAACTTAAGTGCACGCCCACTTGGGCATGATAACCAATATGTGTTGAGTTTGTGCACAGCAGAAACGTTTTGCCTAACAGCCCACTGAGGCTAATTTTCGACTGAGATGGTAGTGGCACAACATGGTAGTGCACCATAATTTTGACTGTCCTGAGATCGGGGGTTTGAATCTTGCCTGCTGGTCGGACACAACGTTATTTTTATTTTGTCTTGTTTTGAAAATTTGAATATTGTGTTGAAAAGTTGGATGAACATAATTCATGTTAAAGTAATGCCTGGATTTGCCTGCTGCAATATATTGTGGTTCTCATAGCTCCAGAAATTATGAGATACAGTAGTCTGTCTTTAATGTCTATGAAACTCACGAGTCACATGATCTGCATTTAAACTGTGTTATCACTTTGCTCTAACACTCGTGAACAAGGGAACTTGTTTCCCGAAACGCGTCGAGTGCGTGTGTGAATAAATACACTTTTGAATTGAATTGGTGGCCTGGATATCGTTCTGTGGGGGAGAAAAGAGAACGACTGTCTGTTGAATACGGGGGAGTGGCGATCCCGTCCCGGCCCGCCGCTGTCAGAGGCCATTACAGCTTCTTCGCCGAAATATGGTGGATGTCTATTGAAGCTTTGGCCCGCCACTGCTGCCGAAGATACGAGGAGAAATCCCCCCGAAAAAACAACCCCTAAAGGAAGATTGTTTCTCACTTCGCCGACTGTGGGAGAAGGACGCGCTGGACAAGCTGAACACGAGCTAAGTAAGGAAAAAGCGTGCACTAACCCGTAATCAGGTGCAGAGTTGGGAGTTGTCAGGGAATACTGATACGGCAGAGGCAAGCGGAGATCTGGGTAAAATATATGAAATAGCTTTTGTTTTATCCGGACTGCAGCAAAAAGTGGGCGCTGTGTTAATTTTGAGCGCTGACACGAACTTAAAAATACCTGTTCACAACGATGTCCCATAACAGAAATATTAAAAGGGATGAGGCTGCAAGGCAAATGTTTGACATCCAAGCCATGGGATCAGGCGCAGAAATCACAACAGGCGCAGCTGGCGGTAGTGATGTAAAAAGTAAGCAAGATTGCTGGAACAAACTTTGGAAGCTGCTCAAACTAGAGCAGACCAAATGGTGGGAGACGACCACTTTGGCCAAATACATCGAAGTGGGAAGAGTCCCAAGAGTGTAAAACCTATGGTCGGGGACAATCGATATTTGCCCGGCGGTATTGCCTCTGTAACCCACGAATTATTAATCAATGAAGAGGCAGGCGCTGGAGACTGGAAAGCAGGAAACAAGGTTTTATTCTCTCCGGAGGAGAACACAACAAAACAGACAGCAGGTATCGTCATGAGGTGCTCTAACTTCCCTCTGAGGCCTGGCCCCTTATATACAGGTTTCATGGTTTTTATGACAGTTTACATATTCATGGCAATGCTTTGATGTACGGAAAGACATTCCCGGGATCTCCCCTTCGGGCCCGTTCCCACACACATTTACAGTAGAAGTCCCCACCCCGGTCACAACAGGTGATGGTTATCGCGCAGCTGGATATTCCGCCGATTCATGGAATGTGGGAGGTTCGATTGGATCTAGAGGGGTGGGGGCTTTGATCAACTCGGGGGTCCTTTGATGAGGGAAGCTTCCTACTGTACGGAGAGGGGCGAGGAATAGTATCGGCAGAGCTAGGTGTTGGCCTGGGAGCAAGGAAGACAAACGGGCACAGGAAAAGGGGGGTTTTTGTATCAAAGGGCCGGGGACTATAAAAAGAATGAAGGGAGGGGTCGCGCTGGGAACAGGATGGGGCTTTGAGGCAGAGCTGCGCTGAAGAGGGGTTTATGACTCAAAAGCATGTGCGAGCGAGGGGGGGGGGGTTGGTCAGCGTGCAGGCTTGGTGAGGGCGAAGGGCTATGTCGGGGGCCAGTGGCATGCAAAAGGGATGGTCCTGATCGAGGCACCTAAAATGGCGGGCGCGCACGACAAAAGTGTGGCATCAGGGGAAAAGGCAAGATGGCGCAGATAATGTTCACCAAACCGTACTAATTTTCCACAGTCCTCCCTTTAACATATTCAAGACATCTTGCTGATCTATTTCCTATTCAAGTCTATTATGGTGGGCATAAGAAAAAGCAGTAGGAACCCAGGTGAAGGAGTCGTAAACATTACATTTAAGATCTCTAGTTTTAGGAGGCGGGTCTATTGAAAAACTTTGATAAACTTGTTAGCAGGAAAGTCATAGTAATGTAATACAAAAAATGATTCTGTAGCGGGCAGTGAGTACATTGCATACAGGTTATTATATACGGGCTCTATATATCTTTGGTTGGAGCATAATCAATACAATGGTGGCTGGGAGAGAAACGAGACGTAGCAAAAAACGATGATCGAGGGTGTCAATGTTCGAAGTTAAAATGAGTTCTCAGTACTGTTTGTCGTCCTTTGTTGGCGCTGTGGAGCACCGGCGGTGGAGCTAAAGGTCCAGCTCTATTCTAGGTCCCGTGTTGCAGGGCACGACCTTTTCCTCGCGTTTCTGGGCAAAAAGGTCCTTTTCGCCCTGTGTCCTTTGGAGTCGATAGTCAAAAAAGTTCAGATGGAAGAAGAGTGTAAAAATAGTCCATAGGGTAGGTCGGAGAAAAAGGGGGATGGAGCAAAGGCCAGACCAAGAACAGACTAGGGGAACGGAAAATTTCAGGTTGGCGGGCTCATGACCGAGTTTAGGGAGCGGGGACCTTTCGGCACACATTTGAACATTAGGCAGGGGCATCAGGTTAGCCCTTTCCTCTCACTTTGTCGGAAATAGTGCCTCGTCCTGCAGCTCCTTTCTGTCGCGGTCTCGCCTCGGCCAACGTCGCAGGTGTTCCAAGATCTGTAGTCAGGCCACGTGCTCCCACATCCGGTCCTTCTTTCCTCCGACAGTCGTACCCTTAAATGAGTTCGAAAAGACAGTCTTTAGAGAGTTGGCAAAGGAAGGTAATCACATAAGTCTATTTCTCTCCCAGCTCCAGGTAAATGAGAATAGAAACGTCCGTTATATTAGGGTTCACAACTGACATACAAATGATCGAATGGTGGGCCTGCTGGATTTTACTACGACTTTCCTTCACAACTATTTATTACAGTCACAACAGTTCATCTGATGGAGACCCACCTTCGTAATACAAGCCTGACAAAGCTATACCATTCTCTAGGGGTTTATATTTACAAAGGGTGTTGCGAGCTATCAACATGGTACTAATAGGTATCTCGCTGAGGGACGAACATAGGCTAAACATCTTTCATTTTATCAATGCATCCTGCCTTTTAACTAAACATTTTCGCTTTCCACAAGATTCATTGCAATGATTTTCTTCGTTTCGGTCTAATCCTTAGCTTTGTAAACCATCATTCTGGTTCCTATGCAGTCTCTCACGGCCTGATTACTAAATTAGAACAGACAGGGGTCTCATGGGAAAATAGCTAGGGACATGGAAAACTGCGATGGGGGGGGGGACATCACCTTACTTTTTGGGTTATAAGGGTACTATCAGCAGAAGGCCACAGTTCAGTTGGTGAGCGTTCAGTGGCATTTCTCGAATTCCAAACTCTGAAATTTGCCTATCAAAAATCACTTCTAGGAGCCACAGCTGGCCTGCGTTAGATGCAAGTCGGCTCATCTTTTACAATCGGGGGTGGAGGATAGCAAAAAACTCTTATCTGGGGCAACTGAACACAATACTGGAGGCGTCCTGGGAAGATGGGCAGGTTTCGATTACCTTTATGGTTTGGAGATTTTGACAATTCGGAACGGGGAAGGTCGCGTCATCTGAGACATTTTATTCCATCATAGGGGCCGCTGACATGTAGTTCTCTTATTACGGGTCAGATTAGGGAACCTCAGTCGTCTTACCTGTCCTTTCCTTTATAGCCAAATCTCGGTTTCATCGAAATATTTTTTGGAAAGGAGAGGTGGTGACACAGCGTTAGGGTGATTGTATTAAAGACAAGTTTTGAGCAAATACTGGCGGTATTTGAAGCCAATTGGGTGGTGTGCTAGGGGTGGCGGTTTGCCAATTTAGGTGCTAGTCGTTCGGAAGAGTGAGAGTGTGGAGGAGAGAGAGAGAGAGAGAGAGAGAGAGAGAGAGAGAGAGAGAGAGAGAGAGATGTGTAACAATAGGCTAGATAGTACACGTGCAACATAGGGAGCGGCCGTGTATTTAAGATAGATTATTCAGCGTATTACTCGATACAAGACATCGCAGGTCTGTGTTAGTATTTTGTAAGCATGCGGTTCAGGACGGGCGAGCATTAGGTCGGGTACGGGGGACATGCGTTGAGAAAAAGGAAAAGGGGGCAACATCGTGTCGCCCTTCTTGCATTCTTGGTCCTTTGACCAGTTGAGTCAGCGCTTCAGTCACACACAAACGTTCTCTCATAGTTTCATTCACACGCGACATGTGTCCATTCACGCATCATGGATTAAGGGTGATCATTTTTCATCGAGTCATACTATTTGTTGGTTTGTCTGTTACATTAGTAGTTCGTGGGTGTGCTTAGGTGCCACCTTGCGGCGTTAGTCTGCTTCGTGTATCAGACATGGCAAGGCTTCAGATCTTCGCCACACCTCGGCTGTGATCTCTGATGTAACCTGCAGAGGGAGGGAAAAGAGGGGAAGGGAGGGGGACAACATTCGCGCATATCAAATACATGGATTCAAGGGTCCTTTACTTACCTCATACCCGTCTTATCTCCTCGGGATAGAATCCCTGAGGTTGTGGTTTCTGGAGCCAGGGGGGGGGTGGGGGCAGTGTGTATTTAACTATCGAGGTCCTTAAATCTCTTTCAACGCTGTGACGTTCTGAGGTTCTTCAGTTCTTTGGTCCGCTCTGTTCCCTAATACCTTTGAGCGTCGTACCTTGTAACATTTACATCGTTTTATTTTACCCTACTTTTACATTCCATCATTTATACCGTTTCGTTTTACCCATCCTCAGAAGTCGAGGTCTTTCTCCACGCGAGAGTTCATGAGTCAGTCGCGTACCTTGAAGGCCGAGTATCGTGTCGTACATCCGATCCTTCCTCCGGGGCTGGGCAACCATCTTCTAATAACCTTAAAGAGAGAGCAGAGTAGGGTGCACAGAAAAGAACTCTCCCGCCGATCCCACATTTTTAAATAAAGCATGCAGTACCCGTTCATAATTTCGAAAACCTTTATTTTGCAAAATCATTTCAGCACGTGGATTTATGAGGGTGCAATCGTATTTGGCCGGACACGGCAATGGCTAAAGTGCGTACAGTGGGGGTGTTGTTTTGCAGCAATAAAAACATTCTATCAAGTGGTTGGGGGATCGGGGGCATTTTATTTCATAATAGTCAGACTAGTGGCAATCAGATTTCCTATATGCATACCGTGTGCGTGCGTCATAAGCGGGGTTATACATCAGCTATAAAAGTATAATACATCGTACATTTGTAATCAACATTTTTAACGGGGTCCTTTTACATGTTCGTCGAGTGAACTCTCCTCCTTTCTCGTCAAGTGTACAAAGGATCATATACATGTCTCAGAACATCAAGTTTTTTTTATTTAGCAAAAAGAAACACCACGAGGTGTTCGTAAGTTCCTATTGATACCGGCGCCATTTTGGGCGGGGCCGGGTCAGTCCGGAAGTAGCATCAGGAAAAAGTTTCCTACAACCGGCGGTTGGACCAGAGTCCTTTTCGGCAGTTCTAGAATTCATGCTAACAGAAGGAGTGGCAATGTCATGTTTATTTCGCTGGTGATCAAGGCAGTTGACCCTTACCGGAAGCCTGCAGGGGCCGGGGGCTCCGCCGGGACCTTCGTAGACTCTTCAAGGCTGTGGAGATGCTGTCGGAGGTGGGAGCTCGTGCTCCGGTGGGCAAGCGACCGAGTTACATTGCTGGTCAAAGTTACTCTAGTGGCCGAGGCCCGCCTTCCAGCGGACCCAGACGCCATTTTGAGGCCCTGCAGCGGTCCCCTCTCGTCGAGTCTGCAAGAGTGGAAGAGACCTTTCTGAGGACAAATAGGGGATGGAACTCGGTGTTGTGGAAGCGGGACGTTCGGCTGGGGTGCGGCTGTGATGCCCCCACCTGGGGGGGGCGAGGGAGACTCGTTCGCGCCGTCTCCTTCTCCTGGTGCACTCCATGCTGCTCTTTTTCATCGGCCTGCACGAAGGTCTCTCCACATCCGGTGCTCCCCAAGTCTCGTGCTCAGTGCTGTGGGAGTATGGCCACCTGCGGCGCACATTCGGTGCTGCACAAGTATCGGCGCAGCCATTGCATATTCAGTGCTCCGAAAATATGGGCACCATTGCACGTTCGGTGCTGCGCAAGTACTGGGGCACCACCATGGTATGTTCGGTGCTACGCAGGTATTGGCACCGCCGCCTGGCTGGGGGAGTTCGGCGTTGGGCCGGGGGCTGGGAGACCTCCTATCTATGGAGGTGGGAGAGGCTCGTCCGCGTCGCCTCTCCCTCCCAGCCCAACTTGGACTAAATTCCATGGAGGTACGAACAGGACATCCCGCCGTCCAGAGTTGCCGCGGTCATGGTTCATAACAGAAGTGGCGCCCGGCGTGTTGCTGCTGCCACAACGGAGGAGAAAAGGAAGAGGTGTCTCGTCCTTCTCTGGGCCGGGCTTCCTTAGGTTATCGGCTGCAGCCGGATCCAGCTGGCCCCGGTCCCTGGCCATGGGTGGTCGGACCGGGGGGGGGGGACATGTGGCGGGACTGCCTGCAACTGTCCAGGGCCGCTGTGGCTGGGCCAGGGAGGCATGTGGCGGGACTGCCTACAGCTACCCAGGGCCGCTGCGGCCGGACTCCGCTGGCCCCTGCCTCTCCTCCGGCTCCCCCATATGTTAAGATTTCCTGACCGAGTGTTGGCAGCGGGGCCCGCCTTATATGGGTTGCCGCCGGTTGGGCGTAGCCGTAACCCTGCCCTACTTTGGAAGGTTCCAGAATGTGGGGGGGGGGGGCGAATGTTCTGTTGACTTTCATTTTCTACAGTTTACCGTTCTTGTTTCTAGCGTTATTGTTTCTTGCTTGTTATGTTAAAAATAAAAGTTCGTGTTCATCAGTGGCTTACTGATTTCGTTTCCCATTCCTTTCTTTCCAGGTTGTTTCAAGCTAAATTTCTGTTAACAGAGTTTATGTAACACGAAAGCACGTGTAGAGGGATGACGCAGATTCATACATTACGTACACACAAACTCAGACGGGGAGACAGTAAAAGTATGACATACAAGATCCAAAGACAAGCATAAAAACAGTTATTGGCCATAATTATCTTTTCCGTCTGTTAATTTAGAGCTAGGCTGGGTTCCCGTCTTTACATTGTCCGACCTAGGAAAACTCGAACATGTCGCTGAAATTGTTCTGGCGAAATCTGTGCCATCGGGCATAATCGAACGTGGTGGTTCTATCTGGTCTGTCCATGTGAGTCTGATTCTTCTTTGTCTCGCGCCTTTTCCCTTTCTGTCGGCCTGTTACTCCTATCGGCCCTCTGCCCCTACTCACGCTCAGTAGAGTCGGGCATTGGGCTTTCCAGTGTCCGACATATCTACAAAAAGCACATTGGTCTGGCCCTAAGTCTGGCCGTCCTGTGCGTAGTGTCGGGGGACGACCTTCGGGTCGTGGTGTCCAGGGGTTGTCTTGTTGATATGTTCCTCTACCTGCTCTGTCCTCGTCTTTTTTCTGTCGTTGCATTGCCTCTTTTCGCCACATACCGAGACTGTCGATCATAATAGGCGTTGTCTTATTATTACGAAGGGCTATTTCTAACGTTTCTATTTTATCAAGGTCGAAGGATCCTACCAGTGGCCACTGTTTGTCTTGACTTTCTTTGGTATACCTGTGCCACAATTTATTATAGGCTATGGTGACTAATCCATAGTTTATGAACATGTCCTTATTAGGGGTACCTTCCAGCGGAGCTAGATGATCCACCTCTAATAAACGGTCCGGGCTGAACCAATTATCAATCAGTGGGGAGAAGACAGACATGACGGCTCGCAACGAGGGACAAAAAGTCAGCACTGCCTATCTTATCACTGTGTGCAAAGACTAGACAGAATATTTCTATTCTACGTTGTTTGCAGGCAGTGAATACCTCATGAACCAATAACAAAGAATAACCAATAACAAAGAACAACCAATAATAAAGAACAATCAATAATAAAGAATAACCAATAATAAATAACTAGAATATAATCAATGGGGAGAGTAAGCAGGGGCGCAAAAGTCTGCGTCCTCTACCCTTTCACTATCCGTAAAGAGGAATCTGTTATTTCCTGTTTGCAGACAGAGAATCTCCAGAAGACAATCCGTGAACAGTAGTTCGGGGTCAAAGAACCCAGTTAATCAGTGTGGGAGAGGGAATCTCCTGAAAACCGTTAATAAATAATAGAATCAGTGGGGGAGAAAAATAGGCACGACGGCTGCGTTACCTATCCTTCACTGTTTGCAAAAGGGAAAGAGCCTACTGTTTCTCCGCGTGCAGACAGTGAATCTCCAAATAAGTTAACAAAGAGTAATACTAGTATTTTCCGAACGATCAATCAATTATTTTGCAGTTTGTCGTGCTTACACGACCTTACCCGGACCGTATGGACAGTTTCTTGTCTTCCGAATCCAGCGCCCGTTCGTCCTCTTCTTCTCGTATTTCTCACGGCACTCCTAATGGTTCCCAGTCAGGACCGTAGATCACTCGAGAGAGGTCTGTTCGGAACTAGTGAAGTTCGGATGATCGGCTGCCAGACGAGGGTCTATTGGGCAAGAGCTCTCCCGATCGTTGCAGTCGTTCAGTCTGTCGTCGGGACCTCTCCCACTGGATCCACGAGTCGCTGATGGGCCCCACGCTTGGGACGCCAATTGTAAAACCTATGGTCGGGGACAATCGATATTTGCCCGGCGGTATTGCCTCTGTAACCCACGAATTATTAATCAATGAAGAGGCAGGCGCTGGAGACTGGAAAGCAGGAAACAAGGTTTTATTCTCTCCGGAGGAGAACACAACAAAACAGACAGCAGGTATCGTCATGAGGTGCTCTAACTTCCCTCTGAGGCCTGGCCCCTTATATACAGGTTTCATGGCTTTTATGACAGTTTACATATTCATGGCAATGCTTTGATGTACGGAAAGACATTCCCGGGATCTCCCCTTCGGGCCCGTTCCCACACACATTTACAGTAGAAGTCCCCACCCCGGTCACAACAGGTGATGGTTATCGCGCAGCTGGATATTCCGCCGATTCATGGAATGTGGGAGGTTCGATTGGATCTAGAGGGGTGGGGGCTTTGATCAACTCGGGGGTCCTTTGATGAGGGAAGCTTCCTACTGTACGGAGAGGGGCGAGGAATAGTATCGGCAGAGCTAGGTGTTGGCCTGGGAGCAAGGAAGACAAACGGGCACAGGAAAAGGGGGGTTTTTGTATCAAAGGGCCGGGGACTATAAAAAGAATGAAGGGAGGGGTCGCGCTGGGAACAGGATGGGGCTTTGAGGCAGAGCTGCGCTGAAGAGGGGTTTATGACTCAAAAGCATGTGCGAGCGAGGGGGGGGGGTTGGTCAGCGTGCAGGCTTGGTGAGGGCGAAGGGCTATGTCGGGGGCCAGTGGCATGCAAAAGGGATGGTCCTGATCGAGGCACCTAAAATGGCGGGCGCGCACGACAAAAGTGTGGCATCAGGGGAAAAGGCAAGATGGCGCAGATAATGTTCACCAAACCGTACTAATTTTCCACAAGAGGACTGAGAATCTATACTACCCCTACTTTCAATGACCCGGACCCCGACCTGGTGGAGGAATGGGCCGCAAATAGCCATGAATGCTCAATTGTCATGTTAAGGCTATTAGTAAAATATGCCAAAAAAGACTGCATTAAATTAGCTGCTGAAATCGAAGATGTCATGGAACACCTAAAGACAATTTGTAGCAAAGATGAATTTGAAATGGAAATGGCCAACATGGACAAAAAACTGGAGATTATTGAAAAGGAAATAAAAGAAAAAAAGCAAATAAAATTCCTCAGAGACCACACGGATTACGAGAAAGGAAAAGTCCTCACCTTCTCAAAAAATTATGATCACCTCCGCGCTCAAACAGCAATCCAAACCCCAGTGAGAAAGGCAACTAAACCTGGGATGGAGGCAACTGATGGGGCAAATAATGCGCAAGATGATGAAGTAGATGATACGGAGAACCAGACGGTGGATATAAATGCAGGTTTTTTGAGCCCAAAAGAACAAATTTTAAAGGAATTTTCCTTAATAGCGAAAGGAAGATTAGAAGCGCAGAACAAGACAAATACAGGAGGAACCAGAGGACGAGGAAGAGGAGGCAAAGGAGGAAACAAGCGGAGCGTAATGACAGCAGCCGTATCAAGCCCTGTGGGAACAAGGACAAGGGGCCAGAAAAAACTAAAATGATGGATACGAAAACGGTAGTCAACCTTTCCAACAGGATCCTTAATGAAGATGAAATTAAGGTACTGTCCTATGGATTATCTTTTTGTCCTTCTGATAATTTCAACTACACTCAAAGTAGAATAGATCTCTTTCAGTTTACCAGAAAATTAAGACTAAAAAAATGGTTTGCCAACAGAATGAGTCAAGAGACGGGTGGCAGTAAACCATGTCCAAGCACACTTGAGATAGGCGATGCAGAAATTCTACAAGTTTTACATGACTTGGGTGGGGACCCTGAAGTAATAGGAAATCCAACCCTTAACTTGATTAATGAAAACATCAGGTTGGACCTTAACAGTAACAGTGGGTTCAAGCCTAAATCAATTTTTTTGCCTATGATCACTAATGATGCCATAGATGTTTTCGAAAAAGGAGTGATAAATGAATTTAAGAAAATGGCCAAGAAAAAGGAACGGGGTAGGAGCAACCTCACTGTAATGCAAAGACTAGCAATTGACAATCTCAGCAATGATACCAGTATTGTGATCAAAAAATCTGACAAGGGTGGCAATATTGTTATCCTATCACGTGAAATGTATATTGATGAAGGTTTGAAACAACTGAATGATGCTGAAAAATATGAAAAAAGTACTAGAAAAATTTATGATTGTGAAAATAACAAATATCAAGAAAAACTGGTGGAATGGAGGAATAAGGGACTTATTGAAGCGGATGAGTTTAATTTCTTAAAATGTAAATTTCCGAAATTACCGGCCCTTTACTTGTTGCCTAAATTGCACAAAAACCCTACAAACCCCCCTGGCAGGCCAATTGTGTCATCCAGAAATAGCTGCCTGGAGAATACATCCCGGTATGTAGATTATTTTCTGCAACCTTTGGTACAAAATCTCCCGGCATATCTTAAAGATTTAGGAGATTTTTTGCCAAAAATTGCTAACATTGAATTGAATACAGACTGTTTACTCATGACCCTTGACGTGAAAAGCCTGTATACTAATATTCCACACGACCAGGGAATAAAGGCTTGTAGGCATTTTTTGAGTAGCAGATCCATGTCCTATCTGTTTCACACGGAAATGTTACTGGAAATGATTCATATTTGTCTCACCCAGAACTATTTCCTCTTCAATGGCAGTATATATCACCAACTGCTTGGTACTTCAATGGGTACCTGCTTCGCCCCCAGCTTTGCCGGATTATATCTTGGCTGGTGGGAGGAGCAGGTGGTCAGACACCTACCCCAATTCCAGACCGGAGTACGTACGTGGCTCCGGTACATTGATGACATTTTCATCATCTGGGAGGGTAGCGAGGAGAAAGCTAAAGAGTTTGCACAAACTCTTAATGTCAATGATTTTAATTTGACCTTCACAAGCCACTTTGATGAGAACAATATTGACTTTTTAGATCTTAAGGTCAAAATAGAGGGCAACCACCTGACAACAGCTCTATTCAGAAAAGAAACGGCAGGAAATAGCTTATTGCATGCCCAGAGCTGTCACCCCCGGAATTTGATTAACTCTATCCCCTTAGGGGAACTTCTAAGAGCTAAAAGAAATTGTACAAAACAGGTGGATTTTGAGAAAGAAAAAACAGAGATGTGTGAAAGATTCAAAACTAGAGGATACAGTAAGAAATGTATTGCAGGTGCAGTCAAGAAAGTATATAGCAAAGAGCCGATACAGACAGACACAGAGAAAGTAGATAAGAACCAGGAAACAGTCCGGTTCATCACAGACTATAACTCACAAGCAAAAGGGGTTAGAAGTGCCATTAATAAATTTTGGAATACCTTGCAAACTGATAAGGACATTAAAACAAGTATTCGTGAGTTTCCCCAAGTGACTTATAGAAGACCATTGTCACTAAAGATAAAAATTTGTCAGACGCTGGTGGCCAATAGAAAGAAAAATAACCCAGTTCAGGGATTCTATGTCTGTGGCCGGTGTAAGGCTTGCAAGTATAGCCACAACACCAAAGAAGTGAAACTGTCCGAACACTGTGCCCCCTACAAAATCTTGAAGCATCTCTCTTGTCACACAGAGTTTGCTGTCTATGCGCTCAAGTGCCCATGCAATAAATTTTATGTGGGCAGTACAATCAAACCAGCGAAAGAGAGAGTTTTACAACATCTCAGAGCCATAAAGAACTTGGATAAACAATATCGAGTCGCTAGACATTTTGCAACCCACCACCAGAGCAACAATAGTCTGTTATCATTTACAGTACTGGACCAGATTCCAGTAAGAGAAAGGGGAGGTAACAGATTACAAGAATTAAGACGCCTTGAATCCAGATTTATTATTAAGTACCAAACCATGCAACCCCTTGGCCATAATGGTGATGAGGCACTGGGTGTACATCTAGGATGATGCATAAAATGTAAATTTAATATATTTGTTTCCTTGTAAAACCATTAGATGATGTTAAATATCCCTGTTTTTAAATGTATGAATGTGCACAATTCACGACTGAATGTGAAACTTTATATTTTTTTATTTTGTTACCACAGGTGCCGGTTGATATGATTTGGGAGAGTGTGAGACACGACAATGAAAGGCAGAGAGGCTGGAATTAATTTTCACCAAGCAATGACACAGACACAGTATGGTGGTACGATTCAAGGATCACACCTTTGTGAAGGCAACTAAATCGGCTCAAGTTTGAGTCTCCTTCTGTCTAAATGAACACTGAAAGGAACTGTACGTTTTCTATAAACTTAAGTGCACGCCCACTTGGGCATGATAACCAATATGTGTTGAGTTTGTGCACAGCAGAAACGTTTTGCCTAACAGCCCACTGAGGCTAATTTTCGACTGAGATGGTAGTGGCACAACATGGTGGTGCACCATAATTTTGACTGTCCTGAGATCGGGGGTTTGAATCTTGCCTGCTGGTCGGACACAACGTTATTTTTATTTTGTCTTGTTTTGAAAATTCGAATATTGTGTTGAAAAGTTGGATGAACATAATTCATGTTAAAGTAATGCCTGGATTTGCCTGCTGCAATATATTGTGGTTCTCATAGCTCCAGAAATTATGAGATACAGTAGTCTGTCTTTAATGTCTATGAAACTCACGAGTCACATGATCTGCATTTAAACTGTGTTATCACTTTGCTCTAACACTCGTGAACAAGGGAACTTGTTTCCCGAAACGCGTCGAGTGCGTGTGTGAATAAATACACTTTTGAATTGAATTGGTGGCCTGGATATCGTTCTGTGGGGGAGAAAAGAGAACGACTGTCGGTTGAATACGGGGGAGTGGCGATCCCGTCCCGGCCCGCCGCTGTCAGAGGCCATTACAGCTTCTTCGCCGAAATATGGTGGATGTCTATTGAAGCTTTGGCCCGCCACTGCTGCCGAAGATACGAGGAGTAATCCCGCCGAAAAAACAACCCCTAAAGGAAGATTGTTTCTCACTTCGCCGACTGTGGGAGAAGGACGCGCTGGACAAGCTGAACATGAGCTAAGTAAGGAAAAAGCGTGCACTAACCCGTAATCAGGTGCAGAGTTGGGAGTTGTCAGGGAATACTGATACGGCAGAGGCAAGCGGAGATCTGGGTAAAATATGTGAAATAGCTTTTGTTTTATCCGGACTGCAGCAAAAAGTGGGCGCTGTGCTAATTTTGAGCGCTGACACGAACTTAAAAATACCTGTTCACAACGATGTCCCATAACAGAAATATTAAAAGGGATGTGGCTGCAAGGCAAATGTTTGACATCCAAGCCATGGGATCAGGCGCAGAAATCACAACAGGCGCAGCTGGTGGTAGTGATGTAAAAAGTAAGCAAGATTGCTGGAACAAACTTTGGACGCTGCTCAAACTAGAGCAGACCAAATGGTGGGAGACGACCACTTTGGCCAAATACATCGAAGTGGGAAGAGTCCCAAGAGGACTGAGAATCTATACTACCCCTACTTTCAATGACCCGGACCCCGACCTGGTGGAGGAATGGGCCGCAAATAGCCATGAATGCTCAATTGTCATGTTAAGGCTATTAGTAAAATATGCCAAAAAAGACTGCATTAAATTAGCTGCTGAAATCGAAGATGTCATGGAACACCTAAAGACAATTTGCAGCAAAGATGAATTTGAAATGGAAATGGCCAAAATGGACAAAAAACTGGAGATTATTGAAAAGGAAATAAAAGAAAAAAAGCAAATAAAATTCCTCAGAGACCACACGGATTACGAGAAAGGACAAGTCCTCACCTTCTCAAAAAAGTATGATCACCTCCGCGCTCAAACAGCAATCCAAACCCCAGTGAGAAAGGCAACTAAACCTGGGATGGAGGCAACTGAGGGGGCAAATAATGCGCAAGATGATGAAGTAGATGATATGGAGAACCAGACGGTGGATATAAATGCGGGTTTTTTGAGCCCAAAAGAACAAATTTTAAAGGAATTTTCCTTAATAGCGAAAGGAAGATTAGAAGCGCAGAACAAGACAAATACAGGAGGAACCAGAGGACGAGGAAGAGGAGGCAAAGGAGGAAACAAGCGGAGCGTAATGACAGCAGCCGTATCAAGCCCTGTGGGAACAAGGACAAGGGGCCAGAAAAAACTAAAATGATGGATACGAAAATGGTAGTCAACCTTTCCAACAGGATCCTTAATGAAGATGAAATTAAGGTACTGTCCTATGGATTATCTTTTTGTCCTTCTGCTAATTTCAACTACACTCAAAGTAGAATAGATCTCTTTCAGTTTACCAGAAAATTAAGACTAAAAAAATAGTTTGCCAACAGAATGAGTCAAGAGACGGGTGGCAGTAAACCATGTCCAAGCACACTTGAGATAGGCGATGCAGAAATTCTACAACTTTTACATGACTTGGGTGGGGACCCTGAAGTAATAGGAAATCCAACCCTTAACTTGATTAATGAAAACATCAGGTTGGACCTTAACAGTAACAGTGGGTTCAAGCCTAAATCAATTTTTTTGCCTATGATCACTAATGATGCCATAGATGTTTTCGAAAAAGGAGTAATAAATGAATTTAAGAAAATGGCCAAGAAAAAGGAACGGGGTAGGAGCAACCTCACTGTAACGCAAAGACTAGCAATTGACAATCTCAGCAATGATACCAGTATTGTGATCAAAAAATCTGACAAGGGTAGCAATATTGTCATCCTATCACGTGAAATGCATATTGATGAAGGTTTGAAAAAACTGAATGATGCTGAAAAATATGAAAAAAGTACTAGAAAAATTTATGATTGTGAAAATAACAAATATCAAGAAAAACTGGTGGAATGGAGGAATAAGGGATTTATTGAAGCGGATGAGTTTAATTTCTTAAAATGTAAATTTCCGAAATTACCGGCCCTTTACTTGTTGCCTAAATTGCACAAAAACCCTACAAACCCCCCTGGCAGGCCAATTGTGTCATCCAGAAATAGCTGCCTGGAGAATACATCCCGGTATGTAGATTATTTTCTGCAACCTTTGGTACAAAATCTCCCGGCATATCTTAAAGATTCAGGAGATTTTTTGCAAAAAATTGCTAACATTGAATTGAATACAGACTGTTTACTCATGACCCTTGACGTGAAAAGCCTGAATACTAATATTCCACACGACCAGGGAATAAAGGCTTGTAGGCATTTTTTGAGTAGCAGATCCATGTCCTATCTGTTTCACACGGAAATGTTACTGGAAATGATTCATATTTGTCTCACCCAGAACTATTTCCTCTTCAATGGCAGTATATATCACCAACTGCTTGGTACTTCAATGGGTACCTGCTTCGCCCCCAGCTTTGCCGGATTATATCTTGGCTGGTGGGAGGAGCAGGTCGTCAGACACCTACCCCAATTCCAGACCGGAGTACGTACGTGGCTCCGGTACATTGATGACATTTTCATCATCTGGGAGGGTAGCGAGGAGAAAGCTAAAGAGTTTGCACAAACTCTTAATGTCAATGATTTTAATTTGACCTTCACAAGCCACTTTGATGAGAACAATATTGACTTTTTAGATCTTAAGGTCAAAATAGAGGGCAACCACCTGACAACAGCTCTATTCAGAAAAGAAACGGCAGGAAATAGCTTATTGCATGCCCAGAGCTCTCACCCCCGGAATTTGATTAACTCTATCCCCTTAGGGGAACTTCTAAGAGCTAAAAGAAATTGTACAAAACAGGTGGATTTTGAGAAAGAAAAAACAGAGATGTGTGAAAGATTCAAAACTAGAGGATACAGTAAGAAATGTATTGCAGGTGCAGTCAAGAAAGTATATAGCAAAGAGCCGATACAGACAGACACAGAGAAAGTAGATGAGAACCAGGAAACAGTCCGGTTCATCACAGACTATAACTCACAAGCAAAAGGGGTTAGAAGTGCCATTAATAAATTTTGGAATACCTTGCAAACTGATAAAGACATTAAAACAAGTATTCGTGAGTTTCCCCAAGTGACTTATAGAAGACCATTGTCACTAAAGATAAAAATTTGTCAGACGCTGGTGGCCAATAGAAAGAAAAATAACCCAGTTCAGGGATTCTATGTCTGTGGCCGGTGTAAGGCTTGCAAGTATAGCCACAACACCAAAGAAGTGAAACTGTCCAAACACTGTGCCCCCTACAAAATCTTGAAGCATCTCTCTTGTCACACAGAGTTTGCTGTCTATGCGCTCAAGTGCCCATGCAATAAATTTTATGTGGGCAGTACAATCAAACCAGCGAAAGAGAGAGTTTTACAACATCTCAGAGCCATAAAGAACTTGGATAAACAATATCGAGTCGCTAGACATTTTGCAACCCACCACCAGAGCAACAATAGTCTGTTATCATTTACAGTACTGGACCAGATTCCAGTAAGAGAAAGGGGAGGTAACAGATTACAAGAATTAAGACGCCTTGAATCCAGATTTATTATTAAGTACCAAACCATGCAATCCCTTGGCTATAATGGTGATGAGGCACTGGGTGTACATCTAGGATGATGCATGAAATGTAAATTGAATATATTTGTTTCCTTGTAAAACCATTAGATGATGTTAAATATCCCTGTTTTTAAATGTATGAATGTGCACAATTCACGACTGAATGTGAAACTTTATATTTTTTTATTTTGTTACCACAGGTGCCGGTTGATATGATTTGGGAGAGTGTGAGACACGACAATGAAAGGCAGAGAGGCTGGAATTAATTTTCACCAAGCAATGACACAGACACAGTATGGTGGTACGATTCAAGGATCACACCTTTGTGAAGGCAACTAAATCGGCTCAACTTTGAGTCTCCTTCGGTCTAAATGAACACTGAAAGGAACTGTACGTTTTCTATAAACTTAAGTGCACGCCCACTTGGGCATGATAACCAATATGTGTTGAGTTTGTGCACAGCAGAAACGTTTTGCCTAACAGCCCACTGAGGCTAATTTTCGACTGAGATGGTAGTGGCACAACATGGTGGTGCACCATAATTTTGACTGTCCTGAGATCGGGGGTTTGAATCTTGCCTGCTGGTCGGACACAACGTTATTTTTATTTTGTCTTGTTTTGAAAATTCGAATATTGTGTTGAAAAGTTGGATGAACATAATTCATGTTAAAGTAATGCCTGGATTTGCCTGCTGCAATATATTGCGGTTCTCATAGCTCCAGAAATTATAAGATACAGTAGTCTGTCTTTAATGTCTATGAAACTCACGAGTCACATGATCTGCATTTAAACTGTGTTATCACTTTGCTCTAACACTCGTGAACAAGGGAACTTGTTTCCCGAAACGCATCGAGTGCGTGTGTGAATAAATACACTTTTGAATTGAATTGGTGGCCTGGATATCGTTCTGTGGGGGAGAAAAGAGAACGACTGTCGGTTGAATACGGGGGAGTGGCGATCCCGTCCCGGCCCGCCGCTGTCAGAGGCCATTACAGCTTCTTCGCCGAAATATGGTGGATGTCTATTGAAGCTTTGGCCCGCCACTGCTGCCGAAGATACGAGGAGAAATCCCGCCGAAAAAACAACCCCTAAAGGAAGATTGTTTCTCACTTCGCCGACTGTGGGAGAAGGACGCGCTGGACAAGCTGAACACGAGCTAAGTAAGTGTTAGAACCGGGGGTCTCTAGTTGGCAGAGGTAAATACCTTAGACCAAGTAGGGACCCTTGCTTCTAGTCAGGGTGTAGGAATGACCCTCTGAGATAACCCCTGCTCACCCTCTAGGTAGCATGGCGCGAGCAGCCTAGGCTAAACAGAGGCAATGTGGATAACATTTGCACTTAACACAACAATAATCCCCAATCCACCACAAACTGAGACCACACAGGTAAGTATTTTTATAAAAATATATAACTTTATCTAGTTTCAGCAAGTAAATCAGGCATTTGCACGATAATCACTTTGTTAAGAATATGTTGCATTTTATCTTAAGGGTTGCGCTTAATCTTTCTGATGGTACTTGTACATAGGCAGTTCTCAGAACCAAAAGCAGTCTCAAGTCTCTCAAATCAATGGTTAAAAATAATAATGCCCCTGATTTCTGTTCAAGTAGCTCTAAAAACGAGCAGTCAAAGCAGTGCCAATGCTCAGTTACCCAGGACCAGCCTTCGCAGGCACTGAGCCCCCCAAGCGCGGCAAGCGCGCCTCACCCGGTATCCTGGGGACTCCTTTTCTGCTGTTTGGGGCTGCCACGTGCGCCGGATGGTCTCAGGCGCCTCGCGCCCCGGAGAGCACACTCGCTCCTTGCCCCGGCCGGTCCCCTCGTGCTCTCCCGCCCGCTCTCGACAATCCAACGAGCGGCGGGGGATGCAGCACACCTCGGGGGACGACAGGCCCGGGGTGGGGAACACACGCGGACTCACTCCCTCGGCGAGGACGGGTCAGGCAGCTGCTCCGGCTGTCGGCTCCTCGCTGGGGTCACAAGATCACGGCTTCTTCGGCGGCTTGGAGGCTGCTCCACGCTGCGGGCCAATCAGGTCGCGGCCCTCCGGTCGAGCCCCTTCAGTACCCGGGAGTCAGCCAATGGCAGAGCGGCTCCCGGGACTCGACTCTGATGATGCGGAGCCGTCAACCAATGACAGTACGGCCTCGCGGATGACGCTACGCCGCACGGGCCAATCCCGTCGCGGCGTTACTGAGGGGGCTCGGCTCCCTCAGCCAATGGGAGCGCGGCGGCTTCGTTTTTCGCCGCTGCAGCTCCTACACGCTAGGCGATTCACGGAGGGTATTTCTGGCCCCGGGCCGCGTCGGTGATTTGGCGGCAAGATTCCTTTGGGGCCGGGGATCGCGGCAGAAAGTCTCTTTTGCCACCCAATCAACAGGGGGGGATCCTAATCACAGAAACACACCACGGTCTCTCCTAGCCCCCTGAATCTGTGCCGATGAGCACAGCGATCGCTCCACACAGCTGGCAATTAGGACACACGTGTTGGGGCCGATCACCACACGATCTTGCCGCAGTTCTTGGCAATGCTTCAGGAACCTTTAGCCCTGGGTTCCCAGCAGGAGGCCAGCTCTTCTCAGGCCCTTGGAGATTCAAGTTGCAGACACAGCACACAGCAAAGTCTGGGCAGTTTCAAGCAGGCAGGGTCACAGCACACAGCAAAGTCCCTTTCTCCTCCTCAGCTTCCAGTTAGACAGCAGAACAGGTCAGCCCTTAGAGCACACAGCAAGGCAATCTTCCTTTAGTTCTCCAGACGTCCTCCTTCCAGCCGAGGTTCCTTCTTGCTTGTAGAATTTCAGAATCTAAACTTCTGTAGTCAGGGGTCCTTTCCTTATACCCCTCAATGTCTTTGAAGTCCTTTGAAGTCTTTGTGCAAGGAGCCCTGAGTCCAGTCTAAACCAGTTCTGGGGGTTGCGGAGCACTGAGGTGTCTCTGGTTTTCTTCTTCCTGTCAGCTTCAGGGCCAGAGGTGTCAGTTGGCCGGCAGGAGGGAGCTAGCATGGGGGAGGCAGGCAGGCACAGCCCAGCACTTATCAGGCCTTTCTTCCTCCCACCTCCCGGGCAGCAGATGTGCCCTTTCATCCCCGGGCTGGCTCCGACCCTCTCCTCCGGGGGCTCTGCAGCCCCCCCTGTCACACCCAGGCATTCCACAAACCCAGGCACACAGAAAGGTTTGGATAAGAGAACAGCCACTTTCTAAAAGTGCTATTCTCCATTACAGGATTTAAAAACACCCTTCACTAAAAGATGTGTCATTAAATTCTGAGTTCAGGGATATCTTTCACTTATGTCCCATCTTGTTCCTATGGGAAGATAGGCTGGTATCACATGGGCCCAGCCTCCTCCATGTTACTCTATGGAGCAAGATAGCCTTACAGCAGTGAGCACATAAAATGGCTGCAGCCCACTACCAGAGCATGTGACCTGCACTAGTACATGCTCTACCTTATCTATACACTGCACCCTGCCCAGGGGGGTACCTTGAGCTTTCCATAGGGGTGACTGATGTGCACAGACAGGGAAGGGTTAGGCCCAGCCAGTGGAGACACTGGCCAGGGGGACAGGCAGTCTCTGACTGCACACAGGCCCCGCGCTGGCAGGCCTGAGTCACCATTTTAAAGCTACTCATGTGGGTGGCGCAATCTGCGCTGCAGGCCCACTAGTAGCATCTGTCATTACCAGCCCTGGCACACACAGTGCACTTTACTAGGGACTCCATGGTGATACAAATATGCCAATCAGGTATATTCAATTAATATGACAATTTACAGAGGGAGCACTTACACTCTGACACTGATCAGCAGTGGCAGAGTGTCCAAAGCATCTAAATCAGCAAAAACGAAATCCAGCACAGCATCAAAACACATGAGTCAGAGGCCAAAAGATGGGGGAAGAACCACGCCAAAAGGTGTCAGGTCTAACACGTGTCCCCTCCAGCTGAAAGTGGGGAGAACTACCCAACCTCTTGGGAGTCCTCATCACTAAGGCGGAAGAATCTGGACAGACCGTCAGCATTGGCGTGTTCTGTACCAGGGCGGTGCTCCACCGTAAAGTCCATCCCCTGTAGGGAAATGGACCACCTCAACAATTTTGGATTCTCACCCCTCATCTGCATTAACCATCTGAGGGGCCTGTGGTCGGTCTGAACACGGAAGTGAGTCCCAAACAGGTAGTGCCTCAGCTTCTTCAGAGCCCAGACCACAGCGAAAGCTTCTCTTTCAATGGCACTCCATTTCTGTTCCCTGGGGATTAGCCTTCGGCTAATGAAAGCCACTGGTTGGTCTCCTCCCTCCTCATTGATCTGTGAGAGCACTGCTCCCACGCCTTGCTCTGAAGCGTCAGTTTGCACAATGAACTCACTGGAAATGTCAGGTGCCTTAAGCACCGGTGCTGTGCACATGGCAGTTTTGAGGGTGTCAAAAGCAGTTTGACAGGCCTCAGTCCAATTCACTTTTCTGGGCTGATTCCTAGATGTCAGCTCTGTCAAAGGGGCCACAATGGTGCCATAACCTTTGACAAACCGTCTGTAATACCCAAAGGCTCTCACCTCAGTCTGGGTCTTGGGGGGTTCCCAAGCCAGAATGGTATCAATCTTTGCCTGTAGGGGCGCCACCTGGCCGCTCCCTACCTGGTGTCCCAAGTACACCACAGATCCCTGCCCTATCTGGCATTTACTGGCCTTGATAGTGAGGCCTGCCTTCTGCAGAGCCTTCAACACTTCAGTGAGGTGTTGCAGGTGTTCCTCCCAAGTGGAGCTGAACACAGCAATGTCATCCAGGTAGGCTGCGCTGAATTGCTCCAGCCCCGCCAGTACCTGGTTGACCAATCTCTGAAATGTGGCAGGTGCATTTTTCAACCCAAAGGGCATGACACGGAACTGGAAGTGCCCCTCTGGTGTTGAAAATGCTGACCTCTCCTTTGCCCCGTCAGTTAAGGCAATCTGCCAGTACCCTGAAGTCAAATCAAAAGTACTCAGGTATTGGGCAGCTCCCAACCGATCCACCAGCTCATCAGCTCTGGGGATGGGGTGCGCGTCAGTCTTGGTGACCGCATTGAGCCCACGGTAGTCCACGCAGAACCGAAGTTCTGGGGTGCCACCGGGGGTAGCAGCTGTCTTAGGCACTAAGACCACTGGGCTAGCCCAGGGGCTGCTGGAGGGCTCAATAACCCCTAGCGTCAGCATCTTGGAAACTTCTTCCTTGATGCTGGCTCTGACCTTGTCAGCCACTCTGTAAAACTTCTGTTTCACAGGCAGACTGTCTCCAGTGTCCACGTCGTGGACGCACCACTTGGTGACACCTGGGGTCAGGAAGAACAGTGGGGCGAACCGACCCAAGACTTGGCGACAGTCCTCCTGCTGTTCTGGAGTCAGGGTGGGGGAGAGGACCACACCATCCACTGACCCATCTTGCTCCTTGACTGCCAGGAGGTCAGGGAGAGGATCACTATCCTCCTCCCCTCCAGCATCTGTAGCCATAAGCATAGTCACTTCAGTCCTCTCAAAGTGGGGTTTGAGGCGGTTCACATGTAGCACTCTCAGGGGCTGCCTGGGAGTCTTCAGGTTAACCAAATAGGTAACCTCGCTCTTGCGCTCCACCACCTCATATGGCCCAGACCACTTGTCACGGAGCGCACAATGCTCCACTGGCGCCATCACCCACACTTTCTGACCAGGGTGGAACTCAACCAGAGAAGTGTTCTGGTCATACCACCTCTTCATTTCCTCCTGGCTAGCCTCCAGGTTCTCTTGAGCGAGCTTCCTGAAGCGCTTGGTCTGGTTGCGAATGGCCAGCACATAGCTGAACACATCCTGAGGGGTTTTCCCACGGGATTTCTCCCACCCCTCCTTCACCAGAGTAAGAGGCCCTCTGACAGGGTGGCCATACAGCAACTCAAAGGGACTGAACCCTAAGGATTTCTGAGGCACCTCCCTGTAGGCAAACAACAGGCATGGTAACAAGACGTCCCATTTCCGCCTCATGGGCTCTTCCAGGCCCATAATCATGCCCTTCAATGTGCGGTTCAATCTCTCAACCAGCCCGTTTCCTTGAGGGTGGTAAGGAGTGGTGAATTTGTATGTCACCCCACACTCACTCCACAGGGACTTCATATACCTAGAAATGAAGTTTGTCCCTCTGTCTGAGACGACCTCCCGGGGAAATCCCACACGGGAAAAGATCCCCATCAGGGCACGGCCCACCACTGGGGCGGTGACTGTCCGGAGCGGGATGGCTTCCGGGTACCGAGTGGCATGGTCCACCAAGACCAGGATAAACCTGTTGCCTAGGGCTGTCTTGGGATCCAGGGGCCCCACGATGTCAATGCCCACCCGCTCAAAAGGGGTGCTCACCACGGGAAAGGGTTGGAGGGGGGCCACACGCTTCCCTCCGCTCTTGCCACTGGCCTGACAAGTTTGGCAAGATTTACAAAAGGCAGAGACTTGCGTCTTCATCTGGGGCCAGTAGAAATGGGTGACAAGCCTGTGATAGGTCTTGTCTTGCCCCAGATGTCCTGCGAGAGGCACGTCATGAGCCAGACCCAGTAGGAAGTTCCTGAAGCGCTCCGGTACTACTAGCACACGGGCTGCACCGGGCTCAGCGAACTTAAGCTCACTATAAAGTAAGTCATCCTCCCAGTAGATCAAATGCTCCTTGGACCCCAGGCCTGCGGCCTGGTCGGCAGCCTGCTGCCGCACACCAATGAGAGAAGGGCACTCCTTCTGAGCCTGGCAGAATTCCTCCCTGGAGGGACCACCCTCTTGCTGCCACTGGGACAGCTCAGGCAATTCCCCTAGTTCGGCCACCTGCTCCCCCGTAGGTTCCAGGGCATCCCCCTCTGGGTCTGCTTCCTCCTGAACCGGGGGAACAGTGGGGGCCGGTTTCCCGCGCCCTCTACCCCTTCCTCGCTTGGCAGGTCCCCGGGCCATTGTTCCAGGCTCCAGCTCTGCTAGACCGCCCTCTCTGGCTGTCATTGCACGGGTGGACACACAGATCCACGCAGGCAAACCCAACATCTCCAAGTGAGTCCTGTGATCCACCTCCTTCCATGGGGAGCTCTCCAGGTCATTACCTAATAGACAATCTACAGGCAAGGCATCACTTACAACCATTTCCAAAATACCGGAGACTCCTCCCCATTCAAATGGAACCTTTGCCAACTTGCAGTGGCGCACTGAACTGTCAGATGACACCACAGGCCGGAGTACCTTAGGAACAATTTGCTCTTCAGTCACCCACTGACACCTGACAGATGTCACGCTGGCCCCTGTGTCTCTCAGAGCCTCCACCTCCTGTCCATTGATGGTCACCTTCTGCCCGTATTTCTTAGTGTTTTGAGGCAGCAAGGTTTCCTGGGCCATCTCTTGGTCTCCTAGAGAGACAAGGGTCATCAATGCTAACCCCTTCTCCCCACTAGAAATCAAATCCCCTCCCAAAGCTACACTGGCTAACGCCGGAGCTGGAGCTGGAGCACCAGTGGGTGCCGATTTCTTCTTTGGACAGTTTGGAGCAATGTGCCCCACCTCCCTACATGAATAGCAAGTAAGGGTCTTTTTGTCCTGCGGGCCCTTATGGGGCCAGGACTTCTTAGGCTTGGGGGGTTGAGACACCTTCTCCTGGGAACTACTTTGGGGCCCTTTAGAAGACTCCTTTTGATTACCCGTGTCCCCCCCACTCTTCTGCTGGGGACCCTGTCCACCTTTGGCTGGGGTACCTACCACCCCCTTGTGGACCCTGGTGCTAGTCCACCGGTCCGCCTCTTTAGCAAGCTCACTGGGATCAGTTAACTTGCTATCCAAAAGATGCTGGCGCAGCTCTGGGACACATAAACTACTTAAGTGCTCCCTACTAATCAAGTGACACAACCCCACATAATCAGTAACTTTGCTGCCCTTCATCCAACCTTCCAGTGCACGCGTGTACATACTCACACACTCCACCCAAGTACTTGAATCAAGCTTCTTGAAGTTCCTAAACTTCTGGCGGTACTGTTCAGCAGTGAGCCCATACCTGAGGCACAAAGCCTCCTTCATGGCGGAGTAGGATAAAGCATCCTCTGCTTCTAAGGGTGCCAAAACATCCCTCCCAGAGGCCTCAAAATGCTTTCCACAATCCTGCTCCCCAATTCTTCTCAGGCACTTCATTCATCTTTAAGGCAAGTTCATACGCTCTGAACCACGCATAAATATCCTCACCCCTCTGATAATTCTGTACCAGATCCTTTGGTATGTATACCTTACCCGCCTGTACTGGTTGTGCGCTGCCACCATTAGAACTGGACACCCTCTCTTTAAATTTGATGTCCAACTCCTTCATGCTCCTCTCGTGAGCCAATTGGAGTTTCCTCTCCTCCAAAGCGAGAGCGGTTCTTCTCTCATCCGCCTCTGCTTGCGCTTTGAGCTTAAAAAGCTCAATCTCATGGGCCCTAGCTCTCTCATTCTCCTCTATTTCCTCTGCGGAAATAACCCTACCGGAGAGGTTGCTGCTGGGCCTAGGCGCTTGCCTCGTCACTGGCAATTCACTGGACACAAACGCATTCTCCTGTGTGCATCCCTCTCCAGTAGTGACTTCTGGAACACCGTGTTTGGCCTCCCACCAGGCCCTCAGAGCTGTCCTTAGCTCTTCCTTGTTTGCGCCGCCCCTTACTGGGCATTCAAGCTGTTTGCAGACTTTTCTCAGTTGCTCCTTGCTATAGGTTAACAACTCCTGGATTTCAAATTCCACTTCCACTTCTCCATTCACGCTTGGCGCTTTCCGAGACATGATGCTTCCTAACCTTTTCAACTAAAAAGGTTTCATCAAAAAGAAAAATCTTGCGCAACCTGTTCTGCTAAACTAGACTAGTGATGTACAAGAAATCACTGCAGGTCAAGTGCAATTATTAGTTCAAAATCCGCACCGCTGTCCAACAATGTTAGAACCGGGGGTCTCTAGTTGGCAGAGGTAAATACCTTAGACCAAGTAGGGACCCTTGCTTCTAGTCAGGGTGTAGGAATGACCCTCTGAGATAACCCCTGCTCACCCTCTAGGTAGCATGGCGCGAGCAGCCTAGGCTAAACAGAGGCAATGTGGATAACATTTGCACTTAACACAACAATAATCCCCAATCCACCACAAACTGAGACCACACAGGTAAGTATTTTTATAAAAATATATAACTTTATCTAGTTTCAGCAAGTAAATCAGGCATTTGCACGATAATCACTTTGTTAAGAATATGTTGCATTTTATCTTAAGGGTTGCGCTTAATCTTTCTGATGGTACTTGTACATAGGCAGTTCTCAGAACCAAAAGCAGTCTCAAGTCTCTCAAATCAATGGTTAAAAATAATAATGCCCCTGATTTCTGTTCAAATAGCTCTAAAAACGAGCAGTCAAAGCAGTGCCAATGCTCAGTTACCCAGGACCAGCCTTTGCAGGCACTGAGCCCCCCAAGCGCGGCAAGCGTGCCTCACCCGGTATCCTGGGGACTCCTTTTCTGCTGTTTGGGGCTGCCACGTGCGCCGGATGGTCTCAGGCGCCTTGCGCCCCGGAGAGCACACTCGCTCCTTGCCCCGGCCGGTCCCCTCGTGCTCTCCCGCCCGCTCTCGACAATCCAACGAGCGGCGGGGGATGCAGCACACCTCGGGGGACGACAGGCCCGGGGTGGGGAACACACGCGGACTCACTCCCTCGGCGAGGACGGGTCAGGCAGCTGCTCCGGCTGTCGGCTCCTCGCTGGGGTCACAAGATAACGGCTTCTTCGGCGGCTTGGAGGCTGCTCCACGCTGCGGGCCAATCAGGTCGCGGCCCTCCGGTCGAGCCCCTTCAGTACCCGGGAGTCAGCCAATGGCAGAGCGGCTCCCGGGACTCGACTCTGATGATGCGGAGCCGTCAACCAATGACAGTACGGCCTCGCGGATGACGCTACGCCGCACGGGCCAATCCCGTCGCGGCGTTACTGATGGGAGCCAATGGGAGCGCGGCGGCTTCGTTCTTCGCCGCTGCAGCTCCTACACGCTAGGCGATTCACGGAGGGTATTTCTGGCCCCGGGCCGCGTCGGTGATTTGGCGGCAAGATTCCTTTGGGGCCGGGGATCGCGGCAGAACGTCTCTTTTGCCACCCAATCAACAGGGGGGGATCCTAATCACAGAAACACACCACGGTCTCTCCTGGCCCCCTGAATCTGTGCCGATGAGCACAGCGATCGCTCCACACAGCTGGCAATTAGGACACACGTGTTGGGGCCGATCACCACACGATCTTGCCGCAGTTCTTGGCAATGCTTCAGGAACCTTTAGCCCTGGGTTCCGAGCAGGAGGCCAGCTCTTCTCAGGCCCTTGGAGATTCAAGTTGCAGACACAGCACACAGCAAAGTCTGGGCAGTTTCAAGCAGGCAGGGTCACAGCACACAGCAAAGTCCCTTTCTCCTCCTCAGCTTCCAGTTAGGCAGCAGAACAGGTCAGCCCTTAGAGCACACAGCAAGGCAATCTTCCTTTAGTTCTCCAGACGTCCTCCTTCCAGCCGAGGTTCCTTCTTGCTTGTAAAATTTCAGAATCTAAACTTCTGTAGTCAGGGGTCCTTTCCTTATACCCCTCAATGTCTTTGAAGTCCTTTGAAGTCTTTGTGCAAGGAGCCCTGAGTCCAGTCTAAACCAGTTCTGGGGGCTGCGGAGCACCGAGGTGTCTCTGGTTTTCTTCTTCCTGTCAGCTTCAGGGTCAGAGGTGTCAGTTGGCCGGCAGGAGGGAGCTAGCATGGGGGAGGCAGGCAGGCACAGCCCAGCACTTATCAGGCCTTTCTTCCTCCCACCTCCCGGGCAGCAGATGTGCCCTTTCATCCCCGGGCTGGCTCCTACCCTCTCCTCTGGGGGCTCTGCAGCCCCCCCCTGTCACACCCAGGCATTCCACAAACCCAGGCACACAGAAAGGTTTGGACAAGAGAACAGCCACTTTCTAAAAGTGCTATTCTCCATTACAGGATTTAAAAACACCCTTCACTAAAAGATGTGTCATTAAATTCTGAGTTCAGGGATATCTTTCACTTATGTCCCATCTTGTTCCTATGGGAAGATAGGCTGGTATCACATGGGCCCAGCCTCCTCCATGTTACTCTATGGAGCAAGATAGCCTTACAGCAGTGAGCACATAAAATGGCTGCAGCCCACTACCAGAGCATGTGACCTGCACTAGTACATGCTCTACCTTATCCATACACTGCACCCTGCCCAGGGGGGTACCTTGAGCTTTCCATAGGGGTGACTGATGTGCACAGACAGGGAAGGGTTAGGCCCAGCCAGTGGAGACACTGGCCAGGGGGACAGGCAGTCTCTGACTGCACACAGGCCCCACGCTGGCAGGCCTGAGTCACCATTTTAAAGCTACTCATGTGGGTGGCGCAATCTGCGCTGCAGGCCCACTAGTAGCATCTGTCATCACCAGCCCTGGCACACACAGTGCACTTTACTAGGGACTCCATGGTGATACAAATATGCCAATCAGGTATATTCAATTAATATGACAATTTACAGAGGGAGCACTTACACTCTGACACTGATCAGCAGTGGCAGAGTGTCCAAAGCATCTAAATCAGCAAAAACGAAATCCAGCACAGCATCAAAACACATGAGTCAGAGGCCAAAAGATGGGGGAAGAACCACGCCAAAAGGTGTCAGGTCTAACAGTAAGGAAAGAGCGTGCACTAACCCGTAATCAGGTGCAGAGTTGGGAGTTGTCAGGGAATACTGATACGGCAGAGGCAAGCGGAGATCTGGGTAAAATATATGAAATAGCTTTTGATTTATCCGGACTGCAGCAAAAAGTGGGCGCTGTGTTAATTTTGAGCGCTGACACGAACTTAAAAATACCTGTTCACAACGATGTCCCATAACAGAAATATTAAAAGGGATGTGGCTGCAAGGCAAATGTTTGATATCCAAGCCATGGGATCAGGCGCAGAAATCACAACAGGCGCAGCTGGTGGTAGTGATGTAAAAAGTAAGCAAGATTGCTGGAACAAACTTTGGAAGCTGCTCAAACTAGAGCAGACCAAATGGTGGGAGACGACCACTTTGGCCAAATACATCGAAGTGGGAAGAGTCCCAAGAGGACTGAGAATCTATACTACCCCTACTTTCAATGACCCGGACCCCGACCTGGTGGAGGAATGGGCCGCAAATAGCCATGAATGCTCAATTGTCATGTTAAGGCTATTAGTAAAATATGCCAAAAAAGACTGCATTAAATTAGCTGCTGAAATCGAAGATGTCATGGAACACCTAAAGACAATTTGCAGCAAAGATGAATTTGAAATGGAAATGGCCAAAATGGACAAAAAACTGGAGATTATTGAAAAGGAAATAAAAGAAAAAAAGCAAATAAAATTCCTCAGAGACCACACGGATTATGAGAAAGGACAAGTCCTCACCTTCTCAAAAAAGTATGATCACCTCCGCGCTCAAACAGCAATCCAAACCCCAGTGAGAAAGGCAACTAAACCTGGGATGGAGGCAACTGAGGGGGCAAATAATGTGCAAGATGATGAAGTAGATGATACGGAGAACCAGACGGTGGATATAAATGCGGGTTTTTTTAGCCCAAAAGAACAAATTTTAAAGGAATTTTCCTTAATAGCGAAAGGAAGATTAGAAGCGCAGAACAAGACAAATACAGGAGGAACCAGAGGACGAGGAAGAGGAGGCAAAGGAGGAAACAAGCGGAGCGTAATGACAGCAGCCGTATCAAGCCCTGTGGGAACAAGGACAAGGGGCCAGAAAAAACTAAAATGATGGATACGAAAACGGTAGTCAACCTTTCCAACAGGATCCTTAATGAAGATGAAATTAAGGTACTGTCCTATGGATTATCTTTTTGTCCTTCTGCTAATTTCAACTACACTCAAAGTAGAATAGATCTCTTTCAGTTTACCAGAAAATTAAGACTAAAAAAATGGTTTGCCAACAGAATGAGTCAAGAGACGGGTGGCAGTAAACCATGTCCAAGCACACATGAGATAGGCGATGCAGAAATTCTACAAGTTTTACATGACTTGGGTGGGGACCCTGAAGTAATAGGAAATCCAACCCTTAACTTGATTAATGAAAACATCAGGTTGGACCTTAACAGTAACAGTGGGTTCAAGCCTAAATCAATTTTTTTGCCTATGATCACTAATGATGCCATAGATGTTTTCGAAAAAGGAGTGATAAATGAATTTAAGAAAATGGCCAAGAAAAAGGAACGGGGTAGGAGCAACCTCACTGTAACGCAAAGACTAGCAATTGACAATCTCCGCAATGATACCAGTATTGTGATCAAAAAATCTGACAATGGTGGCAATATTGTTATCCTATCACGTGAAATGTATATTGATGAAGGTTTGAAACAACTGAATGATGCTGAAAAATATGAAAAAAGTACTAGAAAAATTTATGATTGTGAAAATAACAAATATCAAGAAAAACTGGTGGAATGGAGGAATAAGGGACTTATTGAAGCGGATGAGTTTAATTTCTTAAAATGAAAATTTCCGAAATTACCGGCCCTTTACTTGTTGCCTAAATTGCACAAAAACCCTACAAACCCCCCTGGCAGGCCAATTGTGTCATCCAGAAATAGCTGCCTGGAGAATACATCCCGGTATGTAGATTATTTTCTGCAACCTTTGGTACAAAATCTCCCGGCATATCTTAAAGATTCAGGAGATTTTTTGCAAAAAATTGCTAACATTGAATTGAATACAGACTGTTTACTCATGACCCTTGACGTGAAAAGCCTGTTACTAATATTCCACACGACCAGGGAATAAAGGCTTGTAGGCATTTTTTGAGTAGCAGATCCATGTCCTATCTGTTCCATATGGAAATGTTACTGGAAATGATTCATATTTGTCTCACCCAGAACTATTTCCTCTTCAATGGCAGTATATATCACCAACTGCTTGGTACTTCAATGGGTACCTGCTTCGCCCCCAGCTTTGCCGGATTATATCTTGGCTGGTGGGAGGAGCAGGTGGTCAGACACCTACCCCAATTCCAGACCGGAGTACGTACGTGGCTCCGGTACATTGATGACATTTTCATCATCTGGGAGGGTAGCGAGGAGAAAGCTAAAGAGTTTGCACAAACTCTTAATGTCAATGATTTTAATTTGACCTTCACAAGCCACTTTGATGAGAACAATATTGACTTTTTAGATCTTAAGGTCAAAATAGAGGGCAACCACCTGACAACAGCTCTATTCAGAAAAGAAACGGCAGGAAATAGCTTATTGCATGCCCAGAGCTGTCACCCCCGGAATTTGATTAACTCTATCCCCTTAGGGGAACTTCTAAGAGCTAAAACAAATTGTACAAAACAGGTGGATTTTGAGAAAGAAAAAACAGAGATGTGTGAAAGATTCAAAACTAGAGGATACAGTAAGAAATGTATTGCAGGCAGTGTGCCCTGTAACCTGCGCGGCTGGGCGGCCGCGCACCTCAGTGACCCCGAGCGCGCAGTGTGTCGAGTGAAGCGCGCACACACATCCCGGGAGAGCATTCCCTAACACCGGTCATTTTAAAGCAAGTGCCGTCTGCACTTGCTACTTTTCATTCTTAATGGGCCAAGGCTGCGGGCTGATTGTGAAAATATTCCAGTTAATTGCAACGCAGTAGGGTGCTGCAAATAACAGGAACACATTCACAAGTGCCCACAATCAGCCCACAGTCGCACTCTATTAAGAAAAGGCATGCATCAATTTCAAAAGCACGACGTGTAAAGCGCACGTCATGCTTTTGGGCTTGCTGCATTTCTTTTCTTAATGTAGCGTAGCTGGGGGCTGATTGTGGGCACTTGTGAATGTATTCCTGTTAATTGCAGCACCCTACTGCGCTTCAATTAACAAGAATATTTTCACAATGGCCCACAATTAGTGCTCAGCCTTGCTCTATTGGGCTGTCCAGCAGTGAGTGCCGCCACAGAGGCTGCTGGACAGTCTCAGTTTGGCCTGTGATTTGTATAGGAGAATGTGGACTAGTTTGAATAGCACAAGTTAAAAAATAACAACAAAAGGTGTGCATCCCATCCCCATATTGTATCTTCATGAACTTTGACTCGGGATAGCACCCGCCCATTAAAAAGCATAAGTAACGAGACACTGATGTGCCTCATGCATCAACAGGGTTTGGTGAAAGATCTTGAGTTAGTCTAGAAAGTCGGTGTTAATGTTCTATTGGAAACGGACTTTAAAGTTGTGATAATTCTTACATGATATTTATTGGTTTATTGGTTTTTGCAATGAAATTGAATTTTATAGTTGGATTGTGCAACACAATCATGAATGATAATTCCGTTCTCTTCAGAAACTGTTAAAATGCATTATGATAAATTAAGTGTTTGTTTTTTTAATGATAATATCAACGTCGGTAAACTGGTGAAGTTAAGGGCCAAATAGGAGGAATTTTGGCGGGTGGATGGGTTTAAAGAGGGGTGAGGGAATGACACAGATGATTACTTGCTAAGAAGGAAGACTCATATGGCCGATTTTAACCTGTGATGGCAGGTAGGGGAATCATGTGGTGTTTAATCCAGTAGATGGGAGGTATAAAGGTGGTGATTTCATCAGCCTGTGAATGTGTGAGGTTTGGAACATCACCATCTATACGATAGTTTAGATGGTTGCAAGAAAGTGGAAATGCAAGCAACATTTAAACGTACATGGCACAGAGTGATTGTTATTGGAAGAGGAGAGGGAGGTGAACAGAGGTAAATGTTTTGAAGGGTCAACAATATTATGAGAGATTAAGTGTGTCACAAGAAGGGAAAAAGCTTAACATTTGGTAGAACGTGAGGGAGGGGAAAGGCTCAAGGGAAGATGAAAGTTTAAAATTCATTGGTTTGTTTTGATAACGGAGGGTGATACAGTTTACAATATGTGTTCATTTTAAGAAATCACATATGAATTTGTGCTGTTTTATAGAGCAAAATGCAATGTTATGGTATAATTGTAATTGATTCACGTTTTATTGTTTTTTATAGTGACCCCTGAAGAAGGGCGCTTGTAGCCCGAAATGCATTGTATTTTTTAGAATAAACGCTGCCTTTTGACGAACCTTGCTTCAGTCGTATTTATGTAGAGAGGTCCGGATGGACACATCGTGAATAATAGAAACTTGGACAATGGCACATAATTCCACATGTGGACGAGTACTTAAATGACTGTGGAAAGAAGATGAAAAGAAGAAAGTATATAAAGAATACATTGATGAGTAAAAAATTAAGGAGAGGCAGAAATGGCGCAATTAAGCTGTGCGAGTGTTTGGGGGTGTATTTACGCCCCTGTTATCATGTTGTGTTTCAGTCTTTGGTATCGTAACGGGTTGGCACTTCACCATTCTGCACGCATCTAAAGGAGAATGTGGACAAGTTTGAATAGCACAAGTTAAAAAGTAAAAACAAAAGGTGTGCATCCCATCCCCATATTGTATATCCCCGTGATTTGTATGTAGCACGACGGTCTTTCATCCCCTGTTGGTTCCTCCCGCCCACCTCCACATCGGTGGAATTGGATTGATGTTCATAGTAGTTAACCTACTTAGATAGATACATTTTGAGAGTTTATTTTAAAACCAGGACATATACAAAGTACCATGTTGTGTTCTAAATACATTTGATTATTGTTTTGTTTTTTTGCCGGTGACAGGGACGTGTAGACAGTACTGTGCACTGCCCGAGGCACAGAGACAGTAACTGACAGATAGAGACAGACAGGGACAGACAGATAGAGACAGACAGAGACAGGGACAGACTGATAGAGACAGACAGAGGCAAAGACAGACCGAGGCAAAGACAGATAGAGATAGAGACAGATAGAGACAGATGGAGACATATAGAGACCGAACCAGGTAGAGGCAGAGACAGAAAAAAGCAGGGGCATACAGAGCTAGATAGAGGCAGGGACAGACTGACGGAGGCAGAGACAGATAGAGGTAGAGAGCGACAGACAGAGAGACAGAGTTAGAGACAGATAGATGCAGGGAGAGAGAGAGGCAGAGACAGGCACAGACATAGAGAGACGGAGAGGGAGACAGAGGGAGGAAGGCAGGAACAGACACAGGCAGGGACAGACACAGGCAGAGATAGAGAGGCAGAGAGACGGAGAGGGAGACAGAGGGTGACAGAGAGAGGGAGAGGGAGGGAGACAGAGAGGGAGGCAGAGGGAGTCAAGGGAGACAGAGGGAGGGAGACAGACAGACAGAGGGAGACCGAGAGGGAGGCAGAGGGAGGGAGACAGAGCGACAGACAGACAGAGGGAGACAGACAGACAGAGGGAGACAGATAGAGGGAGACAGACAGACAGAGGGAGACAGACAGACAGAGGGAGACAGACAGACAGAGGGAGACAGACAGACAGAGGGAGACAGACAGACAGAGGGAGACAGACAGAGGGAGACAGACAGAGGGAGACAGACAGACAGAGGGAGACAGACAGACAGAGGGAGACAGACAGAGGGAGACAGACAGACAGAGGGAGACAGACAGACAGAGGGAGACAGACAGACAGAGGGAGACAGACAGACAGAGGGAGACAGACAGACAGAAGGAGGGAGACAGACAGACAGAAGGAGGGAGACAGACAGACAGAAGGAGGGAGACAGACAGAGGGAGGGAGACAGACAGAGGGAGGGAGACAGACAGAGGGAGGGAGACAGAGGGAGACAGAGGGAGGGAGACAGAGGGTGACAAAGCGAGGGAGACAGAGGGAGGGCGACAGAGAGGGAGAGATGTGTATGCCAGCGTATTTTGCTGTAGCCCGCCCCCCTTCCACCACTTACCATGCCCCCACCGGTGCGGCCCTCGGCCGCAAACCACACTGTAAATTTGGCCCAGAGAGAAAGTTTGTGAAAATGCATGACCTACACTAAATAAAACTAGTTTTATTTTCTGCCCATCCCCCTTACTTGCTTGCAGCTCCATAATACTATTCTATGATCTAGTTTCACTTTGGGCCTGCCTTTTCACTAGACATGAGACTCATCTGATCTACCCGCCCTGGAGTCACTCACCACATAACCACTCCCCAAGAATGCAGCCCTGCTCTCGTGTTTTTTGGCACTGAAGGCAGAATGTTAAAATAGGAGAAGGTTGCCATTGCAACGAGTAACCTCCTACTCTGTCTGTAAAAAGTGAAAACAAAAAGAAACAATTCTTTGTAGCTGGGTGTCTGTTGTTTAACACTGCAGGAAGCTGGCATCAAATCTCCCCTCCAGCTAACCAAATATGCATTTAAAACAGCAATTTAAAAATGAAAAAACACACAATCTCCACATAATGATTAACAGAAAGAAATTCATCTTTTTTTTTGCCCCTGTTCACTACCAAGAGTTTGCAACTTACTGCTTTTGATATACGTTTGATACCAATTCAGTTTCATGCCATAGTAAAACAGGCTAGCCACCTGACATAACCACGTGTTTTCTGGGGGCATTAACAAACCATTTGAGCGTCCCACTTGTATTTTTGATAATTAAACATTTCAACCAATGGAAACTACAGATTTTTATTCATGTTGTCTTGTGGTGCTACAAAGCCATTGCAGGATTTAGGTGACATGCAAACTCCTCCTTGGGGCTTCGTAATTTACTATCCTGTCACTACAACCCTTCACTGTCTTTAAAAGAAGATGATAATACCCATTACATTTTACACGTTTTTCTTCGTTACATGTTCCCAATGGTTAATTTGAGCCGGTGGTCTCACCCTCACTCGTTGTTTGGGGACTGGCATTTATTTTTCCTCATCCCGTATTGACCGCCAACAAGAGAGAAAGAAACACACCAACTGGAAAGAAGAAGAGAAAGACAGGAAAACAGGCACAAAAGGAGAAAGCAGAGACAGGCAAGAGTGGAAATTGGTATTTTGCTGCATCTTTTTGTCTCTGCATCCAGATTTATAATACAACAAGTAACATTGCACCCACAGCAGTAAAATCTTATGATGGTACCATCATTGGAGTCTTGTGCTTTTCTAAACTTGAAGTGTACTTGCCTGTGTCACCAATTCAAGTCATGGCGTGTGTATCCAAATTGCAAACCTGCCTTAAGACCCTTAACGTGGTGCTGTATTTGTGTAAAAGCACCAGCTATTCACTTTTTAAAGCAAAAGTTTGGAGTGGTATTTGGTGCTGAACCCACACGTGAGGTCTGGTTCCTGGCGCACATAGCCATGGCTGCAGCGCACAGAGACCCTACACTGCCGCACACAGAGGAAAATAATTAGAGGGAACATTGATTGCAGGTGCAGTCAAGAAAGTATATAGCAAAGAGCCGATACAGACAGACACAGAGAAAGTAGATAAGAACCAGGAAACAGTCCGGTTCATCACAGACTATAACTCACAAGCAAAAGGGGTTAGAAGTGCCATTAATACATTTTGGAATACCTTGCAAACTGATAAGGACATTAAAACAAGTATTCGTGAGTTTCCCCAAGTGACTTATAGAAGACCATTGTCACTAAAGATAAAATTTGTCAGACGCTGGTGGCCAATAGAAAGAAAAATAACCCAGTTCAGGGATTCTATGTCTGTGGCCGGTGTAAGGCTTGCAAGTATAGCCACAACACCAAAGAAGTGAAACTGTCCGAACACTTTGCCCCCTACAAAATCTTGAAGCATCTCTCTTGTCACACAGAGTTTGCTGTCTATGCGCTCAAGTGCCCATGCAATAAATTTTATGTGGGCAGTACAATCAAACCAGCGAAAGAGAGAGTTTTACAACATCTCAGAGCCATAAAGAACTTGGATAAACAATATCGAGTCGCTAGACATTTTGCAACCCACCACCAGAGCAACAATAGTCTGTTATCATTTACAGTACTGGACCAGATTCCAGTAAGAGAAAGGGGAGGTAACAGATTACAAGAATTAAGACGCCTTGAATCCAGATTTATTATTAAGTACCAAACCATGCAACCCCTTGGCCATAATGGTGATGAGGCACTGGGTGTACATCTAGGATGATGCATAAAATGTAAATTGAATATATTTGTTTCCTTGTAAAACCATTAGATGATGTTAAATATCCCTGTTTTTAAATGTATGAATGTGCACAATTCACGACTGAATGTGAAACTTTATATTTTTTTATTTTGTTACCACAGGTGCCGGTTGATATGATTTGGGAGAGTGAGACACGACAATGAAAGGCAGAGAGGCTGGAATTAATTTTCACCAAGCAATGACACAGACACAGTATGGTGGTACGATTCAAGGATCACACCTTTGTGAAGGCAACTAAATCGGCTCAACTTTGAGTCTCCTTCGGTCTAAATGAACACTGAAAGGAACTGTACGTTTTCTATAAACTTAAGTGCACGCCCACTTGGGCATGATAACCAATATGTGTTGAGTTTGTGCACAGCAGAAACGTTTTGCCTAACAGCCCACTGAGGCTAATTTTCGACTGAGATGGTAGTGGCACAACATGGTAGTACACCGTAATTTTGACTGTCCTGAGATAGGGGGTTTGAATCTTGCCTGCTGGTCGGACACAACGTTATTTTTATTTTATCTTGTTTTGAAAATTCGAATATTGTGTTGAAAAGTTGGATGAACATAATTTATGTTAAAGTAATGCCTGGATTTGCCTGCTGCAATATATTGTGGTTCTCATAGCTCCAGATATTACAAGGTACGGTAGTCTGTCTTTAATGCCTATGAAACTCACGAGTCACATGAACTGCATTTAAACTGTGTTATCACTTTGCTCTAACACTCGTGAACAAGGGAACTTGTTTCCCGAAACGCGTCGAGTGCGTGTGTGAATAAATACACTTTTGAATTGAATTGGTGGCCTGGATATCGTTCTGTGGGGGAGAAAAGAGAACGACTGTCGGTTGAATACGGGGGAGTGGCGATCCCGTCCCGGCCCGCCGCTGTCAGAGGCCATTACAGCTTCTTCGCCGAAATATGGTGGATATATATATATATATATATATATTTATATATATATATACTTCACCAAGCTATTTTGTAGTACCAAACAGCCAAACTCGAGCCCAAATTCTTTTCAGCGTGTTATTTATTCATAAACAGTGTCAAACAACACCCGGTGTTGTTTGACACTGTTTATGAATAAATAACATGCTGAAAAGAATTTGGGCTCGAGTTTGGCTGTTTGGTACTACAAAATAGCTTGGTGAAGTATTTAAGAGGGGTCGCTCCCTCGCTCGGAGCCCGCCGTCGTGTGTGGCTGGTGGATTGGCAAAACTGTTCGAGGAATATATATATATATATATATATATATATATATATATATCACCATTAAGAAGTTGCCTGTATAGGATTGGCCGCACAAGTGAGTATCTGCCACAAATTTCTTTAATGCAGGTTCAGTGATAGCGATATCTCCCAGCACTCTAAATCAAGTCCAGTAAGCGCCGACGCGTTTCGTGTTATAAACCCTTTATCAAAGGCTCTGGAAACAGCACGCCCAGTTCAATTTCATGGCACCACCTCTCGATCTTGTTATCCCGCCTCAGTGGGCGTGGCCAAACTGCATGGCATGCTGGAGATCGTAGTGCCTAATCTTGCTACAGTGAGCTGCCCGGGATGTGCCACAGTCTTTAAAGTCTTACCCTAGTGGGTTGGTGATGTGTAAAATAAACGCCTCACTGAAACATTGTTTCTGCACAAAGACGGCTACTCGTCCCAATTGTGGTGGCGTTGTACACCTTGAGCACTGATGAAAGCTAATTGCTGAAACACGTCTGCGAAATAAAGGTGACTTTTAAATTTCCCGGAGTGCCCGTGTGTGTTGTAACTTGCATACGTTGGAGCTTATATCTACAAGTGAGTCCCTTCCTCACTACGAGAAGCACCCGCCTGGAGTTCGATTGTCTGCCTGAAGGAATTTGGAGCGAAAAACTATATAGACGCTGAACCGTCTCTTCACGGAAGGGCCCGCGACCATATGTTAGAATTATCCCAATTCAAGGACAACTTTATTTATTGTTGCCTGCGGTCCCGACCTGCTGCAAAAGAGGCCTGGCGAGGGAAAGGCATACACAGCGTTTGTGGCAAGTAACATTGTAGCGGACTCGATGAATTCCAAACGCCACTGACAGCATTGAAAATATCATGGAGCTGCGAAGGAAATGAACTATCTTTATTCAAACTTGAAATATCACCTTTCAAGTACGGCGAAGTCCTGTTTCAATTGCCACGCATGGAGAACTGACCAATTAGGAGAGACTTTCCTCTCTTTAAAAAATCGGAACGTTGTGCATGAGAGACCTACACCTTGAGCACTGATGAAAGCTAATTGCTGAAACGCGTCTGCGAAATAAAGGTGACTTTTAAATTTCCCGGAGTGCCCGTGTGTGTTGTAACTTGCATACGTTGGAGCTTATATCTACAAGTGAGTCCCTTCCTCACTACGAGAAGCACCCGCCTGGAGTTCGATCGTCTGCCTGAAGGAATTTGGAGCAAAAAAAATAAATATATATATATATATACCAGCAGCCCGTCCCGACCTTGTCCGGGTGCAACAGGCTTCCCCGACCCCCGCCCGCCCCGACATTGTGCAGCAGCCCGGGCCCCCGCCCGGCCTGTCCACCGCCTGCCCCGACCCCCGCCTGCCCCGACATGGGTCCCCCTTACCTGAGCCACCGCTCCTCCCGCCTGTCCGCTGCTCGCACCGCCGCTGGCCTGTCCGCTGCTCCTCACGTCACCGCTCCTCCCCCGCGCCATGTCCGCCGCTCCTCGTCGCGCTCCTGGACGCCGCTCCTCCCCGCGCTCCTGACGTGAGCACGCACGTCGCGGCCGGCGCTACTTCGGAGGGACTACTTTTTTTTTACTTTACATTTTTTAAATAACGTTTTTTATTTTTACTTATATAGCCCATAACCATCTACACACCCTGACGATTCCAACGGTGTATCGGGTGTGTGGATTGGCGCTGTGGTTCCAGAGTTTACCCGCCTCAAAGGCTGAAAGTTCTTCCTTTATTATAGTAGTATAGATATTTAGATTTACCAACTATCTGCTAAGCACATCGATAACATCAGTACAGCACCTAAAAAGAAAAAAGAAGAAAGCAAGGACAGTTAATCTACTCTGTAAAGACACCATCTTCAATTAGTATAATCTGAAAGCTGACACAAGAGAGAGGCAATAACCACTTAAACCACAGCTAACTGGTACTTGAATACAGTATAGTGGTAGAGTGATAAACGTTATAAAGAAATCAGTTGTTTAGTGAGAACTTGTAATCTTGTGTTTTATAATTACAGGTGTAGGAGGTCCTTCCTTGAGAAAACCAGTTGGGCAAGACACCACAGTTTCAGTCTCTCTTTTCTCCCATTCCCCTTTCCCCCGCTTTACTGCTAGTTAAATATATTTTGACTGCAGTGGAGTAGAGGAGCTGGGAAATTATCTTCTGACCCAGTGGAAGCAAGGTTCAGGTACTTGGTCTTCGACAGAGACATTCGAAAGATTTTTTAGAACAATTCAGAGATCAACCTAATACTATTTTGAGCAAAGCAGTCAGCTAAAACTTCACGAATACCTGCATATCTAAGATCCTATTTGTTTACATTCTGGTAGCCTGTTCAATGAGGTAGATCTGCTCGCTCAATGAAAACAAGCATTGGCAGGGCAAATAGGTCGAGCCTATGCAAAGTCTATTGGCTTTGTCAATGTTTTTAGGCTGAGCCTAGCGCAGCGCACATGCGCTTCTCTATGGGAGGCTTCTTGTGAGCACTCTAAACTTTTTTGTGTGGGTCTGACTCCCCCCACGCGCATTTGGTTGGCTGTGTCATTCTCTTATTGTAGCCTGCAATTGTCTAAAGGCGTGCGCATCTCCCACCTTTTTGGCAAACGTTCATTCCCACAGCGTTTTGCTTGCGGGAGCGAGCAGGGTAGTAGCTGCTTTCCTGTCCTCGTGGGTCAGGTTACACGCATAGTGCCAAACTTTCGCTTTTTCTTTTATCTTCCTGTGCCCGCCCCACCACTCCTTGAGCTGTTTCCTGCAACTAGCTCTTGTTTTTTAGCTGTTGTAAAATTCTATTTTAAGTTTTGCGATTAGGATGGGGGGTGTATCGGGGGGGGCACTCTAAGCACATCAAAACGGCGAATTGTAGACTGTACTTTCACAGCCTGCATTCTGTACATTTCCAGAGTGAATGTCATCCTCTCACCACACCCTTTCCGCACAATGACCAGCTTCGCTCCATCGATGGACTCCAGAGCAAGTTGGGGGCTGGTTTCTGTGGCACTGAGACACACAGAGCTTGCCATGCACGTGATAATTAAATGTTTGCTTCCTGGTTCCTCCATGACGCGGCATCTTCCCGGGTAGTGTCGTGATCCGAGCCCATATCTATGGGGTCAGTGTGTCCACCGCTGAGCACTCAAGCACCAGTGCGCTGTCCATTCTTCAAGGCGGGTCGCCCACATAGACATGAGCCAATCAGCTCTAGAAAATGCCCCGTCCCCATCTTTGTTCGGATTGAGTTGCGAGGACGGTTGTAAGGGCTTTTAAAGGGCAGTGTAGAGCATTTCTGTATATAACATCCAGCATTTGATGCCTATGATATTAAAGCCAGACATATTTGCATTGCCGGGGCTCGTTTATTAGTGTCTGTTGAACACTACTGCAGTCAATCTGCAAGTCCTAACACAAATATTTGACAAAAAGACTGATACAGTGCAAAAAAACCCTACAAACTGCAAAGAATTGTTTTCTTCTAAACCATACATGTATTACATAATTTAATTTCTTTTTTTGTGTTTTTATTGTTATTTATATATACTAACAAAGGATTTGTACCTTACCAGAAATTCGGCAACAAGTAATGGTAAAACGATATGACTTATCCTGTTCAAAAAGACAGACTGATAAAGAACTACCAAGAAAGTTCTCTACCAACCTCCCTGCACCGCCAAACGCATTATTTAATGTCTAATGAGTCATTGCCCTTTTGAGATGTAAAATAGTCCATTAGTGCACCTGCTCTGTAAGTGGTAAATGATAAATGAAACAGCCAATAGCACAGGGTGAGAATGAAATTCTGCTCAGGGCTGAGGCAAATCCGCTTTATGTATAATTTAAAGCATTGGTATTAATTGATCTTTCAGACGTCTGTGGTCAGGCCAGACCTAAAAACACATGTAAGAAAAGCCTGATATCATCTTATCGTTTTCAAATAATGGAAGTGGCAGAAATTCTCTTGAACATATCTTTTGATGGCAGTCACAATGGAACCTGCCTTTACATGCTTTAGTATGCTACGTATAAATTGCGCAATTTGCCCCCCTGGGGGGGGGGATGTAATCCTCTACTGAAATTTATATTTTGTGTTTACAATATAGGACGTAATCGCGTTTCAGATATAAAAATAACAAATTAATCGGTCATGATTTACATACCCTAAGAACAGTCAGTTCCCTAACTCGCGTTTATTTATTAATTGTGAACCGTTCTCATAGCGAGAGTTTACGCTGACCAAACTGCAATCACCTCACAAACCCTCCTTTATTCCCCGCCCATTTCCTCTCTCCTCTGCTTGTGAGGAGCTGCAGCCGGGCCCTCCCTCTCTTTAGAGACATCCTGTTTAGCATGCAGCCCTCGCCCTGCATAAATTATGTTCATGACGCAGTTGCAAAAAAAAAAAATGTGCAACTAAAAAAAACTGCATTCAAGTTTATAAGCGAGGGGACCGCGGATATCTATATATGGTTTTTAGAAAACGTACTGCTTACGCGTCTGCCACAATTCCAATTTGGGAAAAAGTACCATGGCACAGTTTTGGAATAATATATATAAAATATTTATATATTAATGAGACGAATACTGCTCCTCTTCGTACCTCTTTGTGCGGAAAGCGGAGACAACCAAATTAAATGCCGGACGTGTTTACACACCATTTCTCTTTCTATTTCATCTTTCCGAGATATATTTAAAAAAATACAGTGGCGCAGAAAAAACGGACCCCTTCGCCTCACGGATCATCTCAAAAAAGGGTAAGTAAACCAGGGTTTTACTGACGGGGAAGGAAGCCCGTAAAATGGGAGGTTTTTCATTCTTGTGGCGTTAATATGCAATGGGTGTTAATTAGCATAATTTATATATTTATGAATAAAAGGAGAATTTTAAGGATTACAAGTGGCTGGTTTGACATTAAAAAAACGTTGTGGACTTCCACTGGGCACACGTACACCTTTCATTATATACATATTTTATATATTCGTACTATTTGGGTCTTTGTGAATCGATGGGTCGCTTTTTTTCACCCCGATGTTCGCAACACGAAAATGGTGGCGAGAGGTTTGCGCGTTAGGCGTGTGAGGTGATCGTACTGCGCGGGCGCAGAAAAAAAGCCTAGTCCCAAGTGGAAAGAGAAGATATACTTCAAAGGGAATTGGCTAGGCAGGGCACGCGGGAGACTTCCGGAAGTGTGTACATGCAGGCCTCCATTTTTGAATGGGGTATATTGCTGTAATTCCTATGTACCGTCCACCACATCTTCTTTTACTGTCCTACCACTGGTCGAGGCGTATGTTTGATGTCTCGCCAGAGCAAAGATGTTCATTGTTTTATATATTCATATTTTTGCTTGTACAGTCTGTGCTTGGTGTGCCTTATGCCTGCGTCGCTTTGATTCTATGGCATGTTATTTTTTTTGTTTGTTCCATTCCTGTAACAGTTCTCTCATGTAACGTAACTGGTTCTATTGTACAGTGCTCTGACACCTTCGGGGGGAAAGTCCGCGCTTTATAAAAATGCATTAAATAAATAAATAAAATAAATTGTTAATTTTTATGCTAACAATGTTCGTTTAGCGATAATCCCATAGCGAAATGGTATGTGGCTAGGTGGCCAGCCTTTTCCTTTTGAAGCTAAGATTCCTTGGTGGCTGGTCGTTTAAAAAAAAAAAAGTTTTATATAGCGCTAGCTTGACCCGTGGGTGTTAGAGCGCTTTACATACACAAAGGAAAGAAAATTGCATTACATAGCAGGACTTAAGGATGCATAAAGATATAAGCAAAACATAATAATTAGCCATACAGTGAAGGGGCGGGAGAAAACACAGGTGGTTGAAACAGTCAAATAACCACCTATTCATGATGGTGAAGTGAGAGGGGAGTCGACTAGCAGTGGCGTAATGAAAGTTGAAGGGGCCCCCCTGCAAGGTACACAGAGGGGCCACCTCCGGATTTAATTTGTAACTCTCCAGCGTGAGTACAGTGCTGAGGGGGCCTCCTGCAGCTCGTGCCCCCCCCCGCACTGCGGGGGATGCGGGGGCCTGTGTTACGCCCCTGTCGACTAGGTTATTGAAGTCTAGGTTATTTGACTTGGTCGGTAAAGTATTTTCGCAGATGCTGTCAAGGGGCAGCGGTGCCACTATTTTTCACGGAGTGTGTGAATGCATTTTCTACTACAGAGTTTTATATTTTCATCTACTCAATAATTATTCCCTGCATTCCGAGAGTTGTACTATTGATTATGTAATGTAATAACCAGGATGCAATCCCAAAATGCAAAGAACACATGGACTAGATGAGCTATTCACGGACCTACCTGTTAAAAGTGACAGTACTTTAAATGTAAATGGGTAGATACTGTCCGGTACTAAGTACCTGCACTTCTTTAATTTGGAAGGGATAGTACCTGCACTTCTATATTTCCTTTTATATCACTGCTCTGTTGGAAGCCTGTAGTGAATAAAAGTAGATCTGGTCCAAGTAGTTTTCATGTAAGTTTATTCCTTGATGCCCAGCCCATCCACCAACTGACTCACACACTCACCGACATTCCACTCATCAACATTCTCTCATCACAGTCACACTGGCTGAGCAGCAGTTATAACACATCTCCTTTCTTTATATTAAATACAGAAAGACTCTAAAAGGAATAACAATGAAGTCTGAAGCAAACAAAGTATGGCATAGGAACAATAGCATGCAACAGAAAGATAACAAAACCATTGCCCCTAATAAGCAAGGTAGCAACGATCTAAACGCAATAGATCTGGTCCAAGTAGTTCCCATGTAAGTTTATTCAGGATAAGATGTTACAGCGAAGAGCCCCACCAGGAGCAGCCTTCCTGCTGCTCAGCCTATCCACCAACTGACTCACAAACTCACCAACATTCCACTCATCAACATTCTCTCATCACAGTCACACAGCCTTATCTTGAGCTTGATTAACAACGAAGCCATGAGATAACAGCACATCCACTTCATGTTTTTTATTTGCCGTCTGCTTGTGATTGCCCTCTTGTTCCCTTATGAATTCTGGACTACACATACTCAATTGCGTTTGGCATTTGTCAGCCACTTTCTTTCCCTTCATTTCACCAGCATAACAAAATACCTTCATAAAATGTAACAGAGTCAGGTGCTTTTCAAACCTATACCACCTTCCAAAAAACAATAAATTCGCCATTGATCTTAATGGGATAGCCATCTTAAATGGATGACTTCATCCGCATTCTTGAGACAAGAGGTTGACCGGTATGCATATCAGAATGCAAAGAAAAAGCTTTACTGGACCACCTCTTTTGGGTGATACCCATACTCAGGAATAATTTGCACCCACCCTACAACATAGTTGCCTCTATTGTGTAGTCACACAACTAGTGGTCTGAATTGTCACCCGTCCGGCTCTTATGAATTCTGTTTGGTATATTTGCTTCCTTCTCCATCAGTCCTACGTTCTCTCTCTCACACAAGTCACAGCTGATAAGCTGCAGCAAAAAATAAGAACATTTATGCCTCTAAACTGGTGTAGAAGTGTAGTGCAGTACACCATTATGTCATATTTAGATCGTACCTTTATTTTGGACTTCCTCATTAATTGACAGTCAGGCAACAAATTACCCAGGATGCTGCTGACCTTGTCATCTGCTACCTTAATTGGCTAGTTGCACTGCGCTGTAATGATGAAACATTTGTCTTTTGAGAGTCTTTCAGGCCTTACAGTGGCGGATGCAGGACATCTTACTAAAACCCCACTGAGCTCTCACGGTTCGCCCATCCCATTTAAAGGGAATCAGTGGGTTACTTCTGGCAGGGATGTAGTAATCCAGGAAAATCACTACTTATTATTCTTGCGTTGATATTTAGGGTCCACCCATGCCACCCATGACAAGATAAGTTATGATCAGCCCTCCAAAATGCTCTACCGGTCCTATGCAGTCGCCCCAGACCCGGGTCTGTGTTAGACGCAACCCTTGAAAGAATTAATTATTATTGTCCCATGGTAATATTGTCCTGAGGAGGCCAAGAAGAATCCAAAGGCTGAAACGTGTCCGCGTCGAAAAATTTGTGGAGGAGTCTCTATCCAATTTATAAGGAGTTGTTTAATAACTTGGTGTTTTATGGAAACAAAGGTCCTAAGCCTAGAACAATATTTCATATCAATGTTATATAGACCACAATAGGAAACTATATATACTTTTCCTGTACCCAGCCGGGCAAGGAATTTATTTATAGAATAAAACAAATGCTTAAAGTTTGAAATGCAATTTCACAACAAACATTTTCGTTTGTAGTAGAGCACAAGCCTGTGCCGTACTTAGAAATGGGAGAAAATTAAAGGTAAGGATATAGAGAAAAGAAAAGTTTACTTCAGGCAAGAAGAGGTGAGCCAAAACTGGGTACTGTTTTACATCAAAATTGACAAAAATTCCCAGAGTAGTACATACATCCAAGAGTATACAAATTAACTGTATGTCTACTAAACAGAGTCGACGGCGTTTCGATCCCGGGCTCAAATTATATAGGGATCATCTTCAGGACTTAATGATTATATTGCCTGGTGGAACAAAAATATATATACGCCTCTGCAACCAAGAGTTAGGTTTATAGGCAGAGGAGGGTTCCAGCGCTGGACGTAATTGAACGTCGTGCCTGGGTGCAGGAATTGTCCTGGGTTGCACGTTGGTATGCTTGAGGAAGCTGGGTGGCTGGCGTATCGGTTCAGATCCGCGATTGATGATCGGTTTAAAGTGTCGAGGCAAGTCCCGTTTGGCGGCCCCGTCTTATTGTGTTAGAGCTGCGGTCGATAAGTTATACGATCCGCGCTTAAAGGAAAAAAATGTCCGGTGCTACGGTCGGTGTGATACTCGATCCGCGCTAGAAAGGATGTGTGGATGCGTTGCCGGTCCACTGGTTCCACGCGCTAGAAAGGATGTGTGGATGCGTTGCCGGTGTACTGGTTCCACGCCAATTGCACTGCTTCCTAAAATAATAACTTGGTGTGACACAGTAGAGCTAAAGGAAAAGAAGCGCCTTTGCCTAGAGTGTTCACTTAGACTACCTCTGAGTGTATCACCCAAAATAAATGTGTGAACACTAGTACAAATATTTTTGGGTATTGGCAACGTAAAGTTGAGTTTATTGTTTTTTGTATGTGTATATATATATATATATATATATATATATATATATATATATACACATATATATATATATATATATATATTTTTTTTTTCTTTCTTTGTATGTACTTTTTCACATGTAATTTTGAAAGTCCATTGTTATTAAGTTTTGTTCGGAGATCCGTCCAATTGTATATGTGTGTCTTCATTTATTAGACAATATATTTGTGAAGGACTATAAGACTGAAGATAGGGTAATTGAATGTTCCCCAGTCTAAAATAAAAGTTATATATTCATTCCTCCGTACCTATCTTTTTTTTGTACCTCACAATAGAGTGTACGGCTGCATTATTCAAGTAATGCTTTTTTCATAACTGAGAATGACTGTTGTTAATTGCATGTTGCGACAGCCTTTCATGTTTTTTCGAAACCGTAATGAGTAACATTTAAACACTATGCTCATTTCTAAAGATCAGTCTGGAGAAAACAACTAATTGATTTGGAAAGCATCAAAGTAAAGAGTGTTTTATACTTGTTTTAAAAGTCTGCCTGTTGGCTCCAATACAAGGTGTTGTGGCTCACTGTTGTTTAAAGTTTGTCCAACAATTCGGTACTTGTGTAAACTGTGCTAAGTGCCCCTTAATCTGGTTAATGAAGATTTTGCAAACTACTAAATAGTTCTATGCTCAGTTGTATGGATGAGGCCCCTGGTCAATTGTCTTTTTATGGTGGTGGTAATTGGTAATCACATTGTTCATATAGTATATGTTTGGTCTACGCTATTTATCATAATACTATTGTTTTGGGGGGGGGGGGTAATTTTATATAGCACAAACTCGACCCGAAGGTATCAGAGCACGTTACATGAGCACCAGTTACATTACAGACAGACACATTAATTTTTAGGCACAAGGAGATGAAGTAATTCGCCCCAAATCACATAATGTTGAGCCTCCCGCCGAGACACAAAGCCAGTTTCCCAGCTTTAAAGTCGGCTGCTCTTGCTGCTACCCACATCCTCAACTTCCGATCGGTAAACACATGCCGAAATTTGGCACCCTTTCTGATGCTATTGAATTAAACGAGGCAGCAGGGGCCCCTTTTGTGTTCACTGGTCAGTCCCTGGCTGAGCAGTGACTGGCCCCTTAACATCTCTGGATGTCCCCCAGCTCACTTAAATCACCAATAGCTTTGTTGCCTCATTCTGATGAGGGTGTTGGTGTGTGTCAGCGGGGGTGAGAGGATGAAAGGAGGGCAGAGAAGGGGGCTAATGGGGGTGTTAAAAACATCGCCCGCATCTTAATGAAGAATTAAAACCTCTTTAAACTTGCAAACCGCTTTAAACTTGCAAATTAGACAGAAACAAGCATGCAGAGGCATAGATAAAAGACTGAAGCAAGATGACAGAGGTGCTGCTGTGGAAATATCCTTAATGCGGGAAACAACCTTTACAACGCAACTTTTACAACGCACTACCATTACAACGAAATTTTTACAACGCAAAAACCATTACAACGCATGTATTTACAACGCATGTTTTTACAACTCAGGTACCTTTACAACACATACCATTACAACGTAAGTATTGGTAAGTGTATAATTATATTTAAAATGATATATGTTTGGTTTTTTTTAGGGGTATTTTTTATAATTATATTTAAAATGTTATATGTTTGGGTTTTTTTTAGGGGTATTTTTAGAGTTCAGGGTCAGTTTTCAGTTTTTGGGTAAAGGGGTATTTTTAGGGTTCAGGGTCAGTTTTCAGTTTTTGGGTAAAGGGGTATTTTTAGGGTTCAGGGTCAGTTTTCAGTTTTTGGGTAAAGGGGTATTTTTAGGGTTCAGGGTCAGTTTTGGGTTTTTGGGTTAAGGGGTATTTTTAGGGTTCAGGGTCAGTTTTGAAAGGTGTTGAAAGACCTTACCGCCAAGTAGGTGATTGCGACCCACCAGAGCTCTGTTGAGCACTGTGAAATACTGGCGGATTTCTTTCTAGAAAAGGTCAAAGCTATTTACCGGGCTTTTCCGGCGGCTATTCCACACACCGACACACCTCTTAAACTGTTGACATCTGAGGAGTTGTATTCTTTTCCGAATTTAACATCTGAAAGCCTGGGTAAACTGGCCCGCCAGGTGAGGTCGGGGTCCCCTGCGGACCCACTCTGTCCGGCTGTGTTTAAAGACCTAGCGGCGCAGGACATCTCACCGCTATGCTCTTTGATCAATGCGTCGCTTACGTCTGGCGCAGTCCCAAAGAAGTGGAAACAGGCCATGGTCCGGCCTATTCTCAAGAAACCCAGCCTGGATGGTAGTAAGCCCGAAAGTTATCGGCCAATTTCACTTCTGCCGTGGCCTGCCAAGGTGACCGAGGCGCATGTTAACGCGGTCCTCTCGGAACATCTACACCAAGCCGATATCCTTGACATGACGCAGAATGGGTTTCGGGCAGGTCATAGCACGGAGACGGCTCTGCTGTGTATGGTGGAGCATTTGCGCTCCGTGCTTGACGCGGGTCAAACTGCGGCGCTGGTGCTATTAGATCTGAGCGCCGCATTTGACACCGTATCTCACCCAATCCTTCTGCGTCGTTTAGAGGAGGCTGGTGTCACCGGCATCGCTCTCCAATGGTTCCGGTCTTTTTTAGCCAATCGGACCTTCAGTGTGACCGTCCCTCCGTACCAGTCCAAATACCATCTGTTGGATCTGGGGGTCCCCCAAGGTTCCTCGCTGAGTCCTACGTTGTTTAATCTATACGTAAGGCCGCTAGCTGAGGTTGTCCGGCAATGGGGTATGACAATGGTGTCATACGCCGACGACACCCAGTTAGCGGTCACGATCAGCGGGGATGCCGATGTGGATGCACCCAGATTCCAACAAGGACTGCGGGCGGTCGCCGGCTGGATGACGTCCAACTGTCTCCAGCTGAATGCCAGCAAGACCGAGGTCATGATCTTTGGCAGACAACCGGAACTTTGGGGAGGGAGATGGTGGCCAGGGGATCTGGGCCCTACACCTACTCCAGTCTCTGAGCTTAAAAACCTCGGGGTATGGTTGGATCCTTCCCTTACGTTTGCATGCCATACCAAACGTACGGCGGCCTGTTGCTTTGGCATTCTACGGAGCCTCCGTCCTGTGCTTAAGTTTTTTGATGCCGCCACCAGACAACTCATGATCCAAGCCACTGTCATCTCTAGGCTGGATTATGCGAGTTCCCTATTGGTCGGCCTGAACCAGGCAGAAATAGGACGTCTGCAGCGGATCCAGAATGCCGCCGCAAGATCGGTGGTGGGCCTACCTAGATCATGCCCCACGTCCAGCACCCTACGCTCGCTGCACTGGCTCCCGGTGGCACAGCGGATTCAGTTTAAGGCCCTTTGCGTAGCTTACAAAATTCTTAAGGGTTCACCGGCCATGATTCTCTCTAAACTTCTGATTCATTACATTCCAGCGCGGGCTTTAAGATCTGCTGATTCAGAATTGGCTGTTGTTCCTCGCTTTAAGCGCAGCAGAGCTGGCGGACGCTCCTTCAAAGTCCGTGCGGCGGTGCTCTGGAACTCCCTCCCCCCAGCGATCCGCGCCCTTAGTGACCTGTGGTCTTTTCGCCGGGCAGTGAAAACTTTTTTATTCCCTTAGTTTATTTCCTATAGGGTGTTACGTTGTGTTGTGCTGCTACTTTGTCATGGCGCCAGGACGCTCCTTCGCTGGAGCATCTGTGCGCCTAATAAGAATACATAACATAACATAACATAACATTTTGGGTTTTGGGTTAAGGGGTATTTTTAGGGTTCAGGGTCAGTTTTCAGTTTTTGGGTAAAGGGGTATTTTTAGGGTTCAGGGTCAGTTTTCAGTTTATGGGTAAAGGGGTATTTTTAGGGTTCAGGGTTAGTTTTGGGTTTTGGGTTAAGGGGTATTTTTAGGGTTCAGGGTCAGTTTTCAGTTTTTGGGTAAAGGGGTATTTTTAGGGTTCAGGGTCAGTTTTCAGTTTTTGGGTATTTTTAGGGTTCAGGGTCAGTTTTGGGTTTTTGGGTAAAGGGGTATTTTTAGGGTTCAGGGTCAGTTTGGGGTTTTTGGGTAAAGGGGTATTTTTAGGGTTCAGGGTCAGTTTTCAGTTTTTGGGTATTTTTAGGGTTCAGGGTCAGTTTTGGGTTTTTGGGTAAAGGGGTATTTTTAGGGTTCAGGGTCAGTTTGGGTTTTTTGGGGTACAGGGGTATTTTTAGAGTTCAGGGTCAATTTTGGGTTTTTGGGGTACATGGATACAGGGTTAAAATAAAATAAAATTAAATTAAAATTAAATTAAATAATTAAATACATTAAATTTAAATAAAATCAATTAAATGAAATCAAATTAAATTAAATGAAATTAAATGAAATGAAATGAAACTAAATGAAATTAAATTCAATTCAATTAAATAATATTAAATTTAATTAATTTAAATTAAAACAATTAATATATACTAAATTAAATTAAATAATATATTTAATTAATTTAATATAATTAATTTAAATTAAATGAAATTAAATTAATTTAAATTAAATTACATTAAATTAAATTAAATAATATTAATTTTAATTAATTTAAATTAAAAAAATTAATATATATTAAATAAAATTAAATAATATATTTAATTAATATAATTTAATATAATTAATTTAAATTAAATTAAATTAAATTAAATAATATTAATTTCAATTAATTTAAATTGAAAAAATTAATATATACTTACCAATACTTACGTTGTTATGGTATGCGTTGTAAAGGTACCTGCGTTGTAAAAACATGCATTGTAAATACATGCGTTGTAATGGTTTTTGCGTTGTAAAAATTTCGTTGTAATGGTATGCGTTGTAAAAGTATGAGTTGTAACGTCATACACCCCCTTAATGCACCCAGCTCCGTGTGGCCCTCAGACTATTGATACCCTTGGCCTGGGCCCAGATGCTCGCCAATGCTAAAGGTCAGCCTGCCGCTAATCCAGCATTAAGTTCTGTTCGGCTTTATTGTTCACCTGTGCTTGATAAACCATTTTAACTGCATTCAGTTAATAAATAAAAACTGCCAGCGTTTTGTGGTGGCATGGAAATGGAAAGGGCGTGTTGCTCTACTATTGAATGATTCCCACTGGCTTGGTACTTGGGTATTTCAGTCTCCTCCATAGGTCCATAACACACCTATGAGCGTGTGCACTACTTGTCTCGAGCATATGTGCTACTACTAACCCACCCATACACCTTTGTACTACTTCCTCATCCTCAAGCCTGTGTATTACTTGCTCCCTCTCAAAGCTGTGTGCTACTTGCCTCAAGCCTATGTGCTACTTGCTATTGTTGAACCAGTGTCCTGCTTTTTCCCCCCTGAACTTATAAACCATAAAACCTTAAACCTGTGTGCTCTTTGCCCATACTTGAGCCTCTTGCCTGCATGCCTGGAACCTGTTAAGTCTGTGAACTTGCCCACTCCTGAGCCTGTGAACTATTCACCCATCCCTGAGTCTGTGTGTTTATTGCTCACCAGTAGACACCTGTGAACCCAATGCCAGTGTTGAAAAAATACAGTGGGCGTGGCCAACCATCATGGCCGACGGACGTAATTCCGATCGGATCCGCACCAGGCCCAGCCACATACACGACTTGGTAGGCACTTACTTCTTCGACACTGGGTCGCCCGATCCACTGGGGCACCCTGGGGTCCGGGGGCTTACTGGCAGCATTATTTGAGTCTTGGGTGATGCGTGCAGCATAGGAGTATTTCTGCCACTGGAGTCTCCCGGTGCGAGACAAGATGGTGGCTGTCACTGCGCTGAGCCACCGAGACGAGCACTGTGGTCCCTGGACCTTCTATGGGCCGCGCGGGTCCTGCACAGTCTGGGGCTCTTGAGACCCCTCTCAGTCAGCCCCGGGAGTCGGAACCAGTTGCAGGAGGGTGGCACCCTGCCACATTGGCCCCCACGAGAGGAGCCGCGCCTCAGCTGCTGAGATCCCCGGATGCGGTGAGGAGCCCCCTGCAGAGCGGAGGCTGACACAGGACTGCTCTGCTACAGCCTCGAGGTACGGAGAGAAGCGTGGGGGGGGCCCTACACCGGAGTGAGCCACCTGGATTAATCAAGGACAAGCGGTTTCTGACCTCAAAATGGGTCAGTCAGGCACCTGCACACAGCCTCGTGAGGGGGCATCTGGTTGGAAGTTTTTCGCCCCTTGTGGAGATCCTTTCTCAAGCGAATTGGCAACACACCTGAGGGGGCCGTGGGCCAATCAACACCCCACCCCACAGTTACTGTTCCTGTGTGGCCCTGTTCAGGGTGAGCGCCCTGGCACATGGACTAGGTGGAGCTGAGGCGCCGGTGTGGGGGGTCCCCATAAGGCCTTGAGATGAGGCGCGGCCTTGATGTTGTGACCTCTAGATAGAGGGCGGATGTCGTGCTGAGTAAGGAGTCTTACTGCGAGGGAATCCAACACACATGAGAGCAGCGAGGGGCTGATAGGAGAGTTGGAGTGGTCCCCAGGCCATGTGGGGCCTGCCCTCCGTAAGGAGCATCCCAGACGTCGGTTCTCCATCTGATGGAGAGGTCCCCGGCTGAAAGCTGCCAGTGGCTACAGTACACACAAACTGAGCGCCTGTCTTTACAGTAAAGAGGTCTCCAGACCCAGCGATACCTTATTATAACGCCACTGAGCATCAATCACCCGACACAGGGAAGTCCCTCAACCAAATCAATGGGGCAGAATCGAGGTGCCGGTGTGGATTCCAGTTACCCCCGATCTTTTCTGCTGCGGGGAGGCCCCAAACAAGGGGTGGTCACGGGTCCCTATGCCACCCAAAAAGGCACATTCCACAAAAGTCTTCAGCTTCTTTACCCTCGCTAACAAGGGGACAAGCAATGAAGAGGCAGCCCGGTCAGACGGAAATATGGATCTCACACGCGAAGACCTGATGCCCTGACTACGAGAATTCAAACGAGCTGAGAGACAATATCAAGGCTGATATGGGGGCCTCTTTTGATGCATTTAAGGCCGAAATGGGGAGCCGGCTAATGGCCCTGCAAACAGATATCGACTCGATAGTGGCCCGCGTTCTAGATCTTGAGGCAAAATACCTGGAACTGGTAGACCGCATGCGGCCCTTGGAGGCCCAATCTGATGACCTACGTGCTCAGCTGAAAGCCACGGTGCTTAGATGCGAAGATCTTGAGAATAAAATTCGTGTGTGGGGCCTGGAAGAAGGATGCGAAGGCCCATATCTGGAAGCCTTTATGGTGGGGTTTTTCTCGACGGTGCTGGGCGACTCTGAGCCGGAAGTTTGTCTGGAAAGGGTTCACAGGGTGGGGCCTTGAGCTCCGGGAGACTCCAGGAAACCCTGGGACGTGCTGGCAAAATTCAGCTCTTTTAAGACCAACAAGTTGGTCTTCCAGAAGGCGCGAGCCCTCGACAAAGTGTAATTCCAGAATGCAACATGTTCGCTGTATCAAGATGTAGCCCAAGCCTCACTAGCTCGGCGCCAGCAGTTCAGACCAGTCACAACAGCCTTAAGAGACCGCAAGGTGAAATACCCATGGACCTACCCCTTTGGTTTAGCTTTTCCACTCAACAACAAGAACAATCACTGCACCGAACTGGAAGAGACGGCTGCTATTGTGGGGATTGAGGGGCCCACCCGACACAGGTGGCAGAAACAAGAGTAGCAGAAACTGAGGCAAGATCGAAGAAGCAGCAAGGGTGGCCCTGGCTACAGCAGCAGAGAGCTGGCAAGTACACTACAGGATGATGAAGACCACTTCGATTTCTATCATACACAAGGGTTTGTTTCGCTGGAGGGACCCAGATGAATATGAGGGTTGCAGGCTTTTGCAGGGGCCTTGGGAACATTCAAGTCAGCCATCAGCCACTCTGACTCTTATGATGAGGATGAGGGGGGGAAAGGTTCAAAGTTTTTATGCCATCAATATCACTTAAAGTTCTCGTTAGCTAATGTTACATTTGTGCCTAAGTAGCTTTTTTTTGGGCCTTGGAGGCGGAATTTGGTCCGCCTCAGATATCACTCAAAATGAGGTTCTCCTCTGTGAATGAGAACCCCAGAGCTCAAACTTATGGTTTGTCTCTGTTAATGTTCAATTTGTTTTGGTGGCTCGGTACCTTTTGCGATTATTTTACATTGCTTTGGTGGGGAGGGGAGCAGAGAATAACGATTCCAGGTGGGCAGTTAGAGAGGCATTTTGACCCGTTTTGTGGTGCTCGATGGGGGTTAATTGCTTAACGTGGAATGTGAAGGGTCTTAACTCCCCTATCAAGAGGCAACAGATCTGGAAATTTCTAATTGACCACCAGATAAAATAGCTGCCATGCAAGAGGAACAAAGGCTGAAACATAGAGCCTATCCACAGATCTTTTGCTCCTCTGCACACACTAAACACAATGGGGGGCTCTTTTTTTTCACTCTTCAATCCCATTTCTCCACCACAACACTGAAACGGACAAAGAGGGGAGGTTCCGAATGGTCAGGGGTGAAATACTAGGCGGATTATGCACGATTGCCATGATCTATGCACCCAACGCAGGGCAATACGATTTTTGGAGCTCTTTCCTAGCCTCGGTGGAGGGATTTGCAAGGGGCGACATCTTATTGCTGGGAGACTTCAACCTGATATGGGACTCTATCCTTGACACTACACACTTCCATAGAGCGGCGGGGGCGTGTTTAGCAAATCACTTAAGGTAGCATTGCAGGGGTTGGGGCTATTAGATGCTTGGAGGGTTGCTCATCCCACGACCCAGGACTATTCCTCCTTCTCGCACTCACATAGGACATACTCCAGGATCGATCACGCATTCATTTGTCAGTCCCACCTCCACAAACTGTCGGGGTCCCAGCTCCACCCGATTTGCCTCTCTGACCACACCCCTGTAGAGCTGGTCCTTGAGTGGCCTGCCTCGCGCCCTAAGCTTGTCAGGTGGTATTTTCCCAACTTCCTTTGCAGGGATCGGCTTCTCAGGGATGAGCTGAGAAAGGCAATCACAGAGTACTTTGACCTTAACGATCTGGCACAAACCTCACTGGCCAACAATTGGGACTCCTTCAAGGCAGTTATCCAGGAGAAGTGTATCGAGCTAGACGCCACTCTAAAAAAACAACGCAAGGGGGAACGTCTTCTTCTCAAGGGGGAGCTCCGAAAGACCGAGATGAGCACAAGTCTAACCCCACGACCCAATCCCTGTGTAAAATTGCGCAGGTTAAGGGGAACCTTCAGGCCATCTACACTAATGGAGCTGATAAGACCCTCTTGAGTTTGCAGGCCCGCAGCTACGAGGGGGGAACAAGGTAGGAACCCTATTGGCATGCCAACAGCGAGTGAGACAGGAAAAGGAGTACATCAAGCACATAGTAGATGGGAAGGGGATTACCCACCAAAATGAACCAGGGAAAGCAAAGGCTTTTGGGGAGTTCTACCGCTCCCTGTATACCGCCGATCCATTGGACATAAGAGTACAGGACTACCACCTAGAGGCTTTGGACCTGCCCCAGGTCTCGGCCTCCACGAACGAAGACTTAAGTAGACCCATTTCCACGGAAGAGGTCCAAATGGCGATAGACTCTCTTAAGCTCCAAAAGGCACCCTGATGGTCTCAATGCCCACTTCTATCGTACCTTTGCGCCAGAATTAGTCCGCCGTCTAGTGTTACTGTCATGAGCGTGATTCTGTGAGCGCACGCTGCATGACGAATCATCCCACGAGTACGTTCAGTGCCGGTATCCTGAACTACATTACCCATGAGCACTCGCACGTCACGTCAGACGTCGCGAGAAGCCGGCATAAAAGGCAATGGAGTCAGGAAACCAGTGTTGGAAATTCTTTATCTCTGTTGGTTCTTGCAGCAGTTCCGTTTCCTGTCATTGCAGAGCGGTAAGGGGGCCTGGCACCCTTTGTTTGCCTGTTGATTGACCAACCTCCATTGGAGAGCGGCTGCTCATATGCAAGCTGGTACACTTACCTGAGTGTTTCCTCGGCTGGCGTTATCGGCTAGCGGCGAGGGTTTTCAGTGGCTTTGAATTTGTTCGGCCTGCATTGTCGGCCGGCGGGGTGTCTGTAAATTAGCGGTCCTTATTCATTTCCAGAGCAGAGTGATTTACTTTTCCTTTTGTGTTCGCTATTCTGTGAGCTCTTCCCCTTGGGTTACTTTGATTGATTTCCTGCATTGCTATAAACACTTCGGTGTAAGAAGCATTACACCAGAGGTACTATCATTGAATTTTGCATGGAAATAAAAAAGACTATTTACTAATTAAGGTCCACAGATTGTATTACCACTTCTGTGGTAAATATTACGGATTGCTGTTTGTTTAAATGAATGGAGGATGTCTAAGGTCTTGTTATAAGTGTTTCTTCTGGCTCCATCTTTAACAGGGGTTGGTGTGAGTGGTAAGAGCCTACGCTCTATCCCTGTGAAGTGCGGTGGAGTCTAGATAAGGGTAGGTTCATGTTACATGTTTGAATATAAGGTTGTTACTGTTTGTTTCTGGATGCTAGGTGAGTGCTTATATATATAGCTACATGTTCTTTTGTTTCCTTCCTGCAGTTATAACATTCCAAATCCGTCCACGTAGAAGGCACCCCCTTCTACCCAAGCAACAGCCATTACAAGGATGTTTTCCTTTTATTTTCAGGTATAAGGGGTGTAGCCACCCCTGGTAGGGGTCAGTCTTAGATAAAGGTTTTGTTCATAATGATACATGTATAGAAGGTGTTCTCAGTCTGGGGTTCTTTTCTTTCTCGTTCCAGGTCTCCTTCCCTGCTGTTCTCTCCCTTTCCTTCCCACCCTTGATCGTTCCACTGACCTTTGCCTTTACGGCTTGTAGGCTTGGTTAGATCAAGAGGTGGACCATACCTAGCAACAAACCAATCCTGAGGATTGACCATCGTTACAGTTACTCTTGAACGATATAGCTAGCACGCAAAGGGTGACCCCTTCTATGGGAGAGGCACTGATCTCAGTTATCACCAAACCAGGGAAAGACCCCACTAGCTGCGCCTCTTATAGGCCTATAGCGCTCCTGAATTTGGACGCCAAGTCATATTCTAAAATATTGGCCTTGCGCCTGGAACATGCTATGCCGATGCTCATGCAGCCGGACCAGGCGTGCTCCATCAAGGGGAGGCAAACTCATGATAACCTCCGGAGGGTGGTACACATTATTGAGAAGGTACAGAGGAAGGGCATTCCAGCGGTTCTTCTCTCGGTAGACGCGGAGAAGGCCTTTGATGGGGTTGACTGGGACTTTCAGACCCGTATACTGCAACGGTTTGGTTTTATTGAGACCTTCATTGGAATGGTATGGGCAAATTATTTCGCTCCGAGATCCTGGGTCTTGGTGAATGGAGTAGCTACAGGACCTTTTAAACTTTCTCGGGGAACCAGGCGGGGTGCCCGCTATCCCCCTGCTGTTTGCGCTCAGCATCAAACCCCTTGCGGAAGGCATTCAGTCCAATCCAGACATAGGGGGGTTCTGTTCGGCACAGACAAACACAAGATTTCTCTCTTCGCAGATAACGTGCTGCTTACAGTCACGAGGCCCCAAAGTTCTCTCCCAGCTATTCAATCTGAGCTTGCTTCATATGAACAGGCCTCGGGATTTAAGGTGAGCCTCTCAAAATCCTTTCTCCTTAACTTAACCGTGTCTAAGGAGTCCATGCGGATTATTGAAGAAGCGTCCCCTTTCCAGAGCACACACAAAGATATCACATATCTCTGCATCAAACTCATTCCCATGCGAGAATACCTTTACGAAGCTAATTACCCTTCCTTGTTGTGCCAGCTTAAAGCTGACCTGTCCAGATGGAGGACAGCCTATCTCTCCTGCACTTGCTGTGCCTTTTTCAAGGTCTACCTATCCCAGTGGATCGGGCTCTTTTTTTAATTTTTGATCTGAAAACAATGATTACTAAGTTTATTTGGCAGGGGCAGAGAGCGCGACTTTCCAATCGCGTGTTAACCAGAGGAGGGGGTTTGGCCCTGCCGGATTTCTTGGGGTACTATAGAGCAGCCCAACTTAGAGTGGTCACGGAGTGGCCCCTCAGTGAATTGGAAAAACTGTGGCTCCATATGGACCGATCCGCCAAATAGTGGACGGAACCATTTGGGACCTCCGGTGGAAACAGAAACACAATCGACCACGCAATGCCTATATCAGTACCCCTACGGCTACCACCTTAAGGGTCTGGGAAGAGCTAGCTAGATCCCCGCCCCTTACCACCTTCCGTTCCCCCTACACTCCTATCCACTTCAACCCCGAGTTTCCTCTGGCGCTGCGGGAGGGGTCATTTGAGGCTTAGCGAGAGGGTGGTTGTCTCATGCTCTCTCATCTGTTTGAGCAGGGGAAATTGATGACATTTGCGGAATGTGTTAGAGCCTTTAACCTTCAGCCCTCTGAAGAATATCATTACATGCAGCTCAAGCATTGGGTCCTACAACGGCAGGTACGGCAGGCCGCCACTAGGGATTTACTCCCAATTGAAAAATGTGCGCAATCAGGGGCCTCCACGAGGGGGGCCATCTCTTTCCTTTACTCACTCATAAGGACTTTAGGATCCCACCCCGCCCCTAGACACCAAAGGTTCTGGGACTCAGTCTTATCCACCTCATTGGAGAGGAAACAATAGACCTCCCTCTATTGGGACATCCCCAAATACAATCATTCCATGTTTTTGAGGGAGGCCCACTCTAAAATTATGTACAAATGGTACCTACACCCTCAGAAGCTACACACTATTTTCCCTAATTCCTCTGATAGGTGCTTAAGGGGCTGGAGCTACTGGGGGATTTCAGGCATGTTTGGTGGGACAGTCCACGCATCAAGCCATTTTGGAAGGAGGTACTCTCCCAAATCAAACTGATTCTGAGTTATCCGATCCCGGACACGCTAGAACACACTCTCCCGGGGATTCGGGATCCCAACCTGAAACGCCAAACGCAGGGGGATCATTCCGTGATGTGGCTGTGCCTCGGGGCAGCTAAGATGGCTGTGGCGGCTGCATGGAAAAAGGTGGAGGCCCCCTCCCTTACCCAATGATATGCCAGGTTATGACGCGTACTGGCGATGGAAAGAACGGCGGATATTGTGTAAGACTCAAGGAAGGGGTTCTACTATGTTTGGGCTCCCCTGGTTGAATATCTGTCGGAGGGGCTACCTTTATTTGCATGTGGGCCACGACTGCGATCTCCACATCTCTTTCATATCTAGAGCTTTTGTTGGCTCCCCTGCTTTGATGGGAGGGTTCCCGGGATTGTGGGGACCCCCTCTCTCCCTAGCCCTGCCTTCACCCGCAACCAAACTTGAACTTTCTTTCACCGTGACACCATCGTTTGTATATTTTATGTTTTAGCGTTATGGGGAGGAGAATGGAGGGATGGACACAGACTTTTATTACCTCCCACAAGAACTTGTTGAACTGTGACATATGCTGTGTCCGTTGGAGACCTGGGAGGGTCATGCTGAGAATATTATGGGCTCGCCAAGTCCTAGTACACAAACTGCATATAATACTTTAGCTTCCTGTAGCTCTCGGCCTATATGATGCATTGGTGTCTCCTGCCAAGGTTTGTTTTACTGTGTATGTTTTATCTCTGAAACCAATAAAAACATCTTGGCAAGGGTGCCACTGCACCTGCTGCACCAGTGGAAGCTAGGCCCACTGAACCCTGATTATTGCTGTATTTTGCCTTTCAAACAGCAGCCTGGGGGCTATTTTCTGACTAGGGAGCATGACTAGTGCTCTAAATCGGACTGTGCTGTCAGGCTGTTTTGAGATATTTTTTATTGGAGAGTAATGGCATTTCGGAGAAACAAGCAGGCACTCTGGCATAGGGTACCTGCCACTGTCAGTGCTTAATTTGAGCCTGTGGTCGGAGGTGGGGCCCACCGCCACTCATTTTTGGGGAAAAGACCTTATTTTTCTTAATCAGACTTTGACCTAGAACAAGAGAATGAAATTCATACAAGGGGGGAAGAAGCAGGAAGAGAAAGATAGAAAAAAATGCGACCATGAGAGAAAGCAGGTGGGAAAATGAGCTCACAAGAGTGAGATAACGGGCGGAGAGTGTCTGGCGATGAATTAAAGAGCCCTGAGAGGTAGAATTAAGACTAGGAAGACTTGCTCTTTAGCACATCGACATACAATAGCACTGGCCATGGGCTTCTCAGCACAATTTTGGGCCCACCGCTTATTCTTTTACAAACTAAGCACTGGTATCTGGACTTTTCTATTTCCATTTCAAGCACTGCCAATGACACACTGGCTATGCTACTAATTGATTGTGTGCCTGTGAATAGGATTTGAAGCTTTTCTGTTTATAGGGTACTTCTTTTGTATCTGTAGAGGTTTTCCAGCTTTGGTGTGTAATGTAAGCAGTGCTTTAAATGGCTCGGTACTGTCCGGTATGGAGTACTGGCACTTTTTTATTTTGAGCGGGAGACTACCAGCACGTCTCAGAAACAAGCAGGTACTCTGGTACAGAGTACCTGCACTTCTATTTTTCCATTTCAAGCACTAGATGTAAGTAACCAAAAGTTAGATGCAACTGCAGTTGTGTGTAGCAAGAACACAAGATAACTCACAGAAGATCCTTTCCTTGTGCCACAGTAATCTGCAGCTGAGCGGGCCTGAACTGAATCCAAGAGGGTTGACATAAACATTAATGACTATGTTTGTTGAAGGGCTAGCACTTGCCGCTCGACCTGCACCTCTGTGCATCAGCTGTACAAGCCTGTTGTGAGCACCTGGGTTTGTGACATAGAGGTAGACAAAAAGAGTGACCAATAGAAAGTCACTGGAGTCATCCAGGACTCTATGGAAGCTCATATCCCCCTTTCCTTAGCCAGAGAGAGACATGAGAGTTTGCCTCGTTCCTTCTGGTTGTTTTGTGGTTGGGAAGTTTGACTCCATCTGCCTATGAAAAAGATTCTCTAGTTATTTCTGTTATTTCTGTTTGAATGGTCTGCCAGATCTGTCCTTCATCCAGGAGGTCTCTTGGGGGTAACCTTCAGTCCTATTGATGCTCCTGCTGCTAAAAAGTGCCAGCAAAATGACCTTTAGTACTTACAGCCCCCCGAAGTTGTATAGCCTTAATTTAGTGCCAAAGGCAATGCTCACCCATTTCCTGGGACCTCTTGGCACCCACTACTTTGACTTGACCAGCTTTTTCCAAAAAGTAATTAATAAACTGTGTAAAGCCCAGCCTTAATTCTTTCAAATCTTTTAGTACGTAAGCCCACAGCTGGGCTTCCAAGAAGACTGAACACCATCCAAGAGTACTGATGGCGGTTGTATTCAGTCTTCTGATGACCATATCATTTTTGACCGTCTACAGCTCTATATCACACGAACCATTAGAATTTGTAGTGTTAAATTTCCTATGATAGGTATGGGCCTACAGTTCCCATCACCCCATCACTGGCTGAAAACCAGGGCCATTGAAAGTCACTTTCGTGACTCGCGGCTCAATGGCACCTATTTCACAACTTTTTTGGGAAGTGGTGTTCAGAAGGAACAGGAAAGAATTGATGCTACGTTGTATTTCTCTGTGAATGCTCCTCTTCTAAGGACTCTTTGGCATTGTCTAGACAGAGTAGCATAAACCTTCTCACAGTCTAGTATTTTTCCAGAAAGGCCAAGAGGACAAAATCTCTTTTCACAGCTTCAGGAAAATAGGAAAACGCCTTTTTAATTGTGATGGTTTCGTGGCTCACTGATGGAACTAAGTTTACAAAAAAGAAAGCAATGGCAATCTACATTTCCTGAAGAAATGTACAAGTGAAAGGTAATTATTAGTTCCTGGGGCACAATTTTAGACTGTCAGATTAAAGACCACTGCGAGTTCAAGAGTTGCATTTGTTCCAAGTCTGATTGGGTCCGCCTAGTTTTCAGCATCTATTTTCTTGGCTTCTACCATGCTTTAGAAGTCTATCGACTCAACTCAGTAAGTCTTTGTTCTTGGGCATGAACAGTCATATCTAAAACATTCTTTCCTTTTGGGTATTTATCTAGACTAGAGTAACCCACCAGGTTTGGTGTCTACATTCTCCCTTAATCTGTATTTCTCTTGCAGTGATATGCCCGAATAAACCCCAAAAATACATAAACTATACATTTACCCACACATGAAAATGGTAGTGCTTGCAACGTATTGCAGGATACAGCTGTTTCCGCGCTTCCTTTCTGACTTTGTTGAAGAGGTGGTGTATGTGCTGTTTTTGACCTTTAGGTACTAGGAACTAATCCCTACTGTAATGGGCACTTATGGGCATCCAAACACATATGAAACTTTGTGTTCTGAGCTACACAACAAGTACTGTATTATAAATAATCTTATTTTACTCTTAGGTGGAGTGGACCAACCTACGCATGGAGCCTGAACAAGATCCGAAAGAGGGGCCCCAAAACGTATTGGTGTGCGCACAGCGAATAGAGGAAAACAGAAGGTGCCTTACTACATATTTTATTATGTTATTGTAATTCTACAGGACTAAAGCCTCCCTGTCTTCATGACCTGCTGCCTCTGCATGCATGTACCCACATCAGCATTGGATTCTTTCCTTTCTTCATATTCAACAATAGTAGGGTTGCCTAAGACTTCCTTGGGGGCCCTATTGTAAATGGGATATAGAGGAAAAGGTGAGGTGAGGTTACAATAACTAGGTTTCCAATCAAATGCCACCTGTTTATAAAGACCACAAATGGCAGTAGTTCCTTTGTGAATGATGTTTCTCGTTATACTATTTCAAATCTTTTAGCTGGCAAGAGATCAGTCCCATCTGTAAAACTTTGAGAAGGACCTTGATGTTGACAAACGTTTAAACGATGGCATGAGTTAGGTGGACCACTATGGATTTGCAAATGTTTTGGACATGCCTTCCCTTTAAGTCAACACAAGTATAATAGGCATATATAAAGATGTTGATTGAAAAATTTCAGGAGAAAGCTTATTATCATGGAGCTTTACAGCTTTCCTATGCTCTCATGCAGACTATTGGAAAACATTGTCGCTCTCGGCAGTGGGCCAAATTCCTCTCCTGAAGGTGGTGGCCCTGCCTAATCTCCTCTATTTCTTCAGAACACTCCCGGTCTGGGTCCCACGAGCAATGTTTCGAGACCTGAATTCCTTAATTACTGCCTTCATATGGGGAGCTGGCCGTAGGCGAGTGGCATTGTCTACGATGCAGCGCTCAACGGCGACAGGAGGATTGACAGTCCCTGTCTTGGAGACATATTGTAAATGGTTGTATGTCATTACAACGCATTCCGTTGCAAGGCATGCCTTTACCACAAATGTGTTACAACGGAATGCTTTTTCCACACATAACCTTTACCACGAATATTCCGTTACCACGCATAGATTTAAAACGATTTCCGTTGTAAATTTATGCATGGTAAGGGCATACTCTTGGTAAAGGTTATACCCGTCCCCTGTATCCTTACATGACCCCCCAGCCCCCACTCCTTACCCTGCCCTTAACCCTTAATCTTTTTTTTGTTTAAACTAAAATTCCCCTTACCTTTTCACTTTGTCTCCTATCCATCTTCCTTGGTGACGTCGTAAAGAGGAAGCAGAAGTTTCTTTCCGTTTCCTCTCAAACGACGCTGATTGCCTCCGCTTCATCACATCAGGTGTGTTTTTTTTGGGGGGAAAGACTCCCCCCCACCCCCCATCGCCTTTTTTATACCCACACTTTTTTTGGGGGGTGTAGAACCCCCAAGCCCCCCCCTTTTTTTTTAGCCTTTACCACACATGCCTTTACTACATATCTCGTAGTAAAGGTATGCGTGGTAAAGGCTGCCGTGGTAACCACGCACGTGTTGTAATGCGTGCGTGGTAATGGTCTGCGTGGAAACGGCCGCGTTGTAGTGGCCGATTCCCATTATAAAGCAGCCAAACTTATGGATGGGGAGCGGAAGAGATCCGGACAGGACCCCAAACCCATTTGCACTGACACTTTCCGACCTCACTGAGATGTTGCAAAGAGTGAGACAGTCCACTGCCAGAGATACCCAGGAGTTCCAGGTGAGTATCAGGTGTTGGAGCAGATGCTTGCAAAAAACACGTAGCAAAATACCATACTCTCCTGACTTACGTCTCTCCATGCTAAAAGAGCTTCCCCATGACAGATTTCAGAGGGAACCCTACACTTGGAATGTGGTAGGGACAAAAAAGCTGGTGGACCTATTTAGAGACTCTGAGATGCTGCCATTTGAAGAGCTTTGTGCAGAATTCAATCTACTGCAGGACCATTTTCTTCTGCACAGAGCCCTCACAGTGGCGCTGAGAAAACATTTGGGCACTGACTCCTCTGAGCCACAAATGCTGAGGAGTTGTCAATATGTGGCCCACTCTGCGGGTACCATTTAGACGGTTTCCTGTCTATATAAAGCAGTACAAACAGCTGGAACACATGCGATCGCTGTGGGAGGAGGATCTTGGAATCCCTATCACTGCTTGGAAATAGGGCATTATCCTAGAAAGAACACTGAAAATATCCAGGAATGCACACTTTAAAATGTTTCATTATTATGTGCTCCATAGATTGTATCTTTCTTCAGAGAGGATTGGTAGTTATTTTCACCTGGCTCATGCCGCCTGCCCTAGATGAGCTCATATCCTGCACATGTTCTGGACATGCCCCTCGCTGCACATTTTTTGGGCAGGAGGTTATAACTAAGGCTGTCATTAACCCCTTGCGTGCTGATGATGGCCCCGTCTGTCATGCATCACAGTGCTCGTATGCTGATGACGGCTGGGGGCCGTCATGAACCTGCACACTCTTCGAAACGGCCGCACAGGTGCAGAATCGCGGCCGCGCCCAAGGGGTTAAGAGGGAAGTACCTTGCTCCCTGCGCCACTGTCTCCTGGGGTGGTTTCCATACACATATAAAGCTAAAATCAAAAGTCAGTTTCAAAACTTGCCGTACATGCTGGCCAACTGTGAAATTACGAGGAACTGAAACCTGCCGGGAGGACCCTGAGTAACTGCCTGGAGAAGGGAAATGGGCAAGTTGTGAGGGTAGATTGCTCCTGAGGGAAGCCAGACATGGAATGGGCACGTTAGAGGCAGCCCAGGCTTGGGAAAACATTAGTAGACCGTTTTAACACCCCAAAGTCTGACACCCTCATAGCCTTACCTGCGGGATCACCGCATCTAGCGCCACATTAAAGCTTGCTGGGACCTTAATAATGCTCCAGCGGCCCCCAGCTATTTGCAAAGGCTTCCCCACAATGTTTAGTGCTGATCACCCTCTATCTGGTTTTCTTCCTCAGTGCACTCAGACACAACAATCTTTGCTGACAAATGTATGACTATGTACTGACTTACGGGGGTGGGGGGTAGTTGTCTGTTGTCATATGGCACCAGATAGGAAAATGCATCAATGTTCTATTGAAGACATCCTACTATGTGCAATATAATACTGCAAATGCGGTGTATGCTCTGAAAACCCCAAATACAATTTTAAAAAGCTACATTTAAATAAAACATTATGGCCCGCGGTCGGAGGCTTTCCGAGCCTCACTGCAGTTCCAGTTTTGACCACCCCATTATGATGCAAGCGGTCAATACTGAAACCGGCTGGTCATTCCTGAATGTCCAACTATGAAAAATCCCAAAATACAAAATCTTCTTTTTTGCAGTATACCAGTGTAAACTATGATAATTATGTTCACTACACCTAGGATTTTTTCCAAATAGAACTTTGGTCATGATTGACAAAGCCATTTTGCCATCACAAACCTTGCAATTCACATCGTGATAGGGATTTTGACCACAAAACGGTCTTTTGCTGTCTACTAAACCTATCACAACGTTATGTATCACTGACCTGGAGTTACGTGTTAAAACGATTGAAAAGTTACTGACTCCTCAAAGCAGACGGTATCCCCTTTGCAAAGCGGAAGCGGTCATGTTTGGATATCTTCCTCTTTGGGAATTGTAACAGGTGACCTCAGGGGGAGAAGGCGGTGGTCCCAGGGACTGCTGTCAGGTCTCTCCAATGTGTTCTTAATAGGAAAACATGTTTTTTAAAGGCAGCACCGGTTCCTTTAAGAACATGGCTTTACCTCTTGGGGATTCAAACGTGGGGATGGTGGTCTTCTGTTGATTGAGAGCCACTATACTTGTGTTTTTATCCCATTACAGCTGGTCGCAAATAGCACCCTTCCTATTTAATATTCATTTGGCAGGTCATTCTGAAACCAACTCTGACTGGTGATTGTGGGAAGAAACCTATTAGTACATATGTTAAATCTCAAAATAAGACACAGGTTGCAAACGGTAAACAGCGTTTACAACGCAACTTTTACCACGCACTACCTTTACCACGCAACTTTTACAACGCAAGTCGTTACAACGACTTGCGCTGTAGGATAGGGAATAGTTTAATTTACTATCCAAAACCTCCCCTACTATCCACGGGGACTGGAGTTGGAATAGTAAATTAAACTATTCACTATCTAGCGCCCCCCAACGCAAGTCGTTGTAACGATTTGCGTTGTAAAGTTGCGTGGTAAAGGCATGCGTTGTAAAAGCATGCGTAGTAACGACATACATCTGTTGCAAACAGTCTGTACATTGTTTGTGATGACTAATTGCTCTCTGCTTCTTTATACAACGTGCCCCTGATTCTCACCTCCGTGTTTGGGGTAACATGGATGATTTCATGATATTTATTTTTTGACAATTTGCATGCCTTTTGCCCTGAAATAGTCTTATTCTGATATTGCAAGGTAAGTATAACTTAACAAACATAATTTCAATCATCATTGCCCTGGTATGCACTTGTACTTGTTTTTCTTTTAAAATGCATTTCTACAGCCACTTAATATGTGCCTTTTCACATTCCTTTTCATAGTAATTTGCTGTACTCTGGCCTTCTCAGCTTTCATAAACTATTTTCTGAATCTACTTCCTTCCAAGAACTCTAGTCTCTTTTTATCTCAGCTGAGTTAGTCAAAAACTGCCTTTCGTCATGCTTTCAGACTTTTCTCCAAGCTGCTCTAAAGCACAGGGGCGAGAATTACTTTTTTCCGTGACTGCAGATGAAGTATTGAGCCCTGGCACCTGCTTGTTTATACATGCAAAATGTTGTTGCTAGAAGTATTTTAACTCAGCATATGTTTTGCCTTGTCATGCCCATAAAGCCAGAATCTATGTTTGCTAACATTTAGATTTAAAGAAACAGAAAGAAGATTAAAATCTAGATGAGCCAGTCAGTCATGTCCCGAGTGTAGAGCATTTTTCTCCCAGAACCCCAGGAGCCTCTTTCCAGCCCCAGTCAAAAAGTTGCCAAAATAACTCTTTCCTCCTATTTCTATCTATAACAAGTAGACAGATGGATATTCTACAGTGCCTGGACCATAACGCATACAACGAACACTGCAAATGGTAGTTTAAGGCGCGTGTCCGCTACACGTTTGGCCTGGCTGGTGTCTTATATTGTTACATTGCTGGAGCAGTGCTATTTCACCACCATAGTGGTAAATGATTTCTTGTCACAGGAACTTTAAAGACATTCGCTGCTTTGGCTGAAAATGTAGCAGCATTTGTTGACAGTTCTAAAGCATAAAACAGAATACAAAACAATAGTAAACACCAAGCAACACAACAGAGTACATATAAGAGGGGAACACAAATCAAAACAGTCAAATAGAACGCAACACAACCACAGTACAATGGAACAACATCGCACTGCGATAATGCAGCAGAAAAAAAAAGCAACAGAACACAGTACATAGACAACAAAATGCTGTCCAACAAATATGGGCAACATTCTTTCAGTGGACAAAAGTTGTTTGCGACAAGCACTGCATTATCTTTCCACCAGTGGAAAATGTTTTATGATCCAGTCCTCTATGGCTGAATTACTCCATCTTCCATTAGGCTGAATCTGCTCAGTGTGGTGCATGGTGGGTGTGCACTTGGATGTCTAATTAACCCCCGCACTGTGCCCACTCCAGAATAGCAGGCAATCTTCTTACCTATGTACATCTAGTAAAACAGCCAACACGTGTTGTCGTTTTTGTAGTCGATGTTGGCCGCAGTTTTATTACCATTATATGACCTATCATCCTTTTCCTAATTACCCTAGTCATAATTTTATGACCGTGGCCATAAATCACCATTGTGAACTGTCGTACATTGCTGTCATACATCATTTGCTCTGCTTGTCATAACTCATTGCTTATCATAAATCATTTGCACATCATGGATTCGTAAATCACCCTTTTGCAGGCATATCAAATTTCTTGCCACTTTTGGGGTCATCAAATTGTTCTGTTGGTGTCCACGCGCCTTGCGTGTGGAGGGTAGCCCCCCCCCCCAAACCAGCCTACTGATCAGCTCTGACCATATGATGGAAGTGCTACCGAAGCACAGCATCGCCTCTGTTAAGTCCGTTTGGATGGCCTGGAGGAGGTCTTTCTTCCCCAGCTGGGCCAGGTCATTCGCCCCAGGTGTATTATCAAGGTGTCTGGATGCCATGCTGTATCCGCCTGTAATTCCTTGAGTGCCGCTGGCAGCTGGTTCCATCTCATCCCGGGTGGCCGAGTAATCAGACGCATGTGTTGACCGGCTTGCCCTCCTGCTTATGGCCTCCCCACTGCCATCATGAGTGTATCCGAGATACAAATGAGTGACCCACCACCCATACCAGTCGTGGGTGCCTTCCTTCTGAGGCAATAATCACAATGTCATGCGACAGAGCACTCCTGAGGCTGTGCCCCCACATGCCCCCCCCCCCGGTCCTAATGCTGCTAAGTTTGTCTACAACAGCTGGGGTTTGACATAAGTCCTGTATGCTTTGGACCACCACCTGCCGATAGCCTTGATCCCTGCCTCAGTCATCCCATGCTGGACTGCAGAAGGGTGCAAGACGAAGACCGCAGGTGAGCCGCGCAGTGGAGCAAGTGGGGACACAACAACAGTCACTTGCTGTGCAAAGCTCACCCCCACACATTTGGAACGGTCAGCAACACACCTGGCTACTCTATGTCATCGAGACGCAGCTCGCAACTTTGCCACCCAGCCGTTGACTGCTCCTCCACTCAGCAGCACTCCAGTCAGGTCCTTGTGGAGGTTGGAGCGAGCTCCCTATGTTGGCACAGGCGATGCCTCGTTGCCCCGTTGACCGGACCTGCGGAGACTCTTCGGCACGACTGTTACCACCAACTCGATGGTTACTAGAACAACAACACATGCTGCCATGGAGGGCCTACTGACCCCTCCCGTCTGCGCTCACTCCCCCCCATCATCCTTCCCTACTGATCCCGCATTAATACCCCAGTTTAGCACCCAGATGTTTAGTTCTGGATACAACTCTGGTACCTAACCACCACCAGAGAGGGACTGAGAACATGGCCACACACTAGCACAGTAAGTTCATAATACTCATGGTGACAGAGAATTGACTAAGCTCCATCACTTCGTCGCAGCAGGCTAGGAAAACCCAGCACACCCCATCACCCATGCACTATGTAGAAACTACATTGACTCGTTAACACAACTGCGAGAGACTGCATTGGACTAGCCTATAATACCTTTGTATGCCTAAATATGTATCTCAAGATTACAGCCATTGCCGATGTTTAACTGTATCGAACATGTTTAAAAATCAATAAAAAAATGTAAACAAAAAAATAAAAGAATAATTGATTACTGATGCCAATACTCAGCCATGTATAACTTACTTATCCATAATGTGTACATTGCCGCAAAAAATTCTTAGGCTTGAGCTTAAGGTTTATCATCAGCCCAGAAATGACAATTTTCTGCAGCACATTTCTGTAGTCTGAATGTGCAACACCACCCCTCTTTCAAGTAGATATAGATCCCTTAACCTTTTCCAGAATATTTCTTGTCATTGTTTAATTTGAGCAATATTTTGCACGAGCATTCAGCAAGGTATATGAAGCAGTTGTGTGGGGGATGCCAACTCTTTTTCATTTGTAGTTTTTCACTCCTGGTCTTTTTATTAAGATTTTAAAGAATAACTGTTACAAAAAGCAAAAATCTAATTATAAATGAAGAAAAATGCAATTTTCTTTCCCACCCCGCTGCCCGATTCCCTGTCAATAACCCTACATTCTAGTGGCATGTTTGTCCATAAAGGATCATTAAACGGTGGCAGTTTTCTGAGCTTTCTTCTATGACCGTCCTCTAGGCTGACCACTGTGGTACCCCAAGTGTTTGTGCAACTATGGAATTTGAAGTTTCAGCCTGGGCCTTTGTTTCTCTTTCGTTAATTTGCACTTTTTTCAACATGTTTTTATTGAACATTTTTATATAGTGGATACAGTCAACACGCCTGTTGGGGGCAGCACCCGAATCTGGCCCTGGGGGTTATTACAATGCTATGGTGGTGCTTACTCCTGAATTGGTATGGTTTGAAAGAAGAAGGTAGATCAGGGACCATCTGAATTTATCCGATAGAGATAGATACGGTCAGACTGGGGAGTGCACCGAGCCCTTTGGTCTTCAAGTACAGTAGTGGTGCATTATAGCAACCATACTATTAATTCTTTTCATTAACAGCTTGAACGACAACATGCTAGACAGTGGGCAGCATGTACCACTGATCAGCAAGCAGCAGGTGCCTGCATCACTTTATGCTGACGACCCCGTTTTGCTAGCTAGAAGCTTATTACCCCCTAAGATCATCTTTTTCTAATGTTGTATTTGGACTTGAGTATTAACTATTCAAAGTACCATGTTATGACGTGTGGTGCAAAGGGTGGCAACTTGAGACCCATCCATGGTAACTCTAATATGTTGTCAGCTGTTTCTAGCTTTCCATATTTAGGGGTTTCTATGACAGTAAGGGCTTTGTATCTACCAATACAACAACAAGACTCCTTAAGCTTACACAGTCTGTGGGTGCTCTTTTTAACTGAATGCCTAAGTAAGGCGTAAACTGATAGCACAATTTCTTGAAATCTACAGCATGCAATGCATTCCCACTGCAATTTATGGTGTAGGCATATGTGGATGGGCACCCGCACCCAGCCTGCAAATTGAAGAGAATCACGTTTGCATCAGATTGGTGTTGCAGCCTGCTGGCTGCCCACACTTAGCGTACCACGCGGAACAGGGCCTCTCATACATTGAGGATTATATCAAACGTGTTCCCTGCAACTATCGTATGGAAAAACCACAATGCGTTGTTCAATCAGCAGGTAATAATGGACTGCCTTGAATGTGACCAGGGAATACATATTCCATGGCTGTCATACATTAAATCATGCTTCACGTCATTGGGTAGGCCTAACCTTATCAGCACGAACAAGCCCATCAAGATCTGGATGAATCATGGTTTTCTTGAGGCTAGGCGATCAAAGAGGGATGCAGCTGAACTTGGGAAGCCCACTAACAGACAGTTTATTATGTTATAAACTAGACCTGATACTGAGCCCTTCCTACAACTTACAACCAACCATTGGGAAAGGACTCTGTTGTTAATATTCAGACTAGGTACTATTAGTAGTTTGCTCTGCTTTCCCATGGGGCAGTATAGGGGGGAACTGTTTCCCTGTATGTCCACGTGATGATGCCGCCCCAATCATTACTACATTTTAATCTTTTTGTAAATACTGTGTAAGCAAGACATTTTTTTTATTATCTATATTGAAATCCCACAATTTTATACTGTGTAGACCAGCTGTCATGTTCCTCCAGACACTGCAAGGATCATCTATATGTGCTGCTGTGGGCTTCTTTTAAAAATGGGTTGTTCAATGCCGAAATAGCATGCTTTTTTGAGGGCATTTTCTAAATGTATTTTATTGTATTCCTTGTTGTTATCATGCTTTCTTATGCACTTTTATGATCAATAATTATTTTAATTGAATTAAGTACTATTTGATTTGATACCGTCTCAGCCATTAGTATTTTAATATTTGCAGACCTGTTACACTAGTGTGTACATTTCATGTTTTGGTGCCTTTAAATATTCAAGATGGGCTCCACTTCTCCCAAGAGTGTTTTTATCTGAGTTTAAAGCGTTTGTTGATTTTACCCAGCTTGAAGTGGCCGCAGTTTATGGAACCAGTGAGTAAGACTTTGGGCCTCTGTCCCTTTTCACTCAAGAGCTAATGTTGCCTTGGCTCTCCCCATTAGTTGTCCAAGGAGAACCCTATGGATGAAATGTATTTGCTCTGAGCTTTTATCAAAAGACCTAAGAAAATCAGTCCTGGTTCTTCCAGCACTTGGTATACAAACATATCTCATTAATGCGACTGACTCCACCAGCTATGTAATTGTGCCTCTTTGTATCCCACATCTCCAGCAGCTAAGGGCTGTTTATGGGTATGCGTAGAGTTCTCCTTCTGGGTCATCTGCCTTAGGAAAAGTACTTCATAGACTATTTCTCTGGAGGTAATGTCTCTGAAATTTTGAGCATATGTTTTCCGTCCCTTTCTCTCGGTTTGTCAGAGGTTTCTCTATTGAAAGTATCTCTCCTGATATAACCACCTTGGCCTAGCCTGTTCTTCCCCAAGAATTATATACAGACATCTAATCATGCTCCTAATCCAAAATGTATCCAATCGGTTTTTATAGTCTGGTCACCTCTCGTGTCATCATTGTTGTTGGTGGGGGGGGGGGTGTTAGTCAGGATGCCTTAAGCTGTAAGTATTACTTACAACCCAGCCACGTCCTTGAGGCTGAAGACTATTTTACATTGCTCTAATGATTTAACTCGCCCCTGACGAAATAGGTCAGAGAAGAATCTACATTCACCAACTCGGTATCTCTCATAAAATTCTCTCCATGGAAACCTGGTTGAATTTCTGAGTTGTAATGTACTGGGGTGTTCAGGTAAGGGAAAGATGGGATTATCCTTTTGTTGTGACCAACCCACACATCAAGTACTGTCTTGACTGGAAAAGCCAGGTAAATGTGTTGTGGTCCTTGATGTGTTTTTTTTTTTTAAACTTGGCAGATCCAATAGGGATCTACCTGCTATTCCCTATTCATGTGTATCCGTTTCTTTTTCCATTCTCTCACCATCCACTGCAATATGAAATGCAGGTGCGCTGCATCATATTATAGGATGATATCCAGGCAAGCTAACTCCCATTTCTGTTTTGCAGCCACCGATATGTGCTTACTGTGTCTGGTTCTTCAACCCCCCAGCCAAATTCTAGCAACTTTCTTTGCTGGGTTTTTACTCTTTTAGCAGGATTGGGACGGGTAACACCTGAAAAAGGTACAAAAGTCTAGGTGAGACTCTCATTTTCAGAATGTTGATCCTACCATTCCATCTGATGTATAGGGGCCTCGGTCTCCTAGGGCCATCCAAGATATTACTTTCTAAAGTATGGCTGTTTCCTGTGTTTCATTCTTAAAGTATATAACTAAATATCTTATTTTACCAGAGGACCCTCAGAAGGGGCAACTTATGTATATCTGCTGTTTTATGTCCTCTGGGACTGCTGTCCCTCTTATTTTTGGCTGTTAATTTTGTAGTCGGACACTGTCTTCAATTCATTCCAGTTCCAATTGAGACAGGACTTTGTTTTATGATGACAGGAAAACATCTGTTCTTCTTATAATAATTTTTACTGTGACAACATATGTATTAGTACAATGTTATTTTATCAATTTGGATCAATGTATTGATTTTTACTATATGTCCCCATCATATTAAAAATGTATTTTTTCATATTGAATTAGTTGTATGTTTGCCTTAATCTAGTGTGCCAATTCCTTATATTGTATGCCTGGGATTGTTATCTCACATATATCTGCTGTTTTATGTCCTCTGGGACTGCTGTCCCTCTTATTTTTGGCTGTTAATTTTGTAGTCGGACACTGTCTTCAATTCATTCCAGTTCCAATTGAGACAGGACTTTGTTTTATGATGTCATGGGAAGAATGAATGCTATTGTGACATTGTCCAGGTACAGATTTGTTTTGTGTTCAACACTTCCAAAATGTAATCCTTTTATTTCTTTTCTCCTTCTAATTTGATCAGTAAATGAGTCTACAACCAGCGTGAAGGGAGTGAGTGACAGGAGCCTCTCTTGCCTTGTGTCTCTCTTTCAGTAGACTTGTTCGCACCTTCTACCCTTGCCTCTAATTCTTGTTAGGAGTGCCTGTTAGCTCGAGTATATCAATGATCATATTGTGGCCCAGGCCTGTACATTTTGTAAATTGTCTCCAAGTAATCCCCACTAACCTGACTGAATGCTTTTTCTTCATCCAGACTCACTAATGTTAGTGGTATCTTTTTCTTTGAGGCCTATTTAGCTTGGTGAGTGATTCATTGAATATTGTCTGAGCTTGCCTTCCTTGGACAAATCCTACTTGGTATGCTCCTACTAGATATGTCAATCCCATATTCAATCTATTTGTTATTACTTTGGTGTAAATTATGGCATGTGTATTTAGGTTCACTTTTAGGCTCAGCTGGGGATTTCCCAGGCGTGGCAATAAGCGTCATGCTTTCTGATTGATGGAGTCACACTGTCTGTTTTTGGTAATGATTAAATAGATGTGTTTTGTAAAAGTATACGCAGATACTCTGAAGCCTGGGTTTTTATTTAGCTGCATGTCTTTGATGCGACATAGAACTTCGTAGATTTCTATTGAGATTTCCAATTCCTCTGCTTTATTTTGGAGAATGTGTGGTAAGGGATACACCTGAAGGTATTTATTTATGTCTACTTTATTTTCATTTCCCGGCTACGGAAGTGTTGATATTATTCTCTTAGGCCGCTTCCCAGCTTTGGTGGTCACCCAAGTACGTTCTTGAGCCTTAACATTACCAACACGGGTCTTGACTTTCTGCAGTTGTAATCTTTTAGCTAGAACAGCACCCACTTTTTTTCCCCTTTTGTAGAAGCTTCTTTTAATGAAATGCGTGTTTTCAGTGTGCAGAGTCCTTTGTAGCTCTTTTGTTAGAGACATGAAGCCTCTTCTACAGTAGTATGCTTGCAGAGAGACCTTGAACTAATAGTACTTTACTTTCCCTAAGCAGAAATGTATTTTGGATTTCATGGCCCTTGCTATAGTTTTATCCTTTTGTGTGTAGCTCTCCAGCTTTGCTACAATGTCTTGTGGGCTGGCACCAGGTTTTTTCGATCACCTCTCCACTCTGTGCGCTCTTACACTGCCTACATGAGGTTCGTAAACAGTTCTGAGAGGCAGGTTTATATGTCATCCTCTGCATCTTCGCTAAGGTTTGAATGCACATATTACCCTCTTGGGATCTGTTTTTTTGTAAATATTTCTACTGTGGAGGTATTGTGAAGCTTAGTTTGCGCTAGTGATTGCTGGTGGGGCCCACCGACTCTCAATTTTTAAGGCCGGTGGGGTTCAGAGGCACTTGTTTTCCCCATCCAATTTTTTCCGTGAGCAAGAGGGTGAAAACGCACTATTGAGAAAGAATGAGAAAGAGAAAGACGGAAAAACCATCATAAAGGTAGTAAGCAGGAACCTGCAAGAGAAAGCGATATAGGGGCAGGAATGTGTCTAGAAGTCGGTAGAGTGGCATTAGGTTGATGCCAGACTATGCAGCCTTCGTACTTTGTGCGCCGGTGCTGCTAACGGGCTTATGAGCAAAGCTTTGGACACCAGCACTTATTTTTAAGAAACTTAAGCACCGGGGAATTGTCCTGAAGCTTCCATGGAGCCAAGATGATTCTTTAGGGTTTCCATCATTTTATTCCATGAGAATATGTCAATTTTTCGTTCTGCTTTGTCGTGTTTGATTTTGCTTTTTAGGGTGGATAGGCCATCCCTAAGCTTTCTCTCAGAGCTATCAAGCAGTTATTTAAGTCGTCCTTCATGGCTGAGGCATCCAAGTCTGCTGAGGTTTTAGTCCCTGTATGGTTTTCTGAGACTGAGCTGAAGAATTGTTCTCTGGTCCCGGTCATTCTCTTTTTAGCAGATTTCGGCTTTTAGAATTTGCTGTTGACAGTATCTAGTCACAATATTTCTTGCCGAGTCCCCAGCTCCTTTGTCAGAAGTGGCCCTGGTGAATGTTTATGTATCAGTCAAAAATATATTCTTGACTTTGTACTATATGGGGGTCTTTGGTCTACATTTGTCAACTCATCTTTTACACCCCTCTACTTATTATCTGGTGGCTTTGAAATTATTTGCTTTCTGTCACTATGTATCTGGTCATATTCATATAATAATTTTGTCCCACCATCAATCTAATACAGGTATTTTCTTTGGGATTTTTTCCATCATCTTTAATTATTCTACAGATCTCATATTGCTGTCATGTGACTATATTTAACTGCTTACATGTATGTATCGATTTTGGCATCTATGTATGGCAGTATACCTTGATTGTATATCTTTTTCTCTAAATACAATAAAATACTTGAACACCCAAAAAATGTATTCCTGACTTAAGGGCTTTGTTCTTGTGACTTTTCTTGAATGTGTTCTGGTACACTGTTAGTGTTAGCACGGTTCGGGTACTTTGATTAAGAGGACAGTGTGTGTGTATTTTTCCCTTCTTTGCTTAATGAGAGGGGACTCACCCACAATAGGTATTAAACAGTCAGGCTAGTAATAATTGCAGACTTGAATCATCGCGGTTCAGCAAATTGGTGTATGTTCTTTAATAACTCAGGGTGGCAAATTATTTGTGCTGAGACAGCATTAAAAAAAAATATTACTGTAGGTAACAAGTTGATAGATGGTACCAGCTGCCGGTACAAGTATGTGTGTTAGTGCCTCCCAGTAAGGTAACTGGTTGGTAACTCATGCTACAGGGATGCACCGCAGCTTGTCCTTTGGGAAATTATTAATCCTGAAATGCTGGCTGCAGGGTCCAAATGTCTGTACATTATTTTGAAAGGGGTCCCCAGCACTGAGAGTCAGCATGGTTGTCTCACCAAGATCAACTACCACCTTTGATCTTCTCTGCATAGTTGTGGCGGGTCGTTTAATCCCAGGTCGCCACCCCAAGACCACGTCTCCATCCCCCCACTGTCTGTCAGTCTCTACAGGGTGCCGCTGATGTCCGCTCATGGCAATCCTCAGAACAAAAGGTGCATGACAGTCGCTGGATGAATGCAGAATCCAAGTTCGTTGTATCCTGAGCAATAAAAGTTCCAATGTATTCAGTAAAAGTCCAAACAAAAGGGTTATGTCCACACGTGTACTTTTTCTTCTTCTTTTATTTTTTCAAAGCAGCATTCATATGGATCCTAGCCAACACGTGTTTTATTGCTCGGGATACAACAAACTTAGTTTATTGGTGTGGATTCTTTCTGCATTACTGGTGATGGTTGTATGAACATCACTCCTATCCCTATGAGCATCTTGATACTGTTGGAATTACAACTTACAACTGAGCGTAAATTAATACCCAATCATCTGTTTCTTGCTTTGGAATGCAGATTCCATTTGGTGGGCATCTGGGGAGAGGAGTAGTATGTTTAGACTAAGACGCCTCCATCTTGGCCAGAAGTCCATTAGTAGTTTCAAAGGTTTCTTGTAGATCATTTGCCAAGGCTCTACCGATGTGCCCCTAAGGCAATCATCAGACTGAAAAGTACATGGGAGTCGCGGGATGGATGCAGATTCTATTCTTATAAGTCTTTAACCAAGTTCTCTTACCAAAAAGGTAATTACATTTTTAGTTCCCGGCTTGCCTAGTTTGTTGTCCAAAATATGTTGCTTTGTGTTCAAATATTTATCCATGTCTTGCAGGTACCTTTTGTGTGATTGTTATAAACACTCCAGACCTAATTACTATTCGTAAATCTAAAGAGCTTTCCACACAGGTAAAATCACACCTGGTCCTGGGACCGTGCATGTAAATCTCTATGTGAAATTAATTTAATGCAAATGAAGATTTACATTGTGTAGATGGAGTGCATTTCCCTATCCCCTTAACGAAGGGGTGGAGACACCTACAACTCAACACCCAGCCAGTTACTAATACTAACTATACAGGAGTATTTTAGGACTATATCACCCTAATTTAGTTCTGCATAGCGTAGCTTGAGAGCCACACTTTATAGAACTATGAATTAAAAAAGGTAGGGAAAAATGCATTACCTGAAGAAAGTAATATACACCTTATAATCATCACAATTGCAAGCCCATGAATATAGCCCATATCCTCGGATCTGCCCTCTTCCTCTTGTGCTGCAGAACATTGTGGAGAAAGACATATTCTACATTGTATTATGTGCCATTGTATGTATGTACAAGTATGTGTTTCTACAGCACGCCATGTATTGTGAGGAGCCTTTAAGTTCAGAGACCCTTTTAGATGTGAGACAATACCATTTGACTGGGTTGGGTGTCTGCAACGTGTACCATTATTTGACAGTCTTTTTCTTCTATTTCTTTTGCAACTGACTTACTCTTTTGCAGTTGTGTTTTTGTCTTTGCATGTCCGTCCCTGTATTTCCCATTTTCGGCCCATACCCCTTTGCCACTCCTACGTTTACGCGTTGTATATTTCTTTGCACTCTCTGTGGCAAACTCTACATAACACAGGAGTACTGCTACACATACTCGCAATGCTCTTTTGACTTTCCTAGTCCATGTACCAGACTTGAACGTAATAGTTTTATCAGTTTTCTTTTTGTTTAAATTTTTTATTGGGATTTTGCATTTCATTACATCAATGAACATCATTTCATTATACAATACATTAACAGATATCTATAATCAGTCGAGAGGTCACTGTCGAAAACAGAATTCATCTCTTATTGCATATTCCGACATTTCAAACAAGGTACAGGTTCTAGGTGTTATCCCCGTGCCTAACTTCTGATTTTTATTAGTATATTTACTAGCCCTCCGCTCACTACATCATCTGTAGTTGACGATTACTTTGTGTTCCTTTCGTGTTCCGTTTTTGTGAATTCTCACATGGCGTTTGGTGAATGCGTTCCCATTTAAAGGCCATCGGTTTCGGAAGATAGTATTATCAGTTTTTATCATTTTTGTCACAGTATGGCTTGAAAATGCAGACGAGAGGCCACATGGATAAAGATGGACAAAGAGCATATTGTTTGTCATGGAATTAGAAGCCATATGCCCAGATTTCAAAGGGCCGCTGTTGATGAATAAGAAGCCGGCTATGCATTCCAAAATGTAATAGCAACCACAGTGGCAGTACTTGGAAGGACAGGCCAGACTTGTCAAATGTCTTATTATATAGGAAACCTCATTTGTGAACCTCCAGGATGTCAATGACTAAAACATTTATGTTATATGGGTAAAGGTAGCTGTTTTATAAGTCGCCCTGAAGAAAATGTTCATATTGACAATTATTTAGTAGTATTTCTTTAATTCTGTTTTATTAGGGATAAGTGGTGCGAGGGCGAGATCATTACCGTGTTGAACAGGCTACTTCAGTTTCAACTAAAATAGTCTCCTTTTGCTCTTGCTCCTTTCCCAGCATCACTCTAAGATAAAAATGTAGGCATTTCTCTGCTTTACCCTATGTGTCTTGAACAATGCAGTTCATCCTCCTGCCACCTCACTTAGGAAGTTGGAGGTGAGGAGAGAGATGAGGGAGAATAGGAGGAGTAAAAACATGATTCAATCAACTCCATTCAAAATATATAGGAAATTCCCTTGATGCTCTGCTAAGCAACCAGTGATGTGTTTGACAACTCAAGATAACCAACCATAGACTAATAATATTAAAATAGCAGTACAGGGCTCATTATAATCCCTCCATGGAATTCTTCGGTTGCCTTGGTGCACACAAATGGCTTCTCTAGAGTAAACACCTTCAGCGCTGCGCTGACAGGGGCTGAAGTTGGGATTACATATCCATCAATGTTTTCACACTTTTTTTGTTATAGGATTGCGTATTGAGGCTAACGTCATGAAGTAAAAGAACCCAGTTCCCACTCATAAGGGTCTCTTTGTGTACTGCGGTATCCCTTTTAAGTTGTCCTTTTCTCCTGTTCTGAGCACACAACAAAAACAAGCATTTGCAATGCAATAGATCTTGCATTTACGAGGGTTTGAGCTATTGGCATTGTAAATGACAATGCCTTTTATTTATGGGTTGTTTTTAAAACAGATAAATAAAAGGCATTGTCATTTACAATGTCAATAACCTAAACACTGCCATTGCATTCGGCGCCCATGCTATAACCTCTTGCATGCTCATGACGAGCTCAGCTCATCATGAGCTACAGTGCTCCTGTGCTCATGACGAGCTGAGCTCGTCATGGCCTTTAGAACGCTCGCACGCTGGGCTAATTCCCCTGCTGTGCGAACGTTCTAAAGAAACGTGTGCGGCCGTGACGAGCTCAGCTCGTCATGAGCACAGGAGCACTGTACTGCATGACGAGCTGAGCTCGTCATGAGCATGGGGGTGCTGTGCGCGCCCCGCCCCCCAGCACAGCAGGGAAATGTGCGCAGCAGGGAAGGGGTTAAAGCGTGAGGAGAGAGCACGTCCTGCCTGAAACAGCAGGAAGTACAAAGCTATTTGAGAAAATAGTGCTCAGAGGCTGTATTAATGCCTACCAAATAACAACACACGGAACAGGGTGTGCTGCCATGGGAGGTCACAAAATGAGACAAGGCGATACTAACGAGGAACTACTAAGCCTATTGACCAATGAACAGCCACAGTTTACAGTGGACAATGACACAAGCCAATCAAAAATATGAGGGGAGAATGGGCGGAGTCCGTACTTGAATATAGCATGCCTCGCCGAGCAGGCTCGACCTCAACAGCCTACAAAAGTGAGGACATCACCAATTTCACAGAGCGAGAAGAGCGAGTAAATTCTTAATGATGTATACACTTTGTCTCCCAGTAAGAAAACACCTCACTGGAGTTGTCATAGCACCACAAACACTTGTTGTTTATTGGTGCCCTCCATGTTTCCTAGTTGGCCGTTGAAGCTGCTCGGCAAAGGCTTTCAGAATCTTGTTGGTTCTGCTTTTTAACCCTACCTCGCACTTGTCCTAGTTTTTGACGTAATGAATGCCAGAAGAGACCCACTGTTTTTTGTGTGAGGGGCTTTGTAGGGTGCCCCTGTGAAAGGCACCTACATAAACCAACTGGACCTATTTTAACTATTTGTAAAATAAGGTCTTTTAATCGGATATGTTAATTTTATTCTATGTCGTATAAAATATATGTAAACAGAAATGTAGATTCACGAGTCCTGCGTTTCTGAACAAGAGCCGCCAGATCACATTAGTCTGAACAAACACTATTCACAAACCTTTGTCAACATTCTTTTTATGAAGGCAGTTTCGTCTTTTATTTGCCATAAAACATGCACTGTGTAAAAAGAGTGACATACCCATCACAGCCTGTAGCACACAAGCTAACAGTAGATTTCTCATTGCCAGTAGAAATACGTCCTGAAGAGGTGCAGTATGTTTACGCTGAGAGGTATGATAACTAACATATACTACTTTATGTGGCCATTTTAACCTCTAGAGGAAAAAGATGCCCTCTCCGCAGACAGCACTCCACAGAAACCAGGCCAACGTTTTCGGATTATTGTTAGGTAGAAAAACAACTCCTAGTTGGAAATACAAGTTGAAGCCTACCGCCTGTCAAATGTATATGCCTGGAAAATATAAACATTTTAGTTTTTCAACTCAAGACTTTTAACTTTCATAGGGAGTCTCAACCTTGAGTACATGTTACTTTTACATGAATTGGAAAGACTTGACGGGTTTGAGGGGTGGTCGATCTTTCAGAGGCAGTTTAAAAGGGAAAGATAGAAGGCCATCCCTAGGGGAGGGGAAGGTGGTAGATGGCTGTCCTATTGGAAACAATATATACTTAGGTTAGATAGATGATAGGTAGTTACAACAAAAGGGATCTGATGGTAGGGATAAAGAGAGGATTTCTGGCTGTAGGCTGTTTTTAGGGTCAAACTGAGAAGATGTCCAAGAAAACGGTCTAAACCACTCATCCTCTAACTGGGTGCACCGGATGGACACTGATGCAGAAGTGGTTCATTGAATGTGGTTGGCACAGGAAGCACAGAACGGACCTAGCTAGACAGCAATCTCCTTAGTTCAGAAGATGGGGAAAAAATGGAGAGAGGTAAAGGGATGAACGGTGGGCAGAGATTGGGTCTAGCTGTGGTGGCTTTTTGACTCAGTAGGGGGTAGAGAAATGAGAATGAAAAAGTAATGAGGCTGAAAAAGAAAAGAACAAAAGTATATGATAAGGAGACACAACGAGAGAAAGTAAGGAGGTGGGAAACGTGACAGAGCAAGTAAGAGGGAAAATGATGGCAAATGCAAAAAAATGAGAATTGAAGGTGTGCAGGGAGAGTGACAGGTGAGAAAGTGTCAGATGAAAGAAAACTGGAGCAAAAAGAGAAGGAACGTGGGCAGTGGACGGTGGAGGGATGAGGAAATGAAGAGCATGGAGGGAATGAAAAGGTGGGGTAAAAGGAGCAGAGTCAAAAGGAAGGTGGGGAAGGAGAGCAGTGGAGGAAAGGAAGCAGGATGGGGCAAGAAAAAGAGCAGAGTGATAGAGAGATAGAAGGAAAGTAGTAAGCAGACAGGGAGAGCGATTGAAGGAAAAGAGTGAAAAGGCTGAGATGGTGGACAGGGAGAGCAAGGAGGAAGGAACGGGTGTAGCAGGATTTGGACATGGCCCTTTCTGCAGGGTCATTCTCAAACTTTTTTCCTTCACACTCCTGTTTTCTGAAGCTGTTTTGTTGGCTCTTCTGACTCTGGGCACTTTAGCATTGCTAACCAGTGCTAAAGTGCTTTTGCTGTCTACTTTAAACATGGTGAAATTGGCTTACAGCCAATCGGCACATTTAATTTACTTATAAGAACTTATTAAAGTAGTACTACATGTACCCAGGACCTGTACATTTAATGCTACTAGTGGGCCTGCAGCACTGGTTGTATCACCCACTTAAGTAGCCTTTTAAACATGTCTCAGGCCTGCCATTTCATCCTCTGGGGGCAGTTTAAACTGCCATTTTGACCTGGCAAAACAAACCTTTTGAGGAACGTTTAGACCTTTCTTTTTAACATATATAAGTCACTTCTAGGATAGGCCATAAAGAACCCAGAGGACAGGGTGCAGTGTATTTAAAACGTTGGACATGCACTTTTAACTTTTACTTGTCGTGGTAGTGAAAGACTATTATCTTTTTTTCCCACTACTATAAGGCCTACCTCTCCCATAGGATAATATTGGGTTAGCTTATTACATTTAATAAGTTCTAACTTTCAATTGGGAGCAGGTAGGAATGTCGACTGACCTCTTGTTCTGAAGCCACAGGGTCACCACAAGCTTTGCAGTGTGATGCATCTCCCCACAAGGCCTACGGAACCACCGCTACATGACATATCCCCATTGCAGAGCCTCACATCGCAAGCGCCGCTAATCGGAACTGCCTCTGCACGACGCATATTTGTTGTCGGACTTCACATCGCAGCCGCCATCTGCAACTCTTCAGACCCACAGCTGCATAACGCATCATTGACGCAGAACCTCACAACGCTCTGCAACCAGGATTTAAAGTATTCTTATTCAGCAGACCAAAATTGGGTCTCTGTCTCTGGCCTGCGCTCCATCACAGTCGGCCTGAAGCTGTGACTTTGTCCTGGCTTCATGGACCTGCTGACAAAAGTTACATTGGGCACCCCTTCTGACACTTGCCATTCGAAAGTGCTAAAAGAAGTTTTCTCCCTGTTTCCCGACCCCACTCTATCCCTCCTCAATAATTCTCTGAGACAAGGTATGGTACCTAGCTCTTTTAAGTTGATAGCGGTCTTGCTATTTAAAAAGCCAATGATGATCCATATCTTCTGGAGAACTACTGCCCTATTTTTCTGCTTCCTTATTTAGCAAAATCTTTGGAAGCACATGTTGCTAGATGTTTATGCTCTTTCCTTGAGGAAACCCACTTTCTTGACCCCTCATTAAGCTGGCTTTCGGCTAGCCTTTTCCACCGAACCAGACATCCTCTTAGTCATGGATAATATGAGGAAAGAAGCTGATAGGGCACCACTCAGGCGCTGGTGCTCCTTTAATCTCTTTAACGAATTCAACATGGTCAATTATGAGCTTCTGGTGGATCTTGTTGGAGCCGCAGGTCTACTGGGCACGGCGCTTGATTGGATTGTTTCCTTTTAGAAGGACCGCTCTCAGTCAGTCCCCTTATCCCCTTTTGGGTCCTCCAAGGTCCAGCTTACCTGTGGCGTACCCCAAGGGTCCTCTTTGTCCCTCCACCTGTTTAATCTGTATATATGTCTCCTGGTGTACTTCGTGGAAAAAATAAAGGTGAGAATTTGCAACTATGCAACTGCTTTTTGCTATCGACAACTCACCAGAATCATCCAAAGTGACCTTCCAAAACATAATCCTATTAATCCGCGATTGGATGAATAGTAATCAACTCAAAGTAAACTCTTATAGAACGGAGATTGTCTTAACTAGCAGCACCCATGACCTGTGGAACTCCACATTCTGGCCAGCCACAATGGGTGACCCCCATCCCTCTAGCCTAAGAACTCAGTTAAGCGTGTTGGAGTTCTCACTGATAAAAACTTGTCTCTGAAGCCTCAGTAATTTTGTCTTGTTTTTAACAGCTTTGGAAAATTAGAAAAATTGGTAAATTTTGTACCCTTGAAGCTCTTATCCAGGTCATTGCATTAGCCATCTGGTGGATAGACTATGCACATTTGCTTTACCTAGGTTTCCCCAAAATCCTTAACCACAGATTACAACTGGCTCACAATCAGGCAGCCAGATGACTGACTGACTGACTGAATTATTTTTAGAGAGCTCTTATGCCGAGGCGTCTTGGCGCTGAAGATGAATCTACCTACAACCAAGGTAGTGCTACATCACCCCCCTGATGAGAAAACTACATTGGCTACCTATAAAACAGCGGACTGCTTTCAAAACTAGATGCATTTTTTGTTTGTTTTGTAAACATATTTTATTACACTTCATGGCACATAATGGGCCGAAGCCCGCTGTATACATAATAAAGACATATCTGATCGAATGTACCAATAAGTGCATACAACCATAAAGCCTGCAAAACCAGCAGGTATAACAACAGAAACATGTCACAGGCAATGTTCGCTCTAATTTTTTTTGTCTGTGTGCGGCAGTGCAAGATCTCTGTGCGAGTGCAGCCTGCGAGTATATACATCTGTGGCAATTACCACTCAAAACTTTTGGTTGCAAGCAATGAGATAGAGAACAAGTGCATTTCACTCATACAGCTCTAATTAACAGGGTCTTGTGACAGTTTTGCACTGTGGAGACAGATCATCATGACATTAATTGTTTATTCTAGTTGCACCTATACTTCAGGCTTAGAAAAGGACAAGACTCAGAAGGGAGCCCCATTATAAGATTTTACTGAATATTCTTGATTGGAGTACTGATCATTTCGTGGGGATTGCTGGAAGAGAATATATATTTAGCAAGTTGACAATTACATAACACAATTACATTTTGATGTACACCGTAATGATTAATTTCTTTGCTAAGAGGAAGTGTGTCAAATATGCCCATCTAGGCCAAACATAGACTGTGGGAAAGGGTGGCTCAGACAAGTCCAGTGCCATCATTAGATGTGTGACACATTTTCTTCTTTCGTTGGTCAATGCCATTCTTCCAGTTCTGATAAATTATATCAAGGTCAACCTTGCTATTTAGGAAATAGGCCTTTGTCATCATCAGCATAACCAAGTGATTCTCATCCAGTCTAGTTATTGATTTAGACTTGATAATGTTCAAGTGAGTGAATCCTGGTTCATAGTCTGCACTTGATGACTGAAATGTAGGAACATGGCTGACAAGCCACATAATGCAAAGCATGCTATTGGTTGGGCATTCAAGAACGGCAGGTGGTATAGGTCAATATCACTCAGCAAACCTGAGATACTCATTGAAAAATATTGAGCGTTATCTCACATCCATTTTGTTTTTATAGATCTACTCAGAGATGTTTTTAACCCATAGGCAAAGTGGGCTCTGTGCCAGGACCCCAGCTTATCAGGGGGCCCCCTGAGAGAGCCATCTTGGTTCTGCAGAGTTGTGCTCTAGTGACCCTGAATAATTCTTACACACATTGTAATGGATTCTCACACATCACCCATATTCAAAATAAATGAAAGGAAAACGGTATTTGAAACAGACATTTTGCAGAGAAATTATGAGTTTATGTTTCATTCTTTCAGCTCAAAGCAGAACCTGACATATTCATATGTTACAGGTATTATTTGCAGTGCTATTAGTGAACTATATTGAACAAAATTGAAAATGCACCTCACTATCCCTCAATATTAGATGTCAACACATTTAGAATGCCATGGATGGGGAATGGTTTAAATCTCTAGCAAAGCTCCCACCCAAAGTCAAAATGCTATATTTTTGCTCTATGACGAATATGAACACCCATCGTAGTGCTAAAACAATCTCAGGGCGCATTGCTGATATTGCACCAATATTGTATCTTCGATTCAACCCGAGATTAATGAATCAGGTTGTGCAATTTATGTTCTAAACTGAAACACAAACAGTATTAATAAACGTTAACAATTATTTGTCATATTTGTACATGTTATATGCTACGTAATTTACAAATACTTACTTACTATGGCTTGGCTCGGAGATTCATTTTCGCGCCTGTCTGTCTCAGCGCTTCTCTGGAACCGGCATGCTTACTTCTCATAGTCTGCCTCAGATCGGCCTGGTACATTTTCAATATTGACGTGGTTCTGCCCAAGCAGCTACGATCTGATTAAACCATGAGCATAAATGATGCTTAGCTGACAGAAGAAGTGTGCAAGAAGCATATAAAGCTGATATCAGTCGTAGAACTGAGCATCGGCTAAGGTGACCGAAAGAGGCTTCGACCACCATCTGTAACCTGACTGGAGAGAGGGACGGCAGCAAAGACTCTCTAAAGCATGGGTACTCACAAACTTTCTCTCGGGGGCCAAATTTACAGTGTGGTTTGTGGATGAGGGCCGCACTGGTGGTGGCGGGGTCAGTGGGGGAGGTGGCGGGGCTAGGGCAAAAAAAACCTGTGACCATGAGGTTGAACACAGGCACCTGCAGCGGACGCCTTCCTCCACTGAGCCACCAGACCTGGCATACACACATCTTTCTCTTTCTCTCTCTCCCTCCCTCCCTCTTTCTATCTCTGCCTCCCTCTCATTTTCCCCCTCCTTATCTCTCTATGTCACACTCCCTCTCTCTATCTGTCTCTCCCTCCCTCACCCTCTGTCTCCCTCCCTCTGTCTCCTCTCCCTCCCTCCCTCCCTCCCTCTTCCTCCCTCTCCCTCCCTCCCTCTCCCGCCCTCACCCTCTGTCACCCTCTGTCTCCCTCCCTCTGTCTCCCTCTCCCTCCCTCTCCCTGTCTCCCTCCCTCTCCCTCTCCCTCCCTCTGTCTCCGTCTCCCTCCTTCCCTCCCTCCCTCTCCTTCTGTCTCCCTCCCTCCCCCTCCCTCTGTCTCCCTCCCTCTCCCTCCCTCTGCCTCCGTCTCCCTCTCCCACCTTCCCTCCCACCCTCCCCTTCTGTCTCCCTCCCTCTCCCTCCCTCCCTCCCTCCCTCTCCCTCTGTCTCCCCCTCCCTCCCTCCCTCCCTCTCCCTCTGTCTCCCTCCCTCTCCCTCCCTCCCTCCCTCCCTCCTCACCTTGCGTGTGTGCCAGACTCCAGAGAAGCAGCACAATGGGGTAAGATCAGGTCCGCAACAACTATTGTATTCAAAGTGCTTCAGCCCCCCTCCTGTTGTGTGTGTCAGCCCGGGCTGAGACAGCTTCCTGGGCACACACACAGCCGCACCCCAGTACTTCACAGATCTTTAAAAGACTATTCACTTTTTAACGAGGCTTTGTTGGGTTTTCACTCCTTCTAGAGCCCCTGCAGCGCCACTCTGCATATTGTTTAAAGACCCTACTTTTCACGGCGCTACCATTTAAAATGCCGTGGCTGGTGAATCTCTAGCTAAGCAGAGACGTGTGCGCTTTGTAAGACTGTCTGCGCACTTGGAAAAGACCCTGTGCGCGCCCGCCCGAGCCCGCAGCTTATTGGGAACAATGGTCACAGGTAGTCCCGGACCCCACAGGGCTCAAGATAACTAAGTATGTGTATGTGTTGATGATAGAGTTGTATGAATTGGGCTGCACAGTAGTCCAGTACATATATAAAAGAAGTCCTATGGAGGGTCTGTGGATGGTAAGGGGGGTTAATCTATGCCCCGGTAAGTCGTGCAACGGGACCATATTTGTCTATGCTTCTGAGGGCAACCCTGGGCCTGGAAAACCGCGATCTCTACTCCCATACATCTGTCCATAGTCTTCTTCCACTCACCTATTGTCGGGGGGATGTCCCTTTCCACATTTGGGCAATGTTGCGTTTGGCAAGGGTGAGGGTCAGGAAGAGTAAGTGTTGCTTATAGCGGTTTCCGCCAGTCTCTTCCGTGCTATGGAGCAAGAACAGCCTAGGGTCAAATGGGAGTTCCCACTATAAAACCCGGCCCAGGGAGGACGCAATCTTATGCCAGAATGGCTGCAATGCGCTACAACCCCAAACTGTGTGCATGAAAGTTCCCTCCTCTTTCCCACATCTAAGGCACACCGGGGGCTGGATGGCACCCATCTTCCACAGGCGGAGGGCGTGAAACATATACAGTGGAGATATTTAAATTGGATGAGGTGGCAGCGTGTAGAGACCTCCGCGCCACGGGGCTGGCATGGGCATCTGTCCAATCTTCGTCTGTCATAACAGGTAAGTCCTTTACCATGCCCCCCTGGTCTTATGTAATGTGCGGGCGTGGGTGATCAATGTCTGATAGATCTGGTGGATCTTATGTGCTCCCAGCTCTCCCATCAGCAAGCAACCCTCGAGGGGGTGAAACTCTGACAGGGCATCAAGCGAGTAAATGAGAGGAGTCAGAGCATGCCTCAACTGGAGGTATTTATAAAATTGCATCTGATGCAGCTGGAAATCTGTCTGTAACTGTTCGAATGATTTGAGAGTGGTTCCCTGCATAACATCACCCAGGGTGGAGACACCCAGTATGTTTCATTTGCGGTATCTCTACAGAGCCGCCACGGGGTAGATATGTGCCATGGCGCAACGGGGTTGTCTGAGTCAGACGACCCTGCCAACCCATGTGTGTAACTGTATATCTCAGGAGCTGAACCACAGTCCTGCTGGCTGGAGTTAAAAAGTCCAAATTCACATGACTGTATAAGAGCTGCTGAAGGGGAGTACCCTCCATTACCAAATGCTCAAGAGCGAAAGCAGAATCCGTGGGTGAGTTGTACCACCATTCGTTGATAATCAGGAGATGGAATGCTGCCTAGTATGCATATACATCGGCTGCTGCAATACCCCCACAGTACGTTGACTGTGTACATGTACTCAGCGCCACCCAGACTGCACCTCCGTTCCATAAAAAATTATTTTGGATAGCGTTGACTTGGGCGAACCATGTATGTGGTATATTATATGGGAAATTTTGTAGCTGATATAATATTCAAGGTAAGGAAACCATTTTAAAGACCGCTGATCGTCTATTTAGTGATAGTGGAAGGTGGGACCATATTGCAGTTTCGTCGCGTAAACTGGTAAGGAGTGAGTTAATGTTGTGCGCCCACGAGGGCTTCGGGCAGGGCGAAATGAAGACACCTAAATATTTAAAACCATCAGTTGCATCTGACAACTGTTCGGCCCAGGATTCGCGTCCCTGATCCCCGCATTTAGGAAAAAGTACTGATTTTGAGGGATTGATACTAAGTCCCGAGGCCTCTCCGAAGACCCGAAGGATCTGAAGAATTTGGGGTCCCGAAAACCACTGGTCGGTCATGAAAACATCACATCGTCCGCATATAATGCGATTCTGTGGGATTGTGACTGTGACCACTCAAATCCTCGGATCAGTGGATCAGGTCACAACGGGCAGCCAGAGGCTCTACAGCCAGGGCGAACAATAGTGGAGACAAGGGACAGCCTTTCCTCATGCCACGCCAATAGGGAAGGAAGCCAACCGGAGTCCCGCAATCCGGACTGTGGCCGATAAGTCCGTGTAGAGTAGCGGGAAATATGCCAGAAATCGCGGCCCAAGGTTAATAGCTTTAGAAGTCGAAACAGGTACGTGGGGTGGTCCCCCTACGGGGCCTTCGCTATGGCGTTGTGGACCCGTCGGATGTTATGTTGGGTGGACCAGGGTGGCATGAAGCTGGACTGATCGGGATGAATCAGCTCGTGAATACATGCACAGAGGTGTTCGGCAAGGATTTTACCCAGGAGCTTGGGCTCAAAATTAATAAAGGAGATAGGGCGATACGAAGATGGATCTTCCGAAGGGCGGGCGGGTTTCAGGAACAAGACAATCTCAGCGTGACGCCAGTCTGGGGGTAATATGCATTGATACAAGGCACCATAAGCGCATCTGGCAAATGTGGGCCCAACATACCTATATGTGACCTAAGAAATTCCCCAGGGAATCCGTTAGAGCAGATGGCCCGGCCCGGGCGTATGCTGGCCAGTACAGCACTAAGTTCATCCACCATTATGGGAGCATCTAGCTGGTCTCGTGTATGGTCTGCGAGCTTTTGAAGGGGAATGTCCATTAGAAATTCAGCTATCAGAGGACTTCAGATATGTTCCCGTTGTGTATATAGTGAGGCGTAGTATGTTGCGAATTCTCTAGCCATTGCCTCGGGAGACGAGCACAGGGCTCCGTCTGCATCTCGGAGCGTTGGAACTGCTGAGGAGGACTTTGCGTCCTATCACAGTCGATGGAGCATTTTGCTAGACTTGTCCTCCCATAGGTAGATCCAATGTTGTGACGCAAGCCAGATCTCTTGCGCTCCATTAGTGAGGTGTTGTTGTATTAGCGGTTGTGTCTGAAGTAAGCTGCGTTGTATGGATGGCCTGACATCTGTGAAGAGCTGAGCTTCGAGGGACCTCTAACGTTTTTCCAATTCAACCAGTTGTGCGATGCGTTTGTGCTTTTCGCCTGCATGAAAACTGATGTCTATCCCGCGGATTGTGGGATTAAGGGCTTCCCACAAGATAACCTTGGATGGGGTTGAGGCCATGTTGGACGCAAGATAGTCCGAAACAGCCTGGCTTAGGGTCTCTTGATATTCAGGAGCCATGGGGACATCCGCCACCTAAAAGGGGGTTCATGAGATCCAATGCGGAGCTTGAATAAGACTGGGGAATGGTCGGACAGTCCCCTGGGTAAAATAGAAATATGATATATTCAATGTATGTAACTATATGGTGTGAAGACATAGTCTAGTCGCGATAGCGAACCATGAACGGCGGATAAGAATGTAAACCCTGACTCAGAGGGATGGTAGTAACGCCACACATCAGACCATCCCAGCGTATCTGCCAGGAGATGTAATTTGGATCTGCCCGTCTGCGGTTCGTGTCCATGCTTACACCACTGGTCCCTGGGCGACATGATTTAGTTCCAGTCCCCGCCCAGCAACGTCAGACCCTCTGGGAGTTCCCCATACAGCCTTGTATTTCTGTCAATAAAAGTGTTTCCCAACAGGGGGACATATATTCTACCGATGTTGACATGTTCTCTGTGCAGTGTCCCAGATATGATGGTGTAATGTCCCCGTGGATCCAGCCAGTGTTGGAGGGAATGAACGGGACGCGGCAGTGTATGAGGATAGCCGTGCCCCTGGATCCCCTGGTGAACCCCGAATGGTATATTGCATGGTACCCAAATCTCGTGAGGCATGGAGCTTTGTTACCTAGGAGATGGGTCTCCTGCAGAAGAAGGATGTCTGCCTCACATTGCATGGCTTGGCACAGAACAGCGCCTCTCTTGATTTTATTAAGCAGCCCTCTTACATTCCAAGATACTATGGTCAATTCCCCAAGTGGGGGAGTGCATGCATGTGTCGTCATCTATCGTCTATGTGACCTTTCGGCCGAGGTCGTGAAGTCGTGGCGTAACCCCTGAGTATATGCGGAAACTACAACAGTAATAACAACAAAACTTCTGGAATTTCCCGAAACCCCCACCCTGATACTGCCACCAACAAGGAGCATCTGTCGCGGAGAAGGAGAGCCCGGGGCCCCATTGGGGGGGTCCCAAGGGACCTCCTCCAATCACATCCAAACTTCCCATGAAACATGAACATGAATTTCTAGAGGCGTGATGGTTCTGTGGCAGGGCATCCAAGCCAGCATAGCATTCCTAACTGTGCAGAGTACATTAGGAGGATGGCAGATCATTTCTGGCCGGGCGCCTAATAGACGAGGGCAATAGGCCCATATTAGGATTCCTCGTTCTGGGCCGAGGTGCGCCAATTGGATGTTGATCTATGTCTTCTCTTGTAATTGTTCCCCTTTTGCCTGGTCTGTTGTGAGCCCTGAGAGGAGTCGAGTTCCGGTGGTGGCAGTGTATGCGGCTCAAGATGCATTGTTTCATCCATCCAGGCAAAGACCGCCTCCGGCGAGTCAAAAAAGTAGGATTTGGAGTTGTAGGTGACTCGCATTTGGGCTGGATACAATAGCATATACTGTATATTGAGCTCTCTGAGTCTGCGCTTAGCTGCTGCGAAAGAATGGCACTACTGCTGCACCAGCCGAGTATAGTCCGGGAAAATCATGATAGGGCGTGATTCAAAAAGTAGTTGGTCATTGTGGTTCCTGCCGAATTGTAGTATGGCGTCCCGGTCTGCGTAGTTCAGCAGCCTCACCTGTCTCAGACTTTCTCCCCGGGGTGACTTCTTTGTCAGTGCCCGATGCACCCTTTTTACAACAAAAGAAGAGGACAGTGAGGCTTCCAGCAGGAAGGCCCTCATCCATTGTGCTATGAAACGGTCCATGGAGGAGCCTTTGAACCCCTCCGGGAAGCCAATAAAGCACAGATTGTTGCTTCTGAATTTGCCCTTGGCGTCTTCCACAAGGGACGCCAGCTCTTGCATCACCACTGTGAGTTTTTCACCTTCTTTTACAGGGCCGTTACGGTATCTTTAACTGTTGAGGCGCGTGTGTCCACCTCCGTGATGCGATCCACTGCCTTCCAGAGGTCCTGCTGAAGAAATAAGACCTCGTACCCCACGGCGCCAATCTTTGCGATGAGGGCATCCCTAGCCTCCGTAATTGCCGCCAAGAGCGCCGCATTGTCCAGTATTGAGCCGCTGGCCTCTCCCCTAGCGGCACCAACGGCTGCGGTAGTATAGTGGTCCAGATTGCTCTACTTGGGACCTGTGCCCCCCTGCTTGTCTTTGTCCATGCTGCCATGGGAGAGGGCGTCTCAGTTCAGCGGCAGCAACAATCCAACGCAAATGGAATGCTGTGAAAGGACCGGTCAGCATCATTTTATTTTTAAATCTCTCTACTGTAACACTAACTCGTTTCTGTAACTCCCTTCCACTTGACATCAGGGTGACTCCTTGCTACATTTAATTTAGACAGCTCTTGAAAACATGGCTCTTCAAACAAGCATATGATTTAAAGGGCGAGCAGTAGGTCATGGTCCTGTTACGTAGCGCCAAGAAACCGCTTTATGTACAAACACTTTAGAAATGCTTTAAACATAACATAACCATTGGCACTGTGTGCTTCTAAGCATTATTTTATCTGGAAACTTTGAAAGTGCATATCTCCGGTTCGACTGATTTAACTTTTGTCGTCTTGATGTTAAATAATTTAACCCCTTCCATGCTCATGACGGAACGGTTCCGTCATGAGCTACGGTTGAGCTGTGCTCATGACGGAACCGTTCCGTCACGACCACACCCGTTTTTATTACGGCCCAGCACCGGAGGGGGAATCGCGGTCGCGCTGAAAAGGTTAATACATTTTACCATATTTTTCTAACTTGGTATTAGATTTTTCTTGTGTTGTGTTTTCACTTTATTACCATGTAAAGTGCTGCATAAATACTTTATACATTACCTCTTAGTTAAGCCTGCTTGTTTTTGTGCCAAGCTACCAGAAGGGTAAGCACAGGTTAATGTGGGCTTTGCTTGTGTTTCACCCTGATAGAGATCGTGGTTGCTGCTTCAACAGGATTTCACTCTCCCTTAACCAGTAGCCTAATTTCTTACATTGGATCTGCAAACAATATGGGAAAAAAGGAGAGCTAAACAAATTAAAATAAAGAGAGTTGGGCACAGAGGGCAACGATATAAAAGATGGTGCGAGGGGGTGAAAGTGAAGGAGCGAGAGATGAAGCAAAATTAGAGAGGAGGTGGTTAGTCCAAACTTGCTTAGGGGTGTGGAAGACAATCGAAAAACAAGGATGTCACGCAGCCTGATGGAAGAGAAGGCTGCCTCTAAACACACGGTTCATACAATACAAACAGTAATGTTTGGTCTTGCAGGCAGCACTGCAGCAAGGATGTATATTGTTTATAGTATATGTTTATAGTTTCTCATAAAATTTTACATGGCCCACTTACCTCAGAAACTAACCAGGCAGTTATCCAGCAGGTAGGGAAAGCTAAATGGAGTGACCGTTCTTTCGACTTCCCGGCGGTCAAGGCCTGGAATTCTCTGCCTCTTTATCCGAGGATGGAACCATCGGAGCTGTTGTTCCAAAGGAGACTAAAAACTTGGCTTTTTCGGTACGTGTTAGCATAGATCTTAACCTAGCTGCTGTAGTAGGTCGATATATTAGATGATGTTCCACCTTTATGGTCCCTCTCACAGCGCTGGGCGCGCCGCTAGGCGCAGCAATGCGCTTTATAAAGATCTTTATTATTTATTATTATTATAACCTTGTCCCTGCAGGTTACATCCTTATCTCCCAGCTCCAGCTAAAGGTTAGTGAAATGAAGTCAAGTACAACACTGGGCTGAAAGTTACAGTTTTTTGGAGCAGCTGCACATCTTCCACACTATCATATAGACTACGCACAGATAGTGTATCATCATTTTTAGGGTAATGGTCCAGTGTAATCCAGGCGTGTATTCGTATAGCATATTACTCTCGGATATTACTTTCTTCAGGGCTAAGCCTAGGCATTTTCTAGGCTGGCGTTTTTCAACAAAGCTTCCTCTAGAACCAAACACACTTTTCCCCCGAGGTGCAATTGTTTTTTTTCCACCTGAACAAAAGCATAACTCGACATTGCAGCTGCCGGGTCTTTCAGCAGACCGTATATTAGTTTACATTTTCTATTACTGCAAAGCCATCCATCTGTGTGTGTAACTCATCTTGTTGCAACCCAGGAATTCTTCCTTTTTTTTAGGTCTCGCCAAGGCAACGCGCATGCGCTGCACTAAGAGATGACCTTTAGAAATTGGTCAGCTCTTTTCAAGCACTCGTGCTTGTGCTGGCATCCACCTTGCGGAAGCGAGCAGCTACGCGTGCGATAATTAAAAACAGATGGCCCGCGCGATGCTGCTCGCTCCCGCAAGGTGGATGCCAGCACAAGTATGAGTGCTTGAAAAGAGCTGTTTGCATTTGCCTGCTCTTTTTTTTTTACTGCCTGTTTTGCCCTCGCTTTCTCTTCTCAACGTGTTTTATTTAAAGTTCTCACTATTTTTTGTTGTTTCTTCTTTGGGTTATTCTATTTTCGCTTTCCCCTGTCAACGTGTTTTTTCTAAATACAGCGGAATACAGCAAGTGCCCAAAGCTGTGTTTTCCCCATTGACAGTAATGGAGATTTATTATACGTGTTAAACTGGCAGAAGGCTTAATTATTCCTCGTGACATGTTCCAGGAGTGCAGAGGTGCCTTTGAAGGAAGCCAGAAGTGCATGTTTGGGCTCTGCGCGCACCGTGTGAAGGCTCTCAAGTGACTGCAAGATTAATCAGCTTTTAATGGAGTCTGTGGAGTTGCGAGGGCAGCTTTGGCGCTGTCGACATGTGACCTCTCACCCCACTCACTCCCACAGCCCCCACGTGCCGGTATTGTAGGTACTAGCAATTTTGAACCTGCCCCCACCTTGACGTAGCACCAAGAAGAACGCCGCTTCACCGACTCTCTCCAGCACTTGTAAAGAACTTGGGCTCCCTCCTACCTCACTTCTCAACATGCCAACAGCAATCAATCAATCAGAGCATTTGTAAAGCGCACTACTCCCCCGTGGGGGTCTCAAGGCGCTGGGGGGGGGATGCTGCTACTGCTCGAATAGCCAGGTCTTGAGTAATCTTCTGAAGGTTAGCAGGCCCTGCAGAGCAGAGGCAGAGGCAATGGCCCTCAGTTCTTCAATAATGCATGCCCTCAATCTCTTTGGAAGAAGCCTATGGCACACCCATCCTTACATGCGCACAACTGCCCCGTCCCACTTCTCCCCTTCTGTTGGAACCCCTTGAATTGAATTGTCTGACTTCCTTTCTCAGGCCACATTATGTAACTAACTTATTAGATTCTTGCTTTCTTTTGCCACATTCCACTGAGACATATTAACAACAACAAGGGACCCCAATTCAGTCAGCAGGAGACCTCTGGGAACATACTTTTTAGAACAACAGCGGTCCCATGCATGCAGGTATATATGAACCAATAAATATAGACAGAATCAGGTCTATATTTGGAGCGACATATCCATCCGGACAGAGGTCTTCAATTTTACTCAATAAACAAATGATTTACACAAGGAGAATACCTTCAACATTTCACCAGTGTGGTACACAAGCCTGTGCCCAGACACTGTCAGATCAAGTACAAAAGGTAGGTTTACGAACAAAGAAGGGCTTTTTAAGGCAAAAGTAACGTTTTCTGTTTCAGATTCAATTGTACAGAAGTATGAACAAAGCACCGTTACATCACGTATAAATCAGGTTTTGTATAGGGTGCTAGATAGGTCGACGGCGTTTCAGACCCCTTACTCAATCGTGGGGACCATCATCAGAACATTCATTTGTCCTGATGATGGCAGTTCGATCTGTGCCCTGGCGATCGAACTGCCGACTCACCCGAAGCCTGGCGCCGTCGGATTACACTATTGTAACGCGGCTCAGAAAAATCGCCCGACCCTGGGCTAACCTGCGGTCACTATACCGTCACCCTCCTGCCTCCCAAACGGCCGATTATAGTGGCCCGGCAATTAGAGGCTTAATAACGTTAAGGCATTAAATGAATGTCCTGATGATGGTCCCCATGATTGAGTAAGGGGTCCGAAACACCGTCGACCTATCTAGCACCCTATACAAAACCTGATTTATACGTGATGTAACGGTGCTTTGTTCATACTTCTGTACAATTGAATCTGAAACAGAAAACGTTACTTTTGCCTTAAAAAGCCCTTCTTTGTTCGTAAACCTACCTTCTGTACTTGATCTGACAGTGTCTGGGCACAGGCTTGTGTACCACACTGGTGAAATGTTGAAGGTATTCTCCTTGTGTAAATCATTTGTTTATTGAGTAAAATTGAAGACCTCTTTTCGGATGGAGATGTCGCTCCAAATATAGACCTGATTCTGTCGACATTCCACTGAGACTGCACCTTGTCACATTTCCATCTCCATTGTATCTGTTCGCCATTACAAACCGGGTCCACCAATGTGCCTCAGTCTCTTGACTTGCATTCAAGACCCTTGACCTGCACTGCTCCTTTCTCCATTCGCTGCTCCAGGGATCCCAAACCAAGCTTTCAGGTATATTCCTATCTCTCAATTGTTCCATGTTGCTGTCAATTCTCTAACCCAACTCCTTTGCCAGTTGGAATTTCCCAGGGTTCAGCCTGGGAGCTCTGCTCTGCCTTGGCATTGTACATCCCTAGTCTTTCTCTTACTCTCTTTATGCGAACAACGTGCAAATATTTGACTCCTTCCTACCTTTTCCTTCTGCTGTCCAATCTAAACAAGCATTGGCATAGCCAATAGGTCTCGCCTTTGGGACCTTATAAGTGTTGATGTTGTTGCACCAAGGATATTGTGCTGGATGACTAAACACAGGTCCCAAAGGCTAATGGCTTTGCCGATGCTTGTCTTTCTTCCTTTCGAAGCCCATTATCACTCAGTGGTCTCTTTGCAGTTCAGTCATTGGCATTCTGAAGGGCGTGTGGTTTGCGGCCTCTACTCAAAAGAAGTTCTTTGTGTGTAAGAAGCTGGCTTTGCAGGTAATGCCCTAAAGTCCATTGAACAGACCCAAAAGGATTCAGTATGGTTTCTTTGGCTCACTGATGGGTAAAAGGCGAGAGCAGTAAGGCATTTCTCAGATAAAATGTGGGAGATGTCAGATGTGAAAACTCATCTAAATAATGATAGAATTAAAAAATAAAGAATTTATAGATTAAAACAAGTTTTGTTTGCATCAAACAGACATGGTGGCAGAGGGCAACACTTAAAAAGATTAGATTTGAAATGGGCCATTGTGTGCTTCAATGATCTTCAGACACTGGTTCCGCTGTCAGAGTTGGTGATGTTTGAGGGCAGTTTTAGAGGTCAAAATTCAGATAAGTCCCTACGATTGAGTTTTTGAACAAATGGGTGCAAGAAGCGAGAAAAAAATAAAATGAAGATGTAGTGCGATTGGAGGCATAGAGGTAAAATAGTTTCAAAGAAATTAAGTGTCTGCTCAGTGTGTATAGGATTATGGATTTAATGAGTAAGTGAGGGTCATGTACCTCCTTGACGACAATGGTCTGAAATTAAAAAATGGGCCAATTTTGCACTGTTCAAAGGTTAAATAGGGTCCATGTGGCAAAAGTTGAGTACTTTCTTAAGGGTTTTTAACACTTATTGTGGGGGTCCATGGAGAAGGAGGAAGTAGATGCCATTGTTAGCTTTCTTTAGAGAGCAAAATGCAAGTGGCGAGAGTGTACATTAGCAAGTAAAGTTCACCCTTCAGTATGGAGCTGAGGCTTGGGACATGTTGGTTTCATGTGGCAAATAGATAGGTGGGAGCTACACAACAGGGAAAGTATATAGTGATGGTGATTGTGGCTGGAGCCTGTGTCGTGGATGGCTCGTAAATCATGGTTAGAATCTTAAGTCTGAATCTCTATTTAGTTGGGGGTTAGTTGAAGCTGTGTTTGAAGTAGACATAACTGGTAGTCCACCTTGGCCTTTTGCTGAAATTTAAATAATTTAAAGCTGCCTACGCAGTCACCCACTTATCGCACTATATACCTACATTTCCTATAAGCGGATGAAGTTAAGATTCAGGTACTCTGTTAAGTAAAGTTCAATTGTCTTAACAAATAATTTTAGTAATGTGCCTTTTATTGAGGATCTCAATATCTTACAATTGTTTTAAGATGGGAAGTTGACCATCATAGGAAATTAATCAGTGCCTCATTTGATATAATTAATATGTGTTATGTTACTTATGGTGGTTCATACAATTTAATATAAGTTGTTTCACTTACAGCATGCAAGAAGGTTAAGGAGAGCTGCCCTACTGACAAGCCATGGATCCTGGATCTGTGCCTCATCAAGAGGCTGCACTCACAGTCAACGAGCAGGTATGAATAATTAATTAATACTTTAAATAACAGTACTTGAAAATTGTATGCTTGCTCAGAGTGTTGTGACTATTCATTGTTCTGATGAGCCCTAATAAGGCTTTGACCAGCAGGAAGAAACATTTTAGCATTGTTAGTAGATCTCATCTTAAACTGAAGAGATTTAAACATTAAACTGTTTAGACTGTACAGAAATACTCCTTAGGCTATGTGTTCAAGACTTGCTTGACATTCACCAGACTTAAGATGCCAAGCTACATCATATTGTATCATACTGCTCCTGTTTTTGGTATGCTAGGTGTAATTTCTCTTTAGATGCCAGAGTTACGATTATAACTAGTCGTGTGCAAAGAAAGGGAAAGTGGACAGGAATGTCACACTCCTCCTTGTGGGCTGTACACCCCTGAGAGAGTTGCATTTTTAGGACAGCAGAACTGTCAGATAACGGGCTGGTAATAAGTGATGCCTAATCCGTTTTGAACTCCCCAAAGTAGCGCGCACACACACACACACACGCACACACAATAGACAGTTATTTTAGCGGTACATATGGATTAAAATCTACGTATTATAATGCAATACTAGAAAAGTCACACAAAAGTTAGTACAAAATATAAAAATTCTAAGCATTATTGTTAATAACAATCCTGACATACATTGGTTCTCAGATCTGCTGATCTAGGGGAAAGCTTTACTATATGGACCGAAGAGTGTGTGACACCTCAGCTACCAGCACAACAATCAAGGGCTGATTGTATCACCCATTGTTTTCCATCTGTGAATGCAGTGTTGTTCTTGGGTGTAGAGTGTGAATGTATTGAATGCAAGAAACATGGATGTAGAGTTGAGAGAGGTGTGGGCACGCGTGGGGATGTATTGAATTTATGTTGTATAATTTTACTGAGTATGATCTGTATAGTGTTTAAAATTAATTGTATCTTTCGTACAGCACTATTTGAAAGATGATACTAGTTATATGTCTGTAATGGAAAAGAACATCATAAGATATGAAATATAAATAAAAAAGAAAAAATTCAATAAAATATGTAAAGAAAAAATAATCAAATTGTGTGGAGAACATAATTGTGTCCCATGTTTTGAGCTCTTAGAGGCCATTGGTTAAAGAAATATAGGTCACGAGGGACTGTTACTTCTGTAACTTTGATTGAAAGCTTTAATGTATACCTTCAAACCGCTCATGTGACTGAGTCGCTTGCATATTGGCGAGAAGCGTTCTTAGGAATTGCATGGCTCTGACTCTGTGATGTAAATAGCCCTCAATCCCTCATAGGAAAGGCTTATTGTTTTAATTAAAATGCCAGGCTCTTGTTCTATCTTGAGGTGGGTTTTGCTAAATGGGAGCGGGAAGACTTGGGGAAGGGGTGTTCAGGTGCCCCCTTAACTTTTAAAACCTAGCCCTGTGCAAGAAGTCATGCAGGACACATTCTCTAAATCCTTTCTGTATTGCTAGTGTTTTTGTGACAGAAGAAAATAAAACCTAAATACTAAGGTGCAGTTGGCTGAGGTAACGGCTGCATAGACTGTGGCACAAATCCTTGTAAAATACGATCACTCTCCTTTTCGGTACCAGTTTCTTTTAGACGTGCATCGCTGAAAGGGATGAAACGAGGTATGGATTCTGTCTCGGAGTCGGCAATTCCTTCGTTGACCCACCGGTCGTATGGAAGGGGCAGAGGGACCCGCTTACAATGGGTCCCGTGCACCCAGTTCTTTTTGCCTTCCACCCGAACCGCTGATCTCGTGGAAAGAAGTACCAGGTAAGGTCCGGTCCACCTCGGCTGTCCGTTGTTTGTGCGCTGAAAATTCCGCACCAAGACCCACGAGCCGGGTGCGATGGAGTGACCTGGATCGTCAGAGGCTGGCGGAGAGGAACTGTGAACCTGTTGGTGTAAAACATGCAATTTAGTTGTCAATTCGCACAAATAGTCAAGCAGTACGGGGTGCTCTATTTCGCTAAGTTTGTTTGGCCTTGGCACGCCCCAGACGTTGGCTGGGCGGCCAAACACTATCTCATGGGGGCTAAGTCCTAATCTGGAATGGACTGTCATTCTGGTTGACAAGAGTGCTAGGGGCAAGGCGTCAGGCCATTTAAGACCTGTGCAGGCTTGGATTTTGGCTAATTTGAGCTTCAAAGTGCCATTGTAGCACTCTACTAATCCAGCTGATTGGGGGTGATTCGCAGAGTGGAATTTTTGTTGGATGCCTAAACACTCACACACTCTCTTCATCACGCGTCCTACGAATTCACTTCCATTATCACTCCAGACGATTCTAGGCATGCCAAATCTCGGGAAGAACTCTTTGACAAGGGCTTTGGCAGTTGACAAGGCTGTATTGTCCTTAAGGGGGTACGCTTCCACCCACCTGGAGAAAGCGCAAACAACAACGAGCACATACTTCAGATTGTTGCATCTCTCCATGTGAATGAAATCGAGCTGCAAAACCTCGAACGGATACGTTGGAGGCGCAAAATGACCAGCTGGAGTTGGGGTTCCCCTACCGGGATTGTACTTCAAACACACCATACAGTTTCTGACCACATTCTCTGCATATTTCGGGATATTACTATTTTGCCATACTGGGGCCAATACTTTACAGATTCCTCTCGAACTGATGTGTGCAAATCCGTGAGCCATTGTTACTACTGCGAGTACATATGCGTTAGGTAATAGCCATCGCTGGTGTTCTGACAATTCGACCCAACAACCATTCGCATCTAACCTACCCTTACTTTCCCTCCATTCATTCACCTCTTTCTCAGTTGCCTCGGCTTGTATAGATTTCACGCTTTCAATGGTGTCCTCACACATTCCCACATCAGTAATCCATCTAGCGGGACCTACAACATACATCCGACTCATTGTGTTCCTTGCAGTCTCTTTTGCAACCTCGTCTGCAAATGCATTCCCGCGGCCAACATCATCCTGAATCTTTTTGTGTGCACTGCATTTTACAATGGCAACTTGTAGTGGCAAGGTCAGTGACTGGAGGAGCTCATTAACTAGCTGACCATGCTGTATCTTTGCACCGTGTGACGTAAGAAATCCGCGTTCACGCCACAATCTCCCAAAACTGTGAGCCACACCAAAGGCGTATTGGCTGTCAGTGTACACATTCACTCGCTTTCCTTTCGCTAGCACACATGCTCTGGTAAGCGCAATTAGCTCTGCAGCTTGTGCAGAATTATGGGAAATGCGCGCAGTCTCTATAATGGTGTGTAATGTCGTTACGGCATATGCTGCAGTCGTATCACCATTCGGCAACTTGAAGCATGAACCATCAACCCATAAAGTATCGTTGCATTCAGGAAGGGGAGTGTCCTGTAAGTCTACTCTCCCTTTTGTCTCTTCTTCTGTCCTAAAACAGCAGTCATATTTATCAATCTCGTCTGTTCCTGTCGGAATGGGTAATAACGTTGCGGGGTTCAGTGTATCACACCTCTTTATGTGGATGTGACTTGCTAGCAGTGTAAGTTCGTAACTGGATAGTCGAGCGCTGGTAAGGTGTTGTGTCTTCGTCCTGTTTAGTAAAATGTCTACTGCATGTGGAACCATAACGATCAGAGTATTATTCATGACTAATCCAGCGGATTGTCGGATGCAGACAGCTGCTGCGGCGGTAGCCCTCAAACAACTTGGTAGGGCTTTAGCCACAGGGTCTAGAGTTGCCGAAAAATACGCGCATGGGCGCTGTCTGTCCCCAAAATGTTGTGTTAAAACTGATAAGGCACAACCTTCCTTCTCATGGACATATAATGTAAAAGGCTTGCTGTAGTTGGGGTTTCCCAACACAGGAGCCGAACATAATGCATCACGCAACTTGTGGAAACTCGTCTGGCAATCTTCAGACCAAGGCATAGGATTTGGCGTGTCTTTGCAGAGTAGTGCCCGCAAGGGTTTAGCTAGTAGTGAGAAATTCGGTATCCATTGTCTACAGTACGATGTAATGCCCAAGAAGGCTCGAACCTCTCTCTGTGTCCTTGGAGCACTCAGTTCTGCAATTGCCTGTATTCTTTCTGGTGTCAGTCTCCTTCCCTCCTTCGACAAGATGTGACCTAAGTAGGTTACTTCTTGTCGGCAAAATTGTAGTTTGGAAAGAGAGACTTTGTGCTTCATATCACATAAGTGATGCAATAATGATAACGTAGCTTTCTTGCAAATCTCTTCAGTGTCTGCAGCGATCAGCAGATCGTCTACGTACTGAATCAGAGTTGAACCATTCGGTAGAACAATCGTGTCTAGTTGTGTTTTCAGGGCCTGACTGAATATTGAAGGGCTTTCGCAATAGCCTTGAGGAGCGCACTTGAAGCGGAAGCTTCGTCCTCCTAAATTAAATCCGAAAATATCTCTACTCTCCTCAGCAATCGGGATGCTGAAGAAAGCGTTCTTCAGGTCGATCACCGAGAACCAATTTGCTGAAGCTGGAACCATTGTCAATAAAGCAGTAATATCGGGGACAACTGGAAACTGTGGGATAACTATCTTGTTCACTTCTCTGAGGTCGATCACGAACCTATACACAGGGGGCTGTGAAGGATCGGTACGTTTTAAAACCGGTAAGACTGGACTGTTACAAACATTTCCTGTTGTTTCTTCGATGACGTCTTTATCAATCAGGTCATAGACAATCGTCAATAACGCCTTTTCACATTCGCTAGATATTTTGTATTGGGGAATACGTGGCAACCTAACGTTGGCTTTCAACGTTATGACATACGGTGCTATCTCCAAACGACCTACATCATTAGAGCCGTTTGCCCAGAGTACATCAGGAAGACACGACAATTCAGTTGCAATACTTTCTTTTGACACATACATTGGAGAAACTATTTTCTTACCTAAAGTAAGCTGTACTCCCAATGGTGAACAGTACAAAGTCGCATGTAACCTTTTTAGCAAATCCAAACCTAACAAATTTTCACCGCAACCTGTGGTAAGAATGAGGGGTGCTTCTAATTCGCACGGGCCAACAGAAAGAGATACAGGACTGTAGATCGGGTTTCTAACAGGGGCGCCAGAGAAACCTACTGAAACATTCATTTCGCCGGACAAAGGTGCGCCAGGAAGTTTTGAGTGCATGATAGAACTTTTTGTAGCACCAGTATCCAGCAGAAATGGCTCTGACACTCCTGAGGCAATTACCTCGACATAAGGTCCATTCTGATCTACTGGAACTGAGACAACTCCCTCTCTTTGTCCATAGCTGTCCTAGCAATCATTACCCTCATTTTCGTGTTCGGTGTAATAGTCGTCAGCATAGTACTGAGCTGACCTAGATGATGCATTATTCTGTTGGTCAAAGCTGTTCATCGGATTCTGAGGCGGAAAAGAAGTTGTATTCTGCGTGAAATTTCCACGGCCCCTACCTCTAGGGGCATGTTGAACACCTCTTCCCCTTACACCTGAAGCACCGCTCAGACGTCGCGCAAGAGCCGGACAATTACTTTTAAAGTGACCCTCTTCCTTGCAATACGCACATTGATTCGGGCCATAAGCAATACGCTGGTGGGAAAACTCGTTTCCTTGCGCGTTTCTCGAGTACTGCTGTTGTGGTTGATAATTGGGCTGACTAGCCGTACGAGGCGGATAAGCTTGCTGGAGAAGAACTTTAGTTTTTAAATCTTTCGTCTTTTTGTCGACTTTATCTAGCTCGTCTCTGCGCCTATTTTCATAGTACTGGGCTGTAGCTAAAATTTGAGCTGACGTAGAGACAGCCCAAGCACTCTCTGAATCTTTTAGTTTATTACACAGTTCAGGTATTAAATTATGTACGAACTTTTCTACAAACAATCTTTGACCACCCTCGGTAGCCATATCCTGACCACTATGATCGGTGAAAGTCTCCTCAAATCTTGTGAAAAAGTCAGACACATTCTCATCTTTCTTCTGCTTGCACGCAGATAGCTTGTCCCAGTTTACGCGTACCTCGGGCATTATCGTTTTCATGTACGCGATAATTCGACCGGGAAGTTCAGCTATTAACGGCTCAGGTTTAGAACCACCAATTTGTCTAGCATCGATAGCGGCAATGTTCGCCCATGAGTCACCTAGTTCTTGGTCATGGTTCGTATGACGTATTTTGCTCCATAGAGGATGTGGAACAATGTTCCCGAACAACATGTCTATGTCCGCTAAATTCATTATACATGAGCTTGCAGTTTGCGATAACTCCTTATAATACCCAGTCGGGTTTTTACGAGGATCAGGCAATGTCTGCTTTAGTGCTAAGACATCGGATCTTTTCCAGGGGACATGTACCCATACACGCTGGAAATGAGGCAGAATCGGTGGATTCGCATTCGCATCACCTTCCCTCCAAACCGGAGGAACCTCTCTCATGGGGTACTGTCTCGCTCTTTTCCCGTCTGGGGCATCGTCTTCATGACATGATCTAGAGACGTTTCCTTTACTCCTATAAGAGAGCAATAATTCTATCGCTTTCTCAACATCTGCACCTATAATCATACCTTCATAGAACTTAAAGCGTGTACGCCATAGTTCGTTCATTGTATATTTGGGATCATTTGTCTTTACATCTTCGCCTAGATATACACACATTTCTTCGAATACGTATCTCTGAGTGGGTGCATTCCATTGACGGAAAACTTCCATAACAGACTGAACATCATATCTAACAGTGTCCGTAATCCATTGGCGTGCTAGTTCATTCAGCACTCGTCTTTCCTCGTAATCAGGCAGTTGACTACGCAACTGTCTATGTTCTGTTTTAGGGGTCGTTCTAGGCGACCCGAAGAAAGGTGAAAGCAGACCAGTGACGGTACCTGTCACTCTTTGTCTAATAAAAGGAGAAGCTTGCGGAGGAGCAAGTGCATCGGAAAAAACAGGCTGAGGCAAAGAAGAAGTAGAGGCAATAGTAGAGGAAGTTGAAACAGTGACAGACGTAGTATCATAGGGAACAGTTGGAGCTGTAGGCAAAGTGGTAGAGGTAGATGGAGTATGTAGCAAAGATGGCGGCCTTTGAGAAGGCTGCGCCGGAGAAGTAGGAACCAGCTGAAGAGTAGCTGGCGTGTGTGCAAGAGCTATGTTTCGTGCGCCGGGGCGTGGTATAGAAAAACGCTTTGGCGTTGTAGTAGCGTCTAACGCATACGGTGGAGGTGAGCTTAATAAGTGGGACATTAATGGATCTTTCTCGGATCTTTCCTCTTGACCTTGTCCCTTATTTCGTAACATCGGGTAGCATTTATCTACTGCTAGTTTCTTGCTCCTAAGTATTTGTTCGTTTTCTTGCTCTTCCTCGTTATCCCTGTATGCAACGGCAGCTTGCACCATTGACATACCTCTTTTATTCCTTTTTGCTAACTTTATTTCTTTCTGTTTGGCTTCTTTGCACCATAAGCGAAAAGAGTCAAACATCGCCGGCCGGGCTTTTCTCTTAAATAATTTGACCTCTAGGTTATCTAATATTTCTGAGTCGAAACTACCATATTGGGGCCATTTTAAAACACCATCCTTGCGGGTGTATTTTATCCACACTTCATTATATGTGATAGGGCCTACGCCGTGCTTTACGTAGAGCTCGTATGTTGGAGTTCCAATCGGAGAAACCGGACAAGAATCCTCTAATCGGGAGTCCTTACTACAACCAAGACAAAACAAGTTTCCAAGTCTGCTAAAACCAGGCATCTTTGCTCACTAGTCTAGCTTCAAACTTCAAAGGATTATCTGTTACGATATTTCTCGTGAATACACAAGTCCTTCGGCTTTGGGGCTTGCAAGTACCAAATCAAGGCGTATCTCAAGGATACCAAAAACTAAGGACAAACTAAGGACTGGGAGACGCTCCACTTATACTTAACTGAAGTATTTGAAGATCGGTGACATCGCTAGAAGACTCGTCTATCGTTTTGCTCTACCAAGGATCACTGGGTCCAAAACAAGGCGATAGTCAGGGCAGCAGTCCTTCGTAGCCGTCGGGACGCGGGGAACCTCGCAGCAAAGACCTTCGGAACCACGTCGACATACAGGGGTCGCTGAAGTGGCTGGCCGTCCTCCGGAATTTTCACACGAAGCTCCTCACGAACATCTGGCTTGGACCGTCGCCGCTTGATACCGCCCCGAGTTGGGCGCCAACTGAGGTAATGGGTTTTTAGGAACCCGTTTGGTGCCAGGGGATAACACCCGAAGACCTCTGGGTTCTCCCTGTTCCGGACCACAGAAACACGGAGTCTTCTAGTCGAGTCAGAGATCAGGTTTTATTGATAGCTACCAAGTAACAGGTGTCCTAGAAGCACGACAAACACGGGTCATGTGTTCTCAGGAGACTGTTCGTTTTTACAGAACCAGCCTTCTCCTTATATACAAAAATAATAGCTGCAAGCAAGAATTCTTGAGTTTATGATATGGCTATACACATATTTCTACAATAATACAAAAGAGCGAAGTCATGTAGGCAAGCCCGTATTTTAGATGTCCAATTCGTGATAGATTACTCAGCCAAGTCCGGAACTCCCATCAGATATCGGTGAAACCCCAATAAAGGAAGGCACCTCCTAGTCATAAAACTGGCCATAAACAGGGAGCGTGGACAGGTGTGTATGTGTGTAGAAAACATGATCTGTGCGCGGTGAATGGTTTATGGTATGTTGTACATTGATGCTATCTGGTTTGGCCACTGGGCGAGGAGCTGCCTAAACAGGTTTGGCTGGAGGCAAGGGAGTCAGTTGGGACAGGTCAGGGGGAAGTCAGGGAAGGTGGACGTGTCCTTTTAGATCAAGCTCGACCTTTAATTGACTTATCATGAGGGCAAGACACAAGATGGATACCGTTTACAAAATGGAGTCTGGGGTTTGGGACGGAAACTACGATTCAGGGGTGTTAGCAATGCCTCGATCATGACGCAAATACATAGGAATGATGTCCTAATCATTATCGGTTCGTCGACACCAAATTCGTCATGGTACGTTGATGTTTCGGGACACGGATATCGGGCCTCGATACCGGGACAACAGCAGAGTCCAGAATTTCAGAACCACATGGCCTGCAAAGACTCATGGAATACTCTATCTAGAAAGCCTTAAGTACATGCAAAACTTAGAGAAACTATTTATGTTGGTTAGGAAAATTATTTGATCTAGAGCGGTCTCTCATGCCAAGGGAAATCTGTGTAACAAGATGGGAGCGTCTGTACTTCTCTCTTGCTGAAGTGAGAGATATTCAATCATCACTAGCTACATGTTCCCTAGTATTGAGGAACTTCCTCAAGTTTGGTAGAAGTTAGAGGACATACGACTCTGAAAAACCTTGTAGCAAATTGTAGCAGACCATTCAGCATACTCAACAGAAGATGCTGAAGACACATACTCACCAGCATTATTTTTTAATTGGAGTACCACTAGGTAATCACCAGAGTCTTGGACATGTTTTAGCCAGAGACCATGTTAAGGAATATTTTTGTATTGTTCATGAGAGATATTTCATTATCTTCTTTTGAAAACTCTCTTTAACTGCTGCAGTGCCACCTTCACCAATCTTTCAGCATAAGACTAAGATGGCTCCACTCCTAACCTCTTGAAGTTTAACATCTCAAGCAACAACAAAGGGACCTCGAGCACATTCTACATGTTAGGAAGGCCAACAAGTGGTCTTAGGTGAGAAGAACCCACCTGACTTTCCTGAATCTGGCTCAATGCAAAACTGAGCCTACCTCTGGTCCTTCTAAAAACTGCCACATTCCCTATTTCAAGATGCAGCCATATGTAGCAAAGTGGACCTGGAAACCCAGAGTAAGTGCTCAAGAAATGTATATTCTGCCATCTGCAAATCATAACATAATGCATGATATGATTGCTCCTCGCTATATTTTCAAGCCCTTTATCTTTTTTCCCCTATTTGTTTTTTTCAGCTGTGGAAAGCATTGCTTCATACAAGAAATTTAAATCCAAACTATTAATACCTGCTAGAGCTAAAGACAAAGCTTACCCACTTTGTATGCTTTGTTCATAAACTAGTACTTGGCAAATGGAGGTCAAATTCACCAAACTAATCAATATGCTCACATCTAATTATTTATTATAATAAAAGAGGCCTGGCACATGTTTTGATTTGATAGAATCAAGAAAAGTATACAGGTTCCTTGTCTCTTTGCCCATGCCTCCTTCAGCTTGTGCCTTCACCAAAGCCAGAGTTTAGTATCCCAGGGCACTGCCTGAGGAAGCCCAACATAGGCAGATTGTGGTGTGCCTGCCAACATCTGCAAAGCTCATCTCCTAGTTGATGTTGTGTGCTGCAAGTGCGACTAAATTATTGCTTTTGTGGCATTTAATGCACTCATGATGTGGCCACTCGGCCCTTTGAGTTTAACTAAGTAATGTAGAAAGGATACCAATATCAATTCCTTGTATTTGTCCTGAGGAGGCCCTAACCAATCATTGGCCAAAACACAACATTTGTATTGTGGAGGAGGAATTGTGTAATCACTGATGTGAATAGTGATTCACATCACATCACAATAGTGAATGACGAACTACCACAACCAGATCAGAGCCACCAAGAGGAACTTCATCCATAACAAAATCCTGGCCAACTCCAAGGAACTTTTCAGTGTCATTCAAGAATTCACCAACCCACGCAGCGAAGCCACAGACATCACCCGATCCCAAGACCTCTGCGACAAGCTTGGAACCTATTTCCACCTCAAGATCAAAAACCTCTACGACAACTTCATCGACCATCCACCAGGCACCACAGACAGTCAACCGCCCCCCAGAAACAACAGCCAGCCCACCATCTCCAACTGGACACTGATCACGGCCGAAGAAACCGCCTCGACCATGAAGAGCATCCACTCAGGGGCCCCCACTGACCCCTGCCCCCTCTCATCTACCACAGAGCCACGACCACCATCGCACCCGAACTACAACGCACCATCAACACCACCTTCAAAACAGGCACCTTCCCAGACAACTGGAAGCGCGCAGAAGTCAGACCTCTGCTCAAGAAGCCCACAGCTGACCCCACCGACCTCAAGAACTATCGGCCCATCTCGCTCCTCCCCTTCGCAGCCAAAGTTGCAGAGAAAACAGTCAACAGGAAACTGACACGATTCATTGAAGAGAACGCCGTCCTCGACCCGTCCCAATCCGGATTCCGAAGCAACCACAGAACAGAGAACACCCTACTCGCCTCCACAGGTGACATCCGCACCCTCCTGGACCAAGGCCACTCTGCAGCCCTCATCCTACTCAACCTATCAGCGGCCTTCGACACCGCCTCCCACCGCACACTAGTCTCCAAACTACATGACACAGACATACAAGGAACAGCCCTGGACTGTATCCGATCATTCCTCACCGGAAGAAGCCAAAGGATCAGACTCCTACCCTTCCTCTCCGACCTCACGATAATCACTTGTGGAGTCCCACAGGGATTATCCCTGAACCTCACCCTCTTAAACATCTGCATGGCCCCCCTCGCAGCCATCATCTGACAACACGGCCTCAACATCAAATCCCACGCCGACTACACCCAGCTCATCCTCTCCCTCACCAAAGACCCCACCACTGCCAAACTCAACTTCCAGAAAGGAATGCAAGATGTTTCAGTCTGGATGACCAACAGCTGCCTGAAGCTGAATGCCGAGAAGACAGAAGTCCTTGTCCTCGGTATCACCCCTTCTGCTTGGGACAGCACCTGGTGGCCGACTCCCCTCGGAAGCCCACCTGCCCCCTAAGACCACGTCAAGAACCTCGGCATCGTACTCGACACATCACTCACCATGAACCGACAGGTCAATGCCGTCACCTACAGCTGCTTCAACACCCTCCGCATCCTCCACAAGAACTTCAAGTGGATCCCCCCTGAGTCAAGGAAGACATTCACCCATGCACTCATCACCAGCAGACTGGACTTGGAAACGCACTCTACGCCAGCATCAACAAGTTCCTACTCCGCAAACTCTAGACAATACAGAACACCACCGCCAGACTCGTCCTCTGCATCCCCCGACATGAACAAATCAGTCAACACCTAAGAAGTCTCCACTGGCTCAGCGTGGAGAAAAGAGTCATTTTCAAAATCCTCACTCACGCCTACAAATGCCTACACAACAACGGACCCAAATACCTCAACAACAGAATCAACTTCCACGTACCCAAAAGAAACCTCCGATCTTCCAACCTCGCACTGGCCAAAACCGCATCATCCACAGAGCCAGAGCAGGCGGAAGATCCTTCTCTCACATTGCAGCCAAGACCTGGGACAAGCTACTGGCAGACATCAGATGCGCACCCTCCCTGAACACCTTCAGGAAGACCCTTAAGACCTGGCTCTTTGGCTAAACAGATCTGGGGACCCCCCACCCCCTCAGCGCCTTGAGACCCACACGGGTGAGTAGCGCTCTTACAATTCCCTGATTGATTGATTGATTGAGTTTTTGCCGTTCCACGATTTTTAAATGGGATATGGCAAAAACGCAGACATTTTTTAACGAATTAAATTCTGAATTTATCTTCTTTTATGAAATTAAAAGTATACTTCTGATAACTATTCCTCATGGTTTAATTCGATTTTTAACATGTGATGGTTTTAATTGTGTAATGTAGGTGTAAATATATGATTGTGTCTGTCCTTGATCTGTTTTTTATGTTATTTATCTCTTGTAACATAGTGTTGTATGTATTTTAGCTTGCACTTTTTAAGGTCGGTCCAGACCGAAATAAAGGTATCAAAAGAAAGATTGATTGATTGACTGATATTACAAAGAAACGTTTCTATTAAAAAAATATTGAGGCGTTCTAAAGCAATGTTGAGCCTCTCAAAATAATCATCTTCTGAGTAATCTAACTGAGACACAAATCATGTGTAACACCTTCTACATATACAACAACTGAAGGACTTATGTTCTACTCTGAAATCATTAGATGAAGTTTGGTGGTAATTATGTTTGGTGTAACGTTTTGAAATGCATTGTGATGAATTTTGATAAATTATTGCTAATTGATCAAAATGTTCACATGTTTTGGATATTACAATGATTGGGATGGATTCATCTTACTAAAGTGAGGTATCAAAAAAAGTGTTTAGGAGAAATTCTTTGAAAAAGAAACAGTATGTATACCAATAATGATGACAGCATTATTGTGTGTTTAAATTAGAATATTTTAATTTATCCCTGAGGAAAGCCTTGTTTTGTGGATTTAATAAATGGACAGGTTTCATGGGGATTATTCGGGCTACCCCATGCTTACAATTTGCCAACGTCCTTTCAACAATTCACCCAAATCCTCTTGCGTGGTCCACAACGACACCTTAATTTTAGATGCAACGGAAGGATTATGGACAGATTCGCCACATATATAATCACAATTTCTTAATGATTTTATATATATATGAAATAATGCCATGCTATATAGCTTTTGTTGAGTGTTCATAGACCAATAGATAGCTTGATTCTGCAAGAGCTGTCAACATTACACTGCAGAAGTTAAGACGGGCTGCTGAAGAGATAGGGCTTTAAAGCATGAGTGAAAGCAATAAGTAAGAGATGGTATGGAGGGATAGTGGAAAATAATTCAAGATGCTGAGAGCAAGGATCAAACAAATTGCAGCCATTATAGGATCTGGCACAGCTGGAGTCTGTTAGAGAGTAGCAGAAGGTGACCTGAGATTACTTCCAGTAGAATAAGAAATGTGCCTTTTTCCTGAATAAAGGCATATAGGTATCTGGGTACAATGCACAAGGCTTTGAACACTATTCACCTTTAATGGGCATCCAATGAAGAAACTATAAGAGTGCTTTTGCATGGCTGAAGTGGGGGTTGTCATTGATCATTTGGGCTTCTTGTATCTGCACTGCCTCAAGTCTTTATGTATCAATCAATCACGGTTTGTAGAGCCACGTGAGAGGATGCTGTTCGAAGGTAGAGGTGAAGGTTGTTCCAGGACTTGGTGAGGAGGTAGGAGGAGCATCCTCCGCTGTAGCTTTGATGGATGCAGGGAATGAGAGCGAGGGTAAGGGAGGCAGAGTGCAGCTTTCTGGAGGGTTGGTGGTTGTTCAGGCTCTAATTGATGCATGCTGGTCCCTGGTCGTGAAGGACCTCAAAAGCATGTATCAGCAGCTTGATTTGGCATCTTTTCTGGATGGGGACCCAGTGGAGAATCCTGAGGTAGGGGATGATGTGGGTCCATTTTGGGAGGCTGAGGGTGAGTCTGGCAGCTGAGTTCTATATCACCCAGAGTCTTTTCAAGAAATGAGTGGTGATTCCTGCGTAGAGCGCGTTGTCATTGTTGAGTCACTTGTGACTGGGGCTTGGGTGGGGGTTTTCCTGGAGCCATCTGAAGACGTTGGAGCATGCAAAGGGTGTTGAAGCAAGCAGAGGTGACTGCGTTGATTTGATGTTTCATGGTGAGTTTGTTGTCCTGGATGATGCCAAGGTTGCAGGCGCGGTCTGTTGGTGTGGGTATGGGTCAGAGTACGGGAGACCACCAAGTGTTGTTCCATGGGTTGGTGTTGTTTCCAAAGATCAGCACCTCAGTCTTGTCTGTGTTGAGCTTCAGGTAGTTGGTCTTCATCAATTCAGCGACGCTATTTATGCAATTGTGGAAGCTGGTCATGGTGGTGGAGGGGTCTTTGGAGAGCGAGAGGACAAGTTGGGTGTCGTCTGCGTAGGAAATTATGTTGAGGCCAGGGGTTCTGACAATGTTGGCCGGGAGTATCATGAAGATGTTGAACAGGATGAGGCTGCGGGATGAACCTTGCAGGACACATCAGATGATGCTCTTGGGTGCTGACGTCAAGGATGGTAGGTGGATGCTCTGGGTTAATCCTGTGAGGACGAGATCCATATGAGGGCATCTCCTCTGATTCCGATGTAACTTCTTCAGTCTCTTGATGAGGGTGTGGTAGGATACAGTGTCGAACACTGCTGATAGGTCGAGGAGGATCGGGGCTTCTGTGTCTCCCTGGTCGAGGAGGGTTCTGTTGTCATCGGTGGAGGTGTCCAGCAGGTTGTTGTTCTCCAAGTGTTCTGTGAGTTGTCAGTTGATGGCCTTATCGAGGACTTTGGTGGGGAAGGGGATCTAAGATAGGGGGCAGTTCGTTTTTAGATCACTGGGATCAGCGGAGGGTTTCTAGAGGAGGGTCTGATCTCTGCGTGTTTTTCCTTTTTTATATTTAGATAAGCTAATGTAGATAAGAATTTACATAAGATGAGATCCTAGTGGTAGCAATGGTGAGACATCTTCCAACCTGTCAGGCAGTGATACCTTTCAGATTATTAGATAAACACACAAAAGGTTTCCCAGTTGTGACCTCTGTGATATGTAATCTTGTGCTTGAGGACCAATAAATGGTACAGCCTTTCATCAAATTCCAACTTTGGTCAAACTTATTTTTTCAAACTTTAGACTTGTCTTTTATCAGGTGTGCGAAATTCTGTCTGACCAGTGCTTAATTTGTAAAAGAACGAGTGCCGGTACCCAAAGCTCTGCTCAGAAGCCATGGCCTGTGCAATTTGAAGTTGACGCGTCGGATACTAAAGCTGTGCAGTCCTAAATTTACTTCAGTTTCATTAATCCACTACAAGAGACTCTCTGCCCCTTTATCTCACTCTTGCATGTTCCTACTTTCTCCCTTTTTGACAGTTTTTTCATCTTTCTCTTGCTCCGTCTTTCCCTTTAATATGTCTGATGTAAAAAAAATAGGTGCCAGTGGACTCCACCCGGCAACCACCAGCTCAAATTAAGCACTGTTCGGAAAAGCCTTCCAGAAAAGTAAAAAAACAGTCCTTCAGCTAATTTCCTATTTAACTAAACCACCCCCATCTACCAACCTCCTGTCCCACATATAAGAAGGAAAATGCAAGGAGAGTCAAGGGACTAATGAAAAATTTACTGAAATTTCAGAACCTCACCCTTGCTCCCCTGGCTTTTTTCATTCATCAGACTGGACGACCCCATGACAATCGGCCAGTAGCAGATTGCAGTGAGCCCGACTGGAATCCCGAAACATTTTATCATGGAAAGAGGATATCATCTGTGTCAGCTCCTGAGGCTTCACAATTAGAGATCTTGGCCAGTCCTACAGCGATCTCTGTGCCTTCAGAGGAACCATGGCAGCTCCTCTGAAGTCACTGAACGTTTGCTAAGGGGCCGCCATGTTTCAGAAGGACACTTAGCAAACGTTTTTGTCCCAAGTAGTGGGTTGTTTTTGAAAAGCAAAAGATTGACCCTGCAAGTTTTCTCCTAAGGTGTGGTGATAATTGTTAGGTCGAAGCCTACCAGAGGCACAACTGTCTGGTTGGAAAGACCTATTGGGAAGATGCTGAAAACTTCCGCCTAATGCTTACTATTGGCTTCGTGTTTTGTCATTCACATTTGCTTGCTTACTGTTCCCTGGCTTTATTTGTTTTAGCATGTCCATCTTATCTTTGTCCCTTCCATGGAGCATAGCCTCTTTACCATTTCCTTGTTTAGCTCCTTGTGTTCCTTCACAAGTGTTCTCTTTCAGAAACTCTTTTTTTATTGTGAAGCAGAGACCACAGCATCCTCAGTGCACCAGGAATTCACCCACTGCTGTGTCTTTACAATGTCTTTCGTTTCTAATCTTGTGGATATAGATATCCTGACTGTAAAAGCATGGCCATACAACCCAACAGTTCCCAGATGAAACTGTCCTACAATCTGCGTTCTTTCTCCCTGTGTCATGTATCTTTCTCCCTGGCCTCACAGGAGAGGAATAGCGACACTGTCTCCCTCTTACTTTGTTGCATTCACATACTGGCTGAGCTTGAGCATGTCTGCATTCCTCACAGACATCAAAGGTCTTTGCCCGCCACCTCCTGCTGCTCTGTCTCTGCACTTGGTCTCCTAGCACTCAATGCAGTGTTTCTCTGGCTGGGAGAGGGAAAGAAGCCCCTGAAGGGTCATGTTGCTCTTCTCATCAAATTATTCAGAGTTGTATCTCCTCAGACAGCCCTGCCAATCCCTGGCCTACATTCTAAACCGGGCCCACTTTTATATCAGGCTCTGCTGCATGAATATTCTGTGACTGGAAGCAGCGGCATAGCGAAACTTGAGGGGGCCCTTCTGTAAAGTACATCAAGGGCCCGTCCCTGAGTCAGGAGCTCTCGGCTGGGGTCCATCACTAATGCATAGTTTAGTGTGCTGAGGGGGCCCCCTACAGCTCTGGCCCTTCCCGGTTTGCGGGGCTGTGGAAGCTATTGTTACGCCAGTGATAGCACCTCTCTTTTCAGCATAGGGTGTTGGAGCACTTTACAACACACACACATACAGAGACAATTTATCATATGTGTGTAAATCAGCGTATAGAAAATGTTACTTAAGACAGAGGGGAACTACAAGGTATAGGATTCACATATCATTTATACTGGTAGTTTTTTTTTAAGAGTGCTTGGTCTGGGGAAGTATAAACTAGTATGGGTCTGTAACATGGGGAGACCGCTTCCCCAGCGGACCAGGGACTCCGTAACCCCTTTAGGGGACTCATGTCGTGACACCCCCTCTTATCTTCACAGCATAATGACTGGGCGTACTCCGGAGGGCAGTATTGTTCACGGGAAGAGGAGGAAGACGGCGGTCCCGTTAACTGGCAGGATCTCGGAGAGTGGGCGGAGCCAACAACGACGTCAAGAGCAACGATCGAGGGCGAACAGGTGTGCTTGTTCACCGGAGGCGTAGGAGGAGATTGGAGAGGGGAGTCGAGTGAGGAGTTGGCGGAGGAGACAGCAGTTGGAGAGTCGGAAGAGCGTGGAGAGACCGAAATACCATCTACGGCGGAGAGGAGGAAGAAAGAAGACCCGTTGGCGGCGCGGGAGCCAGGAGGCCATCGGCAACACGAGCCGCCCAGCCGCACGCCTGGAGGTGTGTGGCTCACCCAGGTACGAGGGCGTGTAGCAGGCTGGGTGGGGAGAAAGGGTGGGTCTGTGACGTGACCTAGTCCCTTTGTATTTCCCCGGTAATTTGTCCCTGTCCTGCACCTTCCTTCCCCCCCCCCCACCTACGAGGTCGTAGTACTTGCATGGGCGGTGCTCCCTCACTCCCTTTCCCTTTCACGATTGAAAGAGTTACCCAAAAGGATTGACACGTGTCCTTTCTGTCCTTTCTCTTGCACGCCTCGAGTTCGCAATACAGCACCACGGAGCCTTCCGAGCACCACACCCGGAGAGGTCTCGGTCTGACTCAGAGAGAGGAAAAAAGCGTCAGGAGGAGGAGGAGGCGGACAGAACGAAGCCGGTCCCCAAGAAGAACAACCTTCCGAAAGACTTGCACTGATTATTTGTTGTCACAAATAAACCCCTCTATAACTAAGACTCGTATCTTGCCCTTTACTGACGCACCCTATATAGTGGTGGAGAATGCGGGCAGCCCTACCCTCTCTATAGAAGAGATGGATGCAGTAATACAGCAGCTGATAAAGGGGCAAGAGCACCTGGAATGGGTAATGGAGGAGCAGATACGCTCTGCCGAGGCTGACAGAGAAATAATGAAGGCAGCCATGACCTCCGGAGCCGGGGAACCTCCTAAGAGCTGGACGACAACCGGAGGCAGTGAAGGTCGAGGGGTGCCCCACGGGACGGCTGGGGTCTCACTATGGAAGTACCAACCGGGTGAGGACCCGGACTCATTCATGTTGAACTTTGAGAGAGCCGCCAGGGCCTGTGGATGGCCCCTGGCGAAGTGGCCCTTCTTTTTGGCCCCGCTCTTGGTAGGTGAGGCCCAAGCGGCCTATCAAGTAGCCAACCCTAACGGAGACACGCCATATGCAGACGTCAAGCGGATTATTCTGGACCATTTAGGCCTTGATGCGGAGGCTTACCGTTTGCGATTTAGGAAGGAGAGGGGCGCTCCGGGGGAAAACCCTAAAACTCTGTTTATCAGACTAAAAATGGCTGCGGACAAGTGGCTCACTCCAAGTGTAAGTACAAAAGAAAAGATCATGGACAGTGTGTACCTTGAACAATTTCTAGAAGCATTGCCGTTTGCCACCCAGAGATGGTTACGTCAACACCACAATTTGACCACCGCGCAGGCCGTAGAGATGATGGCCACCTTCTCCCGTGCACAACCCAAGACCCCCTCCTGGGAGCCAGAGAAGAATGCACGTTCGGGTCCAAAGATAGAGAAGAAGCCGCCCAGGAACCTCGAACCTCCCAGACCTCGACCCTGGAAGCCAGAACCCCCTGGACCGAGTGGTCCCCAGTGTTTTGAGTGCGGCAATTGGGGACATATAGCCCGGTTATGTCCTCGACGGAAGACCCTCGAAGAGCCCATGGAGGTGGGGTGCCTCCCGAAGACAGTCCCGTATTCGGCGGAGATGGGGAACAGCTTTTGCGTGAGTGTAAGGGTAAACGGGTCTCAAATCCAGGCCTTGTTAGACTCCGGCTGTAGACAGTCAGTAGCACAGTCCCAGCATGTTGATCAGTCCCAATACATCCCGCAGGAGATGGTTAGTATACGCTGTGTGCATGGAGATGTAAAGCAATACCCAGTCGCAAACATTCCTTTAGAACCCCTACAGGGAGACCCCCACATCATCAGAGTAGGGGTCCTAACTTCGCTTCTTGAAGATCTAATCATAAGTACCGACAATCCCTCCTTTATTCGCATGTTTCATCAAAGTATATTACCTCCAGTTAAGGGAAGCGGAACCCAAAACGGAACCAAACAAACCCCCCTCCCTGCTTTCGTGTCCCCAGAACCCTGGGTGCTCGACCGCAGTTTCCGGTTCGCACAGATTAACGACCCCACACCATATAATTCATGGGAGAGTGCCCACAGGGGCCTAGGTCAGGACCCCCCCCCAGTTCCCTAGATTTTTCATTAAAAATGAACTCCTATATAGACAAGGTCAAAGAGAGTACCCCGAACAGCTACTGGTGCCAGTCTCCTTCAGGGAGCAGGTGTTGTTCTTTTCTCATGCTCATCTAGGTGCGGGACTTACGGGTGCAGAAAAAACTACCAAGAACATTCTGCGCCACTTCTACTAGCCCGGGATCTATAAAGACACCATGACCTATTGCCAAGAATGCAACATATGCCAGAGGAAGAACATGACCAAACCTCCTGCGGTCCCTCTACAGCCTCTCCCCATAATAGGGACCCCCTTCGAGAGAGTGGGGATGGATCTCATCGGGCCGTTGCCCAAGACCTGGAGAGGACACCAACATGTATTAGTGATAATAGATTATGCGACCAGGTTCCCTGAGGCCTTCCCCCTGATAGCTACAACGACAAAACAAGTAGCCGATAGGTTGCTTGAGCTGTTTTCACGAGTGGGGTTCCCCAAGGAAATCCTGACGGACCAGGGGACCCCATTTGTCTCTCGCTTAATGAAGGAAGTGTGTCAGATATTGCATATATAACAAATAAGGACGTCCTTCTACCACCCGCAAACGGACGGACTGGTGGAACGCTACAACAGAACCCTGAAAACCACTCTCAGGAAAATGTTGGAAGTAAGCGGCTCAGAGTGGGACCAACTGCTGCCCTTGACGCTGTATGTAATCCGAAGCCAGACCCAAAGCAGCCTGGGGTTCTCCTCATTTGAGCTTCTATACGGCAGGCAACCGCGTTCTCTGCTAGAAATGACCCGAGAAGCATGGGAACAGGAGTTGCCCGAGGAAACGATGAAGACCCTGGAATATGCACAACGCCTGAAGTCCAAGCTTGGCAAGCTAAGAGACCTGGCCTACACCAACCTAGAACGAAACCAGATAAGACAGAAAAACGTATACGACAAAGGAAAGAGATGGAGGCGATTGGAAACAAACGATTGGGCCCTGGTCCTCCTTCCCTCCTCCACCCAGAAATTCAAGGCCGAGTGGGTCGGCCCGTACCAAGTGATCTCTACCATTGGCAACACCAGTTACAAGCTGAGAGTAGGCCCCCGGAAGACTCAGATATACCACATTAATATGCTTAAGAAGTGGCTCGGCCCCCCCCTAAAGGAGTGCACCTCGTGTCGCCCTTCCATGGAGAAAATCCACGATCCACGGTTAACCAGCTGGTAATCAACGAGGAGTTAAGCCAACAGGAGGTACAGGGCCTACAAGCCATCCTACGGGAGCACTCCTCCTTGTTTTCGGACCTACCGGGAAAGACCGACATAGCGGAACACCACATAGAAACCCCTCCAGGGAAGATCATTGAAATAAAACCCTACCGCATACCGGAAGCTCGGAGGAAGGACATACAGAACGAGGTACAAGAAATGCTGAAGATAGGAGTGATCCGACCCTCAAAAAGCAGCTGGTCTAGCCCAATCGTCATGATCCCCAAACCCGATGGTTCCAGGAGATTTTGTATGGATTTCTGCGCCTTGAACGAGATCTCTACATTCGATGCCTATCTCATCCCGCGGATCGATGAGCTTATTGAAAAACTAGGGGAGGCCAAGTACATATCAACACTGGACCTGACCAAGGGGTACTTGCAGGTACCCCTGAAGGAGGAAGACCACAAGAAAACGGCATTCTCCACTGCAGAGGGACAATACGAGTTCACAGTCCTCCCATTCGGACTTCATGGGGCCCCCGCCACTTTTCAGAGGCTAATGAACAACATTCTGAAGGACATGTCCGAATACACCTCTGCTTACCTGGCCGATATCGTCATATTCAGTCCGGATTGGAATACCCACCTGAAACATCTGCACCATGTATTCCTAAAGTTGGAAACAGCGGGGCTGAAAGTGAATGCCAAGAAATCCCACCTGGCCTACCAAAAAGTGAAGTTTTTGGGATACGTTTTAGGACATGGTCTTATAGAACCCCAAATAGAAAAGGTGAGGGCGATAGCCGACACCCCCTTCCCCAGCACCAAACGCGAAATTAGGGCCTTCCTGGGACTCATTGAGTATTACCGCCAGTTCATACCCCAATTCGCCCAGCTAGCCTCCCCCCTCACCGACACATTGAAACAACAGGTCAAGCAGTCAGTATTGTCCACACCTACCGTCGAAATGCAAAATGCTTTTCACACCCTGAAGCGCCTTATTACCTCCACCCCGGTTCTTTCCTCCCCTGACTTCACCCGTCCATTTTCCCTCCACACAGATGCTTCGGATTATGGGATAGGGGCCGTGCTGTCACAAGTCCGAGAAGACGGGCTGGACCACCCCATCCTGTACATTAGCCGTAAATTCGTCCCACGGGAACTCAAATACCCTACAATCGAAAAGGAGTGTTTGGCCATAAAATGGGCCGTGGAAAAGTTGGCCTATTACTTAGAGGGCCGCCCGTTTACCCTTTACACAGACCACGCCCCCTTGCTGTGGATGTCCAGGTCAAAATCAAACAATGCTCGGGTCATGAGATGGTTTTTGACCCTACACCTTTATGCGTTTAAAGTGTGCCATCGAAAGGGTGCTGATAACACGGGGCTGACTTTCTATCAAGGCATCCACTTCCCGAACGGCAGTGTCCAGGGGGGCTGGTGTGTAACATGGGGAGACCGCTTCCCCAGCGGACCAGGGACTCCGTAAACCCTTTAGGGGACTCATGTCGTGACCCCCCTCTTATCTTCACAGCAAGGTCCTCCTTCCCTCCTCCACCCAGAAATTCAAGGCCGAGTGGGTCGGCCCGTACCAAGTGATCTCTACCATTGGCAACACCAGTTACAAGCTGAGAGTAGGCCCCGAGAAGACTCAGATATACCACATTAATATGCTTAAGAAGTGGCTCACCCCCCCCCCCCCCTAAAGGAGTGCACCTCGTGTCGCCCTTCCATGGAGAAAATCCACGATCCACGGTTAACCAGCTGGTAATCAACGAGGAGTTAAGCCAACAGGAGGTACAGGGCCTACAAGCCACCCTACGGGAGCACTCCTCCTTGTTTTCGGACCTACCGGGAAAGACCGACATAGCGGAACACCACATAGAAACCCCTCCAGGGAAGATCATTGAAATAAAACCCTACCGCATACCGGAAGCTCGGAGGAAGGACATACAGAACGAGGTACAAGAAATGCTGAAGATAGGAGTGATCCGACCCTCAAAAAGCAGCTGGTCTAGCCCAATCGTCATGATCCCCAAACCCGATGGTTCCAGGAGATTTTGTATGGATTTCCGCGCCTTGAACGAGATCTCTACATTCGATGCCTATCTCATACCGCGGATCGATGAGCTTATCGAAAAACTAGGGGAGGCCAAGTACATATCAACACTGGACCTGACCAAGGGGTACTGGCAGGTACCCCTGAAGGAAGAAGACCACAAGAAAGCGGCATTCTCCACTGCAGAGGGACAATACGAGTTCACAGTCCTCCCATTCGGACTTCATGGGGCCCCCGCCACTTTTCAGAGGCTAATGAACAACATTCTGAAGGACATGTCCGAATACACCTCTGCTTACCTGGACGATATCGTCATATTCAGTCCGGATTGGAATACCCACCTGAAACATCTGCACCATGTATTCCTAAAGTTGGAAACAGCGGGGCTGAAAGTGAATGCCAAGAAATCCCGCCTGGCCTACCAAAAAGTGAAGTATTTGGGATAGGTTTTAGGACATGGTCTTATAGAACCCCAAATAGAAAAGGTCAGGGCGATAGCCGACACCCCCTTCCCCAGCACCAAACGCGAAATTAGGGCCTTCCTGGGACTCATTGGGTATTACCGCCAGTTAATACCCCAATTCGCCCAGCTAGCCTCCCCCCTCACCGACACATTGAAACAACAGGTCAAGCAGTCAGTATTGTCTACACCTACCGTCGAAATGCAAAATGCTTTTCACACCCTGAAGCGCCTTATTACCTCCACCCCGGTTCTTTCCTCCCCTGACTTCACCCGTCCATTCTCCCTCCACACAGATGCTTCGGATTATGGGATAGGGGCCGTGCTGTCACAAGTCCGAGAAGACGGGCTGGACCACCCCATCCTGTACATTAGCCGTAAATTCGTCCCACGAGAACTCAAATACCCTACAATCGAAAAGGAGTGTTTGGCCATAAAATGGGCCATGGAAAAGTTGGCCTATTACTTAGAGGGCCGCCCGTTTACCCTTTACACAGACCACGCCCCCTTGCTGTGGATGTCCAGGTCAAAATCAAACAATGCTCGGGTCATGAGATGGTTTTTGACCCCACAGCTTTATGCGTTTAAAGTGTGCCATCGAAAGGGTGCTGATAACACGGGGCTGACTTTCTATCAAGGCATCCACTTCCCGAACGGCAGTGTCCAGGGGGGCTGGTGTGTAACATGGGGAGACCGCTTCCCCAGCGGACCAGGGACTCCGTAAACCCTTTAGGGGACTCATGTCGTGACCCCCCCTCTTATCTTCACAGCATAATGACTGGGCGTACTCCGGAGGGCAGTATTGTTCACGGGAAGAGGAGGAAGACGGCGGTCCCTTTAACTGGCAGGATCTCGGAGAGTGGGCGGAGCCAACAACGAAGTCAAGAGGGCGAACAGGTGTGCTTGTTCACCGGAGGCGTAGGAGGAGATTGGAGAGCGGAGTCGAGAGAGGAGTTGGCGGAGGAGACAGCAGTTGGAGAGTCGGAAGAGCGTGGAGAGACCGAAATACCATCTATGGCGGAGAGGAGGAAGAAAGAAGACCCGTTGGCGGCGCGGGAGCCAGGAGGCCATCGGCAACACAAGCCGCCCAGCCGCACGCCTGGAGGTGTGTGGCTCACCCAGGTACGAGGGCGTATAGCAGGCTGGGTGGGGAGAAAGGGTGGGTCTGAGACGTGACCTAGTCCCTTTGTATTTCCCCGGTAGTTTGTCCCTGTCCTGCACCTTCCTTCCCGCCCCCCCACGAGGTCGTAGTACTTGCACGGGTGGTGCTCCCTCACTCCCTTTCCCTTTCACGTTTGAAAGAGTTACCCAAAAGGACTGACACGTGTCTTTTCTGTCCTTTCTCTTGCACGCCTCGAGTTCGCAATACAGCACCACGGAGCCTTCCGAGCACCACACCCGGAGAGGTCCCGGTCTGACTCAGAGAGAGGAAGAAAGCGTCAGGAGGAGGACGAAGCCGGTCCCCAAGAAGAACACCCTTCCGAAAGATTTGCACTGATTATTTGTTGTCACAAATAAACCCCCTATAACTAAGACTCGTATCTTGCCCTTTACTGACGCACCCGCTACAGGGTCTTATTCATTTATTTTATTTATAAAGTTTTATATAGCGCAAGTAATTTATGTTGCAGGGCAGAGAACGTTGAGCAAAGCAAAACTATATGCATGGAGGTACAAATGGAGGCATAGTCACAGGTCCAAAGGGGGCAAAGTAGATTGTGAAAGCCAAACATCCTTTGAAATTAACCACTGGTGAAAGATATTCAGTCTCAGGAATGGTAACAGACGCTTATGGTAATTGGATATATCATGAAGAAGGTAGGGCTCAATTCCAGATAATGATTTCTCCACAACGCAGCCTCGAAGCAACTGTTTTGCTTAGGCACAATTCTCCCTCTCAGCAGCCATTCTCTGGGCAAAGTCTTGCTTCACCCAGATGAAGTTCTTTTTTACAATACCCAAGGGATCGAGAAAAAGATCTGGGCGACCCAGTTCAAAAAAATATTTCTTGATGTAAAAGGCCCATGGGATCTGGGTGGATTTATCTAGAGGTAGACAGTCCTTAAGGATAAGTCTGTTTAGGTGAAAATCCTCTTTAGACCAGAGCACCATAAACTCAATGAACGAATGTGAATAAAGTCAGAAATAAAATCCAAACCAGTTCCTCATGGACGATTTTGGCAGGGGTTCCCTGGATTACGGTCAGCAGGTTTCTCAAGAACCTGTTTTGATTACCTGAATGTAATCAATTTTAGCATGGCCCTAGACTTCATACCCAAAAGTAGCCATCGGGATGCACTTAGCTTTGTAGACATCTTAGGCAAGTTTAGAGGGTTTGTGCTTGGCAAAGTGCAAACCAGATATGCCTCTTTGTAATTTGTTGCCATTTTTCTTGCTCAATGGGGGCCAGCTGAGGCTGAATTCAAAGGAAGACCCAGGTAAGAAAAATCATCCACCCTGGTTAAAACTTTGCCCTGTGCATGAAGGTTACAGAAATTTGTTCTTTTTCGGCCATCTATCATAGAAACAGATTTTTAGGTCTCGCCTAGGCAGCGTGCATGCTGTGCTCTAGGAGGGCCTTTAGTCATCGGTCTTCACTTTTCAAGCACTGCACTCGTGCTTGTGGCGGCATCCACCTTGTGGGAGCGAGCAGCGGCGTGCCACAAGCACGCGTGCACCACTCGTGGCTTACCTCCTGCTCCCTCTCTAAGTTCACTGTCTGCTTTTCAGGAGTGTGGGTCACAGTGCCTGTGGTACAAACAGGGTACGGGCACGTGCTACCCCTCGAATGCAGGCCCCGAGGGGCCGCGTCATCACCGGCTGCTGTGATAGGGGCGCCTCGCGCAAGGGATCTCGTCTCTTCTATACTGGACAAGATCATCCAGCCACTGAGATTGTGATTTAAAGGCGCAGGAGTCACATTACTCAAGACTGTTTTTTGAGAGGTGGAAAACAAGTGGAGGGGCTAAGTGCCACCCACCTAGATGCAGCCTTTCTCTCTTGCTCCACGCCAAACTGTTCTCCCCCATTTTCTCTGTATCTCTTTCTATATTTCAATGGTTTCTCTCTCTCTCTCAGTCTCTTCCCACTGTCTCTTTCTCTCGCTTTGTCTTCCTCACCTATCATGAACTCTCTTTCTCTCTCCCTGACCATCTCTTTCTCGCTCTATGCACGCCTCTCTCTCTGTACCACTCTTTTATGTCTCTCTGTACCTGTTAATCGCCCTTTCTGTGCCTGTCTTCCCCTCTCTCTATTTCTCCCTCCCTCATGGTATCTCTCACCTCCTCTCGGTGCCTCTCCGTTAACGCTGTCTTTCTTTTTTATCTCCCTTTCTCTTCTGTCGCTTTGCTATTTGTTGCTGCGTCACATTCTCAGTCCTCTGACACCGTTCCGAAGCGCTAACGGAAGAAGTATTTAAATGTGGCTGTGCTGCTCCCCCAAGGGAGTAGCCCAAGAGAAACCAAAACATCGTCGACGCGTTATCTAAAGTATGCTTTGCTTTGGCGAAACAGAAAGCAGACCCAGACTTACAGTTTAAAAATGCATTTTGGCAATTCCACTGGAAAGCCTTATACAGTATTTTGTTGCAATTTGACTTAGGTCTTGCTATCAGCGGAAACCAGGTCCATGCAGGGCCACTGGGTGTTGTTCCCCACACTCCGAAGGGGAACTTTGTGGTCAGAAACAGGCAGTGTTTCAAATGGGCACCCGCACTTCTTTTAAGAGAGACTTCCTGTCCTTCTCTGCACTCTTGCAGTACATTTAATGGGTGGGTACCCGCACTTCTCAGGAGCAAACAAGTACTGTGGATAGTGAGTACCTGCACCTCTACATTTCCAATTAAAGCACTTGAAACAGCAAGAGGTTTCATTTTCAGAATGAAATGAATTGGATTGTGCCATGTTAATTGTCACTCTAAGCTGTCTGCAATGTGTATTGTAGCAATACTCAGTGGTGCTTGGACTGAGGGTTGCTGCCTGGTTATGGGATGAACACACCAATAAAGCGAGCATCATTGTGCTAGGATTATATTAGTGGAGTTGTAACTGTTGTATGTGTGCTTTCGTCTGTGTGTTTACTTCAATGCTTACTGTTTGGTGTGGGTCATCTTGCGTGACTGTTGAACGTGCTTGCTTCTGTGGTGCGCTGCTTTTTGCAAGTTAGTGTTGATTGTGACGTCAGTTGCACGAAGGAGTTTCATGCCAATTATAGTGCCATAAAGACATCCCACATGGGAAAGGCACTAGCAAGCAGAAAAAAAGCATTGGCAGAGCCAATAGGTCTCGCCTTTGGGACCTTATAAGTGTTAGCCAGGCAATAGGATATTGTGCTGGATAACTAAACACTTATAAGGTCCCAAAGGCGAGACCAATTGGCTATGCCAATGCTTGTTTTAAATTCGTAGAAAAGTCCAGATTTTTCATAAATGTGATCAAATATTCTAAAAGACATTGCAGGCTCTTGTGGCGATTAGTACTGCATCGTCCGCATAGAGGACCGAACTTGATCTTCGACCAACCCTCGGGACATCTACCTCGATATTAATTAAAGCCTCCTCCAGCCAATTAATATACATTATTAATAAAAAGGGAGAAAGGATACACCTGTGCCGAACACCCCTTACAAGTTCGAATTGCTGGGTACACTCGCCATTGGGACTGTATCTGACCACCTTATTAAGCCAATCGTGGAGGTCTCTCATGAAAGATACTAAGGCTTGGTCCACCCCCATGGACCCCAGCTCAGACCAAAGTTACTCCCTGAGCTGAGAGGTCCATGAAAGCCTTGTGAATTGCGCCCCTTTCACACAAGTGCATTTGGAGATCAGAAGATGGAGGTTAAGTTTATGTTTAATAGTGACCCTGACAGGCCTAAACCCATATTGGATATCAGAGAGAATAGTCCTCTTGTCCGCCTATATAGTGAGTTTCTCGAGAATTACCTCTCCAATGATCTTGACCTCCACATCAATTAAAGAGATGGGTCTGTAACAGGCCGGATTGGCTCTGTCTCGTTTTCTGTAAATTGGAACAATGACAGATTGCCTCCATGCAGCGGGAAGGGGGCCTCTAATAACAGCATTACGATGGCGCATAATAACCGGGGCCACAACCACCAGTGATTTCAGAAGGTCTCCCAGGACCCCATTTGCCCCCAGGGCCTTACCTAATGGCAGGAATTGGATACCATTTCTCACCTCCACCCACCCTACCGTGAACAGTAGAAGAAGTAGAGGGAGTGGGTAGGGGTAGAGGCTCTTTCTTCTCCAGGTCCTAAATACCTGTGAAATGATTCACCCACGCAGGGACCGCTGCCACCTGATCTGACAGCTAGATATCTTTGAAGAAGGGGTGGTTCAGAACGGCCCAAAAATTGGCACGATCATTCAGAGAGCCCGCTGACACCAGATGATCCCACAACTCCTCCTTTAACTCCAGCTTCCGCTTTTCAAGTACGATTCTGAAAGCTACTCTAGGATGTTTAATGGTGGCCCTGTCCTGAAGTATACATTTTAGGGTTGCCACTAACTCCCTTTTGGCCCTGACATAATGGCTATTGAACCATCTGCACTTTTGGCGGGACACACGGAGCTGTTTGGTCAAGGCATTGTTAATATATGCACTGTACAGTCAAAGGCAATAAGAATCTGGGGGGTCTAAAGGGGCCTTGTCCAAGTAGATGTCAAAGTTAGCTTGGCATGATAGGACCATGGGGTATTAAATTCCTCGGGAATGACATTCCCCCATTTGATGGTGAACTGTCCCTGGTCCCTGGTGCTAGGAACTGCAGGGGAAATAGAAGAGGGTTCGGCGGAGATATATAAAGATAGGCGTTCCTGCGTTAGGGAGACCAACTTTGTGGTGATGTCCTTGAACCCCTTTCCTAGGCGAGTTTCCTTGGCTTCTGACACAAGACCCCTCTGACTGAGGGCATATAGAGCCCCTAGGGTCTGCATTCCATATGTGTACATATAGTGGATAGAGAAAAGTTACCTCCCTCCTTTGCCCCGTTTCCGGCCTTTTGCTTTATTGGTAGCCTCATTTTGATCGAGCTTATGTAGCCCCTTGATGACTTTAGATTTGGCTCCAGTTCCCCCACCCTCTTGTGTACACCTGTACTGGGACCCTTGGTGTAGGGCAGAGGCTCTGCTGGGGTCTGGGAATAGAAGCTCAGCAGGTCATGGTGTATGGCGCTTGGGTCGCTGGGGGAGGCGGTGGCTAGGGACTACAGCTGAGACAATGGGGGGGGGGCACAATGTTATTGAAAATCTGATCTAAGTAAGGAGTGGGGGCCCCGAGTCCTGCTGAGATTGGATCAGTCGATCCTCTTCCTTGGACATTTCCTCAAATAAGGCCCCCACCGCATTGTAAAGAAATGAAATTAGAGTCACGGAAACTAAAAAACACACGAAAAAACAAAAAAAAAACCTGTGACAGAACACACCACACAACTAGGTAACAGAATTTCTTCAAGACAGAAAGGAAGAAAGGAGCTGCATAAACATCAGATTTTAATCCCCGCTAATATTACATCGCGATGGCAAATCCAGAAAGGAAATAAGCCATTTAAAAACTAAAAATAAGGCATGCACAAGCTGATTCAGTTGCTTAGTGATCATATTTCTATGCTTCAATTGGAGTTTTTTTGTCGTTTTGGTTTGATTACATTTGGTTTTGCTTAGTGATCGGAGACATTTGAAATGTATTAATGCATTTTGATGAGCAGTCGTACTGCTCACTGGCGAGTTAGTGTATCTTTTGGTATCTAATTTTAAACTGCATTTATCACGTCTTTTTAAAGTATGTTTGAGTCAGGCCCATACAAAAGCCATAAATCAACTTGAAGTTGAATCAATGGTCTGTAATATTTGAAGCAGTTGCTGCACCTTTTTTTACTTACTTTTTTAGGTGCATATTTTTATTTTGTTTTTAAAATGTGTACTATACCTGCAAATTGTACATGTCATCTATACGCCCCTATAGGTTTTATTAAAGGGGCGTAGTTTTTATTTGGAGAATGATAGAGAGCTTTTTAGGTCTCACCTAGACGAAAGCAAAAGCGTAAGCTTTTGCTGTCTAGGGCGAGACAACTTATGTAATCACTTTCGGGGGAATGTGGACTGCAGACTGTCACGAGCGTCTCCTGCCGGAGATTCTACCTCGTGAGCGCGCACGTCGCCGTGCCTCATTTTCCCATTCGCAAACAAAGCCACACTCACGCATGCGCACATACACACACTGCATACACACACGCACCCCCCCTTAAATAGACACACGCTGCATACACACACGCACCCCCCCTTAAACAGACACACGCACGCACAGACACACTCAAACAGACACACGCGCGTACACCCCCACCCTCAACCCCACTCACCGGGCTCCTCTCCCCTTACGCATGGGAAGGCACTGTGCTAGAAGGTGCGCGGTCTGAAATCACCGCCGCCTCCCACAGCGGCATTGTAGGGAAATTAAAGTTGCCTCCCCGTAAACACTGCCGCAGCCTTCGGGAGCCTCACAAATCCCGAGCGCAGCTCCTCTGACGTCAGACGAGGAGCCGCGCTGGGATTGGTGCCTGTGGGGCCGTTGCCTGGAAACGGAAGTGTTGTCGACGCCGGGCGGGAGGGGCTTCTTCGCTCCTCACCCGGGCAGCGCCTGCAAGGATCTAACACATCACATAATGTCCCCGTGCTTACAAGAAAATAAATATTTCCTTGTGTAATATAACTGTTGCTCGCGTAAAGCGCACCGTTAACTTCGGGTCGAGGTTGCGGTATATAAAACTGCCCCAAAAAAACATAATACGCGATGGTGAACGGACTCACTATTCTAGCAAACGTCACACTTTATTTTGCTACGAAAAACATAAACGCAAAAGATAAACGCCGGAAGTCTTCTTGTCTCGACCTAAAACGCCTTTTCTACTCTCGCGAGATATCATTTCCATGGGACGATTTCGCCAGCACAAAAGTCTGCCCCGTGTCCCGGGAACTGCGCTAAGAAAAGCCAGAGAGCTTTGCGGAGCCTGATGGAGCCACCGGCCTGAGGCGGCCATGGAGCCGGGCCTCCCGCTGCTGCTGCTGGGGAGCTGCGGCCTGCTGCTGCTCGCTGCCGGTGAGTCCGGTTTACGGGCCGGGGAGTGGGGTGCTGCTATGTTTAGACTTAAGGGCGCAACAGGGAGATGTCTGCGGAAGCCCCTTCCCGCGCCTGTTGTGTCACCTTACAGCACTCGCAGGAACTTTCGGGCGAGTTTAGAGCTGGAGGGAGCCCCTCACTCACTCGTTGTGCTTCCCGAGGCCACAGCCTTTGTCCCGGAGCCGCGTTATGCGGCTCTCTGGCATCTGCCTGGCTGCACTGATTACCAAGGGCAACTGCACTCTGTCACGATGAGACCGACATTTAGGGTTTATTACAGCACCTTTAGCATGTACACTTGCCTCGCACCACCTACCCGTGTAAACAGCGCATGCACAGACTGATGGAAAAGTGCATGTATAGAATGCATGTGTACGAACTGCTAATGGGCCATGCATTCAAGTATAGGGTACTAGCCACAGCCGAGTACCTTAATTGTACAGTCCATGCATGCGTGTACAGCTAATACAATATGCACAGACATGTTCAAACGGCAAAAGCTCGTTATTTACAAGCACAGTGTGTCATTTTTCTATGTGATGCATTTACTGACTGAGCTATTAAATGTGCTTGTTGAACCTCCGTTTCACCGCACTGATTGCTCATGCTTTGCGTATGCGCAAGTATCGATTACTGTAACTGTTTGTATACGTACAGCTTGCTACTTCATATTGAACATGCACAGATAACTTTCTCTCTGCTCTTACACTAATGTGCTTGGGGTGGGGGAGACCAGCCCTGTTGTGCATCAGGCTGGGAGGTGAGACATTGGAGGCAATATTTTTTAACTAAAAATACGACAGCTCGCTGGCTGCTAGAGGTGCAGCTATTTTACAGGCTCTATTTACCGCAAGGCGACATTACTGGACATTCCACCTCTTCGAGCCCATTTTACAAAAAGTAATCAAAATGAACATCCACCACCACATCCACCACCACCACCACATACACCCCCACCACCACATCCACCAACACCACATCCAGCACATCCACCACATTCAGCACATCCACCACTACCAAATCCACCACCACAACATCCACCTCCACATCCACCACATCCACCTCCACCACCACATCCACCACCACCACCAAATCCACCACATACACCACCTTCACATCCACCACAACCACATCCACCACCTTCACATCCACCACAACCACATCCACCACCACATCCAGCACATACACCACATCCAGCACAGCCACCACCACATCCAGCACAGCCACCACCACATCCACCACCACCACATCCATCACCACCACATCCACCACCACCACATCCACCACCACATCCACCATCACCAGCACATCCACCATCACCAGCACATCCACCATCACCAGCACATCCACCATCACCAGCACATCCACCATCACCACATTCACCACATCCACCGCCACCACATCCACCACCACCACATTCATGTGTGTGTGTGTGTGTGGCTCTGTGTGTGTGTGGGTGCAAATGCAATAGGTCTGACATTTACGAGAGATTAAGCTATTGGCACTGTAAATGACAATGACATTTATTTATCTGATTTCAAAACCAACACATAAATAAAAAAGTTGTCATTACAATGCCAATAGCTCTAACTTTTGCAAAGGCGAGACCGTTGCATTGTAAATGCTTGTGTTCCTTAACTTATAAACTCATAAATGCTGATTAGGCATGCATGTTTTAGCTATTATAGAGCAGACAATAGCCAGGGCGCCTGTCTTTTTAAGGGTGCACTACATAGTGCTATTGGCTAACAATGCCTGTCTTTTTTGTGTACTAAAAGTAAACAGTGGCTTACACTCCAAATGCATTGTCATTGTATGATGAATTGCATTTGCATTCTACTGCCTTCACTAGCTTTGGGGGTTTGTTATATACATGTTTAACTTCTCTCCAGCAGAAATACTACGCATGGCAACTTTTTTACTTTCTGTATTTCCAGCTAAACTGCTCCATCTGGTTCTTAGCTCTAAACACTGCTACCAGGCCGCTGGCAAGTGAATATTTGTATGGCAGCCCGCACCATGCCCATGCAAACCCCACCCCACAAACACACTGCTGTTTGCGAGGACTTGACAACTGCATCCTGATAATGGGCAGCTCGAATATGCGCGTTTGCATGGTATCCCACCTGGAGTTTTTTTATTTAGTCTTTGAAAATGGCCATCAACCATCTTGGAATACTAAATTAATACTTAGTAAAACAAGAAATGCTTCCAAGATGGCTTCCCGGGCATGCAGGTGCATGGACAGCCATCTTCAACTGGTTGATGTTAGACTATTATAGAAATTATTGAACGATGGCCGCTGATGCATGCTTATAGGTTCGAAAGCATGGTTACCTTCTTGGAAGTATTTTTTGTTATACTTTCTCAAAATGAATCCTTCCAATACTACAGTATGTGATATCACACACTGGCTGCGATCTGGGACCATACAACACACCAAAGCAACCAACCCTGGCTGAGCCAGTAAGTCCCTGTTACTAAAGGCGAGGCCTATTGGCTTTGCCAGCCAGTGCTTGTTAATAGTTTTTTGTTCTAAACGGTCAGGGTTTAATTCTTTTCTTTTTTCACCCTTGAAGGAATATAGGACCTTCCCAATTTGTGGTTGAGGGTACCAACTTCTAAGGAAGACAGAAATCTACCAGTATTTCTGTTATAAACCTTATTTCATTAAATGATTTTAGATTGTTTTCTTATATAGAACTGTTTGGTTAAAACTGTTGTGATAGAAATAAAATGTAATTGATTTTAGATTGTTTTCTTATATAGAACTGTTTGGTTAAAACTGTTGTGATAGAAATAAAATGTAATTGATTTCATATTTGTATAACTTGTGTATCAAACTCAGTCATCACTCTGATGTCTTGCTGGTTGACCCGCTGCAATCCGTTAACCAAGCATTGTTTTACAGCATGTGGATGTAGGTTTTAAGTTACGAGTTTGTTTAGTTGAAAAGATGCTATTGTTTCTTTTATGTATATAATATGGTATAACATAACACAGACAAAACATTTCAACCTGAGCGTTAGAAAAAACGCAATTGCGTTATTTGATCACTTTTTGCTTTTCTTAAAGTTACTGACTTTTCTCACGGGAAACCTATGTTTTTGCATTTGTCGAATTTGTATGAAAGGCGCATTGCATGCGCTAAAAGCAACACCCTTGATTTGTCCAGTTTGTTCCTTCCCCTCTTACACCTTGGTTATTTCTTCTCAATCTATATTCTGGGCCCCATTTTGTGCTTTTGTTATATTGTTTTGTTCTTGAGCATCTTCTGTTAAATTGAGGCTGACTTGATTAGAAGCATAATTACCTAAATAAACTTCCCTTTAGCCTGCATATTTCCCAAATCTCCATTATATTTATAGGTGTAGATTGCGATTCATGTGATTGAAAGGGTATACAACCCACCAACTATAGCTATCAATGTTATATTGATATAACACGTGGGATTCTGCTATCCCTCTATACAAACCTGTCTCTAATTTCTTTATACTAGGCGACTTGTGGGGTACCCAGTCACCTATTATAAAGAATTATGTAGACGCTCAACTGTAACAAGTTATTACAGTTCAGTTCTGATGTCACAATGTCTGTTAGCCAAAAGGCATGTAAGATTATAGAGCATTATTAAAGAATGAACATGAGTCGTTGCTTTTCTTTCTTCTACTCTGTTTTTTTCTGCTCTACAGTGACAAGCAGAAAGGAGATATTTATGGCAATATGTTTATACTTTTTGCACCCCTTAGGTAATTATAGACACATTTGAATGTTTCTGAATGTTTCTACATATTCCAAGCTACTACACATTAAAAAAATATCTAATATTAAACTGATTCTAATATATTTTTGCAACCAATAGATAACATATTCGATGTTTTTAGTTTTGCACTAGAAATTCGGTTTTTATTCTTTATGTTTAAAAACACGCTGTTTCTTATGAAAGAGCTATGCATCAAGGATTTAAGTGATTTGTGGAGAAGGTGATGGTGTGACCATGAATTATATGGAGCAAAGCAGCGGGGGCTCCTCTGCTATGGCCGAGGAGCATCACACCCCCAAAAAAACCGCCAGGAAAGGAAAAATAACCCAATTCTAAACACTTGTTTTATTTTCCCTTTCCTGCCGAGTCTTGAGGGTGGGGCCTGAGGGGAGTGGTGGGTGCACTCCCTTCACTGCGCATGACAGTTTGGCTGGCATTCTCAAGCCTGCCAAACTGTCATGTGCAGTGAAAGCTCTCTCCAACCGAGCAACATAGCTGGGTTGGAGAGAGCAAGCACAGACTCTCAGACTGTCTTGGAGTGCAAATCGAGGGTGCTCAGGCCAATCCTGAAGCTGCTCTCATGCATGAGAGATGCTTCAGGATTAGCCACAGGGCATTCTGGGAATCTATGCCTCCTACAGAAGAGGAGCAAAAGCGAACAATGCGGCTGGCTGCTGGTACATTTTTTTTTGGAGGGGGGGTAGGGGGTTTCCCACCTGTGACCCCTATGTTCCCTACCCCTTCGGCCGCCCTCCTCGCCACACTGATTCTGTTGTCTTTTCTATTCTATTATGTTACTGGGTTTCTTTTTTAGGGCTTTCTTCTTGAATGGAGACATGGATCCACAACCTGATGAACTTTCAAAGCCTCCCACAGCAGCTTATCATTTTCCTTTATAAAGCTGATGAGAACTTAATTGTTTGAGTACGGTTTCTCCTTTACCATCTGTCTTATCTGCTTGAAAGAATACCCTTGCACACAACTGTTACATGTAATAAAATGTGTCAGTGTAGACACTGGTACAATTAGGTCCTTACACGGAACACGTAACGTATAGCAGATTGGATCTCACACAGATCGTCTTCCACAAACTTTGCGGTGAACACGAGGGTTTATCCTTCCCTTACAACGCCGCTGTGATTTATGCCTCAACCACTCCATTTAAATCGGACCCTACAAAGTTTGTTTGGACAGCATCACCTCCAGTCAGTGGACGAAGAATCTTCGACCTAGTTGCACTCTTTGGCACACCAAAACTGTCTCTCTTTTCATTACCCATGGACATTTTTTGACGCTACCCCAGATCAGGTCGCATTCTTACTACACGATTTACGACATTTAAGTCCCGGGCCCTGCCGGGTCGGAATTATCACCGGCGGAGCGACTTCCCTAGACTTTTTATTTCATGAGAGCCCTGAGGAGTCGCTGGAGTACTATCCCATGAGCGACGAAACACGTGTCGGCTGTATTGTTTTGAAGAACATTAAATACTTTATTTCTCACAAATCAGAAGAAGATTTTCTTGTTTATCCACAGGCTTTGTTTCTAATTGTACCAGTGTCTACACTGACACATGTTATTACATGTAACGGTTGTGTACAAGGGTATTCTGTTGAGTATTTCTGGTGTGACAGCAGTGGCTATCACATAATTGGGGGGTTATAGGGCTCATCCCCTCACCCTTTTTGCACCTCATTTTGTACCTAATTTTTCAGGACTTTTTACGTTCACCTTTGCAGTGCGCCCTTTCCCTGACTCAAAAACCCTTGTGAATTTCATATCTGCTTGAAAGATCTTTGAAGGCACATTTAATTTACTCAATTTCACCCCTCTGTAATACAGCCCCTTTAAACAAACTGCATTCCCCATGCCAGCCTTCAGCCAGCTGGCCCCCATACCTAGACTAGCATGCTCTGGCTTGGATTAACTGGTTACGTATGTAACCTAAGATCCTTAAAAAAACTGAAAAATAAGTCTCTTCAAAGAGACCTTCCCAACCATCCAGGGAGCCACTGAATTAACACTCCACCTCCCTTCAAGAAGTGACAGGACTCTTCAGTATCCACTTGTTGAGTATTGGATCTTAAATTTCCACCTTCATTACACAACACATTTTTTTATTTCAGACAATGTACCGCCCATTAACATAACCAAGAACTGCCATCTCTACAAGCATCAGTGCTACAGAGTTGCAAATCAGACAGAAGCTGTTGCTTTACAAAAATATTAAATAAATGAATAAACAATGTGTTCTAATCCCACCTATTTAACTATGGTATGAAGCGATGTAAAAACACAAGACTGGCACCGCGGCCCATTCAAGTAATGGTCCTTGATTTAATTTAACATGACTGTCCCTTTTGTTCTAACCAATACTGCTCAGTCCATAATTACCTCTAATTGTTTGTCTGCAAAACTCAATAAAGCCCAACAAGGTCTTACTTCTTCTCTCTTTTCTGCCCTTTTGGTACAGACTACGGCCAGAACGACTTTCAATTCAGAGTCTAATCTAGGAGGCACCAGGTCCCCACTTGCCTATTCTGACTGGTCAATCTGGCCCATTCCAAGCTCCAGAGCCCTATAAATGATGAGTGGTGGCAAGTGCTAAGAAAATTGGATACCCACTATCCTCCGCTTGAGCTATCATGTACCTAGTTTCAATGTTGACATTTGCTTTCGCCCCCTAGAACTAAGATGTCTATCCTGGTGCTCATACTTCAACCTCATATGACCTTCTGCCAGGGCCAGATTGATCTCTTGCTCCCCAAGGGCCATCACCTCAGGTGCCTTCCCACAATAGATAATTTTTAAATTCAGAATAGAAAATACTTCCCAGATTTCCTGTGCTGGCTAACTGTTGCCATGTTTTCCTTGAGTGAAAAGAGACCACCATGTGACAATCACAGAAAATTGTTGGACAACTGTTAGAAATTGGATTATTATTTGTGGTGGGTGGCCACCCCAAGGAATAATCACAACCCTTGTCAGGGGATAACCCTGAAGTCACTATTTATGCAGTACCAAAATAGTGATAAAGTCAAAATGCAAAATAATACAAACCTGAATCCAAATTAGAAAATTAGAGTAAATTGTCATAAACAAAATGACATAAGTCAAATAAGGGGAACCATAGATATGATTTTTTAAAGTTTTAAATAAGAATAACGCCAAGAAGCACAAAGTGACAATGATAGTCAATGTTCGTGGTAGACCTGAACCATAGCGCAATATTAGGCTTATGCAGTGGTGCATGTGTCGGATACACTAGCCAGGTTCATCCTGGTCCAAGATATTTATCTGAAAACCTATCACACCAACTCAGAATATTTCACAGTAACACAATCGTACAAGTTAATCCACAAAGTCAAATCAGATTAGAATAAATATATAGTTCATTTAATCCGTAAGGCTTTCTCCAAGTCCAGCCAACACGTGTTTCGTCAAATGGGCAGGTACCCACGACTTCATCAGGGCTGGGAAAAAATAATACAAACAGATATTGTAGTCCCGCCGTACATCGGGCATTATAAATACTTTACATATAGTTAATACGTGATTGACAATAATGTCATGCAAGTGGGATTATTCTTACATATGCTGAATCCGCATGTTGTAGAGGTGAGATATTTCCTTATTATCAACGACTGAATTTTAGTATGTACTTCAAGAGGGAAAGAAGAAAGAAAGGACACCCAATGAGAGGAAGAGAGGTTACCTCCCCATGAGGCAAATAGAATGCCCCACAGCTCGTGAAATCCAAACAGTATTCAGTTAGCACCAGATTCCCCGGCATCATGCCGGCAATATGCCTCACCAACTATATTTCATCCATAAACCCATGTGAGAATCATTGTCTATATATTTGTGCAGTGAATCCTACATTTGTTTGAAAATTATTACTAGCATTAGTGCTCAAGAGGTTATAAAAACTGAGCAGATTTGATCAGGCTTACCTGATATTCAATTCCAGATAAATTATATGCCTGTGAATATCGTAAGAAATAAAATTCTTGTAATCACCATAAGGATATTGTGATCATTCGTGTGATATAATTAAGCGGCCCAGAAACGTACCTTCTGGCTGGTTATAATTCCGACCCAGCCTCACACGGCTGGGTTAATAATTTCTTTTAGGGAACTTGGGTCTGTTCTCTTGGTCAAACTGTGGGAAAATATGTATAAATGCATATTACCCATACAATTATGGATTTTATGGACACAGCTAATAAGCTAAGTTATTGATCCAATTGATAAAATTTAAAATAGTACAAGAATTTTCTTAATCTAATGTACTGTACCCAAATTGGGGTCCGTTACTATTCCTTCACTATTTATCTCTAAGTCGCTTACCTTCACGACGGCAATTGAATATTTAGCCAAATATGTGGCACGGCACAACTCGTCGGGATCCAAAATATTGGTAAAATCAATTATAGTTATTCGTCACGTTGGTTGTCGATACGATTATCGTAACCCCAGCTGTGATTAGTACGAGGAGGAGAAAAGAAAAACAGATACGGAAATCCATTAATATTCCGTATATGTGGACTGAAGGCCAGTCTAGCTATATCTATGAGTTTATATTGCTCTGTTTTCTTACCTTCGTTTTATGAAGTCCCGGGATTTCTTCTGCTACGCGTGGAGCCGGTCTCTCCGTATTTTGGATGAACCGGGTCTCCTAACCCGGAAGTTTATTTAAAATGAACTGGCCTTCCTGCAAAAAGTTGCTAGAATGTCTACGTATGAGCACGATGGCGTTCTATATCCGCCATTTTGGGTTAGTAACAGATGTGTTATCCCGCAATAATAGCAAGAGCTGTAGGTATGCATATCATTGTGAATAACCCATATCACATTTGATCCCCGAAATAATATCGTTCTAATGCGTCTACGATATCTATGAACTCAATAGTTGAGTGATTTCATAGGGTGTGAAATTAAAATAATGTTGATAAGGTGTATCCGTATTTGAATTCAGGAAACTATCGTCACCGGTACTGTCAGGCACCGAAATGTGGGGCAAGATAGGTTCATGTAATATGCAGAAAAGAGCAGTTCATAGACCAAAATATAAATGATATCTGATAATTCAATACGAGAATACAGCTTAGTTCATAAGTCAAAATGTGAGTTATATCTGATAATTCAATACAAGAAAACTGATTATCAGTACATAATAGGTAAGGCATAGACGTATTCGTTTCTGAGTGCGTAAGCTAGAGGGCACATTAGCGCTACGTTATGATTGTTTATCTTTCATCCTGCAACAGTCATATATATACCATACAGATAAGCATTTTGCGGTAGTATTAATGAAAAAACATCTTAATCTCCCAGGAAATAGTGTAATTCTTGGTCTGCTTTCATCCCATATTCCACCGCCCACATTGTCAGTATCCATGATGCTTCTCTACGTCTTAGAGACAGTTCTCTATTACCCCCTCTGGGATCCTTTCTGACCTGATCAATGGCACAAAATCCAATTGTTTTATTCCATATATGTGGGGGGCCGTTGTGGAGATGAGGCAAGCTAATGCCCAGAGTTGCCGAGTGTGTTCCCTGGTTAGAGTAGGCACTGAGGCGAGAATTATCGAGTCCGTTGACCCTGGTCCAAGACCCTGCCGCGTCGGGAAATGAACCCTGGTCCCAGGCCGTTCTCTGCTTACAGGTCTGCCGCCTCTAACCAGTGAGCCACACCTCTCTCTCTACAATGACTTAAGATAAAAAATTATATTTTTTCTGCAAATATTGGCACAATATGTCTCACATTTCATTTAGGCTGGCAGCCTCAGAAATATGTCCAGAGGCATGGCGTCTTAGGAGAGCTTAGAGACCCTCTTAGTGTGAGGGTACCCTGATGTGAGTTCATTGACTGCAGGGTTTACTTTATGCCCTTCTCCTAATGGAGAATAATGTAATAGGTAGTGGAGCAGGTCAGTACGGATATCCCGACCTTTGTCTTTTACACTGGAAAACGTTATATTGGGACATATAAAGGCCAATCAAGGCAGTCGATGTTCACAGCGACCTTGTTGATTCAACAGAAGATTCAAATAGATATATAAACAGACTATTAGACAAAGAGATTGCTAGAGTCCTTGAAGATTGACGGTTTGTAGAGATTTGCAGAGATGCAACACAGATATTTGCTAGGATATCATATTCTAGGGGACAAAATTGGTACAGATATGTGTGATTAGAGAAAACAGAAAGCGAGAGGTCACTAGATAACTGTGATACGGTGAAAAATACCCTATTATAAAAATGGCATAACACCAGTATAAGACAATATTTGCTGATATTGATAACGCTAATGAAAAAAGGATACGTTATTGGTGATCTTGTTGCTTTACAGGTTATTGTCATGTCAGGCCAAGAGACGATCCGAGTGCTGGAAGTAGGTGTTGATGCCCCAACCCAAGCCGAAGAGACAGCAAAGGCACCAGAACCAGTGGCCGCAGAAGCCACTGGTAATCTGCCTGTCGAGATCAGCGAGCCAGCCAGAGAATCAGTGCAGCTAAACCCTGAGATGCCTTCTCAAGAGCCAGCGGGTAGGAGGCCTTCCTGCAGTAATAGGAAGTCAAAAGGAGAGAGCATTCCATCAGGCTGAAGTTTTTCTGAAATATTTTCTCAAAGCAGTTGTGCAGAATCTTTGGGTTGTATGACAGAGGCTCGCATGGCTGAACCACGCATGCTCTACAACTCCGTCCTAACCTCAAATGTGTCTAAACCATGCATTCTTTTACCACTTATACCTTTACCACACAATTGCATGGTAAAGGCATGATTGGTAAAGGGATATGCATTGTGAAGATTACCACTATTCTGAACCCCCTCCCCGCCTTAAACCCTAAAATCCTAGCGCCTTCCTCGCCCTGAGGCCTAAAACATACCCGCTCTGCCCTTAAAACTACCCCTTCCCCTCCCCCGCCCTAAGGCCTAAACCCTGCCCCCTACCAAACACTACCCCAGCCCCCCTGCCCTGTGCCCTAAAACGTACCCCCACGCTGTCCTTAAAACTACCCCTTCCACTGCCCTGAAGCCTGAAACCCTGCCCCTTCCAAAAATTACCCCTACCCCCTCCCTAAAACCTCTCCCGCTGCAAAAAACTCCCCCAAACTTTGCCCCATCCCTTACAACTGCCCCATCCCTTCCCCCTTCCCCTGCCCTGAACCCTGAAACCCTGCCCCTTCCCAAAATTACGAAACCCCTGCCTTTAACACTAAAGCCAACCATCCTCAACCCTAAAAACTGCACCCACCAAACCCGGCTGCAGACCCACTTACCTGTCCGCGTCCGGAGCTTCCTATACTGACGCTGTTTCTTCTTCTCCCCCCCCCCGTCTGAACACACTATGTGTGGTTAATGCAGATGCATGGTTCAGGCAAATGTGTTTACGCTTGCGGGGAAACAGCATGCGTGGCTCAGCCATGTTGTAAAGGCCGTTTCCCGAATCTTTGTTAAAGGAGAATATATGCCATGATAACTATTGAAATTTAAGGTGCACAATATGATGACAGCTATAACCACAAAACTATAGACAAGAGGTTCACAACCTGAAGTGTATGCCTGATGTTAAACATATAATGAATAGATGTAGGTATTGCACTCTGTTTTAAATGTGTGCTTAATTGTTTGAAAGGTAGGTGTGCTACGCTAGATCAGTGCCTGCAAACTGTCTATTGAAATGTATATGGCCTGGAATCGCTAGATATCCAGGACTCCAGCGTGCACTACTGTAAAAAAGTTTTCCAATCGAACGTTTTTCACAAGAATTTTTATCATCAATGATATATCAGTAATATTCGTTGAAATGTACATGCTTATTATACAATCATTCAAATCATTGAACTGAACAAAACATTATGTCATGTATCAATATTTCACAAAACAGTATACGCTGATGTTAAACATATACCATAATTGTTACCAGAAATAATTTCCTGAAAGACTTCAGTAATGCTGAACACGGATTTAGCTGGTCGAAGGGAAGGTTGGGAAATATTAGATTGTAAAAGCCCATGCCCATATCTGAAAACTAGATTTGTATACATGTTATATGCTTCTTCAAGATAGATATTTTGCATTCTTTCTGTCTTACAATCTGTATGATTTTCAAACTATTACTCAGAATTCAATAATAAGCAGAGGAGCATGTTAACATTTTTATTGGGATACCAAGAGAATTTGACAAGACTTCTCAGAATTGAGTATATTGCTCTCACGTCATTATGATTGTTATTATTATTATTATCTCTTTTCGCCAATGAACAGTTCAACACAGGCGGTTACAAATTCATAGACGAGGGACTTCTTGTGTGAGACTTGAATTATCGAGACTCCTAGGTGGGATTGAAACTTGGCTTCACGCCATTGGAAAGGCCAGGGTGCAGTTGTTGAAATGGTGGCCAATGCTTCTATGTAGTCCTCAGTAACAGGTTATTTTTAACCCCTTCTGTCATCCTCCTTCTGTCTTAACCTGAAGTAAAGTCATCAGAGGGAATGATACCAACGTCTGTACCAACTGTCTTCACCAGCGCAGCCAGTCAGCCGCAGCAGACTCTCACTCCTTTTGCACTGCAAGCTGCTCCACAGGTGAGTGAAGAAGGAACGATTGAGTGGGTATTCATGGAATGGTATTGAGTCAGTATGCATACTTTAATAGCCTACAATCTATTGGCTTAACAATGGTCGGCGTTTTCAAAAAGGGCTGATATACCGACAGTTCTTTGGAGAATCTAGCATACCTGGGTGATTTAAGTCAAAATATTAATGCCGGAACATATCTTCATCTGTATTACTGACAAACAGTAATTCAAACCAGAGATAAAAATAACATCTTCTGTACAGTGCTAATTCACAAAAATCTAGGAATGCTGATAACAGGTTAGGGTTACACCCAAGACAACGGCACCTATTGTATGGAACTATGAAATGTAATTAAATAAAAATTATTTGTAGAGTGCGCTATACCATGAGGTGTCAAAACGCCATAGGAAGGCACCCTGAAGCAGTCAAAAGTCGCCCGGAGATGGCTAATGGATATGGGAGGAGAAAAGCCATGTTGTCAAGAGTTTTTTAGGTATGGTAAGTGAGTCAGCTTACGAAATATGAGCAGGCAAAGTATTCCACAGTTTGGCAGCAAAAACCGAGATGGAACTGCCTCCCCATCTGGCTTTCTGAAATCTGGAACCCAACACATTCTTGTGGAAGAAGGATCAGAGAACCGTACCGGGGTGTACCAGTGGAAGAGAGAATTATGTTGGCAGGAACCTTTCTGATGCATGACTAGAAAGACCACACAAAGAGCCTTAAAAATAATCCTCTTTCTGACCGTAAGCTAGTGAAGAGAACAAATCCCGTCTCTGACCGAGAGGCACCTCGGGATGTTAAGGATAAGTTGGCCAGCCGCGTTCCTAGGTGACTTGAAGTTTGTTACGGCAGGAAGCCTTGATATTGAGATGCAGTGAGTTGCAATAATGCAATTGCGAGGTGACTAGTATGATGATGACTGATTTGCGCAGTTCCACTGGGATATAAGGGAAGATCTTTCTCAGCGGCTGTATGGTGAGGAGACAGGTGCTAGTGTGACTGACCTGAATGTCGAAGCTCAAGGTATTGGCGAATAAGACACTCAGGTTTTTAGCTGATTTGAGTGGGAAGAGGTCCACAATCCTCAGGCCACCAGACATTGGACCAAATATACCCCTGAGTGCCAAACACCAATACCTCAGTTTTGGCAGCTTTTAGTTTTAAGGCTTTGTCTTTCATACGCCTACTAATGCTATACATACAGATTGAACTTCTCAGCTAACAGAAGTCAGGTTGTTGAAGGATTAAACGCTCTGTCTGTCAAGATAAAATTAGAACATCTGATCAGTAGATGCTGGAGTGTTTCACAACAAACCAGTAGAGATCAGGGTCTCAGTACAATATAGCCTGAAAGTAATCATAACACATTGAAGTGTGAGAAAACAGCTGAGAAAAATATCACTGCACCGTATTCGAAGTTCAAAGTAAGGTCTATGTTTGAATTAATGGTCAAGGATAGAAAGGTTTAACACAGTTCTCAACAATGCAAAGTTGTGACGTCTAAGGAGCAGGTGGGCCGCGTCAATGCAGAACTGCTGCAAGGGTTTTTTAGGGCCATGGGGGAATGAAAGACGATTGGCACCCTGATCAGAGCCCCACATTAGCGATGTTTCCTGGCACAGTCCAACCCCCAGCTTCTACCTTCCCCAGCATCTACCTTCCCCCCCATCTACCTGTCAGGCGAGGGTGCGGCCCGTCACCCATCATTTCCTGCTCCAGGATGTCAAATCGAGGGATATAGCACTCAATTATCATGTTTTATATCATTGCTCTTTTTGAGAAATGTTTAACTTAAATGTGATGAAGAAAATAGATTAGCATTGTCACGTTTTTAACTGTATGAAACATATCTTGAAGTCTAACCTGGACTAAGAGGGTGCAAGGTACAGATATTTCCTATGACAAGCACCACATAAAGTAGCTCACACTTCACTCTCCAGCTGCAAATAGGAGTTGGCCCCTGGATATCATTTGCGAGAGAATCAAAGATTAAACCATTCCTAACGAGTAGGAGCTCTGCAGACCTTCATACATTTGATATCTGTAAATAGGGTAGTCCAACGTTGATCTGAACCAGATATTTGGGATGCCCATGTGAAATAAATGTACATGCAATGAATTGCAATGGTGCCCATTTACTTTGTCGGTGGTTATCTGAGAATTCTAAGATGGGTCTGGTGGCCACCAATCCGGTAATCTGTTTCTGGTGTAGTTCTATGATTGATCGGACATTAATCATCATTTTCTTTGTTTTAATTCCCTCTTGCAGATATTAACTCAGGACAGCATAGCGGCCCTTCTGGCAGGAATGATGACCCCAGCCACAGCAGTCACACAGCCTCTTCTTATCCCCATCAGCATCGCCAGTCCGATCGGTGGCCAGCAGGGCTTGACTGTCTGGAATTTCCCCACAGCAACCGTGGCCACCCTGCCTGGGCTGACAACACCCACCAGCGCCGCTGGAGTACTGAAGCTTCCTTTCTCCAATTTACAAAGTAAGAGCCTACGCGTTAGGCATAATCCTATAAAAATATATCAAACTTGCAAAATATACTGCCGCAGTCTGAATTTCCTGTGTATTGTTCCAACCCTATTTATGTGTTGATTTTTACAAACTGTTTTCTTTTTTAACCCGAATAACGCTTCCTGTTTAAAATAAATCTTGTTCATACACGTGCCCACTCTTCGCTCCTTTAATGATATCATTAACTCAAAGAGCCACCCTTGTAGCCTTTTAGAGTAAGTGAGTATAACAGGCTCCATCAGAGATTTCCTGTGCAGTCTAAAAGCATTTCTTAAAACTAATGTACAGGAGGAGTATTGTCCGAATGAAGACAGAGTAGGGACGCTTCTACACTCCTTCCTGACGCATTGAGACATCTGTAAAGCCCTTTCCCAATCCAAAGTATTGGAACTGTGAAGGAAACTCATGTTGAGCTTCGGGGTTCTTACATTCAGGCATTAGGAGTCAAATAAAAGCGAGAGAAATGGCAGCAAAGAGAACCTGGGTCAGTGGACAGTGGTTGTTAGCGCTGACAGGTGGACAGACCCTTCTTAAGATGGCGGCCATGAACACGCACCACACTAGCAGGATGTGCAGCAGTATCCTATCCTTGTAGTAAGGGTGTGCTGCCAAGGAGAAAACACGCTTGACAATGAGTACTTCCACCAGAGCTAGACCAAAAGTGTGAAGATGTTATGAGTGGAGATGCTTAGCAGCTTCGGAAGTGAACCGTGGAACCAACCTGACGTGAGAAGTGTCGCAGTATTTGGGAGGCGCAGAAGGTGTCGGAGCGGACTGAGGAGGGGTCATGCTAGCAACAGGAGATAAAAGACCAAGGAAGGCACAGTGGTCAAGCAGCGGCAACCCGGGTGAACCTAGCGTGAGGTGACAATTGGTTGGCAGACTCGGTAGAGCGGTTGGGAGTTATGAAATCATGAAAGCAGATCTGGGTATGTTATGAGAGTGAGGGTTATCGCAAGGAGCAGCAGCAGTACCTGGTCCTCCGAGGACGTTTGTATGCAGAGGGGCAAAAGCCTAGCTCAGCAAAGGCTCTGAATCGACTATATGTGAGGGCCACTAGTGTGAATAGGGCTGCTGGCCCTTTACCATGTGTGACTTTAAGCAAGCATAGGATCAGCAACCATGGCGGGAACCAAGTCAAGCTGTCCCAGTAAAGGTGGCAGTGTAGCCAACTTCGGGGGCTGCGGAACATGGACGACCACAGAGCAGCTTCCAGAGGAGCGAAGAGTTAGGTGGATCTTGACAGGTAGTGGGGAGGGACCCTATGTATTAGAATCCACTCAGGTTAGGATGGTGTGAGAAGTTGGCCTGGTATATGATGTCCACAGTTCTGTGGGCACCCTGTATCAGTCCAAACAATCCCTTATGGTGGTGGTTGTAAGTCAACCTTATAGAAAAGCTATCCTAGGGGTAGCATGGACTAAGCAGCCTTAAAGGCTTAACTCCAAAGGACATGTGAAGCCAGCTGTTTTACCATATACAATCCTGTAATATCAAATGAAAGGACACCACACAAGTTATATATTATCAAAATATATGTATTTATTCTTAGAATAATCCCCACTACTCTTTATGAGCAATGAAGCACAAGCGTTTAAATAGAAGCACAGTATAACATAGACAAGTTGCACGTTTTTGGATGAGGCCGGTGGCCACTCAAACCATATATCAGAAAAGTGGTATAACAATCACTAATCGATGGGGGGTAAGGCCTAGGGCCTTGGGAATCGCAGGGACTACACTGGACTAACAGCAGTTAGGACGGGAGTAGCCCGCAGGATTCGGGTGCAGTGCGGGAAGCACGGCTTGCACCAATGTTAAGTCAATGGTGCATAAAAGTTACAATGTTATTGCAAAAGGAGTCTTCCGACTGGAGTAGGACTACCAAACTTTAGACTTAGGCACTAGAGGTGTGTACCAGTGTGGGAACACCGGCGCTAGTAAGTTACCTCACCCACAGGAAGCGGGTGCATAGGTGCCAAAGTGTGTCGGGTTTCGTCACGCAGTTCGATGGTGCCTGAAGATGAAGATGCTGAAGGCGTCCAGGAGAGAAGTGTCCGGTGCGATCCAAGGGTGGATCGAAGTTGATGGGTACCTGAAAGCAGAGGGGACAGAGTCTGGGTCACTAGCCAGTGACCAGGAAGGAACCAGGTGATGTCGGGCGCTTTCAGGTTGATGTTGTGTGCCTTGTCTCCGCTGCCACGTGGACTCTGGGGCACCGAGGATGTCCTGGAGTGGATCACGAGCTGTCCCACGAAGGCTCACGGTGTCGGCGGTGTTGGCTTCCGGATCGGAGTCACCAAGCCTTGGCAAAGGCAACCCACGCAGGATTCGAAGAAGGCTTAACACTCGGACCAGCAAGGTCTGAGCGGGTGCTCCTTTTCAGGGGAGCGAGTGCCAATCTGGTGCAACCAGACTAGCTGTGTAAATTCAAGGTTTCGTCGGTACTGGGGCCACTAGCCAACAGGCAAGCGACCGGACCAACGCGTCGAGCAGAAAGATGCAAAAGGGCCCCACGCAGCACTCGTCGAGTGTGGAGGGGTGAGCTTCGGTGCACAAGCTGCTCGGGGCTGGAGCTTCTCAGACTCCAATGCACAGCTTCGAGGGGGCCTCGGATGCTTCGTTGTTTCTCCAAGATGGCCGCTCCCACGCTTCAGGTCGCCTCCACGGGTCCCAGCTCTGCAGGGACTGTGGATCGGGCTGTTAGAAGGCAGGCACGCTGGGTCTTGTTGATCTCTGTCGCTCGAGTTCCGGCGGGAACTGCAACAAAGCAAACGTCGAGGTGCTGGATGGTGCCTGTTTGCACAGGGTGGTCACTCCTTGACCACAAGGGAGATTCTTCAGTCTTCCACGTCGAGTGGGATGTCGAAGGGTCCAGAGTTTCGTTTCATAAGTTTCAGTCAGGATAATCTGATGTGCATTGGCACTGCTCCCACCTATATTCCAAATCTGGGGGCTGGATTACCTGCTAGGTCCCTCCTATGGGTGGGACCCAGGAAGGGGGTGGTTACACCCCTTTCCTTTGTCCAGTTTGCCACCAAGACTGGGGCTGGAGTGCCCCAGAACCGGTTTGACTGGAATCTGCCCAGTGACACCTTGTGTGCCCCAGGCAGTGTCTAGTTTCTTTCAACCCTCCCTGCTACAATCCACTATCTCCTGTCTGGGTTGGTGTGACACCTCCCTGTGACAGGAGATCCTTTGATCAAGCATCCTCTGCTGAGTTTCGGTCAGCAGCAGGAGGCCAGACTCGTGTCTGTGGCAGCAGCATCCATTTTGTGATGCTGGGGCTCTGGTTAGGATTAACCGCATTTGCAGTAAGTAACATGTCTTCTCCCTCTAGAAGGGTGGAATGCTACCCCCGTCGCCAGAATTGGCGAGGGGGTAGTATCCCAAAATGTATGACACCAAACACGACATGTTTTGATAAAGCCAAACCAAAGTTAGCATTAACCGCGAGGATTATAATGCACTTAAGAGTATATGGTATGGCAGTATCACTGGAACAGCAGTAAGGAAATGGTTCTGAACGCTGCAGACAGGCTCAGCTCATGCTAGAGCACCATCTCACATAAAACCAAGCACTCTGCCTCCAGGATTGTAAAGGCCTGCCATAGGAGTGACTTATAGGTATATATGTGTCCAGATATAGGTTTAGACATAGGTATACTATATCTAAGCAAGGGGTGATTACACCACCTTGCCCCAGCTGTGTGAACAGCCAGTTGTGTTGATTTAAGTACCAACCAGGGGTGGCAAAAGATATGCTGCAGCCCCTGGTAGGCCTTGGATGCACCTATGCCCTTGGCACCTATAGTGCACTGTATAGGGGCTGACAAGGTGTCCAGTACCAAATTGTTTATGTACCTATAGTACATGTCTGTGAATTTAGAGAGAGAACAGCAGGCTGTGGGTCTGATTAGCAGGCCCACAGCCACATTAAGTCGAAACCAGTGAAGCAAAAAGCAACAATTGGGGTGACCATAGGATAGCAGACCCTACTCTCCTACACAACCCCCCCCCCCAAATGCAGGGACATTAAACTTAACCTTGACCAGATAACTCTTCATGTTCTAAGTGGAAGTACCTGGAGAGACCATCTGCATTACCATGGTCAGTCCCTGGGCGGTGCTCCACTGTAAAGTCCATCCCCTGTAGGGAAATGGACCACCTGAGTAGTTTGGGGTTTTCACCCTTCATCTGATTAAGCCACAAGAGGGGCTTATGGTCTGTCTGAATTAGGAAGTGAGTACCAAACAAGTATGGCCTCAGCTTCTTCAGGGCCCAAACCACAGCAAAGGCCTCCCTCTCAATGGCTGACCAACGTTTCTCTCTGGGGGTCAGCCTTCTGCTAATGAAAGCAATGGGCTGGTCTTGACCATCTAGATTAAGTTGTGAAAGCACAGCTCCCACCCCCAACTCAGAAGCATCTGTTTGAACAATGAACTGTTTGGAGTAGTCAGGACTCTTAAGGATTGGTGCAGAGCACATGGCCTTCTTCAGGTCATCAAATGCCCTTTGACAGCTAACTGTCCACTGAACCTTTTTGGGCATCTTCTTGGATGTCAAGTCATTTAATGGTGTCACAATGGACCCATAGTTCTTTACAAATGTTCTGTAATACCCAGTCAGGCCCAAGAAGGCTCTGACTTGTGTCTGGGTAGTTGGAGGAGCCCAGTCCTGTATGGCCTGGATCTTGCTCTCCAATGGTTGAACTTGACCCCCACCTACTAGGTGGCCCAAGTACACAACCTTGCTCTGCCCTATCTGGCACTTGGTAGCCTTGATAGTCAGGCCTGCCTTTTGCAGGGCCCCCAGAACCTTCTTCAGGTGGATCAGGTGATCCTCCCAGGTAGAGCTAAAGACAGCAATATCATCTAGATATGCTGCACAAAAGTCATCCAACCCAGAAAGGACTTGATTCACCAACCTTTGGAAGGTGGCAGGTGCATTCTTCAAACCAAAGGGCATCACCACAAACTGATAATGCCCACTGGGGGTAGAGAATGCTGTCTTGGCCTTTGACTCTTCAGCTAACCTGATTTGCCAATAGCCAGCTGTCAGATCAAAGGTGCTCAGAAACTTGGCAGAAGCCAATTTGTCAATGAGCTCATCTGCCCTTGGAATGGGATGAGCATCTGTCCTAGTGACAGCATTGAGACCTCTATAGTCCACACAAAATCTCATTTCTCTCTTTCCATCTTGGGTATGAGGTTTTGGCACAAGGACTACTGGGCTGGCCCAGGGGCTCTCTGATGGCTCAATCACTCCAAGCTCTAACATTTTCTGCACCTCAGCCTTGATACAATCTCTGACATGGTCAGGTTGCCTGTAAATTTTGTTCTTCACAGGTAGACTATCACCAGTGTCCACCACATGGGTGCACCAGGTAGTCTGACTGGGTGTGAGTGAAAACATATGTCTATGGGCTTGCAAAACTTGTCTGCAGTCCATCTGTTGCTGGTCAGTGAGGCTGCCTGCCAGGGCTACTCCATCAACTGAGCCATCATCAGGGTTTTGGGAAAGCGGGTCTGGGAGAGGGTCACTCTCTTCCTCCTGATCCCCATCTGTAGCCATGAGCAAGCCCATGCTTTCCCTGTCAACAAATGCTTTCCGTCTGTTCACATGGATCACCCTGTGGGGGTTCCTAGGGGTTTCAAAGTCCACCATGTAGGTGACCTCCCCCTTCTTTTCCATTATGGTGTAGGGTCCAGACCATTTGTCCTGGAGTGCTGCTGGGGCCACTGGCTCCAACACCCACACCTTCTGTCCTGGCTGGTACCCCTTCAGAACAGCCTTTTGGTCATGCCAAGCTTTCTGTAATTCTTGGATGGCCTCCAGGTTTTTGGATGCTTTCTTCATGTACTCAGCCATCCTGGAGCGGAGACCAAGTACATAGTCCACAATATCAAGTTGGGGCTTTTTGAGAGGTAACTCCCATCCTTCCCTCACAAGACACAATGGACCCCTCACAGGGTGGCCAAACAAAAGTTCAAAAGGGCTGTAGCCAACCCCCTTCTGTGGGACCTCTCTGTAAGCAAAGAGTAAGCAGGGTAAAAGGATGTCCCATCTACGCCTGAGCTTTTCAGGTAATCCTTTTATCATTCCCTTTAGGGTCTTGTTGAATCTCTCAACAAGCCCATTGCACTGTGGGTGATAGGATGTGGTGAACTTATAGTTCACTCCACACTCCTTCCACATTGCCTTTAAGTATCCAGACATGAAGTTAGTACCTCTGTCTGAAAGTACCTCCTTTGGAAAGCCCACTCTGGAGAAAACTCCAAGTAGGGCCCTTGCCACAACAGGAGCTGTTGTGGTCCTCAGGGGAATTGCCTCTGGGTACCTCGTGGCATGATCCACTACCACCAGGATAAATCTGTGCCCAGATGCTGTTTGGGGGTCCATTGGTCCAACAATGTCAATCCCAACTCTCTCAAAGGGCACCCCCACCACAGGTAGTGGTATTAGGGGGGCCTTTGTGGTGCCACCTGATTTGCCACTGGCTTGGCAGGTGACACAGGAGCGACAAAACTCCTTGGCATCTTCTGACATATGAGGCCAGTGAAAGTGAGGGACAAGCCTGTCCCAAGTCTTGTTCTGGCCTAAGTGTCCTGCAAGGGGAATATCATGGGCCAAGGTTAGAAGGAAGCCCCTAAATTGCAATGGTATGACCAACCTCCTGGTTGTACCAGGCTTGGGGTCTCTAGCCTCTGAATAAAGGAGCCCATCATCCCAATATACTTTATGGGTACCTTGATCATTCCCTGCAGCCTCAGCAGCAGCTTGCTGTCTGAGGGGTTCAAGTGAAGGGCAAGTCAACTGAGCCTGCCCCAGGTCTGCCCTTGAGGGTCCCCCTGTCCCCAGAAACTCAACCTGATCAGGTTCAAGCTCTTCAGAGACAGTCTCCTCTTGGATCACAGAATCACCCTCCTGTGAGGTCTGATCCTCAACCTGGGGCAAGTGGGAAGGCACTGCCTCGACCCTCTTGCTCCTTCTCTTGGGTTGTGGTTGGTCTATAGTTTCAAGATCCACCACAGGTTCAGGTAGGCACTTCTTGGCCTGGGACCTGGTTACAGCAAGGACATGGGCTGAAATCCCTAGCATTTCTGCATAAGTCCTGTACTCCACTTCTGACCATAATGATTCCTCCAGATCATTGCCCAACAAACAGTCAACTGGGAGGTCTGCACTAACAACAACCCTTTTGAGGCCAGTTACCCTTCCCCAGGAGAAATTAACAACAGCCACACTATGTGTAGTAGTGGTGTTGCTAGCATTGGTCACTAGGTAATTCTCACCTAGTATCATCTGTTCAGGGTCCACAAAGTTAGGTGTCACCATAGTGACACTGGCACAAGTGTCCCTGTAGGCCTGAGCCATTTTGTCATTGATTAAAGGCGTCTGCCTGTACTTGCCCAGGTTACTAGGACTCACAGTAGAGGACATAGCTATGTCCCCCTCACAGATCAGAACTGCCTGAGTAGGGATCCTGACTAAGCCAGTCTCCCCCTCAGATCCCAGGGTTAACCCTACTATCCCCTTGGGTTGTGTACTACCACTGCTAACTGTACTAGGGGGTGCAGGTGTCTTAGGGACTGCAGTAGTAGCCACTGGGTTCCTTTTAGTGCATTCACTTCCCCAGTGAGAAGTGGACTTACAAGTATTGCACCAAGGTTTCTTTGGGCCATCATTCTTCTTCTTCTTTCCATTTTGGGAAACACCCTCCTTATTATTAGTTTGGGGGCCTGTAGAAGACTTCTGGTCTTTATCTTTCTGATTACCACCCTTCTGATCTGCTTTCTTCTGATTACCTCCTTGGTTCTGGGGTTTCTGCTTAACCCTTGTTCTGACCCATTTGTCTGCCTTCTTTCCCAATTCTTGGGGAGAGGTCAGATCAGAGTCTACAAGGTGTTGATGCAATAGCTGGTTTTGACAGTTATTAAGGATCTGCTCTCTCATTATAAGATTGTACAATCCTGTATAGTCTGAGACTTTACTTCCCTGCAACCAACCCTCCAGAGCCTTAGTGGCACAATCAATGAAATCAGTCCAGTCTTGAGTCTGTGCTTTTTCGGTGTCTCTGAACAACAACCTGTATTGCTCAGTGGTTAGGCCAAACCCATCAATAAGAGCACTCTTCAAGACAGAGTAGTTTTTAGCATCCTCAGGTCTAACTGTGAGGAGCTTATCTCTCCCTTTATCAGAAAAGGAGAGCCACAAGATTGCTGCCCACTGATCCTCAGGGACCTGCTGTACCATGCAGGCCCTCTCAAGAGCAGTTATCCATTTGTGGATATCATCCCCATCTTTGTAGGGGGCACAATCTTACTCAGGTTTCTATTGTCATAGGACCTGTCGTTATCTCTTGGGATAATGCTGCCACCAGTGGGAGTCTCCCCACTCAATCTCTGCTCTCTTGCAAGAGCAAGTCTAGCTTGGGCCAGGGCTAATTCCTCTCTCTCTATTAGGAGATTAACTGCTCTCATCCTGGCTTTATGCTCTCTTCTTTGAGGGGAAGTCATTCCTCTCTGTGATTCCCTTGAGGCACTAGAAATGTGAGAATCCCTGGAAGGGCTTCTCTCTCTCCTATTGCCTGGGAGAATCCTGTTATGTACTCTGGGGAGGCGCTGGCCCTCTCCATTTCCATGTAGATCCAAGTTGGCCTGGCTAAGCCTTGCCACTGGGACCTGGTTATCCCCTTGATCCAAATCTGAATCTTCACCATTTGATCCTGGGTCTGCCTCCACATTTTCTACTTCTGGGGAGGTGTTCTCAGTCTCTGGGGGATCTACTCCTTCTCCTGATCCTGAGGGAACTACCTTAGCTCTCTCTAAGTCATCTTTTTCCAGGATGGCTATCATGATAGGAATAGTAGGGTTGTGACTCTTTCTCAGCTTCCTTGCAGTGCACAAGGCACTCAAGTCTTTGTAGCTGAATTTGTCATAGCTGGAGGTTGCCTGTGGAGGGTCAATCCTCACAGGTAGAGAGCCTGAAGGTTCACCTGTGCCAGACATGACTCTAGTGTGGTGTAAGTGATGCACCTACCTACACTAAGTGTTTTCCTACTGTCCCTTACTAGTGGGTTGTAGTCAGGGTGTGCTAAGCCCTTCTACCTACAACCGCTAAGTTCAGTAGAACTCAAATATGCTAAGCTTTTATTTATATGTACCTATGGTACTTAATGTGATCTTTCAATTTGATAAAAAGATTGCAAAGGTAAAACAACAGCAAGCTCAAATCCGTACCGCTGCTCATCAATGTGAGAAGTTGGCCTGGTATATGATGTCCACAGTTCTGTGGGCACCCTGTATCAGTCCAAACAATCCCTTATGGTGGTGGTTGTAAGTCAACCTTATAGACAAGCTATCCTAGGGGTAGCATGGACTAAGCAGCCTTAAAGGCTTAACTCCAAAGGACATGTGAAGCCAGCTGTTTTACCATATACAATCCTGTAATATCAAATGAAAGGACACCACACAAGTTATATATTATCAAAATATATGTATTTATTCTTAGAATAATCCCCACTACTCTTTATGAGCAATGAAGCACAAGCGTTTAAATAAAAGCACAGTATAACATAGACAAGTTGCACGTTTTTGGATGAGGCCGGTGGCCACTCAAACCATATATCAAAAAAGTGGTATAACAATCACTAATCGATGGGGGGTAAGGCCTTGGGCCTTGGGAATCGCTGGGACTACACTGGACTAACAGCAGTTAGGACGGGAGTAGCCCGCGGGATTCGGGTGCAGTGCGGGAAGCACGGCTTGCACCAATGTTAGGTCAATGGTGCGTAAAAGTCACAAAGTTATTGCAAAAGGAGTCTTCCGACTGGACTAGGACTACCAAACTTTAGACTTAGGCACTAGAGGTGTGTACCAGTGTGGAAACACCGGCGCTAGTAAGTTACCTCACCCACAGGAAGCGGGTGCATAGGTGCCAAAGTGTGTCGGGTTTCGTCACGCAGTTCGATGGTGCCTGAAGATGAAGATGCTGCAGGCGTCCAGGAGAGAAGTGTCCGGTGCGATCCAAGGGTGGATCGAAGTTGATGGGTACCTGAAAGCAGAGGGGACAGAGTCTGGGTCACTAGCCAGTGACCAGGAAGGAACCAGGCGATGTCGGGCGCTATCAGGTTGATGTCGGGTGCCTTGTCTCCGCTGCCACGTGGACTCTGGGGCACCGAGGATGTCCTGGAGTGGATCACGAGCTGTCCCACGAAGGCTCTCGCTGTCGGCGGTGTCGGCTTGCGGATCAGAGTCAACAAGTCTTGGCAAAGGCAACCCAAGCAGGATTCGAAGAAGGCTTAACACTCGGACCAGCAAGGTCTGAGCGGGTGCTCCTTTTCAGGGGAGCGAGTGCCAACCTGGAGCAACCAGACTAGCTGTGTAAATTCAAGGTTTCGTCGGTACTGGGGCCACTAGCCAACAGGCAAGCGACCGGACCAATGCGTCGAGCAGAAAGATGCAAAAGGGCCCCACGGAGCACTCGTCGAGTGTGGAGGGGTGAGCTTCGGTGCACAAGCTGCTCGGGGCTGGAGCTTCTCAGACTCCAATGCACAGCTTCGAGGGGGCCTCGGATGCTGCACGGTCAGCGCTTCGTTGTTTCTCCAAGATGGCCGCTCCCACGCTTCAGGTCGCCTCCACGGGTCCCAGCTCTGCAGGGACTGTGGATCGGGCTGTTAGAAGGCAGGCACGCTGGGTCTTGTCGATCTCTGTCGCTCGAGTTGCGGCGGGAACTGCAACAAAGCAAACATCGAGGTGCTGGATGGTGCCTGTTTGCACAGGGTGGTCACTCCTTGACCACAAGGGAGATTCTTCAGTCTTCCACGTCGAGTGGGATGTCGAAGGGTCCAGAGTTTCGTTTCATAAGTTTCTGTCAGGATAATCTGATGTGCATTGGCACTGCTCCCACCTATATTCCAAATCTGGGGGCTGGATTACCTGCTAGGTCCCTCCTATGGGTGGGACCCAGGAAGGGGGTGTTTACACCCCTTTCCTTTGTCCAGTTTGCCGCCAAGACTGGGGCTGGAGTGCCCCAGAACCGGTTTGACTGGAATCTGCCGAGTGACACCTTGTGTGTCCCAGGCAGTGTCTAGTTTCTTTCAACCCTCCCTGCTACAATCCACTATCTCCTGTCTGGGGTGGTGTGACACCTCCCTGTGACAGGAGATCCTTTGATCAAGCATCCTCTGCCGAGTTTCGGTCAGCAGCAGGAGGCCAGACTCGTGTCTCGGGCAGCAGCATCCATTTTGTGATGCTGGGGCTCTGGTTAGGATTAACCGCATTTGCAGTAAGTAACATGTCTTCTCCCTCTAGAAGGGTGGAATGCTACCCCCGTCGCCAGAATTGGCGAGGGGGTAGTATTCCAAAATGTATGACACCAAACACGACATGTTTTGATAAAGCCAAACCAAAGTTAGCATTAACCGCGAGGATTATAATGCACTTAAGAGTATATGGTATGGCAGTATCACTGGAACAGCAGTAAGGAAATGGTTCCGAACGCTGCAGACAGGCTCAGCTCATGCTAGAGCACCATCTCACATAAAACCAAGCACTCTGCCTCCAGGATTGTAAAGGCCTGCCATAGGAGTGACTTATAGGTATATATGTGTCCAGATATAGGTTTAGACATAGGTATACTATATCTAAGCAAGGGGTGATTACACCACCTTGCCCCAGCTGTGTGAACAGCCAGTTGTGTTGATTTAAGTACCAACCAGGGGTGGCAAAAGATATGCTGCAGCCCCTGGTAGGCCTTGGATGCACCTATGCCCTTGGCACCTATAGTGCACTGTATAGGGGCTGACAAGGTGTCCAGTACCAAATTGTTTATGTACCTACAGTACATGTCTGTGAATTTAGAGAGAGAACAGCAGGCTGTGGGTCTGATTAGCAGGCCCACAGCCACATTAAGTCGAAACCAGTGAAGCAAAAAGCAAAAAGCAAAAATTGGGGTGACCATAGGATAACAGACCCTACTCTCCTACAGATGGATTCTGCAAAGCTTCAGAATGAAGGAGAACCAGCATGTAGGCCTATTTGAAGGCACCTGAGGTGAGATGTCTTTCTGGTAGTGGATTGAAGTGGGGAGTGTTTCTTGCTTGTCCTAGGTGCTGTGGTATGGGTGCAGCAGCCTTCTGCATATGCTAGCACTGTCAGAGGAAGGACTTCTTGGTGAAGGGTGCGGTGAGGCCAGAAAGTTGCAGTTTTTGCCAGCGAGCGGGTGAGAAAGAGGAGGGCCTTATCTGTATCGACTATCGATGACTGCCATTTTGCTGCACAAAGACTTAGAATAAGAGAGGGCATTACTGTTGCGAGCGCTGTGTAGCAGTCAGACAGAATATGTTCGCCTCTGTGCATTGAAACCTCTGCCCATGACGTAAGGACGGGCAAAGCATTACATGGAGGGGTATTGCTTTACCTCATTTTATCTCATCCTGGTCAGGATAGGGTGAGGGAGGTTGAGGGACAACCATACACCTGAAAATACCAAAAATACCGAAAACCAGCAATGAGATCACCAACGATTTATGTTTTTTCATCATGGTTTTATATAACTCAGCCCAGCGCTTTACAGGTAACAAAAGATATGGTAGTGAGAACATGGTCCTGTAGCACATTTTAAACATGCAAGCGTGTACATGCACGTTTTATTTGAACATTATGCAGCTGAACCTTGCTGCGACAAAGGACTGTCTTGCCTAATGTCAATAGTTATTAATTGCTTGAAGTGGTTTCTGATCGCAAAGCCATACCCAGGCCTGGCCCTTCCTGCTAAACGGCTGAAGCCCAGCCAATGGACTATGTTTTTGCCCCGCATTTGCCTCACTGCACAATGTGGTTTTTGACTTTTATTTCTTTTGCACAGTTTGTGCTCACCTCTAGCACATTTACAAAAAAGCCAAATATGCCAATTAGTTCAACAAAAACAATTGCCAGGTTTAAGGAAAGACACATGCAGTGAAGTACTGTTTAGCACTCCAGGTAATACGAACTACTTCTCATTTCCTTTCTTTTTGTTAGTCTGCAGGGAAAAAGCTTAGAAATGCTTGATTGTTGTGGAAAAGTCGCAATTATCTTAGTCGTTGTGGAGCATATATTATCTGATTAGAATATTTGATTCATTATATGTTCTTTTTGAAAATCTATAATGAACATTTTATTCCTCAATTGGGCTGGGGATCTAACACCTTTCTCAACGACGGTAACTAACTGTCAAAGGTTAGATACACTCAACCTAATGGTAGGAGCACACAATTATTCTTTGGCTTTAGTTACGCAAACCTTTGTACTTTGGTGCTTCCTTCTAAATTGTTTTTTTTTAAACTTTATTTAAAGTTTCGCATGAATACAAATGACAGAAATGCAAAAATAATGTATTGACATGATGAAAAGAACATAAGAAAAACAATAAAAGCATAACCAAACAGATACAATGCAATGTATTATCAAATAATGAACATAATAATAGAGCAGCAAAGCATATCCATGAGGTAGGAACATAAAAAATGATTATCGGGGTGAAGATCGAAAGGAGAGTGCCACGATATCTCAGCATTGCAGTAGAATAAAGACATCATACCGAGTGAGCATCACTCCAAGAACACAATCACTTGTATTGAGTAGTGCCAGCAGACAACAAACAGCAAGATAGCGATGCAGATTCCGGCACTGTACCTCCCAGTTGTAGAGAGGGAGGTGATTCAGCCCACCCCGGTCGGAGTGATGCCAGATAGTGTCAATGGCTCTTGGGTCACTTGTTGCCGGGAGATGTAGTTACGGTAGGGGCCCCATATGTCAGTAGGCCTGGAAGAGGGGGGGAGTAAAGTGCTGAACTCCTCGCAGTTAGTGTTGGAAGAGGGTGGGAGTAAAGTGCTGAACTCCTCGCAGTTAGTGTTGCAGAAGGTTAAACTGTTTAGCCCTGATCTGAGAGTGGGGACCCGTCTACTACCCCAGAGCAATGCAATTTCCCTTTTGGCCAACATGAAGCAAAGCGCTGCCAATCTACGAATGTTCCTAGGGAAATTTGCGACATATCCCAGCAGTGCAATCTCAGGAGTAGGCCGGAGTGGCATGGAGAGTATATCCCCCAGTGTAGTGTGTACGTCTAACCAGTATTGATGTATCTTGGGGCAAGTCCATGTCAAGTGCGCGAAATCTGCAAAGGGGGAAAGACATTTCCGACAGTGGTGGGGTCGGGAGTCATCTATACTATGTGCACGGGCCCGGGTAAAATACATCCGCCGGAGAAATTTAAACTGTAGCAACTTGTGTCGACTGTTCAGGGAGACCTCCGTCGTGGCCTTACAACAGTATGTCCATTGCTCATCTGTAATAGGACTGCCTAAATCTCTCTCTCGTGCGGCCCTGAGTTTGGAGTCATCTATAGGTTTAAGTGTCACGCATTGTTTATATAGCTTGGAGATCAGGTGCGTGTTAGATGGGCTCTGTATTATTAACGTGAGTGGGGGGACCTCTTCTGGGGCTAGAGGAAAGGAGGAGAAACACGCCCTCAACGCTAAGCGCAGTCGAGTGAGAATAAAGGCGTCCATGAAGGAGTGGTCAGAAAAACGGGGTTCCTCCGTCATAGAAAATACATGACCATCGGGGAAAAGATCCCCGAGGGTGGCAATCGTAAATTTCTGCAAGGTGTGTTTTACCAATGTCCCTTCTGTAATGGGAAGAAGGGAGGAATTTGGAAGGGGTAGTGCCGGTGAGTAGAGCACATCTAGCCCTAAAAGTTTACGAAGCTTAATCCAGGCCCAGCATGTGGTGGATACTGTTTGTATGTCCCGCTGGTCCAGAGGAAAGCCAGTGGGGAGAAGTGTGAGAAGCTGCCCAGGGAGAACCAAATCCGCCTCTGGGAGTAAGTATGGAATACGTGCGTCTGGGTGAAACCAAGAGTAGGCGTAGGCACATTGGGCAAGTAAATAGTACAGATAAAAGTCTGGTACACCCAGCCCGCCCTTATCTGGCGGCATGGTCAAGACCTTCCAACTGACACGAGGCGTGCGGTCACCCCATACCAATCGGAGCAGGAGTGAGCGAAGTTGCATGAAGAAGGCTTTGGTGAGGGGAACTGGTATGTTATTAAAATAATATAAAACCCGTGGAAGAACCACCATTTTAATGATCGCTACTCTCCCGGCCATAGAGAGGGGAAGAGTAATCCAGTGGTTAATCTGAGACTCCAACCTAGAGACTGCAGAGCCGTAGTTGAGGCGTATCATCGAGGCAGTGTCTCTGTGGATATGAATCCCTAGGTATTTAACGGAATCATCGCACCACTCTAGTGGAAAGTCAAAGGACCAGGGTGTAGTTCTGGTAGTAAGTGGAAAAATGACAGACTTGTGCCAGTTGATATTTAGTCCCGAGAATGCGCCGAAACGGATAATTTCCCGTATCAATGGGGACAGATTAGAGTGGGGGTGCCGGACATACAGTATCATGTCGTCTTCGTACATGGACAACAATAAAGGTCCAGTACGAAACTGCAATCCGCGTTGGAGGTGGTTTTCCTAGATCTAGAGCTTAGATAAACAATAGCGGGGAGAGGGGGCAGCCCTGTCTCGTGCCCCGCGATAGGGGGAAGGGGTCAGACAATACTCCATTAAGTGTCAGCTGAGCGGTGGACCTGGAATACAAAAGTGCAACCGTTTCAATAAAACACTCCGGCATGCCCATACGGCGCATGGCAGAGAGGAAGAACGGCCATTCCAGAGAGTCGAATGCTTTCTCTGCATCCAATAAAATTGCCGTGGCTGGAGTGACGGGGTCAATACGGTGTAGGACCCTGAATAGGATGCGGAGGTTAAGGGACGTAGACCTATGGGGAAAAAATCCCGACTGTACGGGAGAGATGATAAATTCCATCAGAAGGGAGAGTCTGATCGCTATCACTTTTGCTAGGATTTTGTAGTCCGTGTTCAGCAGTGACAGCGGTCTATATGAACCGCAGAGCATGGGGTCCTTCCCTGGTTTAGGCAATAGAATGATCACTGCTTCACGAAACGTCGGGGGCAGGATGCCCACCTCCAAGGCCTCCGCGTAGATCTCAACCAGCCGAGGCACCAGAAGTTCTTTATATGTTTTATAAAAGTCGGCCGAGAAGCCGTCCAATCTGGGGGCTGAAGAGCCACGCAAAGCATCAATGGCTTCTATGATGCTGTCTGCAGTGATAGGGGCTAGAAGGAACTCTTGCATGTAACGTTCCAGATACACGAGGGCCACCTCCGATAGATACTCTTCTTGGTCGGCCTGAGTCCCGGAAAGGCGTGAGGTGTAAAGGGACTTATAGTACGTGAGGAAGAGCTCACAGACCGCCGGGGTCGAGTGTACTGGGGTGCCGTGTAGACCAGACATGGAAAGGATGCCAGTAGGGGCTCTAGGAGGGGGCAGGGTGTTCGCTAATAGGCGACCAGGGCGATCACCTTCTCCATAACGCCTTGCTACGCAATGTTTATTGAGAAAGGAAAGTTCTCTATTCGCTGCGTCTCGGAATTTAATGTTTCGTGCTAAGCGAGTGGTGGACAGAGCGTCTGTTGGGGCAGTAAGTAGATCGCGATCAACGGCAGCAATTTCTTCTTCGATCTTGTTTAGGGTGGAACGCAGGTCTCAGAGGATCCCTGAGTGTTTTGAAATGCACACCCCTCTGATAAATGCCTTGAAGCCCTCCCACAGGACCGCCCACGTGTCAACAGTGCCAGTGTTCAAATCAAAGTAGTCCTCGATAGCTTGTCGTACCTCCTCAGTGAAGACGGGGTCTAGCAACGCTCGTCCAGGGAAACGCCAACACCTCTCAAAACCCCCCTCTCTAGGGACAGACAGTTGGAGCAGAACCGGGCAGTGATCCGAAAGAGTGCGGACTGATCCCAACCAGCTGGCAATCATGGGCGAGACTAGGCAGTAATCCAGTCTGGTCCAAGTGTTGTGGAACCCGGAGTAGTGAGTGAACGTAGGATTAATAGAGTGTAAACGTGCCTCAACGTCGACTAGGGAAAAATGTGTGCAGATCTCGCGAAGGGCCCGCCGGGAGTGGGGTTTGGTATCGGGGTTGGAAGCAGTACTATCTCTTATCATGATCCATGAGAAGGTTAAAGTCCCCGCCAATAATCAGGAGCCCAGTGTCAGTAGCAAGGAGGTGGGTGGAAAGGGATTGATAGAAAGAGGGAGAATCAGTGTTCGGGCCATAGACACACACCAATGACACCCTATGGCCCATGAGCTGCCCAGTGACGATCAGGAAACGACCTTCAGGGTCGCGTTTTGTGGAGAAGTGTGCGAACTGGATGTGTTTATGCACAAGGATAGCCACCCCTCTTGAGTACGAGCTAAAACCAGAGAAGTACCTGTTCGGGCCCCACCCGGCTGCCAGGCCACCAGCCATGGCGTCCGATAAATGAGTTTCCTGCATGAAAAGGATATCTACCTTATGACGTGCCACGTAGTTGAGGACGTGCCTCCATTTCCTATTATCGTCCAGGCCCCGCACATTCCAAGTCATCAAAGACAGTCCGGAGGGACCGGGCACATTACCTAGCACAACCATATCTGCAATGTTCTATAAATTGAGTCAATGCATCGACAAAACATAGCACTAAAAATCATCTTCATACTTTGCAGCCTGCAGTAATCAACTGAAAAAACAAAAAGAAAAATAAAAAACACAAAAAATCCTTCCCACCCGCCACCCACCCTCTCCCTACCCAGAAAGAGGAATGCCCAAGTAACGTTCCCACAAAAACAAACCACGGAGGTATTCACCATGGGGCATGGCAACACCACGCCAGTCGGGCGAGTCAGCATTCAGATAATTAAAACAGTAGAATGGTAAATATGCATTCGAACGAGCAAGAACCAACAGTCACATTTTGAACCAAGGAGTAGAACCAAACAGTCATTCAGCCACTTCCAGACTGGGGAAAGAGGTCCACGCTGGGTTGCGAGGACTGCTGCTGCGGAGGGGAGTGTGGCCGTGAGCCCCCGGGCGAGCCACTTTTGTTGTTCTTGAAGTTGCTGAAAAATTCCTGTGCGGCGTTTGGGGTATCAAAAGTTCTCGGTTTGCCATCAATGTCCACCCTGAGTCTGGCCGGGTAGAGCATACCATAACGGAGGCCTAGATTTCTCAGCATGGCCTTGACGCTCTGGTACTTTCGTCTGGCCTCCTGCACCATGAATGTAAAGTCCGGGAAGAGGGATAGGCTGATGCCCTGCCATTGGATGTCACCTTTCTCACGGGCCGCTCGGAGGGCTGAGTCTCGATCGCGAAAGTTCATGAGCCTTGCAATGATCGGTCTGGGGTGCAAGCCCGGTTTGGGGCGAGGGCCCAGGGACCGATGCGCTCGTTCAACCACGAAGCCCTGGGTAAAGGTTTCCCTACCAAAGAGGTCCGACAAGAGTTGTTCCACAAACGTGTCCAGTTGACCAGTGGGTGTCGTCTCTGGAACGCCAAGAAGGGGTATGTTGTTGCGGCGCCCCATTGCTTCCAAATCTTCGTTTTTCATAGCCACGTCCTTCAGGATCTTTTCGACTCTTCCCAGCCGTTTCAGGGAGGAGGAGGAGGCGCCATCTTCGAGGTCGGAAACCCTGTACTCCACCACGTCAAGCCTGCGGTCGTGACCCTGGATTTTGGCATTCATGGTGGCCAATTTTTTATCGAGGTCGTCAAAGCGGGCGTGTAGGGCCTTGAAGCCGGATCTCATTTCGGCTATCATGGCGGCAGCCAGGGAGTTAGAGTCAAAACCCTCCACATGTGGGGCTGCCGCGGCAGTAGGATCAGCAGTAGGGTCCGCCGAGGTGTCAGGAGGCTTTTCAAATTGGAGTTTAGGCTGTCTCGGGTCTTTTTTGACCATTGTGAAAAGTGAGCTGGTGCCCAGGGAGGGCGACGCAGTTTGTGGCGTGCAGGCGTAGAAATGAGCTGGTCAGCCAGAGCCGAGGTGAGCCCCCGGGGTAATGGGAAGATGTAGATGGTCAAACCGGGGCACTGTCGCATGGATCAACCCGGGTCTCAGGGTGCCCAGCGTGCCAGGACCGGTCGGGTCGCCACCAGGACCAGGATGCCGCTGAGGGCCGCACAGCGCCGAGCAGAGTCACTGCGTCAGAGAGGGTCTCCAAAGAGATGGTATGTGCAGGTCCACTGCGGTTGGCTGCGAACAGGAGACAAACAGGCGCCAATGTGTCGTGAAAAAGCAGCCAGTAGGCCTCCCTATCAGAGCGGCTGGTAGGTTAGGCAGTATTGCACAGCCGAGCGAGCCAGACGCGTGGGTGCTGCCGAGGGAGGGCCCGGGACAGGAGGAGGGTGGGAAGCGGAGCCAGATATCCCCCACCGGTCACAGGGCACCCCTCCGGTGTCGAAAGGGGGGGAAAAGCATCATCACCCTAACCCTACCGTCCCACCGCCACCTCCCGACACCCCACCACCCCAGGAAGCCGGCCCCGCACCACACGCTCTCCAGACCTGCCTCCAAACCTACTGTGGGCCCCGGCTCTGAAAAACCGCCGTAGGCCCGAAGGCCGTCACCGCCACAATGGTCGAGGGGGGCCCAGCAGAGGAGGCCAGCCGGGAGACAGGGAGCAGGGATAGCCCCCAGAGCAGCGGTGCACAGGAAGAGGCCAGCGTTCAGGCAGAGCAACAGGCGAAGACTCACCCCAGCTCCGACGGCCCTAGCACGATGCCGGCGGTATCTCAATGCAGGCCCGGTGTCATCCGGCTCGACCGCCGTCCTCTTGAGTGCCGCAGCCGCACCAATCACCCCCTTTTGTACCGCTTTGGCCGCCATAAGTGTGGCAGGGTATGCTCAGACGTGAGTCCCTTGCTCACTTTGCCACTGGATTCAAGCAAGCCGGGCTGAAGACGGCTGTAATGCCAGAAACCGGTCCTCGGAAGCTTGTTTCTAGTCCAGGGAAGGCATGGCTTGGCAGTTCGGGCTGGACTGTTCCCATGAGGCACAGGGTCAGACTGATTTGCATATAGCCATGTCTGAACTGGGGTGGCAGAGTGGGCTAAAGAACGGTGATGGATCAAACCCAGATCTTTTGACTGGGTGTGAGTGTTTGATTGGTTCAGATGCTCAGTCCATCACCACCCCCTTTTGTACCGCTTTGGCCGCCATAAGTGTGGCAGGGTATGCTCAGACGTGAGTCCCTTGCTCACTTTGCCACTGGATTCAAGCAAGCCGGGCTGAAGACGGCTGTAATGCCAGAAACCGGTCCTCGGAATCTTGTTTCCGGTCCAGGGAAGGCATGGCTTGGCAGTTCAGGCTGGACTGTTCCCATGAGGCACTGGGTCAGACTGATTTGCATATACCCATGTCTGAACTGGGGTGGCAGAGTGGGCTAAAGAACGGTGATGGATCAAACCCAGATCTTTTGACTGGGTGTGAGTATTTGATTGGTTCAGATGCTCCGTCCATCACCACCCCCTTTTGTACCGCAGCCGCACCAATCAGGCATCCCCCGGTAGCTGAGCTCTCCGCGCATCAGGGGGAGAAGGAGGTGTGTGGTCCGCTCGCTCTACGCCATGTAAAGGGCAGCTTGAAACGCCCGACCGGCGGAGCTCTATGCGGGAGCGGCCATCTTGGTCTCCTCCGTTGCCACGCCCCCTCCTTCTAAATTGTTTAATGGAGTGAAGAATAACCTACCTCCCCGAATGGAATGGGTTGTATTGTGATATTAAAGCCCTCTGTTGGAACATGATACTCTTGGTGAAATTAATCCATGTGGGAGCCCCTAGTATGTTGGGCTAAAACTTGCAAAGAAGGGCCTGAAGCGAGGTCTTAAAAAAATATTTGCCTATTTTTTCTTTTATTTTTTATTGTTGTTTTGAACTTTTCTTTTTCCTGTTTGAGTTGTACTTATACAAGTTGTATTTTACCTATAGTCCTAGCGACCAAGAGTGTTAGTACAGCCTGGGCTCTCCTCAGTCTCCTAAGCCTGGAAATCAGAGCTCTTTCTGTATCAATTATTCAATCAATCAATCATTCAAAAGACACGTTTATTATGACCGTATGGCCTTTAAACTACATATTCATCATATCACAAGATAAAAATACAATTGTTAAAAATTCTTAAAAGCCTAAAAATGAATTACATTAGATTCTCATAAAAACATATTTTTATAATAACACACTATAAGTCACGATAAAATACCTAAAGATTACAATACATAAAATGATTACAGAGATTCTATTTCAATCAATTTGTCACATCTTAGACCACCCTATTTCATATCATTGTTCCATAAGAAATCTTTTGGCTACTTGTATAAATTTCGCCAAGGCGATTGCACTCTCTAAGCTCTGCATATCCGTAAGTAGCTCAATTGCTTGCAACCTTCTGCTTATTCCATATTTTAAAAAGAGTGGCCTTAATACCATCCGCCCTACTGATATCAATTTTGGGCAATCCATTACAAAGTGAACGCTAGTACATTTTAAATCTTGCCCACATGTACATTTACCATAGTCATCCATTAGTATATTTTTTACTTTCTCATTTGCACGGGCGGGATTAATACCTATTCTCACTTTTAATCATTCCAATCTCATCCTATGATCTGGTACAGTATCTAAATATGGATATGTATTATAGTTACTCCAAGTTTTTATCATGAATTGCACAGACTTTTTTTGCTTCAAGTAATCCATATCGATCTTTCTGGATTTTTCATTTCCCAAGGTTTTTAAGACACTCTTCCATTCGTCAATACTCAATAATTCTGGATCCATTTTTTCTTTCAAGGTTTCACATATAGAGTACAGGTTATTTCTGGTAGCTATTGCCCACTTCAATTCGCTCTGTTGGATCTCCCTCCTACACCAACTCGACACTTTCTCCTCTTCTCCAGCTCCCAACCTTTTCCAAAATCTGCACAGATTTACCTGAACTTGAATATTCCATGCTGGCCAGTCTAGTTCTACCCTAATAGCCTGTATCATTGAGGAGCTAGGTAAGGAGAGAAGAGTTTTTGAGCATTTTCCTTCCTCCTTCTCCCAGGCACATTTCCTCCCCCCCCCCCCCGCCCCCAAGCACAGGATTTCCGCCCCATACTGCATCTGCGGGGGAATCATAGCCTTGAATGCTTTCAGCACTGGTCTATGAGATATATCTCCATAGATACTATTGAATTTTTTCAACCCACAAATGCCTGCTAATCCTTTTGTTTTTTGGGCCTGAAGGTGCATATTCCAGTTTAACGCTCTATCAAACCATACACCTAAGTATTTATATTCGTTTACAACTTCTAATTTTGTATGGTCCAGAGCCCAACTATATTCATGTTTTTTCTTTCCAAAGCCCAATATTTTTGTTTTTTCCACATTTACTATTATGTTTTTTGGATAAGCAATAAGTCTCAAAAACATTTAGCTTTCTTTGCAACCCTATTTCCGTTTGGTCTAAAATAACTAAGTCGTCTGCATATAGTAGGCACGACAGATGCTTTCCATCTACCTTGGGGCTTGCTCCTCTTTCAGTTATTAATAATTTTGGTAAGTCAGCAAGAACAATAGAAAATAATAATGGGGCCAATTATTCGAAATATGGTCTGTCACTTTCTATATGTATTTCAGGGCTTTTGCTTTTCCAGAGGTAGGATTCTGTTGGGAAATCTCCGACGTGAATCAGGTGTTTCATTAAGCTAAATGGCTTGAATCATTAATGAATTAAGTAAACTGCTAACTGTGGCCCTGACCAGAAGAGTGAACTGTAAGAAAAGCCTCTTTTTTTTCCATTATGCATTCTGCGACGCTGTTTGGGCTTATGTTTTCCTTGCACCCTGTTGACAGCCGCCTCTGTGCTGAACACCAACATCCAGGCTGCTGTGCAGGCCCCGCAGACCATCCAGCCACCCCAGGTCTTCCAGGTGCAGCAGGCGCCACAACCACAGCAGGCAGTCCAGCAGCAGCCCCCCCTACTGTCGGTGCCCCCTGTGATCCAGCCCCAGGTGACGGCGATGATGCAGAAACCAGTGGAAGCGCAGGCGCAGTTTGCCCTTCAGTCAGCAGGGTTCGCCTTTAATCCAACAATAGTAAGTATACTATTCTTGAGTCTGAAGTGCTGCTCAAACTGTTGTATCTACAACAAGAACAAAGGTCCCTTCCAAAACAAGTGCTATGTAAACAATAAAACACAGAAATGCAATGATGTCTATGTTTGTAAGCTCCAAATGGAGATTAAATCATTTAATTAAACAAACAATATTTGTGAACCATGAGGGTGGAAAAATCAGTGGACAGAAAGAACGAGGGAAATGATGACCTTTCCAAACTTAAGGCATATTACATGTGTGTGCCTAAAAACGACATAAACAATCAACGAGCCACATTTGAAAAGTATGTTTGCTTATAAATAAATACAACATAAACAAGTTAAGTCAGGACACTCAAGTCGTCACGTTTCGAGCCCTTTTAAGATAGGGGAATCATCATCAGGACACAAGGATTATGCCTGAGAAATTGCCTGTTAATTAATTGGAGAAAAGAAGAAGAAGAAGGGGAAGGGAGGAGAGGGGTTATACATGATCTGATTGATCTGAAACGTAAGATAATCAACCATCATTATATAAATGAATCAGGGGCATGCATTAATGGTTCAATAGAACCATAATTAAGCATGGGTTTATGTGCCAGTGTGCCAAGTGCGATGAGTATACTTAAAGTTAAAATTGAAGTGAACTGTTGTGGCTCTTCAGTGCTGGTGTGCCAAATCTAAATTCGTTTTACATTTTGCAGTTTTCTATGAATGAAAAGTTACTTTCTGTGTGTGCAGACAAGTCCCACCTTTCAGGTTGGACCCATGGTGATACATATTAGGTAAACTATATGCAGGGCCACTAGAATTACGCAACAGGCGAGCCCAATTATGTGGCAGGGTTGACTAAATTATGCAGCCAGAATTTTTTGGGGCGGTGAATCAATGCTGCTTTACTAATTTGTAGTTTTTACACGTTAATACAATATGTGCAAAAATGTCACCATATTAATATCAGTTAAACTACTAAATGAAGCAGTCTGCAATGAAATGAGAGCTGCCTCTGTGTGATAAAAGGCCTACAACATGCATGGCAGTATTTTCTTTTTACTTTTTATCCATTTTAGCTAGAACTGTTTTTTTGCTAAAATATGCAAAGTATGAAGAAAGTTGTGGATTAGATGGAACGTGTGGCAAATCCATTATCATGCATAAACGCGCGGAAGCCACAGATTTGCAAAATTCCAGGGTCCTCCACTATACGCATTAAAGAAGTGGACCTCCGCACTTATTTTTAACTTTTCTAGCACAATATTTTCATTAGATTTCAATTTGTAGAGGACTTGGTCACTTCCAACTCTTTTCAGACTGGAACTGCAACAGAACATTGACAGAGGCGCAAGTCATTGGCACATGGGGGGCTATTTCTTGCACTGGAAGTGTGAGTAGTGAGGATTAGGAGCTAAATAAATTAAACTTTTCATATATGTAAATATATGTTGTGTGACCTCTTAAAAAAATGGAGACAGGCCCAGAGCAGCGTAGTACTTGGGACCATTTAGGCCCCCTCTCTCCTTTGAAATCATTAAATGAATCCATTTATCCAAAGAGAAATTTGTGACAGAGTAAATGACAAACTTAAATTAGCAGGCCTGGCACTACCACAAGGTAAAGTAAGGCATTCATAGGGCTACATCTACTGGTAATGCCGACATACTGCAAAAGGCCTGCAAAACAGCCTTCTTTCAGTACATATGGAACTGTGAGTCTGAGCCTTCCCTTATTCTGATTTTTTTCAACTCCCTCCACCCAAGAGATGGATTCTCCCGATGCAGTACATCCCGTCGAGTAGTCCATTGCTTACTGCTGGGGCTCACTCATTAGGCAGGAACCAGCCTCCAAATGCACGCTTTGTCCGTCACCTAGTCCTACCTCACTGTTGAAATGGACGAGTAAGGATGTATCTGGATGTCCCAGGGGAAGTGTGTGACACAGAGCGAGTTCTGCATCCTACTGAGGCGTTAGTTGGTATGATCTTTAAGGATGCTGTGCTTAGAGGTGCTGTTCATGCTACAGAACAGTACACAGTCATAGCATGTGAACAACAATTTGGATAAGCATCAGGCCAGCATGGTTATAAAACAGGTTATGTTTGGTGCACTCATTGTGGGAGAGGTGTTCAACTTCAGGCACACGAAGGAAAGGCAATCATATTTGTCCTTCTTGAGATTTGCTCATGTATTATTGTGGCTACATTTTTGATTTTTGATAAAGCAGGCGTGATACCTGTCTACTAATCTTGATTTTCCCACTTGACCATATTGTGTGATCCTATGGAAATTCCTGTACGACTAACACAGTTGTAGCTTCATTCAGCCAAAGCCGCACATACCTTAACACAAGTGTGTGCCTTTATTAAGGCCCCAGAGCATTGCGGCAAATGAAGTCATTAAATTTCTCTTCTTTTTTTTAAGTTCAGAAGCAATTTATTAGGACAAAAGAATTACAACAATGTGCAGAATATAAAAACAATGAAGGCAGTAGGGTCATATACTATGTATCAAGTGGGTTTAGAAAATAAACAGAATATGAACATAACAAATAAGAAATGCAAATACAGTCAAAAATAATGATAACATAAGCTATATTGTACAAAAGAAGGTATAAATAGAAATATAAATTAACACAAAGGAAGTCATGGAGGTTTAGAAACTTCTTGCTGCAGAGGTCTTGGGGTAGTAGAGCATTTAACACTAGCGTCAATGAATAAAATGACTGGAGCCCATAAATCAGAACGCTTGGATGCCAAATGTGATGGATATACAAATGTAGTGTCTAGCCTATGATTATAACAGACCGCATACCACCATGCTTCATATGAAAGATTAGTGAAATCCTTCCAGTTTCTCGTTATTTGCTGGAAGGCTACTGCTATTATGAGGTCAATTATTTTGACGTTAAAATCAGAATGTTCCCAGATGGAAGATAAGCTACCTAAAAAAAATTTCAATGTAGAAAAGGGATGAGTGGACTGAAAAGTCAAGTTTAGTTGAGTCCACACCTTTTCCCAAAAAGGGCTAACAAATGTACAATTAAAGAGTGAATGGAATAAATCAGCATGTTGGGCTGAGCAGGACCAACATTCATGTGAAACATCAGAGTGGAATGAGTGGAGGGTAAAAGGGGAGAATGGAAGTTTATTATAGATGAAGAAGAGCGTTTGCGTCGTGTTTGCAGCCCTGGAGGATTTCCTAAGTTTAAGCAAATTTTATCCCAGACGTCAACATTCCAGGAGGTGTCAAAGTCCTTTACACATAATAATTCTGTCTTAGTTTTGTCTCTTGGTGTAAATGAGCTATGTAAAAAACTGTGAATGGTAAAAGCTTTGGAATGAGCAAGCAACAGAGAATGCAGTTTAGCAGTATGAGTAGAATTGATAGAACTGTTTAAAGGAGGTGGTCCAAAAGTCAGGGAAGCTGATTGGATAGCTTGTGTTAGGATGGAGTATTTAGAACAAAAAGATGAAGGGAAATCAAAAACAACACACGCGTGTGCAAAGGACAGAATTAATTCTCGATTATATAATTGATTGACCCAAATCAGTCCACGTTGCCTCCAGGTTTTCCAATAGAAAGGTTTATTGTTAATTAGGATGTGTAAATTGTGCCATATGGGAGCATTAAGAAAAGATGACGAAGGTATAGATGGGATAAGTTTAGAAGTAAGTTTAAGTATAGAAGTAGAAACGGATTGTGGTTTGCGTGTAAAAGATAGGTATTCCTGAAAGGAGAAAGGAGAAATGAAAGACCGTTCTAATTTAGTCCAGAGAGGGCAAGGTACATAAGGGTCAGAGAGCCATCGTGACGATTGAGTTAGCATGAAAGATTTATGATCAAGAGAGAAATCTGGGAAGTTTGTCCCACCTTCTCATTTTGGACAAATTAATTTACGAATAGACATGCGGGACTTCTTATGTCCCCATAAAAAGAGAGGTTAAGATAGAGTTAATTTTCCTAAAATGCTTGAGAGGGATAGACAATGGAATATTTGAAATTGTATATAAGACTATGGGAGAGAGCATCATTTTTATGGTATCCAAACAACCCCATCAGGATAAGTAAAGTGGATGCCACTTTGACGTTAAAGAAGATAATCGTTGTACACAATTATCCATGCAATGCGATACTGTCCCCGCTAGGGTTGAGGTAAAATGCAGACCTAGATATTTGATAAATTGAGGACTCGGTGAAAAGCCTGAAATAGCAAAATCAGCGCTAAAAGTATATTTTGTCAAGGGCAGAATTTCACACTTATCTTTATTCAGTTTATAGGCAGAAACAAACGCAAAGTATTGTACCTCTTCTAAAAAGGCAGGAAGAGAAGTTTGGGGTTGCGACTAAAATAAAAGCACATCGTCAGCATAAGCCGCCATTTTAATATTGGAATCATTAAAAGTAAAACCATGGATGTTATCTTTTTGACGAATCCGGAGTAGGAAAGGCTCCAGGGCTATATTAAAAAGAAAAGGAGAGAGGGGACATCCCTGTCTAACACCTCTAGCAAGATCAAAGTAAGAAGAAACACCACCATTCGCTGTGACAGCTGCTCTAGAATTAGAATATAGGATAGAAATGAGAGCCAACATTTTTGGACCGAATCCAAACCACTGAAGTGTACGAAAAAGGTATGGCCATTCAACTCTATCAAATGCTTTTTCAGCATCCAAAGCAATGGCTGCTAGAGGATGAGACATGTGTGAGGCTTTGGATAAAATATCAAAGAATAGGCATGTGTGGCCTGTAGGAAGCCTTCCTTTAACAAAATCAGATTGCTCAGTGCCCAGCAAATCAGGCATGAGAGATTCTAATCGCAATTCTAGAGCTTTCGAAAAAAATGTATAATTAATGTTAACTAGGGATATGGGTCGATAATTCTTACAGTATTTGGGATCTTTAGGGATAAGGCAAATAATAGCGTCAGAAAAAGAACCAGCAGATGCACCAGACTGCAAAAAAGAAAGTATAAGGGTATGCAATTTGGGGATCAATAAGGACGCAAAGTGAGAAAAGAATTCTACAGTGAGACCGTCTGGACTAGGAGCTTTATCCGTTTTGAGGATTTTTAGGGCAGCGTGAAGTTCTTTTTGTGTAATATCCAATTCTAAACAGGAAAGATCTGGATGAGCTTCAGGTGGATAATGAATAAGAACTGGGATGTAGAGTGATCAGAAGAAAGGGTTTCAGATGTGTGTAGTGTTATATAAAATTGAAGGAATTCATTTAAGATCTCATCATCCTTGAACTTTAATGAGTTGTCAGTACCAAAATCAGTCTCTATGTTAAGCTTGTTTTGTTTAACTTTTAAATAATTACCTAACAATTTTCCAGCTTTATTTTGGCCACCATAAAATGTTGCACTAGATTTAAGTAGATAATTTGAAGCATTGTCAGTGGTGTCTTTATTAAATTGAAATGTAATCTTTAGGTGCTCGGATAAGCCATCTTTAGATTTGGAAGAGTAATAGGAGTGCTCCAATTTTTTGATCTTGGCTAATAAAGCATTTGTGACCTGCTGAGCTTTCTTACGTTTGTTGGAGACAAAACGAATAATAAAGTCCCTAGCTGAAGCTTTGAAAGCATCCCAGATTACCTGAAAGGACATACCGTCTGTTTGATTAATGGCGAAATATTCATGAAAAAAAGAAGTAAAAGAGATGTGAATATGGGGTCTAGAAGAAGGGCATTATTGAAACGCCATTTACGAGGTAGATTGGGCTTGTGGAAAATATCAAGGTGTATGATTACAGGGGCATGATCAGAGATCAATATAGAACCAATATCCGCCTTTATCAATGACTGAGAAATATTGTGAGAGACAAAGATGTAATCTTAAGCGGATTGAGTATGATGTACAGGTGAGTAAAAGGAGTATTCTCGTAGGATAGGGTTGCAGAGTCTCCAAGCATCTATGAGTTTGTGTTGTTTATTGGTATGTATGAATGATTTGTGAGATTTATGAGGCGTGAAAGGAGCTGGAGAATTTCGTTCCAAAAAAGGGTCCAGGATTTCATTACAATCACCAGCAAGGATAAAATTGTCATCATAACATTGTGTAATTTGCTGAGCTAATGAAGTCCAAAAAGAAGGGTCACCAATTGTGGGTGCCTATATATTCAATAAGGAGACCGGGACATTATCAATTAGGAATTTAACAAAAACCCACCTGCCCACCTGATCAGTACAGTGAGATAGGATCTTAATGGAAAGGGACTTGCGGAAAAGAATCATAACTCCATTACGTTTGCCATCACCTGGAGAAAAAAGAAAATCACCTTCCCATGCACTTTTGAGTTTCGCAGACTCATCGTTAGACAAATGAGATTCTAGTAAGCAAGCAACATCTGCTCCCAGTTTAGTCAAATGTGTCAGTACCCTCTGATGCTTAATAGGTGAATGTAAACCTCTGACATTCCAAGAAATACGTTTTAAAGGCATAAATTAAAGTTGTAGAAGTACAAAAAATTCCAATAAGAATGACATATGAAATCAATAAAAATACAAGCAATATCAAACCAACTGCACAAAAAGTAAGAGGACTGAACTAGAAAGGAGAAGCAAGAAAGAAAGGAATCAAAGCGAAAATGCAACCTCTGTAAGAGAAAGGAAGATTGCAGGGTATAAAAAGGAAATGAGGAAGACCAAAGAGAGAAGAAAATATGCAAAAAGAGAAAGAAAATAGAAAGAAGAAAGAGAGCATGAATAGAATAATGAATAATGAAAAAAGAAAACGTACATACAATCCAAGACATACGAAGGGTGGAGGGATGGAAGGCCACACGGAACAATGATGTGTCCAGGACCCACAAGCGGAGGCGGAGGGAAGGGCATAACGAACATACTTGAACATAAGTAGGAGAAGACACACAACCGAAACCTGTGGGGAAAGATAAAATGATTAGATATATTGCAAACAATAACAACGTAAGTTAACTGCTGCATACATTTTAAGAAACAACAAATGGATCAAAAACTAGAGATAAAACATGAGAATACTGTAACCAGAAACAGAGTCTGAACGTAATCTTGCTGGAACTAAATGATGAAGTAGTCTCCATTGTATCAGTGTGGTGAGAGTACAGGAAGCTCTTCAACTTAATTGGATCCTCATAGGTGGTAGTTTTATTATTAAATGTCACTTTAAACAAGCAAGGGTGAAAAAGACCATGTCTTGCACCTAATGAGCGTGATTGCGGCCGCAATGCTAAAAATTATTTGCGTCGATCAGCCGTCGATTTAGAGTAATCCTGGGAAAAGAACAGAGAATTTCCTGACCAAGTTATACGATTCATTGCCCTAACTGCTGTTAGAATCTTTAAGAGGTCAGTATATTCCAAAAAGTACAAGATCACTTCTCTCAGTTTGCGTGGTGACGAAGAAGATGTTTGACCCATCGGTGGACCTAATCTGTGAAGTCTCTGTATATTCAACATGGTGCCCTCAGGTAGCTTAAGGAGTGTTGGAAGAAAGGATTTAAAGAAGGTGGGCAGATCCAAACCTTCTGTCCCTTCAGGAAGACCATAAATTCAAAGGTTATTCTGTCTATTTCTGTTTTCCAACTGCTCAACTTGTTTGTGAAGTATGGAGACCTGTGAACAAAGAGATTCTACTTTAGAAGTAGATGAAGATAAAGAGCCAAAGTTCTGCTCTAGCGTATTGACTCGTTGATCCATTGCTGACCATTTGTCAGAGAGCATCTGAAGCGTGGATTTGGTCTTTTCCATAAACGGACGTAGAGCTCTAATCTCCTCTAGTATTAGATCCATTATGACAGAAGAAGTCTGAGGCAATCTGTGAAGGCAATGCACCTTTGGGCGATGAAGCAACTGAATCCTCCATGGATAAACAATTATAGTGTGAGCTGAGATGAATCAAAAAATTCAGAGGAGAAGGTGTAGATATCTGTAAATTATTAGATGTCCTGCCCATAGAATTGAGAAAAACAGTCCAAAGACATAGAATAGCAATGCGTAGAAGAAGAAATTCCGTATTAAGAGCTAAAATAACGTGAACCCAACATTGGGGTAAACTGCCTTATCACTGTAAGCGAAACAATATTAATACAATAATAGCAAAAAAGATCCTGTAGAAATATAGCATAACACTATGAAAATGTAGTAGAGAGTAATAAATGCGACCAATACATTTAGTGTAAGTAACTTTTCAAAACACACATTTATCAATAAGCATGAAGAAAGATATAAAAGTGGTGACTGTATGCTTAAAGGGAAGAAAGTGTATGGAATGGAAGTCACCACAATTCATTACAGAAAGAGTGTCCATATCAGAGCAAGCCATACAACATGCTAAATGAATACCATAGCCAAAAGAACCATTTTAAATAAATAACTTTGTGGTGCACTCATATGGCATTGCAGGCTATGAGAAAATCCACTGAAAAATACAGAAGGTTCCACATACACAAACTGGCAATATAGAAATTAGGTTACTGAAATGCCTATTTAAAGCGCATTAATAAAGGAGACAAATGTAAGGAAATAGAGTCAAAATTCACTTTCCTGGATAACTTCAAGTGTCAAACATCAATAATCAGTAATTGAAAGTCAGTAAATGAAAGATTCACTTCCCCTTTTGAAGAGAAACAGCGCGTGGTGAAAATAATCTCCTCAGCCTTCAGGCTGATTTGAAGTAACAGTTCACATTATATTTAGTCAGGAAATGATAGGGTTCAGCAAGGGGGCATTGCATGTCAAAGTGAGGCAATAAATCATTGTAGAATACAGCTTTAAACTCTGTCACAAGCTGATATAATTCATTGTTGCCTGTGAATTTGTGCTCACAGTTAAAGTGTAACACGCGAGAAAAAGAACCGGCTCCCTCAGCATTCAGGCAGCAATTACGAAGCTGTTTCAAATACCTCAGCTTTGAGCAGAATGCTTTTTAAAAGGTCAGAATCTTGCTGGAGAAGAGACGGAAATGCTCCTATCTGGAGGTGCTTACATTCCGACTTTCATTTATGCAGTTTGCTGACCTTCAGGACTCGGGTGGTGCTGGAAAATCCCTTTGAGAGCCCCGTCACCTCAGGCGAGTCACGGGAGTGCCGCCATCTTCCTCGGGCGCTAGCCACGCCCCCCTATATTTCTCATTTAATTATTTCAATATTCAGCTTTTAATACTCTTAATACTGTCTGAAACTGAAGTCGCTCCCTTTTTAAGCCTTTAAAAGAGTTACATTGTCACTCATGGAATTTCATGGCAGCATGAAGGTTTGCAATCGCTATCTGCTCCTCTACATCCTTCTCTCTCGTTTTGGTCATCATATTAAAAAAAACCTAGTCCTTAAGAATTAACAAACATTTTGCGCATGAACAGTATTATTTGAATTGAAAGCCGGTGTGGCATAGTCGCTAAATCATTGTTTGTCGATCCCATTCCTAATCATGGCTTTGCCATTAAACTCACTGATGTTTTGGGGATGATTTCTTAATCTCTGTATACACAATTTTTACTATCTGTATATAAAACAGCCCCTTTTCATTATGCGCCCTGCCTTAAAGCTGGACCTTTCCTAGAGTAGGGCTTGTCAACCCACTAAATAATAAAATCCAGACAGTTTTTCGGAATGTCTACATTTTATGACTAGCTTGACATGGCCAAACAGAGTTGTCCTTTCACTCATCTGCCTTCTGTTTCTTGATTCACAGATCAGTGCTGCTCCTTTCGGGAGTCAGACACAGCTCCTTGGTTCTCTTACCGCCAGCCCGCTTATCGCTAGTGCCATACCTGGCATGCAAGGGATCACCGGACAGATAATCACTAATGCACAGGGACAGGTAAGCTATAGCAAAAAAGCTCTGAGTGCTAGAGAGTGTCATGTGAAGGTGTAATGTTAAATATAGCTGCAGTAAATGTTCTTTTTAAATTTCTTCTTACATTTAATACTAGTACTTCTCATTGCCATCACCAATTTAGCCCAGTGGTTTTTACCATTAGGTCCAAGGACCCCTGGGGTCCATGCCTGTTACAAAATTAAATGATATTAAAATTAATAAGTATATTCAAATAAAAGAGCAAAAATGAAATTGTGGGATTCTTTCTGTATTTGATTGTGAATTCAACAAAATATTTTGAGCATTTGGTGTGTACTTGTTTTTGTATTTTTGTCTATTGTTTAAAGTTCGAATCATAGTAATTGCAAGCCTGGGAGTCCTTGGCTCCCAATAATTACTCGGTGGTGTTCCCTGGATTCCAGTAATGATTCAGTGTGTGTCCTCATACGTCAAAAGTTAAGAACCACTGATCTAGACCAAGGGCCACATTATGAGTTGCTTAGAATTTAGCCGGGAGATACAGAGGCTGGAATTACTGATTACCGTCAGCAGCTCCCTCCAGTTTGTGGATATTACAAGTTTTATTGCTGGAATGTCTTGATAACTTTATTGCGGTCGTAGACCATAAAAGCACAAATAAAATATATACATACACAGAATAAAATACATAAGTAGTTATAAATTACATAGTTAAAAAGTTATTAAACAGTAAGATATCAAGGTAATGGTATCAAAACATACCAGTTAATCACAAATTGTTGCAATTCATTAAAGTGAGCCTTCTGCGCCACAATACCATATAAAAAGCGGGATACCGCAAACACAATAGAGGGGGAGGTATCGTATCGTAAAATTCTAGCAGCTTGAGCACATTGTCTTAAACCAAGGTTTCTGCATAGCGGTGTCAACCAACATCTCCTTATTGTACTGTAGGCTGGGCAGAAAAATAAGACGTGGGCAATGTCCTCTTTGGTGTTGTTACAGACTGGGCAGGTTCCCTCTTCTCGTCCATTCCATTTACACGTAAATGCCCCAATAGGTAGACAACCATGTCTTAATTGTGTGTAAAGTTTTCTTGCGAGGGGAGGCTGTATTATGTCCAAAAACTCCTCCCTCTTAGGCGCGAGTTTTACCTGCAGAAACTCAGCAGACAGGCTACCCAGCGTAGACGAGCTATACAGAAGGCTTAGGTTATAATGTCTCAAAGAGGCCAGTAGCTCCAATCTCTTCACTCTCTGGCAGCTCACCTCCGGGGTCTCCCATAGTTGGGGCATACCAATTTGATATATAAGGGCCATGATGTGGGCTAGCCAGGGAGTATTCTTGGTCTTTAGATGGCCCCAGACTGCAGCAAACTCAGCTCTATAGTCCTCAAGCTCAGGCACTGTCCAGAGCCTTCTCCAATACAGAAGAGGACGGGTGGCTAACAATTCTGAGATGGGCTCTAGGTCTAGGTCGAGTCTCAGGGGTGTGAGCGGGGTGCTCTGGGGGAGGCCTATCAAGTTCCGCATAAAGGCCTGTTCCACCTTAAGAAGGCTTTGTGTGTTCTTATGGCCCCAAAGTTCTGCACCATACATCACAGCTGGTCTAGCTTGCGCCCCATAGATCTCAAGGGCAGGGGCAACTGGCTTAAACAAGGTTGCTCTATAGAACTTGCCAACACCCCCTCCGATCTGCGCCAACCTCAAAGAAGATTTGGATATCTGAGGGCCCCAACCGAAATCTTCGGTCAGGGTAACCCCCAAGTATACAAAAGTTCTCACCCTTTCCAGCGGGACGCCATTTAGTACCGGGTTAGGGCGAGTTCGCTTCGGGGGATGGAAGATCATAAACTTCGTCTTAGCTAAGTTTATCTTTAATCCCCTTAGAGCGCAGAAAGATACAAAACCATCCAGGACCCTCTGGATACCTGATGATGTTCGAGACAACAACAAGGTGTCGTCTGCGAACATCAGAGCAGGTACCCGGCCAGTGGCCAACCAGGGAGCATCACTGTCTATGACCTTATCCAATTCACCCACCAGGCCATTTATATAGAGACTAAAGAGCGTAGAGGCCAGGGCGCAGCCCTGGCGTACGCCTCTAGTCACGGGGAAGCGGGCTGATAATTCCCCATTCTTCCCGCATCTCACCTTGGCGTAATTCCCTACGTGGAAGCGCATCAGGACATCTAGCAGATAGGGCGGGAGGTCTAGCTCTTTCAGTACCCTTCACAGGCTTTCCCTGGGGACAAGATCGAAAGCAGCCCGCAGGTCTACGAAAACAAGGTAGAGGCTGCCACCCTCTACACTTGCTGTCTTCCAGAATAAGACCTGCAACCTAAAAATGTGGTCCAGGGTCGAAATTCCAGATCTGAAGCCAGCCTGTAGGGTAGTCAGTATTTTTTTCTCCTCCATCCACCCCAACAGTCTATCCAAGACGACTCGACCCATTAGCTTCTGAGAAGTATCCAGGAGACTAATCGGCCGATAATTTGATGGCACTAAGGGGCAGCACTTCTTGAAGATTGGCACAATCTCCGCTCCTGCCCAGGTGTCCGGTATCTTGGCTCCCCAAAGGACAGCATTGAATAGAACAGCCAAGTATGGGGCCCAGATTTTTGGCTGGGAGCGGAAAAGATCTCCTGGTAGTCTGTCGAGGCCTGGGGCTTTGTTGGGTAGTTGCCTGGTGATCACCGATTCCACCTCTTTGACTGTGATGCTCTCGGTGTCTCCAGGGAACTCCCTTGTCATGTTGTCCCGCTGACCTAACGGATGGCCCAAGTCCGAGGCCCCCCGCAGTCGGTACTCGTGCGGGGGCTCTGGGCCTCGGGCCATCCTTAGGGCGTCATCTGTCACCGATAGCTCTGCCCCGTTTAGATGTTCACTAGTATCGGTCTCAGGGCTGGTGTAAAGCGCAGCAAAATGAGCCTCCCAGACTGACGGAGCAATGTTTGGTTGAAGAGGCTCCCCTCCCTCTTTTGAACCAGAATTTACTATTGCCCAGAATAATTTGTTGTCTCTTGCTAGTAGGGCCCCTCTTAGGTCTTCCCACCTGGCTTCTTCCCACTCCTTCTTGCCCCTGGCGAGCTCCTTTTTGTATAGCAATCTGGTTGCCCTAATATTCACTCTGTTGTTAGATTTGATTGCCGCAAGTAGCTTCTTTTTTAGTTTTTTGCAAGCATCATCAAACCAAGGGTGAAATTTCAGAGCTCGCCTTTTAGTTCCTTTTACAGGGTAGAACAAGTCCCCCAATGCCGTAACGAGCTGGCTGTGGGTTTCCACTGCCTGATGCTTACCAGATAGATCCCCCATTTGGGTGATAAGTGGGATCGCAACCTGGTAAATTTTCGCTAGTCTGGATGGTGAATTTACTAGGTGGGGCCATTTAACCCTTCTTCTATTATTGGCCAGCATAAGAGGGGGCATCGACGCCGCAGTTTCGGGTAGAGGATTGGTAAGACCAAAGGACCCCGGCTTAAAAGTTAGAACCAGGGCATTGTGGTCGCTATCATGTCTTTGTACGACCCTAAATTCTTTTAGCTGATCCCAATTTTTGGCGTCGACCATAAGGTAGTCAATGTTGGATGTTTGCCCTACTCGGTTGAACGTAGCTGTAGCTGGGGAATCAGGATCCAATCTCCCATTACATGCCCGCAAAGATGTTTCAAGGGAGAAGGATTTTATTTGGAGGGCTAAAGGGGTCCATGCCCTGACAGGGGTAATATTGGGCTCAGGAATATGCCAAAGTGCGTCAACCTCATCTTGCTCACCAAGCTCCAGACTTCCCAGTGGTTCGAATTGGCAGTTAAAATCTCCCCCAAGAATTATTGAAAAAGAGGGGGGTCTAGCCTCTGAATAAAAGAATTCAGGGCTTTTATTGTTTCCGATTCTTGTCCATTACCGGATGGTCTGGAGTAGATGTTAATTAATGCTAGTTTGGGTTTGCTTGCGGGTTTTAATAAGACACACTGGATGTCCAGTGAATTTGTTTCTAATTGTGTCACCTGGATACCCAAATGGGTACCTACCCAAATAGACAACCCACCCGATGGGCGGCCTCTGCCTGTAGACACGGCCAGGATGTCAAATGTTGCAAAAGACGGGCTAGCGCTCTCTTCCAGTGCCCAGGTCTCTTGCATGAGACATATGTCATGTACTGCCATAAAGGCTGCCCACTCTGGGGTTAATAGCTTGTTTTTTAACCCGGCTAAATTCCATGAGATCAACTTTAAACATCCTTCTTGTGGAATTCTGGAACCCTCTCCTTCCCTTACTACACTTTTCTCCCCCAGAGGCAGGTATAGCTTGGGGTGCGCAGTAGTTTCTTCTTCATCTGAAACCACCTTGGCTGCACCTTCTGGTCTAGCAGTATGAGATTGTCCCCCAATACCCCGCCTAGACTGTAAACTTCAGTCGCAATCATCCATACCACTAAACACATCGAACCTGTTAAGTGTCTCCAGTGGTGTGAAGGGCCTCAGATGGTCCATGTTTTTGTAAAAATTTGTGTTAGCTCTGGGGGGTACAGTATTCCAGCCGTAGAAATCAGCAGCAGGCATTTGGTATTGTGCATGTAACAAATGGCCGCTGTTAAATGGGGCTGGAAAATATGTATGGGTATGTGATTGTCCACTTGTATATTTTGGGGTGAACACTAAGGATCTGGGATGGAAGTAGGTCAGAGGGCGCGGGATGATGCTGTTATTACCATTCCCTGCAGGCCAATTTAATATATAATTGACCGCGCATGAATCTCTGAAGTTGACTACGACTACATCTCCCTCAATATCCTTACTTCTACTACCCAGCCAAGGAAGTCGGCGAACGTGTACTATTTCGCCATTGATGTTGCTTGCAATTGGTCTATATACTCTAAACCAGTGCATAATTTTATTCTTCAGCTGGGCAAACCCTTCCCTCTTGTTATCAGCCAATACAGGGACCCCTGTTAAGACAACCACATAAGGCACAGCTTCCGGGGGAAGTTCTACTAATGGACCCCTATTCGTTAGGTCCCCTGTGTGTCTAGTGCCTCTCCTCTCCTCACGTAATTTCCCTGCAGCTACCTTTTCCTGATCCCTCATGATGTTACTCACGGGCATTAAGACTGATTTCTTTACTTGCTTAGGGGGAGGTAGCTTTTGTTGGATAGGCCCTGCCACTTTGGGGGGTTTTAATGTGGCTGTAGTAGGTTGAGATGAAGCTTTAGGGGCAGTGGACGTAGCTGGTATGAACGGAGTCAAGGTCAAGGCGGGGACAGCCTCCCTCACTAGGACCTCAGGTAAGTTATCCTTCCTCCCAGCACCCAACTCCATAACCTCAAGTCGTTTCTCCACATTTTTTAACCTTTCAATGATAGGTAAAATGAAAGATCTAATTAAGTGTTCCATGCTCTCTAATGAGACACTAGTATATACTGTTTTCAATGAGGAGTCTTCGGGGGCATCAGCGTGTAGACTATTACCATTGTCCAAACCAATATGCGGGGATGTTGGATCGACTGTCGGATTTAACAATTTGTCTTCAGCAGATGCTAAAGTCTGAACAGCTAAGGTACCGGATTTAGAAGACTTGCCAAAATCAGAGTGGCAAATCTTCGCTTTTTGCAATGCCTCCCCCTTACGTCTTCTTTTGCAGGGTGGTGGGCCGTGAACCTTTGGCAAAATTGGCCTTTTATTCTTACTCCGTTTACACTGGCCAGAAGTGCGATTCGTACTGGCTGGATCCTTTATTAAGGGTGGGGTAGGGCTCAAAGTCTGTCCAGTAAAGGCATGTGGTGTTGGGGTACAGTCTCGTAGCAAGAGTGGAAGACTCTCTTGCAGAGTTAAATCTTCAGTTCCGCTGAGATTTCCCCCATTACAAAAAGGGTTATTAAACGTAGGATCTGATATAGTTGTATTTTTCAGATTTTCTACCGAGCGACGACGCTCCGCCCTTTGCTCTGCAAGCGTAGTCTCCTTTTCTAAGTCAATAAGTACCTTAGTGAAATAATTGTCAAGGGTACCTTTTGACGGCAGCCCCCCCAGCTTATCCACAGTAGTTAGGTCGGGGCTCATACCTGAAGCAGACATTCCGACGATGTCAGTGTTGGAGGATGGATGCAAGAGAGTAGGCCCGGCCCAGCCTCTTCCGGCCTCCGACGGCCACAGACGGCCCGCCCTTTGCCCGGGCATCGCCCGGCCTCCCGCGACGCGGGTGTCCCCGAGTTTTAATTCGCCTCCAGGCGCCGGTGATGACGCGCACAGCGTGCGCCAACGCAGAGGATGCTGGGGATCCGAGTCCTCCGCCCTGCGGCCGCTAAGATTACAAACGCGGCAGCGGGAGTACTCGGATGGGCGGTGAAGCGGGTCCGGTGTAGAGTCAAGCCTCCCCAAAACACAGGTCAGCTCGTGCCAGAAGCTCGTCCCAAATGTGCTACGAAAAGCAATACCAATAGCGATGGCGAAGGCGATGACTCAGAAGCTCACGCAGGGGGCCAATAGCATGAATAACTTTGGAGGCGGTATTCCCAAATGGCGGCAGCGGCTCCACTTTTCTCCGCACCGCTCCACCCACCAAACGTATCCTGCAGTTCAAGCAGCAGTGGCACGGTGGCTCGAGGAAACAAAGACTGTGGTGACCCTGCTTGTATCCACTCCGACCCCTTCGCTCACCTGCCACTTGCCATACGCTGCACGCCGTGCTCCTCTCCCCCAATCTACGGCCCCGGATCCGGCTCTCTGCGGCTCTTTACTCTCGGGGCTCGCAGCTCTTTGCTCCCGCGGGTCTCTGCTTCTCAAAGCTCCCGCTTGCAGCTCTCAATCACATACAGAAACGGAAACGCCCTCAGCTATGGCCACCATTTGCTGGAATGAAGAATAACCAGTTGGACCTGGAATTACTAAGGGCCCGATGTAGGTAATTCCGATTTACCTACTCTTAAATACCGAATCATACCGATTCGGTATTTAAGAGTAGGTAAATTGGAAGTAGGCAGATGTAGGTAATTTTTCTTTTACAATTACCGATTCTGTAAGATTCGGTATTTACCGATTCGGTAAATACCGAATCGGTATTTCCCATTGATTCCTATGGGCCTTGAAGCCCATAGGAATCAATGGGAAATACCAAATCGGTATTTACCGAATCGGTAAATACCGAATCCTGGCAGGGGGAATGGGGTGTCACTTTGACACTCTGTAGCACCCCAATTGCAGGCTTGTGTGCCATGTGGCACACATACATGCCCTAAGGGCATGTCTGTGTGTCACATGGCATAGGTGTACATGCACATCTGGAATTCGGTATTTTACCACCCAATAGGATTGGGTGGTAAATACCGACTCCTAAAGGGCCTGTGGCACTCTTTGAAGTGCCTGCTACATCTGGATTTACCGAATCGGTAAATATACCGATTCGGTATTTGGTAAATTTACCGATTCGGTAAAAATTAGGCCCCCTACATTAGAAAACCCTAATACCGGTCGGTAACGGCCGAATTCTGCCGTTACCGACCGGTATTAGGGCTCCTACATCTGGCCCTAAGTCTTTTTCCTTATGGTTGTCCCTTATTCCTGATTTGCAGGTGGTAAACGAGAGTCCGGACGCAAATGATTGTCGCTGCCTTGGGACTCGGGAGGATGATGGAGGAAGGCAGGCTCAGGTGCTGCTTTTGGGAAATGATGCCTGTATGGCCTGTGCCTGGAGGTGTTTGTACTGATGCAATTTCATTCCTGGTAAAACCAGGCCACGTAATACTGCACCCAGGAATTTTAGGTGCAGGGACACTAGACCATTTAAATGTATCTGGAGCGGATACTACTCAAGTCGATTTATAATAAGGACCTAGCAATTTTGCCCAAATTCCTTTCACATCCCTTTCCATTCATCCTCCTGGTTTTCGTTTCATTAACTACCATGGTGAGACCTGTTTTTTTGGTTGTTTGGAGGGACCTATTTCTTCTTTCTCTATGCAAAAAATATGTTTTTGTGATGCAGTTTTTAAAATGTATACATTGTCTATTTTTAATTCTCAGCACGGAGAATGTAATATTTAGCCCAGAAATCGTAACTGGTTGTCAATTTTATGAGGTAGTATTAGTCAATATAAATAGTCAACAAAATAGTGATTTGACATTGTGTAATCACCAGTATGGTATTTACCTAGTTTGAAAATCTTCAGAATACCAAGGTGCACTCCAGGACTAGACACAATTCTCTAGGTGTGGCTTTCAGAATTGGTCACAGCACTCCAGATGAGGCCTCACGCAATGGACAAAATGTTTTAGATTTGCGGATCTCGATGCATAAGTTCAGGTTTGGTCCACAGAACAGGACAAGGTACAGTTGAGAGTCAAGGAGAATTAGAATCAATACTCTACATGTGTCCTGCTGCACAGGACATATTACTCTTGATGAGGGCCAGAACAGTTTATGAGAATCAGACACAACACTGTGTGGCCTGCAGAACTAGACAAAGTTCTACTGATGTGAGTGATAAGACACAAATCAGTACTGTTGACCTTCTCTTCTGTTCCTTATAAGTTTTTGCAGCACTTCTGAAGAAGATGTGCTCAACACTCGTATGAATAAAAATGGTTGTGTTGGCCTGATCTGTTCCAACAGTGTCCACCTGAAAAAATAAGAAAGCTGGCTGTGCCTAACAACATTGTTTTGCCTTTTTAAAGGGTGAACGTCCAGAACTTTCAGCATACAATATTCTAGATGTGGCCTACGGAATTGGCAAACATCTGTGTGACTTTATGAAAGCTTTTTACACTGCTAATAACGTTTCTTTTCATCGCGTTGGAACCTGCACCCATACACCCAGGAACCCTCTGTACTGCCTGTTAATACCATCGCATTGGGATAGTTTCCCAGTGTTTCAAATATTAATTTGAAAATTTGATTTCCATTGTTGTCATAGTATATGCCTTAGGTAACAAACTCGGAGAGCATTGGAGTTTTCTGATGGAGAGAGAATAAACTGATAAAATAAAGCCCAAGCAAAGTAACACAGGAATCTTTGGGCTTCAAAGAAAGCGTGAAGGACTATTTCCTAATCCCCTGAGCCAGTAACCCAATAAGACCTTGTTGGGCTTTAGACCAGAGTTCGAACAACGGAGGCACACAAGATGAGTCTCATTCATTGACGTTAAATAAGGGTAACCAGGGCTTGGAGTTGTGGCCCCTAGTTCCAGGGCTTGCAGTTGTTGCCCCTAATTTCCCCTTTACTACCCCTAGCACTTCTGCCAGAGGTACCAAAGTTAGCTGCCATTATGGCAGCTCCAGGAACAGAAAGCTAACAGGGATATTCAACCCCTCTTTACTTTTTGTAGTTTCCACTAACTACTCTTCCGTTACCCCCACGGCAACAAATTGGGAGCTGTTGTGGTAGACAAAGTGTTAAACATGTGAATGGTGTATAAAGCTATATGTGATGTAATTCCGCTGCACCTCTCATTCTGGTAAAATAACATCTTTGTTCAAGTTTATTAACACTTTTGGCCTCGGGCATTTCGTGAACAAAAATGAAAAAGAAGAACGTGTTCAGAACATAAAAAAATCACAGCGTAGAGCTAAATGTAAAAAAGGATACAGGCTGATAAAACAGTAGTACAGAGTGGTGCAAGGTGTCAGAGTAAGAAATAATATGCCTACCAGATAAAAATTGGAGTGTCTATTGGCATAATAGAAACATCTTTGTTGTCACTGGGTTACCGAATGGGGGATGAAGTACAGTTGTGCTAATCAATCCCATTCCAGTGTGAGGTGTTGCTGCACCAGGTCTCCATTTACCTCTGTACCTTTGTTTCAAAGATTGGCAAAAGGTGTATCCCCAGCCATGAATAGACCTCAGTATTTAGAGCATTTGTTTTGTTTGTGTCTCATTCCTATAGTTCGTTTACCATGTGATACGTTTATTTATGTTATATAATTTGCATTTGTATTACTCCGACTTCAATTGTTAAGACATTGTAGAGCCTTGTCTATTTGGGCGCTTACCATTTGGATCCAGAAATGCCATCAACCTTAATAGAGGAATCATCGTTTGATAGTGTCTGTTGTTTGGTTATTGTTTGGTTATGCATGTCTAGTAGAGAATTTGGTTAGTGTTTAGATTCTAAAGGCTTTGTGTAATCTAGCAGTACATTAAAAAAATACTTTTCACATGCTTACTGAATATGGACACTGTGCTGCGGTCTGCAGTTTAGGAATCTAAATTCATACAAAACCAATGCGGAGAAGGCATACCCCGAGTCTAGTTGTACAAAGATGAGAAAGAGAGAACATGAACAGTCATGATTATGATTATATTATTTTTGCCACTTTGTTGTAATTTGGGACTGAGGGATTACAGCATTGCCCTTACAATACTCAAAAGCAAATCAAGTCAGTCCATTGTCCTTGCTGTCTCAAGGTATTTGATGTCCATGTGGAGGTTAAAGCAGAAAAGGGTGTCCCCCTAATGCTGCTGTGTACCTAACATTTTAACATATTTTATCCTGATTTTACCGTAATATATTTAGTCGTATCATTTTTCTCTCCTTTATATGCTCTGTGTTTTTATATATTTTGCATTCATGTATTTATGTTGCTCTTTTATGGCCTTTTAGGTCAAAATAAAGATATTGGGCCCGATCCACGGAACTAACGTACGACAAAATCCTAAACTTACTACTCATGGTATTCACAGAATGCACTTACGACTGTCCTAAGTCCGCACTCGGGCCGGAATTTCTGCACCCGGAGTGGCAGCGCCACACCCGGAGTGGAAGCTCCACACCCGGAGCGCAATTTCTACCATCGGGTCGAAATCTCCGCTTCCATGTCGGAATACCCACATTGCATCAAATATAGTCAATTAACACCAGATTGTAGGTATTCCGGCCCGGAAGCGAAGACTCCGGCCCGATGGTGGAAATTCCGCTCCTGGTTTGGAGCTTCCACTCCGGGTGTGGAGCTTCCACTCCTGGTGCGGAAATTCCAACCCGGGTCCGGATGTAAATTTAGGACAGTCGTAAGTGCATTCTGTGAATACCATGAGTAGTAAGTTTAGGGTTTTGTCGTAAGTTAGTTCTGTGAATCAGGCCCATTGACTGACTGATTATTTTATGACTATACCTAAAGCTTAATATTCACTTTAATGTATCCGAGACCTCCATCAAAGGTATGCAATACACACTGAATCATTTATTTGTGCATAATAATTGTATCAATAATTCATTGGTTTCACTATTTGCCTATCTAAAATCTGCGAAACAGTGCAAAAATGCGACCTACATTGGATACAAAATCTAAAGAATTATGAAATGTTTTTGTTGAACTGGTCCTACTGGTGGTAATTGCAGTCATATCCCAATAAGTAGTATAAGTGATAAGCGTGACTGCTTCAGTATTTTATGGTCGCCATACAAAAGTGGCAACTGCAAATGCTGTGAATTCAGCAATGTTGGAGCTTTAATTCCAGATATTTTATGTCATATTGGCTTTAGCTGCTTGGCAGTAATTGAAGCACGAATCAGCAGAATATTTGATGAATTGGGACCATAACTGAATAAACCTAAACAGTTTGGAGCTTTAAGCCATAGCGTCTCATGGTCACAAACTGTGTGAACACAGCACTCATTTATGGACTGGCAGATGCTGGACACTTGTCAATCCAGGCAGATTTTTGGTTTCCAATGGTGGAACCTTATTTATGTATTTATTTGCACAGTCGTTCAACCACAGGGGTATCTTGGCACTGGAAACACACATAGTCAAACATATTTAATTTAATGAAAAAGGAGGTGCTTCAAGGAACGTAAGCAAAGGAAGCTTTTAGCATTTTGCCGAGCTTAACCAGATTGTCTTGCATGGATAATGCAGCAGCTGATTCCACTAGGTGGCTCCAGCCACTGAAAAAGCGATTCCACCCAAGTTCTTTAAGCAAAACTTGGGAATCCTAAGTAGACTTGACATTAAGGGGTAGGTATCAGGAGGGGTGGTACCATTGAAAGCACTTGGTAAGAGGAGAATGGTGGAAATGTAAACATGCCATATGAACGAGGTGCACAGACTGGAAAAGTATGAGGTTTCTTACAGGCAGTCAGTGTAAAGAAGTCAAGGCAGAAGTAATACGGTTCTTTGGGTGTAGGCCAAGAAACAGTCTACCTGCGTAGTTCTGGACTTAACTTAAACTAATGGACCAAGAAGTGTGGGATGTCGAAGTATATTGGTATGCAGTATTCCAGACAGGAAGATACAAATTCAAGAAGTGTATAGTCAGTTTCACCTAAACAAGTTGAAGGGAAACATGATTTAACTACTGGATTGATCTGAGGGGATAGGGTTGAGGCTAAGTCTGTATGTTCTCCCACATTTTTCACTGCTTGGACAGGTGTTGGTTTCGGGCCTTAAGCTAAAGTCCAAACATGTAGTTTGCCGAATCGAGATGGCTTCAATAGTGAAAGGATTTCTGTTTTATCGCCATTCTGTTTTTGGTGGTTATGGCTCATCCACCAATTAACGTTAGTGATACGATCAAAAAGTCGTTTTTTTGCCGTCTGAGCATTTCCTAAGATTTGAATGACCATCTGAATGTTATCAGCATACAGATAAAGGCAGAAATCAAATAATTCAGTAAGGGGGATAGAATTGAGTCCCTAGGAATTCCAGAAGAACGTGATAGGACCGAGGATGTGTAGGCAGGAAGTATAATTTCAAAAAGTCTTAAAGCCTGGTAGTGAATAACTAGTACAGCGCAGAGTCTCTTACTTCCAAGTCCGACAAGCTATTTATTTGGATTTGATGGCACACTGTGTCTAAGTCTAATGATAAATCCAAGTGGATCAGAGGGCAGAAATCTTGTTATTGGCACAGTGGCACAAGTCATCAAGAGATGAAAGAATGGTCAGTTCCGTTCTGTGGCAAGAACGAAGACCCAACAAAACTGGATGGAAAAAGGCATTTTCTTTGACGAAGGCCAATAGCTGGATAAAAACCAATGAAGACAGCTGGGAAATCAGCTGATAATTGGACAGAGTGTGAGTGTCTGGATCCAATGAAGGGTTTAGTGATCAGAGGCATCAGTCAGGCTAACTTCAGGGAAGCAGGAACATGACTGGAAGATAGAGCTATATCTATAATGGCTCTGAGCCATCACAAATCCAAGCTGCAGTACGTTTTGTGCAGCTTTGCGGCCAGGGTGTCAGAGTGGGACCCTGTGGCTTAACTATTTAAAACAATTTATTACAATTATCATAATCTAAGAGTCAGAACTCTGTTAAGAAATTAGTGGAACAGGGCTGAATTATTTCCAATACAATATAGCACTCGACTAGAGATGCTTGAATTTTTATACTTTTGTTGTTAATAGAATAGCTGAAATCTGCTCAGCAAAGCTCCCTCTGCAGACGGATACCTGCTGCCCATGGGCGATTTGCCACATGGCCACTGGCATTAGCATGTTTAAAGACCTGCACTTTTTAGGGTCCTCTTTACGATTCTGCGACATTTTCCTCTTCATAACCCCATGTGAACCATAGTAGTCGTGAATAGGAAAAACAAATCATTGACTTCCCACTCACTGGGAAAAAACTTGCAGCGCTTCAGGATTATTCTGCTTTTTATTTTCAGAAACTGTACCTCTCCTAGGTTTTTTTTCTGAAATCAAATAAAAATACCATTCGGTTGCCGTGACCTGGTGACTGGTGACCATTACCTTTTCTCTGAAAGTGTCTTGTTTGGACCAAATTGAGTACTTTCGTCAAAACGATTCCTGCCAAACTGACATGGATCTCTCAGCATTGAGAGTGGTGACTCACTGGTGGCCCAGAGGATGCAGGTTAGTGGACTGTCACTAAGGCTATCTCTACAAGTGCATCGGTCCTGATGCAATGATTTTGCACCCAGAATTACCAATGCCAGAGCCGTCTGTAATTCTGGGATGTGTCATTAATAGACAACAGACAGTTGAAAATTGTAGCCAGAGAAAATAGAATAATTGGAGAAGTTAGTGTTATTGCACTGATTTCCATAGGTGATTCTTCATTTTTGGATCATTTCTTACTCGGATATGTCAGGTGCTCTTTGCTGCTGAAATGTACCAGGCAAAGCATTAGATCTGCAGTTAAAATTCACAGTTCAGAATCCTTATCCTGCTAAAAAGTAGGGCTTTCAGACAAATTGGTAATTCGAAAGCACTAGTAGTAAGAGCTGAAATCTAAATTTCAAATAGATATGTTAGATTTACCTGGTCTGAACAATACCTAGATAAACCTTATGAGCCCTTTAATAGCTCTTTAAAAAAGGCAGATGAATTAGTGCGGCTCCTATTGCATTCACGTCTGCCTAAGCCATTATTCTCTTGGGGGACACACAAACTCAGCTCCAATAAATGGGAGACCGTAGATTCACATTGGTGATGAAAGTCTTTGCCTGAGAATGTAAAAGGAAGGCCAAATATGTTCAGCTTTAGAAAATAGTTAACACTTCCCTGTTCTCCCTATGATTATTTCCATACAAGTGTTTTGTCAGTGAATACTTTGACACTTTTTTAGGATATATTGTGTTATTAAAGAATCAACAGCACCTAGAATCAATTATAATTTCCACCAAATTAATGAAACACACGAATCTATCAATAAATAAAGTGAAATGTTCAGTTAATTGATCAAAGTCTCTTTTTAGTTGGCTCTCTACCTGTACAACTTCTTCCGATTCCAAATAGTTTCTGTACAATAATTAAAGAGTAGAACTCCCATATTTTTTTATCGCAGATATGATCAGCATGTATTTTTCTACCAGGTCTCCTTCTCAGGGTGTTTCCTTAAGACAATCAATCACCCTTTTGATTTCTTGTGGTGGACCACCCTTGTGCAACAGTTACTATCATATGCGGTTACCGTAATCAGTCTGCTGGTATAAATCGTGACATTTCGACCTTATTGAAATATTTTTAGTTGGGTCATCATCAGAACCAAAATCTGTAGCAATCAGCAATGGAATAATCTTAGTATCGCTTTAGAAGGCTCCCAATTGTCAGGGCACTATTTGTGAAGAAGGTACTGCCGCCAGACTGCTATCGATTGCAGTGCAGGGATCGGAGCAAAACAGCAGCCCATCATTATTCTGAGCTGTAGGCAGACCCTGGCATTTGTAAAGGCTGGTTCTTGGGACAGCAGATGAGCAAAACATTGGAGGCACTGTTAAACTTCTAAAGAGGCATTCTTAAAACCTCCACACGGTAATAAAGCAAGTTTACCCGGAAGAGTAAAATGTGTAAAACACAATGGGTACTATTATACCCCAAAGGAGTTTTAAGAGGGGTCTACCCACGAGTGACAAATGAGGAACTCATTGGCCATCAAGTAGCATTATTTGAAGTTCACCATGGGGCGACAGATGAGCAACCCACTGCTTGTTTTTGTAAACAAATAACTTCTAATCCCAAGCAGCGAATCACATTTACTTCCTCGAGGGTGCACCAGTGCTGTGTGTTTGTTTACTGTTCTGATTGTCAATACAATACATGTTTTGTTAATCTTTTAAGCAGAATGAAATTATGTAATTTTCTGAGTTTAGATCTGTCTTCTACTATATAGCATAATGAAGCCATCAGAAAGCATGGATGTGTTGATATTGTGCCCTTACCTATTCAATTTGTGAAATCTTAGTGCCTGTTTATATGTACTTTTGCCTTTTTTAGGTCATTGGGACTCTGCCGTGGGTGTTGAACTCAGCTGGCTTCACGACGAATGCTGCACCTGCTACTCTGCCAGCGCAGAATGTCCAGGTGCAGGCTTCGGCAACCCCACAACTGTTGCTCAATGCACAAGGCCAAGTCATTGCCACATTAGCCAACAGCGCTGTACAACCGGCCCCTGTAAGAAAACAAGCTACCCCTGAAATATTGATGAAGGCAGAACAGGTAATGCTTCCAGACCTGCAGGTCCCATCTAAAACATGATTATAGGTCTGTGTGTCATATCGTTGGCTTTAGTGTTTCAGGTGCGATCCTACCCAGAATGTATTATATGAACAGATTAATGGATCAATAAACTGAAAAAGCCTGGGTTCTGCAAATGGAAACTAGTTTTAGTGTGGTCAGTCGACTCCCGATTGTGTGCTTTTCACTTTTGTGTTTCTGTCCAGTTGGATTTTTCTCCTGTTGACCTTATCATTTCCAAGGAGTATTTAATACCATCAAAAGAACATATCAAAGATATGGTATGTTCTTTTAGTGGTATTAAGTAGTTTGCACTCCTCCCAAATGTTGAGGTCTTTTGTAATACAGTTTCTGTAGTAGGGGATCTCTGTGTATAGTCATAATCTAGTGAACAGTCCCGCTCATGTGCGGGGACCCCAGAGCAATCAAAAATAATCTCTTGAACTGTCTTCTTTGCAGCAGTGCATAGACACTTAAGAGAGAATTAAAGACAGATAATGCAGCCTATACATGCAAGGTTACACTGTCCAGTACTTCAACTAGAAATGCAAAGGATATTCTACCAATATCACATTTAAACCTGTCTGCCAGGTTTCACCATGGAAAACACTTCCCCCTTCACCAAATCCTTGGAATGATAGAGAGGAAAAACAGGACAGACAAGCCCCCATAGGATGCCATTATGTGGCTTAAAAAGGGATACCGTGCCGTTAAGGAAACTTTCCAGAACTCTCCTGGTATCCCAGAATGCACAGCAACTCCCTCCACTTTCAGTTCTTTTTTCCGGCTCCTGCTAGCAGGACCCTGGAGCATTGAGCTCTCCCTTTTTTGGGTTTATTTCTACAATTGTGCACTTTTAAAGTGTTAGAGTATGTTCACTCGACGTGTTTTTGCCTTTTCTAATCTTTGCTGGAGGTTTTCTGGTGTTTTTTGCTACTCTTTTATCAAATATGCCTGCCTTATTTGATAAATGTCCTGAGTGCTCCAGGAAAAAGGCAAAATCTGATCCTCACAGGGTTTGTATCCTGTGCCTGCCTTCTTCCCATGTTCCTGAGGAGTGTGATATTTGCCTCCAGTTCCCTAAAAGGACCCTGAAGGACAGTGAGAAGACCAGGCTCCAAGGCTTGGAGCAGAGAAGGCAGCAAGGACAAGGTGGGTCTGGGCATGAAGGGGCTCCTTCCTCTGCCCGTGCCCAGGCCTCTGGGGGACTTCCCAGGAAGGAGAAGGCCAGAAAATGCCACCGGTCTCCGTCGGCGTCGAAAGGAATGACCACAGTGTGTTCCCTGTCTCCCCAGGGCTCTGGGTCTAAGCCCCGTCGACGCCGAGGGGACTGACGTCGAGACCTCCGACGAGGTCGACGTGGAGGACTGATTCGTCGTCGAGCCAATATCGATGTCGTGAAGGGTCAAGACGCCAGCGCTCGCCGTCGAGGCGACACAGCCGGTCACCATCGACGTCGACACGTAAGTCAATGACGTCGAGACGAAGATCAGCATCGAGACGGAGGTCGTCGACGCCGAGGAGATCGCCGTCGAGAGGGCGATCGACGTCGAGGCACCGACTGTCGACGTCGAAGCGACGACCATCGACGCCGAGCAGGCGCTCGTCGACGTCGAGGAGGCGTTCGTCGACGTCGAGGAGGCGTTCGTCGACGTCAAGGAGACGCTCAGCGACGTCGAATGGATGTTGAGCGTCGAGGAAGAAGCCTAGACGCTCTAGGACCAGGACGGTGTCCTCTACTTCAGCGAGCCCACGGTCGCGGCGGCAACGTCGCTCGTCAACGAGGGGTAGGTCCTCGAGATCACCACCTTCTGGTCAGAAGAGGAAGAGAAGGAGAGTGGGGAAGTCTCAGGGCTCGGAGTACTCTCAAGTCTACTCACCCTCCCATCCGAGGTTGCCTACACCGCCTCCGTTACCAAGGGGTCTGCCTCCACGTACCCCGACTCCTCCTCCGCTGCCTCCACCCCCTACGCCTCCACCACCACTGGTGCCACCTCATCGGCCTACTCTGCCTCCTCCACCGGCTCCGCCAAGGTCTGTCTCGCTGCATTTGTCGACGCCGCCTACGGGGCTCCCTCAACCTAGGCTCCCGGTCAGGCCTCCACAGTGCCCTCCTGTCCGGCCCGCGGACCGGCCGAGGCTGCGGAGATCGAGATCTCGCTCCGGACGGAGAGATAGGTCCAGGAGTCGCCGTCGCTCGTCTACACGATCCAGACGGCGCCGTAGGAGGGACAGGTCTAGATCCCCCCACACGGATTCGTCTAGTGCCAGGGACTATTCACCAACCCTGTCGGACTCCCCTCGGACGAGGGTGTCCCCGATAGACGACATTGTCTCCTTCCAGGAGGTATTGCTGCGAGGAGCGGCAAAGCTGGGCATCACACTCGCGGTGCCCACTCCCTCAACGTCAGTCATATGCGAGACACTGCACAAGAAGCAGTTGTCTCGCCCATTGTTGCCGTTCTTGCCAGGGTTGGTGGAACCAGCCATGGAGCTCTTCCTCACCGCTGCGGCGACGAGGTCAGCGCCCTCAAGGCTCCAAAAGAAGTATCGGGCCCCTGACTCGGACCCAACGTTTCTGCGCTTGGACCCTGCACCGGACTCAGTGATTGTGATGGCGGCGAGGAAACAACACGCCACCACCCCGTCATCGACAGTGCCTCCTGACAAAGAGAGCCGCTGGATGGATTCGGCGGGCAGGAACATCTGCGGGTCGGCCGCCACGGCTATGAAGGCTGCTAGTGCCTCAGCCTTGTTGGGACGTTTTGATCGGTCCCTATGGGAGTCCCTCACACGATTCGTGGAACTCCTTCTCCAGGACAACAGGGAGGATTTCCAAGTGATCATGAATGAAGGACTCATGGTCTCCAACCAAGTGATCGGATCTGCTGCGGACTCCTCCCTCCTGGCAGCCCACGGGTACTGTCATGGGGTCAACCTGAGGCGTCACGCCTGGCTGCGTCTGACGTCCTTGAAGCCCGAGGCGCAGCAGAGGGTGGCCAATCTACCTTTCTCTGGCGAGACACTGTTTGGAAAACATGCGGACGAGGAGATGGCCCGCATGAAGGCGGAGGCTGAGACCTTGATGGCTGTCGGGTTGGAAAAGCCAAAGGAACAGAAGAAGACCTTCCGCCCGTTCCAAAGACGGTATGGGGCGCAAGGTAGAGTGCAAGGTCGGCAGGCTGGACAACAACAGCAGCAGCAACAACAGTTCCAGCGGCACCCGTTCCAAAAGCGCCAGAGGGCCGAGGTGGTCAGCAGTCATCATCCGCGACCAAAGGCCCGGCTGGGTCTAGGCCCTGAGGTGCTTCTTCCCCCTCATCCATTACCCGCTCCGGTGGTGGGAAGCATACAACATTACCTGTCAGAGTGGAGAAACATTACTCAAGACAAGTGGGTGCTGAATATTGTTTGCAATGGATACAGTCTTCGGTTCACCAGTCCGCCTCCAGCTGTTCCACCGGTGGGCTCGCAGTTCCAGATGCGCGAGCTCCAGGCGGAGGCAGACACCCTGTTAAGAAAAAGAGCCATAGAAGACTTCCCTCTGTCTCAAAGGGGAAAGGGCCTTTACTCACGCTTCTTCCTGGTGCGGAAGAAGGACAATAACGCGTTCAGGCCCATTCTGGATTTGCGACAAGCAAACAAGTGGATTCGCAGGGAAAAGTTTCGCATGCTGTCTTTGCACCAGATTTACCCTCAGCTGAAAAGGGGAGACTGGCTTTGCGCGATAGATCTGCAAGATGCGCACTTCCATGTGCCCATTGCACGGAAACACCGGAAGTTCCTGCGCTTCCTTGTCGGCGCCAATCACTATCAGTACACCGTACTACCGTTTGGACTGAAGTCTGAACCCAGGACGTTTTCAAAGTGCATGGCAGTTGTGGCAACGCACCTGCGCAAGAACAAGGTGTTTGTCTATCCATACCTGGACGACTGGTTGATCAAAGCCTCCACCTTCCAGGAAGCACAATTGCACTTCAACAGGACGGCCGTCCTTCTGATTCGGCTGGGGTTGCACATAAATATGTCCAAGTCTGTTCCGATTCCGGTCCAGTGCCTTCAGTACTTGGGAGCCTTCATCAATACGCTGTCAGCAACCGTGTCTCCTTCGGAGGAGAGGCGCTTATCACTCCTTCGGAAGGCTCAGGCTCTCATAGCTGCTCCATCTACAACAGTGAGGACGGTGTCTTCTCTACTGGGATCGATGGCCTCTTGTATCTTCCTCACCCCACATGCGCGCCTGCACATGAAGCCGCTGCAGGAATGCTTGGAGGATCAATGGGACCAGAGGAAAGGGTGCAGGGACGACAGGATCCAGTTGTCTCTTCATGCCTAGCAGTCCCTGAGATGGTGGTGCTCGGCAGAGAATCTACTCAGAGGGGTGCCTTTCCACAAGGAAATCCCGACCCAGACTATCGTGACGGATGCGTCTCTCCAGGGTTGGGGAGCGCATTCAGACCATCTACAGATCCAGGGAACGTGGTCTCCAGCGGAATCCACGTATCACATCAATTTCCTCAGAGCGGTTCACTTGGCACTGAAGGCCTTTCATCCGTCCTTCCAGACCGACTCCTTGCTTGTACAGACGGACAATTCGACCACGATGTATTACCTCAACAAGCAGGGGGGTTCAAGATCGCGCACACTGTCACAGGAAGCGCAGGCGATCTGGCACTGGCTGCTGGCCAGAGGACTGACGATAACGGCGACTCATCTGCCCAGTGTGCAGAATGTTCAAGCGGACGCCCTCAGCAGACTGCTTCAGGAAAACCACAAGTGGGTCATAAACGACGAGGTGCTAGGCGACGTCTTCGCCATGTGGGGCACTCCAGACGTGGATTTGTTCGCCACCGCCGAAAACAGCAAATGCCGCGACTTAGCCTCGAGGTATTATCAGCCGGGGACTCTGGGGAACGCGTTATGGATCAGCTGGTCGAACAGCTTTCTGTACGCTTTTCCACCCATTCCCCTGATTCCGGCGGTGCTCATCAAGCTGGCCCAATCCCGGGCGCGGATGATCCTCATTGCTCCGGAATGGCCCAGGCAGTGGTGGTTCACGGACCTGCATCACCGGTCGATTCTGCCTAATCGGCGGCTGCCATGTCGGCTGGACCTTCTCACGAAGTTCGGGGGGCAGATGGTGCACCCCAACCTCTCATCGTTGAGTTTGGCGGCATGGCTCCTGAGATAGTGCAATATGGCCACTTGAATCTTCCTGAGGATTGCATGGACATATTGAAGGAGGCTAAGAGGCCATCTACTAGGACCTCTTATGCTTACAAGTGGAACAGATTCTGCATCTGGTGCATGTCTAAGAACTATGATCCGACGACCTGCAAGGAGGATGTTATCCTTCCATACCTTCTGCATCTAGCTCAGTCTGGCCTTAATTTCCATTCCATTAAGGTTCATCTGGCTGCATTGACTGCTTACAGAAAATGCCCTTCGCAGACATCCTTCTTCCAGATTCCTGTGATTAAGGATTTTTTGGAAGGGTTGAAGAAGGTGTTCCCTCCTGTTCGGCTTCCTTCGCCTTCATGGGAACTGAATGTGGTGCTGTCCAGGTTGATGAAGGAACCTTTCGAGCCTATTCATAAGGCGTCACTGCAGCACCTATCTTGGAAGGCGGCGTTCCTCGTGGCCATTACATCGGCCCGCAGGGTGAGTGAAATTCAGGCCTTGTGTTGCCAGGAACCTTATACTGTATTTCATGCTGCTAAGGTTGTTATGCGTACGGACCCTAAGTTCCTTCCCAAGGTGATTTCTGATTTTTATGTTAATCAGACTATAACTTAACCAACTTTTTTCCAGAATCCTTCCACTCCAGCAGAAAGGTCTCTTCATTCCCTGGATGTCAGAAGGGTGTTAAAATTCTATCTGGATAAAACTAAAGAAATTCGTAGATCCGACCAATTGTTTGTCAACTATGGGTCGGTTAGGACTGGTCTGGCTACTTCGAAGCAATCTATCTCTAGGTGGATTGTGTCTTGTATCCAGCTCTGTTATCAGAAAGCGAATAAGACCTTAGGGGGTAAGCCTAAGACTCATTCCACCAGGGGCAAAGCGGCTACAACACCTTTGCTTCGTAATGGTCCCATTGCAGAAATCTGCAGGGCTGCCACTTGGAAGTCGGTCCATACCTTTGCTAAGCATTACTGTCTGGACTCTGATGCCAGAGCAGATGCTCAGGTTGGGCAGGCTTCATTGAGAAATCTGTTTGCACAGTAGTGGTATTGCCTTTTTTCTCCACCGCCGGCTTGTTTTTTGGATGAGCTTGCCATTCTATTCACTAGATTATGACTATACACAGAGAACCCCTACTACAGAAGGAGTAGTTTCTTACCTGTAACTCCAGTTCTGTAGTAGGGGTATCTCTGTTATAGTCATAAGTGCCCGCCCTCCTCCCCGGTGGAGAAAATTATAAAATGATGAATGCTACAGGTCTAGCTGTATACACCTCCAATAAGAACGGAAAGTGGAGGGATTTGCTGTGCATTCTGGGATACCAGGAGAGTTCTGGAAAGTTTCTTTAAAGGCACGGTATCCCTTTTTAAGCCACATAATGGCAGCCTATGGGGGCTTGTCTGTCCTGTCCTCCCTCTCCATCATTCCAAGGATTTGGTGAAGGGGGGGAAGTGTTTTCCATGGTGAAACCTGGCAGACAGGTTTATATGTGATATTGGTGGAATATCCTTTGCATTTCTAGTTGAAGTACTGGACAGTGTAGCCTTGCATGTATAGGCTACATTATCTGTCTTTAATTCTCTCTTAAGTGTCTATGCACTGCTGCAAAGAAGACAGTTTAAGAGATTATTTTTGATTGTTCCGGGGTCCCCGCACATGAGCGGGACTATTCACTACATTATGACTATAACAGAGATACCCCTACTACAGAACTGGAGTTATGGGTAAGAAACTACTCCGTCCTCTTTCTCGGCCAGTACTTCCATGATGATATCTTTGTTTTAATGCATGTAGTGGCAAGCGAAAACATCATTCTTGATAATGGGTGCCCTAGAGAGAGGTGTCCTACAGAGCGAGGCTCCCAGATGATCAGCAAGTGCTCTTCTTTTCGTCTGACCTACACTCAGGAAATAAGGGAATCTCCCTCTTTGTTTCCAGATGCCAGTCATGCATCCTATCCAGCCTGCCCCTGCAGTATCTCAGCCACCACCAGCGATCACCAACACACCACCGGAAAACACGTCGTGCAGCACGCCAATAACCATCACTTGCTCTGACACTCCGACAGTGGGACAGCTGGTTTCTAGTAAGTACCACATCCTATTATGTGTTATTTGAAGTATTATTTATATATCTAGGCCTATACTGGTGTTGGGAAGGTGTAATTTCCCCCCAAAACTGAAAAGTAGTTGTAATAAATATTAAATGGATGAAGTTTGTATCAGTGGTTCTGAAGGATGGAGAAGTAATACATTCAAAAGAATAGAATTTGTAATAAAAAAACACATTAAAAACCTAGTTAATTGAACCAAGACATCTTTGACAATAGGAGCCACAAATGGTTCCCCCAACACATGTGTGGGCTCTTGCTGAGGTGTGCGAGCACATTTTGGTCTCTTTCAGGGCTCCTGATCAATAGTCAGCCTATATTCAAAGCTAGAAATGCCCTATTTAGAAAGAGTTATTATTTAATGAACCTCTCACCAGACTGATGCATTTCTGTACATCAAAAAAAGTGAGCATAAGGTGTAAATACAGTATTTATTTAATTAAAAAACTGCAAGTGAATTCAAAGGCATTGTTAGCTAGTAGGCTGCATTTAAAGTCCAACAAGTGAATACTGGTACCATGCCGTTATGACCTCCAGGACCTCATGTATCCCAACATTTCCCAAAGGTGACAGTTAGGTCAGTGCTTTTTTTACGGTGACATGAAGGACAGAACAATGACATGAATGAACTGTTGCATAAAAGATTCGTCTGGGGAGGTGGGTGCATTGCTTCTGACTTTGATGAGGATTTCCTTGGAAGAGAACTATGATTACAGGTAAGTAACGTATCCTTCTCGTCCAGGAGATCTCCATCAATAGTCATAAGCACTGGCTAGAGTAGCAAGCCCATCCCACGCACCTGCAGACGAATCAAGAACAAACAAAGCTGCTGTTGCTGCCTTGGCCCTTGTAGAGTGGGCTTTGGGTCTAGCAGGTAACTGTTGGCTATCTGGTAGGTGAATAGAATACAAGCAACTATCCATATAGAGATGGTCCCCTTAAAGGAAGAAGTGCCTGTCATCATAGGACCATAGTTAACAAAACAATGGTAAGATTGTGTGATAGCTTTGGTCTTGTCTAAGTAAAATTTCAGCACTCTTTGAAGATCTAATGAGTGTAACACTCTTTCCGCTGGTGTGGAAGGATTAGGAAAGAACGTTGGGAGTGAAATTGTCTGGTTAATGTGAAAATCAGACACGACCTTAGGAAGAAAACTCGGATGAGTTCTCATTACCAACCCGATTAGAATGCAAAACCGTGGCACAGAGAGACTGAATCTCACTGACTCTACATGTTCAAGTAAAAGTTACTTGAAAAACAGCTTTCCAGGTAAGGTGTTGTAAGGATGCCTTATGTATAGGTTCAAAAGGAGGATCCATGAGTTTCAAAAGTATCACATTCAGTTCCCAAGGAGGACAGAGAGAATGTACAGGTGGGAACACCTTCTTCAGCCTCTCTAAGAAATCCTTTACAACAGGCATTTAGAAGAATTACATCTGTGTCATTCATGTGAGCACTGGGATTCGAGGCAATGTGCTCCCACCCTCTTTTTGATCCCTTGCTGAAATGAACTGACAAGCTCTGGCAGGTGCTCCTGCACCCAGTAAGTGTTACGGAGACCTGAGACAACTTTGGGCAGCATTTTCAGCACCTGGAAACACAATTCGTTGCTCTCTACTGAAGTAGGACAACTATCCTGAAACACATGTCTGGAAAACACAGCTCTGGCTGCACCAACAAGGGTGAAAAACTAAAGACTGTCACTGAAGTGTTATCATGCACTCCATTTACCATGATACATTGGGGTGGTGTGAGTTCTGGGATGCGAGGCAGTGTGCTCCCTCCCTCTTTTTGTTTGAAAATGATCCCTTGATCTAATGAGCTGATGCACCTGCGCCAGTAAGTGTTACGGAGACCTGAGAAGACTTTGGACAACATTTCCAGCACTACCAAAAACGATGTGTTGCTCTCTACTGAAGAAGGACAACTATCCTGAAACACGTGTCTAGAGATACACAGCAAAGGCTGCACCAACAAGGGTGAAAAGCTACAGACTGTCACTGAAGTAAGTATTATCATGCACTGCATTTACCATGATACATTGGGGCGAAGTGATTGGTGGTATGTGGGACAGTGTGCTCCCACCCTCTTTGTATTCAAGCTGTGCAAACACTGGTGGGTTTTGCAGCCTCAAACATACAACACTCAAAATAGGGGTGCAGCCTCAGACCTCTTGGTATTCACTGACAGATACTACATGAGGAGGGGAAGAAGGATTGCATGGGTGATAGTGACAAGAGGTTATTGTTGTACCATATGGTGTTCTCGCCCTTGCACCTTCTGTGTTCACTCTTTTTATTTTTCATTTTCCATCCCTCTTTTTTCCTCTCCATGCCTTTCCCTTTCACTTATTTGTGTATCCTATTTCCTGTGTTGTATTTGTTTAAAGGGTTTCATATTTTTATTGCATATTTACAGGATGTAGAATATATTAAATGTATCTTTTTCTGCAAATGCTGTTCCCTTCACTGGAAGCCTGTTGCGCAACTGAATGATGGCTATGATGAGAGGTGATGTTGCCTATAGTTGTTTCGTTGCTTAGTTTCCTATCCACGTCTGTGGGCTTGAGATGTTTTTATTGTGTTGAGTTTAATGAGTAAGATTTTATTTTTATTTTTATCTGACTCTGAAAACCGTTCTCTTGTTTAGAGCCTCAGACCCCAAGTGTCAATGAAGATGGAATCAATCTGGAAGAGATTCGGGAGTTTGCCAAAAACTTCAAAATCCGGCGCCTTTCACTTGGGCTAACACAGACGCAAGTGGGACAGGCCTTGACAGCGACAGAAGGGCCAGCCTACAGTCAGTCTGCTATCTGTCGGTAAGGTGCTGCATCTTGTACTTTCTTCACAATTTGGAGCATTCTTTAGAATGAGCGACCCGCTCTTCTATTTTTAGCACTTTTTCACCTTTTTTTATATATTTTCACTTTCACGTCCCAGGTCAGGGTGGACGATTAGAGAGTCCATACCGCCGGGGTTTAGTCCTGATGAATGCCTTGGTAAACTAAAACCACTCGTATGGCAGAAACATGTTGACTGATGTAAGTATTTCTGAATTTAACCAATCCTAAAACCTTGGCAGCTAAATTCAGACACATAATACTTCCCACCTGTGCCTTAGGGATCACTCATTAAACTTTTTGTATTGATACCCTTTTTTGGCACTTTTTAATTTAATTTTTCCTCACAGCACGCCCTTCTCACACAACCAGCTCCGCAGTCTTTCTGGCGTCGCAGCACACCGAAGAGGCACTCGGCCTCTTTGGTGGGGCCCGATGATGAAGCATGACACTGACTAGGTCGGTGTGTGAGGGCTTTCCTTCCCACCCAAAGTGGGTGTGTGATTCTTACCTTACTCCGTCTCTGTGGCTTTTTTGAGATTTGACCTCTCTTCTTTTGTTTATTTGGATCTAACCGGGGACTGAGAGAGTGTGCTTGAATCTCCCTACCTCTCCCATTGTTTTTTGCACTACCAGCAGTTCCTCAGGAACTGGCTGTGTTCTATCGGGAGGAGGTGGCTGGTGAGGATGGTAGCTTGTGTGCTATGGAGAAGGGGGGCCATCTGGAAAGAAGCTGTACAGTGGGCTTGTGGGCAAGTCCGAGGGCTGCCAAACGAGGGCTCAGGTCTCAAGGATTCTTGGAGCATACAGCACAGCCGGTTGGTCAGGACCTGGGTCAGGAGACTCGAGAGCAGAGTGGTTTGGTCAGCTGGGCTGGGTGCGCAAAAATGCACCTCACAGTCAGGGACAAACAGCTGGAAGAGAAGAAATCAAGGCATCTGGGCCAATCTCGAAGTGTGTCTCTGTGATGCTGACGTACCTCGACGGCTGCTTGGTCTGGCGTAGTGAGGATCCGAACTGGACACTCACGGTCGGTGTTTGATGCAGGGCATCTGGTAACCCAGGGGTTGGTACGTAATGGCTCCGGTTGATCCTGATGTCTCCACACTTGGTGGGGAGACAGATCTGACCTTCCAGAGCACATGTACCTTCTCCTGGTCATGTTCGGTGTCGGTCGGGCCGGGAAGGTGCAAAGCGGTGGATCGGACTCAGCTTTTCAGTGCCTGCGGACTGCAGGAGAGTAGCTCCTCTACTCCAAGGGAGACTTTCAGTATTTGTCGAAGTGCTGGCAGGCTACCCAAGGCTTTGGTTGTTCTCCAGCTCATAGAACAAGTCACTTTGTCCTGTTTGTCGAGGGAGGGCTGAGGACGGTAGGGTTTCTCAACAACATTTTGCTGCAATTCTCGCGGGCAGTAACTCTACATCCTTCTGTTGATACATCAAATCTGAGTTCTTGGGTTCAGGGGTGCCACCTAATATTCAATTTTGGGGCGTTTACAGGTAGTGGCAGGTAGTAGCCAATGGGCTACCTAACTTAGGGTGTCTACACCCTCTATATGACCACTTCTTGTGGGAAGTGGGCATAAACCTGACCCTTAATGGCTAATTCCTGCCAGAACAACATGAAGGTATCAGAAAAGTGGGGTCCACATTAGCTGGCCCGCCCTAGGGGTGATGCTGGCTGAATGTGGACACACCTAGTCTAACTAATTTTCCAATCTGTCTTGTCACCAAAATGTGGGGTAAGGACAGGGGGATCAGCACCTCCTCTATCTGGAGAGGCCCATGGTCACATGACAAAGGCAGCAGGACCTTTGAAGCTTCCCACCCTGGAATGTATTTCCTGCTTGGAGGAAGTGAGAATACCCCTGCCCAGAGCAGGCTTTGTTCCTGTCCTCCAAGAGGGAAGTCACTCACCTCAGGAGGTCAGAAACCCATCTATGGTAGCTGGCTGGTCGAGACCAGTCAGTCAACATACTAGTAGTTGGTGGGTTTTCAGGGGGCACCTGTAAGGTGCCCTCTGTGTGCATTTATTAATAAATCTAGCACTGGCATCCGTTTATTCAGAGGAGGTGTTTGGTACGAAAGACCTTGAGGTACAGTGAAGCCATCATGTAGCTGGGGAACTCTTAATCACAAGTGTCCAGCTCATGTACCCGTCATGGCTTCCTTGCGCACTCATAATATCTAAGGGTGAACCTAAATATTATGAGGACACATCCACTCAAGTTGATCTGCCCACTCCTTGACCTTCGGGCTGCAAGGCCTGCCACAGAGGCGACTTACATATAGCACATGTTGTGCTTCACTTGCACGGCACACAGGGATGGGTGCCATGTTGACTCTTCACTTTGCTCTTCACCAAGGCACGCAGGCTACAGTGGCAGTTTCGATGAGCTTGGTGAGGGGTCCATTAGAGTGGCACAGTTGTGCTGCATTCCTTATGGACCCTCTTTATTTCCAATGCCCTAGGTACCAGGGGCACCACTTAATTGGGACTTACAAGGGATAACAAAGGGTGCCAATTGTGGAACAATCGTACAGTTTAGGTAAAGAACACTGGTGCTGGGGACCTGGTTAGCAGGAACCCAGCACACCTTCAGTCAAAATTGCAACAGATACCAGGCAAAGAGTGTGTGGGGAGTAACCATGTCAAAAGGGGCATTTTCCTACAGCTTCTCATGAGTAACTAAACATTGCTGATTAATAGAAAGGGAAGGAAGGAGCTGTAAGGTGAAGCGGGGGGTGTTGAATGCGTGTTGTCCCAATGCAAATATTGTTACTCAGAAAGAATGCTAAAAATCAAAGGAATGCAGTTTGGTAACATTAAATGTCTAAAGCCTACACAGTCTATGTTTATGCTAATGTGCACAGAGTGTTACGGGTCAGGATTAGGGGTTAAATGACCTGATTCATGAAAATGTATTATGAAGTTAAATATAAATGCATACAAGATTTCAGATTTGCATATTCATCTTTTGTTTTTTATAAACAAACTTTATTAGCGTTCCATACAGTGGCATAAGACAACCAGTGATACCTACACATATGAGCATAATAAAGTATACACCAAGGAATATGATATCCCCCTGGCTGTTAGTAACAAACAAGTCACCTGTGAATACTTAAGCTAGGGGTACACTTAACAGTGAGCAGCAATCCCGCTATATGTGTAGATGGTTTACAAGAGTAGTATCCTGTGTGAAAGGATGCGTTTTGTATCAGATCTTAAACGTACCACCACCTAACCGTCCCAACTCCCATGGTGTCCGCTTCCCAGTCAAGCCGCATGAGTGATCCAAATATAGGCAAGACAAGCACCATTTCCCTCTCTGTGCTCCTCAGGACTTCACATGTACCAGAGAGCTTCAGTGAGGCAATGAGGGTGCGAGCTAGCCCCGTAGTCTTGAAGGGAAGCGTGACCAGGGTCAGCTAACCTATACGCCTGAATTTTACCTCATTGGGAGTTCCTGCATGTCCAAATGTTGTTCCTTTAGCCAACGTACTGAAGCAGTTCTCTATGCTACTTTATCTGACATCACAATGCATACTCCGGACATTTTTCTCTCTGGGGCGTTTGTCTTCAGCTAGACAACACCTCCCAGTGGGGCCTTGTGGTCGTGTGACCTGCAACCTTTTTTTTATCAAACATTATGTGGTTGTTTCATACAAGTTGGGGCTTGTTGTCAATTAGGTGCTGGTGTCACTCTGAAAAACAAGAACTGAATCTGTGCTCTCTTAAAATCAAATCATACAGCCCGTTAAAATCACTCACTTGACTGCCCCTCACTCAACCACTTAATGCCTTAATGGAATAATCAAGGAAATCCACCCATGACTGTTTTGGCAGCTTCTGGCTGTCCATAAATCTCATTAGATAATTCTCTGGCCTGACCCCAAATTTGGCTATATGAATATATTTAATGGGGGCCTACTTCAGCTTGTCCCTTACCTCTAGTGTAAGCATGATGACACTCTCCACTGTAGGAATGTGATTCCAGAGACTCCCCCCCCCCCCCACCCCATCCTCCTATGGGACCCGACATCCTTAGCACTAACTCATAGCTGAGAACTTTTATCAATGTCACCCGTACTACATAGCTAGGCACCAGGTCTTGTGGACCTTAATGCCTCCACTGGAGACTGAACTATTGCTGCCACCATAATTGCTGTTCCCTGTGCATTGCTTGGCTTTGTGGTCCAGCTCCACCCCGTTTGCCAGCAAAACCTTCTTCTACTCCAAGGCCCTTTGTGGAGCACCCTCCTCCATTTTGAGCTTGGCCAGCTGTAGCTGGAACTCACTTGCAATAAGGATGTGAGGGAAGACTTAAGGGCCTTATTACGAGTTTGGCGGTCTCACCGCCGTACCACCTCATTGGCAGTCCCAAGGAGACCGCTGAGCTGCTGGTCTTCCGCCCGCTGTATTACACTGTTACCATTGTGCTGGCTGCGTAGCAGTGTTGGTCTTCCGGCATGGGGAGACCTTCGTGCTAGGAATCTCAATTATTTTTAGGTTCTTTACCACATTGCAAATACATATGTGTGTATTTTCATAAAGCAAGTCTGTAAATACAATCATATGTCAGCTATCCTTCCAGTAAAGCTTAGCATCCGCAGGCATGCAGTGAGACAGGAGGTATGTTTTGGTTGGGGCTAGTTTTGCCCCAGTTATTATTGGGGGGGGTCTCCTTGAATATAGCAGAGGTAAAACATTCAGCTGTCCTCATACATTGAGAATATGTAGAGGAGTAAGAGACAACCTTTTCATTGGGCCCAGAATTCTCTGAAGCAATAAACCAGTACTTACAGTGCTCAACATAAACGTTTCTGCTGATGTGAAACCTTTGGGGATACATTTATAACAGTTATCAACGTCTAGGGCTGCTTCATCCATGCACTGTGGGGAACTCATTTCTGGAGTCTACACCATGTGCCACCTTCTTATGCCAGTATTCGTAGAGCAGTCAAAAGTGGCACATCTATCAAATTTGATATTTCTGAGAAAATTGTGTTTATATCTACCTAATGGATCATCCTGGCTCCACCCTACTCTCATAGGAAAGATCAGTGAAATCCAGTGCCTGGCATCCATCTGGTGATTGGGAAAAAACAGGCGCAGCTTAGGCTCAGTAAGGGAAACACCTTGGCCTGTAAGAAAACCTCATGAATGATATGGAAGACGTGTTTAACTCTGATGATCTGTCCCATCTCTGGGCGTACAGAGATGATAACCTACTCCAAGAGTAGCTACTTATTTAGAGTCCCAGCTTCACAAGCCTTTACATAAGAAGTTAGGAGCCGATTGCTGGCTGAGTGTAACAGGCCCTAGATAGAGTGCAAAGTTGAATTTACCAGATGCAACACAAAAGTAACCGGCCTGGAGTAATAACTAAGCGGAATATTCCGCTATAAAATAGAAAAAGCTCAAAGGATTTAGACAATGTATATCAAAACTATTCCAGTCACAGAAGTAAATCTAATTTCATTTCAAAATATTCACTATTTAATATGCATATTTGTCAAATAAATATCAAGAAAAATACATATTGTCTGGCAGAATACAATCTAAATATTCATAAATACTGAAAATTAATAATTTAGCTCCAAAGACCTCCAAAACATCTCCCCCTCTACACACTCGTACTCATAATCAAAACTACTTACATATCAATCACGCCACATGCATCCTTCCTCCAGCAACATACTTCAAGTGTCAAAACCAAATACAGGACAATAAAAATAATTCAAAGTAAAGGAAGGACCAGAGTAGGGATCCGTCCGCTCAGAACACTAGGAGTCTTTTTCAAAACGAATATATGTCATATAACAGTGGTACATTTCCTAGTCCTTATTGCATTCTTGTACACTTATATTTGTCAAGTATTCAAATCAATACATTTAATTGATTGAATATTCTGATCCTCGCTTTTCTGTTCTTAATATGTGCTGACGTGCGCTTCTGTGAAGCCCACATTCATAGTCACACCTTCTTCAAGGCGCACCTAATTTAAAAACCAAAAGTGAAACAGGGAGGGGGCAGGTCCCAGAACAAGGTCACCTCAAATCCTATGGTAATGGATTGTGGAAAAAAGAAGGGTTCAGGAGTCAGAATCGCCAAGGATGTACACTGTATCAAATGTCTCCTTTAGGGAATCCACTACATCCTAATGTTCATAACTGGCTTCAAAGAATGATGGAACATACAAAACCAATTACTCTCCAGGTGTCAAATAGGTGGCAAGAAGTGGTGGCAGCTAAGTCAAAACTTGTCTCGCTGGCAACTGTATATTATTTCTGAAATGCTGGGCGGATAAGAAATGTCTCTCTCTCCGGGTATGGAAAACACTTTCTGTCCTTTACCATAGTGACGAGTGCAAGTGCTGAGGGCGCGTGATAAATGAGATTTGCCTGATACGTGACGTAACGGAGGTTTCATTAACTCCAGAACTGAACCCAAACAATGGTAATCTTTATTTAGAAATATAAATAAGGCCCCAAGATGGGGATAGATGACCATAAAGCTCCTGTCATGGTACAGTTCTTCATACTACACCGAGCCTACCTGACCCCGGGGAAGATTAGGAAATATTTCCAGGTCCAAGACGCAGTATGCCCTAGATGTTTGGAGCACGATGTGGAACTGGAGCATATGCTGTGGGACTGTCCGAATATGGGTCAATATTGGGCGGATGTGGGAGACCTCCTGAATGCCATAACGGATAGACAATTAGAATATGATATGGCAACTTGTTTGTTGCACTGGTTCCCGCACACAGCTAAGACCAAAATAACTAGCAAGTTTATTGATCTGGGGCTATTGTTGGCTAAGCGAGAAATAACTTGGCACTGGAAATCGAGGGAAGGTTCGTCAAGCAAGCGCTGGCGCGCGGAGTTGTGTAAATGGGCTAGTAGTGAGAGTGTCATTCGATTTCGCCAAGCTAAGCGAGTAGCTAATGAAAAGACTCTGGAGATGTCGAGAGCTTGGGAGGCACTGGTTCAGGCTTTGAGGGATTTACAAATGGAAGAAGGGGACTCATAAGTGTTATTCGTGCATGTGATCATTGCTCAGTAACTACCATTGTAAATACCGGTCTATATAGCTGATATTGTGTTGTACTTAGTGAATCTGTAATGAGCCCACACCAACGAGAAAGTGGGGGGGGGGCTAAAGGGGTGAGTTGGGAGTAAAACATGGAGACATATTTGATGAACATGGATGATGTGATAACCACTTCAGATTGTATGATGAAAAATTAATAAAATATGTTTTCAAAAAAATGAAGCTCCTGTCAGGACAAGTTGTTAGACATAGCTAGGCCTGTCACACGATTTACTGACAAAACATTCTGACTTGCCTGTGATCCTGTTATTTTGTCAGGACGGGTCAGTGAATCCTTTGTGTATGGGGTAACATAAACAGTGCTAAATGAAATTTATGAGGGTTTGGTAGGCCCTAAGTTAGGCAAATTAAGCTCTTCAAGGGTGGGCACAAAGGGCAGGGAATACTCTTTAGTGCGCCAATTACTAAAGAGTTGACATATTTGTGCAAATCTTCTTGCCCTTGGATAAGGGCAAGACCTCAGGGACTGTTTTTGCAGGAGCTAGACTCCAACAGGTGGTCCCTGTTCACCCAGTGCCATTTGAAAGGTCCGCAAGGTGGCTACAGGTGCAAACGAGGAGGCTACGACAAACACAACTGAATGATCAGCCTTTTCTTCCCCTCAAGAGATAAAAGGGGATCTGGAAGATTTAGAATGGGTACGTTGCGGCACACTAGAAGGGGTTAGGTGATTTTCTCCTATCCGCCCACCTTTATTAGGGAAGAAAGATAGGACTAGATGTAGGTAAATAGGTTTGACCAATTCTAAAATACCGAATTTTACCGATTCTGTATTTTAGAATCGGTAAATCCTATGTAGGTAATTAATCGGTAAAACATACCGAATCGTTAAGATTCGTTATTTACTGAATCGGTAAAATAGCCTCCTACATAGGAAAAGGCTTTTACCGGTCGGTACCGACCGGTAAAAGCCTACCTACATCTGGCCCCAAGTTTTTATATGGCATAGCCAGGGAATTGTATGCAGCAGATGGTTACCCAATATGCCCCTACGGAAATCTCTATAAGGTGCCTATTCCCCTGTTATCCAGAATCTAATCCAATATAAAATTGGTTTTAAATTGGCTACGTCCGAGATTGATTTTAGATTTAGGTCAAGTCTTAAAGGGAGTAATAGAGCACTGGTAAGAAGTGAAGCTTAGTTATGAGCAGATAGCCAGAACATTCCTGGCTCCTTTCTTCTGTATGATTTTTTATTTTAAAAATCTTTTTATTTTGAAATAAGAAACAAATACATACATAAACTACGACAGGAGTGCATAGGGTAACCACAGTTGCAATAAATAGATACATACTTCCATTCATTACAGTATGAAATTAAAGGAGAATAAACGGGCCTAAGGGTCCTCCGAATCCACACTGGCAGGATCCAGCTCTGGTGGTGCACAGATGCTGCCTCGATAAGCATTCTAGGGTCCCCAAATCTTGACCCATTTACAGGGCCGCCCCCTGGAGACATACACTGACTTCTCATGAAACATACACCAATCGAGATCTTCCATCCATTTTCCGACCCTGGGTGCCCGTTCAGCACCCCAGAGCTGTGCTATATTACGTTTGGCGACTGCACAAGCGAGAGCCACCCAAACCCTGCCATGGCTCGGCAGGTCCGTGGGCTCCCACACATTCAACAGACATCTCCTTGCCTCCATATCAACACGCACGCCCCACACTTCACTCATTTTAGAATGTATCCACGTCCATAAATCACGGACCCTCTCGCACACCCACAGAATATGCATGAAGGACCTCGGCATCCCACACCCCCGTCGACAGTCAGCAGACCCAACCAGTCCCATCCTCTGCAGTCCCGGGCCCGTGATATAAGAGCAATGCAAAATCCTAAGTTGAACCAAACGGAGCCTCATAGGGACCGCCACTTCCTTAGGGGATGCCACCACCTCCCTTCAATCCTCATCATCCAGAACAAGGCCATCAGCAACCCACTGGTCGCGCAAACGCACCAGGGGGTCCTCAGAGTGATTAATTAATTTGCTATATGTTAGAGAGATCGCCTTGGTGGGCAGGAGGCCATCATGTAGGCAATCTTCCAGCGGGGAGGCCACTGGCAGCACCTCGTCGCTGGATATAGCTGCGCTCAAGGCATGGCGAATCTGGAGGTAACGGAACCGCTCGTTATCATTCAATCGGTACTTGAACTCCTCAAACGTCAGCACCCTATCCTTGCCCCATATGTCACGAATCTGCGATATTCCAATCAAGTCCCAGCGATCAAACCCCTTTGTTTTCCAGAGCATCCCCAACCTCTCAGAGCTCCACATTGGCGTAGCTAGTGTCAAGCGCCCGGCCCATTTTAGATTACCGTTAGCCTCATGCAACACTCCTGTGGAGCACAAAGTGGGCCCCTTCAATGAAAAACGGCCACGCTTCGCGTACAAGACACAGGTGTATTCTCCCCCCGGCACTTGACCACGGTCCATCGCATAGCCCGGGTCAACTGGGGAGCCATAGATAGCATGATTAATTGGAGCCAACTGAGACGCCCAATAGTACTTCCCGATATTTGGCAAACCGATGCCACCATCGTACCAAGGCAGCATCAGTTTTGAGAGCGCAATGCGTGGCCTCCCCTCCCACAGAAGGCCACGCTGCAAAGACTCAATCTCACGGAAGTACGACGGGGGCACAGGGTCAAAGGAGTTCTGTAGAGCATACAGGAATTGCGGGAGAGCCATCCTCTTAAAGAGAACAGCACGGCCCAGCATAGAAAGCGGCAACGTTTTCCACCTCGCAACATCCACACGGAGTCTGGCCAGAGGAGGCAACAAATTCAATCGTAAACGCACTCTGGGGTCCTTAGAAATCTGGATCCCAAGGTAGCGAAAGCTAACCGACTCCAGTTTCACGGGGCAGTTCCCCGGCACCCTAGGGGGATCTCCACGCAGAACAAACAAGACCGACTTCGCCCAGTTGATCGAAAAACCGGAGTACCTCCCAAAGATGGCGAGGACATCCATAAAGACAATCAATGAGGCCCGGGGGGAGGTCAGGTACAGCAGGATATCATCGGCGTAAAGCGAGATTTTGTCTTCCCACTCCGGGGTCCAATGCAACCCCTTGATCGAATGATCCCACCGCACCCAGGCCGCCAACGGCTCCAGGGTCAAGGCGAACAAAAGAGGCGAGAGGGGGCCACCCTGACGAGTACCACGCCCGAGGGAAAAGTCGCGAGACCTGTGATTATTCACTACTACTCGGGATAGGGGGGCCGAATAGAGAAGGCGAACCCAACCAATAAAAACAGGGCCAAATCTGAGCTTCGCCAAGACCGCAAAAAGATAGGGCCAATCCACGCGGTCAAATGCCATAGTAGCGTCTAATGACAACAACCCAGAAGGTTCATGGATGTGAGACGCGCTCGCCAGCACACCATGTAGCCGGCGGAGATTAAGTGCAGTATTATGTCTAGGCATGAAGCCGGATTGGTTTGGATGAATCAAGGTGGAGATAACCTTTACCAGGCGGGTGGCTAGCAGCTTTGCCAGTACCTTGGGCTCCACATTCAACAAGGAAATAGGACGGTACGAAGAGCACTCCAGCTGAGATTTACCCTCCTTATGAATGACAACAATATTGGCAACCCGTTGATCATAGGGCAACATCCCATGCTCCAGACTTTCGGTGTACATATCTTTCAAGTATGGGGCCAATCGATTAGCGTGGGGTTTAAACAGTTCGTTAGGGAGACCGTTAGGGCCAGAAGCCCTGCCAGAATGTACCCCCCTGATGGCCGTCGCCACCTCGTCATTCGTAAGGGCAGAATCCAATAGTTTCCTATCATCATCCGACAAGTCAGGCATCGGTATATCACGTATCACGTGGAGAAGTGTGGCTCAATGGTTAGAGTGGCAGACCCTGATGCAGAGGTCTAGCCCGGGACCAGGGTTCAATTCCCCGCCTCGGCGGGTCTTGGGCTCAAAATTCCACGGACCTGATAATTCTCGCCTCGGTGCCTATTCCAATCATGGAGTCCCACTCTGCAACTCTGGGCAATAGCTTGCTTAATCTCCACAACGGCCCCCACAACGCTAAGGATGCCTGGCCTCCACCTTGGGGGTGCCCAGGAGTGGACACCTCACAGGGAAAGCCAGGATGGGTTCCACAGCGGTATTCGTACAAGCGCCTTGAGACCCTTGCGGGTGAGTAGCGCGCTATACAAGTATCAATTTTTACATTTACGTTTACATATCATATCAGCATTTTCGGTTTCAGTATAGGTACCCGTCGCGGTGTATACCTCCTTGTAATACCGAGCAAACTCATCAACAATCAACTGGGGGTCCGACGTGACCGCGGAGCCCGCAATATGCAGCTCCGGAACCAGCCGAGACCCCAATCGCCCTTTTCCAACCAGGCAATCAACGTCCCCGCCTTGTCGCCGTGCTCATAAATCCTATTCTGAGTGGTGTCATGTTGTGCCCTAGCTCCGTCGCGAGTTAGAGTCTTGTATTCATCCCGGAGCAGCCCAAGGCGGTGATCCGCCCACGGGTCGTACCCGGAGGAAACAGCAGTTTCTAAGGCCAAGAGCTCCGCCTCCACCCTGTCTAGTTCCGCCCTTCTCCTCTTCTTCTGCCCAGAGACAAGGGAGAGAACCTCACCTCTCGCAACAGTCTTGTACGCCTCCCAGAGGGAGCACCTCGACTCGACCGATCCCTCATTTTCACGAAAGTAACTATCCGTGACTCGCACAAGTTCCCTCTGCACCATAGGGTCTCTCAGACGCCAAGCATTAATGGGGGCAACCCTACCAACATCACCCTGTCCCACACACAGTCGAAGCCATATCGGCGAGTGGTCAGAGACCCCCCCGTGCCAAGTGAGCTACCTCACGGACAGCGGCTGCCTGGGCCGCCGGCAACAAAACATAGTCAATTCTGGAGAGGGAGTGATGCGCTGCCGATGCGTGCGTGTATACAATAGCACTCTGATGACGAAGACGCCAACCGTCTACCAACCCCGAGGTGGAGACAAAATCGGGCAGCCATTTGCGAGAGGGCAGCAACGCACGGGAGGGGCGCCTGTCTAGTTCACCATCCATTACGGCGTTAAAGTCCCCACCGAGCACCATAATACCCATAGGTAGAGTGAGAAACATCTGGGCCAAATCACAAAACGTATCGACCTGCAACGCCGGGGGGACGTAGATAGATACAAGTGTGACAATTCTGCCCTCCCAAAGGCCTGACACACCCACATAGCGACCACGGTTATCAGACCAGGTGGACTGGATCGTAAAGGGAAAGGAGTTTTTCACAAGGATGCCCACCCCCCTGGAGCCAGAAGTGAAACCAGCGTGTGCAACAAGCTTGTACCCACCCCTGTGCAGCGCCAAACAACGTTTCCCCATGAGATGAGTTTCCTGTAACAGAACAACATCCGCCGAGTGTCGCCTAATAAACTGATTCACTGTAGTGCGCTTTATCGCCCAACCCGTTCACATTCCAGCTAAGGATGGAAAACCCCAGGCCCTGTCTAGCGGAAGCCATGCGTCACATCAAGAAAGTACAGGAGATTCGAAGGCTCCCACAGCAAACTCCGGTCTTGAACCACAATTAAACCAACACACAAACCCCCCCAACACCCAGTTGCCATGCCCCTCACCCTGCACCCCTGCATGTAGCAAATGCACATCCCCAACTCGCAGTGTGCCTGTCACCCCCAACTAACTACAGGTATCTAAACGTAGAAAACGGAGGAGGACCTTACTACAAGCCGCCCGCCCCCACCACCCCAAACCAACCAAAGCCCCCCCATGCAATGGAACAGAAATAAAGTCAATAAATGAAAACAGTGCAGATGGGGGGGGGAAGAGAACAGAAAGCCCCCACCAATCCCTCTGCGCCAGTAGCGGTCTTTGTATGGCGCACAGTTCAAACAGATCACTGTTCCTCGTCGTCTGTTCGGGCCGGAGCCCTGGGGTCAGCACCCTCAATACGATCCAACCAGTCCGCGGCTACCTCAGGAGAGTCAAAGAACCAAGTCTTTCCACTATGTTCGATCCGCAGACGAGCCGGATACATCATAGAATATTTTATGTCCCGGTCTCGTAAACGCCGCTTCACAAACGTGAATCCTTGCCGCTGTCTCTGTACCAGCTGGGTGAAGTCCGGAAAAAATAACAGCGAAGCGTTCTCGTAGGCCAACGGGCCCGTGGATGTCGCCGTTTGCAGGATAGCGTCTCTGTCCCGAAAATTCAGGACTCGGGCAATGATGGGACGCGGAGGCGCCCCTACCTTTTGTGCGGCCACCAGGTATCCTGTGTGCCCTCTCCACAGTAAAGAACTTGCTGAGGCCCTTAGGCTTGAGGTGTTGCAGGATAAGATCCTCAACAAAAGGATCCGGGGTCGCCCCCTCGGATCGCTCCGGAACCCCCAGGATACGAACGTTATTGCGGCGCGCCCGACCTTCGTACTCATCAAGTTTCCGATCAAATTGGTGTCGGGCCACCTTGAGGTCGGACACTACCCTCTGAAGTTCCGAGACATCCTCGAGAAGGCTCCCAGTCTTAACCTCAAGGTCTTTAACCTTCTCTGAAGTTTTGGTGAGTTCAGCCCTGATGAGAGCCACCTCTATAGTAACCGTGTCCAGTTTTGTGTCGATCTTCACCAACCGGGTCTCCTTCAGGGCCCCCGGTCGGAGTCCGGTTCGCATCAACTGGGGACCCCCTAGAAACAGCATACTTGTCTATACCAATAGACTGGACTTGCCGAGTCGATTTCGGGATTTTCGGCGGATTCTTGTCAGGGTCTCGTGACGCCATCTCAACTGCAAAAGCAGGAGAAACCCACCACTCCTCAGTCGAGTGGAGACGGGTCTTGTGACGGACGACCTCAGAATAGGGTAGAGAGACCAAGGACACTCCAGCTGCCGCCCGGGTACGACAAAGTAAGATCCGACCGGCCACTTCCGGTCTCGGAGGCCGATGTTCTCGCACTCCACCCCGGGTGGCTTCACACCTGGGGTCCCAGTCCCGGGGATCACAGGCCCCAATTCTTCCGGCGCCGATATTCAGGCGCCACAGCAGCCAATCAAGCCAAAATTTCACCTAGCGACTCAGGTGATGGTCCCCAACCCGATGGTAGGGACAGGGTTCAGGATAGTGTAGCGGATAGTCGGTCAGGATGTGGCGGCCGGCGAAGCCGATGCTCAAGCGACCATCTTGGTCGCCCGCGCGGCTTCTCTTCTCTTCTGTATGATTTTAGCTTCTTTTCAGGAGTTGGGGATCGGAGCTCCTGCAGGTATTTATATATGGTCCCCATATTAAAGGTTCTAAATAATATAGGTGATCTTATCCAGGTCAGGCGCTTTCCCAGATTTTTTAGCCTGGATCGCTTCGAGGGTTTCTTACAATGTAAATGTCACTGGTTCTCTCTTTGTCACCCTTGGATTCGCCTGGGGACATAGAAACCACCTTAACCTCCCCATGTGCTATGTCTGCATGAAGATTGTGAAGTGCTAATCCCACTCCACAGCGGATATATGGCTTTCTGGTCGAGTAAAATCCTTACTACCCACCGTGCGTGATCAAGTGCCAGAAACCTCTACTGTCTTTTCTCTTTGCTGCTTCCAGCGGGTCCTCCCTAATCTTGATGTCCCACTGGGGCTAGCTGAATTTGATAACCTTAATGTATCTATTTCTACAAGCAATGATGTCAGACATAACCTTACTTATTGTAGTTTTGACAAGTTTTATTCTAGTCTCTCTGCAGTTGTGATTGAACAATTTGTGGGCTTTAGACAGAGTATTATGGTGTTTCGTGTCTTTCAGGAAAAGATCATTCAATCTTAAAAACAGCTCTTCGTGGACATCCATGGTCTGGGAAGATGTACATTCCTGGCCCTCCAATTCAATTAGGACTCCACTTAGAGTTCTATAGATCTCTTTAAAGTATTTGCAGTATTGGATATCTCCACCCATCTCCCATTACGCCTATTATTAATCAAAACTATCGAATCAGGGAGAAAATATCTCTTGGTATGTCATATGCCATATTTTAGACCCCTTTAGTACAAGTGTGAGTGTATGATAGTCACTTTACAGATGCTCAATGACCTCCATGTCAACCGTTTCATGCCAGATTCTGGCATCACTCAATATATAGTCAATGTTGCTTTTATAATCACCCCTCTCAAATGTCAGTTTGGGGCTAATGTCCCAAAAGGAACAGCTATTGCATGCTCTTAAGCACAGCAACACCATCATGTCTACTATTTGTAGAGCAGCCAAACTCATCCTCATATTTCTCCTCGGTGAGATAAAGATGGAATTCTCCAGCACTCATCCTCGAGTCTCATCAGTTCTAATATAGGGCTCAAGACAGGTGTTAAAGTTTCCTGCGACAACCACACGGTGCCTAGCCCGATGGGCTTTAAGAAATGTATTCTGCGTTTTGAGATTTTAGGATTTCTTATTGTGAGGGGTAGACCTATTAAAGTTATTTACCAAAAGATAAGGGGTTCCTTGCTTTAGGGTCAACCTAAGAACATGTACATCTGGTGAGGGATCACATGGTCAGAATAGGCCTGGTAAGGAACACCAACATTTACATGGTCATGTTTCTTAAATTGCCTTGTCTTTTACTCACAGTGACTTTTGACATACATTTGTGTGCATGACTATGCAGGATAATGTTCTCTGAATCAGCATTGCTTACATTTCCATTTTGTAGGCCCACTATCACAACACCTTGAACATTCAGTACAATGGATAAAGTTCACTGTAATTGTTGTTATTGTCCAGGAGGCGACGAAGCTATCAACCTAGAATAAACAAATGCGGCCTAACTAGGGAAACAACATGGCCACATGGATGCTGTTGATTATATATACAGAACAACTTCCTTGTTTAAGGCCGAGGAGCACTCAGCTGACACAGCAAGGTCACTGCATGCCGGAATTCCAGCTCAACTGATTCCTGTTTACCAACTTAAGGGATGTCCAGCTCTACACCAAGACAGACAGCCTGATGACACTTACCCGCAGGTAAAGGGGTATTAGACCACCCGGCAGGGATTTGGCAGATCACCCACCCTAGGCAAGACCTGGTTAGGGAACGCTAGGTAGGAGTACACTATACACAGTATTTTTGTGCCTGCATATATTCACTTCTTTAGCACAGTGGTGGATTTGTTATTCTTTTTTTTACTATTTTCATAATACTAATTATGCTACTCTCTTTCATTCTACTGATTATCGCAGCAAACTTTTTTTATACAAGAATCACAATGCTTCAATAAATGTTGAAATGCTTTGATGAGTATTTCATGTGTTTTTCTTTGAGTATGTATGAGAGTCCGAGCGAAAGGGTTCTAGATCTGTTATGTCCATTTCCTTGGGGGATCAGGGTTGTCATGTTCTAAGGCTGCACACACATTTGTTACCCTGTAGGGTTAGGGGTGCAGATGGTGCACTGTGAGCTAGCAGGACTATAGGCCAACATATCCTGAGGGTGTGCGTTAAATCAATCTGATAGGGACATCTAGCCACACAATCCTTACCTTTGAACTTACCAGGCGTCAGACTGGATCCAGAAAATTTTTCTTCGAGCAATACCGCTGCACGTCGGTAGTGAGCATTGGTCGGCTCTGCATGGCATCGTCTGCATCTGAAGTGACGTCCGCGTTACCTATATAGGCACTACCTCTGCAAGCTGACATCAGTTCTTTTCTTTCCGCACCAGTCATGTGCTGATCCATGAAGAGAGCTACCCTCTGTCACTTTTTGACAGGACTTTTCGAGATTTTATCAACCCCTTTTTGGTGTGAAGGTTACCATGTCGTGGAAGACTTCAAGAATTAAACTGTGTTCCACCTGTCACTGGGCCATGTCGGTGACAGACCCGCATTTGGTTTTCCTCTAGTATCTGGAGCACGACCATGACTCAAAGCTGTGCTCCGACTGCCAGGCCAAGGCTCCGAAGGCTTTGAGGGAGCAGTCCCTAAAGCTGCTTGCAAACTGGCAGACGACACCACATCACTAGACTCCTACATAGTCACTGTCCCAATCAAGAGGAAGGTCCGGGCGCCACTCCCGGAGGCCCAAGTCCTCTTCATCCCATTAAAAATCATCAGGACATTAAGGTAAGAGGAACGCTTTGACTTCTCATTCGTCGTCTGATGTGACGGGGAGCATCAGTGTCCAAGGCCACATTCTTCGGAACCTGCGTCTGGGTCGGCTCCGTGCCGCCCCGATTTTCTGGGAGCTGGAACATCCCCAACCCAATTTTTTTAGGCCATGCACCTCATTTTTGGCGGACTGACACATCTGGCGTGCCTTCGGGTCCGCTGGGTCAGATAGGGCTCCATCGGGTTCTGCACTGGCGACTCCGGCCCCGGTGCACCCCCTTGTATACAGTCATGCCACTGTGACTTTCCCCGACTCTGCTCTCTCCGTCACCAGAACCCACCGGTGACGTTAGCACCATCCTAATCCCTGATGAGCCAGAGCCGGTATGGTGACCTTCAACGTCGATTTAGGTGCCAACAGGACTTACAGGTCCTAGGTAATTTCCTGCGCCTTATTCCGAAGAGCTAGGAGTGGGATAAGATTAGGAGGGGTCGCTGGACACTTAAGAAAACCAGCCTGAAGAGAAAATGGACTGGTATGAGGAATTGGGTGAGTCCAGTGGACTGGATACTTCTCCAGATAGAGGCATGATTACTCCCCCTACCGTGGGCTACGGAGGAAGGAACGTCTCAGGGTTGTCATGTTCTAAGGCTGCACACACATTTGTAACCCTGTAGGGTTGGGAATCACATGGAGTGCTGTGAGCTAGCAGGACTATAGGTCAACCTAGCCGGAGGGCTTCGCGCGCAACCAAGATGGCCGCGTGAGCACAGGGCTCTCGAGACCCTCGTAACCTCCCGCATATATCCTGTCCGTTATCCTGATCTTTTTTGACGTCCTCGTACAGATGACCCACAGGAGAATCTAAAATTGCAACGTACGTCCCGATCGGGCCCGGGAGTTCGGAGCTGTGGTGTTGGACAGTTTGCGGCATTGGATCGGAAGAAGCCTGGCGCTGGAGTTGGCTGTGTGCCCGGGGTGTAATTGAACAACAGCGGCCAGAGGTGGTAGTCGATACCTGGAATTGGTTTTACTTTCACTTTCGATTTTGCCACCGGAGCCGAATTCCATCGAGGACGCATCCCCGGCCTGACAATCGACTGCGGCTTATATTGCTGAGAGTGCTGATCTTTGGTCGGAAGGCTGACCGTCTCTCTCTGCTGACCAAGTGCCAGTTATTGGGCCTCCTGTTGTTCCGCTTCACGGCCATCCGCCGAACTGATCGACATCCCTGGTTCTTGGGTGTCGTCGAGTGCTTTTTGGCTGGTCTTTTCGTTGGCCCTTTCCACCTTCGGCCCTGTCTCGGACTCTATTTGACTATCCTCCGTAATGGCCGGGAAGCGGGAGGGAGACAGACTGAAATCGAAGCCTACCAGGCGGGGTGGATACACTCAAACCAACGTTATGGATCAATATGCCCAGGTCAAGGGATCGCCGAGCGGACCGGGTCGGTCATCGGAAGAGGCGAGAGATGTGATGCCTCTGACCGCCGATCCCACTTTGCAGGACATTATGGCTGCCATCGAAGGCATCAAGTCATCCCTTGGGAAGAAAATGGAGACTCTCGCTCATAAGTTGGACACGGTGGCGATGGATGTCAACTTGATTCGTACCGACTTGACAAAAACCAACAAAAAAGTCAAGTCCTTGGACATAAAGACTTCAAGTCTGACGAGCGATGTGGTGGACTTGCAGACCGAAGTCCGCAACTTAAGGGCCTCTAATGACTTGGTCACCCGTCGCCTGGAGGATTTTGAAGGGAGGGCTCGGCGGAACAACATCCGTATCGTCGGAATTCCGGAAAAAGCGGAGGATCCGGCAGCTGACCTCTTCGTGGAAAACCTTATTACTAACCATCTGGCGCCCAAGGGACTGAGTAAATTCTTCACTGTTGAACGAGCACATAGAGTCCCGGGTGGTAAGCCAAAGGTGGGTGCCCCGCCGTGGCCTATGATAGCGCGCATTTTTAACTTTCGAGACAGAGATGCTATCCTTCAGGCCTCACGAATGGGTGGACCCTTGCAATTTGAAAATTCCACCGTCAGTTTCTATCCTGACTTTACCCAAGCGGTCCAGAAGCAGAGATTGAGTTTTCTTGGGGTAAAAAGGAGGCTCCGTGATATGGGCCTCAAGTATGTAATGCTTTTTCCTGCAAAATTGCGGATTGAATACGAAGAGCGGGCCTATTCCTTTGATAAACCTGAGATGGTAGCTGATTGGCTGGACACTCGGCCTGCACGACCAGACCCGGAGCAACGGCCCAGTGGTGCGGAGGGAGGTTTGCCTGAACAGGAATGAACACCATCTATCTGGTTCCTGGGGACGCTTCAGAGACTAACACTGTGGGGTTTTGATATTGCTGTATGACTACTTTTGGACAACGTGGGGGGGGTACGGGGTTTCTGGTGGGTCTCTTTCCTCCTCAGTCCAACTTTTTGTAGTTTAGTTTAGATGTGGGGGCGACAGGCACACTGCAAGTTGGGGTGGCTTTCTAGTCTTAAGCAGGGGTGCAGGGTGGGGGGGTAATCTTTGGGGTTGTTTCAGTGGGGGAGGGAGGGTTTGTTTGGGCTTCAGTTTCTCTTTTTACAAGGCATCATGTTGCAAGACTATTTCATTGAAGTGCTGGACTCTGGCCGGGGTTGGATCCTTTTCCTTTTTCGTGATGGGGGGTAGAGGGTTGAGATTGGTGAGTTGGAATGTGAATGGGTTGGGGGATAGGATAAAGCGTGGGGTTGTATTGCAATTGTTAAAACGTCATTCCCCTGATGTGGTCCTACTCCAAGAAACCCACTTGATTGGCAATATGTGCCGTGCCATGAACAGGAAGGGTTATCGTCTTGTCGCCCACACAGGGTTCTCCTCCGGTTCTCGGGGGGTGGGAATCCTGGTTAGGAATTCTCTCCCGCTGGAGATAGATGATACAGTCCTTGATGATAGGGGGAGGTATGCTGCCATATCTGGGCGCTGGGAGGGTCGGGTACTTTCTCTGGCCTCGGTCTATGTTCCTCCGGGTTTGCAATCTTCCACCTTTGCTGATCTGGGACGGGTTTTACTCGATCTTTCTGAGGGCTCATTGATCCTGGGTGGGGATTTCAATGCTGTTGTGTCTGGTATGCTTGATAGACATCCGCCTAGGGACCTTAGAGGAGTGCATGGCTGGCTGCATGGTCTACTCGACACATTAGGTCTGGTGGATTGTTGGAGATTGCTACATCCTTCCCAGCGACAGTACACGTTTCACTCTGGTGCACATGGCAGTCTCTCTAGAATAGATTACGTGTTGGTACCAGCGGCACAGGCTTCCTCTGTTGCAGAGGTCAAGCATATGGCTCGGGGTATTTCGGATCACTCCCCTATATGGTTGCGGGTCGAATTGGCTTCGGGAGCCGAGGGACGGGTGGCCCCGATCAACCCTTGGTATCTCCGAAATCCTAAAACCCGTAGGGAACTGGTCCGGTCCCTGGATCTCTACTTTCAGGAAAATGAGGGATCGGTATCTTCTGCGGTGTCGTTGTGGGAGGCTTTCAAAACTGTGGTGAGGGGACAGGCCCTGTCTTTGATCGCTTGGGGGTAAGAAACAGAGAGATGCCGATATAGTACGAGTGGAAACTGAAATAGCGGATCTGGAGATAGATCTAGAACAAGAAGTGACCCGCGCCAAGATGCATATTTTGCGGTTGAAACAGCTGGAATATAAAACGCTAGCTACTGATACTGTGAAGGCTCTTGGTCGGGAGCAACAGGGACGTCTGTATGATGTAGGAGATAAAGCGGGTATGCTAATAGCATGGCTGGATAAACGAGATAGAGTGAGTCGTGTGGTGCCTGAGCTTGAGACTGCAGATGGATCTCGGATGACAGACCCGGTGGAGATAGTGGCAAGTTTTGCTGAGCTTTTTCAGGCAGTCTACTCTCCGGTCTCGAGTAGGCCGGAGGAAGACTCTCACTTATTGCTGCGAGATATCGCCCTGCCGTGTCTATCTGATGTGGACCGAAAGCTTATGGATAGCGAAATAACTGCCGACGAGGTGGCATTGGCGATGCGTTCCCTGCGCTCGGGTAAGGCTATGGGTCCAAATGGTTTGCCTATAGAGCTGTATAAGCTTCGGCCTGATAAGATTGCTCCGTATTTACGAGAGATATGTTTTTGGAATCTCGAGAACAGGGTCTTCTCCCTCAAGATCAGCGGCTTGTGACAATTGTCGTGATACACAAGGAAGGGAAGCCGAGAAACAAATGTGGGTTGTATCGGCCGATCTCGCTTTTAAACGCCGAGCCTAAAATCCTCGCTAAGTTGTTAGCCAATAGATTGGTTACTGTTATAAGTGATCGAATCCATCCAGATCAATCCGGTTTTATTCCGCTTCGCAATACGGCACTGAACCTCAGGCGTTTACATGGTGCTCTCGCGAGGGCCGCAACGCTGCGTGAGTCGGCCATTTTGGCATCATTGGACGCCACTATGGCTTTCGATACTGTGGAATGGCCGTATTTGTGGGCGGCGTTAGCTAAATTTGGTTTCGGGCCGGAATTTATTGGATGGGTGCGGCTCCTCTACAGCGACCCCCTCGCACAGATAGTTGTTAATGGTCGTGTTTCTGATCCGTTTGGTCTTGAGCGTGGTACCCGCCTAGGTTGCCCTTTGTCACCTCTCCTGTTTGCTCTAGCCCTTGAGCCTTTGGCTGCGTGGATCCGTTGGGAACCCTCTTTGAGAGGTATTCGGTGGTCCCCAGAATATGAAGACCGTATCTTGTTGTATGCGGACGATATTTTGTTATATCTGACTTCACCCAGAAAATCATTGATAGTATTGTGCGATGTATTGACCTCTTTTGGCAGAAACTCGGGCCTGGTTATTAATTGGACGAAGTCATATCTCTACGTGCTCAGTGGTGACACTCCTCTCCTTCCGCGCAATTGTCCCATCCAAGTTACGCAGGAAGGATTCAAGTATTTGGGAATATTTGTGTCTCTGGACCCCTCCGTTCGGTATAAACAAAATCTTGTTCCTCTTTGGACCGTTTGAGACAGGACGTTGCGGGTTGGCGTAAGCTTCCGCTTTCGCCGCTCGGGCGAGCGTCTCTCTTTAAAATGATGTCCCTGCCCCGTTTTTTGTACGCCCTCCAGAATACGCTTGATGTAGTTCCAGCTAGTTATTTCCGGGCGGTAGAGGGTCTTCAGAGGAAGTTGCTCTGGGATGGTAGACCCCGCATAGCGCTTGCCAAACTTACACTTCCATGGTACGATGGAGGTATAGCACTTCCTGATATCAGGCGGTACTATTGGGCGTCACAATTAGGGGCAATTAATCATGGTATGTAAGGCCCAAAGTTGAACCCTGTTTTCGCTATGGACTGGTGGTTACTGCCGGGTGGTGATTATTATAGGGCGTTGTATACTAAATCTGTGGTTGGCTCTTTAACGGGACCTACGAAGTCGGCCGTTCGCGTTTGGAAGGACGTGACCAGCTCGTTGGGGTGGAAGGATCGATTGACATTGGCGACCCCGCTTTTTGGCTCTGATAGACTAGGAAAATTGTGGAATACTAAAGGATTCGATAAATGGGATCTCATCTGCATTTCGAAGGTGGGAGACCTATGGGCCAAGGGGCGAGTGAAGCCGTTCTCGACCTTGCAGGCTGAGTTTGACTTGGGTAAAACGGAATACTTTCGCTATGTCCAGGTCCGACATTCCCTGATGTCGGTCTTTCAGCAGGGGGAAGTAATACCAGAATATTCCCCGCTGGAGGATCGGGTGTTAGATGGTCATATGCCCAATAGTACTATCTCCCTGATTTACAAGAAATTGATCAACGATAGGACAGACCTCCTGCTTCATTTGCGTGATCTTTGGACCCTTGATGTCCTTGAACTAGATGATGAGGACTGGCAATCTGCGATCTCCTATCCTAAGGAGGTCGCGATTCCAGCAAGACTTAGATTGGTTCAGCTGAAAATTTTACACAGGGTCTATGTCACGGGTCCTCGTCTGGTTCAGATGGGCTTTTCTGAAGAGGGTTTATGTAAACGGGGTTGTGGAATGTTGGATACATTTCTTCATATTATTTGGGAATGTCGGGAAGTTGCTGATTATTGGAAATGAGTACATGAAGTGATGCAAGAGGTTATGGGAGTAGCTCTCCTGCCTGAGGCTAGGCGTTGCTTGCTGAATGTATGGTAGCCGACTGATTGTAATGTTGCTCAGACTCAGTGGGTGACCTTGGGGGCCATGATCGCCAAACGTGATATAGCGCAGCTATGGGGATCGCAGAGGCCTCCTACTCTTGATGTATGGGTGGAGAACATGGACTGGTGCATGTTTCGAGAGAAAACGGTCTATCTGGCCCGGGGTCGTCCCCAGAAATGGCATAGAATTTGGGCTTCGTGGAACAGCTATCGGGGTGACATATGTGATCCTCCTGCAACTACCATCATGGATGTTCCACTTTCCCCCTGACCTTCAGTTGATTCTTTTTGCTCCCCTCCTCTCCTCCCCTCCCCCATTATTGTATTATTTGTATTATGGTACATTAAGGGGATCTTCCACCTCGATACGAGCTATGCACGCTGTATTTCGTTTTCATGCCTTGTTTGTTGATTTTTCTAATAAAAATAAATATATTTTAAAAAAACATAGCCGGAGGGTGTGCATCGAGCCAGTCTGGCACAACCCTGACGTTTATGTTGTCCAACAAATGCACAATTTTTCCTCTGAGGTACAAGCCATACAGCTGAAGGAGTATCAATTTCCTTGACTATACAGTCAAGTGCTGTTTTAATCCATATAGTTAGGCCCCCAATGGCCAGCTAATGTGGTACTAATCCCAGCTAAGTTCTAGTTCACTAGCCTTATGTTGCTTTTCAAATGGTGTGATTTTGAAGTTGTGCTCGTGCAAGCAGCAAATGCGCCTGGGGCAATTTCGGAGGCTAGTTTTCTCCCCCCAAGGTTATTCATGTTACACAAGTTCCCTTTCATATCGAGGCCATCATCTGTTGGGGGAAGCTTGGGTTATTCCTACTTCGCTGGGTAAACATGATCTAAGTTCAATGTGTTATATCCACCATTGCCTAATATGTTTTTGTATTGAACCTGCCTTTATGGAACAGCCTTCATAGATCAATTACGAAATCAGGTTCCTCTGAGTTATCAATCCTTACTTTCCTTTCTGAGCTCATATAAATCAACAGCAAGGTCTGTTGGGGCTTGCTCAACCGTAGGGGTAAAGGGAGTATAAAACAGTCCATGTACAACAAGTGCGCTACTATACATTGGATGAGCTCAGCCCTTGAAACTTCACTACAACTGCCTGTGATATGCCCAAAACCCTCCTTACTATCATCTGGGAGTCCCAGCCTACAACGAATTTTTGGACACCTCGGGGTGAGGTGCGCTGATCTAGTAATATCAAACCCTTTGCCAGCTAAGACTCTATTACCTTGAACTCAAGTGAATCCCAGTGACCCCCATGCATAGCATGGCGAGTAACATTCAACATTTCAGAGTAGGCAATCGAGTAGCAATGTTGAACATTTCTAATCCAACGCAAGACCTTATGTTTTAGTGAGTCTCTGCCTTCAATAGAACCATCAGGGTAGTTTGGGAACGCTTAACATATGCACAGTGTGACCCACTTGTGTTCGTGTTGAACTCCACACATTGATATAAGAGGCTGCTTCGGCAGGTATGAAGCGAGTGAACAAGGGACACTTAGAGGGCTGACAAAGAGTCTTCAGTCGGCATGGAGCCAAGGAGGAAGCTGTAGCCGGGCAAGGAGTCATATCTATGGCTTCTGGGATTATATCCCACTTCTGACACCACTGTAATAAGCTCTCAGATAGGACCACAACCCGAAGTAAGGATTAAGGTCTTTATTTGTAGAAATACAAATAAAATTAACAATAAAGGGAATAGAGGATAGTCTGCTTGGTGTGGTCAGTCACCGGTGATTCTCTTTTCCTTGTTCACCAGCTACCCCCAAGGCGCTCTTGTCCTATGGGATGTCGATGACCCTCGATAGAAAACGAATATAGGTTGTGTTAGGTTATTTTCACCACATTAGCATGCAGCAATACTCAAAAGGCAACCAGCTGTTTCCACCCTGGGAACCAGTTACTGAGAACAAAAACAGGTACGTGCCTGGGGCAACGGCTCTGGGATGGAGCCGCAGCAGTCGGGACCCCAGTGCCTTCCTCCCTTCGGTTGCTGGCACACTTGACTGTTCCTCCTACTCGTCTCCGGATATCTTTCTTGATATTACGTCCTCGTCTCCTCCTCTCCCCTCGAATGCAGACAACGCCCATGTCTCTGCTCCTGTGGTTTTGTCCCAGGTCTCCTCCTCTGCTTTCTGTAGTATTTCCAAGGACCTCTTCATTCCTTTGCTTCTCTGCCTCCCACAACCTGGGCTCAGCTCCTGAACACACCCTTCATATTCCAACACCCACTTCCTAGTGGGAGTGGTTGTACTGACCACTTTAACACAGCCTTCCGTAGCTGCAGGGCATTTCATAGTGGCTATATGAGAGTTTTCACCCCCTATATTTGACCCAAGGTCACAGGTGCACAAGGAAGATGCCCCTCTGCCAACAAGCAATGGGCTTCCGTGCATTCCTCCTGACCATTCAACAACTTTTGGGGGAAGACTGGGGTTATTCCTGCTTCACTAGGAAAACATGATCTAAGTTCAGTGCGTTATATCCACCATTTCCCAACATATTCTTGTATTGGGCTTGCATTTAAGGAACTGCCTTTTAAGATCAATTATGAAATCGGCTTCCTCTGAGCTATCTCAGAAGCAGCTTCAGTTGCCCAAATATAAAAGCAGCTTACTGAGATCTGCTCATAAACTGCATTCCTTGTCCTAAAAGTAGAACCAGCTTGATGTGACCAAGCACAGACCCAGCATGTGGTGAGCAGTCAAACCAGTGACCACTTTTCTGTGACCCTTTGTGGACCCCAGTCCTAGTGACCTATCTCTGAAGCACCTTCTTCTAACCAGCCACTAACCCAACTTGATGTTAGTCACTTAAACAGCGTCCTTTGACAGTCAGTTGATCAGTCTCTTATTACAAGTCCCTAAAGCAACATTTGGGGACCACTGAAGGAATAGTTGTTCAGTCCCCCTGCTCCATTTAGAGTCAGAAGAAGCATTGGCTCCAAAGGTGGAATCGAAGTTGGTTCCGCCGATGGAAACCTTTGACCGAATAACCATCCTTCATTGTGTGTTAGAACATCCACTCTCATAAGGTGACCGTTCCCAGGGATATTTTTCTGTTTTTGGACTGGCACAATAAGGTATTCCTGAACAAGAAACAAAAGAAATGACCACCAAAGTACTGGGAGAAAAGTCACTAAACTGTCATTATTTGTTGTTTTCAATAACACACTTTGCTTTGGGTTTTTGTTATACAAAAACCAAAAACAATAAACATTTAATATGACCACCATGCGGCAAAACTTAAGGTCCTTCAGAAGAGTCAACCTTTGCAGTGGCCCTGCTGAGGTCACAGATCCAACAGACTTCTAAAAATTAGACCAGAGGCGATAGCTTTTAGGTTGGCATTGTCTGGAATCAGCTTCTGATACCTAATGACGGAGCCCGATTCCTGTGACCATGGGTGGCATGAGGTTCTTGTTCCTTCCACTTTGTGGCTATTGAGTTTACCTACCTACGGTTTATACAATAGGTCATCTTCCCTCGCCCCTGTCCGAAAATAGCTAATGATATGGTCAATCTTCTAATTCACCACCTACACAGCTACAAGTCAAAGTGGTTTTGTTTACATAAACATGGGGAAAGGATACATCATTTCATCATGTTATAGCGGTGGCAGTAGTGTTTCAAACTAAAGCCCTAGATGATTTCTGTCTAGAAGACGCAATAGTGTTTCTTTTGCTTCACACAGTCTCTCTAGAAGACAGTTATTAACTTTAAACACAAAGTCCTGAGCACACGTCAAGTTAATTATTTCAAAACACATGTATTGTGCAATTTTCCAGTTTGAACATGAATAACAGGAATAAGAAAACAAGAGCGACAAGACAGTAGTTGATTTTTTTCTTTTATGTGATTATGGTCCTCCTTCAAGAGGTGATCCCCAGAAGAAACCAGAAGTTATTAACTTTCCTTTACATTCATAGTTTTCTCCCTTCCTTATATCTATTTAGGTGTGTAGGTCCCTAGATTTGTTGTGCGATAATATTCAGATCAGACACCACTGCTCTTGTACCTGTGGGCACTCTGGACTTCACTGGGCTTCGTTTGGGCCTGACTTCGTCTCCCTTCCAGTCGCTGCGTCGTCTGTGCCTGTGCATCATACAGGAACCTTCAAAGGCCTGTGAAGCATCAAATACACCTGAAGAAATCTCCCTTGGAGTGTAGGAATCACTCCCCTGCATTCGCAGGCACCACAGCTAAGTCGATTGGTCTGCAGATCCTGAGCTCCTCCGGAATCCGTGGGCTCTGCAAACACAGGTGGTGGTTTTCAACAGCTCCCAAGGCCTGCCCTGCCGTCTCACGAAGTTTGAGGCCAGTATCCCTCGTGGGGGTTGCAATAACCGAACCACTGTGCACCGCGTCCAACTTGCAGGTGCAAAGGCTTGTTGGCTTCTTAGCCAGAAGATCTTTGGGCTCCAAGTAGCCCCAACCTCAAGCATCTTCAGTAACCAGAATCTTCAGCCACACCACATCATGTGAATTGTGGCCTGCATCTTTTGGTGAGCTGCTTGAGGTCCTCTTGCGACTCCAGTGCCACCGGCCAATGGGTCCACTTGAGGGTCACACTTGTTTCTTTTGGGCCTCCCTGATTGCTCGGGGATACCCTGATTCCACTGCCTTTAGTGAGTACCCTAGACCTTGCTGGTCCCCACGTTGCTCATTCTTTGATTCCTATGTGACTTGCCTTTGCCAATGCTTGTTGGTGCCCCCACCAGACACCGACCCCTCAGCACTCGACATCCTTCGTGGGATACCTTGTGCATAGCTCCTGGTCCTCCTCAGCGTCGCCTGGTCCTCACGGCTGCAGAGTCAAGGCCCTTGTCATTCACCCTGCAACACCTGACATCGGAGGGCATTCATCTTCCAAGTCTCCTGGTCACCCCTGAGTAACATGGACTCTGTCCCCTATGCTTGCAGGTACCTCTCATCCTCAGATTCCACCAGACACTTCTTCCTTTCTCCAAGGCGGCATTTTCCTGAAGTCCTCCAATGGGTTCAACAGCGGTTTCCGACACCACTTCACACATATGCACCCGGCTTCCCTGGTGTATGTAACGTGGGTACAAGGGTATACACAGGTGGGATGACTGTCCATCCTTCTGCCTTCCACAAGGTTTCTTCAGGGTCCACTGGGAAGGGTCCTTAATCTTTAAAAATCCAACTGCGACGTACATATAGACTTGTACGGAGCACGCGGTTGTGTTCCCACACTGCACGCACTCTCCAGGGGGTCCCTATCTACTTACCTTGGGTGGTTCTGTGGGTCCCCAGCACTTCTGCGTCCGCTCGACACTGTCTTGACTTGAGTCGTGGTTCTTATACCACTTTCTTAGTTAATGGTTTGGTCCCACCCCCCAACATTCTCGGTCACCCCCCCTCAAACCCCCACCGGGCCACTTTTTATTTCGTGCTATTTACTGTGTTTCTTTACTAAAGTATTCTATGCATTGTGTTTATTTCCATGTTGGAGATATTGGAACATATTAGAGAGTATTATATAATAAATACATATTTTTATAAATACTTGGAGTAGTTCTTTTTCACTTAATCTTTACTATAAGATTGCATTCTGGTAAAACAAGCTGCTTTACACTCCTTCTGGACTAAGCTTGAAGGCTGCTGTCCACAGCTACCACTTAGAGAGCGTTCTAAGGTTGTCTAAGACCTCTTAAATTACCAAAAGGGTTGTCTGGACTGGTGCCAGGTGCCAATTTACATTAGTGGACATCATATACCAGGCCAGCCTCTCACAGTATCCTTCCCTGCTAACTCCTGAAATTTGAGGCAGACATGGCAATACAACAGGACACAGGTCTATGTGCAGAATTGTCCGAAGGTTCAGGTAAGGCTGTAACATTAAAAGTCATTCTTGGGTACCGGTTCCCTTTGAACTCAATTTTTCAATTTTAGACCAGCTCGTGGTCTCTGACGCAAACAATTTATTTAATTCAGCCCCGTTTTTAGTTTCTAAAATAAACGGCCTCAGAGTGTGGATTTGCTATAGTCAGAGCCACAAATAATATAATATCAATGTTAATGACATTTAAATTGGATAAGGTTGCTCTCCCAGTACTTGTTCCTGATTAGCAACAGAGGTAGAGTGAGGGGACAGATGCCAGAGTTCAGGAACTCTTTGAGTTAGATTCATGGCTGCTTAATGAGGTTAGGTTAATTAACAAAACCTGCTGTTACAGCAGAGGCCCCCTGGCAAATAAAGTATCCTTTGTTGAACGCCATCCCTTTCCGAATTGCTCTTCTCTGCCCTTACCTGTTTGTCGGGGACACCGCTGAAACGCCGCCAGATTTGTAAAGCTGCCTGGAAGCATTCCTTTCCTCTCTGCAGGGTTCAGGGCTACACCACCCAGCACGCCGGGGCGCACAGCAAGGACGTCACGACAAAGTGCCCGGAGGCACTTAAAACAACGCTGCGCCTCCCGTGGGGCGGGACACTCTTCTCTGCCCTTACCTGTTTGTCGGGGGCACCGCTGAAATGCCGCCAGATTTGTAAAGCTGCCAGGAAGCATTCCTTTCCTCGCTGCAGGGTTCAGGACTACCATCACCCAGCACGCCCGGGGCACACAGCAAGGACGTCACAACAAAGCGCCCGGAGGCGCTTAAAACAGCGCGGCGCATCCCGCGGTGCTGGACACTCTTCTCTGCCCTTACCTGTTTGTCGGGGGCACTGCTGAAGCGCCGCCAGATTTGTAAAGCTGCCTGGAAGCATTCCTTTCCTCGCTGCAGGGTTCAGGACTACACCACCCAGCACGCCTGGGCGCACAGCAAGGATGTCACAACAGAGCACCCGGAGGCGCTTAAAACAACGCGGCGCCTCGCGCGAGCACTGCTCGGGCCAAGGGCGGGCCCATCCCGCGCCCATCAGCGACTGTTAGAGGCTGGGCTGGGCCACCCCCCTTCCATCCACTCTTGGATAAGGACATAAAGTAAGCGTAACTACCTCTTTGTGACTCTGGCCAAAGGCTATTAACAAATTTACATTCCCCATAGCACGAGTGGGAGGAATTATTTTTACGCAATACAACTGCTATATTTTAACAAGTGCTATTTGGTGGGTGTTGTTGATTAACAAGTGTCGCTGCTTTATAGAAGTGATCGTGTAAAGTCAGGCAATGAGTAAAATTCCACGCAAAGGGGGCAATGGGTAGGAGTAGCAGGCACACTAGATGCTTTTCTAACCAGGGCAGAATCCGTGCTATTGCATAGGATACAGCTAACAGAGCGGAGGCTCTCTTTAGAACCAGCTATTCCATCTACTTCACAGGTTCTTCTGATTGACCACATCCCTGCCGCAGCTACGAGCCCTAGAGTGTAAAAAAATATGGTACTAAGCTCCCAGCAGGGAATAGTTGAAAACGCAACTTCAATTAACTCTCCCTGCTCACCTTCACCTTCACCTCCTTCTCCGCCACATACTCGCACTAGGCAATCGAAGCCCACACAAGCCCTTAAAGGGAAAGACCAGTCAAAGAAGAGAAAAGTGCACAGCGCTCCCAAAAAGATTATCCACATCGCTAAGCAGGCGAAGAACAGGAATGTAGATCCTGTGCAGGGTGGGTTGGTAGTGCCATCGATGGCCTCAGACTGCCCAGTGATGGGCGAGAATAGCCCCAGACTATCAGCGGCAGTGCAGAATGCTGAATGTACACATATGACAGTGGACCTAGTGAAACTTTTAGAATAAAATGTTTTTGCATTGATTAACCCTGTTATAACTAAACTGGATGAAATTGCCCAAAGGTTATGTATAATAGAGAAGCACCTATTCAAAGATTCGGTAGTCATCCCAGGTATTAGACAAGCCACGGAGCCTAAGGCCAGTGAATCCCGAGTACCATGTAGCTCCCAGGGTAGGGATATGGCTAGTCTCCCCCTCATTCGAAAGCGATGCCACTAAATCATATAATACCGCCAGACCCCAACGGCAGTGGTGGAGCACGGGGCCCAACAGGGAGCATCAGGGATCGTGGTAATCGGCCGCAATTAGGAGCTTCTTTACATCTCCCAGCTGAGGCGACCCCCTTTACTGTCATTTTAGCAAATGTACCGATACTCCCTCCCCAAGAAGACGAGCACTGGTCATCTCTTAAGAACAAGGCTCTCCATTTTCTGAATCACAGAACGGGGTTAGGAAACCATCTTTTTCGGGAATTTTTGATGGTTAGAAGGGTGCCATGGGTAGGGCACTCTCAAAAAGATGTAGAGGGTGATTGTGTTGTCCTTAGCTTTAGATCACCAACTCTGGTTCGGGCTATATTGGACCAGACAGTGTACCCTAGAACTAGCAATGTGGGCATTAACGTTCTCCCGTTGGGCTTTTTTTATCGACCCGATATACACCCACAACATTTTAGTAATAGGCAAGTAAGTAACTTGCCAATAGATTCACATAGGGCAATTTTGGTGTCCAATCGTTTTGACGCACCGAGTACTTTAGACGCTAACGATTGACTGCCCACCCTTATAGACCCTAGGACTCCTGTAGTAGGTTTGACATCAGGGTTAGGTGCCGGTGAATTACAGGCCCCACCCATAGAGAGGAAGTTACCACCCCACTTCCCTCTGGCTTACACGTGTGTAATAGTGGCTCAGACGAAAATAGAGTAGACCATTTATGTTATGTTATGTTATGTTATGTTATTTAATCTCTTCTATAGCGCACGGCTACTCCAAAGAGCATCCCGGCGCTTTAGCGAAGAGTGCTAAAGGCAGAGTGAAAACACAACAGCTAAAAACAAGAAGAACCAGAAGAACTCTATTGAGTAAAGAGCCAGGTTTTCAGCTTTTCCTGAAGACAAGCAGACTATTGGCTTTTCTTAAGGAGAGAGGCAGCTCGTTCCAACCCCGAGAAGCCAGGTATCGAAACGAACGGCCTCCTGTTCTAGTACGCTTGATAGAGGGGACAACAGCTTTGGCCAAAGAAGCTGACCGAAGAGTCCTGCTGGATAGATAGAAAGACAGACGTTTCCCAATGTACTTAGGACCCACACGATGAAGGGCTTTAAAAGCTAGGGTCAGGATTTTAAATAAAATCCTATTGGAGATGGGCAGCCAATGCAGCATTTTGAGCAACTCAGTGGCTTTAGCCCTTCCCGGAAGCCCAAAAATAGCTCTAGCCGCAGAATTCTGCACAATTTGCAGACCGGCCATAAGATATTTGGGCAAACCCAGATAGAGGGTGTTCGCGTAATCCAAACGCGAACCTATCAGGGCCTGCATGATAGTTTTTTTGTGATGAAGTGACAGCAGAGGAAGAAACTTCCTAAGCATCCTCAGGGTGCCGAAACATTTCCCTGATAACCCTATAATCTGGGGTCTGAATGATAGATCACAATCAATCAAATCTCCAAGGTTTTTCGCCTTGAGAGAGACGTCATCCGGGGGAAACATATCCTGCGGCCACCAAGCTTTCCAGCTGGGATCTGGCATACATCCAAAAAAAAGCAACTCCGATTTATCGGAGTTGCATTTTAGACCGTGCCGCTGAAACCATTCGAAGACTGCACCCAAGCAATCCCTGATCTGCATGCCGTCGAACGCCCCACCTCTGCCACAAGTGAACAGAAGCTGGGTATCGTCAGCATAGGATATGATCTGGGCACCAAAAGATTCCGCCACCGCCGCCAGAGGGGCCATATAGATGTTAAAAAGGGTGGGGCTGAGGATAGAACCCTGAGGAACCCCAACCTCTAGCGGCAACATTTCGGCGGAATGTGGAGGTGCCCAGATCATTTGCCGGCGGCCGGTAAGAAAAGATTTAAACCAGTTCAACACCATCCCACGAAAGCCGATCTCCCAGAGTCTTAAAAGGAGACCCTCATGGTGGACGGTGCCGAAAGCCGCCGACAAATCCAACATAACCAACATGGCCTTACCTCCAGAGTCTAAGGAGGTCTTAGGTAATATTAGCCCTCTCCCCACGTTAAACCAAGCTACAGGCCTAGTCTTAGGCCCAGTGACCTTTAATGCTGTCCCCCTAGATAGTGGGTCCCGGCTGGGTGCTCAGCTTAGTTCTGACACTAAAGTTCAATTATTGGTCTCTTGGAACATTGCAGAGCTAAAGAATAAATTAGCGTCTCATGACTGGCTATCATTTATAGACAACCATGATGTCCTATTATTCCAGGAAACTTGGCAAAAGGAACCCCTGTATCGCCTAGGTTATCTTAATTTCTATAACCTGGCAACCCCAAGTTCTAGGGGTAGACTCATGGGGGGGCTAACCACCTGGATCAGACAGGACTATAGTTATCAAGCAAGTCAGATGGACTCTAAGAGTAGCGACATTTTAATTGTCAAAATACAAAGCCCCAAATGCAGAGATCTGTAAATTTTTAATATCTATGCTAGGGGGAAAGCTTCAGAGACCATTTCCATGCTAGATTCATATCTCGATAAGTATAAGGGCAAGGGGAACACACTTGTAGCAGGAGATTTTAATTGTTGCTTCGTACCACTAGACATAAATGATATGGAACTTACAGTGGAGGAAGACCTTGTTTGGGATATCCCGCAATTGTCTATGCCCCCATTAAAAAGTGGTCAGAAGCTGCATTACAGCTTAAAGTCTTATGTTTGGAACAGGGACTTAGGGCGGTTTACGGAAGAACCAAGTCAGACAAGCAGAGTGATCCCACTTTTAATAATGGGAAATGTAGCAGTTGTATAGACTACATTCTTCTTAACAAAGAGTATTGGTCCTCTATTGAGGATATGGTTGTATCAAATTGTGTGTAAAGTGACCACAATCCACTTATACTATCTGCCGAGTTGTTTGGTGGTAAAATGTTACAATTTAGCCCCAATACAATTGATATTTATCCGTCAAATGACACCAGGAGGGTAAAATGGTCAGACTGTATTCTTAAAGAGGACCATATAGCAGCTATGGGTGGGCTTGCGGTAGAGGCCACACTAGAGCTTCAGGACTGCGTCACTGAGCAGGATATGGTGCAGAGGGTTATTCTAATACACACCAATCTTTTCAACAAGCTTTGGGTGTTTTTTACTACGGAGGTCAAAAATTCGAAGTGTAGGCCAAAACCCAGGGTGGAAACTTGGTATGGCAAAACATGCAGGGATGCATATAAAACTTTGGCCCAAGCAATAAGATCAAAAGATAGGGACCGGATCCGACATGCTAGAGCAATGTACAAGAAAAGCAACAAGAAGCAAAGCGGATATGGGACGAACAGTATTGGTTAGCGCTGTATGATGCCAGTAGAGCCAGGAATATGGGCGCGTTCTGGGGCTTGGTGAAATGGGGGAAGGGGCGTCCCAGGGAAGAGCCACAAAACTATGTCTCCCCAGATCTGTGGGTCACGCACTTCATGACCTAGTTTGCATGTCCGTTCTTTGACAAGGAGCTCTGCTTTGATATCCCAAACATTCCCCTAGAAATCTCTCCATTACACTTCAGCCGAAATGAGGTAGATAGAACACTTAATTTAGTCCCAAAGGGTAGAGCGCCCGGGTTGGTCAGTGTTCCTGCTGATTTGTTTATACAAGTGAGGGGAGTTTGGGCACCATATATCCAGTCCCTGGCAAATGCCATCGCAAAAGGCTCCCCCATACCAGACACCTGGAAGGGGGCCAAGATAATCCTGATTTACAAGAAAGGGGATCGCTCGGATCCAGCCAACTACAGGCCAATAATTTTGATTGATTGTATTCAGAAAGTGATAGCGAGGCTCGTGTTGTCGAGGATCCAAGCATGGTGTGAGGAAGAAAATATCTTGTCACCTCTCCAGGCTGGGTTCCGAAGCCACACGAGCACAATAGATCAGGTTTTCAGATTTGTTTTAATTTTCTGGCGGGTGGTATTTCTTAGAGGGGGCACTCTTTATGCGGCATTTGTCGACCTTAAGTCGGCTTTCGATCTGGTACCGCGTTCTAAGATGTGGAGAGTCCTAGCAGAACAAGGTATGCCACTTTATTTACTTGCCTTTTTAATCAAACTCCATGACGCCAATGTTGCGCAAGTCGGGTGGGGACAGCAAGGCAAGGTCACAGACAGGTTCCCCATATCCAGAGGGATACGCCAAGGGTGTGTCCTAGCCCCGACATTGTTTTCATTGTATATCAACAGGGTTATCGAGTATTTTACGGACCACCCTACGGATGCCCCTAAATTAAATGGAACATCAATCCCCCTGCTAATGTTTGCGGATGATACTCTGTTATTATCTAAAACGCAGCAAGGCCTACAGAAGGCCATTGCGCGCTTTGAAGAGTTCTGCAAATATTTTGGCCTCACCATTAATGTGCTTAAGACTAAGTTTCTGGTTATGCATAAGTCTAAGCAGGTGAGAGGGAGGGTTGTTATGAATGATGAAGTGTTAGAACAGACCCATCTCTTCTCTTACCTGGGCATAACACTGGGTTCCAAGCTAGAATGGAAACTGCACATTAATCATCTGGCTACCAAACATGCTCAGTTGCGTCTTTCTGCGACCAAACCTATTGCCCCAGCTATGAAAATCTATAAAACAAAAATAAGTGCATCTATACTATATGGGGCTGAATTGTGGGGGTTCAGTAACATGGCACAACTTACGAGCTCCCAAAATAAGTTTGTGAGGGGCTTAGCAGGTCTACCTCCATCTACGCCACTCTTGCCCCTCTATCACGATCTGGGCTGTCAACGAGTGGAGGATGTGGCACGCTATAGACCTGTGGCTTATTGGAGGAGGCTCTGGGTTACACCTGAACTCTCCCATTATGCCCAGGCCCTCCTAGAAGTCCGTAATGCAGACACAGCCAATAGTATTACATGGCTGAGAGAGGCTAAGGCAGTTTACATCGCCATGGGTTTGCGTTCATTGTGGGAGAATCCCACAACCAATCTTTTCCCACCACGAAAAGCTTTTAGGGAGCAATATTGGCTGATGGTATCAATGCGAAATTTCAGAATGTGTAACGCTTCATCTTTGTCAAGGAAATTCCTAGAGCTCAAAAATGAAGTTTCTTATGAGGCTTACTGGGATTTTATTACTCTTCCCGAAGATCGGAAACGGTACCACCAATATAGGGTGGGTACCCTCCCTGTTAATTGCTTCACCAGCAAATGGCAAACTAAGAATAACACACTTTGTCCGTTTTGCCCTTTACAGCCGGAAAGCATAACTCGTATTTTGTTCATCTGCCCAGTGTATAAACATCCTCGGCACAAGTGGTTGAAGCCCGTATGTTTGCTGAAGGGCATCACCACAGGGGTGGAGGCATTAAGGATTTTCCAATCTGATACTTCTGAATGCATTGTAGTTGCGATCGCAAACATTTTACATTGGATGTGGGCAATCCGGAGGTGAAAGCTACGCCAGAATTGAAATGGTGTTTTTTTTAAGTTTTTTTTTTACATTCTGTATATAATCAATGCTGCTAATCGATTTCAGACCTCAGATTTGTAAAAAAAAAAAAATATATTGTATAGGTTTTTATGTGGTATTTTAAAAATTGATTATTAATTATTGTATGGAGTAACCGTATGTATCAATCACCTTCTCGGAGGCATTGTCCTGTTGATGATGAACTGCTTAAGACTCTTGTTCGAGGCATGTGGGCTGCTAAATTCATATCTTAGCATTAGATCGCCGCCTAGTGTTGGGTCCGGATGATCGCACATTGTTGTCCTGGAAGAGTCTTCGAAGTATCCTGAGATAGGTGGCTCCTCCCCTGGACTACAGTGCGCATGGGCATCGGCTCCATCCCCAGATTGTTTTTTTCCGCCATTGGGTTCGGATGCGGTCTCGACTTCTCTCTGTCGGAACCGAGTAAAACTAACTTTTTAAGGCCAAAAGGCCTTGTACTTATAGCGTCGGTATTGTTTGCGCACGGTCTCGAGTTCTTCCGACTCTTGAAGTCGGATTCAGCGGAGTTTTTTCACTCTTCGAACATCGAGGCCTTCTCATCGCGACACGACCACGACTTTCCAGCATGGAGCGGAGTCCGTTTAAGTACTGTCCGCTCTGTGGGTCCAAGTACCCACATATAGACCTGCACCCGGTCTGTAACAAATGCCTTTCACCGGACCATGACGACGGCAAGTGTAAGGCTTGCGCTCAATTTAGGTCGGAAAAGACTCTCAAGCTTCGGCGCGCGGTGCGCCTGGAGGCCAGACAATCGGCCCCGGATCCAGAAAACATCTTCGGCGACCAAGTAGAAGATGAACAGGGTCATCATCTCCAAATATCCCCACCCGAAACGGAGGTCGAGGCGGATCCGGTAGACGACGACGGAGTCGTGGATCAAGGCCTTGAATACGTCGACGAGGTAGGGGACGTCGAAGAGATTTATGGGGCCGCGGCAGATAGCTCAGGGGACGAGCTATGCCCCGAAGGTTTCGAAGATCACGATCGGGTCAAGGGATCGCCAGTTGGCCTTACCCAAGACCCCGTACCGCAAGCCACGGCCCCGCCTTCAGGCCCGGCCACGGACATACTTGCTGAGCAGGCCGGATCGAAACCGAAACCGAAACCTACGGTATCGACTACGCCTAAAATGGCCGACCCGAAAACGAAAACGAAACTTAAGGACTCGAGCGTCCCTAAAATGGCGGCCGGCCAACAGAAAACTACTGCACCCGCCGCCGCATCGGCTCCGTCGACCTCCGGTCCACAGAAGTCGAAGAAGTCGGTCGATTCCACAGTGTCAAAATCGGCGCCAGAGGAGGGATCCTCTAAGAAGGGTGGTCGGCACGGATCAACCGCTGCAACACCGTCTAAGCACGCCAAGGCCAGCGGCACGGCTCCGGTTCCGACTGGGACTCCGTCCGTCGGTCGCGTAGTGGAGTCGGAGGCGACACAAGCACACGGATCGACGGCTGGCACATCTGCGCATCGATCCAAGGACTCTGGGTCGGCGGCAACTGCATCGGCGTCCAAGACTCCGAAAGGCCACCATGACGTCGGATCCGAGGGGAAGGTCAAGACATCCTCGTCAGCGCCAAAAGCCACTGTAAGTGAAGTGTCCCCCATCGCCGCTTCGCTGCAGAGAATCAGGGACAAGGCCGCTGCTATGTCGGCTCCGTTACCGTCGCCTCAGACGCCGAAGGACACTCCGGCAAAGCCTAAGAGTAAGCTTCTCTTCCTTCTGCCGCCGAAAGAGGCTCCGAAGGCCTTTTCGACGAAATCGACGCCAAAGAAGTCGGATTCTTCTACGGCGGGGGTACCTTCAGGTCGAGAACTCGAATCAGAGGACGATTCTGAGCATTTCATCGACGCCAACACTGGCAAATTAACCCTATACAAAAGGAGGATTACTTCTGAGCCTCTGGACTCCTATGTCATCCCACTGAAGAAAAAAAGGGTTCCTCAGGACGCTTCTGACCTCATAGAACCTATCCAGCCTCCTCCAAGAAGAAGCCCTACTCCCTCACCAGAACACTCTGAGGGTGAGGGATATGATGAGGAGGACCAATACACCTTCCCCATCAATGAACCAGATGCACATCCAGATGCATATGATGACATTGGTGACCAAGGCACCCAAAGTGTGGGGCAAGACCCACAGCCTTTCAGTGCATGTGCATCCCCAACAGAGGATTCTGCAGGTTTTCATGCACTCATTGAGAGGGCAGCTGCTAATCATGATGTGGACATGCATGCTGACCCAGTAGAAGAGGACTTTCTCTTTGACACTTTTTCAGTCTCTGAAAGAACTGTGAAAACGCTGCCTATGCTCAAGGGAGTCCTCAAGCATGCAGCTGACATCTTTAAAGAACCTACCAGAGCGAGAGTGGCCAATCCACGTATCGAGAAAAAGTACAGACCAGCACCTGCAGACCCTGCATACATTCGGGGACAGTTGCCACTAGACTCTCTTGTGGTCGCAAATGCCAGGAAACGGGCCAACTCCCAGACAACGGGCGAAGCTCCTCCCCCAGACAAGGAGTCCAAAGTGCTAGAGGCAGGGGGCAAAAGAGTGGCGGCACAAGCTGCAAACTTTTGGCGTATTGCAAATACACAAGCACTCTTAGCACGTTACGATAGGGCGCATTACGACACCCTAGAGCAGATTGTACAACACCTGCCTCCAAAGTTTCAAGAAGGCACCAAACTGCTTATAGAGGAAGGGAAACTGATCTCCAACGCAGCCATCAAGTGTGCACTTGACGCCGCAGACACAGCAGCTAGGGCGATCAACACTAGCGTCATGCTGAGACGACAAGCTTGGCTCCGCATATCAGGGTTTAAACCTGATATTCAGACAACCATACTTAATCAGCCAGTCAATCCTGATAGACTGTTTGGTCCAGATGTTGACACCACCCTCGAAAAGATAAAGAAGGACACGGAAACTGCTAAATCTATGGGGGCCCTACAATCACAACAGTTTCGTGGCAATAATTTTCGTCGCTCAGGTGCACGTGGAGTCACCAGAGGACAAATGGGTCAACAATCGCAATTCTCAAGAGGTGGAGCACAATCCTCGTTCACAAAACAGAACAAGGGAGGTTACAGAAATAACAGCAACAGAGGTCGCGGCAGAGCAAACAACAACTCCCGCTCCTCTACCCCAAGCAAACAGTGACTCTCTGTCACTGCCCCCCGACCACTTAACACCTGTCGGGGGGAGACTGCAGCAGTTCCTGCCCGTCTGGAGAAACATCACCACAGACAGGTCGGTGCTACAACTTGTCCAGTACGGTTATTGTCTAGAGTTAAAGTCCACTCCACCCAACATTCCACCAAGGCAACGGCCTATGTCCGCAGAGCATTTGCACTTATTGCAGCAGGAAGTAGTGGCGATGCTGCAAAAAGGCGCAATCGAGCTCGTGCCGGTGGAGGAGGAGGGCACAGGGGTATATTCCCTGTACTTCCTTATTCCAAAGAAGGACGGATCTCTCAGACCCATTCTAGATCTACGTCCCCTCAACCTGTACATACTATCAGAACATTTCCATATGCTTACACTGCAACAGATTCTTCCCTTGTTAAACCAAGGGGACTTCTTAGCAACCTTAGATCTCAAGGATGCTTATTTCCACATTCCACTGCACCCGTCCCACAGGAAATACCTCAGGTTCACTATTCAAGGCAAGCATTACCAGTTCAAGGTCCTACCCTTCGGAGTCACCACAGCCCCAAGGGTGTTTACCAAGTGTCTGGCGACAGTAGCAGCGCACCTCAGGAGGCAGAACATCCATGTCTACCCCTACCTGGACGACTGGCTCGTTCAAGCCAAGTCGGAACGACAGTGCGCCGCGGACATGTCGACCACCATTCACCTCCTTCACAATCTAGGTTTCTCGTTGAACTACCCAAAGTCGCATCTTCAGCCGGCACATGTCCGGCAGTTTCTAGGTGCGACGATCAATACCCTGACGGCCATGGCTCAACCAAACCAAGTCAGGATAGACAGCATGCAGTCTCTAATCCAGAAGTTCAGACCACAACACTCACTTCCAGCGAGAGTGTTCATGCAGTTGATAGGCATGATGGCCTCCTGCATCTTCATAGTCCCTCACACACGGTTACATATGCGCCCGCTCCAGGAGTGCTTAGCAAATCAGTGGACACAGGCTCAGGGACAATTGAAAGACCTAGTGTTGGTTACCAGTCGGGCATACGACTCTCTGCATTGGTGGACTCCACACAACCTTTGCAAGGGCCGACTGTTCCAGGAGCCAGTGCCACAGATTATCCTGACAACGGACGCATCCCTCCAGGGATGGGGAGCTCATCTGCTCACTTACACAGTGCAGGGACTATGGACGACGCAACAACAGAGGATGCACATCAATTATCTGGAATTGATGGCAATCTTCATGGCGATCAAGTCCTTCATTGTACATCTGTGCAACAAGGTAGTGTTAGTCCGGACGGACAACATGACCGCGATGTACTACATTCAAAAGCAGGGAGGCACCCACTCGCCACAGCTGTCTCACCTGGCTCAGAGCATGTGGAAGTGGGCCATTCAGAGGAACATTTTCCTCATGGCAGAACACCTCCCGGGAAAGGACAATCAGATGGCGGATCTGCTCAGCAGGTACAGCCATCAAATGCACGAGTGGGAGATACACCCATCTGTCCTCCACCCGTACTTCCAGCAGTGGGGTCATCCGGAGATAGACCTGTTTGCCACAAAAGAAAACGCAAAATGCCAACACTTTGCCGCCAGGTTCCCTCACCCACAGTCGCAGGGGAATGCGATATGGATGAACTGGTCAGGCAGATTTGCGTACGCTTTTCCGCCAGCCCCTCTGATACCGCTGGTGGCAAGAAAGCTAAGCCAGCACGCGATGACTCTCATCCTAGTTGCTCCAACGTGGGCGCGCCAAGCATGGTACACCACGTTCCTCGAACTCTCGGTGGTGCCGCATCAAAGACTGCGCCTCACGCCCAGACTTTTGACGCAGAACCATGGAGAAATTCAGCATCCAGATCCACAACAGCTCAACCTGGCGATCTGGCTCCTGAAGTCCTAGAGTTTGGATACCTTCACCTACCTCCGGGATGCATGGACATCATCAAGGAGGCAAGGAAGCCAACTACCAGAGCATGCTATGCTGCGAAATGGAAGCGTTTTGTCATTTACTGTACAGCCAATGACATCAACCCGCTAGATGCATCTATCCCTGACATCATTTGCTATCTGTTGCATCTTTACAAGTGCAATCTAGCGTACACTTCCATTCGGATACATCTATCCGCCATAGCGGCTTATCTTCAGAACAGGCAGCATCTCTCTGTCTTCAGAGTGCCTGCCATTAAAGCTTTCCTTGAAGGTCTGAAACGAGTCATTCCCCCAAGAACACCACCAGCTCCGGTGTGGAACCTCAATGTGGTCCTCACCAGACTGATGGGACCACCTTTTGAGCCACTGCACTCGTGTGAACTCCAGTTCCTAACGTGGAAAGTAGCTTTCCTAATAGCTATTACGTCACTGAGGCGTGTTAGTGAGCTACAAGCGCTCACAATCCAAGAGCCTTTCATTCAGATTCATCCAAATAGGGTAGTGCTACGCACTAACCCCAAATTCCTTCCGAAGGTGGTGTCACAGTTTCATCTCAACCAAACTATTGAATTGCCGGCATTCTTCCAAAACCCACAGACGGTAGCGGAAAGAATGCTCCATACCTTAGATGTACGGAGGGCGTTGATGTACTACATAGACAGGACACAACCCTTTAGAAAGACAAAACAACTTTTTGTTGCCTTCGCACCACAACACAAAGGCAACCCTATTTCCAAAGCAGGAATAGCCAGGTGGATTGTTAAGTGCATCCAAATATGTTATCAAAAGGCCAAGCGCACTCTAACGATACCCCCAAGGGCGCACTCCACACGCAAATTGGGGGCATCCATGGCTTTCCTAGGGAACATTCCTTTAGAGGACATTTGCAGAGCAGCCACGTGGGTTACACCACATACCTTTACCAAACACTACTGTGTTGATGTACATTCCAAGCAGCAAGCTGCTGTAGGACAGGCTGTTCTCAAGACACTCTTTCAGGTTTCTGCAGCTGGCACGGGCAACCGCCGCTGATGGAGGGACTGCTATGTATTCTATGCTAAGATATGAATTTAGCAGCCCACATGCCTCGAACTGAATATGCTACTTACCAGTATGCATCTGTTCTTGGCATGTAGGGCTGCTAACATTCATATCGCCCACCCTCCTCCCCGGTGCCTGTTGCAGCTGCAGATATACTATTGTATTCAGTCATTAGCATGGACATCCTTTACACTTTTCACTCCATCTTCTGCCACAATGGCGAAAAACAATCTGGGGATGGAGCCGATGCCCATGCGCACTGTAGTCCAGGGGAGGAGCCACCTATCTCAGGATACTTCGAAGACTCTTCCAGGACAACAATGTGCGATCATCCGGACCCAACACTAGGCGGCGATCTAATGCTAAGATATGAATGTTAGCAGCCCTACATGCCAAGAACAGATGCATACTGGTAAGTAGCATATTCATTATAATGCATTATACAATATTTTTTTTAATGTATTGTCTTTTATGATATGTTTATCGAATAAAGACTATTTTGAATTGAATTGCAGTATTTGACTCCACAGCAAATCATTATCATCTTTTAAGGATAATTTTCTGAAGTCTGCAAAATTACATAACACATTTTTGTTATAGCAAATCCTGCCTATTAACACCTGGTGTATGCTTTAATGAGTGAACTATCATCGCTAATATACTTTGAACGCGGTTGCCCGTAAAATTATGTACAAAATGGAATTAAACTAATATTGTAGAAAAAAAGGACAAAAAGAACAAAAGTCACAATAACTAACCAAATCTGTTTTTTGGACAAGTGCTAAGTTTTCTACCAACAAATGTGGATGTTGCTTTGCTGTATATTTGCAAGAGTTAATTTGTTGAGAATTAAAAAGAGTACTCAGATCCTTAAACTGATTAGCCTATTGTGTCTCCAGTAACCCAGTAACGCTGGGAGGGCATTTTAGAAATAAACATGCAATTAGTTAATAAACTTCTTATAGCTTCCTTGATTTATTCTGGTAGTAGAGACTCGATCTTGTGAAAACGTGAATTAGAAAATGTAGCATGCAAAAACAAAGACTCAGAAATGAAGACCGCCAAGATAACGATATGTATATTCCTACAAAAATACCTACTGGCACCTGACCCAATGACTAGCCTTGCCTATAAATATGCTAGAGCACAAGTTAGAATAGTAAATTAACCTACTCTTTCAAGACGTGAGAAGAAAGTTCTGGTGGATTTAGGAATTTATGACAGGTCAAACTTTTTGAAGGGATGTATGTATGGTCGATAATTTGAACAAACATGCTTTTAACTTTATATGTAGTTTGGCTAACATAAAAATGATAAACTCAGTCATCATTTTTATACTAAGGGCTATTAGGAGAAGAGATCTCTCACACCTGGATGCTCTAACATATGAAAACTTGACTGAGTGAAATACGAAGTACCCCATTAAGATTTTGTACACTATGGGCCAGATGTAGGTAATTCCGATTTACCTACTCTTAAATACCAAATCATACCGAATCGGTATTTAAGAGTAGGTAAATTGGAAGGAGGCAGATGTAGGTAATTTTAATTTTACAATTACCGATTCTGTAAGAGTCGGTATTTACCGATTCTGTAAATACCGAATCGGTATTTCCCATTGATTCCTATGGGCCTTGAAGCCCATAGGAATCAATGGGAAATACCGATTCGGTATTTACAGAATCGGTAAACACCGAATCCTGGCAGGGGGAACGGGGTGTCACTTTGACACCCTGTAGCACCCCAAATGCAGGCTTGTGTGCCATGTGGCACACATACATGCCCTAAGGGCATGTCTGTGTGTCACATGGCATAGGTGTACATGCACAGATGTGCATGTACACTGGAATTCGGTATTTTACCACCCAATAGGATTGGGTGGTAAAATAAGAAATCCTAAGGGCCTGTGGCACTGCAAAGTGTGCCACCTACATATGGATTTACAGAATCGGTATATTTACCGATTCGGAAAAATACCGAAGTGGTAAATTTACCGAATCGGTAAATATACCGAATCTGTAAATTCCGACCCACCTACATGTCAAAAGCCAAATACCGGTCGGTAACGGCCGAAATCGGCCGTTACCGATCGGTATTTGGCTACCTACATCTGGCCCTATGTATTTTTTTTTTACGTCATAGGCTGTGTTTGTACCTTATGATGAAAGCTACTTTGCACTTCCAGAGATGCTTATTATTTAATCTTAAATCATGCCACCGTTTGCACATTATCGTGACGTATTGTCTGACCATGAAACACCGTTGTTTTTGTTTTTATCTTTCAAATTGTTTTATTGGAATAACGCAAAAATTTTATATTTTAAGTTGAAAGATATAATTGTTCATTGTATTAATTGATTAGCATGCTTTTACGGTTGACTATCTTGCACCGAATAAAGCTGTTTTTGAGTTTGGCTTTCGAAAAACTATAGTTATGAGACTACTTTTTCACAATCTGTGTTTGCAGTGTGTGTGTTGATGTGAGACCATGCAGATCTAGTGGCTATGCTTGTAGTGAAGGGAAGACTGGGAGTTAATAGAAAAATGAGTAGGACTCGCCTAAGAATATGCCATTCTAGTAAGATTTCCATCATGACAAAACTCAATAATTTTCTAATGTTTGATTTTCCTCTAGGTTTGAGAAACTGGACATCACTCCTAAAAGTGCGCAGAAGCTGAAGCCAGTCCTTGAAAAGTGGCTCAACGAGGCAGAGTTGCGGAACCAGGAAGGGCAGCAGAACCTCATGGAGTTTGTGGGAGGTGAACCCTCAAAGAAACGCAAGCGTCGCACCTCCTTCACCCCACAGGCCATTGAGATCCTGAATGCCTACTTTGAGAAGAATGCCCTCCCTACTGGCCAGGAAATCACGGAGATCGCTAAGGAGCTGAACTATGACCGGGAAGTTGTGAGGGTCTGGTTCTGTAATAGGCGGCAGACGCTCAAAAATACCAGCAAGCTTAACATCTTTCAGATCCCTTAAAGCTGAAGACAGTTCTATCACAATGTTGATAGTTGATCACATTCTTTGCGCTGAGCACTTTGCAACAATCTGAGGGAGCACCCCGCCTCTATAACTTGCAATAGGTCCTTGCTATGTTCAAGTGCCCGATTACACATCAGCTGGCAACCGGGAGTCCTGAAACGCAGCAGAGAACAACTGTAGGAATGCCCACAACTTGTTCTTATGGGTAGGCAGTTCCACTGCCATTAATTCACAGACTTTATTGGTGTGGTTCATCATGTCGGTGTCGCTCTCTAGGCAGAACATGATGAACTGCCAGATAGCTATCCTTTTGCTGCCTCAAGCTGAGCACTGCAATAGACCATGATGGAGGAAGGACTTGTAATGATGGACCTGCCCTCCCCATTCACTCCTACAGTTGCTGTTTTATGTGTAGCATAGCTGCTATTCTGGTACAGAAGCTCTATGATGGAACCTTGATGGCACACATGTCAAGTTTACAGTAGATGAGCAACCAGGGCTTCGCGTTGGCAGTCTTTATTGGGAGCGCCAAATTTGAGCACCCCTTGCACTGTGTATTTCAATCACATCATGCTCTTGGTGATATCAATCTCCAGCCATTGTGAAGGGCACTGAAGTAAGGAGACTGTTTTGTGAAGAACCAAAAAGCCTGGAAAAGGTCACTTGTACGTTTTTATTTTAAAACGTGTTTTAAACAAAAATCGGAGCCAAGGCCAGAAATAAGAGCGATACAATCGAAATTACAGGAAGAGTTCGAAGAATGGTATATTCTTACATACTGCTTTTGAGACTCCTAATAATGTAATAACACAGTTTCCATGTTTTATTCTTAGTTATTATCAAAGTGGCATGTATGAACAGAACAACGGGAATGGTAAAAGAAACTTTATTTTACTGAAACACAAATCCACTTTGGACAGAATGGACAGCACAGACATATAGAAATCAGTTTTACCTACACTTGTGTACAGGCTCTGCTTGGCTTCCCTTTGGTCAAGCCTGAAGAAGAAAGCTAAAAAATGAAGTAAATAATGAAATGTTTTCTTTTTTATAACAGAAGATGTACATTTTCAAAGGAGAACCATCGAAAGATTCACCTACTCGAATCACCCCAGTTTGTCAACTGCAGATTTGAGAGCACTTTAAAAAAACATCTTCTTTGCCATCTGCTAATTTTACAGGCCCATTGTTTAAGCTGAGGTTTACAACAAGAAAGAATCTGTAAAAAATCCAACCTGTTAACATATCTTTTGTGATCATGTTCTCCTTTTTCTGTCATCACCGGAAGATCTTGTCACACTGTAATTCTTGGAGGTGGTTTTTGCTTGGGAGTTTTCAGTTGAATATGTCTCCTCACTGCATCGAGCCCTCCCTTTTCCAACAGTTTGGTCTCGGTAACCTCTGCTCTTGGGAATAATTCTGAACAGTCTGGGTTTTCTTTGACCAAGACTTCTCCATGAAAATCATTTCAGTAACGATTAGCATATAGACCTCTACCCCTGGCCCATCCCCCAAGGGTTGACTCTGATACTTTTATGTTTGAGACACATTACAACAGTGATGCATTTGAAACATCTTAGTAGTAGAGTGTCAAAATCTAAAAAAATAAAAACAGTGAAGATAGAGTGGAGCTTTTCAGTTTTAGAGACTTTCTAAAAGAATAATGAAATGAGCCTTTGAAATCAGTTGACTAAATCATTTATTTGAAAACGTTTCACAATATCTGGGAGATATTCATCTCATGCAAAACCTCTAACAAGTACCCAGCTTAGACAATCAGTATTATAGGCAAGTCCCAGTTTGTCACTTTTACCTGTAGGGCAGATACCATGTGAATAGTACTTATTCCAAAACTATGGGCACATAAGATATTCATAAAGTTCGAGGCATGTGGGCTGCTAAATTCATATCTTTTGCATTAGATCGCCGCCTAGTGTTGGGTCCGGATGATCGCACATTGTTGTCCTGGAAGAGTCTTCGAAGTATCCTGAGATAGGTGGCTCCTCCCCTGGACTACAGTGCGCATGGGCATCGGCTCCATCCCCAGATTGTTTTTTTCCGCCATTGGGTTCGGATGCGGTCTCGACGTCTCTCTGTCGGAACCGAGAAAAACTAGCTTTTTTACGGGCCAAAAGGCCTTATATTCCTTGCGTCGGTATTGTTTGCGCACGGTCTCGAGTTCTTCCGTCTCTTTGAGTCGGAATCAGTGGAGTCGTTTCACTCTTCGGACATCGAGGCCTTCTCATCGCAACACGACTGCAACTTTTCAGCATGGAGCGGAGTCCGTTTAAAAACTGTCCGCTCTGTGGGTCCAAATACCCACATATCGACGTGCACCCGGTCTGTAACAAATGCCTTTCACCAGACCATAACGAAGACAACTGCATGGCCTGCGCCAGATTCAGGTCAAAGAAGACACTCAAGCTTCGGCGCGCGGTGCGCCTTGAGGCCAGACAAGCGGCCCCGGATCCAGAAAACATCTTCGGCGACCAAGAAGAGGAGGACCAGAGCCATCATCTTCAAATCTCCCCGCCCGAGACGGAAGTCGAGGCAGATCCGGTAGACGACGACGGAGTCGTGGGTCAAGGCCTTGAATACGTCGACGAGGTAGGGGACGTCGAAGAGGTTTATGGGGCCGCGGAAGATAGCTCAGGGGATGAGCTATGCCCCGAAGGTTACGAGGATCAGGCTCGGGTCACGGGATCGCCAGTCGGCCTTACCCACGACCCCGTACCGCAAGCCACGGCCCCGCCTTCAGGCCCGGCCACGGACATACTTGCTGCGCACACCGTATCGAAACCGAAACTGAAACCTACGGTATCGACTACACCTAAAATGGCCGACCCTAAATCGAAACCGAAACTTATGGATTCGAGCGTCCCTAAGATGGCGGCCGTCCCACCAAAAACACCTAAACCCGCTGCTTCATCGACTCCGTCGGCCACCGGTCCACAGAAGTCGAAGAAATCTGCCGATTCCACAGTGTCGAAATCGGCGCCAGAGGAGGTTTCCTCTAAAAAGGGAGTTCGGCACGGGTCGACCGCTGCGACGCCGTCAAAGCCCGCCAAGGCCAGCGACACGGCTCCATTTCCGACTGGGACTTCGTTAGTCGGACGCGTGGTGGAGACGGAGACGGCGAAATCACACGGATCGAAAGCTGGAACATCTACGCATCGGTCCAAGGACTCTGGGTCGGCGGCTGCGGCATCATCGTCCAAGACTCAGAAGGGCCAACAGGACGTCGGATCCGAGGGCAAGGTCAAGACCTCCTCGTCGGCGCCAAAGGCCGCTGTAAGTGACGCGTCCCTCATCGCCTCTTCACTACAGAGAATCAGGGAGAAGGCCTCTGCTACGTCGGCTCCGATGCCGTCGCCACAGAAGCCGATAGACATTCCGGCAAAGCCTGCGAGTAAACTTCTCTTCCTTCTGCCGCCAAAAGAGGCGCCGAAGGCCTTTTCAACAAAATCGACGCCAAAGAAGTCGGATTCTTCAACGTCAGGAGCACTTTCAGGTCGACTACTCGACTCAGAAGAGGATTCTGAGCGTTTTATCGACGCAGACACGGGCAAATTGACCCTTTACAAGAGGAGGATCACTTCACAGCCAGTGGACTCCTATGTTATCCCCCTGAAGAAGAAAAGGCTTACTGAGGACGCTTCAACACTGATGGAACCTGTCCAGCCTCCTCCTAGAAGGAGCCCAACTCCTTCCCCAGAACACTCTGAGGGTGAGGGATATGGTGAAGATGACCAATACACTTTCCCCATCAATGAATCCGATGCACAGCAAGATTCATATGATGACATGGGTGACCAAGGCACCCAAACTGTGGGGCAAGACCCACAGCCTTTCAGTGCACGTGCCTCCCCAACAGAAGATTCTGCAGGTTTTCATGCACTCATTGAAAGGGCAGCTGCTAATCATGATGTGGACATGCATGCTGACCCAGTAGAAGAAGACTTTCTATTTGACACTTTTTCAGTCTCTGAAAGGACAGTAAAGACACTGCCTATGCTCAAAGGGGTCCTCAAGCATGCTGCGGACATCTTTAAAGAACCTACCAGGGCGAGGGTGGTCAATCCACGTATCGAAAAGAAGTACAGACCAGCACCTGCAGACCCTGCATACATTCGGGGACAGTTGCCGCTTGACTCCCTTGTGGTCGCAAATGCCCGCAAAAGGGCCAACTCCCAAACAACGGGTGAAGCTCCTCCCCCGGATAAGGAGTCAAAAGTGCTAGAGGCAGGGGGCAAAAGGGTAGCTGCGCAGGCTGCCAATTTCTGGCGTATTGCAAATACACAGGCACTCTTGGCACGTTATGATAGGGCGCATTACGACACCCTTGAGCAAGTTTTACAACACCTGCCTCCGCAGTTTCAAGAGGGTACCAAACTGCTTATAGAGGAGGGCAAACTAATCTCCAATGCAGCCATAAAGTGTGCACTTGATGCAGCAGACACAGCAGCTAGGGCTATTAACACTAGCGTCATGCTGAGACGACAGGCGTGGCTCCGCATATCGGGGTTTAAACCGGACATTCAAACAACCATACTCAATCAGCCCGTCAATCCTGATAGACTGTTTGGTCCTGATGTTGACACCACCCTGGAAAAGATTAAAAAAGACAACGAAACTGCTAAGTCTATGGGGGCCCTACAATCACAACAGTTCCGTGGCAACAATTTTCGTCGCTCAGGTGCACGTGGAGCCACCAGAGGACAGATGGGTCAACAATCACAATTCTCTAAAGGTGGAGCACAATCCTCGTACCCCAAGCAGAACAAAGGGGGTTACCGAGGAAACAGCACCAGAGGACGTGGCAGAGGAAACAACAACTCCCGCTCCTCTGCCCCAAACCAACAGTGACTCTCTGTCACTGCCCCCGACCATTTAACACCTGTCGGGGGGAGACTACAGCAGTTCCTGCCCGTCTGGAGAAACATCACCACAGACAGGTGGGTGCTACAACTTGTCCAGTACGGTTATTGTCTAGAGTTAAAGTCCACTCCACCCAACATTCCACCAAGGCAACGGCCTATGTCCGCAGAGCATTTGCACTTATTGCAGCAGGAAGTAGTGGCGATGCTGCAAAAAGGCGCAATCGAGCTCGTGCCGGTGGAGGAGGAGGGCACAGGGGTGTACTCCCTGTACTTCCTTATTCCAAAGAAGGACGGATCTCTCAGACCCATTCTAGACCTGCGTCCCCTCAACCTGTATATACTCTCGGAACATTTCCATATGCTTACATTGCAACAAATTCTTCCCTTGTTAAACCAAGGGGACTTCTTAGCAACCTTAGACCTCAAGGATGCTTATTTCCACATTCCACTACACCCGTCCCACAGAAAATACCTCAGGTTCACTATCCAAGGCAAGCATTATCAGTTCAAAGTCCTACCCTTCGGGGTGACCACAGCCCCAAGAGTGTTTACCAAGTGTCTGGCGACAGTAGCGGCGCACCTCAGGAGGCAGAACATCCATGTCTACCCCTACCTAGACGACTGGCTCGTTCAAGCCAAGTCGGAACAACAGTGCGCCGCGGACATGTCGACTACCATTCACCTCCTTCACGATCTGGGCTTCTCGTTGAACTACCCAAAGTCGCATCTTCAGCCGGCGCATGTCCGGCAATTTCTAGGTGCGACAATCAATACCCTGACGGCCATGGCTCAGCCAAACCAAGTCAGGATAGACAGCATGCAGGCGCTTATCCAAAAGTTCAGACCACAACACTCGCTTCCAGCGAGAGTGTTCATGCAGTTGATTGGCATGATGGCCTCCTGCATCTTCATAGTCCCTCACGCTCGTCTACATATGCGTCCGCTCCAGGAGTGCCTAGCACATCAGTGGACACAGGCTCAGGGACAATTGACAGACCTAGTGTTGGTTACCAGTCGGGCATACGACTCTCTGCATTGGTGGACTCCACACAACCTTTGCAAGGGCCGACTGTTCCAAGACCCAGTGCCACAGATTATCCTGACAACGGACGCATCTCTCCAGGGATGGGGAGCTCATCTGCTCACTTACACGGTGCAGGGACTATGGTTGACGCAGCAACAGAAGATGCACATCAATTATCTGGAACTGATGGCAATCTTCATGGCGCTCAAGTCCTTCATTGTACATCTGTGCAACAAGGTGGTGTTAGTCCGGACGGACAACATGACCGCGATGTACTACATTCAAAAGCAGGGGGGCACCCACTCGCCACAGCTGTCTCATCTGGCTCAGAGCATGTGGAAGTGGGCCATTCAGAGGAACATTCTCCTAATGGCAGAACACCTCCCGGGCAAGGACAATCAGATGGCGGATCTGCTCAGCAGATACAGCCATCAAATGCACGAGTGGGAGCTACACCCATCTGTACTCCACCCGTACTTCCAGCAGTGGGGTCATCCGGAGATAGACCTGTTTGCCACGAACGAAAACGCAAAATGCCAACACTTTGCCGCCAGGTTCCCTCACCCACAGTCGCAGGGGAATGCGATATGGATGAACTGGTCAGGCAGATTTGCGTACGCTTTTCCTCCAGCCCCTCTGATACCGCTGGTGGCAAGGAAGCTGAGGCAGCACTCGATGACTCTCATCCTAGTTGCTCCAACGTGGGCGCGACAAGCATGGTACACCACGTTCCTCGAACTCTCGGTGGTACCGCATCAAAGGCTGCGCCTCACGCCCAGGCTTTTGACGCAGAACCATGGAGACATTCAGCATCCAAATCCGCACCAGCTCAACCTGGCGATCTGGCTCCTGAAGTCCTAGAGTTTGGCTACCTTCACCTAACTCCAGAATGCATGGACATCATCAAGGAGGCAAGAAAGCCAACTACCAGGGCATGCTATGCTGCAAAATGGAAGCGTTTCGTCATTTACTGTACAGCCAATAACATCAACCCGCTAGATGCATCTATCCCTAACATCATTTGCTATCTGTTACATCTTTACAAGTGCAACCTGGCGTACACTTCCATTCGGATACATCTATCCGCCATAGCAGCTTATCTTCAGAATAGGCAGCATCTCTCTGTCTTCAGAGTGCCTGCCATTAAAGCTTTTCTTGAAGGCCTAAAACGAGTCATTCCCCCAAGAACACCGCCAGCTCCGGTGTGGAACCTCAATGTGGTCCTCACCAGACTAATGGGACCACCTTTTGAGCCACTACACTCGTGTGAACTGCAGTTCCTAACGTGGAAAGTAGCTTTCCTAATTGCTATTACATCACTGAGGCGTGTTAGTGAGCTGCAAGCGCTCACAATCCAAGAGCCATTCATTCAGATTCATCCAAATAGGGTAGTACTACGTACTAACCCCAAATTCCTTCCCAAGGTGGTGTCACAGTTTCATCTCAACCAAACTATTGACTTGCCGGCATTCTTCCAAAACCCACAAACGGTGGCGGAAAGAATGCTTCATACTTTGGATGTCAGAAGGGCGTTGATGTACTACATTGACAGGACACAACACTTTAGGAAAACAAAACAGCTTTTTGTTGCCTTCTCGCCACAGCACAAGGGCAACCCTATTTCCAAAGCAGGAATAGCCAGGTGGATTGTTAAGTGCATCCAAATATGTTATCAAAAGGCAAAACGTACCTTGACAATACCCCCAAGAGCACACTCCACGCGCAAATTGGGGGCATCTATGGCTTTCCTGGGGAACATTCCCTTAGAAGACATTTGCAGAGCAGCCACGTGGGTTACACCACATACCTTTACAAAACACTACTGTGTTGATGTACATTCCAAGCAGCAGGCAGCTGTAGGACAGGCTGTTCTCAAAACACTTTTTCAGGTTTCTGCAGCTGGCACAGGCAACCGCCGCTAATGGAGGGACTGCTATTTATTCTATGCAAAAGATATGAATTTAGCAGCCCACATGCCTCCAACTGAATATGCTACTTACCAGTATGCATCTGTTCTTGGCATGTAGGGCTGCTAACATTCATATCGCCCACCCTCCTCCCCGGTGCCTGTCGCAGCTGCAGACATACTCTTGTATTCAATCATTAGCATGGACATCCTTTACACTTTACACTCCATCTCTGCCACAATGGCTAAAAACAATCTGGGGATGGAGCCGATGCCCATGCGCACTGTAGTCCAGGGGAGGAGCCACCTATCTCAGGATACTTCGAAGACTCTTCCAGGACAACAATGTGCGATCATCCGGACCCAACACTAGGCGGCGATCTAATGCAAAAGATATGAATGTTAGCAGCCCTACATGCCAAGAACAGATGCATACTGGTAAGTAGCATATTCATTATTATTCTTAGATTATAATATGTGTGAAGTTGTTACATTTCCATAGCTGGCAGGTAAATAATGAGTTTACATTTAGGGGAACCACAACTTTCTACATATGGAATTGAAATACTTTCAAACATTGTGCTGGCATGAAAACTAATTAGGCCATGCACAGGCTTGATGCTGTAGGTGTAATATGCTTGTCAATGGTTGGAATCCATGAAAAAGACACAGAGGGCCCGATTCACAAAGGTAAACTTAGACTTGAAACCTAAGGGCCTGATGGATCTTTTAATGTGCAGAGACTCTGTACTCGTAAAGGTACTACTCGTAAATTGCTTTTTAAATAGCAAACGATCGTAAACTTATACAAACTTGTACGTTTACCTTTGTGAATCAGGCCTATTGTATAGACCTTAAGCCTAAACTTAGACTTCAGGTCTAAAGTAAGACTTTGTTCCAACTTAACCTTGATGAACCAGGCCCTCAGTCTTTCATACTTCCTACATTTAAAAAACATGTATGATTGGATTGGGTAATACTAAACCATATTACTACAAAGGGATTATTTACACAGGGCCTGATTCACAAAGGTAAATGTACACTTTAATGTACGTTTACGATTGTTCTCTATTTACTAAGCGATTTATGAGTAGTAGCTTTACAAGTGCGGAGTCTGCGCACATTTAACGGCCTCTGTTTTTATGTACGTAGACTCCACAATCATATTGATACTACACGTAAATCACTTTGTGAATAGCAAACAATCATGAACATACACAAAAGTATACGTTTACCTTTGTGAATCAGACCCTGAAAGATGCCACAGTGCAAAAAAAACTGCAAATGTTTAAAGATGAATTTCTCCACAATGACTTCAACTATTTAGTCTTGACAGCTTTATTTTCTAATTGAAAAGGTGTGTTACCAGCAGTTTGGTAGTGTGTAGGGGGTTTATGTCACAATCTTGAGTAAGAAAATATTGTTCTGCCATAAAATTGTGTTAAGAATATTTGCTACCGACCTGCAAACTTATTTTTGGGCTTTACAGTTGGTTGTGGTGAACGCCTGGGTGTTTGGGGGGAGAGACAACCCAGCGTACAGAGTCGATCATCGGGCCATAGGTGGAGGGGCTACCCGGCACATCTCTACTGGGGGAGCTAAGAAAGGATCGCTCTCTGCTCATACCCAGACAGTAGTACAGGCCTGGGAGGCGACTGACCGACACTTGGGGTGGAAAGACAAACTAGTGTCAGAACCGCCATTGTGGGACAGTGACAGTCTAGGGGAAGTGAAGAAATTGCGTAACCACACAAGATAGCACACAATAGAAATAGACAAGCTAGGGAGAGGGGTTGCATTGCTGTCGTTCAAAGAGTTGCAGTCTGAAGACAACCTGGGCCAGGGGGAGGTCTTTCGCCACATGAAATTGCAGCACACGCTAAAATGCCACATGCTTGAGGGGGAACAGCTTCCGGACCACTCCCCTATGGAGGACCGACAACTTTTAGATCCTATGCCCACCAAGGCGGTTTCGTTAATTTATAGAATGATTATGAACAATTACCCAGATGTCCTTACCCAGTTGAGAGAGACCTGGACAGTAGACCTGGCCCCCTAGAAGATGATGAATGGACGAAGCTCTGCAATGCCCTAGAGAGATCGCTATAGGTGTGTTATTTTGTCTGATACAACTGGTCGTACCTCTCCAGGTCCAGGCTACATAAAATGGGATGCAGCGAATCGGCTGAGTTTACTAGGGGCTGGGTCAGCGTGGGCACCGTTTACCACACACTCTGGGTCTGTCCAGTAATTCAGGGCTTCTGGAACAGAGTAATAGAGGTGATGAAGAAAGACACAGGACTGACAATCCCACTAGAGGCCAAGTGGCTGTTGTTGGGTAAAACTGGGGAGGATAAATGGCCCAAAAGTATGCGTATGCACACCTGGCTGAACACAGCAGTGGGGGTGGTAAAGCAAAACATGGGAAGACTCTTGGGGCGGGCAGGCCTCCCACGGTGAGATACTGGGAAGAAGATTTAGATTGGTGTGAGGTAGCAGAGTGCAAAACCTACCAGGCCCGCGGTTGTCTCCGCAAGTTTCAAAAGATTTGGGGACCGTGGATACAGTACAGGGGAGTCAGTGTAGAAGGCAGAGAGGAGGGATGGGGTATGGGTCGGGCTCCCGAGATACGTAACAGAACCAACGACAAGTTGCTACGCAATGCAGTCGGTAGGGCTCAGAGGCTCGGGACTACTTAACTTGATGATATCTAGGATGTACGGGCCTCCTGCGTGTGGCCTATAATGTTTTCTTTGTTCAATGCTCACTACTTCCCACTGTTCTCAATTAACTGCTTAATAAAAAAGAATTTGGAAAAAGAATATTTGCTACCAAAATATAATGAAGATGAGTACATATGTGTCAGTAGAGTTTTCCAATTCTTAACTTTTCATGTATAGACTATTTTGTGAAATATCTTTAGAGGAGACCTACCTTGTGCTAATACGTAGTACACATCCATGGACACTCTTCTATGCTATTATAGTCCCAAAAACTTTGGGGATTGTTGTGTTCCTTTACGTAAGTAGAAAAAATATTAGTTTGGCTCCCCTGTGCGTTTTATCTTGTCACATTGAGTGAGGATGGGGTATCTACATAATTGATGGAAGCTAGAGAACATAGGAGAGCATCACTTAAATATGGGGTATTTAAACCGCAGTCTGTTATGTCTTTAACCCGTATCCTGAAATCTTTTATCTGCTATGGAAACAACTAAGCAACCATTAACTTTCTGGAGAGGGCAAATTGTCATTTTTATAGATCTAAGTCAGGTATCTCTGTAGCAAAATCGATTTTTTTGATTACTAGAACAAAAACAAATAACATTTCCTCAAAAATAGGATAATGTTCTGTCCAAGCAACCATAGTGACAGGCAGAATAGGCCTCGGATTGCCTAGGACTCCAGTTATAAACCAGCATATGCAATGCAATAGGTCTCGCAGTTGCGAGATTTGGAGCTCTTGGTATTGTAAATGGCAATGACTTTTATTTGTGTTTAAAAAACCTGCAATAATAAAAGGCATTGTCATTTGCAATACCAATAAGTCAAAGTTTCTAAAATGTGAGACCTATTGCATTGCAAATGCTTGTTGTTTACAAGCACCCCATGCTGCGCTTTCATCTTAATAGAGGCCATGAACTTTCTTTAGAAGAGCTGTGTCTAAAGAAAGGTCCACGGCCGCTATTAAAGTGAAAGTGTGGTATGGGGTGCTTTTACCAAAAAAAGAATTTGTTCGTCAACTTGACAAACCAATGTTTTTATTTTTTTGTAAAAGCGCCCAATGAAAGCACGCATGGCGCACTGAATGCGCTGAATGTTGCAGGAAAGCATGTAGTGCCTGCAATAGAATAAACCAATAAAGAAAATAGTGCTTAAAGAGTAAATAAGGCATACCGTGTAACAACCGAAGTAAAAGGGCCAGTCCTCATGGGAGGTTACAAATGAAGACAAGGCAGTACTAAGGATAGACTAACAAGCCTATTAATGAATCAGAAGCCAGCATTTACGAAGGACAATGACACAAGCCAATGACATATATGGGCAGAGAGTGGGTGGGGCTTTAAGTCCATACTCCAATACAGCAGGGCTCGAAGAGCAACACACACGCTGACTAGACTCGACCTAAAAAGGTATGGTTCAAACGTAACTGCCAATCAAACTAAAGGCAAGATGGGGAATTCAATGGATCTTTAGTACCTTAAAACAAATTGCATTCCTTTGATTCACCCCTACTTGTTTGTGTGTATGTGGGTGACAAAGTCATATATAAAGAAGTTAGCAGCTACCTCGCCACCTTTATGTACTTTCCTTCCAGTTTCCCTCCCGCTACCTTACCAAGCGCTATCACATCTTGGTCACTGAGAAGTTTTCAGCAACAGGTTACCTAACTGTGGCAGTATAAAATGTTGTAATCTTTACAAAGGTACAGGCAGCAATGGGGAGCACTCAATCAGAAAGATAGTGTCCACAGGTTTGTTGTGATGCCCCTTTTAAAAAGCCATCTGTGAGCGACATTTGTTCTCTGCGCATGGCATAATTTCACTGGTGGGACCACTTTTTCCATGTGTTCTCCCCGAACACTAGTATACTTTTAAATAAGTGATCACGTGATGCTGGAATGCCGAATCTTTGAATAATTACCCTTGTGATAGGGGCAATGCCCCTCAGCGGTACAGCCGTCTTAACCTATGGAAATAAAGCTTTAAAAACTTTGCACTTGGGGAAGCCAGTGTTTGTGCAAATCCATTACATTCCTCTTCGGTAGCACATGCGCAGATCTACACTAGCATCTGGCTACGAACAATAGGCTAGTAAAAAGAAATAATCTTGCTTGGGGAATGCAACTTAATCTTATAAAATGTTCAAGTCAAGTAATTTTTACGTGGCTTTATAAAAACCCATGCAAAGTACAACGGACCAGCTTATTCTTAATACGAACTACTATTTCAGGGATCCAAGACGCTGATGGAAAATTGACTGTTATATGTGGATATTATCGCTGCAGGTTGCCTCAATGTCAGTTTGTGTCATGCCACTATAAGGGATAGGGGCCACAGCGATGGCATATTGTGACTAGGATTGCAGGGATGAAGTTGTGCTATCCATTTCAGGGGTCTTCCCTCCATTCACCGCCTTTTGCATGGATTTCCAGTGTGAATCCTGCCTCACTAATTGGTGTGCCAGAAACAACACAACAAAATGATTGACTTGCATCGCAGCACTGCAGCCACGGCCTTTAGGACCTGCAAGGTATCTTTAAATTCAATAGTTAGATCATGTTGGGGTGTCTGGTCTATGGTTACTAATATATGTGTTCCAAGGAAAAGCCTATTATCCAGGATGCCTAGCTGGGTATTTGTATAGAGGTCTGGAAAATGCTTGTGCCACAGATCAGAATGAATATTATCAGCTAGGGGTTCAATGGCACTATGCACCTTGTTGGCTACAAGCTGCCAAACGTTTCTAGTACCTTTTTGGGTTGCAGCCTCATATGTCGTCCTAAACCTTAGTATGCCAAACTTGCTGTGCCTTAAACTGAGTTACGCTATACATTTTCCTATAGGTTCTAATGTGGCCTCCCTCACCACCCAACAGGGCTTGACAAAGGGTGAATTTTGCTGTACTACAGCCCTTGTTAAACAATGGTTGATTGTGTTTAATTTTCCTATATCTATTAATGGACTGCCAAGTAAAGCACTACCTCGAAGAATCATACACATTGTCATGGGCCAACGCAGGGACATCCTAGTTAGCCTGTTGTGGACAAACAGAAGAAGTAAGATACAAAAGAGCGCTATTAAAGGCCCTCTTCATTTTAGCTAATAAAACAGGCTTGACTGCAACAATGGGCCATTTCACTCTAAACCCATTGTTAGAAGGGATTAAGTCCACTCTATTTCAAAAGGGAATACTTACAAAATGTCCAAATATATTATTCAGTGTGCAAACCAGGGCTTTGTAATCGTTATCTACCACATGAATAACTTTTGTATCTACACCAAGGTACCAGGGGGAAGAGCAATCAATGCATAATCGATCCTGCTTAAATTACCTGGACGATTGAACGTACGGAGGGCAGTGGAATCAGAGGGAGTATGTCCATTACAGGTCCTCAACCCCAGTGTTAATGTGAGTGACAGTAGCTGAAGTGCTACATCTCTCCAGCGTTTTAAAGGGGGGGGGGGCAGTTAATGATGGAAAACCCCAGGCCTCATCCTCATTTTCAAAGATGATATTGGTATAATTGTCAAAAGGTTTCAATGTTCTATTAAAATCACCAGCAATAATTACATTATCCTGGGTGTCAAATCCTCTCCTGGGAGTGGCCAGATGTTGGATAGTTGGTGTTGCTCCACCCCATCTTAGACCTGGGTTGTAAACATTATATCTATATAGGCCAGCTGTATAGGGTTTTTTTAGGAGATTTCAGATACTAAGGGCGCTCTGCCTCAAATTCTACGTTACAGTGTGTGGTGTAAATAAGTATGTGAGTAGTGCGTAAAGAGCAGACGGAAAAAGCCCTTAACCGTCTAAAAAAGTCAAAGACTTAACAACATATGCACAGCTGAGCTCTCGCAACTACAGTGGGGTAAAATAAACATAGTACAAATGACAAAAGCAATTAAACAGACAGAAGCAGATTCTTGGGTATTTTTCTTGTATTAGCAAGACGATGGTTAAGTGTGTCCAGACTTGAAGAACAATCACAGTTTGCCGACACGTGTTTCGTCGTGCTTCGGTGAGTCAACACGACTCTTCAGGGCTGGTAATACAAAATAACGTTTTGTAAAGATATTCAAATGAGCGTCTTATCACTTAAACATGCTGTATTGGTGACAAGGGTGCATCACACATGCAGCTGTGACGTGCGTAGTCTATCACACGTTGTGAGTGTGGATCGTGATGACGCTAGGTTCGTTGGGCGTGATCCACTGCAAGGTGTGTGTAGGTGTCCTCGAGTGGTAGTGCGCTAGGAGGGACATGAAGTCGTGATTTCGGTTAAGTGTTATAACATCTGTTAACAGGCACACGGCGATGCTGCACAAAGAAGGTTCTGACGTGAAAAACATGACATGCGAATGTGAGCAGTATGGATTGCAACTAATCTGTGACAATAGTGGTATTGAGTACAACATGGAGCGTGTGATCGAGGTGAAAAATCTATAGTATCGGCAGTGCCAGAAGTGAAGTAAGACAGTTCTCTCTCTCAAGAAGGTAGAGTTATTACCTTGAGGCTCAGCTCGGGTTAAGTGAGTTGAGATTAGTCTGGTACTCGTAGTGGCGTTCTGTTTGAGTAAATTGAAAAGAAGGGTTGAGGGAGAGAGAAAAGATCATAAGGAAGACATAGAAAAGGGCAATGTCCGCGGACATCTGTGTCGTTGGAGAGAAAAAATATAAAGCGGAGAGTGTTCTTACCACTGCATAGGCATATCCATAGAAATGCTATTTTACAGGAATGGTTCGTCAGGTTAAGTAGGGAGCAAGAAATTACTCTTGCTTCTGTGTCTCGCCCAATAGGGTAGATAAAAGATTTCAAAATTCAAGCTACAGGTAAGAGAAAACACAGAAAATGTACGCCATCAGGCTAGAGATCAAGTACATGGCGTCACTCAAAACACGTTATGGTTGAGGTTATAGATAAGTGAAGGTAAATTACACCATGTATATACCTTAATACGGGTAGGTATTAAGCTGTACCGGGAGGGGATCCACCTGCTGAGATGTTTTGGAAACGGGTGCGTTTTCAAATCTCGACGTGCTGTGTCGGGAAACATAAATGGATGCGCACACATTAGAAGCGCAAAAGCTTAAATTAAGGTTTAGAAGTGGCAGACAAGACAAAGTCGCTGCCGGTATTGGTCGATACTCAGTAGCGGTTTAGCCTGATCATGAGAAACCGATCAGACAATGAGAAAAGGAAAGGGAAATCGTGGAAAGGGCATGGAAACTCACCAGGAGTGCGGTATCCCTCCTCTGTTATTTCCCGGTCGCCGTGTTTCGAAAGACGGACACGTGACCGGAAGGGAGGTGCCTATTTATTCAGAGTTTTGTTCTCGTGTCGAGAAATCAGACTGAATGCCTCTATAACAAGCCCGCCATGTTTAAGAGGAGAGCTAATATGGCGATATGCAAAGCTGTTGTGTATACTGTGGTTAGCAAACGAATGAAAGTATGTGGATGAGCCCCATGTGGTCAAAAAGAATGATAACGAGTATAGAAGCAGTAAATGTGTCATTTACCAGACTAAATATGTAAATCAAAATTTCTCTCTAAAACCGAGTAGCATAAGCCAATGATTGAGTCACTTGGTCTTGTATTAATATTGGTCACGATTTCCAGAATGAATGCTCTATTGGTGAGTCATTACTGTTTGTTTGGTGATGAGCTCTTGTAGCTGCAACAGACCAATACGACCCGGTGCCAATAGATATTGTGACGCTGTTTGAGAAAAAAGAAGAAAGAAAAGAAGGCGATTTCGAAGGTGAAGGTGCCCCCATCCACCAACCCATTGGTGACTTTGTTCATCATGCTGTCAACAACACTTAGTTCTGTCATGCCTGTGACATTGTGTAGATGACATCTTATTAAAGACAATTGAACAAATAAAAATACAATTCTATACATTTCATTATAGTCATGTGTGTATGACAGTACCCAATACGTAAGCGTAATCTCATTCCAAAATACATAGCTCACTGATGAAATGTTTACATAAAGTGATATGGACCTACAGGTGGTTATTATTTGAAATTCAGAGTGAATGTCTCTTTAGGTGGATCCCAAGGGGTAGCATTTAGTTACCCAAGAAATATTGTAACTCAGGGTCATAATTAAGCCCATGTTCCACGCATTGTAAACGCATGATCCATGTTGCTTCCCTACGTCTGAGTGTCAATTCTCGGTTACCCCCTCTGATATTGAGGGGAATCATGTCTATCCCAAAAACACGCACTTTGATATCATCCTCCATTGGTTGACATTCTGCTACGTGTAAGGCTACTGGGTATTTGGGATCTCTTCTTTGGATCGCTCTCATATGTTCAGCAATTCTATCTTTAAGAGCCCTAATGGTGCTGCCTACATAAATCTTGCCACATCGGCATTCGATTATGTATACTACGAATTTAGTTAGGCATGTGATGTTGTGTCTAATTTTGTATATGGTTCCGTCAGGACCCTGGAACGTTTTAGTGCCATGTTTACCCCAAATACACATGGAGCAGAAACCACATTTGTGGAATCCTAGTCCTCGTGTAGTCAGCCAGTCTCGAGCTGTGGTGTTTGGGGGAACCGTGGGGCTCAGTTTATTTCTCAGAGTAAAGCCCTTTCTGTATGTAATGGAAGGTTTGTCTGATAAAAATTCTTTAAGAACAGGATCTCCTGTAAGTAGTTTCCAATGCTTATTAAAGCTCTTTCTGGTAGTGTGGTTCAACGCATTGTATTCTGTAATTAGTCTGATTTTCTGACTGGAGGATTCAGGCTCCGTACGTGTCTTTAGACAATCTGGTCTTGAGGTGATTCTGGTCCTTTGTTCTGCTTTCCTAAGGGAAGCATGTGAGTAACCTCTCTTGCGGAATCTGTCTTTCATGTTGGAAATGCAGTTTTCAAATTCAGTGGATTCACTGCAATTACGTTTAGCTCTTAGAAATTCTCCATATGGGATAGAGCGTAACTGGTGTTCAGGGTGGAAACTGGACGCATGGAGTATAGAATTGCAGGACGTGGGTTTCCTGAACAGTTTAGAGTGTAGTTGGTTATCCTTGACATAGAATTCAAGGTCTAGAAATTCCATTTTGTTTCGGCTATGTCGCATAGTAAAACTGATCTCCCATGTGTTTTTGTTTAGATGTTCAAAGAAGGAAAAAAGTAGTTCCTCAGAACCGGACCACAATAGAAAACAGTCGTCGATATATCGGCCCCAAAAGAGTATGGAGTCGACAAATTCCGCTCCTTTGGTACCCCAAATTAAGTCAGCCTCCAAAGCCCCCATGAAGAGATTAGCGAAGGAGGGTGAAAATTTAGAGCCCATAGCTACTCCCTTTTTCTGTCGATACCACTTGCGATCAAAGATGAAAAAATTATTCTCTAGGATAATAGCCATCATATGTAACAACATGTTGGTATGTGCCCAGAGTGAGGCCGGTCTGTTAGATAGAAGTTTCGTCATTGCTGATAAGCCCAGTTCAGGATTGATACTGGTGTACAAGGACACTACATCCATGGTAACCAATGTCGTGCCTTCTTGCCATACCATGTCTGACATGATGCTCAATATATGTTTAGAATCTTGTATGTACAAAGGTAGGTTCCTGACTAGAGGTCCCAGAAAAAGATCAACATATTCTGCAATTCTTTCAGTGGGACCCCCAATTCCCGATACTATCGGTCTACCCGGAGGAAAAGGTAAATTCTTGTGGACTTTGGGCAGTGTGTACAGCCAAGGATAAGTAGGTCTGAAGACTTTAAGGTAAAGGTACTCATTGTCATCCAGAAGACCAGATTGTTTCCATTTTAATAGAAGTCCATTTATTAGAAGTGTTAAGGGACCCATGGGGTTGTGTGTAAGTAGTTCATAACATGAGTCATCATTAAGTTGGCTCTGGATCTCATTGTTATAGTCGGCCAGATCCATAACCACAACATTGCCCCCTTTGTCTGCCTCCCTGATGATGATATCAGGATCATTGCTTAAAGTGGAAAGTGCTAGCCGTTCCCCTTTAGTCAAATTGTCCTTATATTTGAATTTGGTATTCAAGTTCTTAGTGTTGGTGCGGTTCAGATCTTCAAGAACATGTCTATGGAAATTATCAATCACATTGCCCCCTGATAACGTAGGGGTCCATTTGGATTTACATTTTAAACCACTCGCCATACTAAAGTCAGTTTCAACATCAAGCTCCTCAAGTAATCTTTCCATTTCAAGGGGACTATCCTCTCTATCGGTTAAAGAAAGAAGCAAATGTGTTGTCTGTACATCTTTAATGGTCAAAGATACATCATCAAAAACACTCGGAGTGTGTCTGGATCGTCTTTGGGTTTCATGTAGTCCAGCAAAATGTTTCTTCAGTTTGAGATTACGTATGAATCTGAAAATGTCAATCTTAGTTTGGCACAAATCACCAGTAGCATAGGGATTGAAGTTCAGGCCCCTACTAAGTAAAGAGATCATGTCTGGTGTCAGAGGATGTGAAGAAAGGTTAATGACTTGTACTGTGTCAACTAGTGTGGTTAGTTCCTCTGTGTTCCTGATCTCAGTTTCCTGCGATAATCCTCGCTTGTTCCTACGTTTGCCCCGGTGGGGTTTGGGTCTGCTGCGACCCTTGGTGGCTGTGACCTGTTGCCCTTCCTGACACGTTCCATTTCTTAAAAAAAGGTAGTGCGTGTAGCATCTGTATTAGTTAAAATCTCATTTTCAATTTCGCTGAGTCCGGTAGAGCTCAGTGAAGTGGTGCTGGAACTGGCAGAACTGGTGGTTGTCGTTCTACCTATCTGTGAGCCTGGTTTGGGCTTGGGGATAAGAGAATCGTATTTCCGGTCAAAAGTGTAAATTCTACCATTTCTGTAGTCTGCCTCATCTCTCTTGATCTGACGTGCTTTTCTGTTCTTGATTTCGGCTTGATGTCTAAGAAGAATCTCATCTAATAGAGTGTAGTTCTTGACGGTGGCTTCTGGTTTATTTAAATCTTTGATCTCCTGTTCTACAATGGAGATTTCTGATTGTAGTTTAATGGTCTTACGGTCAGCACTCTCAATGAGAATATCCATAAGTGTTATGGAATTCTGGGTGAGCGAGTCTTCCCATTTGGTCATGAGATCTGGGTCTAGATTGTCATAAGTCGGGAAAGTGTGGGACCGTAGTCCTCTAGGAATTAGTTTGAGCCTTAAGTAATGTTTCAGGGTGGCTCCATCCCACCAACGGGAGTTTTCTTGTTTTTTGAGTTTCTCAAGTTTGATGAATTTGTCCTTAAGACCCTCTATACGTGCAGGACCTGTCGTGGCTGATGCCTGGTGTGTAGGCAAGCCTTTGGCTAGATTCTCAAAGAGATCTGCCGCTGCTTTATCTCTGTCCATGATATGCAGGACAATGGGAAAGGTATATGGGAAAAGAAGTTAACCGGTAACGTGGAGGCACCCAATCTGACAAAACTAGAGAGGCCAGCTGTATAGGGTTTTTTTAGGAGATTTCAGATACTAAGGGCGCTCTGCCTCAAATTCTACGTTACAGTGTGTGGTGTAAATAAGTATGTGAGTAGTGCGTAAAGAGCAGACGGAAAAAGCCCTTAACCGTCTAAAAAAGTCAAAGACTTAACAACATATGCACAGCTGAGCTCTCGCAACTACAGTGGGGTAAAATAAACATAGTACAAATGACAAAAGCAATTAAACAGACAGAAGCAGATTCTTGGGTATTTTTCTTGTATTAGCAAGACGATGGTTAAGTGTGTCCAGACTTGAAGAACAATCACAGTTTGCCGACACGTGTTTCGTCGTGCTTCGGTGAGTCAACACGACTCTTCAGGGCTGGTAATACAAAATAACGTTTTGTAAAGATATTCAAATGAGCGTCTTATCACTTAAACATGCTGTATTGGTGACAAGGGTGCATCACACATGCAGCTGTGACGTGCGTAGTCTATCACACGTTGTGAGTGTGGATCGTGATGACGCTAGGTTCGTTGGGCGTGATCCACTGCAAGGTGTGTGTAGGTGTCCTCGAGTGGTAGTGCGCTAGGAGGGACATGAAGTCGTGATTTCGGTTAAGTGTTATAACATCTGTTAACAGGCACACGGCGATGCTGCACAAAGAAGGTTCTGACGTGAAAAACATGACATGCGAATGTGAGCAGTATGGATTGCAACTAATCTGTGACAATAGTGGTATTGAGTACAACATGGAGCGTGTGATCGAGGTGAAAAATCTATAGTATCGGCAGTGCCAGAAGTGAAGTAAGACAGTTCTCTCTCTCAAGAAGGTAGAGTTATTACCTTGAGGCTCAGCTCGGGTTAAGTGAGTTGAGATTAGTCTGGTACTCGTAGTGGCGTTCTGTTTGAGTAAATTGAAAAGAAGGGTTGAGGGAGAGAGAAAAGATCATAAGGAAGACATAGAAAAGGGCAATGTCCGCGGACATCTGTGTCGTTGGAGAGAAAAAATATAAAGCGGAGAGTGTTCTTACCACTGCATAGGCATATCCATAGAAATGCTATTTTACAGGAATGGTTCGTCAGGTTAAGTAGGGAGCAAGAAATTACTCTTGCTTCTGTGTCTCGCCCAATAGGGTAGATAAAAGATTTCAAAATTCAAGCTACAGGTAAGAGAAAACACAGAAAATGTACGCCATCAGGCTAGAGATCAAGTACATGGCGTCACTCAAAACACGTTAAGGTTGAGGTTATAGATAAGTGAAGGTAAATTACACCATGTATATACCTTAATACGGGTAGGTATTAAGCTGTACCGGGAGGGGATCCACCTGCTGAGATGTTTTGGAAACGGGTGCGTTTTCAAATCTCGACGTGCTGTGTCGGGAAACATAAATGGATGCGCACACATTAGAAGCGCAAAAGCTTAAATTAAGGTTTAGAAGTGGCAGACAAGACAAAGTCGCTGCCGGTATTGGTCGATACTCAGTAGCGGTTTAGCCTGATCATGAGAAACCGATCACATGCCTACACACCAGGCATCAGCCACGACAGGTCCTGCACGTATAGAGGGTCTTAAGGACAAATTCATCAAACTTGAGAAACTCAAAAAACAAGAAAACTCCCGTTGGTGGGATGGAGCCACCCTGAAACATTACTTAAGGCTCAAACTAATTCCTAGAGGACTACGGTCCCACACTTTCCCGACTTATGACAATCTAGACCCAGATCTCATGACCAAATGGGAAGACTCGCTCACCCAGAATTCCATAACACTTATGGATATTCTCATTGAGAGTGCTGACCGTAAGACCATTAAACTACAATCAGAAATCTCCATTGTAGAACAGGAGATCAAAGATTTAAATAAACCAGAAGCCACCGTCAAGAACTACACTCTATTAGATGAGATTCTTCTTAGACATCAAGCCAAAATCAAGAACAGAAAAGCACGTCAGATCAAGAGAGATGAGGCAGACTACAGAAATGGTAGAATTTACACTTTTGACCGGAAATACGATTCTCTTATCCCCAAGCCCAAACCAGGCTCACAGATAGGTAGAACGACAACCACCAGTTCTGCCAGTTCCAGCACCACTTCACTGAGCTCTACCGGACTCAGCGAAATTGAAAATGAGATTTTAACTAATACAGATGCTACACGCACTACCTTTTTTTTAGAAATGGAACGTGTCAGGAAGGGCAACAGGTCACAGCCACCAAGGGTCGCAGCAGACCCAAACCCCACCGGGGCAAACGTAGGAACAAGCGAGGATTATCGCAGGAAACTGAGATCAGGAACACAGAGGAACTAACCACACTAGTTGACACAGTACAAGTCATTAACCTTTCTTCACATCCTCTGACACCAGACATGATCTCTTTACTTAGTAGGGGCCTGAACTTCAATCCCTATGCTACTGGTGATTTGTGCCAAACTAAGATTGACATTTTCAGATTCATACGTAATCTCAAACTGAAGAAACATTTTGCTGGACTACATGAAACCCAAAGACAATCCAGACACACTCCGAGTGTTTTTGATGATGTATCTTTGACCATTAAAGATGTACAGACAACACATTTGCTTCTTTCTTTAACCGATAGAGAGGATAGTCCCCTTGAAATGGAAAGATTACTTGAGGAGCTTGATGTTGAAACTGACTTTAGTATGGCGAGTGGTTTAAAATGTAAATCCAAATGGACCCCTACGTTATCAGGGGGCAATGTGATTGATAATTTCCATAGGCATGTTCTTGAAGATCTGAACAGCACCAACACTAAGAACTTGAATACCAAATTCAAATATAAGGACAATTTGACTAAAAGGGAACGGCTAGCACTTTCCACTTTAAGCAATGATCCTGATATCATCATCAGGGAGGCAGACAAAGGGGGCAATGTTGTGGTTATGGATCTGGCCGACTATAACAATGAGATCCAGAGCCAACTTAATGATGACTCATGTTATGAACTACTTACACACAACCCCATGGGTCCCTTAACACTTCTAATAAATGGACTTCTATTAAAATGGAAACAATCTGGTCTTCTGGATGACAATGAGTACCTTTACCTTAAAGTCTTCAGACCTACTTATCCTTGGCTGTACACACTGCCCAAAGTCCACAAGAATTTACCTTTTCCTCCGGGTAGACCGATAGTATCGGGAATTGGGGGTCCCACTGAAAGAATTGCAGAATATGTTGATCTTTTTCTGGGACCTCTAGTCAGTAACCTACCTTCGTACATACAAGATTCTAAACATATATTGAGCATCATGTCAGACATGGTATGGCAAGAAGGCACGACATTGGTTACCATGGATGTAGTGTCCTTGTACACCAGTATCAATCCTGAACTGGGCTTATCAGCAATGACGAAACTTCTATCTAACAGACCGGCCTCACTCTGGGCACATACCAACATGTTGTTACATATAATGGCTATTATCCTAGAGAATAATTTTTTCATCTTTGATCGCAAGTGGTATCGACAGAAAAAGGGAGTAGCTATGGGCTCTAAATTTTCACCCTCCTTCGCTAATCTCTTCATGGGGGCTTTGGAGGCTGACTTAATTTGGGGTACCAAAGGAGCGGAATTTGTCGACTCCATACTCTTTTGGGGCCGATATATCGACGACTGTTTTCTATTGTGGTCCGGTTCTGAGGAACTACTTTTTTCCTTCTTTGAACATCTAAACAAAAACACATGGGAGATCAGTTTTACTATGCGACATAGCCGAAACAAAATGGAATTTCTAGACCTTGAATTCTATGTCAAGGATAACCAACTACACTCTAAACTGTTCAGGAAACCCACGTCCTGCAATTCTATACTCCATGCGTCCAGTTTCCACCCTGAACACCAGTTACGCTCTATCCCATATGGAGAATTTCTAAGAGCTAAACGTAATTGCAGTGAATCCACTGAATTTGAAAACTGCATTTCCAACATGAAAGACAGATTCCGCAAGAGAGGTTACTCACATGCTTCCCTTAGGAAAGCAGAACAAAGGACCAGAATCACCTCAAGACCAGATTGTCTAAAGACACGTACGGAGCCTGAATCCTCCAGTCAGAAAATCAGACTAATTACAGAATACAATGCGTTGAACCACACTACCAGAAAGAGCTTTAATAAGCATTGGAAACTACTTACAGGAGATCCTGTTCTTAAAGAATTTTTAAACAGAAAAATGATTTTGGATGGGTGCACAGCCATTTAATTCATATTCATCCTTCTGCGTGATATTTCTGTTTGTGTGACGTTGGTGTTTGAGTTTGTTAAGATCTTGTTTCACCATTTTCTCAAAGATATCAATCGTTTTATGGCTAATCGGAGCTTGAAAGGAACTGCTTGGTCGTAATCCTAATAGTTGATCCTTTTCCTGTGTGGTCGGTTTGGGTAAGACGTTATCAAAAAAATGACGTAACCGTAGCTTACGCATTAGTTTGTAAAAGCTAACCTCAAGTTCCAACTGATCAGTTGTGTGGGTTGGTACGAAAGATGTGCCTTTCTGTAGTAGTTGTGTTTCATACTGACTTAGTTGGTGATGGCTAATGTTGATCACTAGTTGGTCTTTTGGGTTTTTTTCTTCTCTTTGTTGGAGCCCGTTGTGCTCCTCGTTGCTGGTGCTTCTTTTTCCTTCTCTCTTTCTGCTTCTTTTGTTCTGTCCTCTCCTGGGTCTCCTTTTTGTGCTTGACCCTGTTCTAAAAAATGGCTCTGTTGGGTCTGAATGAGAGCAGTTGGTTGTGTATTTGGTTCAGAGTCAGAGGTCGTGGCTGGTTGTGGACCACGAGTGGTAGGTTGTTCGGATGTTTTTGTTGTTGCTCTTTGTTGTCTTCCTCTTTGGGTTGAATCACTGTCTGAAGAGGATGTTTCTGTTTGAGATGTATATGGTTTATTGGCTCTTTTTCTTGAGTATATTTCTGCCCAGGTATACACTTCTCCCAGACGATAGTCCAGTGTATCTCGTTTATATTTCCGAATTTTTCTTTCGTTTAAGTCTCTGGTGTGTTTCTCCATTTGAGTATGTATGTCTTCCAATATTTTTGTTAGATCCTCTTTGGTCATTGCGCTTGATAGTTCATTTTGGGTTTCTGTTATTTCCTTTGTTAATTCCTCCAAAATTTCAGACAATTCCTCTATTATCAAAAGGATGAGGTCGAGCGAACATTTATTCAATATTTCATACCACCTATCTTGAAACTTTTTAGAGTTCTTGCAGAGAGAAGGTTTTAGGGCAATCCTGAGACCTCGGGGTATGCGTTGATTCTTATGGTATTTTATTAAAGTACTTGCATGCATTTGTTGATTAATCTTGCGTTTGAATAGATATATTAATTGTCTTATATTTTGCTCCTTAGTGCGTGTGTTGGACTCCTGTGATATCTCATCCCTAATGAGACCATAGATTCTATCTGCCTCCTCTGGTTTAAAGGCAAAAGTTGAGGCCCTTGCCTCAGTGCTCCTTGAGATTTCCTCATAGTTGCTCATGGCGTTTTTGTTTAGTGGCTTGAGTTTTTCAATTTTTTGTGCGTGCTATCCTTCCAAGTGAGGTTTGAAAATTTGTAAACAGAAAAATGATTTTGGATGGGTGCACAGCCATTTAATTCATATTCATCCAGATTGGGTTCTCCATGGGTGGCGTTAATACCCCTAAAAACGCCCGTAACAAACACAATAAGATGTGATACCAGTAGGTCACTGGGACCATCCCCTTGGGAACACCTAGTATTCCTCTTTTTAACAGAGGATTCCACTCAAAAGGTTTAGCGTATCAGATTTCATTTAATTGTCAATGTTCGTTGAATATTGGTTCATAGCATATTCAATTGTTGATCATTTCACATTTTTGTAAACATGCATAACTCATTTATCCATGAGGCATCATTACATTTCAAGATATCCAATGCATTTCGGGCTACGGTGTGAGCCCTTCATCAGGGAATGACGCTGTGAAAAGAAATTATAATTTGTAACCTCTTTCCATGTTTGACCAAAAAACATACATTCCTAGGACAATCTGACATGGTCATATATAACTTAAATAGTGAAATAAGTGCGTTCATGCTGGCAAAAAAACGAGTAAAAGTGGGCACTTACATGCCTGTGCGGAGTTTCTAGTCTATGTTCAAAAGATGTGGAGTGCTGGAAAAAGAAAAGCGCGGGATGTGTTAAGTGGTTTAACACGGTGTAAGGGATACAACGTAACAGTGCGGGTTTAGAATAATCACACTGACCTGATATTCGACGAACCAGATTTCGAAATGGATTTCAGGGTGAACGAGAGCGTCAGCTCCCGAGAAGTTGAAAGTCTCTTACTGCAACGATGTTGCCATTCTGTTTATAAGTTAACAACGCGGTCCCGATCACGTGATTACTCGGGTCCGAAGAAAGACTATCGGTCAAAAGTAGATGAGGGTAGTGAATCGATTATACATGAGGTTGTGAAAAATATCGCAATAGCTGAGGCAAAGAATAATCGAAAGGCTATGTATAATGTATCAATGGAGATGTGAAAAAAATGGGAAATGAAAAAGAAAAAGAAAAAGATTAAAGTGCGGTCGCGAACCGATGTCAGTGAGAAAATTATCCCAATGTGGTGTGCTTCAGTATGTTGAGCTATTTAGAAGCTACAATGTGATGAACGTTATCCTAAATGTAATGAGGTCATACACAGGGGTACCAAACTAAACACTGGGGCAAATTTACAGTTCATAAATAACATAAAAATTCACTTCTTTCATTGAGTCCATGAGGCTTATGTGTGTCCAGTTTGTACATCCAGTAGTTCTCTCTCTGGAGTAGATGTTTCGTGTTGTCTCTTCCTTCTATTTTTTTGATGGTTTCTAGAATGAGAAACTTAAGTTGGGCAATACTGTGTTTTGCTTCCATAAAGTGCATTGCAACGGTGGATTTTGCATTTTTTAGCCGTACATTAGATTTATGTTCTGTGAGTCTCGTTTTCATCTTTCGTTCAGTCTTGCCAATATATAGCTTGCCGCATGGGCACTTGAGAGCATATATGATATTAGACGAGTCACAAGTGGCGTTGACTCTTAATTTGATTTCCTGTCCTTTCATAGGGTGGTTAATTTTGTTTCCTTTAATGATGTTATTGCAGTGTCCGCAATTATAACATGGTTTAGTTCCATGATAGATTTCAGATGTAGAGGTCCTTGGTTGAATCATTTCCCCTAGATTTCTTGATCTGGTGAATGCGAATAATGGGGGATATCTGAAACAATGGTTAAAGTCAGGTTCCACAGTAAGCATTTGCCAATGCTTGAGAATAGTCTTTTTGTACTTGTAACTCGTTGTTGAGAATTTGGAAATGGCAACTATCCTGGTTTGCTCTTTTGTTTGACTTGGTTGTAGTAGAGAGTTTCTGTCTGTTTGTTCTAGTTTTTGTTTGGATGCTTCCAAGATGTGCTGTGGATACCCTCTTAATTTGAATTTGTCTTCCATCTCTTTTATTCTTTTTTGTAGCATGTTGGGTTCTGACGTAATCCTCTTGATTCTTGCCATCTGAGAGAAAGGTAGAAATCTCTTAAGGTTGTGCTCATGGAAACTGCTGTAGTGGAGCATGTTATTGCGCTCTGTGTTTTTGATATGCAGGTCAGTTTCAAGGCCTCTATTGGTACGGTTGATTTTAACGTCTAGAAATGTGATGGTGGTGTCTGATATTTCCCAAGTTAATTGGATTCTTTCATCCACTTGATTGAATTGTGTGAGAGCTTCTTGTAGTTCTTCTTTAGAGCTGGACCAAATTATGAAAATATCGTCTATGTATCGGATAAAAGTTTTCAAATTTTTTTGCCATTGTTCTTTGGAAAGTATATGTTTCTCTTTATAGAACTTCATAAAAAGATTCGCATAGACCGGCGCAGCTGAATTGCCCATAGCTGTCCCAACCAGTTGCAAATACCAATGGTCTTTGTGTTTGAAGTAGCTTTGATAAAGAGAGAAAAGCATTAATTCCATCAGAAATGTTTGAAAGTTCACATCTAGGTCTGTGTTGATTAGTGCGTTCTCTATCGCTTCTATACCCATAGAATGTGGTATGCTGGTGTATAGCGACCTTACGTCTGCTGTGCATAAAACTATGGTTTCCTCAGGATCCATTCTAATGGTATCTAGTTTCATTAGGAAGTCCGTGGTATCTTTTACGTATGTTGCCATATTCTTAACTGTGGGTTGTAGGTACTTATCCAGTAGTTGTCCTATTGGTTCGTGCAAACTGTTTCGGGTGGACACTATCGGTCTGAGTGGAGGATCTGATAATTTTTTGTGAATTTTTGGAACCATGTTTAGGGTGGGACTTTTTGGCTTTGCTTTCAGCAGAAATTTTCTAGTTCTGTCGTTAATTGTGCCCATTTCATATGCTTTTTCCACGATTTCTTTTAGGTTTTGTGAAAATTCCATAGTCGGATTTTGTTCAAGTCTCATATATGTGTTAGTGTCATTCACATGTTCCATAACTTTCAGTTCATATTGTTCTCGGTCCATTATCACGATAGCACCACCTTTATCCGCTTTTGTGCAGATTATTTTGTCATTGTGAGATAGCTTTTTCAGAGTGTCCAAGTCCTTCTGCGTGATATTTCTGTTTGTGTGACGTTGGTGTTTGAGTTTGTTAAGATCTTGTTTCACCATTTTCTCAAAGATATCAATCGTTTTATGGCTAATCGGAGCTTGAAAGGAACTGCTTGGTCGTAATCCTAATAGTTGATCCTTTTCCTGTGTGGTCGGTTTGGGTAAGACGTTATCAAAAAAATGACGTAACCGTAGCTTACGCATTAGTTTGTAAAAGCTAACCTCAAGTTCCAACTGATCAGTTGTGTGGGTTGGTACGAAAGATGTGCCTTTCTGTAGTAGTTGTGTTTCATACTGACTTAGTTGGTGATGGCTAATGTTGATCACTAGTTGGTCTTTTGGGTTTTTTTCTTCTCTTTGTTGGAGCCCGTTGTGCTCCTCGTTGCTGGTGCTTCTTTTTCCTTCTCTCTTTCTGCTTCTTTTGTTCTGTCCTCTCCTGGGTCTCCTTTTTGTGCTTGACCCTGTTCTAAAAAATGGCTCTGTTGGGTCTGAATGAGAGCAGTTGGTTGTGTATTTGGTTCAGAGTCAGAGGTCGTGACTGGTTGTGGACCACGAGTGGTAGGTTGTTCGGATGTTTTTGTTGTTGCTCTTTGTTGTCTTCCTCTTTGGGTTGAATCACTGTCTGAAGAGGATGTTTCTGTTTGAGATGTATATGGTTTATTGGCTCTTTTTCTTGAGTATATTTCTGCCCAGGTATACACTTCTCCCAGACGATAGTCCAGTGTATCTCGTTTATATTTCCGAATTTTTCTTTCGTTTAAGTCTCTGGTGTGTTTCTCCATTTGAGTATGTATGTCTTTCAATATTTTTGTTAGATCCTCTTTGGTCATTGCGCTTGATAGTTCATTTTGGGGTTCTGTTATTTCCTTTGTTAATTCCTCCAAAATTTCAGACAATTCCTCTATTATCAAAAGGATGAGGTCGAGCGAACATTTATTCAATATTTCATACCACCTATCTTGAAACTTTTTAGAGTTCTTGCAGAGAGAAGGTTTTAGGGCAATCCTGAGACCTCGGGGTATGCGTTGATTCTTATGGTATTTTATTAAAGTACTTGCATGCATTTGTTGATTAATCTTGCGTTTGAATAGATATATTAATTGTCTTATATTTTGCTCCTTAGTGCGTGTGTTGGACTCCTGTGATATCTCATCCCTAATGAGACCATAGATTCTATCTGCCTCCTCTGGTTTAAAGGCAAAAGTTGAGGCCCTTGCCTCAGTGCTCCTTGAGATTTCCTCATAGTTGCTCATGGCGTTTTTGTTTAGTGGCTTGAGTTTTTCAATTTTTTGTGCGTGCTATCCTTCCAAGTGAGGTTTGAAAATTTTTAAACAGAAAAATGATTTTGGATGGGTGCACAGCCATTTAATTCATATTCATCCAGATTGGGTTCTCCATGGGTGGCGTTAATACCCCTAAAAACGCCCGTAACAAACACAATAAGATGTGATACCAGTAGGTCACTGGGACCATCCCCTTGGGAACACCTAGTATACCTCTTTTTAACAGAGGATTCCACTCAAAAGGTTTAGCGTATCAGATTTCATTTAATTGTCATTTAATTGTCAATGTTCGTTGAATATTGGTTCATAGCATATTCAAACGCACTTATTTCACTATTTAAGTTATATATGACCATGTCAGATTGTCCTAGGAATGTATGTTTTTTGGTCAAACATGGAAAGAGGTTACAAATTATAATTTCTTTTCACAGTGTCATTCCCTGATGAAGGGCTCACACCGTAGCCCGAAATGCATTGGATATCTTGAAATGTAATGATGCCTCATGGATAAATGAGTTATGCATGTTTACAAAAATGTGAAATGATCAACAATTGAATATGCTATGAACCAATATTCAACGAACATTGACAATTAAATGAAATCTGATACGCTAAACCTTTTGAGTGGAATCCTCTGTTAAAAAGAGGAATACTAGGTGTTCCCAAGGGGATGGTCCCAGTGACCTACTGGTATCACATCTTATTGTGTTTGTTACGGGCGTTTTTAGGGGTATTAACGCCACCCATGGAGAACCCAATCTGGATGAATATGAATTAAATGGCTGTGCACCCATCCAAAATCATTTTTCTGTTTACAAATTTTCAAACCTCACTTGGAAGGATAGCACGCACAAAAAATTGAAAAACTCAAGCCACTAAACAAAAACGCCATGAGCAACTATGAGGAAATCTCAAGGAGCACTGAGGCAAGGGCCTCAACTTTTGCCTTTAAACCAGAGGAGGCAGATAGAATCTATGGTCTCATTAGGGATGAGATATCACAGGAGTCCAACACACGCACTAAGGAGCAAAATATAAGACAATTAATATATCTATTCAAACGCAAGATTAATCAACAAATGCATGCAAGTACTTTAATAAAATACCATAAGAATCAACGCATACCCCGAGGTCTCAGGATTGCCCTAAAACCTTCTCTCTGCAAGAACTCTAAAAAGTTTCAAGATGGGTGGTATGAAATATTGAATAAATGTTCGCTCGACCTCATCCTTTTGATAATAGAGGAATTGTCTGAAATTTTGGAGGAATTAACAAAGGAAATAACAGAAACCCAAAATGAACTATCAAGCGCAATGACCAAAGAGGATCTAACAAAAATATTGGAAGACATACATACTCAAATGGAGAAACACACCAGAGACTTAAACGAAAGAAAAATTCGGAAATATAAACGAGATACACTGGACTATCGTCTGGGAGAAGTGTATACCTGGGCAGAAATATACTCAAGAAAAAGAGCCAATAAACCATATACATCTCAAACAGAAACATCCTCTTCAGACAGTGATTCAACCCAAAGAGGAAGACAACAAAGAGCAACAACAAAAACATCCGAACAACCTACCACTCGTGGTCCACAACCAGCCACGACCTCTGACTCTGAACCAAATACACAACCAACTGCTCTCATTCAGACCCAACAGAGCCATTTTTTAGAACAGGGTCAAGCACAAAAAGGAGACCCAGGAGAGGACAGAACAAAAGAAGCAGAAAGAGAGAAGGAAAAAGAAGCACCAGCAACGAGGAGCACAACGGGCTCCAACAAAGAGAAGAAAAAAAACCAAAAGACCAACTAGTGATCAACATTAGCCATCACCAACTAAGTCAGTATGAAACACAACTACTACAGAAAGGCACATCTTTCGTACCAACCCACACAACTGATCAGTTGGAACTTGAGGTTAGCTTTTACAAACTAATGCGTAAGCTACGGTTACGTCATTTTTTTGATAACGTCTTACCCAAACCGACCACACAGGAAAAGGATCAACTATTAGGATTACGACCAAGCAGTTCCTTTCAAGCTCCGATTAGCCATAAAACGATTGATATCTTTGAGAAAATGGTGAAACAAGATCTTAACAAACTCAAACACCAACGTCACACAAACAGAAATATCACGCAGAAGGACTTGGACACTCTGAAAAAGCTATCTCACAATGACAAAATAATCTGCACAAAAGCGGATAAAGGTGGTGCTATCGTGATAATGGACCGAGAACAATATGAACTGAAAGTTATGGAACATGTGAATGACACTAACACATATATGAGACTTGAACAAAATCCGACTATGGAATTTTCACAAAACCTAAAAGAAATCGTGGAAAAAGCATATGAAATGGGCACAATTAACGACAGAACTAGAAAATTTCTGCTGAAAGCAAACCCAAAAAGTCCCACCCTAAACATGGTTCCAAAAATTCACAAAAACTTATCAGATCCTCCACTCAGACCGATAGTGTCCACCCGAAACAGTTTGCACGAACCAATAGGACAACTACTGGATAAGTACCTACAACCCGCAGTTAAGAATATGGCAACATACGTAAAAGGTACCACGGACTTCCTAATGAAACTAGATACCATTAGAATGGATCCTGAGGAAACCATAGTTTTATGCACAGCAGACGTAAGGTCGCTATACACCAGCATACCACATTCTATGGGTATAGAAGCGATAGAGAACGCACTAATCAACACAGACCTAGATGTGAACTTTCAAACATTTCTGATGGAATTAATGCTTTTCTCTCTTTATCAAAGCTACTTCAAACACAAAGACCACTGGTATTTGCAACTGGTTGGGACAGCTATGGGCAATTCAGCTGCGCCGGTCTATGCGAATCTTTTTATGAAGTTCTATGAAGAGAAACATATACTTTCCAAAGAACAATGGCAAAAAAATTGAAAACTTTTATCCGATACATAGACGATATTTTCATAATTTGGTCCAGCTCTAAAGAAGAACTACAAGAAGCTCTCACACAATTCAATCAAGTGGATGAAAGAATCCAATTAACTTGGGAAATATCAGACACCACCATCACATTTCTAGACGTTAAAATCAACCGTACCAATAGAGGCCTTGAAACTGACCTGCATATCAAAAACACAGACCGCAATAACATGCTCCACTACAGCAGTTTCCATGAGCACAACCTTAAGAGATTTCTACCTTTCTCTCAGATGGCAAGAATCAAGAGGATTACGTCAGAACCCAACATGCTACAAAAAAGAATAAAAGAGATGGAAGACAAATTCAAATTAAGAGGGTATCCACAGCACATCTTGGAAGCATCCAAACAAAAACTAGAACAAACAGACAGAAACTCTCTACTACAACCAAGTCAAACAAAAGAGCAAACCAGGATAGTTGCCATTTCCAAATTCTCAACAACGAGTTACAAGTACAAAAAGACTATTCTCAAGCATTGGCAAATGCTTACTGTGGAACCTGACTTTAACCATTGTTTCAGAGATCCCCCATTATTCGCATTCACCAGATCAAGAAATCTAGGGGAAATGATTCAACCAAGGACCTCTACATCTGAAATCTATCATGGAACTAAACCATGTTATAATTGCGGACACTGCAATAACATCATTAAAGGAAACAAAATTAACCACCCTATGAAAGGACAGGAAATCAAATTAAGAGTCAACGCCACTTGTGACTCGTCTAATATCATATATGCTCTCAAGTGCCCATGCGGCAAGCTATATATTGGCAAGACTGAACGAAAGATGAAAACGAGACTCACAGAACATAAATCTAATGTACGGCTAAAAAATGCAAAATCCACCGTTGCAATGCACTTTATGGAAGCAAAACACAGTATTGCCCAACTTAAGTTTCTCATTCTAGAAACCATCAAAAAAATAGAAGGAAGAGACAACACGAAACATCTACTCCAGAGAGAGAACTACTGGATGTACAAACTGGACACACATAAGCCTCATGGACTCAATGAAAGAAGTGAATTTTTATGTTATTTATGAACTGTAAATTTGCCCCAGTATTTAGTTTGGTACCCCTGTGTATGACCTCATTACATTTAGGATAACGTTCATCACATTGTAGCTTCTAAATAGCTCAACATACTGAAGCACACCACATTGGGATCATTTTCTCACTGACATCGGTTCGCGACCGCACTTTAATCTTTTTCTTTTTCATTTCCCATTTTTTTCACATCTCCATTGATACATTATACATAGCCTTTCAATTATTCTTTGCCTCAGCTATTGCGATATTTTTCACAACCTCATGTATAATCGATTCACTACCCTCATCTACTTTTGACCGATAGTCTTTCTTCGGACCCGAGTAATCACGTGATCGGGACCGCGTTGTTAACTTATAAACAGAATGGCAACATCGTTGCAGTAAGAGACTTTCAACTTCCCGGGAGCTGACGCTCTCGTTCACCCTGAAATCCATTTCGAAATCTGGTTCGTCGAATATCAGGTCAGTGTGATTATTCTAAACCCGCACTGTTACGTTGTATCCCTTACACCGTGTTAAACCACTTAACACATCCCGCGCTTTTCTTTTTCCAGCACTCCACATCTTTTGAACATAGACTAGAAACTCCGCACAGGCATGTAAGTGCCCACTTTTACTCGTTTTTTTGCCAGCATGAACGCACTTATTTCACTATTTAAGTTATATATGACCATGTCAGATTGTCCTAGGAATGTATGTTTTTTGGTCAAACATGGAAAGAGGTTACAAATTATAATTTCTTTTCACAGCGTCATTCCCTGATGAAGGGCTCACACCGTAGCCCGAAATGCATTGGATATCTTGAAATGTAATGATGCCTCATGGATAAATGAGTTATGCATGTTTACAAAAATGTGAAATGATCAACAATTGAATATGCTATGAACCAATATTCAACGAACATTGACAATTAAATGAAATCTGATACGCTAAACCTTTTGAGTGGAATCCTCTGTTAAAAAGAGGAATACTAGGTGTTCCCAAGGGGATGGTCCCAGTGACCTACTGGTATCACATCTTAAAGAATTTTTATCAGACAAACCTTCCATTACATACAGAAAGGGCTTTACTCTGAGAAATAAACTGAGCCCCACGGTTCCCCCAAACACCACAGCTCGAGACTGGCTGACTACACGAGGACTAGGATTCCACAAATGTGGTTTCTGCTCCATGTGTATTTGGGGTAAACATGGCACTAAAACGTTCCAGGGTCCTGACGGAACCATATACAAAATTAGACACAACATCACATGCCTAACTAAATTCGTAGTATACATAATCGAATGCCGATGTGGCAAGATTTATGTAGGCAGCACCATTAGGACTCTTAAAGATAGAATTGCTGACCATATGAGAGCGATCCAAAGAAGAGATCCCAAATACCCAGTAGCCTTACACGTATGTATGTATGTATGTTTGGATTTATATAGCGCTTATAACCCAGGGGTCTCTAAGCGCTTTGCCTTGGGAACCCGTCCTGGCTTTTCCCTGTGAGATAGCCCCTACAGGGCATCCCCAAGGTGAAAGCCAGGCATCCCGCCGCGGGGGGCCGTTGTGGAGATTAAGCAAGCTTAATGCCCAGAGTTGCAGAGTGTGAACCCATGATTAGGTCAGGCACCGAAGCGAGAATTATCGAGTCCGTGGACATTTGAGCTCGAGACCCTGCCGCGTCGGGAATTGAACCCTGGTCCCGGGTCTGACCTCTGCTTCTGCGTAGCAGAATTTCAACCTATGGAGGATGATATCAAAGTGCGTGTTTTTGGGATAGGCATGATTCCCCTCAATATCAGAGGGGGTAACCGAGAATTGACACTCAGACGTAGGGAAGCAACATGGATCATGCGTTTACAATGCGTGGAACATGGGCTTAATTATGACCCTGAGTTACAATATTTCTTGGGTAACTAAATGTTACCCCTTGGGATCCACCTAAAGAGACATTCACTCTGAATTTCAAATAATAACCACCTGTAGGTCCATATCACTTTATGTAAACATTTCATCAGTGAGCTATGTATTTTGGAATGAGATTACGCTTACGTATTGGGTACTGTCATACACACATGACTATAATGAAATGTATAGAATTGTATTTTTATTTGTTCAATTGTCTTTAATAAGATGTCATCTACACAATGTCACAGGCATGACAGAACTAAGTGTTGTTGACAGCATGATGAACAAAGTCACCAATGGGTTGGTGGATGGGGGCACCTTCACCTTCGAAATCGCCTTCTTTTCTTTCTTCTTTTTTCTCAAACAGCGTCACAATATCTATTGGCACCGGGTCGTATTGGTCTGTTGCAGCTACAAGAGCTCATCACCAAACAAACAGTAATGACTCACCAATAGAGCATTCATTCTGGAAATCGTGACCAATATTAATACAAGACCAAATGACTCAATCATTGGCTTATGCTACTCGGTTTTAGAGAGAAATTTTGATTTACCTATTTAGTCTGGTAAATGACACATTTACTGCTTCTATACTCGTTATCATTCTTTTTGACCACATGGGGCTCATCCACATACTTTCATTCGTTTGCTAACCACAGTATACACTACAGCTTTGCATATCGCCATATTAGCTCTCCTCTTAAACATGGCGGGCTTGTTATAGAGGCATTCAGTCTGATTTCTCGACACGAGAACAAAACTCTGAATAAATAGGCACCTCCCTTCCGGTCACGTGTCCGTCTTTCGAAACACGGCGACCGGGAAATAACAGAGGAGGGATACCGCACTCCTGGTGAGTTTCCATGCCCTTTCCACGATTTCCCTTTCCTTTTCTCATTGTCTGATCGGTTTCTCATGATCAGGCTAAACCGCTACTGAGTATCGACCAATACCGGCAGCGACTTTGTCTTGTCTGCCACTTCTAAACCTTAATTTAAGCTTTTGCGCTTCTAATGTGTGCGCATCCATTTATGTTTCCCGACACAGCACGTCGAGATTTGAAAACGCACCCGTTTCCAAAACATCTCAGCAGGTGGATCCCCTCCCGGTACAGCTTAATACCTACCCGTATTAAGGTATATACATGGTGTAATTTACCTTCACTTATCTATAACCTCAACCTTAACGTGTTTTGAGTGACGCCATGTACTTGATCTCTAGCCTGATGGCGTACATTTTCTGTGTTTTCTCTTACCTGTAGCTTGAATTTTGAAATCTTTTATCTACCCTATTGGGCGAGACACAGAAGCAAGAGTAATTTCTTGCTCCCTACTTAACCTGACGAACCATTCCTGTAAAATAGCATTTCTATGGATATGCCTATGCAGTGGTAAGAACACTCTCCGCTTTATATTTTTTCTCTCCAACGACACAGATGTCCGCTGACATTGCCCTTTTCTATGTCTTCCTTATGATCTTTTCTCTCTCCCTCAACCCTTCTTTTCAATTTACTCAAACAGAACGCCACTACGAGTACCAGACTAATCTCAACTCACTTAACCCGAGCTGAGCCTCAAGGTAATAACTCTACCTTCTTGAGAGAGAGAACTGTCTTACTTCACTTCTGGCACTGCCGATACTATAGATTTTTCACCTCGATCACACGCTCCATGTTGTACTCAATACCACTATTGTCACAGATTAGTTGCAATCCATACTGCTCACATTCGCATGTCATGTTTTTCACGTCAGAACCTTCTTTGTGCAGCATCGCCGTGTGCCTGTTAACAGATGTTATAACACTTAACCGAAATCACGACTTCATGTCCCTCCTAGCGCACTACCACTCGAGGACACCTACACACACCTTGCAGTGGATCACGCCCAACGAACCTAGCGTCATCACGATCCACACTCACAACGTGTGATAGACTACGCACGTCACAGCTGCATGTGTGATGCACCCTTGTCACCAATACAGCATGTTTAAGTGATAAGACGCTCATTTGAATATCTTTACAAAACGTTATTTTGTATTACCAGCCCTGAAGAGTCGTGTTGACTCACCGAAGCACGACGAAACACGTGTCGGCAAACTGTGATTGTTCTTCAAGTCTGGACACACTTAACCATCGTCTTGCTAATACAAGAAAAATACCCAAGAATCTGCTTCTGTCTGTTTAATTGCTTTTGTCATTTGTACTATGTTTATTTTACCCCACTGTAGTTGCGAGAGCTCAGCTGTGCATATATTATATCTATATAGTTTACGAGAATCGTCCCCTGACATGAGTCCCTGGTAGTCGTGTGAAGAGATGTTCAATGGGTGGCATTTCACATTCAAAGATGTACACCCAGACAAGCAGGCTACCATGAAGGCATCCCTTCCCTGAGTGGCAGGTAGGGACGAAAAAGTTAAGATAGCCTGATCTAAAGACCAGGTCAACACTCCAGGTCTCCTGAAATAGCCATATGTCGAATTGATCAATAAAAATGCCCCAAGCTGGATTGTTAAGTTTAGATCTTAAGCCTGCCACATTCCAGGATGTTACATTAACTGATTTGGGAACCATATGGGATAAACCCATGGGGCATTCAAGTGTAATGGGAATTTGAGAAAGACCATTAGGCTTTCGGATGTTACAGGTAGTTGGAAAAAGCTATTGACTGGTGAACAATAGAATTCCATTGGGTATTTAAGTGGGCCCACGGGCCATTCACGTGTAATGAGAATTTGAAAAACACTGTTAGGGCTCTCTGGTGCAACAGGTAGTTGTAAAAAGCTATTGAGTGGTAAACAACAAGAATCTATGGACACCAATGAGGTTCCATATATTCATTGACTCTTTCTAGACCTAACGGGGACTCGTTAAGTAGTCTGTCCAGCATAGATATGCCCAAGTCTACAGTTGGAGTCGCCATTACAGACGCCGTTAATGTATGTACATCAGGGTCAGAATGTGCACTAAGTTTGAACCGGATACCAAACTTAGGTGGGGCTTCTCTGTGTAGTTCCAGACTCACTTTGCCTTCTACCAGGGAGTTAAAAGCAAGTTTCAAGCTAATATAACTCCAGGGTCCCAATGTTGCCTGAGGGATCTTTTTCCTGCATGGCGTGTATAATATCCAATCGAATAATTGAGTGGCAATTACGCACCGACCTGATGTAATGTATGCACTTATTAATTAAGAGTTCTCCAAGCTAAATTGGATACTCTTGACATGTAGACAATCCCTGTATTCCTATAAGTGGTCCCTATGTGGGCCTGTAGCGCTATCTTATTCATCATAGTGTTTGCTGGGGGTAGTCTCTGGGAAGGGGGCATTTTATGCTTAATACCCTTTATCTTAGGGTCACATGGGCCAGGTCCAGAAACAACTGTCGCTGGACGCTGCCCACTAGTGGGGAGATGGCAGTGTCGCAAAACTGGTTGATGTCCTAAGCGGCAATTATTTTTATGTTCATTTCTTTCTTCAATAAGGTCAGTATATAATAGAGAGGGGCATTTATTTGAGGTTTTGTTACAGTTAGGAACATGGGAGACTTCAGGTTGCCCAGCTCAGCTGTTAACAATACTAATTGCAATCTTAAATCAATAATCACGGCTTGAAGATACTTAGCAAGCGTAAGAACGATAGCTAAGTCTTTAGAGGGTTACTCGTTTTTATAGCCTCATCAATACATTGAGAGACTCATTCACTTAACTCACCACCCTCCTCCCCCCGGTTCTCTCGGAGTGCGGCTAGCATGATAAACCTGTTCGGGCACTCATCTATATGGCAGGAGATGTCTAGAATTTCTTCTGGTGGATCTAAGGCTGCCGTCCCATCTTCATGCAACCCAACCACCTCCACTGTCGGAGTCGTGATTTGGGTGGCATTACAAGGGTGGGGCATGGGGGGTTCCAAGTCTCGAAAATATAGGGGTCACTGTCCCATGCGATCTCTTGAAGCCACGATTTGGTCCATTTCTCCCTCCTAGTAGTATCTCAACCTCTTCAATAAGGGAATCTATATCCTCGAGGGCAGTCAAGGACTGGAATTTGGTCACCCAAACTTTAGGAGTAAGTTTCAAGCTTTTATTTTTCTTTCCTGATAGGGCATCAGGAGCCTTACATTTCCCCATCTTGTGTTCTCTGTGTTGGTTTCATGAAAAATAATGAGCTTGTGCAGAGAAACGCAGAGCTCTGATTGGCTGCCAACATTTCAACCAGGAAGTGTTGGCAGCCTTCTTAGGACTCGCTTTAGCCGAGTCCCAAAACAAAATATAAATAATCATTAAAAGGGGATAGGGTAGGAATACCCGGACCCCATAAAGTTGGTCCTGGGGGCCAAAAAAGCTTAAATAAAATACAGCAAAATCGTGATATTCGTGAATTTGTGGTAAAAACAGAAAAAACAAGCAGGCGATCCCACTCTTGTTTTTAAGTAACCCCTGGGGGGGCCAGGTTCTGGGGGCATGGCAGTGAAACAAGAGGGGGGCCCACGAGGCTCCCTTCCTAGAGCTTATGAAAGCCCCAGGGACTGTCACCTCCCCGGTGCATTGGTTTTGATGTATGCAGGGGTACCCCAGTGCCCTTAGGACCACCACCTCCCCAGAGCAAATGTTTATAAACTAATGCAATGCACGTACGGCCTCCTTGCAGCTCCGGAGACCACCTCTTCCCCGGTCACTTAACAATATGTATGTGGCTGGCCCACCACCTCCCTGGAGCAAATCATACTAAAATAATTTGGGGCGGGCCCGTGCACCCACCACCTGCATCCCAGGGACCGCCACCTTCCCCGGGCAAATTATGTTCAAAAAATGCGGGGCATCAACAATATGTATACAGGGCCACCCACGGCCCGCCACCTCCTCTCTTAAATCTATTTATTATTCTATGAAATGCTGCTCCATGGTGAAGCACAAGTGCGAAATAGGTGACTTAGTCTCTTATTATCTCCCAAGTTCAATTTGCCTGATGAAAACTTTGTGTTCAAGCATATGAGCTGCAGATCACACACTATGCATAGATCGCCATCTGGTGTTGGGCCCGGATGTTTGCACTTGTTTTTGTCTTGGAGAAGTCTTTGGAAGTCACGAGATAGGTGACTCCTCCTTTGGATGATAGTGCGCATAGGCATCGGCTCCATCTTCAGATTGTTTTTTTCCGCCATCGGGCTCGGATGTGTTTATCGCGCTCCAGTTCGGTGCTGTTACCGATACAACTTTCGACACGCAATCCTTTCTACGGTATTGTTTTCGATCGCGAACCCCAGTCGGCGCGCATCTCTCCAACGTGGAAGTCCTCGATTCTAATCATGGACGAGGGCCTTCGGGCCTACCTGGGCCTTAGCATCTGGCTCATGGAAAGGACTCCAAGAAGTGTCCTCAGTGTGGGTCGTAGTTTCCCCACACTGATCTGCATGAGGTGTGTAACCTCTGCCTTTCACCGGAGCACAAGGCCAGAGACTGTGCAGCTTGTGCCTCTTTCCGCTCCAAGATGACCATTCGGGATCGTCGAGCTCGAAGAACAATGGCTCGCTCATCGACATCCATTCCCGACGACATCTTCCAAGAGGGCGTCGACATTCCAGAACAGGAGCGGGTCGAAGAACACAGCGCCTCCGAAGTCGAGGACTCCAACATCGAAGACTCCACTCCAGCGCAGCGGGTCGTAAGTAAAGACGTCGACCCCCTCCATACTCCATCGAAAAAGGCTTCGGTCACACCTTCACCTTCGGGCCCAGGTGAACACCGAGAGACTGCTTCCCATGCTTCCAATCTCCAAAATTTCTCTTAGTTAGACTTCTTAGGACTCAGTCCATGGCAGCCAAACGAGACTTGGGCTGGCCTAGAAGGTCCTCTTCCTCTCGGGCCTTGGCAGAATTGCATTGGCTCCTGCTTGAACAGAGAATTCAGTTTAGGTCCCTCTGCTTAGTGTTTAAAGCCTTGCACAGGCTGGGACCTGTCTCTTTGCAGAGGAAATTTGAATGGTATGTTCCAGTTAGAAGCCTTCGTTCCTCTTCGGCGAGATTAGTTAAGACTTCGAGGTTCAGGAAAGTCAAAGCGGGTGGTAGAACTTTTGGGGTAGCCGCTGCCAGACTTTGGAATGGACTCCCACTGGAATTGAGACAAGTCAGTGATCTCCTTCATTTTAGGAGGAGACTAAAAACTTGGCTGTTCCCCAAAGTCTAGGTTGGCCTTTATTCTGCCTCTCTTTTTGCACGTTTCCACACTGTACTCTGAGTTTGCCAGTGCCAGGATGCCTGTTAGGTGACAGAGCGCTTTACAAATGAAATAAATAAATAAATGAATAATGCCCCGCCCTCGGGCTCGCCAAAGAAGCCTATCAAGCCTTCAGGCGACTCTAGCTTGAGTCAGTCTGCCACCAGTACCGAAACACGATCACCAGCACCGAAAAAGAAACCGCCCTCCTCCTCCGTGCCAAGCGCTGCCTCCACATCCAAGCACTCGGCACCGAAAACAACAAACACCGACCCTTCGACTCCGAAAAAACACTCAGAGCCGAGCAAAAAGCTTAAAAGTTCAGAATCACAGCCTTTGGAGCCGGAAAAAACTTCGGAACCGAAAAAACAACCGGTTCCACAGACAAGCACAGAGACTGTAAAGCATCACGATTGCAAGCCAAAAGACCACAAAGCCATTTTGGAGTCGGTGCCTCGTAAGGCGGCCTCCATCAGAAGAGCTTTTTACACCAGATCCTAAACAAAAGACTCTTCTAAAAGACCCTAAAACTGGTCAGCTCACTCTAAGTTAAAAAAAGAGACCATTGGATACGCCTGCACTGGCTCCACCACCTAAAAAGCAGGACATTGCTACATCTCCCCTCAGGATCTCTTCTCCATCACCTCCTCCACCACCTTCTCCACCTCCCCCACCACACCATTCTCCTCCACCATCCCCTCCACCAAGGGACGATGATGATAGCTCTAATGACACGGGGGAGGTGCAGATGAGCCACTAGGGGACCCTAGTCCACCTTCATCCCCTGACCCCTGGGACAATTACAACACTCCAGATGTCCCTAATGTTCCACAGGAGGACGTATACCCCTCTAGACCTTCCCCTCCAGAGGATACAACAGGCTTTAATCAGCTACTCTATAGAGCTGCCCCATACCATGGGGTTAACTTACATACATACGCTGTGGAAGAGGATTTCCTAATGGACACTTTTGATACCTCACAAAGGAACACCTCTATCTTGTCTATGCTAAAAGAGGTCATCAATTATGCACCTGAAGTGTTTAAAGATCCTGTGAGGGCTACAGTTATTAACCCCAGGATCGAGAAAAAATACAAAGCTGCCCCTGCGGACCCAGCCTACATTAAGGGCCCCTTACCTTTAGGTTCCCTAGCAGTCTCCAATGCTAGGAAAAGGGCCAATTCTCAGACATCAGGGGATGCTCCACCCCCTGATAAAGAGTCCAAACTCTTGGATGCCTCTGGCAAAAGAACAGCGTCCCAAGCAGCTAACATATGGCGTATCGCCAACACTCAAGCTCTGTTAGCCAGGTACGATAGGGCACATTACGATGAGCTAGAGACCCTATTACAGCACCTCCCAGAAAAATATAAAAACAGGGCCAATAACCTTATACAGGAGGGAAAAATCATCACTAACACCTCCATATGGTGTGCTCTGGACGCAGCAGATACCGCCTCCAGAGCCGTCAACACAAGTGTCCTTCTGCATAGTGTGGTAAATAAAAGATTACCCTGGCAGAATTTCTAGGCATTAACAAAGTATCATGCATCAAATGAGAGACAGGATCCGTGGTGTCCAAGTTAAATGGGCTTTATTCCAATAACTCGAGTCAAAGGGAGAATATGTTCCATCACCTCTGAGGTTCAGGAAGAGTCTTCTAACAATTAATAACAATGAACAGAATATATACATTTTACTCCTTGTACATAGGGCGGAGCGCTCCAGGCAGAGCAAGAAAGAAAGAGATAAGAGCATGTGGGCGTACATGAGGGTGTGTACTTCGATGAGTCATAGGTAGGTGATAGGTAGGTGTCATAGGTGGGTGGGTACTTAGAGGAGGAGTTTGGATAGCTAGCTGGAACTATGCCCTAATTGTGCAACTTTGAGCATGACGTGCAATTGACGTGTAACTGGGAGGAAGCTGACTTTCAACCTAGTAGAGAGATCTCTTGTGTCAAGGCGACCAGCACATCTAGTACAACTGATATCTAGAGTCAGGGGATGTATTATCTGATTATTCGTTCATTGCATGAGGGCTGTGAGCTCTTCTATGGATGCAAGCACTGTAATCCACTTAAACAGAGACAGAATGGCTGGGCCCTGTCTATGCAGATGGGTTCTGTGTACCTTCTTCACCAGACTGTAATGTGATTCTGTAAAGCAACAGATAACTGTTATTCATAATACTGTCTTGGCAGGCCTCTTGCTGGGCTTCTTGCGGCTTTCAGTGTGTCAGGAGTCATGAAATGCAAATACATGGGCCTTATGTTAGCTTAACTTTTGGGAAACTTGATGACAGGCATCTCTAATGCAGGACATGAATGCAGAGGCCTAGTGATTCAGTCCACTACAAGGAAATGCATGGATGACATGCACATACATGTAACATAGGGTATACGCAGGGGAAACATTGGTCAGGCAAAATTTCATTTTCCTCATTCCCTCCTTGTCCCCTACGTAACCCTTTAGGATACATCTATATTCATGAGACCGTATAGTTCATCATACAGAATCATTTGTTCATCTTTAACTCTTTGTTTACGTGGATGGGGAATACAGGCAGTAGCACACAGGCCGCAAATGGCCGGGCCACACTGCAGACAGAGACAGCAACCAAATACCATAAGTAGGGCCATTCCTAGGAAGGACATGACCTTCCATCCCCAAGCTGATATTATACCCCAGAACCAACTGGACCAAGTCCATGTGCCTGGGTCTTGATGTATGGCATGAGCAATTTTGTGGAGCCTTGTTATTGCTTCGTACACAGATGGTGCATTATCTGGGATGAAAATGCAACAACTAGATCGGATGACTCTACAAGCTCCGCCCCTATCCGCCAAGATGACGTCTAGAACGAGGCGGTTTTGAAGAACGACAAGTCTAATAGCAGACTGTTCCTGGGTTAAGTTCGCCAGGGCAGATGCAGTCACATTCACTACTGCTTCAAGAGTCCTTGTTAACCTGCGTATCAGTTTACTGTTTTAGACGGGGCCAACGAAGAAAAAGAATCCTTTGTTGAAATCTGTATATTGCTCCCAAGTTGTTTCAGTCTGATCGATCCCTGCGGAATCTGTCTCTCTCCTTTGTCTAACATGTTCTAGTCGTGAATCTCTGTGATAATTGGATGGGGCTAGAAAAACGGGTGGCAATAGGAATGCTATATAACAAGTCCCACCCCAGTCTAAGGGCAGATGTACATAGGCTGTCTGACCACAAATGAAATAGGTATGGCGTTATGTTTTGAAAGAAGAAAGTCCTTTATCGTTAAACTCCACTACAGTGTTACACTCGCTGTGTCCCATAAGTACTGAGCCTTTCTTACTAACACATAGGTCACCTATTGCTGGCAGGACTGATATAAACGGTGGACCTGTATTTTGCTTGGGCTGAACATTTAACATTATAAAATTAACGGATGCATTTCCCTGTTCGTACTCTTCATTCTCTAAATCAGTTCCCTTCATTTGGGGGAATCCGTCTTTGTCTGGAAAGCATGCTTCATTCATTACTTTATTCAGGTTTCCATATATCCAGCCACCTGGATAAGCTATGTACTTTCTATCTATTGAGGTCATTAAGGCAAACCATGCTCCACATGAACCATTGTGTGAGAACGGTAAAGGGTAGAAGGGCAAGACTCCCTTTGTCTCTTGATAAGGTGGCATTTGGCCACATACCCAGCAATCAGTTGCATTGCTGGTCTGGTGAGAATGGTGTAACGAATACGAATAAAAGTATTGTTACGTAGTGCAAGTCGATATGACAATTCATGAGGAGGCAGGTCACTGAATGTGTGCTCTGCGGTGCTGTTACTGGAAGAATGTATATGTGAGGAAATGGGAAAGAAAACATGTAGCAATAAACTGATACCAATTATAACAATGCACAGAATAAAAAAAATGATCAACGTAACTATACATCTACTGCGTAAACTCTTGCAGTATTTTTCCTTCTTATCTCTCTTCTTGCTATTCTCATATGTGATCTTATACATGTCAGAAATCTAGCCTAACCGATTCACCACCGAGTGGACTTAGACAATTAAACTACGTCTGACTTACTGGATCGCTACTTAAACCTATACTCCTGCTGTGGAGTCTTTTCTAGCAATTCTAGCAAAGGTCAGTGTTCTTTATAAAAGTTCCAAAGTTCCAAATAGTCCAAAGTATCTTTTGTAGTGATGAAGGTGAGTTCGGCCTTTACGTCCTTCCACCAACTTCGGTCCTCGTGGTTTCGGCGTCTTCCAACGTGGCTCAAGGGGGCTTGATCGGTCAAGATTCCGGACACAAGTATAGAATCTTCTGGTGCTATGGCATGTTCCTTGACCTGGGTGTTGTCAGGGAAGGCGGCAGCAACCTGTGAACATCAAGGAAGCCAGGTAATCTGTCAGCATGTTACTGTCAACATCAGTAATTTCTTTTGGCATAGGCGTACCCCACATATTTGGCGGTCTACCGAAAACTACTTCAGAAGGAGATAGGCCTGTTCTGGAATGAGCTACCATTCGCATGTAAAAGAGGGCAACCGGCAAGGCCACCATCCAATCCACGCCTTTTTCTGTACAGATCTCAGCAACTTTTGTCTTAATTGTCTGATTATGTCTTTCTACAAGGCCTGCTGCTTCTGGGTGTCTTACACAATGGAACTTCCATGTATAACCTAACAGAAGTGACACTTGTTTCATTAATTCAGAGGAGAATGGCTGACTGTTATCAGAATAGATGACACGGGGCAATATCTGGGGAAGAACTCGCGCACTAATTGCGTGGCTGTTGTCACAGCAGTGTAATCTGGAACTGGATATGCTTCTGTCCATCTAGATAGTGCACACACAACTACTAAGACATACTTGTGACCTCTACATCTGTCCATTTGGATGTAATCCGTCTGGAGAACCTCAAAAGGGTGGTCAGGAGGATGAAATCCGCCTTGATCCACCGGAATGCCTTTACCTGGATTGAACTGGCAACAGATCATACATGTTCACAGATTCTGTAAGCTGTCTAACATTGCTTTTTCTCTTAAGTGTGCTGGACTATGGGCTGTGTTTACGATTACTTGTACCATAGAATCTGAAAGAGACCATGTACTTTTTCCTTTAGTCATCCAACCTTGGTCAGTCTGGACCCCTCCTTGTTCAGTCCATTTCTTTATCTCATCTGCAGTGGCATGTATCTGTATGTCAAGTACATCTTGAGTGGGATCCCTGACTGTCATACATGTTGTCAGTAATGGTACCTCTGTCCTTGTCGTGTCTGTTGGTGTCTGTGCTGTAAGTTTAGCTGTTCGGTCTGCCAGGTCATTACCCTGGGAAATTATGTCTGTAACTTTGGTGTGAGCTTTGCACTTCAGGATAGAAATGGCTGTAGGTAAATGTATGGCTTCTAACAGGGCCTGAATAAGTTGGCCGTGCTGGATCTTGGTACCATGAGAGGTCAAAAAACCTCTCTTTTGCCACAGGACCCCAAAATCATGAACAACGCCAAAAGCGTATTGTGAGTCAGTATAAATGTATAAATAGACAGTGTGTCTATTTTCTGTGTCTCTATGACTTCTGTGGTCACGGCATACGCTGCTACTAACTCTCCTGCACTCGTTCTCATGCATGATCCATCTACATAGAGCGTACAATATCTGTCAGGTCTTGTTTTGGTCTTGTCACTATATTCATAACTTCCACACAGTCATGTGGTGGTGTATTTACTGTACTTGAGGACAAAAGTGTTGCAGGATTCAGAATGTTACAACGTCTGATCTCTATGTGTGGTTGAAATAATGTCAGTTCATATCCTGTCAGTCTCGCTACAGTCAAATGTAAAAATAAATAAAAATATGGCGCGTGATATAATGCTCTTTTTAATTCCTCAAATGCCAAGGTGTGTTCTTGTGTCCAAGGGAGTACAGTCATAATGGCTGCCTTCTGTGTAGTTAACTGTATGAGTGGTTGGCTAGATATGCATACTGGGGAATCCATTGCCTACAGTAAGAAGTGAGGCCAATAAATGCACGTACTTCCTTTTGTGTCCTGGGCTGTGAAAGGTTAGTAATGACCTGTATGTGATCTTGTGTTAGCTGTCCACCCTCCTTGGAAAGCAAGTGTCCTTGCACACCACTTGCTTTTCACAGAATTGTAACTGTCAGTGATGCATTCTCGCATTCTGTGTCTGATCGTGCTGTAACCAGGATGTCGCCTACGTGTACTGTATCAGTCCTGTGTTGGCAGGCATGTGAATACTGTCTAGCCGTTTCTTTAGTGTCTGACTGTAAATGCTAGGGCTCACTGTCATCAATCTAGCAAAAATGAATTATATAAAAATAAATAAATAAATAAAAATGAATTCTCAATTCAAAAGCACAATTTCTATTTTGGAGAAACCTTTTTCCAAAAGCTCTGCAGTATACAAAAATCCTACTCTAAATCTTGGGAACAGTATGACCATACCACCTACAATATGTTCTCTAAATGTATTTGAATAAATCCAAATTATTCTTGTCATAGACAGAAGGCCTAGAGCCTCGCCACTCCTCACTCCTTTGAGAAGCAGCCCCTCCCTCTAGAATTATGTTCGCGCTCGGAGTTTTGAATCAAATCCAAGCCGGGCTTCACTGTGATCTAACATTGAATGACTGCCAGATGCTTAACCCATCTGCAAGAGCAAGACTCCTGCCAATTATTCTGTTTACACTACTGAAGGAAAAACTTATTCATTTGCAAGCGTGAATTTATCTGAAGTCAATGAAGCTTTTAGTGTTGACTGTAAGGAAGAACAATTTTTCTGTACACAAGTCAGAGGGGCTGGGGAGGTAACTTCGCTACGAACTCACTCCTTGCTCACCTACCCCTCCCCTCAGAGCCAGGAACTGGCTCAGTGTCAAACATCACTAAGAGGAGACAAGCCTCTCACTCGTCTCTGCTTCTCTAAAATTGGGTCGCTGCCAACGCTGAGCTCATTGAAAGAGTCAAGCGTCTGCCAAGAAAGCTAGTGTCAGTCGGAGGAGTGGCCCTCCCTTTACATAAACAAAGGGATCGCGGAAAGAATTGGAGTATGGCCACTATCAACAAGACAGGCACTGCTCGCTCCAAGAGGGAAAAGCCCCCCCCTTACATAAACATTTACTGGGAGCCAGGCCATCTCGGTCTCGGACGGACTGTCTCAAGGTCGAAAAACACATTCCTTGTACGTCATAACATATCTCTTCCCAGGCCAGAACCATTATTCTCTAACTAACTGAAGCAAATTTAAAACGTGTTAAAAAGTAAATTAATAAAGACATGTATTTTTCTGTAACTTATTGACATGCTAGCATTTTAAAATAATTCTGTTACAATGTACTGCTACTTAGAAGCTCCACTTTCTAAAAAACACTTTTGTCTAACTAATTCAGCTAGAAGGCAAGACATTTGAAACATGGGCATTTGTTTAGCAGGCAAATTAACACAAAAATATGGGACAATGGAGGGGAGGGGCTTCGCGCGATTCCAAGATGGACGCGTGAGCTAAGAGCTCCCGGGACCCCTTCCACCTCCGGCGACTATCCTGTCATCTATCCTGATTCTGACGACGGATATTTTTCATTGATGCCCTGCTGATGCCAGCGCTCTTTTCGTGACTTGTTTTGGCCGTCGCACGCTGGACTTACTGCGACCTGAACTTTGAGGCCTACCACGTATGCCAACCGGGGGCTCGAGTCACCGAGGTACCCAGGTGGCAATTGAACAACAGAGGCTGGTGGGCCACGCCCTCTTCCCTTGGTGTGCTTTCGGTTTTGTTTCTGCTTCTAGTGCTAGCCCACTTCCCGATTGGAGTTCTTACTCTGCGACTGCTGGCCTGGTCTTGTGCTGTGCCTTTCTTTCCTCGCAATTCGGCGCCTGCCGCGACGGAGGCTGTTTTGTCTGAGTTTCGCAATTCCAGTTGAAGTTTCTCCCCGGTCATGACGGGCAGGACAGTGGTCGAGAGACGCGGCGCAAGAGGCTCGTCCCGAGGGGGGGCCACCCAATCTCAGACCATTGATCGCTTTACTCGACCCAAGGGCTCCCCGGGTGGATCGAGTGGTGCCCTGGAGGAAGCTGGGGACGGTGCTCCTGATGGCGAGGAGCCTACCCTGAAAGACGTGATGGGCGCCATTGCGAGTATTCAATCCAGCATGGGCCAGCAGTATGAAACCCTGGCTGCTAAAATAGACACAGTGGCGGTCGATGTTTATCAGAGCGGACCTTGGGAAAACTAACGAGCGTGTCAAATCTCTTGATCTTAAGACCGCTAGTCTGACCACGGATGTCTCGGACCTCCAGACCACGGTCCGTAATCTACGGACCACTTGTGACCTATTTGCCAACCGGTTGGAGGATTTTGAGGGCCGGGCCAGGCGCAACAACGTCCGCATCGTTGGTGTCCCGGAGACTTCTTCCGATATGCCTGTTGATATCCTGGGGGAGGACCTTGTGTTGAAACATCTGGCGGCGCAGGGCCTAAGTAAATTTTTTGCGGTCGAAAGGGCCCATCGTGTTCCGGGAGGCAAGCCGAAGCTGGGTGCCGCTCCACGGCCTATTATAGCTAGACTATTTAACTTTCGCGATAGGGACGCTATCCTGCAGGCATCGCGAACCACTGGGCCCATTAAATTTGAGAACGCCTCCGTAAGTTTCTATCCAGATTTCACGCAAGCCGTCCAGAAACAGAGGATGGGCTTTATGGGCGTGAAGAGGCGCCTCAGGGATCTGGGACTGAAGTATGCCATGCTTTTCCCGGCCCGCCTGAGGATCGAACATGCTGAGCGTGCCTTTTTCTTCGACCGCCCTTAGGTGGTGAGTGACTGGTTGGACACTTTACCGAAGCGTACCGATGGCCCGGAAGACTCGGGAGGGGCCGAGGGAGGAGTGGAGGACCAGGAGCAGTGAGTCTACGTTGGCGAGCCGGATTACATTGCATGGGCTGCCGGACTGTGTTTTGAGTATTATGTGACTGTCCGGGGGTGTGAGGGGGTCTGAGGGGTCTTCCTCCTCTGGGGATTTCTTTCTCTCTTTCTGTAGGTTAGTCTAATGGGGCGACAGGCACACTGCAAGTTGGGGTGGCTTTTGGGTCTACCGCAGGGGTGCAGGGTGGGGGGTTCGACACTGTTGGGTTCCTTGGGGGTGGGGGGGGCCTTTTCCTTCTTGTTTGGTTCGAGGCTGTGCTCTGTTTATCACTTGCTTTTACATGACTGTTTCGTGGTGGGGAGTGCGGTCGGTTTGCTTCAGGGATGGGGGTAGGGGGCTTCGGGTTTTGAGCTGGAATGTTAATGGTCTTGGGGACAGGATAAAGCGTGGGATTGTGCTGCAATACTTGAAGAGGTGCTCCCCGGATGTGGTCCTGCTTCAGGAGACCCATTTGGTGGGCAACACGTGCCACGCTTTGAACAGGAGAGGCTATCGTCTTGTGGCGCACTCCGGCTTCACCTCGGGATCGAGGGGGGCTGGTATCCTGGTCAGGAATTCCCTTCCCTTGGAGGTGGATACCACACTGTTAGATGATAGGGGCCGCTATGCTGGCATTACCGGGAGATGGGAGGGGAAATTGATCTCCATACTGTCAATTTATGTTCCGCCTGGGCTGCAGTCTACCACGTTCGCTGACTTGGGCAAGGTCATTCTGGGCCTGCCCGAGGGCCTGCTTGTGCTGGGTGGTGATTTCAATTCAGTGGCGAATGGTGAGAGTGATCGTAGCCCCCCCCGGCTCCTCCCTGCATCGCAGTTGTGGTTGGGGAAATTCCTTGATGCCTTTGGGTTGGCTGATTGTTGGAGGCAGCTGCACCCTGGCCAACTTCAGTATACCTTTCATTCGGGGGCTCACGGAAGTCTCTCGAGACTTGATTATATTGTCGTGCCTATGGTGCAGTTGTCCTCGGTGCGTGAAATCAGACACTTGGCTAGGGGGATCTCGGACCACTCCCCGATATGGTTTCACTTAGACATTTGTTTGGGGACGGGGGGCCGTATCGCCCCCATCAATCCGTGGCACTTCCAGAACCCTAGACTCAGATCCGAGGTGGTCAAATGTGTGGACTATTACTTTGCAGAAAATGAGGGTTCTGTCTCCTCTCCGGTTTCATTGTGGGAGGCCTACAAGACGGTGATCCGGGGTCAGACCCTGTCCCTTGTGGCCGATGAGAAGCGGCGTAACCAAGAGGAGGTGGTGCGTTTGGAATCTGAGATTGCAGTGCTTGAGGGGCGGTTGGAGGCTAGAGTGACGCCTGAGATTCTGCATGTTTTGGCTCTTAAGCAAACTGAATACAGGGCACTTGTGACTGCCGCTGCTGAGGCGATGCATCGCATGCAGCAAGGGCGACTTTATGATGTGGGTGATAAGGCCGGGAAATTGCTTGCGTGGCTGGACAGGAGAGATAGATTGAATCGTGTGGTGCCAGTGATTGTGAGAGATGATGGAGTGCGAGTCGTGGACCCGGTGGAGATAGTTGAGGTGTTTGCTCAGCATTTTCGGGTCGTATATGCCCCGGTTTCCGGCCTCCCGGAGGAGGACTCGTGCTTGTTACTTCGTGACCTTGTGTTGCCCAGACTCTCGGAGTCGGACGTGGTGTTAATGGAGGCTGATTTTTCCGCTGATGAGGTTGCGCTTGCCATTCGCTCCCTTCGCTCGGGGAAGGCCTCGGGCCCTAATGGTATACCGGTTGAGTTGTATAAACTGTGTCCGGACAAAATGGCGCCGTATTTGCTGCGTATGTTTGCGGCCTCGCGAGATCTTGGTTCTCTTCCCAGGGACCAGAGGTTGGCTTCCATTGTGGTCATTCATAAAGATGGTAAGCCCCGCGAGCGTTGCTCATCGTATCGTCCGATCTCCCTTCTGAACACTGAACCGAAGATATTGGCAAAAATACTGGCAAATCGACTGGTCACGGTGATCAGCGGGCTGGTTCACCCGGATCAGTCCGGTTTTATCCCTCAGCGCAATACTGCTCTCAATCTTCGCCGTTTACATGGCGTCGTTGCGAGGGCGGGATCTCTTCGTGAGCCGGCCATCTTGGTTTCTCTCGATGCTTCGATGGCCTTTGACACGGTTGAGTGGCCGTATCTGTGGACCGCCCTCGCCAAGTTCGGTTTTGGCCCTAAATTCATCACTTGGGTTAAACTCCTGTATGAACAGCCACTCGCGCAGGTGGTGGTTAATGGCAGAGCCTCGGCGCCCTTCGCTCTCGGGCGTGGCACGAGGCAGGGTTGTCCTTTGTCGCCGTTGTTGTTTGCGCTTGCGCTTGAACTGCTGGCCGCCTGGCTTCGGTGGGAACCCTCTCTGAAAGGTATACGCTGGTCCCCGGATTTCGAAGACCGAGTCTCTCTATATGCTGATGACATTCTGTTATATTTGACGTCCCCCCGCAAATCCCTTGGAGTTCTTATTGACGTATTGCGCTCTTTTGGCCGCAACTCCGGGTTGGTTATCAATTGGTCTAAATCCTGTATCTTCCCGCTCACTAGCGACCCACTTTCTCTGCCCCGAATATGTCCGATCCCGGTCTGCATTGATGGCTTTAAATATTTGGGGATTTATATTTCACTTGACCCTGTGCTGCGTTATGATCGGAATTTGCTGCCCCCGCTCGCTCGGCTCCGGTCGGACGTTGCGGCGAGGTGCAATCTGCCTCTCTCCCCCTTGGGACGTGCGGCGCTGTTTAAAATGATGTCCCTCCCCCGGTTCCTGTATGCCGTACAAAACACGCTAGATTTGGTGCCGGCTCACTATTTTCGTGAAATAGAGTGCCTCCAGAGGAAGCTGGTGTGGGCTGGTCGGCCCCGTATAGCACTGGCTAAACTTACGCTACCCTGGTATGACGGGGGCATAGCCTTACCCGACATACGACGATATTATTGGGCATCCCAGTTGAGTGCTGTGAATCATGCTATGTATGGTCCTGTCCCGAACCCGGCTTTTGAAATGGACCGATGGCTCTTACCTGGGGGGGACTACTATAGGGCATTTTATTCTAGGAGTGCTAGGAGGAACTTGACGGGTCCCACGGCAGTGGCGGTGCGGGTTTGGAGCAGCGCGACCGCGGCTACTGGGTGGTCGGATAGGCTTACCAGGGCGACCCCTTTATTTGCTGCGGAGAGACTGGGTGAACAATGGACGTCGAAGGGGTTCGATAAATGGGACCTCATCGGGATTAGTAAATTGAGCGATATTTGGGTTAAGGATAGAGTGAAGACCTTTGCGGAACTACAGCAAGAGTATGGTCTGCATGACTCGGAATTTTTTCGGTATCTTCAGGTTCGCCATGCCGTTGGGTCGGTTTTTCCGACCGGTTCTGATGTTCCGGAGAGTTCCCCTCTGGAGGATAGGGTGCTGGACGGTCATGTTCCAGACAGCACTATGTCTCTTATTTACAAAAAACGTATTAATGTTCGGTCGGACTTGCTTGTCCATTTACGTGGCGCCTGGACTGCCGATGGGCTGGAGCTAGACGATGAAGATTGGCAGGCTGCGGTGTCCTCTCCTAAGGAGGTCGCGATTCCGGCGCGCCTGCGACTTGTTCAGCTGAAAGTCCTGCACCGAGTCTATGTCACTGGTCCCCGACTGATGCGTATGGGTTTTTCTGAGGGTGGACTGTGTCGGCGGGGTTGTGGTATGCTTGCTACTTTCCTCCATATTGTATGGGAGTGCCCGGTGGTTGAGTCCTTCTGGAGGGGAGTGCATGAAGTGATGAATGAAGTCACGAATGTTCGGCTGCTACCTGAACCTAAGCGCTGTCTATTGAATGTGTGGGAACCGACCGACTGTAATGTTGCTCAGACTCAATGGGTGACTCTGGGCAACATGATCGCGAAGAGGGACATTGCGCAGTTATGGGGGTCTCAGGGGGCACCCTTGGTTTCTGGGTGGGAAGATAACATGGACTGGTGTATGTTCAGAGAGAAAATTGTCTACATTTCCCGTGGCAGGCCCCGAAAGTGGGGTAGGATATGGAACCAGTGGAATGCATTCCGTGGGGACATTTGTGAACCCCCCCTCGTGGATCCCCTTGATACTCCTTGTTCCCCTTGACTGTACACTTCGGCTCTCACATGTACAGACATATCGATATTTCCATTTGCTCTGGGCTCCCGTTCTGTCCCTCCCTCCCTGGCTTTTCTCCTGTCTACCGTATTGTTTCCTGACCGCTTCTTCCTGCCACATATGTAATGACCATACTGATCGGAGTGCAGCCTTGTTTCTCTTGTTGTTTGAATGTTATAAAATGAAACCGCTCGTATCCTGTCGTTTGGAACTTAACGAATTTCTTACCATGGCTGCCGGACCCCTGGTTGTCGGCTGATGAGCTGTGTATTATGCTATACCTTGTGCTGTTTTCTTGGCCGGCCCGAGGGGTTGTAGGCGAGAATCTGTATTTCCATGCTTTGTTAAATAAAGGTTTTTTCAAAAAAAAAAAATATATGGGACAATGTGCTTCTGCACACAAGGCTACGCATTTTGCAGTTGAGAGAAAAAAACGAATTATCATGGACTGTTGGGTTGGGACTGTTCTCTGCATACATCAATTGAAGTGTCTCCACTAAATGTTTATCTGAAACCATCTGTGTAAGCATTGCAGCCTAACTGACCTCTGAATCAGACATAATAAATCCTATTTTCCAAGTCTTGTTTAATGAACACTTCTTTTACCGTGCAAGATTATACCTTTCTATCAGCAGCCTGTCAAAGTACATAGGTGAGCCTTGAAACTAAATTAATGCAAATTAAACTAATGTAGGGGACACATAGCAATGCATTAAGATGGTGGTGTATTATAGCTATCAAAAAGGGCCACGTTCATTAATTTACAAACAGCCATTTTTCCTAAGTAAGTGTGCAAGCTAAACAAAATAAAAAAAATTTTAAAACCATGTTTTCTAAGTGAGTCTATTAACTGTCACAACGCTATTCTAAAGGGCAGCTTGCATTGGGAAAAATATTCTGTAGAAACATTCCTATTTAAATAAAAACACACTGTTGCAGTACACTAATTAAAAGCACTTTCTCTAATGGGTCTATTCTATAATTTCTTCTCAACCGTGAAAAACATTAAAGCACTCTCCGTGTAAAAACCCTTATCTCAATAAGACTGGTTTATTTACAACTACCGACCTCTGAGTCAAACACATTAAATCAAGTGTTCCAAGGCAAACCCTTTACAAATACACTTCTTTACTCTCCATGCAACATTTTACCATTCAATCTGTAAACTGACTACGCCCATTGGATAACATGGCAAATCGCACCTCCGCACAAAACATGCCTTTTTCCACGACTTCCACAGCTCAGATCCTTTTCAAATTTGGCATCACAGTAGTCCAAGCGATTCCCTAAATCCTCACCAAAAAGCAACCAAATCCCTCAACACCTGGTTAAACAGCATGTTAAAACAAATACTGCCTACTCAGTACAAGATATTAACTCTTTGGCAGCTGAAGCACAATCATTCCCCAATGACTGCAGTACATGGGAAAGTCATGAACTCATCTCTCCACGTTATCACATAACACGTACGCACATCTTCAAAACATTTTCTCTAAGTACTTGAAAGAGATCCAGCTCTCTCCTGCCTAACGTAATGATAACAAGCTCTGCACAAAACATAACCACATGGCGCTATTCATAAGCCATATTTACAAGAAACTCAACAAGTCATGAAAATGACACGCTATTCACAAGGCAAATTTACAAGGCGCTATTTACAAGGAACTCCACAGTAAACTTATAGCTCCAACTCTAACTCTAGCTAGTTCTTCTGAGAGGACGTTATTCTTTTTCTTTGGCTTTTTCCTCTGCTAGTTTATTTCTCTCTACTTTGTTGAATTCTTTCTCTGTTCTCCTATGTGACTCTTTGCGCCATAAACTCAATAGCGTCTTTCTGAGAGGGTCTTGACTTCTTTTATACAAATCATGACCAGGTGTATCTCTTGGCGGGATGTTAACTGACTCTTCTAGTATACCTTTCCTGATCCCTATCTGACGTAATTTTGAAAACAGTGGCATGTTTGAAATAAAAAAAAAATGAAAACACAATACACAAGAATAGACTGAAACAAGTAACAATCATTCACACTAGAACATCATAACATTGAAACACTAAAACAGATACCATTACAGAGAGTTAAACATGTACTTGAAAAACAGTTTTGTGCACTGAAAATACAGTACAACCATACCGGTCCCAAAAATTGAGACACGTCTTGACCGGGCCCACGTTTAACCGTGGACCCGTCTTGACCGTTCCCACCTTTTACAGTGGGCCCGTCTTGAAACTTGATGCATTCCCCATAGTGGTACTCACCGGGAAAGCAGAAATTGAAACCTGAAGGCCTCGGAAACTTGACTTGACTACGCTTGCGCCTTGGAACAGGTGGACCTCTGGAGACCTCGGACCTTGCTCTCTCACGGGCTGGGCTCTGGATGAGACGATCCGCGTTCCTCACCGCCTCACATGGATGCCTGGTCGCAGTCCGTCTCCTCCGTGGGCCTGAGGGAGTGGCAGGAAGTCCTGCTGAAGCTCTTTGAAGTCCGTCACGGCTGTAGAAGGGGGCAAAGACTAGACCGACAACTCCGGCGAGTGGGGAAAGGGATATGTTCCTGTTCGGGCACCAAATTATGTGGTAAATAAAAGATTACCCTGGCAGAATTTCTAGGCATTAACAAAGTATCATGCGTCAAATGAGAGACAGGATCCGTGGTGTCCAAGTTAAATGGGCTTTATTCCAATAACTCGAGTCAAAGGGAGAATATGTTCCATCACCTCTGAGGTTCAGGAAGAGTCTTCTAACAATTAATAACAATGAACAGAATATATACATTTTACTCCTTGTACATAGGGCGGAGCGCTCCAGGCAGAGCAAGAAAGAAAGAGATAAGAGCATGTGGGCGTACATGAGGGTGTGTACTTCGATGAGTCATAGGTAGGTGATAGGTAGGTGTCATAGGTGGGTGGGTACTTAGAGGAGGAGTTTGGATAGCTAGCTGGAACTATGCCCTAATTGTGCAACTTTGAGCATGACGTGCAATTGACGTGTAACTGGGAGGAAGCTGACTTTCAACCTAGTAGAGAGATCTCTTGTGTCAAGGCGACCAGCACATCTAGTACAACTGATATCTAGAGTCAGGGGATGTATTATCTGATTATTCGTTCATTGCATGAGGGCTGTGAGCTCTTCTATGGATGCAAGCACTGTAATCCACTTAAACAGAGACAGAATGGCTGGGCCCTGTCTATGCAGATGGGTTCTGTGTACCTTCTTCACCAGACTGTAATGTGATTCTGTAAAGCAACAGATAACTGTTATTCATAATACTGTCTTGGCAGGCCTCTTGCTGGGCTTCTTGCGGCTTTCAGTGTGTCAGGAGTCATGAAATGCAAATACATGGGCCTTATGTTAGCTTAACTTTTGGGAAACTTGATGACAGGCATTTCTAATGCAGGACATGAATGCAGAGGCCTAGTGATTCAGGCCACTACAAGGAAATGCATGGATGACATGCACATACATGTAACATAGGGTATACGCAGGGGAAACATTGGTCAGGCAAAATTTCATTTTCATCAATAGACATGCTTGGCTACGCATTTCTGGGTTTAAACCTGAAGTACAAACTTCTATAATAAACCAATCATTCGATCAAGAACACTTATTTGGGCCTAATGTCGATTCATCACTTGAGAAAATGAAAAAAGACACAGACACAGCCAAATCAATGGGAGCATTGCAATCGCAAGCTCCCAGACATTCTTTTCGTCGCTCCTTCTACAAAGGCACCCCCAGAGGCTACTCCTCTGACAACCCCTCCACCTGTTACAAGGCTCCCACCCAGTCTATATTCACCAGAGGTTGCCAGAGAAGAGGCTACAAAGGTAACAATAACAAAGTTAGAGGCAAGACCAACAATACCCGATCTGCTTCCACCCCTACCCAATGACTTCCCTCCGCTCCCCCGGACCATTCCACTTCTGTCGGGGGGAGAATACAGCAGTTCCTTCCTGCCTGAAACAACATTACCACAGACAGGTGGGTGAGACAAATCGTTCAATCAGGTTACTGTCTGGAACTTACCTCTACCCCCAACATACCACCCAAACAGCCTATTCTAGACCTCAGACCCCTTAACCCGTACATACAATCAGACCATTTCCACATGGTCACACTTAAGCAGGTTCTTCCTCTTCTTTCACAAGGCGACTTCCTTGCCACTCTAGATCTCAAGGACGCCTACTTTCATATTCCCATTCACACATCTCACAGGAAATACCTCAGGTTTGTAGTGGACGGTCAACACTACCAATTCAAAGTACTCCCATTCGGAGTCACCACAGCACCCGAGTATTCACCACGTGCCTGGCGGTAGTTGCAGCTCATCTCAGAAGAAAACACATTCACGTCTTCCCATATCTGGACAACTGGCTAATAAAAGCCAGCTCATACAGTCAGTGTGTACATCACACTCACGCCACTATTCAACTACTCACCAATTTGGGTACCACAGTAAATCAAGGAAAGTCTCATCTACAACCGTCCCATATACAACAGTACCTAGGTGCCACAATAGACTCGTCAAAAGCACTAGCTTATCCCAGTCCAGCCAGGATAGCAAGCATGCAAACTCTCATAACCCAATTTCAGCCTCAACACTCTCTTCCAGCTCAAGTGTTCATGCAGCTAATAGGGATGATGCCCTTTTGCATATTCATAGGGCCTCATGCAAGACTCCAGATTCATCCTCTACAAAAGTGCCTAGCACGCCCGCCAATGGAACCAGGCTCAAGGTCAGCTAACAGATCTGGTGTTGGTAGACGGTGGCACTCATCGCTCTCTGCAGTGGTGGAACACCAAAACCCTTTCCAAAGGGCGACCGTTCATAGAGCCAGTTCCACAGATAGTCATGACAGCGGACACATCGCTCTCTGGCTGGGGAGCTCATCTATTGCATCAAACAATGCAGGACAGGTGGACTCCTCAACAAAAGTTACTCCACATCAGCCATCTGGAATTACTACCCATATTCCTTGCCCTAAAGGCATTCCAGAAACAAATATCAGGCACATTTGTCCTAGTCCGCACCGACAACATGACTGCAATGTACTACATACAGAAACAAGACAGGACACACTCTCTACAACTCTCCCAACTAGCACAAAACATATGGAGATGGGCTATTCCCCACAACAATTTTCTCCTAGCCCAACATCTTCCAGGAGTCCAGAACAATATACCAGATCTGTTAAGTCGCCAAACGCAACAGATTCACAAGTGGGAACTTCATCCGCAAGTTCTTCAACCGTTTTTCCACATGTGGGGACAACCAGACATAGATCTCTTCGCCACACATGAAAACGCCAAATGCCCAAGCTTCACCGCCAGATATCCACACCCATTGTCCAAAGGCAATGCGATATGGATGAATTGGTCTGGCAGATTTGCATACGCTTTTCTGCCTCTCCCACTCATTCCACTGGTGGTGCGCACACTGCAGCAACACTCACTGACACTTATCCTAGTTGCTCCAACATGGGCCAGACAACCGTGGTACACAACATTGCTGGAACGATCAGTACTCCTGCACCAAACTACAACTCTCCCCACATCTCCTAACCCAGAACCGTGGAGAGATCAGACACTCGGACCCAGCACAGCTCAACCTAGCGATCTGGCTCCCGAGGTCTTAGAGTTTGGTTACCTTAACCTTCCCCCTGACTGTATGAATGTTATCAAAGAAGCTAGACGCCCCACCACTAGAGCCTGCTACGCAGCCAAGTGGAAAAGATTTGTAATATACTGTAACAACAACATCAATCCACTAGATGTGTCTATTCAACACATCATATGTTATCTATTACATCTTCAAAGGTCTAACGTAGCATTCACATCTATTTGGTTACACCTCGCTGCCATAGCAGCCTACTTACAAAATAGGCAGCACTTATCGCTATTCAGAGTACCTGCCATCAAAGCATTTATGGAAGGTCTCAAAAGAATAATTCCTCCCAGGGTACCACCCTCACTGGTATGGAATTTGAACATTGTTCTCACAAGACTAATGGGCCCTCCATTCGAACCTCTGCATAAAAGTGAGTTACAATTTCTTACATGGAAGGTCGCTTTCCTTGTGGCCATTCCTTCTCTTAGAAGAGTTAGTGAGATACAAGCACTCACTATTCAAGAACCATTTTTACAACTCTATCATAACTAAACGGTTCTCAAAACCAATCCAAAATTCCTCCCTACGGTCATTTCTCCCTTTCACCTCAATCCGTCTGTGGAGTTGCCAGTTTTCTTATCTCAACCGCAAACAGTCGCAGAAAGAGCTCTACATACTCTAGATGTAAAAAGAGCACTCCTTTATTACATTGAAAGAACAAAACCTTTTCGTAAAACAAAACAACTTTTTGTGTCCGTCTCACCACCGCATAAAGGCAACCCCATATCAAAATCTGAATTGCAAGGTGGATTGTCAAATGCATACAAATTTGCTATCATAAAGCAAAACGTACATTATCTATTCCTCCTAAAGCCCACTCTCCCTGCAAAATAGGGGCTTCAATGGCATTCTTAGGGAACATTCCCTTAGATGACATCTGCAAATCAGCGACATGGTCTACACCGCACACATTCACAAAGCAGTATTGTGTAGATGTGCAAACAAGACAACAAGCTACTGTAGGCCAAGCTGTACTCAAAACACTATTTCAAACTACTGCAACAGATACGGATGGTCGCCGCTAAGGACGGGTACTGCTATACAATCTATGCATAGTGCGTGATCTGCAGCTCATATGCCTTGAACAGAAAATGCTACTTACCAGTATGCATCTGTTCTTGGCATGTAGAGCTGCAGATCCAGCTGTAGGTTTGAGCCTTCCACAGATCCTGACAAACGTTTGGAGTTTACATTTATAACACTTTCAGAGCTACTGGCCTGTATGTCATCTGTCAAGTGTGGCTCTCCTCTTGCTCCAGCTTCTCCCGGTATTCTAGAGCATGGAATGGAGGAGCTTCTCCCTGCTTTCAGAGATCTTTTGAACAATTCTTTCATGGCGGCCCAGGTGCCTCTGATTTGGAAGCATGCTATGGTCGTTCAATTGCTTAAAAAGCCATCTCTAGATCCCTCCAAACCGGAAAATTATAGGCCAATTTCCATGCTTCCTTTTCTGTTGAAAGTGGCAGAGAAACATGTTAGTCAGCAGATCCTAGGGTTCATTGAGGAAAGGAATCTTTTGCACAGAACTCAGTCGGGCTTTCGCCCACGGTATAGTACATAGTCTTCCCTGCTTCTCGCATCAGAGTCCTTGTGCCAGGTTATGGATAGAGGAGACACTGCAGCACTTCTGCTGCTTGACTTGAGTGCTGCCTTTGACACCGTATCTCACAGCAACTTATTGGAGCGGCTGTGGAGCTACGGGGTCGGCCACAGGACCCTAAAATGTCTGGCATCCTTCTTGCAGAGCTGTACCTTTCAAGTTTTCCAGTAGCCTTTATGATCTAAGTTGTTCCCACTGGCAGAGGGGGTGCCTTAGGGCTTCTCCTTGAGCCCTACCCTATTCAACCTTTACATGCGCCCCTTAGCTGATGTCATTGAATGTCACAACTTTGATGTTCTATCATATGCTGATGACACTCAGTTGTCACCTCAACTCAGAACTCGGCCAGTGGGGCTACCTCCATGAGGGCCTGTCTATTAGAGGTTGCCCAGTGGATGGACCTCAGCTGCCTTAAGTTAAACGCAGGTAATACTGAGGTGCTCAACCTGGGCAATCAGCCTGCCATTTGGTCTCCACCACCAAATCCTAAGGTCAAGAAACTGGGCATTTGGTTTGGTCAAAGTTTGGTCTTCTACCCAAGGGGATTGGGTCCCCAGGGCCGAAATCGCCCCGGGTAGGGGGGCCACGCAACACCCCTATCCTAATAAAAATACATTTTAAAAATAGGCCAGCCCCGGGGGAAGTCGTCGGAGGCCCGCCCTCTTTCTCAACCACTCTGCAAAGGGATCTCCTGTCGCACTACTGGTTGTGGGATGAAGTTCCCTTTGATGCTGAGGGTCCTTGGGGGCCAACAACTCCTACCTTTGCCTCCAATAAGTCCGACACAGTCGATTGCTGAGAGCTCACCTGAGGTCCCACGCACTTTCTCCACCAATCTGCAAACGCGCCTCCTGGCACACTTCTAATTGGGGGATGAAGTTCACTTTGATACTGAGGGTCCTTGTGGACCAAGAACCCCTCCTGTTACTTCCAGTAAGTCATACACAGTGGGATTGCTGAGAGCTAGTCTGAGGCCCACCCCCTTTCTCCACTACTATACAAACACGCCTCTTGGCATACTACTGGTTGGGGGATGAAGTCCCCATGGATGCAGAGGGTCCTTGGGGACCAACAGTCCCTTCTGTTACCTCCAATAAGTCCCACACAGCTGTATTTCTGAGAGTTTACTGTAGGCCACGCCCCCTTTCTCCACCACTTCCAAAATGCACCTCTTTGTGCACTGCTTGTTGGGGGATGAAGTCCCCTTGGATGCTGAATGTTTTTGGGGGCCAAGGATCCCTCCTGTTACCTCAAGTAAGTCTCACACAATGGAATTGCTGATAGCTTGTGGTAGCCCCCGTCCTCTTTCTCCACTATTTAGGAATAGAATTTTAAAAACCTTAGAAATTCACTGAAAAAAACAAAGGTTACAGGGACATTATAGTTAGGAAGTAGAATTAAAGAAACCTTAGACATTCACTGAAAAAAACAAAGGTTACAGGGACGTTGTAGTTAGGCTCGAATTTCACTGGTACAAAACCATCACTTCATATAGTTTAAGCCACTCAGGTGCTGCCCCTTCTCGCACGGCGGGTGCTGCGAGTATGTGAGGGTAGTCTTACGAACAGTTAGGCAAGATTTTCTGTAAGGAAGAAGGAAGCACATGCACTCTCTTTGGTCACTACTTCTTAGTTCAATATATCAAAAGACAAATGAAAAGAAAAAGTTAAACATCTATGCCAGTGATATTTTAACTGGTGAAAACCTAGAAGCACTGTTATGCTCCAAGAACTACATGAAGAAAATCCGTACAACAAAGATGAGATCATGAAGGATGTTGCAGAAACAATAGAGGAATCTCGCAAGTGAGTGGAAAGAGTGAATTCAGAACCAAATGGCAGTATATTCCACAAATGCCACAAAGATGCGATTGACAGCTTCAATGATGCTGTCTGTAAGATCTATTGAATTTGAGAGGAGAAGCACAGAAAGATTAAAATACAAACAAAAAGAACCTGACACACCTACAGAGGGAAGCAATAAGGAAATTAAGAGACGATACGTCGATAGAAAATAAACCTTCAGATAAATCTGGCAATGTAGTGCTATTAACAAAAGAAGCCTATGAGAAAGAAGCTTTGTGACAACTAGGGGACCGAGAATGTTATCAGCTAGTATCACAAAATGTTTATTCACAAAGTATTGGTGATTTTCATTAATTACTGATTATCTTTATTGTGAATATCCCGTAACCCTAACTTTCTATCATGTTCCTAAGGTACATAAGGATGCCACCAGTCCACTGGGATGTCCTATCATCTCATCCATTGGCAGCCTCCTGGAGAATACGTCAATATATCTTGACAGATGTACTATCACCTATGGTGATTAACCCCATCGATACAGACCCAGTACTAAGAGATCATTCCGACACCCCCCCCAGAGAAGCCCTTCCCCGCACGCAACCACGTCCGTCGCCACCTCCCTCCCGAGAGGTGATACACCTCATTCTCCTTCCCCCCCGACCTGACAGCACTCTCCCCTCCGTACAACATTCCACCCCACTACACACCGGAGAGTAGCCTCCTCCCTCACAACACAGTCAAAATGCCACCGGACACGCAACTGACTGCCGCTCCGCGAATACCCAACTACCTGATACCCCATGGACGAACTACTTCTCAATCACTTTCCCCCCTACCTCTCTACTAAAGCGAAGAAACACTTCAAACATAGACTGATCAGACAACACCCCGAGACACTATTCGTAGACACTTACCACTGCTCCTCTAGAGGGCAGATAAAAATGGACTTTATCTTCCACACTGAAAGACCCGACAACTGGACTACCATTCTTAACACACATCTCATCATTTCCAAAACTACCATTACATCCCACAGCCGCAAACTGACTACCTCTCTCCCGAACAACCAGACGACGAACGGTAATACCTCTATAACCATTTACGCGAACGGCACTGTCCTAATACAGGCCAAGAGTTTTAACCTTGAGGTCTTCGACTCCCTCTTCCTCTCATTAAAAAAGGCCCCCATGATCACCTCTCGAACTGGATCGACTCCATCCCTCCTCCCAGTGAGCCTCTCACGACAGGTGAGGCACCAGACCCACCTCTCATCCTCGGCGAGATCCCTTTCTTCATCATCCCGAGGCACCCACGACAACTCTGCACCTCCGAACAATGATCACACCCCTGCTGGTAGTCGACCCGCCCACCCAGGCCCCCCCTCCCTCCCCTTCTTCAAATCCAAGGTCGATCCCTTCCTGTCAGGCGCTGACTTGGGGGCTAGCAGTACACAGAGCGCCTACCTGAACACTGTCGCATACGCTCTGGACTACATCTCCCAGAATGCCTGTAGGGGAGGAGCATCATCTATATCACCCAGCAATGCGTGGGCGGAGGTGCGCGTAATCTGCCGTTGTTCCTGAAGTCACCATTCCCGAGTCTCACGCGGGTTGTGTGGAGGCTCCCTCTCCAAGGATCCTATTGTGCTGGATTATTTCGCCAATCCTTCGTTGCGCGCTTTGGAAGCGCAATACCTCTCCTTTGGAGGTGTTTCTTTCGGGTGCTGCGGGAAGCGCCATTAAGACACACACACGTTGTGGGAAGGGTTGTTTCTTTCCTCCTCTACGTGTAAAACTGCTCTTTGCTGGGGCCGATATCTTCGCGCTGAAGGAAGCGCTTATCGGCAAATCCTTTTCTTCTGTTCTGCCTGGGATCCCGCTGAAGGAAGCGCCTCCGGGCTTGTTGGAAAACAATTGTTGCAATATCTACGCGCTGAAGGAAGCGCTTCGGCTTTAGGAGTTCTCTGTACTAGTAAGCCGTGTTTTTCTTCTGTTGGGAGAAGACTGCCCTTTTCTGTTGCTCGATTGGAACTCAAAGCTTTCATAATCCGCGCTGAGGGAAGCGCCTATTTGGTTTTGTTTCTAACTACTCTCGGAGGAGAATCCACTCCTTTATATGGACCCTGAGTTTATTATTTTTGCCTCATACGAATTCCTACTCCGTAGTAGAGTACCTTTTCTTTGGCTCCTCAAATCTCGTTCTTGGATGGGAAGGAAGCCCTGATCTTGGAGCTGTGTTCTGTTTTATTTCTGGATGAATGGTTGCGGGGTATGTATGATGACAACCCTATTCATTTTGGTAAAAAGTATGCTAGTAGAGAGGAATGTTAAATACTTTGATTTATCGTTGGAGGAAGGGCTTGATGTCAGAAGCTGATGTCCCAACATATTAGAAAGCAAAAGCTACAGACTTTCCCGACCAGTGGAAAGGTATTAGCGAGCTCTAGTGAGAATTTATGAGAGTAGTAAGCATAACAGAATTTGTAGTAAAACTGTATTCTTTTGTTACAGGTCTCCCACTTCCCGCTGGTCTTTCCCGCATCCATTTTTTCCCTCGCCTGACTACTTCACTACTCTGAGTTACTTGATCCAAAGTTGGGGAAGTCTGGAGGTGGACCCCTTTTGGCATCACACGGAAACAGAGGAGTGGCTTTGACGCTGACACTTCCCCCAAGAGCAGCCTCCCCTCAGCCCCTCCCCGTCCCCACTCCACACGAGGACTGACGCACGGCAGGAGCCAGCACTCCCCCTGCCCAAGAACCCTCCCATTACCAAACCAGGCAACTCCTCCCACATTAATCATCAGGACTGGGACACTCACTCCTCCTTCAACATCCATCACGACAGGGACTCACCCCCATCACCCAAAGGCCATGCTGCTTCAGTCATCCTCCCCCCTGTGGAAAATCCCCCCTCCTCTAAGGGGAATATCGCACCAGCTTCTCTTCCTCCCTCCTTAGATAACACGACGCAGCGCCTCTTCCTACTGGAAACTCAGCTCGAAATACTGACCCGAGGCCTGAACGAAACCCTATCCAATCTTGCCATGACCCAAAATCCCATCAAGACACCCACTGCACCACCTATTCTCACCCAATCCAAACATGACAAGATACCACCCTTCAACGAGCCCAATGCCCCCCCCAGATCCCAACTCTGGCCCAACAGAAAGGGAACTGATATTCGATACGAAAGACCGAGAAGAGCTACTATCTCACTTTCCTCTCAGGAAGTGGCACACCTAGCCTCATCCTACGACCCCCCTAAGAATTCCTCCCCCAAATCCACGATCCATGTAATTACGGGATTTAGAAGAGAACATCCCTCTGTGCGAGACCCTAGACCCCCAGCCCACCTATCCGCCCTACCTAGAGCCCAATCCTCTGAGAACAGGAGCAAAGAAGAGCCTCCCATAAACTGCATGCTCCTTAACTGCAGATCTGCCCATAAACATGCAACCGAACTAGCAGAAACCATCCTCTCACAGGATATAGACATAGCATTCATCAGGGAGACCTGGTGCAACAATCTCTCCTACCCCAGCATAGACATGCTGGTGCCTCCCGGATTCTCACTGATGAAAAAAGACAGACTAAGGAAATGGGGCGGGGGTATAGCAATTATCCACAGGAACAACATCTGCATCACGGAAATTACCTCCTGCTTGTACAGCTCCTTTGAATGTCTCTCAGTCAACATTAAAACTCACGACACCAGGCCTACACATTGCCATCTTTTGTACCACCCACCAGGCAACTCCTCCGAATTCAGGGTTCACCTTTCCGACTTAATTGCCCACTGTGCACTCGGTAACTCCAACAATATAATCCTAGGCAACCTCAATCTAAGATGGAATGAACCAAACAACCCGCTCATCCAAACCTTAAACAACCTACTACTAGAAAACAATCTGACACAAAACTGCTTAGAAGAAACCCATCATAGAGGAGCAATCCTCGACACAATTATTGCCAAAAGCAATGCAGTCTCCTTCGATCACATCCTGCCGATAGACTGGTCCGATCACCACTTAGTTCTTTTTCACATCAACCATGCGGGCCTAACTCAACACCCCAGCAAGACCCTCCTAAATGGGTCAGGAACACAGCACAGCCCAGATCCCTCGAGCTGGCCTAGAAGAAGGAATCAGCTCGCTACTTCCCAACATCTCTGATCATCTCTCAACCACTGAACTCACCTCTCTTTATAACTCAAATATGACGCTCACCCTGGACCACCTTGCCCCTTTGAAACTAAAAAAATCCAGGATCATTCCCTCCAGATCATGGTTCACCACGGACATCAATGAAGAAAGAAGACATCTAAGAACCACAGAAAGAATTTGGAGGAACAATCCCTCCGCCCTCCACCGAGACCAACTCCAAGCAGCCCGCAGGTCTTACAAGAAGCACATTAAGGACAAAAAGACTGCTTTCTTCTACTCTGCCCTAGACACTGCAAAAAAACGACCCAAGGAGCTATTCAATATCATCAGGAATCAAACCTCCAAGCCCATGACATCATCAACACAGGCATCCAAAGAACGATTTGACAACTTCGCCAGCTTTTTCAACGACAAAATCGCTAAGATAGAGCTCTCACTTGGCTCAAATCTCATCTCTGCCATCGAGAACAAACCACCTGAAACTCAGGATAACGCCTCCTTGATGCTCCCTAAACACTGGTCCTCCCTCATTCCCATCCAGGAGGCAAGATAGTCAAATTATTCTCCATTGCCAAACCCTCTTCACACATCCTGGATCAGCTACCCCTGCACCTGGCCAAAGACCTGAAGCTTGTCCTGGCCCCGCTATGGTGCAAGATCATTAACAGCTCATTGAGCTCTGGAATCGTACCGGACTGCCTCAAAGTAGGCCAAGTCACGCCTCTGCTAAAAAAGCCAGGGCTAGACACCGAGGATCTAAACAACTTCAGACCTGTATCAAACCTACCTTTTTAGTCCAAAATCCTGGAAAGATGTGTACTCCCTCAGCTGACCCAACACCTGGATAATATCAATCTCCTAGATCCCCATCAATCAGGTTTCAGAAAAGGCTGCAGTACCGAATCCGCAATCCTCAATGTCATTGATGACTTACTCAAGTCTTTGGACTCGGATCAATGCTGCCTCCTCATACTCCTAGACTTATCGGCTGCATTCGATACAGTTGACCACAATTTGCTCATCACGGTTCTACAAGAAATGGCTGGTCTTCAAGAGACGGTCCTCCACTGGTTATCCTCCTTTCTCCACAACGGCTCACAAAAAAAACCAAAAAAAAACTTCGAGTCTGACCTCCACCCTGTCATCAGGGGTGTTCCACAAGGATCAGTGCTCGCCCCTCAGCTTTTCAACATCTATATGGAACCCCTTACCTCTCTTCTCAGGAAATCCAACATCCCTTTTCACTTATATGCTGACGACACGCAGCTTTATTTAGAAACCACCTCCATTGACGACATCCAGAGACTTAACGCCACGCTCAAGGAGGTTCAACACTGGCTCTCAAGCAATCACCTGAAACTCAACCAAGAGAAAACGGAAATTCTCCTCATCTCCAACAAAGCCGAAAACCCCCAAATTGAAGAATGGCTTAAAGCCATTGATGCCCTCAACTGTAACCTCATCCTGGCAGATTCGGTAAAATCTCTAGGGATCACCCTAGACCCGAAATTGGACATGAAAAAACACATTTCTAGATCCGCTAAAAGCGCCTTTCTCAACCTGAAATTACTTTACAAAATAAAACCCTTCCTCCCACCCAAAGACCTTCAACAAGCCACCCAGGCACTAGTGCTCTCCAGAATTGACTATGGGATTGCAACCCTGACTGGAACTGCAAAATCACACCTCGCCCCCTGAAGACAACCTTCATTGCAGCTGCTAGGATGGTCACTGGTACCATGAAATTTGAACACATCTCTCCCGCGCTCAGAGAACTTAAATGGGTCCCAATTGAGTTGCGAGCCAGCTTCAGAACAGCCTGCCTCACACACAAAGCCCTGCACACAGGTAAACCAGAATACTTGTCCTACAAACTCAAAAGGGCCGGCCAGGCCAGAAACCTCAGGAGCTCCAACACTCTGCTACTCATCCCGCTGAAAACTCATAAGCGAAAAACAGTAGCCAAATCATTTGCTGGAAACACCCCCAAAATCTGGAACACCATACCCCCCGACATAAAAACGACCCCCTTGTTTCCAAAATTCATGAAGCTACTCAAAGTCCTCTTCCTCTTTACTTTTATTTATTCTATTTTTTTCTTTTTTTTTTGCTGGGTCTGCCGCCCGGATTGAACAATGAATCCGCTCGGATGCTCGCCTGGTTGAACCTGCACCCTCCTCCCCCTTTTGCCCCTTCCCTTGATTGTTTGTTCATTTCCTAGCCAGAACCCCCTTGTTCCACAAACTACCTGAATCGCCTATCTGCACATTATTGTATATGTTGTGAAGCTTGTTCTATCAACTACCTGTATCGCCTATCTGCACATTTTTGTATATGTTGTGAAGCGCTCTGGTACCCTCGGGTCCAGCCAGCGCTATATAAAACTGCAAAAATAAATAAATAAATAAAAAAATTCTTTCACCTTTTGTGCGGAGATTGAGCTCATTTACCAAGGATACCAAAGATGTCCTGCAGTTGATTGAAGGAATAAGATGGGACGAAGGCTTCTTGTTGGTGACTCTTGATATCACTAGTTGTACCCATGTATTTCTCATGAACATGTACTTAAGGTGGTGGAAGGTTTTCTTAAAACACGAGCTTTAAAATGGTATGATCATAACACTATGCTTTTAGAATTCATAAAGTTCTGCTTGTATAATAAAATGTTTCTGTCTGCAGGACAATTGTATCAACAGAAACAGGGTACTGCCATGGACACGCGCTTCGTCCCCAGTTACGCAAACCATTTTATTGGCTGGTGAGAGAAGCACGTGGCCCGGGCTGGAGAAAATGAGCAGTGAATGGAATCCCTAGTATTATGGATTTGTTAAATCGACAACCTATTTATAATTTGGAAGGGCACACATAATTAAATAGAAGAGTATATCATGAGCCTGAACAACAACACTCTGAACCTCAAATTCACAAGCAGCATCAGCCAGACAAGTGTCCCATTCCTAGAAGTAACAGTTTTTGTGAAGGGAAATAGATTAGAAAGCACCTTCTAAAGAAAACCAACTGCAAGGAATTCCCTATTACATGCAAGCAGTCATCATCCATGCAGTTTAATTTGAAGTATTCCTTATGGCAAATTGCTGCGTATTAAATAAAACTGTTCCACCTCCTATGAGCATTTGCATGCGCAAGAAGACACTATAAACCAATTCAGAAAGCCGGGTGTGGGAGTGCGGGCTTGATAAACAGGCGAGGAGGCTGTATTTATTTTCCAAAAGAGCGTGGTTTATTAGCAGTAAACAAGTTATCCACTGGTACAGAGTGTCTCTCCTCCTGGTCTTCTCCAGAAGCACTGAGTGGGAAGCTGAAGGGACTTGTTATAGAAGATGTTCTGGGCTCTTCTTCGACCTTGGTGGGGTCTCCCCGGAGGCTCATAGAAGGAGAGATAGAAATGGAGCCGTCAGATACTCTGTTTTAGGGCTGAGGTTATTTCTCTACCAGTCACCACACCTGGAAGTGAGGGAAAGGGCGGTCGGGAGGAATGTGCACAGGGGAAAGCCCAGTTTAATTAGAAAAAACAGGGAAAATGGTAAAGAAGAACCCCCGTCCCAACTTAACACAAGACGGTTGGATGTTGGCTAAAAATGTGACCGGAAAGTGGGGGGAAACAAAGAATGGAAGGGAAAAACGATAAGGTTTGTGCTCTAGTAGTTGGTGCCCGTATTTCAATATCAATGTGCAGCAGAATCAACGTCAACATGCAGCTAGTTACATTAATATGCAGCAGCGTATTACAATGTGCAGCAAGGTAAGGTATTCAATATGCAGCAAGGCAAGGTATTCAAATGCAGCAAGGCAAGGTATTCAATATGCAGCAAGGCAAGGTATTCCTACCCTCCCCTTAACACACCTCCCGCCTCCCGCTTTCACCTCCCAAGTCCCCGGAGGCGGCATCACTCACCGGCTCCGCCGCAACTCTCCTGAGGTGCAGCCGTTCTCCAGCCTCCTCCGGTGGACACCACCTTTCCTTGGTCCACCGCTCTTCCGTATCCTCGTCTTCTTCTTGACCAACTTCAGGTTCCGCATACTCCTGGATTCCCGCGCTGTCTTCCTCCGGTTTCCTTCGGTCTTCGACATCTCCTCTCTTCACTCGTCCTTCCTCTTTGCTGGTCAAAGACAACTGCTTCCTGGGTTCTCCGGTTTTCATTGGGCTGAAACATCCACTTCCTAGTTCATCTCCGCCTACTTCCGGGGTGTTTACTGGGCCTCGTTGTGGAGAAACATCATACGGGGAGAATGATTGATAGACACGTGATTCCTCCTCCAAGTCCCAGGATGCATTAGGTTGTCGCTGATCCACGGAATGTTCGTTACAGGACGATTTACAGGTAACACTGGCGTCCTCTTTCTCACACCGGGGTATTCATCCAAGGTCCTTAGAGAAGCTAAGGAGAAGATACAACAAAAAACAAGACAACAAACATTGTTAGAAAAGAGAAACATACAAACAAAAGAGGGAAAGGGTACACAGGAATCAATGAGATTACTGACAAATTTCTCTAATAGTGCATCAAAATATTTTCAGATGATGAGACGAAATTGGAATATTTTAAGATCAGATTCAATAATAGTGGGGGTCCTAACCAAATCCCTGCAAATTTCATATAGACTGAGTACTGCACTGAAGGACCTGTTGGTCCACAGTCATTACTCAGGCACTAAACAAAACCAGTGACAGGATGTTTTCCTTGCTTGAAAGGTAAAGCTTGCAAATTTAGTAAGAAACAAGAGAATATCTCCAAACTACTGAATTCCAATCCGGATCATGTGGTATATTGCCTCATTTGTCCATGTGAGAAACAATACATAGGAAGTACAATATATTATAACCTTACAGACCAAGCATCCAGTAGGTCTCAATTCTGAAGAAGAATTAATGGTACATGTAGGATGAACGATTGACCCATATCACTTCCCACTCTTCACTAATGATTGCAACATCCTTTAGAGAGAGTAAAATTGGAATAGAAGGATGAATAGAAGGAAAATGAGTTTGGCAAGACTTATCCTAATTGTTGGTAAAAGAAAACCTCAAATGAATTGTCTATTAATGTGGGCAGACCAGTCATTCAAAGAAATGTAGGCCCATTCAGGACACAATTGTGAATAAGCTGAACTTGGTATTGATTGGTTTTGATTATTGGATGAAGTGTAAGAATGTATTAATGAAAGGAATATCAATACATCTCTTTTAACCACATTTAAATGAAATATGAATATGAAAATCTCATGATTAAGTAATGATGGTAAAATGAAGTGCCCTACGTAAGATTTGATTTTCAGTTTATTTTGTATGTTTTATATCCCGTTTTTTATTTTTAGATCATTCTGAGATTATTATTTTTGTGGTTAATGACAAGAAAATAATGAATTTGCTGCCTTATGGAATATTATGTAACAAAACGTATTTGATAAGTAATAGAAAATTAAAAAAATTTCAGTTTAACTACGTTGTTGACATTATAATATGGCTGCCGTATTTGTAACATAATTCTTCATTGCAAGAAAATGGTCTGTTTTCTATGTCAACAAATGTCATATGAAATTTAGATAAAAAGAAAAAATATAGCAACAGGCATTATGACATTGGAAGAAGGCATAACACGCGTTTGTATTTTGATATAGTAAAGAAATCAGAAAAGACCCGCGAGTGCGTGAGTTTCCTTCTCCCTTACGGTAAATCTTGCCTCAAAATATATATTTATATATTTGTGTGTCTATAGTACCTAGTTTCCATCGGAAAAACGTTTTTTTGATTTGCCTATATCTTTGGCACCGGTGGCCGAATCTTCACACGAGGAATTTTCAGCGAGATGCGTTAAGCAGAGAAGAGAAAAAGGGGCTAAAAAAAGTGTGTTTTTCTATTTTAATTCTCATAGGACGCAAAGTTGAACCTACAGCCCGAACAGCTGGACAGAATGACACCAAATTTGGCAGAAACTTAGATGTTGGTACACAGATTGTGCTTTTTGTTCCATTCAGAAGATTTTAAGAAGAAAAACCTATATATATATATATATATATATATATATATATATATATATATCAAAAACAAGATCGCCCAAGGAGAAGGAGCCACACATGAGGAGTTGAATGCCGTTTATTACTGGGCAACATCCGAGGCAGCATGCCCCCCAACTTCAATACAAATTGCCAGCTTGACGCATTTCGGACATATAGCAGTCCTTGATCACAGGCTATTAAGGCAAGGAAACAACAGCGATGATGTGCGCTACCTGATTAAATACCGTCGAGTTCCCGCCCAAATGGGCGTTGGCCGTGATGCCTGCTGGTCCTGGTAGTGCACCTAATATCGTCCAAATAGGTGCTGCTGTAAAAGTTCCAACAATGAATCCCCAATGGGTAAGTAAGGAAAGGCACACTGCTCCCGATGTCCTTGTGCCCCCAATGATAATAGCCTCCTCATTCCTCACTGCGCCCGTGTTTACGAGCGCTGCAGATCCGTCAAAGTATGGCGGCAGGGCTACTTCGCGGCCGGACCAGCCGCAAAACATCAAAAACAAGATCGCCCAAGGAGAAGGAGCCACACATGAGGAGTTGAATGCCGTTTATTACTGGGCAACATACGAGGCAGCATGCCCCCCAACTTCAATACAAATTGCCAGCTTGACGCGTTTCGGACATATAGCAGTCCTTGATCACAGGCTATTAAGGCAAGGAAACAGCAGCGATGATGTGCGCTACCTGATTAAATACCGTCCAGTTCCCGCCCAAATTGGCGTTGGCCGTGTGATGCCTGCTGGTCCTGGTAGTGCACCTAATATCGTGCAAATAAGTGCTGCTGTAAAAGTTCCAACAATGAATCCCCAATGGGTAAATAAGGAAAGGCACACTGCTCCCTATGTCCTTGTGCCCCCAATGATAATAGCCTCCTCATTCCTCTGCGTCCATGTTTACGAGCGCTGCAGATCCGTCAAAGTATGGCGGCGGGGCTCCTTTGCGGCCGGATCAGCCGCAAAACATCAAAAACAAGATCCCCCAAGGAGAAGGAGCCACACATGAGGAGTTGAATGCCGTTTGTTACTGGGCAACATACGAGGCAGCATGCCCCCCAACTTCAATACAAATTGCCAGCTTGACGCGTTTCGGACATAATAGCAGTCCTTGATCACAGGCTATTAAGGCAAGAAAACAGCAGCGATGATGTGCGCTACCTGATTAAATACCGTCCAGTTCCCGCCCAAATGGGCGTTGGCAGTGATGCCTGCTGGTCCTGGTAGTGCACCTAATATCGTCCAAATAAGTGCTGCTGTAAAAGTTCCAACAATGAATCCCCAATGGGTAAGTAAGGAAAGGCACACTGCTTCCGATGTCCTTGTGCCCCCAATGATAATAGCCTCCTCATTCCTTACTGCGCCGTGTTTACGAGCGCTGCAGATCCGTCAAAGTATGGCGGCGGGGCTCCTTCGCGGCCAGACCAGCCGCAAAATATCAAAAACAAGATCGCCCAAGGAGAAGGAGCCACACATGAGGAGTTGATTGCCGTGTATTACTGGGCAACATCCGAGGCAGCATGCCCCCCAAGTTCAATACAAATTGCCACTTTGACGCGTTTCGGACATATAGCAGTCCTTGATCACAGGCTATTAAGGCAAGGAAACAGCAGCAATGATGTGCGCTACCTGATTAAATACCGTACAGTTCCCGCCCAAATGGGCGTTGGCCGTGATGCCTGCTGGTCCTGGTAGTGCACCTAATATCGTCCAAATAAGTGCTGCTGTAAAAGTTCCAACAATGAATCCCCAATGGGTAAGTAAGGAAAGGCACACTGCTCCCGATGTCCTTGTGCCCCCAATGATAATTGCCTCCTCATTCCTCACTGCGCCCGTGTTTACGATCGCTGCAGATCCGTCAAAGTATGGCGGTGGGGCTCCTTCGCGGCGGGACCAGCCGCAAAACATCAAAAACAATATCGCCCAAGGAGAAGGAGCCACACATGAGGAGTTGAATGCCGTTTATTACTGGGCAACATCCGAGGCAGCATGCCCCCCAACTTCAATACAAATTGCCAGCTTGACGCATTTCGGACATATAGCAGTCCTTGATCACAGGCTATTAAGGCAAGGAAACCGCAGCGATAATGTGCGCTACCTGATTAAATACCGTCCAGTTCCCGCCCAAATGGGCGTTGGCCGTGATGCCTGCTGGTCCTGGTAGTGCACCTAATATCGTCCAAATAAGTGCTGCTGTAAAAGTTCCAACAATGAATCCCCAATGGGTAAGTAAGGAAAGGCACACTGCTCCCGATGTCCTTGTGCCCCCAATGATAATAGCCTCCTCATTCCTCACTGCGCCCGTGTTTACGAGCGCTGCAGATCCGTCAAAGTATGGCGGCGTGGCTCCTTCGCGGCCGGACCAGCCGCAAAACATCAAAAACAAGATCGCCCAAGGAGATGGAGCCACACATGAGGAGTTGAATGCCGTTTATTACTGGGCAACATCCGAGGCAGCATGCCCCCCAACTTCAATACAAATTGCCAGCTTGACGCGTTTCGGACATATAGCAGTCCTTGATCACAGGCTATTAAGGCAAGGAAACAGCAGCGATGATGTGCGCTACCTGATTAAATACCGTCCAGTTCCCGCCCAAATGGGCGTTGGCCGTGATGCCTGCTGGTCCTGGTAGTGCACCTAATATCGTCCAAATAGGTGCTGCTGTAAAAGTTCCAACAATGAATCCCCAATGGGTAAGTAAGGAAAGGCACACTGCTCCCGATGTCCTTGTGCCCCCAATGATAATAGCCTCCTCATTCCTCAGTGCGCCCGTGTTTACGAGCGCTGCAGATCCGTCAAAGTATGGCGGCAGGGCTACTTCGCGGCCGGACCAGCCGCAAAACATCAAGAACAAGATCGCCCAAGGAGAAGGAGCCACACATGAGGAGTTGAATGCCGTTTATTACTGGGCAACATACGAGGCAGCATGCCCCCCAACTTCAATACAAATTGCCAGCTTGACGCGTTTCGGACATATAGCAGTCCTTGATCACAGGCTATTAAGGCAAGGAAACAGCAGCGATGATGTGCGCTACCTGATTAAATACCGTCCAGTTCCCGCCCAAATGGGCGTTGGCCGCGTGATGCCTGCTGGTCCTGGTAGTGCACCTAATATCGTCCAAATAAGTGCTGCTGTAAAAGTTCCAACAATGAATCCCCAATGGATAAGTAAGGAAAGGCACACTGCTCCCTATGTCCTCGTGCCCCCAATGATAATAGCCTCCTCATTCCTCTGCGTCCATGTTTACGAGCGCTGCAGATCCGGCAAAGTATGGCGGCGGGGCTCCTTTGCGGCCGGATCAGCCGCAAAACATCAAAAACAAGATCCCCCAAGGAGAAGGAGCCACACATGAGGAGTTGAATGCCGTTTATTACTGGGCAACATACGAGGCAGCATGCCCCCCAACTTCAATACAAATTGCCAGCTTGACGCGTTTCGGACATAATAGCAGTCCTTGATCACAGGCTATTAAGGCAAGGAAACAGCAGCGATGATGTGCGCTACCTGATTAAATACCGTCCAGTTCCCGCCCAAATGGGCGTTGGCCGTGATGCCTGCTGGTCCTGGTAGTGCACCTAATATCGTCCAAATAAGTGCTGCTGTAAAAGTTCCAACAATGAATCCCCAATGGGTAAGTAAGGAAAGGCACACTGCTCCCGATGTCCTTGTGCCCCCAATGATAATAGCCTCCTCATTCCTCACTGCGCCCGTGTTTACGAGCGCTGCAGATCCGTCAAAGTATGGCGGCGTGGCTCCTTCGCGGCCGGACCAGCCGCAAAACATCAAAAACAAGATCGCCCAAGGAGATGGAGCCACACATGAGGAGTTGAATGCCGTTTATTACTGGGCAACATCCGAGGCAGCATGCCCCCCAACTTCAATACAAATTGCCAGCTTGACACATTTCGGACATATAGCAGTCCTTGATCACAGGCTATTAAGGCAAGGAAACAGCAGCGATGATGTGCGCTACCTGATTAAATACCGTCCAGTTCCCGCCCAAATGGGCGTTGGCCGTGATGCCTGCTGGTCCTGGTAGTGCACCTAATATCGTCCAAATAAGTGCTGCTGTAAAAGTTCCAACAATGAATCCCCAATGGGTAAGTAAGGAAAGGCACACTGCTCCCGATGTCCTTGTGCCCCCAATGATAATAGCCTCCTCATTCCTCACTGCGCCCGTGTTTACGAGCGCTGCAGATCCGTCAAAGTATGGCGGCAGGGCTACTTCGCGGCCGGACCAGCCGCAAAACATCAAAAACAAGATCGCCCAATGAGAAGGAGCCACACATGAGGAGTTGAATGCCGTTTATTACTGGGCAACATACGAGGCAGCATGCCCCCCAACTTCAATACAAATTGCCAGCTTGACGCGTTTCGGACATATAGCAGTCCTTGATCACAGGCTATTAAGGCAAGGAAACAGCAGCGATGATGTGCGCTACCTGATTAAATACCGTCCAGTTCCCGCCCAAATGGGCGTTGGCCGTGTGATGCCTGCTGGTCCTGGTAGTGCACCTAATATCGTCCAAATAAGTGCTGCTGTAAAAGTTCCAACAATGAATCCCCAATGGGTAAGTAGGGAAAGGCACACTGCTCCCTATGTCCTTGTGCCCCCAATGATAATAGCCTCCTCATTCCTCTGCGTCCATGTTTACGAGCGCTGCAGATCCGTCAAAGTATGGCGGCGGGGCTCCTTTGCGGCCGGATCAGCCGCAAAACATCAAAAACAAGATCCCCCAAGGAGAAGGAGCCACACATGAGGAGTTGAATGCCGTTTATTACTGGGCAACATACGAGGCAGCATGCCCCCCAACTTCAATACAAATTGCCAGCTTGACGCGTTTCGGACATAATAGCAGTCCTTGATCACAGACTATTAAGGCAAGGAAACAGCAGCGATGATGTGCGCTACCTGATTAAATACCGTCCAGTTCCCGCCCAAATGGGCGTTGGCCGTGATGCCTGCTGGTCCTGGTAGTGCACCTAATATCGTCCAAATAAGTGCTGCTGTAAAAGTTCCAACAATGAATCCCCAATGGGTAAGTAAGGAAAGGCACACTGCTTCCGATGTCCTTGTGCCCCCAATGATAATAGCCTCCTCATTCCTCACTGCGCCGTGTTTACGAGCGCTGCAGATCCGTCAAAGTATGGCGGCGGGGCTCCTTCGCGGCCGGACCAGCCGCAAAATATCAAAAACAAGATCGCCCAAGGAGAAGGAGCCACACATGAGGAGTTGATTGCCGTGTATTACTGGGCAACATCCGAGGCAGCATGCCCCCCAAGTTCCATACAAATTGCCAGCTTGACGCGTTTCGGACATATAGCAGTCCTTGATCACAGGCTATTAAGGCAAGGAAACAGCAGCGATGATGTGCGCTACCTGATTAAATACCGTACAGTTCCCGCCCAAATGGGCGTTGGCCGTGATGCCTGCTGGTCCTGGTAGTGCACCTAATATCGTCCAAATAAGTGCTGCTGCAAAAGTTCCAACAATGAATCCCCAATGGGTAAGTAAGGAAAGGCACACTGCTCCCGATGTCCTTGTGCCCCCAATGATAATTGCCTCCTCATTCCTCACTGCGCCCGTGTTTACGATCGCTGCAGATCCGTCAAAGTATGGCGGCGGGGCTCCTTCGCGGCGGGACCAGCCGCAAAACATCAAAAACAATATCGCCCAAGGAGAAGGAGCCACACATGAGGAGTTGAATGCCGTTTATTACTGGGCAACATCCGAGGCAGCATGCCCCCCAACTTTAATACAAATTGCCAGCTTGACGCATTTCGGACATATAGCAGTCCTTGATCACAGGCTATTAAGGCAAGGAAACAACAGCGATGATGTGCGCTACCTGATTAAATACCGTCTAGTTCCCGCCCAAATGGGCGTTGGCCGTGATGCCTGCTGGTCCTGGTAGTGCACCTAATATCGTCCAAATAGGTGCTGCTGTAAAAGTTCCAACAATGAATCCCCAATGGGTAAGTAAGGAAAGGCACACTGCTCCCGATGTCCTTGTGCCCCCAATGATAATAGCCTCCTCATTCCTCACTGCGCCCGTGTTTACGAGCGCTGCAGATCCGTCAAAGTATGGCGGCAGGGCTACTTCGCGGCCGGACCAGCCGCAAAACATCAAAAACAAGATCGCCCAAGGAGAAGGAGCCACACATGAGGAGTTGATTGCCGTTTATTACTGGGCAACATCCGAGGCAGCATGCCCCCCAACTTCAATACAAATTGCCAGCTTGACGCGTTTCGGACATATAGCAGTCCTTGATCACAGGCTATTAAGGCAAGGAAACAGCAGCGATGATGTGTGCTACCTGATTAAATACCGTCCAGTTCCCGCCCAAATGGGCGTTGGCCGTGATGCCTGCTGGTCCTGGTAGTGCACCTAATATCGTCCAAATAAGTGCTACTGTAAAAGTTCCAACAATGAATCCCCAATGGGTAAGTAAGGAAAGGCACACTGCTCCCGATGTCCTTGTGCCCCCAATGATAATAGCCTCCTCATTCCTCACTGCGCCCGTGTTTACGAGCGCTGCAGATCCGTCAAAGTATGGCGGCGGGGCTCCTTCGCGGCCGGACCAGCCGCAAAACATCAAAAACAAGATCGCCCAAGGAGAAGGAGCCACACATGAGGAGTTGAATGCCGTTTATTACTGGGCAACATCCGAGGCAGCATGCCCCCCAACCTCAATACAAATTGCCAGCTTGACGCGTTTCGGACATATAGCAGTCCTTGATCACAGGCTATTAAGGCAAGGAAACAGCAGCGATGATGTGCACTACCTGATTAAATACCGTCCAGTTCCCACCCAAATGGGCATTGGCCGTGATGCCTGCTGGTCCTGGTAGTGCACCTAATATCGTCCAAATAAGTGCTGCTGTAAAAGTTCCAACAATGAATCCCCAATGGGTAAGTAAGGAAATGCACACTGCTCCCGATGTCCTTGTGCCCCCAATGATAATAGCCTCCTCATTCCTCACTGTGCCCGTGTTTACGAGCGCTGCAGATCCGTCAAAGTATGGCGGCGGGGCTCCTTCGCAGCCGGACGAGCCGCAAAACATCAAAAACAAGATCGCCCAAGGAGAAGGAGCCACACATGAGGAGTTGAATGCCATTTATTACTGGGCAACATCCGAGGCAGCATGCCCCCCAACTTCAATACAAATTGCCAGCTTGACGCGTTTCGGACATATAGCAGTCCTTGATCACAGGCTATTAAGGCAAGGAAACAGCAGCGATGATGTGCGCTACCTGATTAAATACCGTCCAGTTCCCGCCCAAATGGGCGTTGGCCGTGATGCCTGCTGGTCCTGGTAGTGCACCTAATATCGTCCAAATAGGTGCTGCTGTAAAAGTTCCAACAATGAATCCCCAATGGGTAAGTAAGGAAAGGCACACTGCTCCCGATGTCCTTGTGCCCCCAATGATAATAGCCTCCTCATTCCTCACTGCGCCCGTGTTTACGAGCGCTGCAGATCCGTGAAAGTATGGCGGCGGGGCTCCTTCGCGGTCGGACCAGCCGCAAAACATCAAAAACAAGATCGCCCAAGGAGAAGGAGCCACACATGAGGAGTTGATTGCCGTTTATTACTGGGCAACATCCGAGGCAGCATGCCCCCCAACTTCAATACAAATTGCCAGCTTGACGCGTTTCGGACATATAGCAGTCCTTGATCACAGGCTATTAAGGCAAGGAAACAGCAGCGATGATGTGTGCTACCTGATTAAATACCGTCCAGTTCCCGCCCAAATGGGCGTTGGCCGTGATGCCTGCTGGTCCTGGTAGTGCACCTAATATCGTCCAAATAAGTGCTACTGTAAAAGTTCCAACAATGAATCCCCAATGGGTAAGTAAGGAAAGGCACACTGCTCCCGATGTCCTTGTGCCCCCAATGATAATAGCCTCCTCATTCCTCACTGCGCCCGTGTTTACGAGCGCTGCAGGTCCGTCAAAGTATGGCGGCGGGGCTCCTTCGCGGCCGGACCAGCCGCAAAACATCAAAAACAAGATCGCCCAAGGAGAAGGAGCCACACATGAGGAGTTGAATGCCGTTTATTACTGGGCAACATCCGAGGCAGCATGCCCCCCAACCTCAATACAAATTGCCAGCTTGACGCGTTTCGGAAATATAGCAGTCCTTGATGACAGGCTATTAAGGCAAGGAAACAGCAGCGATGATGTGCGCTACCTGATTAAATACCGTCCAGTTCCCACCCAAATGGGCATTGGCCGTGATGCCTGCTGGTCCTGGTAGTGCACCTAATATCGTCCAAATAAGTGCTGCTGTAAAAGTTCCAACAATGAATCCCCAATGGGTAAGTAAGGAAATGCACACTGCTCCCAATGTCCTTGTGCCCCCAATGATAATAGCCTCCTCATTCCTCACTGTGCCCGTGTTTACGAGCGCTGCAGATCCGTCAAAGTATTGCGGCGGGGCTCCTTCGCGGCCGGACCAGCCGCAAAACATCAAAAACAAGATCGCCCAAGGAGAAGGAGCCACACATGAGGAGTTGAATGCCATTTATTACTGGGCAACATCCGAGGCAGCATGCCCCCCAACTTCAATACAAATTGCCAGCTTGACGCGTTTCCAACATATAGCAGTCCTTGATCACAGGCTATTAAGGCAAGGAAACAGCAGCGATGATGTGCGCTACCTGATTAAATACCGTCCAGTTCCCGCCCAAATGGGCGTTGGCCGTGATGCCTGCTGGTCCTGGTAGTGCACCTAATATCGTCCAAATAAGTGCTGCTGTAAAAGTTCCAACAATGAATCCCCAATGGGTAAGTAAGGAAAGGCACACTGCTCCCGATGTCCTTGTGCCCCCAATGATAATAGCCTCCTCATTCCTCACTGCGCCCGTGTTTACGAGCGCTGCAGATCCGTCAAAGTATGGCGGCGGGGCTCCTTCGCGGCCGGACCAGCCGCAAAACATCAAAAACAAGATCGCCCAAGGAGAAGGAGCCACACATGAGGAGTTGAATGCCGTTTATTACTGGGCAACATCCGAGGCAGCATGCCCCCCAAGTTCAATACAAATTGCCAGCTTGACGCGTTTCGGACATATAGCAGTACTTGATCACAGGCTATTAAGGCAAGGAAACAGCAGCGATGATGTGCGCTACCTGATTATATACCGTCCAGTTCCCACCCAAATGGGCGTTGGCCGTGATGCCTGCTGGTCCTGGTAGTGCACCTAATATCGTCCAAATAAGTGCTGCTGTAAAAGTTCCAACAATGAATCCCCAATGGGTAAGTAAGGAAAGGCACACTGCTCCCGATGTCCTTGTGCCCCCAATGATAATAGCCTCCTCATTCCTCACTGCGCCCGTGTTTACGAGCGCTGCAGATCCGTCAAAGTATGGCGGCAGGGATACTTCGCGGCCGGACCAGCCGCAAAACATCAAAAACAAGATCGCCCAAGGAGAAGGAGCCACACATGAGGAGTTGATTGCCGTTTATTACTGGTCAACATCCGAGGCAGCATGCCCCCCAACTTCAATACAAATTGCCAGCTTGACGCGTTTCGGACATATAGCAGTCCTTGATCACAGGCTATTAAGGCAAGGAAACAGCAGCGATGATGTGTGCTACCTGATTAAATACCGTCCAGTTCCCGCCCAAATGGGCGTTGGCCGTGATGCCTGCTGGTCCTGGTAGTGCACCTAATATCGTCCAAATAAGTGCTACTGTAAAAGTTCCAACAATGAATCCCCAATGGGTAAGTAAGGAAAGGCACACTGCTCCCGATGTCCTTGTGCCCCCAATGATAATAGCCTCCTCATTCCTCACTGCGCCCGTGTTTACGAGCGCTGCAGATCCGTCAAAGTATGGCGGCGGGGCTCCTTCGCGGCCGGACCAGCCGCAAAACATCAAAAACAAGATCGCCCAAGGAGAAGGAGCCACACATGAGGAGTTGAATGCCGTTTATTACTGGGCAAAATCCGAGGCAGCATGCCCCCCAACCTCAATACAAATTGCCAGCTTGACGCGTTTCGGACATATAGCAGTCCTTGATCACAGGCTATTAAGGCAAGGAAACAGCAGCGATGATGTGCACTACCTGATTAAATACCGTCCAGTTCCCACCCAAATGGGCATTGGCCGTGATGCCTGCTGGTCCTGGTAGTGCACCTAATATCGTCCAAATAAGTGCTGCTGTAAAAGTTCCAACAATGAATCCCCAATGGGTAAGTAAGGAAATGCACACTGCTCCCGATGTCCTTGTGCCCCCAATGATAATAGCCTCCTCATTCCTCACTGTGCCCGTGTTTACGAGCGCTGCAGATCCGTCAAAGTATGGCGGCGGGGCTCCTTCGCGGCCGGACGAGCCGCAAAACATCAAAAACAAGATCGCCCAAGGAGAAGGAGCCACACATGAGGAGTTGAATGCCATTTATTACTGGGCAACATCCGAGGCAGCATGCCCCCCAACTTCAATACAAATTGCCAGCTTGACGCGTTTCGGACATATAGCAGTCCTTGATCACAGGCTATTAAGGCAAGGAAACAGCAGCGATGATGTGTGCTACCTGATTAAATACCGTCCAGTTCCCGCCCAAATGGGCGTTGGCCGTGATGCCTGCTGGTCCTGGTAGTGCACCTAATATCGTCCAAATAGGTGCTGCTGTAAAAGTTCCAACAATGAATCCCCAATGGGTAAGTAAGGAAAGGCACACTGCTCCCGATGTCCTTGTGCCCCCAATGATAATAGCCTCCTCATTCCTCACTGCGCCCGTGTTTACGAGCGCTGCAGATCCGTGAAAGTATGGCGGCGGGGCTCCTTCGCGGTCGGACCAGCCGCAAAACATCAAAAACAAGATCGCCCAAGGAGAAGGAGCCACACATGAGGAGTTGATTGCCGTTTATTACTGGGCAACATCCGAGGCAGCATGCCCCCCAACTTCAATACAAATTGCCAGCTTGACGCGTTTCGGACATATAGCAGTCCTTGATCACAGGCTATTAAGGCAAGGAAACAGCAGCGATGATGTGTGCTACCTGATTAAATACCGTCCAGTTCCCGCCCAAATGGGCGTTGGCCGTGATGCCTGCTGGTCCTGGTAGTGCACCTAATATCGTCCAAATAAGTGCTACTGTAAAAGTTCCAACAATGAATCCCCAATGGGTAAGTAAGGAAAGGCACACTGCTCCCGATGTCCTTGTGACCCCAATGATAATAGCCTCCTCATTCCTCACTGCGCCCGTGTTTACGAGCGCTGCAGATCCGTCAAAGTATGGCGGCGGGGCTCCTTCGCGGCCGGACCAGCCGCAAAACATCAAAAACAAGATCGCCCAAGGAGAAGGAGCCACACATGAGGAGTTGAATGCCGTTTATTACTGGGCAACATCCGAGGCAGCATGCCCCCCAACCTCAATACAAATTGCCAGCTTGACGCGTTTCGGAAATATAGCAGTCCTTGATGACAGGCTATTAAGGCAAGGAAACAGCAGCGATGATGTGCGCTACCTGATTAAATACCGTCCAGTTCCCACCCAAATGGGCATTGGCCGTGATGCCTGCTGGTCCTGGTAGTGCACCTAATATCGTCCAAATAAGTGCTGCTGTAAAAGTTCCAACAATGAATCCCCAATGGGTAAGTAAGGAAATGCACACTGCTCCCGATGTCCTTGTGCCCCCAATGATAATAGCCTCCTCATTCCTCACTGTGCCCGTGTTTACGAGCGCTGCAGATCCGTCAAAGTATTGCGGCGGGGCTCCTTCGCGGCCGGACCAGCCGCAAAACATCAAAAACAAGATCGCCCAAGGAGAAGGAGCCACACATGAGGAGTTGAATGCCATTTATTACTGGGCAACATCCGAGGCAGCATGCCCCCCAACTTCAATACAAATTGCCAGCTTGACGCGTTTCCAACATATAGCAGTCCTTGATCACAGGCTATTAAGGCAAGGAAACAGCAGCGATGATGTGCGCTACCTGATTAAATACCGTCCAGTTCCCGCCCAAATGGGCGTTGGCCGTGATGCCTGCTGGTCCTGGTAGTGCACCTAATATCGTCCAAATAAGTGCTGCTGTAAAAGTTCCAACAATGAATCCCCAATGGGTAAGTAAGGAAAGGCACACTGCTCCCGATGTCCTTGTGCCCCCAATGATAATAGCCTCCTCATTCCTCACTGCGCCCGTGTTTACGAGCGCTGCAGATCCGTCAAAGTATGGCGGCGGGGCTCCTTCGCGGCCGGACCAGCCGCAAAACATCAAAAACAAGATCGCCCAAGGAGAAGGAGCCACACATGAGGAGTTGAATGCCGTTTATTACTGGGCAACATCCGAGGCAGCATGCCCCCCAAGTTCAATACAAATTGCCAGCTTGACGCGTTTCGGACATATAGCAGTACTTGATCACAGGCTATTAAGGCAAGGAAACAGCAGCGATGATGTGCGCTACCTGATTATATATCGTCCAGTTCCCGCCCAAATGGGCGTTGGCCGTGATGCCTGCTGGTCCTGGTAGTGCACCTAATATCGTCCAAATAAGTGCTGCTGTAAAAGTTCCAACAATGAATCCCCAATGGGTAAGTAAGGAAAGGCACACTGCTCCCGATGTCCTTGTGCCCCCAATGATAATAGCCTCCTCATTCCTCACTGCGCCCGTGTTTACGAGCGCTGCAGATACGTCAAAGTATGGCGGCGTGGCTCCTTCGCGGCCGGACCAGCCGCAAAACATCAAAAACAAGATCGCCCAAGGAGATGGAGCCACACATGAGGAGTTGAATGCCGTTTATTACTGGGCGGTTACTGCAAAAACAACAATGATGGACAGAATGTGGATCAATGTCACACATTCACCCCAGTCAAAAGATCTGGGCCCAAATCCATCGTTTTTCCACTCCACACCAACCTGGGTTAGACAATGGCGATATGCAAATCAGCGCTGACCCTGTTGCCCCATGGGAACAGTCCAGTCCGAACTACAAAAGCCATGTCCTTCCCAGAACGGAAACAAGCATCCGAGGACCGGCCCGGTTTCGAGCTAACACCTCTCATCAGCCCGGCTAGCTTGCTTCCAGTGGTGTGGAGTGCCTGGGACTCACGTCTGAGCATCCCCAGTACACTTAGAGCGGTTACTGCAAAAACAACAATGATGGACAGAATGTGGATCAATGTCACACATTCACCCCAGTCAAAAGATCTGGGCCCAAATCCATCGTTTTTCCACTCCACACCACCCTGGGTTAGACAATGGCGATATGCAAATCAGCGCTGACCCTGTTGCCCCATGGGAACAGTCCAGTCCGAACTACAAAAGCCATGTCCTTCCCAGAACGGAAACAAGCATCCGAGGACCGGCCCGGTTTCGAGGTAACACCTCTCATCAGCCCGGCTAGCTTGCTTCCAGTGGTGTGGAGTGCCTGGGACTCACGTCTGAGCATCCCCAGTACACTTAGAGCGGTTACTGCAAAAATAACAATGATGGACAGAATGTGGATCAATGTCACACATTCACCCCAGTCAAAAGATCTGGGCCCAAATCCATCGTTTTTCCACTCCACACCACCCTGGGTTAGACAATGGCGATATGCAAATCAGCGCTGACCCTGTTGCCCCATGGGAACAGTCCAGTCCGAACTACAAAAGCCATGTCCTTCCCAGAACGGAAACAAGCATCCGAGGACCGGCCCGGTTTCGAGGTAACACCTCTCATCAGCCCGGCTAGCTTGCTTCCAGTGGTGTGGAGTGCCTGGGACTCACGTCTGAGCATCCCCAGTACACTTAGAGCGGTTACTGCAAAAACAACAATGATGGACAGAATGTGGATCAATGTCACACATTCACCCCAGTCAAAAGATCTGGGCCCAAATCCATCGTTTTTCCACTCCACACCACCCTGGGTTAGACAATGGCGATATGCAAATCAGCGCTGACCCTGTTGCCCCATGGGAACAGTCCAGTCCGAACTACAAAAGCCATGTCCTTCCCAGAACGGAAACAAGCATCCGAGGACCGGCCCGGTTTCGAGGTAACACCTCTCATCAGCCCGGCTAGCTTGTTTCCAGTGGTGTGGAGTGCCTGGGACTCACGTCTGAGCATCCCCAGTACACTTAGAGCGGTTACTGCAAAAACAACAATGATGGACAGAATGTGGATCAATGTCACACATTCACCCCAGTCAAAAGATCTGGGCCCAAATCCATCGTTTTTCCACTCCACACCACCCTGGGTTAGACAATGGCGATATGCAAATCAGCGCTGACCCTGTTGCCCCATGGGAACAGTCCAGTCCGAACTACAAAAGCCATGTCCTTCCCAGAACGGAAACAAGCATCCGAGGACCGGCCCGGTTTCGAGGTAACACCTCTCATCAGCCCGGCTAGCTTGCTTCCAGTGGAAAAACGATGGATTTGGGCCCAGATCTTTTGACTGGGGTGAATGTGTGACATTGATCCACATTCTGTCCATCACTGTTGTGTTTGCAATTACCGCTCTAAGTGTACTGGGGATGCTCAGACGTGAGTCCCAGGCACTCCACACCACTGGAGTCAAGCTAGCCGGGCTGATGAGAGGTGTTACCTCGAAACCGGGCCGGTCCTCGGATGCTTGTTTCCGTTCTGGGAAGGACATGGCTTTTGTAGTTCGGACTGGACTGTTCCCATGGGGCACAGGGTCAGCGCTGATTTGCATATCGCCATTGTCTAACCCAGGGTGGTGTGGAGTGGAAAAACGATGGATTTGGGCCCAGATCTTTTGACTGGGGTGAATGTGTGACATTGATCCACATTCTGTCCATCACTGTTGTGTTTGCAATTACCGCTCTAAGTGTACTGGGGATGCTCAGACGTGAGTCCCAGGCACTCCACACCACTGGAGTCAAGCTAGCCGGGCTGATGAGAGGTGTTACCTCGAAACCGGGCCGGTCCTCGGATGCTTGTTTCCGTTCTGGGAAGGACATGGCTTTTGTAGTTCGGACTGGACTGTTCCCATGGGGCACAGGGTCAGCGCTGATTTGCATATCGCCATTGTCTAACCCAGGGTGGTGTGGAGTGGAAAAACGATGGATTTGGGCCCAGATCTTTTGACTGGGGTGAATGTGTGACATTGATCCACATTCTGTCCATCACTGTTGTGTTTGCAATTTCCGCTCTAAGTGTACTGGGGATGCTCAGACGTGAGTCCCAGGCACTCCACACCACTGGAGTCAAGCTAGCCGGGCTGATGAGAGGTGTTACCTCGAAACCGGGCCGGTCCTCGGATGCTTGTTTCCGTTCTGGGAAGGACATGGCTTTTGTAGTTCGGACTGGACTGTTCCCATGGGGCACAGGGTCAGCGCTGATTTGCATATCGCCATTGTCTAACCCAGGGTGGTGTGGAGTGGAAAAACGATGGATTTGGGCCCAGATCTTTTGACTGGGGTGAATGTGTGACATTGATCCACATTCTGTCCATCACTGTTGTGTTTGCAATTACCGCTCTAAGTGTACTGGGGATGCTCAGACGTGAGTCCCAGGCACTCCACACCACTGGAGTCAAGCTAGCCGGGCTGATGAGAGGTGTTACCTCGAAACCGGGCCGGTCCTCGGATGCTTGTTTCCGTTCTGGGAAGGACATGGCTTTTGTAGTTCGGACTGGACTGTTCCCATGGGGCACAGGGTCAGCGCTGATTTGCATATCGCCATTGTCTAACCCAGGGTGGTGTGGAGTGGAAAAACGATGGATTTGGGCCCAGATCTTTTGACTGGGGTGAATGTGTGACATTGATCCACATTCTGTCCATCACTGTTGTGGTTGCAATTACCGCTCTAAGTGTACTGGGGATGCTCAGACGTGAGTCCCAGGCACTCCACACCACTGGAGTCAAGCTAGCCGGGCTGATGAGAGGTGTTACCTCGAAACCGGGCCGGTCCTCGGATGCTTGTTTCCGTTCTGGGAAGGACATGGCTTTTGTAGTTCGGACTGGACTGTTCCCATGGGGCACAGGGTCAGCGCTGATTTGCATATCGCCATTGTCTAACCCAGGGTGGTGTGGAGTGGAAAAACGATGGATTTGGGCCCAGATCTTTTGACTGGGGTGAATGTGTGACATTGATCCACATTCTGTCCATCACTGTTGTGTTTGCAATTACCGCTCTAAGTGTACTGGGGATGCTCAGACGTGAGTCCCAGGCACTCCACACCACTGGAGTCAAGCTAGCCGGGCTGATGAGAGGTGTTACCTCGAAACCGGGCCGGTCCTCGGATGCTTGTTTCCGTTCTGGGAAGGACATGGCTTTTGTAGTTCGGACTGAACTGTTCCCATGGGGCACAGGGTCAGCGCTGATTTGCATATCGCTATTGTCTAACCCAGGGTGGTGTGGAGTGGAAAAACGATGGATTTGGGCCCACATCTTTGGACTGGGGTGAATGTGTGACATTGATCCACATTCTGTCCATCACTGTTGTGTTTGCAATTACCGCTCTAAGTGTACTGGGGAGGCTCAGACGGGAGTCCCAGGCACTCCACACCACTGGAGTCAAGCTAGCCGGGCTGATGAGAGGTGTTACCTCGAAACCGGGCCAGTCCTCGGATGCTTGTTTCCGTTCTGGGAAGGACATGGCTTTTGTAGTTCGGACTGGACTGTTCCCATGGGGCACAGGGTCAGCGCTGATTTGCATATCGCCATTGTCTAACCCAGGGTGGTGTGGAGTGGAAAAACGATGGATTTGGGCCCAGATCTTTTGACTGGGGTGAATGTGTGACATTGATCCACATTCTTTCCATCACTGTTGTGTTTGCAATTACCGCTCTAAGTGTACTGGGGATGCTCAGACGTGAGTCCCAGGCACTCCACACCACTGGAGTCAAGCTAGCCGGGCTGATGAGAGGTGTTACCTCGAAACCGGGCCAGTCCTCGGATGCTTGTTTCCGTTCTGGGAAGGACATGGCTTTTGTAGTTCGGACTGGACTGTTCCCATGGGGCACAGGGTCAGCGCTGATTTGCATTTCGCCATTGTCTAACCCAGGGTGGTGTGGAGTGGAAAAACGATGGATTTGGGCCCAGATCTTTTGACTGGGGTGAATGTGTGACATTGATCCACATTCTGTCCATCACTGTTGTGTTTATTACTGGGCAACATCCGAGGCAGCATGCCCCCCAACTTCAATACAAATTACCAGCTTGACGCGTTTCGGACATATAGCAGTCCTTGATCACAGGCTATTAAGGCAAGGAAACAGCAGCGATGATGTGCGCTACCTGATTAAATACCGTCCAGTTCCCGCCCAAATGGGCGTTGGCCGTGATGCCTGCTGGTCCTGGTAGTGCACCTAATATCGTCCAAATAAGTGCTGCTGTAAAAGTTCCAACAATGAATCCCCAATGGGTAAGTAAGGAAAGGCACACTACTTCCGATGTCCTTGTGCCCCCAATGATAATAGCCTCCTCATTCCTCACTGCGCCGTGTTTACGAGCGCTGCAGATCCGTGAAAGTATGGCGGCGGGGCTCCTTCGTGGCCGGACCAGCCGCAAAATATCAAAAACAAGATCGCCCAAGGAGAAGGAGCCACACATGAGGAGTTGATTGCCGTGTATTACTGGGCAACATCCGAGGCAGCATGCCCCCCAAGTTCAATACAAATTGCCAGCTTGACGCGTTTCGGACATATAGCAGTCCTTGATCACAGGCTATTAAGGCAAGGAAACAGCAGCGATGATGTGCGCTACCTGATTAAATACCGTACAGTTCCCGCCCAAATGGGCGTTGGCCGTGATGCCTGCTGGTCCTGGTAGTGCACCTAATATCGTCCAAATAAGTGCTGCTGTAAAAGTTCCAACAATGAATCCCCAATGGGTAAGTAAGGAAAGGCACACTGCTCCCGATGTCCTTGTGCCCCCAATGATAATTGCCTCCTCATTCCTCACTGCGCCCGTGTTTACGATCGCTGCAGATCCGTCAAAGTATGGCGGCGGGGCTCCTTCGCGGCGGGACCAGCCGCAAAACATCAAAAACAATATCGCCCAAGGAGAAGGAGCCACACATGAGGAGTTGAATGCCGTTTATTACTGGGCAACATCCAAGGCAGCATGCCCCCCAACTTCAATACAAATTGCCAGCTTGACGCATTTCGGACATATAGCAGTCCTTGATCACAGGCTATTAAGGCAAGGAAACAACAGCGATGATGTGCGCTACCTAATTAAATACCGTCCAGTTCCCGCCCAAATGGGCATTGGCCGTGATGCCTGCTGGTCCTGGTAGTGCACTTAATATCGTCCAAATAAGTGCTGCTGTAAAAGATCCAACAATGAATCCCCAATGGGTAAGTAAGGAAAGGCACACTGCTCCCGATGTCCTTGTGCCCCCAATGATAATAGCCTCCTCATTCCTCACTGCGCCCGTGTTTACGAGCGCTGCAGGTCCGTCAAAGTATGGCGGCGGGGCTCCTTCGCGGCTGGACCAGCCGCAAAACATCAAAAACAAGATCGCCCAAGGAGAAGGAGCCACACATGAGGAGATGAATGCTGTTTATTACTGGGCAACATCCGAGGCAGCATGCCCCCCAACCTCAATACAAATTGCCAGCTTGACGCGTTTCGGACATATAGCAGTCCTTGATCACAGGCTATTAAGGCAAGGAAACAGCAGCGATGATGTGCGCTACCTGATTAAATACCGTCCAGTTCCCACCCAAATCGGCGTTGGCCGTGATGCCTGCTGGTCCTGGTAGTGCACCTAATATCGTCGAAATAAGTGCTGCTGTAAAAGTTCCAACAATGAATCCCCAATGGGTAAGTAAGGAAATGCACACTGCTCCTGATGTCCTTGTGCCCCCAATGATAATAGCCTCCTCATTCCTCACTGCGCCCGTGTCTACGAGCGCTGCAGATCCGTCAAAGTATGGCTGCGGGGCTCCTTCGCGGCCGGGCCAGCCGCAAAACATCAAAAACAAGATCGCCCAAGGAGAAGGAGCCACACATGAGGAGTTGAATGCCGTTTATTACTGGGCAACATACGAGGCAGCATGCCCCCCAACTTCAATACAAATTGCCAGCTTGACGCGTTTCGGACATAATAGCAGTCCTTGATCACAGGCTATTAAGGCAAGGAAACAGCAGCGATGATGTGCGCTACCTGATTAAATACCATCCAGTTCCCGCCCAAATGGGCGTTGGCCGTGATGCCTGCTGGTCCTGGTAGTGCACCTAATATCGTCCAAATAAGTGCTGCTGTAAAAGTTCCAACAATGAATCCCCAATGGGTAAGTAAGGAAAGGCACACTGCTTCCGATGTCCTTGTGCCCCCAATGATAATAGCCTCCTCATTCCTCACTGCGCCGTGTTTACGAGCGCTGCAGATCCGTGAAAGTATGGCGGCGGGGCTCCTTCGCGGCCGGACCAGCCGCAAAATATCAAAAACAAGATCGCCCAAGGAGAAGGAGCCACACATGAGGAGTTGATTGCCGTGTATTACTGGGCAACATCCGAGGCAGCATGCCCCCCAAGTTCAATACAAATTGCCAGCTTGACGCGTTTCGGACATATAGCAGTCCTTGATCACAGGCTATTAAGGCAAGGAAACAGCAGCGATGATGTGCGCTACCTGATTAAATACCGTACAGTTCCCGCCCAAATGGGCGTTGGCCGTGATGCCTGCTGGTCCTGGTAGTGCACCTAATATCGTCCAAATAAGTGCTGCTGTAAAAGTTCCAACAATGAATCCCCAATGGGTAAGTAAGGAAAGGCACACTGCTCCCGATGTCCTTGTGCCCCCAATGATAATTGCCTCCTCATTCCTCACTGCGCCCGTGTTTACGATCGCTGCAGATCCGTCAAAGTAGGGCGGCGGGGCTCCTTCGCGGCGGGACCAGCCGCAAAACATCAAAAACAATATCGCCCAAGGAGAAGGAGCCACACATGAGGAGTTGAATGCCGTTTATTACTGGGCAACATCCGAGGCAGCATACCCCCCAACTTCAATACAAATTGCCAGCTTGACGCATTTCGGACATATAGCAGTCCTTGATCACAGGCTATTAAGGCAAGGAAACAACAGCGATGATGTGCGCTACCTGATTAAATACCGTCTAGTTCCCGCCCAAATGGGCGTTGGCCGTGATGCCTGCTGGTCCTGGTAGTGCACCTAATATCGTCCAAATAGGTGCTGCTGTAAAAGTTCCAACAATGAATCCCCAATGGGTAAGTAAGGAAAGGCACACTGCTCCCGATGTCCTTGTACCCCCAATGATAATAGCCTCCTCATTCCTCACTGCGCCCGTGTTTACAAGCGCTGCAGATCCGTCAAAGTATGGCGGCAGGGCTACTTCGCGGCCGGACCAGCCGCAAAACATCAAAAACAAGATCGCCCAAGGAGAAGGAGCCACACATGAGGAGTTGAATGCCGTTTATTACTGGGCAACATTCGAGGCAGCATGCCCCCCAACTTCAATACAAATTGCCAGCTTGACGCGTTTCGGACATATAGCAGTCCTTGATCACAAGGCTATTAAGGCAAGGAAACAACAGCGATGATGTGCGCTACCTGATTAAATACCGTCCAGTTCCCGCCCAAATGGGCGTTGGCCGTGATGCCTGCTGGTCCTGGTAGTGCACCTAATATCGTCCAAATAGGTGCTGCTGTAAAAGTTCCAACAATGAATCGCCAATGGGTAAGTAAGGAAAGGCACACTGCTCCCGATGTCCTTGTGCCCCCAATGATAATAGCCTCCTCATTCCTCACTGCGCCCGTGTTTACGAGCGCTGCAGATCCGTCAAAGTATGGCGGAGGGGCTCCTTCGCTGCCGGACCAGCCGCAAAATATCAAAAACAAGATCGCCCAAGGAGAAGGAGCCACACATGAGGAGTTGATTGCCGTGTATTACTGGGCAACATCCGAGGCAGCATGCCCCCCAAGTAAAATACAAATTGCCAGCTTGACGCGTTTCGGACATATAGCAGTCCTTGATCACAGGCTATTAAGGCAAGGAAACAGCAGCGATGATGTGCGCTACCTGATTAAATACCGTCCAGTTCCCGCCCAAATGGGCGTTGGCCGTGATGCCTGCTGGTCCTGGTGGTGCACCTAATATCGTCCAAATAGGTGCTGCTGTAAAAGTTCCAACAATGAATCCCCAATGGGTAAGTAAGGAAAGGCACACTGCTCCCGATGTCCTTGTGCCCCCAATGATAATAGCCTCCTCATTCCTCACTGCGCCCGTGTTTAAAAGCGCTGCAGATCCGTCAAAGTATGGCGGCGTGGCTCCTTCGCGGCCGGACCAGCCGCAAAACATCAAAAACAAGATCGCCCAAGGAGAAGGAGCCACACATGAGGAGTTGATTGCCGTTTATTACTGGGCAACATCCGAGGCAGCATGCCCCCCAACTTCAATACAAATTGCCAGCTTGACGCGTTTCGGACATATAGCAGTCCTTGATCACAGGATATTAAAGCAAGGAAACAGCAGCGATGATGTGTGCTACCTGATTAAATACCGTCCAGTTCCCGCCCAAATGGGCGTTGGCCGTGATGCCTGCTGGTCCTGGTAGTGCACCTAATATCGTCCAAATAAGTGCTACTGTAAAAGTTCCAACAATGAATCCCCAATGGGTAAGTAAGGAAAGGCACACTGCTCCCGATGTCCTTGTGCCCCCAATGATAATAGCCTCCTCATTCCTCACTGCGCCCGTGTTTACGAGCGCTGCAGATCCGTCAAAGTATGGCGGCGGGGCTCCTTCGCGGCCAGACCAGCCGCAAAACATCAAAAACAAGATCGCCCAAGGAGAAGGAGCCACACATGAGGAGTTGAATGCCCTTTATTACTGGGCAACATCCGAGGCAGCATGCCCCCCAACCTCAATACAAATTGCCAGCTTGACGCGTTTCGGACATATAGCAGTCCTTGATCACAGGCTATTAAGGCAAGGAAACAGCAGCGATGATGTGCGCTACCTGATTAAATACCGTCCAGTTTCCACCCAAATGGGCATTGGCCGTGATGCCTGCTGGTCCTGGTAGTGCACCTAATATCGTCCAAATAAGTGCTGCTGTAAAAGTTCCAACAATGAATCCCCAATGGGTAAGTAAGGAAAGGCACACTGCTCCCGATGTCCTTGTGCCCCCAATGATAATAGCCTCCTCATTCCTCACTGTGCCCGTGTTTACGAGCGCTGCAGATCCGTCAAAGTATGGCGGCGGGGCTCCTTCGCGGCCGGACCAGCCGCAAAACATCAAAAACAAGATCGCCCAAGGAGAAGGAGCCACACATGAGGAGTTGAATGCCATTTATTACTGGGCAACATCCGAGGCAGCATGCCCCCCAACTTCAATACAAATTGCCAGCTTGACGCGTTTCCGACATATAGCAGTCCTTGATCACAGGCTATTAAGGCAAGGAAACAGCAGCGATGATGTGCGCTACCTGATTAAATACCGTCCAGTTCCCGCCCAAATGGGCGTTGGCCGTGATGCCTGCTGGTCCTGGTAGTGCACCTAATATCGTCCAAATAGGTGCTGCTGTAAAAGTTCCAACAATGAATCGCCAATGGGTAAGTAAGGAAAGGCACACTGCTCCCGATGTCCTTGTGCCCCCAATGATAATAGCCTCCTCATTCCTCACTGCGCCCGTGTTTACGAGCGCTGCAGATCCGTCAAAGTATGGCGGAGGGGCTCCTTCGCGGCCGGACCAGCCGCAAAACATCAAAAACAAGATCGCCCAAGGAGAAGGAGCCACACATGAGGAGTTGAATGCCGTTTATTACTGGGCAACATCCGAGGCAGCATGCCCCCCAAGTTCAATACAAATTGCCAGCTTGACGCGTTTCGGACATATAGCAGTCCTTGATCACAGGCTATTAAGGCAAGGAAACAGCAGCGATGATGTGCGCTACCTGATTATATACCGTCCAGTTCCCGCCCAAATGGGCGTTGGCCGTGATGCCTGCTGGTCCTGGTAGTGCACCTAATATCGTCCAAATAAGTGCTGCTGTAAAAGTTCCAACAATGAATCCCCAATGGGTAAGTAAGGAAAGGCACACTGCTCCCGATGTCCTTGTGCCCCCAATGATAATAGCCTCCTCATTCCTCACTGCGCCCGTGTTTACGAGCGCTGCAGATACGTCAAAGTATGGCGGCGTGGCTCCTTCGCGGCCGGACCAGCCGCAAAACATCAAAAACAAGATCGCCCAAGGAGATGGAGCCACACATGAGGAGTTGAATGCCGTTTATTACTGGGCAACATCCGAGGCAGCATGCCCCCCAACTTCAATACAAATTGCCAGCTTGACGCGTTTCGGACATATAGCAGTCCTTGATCACAGGCTATTAAGGCAAGGAAACAGCAGCGATGATGTGCGCTACCTGATTAAATACCGTCCAGTTCCCGCCCAAATGGGCGTTGGCCGTGATGCCTGCTGGTCCTGGTAGTGCACCTAATATCGTCTAAATAAGTGCTGCTGTAAAAGTTCCAACAATGAATCCCCAATGGGTAAGTAAGGAAAGGCACACTGCTCCCGATGTCCTTGTGCCCCCAATGATAATAGCCTCCTCATTCCTCACTGCGCCCGTGTTTACGAGCGCTGCAGATCCGTCAAAGTATGGCGGCGGGGCTCCTTCGCGGCCGGACCAGCCGCAAAACATCAAAAACAAGATCGCCCAAGGAGAAGGAGCCACACATGAGGAGTTGAATGCCGTTTATTACTGGGCAACATCCGAGGCAGCATGCCCCCCAAGTTCAATACAAATTGCCAGCTTGACGCGTTTCGGACATATAGCAGTCCTTGATCACAGGCTATTAAGGCAAGGAAACAACAGCGATGATGTGCGCTACCTGATTAAATACCGTCCAGTTCCCGCCCAAATGGGCGTTGGCCGTGATGCCTGCTGGTCCTGGTAGTGCACCTAATATCGTCCAAATAAGTGCTGCTGTAAAAGTTCCAACAATGAATCCCCAATGGGTAAGTAAGGAAAGGCACACTGCTCCCGATGTCCTTGTGCCCCCAATGATAATAGCCTCCTCATTCCTCACTGCGCCCGTGTTTACGAGCGCTGCAGATCCATCAAAGTATGGCGGCGTGGCTCCTTCGCGGCCGGACCAGCCACAAAACATCAAAAACAAGATCGCCCAAGGAGATGGAGCCACACATGAGGAGTTGAATGCCGTTTATAACTGGGCAACATCCGAGGCAGCATGCCCCCCAACTTCAATACAAATTGCCAGCTTGACGCGTTTCGGACATATAGCAGTCCTTGATCACAGGCTATTAAGGCAAGGAAACAGCAGCGATGATGTGCGCTACCTGATTAAATACCGTCCAGTTCCCGCCCAAATGGGCGTTGGCCGTGATGCCTGCTGGTCCTGGTAGTGCACCTAATATCGTCCAAATAGGTGCTGCTGTAAAAGTTCCAACAATGAATCCCCAATGGGTAAGTAAGGAAAGGCACACTGCTCCCGATGTCCTTGTGCCCCCAATGATAATAGCCTCCTCATTCCTCACTGCGCCCATGTTTACGAGCGCTGCAGATCCGTCAAAGTATGGCGGCGGGGCTCCTTCGTGGCCGGACCAGCCGCAAAACATCAAAAACAAGATCGCCCAAGGAGAAGGAGCCACACATGAGGAGTTGATTGCCGTTTATTACTGGGCAACATCCGAGGCAGCATGCCCCCAACTTCAATACAAATTGCCAGCTTGACGCGTTTCGGACATATAGCAGTCCTTGATCACAGGCTATTAAGGCAAGGAAACAGCAGCGATGATGTGTGCTACCTGATTAAATACCGTCCAGTTCCCGCCCAAATGGGCGTTGGCCGTGATGCCTGCTGGTCCTGGTAGTGCACCTAATATCGTCCAAATAAGTGCTACTGTAAAAGTTCCAACAATGAATCCCCAATGGGTAAGTAAGGAAAGGCACACTGCTCCCGATGTCCTTGTGCCCCCAATGATAATAGCCTCCTCATTCCTCACTGCGCCCATGTTTACGAGCGCTGCAGATCCGTCAAAGTATGGCGGCGGGGCTCCTTCGCGGCCGGACCAGCCGCAAAACATCAAAAACAAGATCGCCCAAGGAGAAGGAAACACACATGAGGAGTTGAATACCGTTTATTACTGGGCAACATCCGAGGCAGCATGCCCCCCAACTTCAATACAAATTGCCAACTTGATGCGTTTCGGACATATAGCAGTCCTTGATCACAGGCTATTAAGGCAAGGAAACAACAGCGATGATGTGCGCTACCTGATTAAATACCGTCCAGTTCCCGCCCAAATGGGCGTTGGCCGTGATGCCTGCTGGTCCTGGTAGTGCACCTAATATCGTCCAAATAAGTGCTGCTGTAAAAGTTCCAACAATGAATCCCCAATGGGTAAGTAAGGAAAGGCACACTGCTCCCGATGTCCTTGTGCCCCCAATGATAATAGCCTCCTCATTCCTCACTGCGCCCGTGTTTACGAGCGCTGCAGATCCGTCAAAGTATGGCGGCGGGGCTCCTTTGCGGCCGGACCAGCCGCAAAACATCAAAAACAAGATCGCCCAAGGAGAAGGAGCCACACATGAGGAGTTGAATGCCGTTTATTACTGGGCAACATCCGAGGCAGCATGCCCCCCAACTTCAATACAAATTGCCAGCTTGACGCGTTTCGGACATATAGCAGTCCTAGATCACAGGCTATTAAGGCAAGGAAACAGCAGCGATGATGTGCGCTATCTGATTAAATACCGTCCAGTTCCCGCCCAAATGGGCGTTGGCCGTGATGCCTGCTGGTCCTGGTAGTGCACCTAATATCGTCCAAATAAGTGCTGCTGTAAAAGTTCCAACAATGAATCCCCAATGGGTAAGTAAGGAAAGGCACCCTGCTCCTGATGTCCTTGTGCCCCAATGGTAATAGCCTCCTCATTCCTCACTGCGCCCGTGTTTACGAGCGCTGCAGATCCGTCAAAGTATGGCGGCGGGGCTCCTTCGCGGCCGGACCAGCCGCAAAACATCAAAAACAAGATCGCCCAAGGAGAAGGAGCCACACATGAGGAGTTGAATGCCGTTTATTACTGGGCAACATCCGAGGCAGCATGCCCCCCAACTTCAATACAAATTGCCAGCTTGACGCGTTTCGGACATATAGCAGTCCTTGATCACAGGCTATTAAGGCAAGGAAACAGCAGCGATGATGTGCGCTACCTGATTAAATACCGTACAGTTCCCGCCCAAATGGGCGTTGGCCGTGATGCCTGCTGGTCCTGGTAGTGCACCTAATATCGTCCAAATAAGTGCTGCTGTAAAAGTTCCAACAATGAATCCCCAATGGGTAAGTAAGGAAAGGCACACTGCTCCCGATGTCCTTGTGCCCCCAATGATAATTGCCTCCTCATTCCTCACTGCGCCCGTGTTTACGATCGCTGCAGATCCGTCAAAGTATGGCGGCGGGGCTCCTTCGCGGCGGGACCAGCCGCAAAACATCAAAAACAATATCGCCCAAGGAGAAGGAGCCACACATGAGGAGTTGAATGCCGTTTATTACTGGGCAACATCCAAGGCAGCATGCCCCCCAACTTCAATACAAATTGCCAGCTTGACGCATTTCGGACATATAGCAGTCCTTGATCACAGGCTATTAAGGCAAGGAAACAACAGCGATGATGTGCGCTACCTAATTAAATACCGTCCAGTTCCCGCCCAAATGGGCATTGGCCGTGATGCCTGCTGGTCCTGGTAGTGCACTTAATATCGTCCAAATAAGTGCTGCTGTAAAAGATCCAACAATGAATCCCCAATGGGTAAGTAAGGAAAGGCACACTGCTCCCGATGTCCTTGTGCCCCCAATGATAATAGCCTCCTCATTCCTCACTGCGCCCGTGTTTACGAGCGCTGCAGGTCCGTCAAAGTATGGCGGCGGGGCTCCTTCGCGGCTGGACCAGCCGCAAAACATCAAAAACAAGATCGCCCAAGGAGAAGGAGCCACACATGAGGAGATGAATGCTGTTTATTACTGGGCAACATCCGAGGCAGCATGCCCCCCAACCTCAATACAAATTGCCAGCTTGACGCGTTTCGGACATATAGCAGTCCTTGATCACAGGCTATTAAGGCAAGGAAACAGCAGCGATGATGTGCGCTACCTGATTAAATACCGTCCAGTTCCCACCCAAATCGGCGTTGGCCGTGATGCCTGCTGGTCCTGGTAGTGCACCTAATATCGTCGAAATAAGTGCTGCTGTAAAAGTTCCAACAATGAATCCCCAATGGGTAAGTAAGGAAATGCACACTGCTCCTGATGTCCTTGTGCCCCCAATGATAATAGCCTCCTCATTCCTCACTGCGCCCGTGTCTACGAGCGCTGCAGATCCGTCAAAGTATGGCTGCGGGGCTCCTTCGCGGCCGGGCCAGCCGCAAAACATCAAAAACAAGATCGCCCAAGGAGAAGGAGCCACACATGAGGAGTTGAATGCCGTTTATTACTGGGCAACATACGAGGCAGCATGCCCCCCAACTTCAATACAAATTGCCAGCTTGACGCGTTTCGGACATAATAGCAGTCCTTGATCACAGGCTATTAAGGCAAGGAAACAGCAGCGATGATGTGCGCTACCTGATTAAATACCATCCAGTTCCCGCCCAAATGGGCGTTGGCCGTGATGCCTGCTGGTCCTGGTAGTGCACCTAATATCGTCCAAATAAGTGCTGCTGTAAAAGTTCCAACAATGAATCCCCAATGGGTAAGTAAGGAAAGGCACACTGCTTCCGATGTCCTTGTGCCCCCAATGATAATAGCCTCCTCATTCCTCACTGCGCCGTGTTTACGAGCGCTGCAGATCCGTGAAAGTATGGCGGCGGGGCTCCTTCGCGGCCGGACCAGCCGCAAAATATCAAAAACAAGATCGCCCAAGGAGAAGGAGCCACACATGAGGAGTTGATTGCCGTGTATTACTGGGCAACATCCGAGGCAGCATGCCCCCCAAGTTCAATACAAATTGCCAGCTTGACGCGTTTCGGACATATAGCAGTCCTTGATCACAGGCTATTAAGGCAAGGAAACAGCAGCGATGATGTGCGCTACCTGATTAAATACCGTACAGTTCCCGCCCAAATGGGCGTTGGCCGTGATGCCTGCTGGTCCTGGTAGTGCACCTAATATCGTCCAAATAAGTGCTGCTGTAAAAGTTCCAACAATGAATCCCCAATGGGTAAGTAAGGAAAGGCACACTGCTCCCGATGTCCTTGTGCCCCCAATGATAATTGCCTCCTCATTCCTCACTGCGCCCGTGTTTACGATCGCTGCAGATCCGTCAAAGTAGGGCGGCGGGGCTCCTTCGCGGCGGGACCAGCCGCAAAACATCAAAAACAATATCGCCCAAGGAGAAGGAGCCACACATGAGGAGTTGAATGCCGTTTATTACTGGGCAACATCCGAGGCAGCATACCCCCCAACTTCAATACAAATTGCCAGCTTGACGCATTTCGGACATATAGCAGTCCTTGATCACAGGCTATTAAGGCAAGGAAACAACAGCGATGATGTGCGCTACCTGATTAAATACCGTCTAGTTCCCGCCCAAATGGGCGTTGGCCGTGATGCCTGCTGGTCCTGGTAGTGCACCTAATATCGTCCAAATAGGTGCTGCTGTAAAAGTTCCAACAATGAATCCCCAATGGGTAAGTAAGGAAAGGCACACTGCTCCCGATGTCCTTGTACCCCCAATGATAATAGCCTCCTCATTCCTCACTGCGCCCGTGTTTACAAGCGCTGCAGATCCGTCAAAGTATGGCGGCAGGGCTACTTCGCGGCCGGACCAGCCGCAAAACATCAAAAACAAGATCGCCCAAGGAGAAGGAGCCACACATGAGGAGTTGAATGCCGTTTATTACTGGGCAACATTCGAGGCAGCATGCCCCCCAACTTCAATACAAATTGCCAGCTTGACGCGTTTCGGACATATAGCAGTCCTTGATCACAAGGCTATTAAGGCAAGGAAACACCAGCGATGATGTGCGCTACCTGATTAAATACCGTCCAGTTCCCGCCCAAATGGGCGTTGGCCGTGATGCCTGCTGGTCCTGGTAGTGCACCTAATATCGTCCAAATAGGTGCTGCTGTAAAAGTTCCAACAATGAATCGCCAATGGGTAAGTAAGGAAAGGCACACTGCTCCCGATGTCCTTGTGCCCCCAATGATAATAGCCTCCTCATTCCTCACTGCGCCCGTGTTTACGAGCGCTGCAGATCCGTCAAAGTATGGCGGAGGGGCTCCTTCGCTGCCGGACCAGCCGCAAAATATCAAAAACAAGATCGCCCAAGGAGAAGGAGCCACACATGAGGAGTTGATTGCCGTGTATTACTGGGCAACATCCGAGGCAGCATGCCCCCCAAGTAAAATACAAATTGCCAGCTTGACGCGTTTCGGACATATAGCAGTCCTTGATCACAGGCTATTAAGGCAAGGAAACAGCAGCGATGATGTGCGCTACCTGATTAAATACCGTCCAGTTCCCGCCCAAATGGGCGTTGGCCGTGATGCCTGCTGGTCCTGGTGGTGCACCTAATATCGTCCAAATAGGTGCTGCTGTAAAAGTTCCAACAATGAATCCCCAATGGGTAAGTAAGGAAAGGCACACTGCTCCCGATGTCCTTGTGCCCCCAATGATAATAGCCTCCTCATTCCTCACTGCGCCCGTGTTTAAAAGCGCTGCAGATCCGTCAAAGTATGGCGGCGTGGCTCCTTCGCGGCCGGACCAGCCGCAAAACATCAAAAACAAGATCGCCCAAGGAGAAGGAGCCACACATGAGGAGTTGATTGCCGTTTATTACTGGGCAACATCCGAGGCAGCATGCCCCCCAACTTCAATACAAATTGCCAGCTTGACGCGTTTCGGACATATAGCAGTCCTTGATCACAGGATATTAAAGCAAGGAAACAGCAGCGATGATGTGTGCTACCTGATTAAATACCGTCCAGTTCCCGCCCAAATGGGCGTTGGCCGTGATGCCTGCTGGTCCTGGTAGTGCACCTAATATCGTCCAAATAAGTGCTACTGTAAAAGTTCCAACAATGAATCCCCAATGGGTAAGTAAGGAAAGGCACACTGCTCCCGATGTCCTTGTGCCCCCAATGATAATAGCCTCCTCATTCCTCACTGCGCCCGTGTTTACGAGCGCTGCAGATCCGTCAAAGTATGGCGGCGGGGCTCCTTCGCGGCCAGACCAGCCGCAAAACATCAAAAACAAGATCGCCCAAGGAGAAGGAGCCACACATGAGGAGTTGAATGCCCTTTATTACTGGGCAACATCCGAGGCAGCATGCCCCCCAACCTCAATACAAATTGCCAGCTTGACGCGTTTCGGACATATAGCAGTCCTTGATCACAGGCTATTAAGGCAAGGAAACAGCAGCGATGATGTGCGCTACCTGATTAAATACCGTCCAGTTTCCACCCAAATGGGCATTGGCCGTGATGCCTGCTGGTCCTGGTAGTGCACCTAATATCGTCCAAATAAGTGCTGCTGTAAAAGTTCCAACAATGAATCCCCAATGGGTAAGTAAGGAAAGGCACACTGCTCCCGATGTCCTTGTGCCCCCAATGATAATAGCCTCCTCATTCCTCACTGTGCCCGTGTTTACGAGCGCTGCAGATCCGTCAAAGTATGGCGGCGGGGCTCCTTCGCGGCCGGACCAGCCGCAAAACATCAAAAACAAGATCGCCCAAGGAGAAGGAGCCACACATGAGGAGTTGAATGCCATTTATTACTGGGCAACATCCGAGGCAGCATGCCCCCCAACTTCAATACAAATTGCCAGCTTGACGCGTTTCCGACATATAGCAGTCCTTGATCACAGGCTATTAAGGCAAGGAAACAGCAGCGATGATGTGCGCTACCTGATTAAATACCGTCCAGTTCCCGCCCAAATGGGCGTTGGCCGTGATGCCTGCTGGTCCTGGTAGTGCACCTAATATCGTCCAAATAGGTGCTGCTGTAAAAGTTCCAACAATGAATCGCCAATGGGTAAGTAAGGAAAGGCACACTGCTCCCGATGTCCTTGTGCCCCCAATGATAATAGCCTCCTCATTCCTCACTGCGCCCGTGTTTACGAGCGCTGCAGATCCGTCAAAGTATGGCGGAGGGGCTCCTTCGCGGCCGGACCAGCCGCAAAACATCAAAAACAAGATCGCCCAAGGAGAAGGAGCCACACATGAGGAGTTGAATGCCGTTTATTACTGGGCAACATCCGAGGCAGCATGCCCCCCAAGTTCAATACAAATTGCCAGCTTGACGCGTTTCGGACATATAGCAGTCCTTGATCACAGGCTATTAAGGCAAGGAAACAGCAGCGATGATGTGCGCTACCTGATTATATACCGTCCAGTTCCCGCCCAAATGGGCGTTGGCCGTGATGCCTGCTGGTCCTGGTAGTGCACCTAATATCGTCCAAATAAGTGCTGCTGTAAAAGTTCCAACAATGAATCCCCAATGGGTAAGTAAGGAAAGGCACACTGCTCCCGATGTCCTTGTGCCCCCAATGATAATAGCCTCCTCATTCCTCACTGCGCCCGTGTTTACGAGCGCTGCAGATACGTCAAAGTATGGCGGCGTGGCTCCTTCGCGGCCGGACCAGCCGCAAAACATCAAAAACAAGATCGCCCAAGGAGATGGAGCCACACATGAGGAGTTGAATGCCGTTTATTACTGGGCAACATCCGAGGCAGCATGCCCCCCAACTTCAATACAAATTGCCAGCTTGACGCGTTTCGGACATATAGCAGTCCTTGATCACAGGCTATTAAGGCAAGGAAACAGCAGCGATGATGTGCGCTACCTGATTAAATACCGTCCAGTTCCCGCCCAAATGGGCGTTGGCCGTGATGCCTGCTGGTCCTGGTAGTGCACCTAATATCGTCTAAATAAGTGCTGCTGTAAAAGTTCCAACAATGAATCCCCAATGGGTAAGTAAGGAAAGGCACACTGCTCCCGATGTCCTTGTGCCCCCAATGATAATAGCCTCCTCATTCCTCACTGCGCCCGTGTTTACGAGCGCTGCAGATCCGTCAAAGTATGGCGGCGGGGCTCCTTCGCGGCCGGACCAGCCGCAAAACATCAAAAACAAGATCGCCCAAGGAGAAGGAGCCACACATGAGGAGTTGAATGCCGTTTATTACTGGGCAACATCCGAGGCAGCATGCCCCCCAAGTTCAATACAAATTGCCAGCTTGACGCGTTTCGGACATATAGCAGTCCTTGATCACAGGCTATTAAGGCAAGGAAACAACAGCGATGATGTGCGCTACCTGATTAAATACCGTCCAGTTCCCGCCCAAATGGGCGTTGGCCGTGATGCCTGCTGGTCCTGGTAGTGCACCTAATATCGTCCAAATAAGTGCTGCTGTAAAAGTTCCAACAATGAATCCCCAATGGGTAAGTAAGGAAAGGCACACTGCTCCCGATGTCCTTGTGCCCCCAATGATAATAGCCTCCTCATTCCTCACTGCGCCCGTGTTTACGAGCGCTGCAGATCCATCAAAGTATGGCGGCGTGGCTCCTTCGCGGCCGGACCAGCCACAAAACATCAAAAACAAGATCGCCCAAGGAGATGGAGCCACACATGAGGAGTTGAATGCCGTTTATAACTGGGCAACATCCGAGGCAGCATGCCCCCCAACTTCAATACAAATTGCCAGCTTGACGCGTTTCGGACATATAGCAGTCCTTGATCACAGGCTATTAAGGCAAGGAAACAGCAGCGATGATGTGCGCTACCTGATTAAATACCGTCCAGTTCCCGCCCAAATGGGCGTTGGCCGTGATGCCTGCTGGTCCTGGTAGTGCACCTAATATCGTCCAAATAGGTGCTGCTGTAAAAGTTCCAACAATGAATCCCCAATGGGTAAGTAAGGAAAGGCACACTGCTCCCGATGTCCTTGTGCCCCCAATGATAATAGCCTCCTCATTCCTCACTGCGCCCATGTTTACGAGCGCTGCAGATCCGTCAAAGTATGGCGGCGGGGCTCCTTCGTGGCCGGACCAGCCGCAAAACATCAAAAACAAGATCGCCCAAGGAGAAGGAGCCACACATGAGGAGTTGATTGCCGTTTATTACTGGGCAACATCCGAGGCAGCATGCCCCCAACTTCAATACAAATTGCCAGCTTGACGCGTTTCGGACATATAGCAGTCCTTGATCACAGGCTATTAAGGCAAGGAAACAGCAGCGATGATGTGTGCTACCTGATTAAATACCGTCCAGTTCCCGCCCAAATGGGCGTTGGCCGTGATGCCTGCTGGTCCTGGTAGTGCACCTAATATCGTCCAAATAAGTGCTACTGTAAAAGTTCCAACAATGAATCCCCAATGGGTAAGTAAGGAAAGGCACACTGCTCCCGATGTCCTTGTGCCCCCAATGATAATAGCCTCCTCATTCCTCACTGCGCCCATGTTTACGAGCGCTGCAGATCCGTCAAAGTATGGCGGCGGGGCTCCTTCGCGGCCGGACCAGCCGCAAAACATCAAAAACAAGATCGCCCAAGGAGAAGGAAACACACATGAGGAGTTGAATACCGTTTATTACTGGGCAACATCCGAGGCAGCATGCCCCCCAACTTCAATACAAATTGCCAACTTGATGCGTTTCGGACATATAGCAGTCCTTGATCACAGGCTATTAAGGCAAGGAAACAACAGCGATGATGTGCGCTACCTGATTAAATACCGTCCAGTTCCCGCCCAAATGGGCGTTGGCCGTGATGCCTGCTGGTCCTGGTAGTGCACCTAATATCGTCCAAATAAGTGCTGCTGTAAAAGTTCCAACAATGAATCCCCAATGGGTAAGTAAGGAAAGGCACACTGCTCCCGATGTCCTTGTGCCCCCAATGATAATAGCCTCCTCATTCCTCACTGCGCCCGTGTTTACGAGCGCTGCAGATCCGTCAAAGTATGGCGGCGGGGCTCCTTTGCGGCCGGACCAGCCGCAAAACATCAAAAACAAGATCGCCCAAGGAGAAGGAGCCACACATGAGGAGTTGAATGCCGTTTATTACTGGGCAACATCCGAGGCAGCATGCCCCCCAACTTCAATACAAATTGCCAGCTTGACGCGTTTCGGACATATAGCAGTCCTAGATCACAGGCTATTAAGGCAAGGAAACAGCAGCGATGATGTGCGCTATCTGATTAAATACCGTCCAGTTCCCGCCCAAATGGGCGTTGGCCGTGATGCCTGCTGGTCCTGGTAGTGCACCTAATATCGTCCAAATAAGTGCTGCTGTAAAAGTTCCAACAATGAATCCCCAATGGGTAAGTAAGGAAAGGCACCCTGCTCCTGATGTCCTTGTGCCCCAATGGTAATAGCCTCCTCATTCCTCACTGCGCCCGTGTTTACGAGCGCTGCAGATCCGTCAAAGTATGGCGGCGGGGCTCCTTCGCGGCCGGACCAGCCGCAAAACATCAAAAACAAGATCGCCCAAGGAGAAGGAGCCACACATGAGGAGTTGAATGCCGTTTATTACTGGGCAACATCCGAGGCAGCATGCCCCCCAACTTCAATACAAATTGCCAGCTTGACGCGTTTCGGACATATAGCAGTCCTTGATCACAGGCTATTAAGGCAAGGAAACAGCAGCGATGATGTGCGCTACCTGATTAAATACCGTCCAGTTCCCGCCCAAATGGGCTTTGGCCGTGATGCCTGCTGGTCCTGGTAGTGCACTTAATATCGTCCAAATAAGTGCTGCTGTAAAAGTTCCAACAATGAATCCCCAATGGGTAAGTAAGGAAAGGCACACTGCTCCCGATGTCCTTGTGCCCCCAATGATAATAGCCTCCTCATTCCTCACTGCGCCCGTGTTTACGAGCTTTGCAGATCCGTCAAAGTATGGCGGCGGGGCTCCTTTGCGGCCGGACCAGCCGCAAAACATCAAAAACAAGATCGCCCAAGGAGAAGGAGCCACACATGAGGAGTTGAATGCCGTTTATTATTGGGCAACATACGAGGCAGCATGCCCCCCAACTTCAATACAAATTGCCAGCTTGACGCGTTTCGGACATATAGCAGTCCTTGATCACAGGCTATTAAGGCAAGGAAACAGCAGCGATGATGTGCGATACCTGATTAAATACCGTCCAGTTCCCGCCCAAATTGGCGTTGGCCGTGATGCCTGCTGGTCCTGGTAGTGCACCTAATATCGTCCAAATAAGTGCTGCTGTAAAAGTTCCGACAATGAATCCCCAATGGGTAAGTAAGGAAAGGCACACTGCTCCCGATGTCCTTGTGCCCCCAATGATAATAGCCTCCTCATTCCTCACTGCGCACGTGTTTACGAGCGCTGCAGATCCGTCAAAGTATGGCGGCGGGGCTCCTTCGCGGCCGGACCAGCCGCAAAACATCAAAAACAAGATCGCCCAAGGAGAAGGAAACACACATGAGGAGTTGAATACCGTTTATTACTGGGCAACATCCGAGGCAGCATGCCCCCCATCTTCAATACAAATTGCCAACTTGATGCGTTTCGGACATATAGCAGTCCTTGATCACAGGCTATTAAGGCAAGGAAACAACAGCGATGATGTGCGCTACCTGATTAAATACCGTCCAGTTCCCGCCCAAATGGGCGTTGGTCGTGATGCCTGCTGGTCCTGGTAGTGCTCCTAATATCGTCCAAATAAGTGCTGCTGTAAAAGTTCCAACAATGAATCCCCTATGGGTAAGTAAGGAAAGGCACACTGCTCCCGATGTCCTTGTGCCCCCAATGATAATAGCCTCCTCATTCCTCACTGCGCCCGTGTTTACGAGCGCTGCAGATCCGTCAAAGTATGGCGGCGGGGCTCCTTTGCGGCCGGACCAGCCGCAAAACATCAAAAACAAGATCGCCCAAGGAGAAGGAGCCACACATGAGGAGTTGAATGCCGTTTATTACTGGGCAACATCCGAGGCAGCATGCCCCCCAACTTCAATACAAATTGCCAGCTTGACGCGTTTCGGACATATAGCAGTCCTAGATCACAGGCTATTAAGGCAAGGAAACAGCAGCGATGATGTGCGCTACCTGATTAAATACCGTCCAGTTCCCGCCCAAATGGGCGTTGGCCGTGATGCCTGCTGGTCCTGGTAGTGCACCTAATATCGTCCAAATAAGTGCTGCTGTAAAAGTTCCAACAATGAATCCCCAATGGGTAAGTAAGGAAAGGCACCCTGCTCCTGATGTTCTTGTGCCCCAATGGTAATAGCCTCCTCATTCCTCACTGCGCCCGTGTTTACGAGCGCTGCAGATCCGTCAAAGTATGGCGGCGGGGCTCCTTCGCGGCCGGACCAGCCGCAAAACATCAAAAACAAGATCGCCCAAGGAGAAGGAGCCACACATGAGGAGTTGAATGCCGTTTATTACTGGGCAACATCCGAGGCAGCATGCCCCCCAACTTCAATACAAATTGCCAGCTTGACGCGTTTCGGACATATAGCAGTCCTTGATCACAGGCTATTAAGGCAAGGAAACAGCAGCGATGATGTGTGCTACCTGATTAAATACCGTCCAGTTCCCGCCCAAATGGGCTTTGGCCGTGATGCCTGCTGGTCCTGGTAGTGCACTTAATATCGTCCAAATAAGTGCTGCTGTAAAAGTTCCAACAATGAATCCCTAATGGGTAAGTAAGGAAAGGCACACTGCTCCCGATGTCCTTGTGCCCCCAATGATAATAGCCTCCTCATTCCTCACTGCGCCCGCGTTTACGAGCTTTGCAGATCCGTCAAAGTATGGCGGCGGGGCTCCTTCGCGGCCGGACCAGCCGCAAAACATCAAAAACAAGATCGCCCAAGGAGAAGGAGCCACACATGAGGAGATGAATGCCGTTTATTACTGGGCAACATCCGAGGCAGCATGCCCCCCAACCTCAATACAAATTGCCAGCTTGACGCGTTTCGGACATATAGCAGTCCTTGATCACAGGCTATTAAGGCAAGGAAACAGCAGCGATGATGTGCGCTACCTGATTAAATACCGTCCAGTTCCCACCCAAATCGGCGTTGGCCGTGATGCCTGCTGGTCCTGGTAGTGCACCTAATATCGTCCAAATAAGTGCTGCTGTAAAAGTTCCAACAATGAATCCCCAATGGGTAAGTAAGGAAATGCACACTGCTCCTGATGTCCTTGTGCCCCCAATGATAATAGCCTCCTCATTCCTCACTGCGCCCGTGTTTACGAGCGCTGCAGATCCGTCAAAGTATGGCGGCGGGGCTCCTTCGCGGCCGGACCAGCCGCAAAACATCAAAAACAAGATCGCCCAAGGAGAAGGAGCCACACATGAGGAGTTGAATGCCGTTTATTACTGGGCAACATCCGAGGCAGCATGCCCCCCAAGTTCAATACAAATTGCCAGCTTGACGCGTTTCGGACATATAGCAGTCCTTGATCACAGGCTATTAAGGCAAGGAAACAGCAGCGATGATGTGCACTACCTGATTAAATACCGTCCAGTTCCCGCCCAAATGGGCGTTGGCCGTGATGCCTGCTGGTCCTGGTAGTGCACTTAATATCGTCCAAATAAGTGCTGCTGTAGAAGTTCCAACAATGAATCCCCAATGGGTAAGTAAGGAAAGGCACACTGCTCCCGATGTCCTTGTGCCCCCAATGATAATAGCCTCCTCATTCCTCACTGCGCCCGTGTTTACGAGCGCTGCAGATCCGTCAAAGTATGGCGGCGTGGCTCCTTCGCGGCCGGACCAGCCGCAAAACATCAAAAACAAGATCGCCCAAGGAGAAGGAGCCACACATGAGGAGTTGAATGCCGTTTATTACTGGGCAACATCCGAGGCAGCATGCCCCCCAACTTCAATACAAATTGCCAGCTTGACGCGTTTCGGACATATAGCAGTCCTTGATCACAGGCTATTAAGGCAAGGAAACAGCAGCGATGATGTGCGCTACCTGATTAAATACCGTCCAGTTCCCGCCCAAATGGGCGTTGGCGGTGATGCCTGCTGGTCCTGGTAGTGCACCTAATATCGTCCAAATAAGTGCTGCTGTAAAAGTTCCAACAATGAATCCCCAATGGGTAAGTAAGGAAAGGCACACTGCTCCCGATGTCCTTGTGCCCCCAATGATAATAGCCTCCTCATTCCTCACTGCGCCCGTGTTTACGAGCGCTGCAGATCCGTCAAAGTATGGCACGGGGCTCCTTCGCGGCCGGACCAGCCGCAAAACATCAAAAACAAGATCGCCCAAGGAGAAGGAGCCACACATGAGGAGTTGAATGCCGTTTATTACTGGGCAACATCCGAGGCAGCATGCCCCCCAACTTCAATACAAATTGCCAGCTTGATGCGTTTCGGACATATAGCAGTCCTTGATCACAGGCTATTAAGGCAAGGAAACAGCAGCGATGATGTGCGCCACCTGATTAAATACCGTCCAGTTCCCGCCCAAATGGGCGTTGGCCGTGATGCCTGCTGGTCCTGGTAGTGCACCTAATATCGTCCAAATAAGTGCTGCTGTAAAAGTTCCAACAATGAATCCCCAATGGGTAAGTAAGGAAAGGCACACTGCTCCCGATGTCCTTGTGCCCCCAATGATAATAGCCTCCTCATTCCTCACTGCGCCCGTGTTTATGAGCGCTGCAGATCCGTCAAAGTATGGCGGCGGGGCTCCTTTGCGGCCGGACCAGCCGCAAAACATCAAAAACAAGATTGCCCAAGGAGAAGGAGCCACACATGAGGAGTTGAATGCCGTTTATTACTGGGCAACCTCCGAGGCAGCATGCCCCCCAACTTCAATACAAATTGCCAGCTTGACGCGTTTCGGACATATAGCAGTCCTAGATCACAGGCTATTAAGGCAAGGAAACAGCAGCGATGATGTGCGCTACCTGATTAAATACCGTCCAGTTCCCGCCCAAATGGGCGTTGGCTGTGATGCCTGCTGGTCCTGGTAGTGCACCTAATATCGTCCAAATAAGTGCTGCTGTAAAAGTTCCAACAATGAATCCCCAATGGGTAAGTAAGGAAAGGCACACTGCTCCCGATGTCCTTGTGCCCCAGTGGTAATAGCCTCCTCATTCCTCACTGCGCCCGTGTTTACGAGCGCTGCAGATCCGTCAAAGTATGGCGGCGGGGCTCCTTCGCGGCCGGACCAGCCGCAAAACATCAAAAACAAGATCGCCCAAGGAGAAGGAGCCACACATGAGGAGTTGAATGCCGTTTATTACTGGGCAACATCCGAGGCAGCATGCCCCCCAACTTCAATACAAATTGCCAGCTTGATGCAATTCGGACATATAGCAGTCCTTGATCACAGGCTATTAAGGCAAGGAAACAGCAGCGATGATGTGCGCTACCTGATTAAATACCGTCCAGTTCCTGCCCAAATGTGCGTTGGCCGTGATGCCTGCTGGTCCTGGTAGTGCACCTAATATCGTCCAAATAAGTGCTGCTGTAAAAGTTCCAACAATGAATCCCCAATGGGTAAGTAAGGAAAGGCACACTGCTCCCGATGTCCTTGTGCCCCCAATGATAATAGCCTCCTCATTCCTCACTGCGCCCGTGTTTACGAGCGCTGCAGATCCTTCAAAGTATGGCGGCGGGGCTCCTTCGCGGCCGGACCAGCCGCAAAACATCAAAAACAAGATTGCCCAAGGAGAAGGAGCCACACATGAGGAGTTGAATGCCGTTTATTACTGGGCAACATCCGAGGCAGCATGCCCCCCAACCTCAATACAAATTGCCAGCTTGACGCGTTTCGGACATATAGCAGTCTTTGATCACAGGCTATTAAGGCAAGGAAACAGCAGCGATGATGTGCGCTACCTGATTAAATACCGTCCAGTTCCCACCCAAATGGGCGTTGGCCGTGATGCCTGCTGGTCCTGGTAGTGCACCTAATATCGACCAAATAAGTGCTGCTGTAAAAGTTCCAACAATGAATTCCCAATGGGTAAGTAAGGAAATGCACACTGCTCCCGATGTCCTTGTGCCCCCAATGATATTAGCCTCCTCATTCCTCACTGCGCCCGTGTTTACGAGCGCTGCAGATCCGTCAAAGTATGGCGGCGGGGCTCCTTCGCGGCCGGACCAGCCGCAAAACATCAAAAACAAGATCGCCCAAGGAGAAGGAGCCACACATGAGGAGTTGAATGCCGTTTATTACTGGGCAACATCCGAGGCAGCATGCCCCCCAAGTTCAATACAAATTGCCAGCTTGACGCGTTTTGGACATATAGCAGTCCTTGATCACAGGCTATTAAGGCAAGGAAACAGCAGCGATGATGTGCGCTACCTGATTAAATACCGTCCAGTTCCCGCCCAAATGGGCGTTGGCCGTGATGCCTGCTGGTCCTGGTATGCACCTAATATCGTCCAAATAAGTGCTGCTGTAAAAGTTCCAACAATGAATCCCCAATGGGTAAGTAAGGAAAGGCACACTGCTCCCGATGTCCTTGTGCCCCCAATGATAATAGCCTCCTCATTCCTCACTGCGCCCGTGTTTACGAGCGCTGCAGATCCGTCAAAGTATGGCACGGGGCTCCTTCGCGGCCGGACCAGCCGCAAAACATCAAAAACAAGATCGCCCAAGGAGAAGGAGCCACACATGAGGAGTTGAATGCCGTTTATTGCTGGGCAACATCCGAGGCAGCATGCCCCCCAACTTCAATACAAATTGCCAGCTTGATGCGTTTCGGACATATAGCAGTCCTTGATCACAGGCTATTAAGCCAAGGAAACAGCAGCGATGATGTGCGCTACCTGATTAAATACTGTCCAGTTCCCGCCCAAATGGGTGTTGGCCGTGATGCCTGCTGGTCCTGGTAGTGCACCTAATATCGTCCAAATAGGTGCTGCTGTAAAAGTTCCAACAATGAATCCCCAATGGGTAAGTAAGGAAAGGCACACTGCTCCCGATGTCCTTGTGCCCCCAATGATAATAGCCTCCTCATTCCTCACTGCGCCCGTGTTTACGAGCGCTGCAGATCCGTCAAAGTATGGCAGCGGGGCTCCTTTACGGCCGGACCAGCCGCAAAACATCAAAAACAAGATCGCCCAAGGAGAAGGAGCCACACATGAGGAGTTGAATGCCGTTTATTACTGGGCAACATCCGAGGCAGCATGCCCCCCAACTTCAATACAAATTGCCAGCTTGACGCGTTTCGGACATATAGCAGTCCTTGATCACAGGCTATTGAGGCAAGGAAACAGCAGCGATGATGTGCTCTACCTGATTAAATACCGTCCAGTTCCCGCCCAAATGGGCGTTGGCCGTGATGCCTGCTGGTCCTGGTAGTGCACCTAATATCGTCCAAATAGGTGCTGCTGTAAAAGTTCCAACTATGAATCCCCAATGGGTAAGTAAGGAAAGGCACACTGCTCCCGATGTCCTTGTGCCCCCAATGATAATAGCCTCCTCATTCCTCACTGCGCCCGTGTTTACGAGCGCTGCAGATCCGTCAAAGTATGGCGGCGGGGCTCCTTCGCAACCGGACCAGCCGCAAAACATCAAAAACAAGATCGCCCAAGGAGAAGGAGCCACACATGAGGAGTTGAATGCCGTTTATTACTGGGAAACATCCGAGGCAGCATGCCCCCCAACTTCAATACAAATTGCCAGCTTGACGCGTTTCGGACATATAGCAGTACTTGATCACAGGCTATTAAGGCAAGGAAACAGCAGCGATGATGTGCGCTACCTGATTATATACCGTCCAGTTCCCGCCCAAATGGGCGTTGGCCGTGATGCCTGCTGGTCCTGGTAGTGCACCTAATATCGTCCAAATAAGTGCTGCTGTAAAAGTTCCAACAATGAATCCCCAATGGGTAAGTAAGGAAAGGCACACTGCTCCCGATGTCCTTGTGCCCCCAATGATAATAGCCTCCTCATTCCTCACTGCGCCCGTGTTTACGAGCGCTGCAGATCCGTCAAAGTATGGCACGGGGCTCCTTCGCGGCCGGACCAGCCGCAAAACATCAAAAACAAGATCGCCCAAGGAGAAGGAGCCACACATGAGGAGTTGAATGCCGTTTATTACTGGGCAACATCCGAGGCAGCATGCCCCCCAACTTCAATACAAATTGCCAGCTTGACGCGTTTCGGACATATAGCAGTACTTGATCACAGGCTATTAAGGCAAGGAAACAGCAGCGATGATGTGCGCTACCTGATTATATACCGTCCAGTTCCCGCCCAAATGGGCGTTGGCCGTGATGCCTGCTGGTCCTGGTAGTGCACCTAATATCGTCCAAATAAGTGCTGCTGTAAAAGTTCCAACAATGAATCCCCAATGGGTAAGTAAGGAAAGGCACACTGCTCCCGATGTCCTTGTGCCCCCAATGATAATAGCCTCCTCATTCCTCACTGCGCCCGTGTTTACGAGCGCTGCAGATCCGTCAAAGTATGGCGGCAGGGCTACTTCGCGGCCGGACCAGCCGCAAAACATCAAAAACAAGATCGCCCAAGGAGAAGGAGCCACACATGAGGAGTTGAATGCCGTTTATTACTGGGCAACATCCGAGGCAGCATGCCCCCCAACTTCAATACAAATTGCCATCTTGACGCGTTTCGGACATATAGCAGTCCTTGATCACAGGCTATTAAGGCAAGGAAACAGCAGCGATGATGTGCGCCACCTGATTAAATACCGTCCAGTTCCCGCCCAAATGGGCGTTGGCCGTGATGCCTGCTGGTCCTGGTAGTGCACCTAATATCGTCCAAATAAGTGCTGCTGTAAAAGTTCCAACAATGAATCCCCAATGGGTAAGTAAGGAAAGGCACACTGCTCCCGATGTCCTTGTGCCCCCAATGATAATAGCCTCCTCATTCCTCACTGCGCCCGTGTTTACGAGCGCTGCAGATCCGTCAAAGTATGGCGGCTGGGCTCCTTCGCGGCCGGACCAGCCGCAAAACATCAAAAACAAGATCGCCCAAGGAGAAGGAGCCACACATGAGGAGTTGAATGCCGTTTATTACTGGGCAACATCCGAGGCAGCATGCCCCCCAACTTCAATACAAATTGCCAGCTTGACGCGTTTCTGACATATAGCAGTCCTTGATCACAGGCTATTAAGGCAAGGAAACAGCAGTGATGATGTGCGCTACCTGATATATATCAGGTGCCCTGGGTGGGGCCAGGGCACCCAGTATTGTGGCCTGGCCCTGGGGGATGGAGTCCCCGGGGTCAAAATCCTTAGGCCTCCTGAGGGCCTCAGCACTAAAGTGGACTTTTTCCCCAACCTGTAGCGCCCAAGGAGGCGCATTTGCAGAGTGGGACTTACTGGAGGTGACAGGAATGATAGTTGGCCCCCAAGGACCTTCAGCAGTAAAGTGGACCCCACGCCCCCTTTCTCCACCACTCTGCAAATGCGTCTCCTGGCACTCTACTGGTTGGAAATGAAGTCCTCTTGGATGTTGAGGGATGTTGGGACCAATAAGCCCTTCTGGTACATTCTGTTTGTCCTACACAGCAGGATGTCTACGAGCTGGTCAGAGGCCACGTCCCCTTTCTCCGCGGCCGATCTAAGTGAGTAATTAGAAAAAAGGATTTGATAACAAAAAGAACCAGTGTTCGGGAAAGGGTTGGCCCTGGAAAGACCACGAGGAACAGAGTCAAGACTGATTTGCATGTGGCCGGGTCTGAACTGGGGTGGCGAAGTGAGCTGAAGAAATACTCCATAAATTATCTAGTTAGCTAAGATACTTTAATAGAAATCCAATGTGTGTGACCCTGAAAATTCAAGCTAAGGTAGCTGGATTAATAACCAAAATGATCACGGCTGGTTGGAGGGTAAACCCTTTTTGTGGAAGCACATAACTTCTAACCAATTAAAACATGTACTCCTGGCTCCCAACACGTGGGCAGAGCAAAAGCCCATCTCCTGGTGATAATAACATAATTGTCTGGCGACAGTTGCACTGGCAAGCCAGACCATAAAAACCAATCACACAATCAAAAGAAGAAATGTTAATACCTCCCTCACCAGGTGTCGCTATCTCCTACTCCTGGGAGGCAAGTGAGAAGCAGATGGTCTGGGTCTAAATATCCACAAGATTCCACCACAGCTGACTTTTTCAAACACATGTTGCCCCATAGCTCCCCACCTCACCAAACCTAAGCCCAAAGCCGCCTGCCAGAAGTATCTCTTCAAACACGTCTCTGCCCCTTTTATTGATGAGGAGTCATCAGAGCACGAAAGACGACAACAGGAACAAATGAATTTGGAGCATGCCAAACAGGGGGAAACAGTGTAGAATGTGGCTAGAACGACCAGGGATCACAGGATGAGAGACACGTCCGAATGAGCTACAGCAGTTTGTCTGTCTGAGGCTGCAGGAGCTACCTGTGACATCTGCAGGACTACTGCAGTTTATACATGTGAAACAAAACATTGAAAGGAAAGCATCTGATGCTTTTCGTATTGATGTTTATACTCATGCCCCAGCGGTTGTGTGGAATTCAACGTGGATATTTCAGGGGGACAAAATTACTGACACTGGACATAATCTGTGTGTGCAATTCCTGCAATTATGAGTTAAACCCCCTGAATGGGGAATAACTGCGCAGACCAGGAATTACTCGCTGGATTTTTGCATGGTATTCCCTGTTCTGTAAAGCTGCTGTAAAACTTTTTTCTGATGGATACTTCTAACCATAGATTGCTCACTTTAGAATATTCCGCAGGTGCCAGGCTGGATCCAGGCATATGTCATAGCAGAGTAAACAAGCAGCAAATAATGTGAAATAAGACACAAGCAAATATACTGGAGGCCCTGCAAGAGATCAGAAAAATATATATATACATCAAATGATTACTTTGGATGTGCACTTCAACTCACTCACACATTACAAAGAAAACTGTCAGGACTCGGGCGCATGGTGTCTGCAGAAAATTAATGCGGACTTGCAACGAAGAAACACGCATCAGGATTCCTTCACGATTAATACGGAAACTACATCTCCCATGAAGCAATGGGTGCTTTTGTAGTTTCAATGGGCCAATCAAGGGCCTTATATACGGACACCGCATGTCGGACGGCATGCGTAATTCTTTAGTGATACTTTGTTTTCCCGCGAAGGTCTGGAGTTGGGATTCTTCGTATGGCTGTTTCCCGTATGATGTCAGGCTGCGGAGGGCTGAGGAAGCTTTTTTCGTTCCTTTCATGTCCGTGCCTGGCTCCAGAGAGAGGAGAGTAATGGAGCTTCATTGCCACAAAGGTGATCTTGATAAACTTTGGAAAAAAGAGAAACAGCCGCCTTTTTTTTAAATGTGTTTATTTTTTTAAAATCAGTTTTATTATTTTTCAGCAAAACATCGACAAGCATATCGGCATACATATACGCACATAGAGCAGCCGTCTTCTTGATCCATGCTGATTGGCATTTTTGACATACCGCTGCAGTGAAGTAAACGCAACGGGGTTGCTGTGATCGTGTCCTGCGCTCAGGAAACAAACTAATGTGGGGGCCCGAATTTAGTATTGACTGCTATGAGAAATGCTTTGACTTTGAATTCTCCTATATTTTTCCTCGGAGAAAAGAAGTAACTTGGGACTGTTGGATTGTTACATCTCGAATCATTCCACTAAGTACTTCGCTAATTTATGCACTTTAACTGGGACTACTTATTTCTTAATTTGGAGAAGGCTTCTGCATACCCTTTTGGATTTCTTTTTGAGGGGTATGTATGAGACCGAGTATGATGCAAACCCTTAACCCCTTGGCCGCAGCAGTAATTCCGCCGTGGCGCTGGGGGGAAGGGGGGTCGTGCGGCGCCACCATGCTTGCGACGGAACCACTCCGTCAGGAGCCACGGACGTGCTGTGCTTATGGCGGAGTGGTTCTGTCACGGATACGACCACTCACTAATTCGCCCGCACAGTGCCGCATGGGCAGAGCGGCCGCGGCATGACGGAACCACTCCGTCATGAGCACAGCCCGCCCGTGGCTCGTGACGGAGTGGTTCCATCACAAGCATGGAAGGGGTTAATGATGTATGGTAGTACATGTGTGAAGATTAATATCTCGGCTTGTTTTCTGGATTTAAGGATAGTGTATATAACATTGAGGCAGTGGCCTTGCGGCATGAAAGAAGTGAAAGGGTTGAGGTATGTGATGTTCCTTTCTTTAGCGAGTATTATTGAGAGTAGTTTCCTCCATGTGTTTAATCTTGTCTCTCTCTTCTTTCAGGTTTCTCCTTCTTCCCAGCTGTTCCCTTCCTATCCCATCCCTTGCTTGATCACCCTAAAATTCTGTTTCACACATCTGAATTGGGGGTATCAAGAGGTGGACCCATTTGATCATCGTTCGGATCTTGAGGAGTTCCTTCTTTCACCCTTGCCAGGTGAAAGCCTTGCCAAAAACATCTCAAATGATCAAAGCCACTGGCCAAACATCATAATGGCAATAATCAAAGCTCAAGCACCTCAAATGACCACAGCCACTGGTACCACATATCACAATGGCACTAGTCAAAACTCAATACTTCACCTGGTGCAAACACTGCATCTTAGCCCACTCCTGAATGGGGGAATTAAACAGCCGTGGTCAAGAGCTCAGCAACCAGGGTTCCATGCTCCGAAGTAGACGCGACTGTCCCCGTTCGGATTCCAAACTCCCAGTTTCTAAGTCATCAACCCTCAGCTTTATAATCTCAAAACACACTAGAAGGTTCAAGAGAGACCTCCCCCCACGCCAGAGGAATCTTACCAGAACTGGCCAGCTTCCAAGCAAGCATTCCCTGGCTGGATGGAGTTCCCACGCTCCCTTCTCCAATCTCGCATGTTCCAGCCTTTATCTTGACGAAGCTTACAAAGCCTTCCGGATACTTTGAACAATCTCTCACAAAAACAATCCTTGAACGTTATTAACCCGAATAACTTGCAAGCTCTGCTGTGCACGCAGAAAAGCTCAAGCAAGGCAAAGTCGGAATTCAGGATGACATGAGGCCATGTCAAAGCCAATAGTAAGAACTTCATAATTCTACCAATGTACAACACAATGCACATTTATGCACCACTGCCTTATAGCATCACATACTTCATCTCTCAATGTCCTATAGCATCACATACTTTATCTCTCAATGTACAACACCAAGCACATGTGTGCATCACTGCCCACAACACTGCACTTCGAGACCAAAAAGTACATTCCACACCTCTCTCTCCCTCTCATCCTTTCAAATGCACATCCCACACCTTCTGTTCTTGGCAAGGCTGTTCTACTCTGTGACAGCTCCCACTGAAAGACCGCAATATTACAAGAAAGAAACTTTTAAGAAAAACAGGCCTATGCAGGACGTTGTACATTCAGGCTAGGATAAAATAACACACTAAAGTCAGTTAAAATAATGGCAGTCAAAGGTCATCACAGGGTGTCAGACCACAAGAGTGCCTCTAGCACTACATTGACCTGTAGATGAAGTCCTAAAACAAAGTATGCCTAGATTTAGAATCCTTGAAAACTGAACATACCACTTCTAAATGTAAAGTGTTGCTCACAGTGAATTCCTCAAACAATGTATTATTTAGACAGGCACCCCTAATAATACCGTAGCATTAAAAAGTATTATAGTTAGTTTCCTCAATCTAATAAAGGCCTTCATCTATGTTTCTTCCTTGAGTTTACATTTGTTATTTTTGGTTTTGCGTCGTTTTTTAGCCACTTCCTTGTGTGCTGAGGACAGATGCTGTGGACAGGTGAGCACCAGAGGGATTTCCTTTAATTTAAAATAGCCCTTTATTTTCTCTCTGAAATGACGATCGGCGGGAGTGGCACGCTAACGTCATTTTAGAGAAAGTAAAAGTGAAATGAGCCAATGGGCTCATTTCACTTTCGCTACTTCGGTACTCGGGAGCATACCTCAGCCCCTTGAGCACCGAAGCACACAGGAGAGGTAACATTGTAAAGGGGAGAATCTCTGCTTAGGGATCGCCGGAGGAAGAAGATCCCAAAGCAGGGATCCAATCCACTAGACACTAGGGACAGGGAGCTGCCCCCTCACAATTGGATAGTGCTCTCCCCTCCCCCAAAAGTCTTTTTGCCTTCCCAGGACAGTTTGGAGATTCTAACCTCCAGTCTGACCCCTGGACCACTAGACACAAGGGATTTTTAATAGGGGCTTAAATGGGTGGGGCCACCCTTTTTAATTAATTGCAGCAGTTTTTCTCCCCATCGGGAGAAGATTGGAGGTGTCTTCCCCCAATCTGCCCCTGGCGGGTGCAGAAAGCCCACTAGACTACCAGGGACTATATTTGGAGGGGGAGCAAGGCCCCCAGCAATGGACTAGTTCTCCACCCCTCTTCCAGGCCCAAAAGTATTTCTGCCCCCCATGGGCAAATTGGATGTTCTAACTTCCAATCTGCCCACTGGGCGAGAGGGGCAGAAAGCCCACTAGTAACCAGAGATGTTTTAATAGGGGCATAAATGGGTGGGGGCTGCCCACCCTGGCATCGAGTCTAGCCCCCACCCTTTTTAACTAACCCCATCATTTCTCTGCCCCCGGCGGGGGCAGAATGTCTACTAGACCACCAGGGGCTATATTTGGAGTGGGGATGCAGCCCCCTAGCAATGGTCTAGTGCTTGCTCCCCCTCACCTAGGCCCAAAAGTCTTACTTCCCCCAGGATAAGATTAGAGGTTCTTAACTTTAATCTGCCTCGGGGAGAGGCAGAAAGCCCACTAGATACCAGGGATACATTTTTAAAGGTAGAATGTGTGGGGGCTGCCTGCCCAGGCATCAGAGCTAGCCCCCACCCTCCTGTATATCCCCCAGCAAACTTTCTGCCCCCCATCAGGAGCAGTTAGGAGGTATTTTTCTTCAATCTGCACCCGGCGGGGGCAGAAAGCCCACTACACCCCCAGGGATTATATTTGAAGAGGTAGCAGCCCGCCCTGACAATGGACTATGTTCCACCACCCCCAGGCCCAAGTGTCTTTCTGCCGCCCCAGGGGCATATTGGAGGTTGATACCTCCAATCTGCCCCCGCTGGGGGGAGGGAGCCCACTAGACACCAGGGTTCATTTTTTGTGGAGGAATGTGTGGGTGACCTGCATAGGCATTGGGCCTAACCTCACCCCTCAAAAGACCTGCAAGAGTCTTTCTGCCTCCAGGGGGCATAGCCACGCACCAATGGAGTAAGACGAGGAAATGGGACCTCCCAGCCGGGGCCCCATCCAGCAATATCCTGCATTGATCTTGAGCCAAAGGGGCCTCCCAGAAGCTTGGGGAAGTACCCCTTTGCCCCAGGAGTGAGGAGGCAGCAACTTTGCAGCCCCAGCTGTCCCTGAGTGGGACTTTGCGGTTGGAGCCAGTTCTGCGGCCGCGCTGACAAAATGTCGGCTGAGCAGGGCTGCTGAGAGTGTGTGCAGGTGCCAGAAAGCAAAAGAGGTGGCCCCCCTGGGCAGCGTAACCCAGGGAAAAGCAGCAGTGAGAGGCAGCCGGCCCATAGTAACACAGTGCGACTATTGTGGTGAGTTGCAGGGGTGATGAGAGAAAGCAGGCCCCTTACCTGTTCCGAGGGGTCCCCTCCCTAAAATCAGAAACATGCATGCTGCCCAGAGCTCTCAACAAGGCACCTGGGAGTAGGGTGCTGCTGGCGAGTGGGGGTGTGAGCCCACACACAGGACCCCAATAGATCGGCTGCTGATCTCGAGCAGAGGTGGGGGGAACGGCAGCCCATGGGCGGAGGACGTGTGGGGGACGCGGGGGACATATCCTCCCAGATTTTGTAGTGGGGGGACGCGGGGGACAAGGGTGGGGGGGACGAAAGAATTTCCCCTCTCTCTCCTGTCTGTGGCAGGGCTATTGGTATGTCAAAGCGCGAGTGCTTTGACGTGCTAATGGCCCTACACTTGACCTGTGACCTTCCCTTTTGTTATGCAGCAAAAGCTACAGGAATGTTTTCACACCTCTCCCTTGCCACCTCTGCTTGCAGTCTGCATTTCCAGTTCAAGGAAGAGAGGTAGTTTGTTGATTGCTGACTGCAGGACCGGCTTTAGAGTTGGTTGCGCCCATCGCGACAATCTCTGTGGGTGCCCTAACAAACTTTTTTATTTTGAGTTATGCGGGAAAACAATGCTGGTGTAATGCTTATTTAGGGACTCAGATTTATGGCGCTCTGATCACATGAGATGTAAAATGTGCTATTTACTGCATTCCTGAAAACAAGAAAGGTATTTGGGCTAGACTAGAGGCACACAAAGTAAAGGAATATGAAGAGGTTCCCAGAATGCATTAGGCGCACACTGCTGAAAGGCATTGTGCGGCACACACAGTGACAGGTGCAAGGCTACGTGAAGGACAGCTAGTGCACGTTGCTTAAACCAATGAGACTTCTAGAATGAAATGCAAAAAAATGACATCTGATGCTCTATAAAACACAAAGACAAAGAATTAGCAGATTAGGCCCTTGTGTATCAGACCATCACGAAGCAAAGGAGCACAGATGCCCAGTGGTGAAAGGAATGGAGAGTGGCTTCTTGAGTGGGAGGATACGTTCGGTTGCTATGATTTCTTAGCAGTAACATTTTGCCTAATAGCCTAACAGTCTGCCTGCTTAGACGACGCCTGGGTGGCAGGCCTGGTACTGGTGGCTAGAAAGCCTAGATTGTATTACAGAGGTCCTGGCTTTCGAGGGGAAGTCTGGGCATTCAGACATGTCCCAGGGTGTACACCCACCATTGTATCCACTTTTGTAGTTTTCTTATTGCGCAAACCTGGCCGAAGGGGATCACAGTGCTTCATGTGAACACTAGATTATAGTACACAAGTCAGATTCATGTTTTTTCCAGGTATGGGGAAATTAAATGCTTTGCCCAGAGTCACAGCATAGTGAGCCAACGCCGGGACTTCAACCTGAGTGCCCAGTTGTAAAGTCAGAAACACTATACGTTAGGCCACGTCTGGTATCCTGGCCACTTGAATTTGTCAGATGGCAGACTGTATATGCATGAAAGCGGCATAAAAAAAGTCCATTCCAGACTGTACACACCATGACAGTAGCGGAAAAATGGTACAGGGCAGACTTACACACCAGAGCAGCAGTCTAAATGTAGACAAGCCACAGCAGTGTAAAGATGGTCAAGAAATAGACTGCATATAAGGGATAGCAGTGTAGACACACATGTAAGCTGTACACCAGAAGAGTAGTGAAAGAGAGATGAGGGCATACTGTACACAGCACACTGGGTTGCTGGGACCCACTGGCCTGAAGGGCCCGTTTTCTTTCTTTCACTGGGGTCCATGACACACGATAGGCCTCTGGTAGCAGGAGAGCCATGTAAATAGGCACAGGCAGACTGTCTACCACTGTAAAGTAAGACAGTATAGATCAGAACAGCGGTGTAAAGGGGGCAGGCTGTTAAGTAAAAACATTGACAAGCAGACTGTTCACAATAAAACGTAAAGGCATGAAAAATGGCGAGACAAGGAAGGCTTGTGCATACCAAAAGACAGGAGCTGTGTTTTCAGCCACAGTGCTTTGCCTCAATTTCCTGTGATGGATGCTCTGGTGAAGGCCAGTGCTGTTCCTATCCTGTATCTGAGGGTTGCTCCTGCGCGGGCCCTTGGGCTTGTTGTCAGAAGCCCAAGGGTGCACGGCTGCTTAGACTAGCTGCCGGGCCTCAAGTCAACCATTTTTTTTTAGGACTTGTGCCCTGTTGGGAGATGTATATTAGAGAACTGGTGTTGGCGGTTGTGGGAGGCTGGCTTAGGATATGGTGCACATTCTCTGGAGTGATGCACCGTGCACTAATACAGGCAACCCTTATGGCGATTTTAGTGGTCTTTGATAACCATATAAAGTTCTCAAAGTGGTAGCTGTGAAGAGAAGGAGTGTAAAGCAGCTTGTTTTACCACAATTAATCAACAGTGTAGATTAGATGAAAAAGAACCACACAATGATTATAAAAATAAGGCTATTTATTATGCAACACAATCACTAACACATTGGTATATCTCCTACCCAGGGATATCAACAATACACACAAGAATACTTCAAAATAATTAGGTAAGTAGCACAAATCTACACTGGTGTCCAGGGGAAGACCAAACCATATGCGAAGAAAGTGGTATGCAGACTTCAAGGAGAACAGGACTTGGACCAGAAAACTCATAGGAGATGGAGACACAAGGAACTACCCAACGTAAGTACCCAGGAACCTCAAGGGACTGTGTGCAGAGTAGAAACACAGCCACATGCCCGATGGAAGTCAATGGAGAAGTCGCGGTTGTAGTTTTACAGAAGAAGGACCCTTCCCAGAGGACCCCGAAGAAACCCTTTTGAAGTTCGGGAGGTCGGAGAGTCATCCCACCCATGGATGCCCCAGGAACCAGGTTACCTGCACCAGGGAAGCCGGGTGCATAGGGGTGAATTGATGTCGGAACCTGCCATAGATGACAAAGGAAGACTTCAAATAAGACCCCTCTGAAGAAGCATGTGAAGGAGTCTGGCGGAATCCAATAATGGATTCTTGAAGAAGAGAACCTGCAAGCAGAGGGGATAGAGTCTATGCCACTAAGAAGTGACCAGGAGACACAGAAGCACAATCCCCACCGATGGTGGGAGGTTCAGGAGTGAAGACGGTGACCGTGTTTCTGCAGCTGCGAGGAACAGGAAATGCTGAGGAAGACCAGCAGCCATGCACGAGCTGTCCCATATTGGGTGTCGGTGTTCAGGTGGTCGGTGTCTAGTGGGAGGACCAACAAGCCTTGGTAGCCGCAAATGGCGTGGAAAGCAAAAAGATGCAAACATTGGGACCAGTAAGATCCAAGCGACTCACCAAGTGCAGGAGAGTCAGAGCAGGCCCTGAGCAAGCAGGGCAGCCCACTGAAGCAAAGGAAGACCCTCGAAAGGACCCACATGTCAAAGGCACAGGAGTTGCAAGAGGACTTCAGGCAGCTCACAAAAGATGGAGTCCCACGGTGCAGAGGATGCAGTGAGGATGTTGATCTTTGAGGGATGAGGTGCTAGAGGGTGAATCGTCTTGCAGCCCAAATATCTCTGGAGTGCAGAGCCAACAAGCCTTGGAAACAGCAATTCATCGCAGTGCACATGAGTTTGGTCCCAACGGCTTCGATGAGCTATACTGTCCTCAAAATTGCAGAGAAGACAGGTCAGGCCTCTAGGGGCTGTAGAACCACCACCTGTGTTGCTGGGTCGCGGGAAGTCCGTTGGATGACAGGAGCAGCAGACCGGTCAGCTTTGTTGCAGTGCCTGCAGATGCAGTGGAGTGACTCCTTCACGCCAAGGGAGATTACTACGGATGTCCTTGATGCCCACATGCCTTCTGGAGAACTTCAGTGATGCACAGACACAGACGACGCAGAAGACTTGAAGAACAGTGAGACCAGGAACAGCAGGAGCCTTTCTTGATGCAGTCTCATGTCCAGTGAAAGTCCGACGAAGTCCAAGTGCCCAAACGGTACAAGAGTGTCTTGGTTTCAGAGGTGAGTCTTGTTCCACGAAGAATCTGAGGACCTACCCACGGGGGCAACCTTAAGTACCCTAGGGAAAGGGTTGGAACGACTCGGGGGTCCCTCCCAGAGGAGGGTCTGGACAGAGGGGAGGATACTTCCCTTTTCCTTGTCCAGTTTTGCACCAGAGTGGAAACCAGGGGTTCCTGGACTGTCTCAAACAGAAGTATGCAAGGCAAGCACAAACATGGCCCTTCAAAGAAGTCTGGTGCCACTGGCAAGTGCCCCACCCCAGGCCAATACAATAAGTCCTGTATGGGAGGTGGTCAAACCTCCCTGTGACAGGAAACCTATTGTTCTACCTATCCTTGCTCAAGTTCAGCTCAGGAGAAGGAGGGCAGAATCGTGTCTGTGGTCAGCAGCACTAGGTTGCTGGCAGACCCTGAAAGGCTGTTACTTGGAGTACAGGGAAGTCATCTAAGGAGCCTCCAGTACTTGGGATCATTCTTCTAGCACCAGAGTCAGTGTTGGGGTAGGATTCCAACACGTTTGATACAAAACATGACCCGGTTCAGTGCAGCTGTTATTTAATTAGACATCTCATAATAACTGATGTCCACTATATACCTTAAAATGGCTGATTACTCTTCCAAAGCCTGGAGAATCAATTCCAGGGCCTGTAGGGGTGTCTTTCTCATGTAGGGGCACCCTCACATTTGGAACCAAGCATCCTGCCTACCATAGGGGTGACATAGTTTTTAAGTGCAGTGACCTCAGATGTAAGGAACTTATAGCTGTTTTGAGAGGTGCAAGTACTATCTCACACAGGCTGTAAGGGCAGGCCTGTAGTCAAGTTTAAGTGGACTACCACATGTGATAAAATAGATGCTGCAGCCCATTGGAGCCTCTGGTGTACCTATGTCCTGGGTACCGTAGTGGCATATACTAGCGAATTATAATGTTACACCAGTAGCCAATTGTGGATGTACCAAAGTACTTACCAGAGCCAATGTTGGGCATAGAGCACAGTTGCTGGCGTCCTGATTAGTAGGATCCCAGCAGACTACAGTCAAAACACACTGACCCCAGGAAAAAACAATGAAAGCAGATCCTACTTTCCTATACCCCCTGCCCCAAACATAAGGATGAGGCTAACCTTTCCCATTTGAGGCTTCATTGTCATAGTGGAAATATCTGGAAAGTCCATCTTTGTTGGCATTGTTACTCCCAGGTCTATGTTCCACTGAAAAGTCCATCCCCTGTAGGGAAATGGACCACCTCAAAAGTTTTAGTTTTTCGCCCTTCATCTGTTTCAGCCATAAGAGGGGCATATGGTCTTTCTAAACAATGAAGTGAGTGCCAAACAGGTATGGCCTCAACTTCTTCAAGGTCCAGACCAAAGCAAAGGCCTCCCTCTCAATAGCTGACCAACGTTTCTCCCTAGTGGTCAACTTTCTGCTTATAAAAGATGGGGTTGACCATGGCCCTCTGCATTAAATAGTGACAATACTGCATCTATCCCTATCTCAGAAGCATCTATATGGACAATGAATGGTTTGGAGTAGTCTAGACTTTGCAGAATTGGAGCAGAGCACATTGCTTGCTTCAGGTTCAATGCTAGATATGCTGCACTATAAGCTTCCAGACATGTTAAGACTTTATTCACCAGCCTCTGAAATGTGGTAGGTGCATTTTTGAAACCAAAAGCCATCACAATAAATTGATAATGTCCATTGGGGGTTGAAAATGCTGTTTTAGGTTTGGCATCCTCATTGAGTCTGATTTGCAAATAACCAGCAGTTAGGTCACATGTACTGAGATATTTGGCTGGGGCCAAAGTATCAATCAGTTCATTTGCCCTTGGAATTGGATGGGCATTAGCCCTAGTGACTGCATTGAGGCCTCTATAGTCCTCACAAAAACTCATCTCTTTCTTACTATCCTGCTGTGAGATTTTGGTACAAGGACTTCAAGACTAGCCCAAGGGCTATCTGAAGCATCAATGACTCCCAACTCTGGCATCTTTTGGACCTCTCTCCTGATGTAGTCTCTGACATGGTCAGGCTGTCTGTATATTTTACTTCTCACAGGCATGTTGTCACCTGTGTCTACTTCACGGGTACACCAGGTGGTTTGCCTGGGTGTCAGAGAAAAGAGACCAGAAAACTGAGAACCTGTCTACAATCAGCTTGCTGTTGATCAGTGAGGCTGTCTGCCAAGGCTACTCCTTCAACTGATCCGTCAACAGGGTCCTGAGAGAGGAGATTAGGGAGAAGTTCACTCTCTTCCTCCTGTCCCTCATCAGTGACCATGAGCAAGCTCATGTCAGCCCTGTTAACAAAAGGTTTGGGGCGTATCACATGAAGTACCCTGTGGGGACTTCTTGGAGTACCTAGGTCAACTTGGGGCCACTCCACTTGTCTTAGAGAGCTGCTGGGGCCACAGGCCACAACACCCACACTTCCTGTCCTGGCCGGTTAACAGTAAGTACAGCCTTTTGGTCATGTCAAGCTTTCTGAAGCTCCTGGCTGGCCTCAAGGTTTTTGCTGGGCACCTTCATATGCTCAGCCATGTAAGATTGCAGGCCCAGAACATAGTCTACTGTGTTTAGGAGGCTTGAGATGTTGCTCCCATCCTTCTTTGACCATACATAATGAACCCCTAACTGGATGTCCAAACAGAAGTTGAAATGGGTTGTAGCCACCCCTTCTGAGGAACCTCTCTGTAGGGAAAGAGAAGGCAGGTAGTAAGACATCCCATTTTCACTTCAGCTTTTTTAGGTGTCCCATGATCATACCTTTGAGGGTCTTGTTGAACCTTTCAACAACCCCATTGTCCTGTGGATGGTAGGGTGTGGAAAACTTACAGTTTACACCACACTCTTTCAACATAGCAGTGATGTAACTAGACATGAAGTTAGTACTTCTATCTGACAAGACCTTCTTAGGGAGCCCAACTCTGAAAAAGATTCCCAGGAGAGTCCTGGCCGCTGCTGGAGCTGTAGTGGTACTAAGGTGAATAGCCTCTGAATATCTTGTGGCATGGTCTACCACCACTAAGATAAAACTATCTCCAGATGCTGTGGAGGGTTTAAGGGACCTGCAATGTCTATCCCTACCCTCTCATAGAGAACTCTAACCACTGGCAGTGGGATTAAGGGGGCCTTTGTAGTGCCACCTGACTTACCACTGGCTTGGCAGGTGACACAGGACTGACAAAACTCCCTGGTGCCTCAGACATGTGGGGCCAATGAAAGTAAGAGACACGCCTGCACCAAGTCTTGCTTTGCCCAAGATGTTCTGCAAGGGGAATGTCATGTGCCAGGGTCAAAAAGAACCCCCTGAACTTCATAGGTATGACCAACCTCCTGGTAGCACCAGGCTTGGGGTCTCTACTTATAGAAAACAGGAGCCCTTCTTCCTGATAAGTCCTGTGGGACCTGCTGAATTGTCCTGCTTCCTCAGCAGCAGCTTGATGACCGAGTTGTTCAAGAGAGGGACAGGCCTTCTGCTCCAGACTGAAGTCTTCCCTTGAAGGACCCCTGACCATAGTTGCTCTGCCTTGACAGGCCCAAGCTCCTCTTGTACAGCTCCTTCACAAGTACTGAGAACATCTCCCTGAGGAGGCTGATTCTCATTGTAAGTCTGAGAGGAGTATACATTTGTATCCTTCTTGCTCCATCTCTTGGGAGCTGGCTGTCCCATTTCTTCAGGATCCAGGGCTCCCACAGTGCCTAACTTCTAGGCCGCAGCCCTAGTGGCAGCAAATACACTGGCTGAAATTCCCATCATTCTACATGAGTCATGAACTCCACTTTAGACCAGGCTGAAGTTTCCAAATGATTGCCCAGTAGACAGTACACAGGTTGGTCAGGGATGCCACAACTCTCTTTGGGCCAGTTACGCCTCCTCAGCTGAGATTGACATCTGCCATGGAATGATCTGTCCTGCTATTGTTAGCATTGGTCACTTGGTAAATCTATCCAAGTAGAATCTGCTCAGTAGAGACAAGTTTTTCTGTCACCATAGTGACACTGGCCCAATGTGTCCATGCATGCCACAGCTTCCTGACCATTGATGAGAGGCTGTTGTCTGTATTTGCCCAAGTAAGTGGGACTTTACAATAAGGGTGGTGAGCTCAGTGCCACCATCACAGACTAAAACAGCCTGAGTGGGTGTCCTGACTAGGCCAGAGTCCACTTTAGTACACAAGGTTAACCCAGCTAAACTCTTGGGGGCCCTACCAGTGCTATTGCTAGGGGCACTAGGAGGATTAGGAGTAGTAGTAGCAGTATTGGTGCTAGACTTAGGGCAATCAGCATCCTTTGCCCTTTTACCTTTTTCCTTACACAAATAGCACCAAGGTTTCTTGTTAGAGTAGGAAGAGGAATGGGACCTACCCCCAGAGAAAGATTTCGGAGGACCTTCAGAAGACTCTTCTCTTTAGATTTCTCCCCACCTTTCTTGTGGACCTTAGAATAATCTTGCTTCTTCTGGTCAGCACTACCATGAGACATTTGTTGCACTCTGGTACAGACCCACTAGTTTGCCTTCTTTACCAATACTTGGGGAGAGGTCAGATCCAATTCCACCATGTACTGGTGCAGTTGCTGATTTTGACAGTTGTTAAAGATGTGCTCCCACACAAGTAAATTGTACAGTCCCTCACAATCATGAACATGTCGTAAGAGCATTCAGTTTATTCTTCCTTTTTCGTCCCATCTTTGTTTGCTGTGTGCATGAAGATGTGAGATTCAAAAACATATTTTTTCACATTTGGTCTAATTACATTGTGAATCGAAGCATACTTGCAAACTGTGAATACATGCCTGCCTTTATCAATGTTCCACTAGAAAACTATGCAATTGTATTCTTTTAACGGAGCGTACGGTCCCCAGACAATGGTCGATTTGAATCGGGGCACTGGAAAGTCCAAAAGGCTGCCCCTGTCCCCCCCAGAAATTTAGTGTCTCCTACGCCCCTGCGGCAGCCCCCTGACTGAGATGTGTGGGTGGCACACCTGGGCAGTGGAAACCCAAGAAGGGCAGTTAGGAGAGGCAGATGGCCCGAAAACACAGAGTATTACTTGTTGTGAGTCGTGGGGGCAACGAAAAAGACCAGGGCCCCAGAAAGACCCCCTGCAAGCAGATATATCCATGTGGTCGAGAACTCTCAGCGAGACACCCGAGAGTAAAGTGCTGCTGGGGAGTGGGTGTGTGAGGCCACATGCAGGACCCCGATAGATCGCCTTCTGATCTCAAGCGGCAGCGGGGGTAACGGTGACCCCCTGACAAAGTTTAGCAGGTGTCACCCCTGGGCAGCAGAAACCCAAAAAAGAGCGGCATGGAAAAGCAGACGGGCCAAAAATACAGTGGGGATACAGATTGGGCCCAAGGGGAGCCTTCTCTGCACTGAGAGGCCCTCCCTGCCAGCGGACACCGCCGTGGGGCCCAGAACCCTCACCAGGATCCCGTGGATAGGGTGCTGTTGACGATTGGGGGGCTACATGCGGGGCCCGGATACATCCGTTGCTGATCTCGAGCAGCGGTGAGGGGAACGATGAGCAGGGGTGAGGGAAATGATGACCCCCCTGACCAAGCAAAGCAGGACATTGTGTATGGAAGAGGCAGACCCCACTCTTCGAGAAGAGCATATCGGACAGGGAGCGAGGAGGCCACTTGAGAGATAGGAAGTAGGGATGTGAATAAAGGACATTAAGCACTGACTCTCTGCTGGCGAACTGTGATCAGCAAAGGCCTACCACTCTATCAATCAATCAATCAGGATTTATAAAGCAAGGCTAATCACCTGATAGGGCATTTAGACACTTGCAGGTGCCGAAGGCTTATTCAAACAGCCGGTCTTGAGCGCCATTCAGAAATGCATGGGGAGGCTGTTCCAGGTCTTTGCTGCGATGTGGGTGAAGTAGCTTCCTCCACTTCTGCTTTGGTAGATGCAGGGAGTATGGGCAAGTGTAAGGGGGGTAGAGCATAGTCTTCTTGGTGGAAGTTCAGGCGTTGGTTAATGTAGGAAGCTCCTTGGTTGTGTACAACCATGTGTGCATGGGTAAGCACCTTGAATTGGTATCTCTTCTGTAGGGGAGTCAGTGGAGTTTCCTGAGGGGGGTGTGATGTGGGTTCATCGGGGAAGGCCGAGGATGAGTCTGGCTGTGGCATTCTGTATGGTCTGAAGTCTCTATGTGCAGCAATTCATACACAGAGGTAATTGCCGTAGTCCAGTCGGCTGGTGATGAGGGCTTGTGTTTTGGTGCATCTCGTGTGTAGGGGTAGCCACTTGAAGATCTTACGTCCCATGTGCAGAGTGAGGAAGGAGGTGGAGGAGACGGCGTTGATCTGTGATTTCATGATAAGCTTGTTGTAAATGATGATTCCGAGGTTTCTGGTGCGGTTGGAGAGAATGGGTGTGGGTTCTAGGTCTGATGGCCACCAGGACTTGTTCCATGTGTTGCTGCCGTTGCCAAAGGTCAGTGCTTCCTTCTTGTCTGTGTTCAGGTACAGGAAGTTGTTTTTCATCCAGTCGGTGACGTCTGTTATGCATCTGTGGAAGTTGGTTCTGGTGGTGGTGGGGTTGTTGGTGAGTGGAAGGATGAGTTGGGCGTCATCTGCAATATGGACTTGGTGGCGGCTACAAAAAATAGAGCCAGCCAGGAATCCTGTCAGCCCTGATCTGCTCTGATTTCAACTGATACAACACTACAAAACCCCGAAGGGTGTGCAAACAGATGTGGTGTGCCCAGCGGCCTACTCCCAGTGGTGAACCTGCTGACCATAACTGGACTAGTGGGGACCCCCCATTTGCCATATAAAGTTTGATTTAGGACACTATCAGGCTCCTGACCGATTGCAATACCCATTGAGAACTACCATAGGTAAGACCTCCAAAAAAAGGAAAGTGGACCCCAGGGCGCCGTCCTCGTTAGTGGCCAGTGAAATTAACGGGTGGCGATGAATCAACAGCCACCAATCCCGGTACTACTAAAGGGGTCACCCTTAAATGCTATATTGCAGGCAATACCTGACTCCCAGGGAGTATTGGAGTCAGAAATAGACATGATTGTGGCTGACATGGGGATCCTGTGGGATGACCAAAGGCATCTAGCAGAACTGGTCATGAACAAAGAACAAAAGCTGATGGATCCTCCCCAGACATGGAGAGCCTGAGAGAACGCCTTGCTTCAATGGAGAGTAGGTTCAGGATATTCGGATACAGAGCAGAGGATGTTGGAAATAGGACCCGGGGAAATAGTATTCATGTGATACGCCTGCCTCAATGTGCTGAGGGGCCATACATGTTGCTCTTCTTGTCAAAATTGCTGAGGGACGGCGTGGCACAAGATGGGCTCTCCCCTTTCTTTGCCTTGGAGAGGGAACACCGGGACCTGGCGCCACCCCCTCACCCTCTGGTGACCAAACTACTTCACTATAAAGACCAGGACCACATACTACAGCAGGTCAGATTGCATGGAGACCTGAAAGTGTAGAACTGTAGGGTCAAGATTTTCCTGCACTTCACTGGAGAGGTCCAAAAACAGAGGACCACATTCCTGGAAGCTAAACAGTGCCTCTGCCAGATGGGAGTCCAGTATGCAATGTTGGTTACTGCCAGGTTGCGAGTGTTCACCGCAGCAGGGGTGCAGTTTTTCAGATCACCACATAAAGTGTGGGAATGGATGGATCAGTTCCCACCCTCTGACAGTAACCTGGCTCTACTGTGATGTAAATCGGTTCAGAATAAGATGAGGCAACAGACATGGAGCATCGACAAGGTGGTCCCCTCAAGGGCGGAGGTCCAGCACGAACGGTGGAAGTGGTGTATCGACAATGAAGGAAGATGGCAATCTAGACTCTGAATCTGATCAAGGATCGATCTCTTTGAGGGGTTCAGATACAATATTACCTATATTGACACCCCGAGCAGCTGATGATTGAATTGGACTGCGTGTACATTTGGATCGACTGGACACAGCTTCCGGGTAGTAGAGGCCAATTGGGTGACCCGACAGGAACCCTGGAAGAGAATTTGGACCCCTCTGCAGTGTGGGTATACTGACCACATGATGCTAGGTGGTGAGGAATCCAGCCAGGAGGCATTGATATTGATACACTCCTCACTGAAAGTTTCACGTATGCTGCGCATGCATGTGGTTACAGTTGGAGTGCTAGTTTGGATGAAGGGATGTTGCCTACTTGTTCGGGTGTTGGGGCATTGGGATAGTTGTTGTTATTTTTGTTGCGCTGTGTTCTTGGGGGAGTATCACATACGTCCTGGATCAGGTAGGGCAAGATTCACAGTGGAGTCATCATTAGTAAAAGTCTGTGGAGGGAGGGGATAACCACTACATTATGGAGACCTCCCTGAAATATAAGTTCCTATCCTGGAATATCCAGGGGATGAACAACATGCCCAAACGGTTTAGGGCTCTTGCCTTAAGAGGAGAGGGTCCATATAGCCCTACTACAAGAAACACATCTCAATGCTAAGGAAGGATAGGTGCTTCACAGGCGCTGGCCAGGCCAGACCATTTACACCACATATTCAGCATTTTCAAGAGGGGTTCTTATATGGTGCACCCCTCGGTCCCATTTCAGAGAACTGGGGAACTTGTGGACCCGGTGGGATGCTATGTGTTGTTGACTGTCTGGGTGAGACCTGGTGGTGGTGTCTACGCCCCGAATGTAGACCAGGTTGGCTTTCTTGAGGAACTGTCCCGGGTTTTAGCACCTTATCTAATGCAATCTGTCCTTATTGGGGGGACTACTACTGTGTTGCTGACCCCACCTTAGATAGGTCTCATCGGCCATTAGGACACTCTCTGGTTATGTAAATGTAAATGTAAATGTAGTATACTTGTAAAGCGCACAGCTGCCCCAGCAACGGGGCGTCCCGGCGCTGTATAACTCTGGGGAACCCGTCCTGGCTTTCCCTGTGGGATGGTCCCTTGCTGGGAGTCCCCAAGGTGGAGCCAGGCATCCCCGGAATTGGTGGGGCCGTTGTGGAGATTAGGCAAGCTAATGCCCAGAGTTGCCGAGTGGAACCCCTGATTAGAGTAAGCACCGAAGCGAGAATTATCGAGTCCGCTGACCAAGGTCTACGACCCTGCCGCGTCGGGAATTGAACCCTGGTCCCAGGCTGACTTCTGCTCTCAGGCCTGCCGCCTCTAACCAGTGAGCCACACTACTCCACCGGTGGCTTGTAGATTTGCAGGTTGGCAGTCACAAGGGGGACTGTTGGACTCAAGGTGATGCACCCACATGATGACTACACACTATTCCTTTTTTTTTACTTTTCATTTTAACTGCATTTACACAGCACTTAGTATCCCTAAAGAGGTGTTGAAGAAACAGATATGTAAAAATAAATTGCATTACATACGCACTGGTATTGGATTCCAGCAGGATAGCGCCCGAGTAGTTCACCGTGCTTCCTGTCACCCACACCGTGTTTCTCAGTTACTCAGCCATCAGCTATGTGCTCTGGAGTCTGGCCTCCGATCAGAAAGCTGCTGTTCTTCACGCTGGGCAGACGCCGGCACTTTCCCCGCAGATTCGGATCTGAGCCGAGGGGCGGCAGCCCGCTCTCGCTGTACTGCTTCCTGACTGCTGCCGCAATTTCCCTTCTTCACTCTGTGGCTCCCGCTGAGCCCTGGCAGGCTATATAAAAAAGTACAACGCAGAGGTGCTACATGACAGCCCGAGGTGTGAGGGGAACCAAGACGAGAATTTTGCCTGCGAGCACTGGAGCCACTGGAATGGCTGCATCGGAGCTGGACTCCAAAAATAGCACCAGAGGTAAAAATTACACTGGAGGAGGTAGAAAGAAAGTGGCTCTGTGGGCGACTGGGGGGACCGCGCTTAAAGAAGGGGTGGGCTCTCAACCCTCCATCGCAAACTTGTATCCCCAAAGGGAGGAGAACGGTTGATTCAGATAATGCGGGGGTAGACCATGAAGCCCCTGAAGCAACTACAGAGCTTGTGATCCTGGGGCTGCCACCTGATGTGCGCCCCCTTACCCTATCCCGGAGGCTGGTCAAGAACTGGCCCTATGTTCTGAACTGGACAATCAGGTGGCCCGGCCCGACATTATCGCAACCCCTCTGGCTTCGGGTGATCCCAAGGGAACAAACAGCTCAAACGCTTCTGCAGAAGGTGTAACAACTGACCCTTTGGGCCAAGTTGGGAGGCCCCCAGCAGAACAGGGAAAAAGTATTCATACTTCTGCGGTCACTGAAAAGGGTACGTCAGCCGTAGGGCAGTATTTGCACTCGATTTCTTCCCTAGAGCTGGCGGGGAACACTTCTTTTCCATCACCGATGGATAGGATTCCTCTGTTGGTGGGAACTCTTCTTCAAGCGAGGATATACAGTCAGACTCAAACTGCGGCCGCAACACGAACAAGGTAGGCACCTTGCAGCGTCGGAGGACCACTTCTAACAAACGGAAAGGGAAACGGCATGAAAGTCACAGTCAATTGAAGTGGGATTTCTCTGGTTTGCAGCTTACCTTTCCTAGCGGAGAGGAACTACCCATGGCATCGGGATTGGACAGAGCCAAGGAAGGCACAGAGTTAGGAGAATAACCCTCTTTGTTGGCCATCCTGCTGTCAATTAAACAATTTTAAGAAGAAGCTTGGACGGACAATAGATAAGCAAAGGGTGCAGCCCAAAAGCTACAGGGGGGATAAGAAAACTGAACAAGACGTGCTCAGATATTGCGGAACGCTTCATGATGATTGAAAACCGTACTGAGAGCCTGGAAGTCGAAGTTACCTCTTTAAAAACGCAGAGTATCTCCCAAGGCACTTGCATGACGGATGTCATGTGGAAGCTGGAGGACCAGGAGAGCAGGCAGTGCCGGAATAACCTCTCACTTCTGGGAATCCCCGAAGGAGTGGAAGGAGACGGCCCTCAACGATTTATTGTGAAGCTTTTGAAAGGCGCATTCCCTGATCATCCCAACTGGAACTGGGACTCAGAGATACAAAGGGCTCATCAATTCCCTTTCACAATGAAAAAGCATCAACCTAACGAAGGAGCGAAGCCCAGAGTCTTTTTGGTGTTCTTCGGCATCTTTTTGCTAAGACAATTGGTTTATGAACATGCTCGTCTGAACGTCTTTGCCATCTGTTTGTTCCTTTTCAAATCAAATTCAAATTCAAAAGCTTTATTCGACAGCATTGTCATAAAAGCATTGATGCCCTAACTTATACATCGATAAGTACTATTCTAAAATACAATCACATTTTTAAAACACACATTAAATTCAAAACGCTGACGAATCATGACTAAAAGGAACACATTTACTGCTAAAAACTCACGTTCACTAGACATGATTAATTATAATCTACATAAAATCACGTTACATTTCCTCTGGCTCTATTGGCTAAAGTGCGAGTGGGAATGATCCACGCCCATCCCAGGTATTTTGCTACTGCAATTGCTAAAGGAGGGGAGCTGTTTGATTCCAAAATTCTAAGTGCTTCCCGGCACCTACGTGTCCCTAAATTCTGGCACGCTGGTTTTAACCACCTCCTTCTTGGAGAAGCATAAAGAGGACAGGCAAACAGAAAGTGCGAGATGTCCTCAACCAAGTCTTTGCAATGATTACATATATTAACATTGCTTGGGGACCACTTTTGTGTGAAAGCGTTAAGGGGCAAACTACCAGCTCTAAATTGGAAGTACAACTTTCTATCCATAGGTTTTGTAATAAAATCCCGGTATAATTCACAGAATGGAGTAAATTTGATTTCCAAATACCGGGATGTTAGCATGGAATGTTGGTTAGAGGTCAAAACAGATTGCAAAGTCATATCCCAATAAATTTTTTTCAAAATCTCCTTTGATGGGAAGGCAGTTGGGTCAGTGTTAGTCCATAAATGATCTAGATGGAGTTTTGTTAATGGGTTCCTGATCTCATTGAGCCATGTTATTGTATGGAACCGGTCCATCTTAATAATGTCCATAAGGGCGGAGGCATAATGACCTAGCTCCGGCGTTGACATTATTCGTCTCCAGAATAGTAATGGGCGCAGTCGAGCCAGGTCCTCAATCTTTTTCCTCCCCAGGTCGTACAACAGGGGAATTGTTGGTGTGCTCTGTGGAGCGCCAACCAGACGTCGCAAAAACTTGTTCTCAGCAGTAGACAAAATATTCAAGTTGGCAACACCCCACAACTCTGAGCCATACAAACAGGCACCTAGCACCTTCATACTATAAATCTCTAACACAGAATGGATTGGTTTGGTTAATGAAGATTTATGTTTAAGTGCTAGGGCCCCTGCTAGTTGATGGAACTTTAAAGCTGCTAAGTCAATATGGGACTTCCATTTCATATTGCCCTGTAGGGAGATACCAAGATAAGTAAAAGCCTCCACTTGTTCTAAGGCCGCCCCATTAAAAGTTATTGTGCCCCTAAATGGCTTTGCTGGATTCATACTCATAAACTTAGTCTTTGAAGTATTTAACTCCAAGCCCCGGATCTGGCAAAAACCCCCGAAAGCATTAATTGCCTTCTGGAGGCCACTAGGAGTCCGTGATACCAGCAACGTGTCATCAGCAAACATTAATACTGGTACACGAACCCCGTCAAGTATTGGGGCATCAGTAGGGGATTTATTCAAATAGTCCACTATGCCATTGATGTATAATGAAAATAAGGTGGGAGCCAGGACGCATCCCTGTCTAACCCCACGCTCTACAGGGAAAGAATCAGTTACCTCGCCCTGGCCCCCCCACCTAATCCTAGTATCCATAGTTATTTTCATGCATGCGGACTATCAATGTCAATAGTTCGGGCTGATACCAATTTCCGCGAGGACACTCCACAATTTTTGTCGCGGGACCAAGTCGAATGCTGACTTTAAGTCTACAAATACGGCATACAGTGGACCATTAATCAAAGTCACATTTCTCCAGTATAAAGTTAGAAAATAAAATACCTGGTCAATAGAACTTGTTAGGGGGCGGAAACCGGCTTAAGAATACATCGGCCGGTATTCCGTCCATTCCTGGCGCTCTCCCCGCAGACACCCCATCCAACGCTATGTTTACATCACCCAGGGAAAACACTTCGCCTTTGAAGGAGACCATCGGGGGAGGTGGGTAATGGCCTGGGTCCAGATTGCATGCATATTGTGGCTTAAAGAAATCTATCCATAAGTTCTTTGCAACGTTGTTTTGTGGACGCTCTGCTACCCCCCCCATCCCATTTTACGATTGACCAAAACTCTTTTTGCTTCTTAGCTGCACATGCTAATTTGAGGTCAAGCCAGTGATTTTCGTCCCAGAGCTTTTTCGCTTTGGTTTGTGCTTTTCTGTAGACATCCCTGGCCTTCCTCACTCCTTCTCTGTTTTGACTCCTAATCTCCAGACTAAGTTTCTGGCGTGCTCTTCTGCATGTTTGATCATACCACCCCTGTTTAGTGGGTGATTTTACCACCTTTTTTTGGCCTACTGGTTTTAAAAAGAAGCCCTGGATTTTAGAAAAGAGCACAGAGTGTGCCTCCTCCATAAATCTGGGGAGGTTAGGTTCGGTACAGTGTGCTTTCATATTGTTAATCTCAAAGACAACTAACTTCCTTAGATCTTCTAACATCTCTGGCTTCTCTATCCGCCTGCCCCACCTTACATGGCGTTGGTTATTTGTGGAGATAATATCCAAAGTCACTGTGCCCCTTCCCGGGCTTAAAGCTGGCACCTCCTGGTTAAATTGTATACTCAAGCACAGTGGATTATGGTCACTCTCTAATCTAGATGCGATGCTCATATCTACCAGCCTGTGCCAATCCCTCACATCCACTAGGAGATAATCTATTCGGCTTTTTGCCCTTCCATTGTCAAATGTATGGGCACCCAGTCGGTCAGACGGGGTCCGCCCATTAGCTGCTCTTAACCCCCTTGCTAAGCACAAGCTCTTCATTTGAATTGCTACCTCAGACCATCTCTTGACAAATGGCAGGTCTAACTGGGGGATTCCCCATTTATTATCCTCATCTAAGGACATTTCACCGTCCTCCGAACCCAAAGGTTCGAAGGTCGTATTCATGTCTCCACCCACCAAGATAGAAAAATGAGATGGGAGGAGATCAAGATCATTATCAAGTGCTGTTATTACCTCTGAGGTTTTTCCCCCTGCAACTCCCCTAGCATATATGTTATAAATGGCCGTCTCTTGGCCACTAGCCCAGGTAATCTTAATTGACAGGATGTCACTATTATTGAGGGATCTTTCCTGGATATTACAATACAAGGATTGGCAAACCCAGATAATCAATCCCCCTGATGGCCGCCCTTTGGGGTTCTTTTTTGCTGGGACATAAAAATTTAGGAAACCATGTCGATAGACTGGGTTCACTGCCCAGGTTTCTTGAAACATAATTATGTCATGGTGGTCTATAAATTCACACCATTCTGGGGAAATCATTTTGTTAGAAATACCAGCAAGGTTCCATGATAGAAGGTTTAGACTTCTATTATCTGGTATAGCTGAATCCTGAGACGGCACTATATTTTGCCGACTGGATACTAAGCCAAAATTAGATAATGAACTGCATGTCCTGTTGCTACTGGGATTATTAGAAGTAGAATCGAGGATCCTATCAACGTTTTCCGGAACTCCGTGCACAGAATGTACATTCACGTGGCGTTTCTCTTTGGTACCAAGCAAGACAGGCTCATTGTCCCTTTTCTCGACACTACTTGACCTAGTATTTATGAGGCTGACTGAATTGTAGTGGGCTGCAGCTTCTATCCCAAGAAGTCAGTCGCACTCATTGAGATCTGATAGAGCAGAGTATCTATTTTCAAGGGACACACCCCAACTATTTTTTGGGCCAATCGTATTTCCCTTTTTCGCCACAGTGTTGCATTTGGTTCTTAAGATTGTAGGATTCAAGATATTACCTCGTCTGGCATAAAAAAAATCTAATGTTAAAGGGATGATCTCAGCGGTTCGACGTTGGGGAGGGTATATATTCGACAGTATATTTGGCAGCACATCCGGATCTGTAAAGTGCAACACCACGCAATCCCCCCTGAATTTTTTGTGGCCACCCCCAATCCATTCCACTCTCCTTGCCTTCACTATCTCGTCTGCCAGCTGATGAATGCCCCCAGGTGAGAAAGCCATATTTTGAGATAGCCAGTGCAGGGCCTAACTCATTAGGGAGGGTGTATTTTCTATTTGCCCAGGTTTCAAATGGGGGACATTGGGCAAGACCAACACCAAGGGGGAGGCCTCCACAATTAACTCAACTGGGCCCTTCTCTGCCCTGGAATCTCCGATCTTGTCCCTTGGGCCTGTTCCTGGTGGTACCCCATTGTCTAAATCCTGACCCCCTCCCCCCGAATGAGTAGTCATAGTTGGGAGGGGAAATAAATTCTCAGTTAACCCCGGGCAGGGAACTTTTGGGATATTTTCGTTCTCTACTCTAGATGCTACTTGAGTAGGGATGTTTACCACCTCTTCTAAAGTCTGTTGTAAGAGCCCCCCCAATCTATGCACCTCCTCTGTAAGATGGTCAATTTTTGCCAGGAGAGGTTTTGTAATGGTCCTAATCTTAGTATCTAGAATATTTACTAATTTTATGAGCTGGTCGTCATCCAGGAGTATTTTTCCCCCATTTAGACCCCTTTCATTTTCTACATTTGGGGGTGTGATATCTAATCTTTTCTTACTTGAGCGTAACCCACCACGTTTGGATTAGCCCTTGTCCCCCCCTCTAGCGCCTCTAGGAGCTGGAACCGGCGCCGGGGGCTCATCCTCTAATAACACTAACTCTTCTTCATGTGTATTCTCTGAGTCCGACTCTACTAAGGCCACTATTAACTGTGTTAATGTATTATTATCGTGCTGATCCTGCAAGAAAACCTCATTGCTATCATCTGGCTCTGGTGTTTCGACAAGCATATTTTCTACCATAGACAATGGAGGGGATAAGCCCAAGCCCAGTGAGGATCTTCTATCATTGTTAATTTTGGCAACCACCTGGACTAGATAGTTGTCGAGGGTGTTTACTGCTAGGGGGGTTTTTGACTTTGACATGCTGTACAAACACAGTAGGTGACCATTTCCCCAAGAGACACACTAGATAGTAAGCAAAACAGGAAATGGGACAATTTGTTGCGCCAATATTAGAGCGTAATACTCCACGAAATCCACAATAATATCTAATATCAACAACAACAACTCACGGCTAGTAATTTGGGCAGCGTTCTTGGCCCAGTCCAGTATCTGCCAGTCTCGGACTGTCGCAGACTGTGCCGCCCTTGTCCCGGGCTTTGCTCCGTGCTTTGCCCCGCGCGCGTCCCGCTTGCGCGTCAGGTACTTCCTGCTTATAACGGGAGGGGGGCGGGAAGAGGACCAGCTGCTGCGAATCAGCAGGCGCAACGCCCGCTGGTCCTCGCAGTCCCGCAAGGGCAGTAAGTGTCTCCAGGCGGCTCCTCTCGATAACAGTGAGTCCCAGGTGATGTTGCTGTCGAGCGGCACCCGCGCAGCGGGGGCCGCGAGGAGTGGGTTACAAGATGCAGGAATGTTTAACCAGAAAGGCGGCAGGGAACCAGGTCGACCCTCTCTCAGTGACAAGCCATTCCTTTTCAACAGCTGGGCGCCAAGTTTTTTTAATGAATCCGGCTAAGCTTAACATAAATTTAAATGGCTCTTCTCCCAGCTTCACGTCAGAAATCAAGGCTCAGGAATATCTTAATGAAATCAAGGAAAAATCTGGGCACAGTTAGTTTTTTGCTTTGAAAACAGCAGTTGATATAATTCTTTGGGGGGAAAGAGAGGGGATGGTGGTATAAACAGTAATCACTCAAATTAATTTTGGCCGTGTTTGGCCTGTTGTTTAAATTGTGTTTTTGGCTAACACGGTAGGGTCGGTGGCGGGTTCCTATCTTTGGCATCCATCACTCAGGCAAGTCCTGATTACTCAGCTTTTTTTGGGAGGGGGTAGGGTGGGAGGGTGCAGAGGGAGGTGTGGGAGGCAAGGGAGGCAGTTCCAGGGTTCCACGCCATGAAGCATGTGTGTAAATGTGCAAAAATGATGCTTTGTTGTGTTTGTAGAGTGCTTTGAAATAGGTTTATTGTGAGCCTCTGGTTTGTGGCTCGCTGATTTTTGCTTCTGGGGGTTCATTCACTTTGGTTTGTTCTTTCTCTCTTTTTCTTCTTCCTTCTCTTTTTTTCTTCTTTGCTGCTTCTGGTATTTTTATCGGTCAAAGTGCAATGGAAAACTAGATAAACTATTATGTCAAATTTAGTGCATTTTAAAATTGTCACTCTTGATGTCTGTGGGCTAAACGATTTGAGAAAGAGGCAGAAGGTTTCCCAGGGTTGACAATTGTTGGGGGCAGATCGTGTCTGCCTTGCTAGAAACACACATTGAAGGGACACAGTCTGGTCTTTTAAACACACTGCAATATACTTTGATTGGAGGGACCTCACAGAGTGCTCGCGTCAGTGGGGTAGCTATTCTAGCCCGCCAAAGCAGCCTTTTCCAAATCATTCAAACTCAGGTAGACCTCCATGGGAGATGGGTGTTAACAGAGTGTAAGCACTCAATTAAGCCTTGTTTCACCTTATGCTCGATATATGGTAGCACAGCAGACGACCCCGGGGTAATTAATTAGCTTTCCGGAGAGTTGACTCACTGGCCTCTCCCCATTATAATATGCGGGGACTTGAATATTGACCTACCCTGCAATTGGGACATGGGTAACCAACGGCTTTATACAGGTTGAAAACGTAAAGTCTTACAGGCTTTGAGGAGTCTATTCCATGTTCACTGGCTTATTGATGTTTGGTCTCATCTGGGACCGAACCGCTTGGGGTATACCTATTATTCCGCCTCTCATCAATCACATGTCTGCCTAGACTACTTTTTAGTTTCTGCCTCACTGATTCAGGCTGCTAATATCAAGCTTATCTCCCGATTTATGTCAGATCATAACCCCCTAATCTTAGGAGTCCACCCGTGTGCATTGTAACTTGATGTGCATGGTTTTCAATAAAGGTTTTTGAAAAATTAAAAAGAAAAGAAAAAAAAAGTTTAGGGGTCAAGGGAACACCTTTCAGTAAAGAAATCTCGGCCTGGAGCTTTGAGAGGGCCTTATTATTTAACAAGGAATATTGTGACTATATGAAAGGCTGGATTCGGGATTTCTTGGAAAGAAATAATGGTTCTACTCAAATTGGGGTGGTCTGGGATGCCCTAAAGGCGTGTATACAGGGGGAAACGCTCCAGTTTTCACTGAGGAAGAATAAAAGGGAAAAACAGCAGACATAACAGCTCCAAAAGCAATTAGCAAGTGCAGAAGAAAAACGTATTGGGACAGTTCAACAAAAGAGGGAAATCGAGCCAGCACACTTGGAGGCTGCAGCAGTTAGAGTATCAATCAGCGAAATTTTAGCAGAAAAAGCTGCTTCCAAGTGGGCCCCTGCCCAATTTTGCGAGCAAATTGGCCACCAGTTAGCCTTGAGAACTAGACAGCACACTACGAATAACGGGGTACATTCCATCAGAGACCCGGCTGTGGGGGTAACCTCTGAGCCGGATAAAATTAGAACAGCTTCCCATCAGTTTTACCAAGCCTTTACACTGAGGAAGGCGCCGGTACAGTAGCGACTAGACAAAAAGCTATCAATAATTTTTTAGATCCAATTTTGATATCAAGTTTGAGTCCGTGGGATCGAGATTTTTTAGAAGGCTCCCCTTCTTGCGAGGAGATTGCCACCACTATAACTAGTTTACCGGATGGCAAAGCTGTGGGCACAGATCTTATTCCAGTGGAATTTTATAAAGTATTTATCGACCACATTAAAGATATATTTAAAACCCTGCTGGAACAACTTTTTAATGGCTCGGCCCCTCCTTCTTGGTCACTGACAAAAATCATTAATTTTCCAAAAAAGGTCAAACCTCCCCAGGAAATGGACGCTTATTGCCCAAAAACCTTAAGTAACGGAGACTCCAAAATTTACTCTAGCTTCCCGACTATCGGTAGTTATTGAAAGACTAGTCTCAAGATGGCAATTTGGATTCATCCCTATAAAAAAACCACTCCTGATCATATAAGGAGATCTATTATTATATTGTTTGATGCAACACAGGTAGAATGGGCTAGAGTCCGGTTTTATTCAGACTATTAAAGCCTTATATATAAATCCAGTAGCTGGGGTTGTGATAAATGGGGTGCAGACAGAACAATTTGCAATTACATGGGGGACCCGCCAAGGCTGCCCTGTTCCCCGGTGCTTTTTGCAATGTACATTGATCCTTTCACCAATTAATGAACCCGGGCATTGCCTTAAAACAAATACATAGACACGGATTTGACACCAAAATGATGGCTTATGCTGATGATTTAGCGCTCGTGACACCAGATCCCTCAAAGGCAATTGAGGCAATAGAACGTGAGGCTCTTAATTTTGGGGAGATCTCGGGCTATGCATTAAACAAGGAAAAAGCTCAGATAATGTTGAATGAGAAAATCAAATGGACAGACCACAGAATGGTTAGTAAGGCTAGAGATCTAGGGGTTAATATTCTGGCCACTACTAATACGGTTGTTGAGGAAACTCTAGCCCCTTTAGCCTCAGAGATGAAGAAGCCACTGCATCGGCTAAATAATCTACATCTCTCTCTATTGGGTTGGTGCAATGTTTTAAAAATGATTTTCCCAAATATTTTATATTTTTTACAGCTATCCCCCTCGAATTTACAAACTTAATGATAAAAAATTGTGATAATCTTTTTTCACAGTTTTTATGGGCTTACTTCCAGCCTTGATGGTCTTTAAAGTATTTATCATTCCCCAGAGAGAGTGGCGGATGGGCTCTCCCAAATCTAAAACTATATTATTGGGCCACCATCATGTAGATATGCCCCGTACTGCTGCAGGACCACCCCCAAGCACGAACGACGAAACTTCCTTCCCCGTTTGAGCTTTTAATTGGCCCAGAAGCTTGGGGATGTTTGAGGTGACAACTGGAATACGTATATTTTAAGAGAGTAAGGTTCAAGACCGTTATGGGGACCTATAAGGCTTTCACTGCAGTCCGAAAATTATTAGAGATTGGTAGATTGAATTACTATACTCCCACTAGGAATAACGAGAAGCTGCCCGACATATTTGGGGGTTATTACTTTTCAACTTGGTTCAAAGCAGGAGTCAATAAACTGGGGGCTTTCTACTCCTCTGATGGGGTTATGGCCTTCGAAGACCCTAAAATAAAATGTTGTTTTGGACAAAAAGAGTTTTTTAAATTTGGAATTTTTTACAACGAAAGGCAGGGGGGCCCGCAGGGTTTGTCAAAAGTGAGCTTATGGTGAAACTATCCGAACTAAATGCACCAAGAATTGCGCCTATTTATGGCATCCATTATAGCTTAATGCTCGATGACTTGATTAGGAGTTATGGGAAATGGCAGCTGAAATTAGACTTACGGATAATGTTTTCCTGTTAGCTCTCCACTCTGCACAAAGCGATTTACTTTCGGCTAACCTGCAAGCCCAGTTTTATAAATCGTGTTTTTCTTTGTATTACACCCCGAGTAAAATTGTGAAATGGGGGTTGGTAAAGGTACTAAGTGCCCCCGAAGTTTTGAACAGGGTGCAGACTCTGTACATATGTTTGCAACCTGTGTGAATCTTGGTCCCGTGATGGAAGATATCTCGGACTTTCTTAAGGTAGTCTTATCCCAAGATGTCTTGTTAACACCTTCTATTTTATTGCGAGTACAGGATACAATAGAAAGAGATAAGGGAGAGGCTCTGATTTTTATTACTATGGCTATACATAGGTTATGTATCGCTTCGGCATGGCTGGATTACAATCCCCCTTCTTTTCAGCAGTGGTTTGCCCGTCTACTCTCAGTTTATAATCAGGACTAAGCAATATATGCCAAGAAGGGCATTCACGCCACAGAGAAGGGATTGCTATTCTGGGAATCGCTGTCTAAATGGTCTCGCCAGCTGTAACCACAATGAGGGAAGCGGGGAAAACATTGCTGCTGAATCAGAAGCCCGGGCAAACAAACCTATAAGTACTACATACGTTTAGAAATTAATATTTAGATTTGTGCATATTCATTTGTTTACATGTGTGAGATTCAAAGATTGTTTTTGGCCTCTAGGGTGCCGCATTTGCACTTTGCACTTTTGCACAGGACACTTTACATACCGCTAGGTGCATATGTAGTTGGTTCTTAGCACTCAGCACTTTAGGACTTTGTGTGTTTCATGAACTGTTCTTGGAAAACATTTTCTACATTGTCAGCTTTCTATTAATTCAGTGGTATATGTAAGATGGAGTAATCTAAACAAAAGGATTATCTCCGGTTTGTTGTTTGCAACTGTTGACCTGTGTGGGGCTGGGTGGGTTAGGGTGGCAGGTGGGTGTGGGGGAAGATGGAGTTTTGTTGATTAATCGTATTCAGATGTAAAAGCATTTGGGTAGACTCGCAGGTTCACTCTTGCGACCCCGTTAAAGGACTCAGAACAATTGGGTAGTTTGTGGAAAAGCAAAGGGTTTGACTAATTTGACCTCATAGGTCTCTCGCGCATAGGCGATCTGTGGAACAAATCAGATATTAAGCCATTCACCACCCTGCAACAGCAATTCGAGCTCGCTGACTTGAAATTCTTCCGTTACTCATAGATCAGGCACGCTCTGCGTTCCCATCTGCAGCCTGGCACCACCCTTCCTGAATCTTCCCCACTGGAGGACAGATTCTTACGGCCACGTACCAGATAACACTATCTCATTGATATACAAAAAGTTGATAAATAACATGCCAGATCCTCTCCAATCGCTTCAGGAGAAATGGTCCAGAGATGGAATCAAGATGGACGATGAGGAATGGCAAGAGGCCATTTCCTCGCCTAGAGTTGTGGCAATACCGGCCCCCCTCTGACTAGTCCAACTTAAAGTACTCCACAGGATCTATGTGTCAGGACCCCAATCGGTACAGATGGGGAGAATGGACGGAGAGGATTGCAGATGGGGGTGTGGCCGGGTGGGTACTTTTATGCACATAATTTGGGAATGTGACAATATTCAACCCTACTGGCGCGAAGTGCACAACATCATTAATGCAGTGTTATCCACACACCTTAGCTGCGAAGCTCGTGGATTTCTATTGAATATTTGGGAGCCAGCTGATCTGAATGATTGTTTAACACAATGGGTCACTTTGGGGCTTATGCTTGCTAAGAGGAACATTGCGCAGAGGTGGGGGGCGTCTCAACCTCCTGCAGTGGGTGACTGGGAGAAAAATCTGGAAAGACGGAATACGTGGCCCGAGGTTGCCCTGAGAAGTGGGCCCATGTATGTGGCCTGTGGAACTCCTTTTGGGGGGACATATGTCAACTGCTCCATACCATCGATAGTGAAGACCCCCCCTTCACCCTAGACCTTCCAAGCAATATTTTGTACTGATTGATTGTACCTACTGTCCACATGTTGCCTGACTCATTGCATCCTCTGTAATGTACTTGATAAGCTTACGTGTGTTAATAAAAAGTTTTTTGTTTTAATAAAAATGAAAAATATACGCACTGGTATTACTAAAATCTACATTTTGGAAGCACTATTTTATTGTAAAACTATTTGCACGTTTTGCAGCTTTCTATCTTACACTGTGTATAATGCAAGTATAAAATAATGACTTGCATATTCACAGTGCTTTCTGTCATAGGCTGTGACCTTGTAGCACGAAAAATACACGTCACTATTCTCCACTGAAACAATCACGATTTAAGTCTGTGCTCCAGTCTCTCTCCAGGAAAAACATTAATCACCGGAGTTGTCATTTAAATTGATGCCTGAAAATTGCCGGGGCAATGGACAATGTACGCAGCATCAGGTGCTTTTAAAAAAATGAACATGGCACCCCCACCGGATTGACAGACTGATGGGATCTTTGCTGAGTATATGGGTAGGGGAGGTGGGTGGGTTTCGTAAGGGGGTATTATTTGGTTTTTTTCTGATTTATAGCATGCAAATAGAGGAATTGTAATTGCTGAAAACTGTCAAATAGGTCAGGATTCATCATTGCAGTACTGACTATGTAGAGATCACAACGAACAGATTACGATTAGACATGTGAAGTTTTGAATACCAAATTGTGTTATAAACAGAGTGTTATAGGATTGAAACTGTAGAGTGCCGCTTTGGGATACGAAAAAATGATGATTGTTACGTAAACTGTATGGAACTGATATGATTATAATGACTGTTATTTTGTTGTATAACGGTTTAATGACTATTCGATAAAAACATGTAAAAAAAAAACATGGCACCCCCACCCAAAATCAGCGCCCGGTGCGGTGGCACCGATCGCACTGCCCTAGAGCCAGCCCTGCTTAGGTACCTTTAGAATCGCCAAAATGTTGGACAAAAGGATGCAAATTTGGCATGGATAGCTTATGTGGACAAAATGTTTTGGAGGCCTAAGCACAAACTACCCCAAACAGTCCAAAAAAAGGGTTAATGGCTTACAATAATCATTACTATTTAAATAACATTATTTAAATTACATCAGTTATGTCAGTATGCATATTTTAAAGATATTCAATATTTACGAATTGTTATTCCAAGCATTTATTTTGTTACTTCTATTTTTCAAATTCAGCGGCCAAACATCATAAGAGTATTTACTTATATATTACATTTGTATAACCCACCATGCATAATAACGTAATTGCATCTAGGCACTAGCGAATGGACAGCAAGCAGTGAGACAATGATTTGCAGAGTGGGGAAGCCCTGCAGGGCAAAGTGGCAAGCATTCTGTGTTTAGGCAGGTGGCCAGATGTCAGAACAGGTGCCTTTTCATTTTCTTGTGACCTATTTAGATTCTAACATGAACACAAATACTCCCCAGACTTACAGTCTCCGCGGTAGTCCACAGAGCCGGCTGCTCTCGTATTCTACTTTTTCAAGAAAAACTGGTTCCACAAGGGTTTATTTACCCTGATACACAACATTCATGGAGCTATCTTTCTGTTGTCACCTAAACAAAAAGCTACCTGGTCAATGTGACAAAGTACTATGTCGGCTTTTGCCCTGACCTTTGTCTGGTGGCTTGCTGCCTTTCTTCTCTCAACGCGGCTTGTCCCGGGCACAGCTTATAAACTGTTGGCTGCAGCTCAAGGCCCTCTCCTAGCCGCTGTTGTTTCAAGAAACAGGCAAACCCAGGTTGTTTCTGTCCGTGCCTTTTGAATCCCTACCACTATGCACAAGTGCAGGCTGGGAATCCATATTGTATGTTTGCAAGTACCGAGCACTGTGGTTGGTCCAATTTGTTGTTTTTTGGAGCTTGTTTTACGCAAGTAAGTGGTTGTTATTGTATGTTTTAAGTTATTTTGTCAGCTCCATGAGGATATGTTCACACGGCATAGTATATGCTTAACAAAAAAACGTATAGCTATCACACAGTATGGGTTCCAAAGTAGCGTGCTACTCGCCGAAAAAGCACTTCAACACCCCATCAGGGGTAGCAAGTACTATGTAAATGCAAACCTTTTTCCCTTCTCTATCCCTCCACTATCCATCTCAATCCAAATAACTGACTAACATATCCACTACTCAAATTAGTTTTATATTTTCACTATACTAATTCACCACTACTCGTTTATGGGTTCAGGAGTAGCGTGCTACTCACCGAGAAAGCGATTCGACACCTCGTCAGGGGTAGAAAGCGCTATATAAATACAATTACAATACAATACAATCTCTATTCGGAGTACTTTATGCCCGAAGTGGGGCTACAGCTTTTGTGCCCCCCTTTTCTTTGAACACTCACGTAGCTGCACCTATGGTCAATGGGTACATGAGTAGCGGGTAGGGGCACGCTAAGCATCTGATTTTGTAGCTTACACATAAACACCCTTATACTACTTTAACCTATATTCGCTCAAGTGCTGAAATGGGCACGGACAATATTTGGGGCTAACCAACATTTGGACAATAAATATAAGCTAGACACAAAGCTAGTCTGGATTTTGAGCACCGGTAGTAAAATTGAATGCTAAACATAAAAAGCTGGTAAAAATTGTTTGTTGCCTTATTGCCCTTTTTTTGTGGAATGCTAAAGGCAGCACTGTTGGTCATGCACTGATACTTGATACCATCCCCTACAGTATCCAAATCAAGGGTTTGTTGGCTGGTCGTCTGGAATGGTTGAATATTGTCTGACTGGGAGAACCTTGTAGGTGGAGGTAGGCGATAGTTCCGTTCCAGTCAGTGGCGTCCACCAGTGGGGTGCCTGTGGGTTCTACCTGCACCCCGTGCTTTTTAATATACATTTTTAACCGCCAAATGATCAATCAGCAGGTAGCGGGATAGGGTTTCATTATATGCGAATGACACCCAGCTGCTGATCCCTCAGTCCCTACTGTCCAGTTTTTATCCTTTAGGTAGCGCCAGCTCCATTGCTTGATCGTACACATTGTGTTTACTACTCAAATATGGAGTCGAGGCAACAAGGTTGACTCTTGGAAGACATCATGATTAGGGATTCACCTGTAAATCTGTGTGAGAAATGAATTGTGGAAGAAATACGCAGAATGTAAATACTGACCCAAAAGACAGACGCGCAATCCCTTCATCTCATGGAGGCAGCAAAGAGTCTAACATCCCAAAACTAGTGCTGTCCCATTATGTATCCAAACAAAATGGCTGTTCCGTTATAATATCTGCAACCAAAGAAATTGTACTCATTGAATGAACGGAGAAAACAACCAGTTTATAAGGACATATTGGTTTGGGTGGTCATATCCACAATTCGGGGTGAGAATGATAGGCATAGACAATTACATTTCTTGCTAGAAAAAGAATGCTCGAACTGGCCTGCAGGCTGTGCAGGGGTGAAAGATGGCAATCTTTGCAGTCTGATATAGATTCTGAAGGCTTTTGATCAGTATAAGCTCTGGGTGCACTGCCTGTTCATACACACATGAGTTTTCAAACACTTTTGTTCTAGGTGCAAGTCAGCGAGTGGACAAACCTTAAACCACTCAATTGAGTAGAAACAACTACTACTTATCTAAATGAATGGGTTGCCGATGCACTCAATGTATTAGTATTTAGACAGTTAAGTAACACAGTAACAACAGTTCAGCACAACAAAAATGACAGAAGTATTTCGACAAAGCTCCAATGAAGGGTAAATCGAGGAGTCTTTAATGAAGTATACAGCCAGCCGACACGTGTTTCATCGCACTTGCGATTCCTCAGGGCTGAAACAAACAGATAAGTCACAATAGAGTATGTGCCTTAATATGTATATAGTTTACAGATAAGACCTTGGTATATGGTCTTTGTACAAACTTTAAAAGCTTCCTACTGCAGTGAACATACAGTGATTCACCTCGCACCTAATTGTGCCACCACAACACGTTCGTGTCGACAGTGTGTCCAATACCGATATTTCAAATGGCTGTGCTTGTAACTGGTGAGTTCGTGATGACATAAGGTGAGGGAATCTGATTGTCGTTCCTGAGAAGACTGATGTACAGCGTGTGTGACTGTTGCAGCGGAAAAACTGTACTATCCGTGTGCGACACATTCATACTACATGCATAGTGAATAGTGCACAGTGATGGAAACTGTGACTGAATGCACAGACGAACGCATACCTAGATGGCTGTGTCAACGTCAGAAGGTCTGTATAGTCAAATAACCAGTTCAAAAACACAACAAGGAGAAAAGGAAAAAAGAACCTCATCACTAAATATCATGAATTCAATCATGGGACAGGAAGGCATAACAGTGGTAAGGCTGTAGATAAAGTAAAATGGAGGCTCACCGCTCAGCTGGTGATAATTCCAACCCAGCCGGGCTCCTGACCGTTGGTGCTCGGGATGAGTATATGCGATGAGAGCTAAAATTCTTGCGTCTGTAACTAGACCAAAACGGACGAGTTACTATTAAGTGGGATTTTAATTATCCCAATTTGTTCAAATAGACGTTTCACATATGGATCATGTCTCCTCAAAATGTATGCATGGTATGTTAATCAAGATATACAACGTAATAGACCGTTCACAATCATAATTTACTCATGGACACTTCTGTGTCAGAAGTTATAGGCCTGATGTGACAATGCCTCAATTCTCCCTCCCAAACAGAATTGAGTATTTAAAAGAAGGACTTACATGTCTGTGGTGAGACCGTATCACCCCAGATCGGAGGTCATCATATATGATCTATATTGTAATCCAGTTATGTAGAAACCATCGAACAGGGTATAGTTCTGAAAAAGTTATTAGGGGCTCCGATGAAAACATATTCTATTTGTACCAATTGTCACAGTATCTCATATAAGGTGAGTGTTAGCACGAGCTTACCGATTTAGTGGTGCCAATCCGATTTGTAATGTCGGTTACGGCTCGAAAAGGACGAAAAGACCCCAAGCTGAAATAACAGCAATACACGAGTCAAGCGCATAATCCTATTAAACAGAAACAGTTCTTGCTACGAAATATCAATCACAGTATCTGTGTCAGTCTATTCTTACCCGTGTAAGGCAAAGAGGCGGCGTACAGCGTATCCTGACCTCCGAGCGGGTGTTCCTGTTTGGACACGTGACCCGCGTTACTGCTAACGTTATATACGTCACGCCGGTGCATCTTGGAAAGCTAGACTGTTTGTGTTAAAAACGATCGCGTCCATGTTGGGTTCCATGTTGGGCCCAGAAATTATCGTATCGAGTGTTTGCGTACAGAGTAATCAAAATATCATCGGTATTCTATTTGTGCCAGTGTGTATACATGATAGGATAACGAATCCTGTTACATGCATATCAAAATAGTGTTGCTCGTAATAAAGGAGACGACGGACAAACTCGGCGAACCTCCATGACCGGGTTGTGAGCCCTGTGAATGGACATAATCGCAATCCCGGTGTACATCCCAATCATACGTGGAACTAAATTACATTTCATTCATCAATTACAAGTTCACAAAAAACAATTGTATGTCTTTTTAAACACAACAGTTAGTGTCCACAATATTATTGTTTGTAAAACATAAACAACAGTATAGTTGAGTACAGGAAAGTTTTCAAAGCATGAGGAATGCACTTATTTTGCCATAGATTATGTGAATAGTTGACAATAATAGATCTGCATTTAGTGCATATGGTGCGACTTTTTATAAATTAACATTGATAATATACAAAGTAGCATGATTCAATCTCCCAGGAAATACTGCATTTCCTGGTCATAATTGAGTCCTTGTTCCACAGATTTCAAGCGCATAATCCAAGTTGCCTCAGTGCGCCTAAGTCTCAATTCCCGGTTACCCCCTCTGATGGCCTGGGGGACTGTTTCGACCCCAAAGAATTTAACAGTTTTGTTAGTCTTGTCTTTCTGGCATAAAGCTACGTGTAACGCCACAGGATACTTGGGATCACAGTTCAGTATTGCCCTTATATGTTCCATCATTCTATCCTTGAGTTGCAGTGGGACTCAATTTACTCCGAAGTGTGTTACCTCTTCTAAAGGAAATTTGAGGTCTGTCTGTAATGTGATTCGTTAAAGCTTTCTCTGATTTCAATAAACTCCAATGTTTAGTGAGACTCCTTCGTAATACCTCATGGAGTGAATTGAAGTCAGTCACCAATCTGATTAGTTCTTTACTTGTCGTAGTGGAATTATTAGTGGTAGTCACATGGAGTTTATTGAAATCAGAGAAAGCTTTAACGAATCACATTACAGACAGACCTCAAATTTCCTTTAGAAGAGGTAACACACTTCGGAGTAAATTGAGTCCCACTGTACCTCGGGACACAACACGTACTAATTGGATGACACAACATAGTCTTGGTTTTTACAAATGTGGATTCTGCAGCATGTGCAAATGGGCAAAACATGGTACAACTAAATTTACTGGTCCTGATGGTGTTACATACATTATTAAGAGCAACATCAATTGTACAACCAAGTTTGTGGTTTACATTATAGAATGTGAATGTGGCAAATTTTACGTGGGAAGCACGATCAGGCAACTCAAGGATAGAATGATGGAACATATAAGGGCAATACTGAACTGTGATCCCAAGTATCCTGTGGCGTTACACGTAGCTTTATGCCAGAAAGACAAGACTAACAAAACTGTTAAATTCTTTGGGGTCGAAACAGTCCCCCAGGCCATCAGAGGGGGTAACCGGGAATTGAGACTTAGGCGCACTGAGGCAACTTGGATTATGCGCTTGAAATCTGTGGAACAAGGACTCAATTATGACCAGGAAATGCAGTATTTCCTGGGAGATTGAATCATGCTACTTTGTATATTATCAATGTTAATTTATAAAAAGTCGCACCATATGCACTAAATGCAGATCTATTATTGTCAACTATTCACATAATCTATGGCAAAATAAGTGCATTCCTCATGCTTTGAAAACTTTCCTGTACTCAACTATACTGTTGTTTATGTTTTACAAACAATAATATTGTGGACACTAACTGTTGTGTTTAAAAAGACATACAATTGTTTTTTGTGAACTTGTAATTGATGAATGAAGTGTAATTTAGTTCCACGTATGATTGGGATGTACACCGGGATTGCGATTATGTCCATTCACAGGGCTCACAACCCGGTCATGGAGGTTCGCCGAGTTTGTCCGTCGTCTCCTTTATTACGAGCAACACTATTTTGATATGCATGTAACAGGATTCGTTATCCTATCATGTATACACACTGGCACAAATAGAATACCGATGATATTTTGATTACTCTGTACGCAAACACTCGATACGATAATTTCTGGGCCCAACATGGAACCCAACATGGACGCGATCGTTTTTAACACAAACAGTCTAGCTTTCCAAGATGCACCGGCGTGACGTATATAACGTTAGCAGTAACGCGGGTCACGTATCCAAACAGGAACACCCGCTCGGAGGTCAGGATACGCTGTACGCCGCCTCTTTGCCTTACACGGGTAAAAATAGACTGACACAGATACTGTGATTGATATTTCGTAGCAAGAACTGTTTCTGTTTAATAAGATTATGCGCTTGACTCGTGTATTGCTGTTATTTCAGCTTGGGGTCTTTTCGTCCTTTTCGAGCCGTAACCGACATTACAAATCGGATTGGCACCACTAAATCGGTAAGCTCGTGCTAACACTCACCTTATATGAGATACTGTGACAATTGGTACAAATAGAATATGTTTTCATCTGAGCCCCTAATAACTTTTTCAGAACTATACCCTGTTTGATGGTTTCTACATAACTGGATTACAATATAGATCATATATGATGACCTCCGATCTGGGGTGATACGGTCTCACCACAGACATGTAAGTCCTTCTTTTAAATACTCAATTCTGTTTGGGAGGGAGAATTGAGGCATTGTCACATCAGGCCTATAACTTCTGACACAGAAGTGTCCATGAGTAAATTATGATTGTGAACGGTCTATTACGTTGTATATCTTGATTAACATACCATGCATACATTTTGAGGAGACATGATCCATATGTGAAACGTCTATTTGAACAAATTGGGATAATTAAAATCCCACTTAATAGTAACTCGTCCGTTTTGGTCTAGTTACAGACGCAAGAATTTTAGCTCTCATCGCATATACTCATCCCGAGCACCAACGGTCAGGAGCCCGGCTGGGTTGGAATTATCACCAGCTGAGCGGTGAGCCTCTATTTTACTTTATCTACAGCCTTACCACTGTTATGCCTTCCTGTCCCATGATTGAATTCATGATATTTAGTGATGAGGTTCTTTTTTCCTTTTCTCCTTGTTGTGTTTTTGAACTGGTTATTTGACTATACAGACCTTCTGACGTTGACACAGCCATCTAGGTATGCGTTCGTCTGTGCATTCAGTCACAGTTTCCATCACTGTGCACTATTCACTATGCATGTAGTATGAATGTGTCGCACACGGATAGTACACTTTTTCCGCTGCAACAGTCACACACGCTGTACATTAGTCTTCTCAGGAACGACAATCAGATTCCCTCACCTTATGTCATCACGAACTCACCAGTTACAAGCACAGCCATTTGAAATATCGGTATTGGACACACTGTCGACACGAACGTGTTGTGGTGGCACAATTAGGTGCGAGGTGAATCACTGTATGTTCACTGCAGTAGGAAGCTTTTAAAGTTTGTACAAAGACCATATACCAAGGTCTTATCTGTAAACTATATACATATTAAGGCACATGCTCTATTGTGACTTATCTGTTTGTTTCAGCCCTGAGGAATCGCAAGTGCGATGAAACACGTGTCGGCTGGCTGTATACTTCATTAAAGACTCCTCGATTTACCCTTCATTGGAGCTTTGTCGAAATACTTCTGTCATTTTTGTTGTGCTGAACTGTTGTTACTGTGTTACTTAACTGTCTAAATACTAATACATTGAGTGCATCGGCAACCCATTCACGGCAATCTTTGCAGTATTCAAGCTGCAGGAGATGTTTTTTAAGGCGAGCTTGTATGATAGAAAGGAGACTGGAGCACGGAGAAAAAGCGACAGGAAGAGGTGCTAGTCGATTCTGGGTGTCTGTTCAATGGCTTGCTAAACACGAGCCGAGGCATTTCTCTTTCACAAAGTAAGGATCGTTTGCAAACCTGTTATACCAGCATGAAAGCACTTCTAAACCCCTGTATGCCAAAAAAACACAACGAAACCTGCACCCTCAATAATGGAGAAACTTCTGGAAGAAACCCAGTTACCAAAAGTGCCTAATATGCGCCAAATGGCACCGCTGTTTCACTATTTTACTCCCTGTTGTAATGTTCTGTGTTTCAGGATAGGACTCATTACCTGAAAGAGCATCAAACTTCGCCTGGAGCAAGGGCACCTACCTCTATTTGCAGTCCCTTTTGCAACCCTTTTGAGCAACTGCCACTCCTCTTACTGCTGCCATCCTGGGCTGGTACACATATTAAAAATATGTGTTTTGCCATAATAAAGAATGCTATTCAATTTTTATGCCTGGGGGTCAACGAATAAAGTTATTCAAAATATTTGATTTTTTTTATCAATTGGATGACTGATAAAATGAGGAAGCACTGGTGGGTAATGAAACAATATCATGAGATAGACAGATAGATAAATACAGACACTTATGAAATATAAAGAGTTGAAAATTCACGTTGGTCTGCATTTCTTTGTGTTTAAGTAACTATATATAAATTATATGTGAATAGAGATTTAAGCATGTATATTAGCTGTGTATCATTAAACCAAGGGTGCCCAACATTGGTCCACGAGAGCCTATTCCCAGTTAGATTTTAAAATAATCCCTATCCAGGTCAAACAATCAATCAGAACATTTGTAAAGTGCACTACTTACCCGTGAGAGTCTCAAGGCGCTGTGTGTGTTGGGGGCGGGGGGGGGGGGGAATGCTGCTACTGCTCGAAAAGCCAGGTCTTGAGGAGTCTTCTGAAGGTCAGCAGGTCTTGGGTCTGCCGTAGGGGAATGGGGAGGGTGTTCCAGGTCTTGATGGCGAGGTGGGAGAACGATCTGCCGCTGGAGGTCGCTCTTCAGATGCGGGGGACTGTGGCGAGGGCGAGGTCGCAGAGTGAAGCTGGCGGTTGGCGGTGTAGAAGCTGAGTCGTCTGTTGAGGTATGATGGTCCGGTGTTGTGGAGTGCCTTGTGTGCGTGGGTGAGGAGCTTGAAGGTGATCCTCTTTCTTGTTGACAGGGAGCCAGTGCAGGTCTCTCAGGTGGGGTGTGATGTGGCTGCGGCGAGGGGTGCCAAGGATCAGGCGTGCAGAGGCGTTCTGAATGCGTTGAAGTCGTTTCAGGAGTTTGGCTGAGGCTTCTGCGTAGAGGGTGTTTCCCTAGTCCAATCTGCTGCTGACAAGGGCCTAGGTGACCGTTCTTCTCGTTTCGGTGGGGATCCACCTGTAGATCTTGGGAAGCATGCAGAGGGTATTGAAGCAGGAGGATGAGACGACGTTGACCTGCTTTGTCATGGAGAGGATGGAGCCGAGGATGAACCCTAGGTTGCGTGCATGAGTGGTGGGTGTTGGAGCTGTCCTCAGTGCGGTCGGCCACCAGGAGTCGTCCCAGGCAGAGAGGGTGGATCCGAGGATGAGGACTTCTGTCTTGTCCGAGTTTAGTTTCAGTCGGCTGTCCTTCATCCACTCGGCGACGGCTTTCATTACTTCATGGAGGTTGGTTTTAGCAGTGTGGTGGTCCTTGATGAGGGAGAGGATCAGCAGGGTGTCATCGGAGTAGGAGATGATGTTGAGGTCATGCAGTCAGGCGACGTGGGTGAGCAGTGCCATATAGATGTTAAACAGTGTTGGGCTAAGGGATGAGCCCTGGGGTACGCCGCAGATGATCTTGGTAGCTCTGGAGCAGAAAGGGGGAGGCGGACGCTCTGGGTTCTGCCTGAGAGGAAGGAGGTGGTCCAGTCCAGGGCCTTCTCTTGGATCCCAGCATCGTGGAGGCGTGTGCATAGGGTGCGATGGCAGACCGTGTCGAAGGCGGCTGACAAGTCCAGGAGGATGAGGGCTGCGGTTTCTCCGTTGTCTAGCAGGGCCCTGATGTCATCGGTGGCGGCGAAGAGGACTGGGACGAGTCCAGAATGTTGTTCTCCTCGATGTAGCAGGTCAGTTGTTTGTTGATGGTCTTCTCCATGACCTTCGCCGGGAACGGGAGCAGGGAGATGGACCAGAAGTTCTTAAGGTCCTTCGGGTCAGCCTTGCTTTTTTTGAGTAAGGCGTTGATCTCGGTGTGCTTCTAGCTCTCTGGGAAGGTCGCTGTCTCGAAGGAGATGTTGATGGCTTTCCGGAGATGGGGTGCGATGGTGGTGCGGGCTCAGTTGAAGATGTGGTGTGGGCATGGGTCTGACGGAGATCCAGATTGGATGGTGTTCATGAGTTTGATGGTGTCGTCGTCGTTTATATTGATCCAGGAGAGCAGGGGACCGGTGCGGGTGGTGGTTGTGGGGGTGGAGGCCTCAGTGGTTGTCAGGGCGGGTGTGGCGTTGAAGCGGTCATGGATGTCTGCGATCTTGCAATGAAAGAAGGTGGCAAGGGAGTCACACATGTCTTGCGAAGGAGGGATGTCGTTGGTGTTGAAGCTGGGGTTGGAGAGTTCCTTCACGATTTTGAAGAGCTATTTGCTGTTGTGTGCATTGTTGTCTAGGCGGTCTCTGAAGGAGGCCCTTTTGGCAGATCTGATGAGGTGATGGTGTCTGCGGGTGGCGTTCTTGTGGGCTGCGTAGCTGTCCGGTGTTTGTTCACGGTGCCATTTCTTCTCTAGCTTACGGCAGGTTTGCTTGGAGGCCTGGAGGTGTTCAGTGAACCAGCTGGCTTTCTTGCTGGCGTAACTGTTGGAGGGTTTCTTGATTGGGGCAATGGTGTTGGCGCAGTCGTCGATCCACTGTCTGAGGTTGCGGGCGGTGGTGTTGGGATCGGTGGGGTCGGCGGGTGGGCTCCGGGCGAGGGTGGTGGTTAGCTGGTCTTCAGTGATTTTGCTCCAGCAGCGGTGGGGGGATCTGTTGGATGCGATGGTGCGTGGTGGGTTTCCTGAAGGTGTAGTGGATGCAGGGATAGTCGGTCCAGTGGAGTTCGTTGGTGTGGTTGAAGGAGACGTGTGAGCTTACGGAGAAGATGGGGTCGAGCGTGTGGCCGGCGGAGTGGGTGGGTGTTGTGACGAGTTGTCTGAGTCCGAGGTTGTCGATCAGGGTGGTGGAGTTGGTGTCGTTGTTGTTCTCGAGGTGGAAGTTCAGGTCCCCGAGAAGGATGTAGTCTGTGAAGGTGAGGGCGTGTGTGCCGATGAAGTCGGCGATAGAGTCTGTGAACTGTGGTCGGGGTCCGGGGGTCTGTAGACGAGGGATCCTCTGAGGGTGGTGTTGGGATCGGTGTGGATCTGGAAGTGCAGGTGTTCAGCGGTGCTGAGGGTGTCGTCGGTGTTGGTCGAGACTCTGAGACTGTTCCTGTGAATGACGGCGGTTCCTCCTCCTACTCCGTTGGTGCGGTCCCTGCGGGAGATCTTGTAGCCGTCTGGGATAGCTATGGCGATGTCGGGTGCAGAGGAGGGGTTCAGCCAGGTCTCTGTCAGGAAGGCAACGTCTGGGGAGGTTGAGTCGAGTAGGTCCCAGATTTCCTGGCATGTTTGCGGGCAGACCGGGTGTTGAGAAGAATGGATCTGAGGTAGTTGAGTTCTTTCCTGGTGGGTGGGTTGCTGGGTCGGATGCTGGTGAAGCTGCAGTTCCGGCAGGAGAAGTGTCCTTCGGTGCGCTTCAGGGTGGCCAGGCAGCAGGTGCGTGATCGTCCGGTGTTGAGTGCGTGGAGGGTGCTGGCGTTGTAGTGGAGAGTTGTGGCGTCTCCTGGGGCCAGGGGTTCTGGAGCTGGGCGCGGTCCAGGCGCGGACGGGCGCAGACGGGCGCAGACGGGCTTGCCTTAGGTATGTCCGCTGTGCGCGGTCGTGCAGCGGCCGCAATATAAGGGGAGGTTGGAGGGAGAAGCAGCTGGGAGGCGGGAGCTGCGAATGGGCAGCAGGGGGGTGGAGGCAGGGCCGCAGGGGACGTAGCGGTGGGAACGGCGAGCAGGGAAACAGAGGCAAAAGGTGCACAGAAAAGGAGGGGAGACGAGGGAAACAACAAAATGCACAGGCAGGAGTAAAAAAATAAAATGAGGCAGAGCGCAGAAAAGGGGAGGGAAGATGAGTGAAACAAAAGAACATGGCAGCAATCAATCAAATGAGGTAGATAACAATGAGACAAGGCAGTGCAAAATTGAGGCAGTACCGGATCTACCGAGGTGGAGGGGCCTCGAACCTGCGGCAGTGGCGGTGAAAGGCAGCAGGGGCACCCTGACTTACTGGTGGAGCTGTGCGGTGAGGGGGAGTGACCTGCCTTTAAACAGGGTCAAGGGTCGTGGCACAGCACGGCTCCAAAAATTCTTCATAACCCATCACCTTAACCCACGGAGCTGTTCACTAATTTCTCACAAATGGGCCCATACCTTCTACCATTCATTCATTCACACATTTATTCTGCTCCGAGGATTCATTGAAGCCCAAAAGGAGAGCCGCGAGGCTATAGCGGAGTGCCTAAGCTTAAGATTTATACATTATTTACACCTGCAGTTTTTATTTTAATACCATGTTTTTTTTCTATAGGAAAGATTTAAAAACCCCACTATTCATTTTTGATGGCTCAGCTAGTAAAAGTTAACTAAAGGACAACGAGACCTGCTTAATTCTCCATTTATTTAATCTTTATTTAGAGATTTTAATCTCCTAGCATGATCTCTACGTTTTACTTGAAAGAATAATTCAGTTATGCATTAATAATCCTGAAAGAAAAGGTAAATTCAAAAACATTCATTTATTAGCATGACAGTTTAGGAAAATAAGTCAAAAGTATATTACCCAGATGTAGAGACGCAGACATCAGCACATAAACAAAATAGTTCCCAAAGAAACACCTCTCTATCTCTCTTGATGTTCCCTTCTCATAGGACTTCGCACCCATTCAAAAGTTAAAGTTCCGAAAAATTTCAAAGTCCCTGCGCCATAAGTAAAATTGCGCAGACCAACAGTATCTCGGGGTGCAAAGATTACGTCGAAAAGCAAGCTCTCTTCAAAAGTCCCAAATGTCCTCTTTTATACCCTTTTTCACTAACTTATCTATCTAAATCCGTAACTCTTATGTCCTAGAATGTCCGTGATTGGTCAATTTAGAGTTGGATGAGCATCACCTCATCGCTTTACTGTTCAATTTATGCAGAGTCATCATTATGATTGAAAAATAGTGGTAGTTGTCAAAAAAGGGGAGAGAGTGATCAGTAGATCCGCAGGGCACTCGTTACCACTCAAATAAGTGGAAGGTCCAGTATCAGCCTGTGCCCCCACCAAGTCATTGTGAACAAAAAGGGTAGCTGAACCGTTCCTGGTAAAGAGAAAGCTGTGTATCAGGCGTGACCATGGGTGTGGATGTGGCACTCTTGGGCATCCATTATGTTGGAATTATTTGCCTCACACACCCGGATGAGTGTCATGCTTCATCATCGGCGTTGCTCCTCGTCGGGGAGGCGGTGCAATCCCCGACGGGCTCACCTCAAAGAGGGGCTCTTTGACGGAGATCTTTTCTTCCAACAGCCTTATGGTGAAGTGCGGGTATGTGGGCAATGGAATAAGGAAAGTAGAAGGTGATTAAAAAGTAGTAGGGAGTACCAAAAAGTACTACTTTATTCTGGGGGTCTCCCTCTACGGTTAAAAACGTGAGAACAACTAACTAAGTACCACTGAGTAAAGTATGGTGGGACTTGGTGTTGTAAATTATTTACATGGTCAACATGTTTCTCGCACTAGAAATTTTCCGCGATTCTTCAGGACCTATAAAAATGTGTACTATGCAGTCTTACAACAACATGCAGGTGTCATGTGTATAAATGCAAGCACTATCAGTGTAGTTTACCTCTGTGGTAATATCCTCTGCCTAGATAGGGGAGTAATGTAAACAAAGTTAATTGCATTAATACATAGCAAAAAAACTCAAGTGTGATCACGCCAAAGTCACACACAGGATGTTAAGCTCAAGGTGGCCAACAACATGTCTACTAGCTATAGTGAACTAGAGTTGCCAATTGGCAGCGTGCAGTGAGCATATTCCACCAACCATTCGTGTCTATGAGAGTGCTCCAAAATTAAAAACAAACTAGAAACAATTTAAAAGTAGCAGTATAATGAGGAACTTATGTACAGGTGCTTATTGGTTATAAACCATGCTGATATTGTGATGGTAAATTTCTTTGAGGGCAAGCACACATCCATCTCACCTAATGGTCTGGGGTAAAACACCACATGAGTCTTCGGCGGTAATCGAACATCAGGGGAGAGCCATAAGGTGTAGCTGCAGGGGGACAAATGTACAGGCTGAGGGGGACCGGACGGGTTCAAATGGAACAACGTCCGTTTAGATATCAAGAAAGTGGTCGTAAACGCGGGGACAAGGGTCAGAGATGTTAATATCAATACCGCTTCATGTCAGACCAAGTATATATATAAATAATATATAAATAATAATATCTATACCTCCGCTCCCCCATCTTGCAATCTAACTTGTGATCAATGGCAATGCGCGCAAGCAGGGAGGCAAACATCAAGGATGGCTCTGTGATAACAAATCGTTCCGATTAGGAACGCCAGCCCCAGTGAAGCGGTCTAAGATGTGGTATATATATAGCGCCATAGGGGGGTAGAGGTGAGGGACAGACCCGCCATGTGAATTCCGAGGGTCGCCTTACCTCTATCAGCCCGTGTTCCTGTTCCTTCACCTACCCGTGACCGCCGATCTCGAATAGGTAATGAGGCTCGGCGGCGCCCGCCATATCAACATTACGTGTTGATGGAATACCGCGGAACTCCGCCCATGAACGGGGGTCACGTGACGCGTCACGATATTGACGCCGCCATGTTGGAGTGGTAGCGATGTGCAATGTAACTGGTTGAGAATGGTGAAAGGTGGGTGGAATGGAGACGAGGGAAACAACAAAATGCACAGGCAGGAGTAAAAAAATAAAATGAGGCAGAGCGCAGAAAAGGGGAGGGAAGATGAGTGAAACAAAAGAACATGGCAGCAATCAATCAAATGAGGTAGATAACAATGAGACAAGGCAGTGCAAAATTGAGGCAGTACCGGATCTACCGAGGTGGAGGGGCCTCGAACCTGCGGCAGTGGCGGTGAAAGGCAGCAGGGGCACCCTGACTTACTGGTGGAGCTGTGCGGTGAGGGGGAGTGACCTGCCTTTAAACAGGGTCAAGGGTCGTGGCACAGCACGGCTCCAAAAATTCTTCATAACCCATCACCTTAACCCACGGAGCTGTTCACTAATTTCTCACAAATGGGCCCATACCTTCTACCATTCATTCATTCACACATTTATTCTGCTCCGAGGATTCATTGAAGCCCAAAAGGAGAGCCGCGAGGCTATAGCGGAGTGCCTAAGCTTAAGATTTATACATTATTTACACCTGCAGTTTTTATTTTAATACCATGTTTTTTTCTATAGGAAAGATTTAAAAACCCCACTATTCATTTTTGATGGCTCAGCTAGTAAAAGTTAACTAAAGGACAACGAGACCTGCTTAATTCTCCATTTATTTAATCTTTATTTAGAGATTTTAATCTCCTAGCATGATCTCTACGTTTTACTTGACAGAATAATTCAGTTATGCATTAATAATCCTGAAAGAAAAGGTAAATTCAAAAACATTCATTTATTAGCATGACAGTTTAGGAAAATAAGTCAAAAGTATATTACCCAGATGTAGAGACGCAGACATCAGCACATAAACAAAATAGTTCCCAAAGAAACACCTCTCTATCTCTCTTGATGTTCCCTTCTCATAGGACTTCGCACCCATTCAAAAGTTAAAGTTCCGAAAAATTTCAAAGTCCCTGCGCCATAAGTAAAATTGCGCAGACCAACAGTATCTCGGGGTGCAAAGATTACGTCGAAAAGCAAGCTCTCTTCAAAAGTCCCAAATGTCCTCTTTTATACCCTTTTTCACTAACTTATCTATCTAAATCCGTAACTCTTATGTCCTAGAATGTCCGTGATTGGTCAATTTAGAGTTGGATGAGCATCACCTCATCGCTTTACTGTTCAATTTATGCAGAGTCATCATTATGATTGAAAAATAGTGGTGCCATTGTTCAAGTTTTACTTCCTTCGAAGTGTCCTTTAAATTGTTATTCAATAAACTTGGCATATACTCCATGTAGCAGGCCACGCTGTCCTTGACCCATACTGCTCAGGCACAGGCAGCTCGCGCTTCCAGTCGGCGCATGCGTACTTAGACCGCTACCTCAGAGTCAAAGTCAGCTTCCATTTTTTTTTTGTCACATAGGCCTCAATTTAGGAACTATTACAGAAACAAACACAAATAAACGTAAATTTAAGAAATAAATCGTTTCTGTTTACTCCCCCTTCTAATAATATCCCAGTTAGTATTTACCTAGCTTTAAGCAACACATATGTGTGAATTTACTTACGAATCTTCATGATTTATGCCACAAATAAACAGACAAAAAGCACATTCATGCAATTTTCAATTAGATTACGACAAATGCGTACCCTTTATGACACAATATACGACAAATTAGTAAATTATGCTTGGCAATTTCATCCAAATTAATATCCCACATATATTTGTGTGTGTGCATTCTATTCTATGTTGGTTAATTTAAAAACCACACGTTTAGTAACTATTACTGTTATGGAAAGTTACTTTCACAAGGGGTATACAACATTTTTGTTTCCACCTTGCTCCATCAGTCGCTCTCTTCACCACGCAGCGGCTGCTATATAGGGGGAGGTGGGAGGGAGGAGCAGCTGGGAGGCGGGAGCAGGGCAGCGAATGGGCAGCAGGGGGGCGGGGCCGCTGGAGACGCAGCGGCGGGAACGGCGAGCAGGGAAACAGAGGCAACAGGGGCACAGAAAAGGAGGGGAGACGAGGGAAACAACAAAAATACACAGGCAGGAGTCAAAAAATAAAATGAGGCAGAATAATGAGGCAGAGTGCAGAAAAAAGGAGGGAAGATGAGTGAAACAAAATTACACAGCAGTAATCGATCAAAGGAGGTAGATAACAATGAGACAAGGCAGTTCAAAATTGAGGCAGTACCGGAACTACCGAGGCGGAGGGGCCTCTAACCTGCGGCAGCAGCGGTGAAAGGCAGCAGGGGCACACAGACTTACTGGTGGAGCTGTGCGGTGAGGGGGAGCGACTTGCCTGGAAACAGGGTCGGTCCAGTTGATACCATTTAGATGTAATATCTGTATACGTTTATCTCACGTGTCTTTCCTGGAAACATAGAATGAATGGCACTGCCCTAGCCATCCAAGACGTTTCCCGCTAGCATTAACAGTGATGATATGGAGTGGCAAAAATGCAACGCATACACTGAGTTGGGATAAACTGTAGGAATAGAGGATAATAGTGTTTTTGCTGAGCAGAGTGGGGAACCTGTTTCCATATGTTGTCAAAACCAAGAGCTGTTTATTTTGGGAAAAAGGCAATGGAGTTTGTTTTATGCACTCGTCTTACCCCAATAATCCTTACTTCACCTGCTCAATGAGTGTTGCACTCACAGAAAAAGGGCAGGCAGGTGAGGCTTTAGTGTCTTCAAATGTCTGTAAGGTGAGAGAAAAATGAAATAAACACGGCTTTAATATGAGATTCACAGACCTCGAGAATACCACAAGTATATTCCACCTTGCAAGTGGCGATGTAATTTAAGGACTAGCAAGTAACGGTTCTTTTTGTGCGTGTTATCTAACACTTTTATTGACATGAGGAAACTCGCACAGTTTGCTGTATTACATGGATGTCGATTCACCAAGATGCAAGGGGTAGCGGAAGTGACATCACAAGTTATTTTACCCCTAATTACATCATAGCAACTGACATGAAATGACCTTTGAACCATTGTCATTGATCTTGTAATATCTCACGTATCTTCTCTCTCATCTGTACTGTCTCTTTTTGTCTCTCTGACCCGTCCTAATATCACTTTCATATTTTCCACCTTTCTTTCTTGGCGCCTCTCCATTAGCTGTTTTTTCGAACTGGTCTGTCTTGTCATCACCACTTTTTCTCTCTCACTCTAAACTGCTATGTTATACCTATTTATAGAGAGCAACAAAATCACACCCGGAGCTGTATATTGGCGCTAGGCCTGTTCAAGTAATGCATCCAATCACTAAAATAACCACATATTAATTAGTCTCCTAAATCGGGTGAAATCCACACAGCTGCGAAGATCAGGAAGTTGATTCCATGCCCTTGGAGCAGTGTAAGAGAAAGCTCTGCCTCCATATCTTGAGGCACAAATCAGAGAAATAGTTGCAAGATCTAAGCGTGCCTAAAGGATGGTAGTAAAATAATTTGTCCTTTAGATACTGCTGAGATATTCCTAGTAGAGCTTTGTGGACAAGACAGCGTGTGTTAAACAAGCATTGGCATAGCCAATAGGTCTCGCCTTTGGGACCTTTTAAGTGTTTAGCCGTGCACCATTTCTTTTCTCCAGTTCAAATGAAGATTTGTTCAGATTCACCAGTTTGGTTGAATTAAATGCGGTTTAAAACTGACACACAAACACAATTATGTTTTTAAAATCAGAGCTATTGATCCCACAAGAGTATTAGCATTTAACATTTAACAATATTACAGAGCCAAAGGTAAGTTGTGGAGGCAGCAAGACACAGATGTATGCAAATAGTATACACGATGGAAAGGAAAGATGGCCGCCCATGAACTCTGCAGATAGTCGGATGTGAACTTTGCATAGATAGGATTCCGCATATGCCTCCTAATTTTCTATTCTGCAAAAAATGCAGTTTTAGAGCTTTGAGAGGTTTAGTTATTAGCGTGCGCAAATCTTTCCACTCATGAGACAGGGCCACACATTAAATCCCTAAGACACGAATTGTGTACAAAAAAACCCTCTCTCTGGTGTGTATTACACACACTTTAATCGCGCTGGCTTTGCCTTGAAACTGGGTTTCAAGTTGTGTACAGCACAAAATGAGACACATTAAATCAACAAGAAAAGGCAGATTGGACAGATGCCACGTGCTCGCTTTTGGCCTGTGCACAGAAGTGTTTTTAATTACATCCGTCATGTCATTTGTTCTTATTTTAATTGCGCTGGTATGTTGTGTTCATTATTTTCCCTTGTAATTAATCCTAGCGCCTTGGAGCGGTGTGTGCAGGAGTGTGGTCGCCCTAGAAACAAGGCACCAGCACTGGCTGGCACTGTTCTGAAGTGTTTCACAGCTCGCAAAATTAGCAAAGCACCGTCAGTTCCAGACAGGAGCAGAGATGAGGTCCAATCTTACCTTAAATCGCACCATCTGGAATATTTTAAAGGGAGACCGAGAACCACGTGCATAGCAAAACTGTCAATCAATTCTAGGCTCCGGAATTAAAATATATCGTGACCAACCAATCAATCGATTAATTGATCGTGCTCTCTATCACATGCTCTCTTTCCCTAAAGCGATACAAAAGGGGATGATGGACGGAGCGCTTGAGCAAATCAAACACTCATCCCCAGTCAACTGATCTGGGTTAAATCCATCACCATTCTTTAGCCCACTCAGCCACCCCATTTCAGACATGGCTATATGCAAATCAGTCTGACCCTGTGCCTCATGGGAACAGTGCAGCCCGAACTGCCAAGCCATGTCTTCCATGGACCGGAAACAAGCAACCCGGATCTTTTGACTGGGTGTGAGTGTTTGATTGATTCAGATGCTCCGTCCATCACCACCCCCTTTTGTACCGCTCTTTCCCTAAAGGCAGGGGCACTGGAATTATGAAATTGTGCGGCCGTGGCGATTTTCGGAAATATAGATTTGCTAGCTTTTGGCCTGTGCACAGAAGTGTTTTTAACTGCATCCGTCATGTCATTTGTCCTCATTTTAATTGCGCTATTTAGAACAAAATGGCGTCAGGCTGTCCACAGTCCGTACGGACACGCGCTTGCTGTCTGCTTTGGACAGATGGCGAGAGCAGCCATCTTTGTCCATGCAGATGCGTGCATGTAAGCCCACTGGGAGAATTGATTCCAAAAGGTTCTTTCCATGGTGAGAGCGGCGCATGCGCTACTTTCGCCAGGCAAGACCTAAAAAGATGAGCTTTCTGACTGGTAGCCAGTGGAGGGACCTGATGATAGGGGCGAAGGAAAGCCTGCAGAGAGGTTACAGACCAGTCGAGCAGAAGTATTTAGTATGAAGTGAAGTTTTGTTAAAAGGATGTTGTTGGCTGCCATGAGCAAGCCATTGCTGTAATCCAGGCGACTTATCATCAGCGCCTGGACCAGCGTTTTCCTACAGAAAGCCGGGAGCCAAGGAAAGACTTTCTTCAGGATAAGCATGGTCACAAAACAAATCTGTCTCGTAGTGGCTACATGGTTTTTCATAGACAGTTAATCAATTTTACCCCTAAGTTTTTTGCTGATTACTTGGGGCTTTGGGCGGTCCCTAATTTTGCAGGTCACTAGTCCGAAGACTATAGATGTTGCACCCTGCCAAACTGCAAGACCTTCCGTCTTCTCATTATTCAGTTGAAGACAGTTCATGGACATCCAAGAAGCAATATCTCTCATTAAATTTTGGAAGCAATGCTTAGTACTCCCAATGTCCCGTTTCATAGAGATGATCAACTGTGTATCATTGGCATATGAAATTATTTCGTAACCATACCTTTTAACAATCTGCGCCAAAGGAGCAACGTATATGTTAATCAACATTGGGCTCAACAATGATTCTTGGGGCACACCCTTGGTGAGAGGTACCTGTCAAGATTTGAAAGAGGCCAGAGTGATAATTTGGGACCAATCTTCTGGAAAATCATCTAACTACTACAGGAAAGCACCTCTGATACCGATCTCATACAGTCTGCTAATCAGAACTGCATGGGAAATGGTGTCAAACGCCACTGAGAATCTACTAGAACCAGTATAGCAGGGTCACCAGCGTCCAAAGAGACCCAAATGGAGTCAGTAACTGCTACCAATGCCGTCTCAGTACTATGGTCTGCTCGGAATCCCGATTCAGAGGGGTCACAAATTGCATAATCCTCCAGGAACACCATGAGGTGTTTGTTGACATGACATCCAAATTTCTTTCCTAATATAGGAAGAGGAGAAACAGGCCAATATTTACTCAAATGATTGGGGTCTACATTGAGTTTTTTTGTTTGGGAACCACCAAAGCAGTCTTCAATGCCAAAGGTACCTTGGCCGATTCCAGAGAAAGATTGAGCAAAGGCAGAACCGCTGGTGGTGTTCCAATAATTGAGAGGCTACAGTCCTCGGGGGACATCCATCCATCGGAGAGCCTGATTTGGTTCCCAGCAAGGCTGTTGAGACTTGCTCTGTGGGAGGAGTAAACCTATCCCAGTGTGGGGAAAGAGTGTTGTAAAGCAACATTTGGAGGTAGACAGATCCTGATTAATTGGAAATTTCCAATACATCGCCTCAACTTGTTCCTAAAAAATCTGCACAACGAGTTGCACAATTGTTAAGAGGCAAACTACAAATATGAGGGTGAACAAAATCCGTAAGCACTTTGTACAATTCTTTGGAAGAGTTACCCACATTATTTATTTAATTGCAGATACAACACGGCCTGGACTTTCTGATGAGAGCATGGTATGCAGTGAGATTAGGTTTAAAAGTTACTTTGTCATTCGAAGACTTTGAGCCTCTCCATCATGTTTCCAATTTCCTACACCCTGCCTTCAGCAGGCATATGTCATTGGTGAATCAGGAGGCATTAGGCCTAGATGATGGCAGTTTAGACATTTTATAGGGTGCGAGTTTATCCAATGTTGCCGCTAAGGCACAATTGTAGTTGTCTAGAGGAACATTAATGTTAGAGTTGTGGGTCACAGGCAACACAGCCCCAGAAAATTTCTCTGCTGTGATATTAGTCCAAATTCTGTAAGATTTTTTCTCTGTTATTGTCGCCTGCTTTGACCTGTCAGTCACAGCGATACAAAATTAGATTAAATAGTGGTCTGTCCATGTAAGGGGATCCTCGCTAACCAGGAGAGAAGAGTTTGTAAAGAGAAAGTCTAAAGTATAGCCCGCAATGTGTATGGGGAAAGTTATACCTTTTAGTCATATTCAGGAACCACATAACTTTAAATAGGCCAGGTTATGAAGCAATGAGAATTACACATTACATACAATTGTACATTACAGCATCTTGTTTCCTGGTCCCTCTTGTATTTGTGAGCCTCCCTTTTTAACTTCCCCATATTGACCTTATGGCAATCTCTCTGCGGCTCAGAACGGCTTCCCTCCAGTCCTTGTCTTCCAGGAACCTATGGTCTGATTCCCATGCTTCCCTCAAGGGGACTAGGAAGTCAGGAGAATTATTCATGATTTTCCGCTAGGTAAGGGACACTGCTTTGTCTGTTATCGGGTCAAGCAATAGCTTGTCCTCCTGTAGGGAGTATTCTGGCATTATATCCCCTTCTGATATGTGGCACCTTAGGACATGTCTTAATTGGAGATAACAAAATCTATCCGAATCCACTAGTTGGTATTCTTTTTGTAACTCTTCAGTCTTGAGCATTGTCCCCAAGCCGCTCTACGCCTATGAGGTTCCATTTGTGGAAGCCTGAGCTGCTTTACCTCCCTTAGCATGTCACTTTCCCAAAGTGGGGTCTGTCCCAATCGTTTTGTGGTCTCCCACAAGGCTTGCCTCACTGTCTTGCGGTAAGGTAGCCACCGTTCCCTATAGCATGCCGGTCTCCCCGGTATGCTGGCTCAGATAAAGTTGAGGAAACCCAGTTGTTGATAATAGTTCAGTTCAAATCTTTTATTCGGTTAACCGTTTTGTTAATCATAAAAAGTACATCACATATAAACATTTCATCATAAAATCACAATTACCGTTAATACACCTAAAAGTATAAAAATTAGAGGAATACATTTGTCCAGGAAGGTACGATTTTAAATCAAGTTACAGCGGAAAAAACATATGTTCAAGTATTCAAGGAGAATTCGTACCCAACATTTTTCGTGTGGTTATACATGATTTCAAAAAAAGAACTAGGCTCTTTGCCACATATTGTGAATCAAGATGTTGGAGGGCTAAAAGGGCCGGGCGACAGGTCCTCAATCCCATTTGACGCAGCAATGGTAGGACCCAACGCTTGCGCGTTTCTGCGTAGTAGTGGCAAAACAATACTACGTGCATATTTGATTGGGAGGAAACTTTGTCACAGGGGCACTTATCAAGGTCGCGGGACCAATTTAAGATTCTGGGGAAGGTAACCAGTCTATAAAAAATTTTAAAACGTAACCTAGTTAGTAGGTATTTTTCATAGTTAGAAATATGGTACGATAAATACGGCTGAATTCCTAAGGACACCTGAACCATCAAAATGTTTACATTTGTTTGTTTGGGGATTTCATTACACAAACGGAGATCCCTTAAATGAGAAAGACAATGGTGCTTCAAGGTTTTTCTACTCATTTCAGTGATGGAAGAGGGCTCAATGGTATACTGCGTGAGGTCAAGATCTTTAAAAAAGTTGACTACGTAGTTCAACCATGGGATGTTTTTCCAGCCCGACATCTCAAGACAGTCTAAAATGAGTGCACGGGTAAGATGACACTGTGGCTTTGTCCATATGCGGTGCCATAAGAGCACTGGTTGGCATTTTATATAATCTGTTAGGTAATCAATTCCAAGCTCTATATGGCTACCATATATGGGGGCACTCCGTGGTAAGGCCAAAAGGTACTTTAAAGAACCATTCTGGATTTTTTGGAGTTTGTCAGTATTTACGTGGCCCCAAACCCCGGCTCCATACGTAGCGATGCTCAAGCATTTTGCTTGGTGGATTTTAAGCAGTACTGAGGGAGATGGCTTACCCATTTTTCTTGAAAAAGACACGAGGGCGGAAGTTGCTCGTTGGTAGAGCAGTCTCCTAGTGACCATCGCCCTTTTCCAAGTCAGCTTGTCGTCTACTAGGATGCCCAGGTAGGGGTATTCCCTAACTCGTTCCAGCTTTGATTGGTCAATACAAAGATGTTTTGAGCTTTTTACCTTGGGCCCAGATTGCATAACAAAGGTCTTGGTCTTGTTGACCTTTAGGCCAAGTGAAAGCATAAAGTTGCAATATTTGTCGAGCTGCTTCTGGAGTTGGACTAAAGTCCTGGCAAAGAGTACGGAGTCGTCAGCATAAAGAAGTGCTGGGATTGGGCGCCTGTTGATAGTAGGTAGGTCCTGGCACCCCTCTAGCATGACTGCTTCTAAACCGTTGGTACATAGGTTGAATAGGAAGGGGGCCAGGACACAACCCTGCCTTACTCCGCGATTTACTGGAAAGGCGGGCGTTAGCTCTCCAGCCGTACCAAATCTTACGCGGGCCGAGGCGTTAGAATACAGCTCGCGCAAGAATCTGACAAGGGGTGGGTCAACGCCCAACTCTTCCAAGATGGACCAGAGCTTAGCATGACTTACACAATCAAACGCCGCGCTTAGGTCGACGTAGACCATGAATAAGTTGCCTCCTTTTACTCCAACATATTTCCCAATTAAGAGTGTGAGGTTTAAGGCCTGTTCGACAGTGCCCAGCCCCTCCCTGAATCCGTACTGCAGGTCCGTTATGATGTTCTTTTCTGTCGCCCAATCCTGTAGACGATCCAGAATTAGGCGACCCGCAACCTTACCCAACGAATCCAGGAGGGAGATGGGCCTGTAACAGGCAGGGTTATTTCTGTCTCCCTTTTTAAAAATTGGGAGCAGTATGGAGGAAGACCAAGAATCCAACAGGCCGTCTTTTAATGCTGCAGCGATTAGTTGAGTTATTAGTGGGGACCACAATTCTATATTTTGGAGGAAAATGTCTAAAGGCGCGCCATCGGGACCAGGGGCCTTTCCGCATTTAGAGGCCGATAGTGCACTTATGACCTCACCTAAGGAGAAGTTCAGGTTGATTGGGTACGTCCCTTTATCGTGCGTCCCGTGCGCTGTGGTGGAAGTTACAGCGCAGTCCGCCGGGGGGTCGCTAAAGATTTTGGAAAAATGCGCCACCCACTCGTCCGAGGATACAGCGACATCCAGGTGCTGATGGGAATTACCCTCGGATAAGAAGGGAGATTTTATTATTTTCCAAAATAGAGAGCTGTCCTTACTGTTACTGCTCTCATGTAGCTGAGCCCAAAGGTCATTTTTATGGTCTCTCTTACAGCTTAGTTGGGCCTGTTTATAATTGGATCTTAGGAGGGCTATTTTTGGTTTATCTCTGACTGGTTTATGGAGCTCCTTTTTTAGGGCATTTAGGGCTTTGCGGCACGCCGTATTAAACCAGCCTGGCTCGGTGTGGCTGCCTGATTTGCGAGTACGCAAAAGTACCTTCTGTATAACTTTCAGGATTTCTCCGAAACTAAAAAGGATATCCGAAGAGGACGTTGTCTCGTTCAAACATTTGTTTATCCAGGGGAGGGCTTTAGAAATCACGGAAGCAGATGTTTCTAGTGGGTCTATCCTTGACCACTTCACTGCATAGCCATTAGTTTTTGCCATTGACAGTGATTTTTGGGTCAGTAGGCTATGCTTTATAGTATTTGACGCCCGCGTAGGCGGTTTTAGCTCAATTTTAATAGGAAAGTGATCACCTGAAATCTCTGTTCCAGTGTTAAACTTAATAAGAGTACCCTTTAAAGAACCTGAGCAAAGTATGAAATCTATAGTGCTAAAACAACCCCTACCGTGGAAAGTAGGCCTAAATTCCACGGGGGGGTCGGTAAGTTCGTTGGCAAATGTTAAATCCATCGACATTAAAATGACATTAAGAGAATCACCCACCAAGGAGTGTGTAAAATGTGTCAAAGGGCAATCATTTTCATCAAGGAGGCCACAATCAGAGTTCGTATAATGAGAACACAATTGTACATTAAAATCCCCTCCCCAAATTACATACCAAGTAGTTGATGCCAACTTTGCACTTTGCTCGTCTATACAGTGTGAGATTTCAGAGACTAAACTTATACACTCTGTCGGTGGGAGATTATTATAGAAATTAATCAAACTATATGTTGTACCATTTTTAAAAATAATCGATAAAATTTGATAACAGGGAGTGTTGCACAGAAGGGAAATTTTCCTTACTTCTAACTTATTTGATATATATACCACAAGACCCCCCTTGGATCTGCCATGTGTGGAAGGGCTAGCGGGGGAGTGATATGTTAAATACCCTTGAATATGAAGAGGATCGGTAATCCAAGTCTCTTGAAAACACATTATTTCGTGAGAGGTAACAAAAGCTAACCATGATGCCGATAGCATTCTGGGTCGCAGACCAGCCACATTCCAGAATAATATAGGCAGAGTAGGGGTCGGTACTGGACCAATCGTGGGTGATGACCTCCTATTTTGGGACATGTTTCGATGCCTTGCTGGGATGTCATGATTAAAAGATGGCAACAGGCTTTCTTGGTGGTTGTCGCGTGGGTTGAAAGGATAAGGCAGACAACCAGCATAATCATGGGAGTGAGTGTCCACTGGATCAGGCAATGTATCCGGTATTACAGGGGACATAGATATAGTAGATAAACGAATCGGTGCGTGTGTTGGCACCGAAAAACTGATTTGCAGGGCTGGACTTGATAATATTAAGTTGGGACGCCAGGCAATAGCTTCTAATGTCGAGGACTGCTAGCTTGCCCTCGTAAACTCCTCGTTGTAATTTTCTCAGTGCAATGTGCGGAGGACCCCCTTCCCAAAGTAGGCTCCGAAGTTCTCCATCAATTGCCTTACAGAATGTGCTGAGGATTTGGTATGCAGTATTTTGCAGCACATACAGTAGGCGGGGGAGAGCCATCATTTTGAATAGCACCGCCCCTCCCATTAATGAGAATGGGAGCCGCCGCCAGTGGATCACATCATCACGTAATCACGCCAACTGCGAATTCAGATTAAGGGCCATGAAGTCATCCTCAGACTTGGCTATACGGATGCCTAGATATTTGAATTATTCCCGCTGCTCCAAGGCTACACAGGAAGTCGTAAGAGGCAGGAGTTCTACACTACTGATTTATCCCAATTTATCTGGTAACCGGTGTAACTGCTGAAAAGCTGAAATATATGGATAAGTCTATGTAGTGTCTGCCGCGGTTTGCAAGTGTAAAGTAGCACATCATCCATGTACAGGGAGCTGTGTTCCTCCCATCCACCCCAAATGTCAATACCGTAAACCAATGGGTTGTTGCACACCCACGCTGCAAGCGGTTGTAATCCCATCACAAAAGTCAAAGGGGAATGTGGACACTCTTGACGTGCCCCCCCTGTGCAACTTAAATGGTCTGGACAACGCCCCATTTACCCGTACTAATGGGTTCGCTGTACAAAAGGTTGACCCATACTCGAAATTGTGGTCGGAAATCCCATCTAGTCATTCCATCGAATAGGTGTGGCCATTCAATACTGTAAACTGCCATGCAGGCATCCAGCACCAATACCGCCGTGGCCTCTGCCGGTCTAAGTGCTGTTTCGTGCATGACTCTGAATACCCTCCGAAGTTTTAGCCTGGTGCTTCTATGTGGTATGGATCCCAACTGTCCGGGTGGATTATTGTCAAGAATATCAGCTGTAGCCTATCTGCTAGGGCCTTTGCCAGTACCTTCACTTCAAAGTTAAGTAACGAGATGGGTCTGTATGAGCTGCATTATTATTCTAGGGGTTTGTCCTTTTTAGGGATTACTGCTCTGGTAGCCATTCTTCGATCTTCTGGCAGATTTCCGCCTTCTAGTGTAGATTGGAACATGTTTAACATCGGTTGCACCACTTTATCTGCTACACATTTGTACAATTCAGCAGGAAGTCCATTTGGACCAGCCACTTTCCTAGACTGTAAGTCTCGTATGGCTCCCGCTTTTCTTCCACTGTCAGATCCCTGTCTATATCATCCCTGTCTTCCATTAAGAGTTCCGTTAGTCGGATATCCTTCAAGAGCTCTGCGCTGTCGTCTGCTTCCTGGCTGTGACCAACTGGTATAGGTCCATGTAGTAGGTTGCGAAGGCTTTAGCTATTTCCACGCTTGATTTGCTTATGGAGCCGTCAGGTTTTTGTATTTCAAGGATCCAGTTGCGATCTTTATCTCTCCTCTCTAGCCACTCTATTATTTTATTTGCCGTGTCTCTCACATTGTACAGTCGTCTTAGCATGGCTATTGTGTAAGATCTGGCTGCGTTCTCTTCCAGCTCTCTGAGTTCATATTCCCGGGGCTGCAGTTTATGCCCTAGGGTGGGGTCTAGTGTGTCCTCTCGCCCTATTTGCTCATCAAGGTCTGCTATCTCCTGCTCCAACTTCTCATGTCTGCCTCGCCTTTCTTTTCTTTGGCTCCCAATGAGTGCCTGGCCATGTTCCCTAGCCACAGCCTTGTATGCTTCCCAAAGAGTACAATGAGAACTGACAGTCCACGTATTCTCTTCGAAGTATTATTCCTTTCCCCCCTGAAATTATCAACTAACTCATTGTTCCTGAATTGCCAGAATTGTACACCAGGCGTGAGGTTGTAATCCCTAATGGGGCCCTGGGGCACCACCTCTACCGGTGAGTGGTCTGATAAGCCTCTGGCTTTGTGTTTTGAATCCTTGAACAGGCCAGCATGTATACTGTGTGTAAATATATAGTCCAGGTGGGACCCGCTGGCATGTGCCGCTGAGATATGTGTGTATTGCCTAGTGCTTGGGGTATGAGCTCTCCATAGGTCCGTTACCCCCATTGCCACCACAAAAGCTCGCAGTGGACCTGGTCCGATGGCTCTATCTGGCCTTGTGCTTCTGTCTGGCTCCAGGGAAATTATAGTGTTCATGTCACCACCCAGTATTAGGAGTCCTTGTGGCATATCAAGTGGTGTTTTGTTAAGCTCTGGAAGAGTCTCTGAGGAACGTTTCTGTGGTATATAAATGGAGCATTAAGTTGAGAGTTCGGCCCTCCTATGTCCCGGTTAAAGCCACATATCTGCCCTCGGGTCATGCCAGGCGCGGCCCATCGCAAAGGGGTTTGTGTTTTTGCTTGGTATCGCCATTCCTCATGAGCGAGATATGAATCCCATGTGGGCTAGTAACGTAAATCCATATCGATTCAGTGCTAAGTAATGGTTACCATTACTTACAGTACTCCTGCCTGGGAAGACATCCAGGTCCAGACTCCAATCTCTCCTTCCTCAGTGCCTGCCTTGCCCAGGAATCAGAACAGTGTCACATTGTCAGTCCCATTCCAACCACAGCGATCGTGCAGTAAGATGCAGATTCAAAATAAACTGAAGCCAAAAGTTCCCTCCCAACACAACCCGAAATACTTAAAATGTGGTGTTATAAATGAAGAAGAAGCTGTAATCCAGTAAGTGAAGTTTATTCTTCATAAAGGTAACTCCACCCGTCATGAACGTCTGGTCTCCGTGAAGCCGGTGGTTACAATGGCAAACGGAAAGACTCAGGCGTCCATGCGCGAGGGAAGTAGTTTGAAACATAACATAGTAAGCACGGGCCGTGGCTCGTGTATATACATTTTGAAAGGAAACAATATTAGTCGCAGGCTTTGGCTCGTGATGTAGACGCGAGTCAAGCTCACGAGCCAAACCCATGTCAAAGTGGCAAGGCGAGTCAAGCGTGAGCCAAGCTCAGTATTACACCACCTTCCCCCTTACAACAAAATAAAAAACAGAGAAAACACAGGAAATTTATATGTGTTTAATACAAGTAGACAAAATCTAGAATTTAATGAATTCGTTATACCTCTCAGGAGCCCTGATGTGCCTGCAGAAAGAAGAAACTTTCGTGTGAATAGGGGTATCTTGGTTAATGATAACGTTTGGAGGATCCAGTGAACTCTCCCTATGAAGCTGCTCTGAAGTATGAGGGTTTTGTGAGTAAGAATGGTTAGGGACACCTGAAATTGAAGGCGCATCCATCCAAAAACTCCATTCCAAATTATCAGATTTATCATTATATTTCCTATTTTTGATAATTTCTGCTTGGTGATCAGAGACTTTCACTAACTGGCGTTTGTTCCACCAACCCTTTTTTCCCAGAAAGGCTGCTCCTTTACTCACTTTAATTACCTGAACAGGTGCAAAAAATTTTGAACGTCCTTTAATTATTTTACCTGGGTTCTTGATTAAAACCCAGTCACCTGCCAGCAGGTCTACCAATTTACTATCAGAGGTGCCATCATACTGTAACTTCATTTGACACTGTTTTTCTAGAACAGTTTTCTTGATAGAATCCAAATCAATAGTTTTACTGGTAGAGTCTTGGTGCAACCAGGAAGGAAATAAAACAGAACGATTCTTTCTTCCTCTCAGTAATGAAAATGGGGTGACCCCAGTTACGCAATGAGGGGAGGTATTATAGTGCCAAACTTTTTGTTTTATGAACTCATTTACATTGTAACCGCAAGAAATCGCCGTCTGGACACCCTCTTTGATCACTTTATTCCCCCTCTCGACAAGACCATTCGACGCTGGAGAATAAAGAGAGACTTTGAGTTGTTTAATGTCCAATTTTTCCAAAAATTTGCACATTTTATCCGAGACAAAATGAGTCCCGTTATCTGTGACGATAAACTTGGGAGATCCCTCTAATTCAAACACTTTCTTGAGAAAGGTTATGGTGGAATCTGAATCAGGAGATTTAACAAAATCAAAGTACATCCACTTTGAAAAATAATCCACCAAAAGAATAATGTACTTATTCTCTTGTTGGATAATGGAATATGGCCCTGAAAAATCTATTCCAACTTTCTCCCAGGGAGAGTTAGGGAAAACCGTCGGATGAAGGGGGACTTTCAATGTGCGCCAATGTTTGTCGGATAATAAACACTCCGGGCAAGAGTCAATCAAATTTTTAACCTGTACATCTATTGCGGGCCACCAATAATGTTGTTTAATGCGCATGGAGGTTTTAGTTGTCCCCAAATGTCCTTGGTGGGCCTTATTAATAATAGACTCTCTCAATTTAAAAGGTGGGACAAATTTCTCACCCCTTCGTACTACGCCGTTCTCAACAGACAGTTCCTCAGAAATTTGAGCAAAACTGCGTAGATCGCCGCTCAAACTTCTAGGTTCAGGCCAGCAACGGGTGGTAAAATCGATAACTTTTAACAACACATTGTCTAAGGTAGTGGCTTCTTTCCAATCCTTCTCGGAAATCACATCACTAATTTCATCCACTGCATCTATAAAGGTTACGCATTCGACATCCTCCACAAGAAAATCCTCCTCATCATCCTTGTCCATAGCCATTCTAGATAGGCAATCAGCCCGAAAATTCTTGCCACCAACAATATGCTTAACAGAAAAGTTGAACTCTTGCAACTTTGAGACTATTCTCATCAGTCGTGCTGACATGGACGCTGAATTGGATTTATTAAAGATGTAAATTAATGGTTTGTGATCCGTGACCAACTCGAATTTCCTACCCCAAATGTACATTTTAAATTTGTGGACCGCCCATGCGCAAGCCAGGGCTTCCCTCTCGATAGTACTATATCTCTGTTCGAATTCTTTAAGTGCCCTAGACGCAAATGCCACAGTTTGTTCCTGACCATCAACCTTCTGTGTAAGTACTGCCCCTAGGCCTGAAATACTTGCATCCACAGTGATAACGGAGATGGCATCCTCCCTAAAGGCATGTATGGCTTTTGCAGAAATAATTAACTTCTTGATCTCACAAAAAACTTTGTCTAACTCCTGAGTCCAAACAAAACTAGACCCTTTCCTCAAAAGTTTCCTTAAAGGTTCAACTAGTTGTGAGTATGACTGGACAAACCTTGCATAATATTCTGCTAGTCCAAGGAAGGAACGTAAGGCGTCTTTATCAGGAGGGGGTTTTGCATCCTCAATGGCTCTAATGACTGAAAACTTGGGAGTGATACCTTGGTCAGAAACTGTATGTCCTAGATAATCAATCTTGTTAACTGCAAATTTGCATTTATTTGAGTGTACTGTCATATTTTTAGACATCAAAATTGAAAGTACATTCCTGAGGATAATGTTATGTTCGTCTAACGTTTTGGCAAATATCAAGATATCATCTAAGTATGCCTGTACACCCGTCATTCCTTGGAACAACACATCCATCAGCTTCTGGAAAACGCTTCCAGCAGACGCTAAACCAAAAGGGAGGCGAAGGAATTTGAAAGCTCCGAATGGAGTAATAAAAGAAGTAAGTTCTTGGGACTCCTTCGCTAAAGGCACCTGATGGTATGCTGACCTCAGGTCGATCAATGAAAACCATTTAGCGTCGCCTATGTTAGCCAGAAGCTCGTGGATTCTTGGAATTGGGTGACAGTCAATAATAATGTTCTTATTTAATGAGCGTAAATCCGCACATAATCTGATTTCACCTGTCTTTTTACGTGCGACTACAATTGGTGCGACCCATTGTGAGGAATTGATGGGGGAAATGATACCTTGTTTACACAAATCATCTAACATTATTTTTAACTCTGACCTGACGCTCAGTGGAACTGCTCTAACTTTATGTGTTATTGGTTGAGCTCCGGGTATCAGTCTAATCTTGTGTTCAAATCCTTTGACACTCCCTACCATTTTTTTGAACACCGGTTTAAATTCTGATATAATTTCTTGTACCTCTGTATTATGATTATCAACTACAGCAATGGGTAAATCAGTTTTAACAGTAGGTAATTTCCCAACTTTGATGGGATTCTCATCACCGGGGACTAAATAAAGACCCATCCTGGCTAAATCTTTCCAGCCCACGATGTCTTTACCTTTTTCTGCTACATAAATTTTAGTGACGGTCTCCCTCCCCAGACATTGGACCAATCCTTCGAAATACCCAAGCATGTTGATATTTTTCTCACCAAATGCAAGTGGGTTAACATCAGATTCAATCAATTCAATTCTTTTGTCCCATTTTTCATAAAAGGTTGAATCTCTAAGAATAGTATACGGGGAGCCTGAATCTGCCATGACTTGAAGGTGAACATTATCAATAATAGCTGTGCATAGAGGACCCTTAATGGAATCAATATCACCATTAGAATCAAGAGTTACAACAATGTTCTTAAAAGATTCAGAACATGCATCAAAGTCTACCATATTCACATTGGGGGGCTTCTTGGCGAATCTGCAAACCCCTTGAAAGTGTCCAATTTTTTTACAAATAGAACACCGCTTCTTGAGTGCTGGACAATTTGGAGCGTTGTCAATATGGTCTTTTGATCCGCACCTGTAACAAAAGAATGTTTTTTTCTTTTGGGTATTTTTATTGTATTGAATTCTGTTTTTATTAGAAATGGCACACAGAGTTTCTTCTTCATCAGAGTCATGACAGTCTATAGTATTTATTCCTTGTTTTGGTTGATCCATCACAACTTTGCTGGTTAGTGTAGAACGTTCAATGCTAAGAGCAAGGTCTATGACTTCGGTTAAGGATGGGTTCTTGCATCCCAGAATTCTCTGCTTAATCTTCCTTGAAGCGCAATTAAATACAAACTGGTCTCTAATAAATTTATCAGGGGATGGTTCGAAATTGCAAGTAATCGCTAATACTCTGAGTGCAGCGATGTATTCTTCTACTTTCTCATTTTCTTTTTGTTTTCTGGCATAGAAATTGTGTCTCTCTAGCATAATGTTAGGTTCATCACAAAATTGTTTTCTTAATCTTGCGATGGCTTCAGTGTATATGTTCCAAGGATTATCCCCACTCTCATCTTGTACAATGGGGGGTGCTATAGGAACGATACTTTTGAAGATTCGTTGGCCAGCTTGTCCCAAACAACCAAAGAGAATAGCGAACTTTCTTTTGTCAGAATAATCAGCGGCATCAATAGCAACTAAATGGTTCTCAAATAATCCCAACCACTCAGACCAAATTATGTTAGGAGTGCCTGGTTTGTCCAGGAAAGGTGGGGGTTGGGTAATATGATGCCACTGGTTATTAGCCATTTTCAAAGTCAATGCAGGAGTAAAAGGTTAATAAATATTAAAATCACAATTAATACTACCAAAGTATTCAGCTTTAAAATGAGTATATGTGATTTAAATAAGGAGTTTAAGTTTCTCAACTCATTAATAACGTTGTACATATGCTATTTCTATAACATTTTAAATATGCTAATTTAAGTTAAAAGCGTGCGTATCGCTGTTGTGATACGCTGAAAAGACACTTAATGGTTAACTGTAGTTCTCACTATGACATGCAATGGTTAAATTTAGGTCTAACAATAACGTGCGTATCGTTGAAGATGACACGCATAAGTGTTTAAAAGTAATTGTGTACCAAAAGCGTTGTATGTCGAAAGCGTGCGTGTCGCTGGAGTGACACGCAATGTTTTCAATTACAACGTGCGTATCGTTGTTGTTTTGCTTAATCCAAGGGATATTTTTAAATAAAACAGTACCTTGTCATCGTGTCTTGTCAATAGTCTTCACACGATACCTCAATAATGTTTCACGAAGGAATAACCAATGAGGTTGTTCGTTTTGAAGTAGATTGAAACCGCCCAATGAGAGTTGCTGGTAGAAGACGTTTTAGGAAAGCAACTCCGCTGATTGGGAAAGTGATAGCTTCATCCGACCAATGGAATTTTTGTCAATTGACGAGGTGCTGAATCGGGGAAAAAGATCAGCGTGGGTGGGGTGGAGTCTCCCGATCGTCGCCAAAATATGTTATAAATGAAGAAGAAGCTGTAATCCAGTAAGTGAAGTTTATTCTTCATAAAGGTAACTCCACCCGTCATGAACGTCTGGTCTCCGTGAAGCCAGTGGTTACAATGGCAAACGGAAAGACTCAGGCGTCCATGCGCGAGGGAAGTAGTTTGAAACATAACATAGTAAGCACGGGCCGTGGCTCGTGTATATACATTTTGAAAGGAAACAATATTAGTCGCAGGCTTTGGCTCGTGATGTAGACGCGAGTCAAGCTCACGAGCCAAACCCATGTCAAAGTGGCAAGGCGAGTCAAGCGTGAGCCAAGCTCAGTATTACATGTGGTTATTTTTAAAATTGGATAGAGGGAACCTGAGTAAAGAGGCTCGTCCACGCTATCATCTGGCTAAATAGCGTAGCCCAGTTGAGCGCTAGACCGCTAACCAATGGGGGTGTGTGCAGCTGCCAATGAGGAGCGACTTGCCTAGACGTGCCTTTTCCACTCAAACAGTGCATAATCACCACACTGTGGCGGACCAGAGGGTCTTCAAACAGTAAGACGAAGATTTAAAATAAACTGTAGCCAAATGTTCCCTCCCAACACAACCCCAACATTGGATACAAGGAACCCGAGTTAGGCTGTACAGACACTCTGTCTCCATTAAGCACTGGCACTTTATCACCACTCTCAAAATTGACTCCCTTCTTTCAGCTGTCATTTGGCCACTTGTCCACCTCCCCACTGGTCTTTTCACTATTCATCGTACTCTCTCACACCTATCTTTCCTTCTCTCTGAGCTGTCACTCATCATTGTTTCTAGCCCCTCTCTCAACTGTCTTATCAACCCTGTTCCTCTCCTCTCAGAACACTCATTCCTACCAGTCTCTCAACGTTCACTTGTATCCCCACTTTCTACTAGCTGCTTCTTTATTACTATTCTTTTACCTATCCTTCTCGGAGCTGAATCTCTCTAACGAGTCACACCTACCACACTCTGTCTCTCACTTGTCTATCACCAATTATCTCTTCATAATTTTTCTCTCACCAGTCTCATCTGTTTCTGTCTGTATCACATCTCTCATATTGACATCTCCTTTCACTGGTGCTCTCTGTCTGACTCTTAGCTGTCTCTCTGTCACCTATGTGTCGATCACCTAGTGCTCTCACCCGTCACTCTTTCACACCTGAGGTGTGGCCAATCACGAAAACACCAGCAGGTTGTTCAATGAGTATTTATTCATTGAATAAGTATACGCTATACAGAAAATGAGCCCAGGAGTGCACATCAAGGTTCAACAGCTTAGCTACTTCTGAAGGCATCACAAGGTTTCAATAGAAGCTGGGCATGTCATCCTAGAACATTCAATATGTCTTAGCTCATACATTATGTCATAGCCTAATGGGCTGCAAGCCAAAGCAGATAATCACTTGACTATACCACAACACCTATCTATATTCTCACACCCGTCACCTCACTTTGATGTCTTTTAAATTCCTCTCTCTCTTTCTCACTCAAACACGCCTCCCCCCACCTATTGGAGGCGGGTAGCACGGACGATCAGTCAAACACTAGGGTCGTCATTTTCGCATGACCCTCGGATATGCTTACTGAATGTGTGGGGTCCAACTGATCTGTCACCACAGGGGAAACGCTGGGCGATCATTGGTGTGATGCTGGCAAAGAGGGATATAGCACAGAACTGGGGGGCGCCGACTACTCCGACGCTGTCGCAGTGGTGCCGGAACATGGACATGCTTATGGTGACGGAGAGGGCGATTTACAAACAGAGGCTTAATCCACGCAAATGGAACAAGACATGGTCACCGTGGAATTCGTACAGGGGAGACATTTGTGAACCTTTGCCTGAGGAAGAGGATGTAGATAGCTCTGAGGAGGGTGAGGACATGGAGTAATGTTGGGACTACAGGGTACAGTTTAGAGGGGTGGGAATGCCCGGGCGTCTGACACTGAACATGTGGATGAACTGAATTCTGAACGACAATGTGAATGCTGCTTGTTATGCCTCTATTAACGCTAATGATATCATTGATTCGCGAAATGGTATGTTGACCCTGACCTTTTAAGTAGTAGGTTTTCTGTTGGGGAGAAAATGAGAAAATTTGAAAAGTTGCTATATTGAATGCATGCAGCTGAATGTTGACGCTGCGATATATTTTGATTGTGTATGCATAATTATTTTCTGTTGGCAACAATAAAAACACATTTAAAAAAAAAAAAAACACGCCTCCCCCGTCTTTTTGTCCATCTCTCTGTGGTGTAATCTTTTTATTTTTCCCTCAGTCTTCACATGCTCAGTGCCAGAAGGAAACAGCCAGGTACATGTTTACTTGGATCCAAACACCTTATAGCTGAGTGGCACAAAGTAAACAGGGCTCACCAGAACATTGTTTAACTTCTGTTTCGGTAACGAAACAAAATGAGGGCTCCATAGCACGATGATGGGCTGCATATCGACTGGCCTCCTCTTACTCTAACTATGCCCGGGGGTTCTCATCCTCATCAAAAAAGGGACGCCATTTCAGCCTATAGACTCCTGTACAGATCCGGAAGGCCACTGGGCGGTGGTACGAGGCAAACTGGGGAAGGTGGTCGTGACTATAGCTAATATTTATGGCCCTGTGGTTGACGAACCAGCGTCGCTATCCTCTTTGTTTCAGGTGCTGCGCACATGGTCGGAGTCGGCACTAGTGATTGGTGGAGACTTGAACACACACTTAGACCCACGGTTAGATAATTCTGCCCTGGCTGGCAGCCGTATGCTAAAAACTGCTAACTGTATCCGACAGTTTATGGAGGAGATGGGGTTGATTGACGCTTGGCGACTGAGGCATGTTGGGGTTATGGAAGGCACACACATTACACCGTCGCACAACACATGGTCCCATCTGGACTATTGGCTGCTGGACGGGCTGGCTAACGGCTGGGTGACTGAGGTCCGTACACTTCCTAGGACCTTATCGGACCACAGTCCGGTCCTGCTCAAATTTCAGGTCCCACATAACGTGCGTCCCCCTTCACGTGGCGGTTCCGAGCAGATGCCCTGTTAGATCCCGTCTATGATGACGCTATTAATAAGGCTATAGTCCAGTACTTCGACTTGAATGTGGGAACGGTTGACAGTGCAGCTACCTTGTGAGAAGCGTTTAAAGTCACTATACGGGGGGTGTGTATAGGCACGTCGGCAGGCATCCTTCGCGACCTGAGAGAACAAATACACGCGACCTGGAAACCTCCTATGACGCACTTCCTTCACCTGAAACGCTGGCGCACATTAGGGAAGACACTGAGGAACACAACTCCCTGGCGAAGTCAGAGATGAATTATCTATCAAACAGGTTTGTGGCGAGAGCTTATGGAGAGGGTGGCAGGTCGGGTAGAGTGCTGGCCAATCGATTGCGGGAGCGTGCATGCGCCCCTCCTATAGAGCACATAGTGGATGACACTGGTGCTGACCATTTCACTTCGGATGCTATACTGGACCAATTCCATAAATTCTACGAGCACCTCTATTCCTCTCGCGGCAGCAGGTCTGACTCCGCGCTTGCTGACTACTTGAAAGATACGGCATGTGCCTGGCTGTCAGATGTCCTAGAAAATATCTCAGCCTCCCTATTGATGAGGCAGATATGAAGGAAGCCATCATTGCCCTGCCGAACAAGAAAGCTCCCAGGCTGGATGGGCTGACGGCAGAATTTTGTAAGCGATATGCTGATCTGCTGGCGCCCCACATATTAGCTATGTATGCAGAGGCGCATAAGGTAGGACATCTCCCTCCGTCTTTACGGCAAGCGCTCATTATCACTCTACTGAAAAAGGACAAGACCCCCACCAGGTGTGAATCCTATCGCCCCCTATTCTTTATCAACATCGACGCCAAGATTCTCTTAAAAATCCTTGCCACCAAACTACATCCGCTGATGCCAATGCTGGTCTTGCCTGACCAGTCTGGCTTCATCCCAGACCGGTCTACGTCCTGGAACGTCCGGACGATTTTCGCCATGTTCCTTGTCCTTAATTCTGACCTACAAGCCGTGGCTGTGTTACTGGACGCAGCCAAGGCCTTTGATTCGATCGAATGGAAGTATCAATCAATCAATCAATCAATTTGTCTTTATTCGGTTCTTTTACACATAAAAAAACATAAAAGCGTTTTGTCATAGGAACAATTCAATTCATAACACAATTATACCGCTAAAATCAAGTCATACTAATTACTGTTTAAAAAGACCATAAAAACACCATAAAAACATTTATCTAAAATATAAGTGCAAATACAGTTTATAATGCCGTGGTAATAACAAAAAGACAATTCATGCTAAATAGGACAGGCCGAGGAACGAACAGGTTTAACAGTTACTCAAATCTCCCTTTTTCTTACCCATAATTCACGATGTGCACAGTGAGATAATTATTGAATATTATATATTTCACGCAAAGAGCACGCCTCCTTGGTTTTTCAGCATATTTAGAGATTCGAACGGTGCCGAAAAATACATTTTAGAAATTTAGCAATATGCCTCGATATCCCTTCCTGTTCCATGAACTGCAAGAATAGTAGTGCAGGACGACATCTTCTCAAGCCTATAAAGCGCAGTATGGGGACCAACCAGATCTTCCTATGTTCTTGGTAAAATTTGCAGAACAACACAGTGTGCATTGTTGTCTGCTCAGATCTGTCATCACAGGGGCAGCATGGTAGTTCTATAGACCATTTTTTACTTTCTGGAAATACCACCAAACGATGAAAAATGTGGAGCCTGAATCTAACCAGCAGAAATCTCTCAAACACACTAAAATTGTGTGTTAGATACGGCTCAATAGAAAATGTCGTTTGGATGGCTATAGAGTGTTGTACTGAAGGTTTGGTTACCTCCCTAGCCAACCTTACTTCGTCTAGATGTGCTAGGCACATAGCCTTCAGAGTTTTTCTTGGTAAGGAGCATATGTAAGACGGATTTAAGTAATATTTTTCTAAACCCAGGTCTATTAGGAAACGTTTTACGTAGAGTAACCAACCGATCTTATGGTAATGGTCAAGTGACATGCACTCTAAAATGATCCCCTGGGTGAAAAGGTTTTTATCAGTTGACCAGATACGGTGCCACAAAAGGAGTGGTTCCGTTTTTGCTATATCAGTCAGATAGGGGATACCCAGTTCATTATTGGCAGGAGTAAGTAGAGGTGCTTTTGGGAGCTACCAGGAGGAACCTCAGGAACGCATTCTCCACGGTTTGCAATATGGTGGTATTTGTATGTCCCCAAACTCCAGAACCGTACAATGCAATCGATTGACATTTAGCTTTGTATATTTGAAGCAGTTCTAGAGGGGGCCTTTTTCCCAATTTTTTCGAAAATGGAACCAGGGCCATTGTTGCACACATTAAGAGAAGCTTTCTAGATTCTACCGCGGGCTTCCAGTTGAGTCTATTGTCTATTAAAATACCCAAATATGGGTACTGGTCTGTGTTGTCTAATTTCTCCTCTCCAAGATATACATTATTGTGACTTTTTTTCCCTGGGACAATAGTCATGGTGAAAGTTTTTTGGACATTTATATGTAGGTCCAGGTTACCCATGAATTGTGCGTATTTGTTTAGGGCCTTCTGTAGTTCAATGTGGGTTCTGGCGAGTAGCACGGCATCGTCAGCATAGAGGAGAGCGGGGATTGAGCGATTTTTTACTCGGGGTAGGTCCCGGCTCCCATTGATCATTTCCCTCTCCAGCCCGTTGGTATATAGCATGAAGAGGAATGGGGCCAGGACACATCCTTGTCTCACTCCTCTCTCTATGCCAAACGATGCCGTTTGTTCACCTTGTAACCCGAATCTCACCCTCGCTGATGCGTTTATATACAGTTCGCGGAGGAAATTCAGTAATGGTAACTCAACGCCCATTTCCTCCAGGATGGACCATAGTTTGTTATGGGATACGCAGTCAAAGGCTGCTGAAAGGTCTACATACACCATAAAAATAGAGCCTCCCTTTGCGCTAACATATTTGCCCAGAATGAGTGACAGATTCAAGGCCTGGTCTGTCGTTCCTAGTCCTTCCCGGAACCCATACTGCAGGTCCGAGAGGATCGCTCCCTCCTCTGCCCATTCTTGGAGGCGCTCTAGTATCACTCTGCCCGCCACTTTGCCTAGGGAATCCAGCAATGATATGGGTCGATAACATGAAACTTCCTGGCGGTCCCCTTTTTTAAAAATGGGGACAATGATGGACTTTGACCACGACTCTAGTAAACCAACCTCACAGGATGCCATAAATACTCTTGTCACCAAAGGGGCCCATAGATCTAAGTTAAATTTTAAAAAGTCTATTGGTACCCCGTCCGGTCCCGGAGCTTTTCTACTCTTACTGGAAGTTAAGGCTGACCGCACCTCCTCAAGGCTAATATTCAACGGGATTGGATAGGGAGAACTAGTCTGCGCTTCCTCTTCATCGGCACTTACTTGTTCTGCTATGTTCTCTTGACATTTAGTAAATATTTTTGGAAAATGGTCTACCCAGGTGGTTTCGTCGATGGCAACGTCAATGCTTGGAGCCATATTATCCTCTGTTAAATATGGGGATTTGACCACGGCCCAAAATGCGGCACTATCCCTCTGTTGACAACTATTGTGCAATTGTACCCAGAGGGCTTGTTTTAGTTCTAATTTCCTTTCTTTTAGAGCAGCCTTATATTCCCTCCTTATTTTTGTAATGTCATCAGGGGCCCTATCTATTCTGTTGCGGGCCCTTTTCAGTTTAGAGTGAGCATCAGTGCATCTGTGGTTAAACCACCCTCGATTTTTCTGCTCCGACCTTTTCAATGTTACAGACAGCTCAATTTTTATTGCCTCAAGTATTCCCCTGAAGTTAATCAGAACGTCCTTGTCGGTGGTAGCCAGATCTAAACATTTCTCTACTTCGCTAGAAACCTTGTATAAGACTTTTTTCTCTATAGCTATGGGGTCAATTTTCTCCCACTTTAGAGAGAACACGTTTATTTTATCTAGGATTAGAGTATTCTGTTTTAAGGCACTCAATATAGAGTCCGTCCTCGAGTTCTGAGATGGGCGGAATTGGATGCTAAGAGCAGAATGGTCACTCAGTGTCGTGGTATGCACTGTAAACTTAGTTACCCGCTTTACCAATTCCGTGGATATGAGGATGAAGTCTATTGTCGTATATCTCCCTCCTCCCAGAAAGGTCGGATCATAGTAGGGGGAGATGGTTTCCTTGGGTTTACTATGGTGAGCCCCAGATCAGATAGTGTAGCATTTAAAGAATTTCCAATTCTGGAGTGGGAAAAATGCGCTATCTGATCCTCCTTATCATCTGTTATCCCACACATAGTGGGAGTGTTTGAGGCATATAAATGGTGATTAAAGTCTCCAACCCAGATGATGGTAGCTAATTTTACAGAGCCTCTCGTCAGAGTGGATAGTTCCTCATGTAGGTGAAATAACGTAGTCATTAACTCGCCCTCTGGAAGATTGTTATAGAAGTTTACCAATACTACGGTTTTCACCTTGTTAAAGTGAAGGATAAGTAGTTGGTAATTGGCTTCTAATTTTGTTGGGACTACTTTCAGGGCACCTAATATGTTAGAAACGTAAATTATTAGACCCCCTTTAGGTCTACCTGAGGATACTGCAATTGCTGGCCAAAAAAATGTCTTATAGCCCACTAAATGGATAGGCACGGTGGACCAAGTCTCCTGGAGACAGATTATACCATAGTTTTGCACACAATCCCGCCGGGTGACCATATCCCTTTTATTTTTAAGTCCCGCTGGGTTTCCCCCTGTCTTTATCCGCTGGATACAGATCCTGTACACAGACGCTTGAGCAAGGGTGAAGGTGGGGGGGTTTACCTCGGAACCATTGACCATTCAGCGTGGCACTAGATAGGGAAGCCCCCTATCCCCATTCCTCTTTGCTATTGTATTGGAGCCGCTGGCATGCAGAATCCGGCAGGCTCATAGAGTGGCAGCTCTAAACTTCAATAATAGACCGGTGGTCATATCTGCCTATGCAGATGACATGGTGGTATACGTGCGGGAGCTTTGGCCTTTTTTCAGGACTGAGCATAAATTGGGAAAAATCGGTTATAGTTCCCCTCACGCCAGCCACTACTGCGCCCGCGCTGGAATTCCCCCTGGTGTGGACGGTTGATCCGGTGAAATATCTAGGCGTCTGGGTCCATCGAGACCCCGCGCTCGTCATACGTGAGAACTACGGGAGGGCCTACACTGACTTTGCAGCAAATGGATCGGTGGGTCAGTCTGCCTCTGTCGTTGGCAGACCGCATAGCGGTCCTCAAAATGGTAGTACTTCCCAAATTCCTGTACCTATCCTGTAATGTCCCTATTCGCCTGAATAAACACTTCTTTGCGACGATACAGACACAACTACTCCGCTTGGTGTGCGGTGAAAAACCTCCACGCATTCGTTGGAACACTCTAACGTTACCATTTGAAAAGGGGGGTTTTTGTGCTCCAGATTTCTATGTCTACTATTTATGCGGACTGGCCCACTTTGCTTTCTTTTGGTTCTGACTGCAAGGCTTTATCTCGCATGTAGCAGTTGAGGAGGGGGACGTGGGTGATATCCCTCTGCAGGGCATCATAACACACGTTCGCAGACTCACACCTCGGTCGGAGATCAACACGATTGATGCCACAATCTCGGCATGGCAGGAGATTGGGAGGCGGACAGATAGGCTCCCTCTATATGCGCCGAATATGTATATTGCAGGGCACAGCGCTTTTTCAGTGGCACGTGAACGTGACCCGATGCGGACGCTTAAAGAAGCTGGCATTTCTGTTCTGGGAGATCTATATAGAGATGGGACCTATGTGTCAGGGGACGATCTGAGCTATATCTCTAATTCTTCACCTCAGTTCACATACATGTGCTATCGGCTGCGCAGAGCTGTGAGGGATCACAATCCCAGTTTTCCGCAGGAACCTGCCGTCTCCAACTAACTACAACTGGTGATAACGGCTGCCACTAAGAAATATCTACTTACCAGACTATACAAGACGGTGTTAACAGAACTGGTTCTCCCGGAAGACCGCAGTTTAGCTCGGTGGAATAGAGCTTTGGGGATACAGATTACGGAGGCCACATGGATGCAGATTTGCTCGATTACTGGCAGACTATCGTCTAACAGTAACTTGCGCATTATACACCTAAAGTTCATTCATCAGACATACCACACCCCCACAAAGCTACACAGAATAAGCTACAGAGACACAGACTGCTGTAGGCGGTGTGGGCGAGCCGGGGCCGACTTCGTGCATCTGTCGTGGCAATGTCAAGCTGTACACTCCTATTGGGTAGATGTTCTGAAAATTCTAGACGCCATGACAGGCCACACTCTGGACTGTACACCACTTTTATGTTTATTAGGATACGTGCCTGAGGCTAAAGGGGTACTGGGCCGGTTTGTTAGAGTGGCTCTGTTGCTTGCAAAAAGGAGGGTACTGTTCACATGGGATGGGAAACGAAGCCCTAAGGCATCCCAGTGGCTTAAAGACATGGTCTACTGCCAGGAGCAGATGCACTTATACTCGGAAGAACTTCCAAAGAACTCTAGACCTAAAGATATATGGGCCCCACTGAGAGAATATTTGCTAGCGTGCAGTGAGCAAGGAGGAGACACCGGGGACGCTGTACATGACTAACCCGATTTTCTTTTTGATTCCCTAGCTCCTGCGCTGCCCGATTCTTGTGTATGTAGGTATGATTGCCTTACTGTATATATTCAACAACCTGCAAAAGCGACCGAAAGGATGGTGACATTGCATGTTTCAGATTGCAGAGTGTAGGGACCGGGGTGGGGGGTTGATTGTTCTGTTTACAGTTCTTTATATACAAAAATTACACTGTATCTTGTAATCTCCTTGCATTCCCTCTGCTATCAATAAATAAATGTTTTAAAAAACTTCTGTTTCGGACACTGCCTTATTACATGTAAGGCTAGGGGTCCCAAGAAGGAAGCCAATGTTGCAGCTGCGACCCCTAAATAACGACTATGTTGTATTAAACCATGGCCTGTTCTTGAGGTAATATGAAATGTGCCTCAATATGACATAAAAGTGATGGATAGAAATCCATGGATTAATCAGAACCACCGGTAATTAGGGTTAGTGAATAACCTCAATCTGTGCTGTTGCAGCCAAGGATCAACCACAGGAAATTCAGTCTTGATGCCACCCAAAAAAAAATAACAGTTCCACATGGAAAAATCGGACATGGAAGAGGAACTCAGCCCAGACAAATTTGGACCTTGTTGCACCGCATCTGCGAAATGCAGCTTGAATCATTTGGCAGAGGGGCCTCAATATGCATATGTAGGTGCAGTCAGCCAACTCAAGGACACTCAATTAGACACTCAATTAGAAAGCAAGAAAATGATGGTTAGAAATGCTTGAAGTAATCTGAACCATTGATAATTACGACTGAAATGACAGGCTCTGTCTACTCTTTATGATGGGTATCCATGGCAATGATCATACACTGGCATTTCCGAGGATCCTATAATTTTAGTGGAATTGCTTGCAATTTCGTAATTCAATCAGCAGGGATGCGCCAGTTATTGTGCACCACAGCTCCGCCATCATGGATGCACCGCATTGTCCATGGGGCAAAAACATTGTGCATCGTGAAGCATCTGTGCCGTAAAAGTGGCGTATTGCTGGAGTTGGGTCGCAAGCGCGATGCAGCTCCAGTGCAAGGCTCGGGGGTGCCCTATCTAGTTGATGCTGCGTCAATCCTTACGCCTGCTTCAGGCAGGCACAGGGTTTTGACGCAGCATGGGCCTAAAAGTGACTGAGTGAAATCTTGTAGATTTCACTCAGCCACTTTTAGGAGGCGTTCCTGCGCCGTAACGCCCCCCCCCCTGCGCAGGAACGCCTACATGGGGCACAGGGCTTTACAACGTGACGCATCTCCCAGATGCGTCACGTTGTAAGTACCCTGCACCATGGCGCAAGATTTGCGCCGCCGCTGCGTTACAAATGTGATGCAACGGCGGCCTAAATGAGGCGCAAGGGGCTTGTAAATCTGCCCCTTAGTGTGCAACTTTGAAGCGCATTGGAGTAGTAAGGGGTGATATGAAAGATGACCACACATCTGTGAATGACAAGACCCCCAAAAGAATTACTGCATAATTCCAGCAGAGGTATCCTTCCTCACACTTATTGGTGCCGCTAAAGGCCGTCAAAGTGATAGTAAGAACACAATTTCAAAAATAGTTGTTGCAGTGAATAAAGCTCTGTAGCATCCTAAAAATGGAACGAGTAAACACTCTGTTGACAGAAATGTGTGAAAACATCACGCAATTTGCTACCTCTTGCTCAAAGATCAGTTGATGTTCCAAGTAGCTCAAGGAGGGCAACATCCATGCTTGATTTTTAAGTCCTATTTAAATCTAGTTTACGCAAATGTGTCCTAAATTAACACCTAAAAAAACCAAGATCACACGACCGGCACTCCGAGTTCTGGTCCAGACCTTGGTTCCACACCCACAGAATAGAGGTTTGTCTTGTTCAGCAAGACAACGCAGCACTATAATTATTTTTTAGAGGGGGGTGTGAGGGGTAAGAGGAGAGAACCCCAAATAATTAAGCAGAAAAGCAGACCAAATCCTGATATGTACCAATTCTACAAAAAAGGTCCAGCTGCATCAGTTGGAAATTGTCTTTGTTCAGGGAGGCAGGACCTGGGGGAGTATTTATCTCTTCTGAATTAACAGATCTAGCAAGTCACCAGGAGCAACATTATGTTACAACTCTATTGAGTTCCTCATTTAAATAAGCAGGTACATATACTTAAAACAGAGGCGCTCTGTGTTCCCACATTGAGCGCCCCCATCTTTGGACAACAAAGCTACTCCCATTACATCTTTTCGTTTTAAAGTGCCTGGTGATTTCTGTGTTGTTTTCTCTGTTCATCAAATGTAAGGTAGTTGGTTTGAATTCCAAAGTATACAAAGAATGATGTGCGTATTCACCAGCAGGACCATACTGACACTTGATGCAAAGGTAAACATATTTGCGCACTAAATCAATCAGAGCCTTCACTGTAACCATGTCTTGCCTGTTTCATGATGGTTTGGCAGGTTATTTAAATAAATGGAGCAATAACATTTTGTGTAAGTTAAAATAAATCAAAACAGAATTGTTTGATACATTTACAAGAAGTAGGAGAGATCTGGAAGCACTGCCACTGGGTGGTGAAACATTTAATCGACAAAAAGGTAGATTCATCAAGCATTTTTGCGAGGGCAAACGGTGCGAATCGCAAAATTCGGCCGTTTGCGCCCGCAAAAATGGCATTTGAGATTCATCAATGGGTCATGAACTCGCAATTTGAAAAATCGCAAATCATTGCGATTTATCAAATTGCGATCGCATTTAAGGAATCTCAATTTGAGATTCCTTAAATGCTATTCATTAACCTTTTAAAAATTACGAAATCGCTATTTTTGGCCGCTATTTACCACGAAGTCTGACTTCGTGGTAAATAGCGAAAACTTAGAAAAATGCAATTTAGTGCATTTTTCTAAGTTGTATGTTACACACACACATGGCCTTTGGACATGTGTGTGCGCAACATCAGTCTACATTTACATTTCAAGGGTGCTACAGGGTGTCCTTTGGACACCCCTGGCACCCTTGAAATCGCATCCTTATAGGCCCATAGGAATGAATGGGGAGTAATTCCTTATTTGCGATTAGCAATTTGCTAATCGCAAATAAGGAAGATGTAGGAATTGCAAATAAAATTGCGATTTCTACATGAATCCCGTTTTGCGAGTCTTTAATAGCGATTCCTTAATAATCGCTATTAAGGACTCGCAAAACGGGACAATGATGAATCTGGGGGTTAGCTTCTTTAAGAATAAAACCTCAATGCCAGTCATATCCTCACTGGAGAGGAATATTTTTAGCAAAAGGTAAAATGACAATGAACCCACAATTGTTTATGGAAAGCTCCTTCAATATGCGTCCTTTCCTCTGTTCTGTCACTTTGGTCAACACTGCACACGATTATGCAGAGAAACTGTCTCTTTGCAAAAGGGTGAGGCTAGACATAAAGAGACGTGCATAAAGCTTCTACCTAAAGAAATTCAGTGCATCCCAGAAGTTTAGGCGATCCTGCAACATCTTTTTGATGTACACATGGAACTCACTGAGTGATTAAACTGAGAGTTACAAGTGGGAGGGGTTCGCAAAAATGATGGCAACAAGTAGGTTGACTGTTACCACCAAAACCAGAAGTGGCTGGTCACAAATAAGATCCGAATGACAGAGAAAACTCAGTCTCACAGGATAGCTTAGTGAAAAAGCAGTGGCATTGCGTTATGCAGATTTCTTTTGTAACATTTGCGACCCTGCAACAGCAAAAGCTCCCGGACTGCAGCGTAGATGCCTACGACATATCAAAACCAGTAACCAGAACAGTTTGTTATCAGCAATATTACAAACAAAAGTCCAGACTTTAGTAGCTTATGGGACCATTGGTACTGTGAGAACGGGTAAAGAAAGATTGAACGGAATTTCCAAGATACCTTGGTTTCAACACAGAAAAAGTTGCACCAGAGTGATCTTATTCAAGCTTGCTTGGAACACTTCATGGAAAACAAAGATAGTTCTTTGAAACACCCTGCAGAATGCCCACTTAAGCAAGTGATCTGCTAATTCCAATGGGTACATGTATTTGCGTCAGATTCCATGAAGTAAAGGTACCCCCTATTAATTAAAGGCCGAAGAGAAGGGGAATGGGTAAATACAACAATGGATAACCTCTTGTCAGGCCTATCTAATTTACAAAATTGGCAATAGCTCTATTTGCAACTTTCAATATACAGCACAGAAACAACCCTTCAGATAGAGAGAGAAAGATGAATTTTCATTTAAATAGTGTTTTATGTATCAAAAAAAGGGAACATTGTCTCTCTCATTTTTTATCTTTTATGTATACAAATATTTTTTTAGTAGAACATTTTTAGTTAATTCCTCACAAAATATATGACAAGTAAATCATTACAAAAACAAAATGGAAAAAAATTGTTATTTCAGTGAGCCCCACAGAGAAAAAAGTATCATAAAATTCAACACATTCTCTCAATCAGACAGTCTCATCATTCAAACCTCTCAAACATACTAACTCTCATGTTATATACACACTAAAACAAGCTTTTACAATGCAATGGTCTCGTCTTTGTTAAAGTTAGAGCTATTGGCATTGCTCATGACATTATTTTTGTTTTTAAAACATATAAATAAATGGCATTGTCATTTACAATGCCAATAGCTTAATCTCTCGCAAATGCGAGACCTATTGCATTTGCACCCACACACAGAGCCTCACAGACAGAGCCACACACACACAGAGCCACACACACACACACACACACACAGAGCCACAGAGACAGAGCCAGAGCCACACAGAGACAGAGCTAAACACACACACACACACACACACACACACAGAGCCACACACAGAGACAGAGTCACACACAGAGACAGAGCCACACACAGAGACAGAGCCACACACACACACACAGAGCCACACACACACACAGAGCCCAACACACACACACACACAGAGCCCAACACACACACAGAGCCCAACACACACACACACACAGCCCAACACACACACACACACACAGCCCCCCCCACACACACACAGCCACACACACACACAGAGAGCCACACACACACATGAATAGAAGTAAGGTCACTTCTGCTCAGGCCCACTGCCCCAGCTCAATCTGCATTAATGGCCAGCTCAGCAAGAGACTGCGAATGACACCTCCACCTGTTGGCAAAACAGAGGTAATAGAGGCACATCTGCCTCCAGAAATGCAGCTCAGGCCCCCACTGGGCCGCTGGCACATCTGAACAGCAGAGCGTGGTTGCTCAAATCGTCCACCATGATGCCTGCTGAGACGCCCGGCGACTGGACACCATGGGAGGATGGGGCCAGCGCACAGTGCAAAGCAACAATTTGGAAAAATATGCATACCACAAAGACCAGCCGGACAAAACAGCGACAATCGCAGAACGTGGGGGTGGCCCACAGACCGAAAAACCTAAGGAGGTTACCCTGCAGGATATAATGGCCACCCTACACCAGGTACAAACGTCTATTGGTACGATCTCCACAGATATTACACTACTGCGTGCCGATGTTTAAAAAAAAAAATGAGCATGAGAATAGCGGAGGTGGAAACTACCACAGCAGCTCTTTCCACAGACACTGCGACTTTGCAGCGACAGGTGCGAAAACTGGAACTGGCGCATAAACAAATGGCGGACAAGCTTGATGATCAGGAAGGCCGCTCAAGGCACAACATTGTATGCCTGGTCGGGGTGCCGGAGAGCGTGGGGGGACCGGCCCTGGATCTATTTGTAGAAGACCTCATCAAGACTCAACTGCAGCCACGTGGACTGTCCAACTTCTTCTCTGTGGAAAGGTCCCACCGAGTGCCTGGGGGAAGGCCTCGTCCTGGGGCTATAGAATGCAAATTTAAGGGGATGACTTAAGGAGATCGCTGAATGGCTTTCCCCCTCACGCAAGTACAAAGTTCTGGGAAATAAGCACTCTGCTAAGTTGGGATGGCGGGTAGTTTTAAGTCCGCCGTGCAGGGAGGGGGTGGGGGGAGGGATCCGTTAAATGGGTTATGGTTTGCTTTGTTAGATACATTGTGATGAAATTGATGGCATACATGGTGACAACAGGGCACGCATAGCACAGGGCGCTCCTCGCTCCTACATAGATAATGTCACACGTGGCACAAATAGACATACTAACTGACGTTTTAACCACCCAGCCGTCGACCTATAGGGTGTCCCACCTTCCTTTCACTGTGATGTCATGGAATGTAAATGGTCTGGGTGACAAGATAAAAAGGCGACTGGTCCTCCAATACATGATACGCAAGGGCCCGGCTGTCACACTGATACAGGAATCACATTTAGATGGGCTCGGTTTGTAGGGCCCTGGATAGATAGGGCTTTGAAATGGCAGCATACTGAATTCACCTCGGGTTCTCAAGGGGTGGGGATTCTGATCAATAAACACTTCCCATGGATACTAACCAGGTCCTGGACGGATGACCAAGGACGATTATCAGCGATACCATGTCAGTGGGAGGGACGGTCGTACAACCTGGTATCAATCAATATCCCACCGACACTGCACAAGACAGCCTTCCCGGCCCTGGGAAAATTCCTGTTATCACTCCCGCAGGGCGAACTCATTGTGGGGGGCGACTTTAACGCTACAATTGACACATCCATAGATAGAAAACCCCCTAGGGACCCCAGTAGTGTAAACCTTAAATTAGTAGAATTTACCGGCGCCATAGGTCTCATTGATATCTGGCGAGCCAGGTACTCACAGGAGCGGCAATACACTTTCCACTCGGGGGTTCAGAACAGTCTTTCAAGAATAGACTACATATTTACATTGGCAATGGGGCTAGCACTTGCCCAGTGGAGTCTCAGACTACTTACCGGTGCTCATTACATATGCATCTTACACTCCGGGACGGTGCTGACTGTTTCCTGCTTTACCCCGCATATCTTAAAAAACTTAAGATTGGGAAAGGCCAAATTACAGCCACATAGCAATATTTCGCGGGAAACGAACAATCAGTTCCATCTCCGACGACTCTGTGGGAGGCATATAAAACTGTACTACGGGGCCATGCAATTTCCCTAATTGCAAGACATAAAAAGGTACAACGACAGATTGAGACTTTGGAATAGGGGGTATCCCAGACAGAGGCGGACCATGCCACAGACACCAGTGATACTACGCCACATAAGTTACATTTAGCACAACAGGAATACAGGACCTTTGCTTGGGAGGAGGCAAAAACTAAGCTCACCAACACGCAGCACACTATTTACGAAGTAGGTGATAAAGCAGGCAAGCTCCTAGCCTGGCTAGATAGAAGGGAAAAGGCTAGCGGATGGGTGGCGCAACTTAGGTTAGAGACTGTGATTGTAACCACAGACCCTCAGCAAATAGTTGATACATTGGCAGCCCGTTACGAAACGGTATACACACCCACGGCCACAACCACAATAGAAGACAATCTAGCCTTCCTAAAGGACATATAGATGCCCACACTGACCCATAATGCAACTCAAGCTCTGGAAGCAGATCTGACTCCAGACGAACTCGCGCTAGCAGTAGGCGCATTACATACCGGAAAGGCCCTAGGACCCAATGGTATACCTGTAAAATTCTACAAGTTAGCAACTACTCAGCTTATACCACAATAGGCTTAAGATGTATGAAGATAGTTTAGAGAAAGGGGAGTTGCCCAGGGATCAGCGCCTAGCGACGATAGTTGCAATACATAAGCCAGGCAAGCCGCCGCAGGAATGCATGTTTTACAGGCCGATTTCTTTGATAAATGCAGAAGCCAAAATACTTGCTAAAGCCCTGGCCATGAGGCTGCAGCCGTATCTCACAACATTGACCCACCCGGACAAATCCGGATTAATGTTGAACAGCAACACAGCGCTTAATCTAAGGAGATTACATAGTGTTATGGCGCGTATGCCTACTATTGAAGAAGACGCAGCCATTCTGTCCCTAGATGCAAGTTTGGCATTCGACCTTGTCGAATGGCCCTTTCTCTTCATGGTCCTACGCCACCTGGATTTCGGCCCGAGGTTCTGCGCATGGGTGCAGTTGCTGTACACAAAACCCCTGGCGCAGGTTATGGTAAATGGTCGCATCTCGGCAGACTTCCTTCTGGGAAGAGGGACGAGACAGAGCTGCCCTCCTCTTTGCGCTGGTGCTGGAATGACTGGCGCCGTAGATAAGATATGATCAGGTCATCCGTGGGTTAAAATGGGCTATGGGCTAGGAAGATCGCATTTCGCTATATGCGGATGATGTACTTTTGTACCTGGCGCCCCTGCACGTTCTATTAATTGCCTATTGGATGTATGCACGGCATATGAGCGAGTCTCGGGCTATAAAATACATTGGGCAAAATCGCTCATCTATATACTTCGCTGTCCCCCGCCGCGGCTCCCCCGTAACAGCGAAATCCAGATTGCTGACAAGGGATTCAAATATCTAGGCGTATACAGAACGTATCAGAACACGCAGTTTATTGAAGAAAACCTCACAGCCCCCTAGCGCGACTCCGCCGCGATGTCAAATACAGACGATCACTACCGTTCATGCTAATGGGAAGGGCAGCCCCCTTTAATATGATGGCACTCACCAGATTCCTTTACGTCCTACAAAATACCCCGTTCACGGTTTCCCAGCATACTTTGCAGCGATAAACACCGAAGTGACCAATCTGTTGTGGGACTGGAGATCTGCCCGTTTAGCCATGCATAAACTAGTGAAGGGCTGGTATGACGGCGGCATTGCCCTCCCCAATATAAAATTATACTACTGGGCGTCGCAGCTCACTGTAATACATCAATGGCTTCATGCACGTCAAAAGGAACCAGCGTTCCGCATGGATAGGCATCTCCTGGAAGCCAAGGGGATTATGGGGGCACTATACAATAAATCTAGGAGGACTACTCTCACAGGTCCAACGGCACACACTGTCCAAGTCTGGTTTGCAGCATGAGCGCTAGGCTGGGAGTTGGTCATAACGCAGGCCACACCACTATGGGAATACCGACAATTAGGTAAACTGCGAAATATAAAGGGATTCAGACAGTAGGACCTGATAGGCATCTCAAAGGTGGGGGGTATGTGGAAAAAAGGCGAGGTAGTCACGTTCGCCCTGCTGCATGTCACTTACGGGCTGGCACAGACAGAAACTTTCCGATATATGCAGATTAGACACGCACTCATGGGGGTAATTCCACCAGGCACACAACTGCCAGAGGCCTCACCACTAGAGGACAGACATCTGACGGACCACTTGAGCAAAAAAGCCATTTCCCAAAGCTACCGGAAAATAATAAATAATCAGCCGGACCCCACGTGTGGTTCCCAAAATCTGGACCCTGTGGTTTTCCCGATATCGAGGTCCAATACCCGTGTCACGAAACCTCCACGTACCGAGACGATTTTGGTGTCTACGAACCGATAATGATTAGGACATCATTCCTATGTATTTGCGTTACAATCGAGGGTTGCCAACACCCCTAAATCACAGTTTCCGTCCCATCCCTTAAACTCCATTTTGTGAACGGCATCCATCTTGCATCTTGCCCTCATGATAAGTCAATTAAAGGTCGAGCTTGATCCAAATAGACACGTCCACCTTTCGTGACTTTCCCCTGACCTGTCCCAACTGACTCCACTGTCTTCGGCCAAACCTGTTTAGGCAGCTCCTCGCCCAGTGGCCGAATACGATAGCATCTACGCATAACATTCCACGAACCATTCACTACATACAGCCCATGTTTCCTTCAAACACGCACCTGTCCCCGTATCTTGTTTATGGCCCTTTTATGACTGGGTTGTACCTTCCTTTATTGGTGGTTCATCTATATCTGATGGGAGTTCCCGATCCAACTGGGTAATCTATCAGCAAACTGGACATCTAAAATATGGGCTTGCTTACATGACTTCGCTCTTTGTATTGTTGTAGAAATATGTGTGTTGCCATACCATAAACTCAAGAATTCTTGCTTGAAGCCATATATTTGATATATAAGGAGACGGCTGGTTCTGTAAAAACGAACAGTCTCCCAAGAACCTACTCTCTGTGTGGTGTACTTCTGGGACACGTGTTACTTGGTAGCTACCAATAAAACTTGATCTTTGACTGCGACTAGAAGACTACGTGTTTCTGTGGTCCGGAACAAGGGAACTCAGAGGTCTTCGGGTGCTATCCCCTGACACCAGCGGGTTCCTAAAAACCCGTTACCTCAGTTGGCGCCCAACGTTGGGCGATATCAAGCGGTGACGGTCCAAGCCAGATGTTCGTGAGGAGCTTCGTGTGAAAATTACGGAGGACGGCCAGCCACTTCAGCGACCCCTGTATGTCGACGTGGTTCCGAAGGTCTTTGCTGCGAGGTTCCCCGCGTCCCGACGGCTACGAAGGACTGCTGCCCTGACTATCGCCTTGTTTTGGACCCAGTGATCCTTGGTAGAGCGAAACGATAGACGAGTCTTCTAGCGACGTCATCGATCTTCAAATACTTCAGTTAAGTATAAGTGGAGCGTCTCCTAGTCCTTAGTTTGTTCTTAGTTTTTGGTATCCTTGAGATACGACTTGATTTGGAACTTGCAAGCCCCAAAGCCGAAGGACTCGTGTATTCACGAGAAATATCGTAACAGATAATCCTTTGAAGTTTGAAGCTAGACCAGTGAGCGAAGATGCCTGGTTTTAGCAAACTTGGAAACTTGTTTTGTCTTGGTTGTAGTAAGGACTCCCAATTGGAAGATTCTTGTCCGGTTCCTCCAATTGGAATTCCAATGTATGAACTCTATGTGAAGCACGGCGTAGGTCCTATCACATATAACGAGGTATGGATAAAATACACCCGCAAGGATGGTGTTTTAAAATGGCCCCAATATGGTAGTTTCGACCAAGAAATATTAGATAACTTAGAGGTCAAATTGTTCAAGAAGAAAGCCCGGCCGGCAATGTTTGACTCTTTCCGCTTATGGCACAAGGAAGCCAAACAGAAAGAAATAAGACTAGCAAAAAAGAATAAAAGAGGTATGTCAATGGTGCAAGCTGCCGTTGCATACAGAGATAACGAGGAAGAGCAGGAGAGCGAACAGATGCTTAGGAGCAAGAAACTAGCGATAGATAAATGTTACCCAATGCTGCCAAATAGAGGAAAAAGTCAACAGGAAGGATCTGAGAAAGATCCATTGATGTCCCACCTATTAAATTCTCCGCCACCCTATGCACAAAATGCCACAGCACCTCCGCAACCTTTCGTTGCACCTTTGGTAGCTGTAATACAGGCTCCTTTACCGCACTCACCAGCTACTCTTCAGCTGGCTCCTGTTTCTTTGGCACAGCCTCCTCAAGGCTCACCGATCACATCTATTTCTCCTACCGTTCCTTCTAAAATTTCGCCTAGCGCACCTTCTAGTCTCTCTGATACTCGTTCTACGAACATTTCTGTTTCTGCTTTGCGTGACTCTGTTCTACTACCAGCTATTCCTCCACTTTCACCTTTCGTCTGGCATAAAAGGGCCAGCATTGTTACTAACTTTCCTTCACCACTTTTTCGGTCGCCTAAAACGACCCCTAACACGGAACGAAGACAATTACGAAGCCAAATGCCTGATTATCAAGAAAGGGAAGCATTGAATAAGTTAGCACGAAATTGGGCTATGGATACAGCGAGATATAATGTAGAGTCTGTCATGAACATTTTCCGTCAATGGGATGAACCAACGCAAAGATACGTCTTTGAGCAGATGTGTGTTTTCCTGTGTGAGGATTTGGAAGATAATGGTCAGAAGAGCAACCTGCAGGAGTTGTGTAGGTTACGATTTAAATTTGGGGAGGGTATGATAGTTGGTCCCGACGTTGAAAGAGCAGTAGAGATATTATTATCACATCGAAGTACAGGTGGTAATTCTGGGTCATCCTCTGACAGTGGTACGTATAGTAGGAAAAGAGCGAGACAGTACCCTATGAGAGAGGTTCCTCCGGTTTGGAGGGAAGGTGATGCAAACGCGGTTCCACCGGTTCTGCCTCATTTCCAGCGTGTATGGGTACATGTCCCCTGGAAAAGATCCGAAGTTCTAGCACTCAAGCAGACACTACCCGATCCCCGTAAAAACCCGACTGGGTATTATAAGGAGTTGTCCCAAACTGCAAGCTCATGTATAATGAATTTAGCGGATATAGACATGTTGTTTGGGAACATTGTTCCACATCCTTTATGGAGTAAGATACGTCATACGGATCATGACCAAGAATTAGGTGACTCATGGGCAAACATTGCGACTACAGATGCTAGACAAATCGGTGGTTTCAAGCCTGAGCCGTTAATAGCTGAACTTCCTGGTAGAATTATCGCATACATGAAGACAATTATGCCTGAAGTACGTGTAAACTGGGACAAGCTATCCGCGTGCAAGCAGAAGAAAGACGAGAATGTGTCTGACTTCTTCACGAGATTTGAGGAAACCTTCACTGACCATAGTGGTCAGGATATGGCTACCGAGGGTGGCCAAAGACTGTTTGTAGACAAGTTTGTACACAATTTGCTTCCTGAATTGTGTGCTAAACTAAAAGACTCAGAAAGTGCTTGGGCTGTCTCTACGTCAGCGCAGATTCTAGCAACAGCCCAGTACTATGAAAATAGGCGTAAAGACGAGTTAGACAAGGCAGACAAAAAGACGAAAGATTTGAAAACTAAAGTTCTTCTCCAACAGGCCTATCAGCCTCGTATGGCTAGCCAGCCTAATTATCAACAGAATCAGCAGTACTCTAGAGACGCGCAAGGAAACGAGCTTTCCCATCAGCGTCCTACGTATGGCCCGAATCAATGTGCGTATTGCAAAGAAGAGGGCCATTTTAGGAATAATTGTCCGGCACTTGCACGACGTTTAAACGGTGCACAAGGTGTAAGGGAAAGAGGTGTTCAGCATGCCTCTAGAGGTAGAGGCCGTGGAAATTTCACTCAGAATATAACTTCTTTTCCACCTCAGAAATCAATGAATAGCTTTGATCAACAGGGTAATTCATCGTCCAAGTCAGCTCAGTACTATGCTGACGACTATTACACCGAACACGACAATGAGGGTAACGATCGCTAGGACAGCCATGGACAAAGAGAGGGAGTTGTTTCAGTTCCAGTAGATCAGGATGGACCTTATGTCGAGGTAATTACCTCAGGAGTGTCAGAGCCATTTCTGCTGGATACTGGTGCTACAAAAAGTTCTATTATGCACTCAAAACTTCCTGGCGCACCTTTGTCTGGCGAAATGAATGTCTCAGTAGGCTTCTCTGGCGCCCCTGTTAGAAACCCGATCTCTAGTCCTGTTTCCGTTTCTGTTGGCCCCTGTGAATTAGAAGCACCCCTCATTCTTACAACAGGTTGCGGTGAAAATTTGTTAGGATTGGATTTACTAAAGAGGTTGTACGCGACTTTGTACTGTTCTCCCTCGGGAGTACAGCTTACTTTAGGGAGAAAAGTCATTTCTCCAATGTACTTGTCAAAAGAAGGTATCCCAACAGAATTGTCATCACTTCCAGATATACTATGGGCTAATGGTTCCAACGATGTAGGTCGTTTAGAGATAGCACCGTATGTCATAACTTTGAAAGCAAACGTCAGATTGCCACGTATTCCCCAATACAAAATTTCTAACGACTGCGAACAGGCATTGTTAACGATCGTTTATGATTTGGTCGATAAAGATGTTATCGAGGAAACAACAGGAAACATTTGTAACAGTCCAGTTTTACCGGTCTTGAAACGTACTGATCCTTCACAGCCCCCTGTGTATAGGTTTGTGATTGACCTCCGAGAAGTAAACAAGGTAGTTATACCGCAGTTTCCAGTCATCCCCGACATTACTGCTTTATTGACAATGGTTCCAGCTTCAGCAGCTTGGTTCTCGGTGATTGACCTGAAGAACGCTTTCTTCAGCATCCCGATCGCCGAAGAGAGTAGAGACCTTTTCGGCTTCAATTTAGGAGGACGAAGCTTCCGCTTCAAATGCGCTCCTCAAGGCTACTGCGAAAGTCCATCAATATTCAGTCAGGCTCTGAAAACACAACTAGACACAATTGTACTGCCAGATGGGTCAACATTGATTCAGTACGTAGACGATCTACTGATCGCTGCAGACACTGAAGAGATTTGCAAGGAAGCTACGTTGTCGCTATTACGTCACCTATGTGACATGAAGCACAAAGTCTCCCTTTCAAAACTGCAATTTTGACGACAAGAAGTAACCTACCTAGGTCACATCTTATCGAAGGAGGGAAGGAGACTGACACCAGAAAGAATACAGGCAATCACAGAACTAAGTGCCCCAAGGACACTGAGAGGTGTCCGAGCTTTTTTGGGCATTACATCGTACTGTAGACAATGGATACCGAATTTCTCACTACTAGCCAAACCCTTACTGTCACTACTCCGCAAAGACACGCCTAAACCTATGCCTTGGTCTGAAGATTGTCAGACGAGTTTCCGCGAGTTGCGCGATGCATTGTGTTCGGCTCCTGTGTTGGGAAACCCCAACTACAGTAAGCCTTTTACATTGTATGTCCACGAAAAAGAAGGTTGTGCATTATCAGTCTTAATGCAACTCTTTGGGGACAAACAGCGCCCATGCGCGTATTTTTCGGCAACTCTGGATCCAGTGGCTAAGGCACTGCCAAGTTGTCTAAGAGCAACAGCCGCAGCAGCTGTCTGCATTCGACAGTCTGCTGGATTAGTCATGAATAACACTCTGATCGTTATGGTTCCGCATGCAGTAGACATTTTACTAAATAGGACAAAGACACAACACCTTACTAGCGCTCGACTATCCAGTTACGAACTTACCCTGCTAGCAAGTCACATCCATATAAAGAGGTGTGATACACTTAATCCCGCTACGTTATTACCCATCCCGACAGAGACAGACAAGATTGACAAGCATGACTGCTGTTTCAGGACAGAGGAAGAGACAAAAGGGAGAGTAGACTTACAGGACACTCCCCTTCCCGAATGCAATGATACTCTATGGGTTGATGGTTCATGTTTCAAGTTGCCGAATGGTGATACGACTACAGCATATGCCGTAACGACGTTACACACCATTGTAGAGACTGCATGCATTCCCCACAGTTCTGCACAAGCTGCAGAGTTGATAGCGCTTACTAGAGCATGTGTGCTGGCGAAAGGAAAGCGAGTGAATGTGTACACTGACAGCCAATATGCCTTTGGTGTGGCTCACAGTTTTGGGAGATTATGGCGTGAACGTGGGTTCCTTACGTCCCATGGTGCAAAGATACAACATGGCCAGCTAGTTAATGAGCTCCTCGAGTCACTCACCTTGCCCCTACAAGTCGCCATTATAAAATGTAGTGCACACAGAAAGATTCAGGATGATGCTGGCCGCGGAAATGCATTTGCAGATGAGGTTGCGAAAGGAACTGCAAGGAACACAATGAATCGGATGTATGTCATGGGTCCCGCTAGATGGATTGCTGATGTAGGAATGTGTGAGGACACCATTGAAAGCGTAAAATCAATACAAGCCGAGGCCACTGAGAACGAGATGAATGAATGGAGAGAAAGCACAGGTAGATTGGATGCGAATGGTTGTTGGGTCGAACTATCGGAACACCAGCGATGGTTACTACCTAATGCATACGTACTTGCAGTGGTAACGATGGCTCACGGAATGGCACACATCAATTCGAGAGGAATATGTAAACTATTGGCCCCAGTATGGCAGAATAGCAATATCCCAAAGTACGCAGAAAACGTGGTCAGAAAGTGTATGGTATGTTTGAAGTACAATCCCGGTAGGGGAACGCCAACTCCAGCTGGTCATTTTGCGCCTCCAACGTACCCGTTCGAGGTTTTGCAGCTAGATTTCATCCACATGGAGAGGTGCAACAACCTGAAATACGTTCTCGTTGTTGTTTGCGCCTTTTCAAGGTGGGTGGAAGCATACCCCCTTAAGGACAACACCGCCTTATCGACTGCCAAAGCCCTTGTCAAAGAGTTCTTCCCTAGATTCGGTATGCCTAGAATTGTCTGGAGTGATAACGGAAGTGAATTCGTAGGATGCGTGATGAAGAGAGTGTGTGAGTGTCTAGGCATACACCAAAAATTCCACTCTGCCAATCACCCGCAATCGGCTGGATTAGTAGAATGCTACAATGGACTCTGAAACTCAAACTAGCCAAAATCCAAGCCAGTACAGGTCCTAAATGGCCTGATGCCTTGCCTCTAGCACTTTTGTCAACCAGGACGACTGTCCACTCCAGGTTAGGACTTAGCCCCCATGAAATCGTGTTTGGCCGCCCAGCCAACGTCTGGGGCGTGCCAAGACCCAAGAAACTGAGCGAGATAGAGCACCCCGTACTGCTTGACTATTTGTGCGAATTGACAACTAAATTGCGTGTTTTACACCAACAGGTTCACAGTTCTTCTCCACCAGCCTCTGACGATCCAGGTCACCTCATCGAACCCGGTTCGTGGGTTTTGTTGTGGAATTTTCAGCGCACCAACAACGGACAACCGAGGTGGACCGGACCGCACCTGGTACTACTTTCAACAAGATCTGCAGTTCGGGTTGAAGGCAAGAAGAACTGGGTACATGGGACCCACTGCAAACGGGTCCCTCTACCCCTTCCATACGACCGGTGGGTCAACAAAGGACTTGCTGACTCTGAGACAGAATCCGTACCGCGCTTCATCCCTTTCAGCGATGCCCGTTTGAAAGAAACTAGCACCGAAAAGAAGAGTGATCATATTTTGCAAGGACTTGTGTCACCATCCATGCAATTGGACACTACTGAACCTGAAACGCTGTTTGAAGATCACACCGTACCTGGGAAACGACGATACAACCTGCGGTCTAGACAAAAGAACTAATAAAAGCTTGATCTAATGTAATTTCCTTTTCTCCCCTAAGAACTATTTTTGAATTTTCAGCTCTCTCGTCCCAAGGGAACTAGCTCATTTTTGATTTTTCGAACCGCCATCCGGTTCTGCTGCTAGGGTCGCGGTTGAAGTCTGGGGAGTGCAACTGGGAAGTTCTAGGTCCACGGTTCTGATTGGTCCACGGGAGTTACCCCGGACTGAGCAGAGCGCGCTCCCTGGGAGCATCAATCAACCACCCCGGGCAGCAACTAGAGGATGGAGTTTCCAAGGGTAGAGAGAACTGTCAGACTCACGAACTTCGAAAAACAGTTATGCACGATACTGTCCAGAAGAAGATTCCTGATATTATGTGTTTTAATGTTATGTAGCATACTTGTGTTTTTTATTGGTTATACCTTGTTCGTATTTAAAGTTACCTTTTCGAATGACACCCAGACACCACCTCCTCCCACTATTTCTCCACACTACTTTCACCCTTTACCTGAACACGAGTCTGCCCGAAGACTCGAATTTGTAAACAACTCTTTCATCCAGCTTCTACACCAACACCAGTCCATAATGAACACGTCAAACTGTTGGATATGTGGACTTATGCCACACACAACCGATAAGGGTATCCCATACTTCGTTTTGCCATTTAGCTACTATGGTTCTCTGTGGGCTTTCCAGACCATGTTCCTATTCGCCCTAGAACCATACCCGACCCGTTCCGCTGCGAGCGACTCCAGTAACAAAGCACTAATTGCAGGGATAAGGAACATGAGTAGGGATATCGACACCTATCTGACAATCCCCAAAGATGAACTGAGTCCCTACACCCGTTGGAACGTGACCAAACATGGGGTTTACCTGGTCAAGAGCCAGGCAGCACAGAAATCTCGCCCAGTTTGGATAGTTCCCCACCGAGGTCACTTATGCTTACAGGGTATTGGTAGGAACCCCACAGCACAGTTAGGAAAGAGCATTTGCACGGAAACATATGTATTTGCTTCCCGAACTTCCCCGATACTCTTGGCAGCTAAAGGCACGTATTTCGTTTGCCACGACCAAGCCTACACTTGGTTGCCCCCTGATTTCTCAGGTATATGTTTTATTTCATTTCTGCTGCCTCCTACCTACACGGCCCGAGCAGATTACCACCGGACAAGGACAGCTAGAGGTGTCGTGAGTAAAGACGACACCGCGGGTCAGGAATTCGCTGACTTCGCAAAGGGTTTTCTGCCATTTTGGGGGCCTATGGTGAACAGCAGGAATATTCGCCAGTTAGCGAGGATAGTTGAATCCGCCGTGACCACAACGGCCGGAGCACTTGGCAATTTGACAACAGAGCTTCAGTCAGATCGACTTATGACCCTTCAGAACCGAATTGCCTTAGACATTATACTCGCCGATCGTGGTGGTGTGTGTAGAGTCATCCAATCCAGTTGCTGCATTTTCATCCCTGATAACGCACCAACAGTATACCAGGCCATCTCCAAACTACACGAAATATCTGGTTCCCTTCACATTGAGAAAGGGGATTGGTCCCTGCTGGGGTGGTTCTGGGAACTGATCACTGCCTGGGGATGGAAAACTTTGATTTTCATCGGGATGATCTTGGCACTTCTGTTCATGTTTTGCTTGTGTATACAGTGTGCTCCTGCACTATGTCGCCTCTGTGCTACCTCGTGTGTACGGAAGCCTGTGTCACAGGACGAGCTGAGTAGCAGAATGATGCTCCAGCAACATCTCCACGAATTTCTTCATACCGATTTGGACTCAGATTAGCATGAGTTATTGCCTTATATGAGGGCAAAAGGAGGGTCTGTGGTTCCCAAAATCCGGACCCTGTGGTTTTCCCGATATCGAGGTCCAATACCCGTGTCACGAAACCTCCACGTACCGAGACGATTTTGGTGTCTACGAACCGATAATGATTAGGACATCATTCCTATGTATTTGCGTTACAATCGAGGGTTGCCAACACCCCTAAATCACAGTTTCCGTCCCATCCCTTAAACTCCATTTTGTGAACGGCATCCATCTTGCATCTTGCCCTCATGATAAGTCAATTAAAGGTCGAGCTTGATCCAAATAGACACGTCCACCTTTCGTGACTTTCCCCTGACCTGTCCCAACTGACTCCACTGTCTTCGGCCAAACCTGTTTAGGCAGCTCCTCGCCCAGTGGCCGAATACGATAGCATCTACGCATAACATTCCACGAACCATTCACTACATACAGCCCATGTTTCCTTCAAACACGCACCTGTCCCCGTATCTTGTTTATGGCCCTTTTATGACTGGGTTGTACCTTCCTTTATTGGTGGTTCATCTATATCTGATGGGAGTTCCCGATCCAACTGGGTAATCTATCAGCAAACTGGACATCTAAAATATGGGCTTGCTTACATGACTTCGCTCTTTGTATTGTTGTAGAAATATGTGTGTTGCCATACCATAAACTCAAGAATTCTTGCTTGAAGCCATATATTTGATATATAAGGAGACGGCTGGTTCTGTAAAAACGAACAGTCTCCCAAGAACCTACTCTCTGTGTGGTGTACTTCTGGGACACGTGTTACTTGGTAGCTACCAATAAAACTTGATCTTTGACTGCGACTAGAAGACTACGTGTTTCTGTGGTCCGGAACAAGGGAACTCAGAGGTCTTCGGGTGTTATCCCCTGACACCAGCGGGTTCCTAAAAACCCGTTACCTCACACGCCAGCCCTTAAGGAGCGTGGGAGGCTGAAATGGGAGAACTGGAGGAGACAGACTGGCAGGAGGCAATCGCGTCCCCAAAAGAGATAGCAATATCTTCCAAATTAAAACTGATACAATTGAAAATCCTACATCGCACTTACTATACGCAAACACTTCTATATAGATTAGGCAGTATGGACACACCACTCTGCCTGAGACAGTGTGGCGCATCCAGCACATTTTTTCACACACTCTGGCACTGCTCGGAAATCTCACCTTACTGGGAGGCAGTTATGCGCACGATTTCGCAGGTGACTGGAGTTATGGTTCCGCCGGAACCAAAGAGATGTCTCCTTAACATTTGGGAGCCAACAGACCTCAACCATATGGCCCAAGACTGGGCGACACTGGGTATGGCATTAGCGAAGCGGAATATAGCTCAGCACTGGGAATCGAGATGGACTCCTAACCATCACCAATGGTGTTGTGACATGGACAACGCAATGATAATAGAGAAATCAGTCTATGTCCACAGGGGATGCCCCAAAAAATGGACTCGGGTGTGGGGCAGATGGAATGCTTTCCGGGGTAATATCTGTGAGCCCCCACATGAGGAATCGTTGTCAGACGTTAGTGAATAAAGGACTGAGGCGAGGGTGACTCTGCAGCTATGTTGTCAATGAGTGAGGGACAAAGCTTGCTGACTAATGTGGAAGGTACTCAACTCATGTATAATATCTTAACACCGTATATGCACCATTGAATATTATTGTAATGTATTCATTATCGTCAATTGCAAAATGCCAATACAAATGTTTTTTTTTCTTTTAAAGCAAAAAAATTAAGTAACTAAGACCATCTGGTTCGCCACCAAAACTTCAGGGAAAATAAATTTTTTCGACAAACGGAGTCCACAAAATAAATTGCACATGCCTCATACATCATGGTGCATATTACATGGGTAAACACAAGATGATGGACAGGGCGCTGAAACTTTTCAGACATTAAACCCCAGTCACTATTAGATCTGGGTTAAATCCATCATCTTTCTTCAGATCACTTCGCCACCCCGGTTCAGACCCGAAACTGGTCCCAGGATGCTTATTTCCTGTCCAGGGAGGGTCTGGCCTGGCAGTTCGGGTTGGACTGTTCCCATGAGGAACAGGGTCAAGGCTGATTTGCATATGGCTGGGTCTGAACTGGGGTGTCGAAGTGAGCTAAAGAACGACAATGGATTCAACCCAGATCTAATAGTGACTAGTGGTGAGAGTCTGAAAAGTTTCAGTTCTCCATCCATCATCTCCTTGTGTTTGAATATTACAAGGGTGACAACTTTTCAAAACGGGTTTGAAGGAGATCTTTGGAATGGAGGTACAGCTTTAACTTACCATTGCAGTACACAAATCGGAAAGTACTCCAACAAGAAAATCACACCACTAAATGAAAACATCTGGAGAGTAAATGTAGGAAAGTGCTCCTTTTAGCATGGTTACCCCCCACATTTTTTGTCTATCTGATGTACTATGACCGAGTGTGCACTAGGTCTCTGCAAATCAGGTTCCCAGTGCCCGTGTTCTTTACCCAAACTGTACCTTTGTTTCCACAATTGGCACGCCTCTGGCTCTCATGCAAGTCCCTTGCAAAAGGTACCAGTGGTACCAAGGGCCTTGTGACCTGAAAGGGTCTCTAAGGGCTGCAGCATGTATTGTGCCACTCTGAGAGCCCTCACCAAATACATACACACTGCCATTGAAGAATGTTTGTTTTGGTGCAGACAAAACTTAAGAGTCCCTGTGCCATGCCCACCAACCACTGTCTGTGGCATAGGTAGGCCACCCCTCTAGCAGACCTCACGGCCCTAAGGCAGGGTGCACTATAGCACAGGTGAGGGCACAGCTGCATGAACAATGTACCCCCACAGTGTCTGTGCCATTCACTAATATTGTATGTGCAGTGCAGCCCTCTATTAAGTACATGGGTTGGGAGGTTATCAGGACAAACTCAACATGTCCACGATGGCTTTACTGAATGCTAAGAAGTTTGGTATCAAACTGCTCAGTATAATAAACCTACACGGATACCAGTGATGGATTTATTACAAATTTACTCAGAGGGCACCGTAGAGATGCCTCCTGAAAAACGACCAACTACCTCGTGTCCAGCCTGCCAGACACACACGTTTCTGACCCCCTGAGTTTGTAGCTCATGTGCCCTTGTGGGTCAGAGATAAAGGCTGCTTGGGGTGGGGATCTACACACCAACCCCCAAGCAGGAACAGCATTCAAGGCCGGGAGCCTAAAAAGCTTCCAGCCCTTTGATGTGCTAGCCAGGGCCTTTCCAGCTCATAAGATGCCCGCTCCCTTGACCAAGCCCCACTGTTGGCGGCAAGGTCGGCGGGAAAATTAGTAATTAGAAGAGGTGTGTCCCCTCTTTGCCAGGACCACCACTAAGGTGCCCTGGTCCGAGGTGACTCCCTCCTTAGGAAATCGTCCATCTTGAATGGAAGGATTCAAACCCATCAGGTTAGGGTGAGGCCCCCTTCCCAAAGGGAGGGGACATTCTAAGGGTATGGTCACCCTAAAGGCAAGTAGCCCATTGAATACCATCTGCCAGTACCTGTAATACCCCTAAATTCAGGATGTAGGGGCAGCCCTGAACCTCAGATTTGATGGACCAAAGAAGAAGAAGGTAGACCGCTGCCAGCCTAGGAACTGAACCGCTGCACACAGAAACGCTGCAAGGCCTCCAAGAAACCCCGGAGACCTTTCAACCTTCACTGATTCACCAAGAACCTCCATCTGGGCTAGAGGCTCTAGTCCACAGTGTCCGCCAGTCCAGGTACCACAGCCGTTGAGGACCAGCACTTGTGTTGACACGACACACTGCTGTAAAAGAACTCCAAGCCCACAGTGGTAGAGGACAGACACTGGTGTCAGCGCGACTCTGCCCTGCAAGAAGAAAGCACCGCAACTGGACAGATTCCACGGCCTAGAGGGCCCACAGCTCAGTTTCCGAGAGCCCATACCCTTCTACTAGTGGTCCCGTCAGGCTCCTCCTGCACAACCGTTGCCTCTTTGCTACGATCCGATGACGGCAGAACTCCTCCATCCACTGCACATCTCTAGGACCGGGACTGCTGAGTTGGCGGTGCCAAACACTGGATCTACAGTATATTGCTGAGGATGACTGAGACAGTAAATACGTTGGCAGTCTACTGAATCCTATTTATCTTCATTGCCCTATGCTGACCACAAGGGTAAATATCATTGCCTTTATCAACTGCTGTGGTGTAGATACTGAATCCGGCACCTCTCCAGGTCCGAGTCTCCACTGACTAACACTGGGCTTGGTGACCACTGCACCCGGATGCCCCAGTGCCGCTGGTGATGTAGTACCTACCTTAAGCTGAACCTTGCCCAGTGGTGGTCTAAACCCTCGAAACTGTAAGAGTAAGTCAGGTACTTACCTGCTAAAGCCTAACACTGTTTTCCTTCAATGGGATTGCAGTGTTTTCTATCTATTGCATACAAATGTCGATTTCTTGCCAAGTACTAAATGCTACTGTTTCTGACTGACAATACAAACATATTTTCAAGACTGTAAATCATTACTACAGCTTTGCAAAATGATTCCGTCTGCATTTTGAAAAGTATCACCACTTTGAAAACGTATTTACCTGCAACGGGGAACTTCTTGGATCTCGAAATAACCAAATAATGTTTGATACAAAACTATTAGTCTGGATTTAGTATTTGAGTGTGCGCTATCATTTCTTGCCTAAGTGTGTATAATAAATGCTTAACACAGCCCTGTGATAAGCCCAACTGCTCAACCACACTACCACAAATAGAGCTTTTAATATTATCTACTTAAGCCTCTGGTGATTCACTGGACTCTGTACACACTATACATTACTTTGGTATAGTATAAACAGAGCCAGCTTCCTAGTTATTCTCTCATGGACAGTACTAGAGGAGCCTAAAAATGGCAAACGACTGATACTGCTAGTATGGTGATGGGATGCATAAAAGGTAGTCAGGAAGAAGGTAATGAACCAGGAGGATCCAAGCCTTAGACGAATGTAAAAAATAAATATATTGGGGCCATTAAAAAGGCTGAGAAACTACCACTCAGTGTGTAACTTAATTGTGTTATCAGACATATCAAGGAGCAATTAATGGTGGTATTTTCTGACATACAACTAAAGCACTGTCCAAAAGAATAGACAGGAATGCTCCAGTTACTTACCGGTTACCTTCTTTACCCTTAGTCCATCTCGTGCTTATAAGAGTAATTACAAGTGAGGTGATGTTCCCTCACAACAGGAACAAAGCAGGAGAATCCTGAAGACCACACCACCTACTCCACCTGGGTGCCATAAAGGGGGCTGGTACTCACAGCTTCTCCTGTATATATCCAAGCCACTTACCATGTGACTCAGGCCCCTGGCTGTAATCTCCTGTTGTCCCTAGGCACCTCTAACGTGCTCAAGCCCTGCGATCACATAGCTTCAATCCCTCCATTTGAAACCTTCACGATTACTCGAGCGCGACCCTCCCAGGCTGCTCGCTCGAAGGCATGGGTGGAACGTTTGGTAAACTACTTTGAAGCTGTTGAGGTCCCCGCGGCCATCCCTTGCTCCTACATCTAGGAGGAGCTGACATCTATAAAATAGTGAAGACTGTTGTCGAGGCAGGTCCCCCATGAAATGACGTCACCTTAGGAGAGGTCATCGCGGCGCACTTTGAGCCTTTTGCTAACCCAGACTACGAAAGGTTTCTCTTGCACCAGATTCGGCCACAACCAGAGGAACCAGTGGATGTCTTCCACGGTCTGCTAAGAGAACCTGCCAGTCCTGCACCTGTGGATGGTGTGGTGGCCCATATCCTCACGTCGGAACCTGTCCTGCAAACGGCAAAACCTGCAGTGTGTGTGGCAAACCAAACTGCATCTCCAAAACCTGTCTCTTGTTGCAAAGGCGATGACCTAAAGGCCCACAGAAAGTGGTCAGCACAGTGTAACCACACCCAGACAACCTATCAGATGATAACGGTGCAGCTGTTGTCCATATAATTAGAACGCTGAATACTCTCAAAGCTAGAACAACAATTAAAGAGTGTTACTTGTTTGGAAAACACAAGTATTTGAGCACATAGGAAAACAACACCTATTTGGTGTGTTTGGAAAGCCCTCACTCACCGACCTAGTCGGTGACATGCTTCTTCATCGGGCCCCACTGGGAGTGACCGAATGCCACCCCAGTGTGCTTCAACGCCAGATTTACTGCGGAGCGGGTAATGTGAAGATGTCAGAGCTAAGTGATAGACTATGTGAAATAAGGAAAAGGAGTGACGTGGTGAGTTTAAAAATTTCTTAATTGTATCAAAAATTGATTTAATGGCTGATCAAAAAGACATGTTAAAAATGTGTTGGCAAACTAGACCAACTAAGTTGAATGGTCTGTTTCCAATACTCTTAAGTGATGGTCAACATGTTTATGCCAATATCGGTGTTATTAACCTGGCATTCGTCAGGACCTATGGTGAATTAAACCCCGGCGGTATGGACACGCTAAGGCCCACCCTACCAAGGGACGTGAAAGTTAAAAGTCGTCTGAAAAAGTGCAAAAGGGGGAGGGGGGCCACACAAAATAAAAATATTGGTGGTACAAAACCCCTACTGGTCTCTGGATTAGAGACATCAAAAGTTAAAATGCACCTGTGGAAGCAAAGGAGACACACAAACAAAGAGACAAACACACAATTAGTTTATGCTCTCGAGTTTGGGAGTAACACAAATGTGACTAGTGCTCATGAGGACTGGCAAATACACACATCACTGAACTATCTGTAAAGTTAAGTGACACCGCCAGCAGGTGTGTGCTGAGCTGCGTCCCAGACAGCAGTTCGGTGTAATGCCGATCAAATTAAAAATGCCCGTGCCGGTGGGTAAAGAAAATCGCCCACCGGAGCGCGTGTGTGAGCCAATGCGCCAGGGGGGGCCAGAGGAATAAGTGACACTATGGAAAAAGGAGGCTATAGTAGTGAGCCCTTAGACAGCGCATGGCGCGTTGAATGTGTGTCACAGGCGGATCAATGGGCCAAAGGCCGGTGACCCCTCTCGCCCGCAATGACAAAGCAACAAGGCAAGGTTCTCACTTGGGAGGTGAAAGAATATCACCACATAGACCCCGGGAGGGGGGTGATGGCGTATTTGGCACATCCTGCAAAAAAACGAACAAGGGAGCAAGCTATAAAAGAAGCCATTAGAAGTACTTAGCTGATAAAGAATATGCAGACTCAGAAGCACTCCCGCCTACGACACCAGGCACCCGTGTGTGAACCTGCACGTTCCCTCTGAACCGGGTCTCGACGATGGGGACCCGGTACACAAGAGCGGAATAAGTAGCATGAACAGGGCGAGTGCGCTCGCATTTCCGGGGTGGGCGTGGCTACGTCGCGACAGCGTGGTGTACGCCAATGGGCGTGGCACTGAGGTAAACAGTGCCGTATCACTGGTAGGTAACTAGAGCGCTAAACGCTCACACTGGTACAAAACGGGGAAACTTTAATCAGTTTAATTTAGTAGACAGACGACACACGGCAGCGTGGCCGAATGATGGTAATACAGTGCACGCACTCGAAAGTTAAACAAGGGGGTGTGCTGGGATCCCGGCCAAGTAAATGTGTGATGGTTCGATCTATGTCTAGATGCCATGTGCAAAGACTAGTTATAAGTGGTGACAAAAGATAAGGAGCTACAGGTCTAATAGTCGTCCTAATTGTCAACCCGTCGAGGCTACTTAGTGCTCAGTCAGACGGGACCGCGTATACTGGAAAATAAATGGAGACTATGTGGATGTCCAGTAAATGTGGCTCAGTTAGCAGATATTGGAAGTAGTCCGCTGGCAAATAAGACACCAAGTGATGCCAATGGGCAACAGAGGTGTGTGCATGGATCTGCACGAAAAAGTAGGATGACTAGTACACAAGGGGTGCCAACGCATCGGCTACTTAATTGTTCATGGGTTTAAAGTGGGAAACCCTATTACAGACTGCAAAGTTCCAAGAAATCAGATGAACTCTATAGTAGTCAGGCGATGAACAGCGTTCAGTTACTTGAGGATTGAAGCCCAGGGTATATCATCATTGAGGCCATTGAGTTGGGTACAAAGGCGGTACACCCACCTCTGCTCCTTCTCAAAGAGTCTCTCTGCAATGTTAGAGCCCTCACTGAGTTGCTCTATGATTGTCCACCTCAAGTCATTGGTGGTATGATTGGCTTGTAAAAAGTGGTCGCTCATTTTGGTTGTGGCTTACCGACACCTGATGTTGCTCCTATGCTCACACACCCTCTGCTTGATTTTCCTTGTTGTCATTCCCACGTATCGACGCATGCAAGGGCATGTGATCAGGTAGATAACGTTGGCAGAGTTGCAATTCGTGTGTGACTTTTGCCACGAGGTTTTCCCAGGTTCCAGAGAGAGGGATTTTGTTGCAGTGGTCAGATGACACACAGAGCAGTTGGAGCATGGGAAATGTCCAGTGACCCTAGGTAGGTTCCATGTATCAGTGATACTGCGTATTAGTTGGGAGGGTTAATGCGTTAAAAATGTTGATGTTTCCCAGAGTACTGTACTTGTTTAGAGCCATTCCTCTATTTATTGATGAGAAAATTCTGAAACAACTAGAGTCTGTTTTTATTAGGTTCATATGGCAGTATGGCAAGGTTAGACGATCAACAAGCCTTACGTCCTTACCGAGGGATAGGGGCGGGATGGCACTCCCCAATCTGAGATTGTATCATTGGTCTTGTCTCCTGATCCAGATGTCTATCCTGTTCCAATCTGACACTGCCTCAGGTAGAGTAATTGGTAATCCAGACAGCCAGGGCCCCCCTCCAATTTTCAAACTGTTGTTGGGGGGGAAAGCAACGGGTCTCCTGTTATCGGAATTGGAGTATAGGTTCTATAAGAAGGCACGATTTAAGATCCTGCTTGGGGCATGGCAGGTCTGGAAAGCAACTTTAAAAAAATTTCAAGTCCCTAAAATAAACCCCTCTCTTCATCTGGAAAACTCGAGTATTTTTCCTCAGTTAAGAAATGATAGGAATCTACAAGTATGGAAGAGTCTAGGGGTTAAGACTATTGGAGATTTGATGGAAGGAGACAAGATAATCAGCTTTGAGGATATGCAGAGGAGGTATGGCCTGCCTGTAAGTCAGTGGCTTATCTATGGTCAAATTTCGCGCATTATACAGGCCTATAGGCCAAGACTGAAGCCCCTGGTAGATTTCCCAGTGATAGAGGCCTTGGGTAAAGGATCCAGAAAGATTAAAGTGGTTTATAACCTTCTGGTTTCTAGAATACAGGATGATGTAGGAAAAGTTGAAAGTGACTGGGCAATTAAATTGGGAAACCCGGATGTTGATCTGGATCTTGCACTGTATTTAAATAAAAAGATCTTTCGGGCTTCGAATTTACGTGCTCAGCATTTTAAAACAGTTTTTAATCTGTACCATACGCCGGCTAAATTATTTGCTTGGGGTGTTAGGAACGATGATCGCTGCCCGAGATGTAATAAGGGGCAAGCTGATTTAATACATATGTTCTATACCTGTGAGCGGCTGGCCCCAGTTCTAGAGGCAATTATGAAATTTTGGGAGGGGCTGCTAGGTCACAAGATCGATCTATCCCCAACACTGATGCTATTTGGCTCAGATTCTAAATTGGTTTTGACAGAGGATGAGGCCACTTTGGTTTTTATGTCGGTTGCCGTGCTCAGAATTCTGATCTTGGCAGGTTGGAAGGATGTTACAGCCCCCTCTTATCAAATGTGGATCTCTAGATTTCTAGGTATATATAATATTGAGTCTTGCCTCTATGATCTTAAAGGTGCTAAAAAACGAGAGATGAGAAGACGCCTTTGGGCCCCGGTCAAGAAATGGCTGGAGGACAGAATATGAACCTGATATGTATTGTACTGTCATATTTATTGAAAGCTCATCTGTATTTTTTTTACCCCCACACCATGTAATGTGTTTTATAAGCTGTTTATACTTGAGTGAATATTTATTTGTATCAGATGTTCTTATACCTCGAATGTGATTAATGAACTTTTGTCTTGCTGCACCATGAACTTCAAAAAAACAAACAAAAAAAAAGTATTGGCACGGCAGTAAGTTCCTTGGGCCTGGTGTGCACCAAGGAATCTTTCAAGCTCCGTCCCTTCCTGAACGAGAAGAGTGGTTTTTGCCACGTCTTCTTAGTGCTGGTGATGATTTTCCAGTTCTTATTGATGGATTTTTTCATCAGGTTGGACATGGTGCTGTAGGTGGTGACGCAGGTGAGGGGTGGTTCCTCCGGGGTTCTTTCAGATGGTTCCAGTAGAACTTCCCGAGGTTGGTTACGTGCCTGTTTTAGGCCTTTGTTCAGGATATGGTTAGGGTAACCTCTCCTTTGCAGTTCATTAGTAAGGTCGGTTGATTGTTGTTTAAAATCGTTAATGCTGCTGCAATTGCGTCTGATCCTTAGATATTGCCCGTAGGGAAGGTTCTCTTTTAACGGTCGTGGGTGAAAGCTGGTAAATTCGAGAAGGTTGTTTTTGGCAGTTGCTTTGTAATGTGTTCTGGTGGTCAATGCCGTTCCAGTAATGGTGACCACTACCTCAAGGAATACCACTTCAGTTGCGCTCACTGTGTGGGTGAACCTGAGGTACCTGTCAATAGTGTTGATCCATCTTAGGAATTCCATAAGACGCTCCATGCTCCCTTGCCAGATAAGGAGCACGTCGTCTATGTAGCGCCTCCAAAAGAAGATGTTGGCAAAGGGGTTGCTTGTGGGTAAGGTGTTTTTAGCCTAAAAAACATAGACATACAAACCTGCCACGCTTGGGGCAAAAGTGCTGCCCATTGAAGTACCAGAGCATTGGAGGTACACTTGTCCTTTGTATGTAAAAAAGTTCTCTTTGAGCGCAAGGGTGGCGCAGTCTACTATGAACTCTCTAGGAGTTGTGTATTCCCATGTAGCTGAATTTAGCGCTGCACTCAGTACTTTGATAGTCTCGTCTTGAGGAATACTCGTGTAAAGGCTCTCTATGTCTAGAGTAGCCAATATCACTGAGTTTGCTTCGAAGGACATGGTTTGTAACAGGTGGAGCAGGCTCTTAGTGTCCTTTAAGTATGTAGGAGTTTTTTAGGTCTCGCGACCTATCAATGCGCGCAAGCGCATTGAGCGGAGCGAGAATTCAAGTGCTCGAAATCCTCGTCAAACCAAGGGCTTCTTGGTGAGGTTTTCTTTAAGTTCACGTGAATCACGTGATTAAACAAGCACGCGCATCAGCCTCCCTCCCTCCCTCCTAGTTGCATTTTTTCACGGCCGCACAGCACATCAAAGGGCTTCTCCCAGCGTGTGCTGTGTGGCTTCTCCTCCCCTAATTATTCATGGCTGGCCGGTGGCCGGCCGTACTTTCAGTTTCCCGGCCGCTCTGCATTATCAGGTACGTGTTGGTGACGATTTACACAGCACTCTTGTTTTTACTGCTTCATGATGGAGGAAAAGTCCACAAACCAGCCTGCCCCCCCCTCCTCCTCTCCCCCCATCACACAGACTGTGGCTTCGACCCTGCATAGCGCTCTGCTGCAGTTCTGCTGGATTCGCGCTATATAAATATAGCATACTACCCTACAGTCCTGACTGTCGAGCGCGCTCTCTTTCTTATTTGCCTGTTCTTTATTCTTTCCTTCTTATATTCCCATCTTTGTTCATTTTTACATCATTTCCCCCATCAATTTACTCAAACCTAAAATTACTTGACTTGCTTCCCTCTCTCTCACTCCCCTCTTTCCTTGCTTTCATTCACCCTTCATAAAATATTCTCTCCTCCCTCCTTTCCTCCAAGCCAATTCTCTCCGCCCTTACTTCTTCCCATCCTTCTGGCTCTCAACCCCTGCTTCCATCTCTCCCTCCATTTCCTTCCCCAATTTTGATCTCTCCATGCCACGTCCCTCATACTTTTAGTGCCATTCCATGCGCCCCCTTCCAGGACACGCACACACATCATGCTATATGGGCCTATATGTGATACTTGGGGGCGGGGTGGGGGTATTGGCAGTAGAGGAACGTATGTATGCACACACGTTCCTTGTACCATTGTACCATAGTGTCAGCTTCTCTTTCAGTGCATTCATGCCTCCGTTATTTTAACACACTCGCGCTCCTCACCCTTTCCCAGAATACATAATGTCTCCTCCAGCGGGTAGGCACAAACAGGCAGGAACTGGCCGTGTGGACATGCTGTTCCTGTCCCTGGGTGCTTCTACCCCATTACAGGCGCACGAGCTCGCAGTATAGCCGCACCACGTGGCACAATAAATCCACAAGGTAAAGTGTGGAGCTATGCAGTAAAGGCCATGTATATTTATTGGGTTCTTGTATTTTGAGGGCTAGCGGTGGGGCTGGCCTCCTAGGGGGGCTGTCTCTCGATGTACGGAGGGAAATTAAAAATACATTTGTAGCCAAAAAGCAATTAGAACAAAAACCCTTGCCTTTATTTATTTTTTGCTTCAAAATAAAGTGTGTGCTACACAGCAGCCCCACAGTGTCGGCTTCTTTGTTTTCAGGGTTTTGCTTGTGCAATATTTATGGGCTCCCGGTGATTTCTGGGACACTTTTGTACTCACTCAAGTTCGCACTTCTTACTAAGCTGATGGCAGCGCCTACTGGTCGGAGGGGGGCTTAATGGTCAGAGGGCAAGCCGTAAAAACCGAGAAGGGGTGCCTCAGGTGAAAGGGCAAAGAGGCACATAAGAACCAAGCATTGGCAAAGCCAAGATCTCTCGCCTTTGGGACCTGATAAGTGTTTAGTTAAACAGCACAATATCCTTGGTGCAACAACATCAACTGTTGCATGGCTAAACACGTATAAGGTCCCAAAGGCGAGACCTATTGGCTATGCCAATGCTTGTTGTATAATAGGTTTCAAAAAATAGCCGCAGAAAGTGGACAAGGGTTCGAGTAGAGATCCAATGCCTGATACTATAGGGTGGCCCGGTGGTAGCAGCTTATTCTTGTGCGTTTTAGGAAGAGTATAAAAATAAGGGACAATGCCTTTGCTGGTTGATAAAAAGTCCGCCTCAAAGCTACTCCCCAGATGGCCCCTATGTGCTGTATTGAAGTGCAAGACCACAATGTTTCCGCTCTCATAGATACCAGTGCCTCAATAAAACTCATGGCCGCGGATGTCTACCACAGTCTGCCAGACCCATAGGCGCTCCATAATACTAAAGTGCAAGTGTACGCCTTTGGCAACAGCTCACCACTGCAGTTTTGTGGTGTATTCCAAGCAGACCGGTCCCATGACTCCACCCGCTGGAGGGCAAAAGTATACGCAGGAAGGGTCAGGACTCCTTCTTAGCTGTTGCACTGCCCAGGATCTCAACCTCTTACAATTCACCTTTGGCATGCATGTGCATGATCTGGACCGCCTATTGCAGGACTTCGCACCTCTGTTCGAAGGGATCGGCTGCCTGGTAGAAATGGCCATTTAACTGCACATTGACAAGTCTGTTGCCCCTGTGACCCTCAGATATCGAAGGACTTTCTTCTACCTCCGGCCAAAAGAGGAGGAAGAACTGAATCTCCTGGAGAAAGCGGACATCACTGAGCAGGTAAGAGGCCCCACCTTGGGCGTCCCCTATTGTTGTGGCAAAAAAAGCCCAAACAGCCATACGCAGTCTTGTTGATATGAGGTCCCGAACTTTGCGATCAAGCGTGATTGTCACCTTACACCAACCATAGATGGACACCATTGGGGAGCTGTTGGGCTCCAAATGGTTCACCAATATGTACCTCAGGACGGGCTGCCACCAAATCCTGTTGCTCCCGGACTACTGTTTCATTACTACCTTCTCAACCCATGCTGACCACTGCAGATACACCAGATTCAACTTCGCCATTTCCAGGGCAGTCAAATTTTTAAAAAACATTGTGAAGAACTTCCTCCATGGCCTGCCCAGGGTGCTCAATGTGAGGGACGACATTCTCGTTCATGCTCCCATGCTGGGAGAATATCTGACCCGTCTCCACACGTCTTCACACAACTCCAAGAACAAGGGCTCACGCTAAACCGCGATAACTGAGACTTCCTGCGAAAAGACATCAGTTTCTTCGGGTATGGCTTCTCGGATAAAGGCATCGGTCTCGACCCCGACAAACTAAAAGATAAACAGGAATCCCCAGCCCCTTCATCAGTGTCAGAAGTCCACAGTTTACTGGGCATGGTGACATACTGAGGCGCTTCCTGAAAAACCTGTCCGCCATCACTGGCTCGCTCAGAGAACTCACCAAGTCATCCAGCCCTTGGGTGTGGGGACCCGAGCAGGAATATGCGTTCCAACAGACTAAGGCCACCCTGTCAGTCGATATCATGCTAGTTTACTTCAACCCGCAAACACAATCACAACTAGTCCTAGATGCTAACCCACATGGCTTAGGAGCCGTGCTGGCCCAATGCCAGGAGGGCGGAGAATGTGCCTTGGTGACTTATGCCAGCCACAGACGCCCACGGAGCAGCGCCATTCTCAAATAGAGTATGAAGCGATTGCCATCCTGTAGGGCTGCAGACACTTCTATATCTACTTGTACGGCCATCCCATCACCGTCATCACGAATCACAAGCCGCAAATCCTGCTCTTCGAAGGGTCCTCATCTAGACCTCTGCCGAGGATTGAAAAGTGGATCCTGCAACTGCAGGAGTTCCAGTTCACCATGGCCTACTGACCTGGCACGCGGCTGATTTTTTGTCTAGGCATGCTCGACCAGCCACGCTCCCCTGGCACCCGGCTGATTTCCTGTCTAGACATGCTCAACCAGCCACGCTCCCCAAGACAGCCAAAGCTGCAGAAAGTAAAGAATATGTTTGGATGATTGTGGACCGATCCAAACCACTCCTGATGTCCCTGGCGGGAGTAGTAGAAGCCACCCAACACGATGATTGCTTAAAAATCGCTATCAAGGCAGCCGCCACCGGTGACTGGCAGCCACTCCAAAACCCGACGTCCTTCCGCACTGAGGCAGCCCAGTTATTCTTCAGAGCATTATACCACGACCGCCAGAAGCTGTTGGTTACTGGTGAAGGGAGTCCGTTGAAAGGTCAGAGGTTGGTATTGCCCGAAAGTCTTGCAGTGGCGTAACAAAACTTGAGGTAGCTCCCCTGCAAGGTATATGGAGGGTTCGCCTTTCCAGATTTAATCAGGAGGTCTCAGGGCAAAGTACAGTTCTGACGGGGACTCCTGCAGCTCTGGGCACCCCTGCTCTGCATGGGCCCATGTTACACCACTGAAGTCAGGCATAGAAAGCAGCACTCCTGGCACATGGAGCCCACAAAGACATTGTGAAGTCTAAGAACAGGTTAAGGATCGAAGTCTGGTTCCCGGGTCTGGACCAGAAAGTGGAAACAGTAGTGCGAATATGTCCGGTCTGTGTTGCAACTAACCCACTTGACCGCCCTGCACTGGTCATCACCAAAGCTGGCCCTAGTGCCCAATGGCAAAGAGTGATTGCAGATTTCGACAGCCTTCCTGGTGGAACACACATGGTAGTTGTGGTGGATGACTATTCACGCTATCCCGAGGTAGAAATTGTGGCGACGACCTCCGTCTCAGAAGTCATCCCAAAGCTGGAGAAGCTCGTAGCCACTCATGGCCTGTTCGGAGAAATCTGCACAGACAATGGCCCCCGTACAATGGCTCCAAGTGCGCACACTACCGGAGTTCTCATAACACCAAGCACTGCCTCACAACCCCTCGGTGGCCCCAAGACAACGGGAGGTAGAATGTCTGATGAGAACTCTCACCAAAGTAATCCAGATTGCGGTGGACAAAGGTACCAGCACTGAATTTGCCTTGTACCAATTCCTACGGGAATACAGACTCACGCCCCACCCCACAACAAGTGTCGCCACAAGCAAAGTGTGTGTCAGAAGATCCATAGTGGATACTGTTCCCAATCACCCTGCGTGGGAGGAAGTGCCCAACCACCCGAATCAGTCGGACTTCAGGAGAACCCGCAACAAAGCAGGGGGCTAAGGAAAGTCCACTTAAGGTGGGTGATCACGTTTGAGTGAGTCCGCCACCCAGGCAGAAAGATCAGACTACCCTTCAAACTTGATCCATGGACTGTCACAGACATCAAAAGCACGAAAGTAATAGCCAACAGGCGCCATGAGTGTGTCACAAAGAATACGTCCCAGTTGAATAGAGTACCTCTGAGGCCCACAACTGTCCCCAGATTTTCCAACCGGCAGGGAGACGCTGTGGCAGGTAACCCCCTTGACAACGATAGCCAGACCAGGCCATACAATCTGAAAAACTGTTCTCAACACCTTCGCCTGTACCCTCTCTGGACACCACAGACACACCACCATGGCACTTGCCCGACTCCTCGGCCAGGGGTGGCCAAGGACAGTATTGGCTGCGACTCCCAACCCGAGACGTCTCAGAGGTAAAATGACTTTGTGTGTGACTAACCAGGAACTGATGGCGGTGCTGCATTTGTTTAGTAGTCGTATCTATTCCACAGCATAAAGTAAGAGGGAGGGGTGAAAAAACGTATGTTATGTTAAGTAGTGGGATGCCATTGCAATTTCTGATATGTTCAATGTTTGTTTTGTTATCTCCTGGTAAAAGAGGAACGTAGTGCTGCCGGATGTTGGGCAACCCCATGCTATATGTTGGAAGGGGGGGAAGGGGTGGCTGTATCCTCTTGCTGGCGAACAGTCTGGCTTGGGCCAGGAAAGAGATTAATAGCCCAGGGAGCTGGGCGCGGTAAGTTCTCCGACCACCACATTAGTCACCGTGAAATCTTTAGGCCGAAGTCGTGGAGTCTACCCCCGCCACACTAAACGTAAACCCACTGTTAACACAGAAATGTCCCTACTGCTGCCTCGCCCGCCCCTCTACTAGGCACTTAAGACCGCTGCGTGTAAGCACACTAAAGCATGCATGTATATTTGGTATCACGTTTCGCCGATATCGCACTAAAGACACCCGAAAACACACTTTATTACATTTTTGATCCACGGTGGCAGAACAATTAATTATACTGTCCTCGAATATTTGTCCGAATTCCAATGCCTCCCCTCCGCCTTTGACGGGGGAAGTATAGAAACAGTGGTACTTCAGGGGTGCAACGCACGCCGTGAGGTGAGATAGTCGGGATCTTGCTTTCTGTCACCGGCTGTTGACTCGCAGCAGGAGTGTGCGGCCCTCCCCGGTGATCAGCCTACGTCGGCACCGCACCTCAGCTGCAAAGACACGGTTAACTCCAAAGAGATCGCAAACATGCCACTGGGCCCGTCTTCCGGGCCGGTAGAGCGGCTGCTTCCGGCTCTGCAACTGGGACTGTTTCTTCCGGCTGCTTAGGCCGCCTTTTCCGGGGCGGGGTTTTACCTACAACCAATGGCAGGCTTCGCGAAGAAGTGCAGCCAGCAAGACCCGCCAGTGCCGTCCTTCACTCTGCCAATCTGCATAAACCAGCCTTCCGGTCGCTGCTCTCAGCCTTCGCTCATTGGAGTCGGGTTAGAGTCCTTCATACATGGAAGTCTCGTAGAGCCCGCAGGGACAGCAGAGGGGCTCTGTGGGTTTTACATGCCCCCGCTGGGAGGGGGGAGGTAAGGCCCAGGGTCGGGAGCCTCCTGGCTCATTCTGGAGGCTGGGCAGGTATGCCTGTTGCAAAGCCCCCGTTCCTCCCTGTACACCCCGCTCCTCCACATTGATGTTTATTGAGCGCCTTACTGCTCAGAGCAGGGTTTGCAAAGCTGGCGTACACGCATTACCAGGCCACCACTTGCTTCCCAATAAAATAATCGTTACCTTTCGCCAAGTATCATTTTAGTCGTACATCGCCATTAATTGGCAGTGCTAAATCAAGCAACAAGTATGAGGATTCAGCCAGTGACGAACTGAAGGAGTGAAGTGACAGCTTTCATTTTTCTTTACTCACGTTTTTTACTTTGCATTATGATTTTTTCCGGGCTATTATCAAAAGGATTGTCTATGTAAACAATTTTTAATTATCAGAAAGGATTTTTTACTTTTGGGGCTGGTGGACGGAACTAGTGAATTAAAATGGCCTGGGCTCTCAAACTACCGCTTGCAGATGAAGTCATCGAGTCAGGATTGGTACAGGACTTCGATGCCAGTCTCTCCGGGATTGGCCAAGAGTTGGGAGCTGGAGCCTACAGCATGAGGTATGAGTTTACAAAATGTGCCAATTTTCTTTGGTATCCGTACCACTTTTGCGTACATAACTGCTAACGTAAAACATCTTCCCATTCCATTATCTCATCTGTGTCTGTGGTGAACTATTATATAGCGAGTAGTTGTCTGTTTTGTGCCATTAAATTATATACTTCTCTTTTCTGATTGATGATCTTTATTGGAAAGTTGGCGTTAAGAGCAATGAGGAAGGGAGAGAATGGCAAATCGACATTTATAATGGGGTTAATTTACAAAGCTTTTATCTTGTTTAAGTTGCTTTTACACCTGGAACAAGACAGTGCAAGTGGTTGTGATTCATTAAGGTGCCTTGTACTTGCACAAGTATGTGTTATATATTGTATTTTAATTTCATTTATATAGTGCTTACTACCCAAGACAAGGCGTTAAAGCGCCTGCTTTTCGGCGAGTAGCATGCTACTCTGGAACCCAAAAAGGATTAGTGGTGAATTAGTATTGTGAAAATTGAGTTCATTTGAGTGGTGGACATGTAACTGTTAGAATTATGAATTCCCATAATAACAATTGTATCTAATGGTATCTCTTTTATTTTGCCAGAATGACATGCTTACTATGAACTGCTTATTTTTGACTCTGGATTGGTAATTAATTGTTTTTATGTGAATGTGCTTTTATGGCTATATCTAGCCGCAATAAAGTTTCAATTGAATTGAATTGTAACTCTGTTAGTTGGATTGAAAAGGATAATGGGAGGAATGGTGGGATGGAAGAGGGAAGAGTCTAGAAAGTGTTTAATAAGAAATCATAGAAGTAAGATAAGGTTTGGGATTAGTATAAGGAGAGATGGAGGAAAGAATCTCTAGAAATCGTTTAGGCAGATCTTAGTAGTAAAATGAGTTTTGTGATGAGTCAAAGGAGGAATAGGTGAGGGAAGAATTTAGAAGGGTTGTTTTGGAAATCATAGTAGAATAATGGGGTTTGGGATGAGTCAGAGAGTGGAGGTCAAGGATATATTTAGAGCGGTATGGGGTAAATGTAGGGTAGTACATCAGAGGCAAAGTTTTTTTTTTACATTAGGAGTAAAGTAATAAATTAGATACATGAGTACGTATTTATATCAAGAAATACATATATCAAGATACATATGATCAAATTAAATGTTTATCTACCCAAGAATATGGTGTACATTTGTGATTTGTGTTGGAGTACGATGGTTATGTAGGAAAGGGCCAACTCTTGGGTAGTCTCCTGAAAAAAAAGATAGTTACCTGTGGATCTTATTTTTGGGGTGATGAATTCCATAGTATGGCTGCTTGAACAGAGAAAGATGTGCCACCTATGTTTTTAGGTCGAGCCTAGCGCATGCGCTGCTCTGCGAGACTTTATGTAAGGGCTTCAAAAATCTGACCACACACTCGTGCGTGTGCTTTTGTTTTTGTCAGTCTATTGGCCTTTGTGTGCGTCTTTCTAACAAAGACAGCACGCAATTGGGCAAAAGCGGGTGCAGGTCCAACCTTTGCTCTGCTCATGGCCTAATACTTGCGGTTACCCGCACAGGCGCCATCTGTTTTGAATTATCGTGCCCAGATGTGTGCGTGATAATTCAAAACGGATGGCGTGCTGTGGTGCGCGCTTTTTTTAAGCTTTCGCGCGGCCGCGCTTGAGCTGCTGAGTCTGGAAGTTGTAACTGGTTGTGCTCTGCCGCCTTCATAGGGATGTGTGCGCTCTGCCCCCAGAGCCAGGACTTTTGCAATGCTCCTGTAAGTGAAAAACACAGGCCACTTGTATGTCACACATGCAGAGAGTTACTTCTCCGGCTCATTCTAGCCCATCCATAATGATAAACGCCCTTCTCAGGCGGAAGTCCTATATTATTGCGTACGGCTTGTCCATACATTAGCAAGCATTGCCAGTGGAGCTTAAAAAGTAATGCAGGCCGTGCATGCAGGTCGCCAGTCACACCTTAACTCAACTTACTCCTACCGAGTGCTTTGTAAATAAGTTGCGAGTCCAGCGCTTTAATTCATACCGCAGTCATTGCTAGGCGTCTCGTATAGCAGCCGCAAGCCCCGGAGCATGCAGGAGTAGTTGGGCGCGTCCGGATTTGCCAGTGAAAGGTGCAGTGTTTGAAGGGGCTTGCAGGTCAGGTCACCGAAACAAAGCTCCTGTGACACCCGAGACAGCAGGCACGTTTTTGAATGAAAGACAAAGGAAAGAATCCAGGGCGCAAGCGTAGCACCAGGAAGGGCCCGGGCCTTGTAAAAGCACTAGCCTCAGATTGGTGGACTGCTTCCCCGACCTCTGCTTCATATAAATGAAGTGAGTGGACTTTTAAAGGCAGCAGCTCCTTAATCTCCTCAAGTAAGCACTGCATGTTTAAGACAAGTCTGACTTAATGCGGGGTGCAGCCGAATTAAATACTTAAAAGGGAGGGAGGAATGCGCTTGAATAATTGTTGTAATACGAATCAACGTTATGAGTGGGCCTCGTCATTCGTGTGTGTGCCTCTTCATTCGTGTGTGTTTGCATTTTGTTTCTGTGTGGGCACGCATTTATACATATTAGTGTGTTTGTACGGATGTGTGTATGTGTTCGTGCCTTTTCATTTAAATGTGTGTATGTGTGTCTACTCACTTGCGGGTGCGTGTGTGCCTCTTCATTCGTATGTGTTTCCCGAGTGTGTGCATTGTGTTTGTGTGGGCACTCATCTATGCATATTAGTGTGTTTGTAAGGATGTGTGTATATGTGTCTGTGCCTATTCGTGTCTGTGTGTGTGTTTGTATGTGGTGTATGTGCCTATTCACAAGCGGGTGTGTATTTGTCTGTGGTGTGTGTGCCTATTCATTTGTGTGTGTTTGCCCGAGTGAACGCGTTGTGTTTATTTGTATGCGCGCTGCACTCATCAATGCATATTAGTGTGTTTTGAAAGGATGTGTGTGTGTGTGTGTGTGTTTCTTTTCAATATGTGTGTGTGGTTACCTGTATGTATGCCTGCGTTTGCACGGCTTTAATGCATTTTTGTTTGTGTGTCTGCACTCGTCTTGATATACAAGTGTTTTTAAGGCGTTGCATGAATAAATGTGTCTCTGTTCTGCACCTGTGTGTGTGGGTGTATATGTTTAAGATTGTGTATTTGTTACGGCTACACTGTGAAATAATCATTTATGGAACTTAGCGATAATGAAAAATAAAAACAATACGACACATGTTCCAGGCCCTCCCCAAGCCTTGTTTACTCTTAATGTTCCTTTCAACAGTGTCATTTCGTGCCTACAGAGACCCACTTCGACGTGTTCCTGCCACGCATGGTATTCAGACTTTGTATGTGTAGTAAGCCTGTTCATATTTTTTAAACTGTATTTGATTTCTTTCCAGCTTTCACCAATGTTCTTGGCTTAAAGTGCGTTAGAATGATTTGCTACATATTTCGAGAAACTTGTAGGCCAACAGTCTTTCATATTATATTCTCTTTTCACTCATGTTCTTAGCACAATGAGCTTCAAAATACACACTTCTACTACTTTTTTCAGATAAATTTTGGGATAGAATACAATAATTGCAAAACACCATTAAAAGTAATTGTGCACTTCTTCAACGTTTCACAATAGTTTGTAATTTCTTATCAACAAAATAAATTAGATGACCCCATACTTTCCTCCCCTAAAATCCCTTTTGCATTGTTGTTGGGGTGGGGCATGTTCCCAATACATATACTCCTGAGCGCTGGCCTGGATTTAAGGTCTAATATATTGAATCTTATATTGATTCTTAACAATACTCACATAATAAATATGTACAGAATGTTGGGGGTACTTCTTGTGTGAACACTGACATTTATTTTGAGGGGTTGCATACACTTGTGTGACAAAAGAAATTGCTATGTTTCTAAGCAAACAAAAAAATTCTCTGATCGCAAATAGTATTTTCTGAATTGCCAGTGTTTTATTAATTAACCAATGCATTTTTTAATCTACTGCGTTCTGTTCAGTTTATTAGAATGTCATGATAGCTAGACAATAATGCAACAATGTACTGCATAAGTAGCGTTTAATAAGCTGCATTATTTGCATTTTCCATACCTCCTAATTCAGCCAATTACCACATTCAATATCATCTCTTACGCCGACGACACCCAGCTGATCCTCTCCCTCACCAGAGACCCCGACACCGCCAGAACCTGCCTACACGAAGGGATGAAAGACGTCGCCGAGTGGATGAAGGACAGCCGCCTGAAACTGAACTCGGACAAGACGGAAGTCCTCATCCTGGGATCTTCGCCCTCCGCCTGGGACGACTCCTGGTGGCCCCCAGCCCTGGGCACCGCACCCAAGCCAACCGACCACGCACGCAACCTGGGCTTCATCCTGGACCCCTCCCTCTCGATGACCAGACAAGTCAACGCCGTCTCCTCATCGTGCTTCAACACCCTGCGTATGCTTCGCAAGATCTTCCGCTGGATCCCGACCGAGACCAGGAAGACTGTCACCCAGGCACTCGTCACCAGCCGACTGGACTACGGAAACGCCCTCTACGCCGGAACCACAGCCAAGCTACAGAAAAGACTCCAGCGCATCCAGAACGCCTCCGCCTGACTCATCCTGGATGTCCCCCGACGCAGCCACATCTCCAGCCACCTGAGGAACCTGCACTGGCTCCCCGTCGACAAGAGGATCACGTTCCGGCTCCTCACCCACGCACACAAGTCTCTCCACGACCTGGGCCCCAAGTACCTCAACGACCGCCTGACCTTCTACATGCCCACCCGCCAGCTACGGTCCACCAGCCTCGCCCTCGCAGATGTACCACGCATCCGAAGAGCCACCGCCGGAGGAAGATCCTTCTCTTACCTGGCTGCCAAGACTTGGAACTCCCTCCCCATCCACCTTCGGCTGACCCAGGACCATCTCGCCTTCAGGAAACAACTCAAGACCTGGCTGTTCGAGCAGTAGCATACCCCTCCCCCCAAGCGCCGTGAGACCCTCCCGGGTGAGTAGTGCGCTATACAAATGACATGATTGATTGATTGATTGATTGTTTCAGGCGTTCTGCCAGTCACACAAGCTATATCAATTTACGCTTGATTTTAAAGTGATCCCTACGCCGATCACACTCTCACTTTGCTGTTGTAAATCATAACTAGCTTTGGCATAGCCAATAGGTCTCGCCTTTGGGACCTTATAAGAGTTTCGCCGTGCAACAGTTGATTTTGTCGCACCAAGGATATTGTGCTGCATAACTGAATACTTATAAAGTCCTGTAAGTGACACCTATTGGCTATGCCAATACTTGTTTCTCTTGTATGGTGGGATTTTGAGGCGAGGTGCCAATCTGGAGTAGAAGTTCCTTTTGTTGAATGTATTTGTTGATTTTAATCCTGAATCTTTTGACCAAGTTATCTGATTTATTTGATCACTGCAGGGGCTGACTGTTGTGTCACTAACACCTGACCTTACCAGTGTGCTTATAGCTTGCCCTTAAAGGTCATCTAGGCATTCATGGTCCATTGGGATGTTCTGAGACTTCATGCTGGAAAAACCTTCCACAGCCTTCACACCATTATTGCTGCTCATCTGAGTGAGGCCCTCTGATCCATTATGGTTTGCATCCAACAGATTCACTTCAATATAATTCTGACAATGGGCTAATGGTATATGCAAAGGGATCTCGGTGCAGAACAGACACTTGCAGAAAGGATTTAGAGAAATGCAGAAGTTTGGAGTGGTGTAACATGAGGAGCGATGCATCCAGCCTGCAGACAGTGAAGTTTGTGCCCCTGACATTTATACATTACAAACCTATAACTTGGGTTCAGTACATCCAGCATACATACAAAGTAGCTCACAGTTGCATTCATATACTCTTGGACCATGAAGGATGTTCTCACCTGCGTTCAGCATTGACTGCGATTGCTCTGGGCATATCATGGTCACCTCGTAGCACCACTCCAATGGATTCCTTGTTTAACCTGTGAACGTTGATTGTGAGTTCACATGTCCAGTACAATGTGTAGGTCTTGATAGATATTCTGACACAGACCGCAAAATAAAATATCCGACCTGCCAGCCAGTTGCTTTGGCTCATTTTACCATTGCCTTCACACTTCTTACACCAGCGCTACAACCTCTCTGTTCATTAGTCAACAATAAGTTAGCAATGAGTGGCTGGAGGCCACCTTAATTCCTGCTGACGTAAAACAGAATCTCCTTTAGTTTTTAGGTCTCGCCCGCATACGCTGCGCAGTCTCGCTGGCGAGATTTTATGATTTAGAGGGGCTTTGAGTATTGGTCTTTAAGCCCCACCCCTCTTTCACATTGGCTGGCATCACGTTTATGCTAAACGGGCCAGCCATTGGGAAAGAGCATTCCCTAAGTAGACTTTTCTGTTTTTAAGACGGCCCACTTGGACAGGCTTGCCTGATTTATTTTCGTCGTAAAAGCTTTCTTATCTTTATGGGGCCATGGCCTCATAAAGACAAGAAAGCTTTCAGAAGGACGAAAGTGAAAGCTGCTCTTTTGTCCGTTAAAAAATATATATATATCTGTTAGGATACTTATCTAAATACCTGTGTTAGTTTTAGTTAGCACACAAGTCAGCTGAGCGGCATGATTACAGAGGTATTCAGAGGCAGGGTGAGAGAATAAATGCCCTCTAACCGGTATCCGGAACAAGGCATTTCGATTGATAATCCTCACACGACCGGCCTCTCATCCCCCTACCCTGTGGACCGATGGAGGCCTTTCAGGTCCTAGGTACGCATGGAAACTGTCGGGAATGCACCCCGTCCCAGAGAAATGCCTATTTTATTTTACCTTCAATAATTCCGAGCAGACGCACAGAACAGCAGCCAAACCAAAAGGCAGTGTGGATTTAGAAGGCGAGTGGAGACTGCTCTCAAAGTTGCACAACAATCACAGGCGTGCTGTCCTGAGTTGGGGCTTGTAAGTGTGATGCGGTCGGCTTGTTCCTAAGAAAACTCAAGATGCAGCTAATATCGTAAACTTTAATAATCAGTACAAAATAATGGGGGGAGGTGGGGTATTAATTGTAAAAGGGCAAGAATTTAGAATGAAAAGGACCGCAGATCTGCTCCTCCTCATGAAAGGTTGAGTTGGCCTTGTCAGGATGCTAAGTAATAACACGCAAAGTACACCAGATGTCAAAGGTAATCTCCTATTTTGCTCAGCCAGCTTTCTGCTTAACTCGCTGAGCCATCCTGCAGATTAACTCTCTCAGAGCAATCAGTGCCTTGTGTGCAAAGAAGCCTGGTCTATACCTTAAGCATCCTGGGCGCCTAGAGCCGATACGTTTGTGCGCTTTAGAAAAAGTGTGTGTTGCTTAGTCAGGTAGAAAATTATCAACTTTTTGAGAAAATAAACAGCTTTTAACACGACACGGTTATTTTGACATCGTAGAACTACACTTCCCCGAGACAGATGAAACAAGAATATTCATAAATGAATCGTGCACCTTTATAAAAAAAAAGTGATCCCATTTCAAGGCACCAGAGTGCAAAACAAAAAATCTGCATATGCAAAGTCAACATAAAAATTAAGCCCACATGGTAGTGCGAGCACAGAGAGTGCAATTATGGAAAGAGCATAGGCTTTCTCGGAATAAACAGCGAATAAACACTGCATAATGCAAAAAGCCAGGACAAGGCATTACCATAGCGGCTTATTTGGGTCTAAAATCTCAACACTTCTTAAAAGAGCCCGATGCGGGGTGTGTGAGGGTCTTGTGTATTAAAAGGGTGCGTTTTGTATGTGGCACATGCTGCAGACACAATCGCCTCTTGGTGTTTGCAAAATAGGCGCTATTAATGTGGTATGATGAAGAGCTGAGGCGGCCCTGTCCAGAATGGTAGCCTCTGACGTCTGCATTACACCCCTCTCCCACCCCACACACACAAACACTGGACACCTTCATGTTGTAAGCCCTCCTCCCACCATAGTAACGCAAGCACTGTGAGTGCAGGCCGCCTGGGTCAAGGTTGTTTTGCCTTCTTCATTGCATAATGTATTTCCTTTTAGCGGGCGCAATGCACACGCAACTCCCGGGCTTCTCCCCTCCGCTTCATGTTGTAAGCACTCCCCCGCTATCCTAACGCAAGCGTTTGCCCTCATCATACCTGGATACTTGTTATCCAAGTGAAGACTGCAGGCTTGGTACGCCCTCTGGTTTGCTGTTGATTAAACCCCCCCCCCCTCCTCTGCCCTGACCCCATCAAGTATGCCAGCCCTGACTGACCCCACGTCACCCAAGGGGGGGCTTGGGGCGATGCGTACCCGGAGCCCACCCTGAGTGCCAGCATCTACTGAGGTGCTAGAGCTAGTCATCTCCGTCTGGTGCCCTCGTTGTAAAGAAGAGATATTCCAGGAAGCCGAGGTCATTTGTTGTAAGTTGATCTTTATTTTAGTTTAGGATATAAATTGGAGAACCCCACCAGGAGCGGTATGACATCTGCTCAGCCCGAACTTCAACTGACATTCAACACACCATTCGAACATTCATGCAATCAACATTCATACACACGCGCACAGGCTGAGCAGCACTCTACATCTTCTCCCTTGTTAACACAGAAAAGATGACCTTTCACAATATAATTATAAGATGTTACTATACAAGGTATTAAGCAAATATAAAATATAATTAAGAACATTTATATATTCAATAGAATTAAAATCAAGTGAAGAGGTGGAGTGAAATCCTTAAACTGTAAAATGCGGTAAAACCATTTTCAGAACATGCAAAAAAGGACTTTGAAACAACACAATCCCTCTTCCCCCTTTTAATGAGACAATAAGTGAGCCAAAAGGGGAGTACGCAGAAGGTAGAGATACAAAGAAATGAGAAGAAAAATGAAAGCAAACGGTGTAAAGATCACTAGAAGAGAAAAAGATGAGAAGAAGAGTGAAAAATTTGTGCAGCAAAGAAGGCACAAAGACACAGTAGAGAAAAAGTTAACACAGCAAGAACCACCAAGACACACTGATTGGCCAGACCAGAGCGAAGGAAGCTTGAATGTTGAAAAAGAAAAACAAGTGCAGTATAGAGGAAACAAGACTTAGTAGAGTGGTTAAAATGTAAGGTGAAACATACATAAAAATTGTGGAAGAAACACAAGTAAAAGTAAAACATGAAGAGAAAGGCATCAAGTCTCCACACGTCTTTAAATAAGACCCATATATATATATATATAGCTGGAGAAAGCTTAGTGTGGATAGTGACGCACTTAAAAAGGAACTTGACCCTCTTTTTTTTTTTTTTTTTTTTAAAAGAGACCCACACGTCTTATAAAAAGACCCAAATAAATATATAGCTAAAAAGCTTAGTGTGGATAATAGTACTGAAGAATGTATTTGCATTTTTAAAGAGACCACACGTCTTAAAGTAAGACCCATATACATATAGCTTAAAAGCTTAGTGTGGATAATAGTACTGAAGAATGCATTTGCATTTTTAAAGAGACCACACGTCTTATAGTAAGACCCATATACATATAGCTTAAAAGCTTAGTGTGGATAATAGTACTGAAGAATGCATTTGCATTTTTAAAGAGACCACACGTCTTAAAGTAAGACCCATATACATATAGCTTAAAAGCTTAGTGTGGTTTACAGAGTATAGAAGAAGGAACCACACGTCTTTAAAATAAGACCCATATAAATAACTTAAAAAGTTGGTGTGGTGGAATGCATTTGCATTCTTCCTTTCAAAATACTAGAAAATTTTTAAAATATATATTCTTCCTCAAAAGAGACTGCATTTGCACTATAGCTCTCTTTTTTTTTTTTTTTTAAACAGTAGTGTTTTAGCCTACTTTAAAACATCAAAAATATTTGATGAAGCATGAAACTAAGTATGACTGTAAAATCATTTCATTTTTAAACATGCCCGTATATAAATCATGTAAAGATTATACTAAAATTACTCATTTTGAAATCACTACAAAATTCGAATAATTAAATACTTATAATAAATGTAACTATAAGGATAAAGCAACTGTAAAATTTATAGCAGAGAAAGGTGATAACATCTGCATAAAATAAAACTTCTGCTAAAAGAAACAGAGATAACACTTTACGGAACTTTCGACGTCTGCATTATCAACCTCTAATTCATATCATCATCAAAGTGCAACGATGGAAAATAACCATTAGGTGGTAGTGTTGTGACAAATAAAAGTATTGTACTTTGATAAACAGCAGATCGAGGTGATGAGTTTCCAGAGAAAACGACTCCAGTACTTGTGGAAAAATAATGGATAGAAAGTATGCCGGGAATCCGTGGAATGCAAGACTGGAGAAAGGGTGTCAGAGTAATGACGGAAACCAAGTGAAAATAAGGTTTGATGGTCTCGAATATATTCTGCATTTTGTTTATTGTATGAGGCTTAAAGTTCTGTTCAATAAAAATGAAAGAACTGCAGCTCGTGTATTTCCTTGAAGGAGTGCTCTCAAGCGTGAAGAGAATCCAATGATTGATGAAGTGTCACTGGTGTTATCTATGTTCAGGATTGCTGAGCTTAATTGCTCTCGGAGACTTTGAAAACTGAAAAACAATTGTAGAGCAAGTATTTCCTTGAGCTCGTGAACTTCAAACTGTATGCGATAAAGTTAATCGTATTTCATGTTCATAAATTGCGCGTTGCTGGGCAACAGTTTAACAATGCCTGAACATTTCCTGAAAGATGGAGGCACGCACAGGATTACGTGATGACGTGCAAGAGAAGTCGTCACAGTGTAAGTAAGGTTTGATGCGTGGAGATGCCTCGCGCTGATTTCGAAAGAGGCAAACATCAACGGTAAGAGCGCGAGCAATATCTATTGCTCTTAATTTTTAACATATTAGTAAATAATAATTAAGAAAATTCTCACGTTAAACACTTGACGCACTGCTGCTGAAGAAAATGTAAAACTCCCTTCCGCCTGCTGCTGAAGTAAAAGGAAAACTCTTTTCTTCACTAAAAAGAGCAGGTCAGGAGAAAGCAGAAAACAAACAGTTGTACTCCGGTTGAGAGTCACTTGTTCAGTTTTCTTGTCATCATGCCGGTCAGTGAAAGGGTTGTTGCACCAGAGCACATACAAGGTGGCAGGACGGTGTTGACAAGCAGCTGGCGCTTTATAGTTGCAGGTGATCGGTCTCGAAGGAATTGGTATGTCGAAAAACCAGTAGTGCGCCCTTTAAAGTTTAATTTTAGCCGCTTTCAAAATACATTTCACTGTCCTTGAGAAACTCTTTATCGGCAATAAGAGTTTTGTTTCAAATTATTACAGCTTTAAAGTTCAGATAAACGCTGCTATGAAAATAACTGGCACTTACTTCTAGGGCGACCGGTGAGAGGTCACTGGTGGGGTTCTGGGTGCCAGTACTTTGTTGGAGGTTTCCTTTTCAGTTTGGATCCTTTTCTTAAGGTTTCACTTTTCGTTCCGTTTCCTTTTTTTTTTTTAAATGTCTTTTAAATTTGCACGGAGGTCCGTTTCTGAAGCGTCGCCAAATGTAAAGAAGAGATATTCCAGGAAGCCGAGGTCATTTGTTGTAAGTTGATCTTTATTTTAGTTTAGGATATAAATTGGAGAACCCCACCAGGAGCGGTATGACATCTGCTCAGCCCGAACTTCAACTGACATTCAACACACCATTCGAACATTCATGCAATCAACATTCATACACACGCGCACAGGCTGAGCAGCACTCTACACTCGTGCACCCTGTTGGCTCTCAAAAGCTCCTTTCCCCGACATACTTCTCTGCCCCCAGGCCCCGTGCCCCTTCCGCTTCCTGCACGCGCCCTTCACTCTGTATCCTCCGTTCCCGTGAGAGCGAGTAAGACGAGGCCTTGTCCAGCACACCAGCCTCCGCGCTGCACCAAGAGCTGCCCCCTGGAAGCTGAAGGGACAGGCCCGCTCTGCAGACATCGCTGTCCACCTTCCCCAGCGCTGCACACTTTGGCAGAGCACCTCCTGAGAACATTCCCAGCGCTGATCAGCTTCCCCTGGTGTTGTCCACCCTCCCCGGCACTGCACACCACTCCTGTGCTATCATAGGGCTCTTCAGGCGCGATAGGAAGGAGTCCAAGGAGCAGGAGATGGCCCCGGTGGAGCCTATGACCAGAGACCGGCGCCTGGAGAGCAAGGCAGAGAGCGAGATGACGGAGGGGGACTTCAGCTACTACTCCAAGGAGAAAGATCGCCTGGGGTGGAGAGTGGGCAAGAGGCTGCTGGGCGTCCTGAAACATGAGTGCTGCGGTCCAGGCGGGTCAATGCATGGCCACCTTTCTGTAGCTCGAAGCGGCCGTGTGAACTGTGTCTCCACCGTCTGTATCTGTAGGCACTACCAGTGTGTGCATATGGCATTATTTCACTCCTTGTGCATGTTTAAGTATAGGTTAGAATCTATTCACCTACATACACTATTCTCCTCAGTATTTTAAAGTGTATCTGGTTCTTAATAATGTCCATATGCGTGCCCCTGACCCAGTCTCCTGCCCGGCCTCTGCGGTTGGTTTTGCCGTCTTCCTTCCCTAGTCAGCTTGTGGACCCTCGCCCTCAGTTGTCTGTGTGTGCTCTTTCCTCGTGCCCTCAGTTCTTTGTCTCTGTGTGGATCCCTGCCTCTTTCCTCGTGCCCTCACTTCTTTGTCTGTGTGTGGATCCCTGCCTCTTTCCTCCAGCCCTCAGTTGTCTGTGTGTGTGTGTCCCTGCCTCTTTCCTCCTGCCCTAGCGCAGAGAAACCCCACTGTCAGGAACAGAAATCTCAGAAGTGGCCTGCCTGCAAAACGGCGCCAGGCAGCCGACCGTCACCAACCCCATCATGAGCCAGTGGGGGTGTTTGTGTGTGTGTGTGTGGGGGGGGGGCGTGGGGGTGGGGTGGGGGCGGGGGGGGGGGGGTGTTGGAACACTCTCGCCACGCCAACAAAAGCAGCTAATATCAAGGTAGGACGGATTAACTCAAAGTATTTTCACAAACATGGATTTTCACTCCGTACTCTGCTTTCATATTTGATTAGATTTCGCTCCTAATGTCCCAAACAATTAGAATAAAATGCAGCACATAAAAATGGCAGAGTGCATGTTAGCAAACGCATATTTTGTGTCCCCTGGGTGGAGAGGATTGTCGTTTACTAACGTTAGAGGAACAAAGTGTCTTCCCATACATATGTAATATGTACCACAAGAAATACAACAATCAAACATGTTATATCCTAAGGTTTACATGTATATGTAAATCAGCCTAGGTCCTCCTAGCTGCCAAGCCAGAGTGAGAGATGGTGACGGAATGTTGGTGTGACTGTGATGAATGGAATGCCTGGGTGCCTGTGTGGATGAGTGGTGACAGTTGGAGATGGGCTGAGCAGCTAGGCAGGCTGCTCCGTGTGGGGCTGGCATAGGATACATGAGAGCTGGGTTAAGAGCTGTTACATGGCTGATCCTTATTTGATACCTCTTGACCTGGATTAATAAAGAAGACTTTTAGAAACTTACAACCTGGCTACCAGTGTCTTCATGTACAGAGTACAACAAAACATAAATCAAAATAAGATGATTTCGGAGCTAAACAGCATATATACCGGGAATATACTTGTACTGTTTCAAATTAATACAGACACAAAACCTATTTCAATAAAATAATATACAGCGCTCATCTCTGAGGACGATGTGCTAAAGTGGCAACAATCTGATCGATAGACCGGGAGATTGGAGCCCAAATCCGATGTTCACACGCAGGTGTGATCCTGGGCACATACTTTTTTTTCCTGTTTGCATTGGTCCCCATATTTGTCACAATTTGTAACGCCAAGTAGTAGTTACCTCTCCTCTCACGCATCCAGGCACACAATCCGCTTTGAGACCTTGGGGTCTCACCTGTATATGTTCACAGTCCTAGTATAAATGTGGCCTGTGCTCCGTCAGTGGGTGGGTGCCCGGGGGCACAGGTGATTGGCCGGCAGGAGCAAGGCTCTGGCCCAAGGGGGGTTGTCAATGAGCGCTGGGGAGATCCGGACGTGGTGTGTGCTTCAAGGCTGTCTCCCGGAGATGTCTCCGGCTGCTGCTGCCTCCTCTCGTCTGTTGCAGTATCATCATTTTTGTATCCGTTTGTAAATTGAATTGTACATTGTTGTCTTTGTATTTCATTGTGAGGAAAGGGGATATGTGGGGGAATTGGGTGCCTGCATTTCAGAGCTGTGTGTGTGGAATGCCGGCACAGGTGGATTGAAAACGTGACGGGGATCGGCAGTTGCTGCCTGATCCTGGATTAAAGCTTACCTTCCTTACAAGATGTCTACTTTTAATGTTGCTAATCCACCAATGCCTACTGCAATAAGTCCTGCCTCCAAGCTGAGATCTATGGTGGCAAGGGTGCTTGCTAACTGGTAGTGATCTGGCTTCTCACTAGTACCACCCCAGCGCTATCATTCGGGCCAGCATCTTTTCTGAGTGTCCAAAGGGGCAAGTCCTCGGCATAGGACGCTCCACACAACACCACTGTAACTACTCTCTGGCGGTATTTCCTGAACTTCCATTCCCAGTGCAGACCTAGCTAGTGTGGGAGTTTCGAGTCCCCCTGCACCAATCCCACCAAGGGAAACATTCTAGAATTTGTCCTGTTTGTATGCAACAACAAGAATGCATTAAGTTGCATCATTAAGTTAAAGCCATTTGCTTTGCTTTACAATACCGTTAGCAAAGCAAATGGCTTTAACTTAATCAAAGACAAGACCTATTGCAAATGATTGTTCCTTCTTGTTGTAGAGTTTGGCTGTATACAAATTTGTTTTATGCCTAGGATGCAACCCCAGAGATGCCAGTGGTCATTTCACAGAGTGTTACTTTATAGTCCTTCAAAATGAATCTTTCCTTTTGTAATGTTATGCTTCTTATTTGTTGGGATAATTTGGGATAGTGTAGTGCCTCCATATCCAAACAAATATAATAGTCTATCAACACTCCACTCAGTTTACATCATCTTAGTGTTTCCCAAAGCTCCCAAATTCAACTTTAAAAAGTTCACAGCAAATGTTAATAGTCTTTGATGTATTCTAGTTTTTTACACATAGTCCAACAAAGAAAAAAGACACATCTCACTGACAGGTGTTTTGTTCCCCAAACTGTTTTTGTAGGAACTTAATCTGGGCTTGAAGTGATTAGAAACATAGAATACATATTCAGCCTAGACATCTAAATCTCTTTAAAACTTTAAACCCGTCACCACATAAAAACTAGCAGGTGATAACCAAACTTTACCCTCCACCGTACTTACCAGTTCCTTTCATGTGTTATGATAAAATAAATATTGTATACCAGTGTGCACCACTTCATTCGTGTACATCCAAACATGATAAGACATCCTCTTTTGCACCAATAGCGGAGTACAACTGTTCCTCACAATTTAATTATCGCATTCAAAGACATCAAAGCTTCTTATGTTACTGATTTAATTTCCAAGTAGTTGGTATTATATCGATTCATAGCTTTAAAATTGTATTTAAATAAATATAACTTAGATGGTGTAGACTCAGTCTCCTAAATGAACACATTTCTTACTGAAAACTCCAGAGTAAATCAGTCGCCACAATTGATCTGAGGCAGCACTTCAAATAACTGTTCTAATCCTTAATGTGCTTTGTCCAACCCAAGGGACATCTGTGATTCAAACTAACAAATATCAAACTTCCTATCAATTAACATTATCAAAAGAACAGATGCTTTACCTTGATTGGTGTTTAGTATCCATGTCAGATTTTATGTCAGATTCTGGGCCATTCAGTTCCTTTACTGAATGACCTGTACGCATTTAAGTGGCTTTCTTTTTTTTGTCTAGATCTAAGACGTGTGTATATAAATTTGAGGATTTGATTAAACTTAGAGATTCAAGACTGTCTCTTCAACACCCCTCTCATATCACAATCTCCTTGTGGATTGTTTTCTGAACAACAGAGTTGATATAAGGTTGTCCATATCATCAATGATTCCTTGAACTGTATATGTTGAAAGGATCGCCCATCCAGATGCCCTGATCGCCTGGGGTGAATAATCGCAAACCAGTTGCAAAAACGGGTGGGGTAAAGCTGTCACTTGTGTTTGTGTGTGGTGAGGTTCTTTTTTTGGGGATGCAGGTGGTATCTGAGAGCAACTTACAATGGAGGTAGACATGCGGGTGTCGCATTTAACAGCTCTTCGAACCAGTCCTATACTAGCCTATTCCTTCTCCGCCAGGCTATTGTATCTATTTTTAGGTCTCGCCTAGGCAGCTCGCAAGCGCTGCGTAGGAGTGATCTCTTGGAATCACTCAGGACTTTTTGGGAAACTCGTGCATGTACTGCACTGTTTCCAATGAGCACTCGTGTATGTGCTTTACCTTGCGGGAGCAAGCAGCGGCACCATCTGTTTCCAATTATTGTGTCCGCGCTTGTTTAAATTTGCCTGTCTTGCAGTCACTTTAATTGGAAACAGATGGCGGTGTGCTCTGCAATGCCCGCCTGCTTTCTCTTAACTCGAAACTTTGTCTGTCTACTTGGACAAGCCAGGCGTTTCCTGCACTGCTATCAATTCAGGGACCAGATGCTTCACGTCGGACGCAAGCGGCTGTCTTAAAATATCCAGGTGGGTCTCTTCGTGTAAAGGCATTGGAGTTATTTTAATTAGGTATGTGTATTTAAACACCTGAGCGCTACATCCCAGGCATGCTATTTTGGAAAAGCGCTTGTTTTCACAAGCGAGATAGATAACTAGTGCCCCAAGTCTCTAGGACGATTTTCGACTATGCTTTAATTCGTCAACCTTGTTTTTAAGACTCAAAATATCGACCGTGCCGTTAAACACAGCAGGGCGTGAACCTGGACAGGACCACATTGACAAAGATGGGGTGCAAACACTGCTTCAGAAAATCGTTCTTGAAGAGACACGGTGCCACTAACACTCCACTCGCTCTGCGTATCCCGGCGCGAGCAAGGGTGTTCAATATTACCATGGGAATGCCACAATCTGTTCCATGAGGGCGCGCCACCGAGCCCCGCTACTTCAAGGTCGTTGCACATATCAGATCTGTAAGGAGCTCTAGAAAGGCCAATAAAAGCCAGAGTCTCCTGTCACCACTCCGGCAATTAAGACTTGCTTTAAAGGGAAACACGCAGGCAAGGTCAGAGGTGGCTCACCGAGTCAAAAGATGGAAGAGGCTTTTTTTGTGGCGAGTGCATCAAACACCCAATAAACAGCAACGGCCAAGATCTGCAGCCACATTTATTTCTTTTATTGCACCGGGACGCTTGATTTTGCTGGCAGTGCAGTTAATTTACGGGTTTCAGAGTGACCACAAGAGACGTGCCAACAGTTTTCTGACCTGGTGTGCTGCCAGAGCTTGCATACTTCACTTTTTTATTTCACTTTATGAAGAACGATCGGCTTTTATAAAATGGGTCTCCGTCCACCACACATGGTCCTGAAGTTCAACACTGGGGTGTTCTTGAGATTCTGCTAATCTAAATCTTTTTTAATTAATGTCGGGCCTTTACCATTCATGGCTCTGAGTGATGAAGAGTGATTTGAACTCTATTCTGGCCTTTATTGGGAGCCAGTGTAGTGTCCTCAGGACAGCCTTAGCTGACTGCTGTCTGGGGAGGCGGAGTAGTATCCTGGCTGCTGTAATCTGTTTATGACGTATTTGGGTGCGCCATGATACAAGGAGGTTCCATAGTCCAGCCGTGACAGTACTAGGGCCTGTACCACGGTTCTCCGCATGGTTTCAGGAATGAGCGGTAGGATCTTCCGTAGCATTCGCAGTGCTCCGAAGCATGACCCTGATATTTTTCTAGCTTGAGTCTCCATGGACAGATTTTTGGTCCAGCCAAATTCCCAAATTCTGTACCCCTGTCTTCGGGATCGGGGGATCTCCCAGTTCTGGAGGCCAATTAATCGTGTTTCTTGGGACCTCCTTATTGCCCAGGAACATGAGCTCTGTTTTGCCTCCGTTCAGTTTTAGGCATCCATTGTTCATCCATTCTGCTACTTTCACCGTGCAAGGTGCCAGGCTGGGGTGCCTCGATTGGGGGCCCTCCGTCACAGACAGTATCAGCTGGGTGTCATCCGCGTATGACACGATTGACAATCCCAATTACTGCACGATTTCTGCTAGTGGTTGCATAAATAGATTGAATAGTGTTGGGCTTAGTGAGGAGCCCTGTGGGACTCCACAAGACAGTTGGAGGATATCAGAGTAATGCTCACCTTCCATTAGCTTTAAGGATCTGTTTTCTAGGAATGAGGTTATCCATTTTAGTGCAGAGCCTGTGATCCCGGCTTCCTTTAGCCTGCTTATCATTGTCTTAAGGCGGCGCTGAGCTCCAGGAGCAGAATAGATGCTGTGCCTCCCTGGTCTAGGATTCCCTTCAATTCCTCTGTCACCACGAACAGAGCTGATCAGTGCTATGTTGGGTTTGAAAGCCCATTTGAGTGGCATGCAGTATCCGATTATCCTCTATGTATTGGGACAAAACCTGATTTACATGTTTTTCGGTTATTTTACCTAGTAGTGGCAGGAGTGAGATAGGTCGGTAGTTCCCTAGTTCCGATGGATCTAGCTGGGGCTTTTTTAACAGTATTCGATCTATAGTGCGTTTCCAGGGTTGGGGAACGGTCCCTTGTGTCGGAGAAAGTGATAGAAGTACTGCGATTGTTGAGATATATATATATATATATATATATATATATATATATATATATATATATCCATATATCCATAACGCCAGGTCCCACGATCCTCGGGACTCGTTTCCAAGTAAAGAGCACTCAGCGCCAATACAGCGTGGTTTCGCCAAGTTGTTTAATAGCAGAAACTACTTGCAGTTTTGATTTCGTCAAGGTTACAAACACGTTTCGGCGTTGCCGCCTTCGTCAGTATGTATATATATATATATATATATATTTTTTTTACCTCCTTGCCTCAAGATATCTGGCGGCATTGGGTCTAGCGGGCACATTGTAAATCAGCATTCCCTCTTTTGCTTCTTCTTGGGCTCTGCTGGAGTATGATGACAAGCTGGCAGGTGTGAGAGAGCAGATTTAGCTTCCAGTGACTTCAGGCAGGGCAAAGGTGAACTTTCTAAAAGTCCAGTTCCAAAATATTCATCACAAACCCGCCTTTACTATAAATTCGGCTTATTTAAAAAAGTACAACAATCTAATTTGTAGTTGTTTCCTAGCCAGAGAAAACCTTTAGTCAAACGTAATATTGTATCCCAATGCTTTCCTATGGAATAGCCAAACCTGCTACCTTGAAAATTGCTTTGAGGTGCTAGTAACTGGAAAAACATGTCTTTAACATTAACATTTTCCATGTCCTACTTTTTAAATACCATGCACCTTGCAGCGTGCAGTAAGGCCAACTTAGGGGTGACATACTAATATTTTCAAGGAAGGATTAGGCCTGTCAAAAACGGGTTATTTTGACAGGTTGAATTTGTACCTTGCAGTGCCACTGCAGTGCATGACGCATTTAGTGCTTCAGTTCTCTGGTAGCATTTAATTAACAGGCCCATATACTAGGAACTTATGGGCAAATTAAACAAGCATTTGCAGTGCAATAGGTCTCTAATTTACTGAAAGTTTGAGTTATTATTATTTGCAACGCCAATAGGTCAAACTTTCAGTAATGCGAGACCTGTTGCATTTGAAATGCTTGTTTAATCTTGATCTTACATCTGGGATCGCATGACGTTCTTCAGCAGGCCAGTGGCTTGTAGGAAAAGGCCTTCATGTTCTCTCTCCAGATAATTGATCTGGATGGACGCTGCTTTTGCATGTGATGGGAGTGGGGGAGGGTGTGTGAGCGAGATTCAAGAGGTGGCCAGAGCTGACTAACCAAAATAATCAATTGGTGATGTCTGCTGGGTGGAAACCAAGCACCGAAAGACGGGACAGATGCACAGTATTAACCAACCTGAGAAAAGGAATTTTTAAAAGCAGCCAACTAACCAACCAAAAGTAGTAGCACGTCCAAACGCGCCGATAGCCCATATACCGAATACAGCATGCCTTGCAGTGCATGCGCTGGCCAGGCTCAACCTAATAAACTAATCTGGTGTATACCAATTTTACCAGGTTTGAAGGGGCAGCATAAGTACTTTACAACTGGTTATGAGGGTTCAAGGGCACAGGGTGCCAGAGCCAGCCAAAATGGGGCTCAGTAAAGAAGCAAGAATTCTGGGTAATGGACGAATTTCCAACACAAATAAAGCAGAGTTTAAAATATGTAATCTATGAATGCTGAGGCCAAGATCTTGGCCAAAATGATAGCTAACCGACTGACCCCACATCTGGAGAAGTTAATCCATCCTGACCAGTCTGGCTTCATGCCAAATAGGAACACAGCTCTTAATCTTCGTAGGGTCCATGCGGTGATGGCCCAAATTCCAATTCTTTCGGAACCTGCGGTGATCCTCTCACTGGACGCCCGAATGGCGTTCGACATGGTCGAGTGGCCTTATTTATTCGCGGTACTCCGGCATCTTTCTTTTGGCCCCAGTTTCTGTGCGTGGGTGAAACTGCTCTATTCAAACCCACTAGCGCATGTGGTAGCTAACGGCCACATCTCCAGAGATTTCCCGCTCTGACGTGGCACACGCCAGGGGTGCCCTTTGTCACCCCTGCTCTTTGCTCTAGTCCTGGAACCACTGGCGGCCTGGATCCGGTGGGACCCTAGTGTGAAAGGGCTTAATTGGACCGCGGAATGGGTGGACCGCATTTCGCTCTACGCGGACGATATCCTTTTGTACCTTACCCAACCCAGGCGCTCGATTATATTTCTTCTCCACATCTTCGAAGTCTTTGGGCGAGTGTCGGGGTATACTATTAATTGGTCCAAGTCGGTGCTCTTTGTTCTTAAGGGCCCCCCGCCGCAACTCCCGACAGACTGCCCAGTGATTATTTCTGAGGATTCTTTCAAATATTTGGGCGTGTGGGTGGCACCCACTCCGAAGGTCTTCTTTACACGTAACTTGGCGCCCCCACTTGACCGTTTCCGCTCTGACGTGCACCACTGGCGCACCCTGCCCCTGACACTTCTGGGTAGGGCGGCGCTCTATAAAATGAAAACACTGCCCCGGCTGCTCAATATCCTGGAAAATACCCTTTTTCGGTCCCCCAAAAATACTTTCGGACCGTGGATACTCTAGTTTCCGGCCTTCTGTGGGGGAATAAACCAGCGCGCATTTCCCGACAAACTAATTCGGGGATGGTATGACGGTGGTCTTGCCCTCCCTGATATTCAGTTGTCCTACTGGGCGGCACAGCTGAAGATTATCAATCAATGGCTCCACGCACCTCAGACTGAACCCGCATTCAAGTCAAGTCAAGTCAAATGATCTTTATTCGGATTGTCAATACATCCATAAAAGTACATAAAAATGCATTAAGAACAGTTTAAAACATATATAAATAAACAGATTTATCAAGATAGCATTTAAGCAGCATATATCATAAAGTGCGGTAAGCATAGTATAAAGTGCAAAGAAGATAATAAAGGGAGAAACATTATACTACTAGCAACATACACATAAAATTCAAGTTATGTACTCCCAAAAAATGATCCTTTACAACAGAATACATATACAACTAAATCAACGGGCAATTAAAATAAATAATTAGGTGCAAGAAGTGCAACAATACCATAGTGCTATTAGCAATTATCCAAACTCCATGCATGACCTCGATTTGACACATCTTTTTATAAAGCAGTTTACAGTGTATATAACTTCATCAGTATGTAGCATTTGGAGAAATTTTAAAGCAAGATTAAAATCTCTGAGGTTATATTTACAAAGGGTCGGCCTTAAGTATTGACAGGTATATAATTTATAGAAGCCGCAGAAGAAGAAATAGTGCAATAGACTTTGTTTCCCGCCCTGAGAACAGGGGCAGTCCAATTCTTCCAGTTTTTTGTTGTAGCCAAGGGGGAAGCTGAGCAAATTTACTATGCTTCCATCCCGAAACCTGAACAAAAGGCTCCTATTCCACTTTCCTATGGGTATTGACAAGTATCTATAAAAATTTTCCAAATTAATCAAAGTATCACAACTTAGGTCAATAATGAGCTGATATCTAATGACACCAGGTTTAATAGACTCAGACCTCAAGCGATCCTCTTTGTATAGGTCAAGTAAAGCCCGTTTAATACTGTGCTTATGGGCGGGGACAATAGAGTTCGGGGAACTAAACAGAGAACCCTGACCCACGCTCTGCAGGCTATCCTTGACTGCATTAAACCAAGGTATGTGATGAAAACTATCACTTAACAAACAGTCAGATATTATACTGCGCGTTAAGGACGCTGCTGGATTTAACCATACCTTGATCCAAAAGAGAGCAGGCCTAGACCTAATGAAGTCATCAATATAGGACAATCTCAGTTTGTTATGACAGATAAGTGTAGAGGCGCAAGGGACTCCTCCCAGCACCCTCCTACAGAATCTATTTTCCTCTGACTGAAGACCCGTGCTTTTGCAGTATCCCCACACTTCAGCTCCATATGTCCCAGTTGGTCGACATTGGGTGCGGTATATATTAAGTAGGGGTGTTACCACATCTGCCAGTTTTGGTTGTCGGAGGGATAAGATTGATTTAATTGACTTGCCAATTTTATTTCTCGCATAAGCGGCATGCGGCTGCCAAGAGCCAGAGTTGGAAAAAAGTAACCCTAAATAGGGAAAAGTGCTAGTGCATTTTAAAATATTGTTGCCGGATTTAATTGAGGTAATATTGTACTTTTTAGGTCCGCAGTTCATGATAAAGGATTTTTTAAAATTGGTATTTAAACCAAGATCAGACATAAACGCAACAAACCCCGAAATTAAGATGCGTAGAGCATTCGGGGTTCGCCCCATTAGTACTGCGTCATCCGCATAAAGTAGAGTAGTAATGGGGACGCCATTTATAATTGGAACGTCCTTAGTAATTTTATTTAAACTGCTGCTCAGCCCATTGATATATAAAATAAAAAGCAGGGGGGCGAGTACGCAGCCCTGTCTAACTCCTCTGCTAATAAGAACATCATTGGACAGATCGCCATCATTATTTATCCGTACTCTTGCTTTTAAGTCCCTATGTAACTCAGACAAAAAATACACCAGAGAGTCATCCAAACCATAATCAAGCAAAAGAGACCACAACCTAGAACGATTAACAAAATCGAATGCGGAACTCAGATCCATGAAACCTAAATAAAGGGGGGATTTTTTAACAATAATGTATTTAGCCATAATCAGATTTAAATTTAGACACTGTTCAACTGTGCCTACGTGGCTTCTAAATCCCAGTTGACTACAATGAAGAACATTGTTGTCCTCAGCCCAGTTCCTTATCCGTTTAAAGATTACCCTACCAAGGACCTTTAACGTATTGTCGATCAGTGAGATCGGACGGTAGCAGGCAGGATCCGACCTGTCACCTTTTTTGAAGATTGGTACGATAACACTGTTCGACCAGGATTCAGGAATTGAGTTTTCACACAGGTTATTAAATAGGTTGCATAGGAGAGGGGCCCAGAAATTAATTTCTGATTTAATCTGATCGATAGAGAGACCATCGGGGCCAGGTGCTTTGTTACTTGCACTATCAATTATAGCTTCCTCGACCTCTATTAATGAAAAGGTCAAAGGTTCAGCGCTATTGGATAGGGGGGCAATAACTAGAGAGGTGGCTGATATGGCATAAATTTGAGAAAAGTGCTCAACCCAAGCCTCACCGGTTATGTTGCAGTTAATTGGGTTGAGACTAGAGCCAAAGGATCTTAGGGACTTCACTTCTCTCCAGAAGCCGGCTGTATCCTTTAGCATGGCAGTGCGTGTGAGAGATTCCCAATGGTTAATTACCAGAGCCTCAGATCTGGTATGTAGGGCAATTTTATATTTTGATCTTAAATCTCGTACCAATGGCACATCCCTAGGGTTAGTTTTTAGGGCAGCCCTCAATTCCCTATTGGCCTTGGAGCAGGCAGAGTCAAACCAGCGTGGACCTTGAGCTATATTCTGCCTAGCTGGTTTAGAAGAATCTTTTTTAATGGCTCTGCATAAATTGCCAAAGGCCTCAACCACCACAACAACACAGGGGCTCGAGTATGATAAGCAAGTCTCTACTACCACAAGATGTTTTCTAATTACTCTAGCTAAAATGTCTTTATTGTCTACCCCTTTCCACACTAGTCTTAATCTATCGGTCGATAAAGACAGATTTTTTGGCCCACTCTCTACTTTTACTGCAACCTTCCAGGTCTGAGGATTATGTAAATATATTCTAATTGGGTAGTGGTCGCTATAAGCGGAACAGATGACTTCTGCTTTTAAAATAATGTCACTTAATAATGGGCATATAAATATGTAATCTATTGTGGATGCACAACCATGACCCACGAAAGTTGGGGTTGTTATGCTATCAACACTTGAACCCACGATTTCCATTGCATTTAATAAATCACGGGAGGCTAAAAGATTTTTCAACTCTTCACCGTTTTTACATGGTGGGCTGCTACGATATATATGGGCATTAAAATCCCCTCCGATGCAGATACCGTCAAAAGGCCCATACTTATGCCCTTCCATAATATCATCAATAAATGCAAACAAAGAAATAAAATTGTCATTAGGATGAGTTACGAAATCATTATTATAAAAGTTAATAATGCACAATTTCATTCTATTAAAATACTTAATGGCCATAAAACAGTTACCTAAAGTAGGGATCAATGTAGTTTGGACCCCAGGTTTTATTTTGGACCAGATGGATAAGCCCCCACTGGGCCTGCCCATATGGGAGGGGGTGGCTTTTAAATTGTAACAACAGAAGCCCTCCATCGATGGTGACATTATACACCAAGTTTCTTGCAACATCAATATATCACAATTATTGTCAACCCAAGTTAGCCATTCTGGAATTTTTAATTTCGATTTTAGACCTGCTATATTCCAACTTACAACCAATAATTCGGAATCCAGGTTCTTTCGTTTTGGAATCAAAATTTTTTGACTCGTAACCGGTCGAGTCAAAGGTTGAGGCAAGTATTGGGGAACAACCTGGGATTCAGAAATTGGCGACATAGATGGTACAACAGAATTAGGCAGAGATGGTCAATCCTGCAAATCTAAGTCCGACAAAGGTGCAAATCTATTGAACATATTAAGAGAAAATGGGGCCGGTTGGAATTGCATAGGCGGTGGCTGAAAGTACATGGACGAAGGGTGAAAGTGCATTGGTTGAGGTAGTGGTTGTGATAAAAATTGCACTGGAGGAGGCCGTGGGTGTCTTGCCATTTGTCTGTAGAAATAACTCCAAGGTAGCATGGTTACAACAGTAGAAATGGCAGAGCAGTTACTGTTTCTATTAAGAAGGTTTCTCACAGTCCCTGGGTTCTGGAAATTAAGAACTATGCAGTCGCCTTCCTTATCTTTAGTTAAAGGTCCAATCCACGACACCCTACGTGCCGATAAAATCTCTCTAGAGATATCATAACCAATGCCTTTATGTTTAGTCAGCCAATCTATGCATTTGTTTCTTAATTGCACCCAAGACTCCCCCTGGCTCTCCCTCAACTGTGGTACGCCTGCAAGAACTAAAACATAGGGACAAGCATCTGGAGGCAAGTGTAATGCCGGCCCTTGGTGCTTAATTGATTTATTTGGCCCTTGTTTACGAATGTCCTCAGTATTACTTACAACAGTTGATCTCAACGCTGTCGCTGGTTGGGTAGAACCATTCTCACAGTTCGAAGCAGTGTTGGTGCAGTTAGTGATGAGGGAGGTTGTAGTTTTCCTAGGGGCAGGTGTAGGGGTAGGCCTAGTAGTCAAATCTGATTTTGTTAAAAGTGGCCCTCCATCAGTAGGTCTTAATGGAGCTGTAGGTAGCACAGTAGACAGCGGCAAAGTTCCGGGGTTACTCACAACCCCGCCCAGGAGAGTAGAAGTTTCCTGTTTCTTTGCAGACAGAGTGTTCTTTACAGATTCCAGTTCTTTTATAAGACGATCGGCCCTAATTTGGTCCAAAACAACAGACCCCTTCTTTTTTGTTTCTCCGTTTTTGACCAAATTGTCAAGTCTATCAAGTCTTTTAAAAACATTATTAAACTGACTGATCATTTGCTTTTCTATCCGATTAAAAATAGTATCCACTATAGTTTCTATAAGGTTCACATTCTGTCTTGAAAGATTGTAATTATCTCCCATTAGTGTTGTTTGGGTCCAAACAGTATTAGAGCTCTCACTGGAGTGAATGGTAGATGGCACGATAGTACAGCCCATATCTGCTTGATCTTCTTCCTCCATAGTAGCAATTTGCATCCCTGTGGATTTCTGTTTATTCCACAGACTTTGGGGTGTGGGCTGATTCTTATGGGTTGGCGGTTGTTTCCTTTTGTTGGCACTTTGCTTAGTGGTGCCTCTTTTGCGTTTTTCACCTCCCTGTTTGTTGCTACTAAGTTCTAAATTGTCCAAGGTATGAGCCTCATCGAATGAAGCTATTGTGATTGTTGTTGGAACGTTTTCATTTAACGAAGCTACAGTAGGTACAGTAGGTGAAGATATATGTGCTGGTTTTAAGGCGACAACTGCCGGGGAAGAAAAGGCAGAGTCCTGTGCTATATAGGTGATAGTATCTTCGTCATCTAAGACAATGGGAACATCGACAGGAGGATGTGACGGCTTAACAATAGTTACTGCGGGGGTTATGTGCGTATTCCCATAAGTACTACTTGTACTGTTTGTTATTACACTCGAGTTAAAGTTGGTAGAAAATGGACCCATAGAAAACCTCCTCTCAGTCTCCACAATCTCGTTAAAAGCCGTGTCTATCAGTGTCTCAAAAGATGTGATGAGAGAGACGGAGGTATCAACACCCTGGGTGGAGACTTCATTGCTAATGACAGTGGGCGTATTGTCGCCCATTTTTGTGTCCAAGTACAGTGCTCACCTTAAAAGAGAAAGACTTAGGGACGTGGCCCGCCCGACCACTGTAGACCACAGACGGCCACAGACGGTCCCGCCCTTGTCCCGGGCTTCTCCCGCGCGCGACTCGCGTGTGCGAGAGGCGTTCCCTGCTAATAAGGCGCCTCCTGGCGCGTGGCCGCCGTCACACCCGCCGCGTCCACCCCCGGGGCAGCTGGGTGATGTAGTTCCCCAGCTGCTGCTGCACCGGGTGGATGGCGGTGGATGGCGGTATGGGCGCTGAAGATTTCAAGCGCTGGCCGTTTCCCTCACGGCGCGGTTCGGGCAGAGAGCAGGCGGTGAGCAGGGGCAGAGAGCAAAGCAAGTTGGCCGTTCCCCTCACGGCAGGTAAGGCGGCGTCTGAAGTGTCCCAAGAGCGCTTCGGCGCTCCCTGCTAATAAGGCGCCTCCTGGCGCGTGGCCGCCGTCACACCCGCCGCGTCCACCCCCGGGGCAGCTGGGTGATGTAGTTCCCCAGCTGCTGCTGCACCGGGTGGATGGCGGTGGATGGCGGTATGGGCGCTGAAGATTTCAAGCGCTGGCCGTCCACCCCCGGGGCAGCTGGGTGATGTAGTTCCCCAGCTGCTGCTGCACCGGGTGGATGGCGGTGGATGGCGGTATGGGCGCTGAAGATTTCAAGCGCTGGCCGTTTCCCTCACGGCGCGGTTCGGGCAGAGAGCAGGCGGTGAGCAGGGGCAGAGAGCAAAGCAAGTTGGCCGTTTCCCTCACGGCAGGTAAGGCGGCGTCTGAAGTGTCCCCGCATTCAAAGCTGATAGGTATGACTTGGGTGGGGGGGGTGTGATGGCTGCACTCTGACTGAGGGGGAGCGCCGCGGCCCTGATTGGCCCGACGGCCCACACGGTTAAGTTGTGGTATGAAGCCCAGACCCGCCTTAAATGTAAAAATGTTATTACGCAAATGACTCCACTTTGGGCATCGCGCCAACTTGGCTGTCTCCGCAAAACTCGGGGCTTTCAGACATGGGATCTAATTGGTATCTCCACAGTGGGAGAGCTTTGGAAAAGAAGTGCCATGCTCACATTCGAGCTCCTTGTGCAGCAATATGATCCGGCTCCCACGGAACGATTCCGATATCTGCAAATCAGTCATGCCCTGGTATCCCTTCTCAAACCCGGAGACGATGTCCCGGAATCCACCCCACTGGAAGATAGGCTCCTCACGGAGCACATGCCCAGAACGGCGACCTCTTTCGTGTATCGTAAGCTTATCAACAACCTGCCGGACCCAACGCTAAGACTTAAGGAAAAATGGATTGTGGAGGTGGGAGAGCTTGACGAGTCAGACTGGCAGACGGCGCTCTCCTCCCCTAGAGAAGTGTAAATGTAAATGTAATGTAAATTGATACTTGTATAGCGCACTACTAATCCGCAAGGGTCTCAAGGCGCTTGTACGAATACCGCTGTGGAACCCATCCTGGCTTTCCCTGTGAGGTGTCCACTCCTGGGCACCCCCAAGGTGGAGGCCAGGCATCCTTAGCGTTGTGGGGGCCGTTGTGGAGATTAAGCAAGCTATTGCCCAGAGTTGCAGAGTGGGACTCCATGATTGGAATAGGCACCGAGGCGAGAATTATCAGGTCCGTGGAATTTTTGAGCTCAAGACCCGCCGAGGCGTGGAATTGAACCCTGGTCCCGGGCTAGACCTCTGCATCAGGGTCTGCCGCTCTAACCATTGAGCCACACTTCTCCAGTTGCTATTCCATCCACTCTCCAGCTGGTTCAATTGAAAATACTGCATAGAGTATACTATACCAGGGTTGCATTGCATGCGATGGGGAGAGCTGACCATCCGTACTGCCTGCAGAGGTGTGGGGAGGAAGGGACGTATTATCGCACTATTTGGGATTGCCCGGTCATTGCAGATTTCTGGACTACGGTGATGAGGACGATGTCGCAGGTCCTTAAGGAATTCATATTGCCAGACCCTAAATGCTGTCTTCTAAATGTCTGGGTGCCCAATGACCTTACCCACTCAGCTCAGGATTGGATGGCGTTGGGAATGATGTATGCAAAGAGAAATATAGCTAAGTCTCGGGGGGGGCTCAGAGTGTCCCGACGCTCAGGGATTGGTGTTCAGATCTAGATGTTGCAATGCTGGCTGAACGTACTGTATATGTCAATCGGAAATGCCCGCGGAAATGGCTGCGGTTTTGGGGTCGTGGAATGAGTACAGGGGTAATTTGTGTGATCCTCCGACACTTGACCCTGAGAGTGACTCTGAATAGGGGCTGGGGTTGGGACCGATTGAGGGATATGTCAATACTTGACTGTCTTTACATGCTCAGAGTTGCTGGTCACAAGATACTCCTTATATGTACCCTATTCAGACTACGTGATTGATGGCCTTAATGTCTGCACACAGTGATTTCTTGTATGCCCTATGACTGTTTTGTATTTTCTTTTAATAAAACTGTTTAAAAAAATATGTAATATATATATAGAATGTAAAATAACACCCATGAAATACAGAATGTAAATTATGCATATATGTATATACAACTAACTGTATTATAAGCCAGCCGTGTAAATAATTGTCGAGTATTAAGTGTGTACTGTGGACACTACAATATGGCCGCCAAGTAGAATGACTTTACATTCATTGAACAGTCTGTTTTCTATGTTTATGTAACTATGTAATACTTCCTAGTAACGCCGACACAGTAGTGTGATCAAGTCAGGCAACTGACGAAACGTGTCACGGCGAAATAAAACAATTTGGTATTGACTTTGAGTGCAAGTTCTTCTTTCAAGAGGATTGTTGTGGTGATATTTAAACCGGGAGACCTGCTTGGTTTGTACTTGCCACTTGTCTATGGGACACAGACTCCGGAAACAAGGTCGCTTGTAGAGAATATATATATATATATATCGTGAACAAGGTATAGCAGATACCGGAACGCGTGGGTTGGTCCTGTAAATGGCTAACAAAATGGATTGAAGAATAAATTAAAATACCCTGCAAAGAAGATCATTGGTGTGCGGCTTCATTTGTTTCTTTTGGGAGACTTTTTGTTTGTATATGTGTGTGTATATATATATATGTGTGTGTGTATATATATATATATATATCCAACGAAGAATCAAAAGTTGATATTCACACCAACAAAAACAGGTACGAACCACTTGATGCCGATATACAAATCAGTGCTCTTTTCCATTTAACGCTCCAGCAGCATGACGCGTTTCGACCGGGGCAACCCGGTCTTGATCACATGATGCATATTGAGATCACCCAGTTTAAGTGCAGAATGTCCACAATAGCTCCACCCCCACAGGTATAGACAGTGAAAATATACTATTGCCCAGACACTTGATAATACAAATTGCATCTGATATACGATACAAAATAGCATCTGTGTACTGAAGAAAGATAATAAAGGGCAAGTGCCCAAAAATCAATTCATTCTCCAATTAATACTCATACATTGGGCTATATAATACAATATAATTAATGCCAACTGTGGAATGGGCTAATGTGCAAATAGCAATTAGTGCAAGTGAAATTAACAATTATGGAAAATTGAGTTCTTAACATTAAAACTCAAAATTTCTAGAAGCGGATATTCGCCTGACCATCATAGTACAAAATACTAAAAATAGGGAAAGACAATCATAAAAACGGTTATAGTGGCGTCCAAAAAACTTTCACATGGAAAAATACTAATACTCCTAGTGAGATGATAACTACAAGGTTAAATCCATACTATAGATATTGCTCAATTCATTAATAGTAATATAGGCACTTTTCTCAGCAAAATCTCACATCACCAAAGATAAAATAATAGAATAGAATATTATTTCATCCTTCCACACAAAGCGGCAAATTCTTCACAAAAATAGTATAAACCAATTCATGGATGTTTTTGTCATAAATTTTCTCTTCAGTGCTCAAATTTATACACTTGTAACAATTTCATATCGGGTACAGAGATATAATAAATAGTTTATAAATAATCCATAAATATTCATAAAATTCCATAAACCATTCATAGAAAATTCACAAAAAATTATATAAATCGACCCCAGTGTTCAAACCGTTCGGGATTTTGGTATCAAGAAGTAATATATAATGGCTCTCCAATTGGCGTAATTTTCGTTCTCTGTCCCCACCTCTCTTTGAGCTAGGAACAGCATCCAGAACAATATAACTTAACTTAAATCATTGAGATTGTTCCCATGCACCATTTTAAAGTGGCGAGCCACTGGGTAGTTTGGATCGGAGTTAACGATAGCTCTAAGATGTTGCAAAATTCGGTTGTGTACCTGAAGCTTAGTGCTCCCAATATAAGTCAACTTGCAAGTACATCGTAAAACGTATACCGCATAGTCCGTTTTACAGGTAAACAAACCTTTGATTTTAATTGCCTCTTGATTAAAAGCATCGTGGTATTCTTTAGGATTAACTCCGAATTTACAGGCCCTGCATGAACTGCACTTGAAAAAGCCAGTACGATTGGAGAGCCAGTTATTAGGTTTTACTACCTCGGGACTAGATCTAACCAAGGCATCCCTCATAGAGGGTGCTGTAGTGTAGTTCCTATATTCCCAATAGGCTCTGCGCATTGGAATAATATATTCAGCAGTGTAGACGTAGGACTGAGGTTATCTAGGTCTCTACTGACTATATTAGACTTAATGTTTGCCAGCTAGCTCAGAGGTCACTAGAAACTTTCTCGAATAAAGGAGGAGGAGTTTAACCTCCCTGGATACACAAAAAGGGATTAGCTTCTGACAACCATAAAACATGACAACTTTGCTCTCCCTGAATAAGAGTGTATCTCTAGAGTCGTGTGAAAACAATAGACAGCTATTTCACTCAGTCAAATGTGCGTACTTCGTTTCACCAGAATGCAGAGAAAAGAGAGACGGGCGTTTTCAATAAAAAGGTGTTATTTATTGAGCAGTCGTCTTCCTCATACAAGAGAAATGAATTGCCACGATTGTAATACTCATGGTAAAGTAAAGTGCGTACAGTAAAAGGAGTAGTATAAAATAATACTGTAAAAGCATTGATATGGTTTCTTAGCCGTATGATACTTTAAAATAGATAAAATATATACATACATATATACATTGACTAATCGTACTCAACTGGTACTTCTAAATACGCCTTCCCCGGTGTACCTGACCTAAGCCTAATACGTGGGAAGGAGTAAGTAAGTAGCAGTTTAAGTTAAGGTTGTTTTGCCAAGAATCTGACTCAAGAATTCTCGGTTTAGTCCGTTCCGTACCGGGGTAATAGAAAGCAGGAGGTCTTGTATCTCTTTCTCAGGACTCGATATCCCAGTAACCTGCAAAGGTATCTGGAAACACCGGAGCTGGATTTCTCGGCAGTAGAAAAGACAGTGTCTCTCTCAGTGCGTCAAGGAGGAGGGGCAGCGTCCGTGGGCTCTCGCATCAGCTGGGCTCTCGGGCAAGTAGATAGCTGCTCTGCTCCAGAATCACCACCGTGTGTTTGCTTAAGGCAACGTTGGTATATTTATACCTGAAAGGTACCTGGGTTTGACGTAAGGTTGGACATAAGACGTCAATAAAGATGTCACTAAGAACTGGCCATTCTTACAGTGCTTTACAGGAGTTCTAGGACGAAATCAAAACAAAAGCAAGGGGGATTTCCCAGGTTGCTGGAGGCTTGTTTTTTTTTAGAGAACTCGGTGTGCTTACTAGGGGGCTGGAGGAGTAGCCTTGCTTAATGTGACAGCATGTGCTACGACTGAATTATGGATATGATTATTATGCCGTTGTATGGATAGTATTGATTATAACCGGACAAGGGCATAAAATAGAAATATCGATTCAGGTTCCTAGATAAAACACTACACCCACTCCACGAATTAATGTCCATCATTACTAAAACTTAAGCAATAGTAAACATAAAAGGTGCATGTGTATACCAACCCACCCCAAAATACAGTTTTGCATTTGAAATGGTGTATGTGAAATACATGAAAATGATTATAGGTACTGTACGCTTTTCAAGCAGGGTAATCATTCATTAAAAAGGATGCATATATATATCCACATGAATGATTTGCGAAATTTACACATGAAATGGCTCTTAATACAGAAAAAAGGGTCGAGACCATTCCATCACATATAAATACAGTTTGCTGTAAATGTGCTAGAGGCTGACGTGATATATTGTCTTTAAGAGTTCCTAAAATAGAAGCTCTGTTCTCTAAGAATAGTTCTACTTCAAGCAGAGTACATGTGCCAGAAAAAAGGGTAAATATTTTGGAATCTGGGAAAAAAAAAAATTTCGCTTTCAGGGGAGAGAGAAAAAATATAGTTCCAAATATATTCAGTAGCTTTTGTTTATCAAAGCCGAAGGCCGAATTCAGAGTTCAGGGAACGCTGTGTACTAGTTTGCTTAAAAGTTATTATTTTTGTTCGGGGGAAAACATCATTTTAGACAGACTTTCAAAAAAGTGGTTTACCGCTTCAGGTGAAAGTTCGACCAAGTTGGAAAATGCCGCAACTGTGCAGTCGTGAGAATGATTACCATCATCGATGTCAGGATCAGCAATGCTCACAGAAGGTCGTACCTGGGTGATGTTGCTCTCATCTCGTACTTCACTACCCTTTAATCGCAGTGGTGAAGTCTCAACGAATGCCGTCATCAGGATTGGTAACCGCTGGGGACAACACGATGCATGAGCCGTTACAGGACTTAGCAAGGTATCTGTATCCAATGGTACTGCTGATTGTAGTGTAAGACAGACGTCCAACACGCATTCTTCTCCGCATAGCATACATCGAAGCACAGGTAAGATACAATTCTGCCAGATTGGTCTGAATGAAAGAAACCAGGTCATACTCAGATCTCGTACCCGGGCTAATCCAAGGACTTTAGTTATGCGGTCCCGATAGCGTATAGCTAGGATCGTTTCTTCCATCGTGGCTGGAGATTTGTCTGCGTTTTGGCTTGCCATAATGAAGCAGAAGTATCAAAAATAAAATGCCTCCTATGAGTCCCAACAGGAGTGGTAGGCCGCCAAAGACCGAATGGACAAAATTAGGAAAAATGCCCAGAACTGTTGTGAAGGGGGTTAACAGTCCCGAAAAAATTGTCTTAAATACATGTGGGATACCGCTCGTATCCGACATATTTAGGATTTGGCTTAACATTTCTGCGAAATGTAGGGGGCAATTTGTTGATAAAAGGCTATGTATCTCTGCCGTTGTCCTTGCGACTTGCAGATCATACGTTTCTTTTGATGACGTTAAGGGCACAGCCGTCTGTAAAAGAACAGACTTCATTCTGCTTAAAGTATCAATTCGAATAGAAGAGATATTAAAAAATGGCCAAATTTTTGTCTCCCTGTCTGGAGTGCTGTTTGGAAACAATACTTGCATACAGCAAGTGACCATGGAACTAACGCTCACGAGATAAGCTTTTCCTGGCACCTTGCCACAACATCTCCGATCCACTATTAGAATATAGCTCCAGTTAGAAAGCCGTCTAAAGAATTGCTCTATTCGAGTTGCAGGTGTGCCATGCTGGTGACATGAAAGGTTATTTGAAGTCCCCTCACAGGCCCCATGCAGGTTAATACCATGACACAGAAGTATACCACTTAGTGACCTTTTACAATTATTACCACTAAGAAATACATTCTGTTCATTTTCTCTATAACATGTGTGAGTGTAAGGTAATTTCCATGATGACTTAATGTACCCATTACCCAACCTTTCATACTGGCCTGCTGGTATATACTCTTGACATAATTTAAATTGGAAAGTTGTTAACGGAATAGTTAATATTCCGTGTATTATCCATTCAATGACAGGTTGTTCTGACATTGTCAATGGTAATCTCTCCAGTTTTTCAATGCTCAGAATTGTATATTCTGCTCCTTTCTGTGCCAAGCTGATTTGTGTATCAGTAAGGTTAAAGATAGAGAATAATGACGTTGTGTTGATTAAACGCCAAGGCACGTAGCCTGAACGCAGATTTTGTAACGTCCAGCCAAGCTGTACAATAGAACGTAATTGGGACTGACCGTGTTGTAACATTAGCAAGTCCTGCTCTATTATATCTATAGCAGATGATACAATACTGTCCAGTGAATATATTCTGGAAGACAATCATTAACCCATTGTCTACAACAGAAAGTGATTTTTCCAAATTAATACGGTCAATTTCCCGTATTTTTTCTGCTGCATCAATTTGCATTACTTTCCAAGCTTCGTTGTAAGCTGCGTATATACTGGCCGCTATGAAACGTTTTTGACGCTGTTTGCGTGGTCCCATTATGAAATCACGCAAGTCAGCACCATCTTTAAGTAAAGTCAAGTGTTGCTTAATTTCTGCCAGTGTGGATTTCTGTAGCCATTCAAGGCAGAGTTTCCCTACACTGTATGTTGTGACTATCCCTGGATGTTGTCTCTGGGAGTATCTAGGGTCTGGCCTGGTCAATTTGAACCCCTGTATTTTGTTCAGGAATCTATCTTGACAGTTATTTGTGTCTGTGGGCCAGATCAACCATTTTTTCCAATCAGGATGTGTTTGTTTTGGTTAAAAATATGGGATACGTCTATCTCAACATCTGTAGTGCTATTACTGTCAGGTGTTGGCTTTGGAATAGACGGTTTGTTCAAATCTTTAATTTTGGCTAGGCCAAGACAGGTTGTCTGTTGAATGGTATCATTCAAGAATATAATTTGTTCTGGGATCATGCATGCTCTAAATAATGATTCTATACCTTGGACCTGCCAATCTTTGGTACCCCAGATGGTTTTTGTTTCAATATGGTTGTTCCAGAAATCAAAACAAATGTAGTCATTTGTTCATAAAATGCTTCTGAATAGATTAATTTAGTGTTTGTCAGAATTGTTTTCATTCCTGTCTTATTTAACATTTTGAAATAAAAGGCTTCTGCTTCACTTGTATTAAACCCTGAGAAGTATGGGAATTTCTCATAAAATGTTTTAGAACTGCCTTTTGGTGGAGTTGCACAATGTTCCCATTGATTATAATTTAAAACATTTCTAGGTTGAGCAGATTTATGCAAATAGTGATGTGCATAGTGGTTGTAGCAGTACAATTCTTCATAATTAGATGAACCCTGCAAGTAATCAAGTTCTGTAAATTTTGCTGACATTACTAAATCTGACATCATATCATTAATACTTTCGAAGTCCCAATCATCAGAGAATGTGCTCGGTTTTACAAAGTCACTCAATGAAATCTTAAACTGGTGTGGATACTTCAAGAGCTCGACCGGGCCATAAATGTCATAATCTGTTTTGTCCCAAGCTACCCCGCCTGGTATTGGATTGGCTGTGACATTCACGGATGATGGTTCTCTTTTCTCGATGTGAGATGACTTGTGTGGCTTTAGGACCAAGTTGATGTTCTGACTTGCTGTGTCCATTGTACTATATTTTCCCTCAATGAATTTTCCCAAACAAAGAACCATGATGAGCCAAAGCAGGAGGAAAAATACACCTAACACAATCCAAAATTCAATCCATGGAGAAATCAGATAGGTTTCTTTGAGTTGATGAAAGAGTTCTGTTACTTTGTTTTTAAAAGATTTAGTTGTTGGCTGTTCTTCAGGCTCGCTTGGATCCTCAGAAAAGTCATCGAAATTGATGAAGTAGCCAGATGCAGTTCTGTCAATTGTTGGAATCGCTTCCGGATTTTTATTTGCTTTTGGAATTTTCTTTGTTTCATTAGCATAGTCTGTGGCTACATCGACAGGTGTTTCTTGATGAACTGTTGCAATTTGGGTTTCAAGAGACACAAGTTCCATGGCATTATTGCATAGTCCTTTTTTATTCACTGCAGGTTTATCAAATGTGATTAGTCTCTCAGTTTGAACCTCTTGTATTGTAGCAAACTTTGGTGTTCTGCTATTTTTTGGGAGTCCACTGGGCCTACTACTTATTATCGGCCACATGATTGTGGTTTTACCAGGTCGATGGATACAACTCGGTTCTCCTTTTTACCAGCAAGGGGCGGTAGTACAACTGATCTTGTTCCGTTGACAGCTAAGACAGGTACTGCTTTTCTGTAAGAAGGCCCAAATTCCTTCTTCACCGCGATCTTCTCTCTGACCAGATCCCCAATCTTTGGAATCCAGACAGGCCTTGCTGGGACAGGTGGTTTCTCTTCAGTGGCTGTTGGCTGCTGTTTTAGCTTTACGTTGCTCAGGTCTTTTCTTGTTTCATTTAAGTCCTGTAAAATAGCCAAACGATCTTTGATATCAAAGCATTTTTCTTCTACCACTGAAGTCTGACTATCGAGGTCCTGAATGTACATTCTAGTCCCGAATAATAGTTCATACGGACTGAAACCTTTTAGAGAATTTCTTGGCAGATTGTTAAGACTACGTTGGACACTTGTTAAATGTTGGACCCACCCAGTACCCGTACCTAATACCCTCGCTGTTATAGATTGCTTTATGTCTCGGTTTTTTCTTTCCACAATCCCGTTTCCCCTCAGGATGGAAGGGACAAGAGTACCGCAATGCAATGCCCATGCTGGTCATGGCCTCCTTATAAGCTCGAGAGCTAAAAGCAGGACCCTGGTCAGAATGTAGCATGCCAATTGCGTATGTGCCGATATAGACTCGCAAATCTTTTATAACCGTTCTGGCGTCAGCCGAGCGCTGGGGACTACATTGTAAGTGAATCTAGTCCTAAAAAATAACGGGACGCTTGATTTTTGCGTATAGATAGCCTTATGCTATTTAAACGAAGAGCCATGGCAATACTCCGGCCGGTTTGCCACTGCGATCTCTGTTGCAGTTTGGACAGTTTATTGCAAATTTGTGTTGTTGCAGGCTCATTCCCGGCCACCAGTATTCTGATTGTAATTCTTTTAGAGATTCCTTGATCTCTCAATGCCCTAGACCTTCTCCCATGTGTGCATCTGCTATTAGTAAGACTCTCCTGTTCGTGTTTGGAATTACTCTATCCCCCACTCCAGGGATTCGAGCAAAAGGAACGGAGTTTGCATCAATTTATGTATGTATAATTGAGTGGATAGTTCACGGGTAATGCTGCACAGTCGCCTTTTGAAGACGTTTTTACCGCCAGCATGGTTTCCCCGTCTATGTATTTTTCTGAACGCTTTTTTGTGGCTACGGAAGCCGGATTAGTTGCTTCCGCTGTGGCTGTCTCAGCCAATGAATTCCCTGCTGCGTGAACGCCATCACGCTGATGACTCAGTGTATGTATCACGTGAGTCTTTTGTAGTTCTTTCTTCAAAAGAACTACTTGTTCCTAAAGCTTTTTATGCTTTATTGTGGCACCTGTGTCATCTTTGTAATCGTTTTGAACCCAGTTCTGCAAGTCATTATTGTAAGATTTGACGCAGTATTGCGAATCGCACACTATTAGTGTGGGGAATTCGCGATCCGCATTTTCGAGCGCCATCTTTAAAGATCTTATTTCAGCTTGCTGAGCTGAACAGTTTCCGAGTGATTCAGTTTTGGTAATTAACGGTCTGAATTTACCCAAGCGCCAGCGACCTTTAACAATTGCGCACGCTGCGTTGTAGGATCTTTTCTCTACATCGTAGTGTTGTGCAAATCTGTCCATATAGATTACACATTTGTATTTTTCGAGAGGCAGAATGTCGATTTGGCAGAGGATATTCTTCTTCATATTCTAGATTTTCTAGTTTTTTCATTTCCGGGTCCAAATAGTATTTCACTTTTTCTGTAGCAAGAGAATTCTCCCATTGTATCCATTTTGGATCTAATGCCACTGTAGTTAAATTGCGTGGGCTTGTTAATGCCTCGAAGGCTGATTCTGCTGTTAAAACAGTTATCCTTTTGCCTTGGGCTTGGTCTCTTTCGTTTGCTACAGCTGTTTGAATCGCATTTACAAAATTTTTCGCGAGACTGAATGTTTTTTCAGCTTGTGAGTACAAGTGTGATTTGTATGCTATTGGTACCTTTTCTCCCTCATTAGAGGTCAGGTACGTGAATCCGCATCTTCCCGGGATGACTCGGATTACAAGGTTGCGTGTATTATCGCGAGTTTGCAATTTTGTTTTTGCTAACATGTCTGTTTGCAATGATCTCAAAATTTCTGTGTGTTTTTGAGTCCAATCGATTGGTTTAAAATCAGGTTTTATTAATTCATAGAGAGGTTTAACCCTCTCTGCATAATTTAGAATGTAAGTCCTTCCGAAATTCAGGAAACCTAGTATTGATTGTAAGTTCCTCAGTGTTTTTGGGGCTTGAAGTACAGCACACTTCTCTAAGAAATTGTCTGCTAGGCTTTTGCCTTCACTTGATAATTCATATCCCAAAAATAGGACAGTCAGATGGGCAATTCGTGACTTTTTAAAGTTGAATTTGTAAGCCTCTGCTGCGAACCCAAGTATTATGGTGTTCACTCTTTTCAAGTGAGCATCCAGGTCATCATCTGTCAGATAAATGTCATCGACATAAGATAATGCCTCATCATCATACATTTGTAGTAACTCTGTTACTCTTGCTGAGAATAATCCTGGGCTATTCTTGAACCCCTGTGGGAGTCGACAGAAATTTTCTGCGAGCCCATTATTGAGAAAGCGTTCAAATACCTGCTTTCAGGTGCAATGTTTTGACAAAAGAATCCATTAGAGATGTCTAATGTTGTTTTGTATTTTTTGCGCACGATGTTATTCATTAGTGCTGCACTGTGTGAGTTTTGTACTGCAAATGTTTTGCAACATGAGTTAAGGTGTCTGTAGTCCAAAACTAGACGATATGAATCGTCTGGCTTGGAGACAGGAAACAAAGGATTGTTCATTTGTGAGGTGCATGTTTCAATCACCCCCTGGTATTCAAGTTGATCTAAGATCTCCCTGACCTGTTTTTTTAGCTTCTTGCTTAATTGGGTACTGCCTTTGTGCAGTTGGTTGACATTTTAATTGGATTTTGTGAGGAGGAGAGTCCTCATCCCATCCTACATGATTTTTATATAATGCAGGAGCTTGGGCTACTGCCCACTTTCTTGCAAGTGTATATTTTTTATGAATTGGAATGTGATTTGAGAAGGCAGGCATAATCATTTCTTCGCCATGAGGGCACTCCCTGACAAACTCTGGTGGCCAGTCCTTTTCAGCTAAAACGATGTCATAGCCTTTGGAAAGGTTATCCCAAAATAGACCCCTTACTTTCCTAGTCTTATCCCCCTCTATACGTAATGTTATTTCGTATATTTTATGAGGTTTGCTAACTCTGCTGTCTGCAGTTTCAACTTGAATGTATTCATTCGTGTCCACTGTCTCCAGATGATTCATCAGGATCTTGCGAGCTATGGTCACTTCTGCTGCGCCGTCTAGCACTGTCTGGGCCCACTCTCCGTTTTTCAGCTGTGTCCTCAGTATCCTCGGCATGTTTAACTATTTTAATGCTGGCTACCTTCTTTCTTGGCAATTGTAATTTTTTACTTTGATGAGCAGGTTCTTTGTCTTTGGACTTGACGTGCTCTTCCCTTTGTTCTGATCGTCCTCTTCTTTCCGATTTCTGCGAGGAAGTCTGAAAAGATCGAGAGGGACGTGTATCAAAATCTTGATATCTATCAGGTTTCTTTAGATTATCCCTATTTCTAAGGTTGTATCTTTTCTGAGAGGACTCCCTCTGGGTAGACTTGTGTCCTTGGTCCGGAGATCTTTCTCTCCGCCGAGGAGACCTTCCTCTGGACTGGAATCTTTTTTCTTTGGGAGTGGATTGTTTATTTCCATCCCAGCTCTTTTTTGGAGTGTTTAGATTATTTTTAATAAATATTTTTTCAGGATTTTCAGTTAGTTTGGGTGGGAAACCAGTAAAACCCCAACTATCTCTTCCTAGTTCTTCATAGGATTTTTCTATGATTCTGGCAAGTTCAAATGGTTGTTCTGCTATATCTGTTTCTTTCAATTTCTGGCGAATCGCCACAGATGCTGCTTCCCCTTTTATGTTGGCTAATAATATAGCCGAGACCTGCTTGAAGTCTTTTAGTAATTTCATACCCAGAGTTAAAGCAGGTTCTGGACCGTTTTCATTTTGAATCTGTCTTAGCACATCGGGTATTACCGCCATGGACGGAACACCCTGTGTTTTTGTGTAAATGGAAGCAAAGACTTTGCCCCAAGTGTCACAGTCCTCTACATGTGGTGCGATCCCCATTGGAAGACAGACAGTCAGAATTCTGTGTTTCTCAGTAGGGGTAGTATCCGGAAACACTGCCTCTATTTGAGTGATTTTTTTTGTGCTAACCAGAATGTAATTTGTTCCCGTTTTATGGGTACTTTACCCAGACATGATTGTATGTTCTGTGGTGTAATTTTGTTTGTGTTCCCCTGATGAGGGGTCAGCTGTGGAATGTTAATAGCTGGTTGGACTGTTGAAGTCCGTATTACATATTGGACTAATTGTCTATGTATTTTAATCAGTTGTTTTAGCTGTGCTAAAAGTTCTGGTACTGACATTTTTTCGATGTCGGAATGTGGTGTGTAGCTGGCTAGAACCGGCCACGTTGCTCCTGGTCTACCTAGTGGACCGAGCCTGGTGATGTGATCATTATGTTTTAGGGCGCCTTTAAACCAGAGCAGGTGCTCTAGGTATTTTAATGGGATTTCCACCTCCTCGAAAGGAGTGTACTCTTCCGGAGGTTCCTCTATTTTGTAATAGTGGAATTCGTGTGTGACAGCGTTTGCTGCTGGAAAGTTTATCCATGAATAGAATACCTCTGTCTGCCGATATTCATGTGCCTCAATTACGAATATGACTGTACCACCTCTCGATGTTAGTCCATTTTCTATAAGTTTAAGAGTTATAGTTTTTCCTATGTTGACCGGAATGAGTATTGCATTCGGGTCATTCTGTAGGAGACTTGTGTCATCCTCTAGGAGTCGAGCTGCTATTCTAGCTGTCTCCCTCTCTTCTTCAGTTTCTGACATTTTTACTGACAGAAACGTTTTTGTTGCAGATCAAGTTTCAAGGAAACAAAGATTAGGTGCACAATAGTTTTGGAACACTGTATCCTTTAACGTTGACTAAACCAAAAACTATACATAGAAATCTCTTCCTACTAAGTTCCGGCGGATTTTTAACCTTTTACCCACTCCAGACGTCTTTTGGAGTATTTACGGGAAAAGGGTCTGTGTGAAAAAGCACGACTGAGTTACTCTAACGTCTTGCGTTAGAATTATCGCCTTACCAAACGTTGGGCGCCATGTAGTGTAGTTCCTATATTCCCAATAGGCTCTGCGCATTGGAATAATATATTCAGCAGTGTAGACGTAGGACTGAGGTTTTCTAGGTCTGTACTGACTATATTAGACTTAAGGTTTGCCAGCTAGCTCAGAGGTCACTAGAAACTTTCTCGAATAAACGAGGAGGAGTTTAACCTCCCTGGATAGACAAGAAGGGATTAGCTTCTGTCAACCATAAAACATGACAACTTTGCTCTCCCTGAATAAGAGTGTATCTCTAGAGTCGTGTGAAAACAATAGACAGCTATTTCACACAGTCAAATGTGCGTACTTAGTTTCACCAGAATGCAGAGAAAAGAGAGACGGGCGTTTTCAATAAAAGGTGTTATTTATTGAGCAGTCTTCTTCCTCATACAAGAGAAATGAATTGTCACGATTGTAATACTCATGGTAAAGTAAAGTGCGTACAGTAAAAGGAGGAGTATAAAATAATACTGTAAAAGCATTGATATGGTTTCTTAGCCATATGATACTTTAAAGTAGATCAAATATATACATACATATATACATTGACTAATCGTACTCAACTGGTGCTTCTAAATACGCCTACCCCGGTGTACCTGACCTAAGCCTAATACGTGGGAAGGAGTAAGTAAGTAGCAGTTTAAGTTAAGGTTGTTTTGCCAAGAATCTGACTCAGAATTCTCTGTAAGGGTTTAGTCCGTTCCGTACCTGGGTAATAGAAAGCAGGAGGTCTTGTATCTCTTTCTCAGGACTCGATATCCCAGTAACCCGCGAAGGTATCTGGAAACACCGGAGCTGGATTTCTCGGCAGGAGAAAAGACAGCGTCTCTCTGTGCGTCAAGGAGGAGGGGCAGCGTCCGTGGGCTCTCGCATCAGCTGGGCTCTCGGGCAAGTAGATAGCTGCTCTGCTCCAGAATCACCACCGTGTGTTTGCTTAAGGCAACGTTGGTATATTTATACCTGAAAGGTGCCTGGGTTTGACGTAAGGTTGGACATAAGACGTCAATAAAGATGTCACTAAGAACTGGCAGTTCTTACAGTGCTTTACAGGAGTTCTAGGATGAAATCAAAACAAAAGCAAGGGAGATTTCCCAGGTTGCTGGAGGCTTGGTTTTGTTTAGAGAACTCGGTGTGCTTACTAGGGGGCTGGAGGAGTAGCCTTGCTTAATGTGACAGCATGTGCTACGACTGAATTATGGATATGATTGTTATGCCGTTGTATGGATAGTATTGATTATAACCGGACAAGGGCATAAAATAGAAATATCGATTCAGGTTCCTAGATAAAACACTACACCCACTCCACGAATTAATGTCCATCATTACTAAAACTTAAGCAATAGTAAACATAAAAGGTGCATGTGTATACCAACCCACCCCAAAATACAGTTTTGCATTTGAAATGGTGTATGTGAAATACATGAAAATTATTATAGGTACTGTACGCTTTTCAAGCAGGGTAATCATTCATTAAAAAGGATGCATATATATATCCGCATGAATGATTTGCGAAATTTACACATGAAATGGCTCTTAATACAGGGATATCGATTCAGGTTCCTAGATAAAACACTACAGTGCCCTCCGAAAAGTAATGCAAGGTGCCTCCCTAAGTAATGGCGCCAGAATAATGTCAGTTTTTAATATAGGCCAATTGGATTTTAAAATATTACGAATCTTTCTTTCTTGGTTACAAAAAGTCGCAATTAACCTAACTGTTTGATCTTCTTTCAATGGGACCACAGTATTACTGGTGGGCTCACTTTCAGATTGAATGGTTTTCTGAACAATATCAAAAGTTAAAACCATTTTGTTAAGAGCATTTTTAAAATCAATCTGTCTGTAGCCGCGTTTTAAAAATCTGTCAAAAGACTCATTTAAGCACTGTTCCAAAACATTATCATCACTGCAAATGCGCCGAATTCTTAAAAACTCCCCATAGGGCAGGGGCACTCATAGTACGGCCCGCGGGCCGCCAGCGGCCCGGCAAGCCTTCCTTGGCGGCCCGCGGACCTTCGAGACAATCGTACCTGTGCTTAAAAAAAAAAAAATGTATTAGTGTTGGCAAACACCGCCGCAGCAGTGCTTGACTCGAAGACTTTGATAATCACTGCTCCCCCGGCCCCCACAGAGCAGAGTGGAGATGCAGGGGCGCTAAGAGGTGAACTACGACAAAGCCTCTGCTCTGTGGGGCCGGGCGAGCGGTGATTGCCAGAGTGGAGATGCAGGGGCGCTACAACAAAGCCTCAATAATATGTAAATGGTCTTTTAAAGACCTGCTAAGTACTTTGCTGCGACTGATGGACGGCTGTCTCTCTGTCCCCCCCTTTAATGACCCTGATGCCGTGTCCATTCACTCACAGTCGCGTGGACACTCCTGTAATTATCAGAAGGGCGCGCGCAAACTGCATTTTAGTCATGAGAAACTTCTTGCCAGATAGGGATCTTGATGTATGTGCGTGCTGAGGAAGCTGTCTCAGCCCGGGCTGAAGGCTGACACAGACAGACACACACACAGTGAGATGGGCGAGGGAGGGCAGGAGGGAGAGGGAGGGCAGGAGGGAGAGGGAGGGCAGGAGAGAGAGGGAGAGAGAGGGAGGGCAGGATGGAGGGCAGGAGGGAGAGAGAGGGCAGGAGGGAGAGAGAGAGAGAGAGAGAGAGAGCAGGAGGGAGAGAGAGAGAGAGAGAGAGAGGGCAGGAGGGAGAGAGGGCAGGAGGGAGAGAGAGAGGGCAGGAGGGAGAGAGAGAGGGCAGGAGGGAGAGAGGGAGGGCAGGAGGGAGAGAGAGAGGGAGGGCAGGAGGGAGAGAGGGCAGGAGGGAGGGAGAGGGGGAGGGGGAGAGGGAGGGCAGGAGGGAGAGGGAGAGAGGGAGGGCAGGAGGGAGAGGGAGGGCAGGAGGGAGAGGGAGGGCAGGAGGGAGAGGGAGGGCAGGAGGGAGAGAGAGGGCAGGAGGGAGAGAGAGGGCAGGAGGGAGAGAGAGGGCAGGAGGGAGGGAGAGGGCAGGAGGGAGAGGACAGGAGGGAGAGGACAGGAGGGATGGAGAGGACAGGAGGGAGGGAGAGGGCAGGAGGGAGGGAGAGGGCAGGAGGCAGAGGGCAGGAGGGAGGCAGAGGGCAGGAGGGAGGCAGAGGGCAGGAGGGAGGGAGAGGGCAGGAGGGAGGGAGAGGGAGGGCGGGAGGGAGAGGGAGGGAGGGGGAGGGAGGGCAGGAGGGAGAGGGAGAGGGAGGGCAGGAGGGAGAGGGAGAGGGAGGGCAGGAGGGAGAGGGAGGGCAGGAGGGAGGGAGAGGGCAGGAGGGAGGGAGAGGGCAGGAGGCAGAGGGCAGGAGGGAGGCAGAGGGCAGGAGGGAGGGAGAGGGCAGGAGGGAGGGAGAGGGCAGGAGGGAGGGAGAGGGCAGGAGGCAGAGGGCAGGAGGGAGGCAGAGGGCAGGAGGGAGGCAGAGGGCAGGAGGGAGGGAGAGGGCAGGAGGGAGGGAGAGGGCAGGAGGCAGAGGGCAGGAGGGAGGCAGAGGGCAGGAGGGAGGCAGAGGGCAGGAGGGAGGGAGAGGGCAGGAGGGAGGGAGAGGGCAGGAGGGAGGGAGAGGGCAGGAGGGAGGGAGAGGGAGGGCGGGAGGGAGAGGGAGGGAGGGAGAGGGAGGGAGGGCAGGAGGGAGAGGGAGGGCAGGAGGGAGAGGGAGGGCAGGAGGGAGAGGGAGGGCAGGAGGGAGGGAGAGGGCAGGAGGGAGGGCAGGAGGGAGGGAGAGGGAGGGAGATGGAGGGAGGGAGAGGGCAGGAGGGAGGGCAGGAGGGAGGGCAGGAGGGAGGGAGAGGGAGGGAGAGGGCAGGAGGGAGGGCAGGAGGGAGAGAGAGGGCAGGAGAGAGGGAGAGGGAGGGAGAGAGGGAGAGGGAGGGAGAGGGCAGGAGGGAGGGCAGGAGGGAGAGAGAGGGCAGGAGAGAGAGAGAGAGAGAGAGAGGCTAAGAGGGAGGGCAGGAGGGAGAGGGAGGGCAGGAGGGAGGGAGAGAGAGAGAGTAGGAGGGAGGGCAGGAGGGAGAGAGAGAGCTGGAGAGGGAGGGAGAGGGCAGGAGGGAGGGCAGGAGGGAGAGGGAGGGCAGGAGGGAGGGAGAGGGAGGGAGAGGGCAGGAGGGAGGGCAGGAGGGAGGGCAGGAGGGAGGGCAGGAGGGAGAGGGAGGGCAGGAGGGAGGGAGAGGGAGGGAGGGAGAGGGAGGGAGAGGGCAGGAGGGAGGGCAGGAGGGAGGGCAGGAGGGAGAGAGAGGGCAGGAGAGAGAGAGAGAGAGGCCAAGAGGGAGGGCAGGAGGGAGAGGGAGGGCAGGAGGGAGGGAGAGAGAGAGTAGGAGGGAGGGCAGGAGGGAGAGGGAGGGCAGGAGGGAGGGAGAGAGAGTAGGAGGGAGGGCAGGAGGGAGAGAGAGAGCTGGAGAGTGAGGGCAGGAGGGAGAGATAGATGTATGTATGCTGGGTCTGGTGGCTCAGTGGATGAAGGCATCTGCTGCAGGGACCTGTGTGCAACCTCATGGTCACACGTTTTCTTTTTGTTTTAGCCCCGCCCCCTCCCCCTCTGACCCCGCGCCCACTGGCGAGGCCCTTGGCCACAAACCACACTGTAAATTTGGCCCCCGAGACAAAGTTTGTGAGTACCCATGCCATAGGGGATACTTTTAATAAGGTGATGGGGTGGGCACTGGAAGCATGTAGGGTAGAATTTCCTGCCGTGCTCTTTCTATGAAGTTTGGTTTTCAATCTTATTCTCACGGATAAATACCTCTACATCTAAAAATTCAACCCGTTGCTGACTGATGGTTGCAGTAAATTCCAAATTGAGCGTATTTGTGTTGATGTTTTTTACAAAATCTTCTGCACTGGCTAAAGTCCCCTTCCAAATTAAAAATACATCGTCAATAAAACGCCAATACTTGATAATACCTGTATCCACATTATCATCACCGTTTAAAGCATGACCCAGGACATGCTCCTCCCACCAGCCCACATGTAAACACGCGTAGCTGGGGGAGAAGCATGCACCCATCGCCACGCCCCGTAACTGTTGGTATACTTCATTGTTAAATAGGAAAAAATTGTTTTTTAAGCATAGGTCTATCATCTTGACAAGCATTTTACTATGTTCATAGAATTTGATGTCTCTACTAGATAATGTTGGATTGCATGTAGCCCATCATGATGATTAATGGAAGTGTATAAGGAACAGATATCCATAACAATGAAGTGAAAATCAGAATTCCAGGTAACCTCATTCAGTTTAGATAAGAAATGGCCCGTATCTCATATATATATATATATATATATATATATATATATATATATATATATATATATATATATATATATATATATCATTAGTAAATATATAGCTTTAATGCCTTGCATATACTATTGTTGTACATTGTGTTGTGAGTATTGTAGTCATGTGGGGAAGAGTCAGCTCTTGACTAAGCTTTTGAAGCTGAGATGGTTGTCAATGTTTGGGGGTAACAAATTCCATAGTTTGACTGCTTGGACTGAGAGAAATGTTCCACCCATGGTTTTTTTTCTAGGGTGGGTGGAACTTGTGGGGCTTCACACCGGAATTCTGTGGAGCTACATAAAAACTCTGCACAATTCCACAGAGTTCCTCCAACGGCTGGAAAATGTGCTGCTTTCACTGTAATTTCGCACCAATAGCATGAGCAGCTCTAAAAAATATTTGCTAACAGCAGCTTTGCGCAAGAGCGCGCACCAGTTTGAGTTAAATTTCCTGCCACTTGAGTAGAAAAATGTACTCGGGCGGCAGCTATCTGACTGTGACCAAAATCACGTTAGGGGACACCAAATCTCGCTCGCATTCTCTGAAGCCTCGCGTGAGAAATTTTTACCATGCACTATTGCAGAATTTGGCCAGAACTGTGCTTTAAAGAGTAACATGAAGTGGCCAAAATTCAGCGGTGGAATGAAACACTTTGCCCACCCCTAGTTTTTTAGGTCTTGCCTAGTGACACAGCGCATGCGCTGCTCGCCATGGCGAGATCTAATGTAGTTGATTTTTCGGTGGAAGGGGGACAGGAGATGTACACACGCCCGGACAGGCGATGTGTACAGCTCGCATTGGCTCTCGTCATTTGAGCATAACGCACGCATGGCGCGCTTTCACTTTCCTAGTTTGGATCTGATCAGGCACGGGCACAGAGAAGCCACCTCATGGCCGCGTTGTCACTGCGTGCCCCTCCGAGCCGGCTGAACGGAATATTGCTACGTTGTAAAGGATTATACAAACCACTGTCGAGAAGGTGCTGGAATGGGCACCAACCACCATCGGATTTGCGATGGGCTCTAAAGTCAGTGGCTGGCTTCAGGTCGTGCGGTTTATAACAATCTATGCTAGTTCCTCAGCACTTTGCTGCACTCATTTGGAAGTGTGAATGACGCAAGTTTCACTTTGGCACTTTCTCGTTGCGATACCTGTAGTATTGCGTTGGTGACACACCACTTCCTTTCTGAGGCTGCGCATGAAGTGTGCTGGGCCAAGCGCAAGTGAGCTGTCTTTTGGAATTGAACTAGGAAAACTTAGACCTGTGGCCAGGAGGAGTTCTAAATAGCAGTATGTACCAGGCCTAAAACATGCGATTGATTTGTGTTCACGCTTTAGTTCCGCAGCTGTTGCATGTTTTTTGCAGCTTGTTTGAAGCAGCAGTGTAGACAGGGTGACTAGCAAAGACACCTTAGAGTGGAAGTGCGCCTCTGGTTGCACATGCATGAATATGACGTAAACAACTACATTTTGAAGGACGGGGCAAATCACTGTTCTGTGAGAAATGAACAATTAAAGTGTAAATTCGGTTAAGGCCTTTGAAAGGCATCCATTGTGAAATTTCTAGCCTCATGGAGTCTTCTTCTGTTCTCTTGTAGGGTGAGGTTTGCACTACATCATTTCTTCCCCAGCGTGCCTGAGCATGGCACATTTTCAGGTCCATATGAACTTTTTTGTGGATTCTCTGTTGTCCAAGTGGACAAATGTTGCTGAGTAGGAGCAAAGTTAAAACCCTGCCTCATAGGATTTTAGTTTTGTCCTTCTAAAGCCTGCATTTGATGTTATGTGGCCTGTCCCCAATAATCCTGACAGTTATAGGCCTAAAAGTCATGCTTCTATAGTGGGGTCGCCGTTGCATAAGTTTCCCTAGTCTGTTGGTTGGTCACGCATTTCCTCTTGGTAAAAAAAAAAAATTAATTCATCTTGTGATTGCTTAAGTTGAAATATGCAGCCCTAACGTCAAACCTTTATTTTGAACTACCTCGACACCTGTTTTTGAAAGATGCTTTTCCTTTCCATCGTAACTTATCCTGTTTTTGATATGATGTCTTTGTTTGCGATGGTTGGGCCTCGCATTTCTAAATCCTGCAGACGGGGGGCTCCGGTTGAATTTCTCGGTTTTATTTAATTCCCCCATGCAATCTATATTAAAGAGTTCTATTTTTTTATACAAAAAATGACCACAAATACAGGTATATGGAAAAGTGTATTGGGTAATTCCAAAGTCCAGTGTAATAAACCTCCCAGCTCAAGAATAAAGCAAACTATAACCTAACATTTTCCCCTTTGTCTTCCATCAAAACTCAGACAACCACACACACTCCCTCTCTTAAATAAACCCTGTAGTGGCCTTACATTTTCTGTCCCCTTCTATAACTTATTCCCCAATAGTAATCCTATTTTAAAGCTACTTCCTTCCACATCTGCCCACAGCCGCCTCTATTGAACTGTACTGTCTTCCATCCAACGTTTTTCATCATTCCTAACTACTTCAGAACATGCCCTAGCAGCAGTAAGGTTTACACCCAAATAACTCAGACCTGTTCCATCAACAAAGTCTGCAAATTTAGTCAGACGTAACTTAACCAGACAACCCAAGCCTTAACCCCACAGTAGCAGAAAACAATATTAGGCAGCTGTTGGGGACTGTAATAAAAGACTAAAGCTTCCAGGTGTACAGGATTTCCCAAAAACAGGCAGTCCTGCATGCGGGGCCCCAGCTATGTCCCACTAAGCCCCCCCTGTGGCCCCTCACCTAGTCCCTTCCCCAGTGGCACAGTGGACCGTGCCATCAGCCAAAAAAGCTGGGTAGTTTAAAGTTTTACCTGACCTACACTCCACCCAGGGATTCATGTTATCTCATTCAGCCTAAAGGTGAAATGTTAAGTCCTATATATGACGTGCTTGGAGGGATCTCGCTAGATAGCTTATCCATAGTATATATGGATGTAGAGCAGGAATTTTAATTGATGTATATCGGGCCTTGGTGGAAACCTGCTAGGGTGCATGTTGCTGCTTTTGACATACTCTTTGATGGGCCTCTGCCGACTAGAAGAGGGTAGCCTTCTCCTCCTCTGGTGTTTGATCATTTGATTTTGTGCTCACTTCGCTTATTTCACCTATACAAAATAATGCAAACCCAAAGAGCCCTTTACACTAACGTTTATATGCTCCTATGCCATTAGATTTCTCTCCCCAGGCAAACTTTGAACCTTAGTGGCTACATCCCTGCTTTTCCTGGCTCCCCAAAGAACTTGGCTTGCTTCTTACCTGAAGACTTATCTTACTTTACTAATGTTCAGATCATCAGTAAGCATCCATTGTCTCCTCCAATCCTCACAAGGTCCAATCAAAGTGGTAACCTGCCAGCCTCCAAGCAAGAGGGAGCTTTGAGAAGATACAAGAAGAAACTGAGGAATTCTTAATTTGGGTATCAAAATTCTACTCGTGCATCCTCGAACATAATTATTATATGTATACTGTGGGGATGCCAAAAGAACATTATTCATCTATACTGTGGGGATGCCAAAAGAACATTATTCATCTCCACTCTCCCTTAATCCCACTTGCTGAAATGGAACTTTTTAAAATCATAATGATTTGAACATTGGCAGGGACTTGTCTTAAATGTTGTTCCTTCTCAAAGTTTGTGACTCGCTCTGCGTTTTAAAAGGTCAGTTCTATCAACTGAAGAGAGCCGTTAATTTGTGAATTATATAATCTGTTACCCTGCCATCGTAACTTGTTAAGGAGTGCATTCACTTGAGTAAACCATGAGTAGGGGACATACTAGGGAAAGTTCTGTAGGCAGTGTAATAAGCGGGGAAGAGAAACCATTTTAAAAATGGTTGATCGACCATATAATGATAGGGTAACTGTGACCAAATTGTGGTTTCATCACGAACAGCTGGGAGCAGTGGGTGATATTGTGGGTCCATGAAGTCGTAGGGCATGATGAAATGAATACCCTCAAATACTGTAGTGTGGGATAACTGCGCGGCCCAAGTCTTTTGTTTCTGGTCAATGCATACCGGGTAAAGTATAGACTTGGAGGGATTGGCGCCTAATCCAGAGGTCTCTCGAAATACACACAAAATCTGAAGGATACGGGGCCCAGAGGACCAAGGGTTCGTCATAAAAAAGAGACATCGTCGGCATATAGTGTGATTCTGTTGGAGCATTCACACGACCATTAAAACACGCTAATCGGTGGATCCTGACCCACCCAAATGGCTAGAGGCTCTAAGGCCAAAGCAAATTGTAGCGGGGATAGGGGACTGCCTTCCTGTGTGTCCCAGTGGATGGAAAAAGGGGTCGACGGATGCCCCGCCACTCGCACCGAGGCCGAGAGCTCCGTATATAGCAGTTGGATAAATGCTAGCAATCTAGGTCCGAAGTTGATGGCGTGAAGAAGTTTAAAAATATAAGGCTAGCTAGAGCAGTCCAATGCATTGTCAATATCGGCCAACAGAACGGCTGCGGGCCGACCAAGTTCTTGGGCCTTAGCGAGAGCATTGTGGACCAGTCTTATGTTATGTCTAGTGGATCGTTGTGGCATAAAGCCAGATTGATCTGGATGGATGAAATCTTGAAATGCACGAGCAGAGGCGATCAGCTAGGACTTTGACAATCAGCTTAGGCTCAAAATTGAGCAAAGAAATGGGGCGATATGAAGCGGGATCTACGGGGGCGGCCGGGATTTAAAAATACTATGATTTCGGCATGGCGCCAATCTGAGGATAGACTGTGTTGTTCAAGTGCCTCTTGAAGAGCGGCGGGATGTGGGCCCAATGTTGTCATTTGTGGCCTCAAAAATTCACTGGAGAATCCATTGGGGTCAGGTGTTCTACCAGGGTAGGTGTTGGTCAGTGCTGCCCTAAGCTCGCCTAAGGTTATAGGGGCTTCTAATGTATCTCGTATTTGATCCAAAATTCTGCTGTGGGGTATATCTGATAGGAATTCGCCAATAAGGGTCTCAGATATGTATTCTCTTTGTTGATCTTGGGAGGCATAATGTGCGGCGAAGGCTTGGGCCACCATTTCTGGGGAAGTGCATCGTTCTCCCTCAGCATTTTTCAGTGCCTGAACGGGGAGTGGGGCCTACTTGGCCTGGCATAGCCGGTGCAGCATTTTGCTGGACTTGTTGCCCCACTGATAAATCCTGTGTTGTGTGGCCAACCAGGTCTCTTGCACCTCCTTGGTAAGGGTTGGTGTATTTGTTGCTGGATTTGGAGGAGGATACGTCATGATCCCGGAGCGGTCCCAGTTACTACTTGTTGCTCAAAAGATCCTCCAGGTCTAGTATTTGGGTGTGGCGTTTACATTTTTCGCCTGTCCAAAAATGTATGTTGACGCCTCGAAGTGTACTTGTAAGAGCCTCCCATGAGATGGATTTGGACAGGACTGTGTCAGTGTTCGTGGAAATGTAGTCAGTGATGGCTCGTTGAAGGACTTCTTGAATGTTATCATTTTAGCTGTCAGTTTCCTGCTTAGATGAGGGGAGGTATGCAACAACAGTCGGTTCTGTGGAGAGTTAACAAGAACATGAATTCATTCACAGATACTTTATGTAGGTTTGGTAACTCAATCATGCCTTGTTACGTAACCTTGTACTGGGATGAATGTATGACATTGTTCTACATTCTGTCCATCAACTGTGTTTTTTGCAATTTTCACCCCGAGTGGGCTGGGTATGCTCAGACGTGAGTCCCAGACTCGCCACACCACTGGAGTCAAGCTATCCAGGCTGATGAAGGCTGATAGCCAGAAACCGGTCCTTGGATGCTTGATTCCGGTCTGGGAAAGACATGGCTTGGTAGTTCGGACTGGACTGTTCCCATTAGGCACAGGGTCAGAGCTGATTTGCATATAGCCAGTGTCTAACCCAGGGTGGTGTGGAGTGCAAAAATCGATGGTTTGAGGCCCAGATCCTTGTACTGGGATGAATGTATGACATTGTTCTACATTCTGTCCATCAACTGTGTGTTTAGCAATTCTTACGTAACCAGGCGTGATTGGGTTACCAGACCTACATAAAGTATCTGTGAATGAATTCATGTTCTTGTTAAAGAAATATAACTCCCCACAGCACCAATTGTTGTTGCATACTATTAGATTTCCCAGGTTCTGAGGGATGCTGGGTCACCCCATTACAATTAATGGTCTAGAGGGGCAGGGCTGGCCAGAGCAGGAACCAGGGGGAGGAGTGGTGAGCACACTTTAAAGTGTGAATAACTGTTTGGCCGGCCTTTTTGAGCCGGTCAAACAGTCATGCCCACTTTGCATGTTCTACACCGGCTGTAATGCACAGCTTGGGTAGTGAATATGCGCAGGCTCCCACTCCGAGCACCGAACAACGGCGCTCAGACCAACCACAACGCTGCTGTAAGGCAACGTTGTGAATGGCTAGGCAAGTTGGGACGCCTGTGTGCTTCCTGGTTCCTGCTGTCTAGTAGCTGAAGCGGACCAAGAGTCATACAGGTAAGTTTTTTTTTTTTCCCCCTCTCCCGCCACCCTCATTGAGTAGCGGCCGCCACTAGGTAGAATAATGTGTAGTTTCTGCCAATTCATTGCCCTTTGTTCGCATCACCCAAATCACCCCGCTGTAGAACTCTGTACCCACTTTCTGCAACTGTTACTCGTTTCCCTGCATTGCAAGACTGCTGCTGACCTTTCTGCAGCATACTCTGTACCACTCGTTTCTGCCCTCCCCAGTGTTTCTCTTCTACTTTGCACACATTTACTCATGTCAGTGCTTTGATATGGCAGTTCTCTTTGAATGATTTTCCATCCAGGTATTTGATTTTGACGGTGCGACTTTTTGAGGCGTGTTTTTTTCCCTTGCCCTTCACTTTTTGTGCCATTTTGCATACTGTACTATGCTTATTTACGTTTATTTTGTACCGCAGCTTTTTTTCAGCATTTGTACTGTCAACTAGAAAATCCCTTTATCATGCGCACCTAAAGTAAGGCCTGTGAAAGTGGAGTGTTTTGCCTGTTTTCAGTGAATGTTTTCATTGATACAAAACTAATAATTTAACAGTTCCAAAAAGGAATTGAAGTACATTAAACTGAAAGTGTATAGATGGAGAAAAGGCAACGGTTGAACTCCGAAGAGTTAAGTTAGACCACAAAAATGGGACTCTGGTGTACTGGTGAAACTAAAGGACGTATTGAAAAGGCTTTCCAACCTGTACAGTTGGTGTTTGATAAAATGAGAAGCAGAGTTTCTTTTAGTTATGCTCTGCATTGATAAATGGTTTGATGTATTACTGATTAACATTTCTCTGTGTTCCATTGACCATTTCTGTGTGTGGCTAGGGTCAAAGGATCTGTGGGAATCCTTGAAATCCACAGTATAAGTTTCAATTAGTTGTTTTACATCCATAGAATCTGCCATAACTGAAAACCTAGATCATGTGAACACTGGGAATGATGCTGTAATGATTGTTTTTTTTCTGTTTTGGATGAAATCATGCTAGCTGTAAGTTGTGGTTAGTTGGTGACGCAGCCGCGTCTTTTGAAGTTTTGTATTCATAGTGCAGCTGAACAGTTGAACACTTTATTTTTTGTTCCAGCGATGTCCTCGCATTGCCAATCTTCAAGCAGGAGGAGTCCAGTTTGCCTTCGGACACGGAGAATAAGATCCTTCCTTTTCAGTATGTACTGTGTGCTGCCACGTCTCCTGCTGTCAAACTTCATGACGAGACATTAACATATCTAAATCAAGGTAAACTACATTGCCTTTAATTATTGCAAATTACTTGCCACACTGATTCTCAGTCTCCCACCGAGGCCCCACCTTAACAAACAAAAAAAAATGAACCTAGGTTTTGCATGTATTTGTATGTCACACACTGCGTTTGAATAATGATATTGTAAACCTCCATCTCATATTTAATTTCATTTAGGGGCTGGTCTTTGAAAATATCCCTGAAATGCTGTTCTTCAATAGTAGTTGAATAGTTTGTTTAATGTTTTCAGTTGTTGCTGCAAAGTTCTCCCCTTTCCACTTGATACAAGTTCCTCTTTAATGTAGTATTCTGCATGGAACTCTATTTCTTAGAATGTTTCCTGTTGTTTTTTCTGTGCCTACTTAATAAGAATTTTCTCCCAAACACCCAAAGCAGCAAACAAATGTTTATAGAAATAGAGTAGGCATGTAGTGTAATATAAGAATACTTTACAAAACATGAGCCCAAAACAGACCATATAGACTAGGAATGGCCAGGAAGGCCACTGAGAGATGTGGTGCAGAAGGACAAAATGGACAGATAATTGGAGAATTTGAATTGATTACGTTGTCAAATCCTTCTGGGGAGCATACATGTTGATGCATTCTTAAAGCCTCCTTGAGAAGGAAACCGATATAACATGGTGGCGAACAACATAAAATCTTAGTGTAATATGGTGATCACGTTTCACTGTTTTAGTGCAATCTTTTGTCGAGCTAATTTACCCGTGCATGAATATTGGACAAGATCTGTGTGTTCACAGATCCGAATCTGCATATATCCACTTTGTGCCAAGAGCGAAGAAGCTGTTGTGTAATCCATATAACCCAGGATTGCTTGCCTGACCCTCCGAAAATTCTCTTTTCATTGTGTAGGGCAGAGGACATCACTGTAAAGTTAGTTAGACATTTAGAATTTAGCATTTTCCAGCCATTTGCATATCTTCCCTAATACTCTAATATGACATCTCCTCCTGTAACTTCAGCCATTTTTATGTTGCATATTTGTGAATGAACAAAAAACCACTGGGTCTGGGCTCCCACCGGCATTGCTTGCCACAAGCGTATAATGAACAAACACAGTGCAAATGCCGCAAAATTCAAAACTGCAAACTTATTTGTATAAACATACGACTTAAACAATATGTTTATTGAATAAATCAAAGCTGATTTTTTTATAAATTTTTCAATTTTTCACTTCTATTTTGATAGTGACTTACACAAATTTGGTACGAATATTAAAAAATCTGGAGTGCACAAAAAACGTTATTTACAGTGATTATAAACTCGTTATATATCAGTCAATCCTCATTCATACCTCACTCATCCCGCAACAAAACAACAATTAACAATGAAAACATAAATGATTCAATAAATGCTGTAAACATGAACAGCAAAGAAAGCCAATGTTGATTTCACAGTAAATTTGATGTAAATTAATGTTTCTGTGTCAATTGTAAATAAACCAATTTAGGCTATTGAAAGGTCTACGCGTTTCGAACTAACATAACTGTGTAGTTCTCATCAGGACCGATCTTGCACTTGGCTACAAGAAGCTGGGAAGTTCAGTAAAAGATTGATTTCAAGCTGTGGCAAGGCGTTTGAATTCAGCCCGTCCCGCCTGTCTCTGCTGGCAAGTCGGGCGCCTGCGTTTTTAAAAGACGGATTGCCGATGTCAATAGATGTGCTCTGTCGGCGTTTAGTGCGCAGTGTACTTGTGAAAGGGAACGTTCTCCTGTTGCCGATCAGTACGTCAGGAGATTGTCATGCGAGCCCATCTTGCTCCAAAGCCGTCCAAACGCTGTATCATGTTTATACAAATAAGTTTGCATATTTGTGAATGGCATGTTTTCCTTGCTGCTCCTTAGTCTAGAGTATGTGATCATAACCAAGAACCTAAATAAAAATATGCAGTACATGAGGTTACTGCTGATTGTTGTGTACATTTACATTTATGCTCTGGTATTTGTCACGTTGTCTTGTATTCTTGGTGATATTTATCCTCCTCTTTGGTGGGATCTGATAAATGTATAACTCTGAAAGGATTCTGCAGATCAGTTGCTGCTATGGTGTTCATGATCAGGTCAATAAAGTATGCAGGGGAAATAAAGTATTTATTTTTTTATTTTTTTAATTACATTTTATATTTGCATGTTGACAGACATTTTCAAGACATACCGCATTGCGATCATTCTGTTACATTGCATTGGATTCATGGTCATTACTGCATTTTTACATCAGGTTAAACAAGTCTTACTCTGTATTGGTTACATGTTCTACTTTTGTGCACATACTGTTTGTTACTGCAAGTTTCAAAACTTTGGAGGCGGATTGGAACGGGGACAAAATAATACTTAACCCCTTCCGCGCTCATGACGAGCTCAGCTCGTCATGAGTTACGACGCTCGTACGCTCATGACGAGCTGAGCTCATCATGTAACGCGGCTTTTGAAAAAACGCAGCGCGCAGCGGGAAAACCGCTAGCGCGCATGCGATTAATAGGTGTGAAACTTGGGACCGGCTCTTGTGTGTTCCAGACTCTACCTCTACATTATTTATTGGGTATAATCTCAAATAAATGATGAAGAGATTCTTGGGAAATGGGTGACTTTTCCCCACAAATGGTGATCATTATGTATTAATTTATTGAATTATTGGTCCCAAAAAATAGTAATTGACATTCCAACTTCGTTAACTGGAATTAGAGTGGGGCTTCTGACAGTTGCGATTTGTGACTATAAATATAACATTTTGCTAGGTATTATTGAATCTCGCAGGGGACTTTGCGGTTGGTTAATCTATCCTGGGGATCAGATGTGTTTGTTCTGTCAGGTAAATTACTAAAGTCCCTGGCATAGGACTGGGCCATACAAAGCTAATTGAAGGAGTGAATGGAAGTGTTCACATCAATTTGGGTCCTACTTGTTGTTTTGTGGTCTGGCTGCTAATGTTTGAAGCTGAGCACAATAGAAAATCTTAGGTGCTCAGTTCATAGGACAAAGAAACTGTATTTCATCAGTAGCTGTAACGCTTCTTTCTAGGCCTGATGGGAAGATACAGTCACACCGCTGCCCCTGGAAAGTGCCTAGTCTCTCTTGGAAATGATTTGCACTCTTTGTTCACATGTTTCTTGCAGAGTTTTTGTTTGTTTCCAGTTTTATCAGGGAGAGTGCGGCAACTCCACACATTTCTGCTGCAATTCCTTGAGAGAAGTGGTGTTTGTATTGATTGTAAGTGGCTATAACCAAGCAGACTACCATGTTGTGTTGAAGCTATGCTGGGCTATCTGTGGTTTGGCAGACTTTTCTGATCCCTCTTTTTGAGCTCAGTATTTTGTTTGCACCCATCGTCTTGTCAGTAGCGTGGCTCTGTTTATCTGTTAGGGTTTGCTAGTTACCAAAGGGCTGCATTCCGGATTGAAATTGTGGGTTAGTTTATGAATAGCGCATTGTTAACCGAAAAGCCACAAAAAAGATAACACTATTAGTGTTTGGTATCTTTTTTTTTTTTGTATTCTTTTCCTTAATTTGATTTGTTATTTGTATGATGTGTTCTACCCTTTTACTTTGTTCATGCCGTTCTTGGGCAAGAAAAATGCCACCATCCCCATCTCTTTTACAGCACTATAGAGCTGTTTCTTTTGTGGGTTTTGTTGAGCAGGTTAGAAATTGCTGGATAAAAAATGGTGGGTTATTAAATGTACGAAATGCCACCTTTGGTGACCTTGCTGTGGCGGATGAGCATTGCTATTGGCTAGTGAGGACTGATGTCACTAATTGAATTAAGTAAATTTCCGAATTGAATATTTCTCACAGAAGTTAAATGCAAATATAATGCTATTTATTTTTGCAATTGTGACATCTTTATATGAAAAGCTTTACACACTTTTATTTCATAGCACTCTATTTCTCTACATGGCTTTCTTAAACTGCTCTTTTATTTTAAAAAGTAAGCACAAAATCTAGTCATTGTGTCCAAATTTAGGCCTTTGCTCTCACGTGTGTAATTCAGAACAGAGAGGTTTGCACCCAGCATGTGAAGTACCAAAGCTGCTCTCCATAAATTCTATGTCCGGATCGGAGGCGAGGATTATGCTTTCCTTATTCGCTTTAATATTTAAAACCAAGAAACACATCCATTAAAACATCAAAAAATGACTTTTCCCATGAACACAATGGAAACAACAATGTTAATTGGTCCTTCCAGAGTTTATGCAACCAGGCACCCATAAAGTCTTCTGTTGCTGTTCCATCCCCTTCTTTCTTCGCTGCTCAGCAGCCAGTTAAGAGGTGTTTTTTGTGTCTCCTGAATTCACTGTGGTGGTGTGGGTTAATGTTAGCCTGCTCCGCTTGTTATTATTGTTCTGCGGTGCTCTGATCGTAGTTATTGCCGAAAATAGTGGTTGTGAGTTTTCTTGTGCCGCAGCAGTGTTTAGTTTTCTCTTTCAGATTCCCTATACGCTCGCAGGGATCATAAGTGCTCCTTACGCTGTCACGCAGGGGGAATTGATTTGGGGCCCCCTTTGTTAAGGCATTGGGTACATTTGTGGAACATTTACGGTGCTTGACAAGGTGCAATCCAATGTCAAGAGTATTTACCCCTCATGTTTTGTCTGGGGCCGGCCGAGGCAAGGGCTGCTCGGTCAGCTGCTTCTATCCTCCCCCGAAAGGGAAGGCTCCGGGTGTGACCAATATCAAACAAACCCAGTCTTTACCACTTCTACCCTACCAGAGGACAGCGCTTTCGTGGCCGGGGATAATTCAAGGGAGCAAATGGCAATGCCGCAAAGCTAAGTGCTTATCCATCCACTCTTATAAAGATAGCGGGGCGTTTGGCTCAGTTCCTCCCAGCATGGGTGGCCATTACTTCGGACGCTTGGGTCTTGCAAACAGTGCAGGGGTTCCATATCGAGTTTTGTGGTTCCCCTCATCAAGTCTCCTGCCCTCCCCCAATTTGTTTCTCCTCCCGCAACGCAGCACTCCTAAACAATGAGATTCAGGCCCTCCTTCACACAGGGGCCATCTGCCATTCAGAAACTCATCCCAACGTTTTCCTCCGCAACCTCTTCCTCAGCAACCTCTTTCTGGTCGACAAATCTAACTGGGGTCGCAGACCGGTGATCAGCCTCCAAGATTTCAACGAGTGGCTGGTATACCGCTACTTCAAAATGGAGGGCATTCGCCTCCTCTGAGACGTCTTGATCCTGGCTGATTGGCTGGTATGCCTAGATCTGAAAGATGCGTACCTAACAGTTCCAGTGTTCCCAAACTTTCGAGTTCATGAGACTTCCCTTTAGCCTGTCGTCAGCACCATGGTGCTTTACGAAGGTCCTCGAGCCCACATTAGAGTTCCTAAGGGCACAGGGAATCCGGCACTTTGTCTACCTGGATGACATTCTCCTGTTGGCCCAGTGCCCCACAAAACTTCCTCCAGGCGGCGATTAATCTCTTGCAGGACTTGGGTTTCCTAATCAACATCACAGAAGGCGACCTTCCTAGGCTTCGTCATCGACTCCACTTTGGCGTCTTTGAGCCTTCCCTCTTGGAAAATGGCAAAAATCCAGCACCAGCTCCACCAAAAGCTGGCCAAGTCTCGCACATCCATCAGGCAGCTCGCTTGTTTGGTGGGTCTCCTTTGTTCGTCGATCCAGGCGATCTTTCCAGGACCCCTGCATTATCGGAATGTGCAGTGTCTCTAGGCACACCACCTAAAGAAGGGCCTTACGTATGCGCAACCTGTTACACTGTCGGGCAAAGCCAGAGAGAAAATAGAATGGCGGGTCATGCACATGGGAGCGTGGAATGGGAGAGCAATCTTGAGTTCGGCTGCCAATTTGGTCATCGAGTCAGACAGCAGGTTAGGCCGAAGAGCAAGTTATAGAGAGTTCTCCACAGCCAGCAGTTGGTCACCACATAAACCGAATTTACAAATAAATTGTTTAGAGCTCCTGGCAGGGATAGTCGCTGTTCAGTGTTGGACCAAGGACATGGTCCAGTCGTTGGTCCTCCTAAAAATGGACAATGTGTCAGCGATGTTCTATATCAATCACTTGGGGGGCACCAGATCTTGCACATTCGCAGAGATGGCAAAGGAATTCTGGAATTTCCGTCTAGAGAATCGGGTCTCCGTCACAGCGGAATACTTGCCAGACTGGGCAAACCAGGTAGAGGACTCACATTCTCTGCCCCTCAAGGATTCCAGCATATGAAACTGGATCCTCAGGTCTTTCACAGATTAGCTAACAAAGTGGGATCATTTTCGATTGATCTATTCGCATCCCGCCTCGATCATCAGTTGCCACCGTTGTTCAAGTGAAGATCGGATCCCCAGGTGGTGACTGATGCTTTCCTCCAGGATTGGGGCCTGGAGAAGGGCTATGCTTTTCCTCCCTTTTCGATGATCACTCGGGCTTCAGCTCAGGTCCACAGGTCTCAAGTGTGGTTTCCAGTTCTTCTGGATCTTTTCTTGGATTCTCCAATCCTTCTCCCCCAATTTCCTCACATTCTGATGAGCCCGGATCTCAAACCACATCGGTTGGAGGAGGAGGGCTCTCTATCACTGATGACTTGGTGGATTACAGGCAATGCTGTATGTTCCCGGCCTTTCGTGTCATGCTGAGTTTCTCCTCTCCAAAGCCTGGTCTGACGGTACTACCAAATGTTACCATTTATCCTGGTCTAAGTGGGTACGCTGGTGTGTGCGACGGGGAGTGGATCCTTGAGCGCTGATGTAGTGCAGATACTGAATTTCCTGCCAAGCCTCGCATAGGAGGGTCTGGTGTATTGGGCAATTAATACCTTTCGCTTGGCAGTTTCAGCACGACATGCCCTTGTATACGGGGCTCCGGTGGGTGAGCACCCCTTTATAAACTGGCTGCTTTGGGGGATTCGGCTCTCTCTCCCTTCAGAGCCGTGTTACACAACCCTTTAGGACGTGAATATTGTGCGCCATTGTTTTTTTGTCATGGCAACGGAGTCTGTTTTTATCTTTGAAACCGATATCATCAAAGTTGGCCATGTTGCTTTGCTTGTCAATCTTGTAGAAGAGTGTCAGATGTTCGAGCTTTGGACCCAACGAGCCGTGTGTTTTCCCCCAACTGGGTGTTTTTTTGCAGTCAGTAGGCGTACTAAGTCTAATACTCTAACAATTTCCTATACAGCTTTTGCAGAGTCTCCCAAGCTCCATGTGTGTTGCAATGTCTAAAGACTTATGAGTAAATGACTGACGAGATGCGATCACCCAGGGGAGAGGCCACTCCTCATTGCTCTGAGAATGCCCTATAAGGCGGTGTATTCCTCAACCATAGCCCGGTGGGTCCGTTGGGTGATGCAAGAAGCTGGAATAGATACCAAGAAGTTTGGGGAACTTCTGACTAGGGGAGCAATGGCTTCAAAACCTTTTCGTTTAGGTGCACTTCTTGAGGACTTCATGCGTGCTGCCGACTGGTCTTCAGACTCTTCCTTCAAGAGATTCTGTTTCAAGCCGGTGGTGGATTTCATCCAATTTGAACTAGCAGAATTGTCGCCTCCGCTCCTGACACAGAATGAACATTTACCTAGCAGAAGTAAAGGTAAGTTTCAATTCTATTAAGGACACGGAGGCGAGGATTATCCCACCCGGCGCTCGACACAATGCAACCCTCCCCATTCTGGAGTGAGTAATTTGGTTTTGCATTGTAGTTATTGAATTGGTGCTTTGTACCTGAAAGGTTCAGAAAGGCCATTGTAATGTTGGTTTTACTTTTATAGAGATGTTTACTGTATGCAGTGAAATTCATTACAGTGATTATTCTCGATTTCAAAGGTGGTGAAGTGGTCACTGATAATGTATGTCTTTGCAGGGAATGATGGCTCGAAACAAGGTGCGTGAGATGAATGGATTGCGAGATTCGCACAAAGAAAGAGGGGAAAAGAACAGCAACAGAGGACTAGATCGGTGCCTGGTTGCAGAAACTGTGAAAGGACTTATGAACTTTGTTGTTTCCCTGATGTTCACGGGAAAAGTAGTTTTTTTGATGTTTTATTGGCTGCTGTTTCTTGGTTTTAAATATTAAAGCGACGAAGGAAAGCATAATGCTCACCTCAGTATCCTTAATAGAATTGAAACTGAACTTTACTTCAGTTAAGCAGTGATTTGTAACTGATTGTTCTGCAACCCACCGGGACACCGGACTCCTGATTTTCTTTATTTTGAAGTTATTGATATAAATGTGTACTTTTTTTTTTTGGTCTGCAATTAGCCAATAGTTTTTGATTTTTCTAAAAGTATATATGTAATACAAGTGTGAGCAGATTCAGCCAGCCCTCCTCATCCATTTGGTCTGTTATTGAGGCCTTGACATTTTTCTTCCAACCGCTATAGAATACAGCATGGGGCAGCCCACTTCAGACATATTTTTTTTTGGAGATTTTTATTGCGCAACAATTACCCTGAGGTGTCTCGGCGGATATAGGCTGACAAACTTAATTGCAAGTGATGGCATTCTTCCCTTTCACAATGAGCACATCCACACACATGAGTACTAGGAACTGCTTCAAAAATGTTTTTTTTGTTTTGCAGACCAAAGAAGGTTTTTCCATTTATCCACTGCAATTTTTTTATTTTTTTTAAATGTAATATTAACGAGGACCTGGTCGATTCCCCAACAGTCACTTTTGTACAAACCGTGACAAAACAAAGCAAGGACTAAAAAAAACAAAAGGCTGCCAGCTAACACAAGGATTATTGGCTTTGCCAGTGCTTGTTCTTATGCCCTCACAGCATCTGTTCAGTCCTATAAATTAATCTGCATTGTGGCAAAACGCCACTTGTTAATGATGACTGTCTTGTATGAATTATCAATATAACGTGCTTCCATTTGATATGCATTCCACAGGGCAATCCTATGAAATCCGGATGCTAGACAATAGGAAAATAGGCGAACTGCCCGAAATAACTGGAAAATTGGTCAAGGTAGGATACAAAATCTATTGATTAAAATATATTCTGTTATTTAATTGAAATTTGAAAAGGGAGAAAATAAAATAATTTATATACAAGTGCAAGCTCCAGCCCTGCAATTCTGAAACTGCATAAGCCTCCACCAGAGTTCTATGCTAGAGTCAGTTGTGTGTCCTTGGACGTTCTTTCCCTGCTAGCGGATGGGAACTGGTCCAAAAGATTTTGGCATCCATTTTCTTGTTATCTGTCGTGAATTGATTGGGATTGCTTGTGCCTTCACATTCCCCAGCCCCAAACACAATATTTAGGAGTGGGTCTGTACAGTGTTCCTTTGTTTAAAACCAGCAGGTTAAGGTCATAAGCATGCTTTCCAGAGATGTGTAGTAAAATTGTGCCTTGCTTCTTTGCCTAGCAAATGTATTCATTGGGCTGAAGGCCAAGCTTTAGTGCGCTCATAATTCTGCAAAGCCTAGTCTAAGAACTCCTGGCTTGACTTTAAACAAGATAGATGGCTGCTCTATGTTCTTGGTTGCATGGAGGTGTTTATTTTATTTTATTCAGAGTTTTATATAGCGCGAACAAGATCCTTACAGATATCAGAGCGCTTCACAATGAAAGGGGTAGGGGCAGTAGGAATGAACAGAGGTAATGGGAGCAATGTAGTAGTCACTAACATGAAAGGATAATAATAACATACATAAAACATATCAAAATACAGTCAGGTAAACAAGTAATATAAGACGTCACAAGTCATTGATCCCACTACTGAGGTGTTCAGGTACACTTTGGGTGTGTGGAAGGCTTATAACAGTGTTTTAGTATAGAGAGAGCACTGAGTGGGGGCACCGGGAGGGTGAATCAGTGACCCAACGTGTATCATATATTGGTTGGTAGTAAGAAAGTAGCGTAGTAGTGTCTCCCTCAAGTAGAGGTATAGTGCCAAAGGACAAGGTGACCATTGACACAAAGCAATGCAGAGTCTCTGATCCAACACCTATAACGTTCAGGAGATCTTGGCCAGAAGGATGGTTTTCACCTCTTTCTTGAAGAGTGCAGTGGAGGAGATACGCCTGGTTTCAGGAGGGAGCGCATTCCAGATCCTGGGTGCCATTCCTGAGAAGGAGCGCTTGTAAGTTTTCTCTTTCCGGAATCTACGGGGTTTCAGGAGTAGATTTTTTGAGCTTCTATTGGATCTCGAACCTCCTGATATAGACAGCTTTTGAGCGAGGTAGTTGGGTGCATTGTGGTGCACTGCCGCGTGTGTCATAACTGCAATTTTTAGTTGTATTCTGGCTTCAAAAGGCAGCCATTTTAGGGACTTTAAGTCTGGGGAAATATGCAAATGTTTTCTTGAGCCAGTAATGAGTCTTGCGGCAGCGTTCAGGGAGGCTCTTAAGGGTGCTGTTGTGGATAGCGGGAGTCCGCTGAGGGCCACAATTCCGTAGTCTATTCGAGGGATGACTAACGCTTGTACAGCAGTTTTCAGCAGGGAGGAAGGGTTTAATTTTCCTCAGTGTGTTGATTTGGAAATTAGCTGATTTTGTGGCTTTGCTGACGTGCTGCTGCATGTTGAGCTTGGCATCCAGTGTGATGCCAAGGGATTTCGCTGAGTCCACGATGGTGGGTTGGACATTGAGTGCTGTTAGGTTGTTGAGCCATGTTTGGGTGGTTGAAATTTTCGCCGGGGGTGAGATGAGAAGGAACTCAGTTTTCAGAGCATTTAGTTTGAGGTGATTATCTGCCAGCCAAGATTGAGTGTTAATAAGCGTGGAATTCAGAAGTTTGATATCTTCCGGGGATTGAAGCTTTAGGTACAGTTGAGTGTCGTCGGCGTACATATGAAATTGGACATTAGAAGCTTGGAGCAAGGTGGCGAGCGGTTCCATGACTAGGTTGAACAATGTGGGGGAGAGGGAGGATCCTTGTGGAACACCTAGATCTGCAGGCACAGGTGAAGATAGCACATTGTCGATCTTGAACTTCTGAGACCGGTTGTGAAGGAAGGACGAAAACCATTTGAGAACCGTTCCCGATAGTCCCATTCTAGTGCTTAGCAGCTCCAGCAAGTTCTCATGTTTGACCGTGTCAAATGCTGACGAGAGGTCAAGAAGGATGAGGAGGCAGGACTCATTGCGATCAAGAATTTGGAGGGCGTCATCAATTATGTGTGTCATAGCTGTTTCAGTGCTATGTTTCGCTCGGAAGCCTGATTGATGAGAGTTGAGGAGGTCAAATTGGTCAATGTGTCTTGTTAGTTGGAGTTGGACACATTTCTCCAGCAGTTTGGCCAGGGTGGGGATATTGGTGATGGGCCGGTAATTGTTTAGGTCAGACGTATCAGCTGTAGGTTTCTTGAGTATAGGCGTGACTTGCCCCACCTTGAGGGAGTCTGGAATGAGGCCTTGTTGCAGGGAGCAGTTGATGATTTTAGTCCAGAGAGGGAGGAGCAAGGGGATGAAGTCTTTTACAGCATTAGCAGGTAGAGGGTCTCTGAGGTGATTAGAGGGCTTCAAGGTGCAGAGCAGATTGTGTATTGTTTCTTCCGAGTAGGTATCGAAGTACAGCCAAGATGCCATGTTTTTGGGTTGAGTGTTAGCCATTCTGGTGTGGTTGGGGAATCGGCTTACATCCATGATGAGGTCATTTCTTATGTTGTCAGTCTTTAGCTTAAAGAAAGCAGAGAGGTCTTCACAGTGTGGGGAGTCGCTTGTTGTGCTATTTGATTGTAAGGGTTGTGCCTTTGTTTGGGTCTTGATTATTTCGAAGTTTTCTTGGCCTGTTTTTTGCTTGGTCCAACTGGCGGCTGAAGAAGTCCAACTTTGTGCGCTTTATTTTCCTGAAGTAGGCATTTCTCTTGTTTTTAAGCCTTTTGAGGTGCAGTGCTGAAGGGTCCGCTCTCCAGGTGCGCTCTGCCATTCGCATCGAACGCCTGTCGTCATTGAGTCTGTCGTCATACCAGGGGTTAGAAGTTTTGGTGGAGACTCTCTTCAGTTGCAGTGGGGCGACTTCATTGACTAATGTATTCATAGATTCAAGGTAGTGGTCAGTCAGTGATTGAACATCCGAGGCACCTGAAGGGGGAAGGAGGAGATTGCCGATGTGGGAGGCAGAGTAGAGGGGTTGAGATTCTTCATGTCCCTTTTCCATGTTTTGGATTTGATTGGTTGAGCCGGGTTAGGTTTAACTTTTTCATTGATAAAGAAGGTGATAATGTGGTGATCTGACCAGTCGCAGGGTAGAATCGTCTCCAGTTGTGTAGAATTCTCTTTGGCAATGATGAGATCAAGTATCGCGCCTTTGTCGTGTGTTGGTCTATCGCATATTTGGGTGAGGTCAAGCGCATTAAGGAAAGTTTTGAGACTATTCACCACTGTGTCTTTCTGATCGCTCCAGTGGAGATTGAAGTCACCCAGGTAGACTTGGGTGGTCTGCCGACCGGCATTGGAAGTGATCATGTCCATGAGTTGTTGGGTGAATATGAGATTGTCACCAGGCGGGTGATAGATGAGATGTAAAGCACAAACTTGTTTGCCCTCGCTGGTGATGTCGAGGCAGAGGAGTTCACAGGAGGAGAGGGAGGGGGAGGTGACTTTAGTAACGGAGAGGTTACTTCTAAAAATGCATGCAATTCCCCCGCCCGTCTTGTCTGAAGACCTTTCTAGCCTAATGATGTGATAGTTGGGGGGGACTAGTATGTCCATAATCGGGGTAGAGGCTTCAGTGAGCCAAGTTTCTGTTAGAATGGCCAGGTCCAGATCCCTAGCTAAGACGAGATCAGCGATGCCGGAGGCGTGTCTCTGGGCCGATCTGCAGTTGAGTAGGATGCATTTGAGTTTGGGAGAGAGAAGGGTGGTCGAGCTTTCTAGAGTGAGGGGAACTTTTCTGAGGTTGTTAGGGACGGAACCTCTGTTGTTGAGTGTTGGGAGCCTCAGAGGGTTTGTAAGAATTGTGGGTATGGGGATGTGTGTGCTGGATATGTGTTTTTCCGGACCTGGGCCATAAGAGCGTAGGAGAGAGCATAGGTCGCGGTCCGACAATGGGTTGAGGACACGGCGGGGGCGGTGGGAGTTGTTGCGAACGGGGATAGTCGGCCAGCGCGGATTTCGTTGGAGGCGAGGGTATGTAGGGCGGGTGCGTCCATTGTAGGGTAGAGGGATGATGGGAGGTAGACTGGGCTGTGATGAGAGAAGGTCTTTGATTGCGTGGACATCTTTTTTGATTTGTAGAATATCCTCTAACTTGTTGGAGGGTGGGTAAAGTCAGGTCAGGGGGTGCATTGGGGCTGGCGTAGGTGGTGAGAGCCCTTGGTGAATGGTTGTGTAGTGAGCTGGAAAGCGGGCAGGGAATCGAAGGGGGGGATATACTAGCATTGTTGGAATGTTCTGCGGAGCAAATGGGTGGGATGGCATTCAAAGAGTGGGCGTGTTTGTGGGCGGGGGGTGTGGGTGAAGTAGGCGGTGAAGGCGGTGGGTGGGAGGCATAGGTGGTGCCGTCAGTGGGAGACGGTGCCGGTGAGTGGAAGAGTGAGTGAAGGCTGAAGACAGTGGGGGAGACCGGAGGGTAGTGAGGGCTGAGAATAGGTGGTGGGAGAGAGGGGGATGCTAAGGTAGGGGAGGTGGTATGTTCTGTGTGTGTTGTTGGGAGGGTGTGAGTGTCGTGGGTGGGAGTGGGGAGGGAGCTGGGGGGGGGAAAAGGTGTCCGCCGTGGGGGGTATGGGAGGGGGGGGTGGATAGACTCCGAGTGGTGATGTTATCAGATGGTGGTGTGTTGTGGGTGAGAGTTGTTCTGTCAGGTGTGAGAGTGTCGTGGGTGAGAGTGGGGAGGGAGCTGGGGAGGGAGAGGCCTCTGTCGTGGGGGGGATGGGAGGGGGGGGTGGATAAAGTCCGAGCGGTGTTGTGTTCAGGTGGCGTGTTGCGGGTGGGGGTTGTTATGTCAGGGAGGAGAGGGGTGGGGGGATGTGAGTGGGGGTAAAAGGGATCATGTTAGAGGGGCGGTTAGTATAAGAGGTGGCGTCGATTGTGTCTGTCCTTGGGGAATGTAGGGCGTTGACAGCAAGTGGGCCATTTACTGGGGCGCTGGGGGTAACTGTCCTTGGGGAGTGTGGGGTGTTAACAGCAGGTGGGCCATTTACTGGGGTGCTGGGGGTAGAGGTGTTGTAGGTGGGGGCTGCGACGTCAGGGGTGATAGTGCTGGTGGAGATCTGGGTGGGGGTCCGCAGATTGGAGAGGTGCTCTTTGAACTTGGGGAACAGGTTGTCTAGTAGTTCCAGGTTCTTGTCCGTGGATTGAATTAGGACAATCCCGTTGTTATAGATAGTAATGGTAGTCCTGCCAGGGAAGAGGTGGGAAGGTGTGATAGAGAGAGTTAGGCCATGAGTTGTTTTCCTGGTGGAGGAGACGGTGAGCAGGGTTAGGAACGCTTTTCTCCATTGGGCTCTGCATGAGGTGTGGAAGATGATATCGGTATTCAGGGCTCCATTGCCCGGTGAGAAGTAGGTGTCGGCAAAGGGTGTTTCAGGGTGCGACCTCATGAAGTTATGTTTAAAACGTTTAGTGGCTTTTTTGGTGAGGGTGGAAGGGTAGTTAATTCTAAAAGTGTGCTTGCCGTTGCGCTCCATTTTAGAGGCTGTAATGTTGGGTGTAGGAGCTAGGGAGTCCTAAGTGACACTAGTGAGCATCCAAAAGAGATATGAGGTAGCGTCCAAAAGAGATATGAGGTAGTATGTATCTAAATCTAAATCACTGTGTCTAAATACAGTAATCATAATCAGACTCAGCGGTCGTTGTAAACATGGTCAGAATCAAAATCTAAATACAATAATCACAGTCAGACTCAAAATACAACGAAAACAGGATGTAGGAAGTGGTAATTGGTGCAGTCCAAGGAGAGGAGTGGAACGGGTTCACCTTACCACAAAGGATGGAGACAGATAGTAAATCAAAAATCAATCAATGAGGTATATGGATCCATTCCACAGGGCAATCCTATGAAATCCGGATGCTAGACAATAGGAAAATAGGCGAACTGCCCGAAATAACTGGAAAATTGGTCAAGGTAGGATACAAAATCTATTGATTAAAATATATTCTGTTATTTAATTGAAATTTGAAAAGAGAGAAAATAAAATCATTTATATACAAGTGCAAGCTCCAGCCCTGCAATTCTGAAACTGCATAAGCCTCCACCAGAGTTCTATGCTAGAGTCAGTTGTGTGTCCTTGGACGTTCTTTCCCTGCTAGCGGATGGGAACTGGTCCAAAAGATTTTGGCATCCATTTTCTTGTTATCTGTCGTGAATTGATTGGGATTGCTTGTGCCTTCACATTCCCCAGCCCCAAACACAATATTTAGGAGTGGGTCTGTACAGTGTTCCTTTGTTTAAAACCAGCAGGTTAAGGTCATAAGCATGCTTTCCAGAGATGTGTAGTAAAATTGTGCCTTGCTTCTTTGCCTAGCAAATGTATTCATTGGGCTGAAGGCCAAGCTTTAGTGCGCTCATAATTCTGCAAAGCCTAGTCTAAGAACTCCTGGCTTGACTTTAAACAAGATAGATGGCTGCTCTATGTTCTTGGTTGCATGGAGGTGTTTGGCAGAAGATCTTGAATTCTGCTTGTTTTGCTCCAGGATTTCTGGGTGATCACAAACCCAAGTATTGCAGAGTTGCTGAGACCTGCCATGCCCCAATTACTGTGCCGAGTAGAAATGTTTGCACCAGCTAACAAGACAATGCACCCTTAAGCAATACCTGTGACAGCTGGCTCAGATCAGGCAATTGTACCCACTGCTCTACTTCTGAGCCTTATTCACACATCCGCATTACACTTATCCAGACCCTTTAAGAAGGGGAATAGCAGAAAAAAAGTTTAATTTAATAAAATTGAGTAATCAACAGCGTGGAAGACTGTAACGTGTATCCATATTGTATTTAAGATGGGCACACTGCTTCTACCCTGGCCTCATGCTTTAGACTAGTAATGCTCAATTTCTAGGTTCACAATAAGGTGTGCTCTTAAATTTGCGGGGAGTGTTTCATTGTCCTAAGAGTAGATAGAGTTAAAAATAAGCAAGAGATTTTCACTGTTCTATAACATTTTGACAGTTGCATTGTTTTCAGTACCATAACCGAATTTCAAAGTTTGGTGGGTGCATGTAGGTCTATTTCAGTACTCTGCAGGGCTCTTAAAACTGGACAACTGTATCACATTCTGAATGAACCCAGTTCTGTTTCAGTAGCAAACATTTAGCTTAGAGAGGTGGGCTGGGAGGGGGAAGAGAAATTGAAGCTTTTCTTAGTTTTGTACTTCTAATTGTATTGCTATTCTCTTACTTTTCACTAGAGTATATTCAGGGTTGTGTTCCATGACAGACGCTTGCAGTACACGGAACATCAGCAGCTTGAAGGTTGGAGATGGAACCGACCTGGAGATAGAATACTTGATATAGGTACGTCTTCTATACAGCTAGCATTGTGTGTAGTCCTCGGTGACCGGTTCAGTCAAATACCCACTATGACTATGTGTATCTTTCCGTAACTCTTAAGACCACTAAACTTGTTTTAATGTCTCTGAGCACTTGTGCTCTTTTGACTAGTCATTGAATGTAGATAGCATGGAGGTTTATTAATGAACAGTGCAATTGTTGGCTGCCATCAGAAGATGTTACTGCATTTGCTATTTATGGAACTTGTTCAAAGAGACCCAGAACCATTTTTTTTCCCAGAACCATTTTGTTGACTTCTTAAGCACCAGTGGGAACAGAGCCTCCTGTTTGAGAGAAATGAGCACTCATTTTGAATGTTGTGGGATTAATTTATTATCAAGCTTTTTTTAAGTTTAGCAGTTAACTCCAGTTTAAATTTTGTTCTTAATACGTAGATGTGGGATGTAAAACGTTTTGGCTGTAATCAGTTGGCGTACAGCAGCGCTCTTTACTACTTGAATGCTAAAGAGTGACATAAGGGGGGTTTAACAATCAAGTATGCTGTTTACAAACTCATTACTGAGGTGACACTGGGGATAGGGAAAGATACAGTGGAATACTGCATACTGGGACTATGTAAAAAGTGGAAGTCACAGGGAACACAGGCTAGGTTTGCCAATCTGGTATTAATATTGGTGAAACTGGCAATTACAATGCGTTGGAAATCTGCACAGCCCCCGGCGGCGCTAACGTGGCATAGCGAAGGGGTCAGATGGGGGAGGGCTGAATGTATGGAGATAAGAAGAGAAGAAAATAAAGGACTGAGGAAAAATTAGATTTCTCTGGCATAGGTGGACAAGGTAGCTGACTACAGCGCGAGCGCTTAGCGCGCTGTGTTAGAGTGCTATTTTTAAATTGTATTGTGCATTATTCTGGTCACTTGGACCTTGTTTTTAACCTGCCACTTACTTGCACTTTAATCTGTGCCCCCCACCGCCGTTTGGGCGGGTCTGGTCCTGGGGTGGGTGCCTTATTAGATCCTGGTCGCCATCTTTGAGTGGGGTCATTGGTTGGAGGCTGTTCGATCTGCCTGCGCTTTACTGTGCATGCGCGGACTTGGAACACCTTTTTAAGGCGAGTCCTTCCTCACCTCGCCCCCTGACAAGGTAGCTGACTACAGCGCGAGCGCTTAGCGCGCTGTGTTAAGAGTGCTATTTTTAAATTGTATTGTGCATTATTCTGGTCACTTGGACCTTGTTTTTAACCTGCCACTTACTTGCACTTTAATCTGTGCCCCCCACCGCCGTTTGGGCGGGTCTGGTCCTGGGGTGGGTGCCTTATTAGATCCTGGTCGCCATCTTTGAGTGGGGTCATTGGTTGGAGGCTGTTCGATCTGCCTGCGCTTTACTGCGCATGCGCGGACTTGGAACACCTTTTTAAAGCTCATCCCCCTGCGCAGCGGGATCGCGCAGCGGGCGCGTCCTCGCGTGGCCGGAGTCGTGCCAGAGTCCTGCCCGTCTGCGCCCGTCCGCGCTAAGGACGCGCTGGACGTCGCGGTACTCTGGCTAGGGACTATTACTCTATCCTGGCTCTACCATGTTGACGTACTCGCGGGATTGTCTGTTTTCCATCGGTCAGGTAAGCCGCTGCTGTACCCTTCCACCGGTACACCCATTGCGTGGCCCTTATCATTGCCTTTGTAATGGGTGGGCTCTTGACTCTCCGCGTCCTCTCTCAAGGACTATTTCCTCTGAGACTCGCCGCACAGACATCCCTACTACTTTGAAGATCCTGAATCTTAACGTCAGGTCTGCGCTGAAACACTATCAGCACATCTATGACCTCATTGAGGAGGAAGCTCCTGACGTATTCGCCATGACGGAAACATGGCTACAGGACGCTGATACCGCTATTACCAATCTAGCCTGCCCACCCGGCTATTCTATGTACACCCTGAATAGGCTGTCTAGGGGTGGGGGTATCGCGTTAGTGGTAAAAACTATCTACCCTTGCGTCTGGAGTGCCCTAAACATCTCGGGATGTGAAAGTGCCATGTTCAAGGTCTCTGTCAGCCCGGAGTTTACCCTGTCCGGGATGGTCGTCTATCGCCCACCCGGCAGTGATGTGGGGTTTAGAAAGGCCTTCCCTGATATTGTTGGCCCTTTGGTCGCTGACTGTGCCAACTTTTCTATCATGGGCGACTTAAACCTGCATTTCGACACCCTCTCTGGCCTCACAGTGCGTTCCATTTCTTCTGACCTTGAGGCCTTTCAACTTCTCCAGATGGTTTCCCAGCCTACCCACCTGGGTGGACATATTCTGGATCCCCTGTTTACCAATCTGTTGGGGATTCTAGTTACTTCTGTCTCTCCGGTGGACTGGACAGACCATTTTTTGGTGTCCATTTCCTGCCCTGTTTCGGCCACTTTTTCCACCTCTATGGCTAGACGGGTTCAGAAGAGGGCTTGGAAAAAGCTTAGGTTAGAGGACCTTCATCGTCTTCTATCAGAGGAGCCGCTGGGTCTTTTGACGGATGTGGAAAGGGGGTATGACCTCTTCTGTTCATGGATAACTAGGGCCTTGGACTCTCTGATACCTATTGGGTCTACTAAAATCAATCCCAGAGAGTCGAGCCCCTGGTACGATGGCACTCTCCGGGCCCTAAAGGGTGCCTGTAGACGAGCAGAGAGGGCCTGGAGGAAAACCTATGCGGCTGATCTAAAAGCCGTATATACCAGGTCCGTTAAGCTCTACCATCGAGCTATCTGCCGTGCTCGTGCGGCCTTCTATGCCACCGAATTCCGGAACAGCCCAAATCCGTCAAAGGCTATCTTTAAGGCCGTAAAACAACTTATGGCGAAGCGGACTACTACCACGACCGTAAGCTCCCTTTCCCATTGTGAATCCCTTGCATCCTACTTCTTGGGGAAGGTCCAAGCTATTTATAGGACATTCCCTAGCATAGGGTCCACTGCGGAAAGGATTAATCGGGTTCACCATCAGACCACACTGCTTGTTTTCCCCCCCCTTACCTTGGACGGTTTTGACAAACTTGCGTTGCAAGTCAAATCTGGGTCTCCATCCGACCCAGTAAGGCCTGCTCTCTTCCGAGACCAAGCTTTTATGGGGCGTACAGTTGTATTCTCCCTTGTCAATCTCTCCTTGGAAACGGGAACTGTACCATCTAAGTGGAAACAAGCCGTGGTGTCCCCGATTATTAAAAAGCCCACCCTGGACCCCTCTAAGCCTGAAAGCTATCGCCCCATCTCGTTGCTGCCCTGGCCAGCCAAGATCACTGAAGCCCACGTCAATCTGGCCCTGTCTGAACATCTGACTCGGACCAATGCCCTCGACCCCACACAAAACGGATTCCGTGCTGGGCACAGTACGGAAACTGCGTTACTTGTGATGGTGGAACATCTCCGGGCAAGGTTGGATGCTGGTCAAACGGCGGCGCTTATCTTGTTAGATCTTAGCGCCGCCTTTGATACGGTAGACCACAGCATCCTCCTGCGTCGGCTCGAGGAGACTGGTATTGGCGGTCTGGTATTGCAATGGTTCCGCTCCTTTTTAGACGACCGCTCCTTCTGTGTTGCCATCCCTCCCTTCAAGTCCAGCTACCAACCACTGGCCATGGGGGTTCCGCAAGGGTCCTCGCTGAGTCCCACGTTGTTCAATCTCTACGTGAGACCGCTGGCTGATGTCGCTAGGCAGTGGGGCCTTACTTTGGTCTCATATGCCGACGACACTCAGCTGGCGGTTACTCTCAGCGGGGATGCGGAAACTGAGGCCCCCAGGTTTCAGTCCGGACTGAAGGCGGTGGCTAGTTGGCTGACAGGCAACTGCCTTCAGCTAAACGCCACTAAAACAGAGGTGATGGTCGTCGGGAAGGGAGTGGAGCTGTGGGGTGACCACTGGTGGCCCCCGGAGTTGGGTCCCACTCCGATCCCGGTTTCGGAAGTGAAAAATCTGGGGATATGGCTGGATGCGGGCCTCTCCTTTATAGGCCATACTAAAAGAACTGCGGCCTGCTGTTTCGGTCTCTTGAGGGGCTTGAGACCTGTGCTCAAGTTCTTTGACGCCCCGACCAGGCAGCTGGTGATCCAGGCCACTATCATCTCTCGCCTGGATTATGCCAGCTCTCTCCTGGCTGGGGCCAACCAGGCTGAACTAACCCGTCTACAACGGGTTCAGAATGCTGCGGCGAGGGCGATTGTTGGCCTACCAAGATTCTGTTCAGTGACCGGTGTCCTTCGCTCCCTACACTGGCTCCCGGTTAGGAAGCGTATTCTTTTTAAAATCTTGTGCCTTGCTTTTAAAATCTTGAGAGGTACAGGCCCGGAAATCCTGTCGAACTGTCTGTCATTCTATGTCCCTGCCCGTTGCCTCCGTTCTCAAGGTCTGGCCCTTGCGGTGGTTCCCAGATTCAGGCTCAGCCGTATGGGAGGCCGCTCGTTTAGGGTAATGGCTGCGTCAGCATGGAACTCCCTGCCTGTTGAAATCCGCTTGCTGGAGGACCTTCTGACCTTCCGGAAGGCGATAAAAACCTTCCTGTTTTAGCTGTTTTTAGTCCCTGTTTTTGTTTTAGCTGTTTATTAGCCTCTTTTCTGCTTCCCGTTGTGTTACGCGCTACCTTGTCTCTGCGCCAGGACGCTCCTTGGCTGGAGTATCTGTGCGCACAATAAATAGACGTAACATAACATAACATAGGATGCACTGTTCGAACAGTTTGTCTCTGCCGAACATTCACTGCATTAAAGAGCTGTTAGTCATGGGGCATTACCAATGTCTTACAGACCCAATCAATAGTAGACCCCATAGGAACCTTCATCTCATTGAAGCCAATTGATGTGTTCTTATTTTGTAAAACCAATAAAATGTGTTAATTAAAAAAACATTCAAGTATGCTTGGGACGGATACAGAGGATTGTCCATAGAGCAGAATAAAAGGTTGAACTGTACAGAAAGAGTCTAGTTCTTGCCACTAGCAATGAAATGGGAATTGTGTATAGTATGGTTCTCACAGCGAAATCAATGTTTGTGCATCACATTGTGGTAATTGGAAGCAGTACAACAGACGTCATTAGCCATAAACAATGCCTGCATCTGTGCTGCTTTGCGCAGAATCAGAACAAATGTAAAGATGGTGTTCCTCTTAAAACAAATATATGCATTTCTACTCTGCAGAAGGTATTTAAAAACTGCATGACAAATGCCTCTGAAATTAAACTGCTTTATCCACAGTGATGGGGTTACTAGATAAAATAAAAAGGTAAAGCAATACTAGCAAATTCCAATCCATAGTATGTAGGATGGCAGGATTGTTTTTCCTCAGTCTTATTTATTTATTTATTTTATTTATTTAGAGTTTTATATAGCGCGAACGTGACCCTTGGGTATCAGAGCGCTTCACAATGACATATACATGATGAGGTATAAAATTAGCAAAAGACAAACAGATTGTTATATCGCGAGTGAGGTAGGTAAGTATGGAGCTATATGGTAAACATATCCCACTGATAAGAGGTAGATAGGTAAAGGTCATATTAAAGTTCTATAAAGTACACATTAACATTGCTCTGAGGTAGGATCGGTATAAGTCTATCAGGGACATATCATAGCATATTAGTAATGGATTCGTACGAATAGTCTAGTGTTTGACATCGGTTTACACATTACTAAGTACTTTCAGCCTGCGTCTGAAGTTATTCGATTATATTTGAACATTGTATTCCTGTGTATATAGTTCAAGCATTGTCTTTGTCTGTGTATTCTTCTTCTCGGTTTTGGGTCAATAAAGCACTTGAGGCTAGTTCCCATCTAGTTAGCGACTCTCACTTTCTTCTTCTCTAAGTCCGAAGAGAAATATTTAGCACGCAGTGTCGTTGAGGTCATTTCCTGGCTATGTAAGGAACGTACTCCTTAAGAAGATCTTAGTTTCCTTTTTGAATGATGCCGTGTTTGTAATTTTCCTGATATTTGGAGGGAGTGAGTTCCATATTCTGGGTGCTGCCCCTGAGAAGGCTCTGTCGTATGTTTTCTTTTTCCGGAAGATGGGTGGTTTCAGTATCAGCGACTTGGCGCTCCTGGCTGGTCTGATTCCTCCCGATAGTTCAATCTTCCGGGCCAGATATCTTGGTGTTTTGTAGTGTAGTGCTTTGTGGGTGACACATGCCATCTTGAATTGGATTCTAGCTTCGTATGGTAGCCAGTTTAACGCTTTTAGATGTGGGGAGATATGGTCGAATTTCCTCGATCCGGTAATAAGCCTTGCTGCTGCATTGAGGCATGCTTTCAGAGGTGCAGTGGAAATTTTCGGTAGACCTTCTAAGGTTGTACATCCGTATTCAATTCTTGAGATAACTAGTGATTGAACTGCCAGTTTGAGATCTGCCGACGAGATGAAAGGTTTCATCTTCCTTAAGTAATTCAGGTGAAAGCGGGCATTTTTTGCCATTGCATTGATGTGTGCTTTCATGTCTAGATTTTTATCTAATGTGATTCCCAATGATTTCGCTGATTCCACTAGTGTAGGGGTGCAGTTTAAAGCTGTGATCAGTCTGGTCCATTCTTCTACCTCAGAGTGGCTCTTCGGAGGAGAGATCAAAAGGAATTCCGTTTTCTGTGCATTGAGCTTCAGGTGGTTACTGGTTAGCCATCTTAGTGTCATTTTCAAAGCCTCATTTATTCAGTAGCTTGATGTCCTCCAGGGATTCGATCTTGATATACACTTGTGTGTCGTCCGCATACATATGATAGGATATGTTTGCGTCTCGTAGGATTTCAGTCAGAGGTTCGACGTAAAGGTTAAAGAGTGACGGAGATAGTGTCGATCCTTGAGGGACTCCGATCGAGTTTGGACTTGATGTGGATAGTGACTGGTTGACCCAAAGTTTTTGTGTTCTGCTCTGAAGAAAGGATTCAAACCATTTTAGCACATTTCCTGACATTCCCATCCTGTTGTGAAGTCTGTCTAGTAGTTTTTCATGATTTACAGTGTCAAATGCAGATGACAAGTCAAGAAGCACTAGTAGACATGTCTTATTGCGGTCAAGGGCCTGTACTGCGTCAACTATATGTAGGATCGCTGTTTCCGTGCTGTGACCTGTTCTGAGTCCAGATTGGCAGTCGTCCAGTAGCATGAAATTAGCGATGTGTTGGCTCAGTTGGTTTTGTACGCATTTCTCGATTAGTTTGGCCAGTAGTGGAATATTGGTGACTGGGCGGAAGTTATTGGGGTCTGCTGGGTCCGCTGTTGGTTTCTTGATGATCGGGACCACTTGGCCTGTTTTAAGCAGTCTGGCAAGATCCCTTGAGATAGGGAGGCGTTTATTATTCTTGTCCATATTGGGATGATGATGTGGTTTATTTTTTGTATACATTTTGCGGGGAGTGGATCATTATAGTGGTTATTCGGTTTGATATCCGCTAATGTTCTGGCGATGGTGTTCTGATCATATATCTTGAAGGTGTCCCAATGCGCTTTGTTTTTTGCTTCAATGTGGTCGACTGTCGGTGTGGTCTTGCTCAGTTTGTGTGGTTGGTTGTTCAGTTGGTCCGCTGCCGTCTTGAGCTCTGTTTCCAACTTATTTGCCTTTTCGGTGAAAAAATTTGAGAATTCTTCACAGCTTAACTGGGTTTTAGTTGTTTCTTGGGCCGATTTTGCTAATTTGTTGGAATGTTGCCTTAAAATTTCAAATAGTTTCCGTGGTCTGTTTTTTGCATTATCCAATTCTGATCTAATATATTCTTTTTTGGATCTGAGGATCTTTTTGTTGTATTCGTTTCTGATTTTTCTGAGTGATTTCAATTCTGGTGTTGCAGGATGTTCTCTCCATTTTCTTTCGGCCATTCTTAGTTTCCTTCTATCCTCGTTCAATGTACCATTAAACCATGGGTTTTTGGCCTTTTCTGCGATTCTTTTCAGTTTGAGTGGCAAGGTGTTGTTAACTATGTTTGTTACTGTCGTAGTGTAGTGCTCCGTTAGGTCATTCACATTCCGCAATTTGTTAGGTGGCTTCAGATCTTTCTCGCAATTTTCCACTAACCGTTCGATATTAAAGTCTTTAGTGTCGCGAGTCCACTTTTTGATTTTGCTGGGCTGAGAGATATTATTCCTTTTCAGTTTTGGAATTTGGAAGATTATTGCATGGTGATCCGACCAGTCGCAAGGCACAATTGAGTGGATCGCTATGTTCTTGTTTCTTGATATTATCCAGTCTAGTGTTGCACCTTTTGAGTGTGTAGGTTGTGTACACGCTTGAGTGAGATTTAGCTCCGTCATAAAGTCTTTAAGAGCGTTAACCTGTTTGTCCTTCCTGTCTTCCCAGTGTAGGTTGAAATCGCCCAGGAATATGTTGTTAGAATGATTATTAGAGTTATCTGTGATAATCTCCATTAACTAGTCTATGAAAGCCGCATTATTTCCCGGGGGATGGTACAGGGCATGTAGGGTGCATCTTTGATTGTCTGTAGATTTTATATTAATACCTAGGTATTCACAGGATTCCAGAGGATCTGATTGTATTTGTTTAATTTCTATGTCAGTTCGGTGGATGCATGCTATCCCGCCTCCTGTCTTTTTCAGTCTATCCAATCTCAATATGTTGTATTGTGGGGGCACTAACAAATCCATGCAGGGAGAGGATGATTCCGAAAGCCATGTTTCTGTTAGGATTGCTATGTCAATTTCTTCGTTGATAAGTGCCGCGATGTCTGAGGAGTGTTTTACAGCGGATCGACAGTTGAGCAATAGGCATTTCAGAGGATTTCTTGTAATGCTCGGGTCCCGTTCTAGCTGGATGGTGGATCGCTGGACCTGCTGTAGGTTAAGGTTTGGTTTTCTTGTCTTATGTCTTGATGTTCTATTATTGTCAATCGGAACTGTCTTAATTTCCTCCCCCCTCAAGTATTCTGTGGGCTCGTACGTATGAAGTAGAGGAAGGGTTTCTTCTTCTGTTATGCAACTATGCTATGCTATGCTATAGTGATTTATATAGCGCACGGCTGCCTCAGCAAAGGGGCGTCCCGGCGCTGCGGAAGGACAAAATACAGTGAGGTGGAGACGCTAAGGAGGGAACTATTGTTGAAAGAGGTGTGTTTTGATAGCCTTTCTGAAGACTAAGAGATCCTGAATCCCGCGGATAGCTACAGGGAGACTATTCCATAGCTTGGCCGCTAGGAAACTGAAAGAGCGGCCGCCCACTCTAGCCAGTCTGGTGCGGGGGACGATCGCAAGATGCTGCCCCTCTGTCCGGAGCAATCTTCTAGGGACGTACTCTGACAGAAGTGGGCGAAGCATTGGGGGGGAGGAGGTTTTGAGAATTTTGAAAGCGAAGCACAATGCTTTGAACTGGACCCTTTTGCCCACCGGGAGCCAGTGCAGTTTCTTCAAGGTTCCTGATATAGAGGAATGGCGCGGGAGACCAACCAGAGCCCTGGCGGCCGCATTCTGAACTCTTTGCAATCTAGTGATTTCAGCTAGATTCGCTCCCAATAGAAGGGAGCTCGCATAGTCCAGTCTGGAGAGAATGGTCGCCTGGACGATAAGTTGGCGCGTGCGGCAATCAAAAAACTTCAGAATGGGCCTGATGTTACGCAAGACGCCAAAGCATGTGGCGGCAACTTTTTTGGTGTGGTGCGTGAACTTTAAAGCAGAGTCCACCCAAACTCCCAGGTTTTTGACACATTCCTTAGGCGTAGGGGGAGGGCCTAGCACATCCGGCCACCAGTTGTCACCCCAGGACGAGGTATTTTTGCCCAGGAGGAGAATCTCCGTTTTCCCGGCGTTTAGTTGGAGAAAATTCGCCGTCATCCAGTTGGTGATGTCAGTGAGTGTCTGTTTGAAGTGTTGAGCCTCCAGACCACTGTTGTCATTAAGTGACACCACCAACTGGGTATCGTCGGCGTAGGAAACCAGGGCAAGACCATTTCTTCTAGCTACCTCTGCCAGGGGGCGGACATATACATTGAAACTAAGGTTTCTGTTTGGCCGGTTGTGCCTTTCTGTTAATGTCATGGCCCTCTCATTTGTTTTTCCTAGAGACTTTTGCACTACTTCTTGGATGTGTTCAACTTTGGAGTGTGTGCCTGCAGCAATTTCTAGGATATTTACCAATGTTTTCAATGCACATTGGATGTCTTGTGCCATATTGTCAATTTGTGTTTGTATTCCTTGTATGTCTCTCCGGGTCTCATCTTGGCTCAAAGCATTGGTCTTCAGGGTTTGTGTTGATATGTTTCAGCTCCGTTCCTTTTAGTCTTCATTGGTTTGTAAACTTAAGTTTTTCTTTTGTCCCGGCACCCCAGTGAAATTTGTCACCTTCATTTCCCATTGCAAGGTTAAAACTCATGCTGACACTTTATGTATCTGCGTGTTTTAAACTACTCTAATTATTGTATCCCAGTTTTCATTCTTCTACCTGTTCATTACAACAAAGAAATTATTCTCCCATTTTCGGTACTGTAACCTCTTCTCTAAATAATCTCTCATAATAGCTAGACTAATGATTAACCATGTCGGGTTCCCCCAAGCCACAGCACGGATATTTTACATTCTTTGAATTTTAAGTGCTTCTTACTAGCATGTAAAATGTAAAGACTGGGAAATGGCAGAGATGTATTTAATCTGATCGGTCCACGATAACAACTGGAGTTATGGCTTAGTTTTGCTTTTCATTTGAAAGGTGGTTGTTTATTCTTGCCTTCCTAATAACTTTGGCACTGTTTGACCCATGTGCATGAAATTTGGCAGATAATTAGCGCAATTAACCAAGTTCTGGCATGTCTTGTTTCATGCAGATGTGTGCGGGGAGAGTTCAAGAGTTAGAAGGGAGTGGGGTCAAGAAATAGTTGCACTTAACGTTTTAGCTCCTATAGGAAGTGCCCTTTGGAATTTATCTAGTCTGCTACAACAAAACCCGCTGAACTGAATTAAAAGCAGATGTTGCATGAAACTAGAACTTTACTCTGAGTGGTGACTTTTTGACTTTGGGCCTTTATCTGTTCAGTTGTTTTTGAGATTTTTGTTGCAGAGTGATTAAATTAATTTTATATCTTAACCTTTTGCAAACAATCATAAGGTCTGGGATCGTGGTTCGAAATTTGAAAAATAAACCACATTTTTCTGAGGGATACTTCTAACTAGATTTTATACCTTGTGAATATTCTACCAGGCATCAGACTGGAACTGGAAAGTCAAAAGTAGTACTCCGTCAAACGGGTAGTGATGTCATGCAGCTCTGCACTGACTTCATTCTGCTACGGCAGTGGAGAGCGTGGCCACATATATACCCCACCAGCGCGTGGTTACGTTTGTTTCTTTTTTCTGCGCATTCAGATGTAGATCCAAATCTCAACTTCTCTCGTCTGACGAGTTCTTTTCCAACTTTTTTCTTTTTACCTGTGTGAAAGAGAAATAGGTCACCTCCCAAAAAACAAGGCATAAACCTTTCAGGGAGTGTTGCAAACACATGTCTGTGACGGTTTCCCCACAAGGCATGCTTGTGGTGCCTGGGCTCGAAACAAAACTCTGAGGCTTTCGAAGATTAAATTCAGATGAACCTAACTTTTACATGACTACAAGGCAAAAACTCAACGTTGCCAAAATAGAAAGACTCCAACGTGTGGGATAGTTTTAAAGATTATATTTTTGTGCATTAATAATGTATAATATGCAATTTTACATATGATCTTGCAACTATATTAATTCAGTCTATATGTTATTGAAACTAATTTCATATGAAGTATAGAAGTGAAGTAATTTCTATAAAAAGTGAAGCATTTTAGTTAGGCCACATCTCTATATGTATTTCCAATTTGAACAAGATGGATGCCATCTCTGTCACTCCTGTTTCAGACTCTCCCTCCTACCTCTGCCACCCTTACCCCACGCACATCTTTTCCCAACAGGTCCCGGAGAGCACAGTCAAGCTGAAGTGTAGTGTTCATTTCCACAGTTATGATAACATTGTTTTCGATTCATTTTTCCCTGTTTCCTATGATGTAGGAAGGTGGATATCTGACTATGGTTACCCCCAAACTTTTTGCCTGGTGTTTAGCTGGTTTTTTACTTTAGTTGGCCTGGGATCCTGCTATTCAGGGCCCCAAGCTAATTGCTCTCTCCTTAAAATGGACTCCATGTACCTTAGGTACATACACAATTGGAATTGGTTCACCTTATAGGCCCCTGTAACAGTGTACCCCAGGTACCCAGGGCATAAGTGTTTCCAAGGCCTACCAGGGGCTGCAGCACGTATTGTGCCACCCCTGGCCTGGCCTCCATATTTGACACAACTGTCTGATCACTCAGCTGGGGTAAGTCGGTGTAATCACCCCTTACTTAGGTATAGTATGCCTATACCTAACCTAAAATGGACACACATTTTCCTATCAGCCACTCCTATGGAAGGCCTCATCAATCCTGGAGGCAGAGTGCTTGGAAATATGTGAGATGGTGCTCTAGCATGAGCTGAGCCGGTCTGCAGCTTTTGGAACCACTTCCTGTAGCTGTTCCATGATACTGCCATACCATATACTCTTAAGTGCATTATAACCCTCGCGGTTATTTGCTAACTTTGGTTTGGCTTTATCAAAACATGTCGAGTAAGGTGTCATACGAATTGGAATACTACCCCCTCGCCAGTTCTGGCGACGGGGGTAGCATTCCACCCTTCTAGAGGGACACGACATGTACCTAACCTGAACCCCGGTTAAAGTTAAACAGAGCCTCAGCATCACAAAATGGATGCTGCCACCACAGACACAAGTCTGACCTCCTGCTGCTGGGAGTCCTTCCAGCGAGGGAGGCTTGGACAAAGGGTTTCCTGCCTTGGGAGGTGCTAGCACCACCCCAGACAGGATTTTGTGTATTGGGTAGGACAGGGCTGAATAGAATGAGACATGCCTGGGGCACACAAGGTGTCCCTGTGCATAGGCCAGTTCAAACCGGTCCTGGGGCTCTCCACCCCCAGTCCTGGCGCGAAACTGGACAAAGGAAAGGGGGTGTAACCACCCCCTTCCTGGTCCCACCCAGAGGAGGGACCTAGCAGGTAATCCGGCCCCTAGATTTGGAATAAGAGTAGGAGCTGTGTCCCAAGACTTCAGATCATCCTGAACTCGACTTGAAACTAAGAAGAAAACTGGACTTCGACATTCTGCTGCACAGAAGACTGAAGAGAATCTCCCTTGTGGCCAAGGAGTGACCACCCTGTGAATACAGGCACCAACCAGCAACTCGACGTCTGCTTTGCCGCCGCCTCCCGCTGGAGCCCAAGCCCAGAGCCTGACAAGACCCAGACTCCCAGACATCTCAGAGCCCGATCCACAGTCCCTGAAAAGAAGAGACCCGTGGAGGCACCGAGAGACGTGGGACCGGCCATCTTGAAAGACCCCCGAGAAGCTGACTGCGCAGCACCCGAGGCACCCTCGACGCTGTGCTTTGGGGTTTGAGAAGCCCCACCACCGAGCAGCATTTGCACCGAAGATCAGCTCCCCAGCATCTCCACGATCTGCGTGGGGCCCTTTTGCACTTTGCCACTCGACGCGCCATCCCGGCCACTTGCCACGTGGCTAGCGGCCATCTTGGCGACGAAATCTACAAACTACACCGCTGGTCTGGTTGCTCCAGACTGGCCCTTGCTCCCCTGAAAAGGAGCAACCGCTCTGACCTGGCTGGTCCGAGTAATAAGCTTTTTCCGCTTCCTGCGTGGCTTGCATTAGCCAAGGCCTGTTTGCTCCAATCAAGTTGCCGACACCGCCATCAGCTAGAGCCTTCGTGGGACAGCTCGTGATCGACTCCTGGACGTCCTTGACCTCTTCGTGGCTGCGGAGACAAGCTGCAGCTCTTCACCTGTTTGCACCCGACATCGCCTGGTTCCGTCCTGGTTCCACTGTAGTCACTGGCTAGTGACTTTGAACATTGTCCCCTCTGCTTTCAGGTCTTCACATCTTCAGATCCATCCTTGGATCCACCGGAACTCTCCTCGACGACCCGCCTGCAGCATCTTCATCTCCAGGCACCATCGACCTGCGTGACGAAACCCGACACGACTTGGCACCTGTGCACCCGCTTCCTGTGGGTGAGGTAACTCCGCAACGCCGGTGTTCCTACACTGGTACACACATCTAGTGCCTAGCTCTAAAGTTTTGTCCTTCTAGGTCCATCGAAAGGTTCCTTAAACACTAACTTTGTAACTTTTACGCACCATTGACTTAACATTGGTGCATGCGTGCACTTTAAGCACTGCACCCGAGTCCCGCGGGCCTTTCCCGACTTCATCACTGCTAGTCCCAAACAGCTCCAGCGATTCCCCAGGCCCTAGGCCTCTTTCCTTTCCCATTGGTGGTTCTTATACCACTATTTTAGTATATGGTTTAAGTGGCCCCTAGGGCTCATCCATATTGTGCAACTTTTGTGTGTTTAAACTGTGTTTTGTTTTAACGCATTTGCTTCTGTGCTCATAAAGAGTATAGGGGATATTTGTAGTAAATATATATATATATATATATATATATATATATATATATATATATATATATATATATATATATATATTTTTCAATATATATCTGTGTGGTGTTCTTTCATTTGGTATTCAAGGGGATTGTGTATGGTAAAACAGCTTGCTTCACATGCCTTTACAGAGTTTAGCCTAAGACTGCTTTGTCCACGCTACTAGGATAGCTGGTCTATAAGGTTGACTTACAACCAATCATCATAAGGGTTGCTTGGCATGGTACAAGGTGATCACTAGAACTTGTGAGCATCATATACCAGGCCAACTTCTCACATATGACTCGTGACGTTTGACAAGATCCCTTCCTCAGTATTCATTTGCTTAAAGTGTTGATTGTTCAATGTGTCATATTTGTTTGAACATCTCTGAATGAGATTAGCATAGCAGCGTGCCACTCTGTTTTTGACTCCTGAAGTCCTGATGAGCAGATTATGCATCTGGTCCCAATGCAACCCGAATTTCTGGGTCTGTATGCGACATCATAGCAGATCGTGACTTTTAGGGGAGGCCATGCTGCGAGTATTTGGCACCCATCCACTTCGCTTTCACGCGCTTTATGGCACCAAGGAACCACAGAGGCCTCTATTTCGGGTCCCCCAAGCAGGTTTGCCATCTTTGCTTTGTGAAACTGCTTCAGTGTCCATCAGAAGAACAAGTTACTTACCTTCAGTAATACTCTTACTGTCTAATCATAGATTCCTCACTGGCCCTCGTATCTCCCCTTTCCGTGGCATGGACTCTTTTCCATATAAAAAAAATCCCAAACTAGAGATCTGCATACTGGTGAAGCCAATTTGCAGATGTGCCTACATTGTGGGGTGAAAACACATCTTAGAATTATTATTATTTTATCAATTTATAGGGCGCAACAGCTACCCAAGAAGGGTTTCCCGGCGCCTAGACACAGCTGGAAAAAAGGACAGAAAGGAGGGAAACTGTGTGAGGTGGTTATTGTTCGTACAGCCAGGTCTTTACAAGCTTTCTAAATCTACAGTAGTTTTCTTCCTTCCGGATGCCTGGAGGAAGCGTGTTCCACAGGGAGGGTCCAAGATAGGCAAAAGATCTGCCCCCTGATCTTGCCCGTTTAAACCTAGGTATACAGAAGCATGCTGCTGTCTGGGACCGGAGGTTTCTCTTTGGCGTGTAGAGGCAGGCAAGGGATTGGAGGTATTTTGGAGCTACTCCTGTTTTTATTTTGAACATGTAGTTCAAGGCCTTGAAGCGAACTCTGCTCTCTATCCTGAGCCAGTGAAGATCCCGACGATGGTTCGAGACTCCAGCGTTCTTAGGAATCTTACATAGGAGTCTGACCGCAGCGTTTTGCGCTACTTGCAGTCGTCCAATGACAGATTTATTTGCGCCTAAATATAGGATGTTGCCGTAGTCAAGCCTTGATGTGATAAGGGCATTGACTACGGTCTTTTGTGTTGACATAGGCAACATCCACAGGATTTTCCTCAACCATTTAGCTATGGTGAGACACAAGCCAGTAACTTTACTGGCCTGCTTGTCCATGGATAAGGCATTGTCCAGTACAAAGCCCAGATTTCGAAGCCCAGATGTCCAGTACAAAGCCCAGATTTAGAAGGCAACTGATGTTAGCGCTACCTTAGATGCAACCCAACTTATCACTTGCTGTACAACACCACCTCATGGCATGCAGCAGTGCTTCTTTTGAGTTTCCAGATCCAATCTAACGTAGTCACAAGGTAGGACTTTGTGGTTAAATAACGTATCCATCAGAAAGAGCATTACCAAAGGTAAGTTACCTGTTCAACAAGGGTATTGTTTTTTCCAGTTTGCTCAATGCAGAATCAACAGACTCTGAGGATCTGCAAATTTGCAGTTACAGGAGGCCAGGCATTGAAGTCTGTATTATTGTAAAAGTTGGGAGGACGTGAGGATGAAGCATCTCCTCATCATAGTAAGTATATGTTGAAAAAGAGGTTTCTAAAGCGGCAAATACTGGCTCCAAACATTTTTTAAAAAAAATCACTTTTTTCATAGGTTTTGCAGACCAAAAGTGCAACTATATATGGTCTAAGAATGGGCTATTTAGCACTGTAGAGACTAAAGTTAGCCAAAGGCCAAGTCCCATGCTAAGACTTCACTATTCTGTGCCGAAAGCTTAACACTCGATTTGGTGGCCAGCGAGCTTATAATGGACACAGAAACGTGAGGCCCCGTTATGGAGGCTTATCGTTTCATGCAATCACTCATTGATGGGGGGGTTTCCTTTATTAGGCTTTTGTGGATGTGATGGCTATTATTGTGTGAACAATCAGGAATGTTTGTACAAAATCAATAAACTACGTTTTGAAAAAAAAAAAATGGACACAAACATTGGTCCTTAAAAGATGACCTCAAATACATCTCTCACTTAAGCTGTCGTTTTGGTAAACATTTTTTTTTTGCTGTATTTCAGATATTCCAATGTCTGTGGGAATCATTGATCCCAGGTCAAATCCAACACAACTTAACACAGTGGAATTCCTTTGGGACCCTGCAAAGCGGACTTCTGTGTTTATCCAGGTATGGAGATGTGGCTCTCACATGAGGTCTGGAGGCATTGTACCTGCTGGGAGGTGTAAAAGCATTGGTGAATCCCCCTTTTATCCCTGTAATTACTGGAGAGAGTGTGCCTGCTGAGTGATCTGAAAGCATTGTTAACCCCACTGGTCTGACAAGGCGTGTGCTTCTGTATGAATATATGTAAGCAGGCCTATACCGGCACAAACATAACTACAAAGCAGCGCAGTGCTGTGTGGTGCGATTAGGATTACAAAGATTCAATAAAAGAAAGGTATGCAATAAAGGGGTGCAGTTTACTAAACTTGATTTTCAGGAGGGTGGGTAGTAGGCTGATTGTTAGCAGGATAACATCGAGTGGGAGTTGTTGGCAGTTACTCCAACAATATTAGAAGTACTTTGCCAGCCCACTCAGACCATTCATATGCCACAGCTGCTATGCCACACTTTTCCGTTCAGGGATTAATCGAGGGAACGACATACACAGTAGTAGAGACAGTCCCCAACATCCTGTGCAGGCTGTGCATCTTCTAAATCTTGCTGACTTCTCCCCCCCCCCCCCCCCCCCCCCAAAACACTAGTCACCCAAAGCTAAGCCCTTGCCGCCCTTTTCGCTTTCCTAGACCATCCAACGTCCTTCAGAGCGTGATGTCTGACGCACACCCCAGTCCTTGAGGTGAAAATATTTGCTTTGCTGAATAAAGGAACCATCGATGAGAAAGGAGCTCTGCATTATAGATTCCTAGTCTTTCTTGAATCTAGTTTCATATTAACAGCTTTACAAAGACAAGCAGCCCCACACACAAGCAGCCCCACACACACACACACACAAGCAAACCCCCCCCCCACACACACACACACACACAAGCAAACCCCCCACACACACACACAAGCAAACCCCCCACACACACACAAGCAAACCCCACACACACACACAAGCAAACCCCACACACAAGCAGCCCCACACACACACAAGCAGCCCCACACACACACACACAAGCAGCCCCACACACACACACACACAAGCAGCCCCACACACACACACACACAAGCAGCCCCACACACACACACAAGCAGCCCCCCACACACACACACACAAGCAGCCCCACACACACAAGCAGCCCCACACACACACACACACACAAGCAGCCCCACACACACACAAGCAGCCCCACACACACACACAAGCAGCCCCACACACACACACAAGCAGCCCCACACACACACACAAGCAGCCCCACACACACACAAGCAGCCCCACACACACACGCAGCCCCACACACACGCAGCCCCACACACACACACACACGCAGCCACACATACACACGCAGCCACACATACAAGCAGCCCCACACAAGCACCCCCACACACACAAGCAGCCCCACACACACACACAAGCAGCCCCACACACACACACACAAGCAGCCCCACACACAAGCAGCCCCACACACACACACACACACACACACAAGCAGCCCCACACACACAAGCAGCCCCACACACACAAGCAGCCCCACACACACAAGCAGCCCCACACACACAAGCAGCCCCACACACACAAGCAGCCCCACACACACAAGCAGCCCCACACACACAAGCAGCCCCACACACACAAGCAGCCCCACACACACAAGCAGCCCCACACACACAAGCAGCCCCACACACACAAGCAGCCCCACACACACAAGCAGCCCCACACACACAAGCAGCCCCACACACACAAGCAGCCCCACACAAACAAGCAGCCCCCCACACACAAGCAGCCCCCCACACACAAGCAGCCCCCCACACACAAGCAGCCCCCCACACACAAGCAGCCCCACCCACACACAAGCAGCCCCACCCCCCCCACACACACACACACACACAAGCAGCCCCACCCACACACACACAAGCAGCCCCACCCACACACACACACACACAAGCAGCCCCACCTACACACACACGTAGCCCCACCCACACACACAAGCAGCCCCACCCACACGCAAGCAGCCCCACCCACACGCAAGCAGCCCCACCCACACGCAAGCAGCCCCACACACACGCAAGCAGCCCCACACACACGCAAGCAGCCCCACACACACACAAGCAGCCCCACACACACACAAGCAGCCCCACACACACACAAGCAGCCCCACACACACACAAGCAGCCCCACCCCCACCCCCACACACACAAGCAGCCCCACCCCCACACACGCAAGCAGCCCCACCCCCACACACACACGCAAGCAGCCCCACCCACACACACGCAAGCAGCCCCACACACACACAAGCAGCCCCACACACACACACAAGCAGCCCCACACACACACACAAGCAGCCACACACACACACACAAGCAGCCCCACACACACACAAGCAGCCCCACACACACACACAAGCAGCCCCACACACACAAGCAGCCCCACACACACAAGCAGCCCCACACACACACACACTTGAGCTCTTGCTCTCACAGATTGTTTGTAATTTAAAATCTGTTTGTTTACTGCCAACACATCAAAGAAAAAGTACTTCACAGTTAATGAACTCGTTCAGTATAGATATAGAATTGATTATTTTGCCAGGTGAGATATACATTAAATACAATCCCCGGAATGGCTCAGCTGCCCAGGCCGCTGCATGGTATTGTACAAACACGGGACTCCCTCTGCCCATCTGGGTGGTAAGGACACCCACCTGCTCACCTGCTGGTTAAGGTCGACGCCCGTCTGCAGCTGCCAGAGAACGAAGAAGGCCTGCCCCCCGCAGGTGGCCAGGTGCACGGGGGACTGTCCCAGGCCATCCCCAGCAGAGTTGACGGCACTGCCCGTCTCCATCAGGCTGCAGGGGCTGTCGAACTGAGGAGAGAAAGAAGGCGGTCAGACACGAGCCGACAGTACACTCTGCCCTGACCCCGGGCACACCGCTCTCCGGCACGGAGCACTTGCTTCATCACCGTTAGTTAATGCAGCGCGCCGTGCCGGGTGACAGTGACACCACGGGTTACAAATGTATAAAACGGCCATTTCAAGTCCACCCTCACACAATGATTTTTGATACCCATCTGCGCCCCCACACAAAGCTGCATAACCCTTTCTACTGGGAAGCAGGATAACAAAGGTGGGTGTTGAAGAACGCACCTTGCTGACGCGTGGGAGGACCATCCCTCACCTTGCGTGCAGCCATTTTTGGGACCCTTGCAGAGCACCCTTCCGAAACGCCAAATGCTTCCAGTGGATTAGCGTGCCACTCTCTAAAAACAGACCACCCACAGTAAACGTGGCCTTTCGGCACACGTGGAAGTCAACAAGGCGAGAGGTGTTAAATGTAATATTCGAATGCTCACACGTAGCGTTCTTACTTGTTAGCATTTAACATGATCAAATTAATGGGTTCTAAGCAAAGGAAACGCTCCCATAGGCACGAAGAGTGCACTGAAAACATTCTTAGATCATGGCTGCAGGACTGTCCATACCACCCCTCCAACGCTCCCACCACTTTGTTTGTGTTAGTGAAATTAAACGCCATTTTAAAATTATGCACACCTGGAACCCTTCCATTGTATATCTACCCTAGCGGGTAATTGAAAGGATATTGATGCTTACCTCTGCATTGCATTCCAAGAGCAGCATGTCTGACGCTATAGCACCCGAGCACGTAAGGTGTGAAAAAGATATAATCTGCAGGACTCGGGTGGTACTCGCTGCAGGTTGTAGACGCTTGGCGCAGGCAGGCTGGATGCACACTGTGTAGAAGAGCAGTGATGTCCTTTCCCGCTACTGTTCTTAGGCTGATTGTCTAGGAACCCTCCACTGAACCCGGTTCTCATTCCAACACTTTGTGACGGCACCTAACAGCCGCAGCGACTCAAAACACGAGCACGCAGAACACAGGCAGCCGAGGGCGGACCTGCATTGTCCCGTGCCCGCCTGTGATTGGTCGGGCGGCCCTTAGTTTTGGCAAGCTTTCGTTACGAGCTTCCCCCGTGTCTCCCCTTCTGCTTCTCACGTAGGCGCCCGTGCCTGGCTGCCATGGGACTGTCTGCAGTGGCGCACGTAGCAGCAACCCTTTAAGAATAACAAGAAACAGAAAAACAGCGCTATAGCACCAGAGCACGTAAGGTGTGAAAAAGATATAATCTGCAGGACTCGGGTGGTACTCGCTGCAGGTTGTAGACGCTCGGTGCAGGCAGGCTGGATGCACACTGTGTAGAAGAGCAGTGATGTCCTTTCCCGCTACGCTACTGTTCTGAGGCTGATTGTCTAGGAACCCTCCACTGAACCCGGTTCTCGTTCCAACACTTTGTGACGGCACCTAACAGCCGCAGCGACTCAAAACACGAGCACGCGGAACACAGGCAGCCGAGGGCGGACCTGCATTGTCCCGTGCCCGCCTGTGATTGGTCAGGTGGCCCTTAGTTTTGGCAAGCTTTCGTTACGAGCTTCCCCGTGTCTCCCCTTCTGCTTGTCACGTAGGCGCGAGGCGCCCATGCCTGGCTGCCATGGGACTGTCTGCAGTGGCGCACGTAGCAGCAACCCTTTAAGAATAACAAGAAACAGAAAAACAAAAGGCATTAAAACCAGGGCACAAGTCTTAACAAGGGATAGTTACCTCATGTCCGACGCTGCTCGAGCAGCAAAATGGCAGCCCCAAACATCCAAAGATTTTGGATTCGGGGGCGTGTTTTTGGGTTCTGAGTGACTGGTGACGTCACAGGGCGAAAGAACACCAAAAACACGCCCCCAAATCCGAAAGAGACGGGGCTTGATTGGAGTGACGCCTCTCTCCTCCAATGGCTGGCCTCCGTTTAGGAAGCCAGCCAATGGAAACGAGGTGGAGGAGAGAGGCGGGTTCCAAGCCCCGTCAAAAAATCATTAAATCTGCTACCAAAGACTGCGCAAGCGCAGCCTTTAGGTCCTCGACCTAAAAAACCTTCCTGATTACATTGGTTTGAATTTCCTCACTTTTTCCCGGTTGGGTCCATTATTTCTCTTGTACAGAATTTGAACTAAAAGCCCAAGAAATCTTTAATTGTCAAATTCTTGCAGATCTTATGACTTCTTCAGTTGTACCTGGATTTGGCTCTAGGTAATGCGACTTCAGCATTTATTTTCTAATGTAGGTTCTTTGATGCTTTGCTGAGCCCCTCCTGTCTAGCAGTTGGAGTAGTTTGCAAATGCGTTCACAAGCAAACAGAATTCATGGACCTCACCTCAGCCTTTGACAAGGTTAACCACAGGAAGTTGTGGGGTTTGCTTCTTGCGATGGGGGTGTACCCAGACATTGTGTTTCTATTATCTGATTTGCATGCCTACACCTCCGCCTTGGTGTGGTTGTCCCAGGGTATGTATTGCACTCAACCATTTAGAACATGCAGGGGAGTCCGCCCATGGTGTATTCTTGCTCCTTTCTTGTTCACCCTATATATTAGTGGTCTTGAAAAAAGGCCTTTTCTTAGTGCATGTGGGTTGTCCAAAGGTAGGATCTAGACCGCTCCCGGTTCTATTGAATGCCAATGACGTTTGCATGGCACGGACCGCTGTGTTCCTACAGTTATTGTTAAATAGGTTTGTTGCCTTTATGTTCAGTTTGGCTCTCGCAGTTAATTTGTCAAAATCCTATGGCATAGTTGTCTGGCCACGGACTACCAGCTCTAAAACCTTCGAGGTGGGGAAAAATATCTTGGTTAAAGTCCCTGTTTTCTCATACCTCTGGGTGTTCAATGTGCAATTGAAAGCCCATGATTGAGAGGAGGAAGTGTGAGCTTGTTAAGGCCAGTGGTTAGCTTCGCCCAGGGGTTGGGTTCTAGTGCCATCAGCACTTTAATCGAGATTTACCAAGACAGATGTGTTTCAAAGGCTTTGTATGGTTGTAATATTTCGGTATACACGAAGGTTGGTCACATTCAGACTGGTAAAAACATGTTTTCAAGAGGCTTTTTGCAAGTCCTAAAAGTACACTGACTTTCTCTGTCGTGATGAGCTTGGAATAAAAGATATAGGAGACATAATCGCTCTTAGACCATGGCTATGCTGGATTAAGAGCTGGACAGGGAAGGGAGCTCGGCTGAATAGGCAGATCCTTTCTGATTGTTTACCTCTTGATCAGGTGCCTAAAATTCCTCATTATCCCGTTCCTGAAACCCCTGAACCTCAAGCATACTCGTCGTGCTCTTATATTTTTTCACACTTATCCAACGAAAATGTCATTTGCTGGTACCCGCTGTGTTGAGATCAAGACATTCTTGACTTGATTAATTCTGTTGCCACTATTGATGGATTTAAAAACCAATGTATCTTGTTTGTCTCTAAATCTTTAGGGACTTTCTACTATCTTTTTTATGGGTTTTACTGGTACTGTGTGTATATTATCTTATCTTTTGACATGCATGTATAATAATCTTTTTATGGATACATTTATAACTGAATTCCCTGAACTCAGCTGGGCTCTTAATGTTACTCCCCTGGTGGAAAGGGTTACGGCGGACGTTCTAAAATGGCAAACACTGCCTCTGAATCCCATGGGGAGAGTCGCACTTTTCAAAATGATGATTCTCCCCAGATTCCTCTACATGCTTCAAAATATCCCCCTCAACTTCCCGAGGACCTGGTTCCGGGAGCTCGACAGCATGGCTTCCAAATTCCTCTGGGGGAAGGGGAGGGCCCGATTGGCTCTGGGTGTCTGCAGGATCCCTTCCTTCGACGGGGGCCTAGGGATGACCCATTTATATTTATACTACCTGGCCACACGTCTGCTCTCTCTGCACAACTGGTTTAATGGAGGCTTGTCCGATCCGGCATATAGGCTGGACGTCAGTGTACTGGGATTGTCCAATGTTCAGTCGATGCTGTATGGGGAGCCTATTTCGTCCCATTTGCCTGACGTGACGCGTTCGGTGCTACTGGCTAGGCAGGCTGCGTTGCGCCATACAAAATGGACTCACACATTGACCCAATGTACACCCTTGTGGCAGGGCACTTGGCTCAGGGAAGTCAATGAGCTGCAGGACTTTCGGTCCTGGGACCTTATAGGTATTTCTCAACTGGGCGACGTATGGGTGGGTGATCATATGCGCTCCTTTCAAGGCCTTCAAACTCTATATTCTCTACACCACTCGCAGTTTTATAGATACTTACAGCTGCACCTCACGACTGGTACAGAGCTTCCAGATCATAGCCCTCCTGAGGCGCAAATCATGCTGGGGGATCTGGGTAGGGGGGCATCTCTGGCATTTACTGGACACTGATTAACAACACTCCGACATCCTTAGATCGTCTGCGGGCTCAATGAGTGGATTGGGTGGGCACCTTGGAGGAGGAGGACAGGCGGGACGCCCGTATGGCCCCCATGACAGTTACTACCTCCGCCAAACTGCGCATGGTACAGCTTTATTTCTTACACGCCGCCTGCTTGCCCCAGCGCGCCTGCATTGCACAGAACTCCAGTCGACCCCCGCCTGTGCTAGATGCGGTCACGAACCCGCTGACTTTCTCCATATGGTATAGGCCTGTCCTTGCTTGGCGCAACATTAAGGAGGAACTCACCGAGGTACTAGGGTGGGATATCCTGCACGACCCGAAACATGCGATCTTAGGCATCATAGATGGGTCCAGAAATGAAAAACTGTTGTATACCACGGCAATGGTGGTGGCTAAAAGAGACCTAGTGACTGCTTGGAACCCCATGAGAAATGGCGAGCCGGAGTCGACTGGTGCGTCACGCAGGAGAAGACCATGTACGAGGCACGTGGCTGCCCCAAGAAGTACCGTAGGGTCTGGGGGAAGTGGTTGGGGGGCATGGTTTAGCCTCGCTGGGGATAATCACAAATTTGTCTCTTTGAATTTGTACGTCCTTGTCATATGGGTTGTCCAGAACATTGCATATATTCCTATGTTATCATGGTGTCTTGATGATTGGCTGTTGCTTTTTGTGAAATCAATAAAAAAAATGTGTAACTGAATAAAGATTTATAATGATGATGATTAACTCCCTAATAGTGCCAACATAATTAATATGCTTTTTTAGGTGCACTGCATTAGCACTGAATTCACAATGAGAAAGCACGGGGGAGAAAAAGGGGTGCCCTTCCGGATCCAGATAGATACCTTCAAGGATGACGAGAACGGGGAGTACACGGAGCACCTTCATTCTGCCAGCTGCCAAGTCAAAGTCTTTAAGGTAAGGGATGTAGAAGAGTCAGTGAGTGTCAGAATGGTGTTTTCTGTCTTACAGATTGTTTTCGTTTTTTCTGCATGTTTACAATGGTATCTCTGTTCTGTGGGTGTTGCTCATCTTGCAGTGCATTTCTGGAAATGAAAGCTCACAATGCAAGATTTTTCATATTTTTCTAATGACTACTGTCATTTAGGGCCTACTTTTTGTTCAGTTATGGGATGTGGCCTTATACCACAAGACTGAAGTATGATTAGTGATGTGTGTCTTCTAGTATCTTATGTTATAGGATTTGTAGAGTGTATACCTGCCCCAACAATGGGGCTTTCCAGCGCTAGGCCTATAGAACACAACTGCAACCGCCAACATCCCAAAGGATCTAGATGAGCTAGATGAAGAAAAGCCATGTCTTGAGAGATTTCCTGAAAAATTGATGGTTTTGAATGTTTCTGATGGAAGGAGCAAGTGGGTTCCAGAGAGAAGGGTCCTGGGCTTCGAAGGATCAGCCCCTTCTCTGACTCAGGGAACAGTGGCCAAGTTGAGGTTGACGGAGCGTAGAGAACGTGTGGGCCAATAAAATGAAATAAGATGGTTCAGTATCGGGGGTCCCCTGGAAGTAAAAAAAATCTTATGGGTGATACAGAGAGTCTTAAAATGAATGCGCTTATCCGCAGGGAGCCAGTGTAACTTGTGAAGAACACCAGAGGCAGAAAAGAACTTGGGGAGAAAAGCAGCCTGGCAGCCACATTTTGGGCAACTGGAGTCTTTTAGTAATGGATGTATTGACTTCTAGGTACAAGATGTTACAATAGTCCAACCAGGACAAGATAACCACCTAAATGATGGTTTGACAGATGAATGAGTTAAAAAGGTCCAGGATCAGTTTGAGGCTTCTCAAGAGTCCAAAGCAGGTGCCAAAAACTGATTAAGCTTAAACCTCTGTGGTAAAGGTTTTATCCAACCAAACTCTAAAGCTTTTGATGGAGAACTTGGGTTTGGGGAGAGGCCCAAGGGAGGAAGGCCTACTATATGGAAAGAGTCTTTGCAGTGCATTAAGTCTTGAGCTGTGGTGTGTTTGTATTGCATCCAACTTGGTGCTGTTGTAATGCATTTTAGTGCTTATAGAAGTATGTGAGTTGAATGGTGGGCATGTCGAGCAGAATTTATTCTATGTGCATGATTGAAGAATAGTAGCATGGTGAGTGTGCAATCTCCTCCTCGTGTGGGTGGTGATGGGTTCTCTGGGTCTATGTTAAAACGATGTTGTACATGTGTGGGTTTACCGAGAACCATGGGACGGCATGACTAAAGGAAATCCACAAACAACCTCAGTTGAGGTTCTAAGTTGTTGAAACACCCCCCTGTACTGAAAATACACTGTTGTGTCGTTTGTAATAAAATATAGTAAATAAAACTGGTAGTATGCTTGTACAACGGCATGCACATATAAGGGTTTCTTAAGAGTAACTCCATCTATATAGAGAAAAGTGCTGCAGGATGCTGCATATCGGTGGACCCTTGCAGGCTCCCTGATTTTAATAAATAACCTAATATCGAACTAAACATGCAAGCGCATTGCCCTAAAATGCACGTGCACAGCATCAAATCGCCAGCCATCTGTTCCCCTGCAGCTCTTCCTGCTCCGCCCCACAAACTTCCCCCAGCGTGTGCTCTGGCTCAGCCGAGCCGCACTCCTCCCACACCTTTGAAGTGAAGCTTCACTTCAAAGGCCCCTGCTGCTTCACACTGTGTCGCATTTCTCCTCCCCCCTCCCCACAGCAATGCCCTCCGCCGTCCGTACTTTCACTTTGACGGCCGCAGGCCGTCTCGTGTTTCTCCTCCCCCCTCCCAGTGGTTTTATTTTTTTTTTAAACTTGTTTTACTTGTTTTTAAAGCACACATCTTTTGCTTCTTCCTGCGTTTCATCTTTGAAATGCTGACAAAAACAAATCTGTTCCATTTCTTTTCACGTGAACGCAGCAAAATACTGCGTCAACAACGGCTTCGTTACCTATGCTGGCGATACATATAATGTGAAGCAAAACCCTTTCACCCGTTTCCTATGGTAAAGGATGCAAACGTATTAGCTAGATATTCAGCACATATTCAAAACGATTACAAACATGGCCCTGAGCAAAGTCGTACAAGAATTTGGCAACTGCAAGCAGCTAACTTACGAGATCACCATAAAAGGGACTCGGAATGGTGCACCCTAAAGACTAACAGTGATTTTGCCTAGTGTTTCGGAAAGCGGACTAACAAGCATTTGCAATGCAACAGGTCTCGCAGTTGTGAGTCTGAGCTATTGGCATTGTAAATGGTAATGCGTTTATTTCTGTGTTGGTTTTCAAAACATAAATAAAAGGCATTGTCATTTACAATGCCAATAGCTCAAATCTCGCAAATGCGAGACCTATTGCATTGCAAATGCTTGTGTTTTTTTATTACAAAGCTACAGAGGACCTAGAAAGGCTACTTCATAATTCAAGGATTAACTATATCTGCCACTGTTTCTGCTTTGTCTGGGCAACTACATTTGGTCTAATCTAGATGAACATAGTGTGTCTTAGGAAACGTGGGTGCTGAGGAGAGTGTCCAACATATGCCAAGATCACCGGCCAATTATGGAAATGGAATACCTTTACAAAATTTTATAAGGTAGCTAGAGGAGGGCACTTTTGTTATAAAGGCCCCTCTAGCCTCCCGCATTACTTGCCCTCAATTGTCAGTATGGGAGAAGGCGTTTTTGCCAATGGTCAGCTGAATTTATTTATTTATTTATTTATTTGGTGTGTTTTGTATAGCGCACAGCTACCCCAACGGGGTGTCCCGGCGCTTCTGTGTGTATGCTGGGTCTCACTCATAGGGAATTTAGCAGAAGAGGAATGTTTTCAATGCCTTGCGAAAAGGCAGCTCTTCCTGAATCAGCCTAATGGAGTTAGGGAGTTTATTCCATTGTTGGGAGGTACAAGCCTGAAAGGTTTTTCCCCCAGAACGTGCTTTTTTAAATCTGGGTGTACACAGCAAATTTGTTGAGCTGGATCGGAGGTGTCTCGCATTGCTGTAAGGGCGGAGGCAGGAAGAGAGATATGCGGAGCCCTTTCCCTTGATTGCACGATGTGCCAAGGTGAGTGCTTTGAATTCTGCCCTTTTTTGAACTGGCAACCAATGAAGCCTTCGTCGATGTGGAGAGATATGTTCTCGAAGGGAGATGCCACAGACCAGCCGGACTGCAGCATTCTGGACTGTCTGTAACCGGTGGCAAAGGCCAGAAGCAAGTCCAAGGTACAGACTGTTGGCATAATCCAAGTGGGAAGTTATTAATGCCTGGACAATGGTTTTTCTGGTATTACTAGGAAGGAAATTAATAAATGTTTTGATCATCCTAATTTTAGAGAGGCATGCAGCAGTCACCGTCTGGACTTGGTTTTGGAAAGAGAGGCTAGAATCCCATCTAACCCCCAGGTTTTTTACTGATTTCTTGGGGGAAGGGGGCATGCTCAAGTCATGAGGCCACCAGAGGTTTGAGTCCAGTGGAGAGGATTGGTGGAAAAAGAGGACCTCGGTTTTCCCAGCGTTTAATCGAAGGAAATTATTGTCCATCCAACGGGCGATGTTGCGGAGGCAATCTTCTAATGGGTCAAAAGTGGTCTGGGTAGAAGTGTTATTAGAAAATAAGAGCTGAATATCATCAGTATAAGAGGTTGCCTTAATTCCTGACTGAGCAATGATCTCAGCCAGGGGGGAAAAATAAACATTAAACAAAAGGGGGCTCGATGAAGATCCCTGTGGGACTCCCCATTTTAACGGACGACTTTCGGAGGTGTAGGGGGAGCGGGCAGTAAGGAGATGGGCCTGTAGTTAGCTGGTTCATCTGGATCTGCATGGATTGTTTTGAGGATAGGGACTAATTGGGCATGTTTCCATGCCTCTGGGAATGTACCTGTCTTAAGGGAGTCGTTCCAAATGCAGTTGAGGGTGGGGTTTAGAAGAGGGGCCAGTGCTTTGTATTGTTTGGCCGGCCAAGGGTCAATTGGCGAACCTGATCTACATTTTAATAGTTCTGCCAGAGAACGTTCTAAGGAGATCTCCTCAAAGTCTGAGAAAACAGGAGCGGATTCTGGAGGATCTACAGGTTTATCATTAGTATTGGGGCTGCTGTTACAGGGGAAGGAGTCGTAAATAGAGGCAATTTTTTCCTCGAAGTAGTCAGAAAGACGAGTGCAGAGGGATTGTGATACCGGGGATTGGAGTTTGAGGGCCATAGGATTTGTGAAAGTTCTAACTGTATTGAAGATTTCCCTAGTGGATCCTTGTGCTCTATTTATTTTCTCCCCCAGATAGGTCTTTTTATGATCAAGTATCTTCTTCCGATAGTTTTTAAGAGCTGTTTTATATTTCATTTTACTATCTGGGGAGTACGAATATCTCCAACGGCGCTCCAGGAGTTTGCAAGCGGATTTACACTTGCGAAGTTCGACGGAGTACCAAGGTGCCAACGGGGCAGAACGAAAAGTTTTAATGGGCCTGATAGGAGCGATGGAGTCGATGGCGGAAGTGACCCAGCTGTTGAAATTAGCTAGCCTAGAGTCCAAGTCAGGGGCGTCCACAGGGGCAGTGGTAGAAAGATGTGCAGCGAGGCTGTCTGGGGAGATCTTACTCCAGTTACGGCCGACCAACTTGGCCGGAACCCTAGGCTTGTTTTGGTGGCAGAGGGGGAAAGAGAAAGGAATAAAAAAATGGTCTGACCAGATCACTGGGTAAGGTTTACTGATGGAAATGTCTTCCAGGTTAGAGCAGATAAGGTAGAGTGTATGCCCGGCCTTATGGGTAGGGTGGGATACCAATTGATTTAATCCGCCATCAATTAAGGTGAAGAGAAAATTGAGGTTGGTGGGGTCAGAGGTGTCCTCTACATGCAAATTAAATCCCCAAGTAGGGTGAAATTTGCGTAGCGGGAGCTAGCCTGAAGGACAAAATCCAAAAGAACGGGAAGGAAGGATACCTTGGATTTAGGAGGACGATATACAAGTAGGCCTGAGCATGTAATATTAGCAGCAAGTTTGATACAAAAAGGTAGTGCTTCGATGGATTTGATTTGGGTGTAGGGGAAAGAAGAGATGGTCCATTGCGATCTATAAATTATAGCTACACCCCCACCATGATTGTGGCTTTGTCGGTTGGCACACAAGATGTTATAATCAGGGGGAATGGCTAGACATAAAGCTGGATTGGTTTCATCCCCCAACCAAGTTTCCGTTAGGAAAAGGAGGTCCCACTTGTTGTCCATCAGGGTTTGGGCTAAATCCAAGGAATGTTTTACTAGTGACCGACAGTTAATTAGACCCGCTTTAAGAATAAAATGATCCCAGCAGGGGCAGGTCCAGTAGGTGCCTGTAGGAGTGGGCATTGGAGTAAGGGGTTGTCAACTTCATGTCCAGCGCTGCAGGGCTTGCATGGGTAAGAGGAAGTGGAGAGGTCCGGAGGGATGGTATGTGAGAAGACACAATGTTTAGGTTTTAGCAATAGTAGAGTCTCCCTGCCGTAAGAAAGACTGGAAGGGGTGCCAAAACCAACAGAGTCGGTGGCCACGGCCGCGTCATGGTCGCAGACGGGCAGGACTCTGGCACGACTCCGGCGCAGATCCGGCGCTTCCGCTGGTCGCGTCCGCTGCGCGGAGACATGCCCGTCTTCTTTTATGCTGGGCACTAGAATGCGTGCAAACGATTCCCCCACCCAAGATGGCCGTCACGAAATTCAGCCCGGCCGGGACAGAATGACCTCAGCGCCTGAGTCGGGAGAGGCTGGCCCGGGTAGCATGGGAGTGCGGGGGTGGGTAAGTAACAATTCAGCGTTTGTCGCTTCAATTCGAGCGGGATGAAAGGTGCCAATACAATTCTAAAAAGCTTAGTGAATCAAGCAGGGGTACAATACTAATTTAAAAATGCTTAGTGAATCAAGCAGAGGTAAAATACAAATTTAAAGCGGGGCAATGAAAATAAGGCATGAAATGTGGTAAATAATGATCCTGTTGGCATGATACTGCCAAAAATGTAATTGGATTGCTGCCCAGTTAGGGGTGGCTGTCCCTCTGCCATTTTCAATGACCTCACTTCTTTTAGCCATTCAAAGGCTGCAACAGAAATCTCCCATAATGTCAGAGATTTTCAGTAGCTACATTTTCTGAAATTTTGCATCAAAAGAAAATACGTTCTTGGCCTGTTGGAATTGTTAAGGCCGAATGGAAAACCGAAGTATCGGAAAATGACAGTTCTGGAAAGGAATCTGAGGGCATACATCTGACAAAAATCTATTTAGCCACTGGTTCTTCAGGCATTTGATTCAGGTGCATGCTACTTACTCCAACTAAGTTTATGTTCAGCTGCGCGTAGGAAAGTGCCCCTTTTTGCGTGGTTGCCCCCACTTTTTGTCAAATTGTTGATGTACTTTAACTGGGTGTGCCCAGGGCTCCTGCCAACCAGGTACCCAGTGCCTATGTTCTTTCCCTAAACTGTACTGTTGCGAAACCCAATTGGAAACTCTCTGGCCACATACAAGTCCCTTGTAAAGGGTACCATAGGTACTGTTGGACCCGGTCCTTTGGGCAGGTCTACCCCGTGACTTTTTGCTTTTTCCTAGCCTGTTTTTGGAACCTGGATTGGTGATTGTAGGCCTCTGCGCACTTTTTCACTGTGGTACAGTGTAAAGTGCGTGTGCTTTCTGTGTATGGATGGTGAGTGACCTGCCCTCCCATAGGAATGACTGGGAATATGTATGCCCATGGTAGATTCCTGATGCATGGGGAGTGCAGGGTCGAGTTTGATATGTATGAACTCGTGAGAATGAATGCTGCAAAATGATGTATGCAGCATGACTGTGTCTAGTCCAGAAGTACCACTTTTGGAAGTTGGCATAATTGTGTAAGTTGGTGCTAGCGTGTGATTGGCTGGTGAGTCTGCCCAGGCATGCCTGGGCCTGTTGGTAGATGGACTGTCTGGTTTGAGTAGAACAGGGTCTGCAGGGTCCGCAAGGCCCCGAAGGAGGGCGTAGATGAAAGGCCCCCCATCTGCTGTTAGGGAGGAGTGGAGAGAGCTCTGGTGGTGCCAGGCTGTGTCTGTCGGCCCACCCTGGATGACTCTCCCTCCCGATGGCCCCCTGTCACCTCTGACCTGAGGCTGACAGGGGAGGGAAACCAGATACTCCCAGAGCTTAGGGCTCGCCTTGCACGAAAGCTTCAAAGGCTTCAAAGCTTTTTCTGTGGATAAGAAGAGGCTCTGCCCCTTCCAAAATGTTCTTGTCCTGGCTCTTGTGGCTGACTGGGATCTACCAGGGTGGGGCGCTGCCCAGCCCCTGGACACCTGGATTCCTGGACTCCTGGGGGACCCTTCTGCCTGCCTGGGCTGAAGGGGGGACTTGGCTTTGCCCCTGGGGAAGTTCTGGGACCATGGCAGCATGGAGAAGCTGCCCTTTTCCTGTGGAGAGCGCTGGAGTTGGTTTCTAGCGCCTAGAGGCGCTGGGCTTCGCCTTGAGCGCCTGGGAGCGCTCTGCCTGCTGTCTAGCGCTTTGGAGCGCTTCATTTCCCCCAAGCGCATGAGAGCGCTGTCGCTGGACTTTCTAGCGCTTAGGAGCGCTTTTCCTGCTTGTTTATAGCGCTGGATGCGCTGAGGATTCCTGCCTGCATGGATATAATTATCTACGAGTGCCCACCTCGATCTGTCGCGGAGGAAAACAAACCGCGAAGGGGCCGCGACCGGATTGGCCGAGACCCGAGGAGAGCCGTGCTCTGATTGGCCCGTGGATCGGCGAGGCCGCGCTGCCATTGGTTGGCGGCCTCGCGTCATGAGGGGCTCGGCGCAGGAGCCGCGACGTGATTGGCTGGGCCGCGCCGAGGAAGAAGGAAGATGGCGCTGCCTGCCGGCGGGTCGGCCGGGCTCCCGTGAGCTGAGGGAGCCCGGCGGCATCTGAGGAGAAGTGCCGGGTGATCACCGCCGGGCCCGAGACGAGGAGAAGCTGTGTGGCCGCTGCTGGGGGCTCCCGGGTGTCAAGGGAGCCCCGGCGAGGGAGAGGAAGGCCAGCGCGAGGTTCCCCGAATGGAGGGAGAGCCTCGAGTGTAGAGAGCAGCTGAGCTTGCAGGCGGGGCTCCGTGGTGGAAGAGGAGCCCCGCGCTGCCCAGAAGAAGAAGAAGCCGCCCGGAGGAGCCCCGCACAGGAGAGCCCGGTGAGTTGAAGGGCTGGGAGGCTCCGTGTGGGCCGGGGGAGACGGGGGCAGTGCTGTTGCTGCTCCGTGAGGGAGCAGATGGAGTTTTGTGGCGTCGGGGCACATTACCAGTGGCCGCCCCCCCCCCGTGGGCTGCTAGCATGTAGGGCGGCCCCAGATGGCAGCGGGCCGCCCCACCGAAGAGGGCATTGTTGGTGTTGAGCCCTGAGAGAGGCTCGTGGGGGCATTTTGGTATGTTTGGAGCCCGAGGGGCTCCCTGCCGCATTTCTTTTGCTCGAGGCCCCCGTGAGGGACTCCAACGACCCCCGCAGTTTGAGAGAGCCTGTGTGGCTCAGAGGGGCCATAGTTTGTTGAGAGCCTGAGAGCTCCACCGTTTGGGGGACATGTGGTGTCCAGAGCCTGTGTGGCTCCAGCGTGGCGCAGTTTGCGCCTGAGGGCTAGTGAGAGCCCTGTCGCAGTTCTGCATCCCAGCTGCCCAGCAATTAGTGGGCGGTTGCACCGTTTAGGCGCAATTTCAAGGGAGTCCCTGTGTGGGACAGAGAGGGCACAGTGGTGCCCGGCCTTCACAGCTGCGCAGCACTTAGTGCCAGCTGCAACGTTTAGGCCCTTGCGAGTGTTCCCAGGGGCCCAGCAAGTAGTGGGCCCCTGCATCGTTTAGGCACCCTGACACTGAGACTCAGGGCGTCTGAGCCCCAACAAGGCCGTTGGCCTAGGGACTGCCACAGGTAGTGGCTCATGTGATAGTATCTGCCTAATGGGAGCTTTGCGCATTGTGATGTGGTGCTAGGAAATGTAATGCTTTTAGTATGATTACGCACCTTGATCTTACACCTCTGAATGTTTTTAGACATCATGTGATTCTTGCGCTATTGCTTTACTTTGACACCCCTGAATGTTTCATGCATTATGTGTCTTTCTCTTCTTGCGCTACACCTCTGAATGTTTAGTCATCATGTGTCTTCTTGCGCTGCACCCCTGACTGTATTTTAATTGCATCACGTGCTCTGTCCTGAACACCGCTGAATGTGTAGGTCTATACATCATGTGTTTTCTTTCTTTACTACTCCTCTGAATGTATATTCATGCATCATGGGTAGTGCGTTTTGAGCTATACCCCTAAGTGGATTTCATCCTTAGGTGGTTGTTCTTTCTTAGTACAGGTGGTCCTAGTGAGGTCCTGGTCCCCTGCGTGACAGTCTCCCAAGGAGTGTAGGGTTGCGTAGGTGGTACTTACCTGTCCCCAGTAGTTACTGGGGGTGATCTATAACTGTTCCTTTGTGGTACAGTGATGTTATACACTTTTATTCTAAGTTCTATAAGTACTATTTCTATTTTAGAAGTGCTGATTATGACAGTGGCCTATGTGGCCCTGTCCTGTGTACATAATCCCTTGTGAATATTGCCGTGCCAGTTGGCACAATGTACATGTGTAATTTCTATCTGATATGTTTTTACAATACAAAAGTTATTTTAATATAACCTTGTGTGGAGTCTCTTTTGTGGTGTACCTAATATGTTGTTGCTGTCGTGCGCTGACGCAAATGCTTTACACATCGCCCCCGAGTTTAGCCTAGACTGCCCGCGCCATGCTACCTAGAGGGCGAGCAGGGGTTATCTTGGCGTGTGACTTCCTTGCCCTGACTGGAATGGTGGTTTCTGCCTGGCTTTGGCATAAGCCTTAGCCTACCAGAAATAACCGGTTTCTAACATTGGTGTTTCAGCGGTGCGGATTTGGACTTGCATTTGCCCGGTGCCATAGCGACAACCGGCTACATTACAAAAACTCTGCGTTTTTCAGATAGTCACATATTTGGGATTATTGTTTTTGATTTTATTTTTCCTCAAAAGTGTCATTTTCAGATGGTGTTCCTGCGCTTTATGTTTAGTGGCAGATGAGAGAAAATGACAGGGCGGGACGCCAGTAGATAGGGGAGGTTCCCATAGGTTAGGAATCCCTTGCTGGGTCCAGTGTCCAATCCCTATTCCTGTCCCTTTGTGGGTAGATGGAAGAGAGGGAGGGTGGAGGAGAAATTGCTTGCTCAGGAGGGTGGTTAATCCCTGAGTGTAGTGTGTGTGTGTCTGGATTCCCCAGTATGGTAGGATCCAGTGGTGGCAGCTTAAATGTGTCCAGTGCGTGAAGTCCCATTCCCATTTCCCAGAGTATGGTGCCTGGTGCGCTCAGTAAGAGAGTGACAGGTTGAGAGTCAGAGGCAGTGAGGAACTGTCTCACCAGTCTGGAGGGGGAGTGTGTGGATGAGTGGTGTCTTGAACTGGAGGAGTTCGTGTGAGTTTTTTTTTAAGGAGCTTGCACGTGAGGTGTACCTCTGGTGGTGTGCAGGACGTCCTGCAGAGGCATTGGACAAGAAGGTGGATGTCTGGCGGTGTGCTGGATGTCGTGCAGAGACATTAGAAAGTGATTCTAAAAGTAGTGGCTTGTGTATCTGATGATCCTGTGTAGGTGAAAAGGTTCATGTGTAGCCCAGCTATGTCCCATTAGGATGGTAGGGGTGTAGGGGCTCACGTCCTGTCTCAGTGGAGGTGGAGTGAGTGTGGGACGGTGTGTCCCACGTTGGCCCGAAACCCTATCTCAGGTCCTGGAGGGTTCCCTAAGGGAGCGCCAGGTCAGGGGCCTAGGCTGTACTTACAAGTCATTTGAAGAGGATGTTCCTGTGTCTAGAGGACGGGGAGTTTCTGTAACCAGAACTCCGGCGGTCCTAGTGTTGGGCTGTACCGCTCCTAAGTGGAGGGTGCAGAAGTCCTGGCTCGCTGAGCATTTGACCGTCTAGAGTGCTTGACCATTTTTTTTTGGGGCCTCTGGAGGTCGTTCCCCGAGGAGGGGGGAGGCCAGGTTCAGGTTCAGCCTGACCTGGAGGGAAGGGCATCGGTAATCAGTGTCCTGACCGGTTGTTGGCTTCCAGGGGTACCGCTCCCAGGTGGGAGGGTGCAGAACTCTGGAGGGGGGTGCAGAGGGACGGTGTCCTTACTTCTGACCCCGGTGGGAGGAAAGTGTGTTGCTGATACGCCGCTGGCGTGTGCTCTGTCTAGCCTGGAACATACTGAGAATCACCCTGTGATAGGGAGTACTGGAGGAGAGTGTGTCGCTGCTACGCCGCTGGCGTGTGCTCTGTCTAGCCTGAGACATACTGTGCCTGTGATAGTGGAACTGGAAGGGGGTGCAGAAGGACGGTGTACTTCTGACCCCGGCGCAACTTAAGGGTGTAAATCCTAGGTTGGGAGATTAGGAAACTTCTAGGTCAAGAGGAGTCTCTACTAAGGTGGATCAACTGAAGAGACTGAGGAGGCGGCCCTTGCTGTGTGTTCTGGGGCCCACCTGCAGTTTGTTGTTTACACTAAGGTAGAGGAAAGGGGGCTTTGCTGTGTGCTGTGCCCCACCTGCTTGAAGAGGGACTGTGCTGTGTGCTTTGTACCTCAGAAGTGTAATCGTTTCCAGGTGATAGACCAGTGACGGAGTGAGGTCCTGATCTGGTAGGAGAGTTGTGTTCTGGTGAGTGCTTCGCTGTGAGGGTTATTCCTTCACCATGACTGGAAGCAAGGGTCCCTACTTGGTCTAAGGTACTTACCTCTGCCAACATGAGACCCCCAGTTCTAACATTGATGGAGTAGAGGTAGGGTGGGGCATGCTTGCCCGTGACCTCTAGTCAGCCGAGGGTGTGGTCCCTAGGTTGTAGGATCAGTGGTAGTGTAGCTACCCTGAGAGAGAGAGTGGAGATTGGCTATTGTGTGCCAGGGGCTTCTGCCCCCACTCTGTGGATTGGTTAGGACCTGTGATCTTTGGATGGCCTAGGGCCTGGTCCTGGCTGTGGATGACTAGAGTGTACCAGTGGGGTATCATAGTTGTGTCAGAGAGCTTATTGTTGAGGGAAATCCCTGTGGGTTCCGAGTGGCGAAAAACGGTAAGGTGGCCCTGCCCTGCAGGCCCGTCTCCGTGGTTTTGTCGCCCAAAGCATTGAAGACCATCAGTGTATTGATTGGTCTACCCTGCGTTTTGGCTGGAAGGGGGATGTGTTGGACCCGGTCCTTTGGGCAGGTCTACCCCGTGACTTTTTGCTTTTTCCTAGCCTGTTTTTGGAACCTGGATTGGTGATTGTAGGCCTCTGCGCACTTTTTCACTGTGGTACAGTGTAAAGTGCGTGTGCTTTCTGTGTATGGATGGTGAGTGACCTGCCCTCCCATAGGAATGACTGGGAATATGTATGCCCATGGTAGATTCCTGATGCATGGGGAGTGCAGGGTCGAGTTTGATATGTATGAACTCGTGAGAATGAATGCTGCAAAATGATGTATGCAGCATGACTGTGTCTAGTCCAGAAGTACCACTTTTGGAAGTTGGCATAATTGTGTAAGTTGGTGCTAGCGTGTGATTGGCTGGTGAGTCTGCCCAGGCATGCCTGGGCCTGTTGGTAGATGGACTGTCTGGTTTGAGTAGAACAGGGTCTGCAGGGTCCGCAAGGCCCCGAAGGAGGGCGTAGATGAAAGGCCCCCCATCTGCTGTTAGGGAGGAGTGGAGAGAGCTCTGGTGGTGCCAGGCTGTGTCTGTCGGCCCACCCTGGATGACTCTCCCTCCCGATGGCCCCCTGTCACCTCTGACCTGAGGCTGACAGGGGAGGGAAACCAGATACTCCCAGAGCTTAGGGCTCGCCTTGCACGAAAGCTTCAAAGGCTTCAAAGCTTTTTCTGTGGATAAGAAGAGGCTCTGCCCCTTCCAAAATGTTCTTGTCCTGGCTCTTGTGGCTGACTGGGATCTACCAGGGTTGGGCGCTGCCCAGCCCCTGGACACCTGGATTCCTGGACTCCTGGGGGACCCTTCTGCCTGCCTGGGCTGAAGGGGGGACTTGGCTTTGCCCCTGGGGAAGTTCTGGGACCATGGCAGCATGGAGAAGCTGCCCTTTTCCTGTGGAGAGCGCTGGAGTTGGTTTCTAGCGCCTAGAGGCGCTGGGCTTCGCCTTGAGCGCCTGGGAGCGCTCTGCCTGCTGTCTAGCGCTTTGGAGCGCTTCATTTCCCCCAAGCGCATGAGAGCGCTGTCGCTGGACTTTCTAGCGCTTAGGAGCGCTTTTCCTGCTTGTTTATAGCGCTGGATGCGCTGAGGATTCCTGCCTGCATGGATATAATTATCTACGAGTGCCCACCTCGATCTGTCGCGGAGGAAAACAAACCGCGAAGGGGCCGCGACCGGATTGGCCGAGACCCGAGGAGAGCCGTGCTCTGATTGGCCCGTGGATCGGCGAGGCCGCGCTGCCATTGGTTGGCGGCCTCGCGTCATGAGGGGCTCGGCGCAGGAGCCGCGACGTGATTGGCTGGGCCGCGCCGAGGAAGAAGGAAGATGGCGCTGCCTGCCGGCGGGTCGGCCGGGCTCCCGTGAGCTGAGGGAGCCCGGCGGCATCTGAGGAGAAGTGCCGGGTGATCACCGCCGGGCCCGAGACGAGGAGAAGCTGTGTGGCCGCTGCTGGGGGCTCCCGGGTGTCAAGGGAGCCCCGGCGAGGGAGAGGAAGGCCAGCGCGAGGTTCCCCGAATGGAGGGAGAGCCTCGAGTGTAGAGAGCAGCTGAGCTTGCAGGCGGGGCTCCGTGGTGGAAGAGGAGCCCCGCGCTGCCCAGAAGAAGAAGAAGCCGCCCGGAGGAGCCCCGCACAGGAGAGCCCGGTGAGTTGAAGGGCTGGGAGGCTCCGTGTGGGCCGGGGGAGACGGGGGCAGTGCTGTTGCTGCTCCGTGAGGGAGCAGATGGAGTTTTGTGGCGTCGGGGCACATTACCAGTGGCCGCCCCCCCCCGTGGGCTGCTAGCATGTAGGGCGGCCCCAGATGGCAGCGGGCCGCCCCACCGAAGAGGGCATTGTTGGTGTTGAGCCCTGAGAGAGGCTCGTGGGGGCATTTTGGTATGTTTGGAGCCCGAGGGGCTCCCTGCCGCATTTCTTTTGCTCGAGGCCCCCGTGAGGGACTCCAACGACCCCCGCAGTTTGAGAGAGCCTGTGTGGCTCAGAGGGGCCATAGTTTGTTGAGAGCCTGAGAGCTCCACCGTTTGGGGGACATGTGGTGTCCAGAGCCTGTGTGGCTCCAGCGTGGCGCAGTTTGCGCCTGAGGGCTAGTGAGAGCCCTGTCGCAGTTCTGCATCCCAGCTGCCCAGCAATTAGTGGGCGGTTGCACCGTTTAGGCGCAATTTCAAGGGAGTCCCTGTGTGGGACAGAGAGGGCACAGTGGTGCCCGGCCTTCACAGCTGCGCAGCACTTAGTGCCAGCTGCAACGTTTAGGCCCTTGCGAGTGTTCCCAGGGGCCCAGCAAGTAGTGGGCCCCTGCATCGTTTAGGCACCCTGACACTGAGACTCAGGGCGTCTGAGCCCCAACAAGGCCGTTGGCCTAGGGACTGCCACAGGTAGTGGCTCATGTGATAGTATCTGCCTAATGGGAGCTTTGCGCATTGTGATGTGGTGCTAGGAAATGTAATGCTTTTAGTATGATTACGCACCTTGATCTTACACCTCTGAATGTTTTTAGACATCATGTGATTCTTGCGCTATTGCTTTACTTTGACACCCCTGAATGTTTCATGCATTATGTGTCTTTCTCTTCTTGCGCTACACCTCTGAATGTTTAGTCATCATGTGTCTTCTTGCGCTGCACCCCTGACTGTATTTTAATTGCATCACGTGCTCTGTCCTGAACACCGCTGAATGTGTAGGTCTATACATCATGTGTTTTCTTTCTTTACTACTCCTCTGAATGTATATTCATGCATCATGGGTAGTGCGTTTTGAGCTATACCCCTAAGTGGATTTCATCCTTAGGTGGTTGTTCTTTCTTAGTACAGGTGGTCCTAGTGAGGTCCTGGTCCCCTGCGTGACAGTCTCCCAAGGAGTGTAGGGTTGCGTAGGTGGTACTTACCTGTCCCCAGTAGTTACTGGGGGTGATCTATAACTGTTCCTTTGTGGTACAGTGATGTTATACACTTTTATTCTAAGTTCTATAAGTACTATTTCTATTTTAGAAGTGCTGATTATGACAGTGGCCTATGTGGCCCTGTCCTGTGTACATAATCCCTTGTGAATATTGCCGTGCCAGTTGGCACAATGTACATGTGTAATTTCTATCTGATATGTTTTTACAATACAAAAGTTATTTTAATATAACCTTGTGTGGAGTCTCTTTTGTGGTGTACCTAATATGTTGTTGCTGTCGTGCGCTGACGCAAATGCTTTACACATCGCCCCCGAGTTTAGCCTAGACTGCCCGCGCCATGCTACCTAGAGGGCGAGCAGGGGTTATCTTGGCGTGTGACTTCCTTGCCCTGACTGGAATGGTGGTTTCTGCCTGGCTTTGGCATAAGCCTTAGCCTACCAGAAATAACCGGTTTCTAACAGGTACCAAGGGCACTATGCCCAGGGAAGGCTTCTAAGGGTCGCAGCACTTATTGTGCCACCCTTCGAGGCCCAGTACCTCTCTCTCTCTCTCTCTCTCTCTATATATATATATATATATATATATATATATATATATATATATACACACACACACACACACACACCCCACCACCCCCCCACCACCCCCCCACCCCACCCCACCCCACCCCACATTGCAGGCTACGTGTTTTTTTGCTGAACAAAGTGAAGAGTCGACATGGCACACATCCCTGTGTGCCATGCCTACAATCCACTGCCCTTGCAAGGGTAAGCCACCCCACTAGCTGGGTGCACTATACCAGTGGTGAGGGTACAGGTGCATGAGCCCTGTTCCCTGCAGTGTCTAAGTGAATTCTTAAACATTGTAAGTGCAGTAATGCCATATAGAGTATAGGGTGCTGGGAGTTTGTCATTACGAACTCCATAGCACCATAATGGCTTTACTGAAAACTGTGACGCTTGGTATCTAACTTCTCAGCACAATAAACCCACACAAATGCCAGTGTGGGATTTAATGAAAAATGCACTCAGTGGGCATCTTATAGATGCCCCATGAAAAACGACTTGAGTCTAGTGTCCTGGCTGAGTGGCTGCTTGCCTGCTGCCACCAACAGACATGTTTCTGGACCCCTGGCTCGAAAGCCTACCACTCATCCTGGGATGAGGTGCCAAGTCCTCCCCCCACCCCCCTCCCGCCCAACCACCACCGCCCCAGGTTGGGCAGGGTCCCCGAAAGGGAAGTTTCAAAGGCTTGCCACCTTTGTGAGCTACCCCAGCCATTTGCTACTCCCAGCAACTAGCCCCCACCGGTTCTGACCCCCACTTTGGGCGGGAGAATCGATGGGAAAACCAAGTTAGGAGGAGATGTGTGCCCACCATTGCCAAACCCATCCCTCAGGTGGGGGAGGCAAGGTGAAGCACAACTCTCAGTCCCTGCCATCTTCCAGATGGGGGGACCTAGCCAACCTGAGTGAGGCTTATGCTCCCCTCCCACTGGAGGGTGGCATAATAGGGGTTGTATCCACCCCAAGGAAGGGACCCATTGGTGCCGACCTGTAACACCCCTAAATCCAGCATTTTAGGGGCAACCTGGAACCTTTTCTCCTCAGAGAAGAAGAAGGGCCAAAGAAGCTGTTCTGAAATAAGAAGAGGAGGACACCAACTGACTTGGCCCTAACCCTACCGGCCTGCCCCAGCCTCAGTGTATCCTGCAGCCAGCAGGCCCCAAGAACCTGGAGGATATGTCCTGCCTTCCCAAACCAAGACTTTGTCTCCTGTGAGCACTGGATTTGCTCACCAACAGACTCTGGCTCTGGCCAAATCCGCGAAGCTGCACCATACTGCACCCGACGTCCATGGCCTGAGTTCGAGTGGCCGAACACCACGAGGAGGTCTCCACAGCAATCCTGACCTGGAATCTGGTGATTCCTGACATGCCTCAAGTCTCCAACTGATGCTTGCAGCCCCTTTTTGGAGGATCCCGCTGACCGCGACCGGAGCCAGCAAGAAAAAACGATGCCTAAAGACACCCCTGCACCCGACGTCCCACAGCCTTGCTGGCCCAACCGGAGTCCCAGCATCCCCAGGCATCCCAACTTGCCTCTAGCCGGTGGTGCTAAATCGAATTCCCCTTTGCCCTGACCCTAACGGGAGCTTTTCTCCCACAACCTTGTGGCCTGCTCGTGAGCAGCCACCAACCGAAGGCTCCCTGTCCCCCATTGGATAACATTGTGCCTCTGCACTCTGCAACTGGCCGCCCTAGTACTGCTGAGGGTGCTTTGAGAGTGCATCCTTGACCGTGGGGGAACCCTGGTTCTAACCCCAGAAACCCAACTCCCACAACCAAGTACTTAGCTGTAAACCGATTACTTAATTTCCTCCCATAGGATTGTTTTGACTGGTTTTGCTTGAAAATTCTTTTAAGTGAGGAGGTGGTTTGTATGAAACCTTGAAAAACTGCAAATATACAAAAACTGAATGACTTACCTTTTTGTCTAGGAAATGTCATAGTGTGATATCTAGGCATATCACACATTTAGCAAAAGCAACTTAAAAAGTAATCCAAGAAGTAACATGGACAGTAATCTACAAAGTAACTGAAAAGTAATTTTGACTGTAATGCACTACATAAACCTTTCAAAGTATTGTTTCACTTACCTTGCTTGGTTCTAGAAATAACTAAATATTTTTATACAAACAAAATTGGTCTGAGTTCAGTCTGAGTGCATGACATAATTTCTTGCCTGAGTGTGTGCAATAAAAGCTTAACATTACCCTCTGATGAAGCCTTACTGCTCGACTACACTACCACAAATAGAGAGTAAGGTAATATCTACTTTAACCTCTGCCTACCTTTGGGGTTCCATTGTCTTTGTGCACGCTATACCTCACTTTGGTATAGTATGTATCTGAGCCAGCTCCCTACACTGCGTCAATATGAAAAATACCACATCCACCTTGCCACCGTGCAGTACTTTATCTCTTTGGAAGGTGTTGACTGTGGTTCGTATTTTATGTTTAACTGGTGTTTGCAAAAAGGCAATTAATGGATTTGTGAAACTTTAATGCAGGGAGACAATAATGGAGCAAATCCTGTGGCATCAAAACTATTCCATATTTTACATAGGTTTGCAAAGACACCAACCAGTGAGCATTGAGGAGTATTCAGGATTTGAATTCAGGAAATGGGGTGGCTCATTCTTGAATTTGTAGTTACTGAAATGTTTTTTTTTTTTAAACTTTATTTTTGGTCTTTCAACAAGAAGGAAAACAAACAATCCCCCCTAGAATTGGCATCAGTCATGTAGAACATGCATACAGTTCGACCATCTCATTATGGCACCAGTAGGTAGTGAAATCACAGTTTAGGCCGTATTCATGAGCAACTTAAAAACAGAGAGTGTGACAATCATAACACGAAATGCATTTGAGGGCGAAGCATAGGACTAGTCTTGAACAGCTTCAATTTCCCCGGTCCCCTCTCCTTCCCCATCTGATCCCGACCCCCCTGATGAAAAGAGTTCAGCACTCATGCCGTCTGAATCACTGTGGTGTAATTCTGAGGTACACATGAGTCTCCACGCAAGAAAATCCTCCTGCAACTTCACGTCCCTGCGTGTGTGCTGCATATGCGCGTTACTGGAATGTTAGTAGTGGAGTAGTTGAAAGGAGTGAAAACAGGTGGGGAGTTCCTAATGAAGTCCTAAGTGGCCAGGCAAATTATTGCAGTTTCTTATTAAACCAATTAAGGGGCTTTTCAGATGATCGAAATACAAAATTCAGTTAGCCCAAAGGAATGATCAAGTACATGCTTTATTAAAATCTGAGATGAAGAAGAGGACCCTTTGAATAAATCTGAAAGAACTTGTGTGTTGGTTCTTTGTCCTGACAAACGATAACCAATACCTACTATCAATCAGTCAATAAGCCTCCAGTTTGGATTCAAACACCTAAGTGTTTCCAAAACTTGTAGAACCTAGAAATACAGGCAAAGGTGCCGTCTCAACGCAGACAGCCTATTGATTTACAAATATTTAAAGAAATTGGTCCCGAAAGTTGCCCATGCACTGCCAACTTGACTCTGCCCATGGAGCCTCCTCCAACCAAAGGGCAGCATCGAGGCGAAGATCAGTGTTTGGTTGAATAATGTGCTTGAAGCTGATGGGCAACAAAACAGGTTATCTAACTGATGCACATGCCAGCATTGTAAATCCAGGAGGCTAATGTTTCAAAATTGAGCATAGCACCTAAAAGATGAATTTTTGAGGAGGATACCACTCCTGATATACAGCATTTTCAAGAAGGAATAGGCTGGTAAAATAAGTTTAATCTTCTGAAGCCTCAAAAAGACCTTTACTTAATTCAGGGTATAGACCATATGTCCTCACACAAATTAAGTATTAGTCACGTTGGATTGAACTTTTTCATTAATTGATAGTAACATTTTATCATTTCACAGGTTGCCAAACCAAACAATTCTGTTCTTCTCTTGTTTTCGGTTCTCCTATTGTACATTTCCTGTACATTGTTCGCTCTTTATTTTCCTCCTGTGTTCTTACTCTTAACCGTTTTTTACTGCACCTTGTTTATGAAAGCATTCGATTCTTGCTACTTTAGATGCCTGCTGTATGTTTGTGGAATCTGTAGAAAATGTGCTCAGAGTGCTTTAACCCCTTCCATGCTCATGACGAGCTCAACTCGTCATGCAGTACACTGCTCGTGTGCTCATGACGAGCTGAGCTCGTCATGAACAATGGGAAATCATGAGTAACAGCACTCAGGGGGAATTGCTGTAGCATTGATGAGGTTAAGTGCACCAGTTGGTCGTTTAAATGCCTGAAAGGTGAAATTGCTTGAAGTTGCAATCGTACAACATGGAATAAAGCCTGATCTTATTAGGCGAATTCTTTTCAACAACTTGGCCAGTAACATTTAGCAACCTTTATATTCTACCAATCGGCCAATGGGTATTCTCTGTTCCATTAGTTGTTCTTAATCAAGTGGTCTCCGTTGTAGAAATGCCTTCATCTTTACATCTTGATACAGTTATGGGCTTCTCTTACTTACCAAACTAGTCTCCCATCCAAAATAGAGCAACTTGTTTTAATTATAATAATGTGATTTAGTTTTCCTGCAAGCAAATATCCCAATGATTTTAAAAGTATGCATGTCTATCATTGGTGTATGTGCAAAATCTATCTTCCATTTTTTCACCCCAATCTAAGAGCTTTAGCGTAAAGGTTAGACCAGTGGTTCTTAACTTCTTTACATCTGTGGACCCCCACTTAATCATTAATGGAGCGTGGGGACCCCAACTGAATCATTATTTGAATCCGGGGTTCCCACCAGGCCATTACTGGAAAGTGAGGACTCCAGTCTAAACATTTTCGATCATTTGAACCACAAAACAATACACACAAAAAACAGACTACAAACATTCATCAAACTTAGTATTTCATTATTGGTGTAACTATTTAATTCACAAACCAATATGAAAAAAGCTACATTTTAAAGGAAAGTTTGGAGCTTTTGTAAATTCAATTTAAGCATCACACTGTCCATAATATAAACTATTTGATGCACTTGCACTGCTCCCACTAATTAATCTGAAGATACAAATTGGATTTTAGCCCCCAATTTCAATTTTCTTCACATTTCGAGCCTGGGCAGCTTATATGCTGCTCTGCACGGCATGCTGTACTCGGGTATGGAATTGGCGCTCCGCCCACTATCCTCCCATCTTTTCAATTGGCTCCTGTAACTGTTGTTTCTAAATGGTCGCTTCTGATTAATTAATTGGCTTGTTAGTCCCTCCTTAGTAACGCCTTGTCTGTATTTAGAACCTCCCATAAGGAGTGGACCTTTTACTTGTGTGGTTACACAGTATATTTTTTTGGTCTGTAAGAACTATTTTCTTTCATTATTTTGTCCTACTCCAGACACGACGGGCTTTCATGCAAAGGCTGCACGACTTTATTTGTTTTTCCAGGGCAGTCCGCTTTCAATAGAGAGGCCGCGTGCCTTTCTTTCTTTATTTTTCTAGCGTGGTCCCCTTTGAATAGAGCGGCTGTGCTCCTTTCTTTCTTTATAATTTTTTTTTTAAGTGCCCCATGTGGCTCTTTCACTTTAATATCAGCCAGACACCCTCCTTTCACGAGCCGCGTCTAAAGAAATGGGCGTAGCTGACATTAAAGTGAAAGCTCGGCATGGGGCGCTTTTACAAAAAAAACTGTCATCTTGACAAATGCTTTTTTTTCGTAAAAGCACCCTGTGCAGTGCTTTTACTTTAATGTTGGCCACACCAATTTCTTTTGACGTGGCTCATCTAAGGAAAGGGGCGCGGACGACATTAAAGTGAAAGCGTCGCATGGGCGCTTTGACAAATAAGCATTTACAATGCAATAGGTCTCGCATTTACAAGAGTTTCGTTAATACGAAGACCTATTGCATTGCAAATGCTTGTTTAAATCTGTTAATTTGATCTAATTTTCTAAGCAGCTGTGGACCCCCTGAGTAAGCTTTGTGAACCCCCAGAGGTCCCCAAGAACCACTACGTTAGACAGTATAGAATTCGTCACATCTCATAAACAAGTGTTGTAGCCAGCATGACGGCTCAATGAGGTGCCTAATGATTTCTGGCTCAGTGAGGGGAGAATCTGTACCTTACAAATAGTGCTAAATATTTCAAAAACATTGTTAGTCGGTGGAAAGAATTATTAATGAGCATTGGCAGAGCCCGTGAGTCTGGCTTAATTTGCATGTAAACCGAAGCATTCTCAAATGTTTTTTACATGCTATGAATGCCCAAATGCTGTTTATCACATTAAAGCCTGTTTTATTGGCTTTATCGATGCTGAGAGAAAATAGCAAAAAAAAGGATTGCTTTCTGTATGGAATGCATATAGGATATAATTAAGGCTCCCTGTTTTTCCGTTTTTATGGATTTTTACAGATAAATACATACAGAAAGCAATGTGTTTTCGGTCTGCATTTATTTTTAAAAGTCTATAAATGCAGAAAATTGTGCTTCTTTTAAGTGACTCTCAGTGCTATTTTTCATGAATTGTAGCCCAACAGCTGAGCAGATGTACAACATGGGAAATTTAAAAGCAGGATTACATTTCTTTAAATAACGACATATGTCATCATACATTTGTGGTATAATGCTAATATTTAATTTTGACTACCTTGGGATAAGATTAAGTGACTCACTTGGCTGGGAATAACAAGTAGACAGGAGTTGTCTGATCCTATTCTATAAGTGCAAATCAATACCGTGATACCATAACCAGTCATATACTCAATCATTAACCACAGCATTAGAAGTCTACCGTGCGAAAGCCCAGAGTGGAGCTCTATATGGAGCAGAGATATGGGGCCATATTTATATATAAAACTTACTAAATGCAAAAATATTTTTGTCAGATCACTTATCTCGGTACCCATCTCCACCCCACTGATTCTCGTGTTCTGTGATCTAGGGATGAAAAGAATAGGTGACATAGCCTCACTGAAACCCCTAATTTATTGGCTACACATGTGGGCAACACCCCAGCTCTCTGACTACTGTAATTCTATGAGTGAGGTTTTGAATATCAGTGGTGCTAAAAAACAACTGTGGTTCAAGCATATTGCAGGATGGTGTAGATCGATGGATATGTCGGAACTAAGGGAACACCCACAGAGGGCAATCGGAGGGAATTTACCGAGATTGAAAGCCAGGGATTGGGCGGTTGTGGGGGAGCGCTATGTCACTAGATCCGCAAATGGCCATTTAACAGCACAATTCTTAAATGTTAAGCCAAAGCCCAGATTCAAACCCTTCCTGGATCAAATCACACCTCCACTTGCTAAAAGCCTATATGTTAGATTCAGATATGGCAACCTACTCCTAAGGTTTCCCAGCAATCGGGCTGCTGGGTTATCAGATCTATGCCCTGCCTGCGCTAGAGTAAAAGAGACTGAAGAACAAATACTCTTCTTTGTGTCAAATAGCAAATGATTCGCAGGAGGTGTGTAAGACCAATCTGTTTAAACCTTTGAGCTAGGCAAATCAGGTTGCATACAGAATCTTAACAAGCATTTACAATGCAATGGTCTCGGCATTATTAAAGGTAGAGCTATTGGCATTGCTCATTGTTTTTTTTTTTTTAATCAAAAATAAATGGCATTGTCATTGACATTGCCAATAGCTTAATCGTTAAATAAATGGCATTGTCATTTACAATGCCCATAGCTAATATTCTCGCAAATGCTAGACCTATTGCATTACAAATGCTTGTTGTGTTATGGGATCAGTGTTCTCCACTTTCTCTGGGAGTAACAGCTGTTGCGTATTTTGTGACTGCAGTCAGAAATGACTAATAAGCAACAGTTAGTATTTCCTTCGGCTTTGCGTTATTGATACGCGCATGGCCCGCAGTGACTGGAGTTACTCGGCCTTGCGTTATTGGCATGGTATGGCCCGAAGTGATTCGGGGTACAGCGTTGCGTTATTGGCATGGCTCGCAGTGACTGAAGTTACTCGACCTTGCGTTATTGGCATTGTGTGGCCCGCAGTGACTGGGACTGGGGTGCATCGTTGCGTTATTGGCATGGTATGGCCAGGGCTCGAGTCGGGGTACCACGAGGGTGGACGGCGTCCCCCCCACTTATTTTACCGGGTGGACGCCATCCCCCCTGCCCAAAAGCTGTGAAGAAGATACTCTCATACACGGCCCTTCGATGCAATGTAATACATTTACACATTCCAAGAGAGCCGTCGGCGTTTCTGACACCCGCACTGTACATGCCCGCCCGCTCCCCAAGGGGGGTAAATCTGCGTGTTTTTGTTATGGGTCCCCTGGCCCGTAACTTACTTACATACCTATTCACAAGAATAGATCATCAATCACCTGCAGGTGACTCTGAGGTCTACTGTAACACTTTGGTTATTTGAAGGTTGAAATGCGTGCCATCAAGACTGATGGGAAACCATTTCTTTTCACTCTGAGACTCCACCAGTGACCAGTTTCTTTTCTAAGCGGTTACTAATTTCGATAGCGACCTTTCACACCTGCGAGCGCTAAGAGGCGATTTCAGCAGCAGTTAACAATTTATCGGCCGCCCAAGAGGGCTTACACGTTTGCGCACGTTACTTGTTCTGGAACTTGCAGGTTTTTTGAGAGTTGTGAAAAAACATAACATTGGTTGGGGGTTACATACATTAGACGCAAAGGGCAAAAACAGAACAAAGTATTCGTTTTCTGTTACCACGAAGGAAATACATTTGCCAGCCACAGCACCGGCGCACACATTCCATGCCAGGCGGCAGCCGTGCTATACATCCATTCCTGGGACTTGCCTTTACAAACATGTGCCCTTCTGCATTTTCTGGAGAAATGTTCTTCAAATGAACTCACTGGAATAAGACACCCAGATAAAAGCGATTTGGAAATAGAAACCACAAACTGTCTGCCCAGTATCTGGAGCAATGCAGCGATACAATGGCAATATTAGCCAACTTTGTCTTCTATTTAATTTTACCAACAGGTAGTTCTAAAATGTCCTAGGTCCAGGTGCGAGCAGTTCACCCAGTTCCTGCATTATCAGAATTGTAGCCCTAGCGATCTCGTTATAAAATTGGACTATTACATGTCCTAAAATGCAAAGAGAAAACGTGAACTGCACCAGCTACTCGTGCATGGGCCTGGGTGACGTAAGAACCCTGCCACTGCCCCTCCCCTCCCCCCCCCCCCCCCCCCCCCAATGGCTCATCCAATCACATAAAATAAAGTAAACTGGTTTATTATCAATGACGCTACATTCCACAGTGGGTTAATGACGTGTCGTTCGATGAGTCACCTAATGCATCGGCACAAGATCACACAGTGAGGCCTTGCGCCGGTGAGCAAGGGTCGCTTGCGGTCTGCGCAGGTAACCGGGCTCACACTAGCATGCTTGTTCTGTGTCAGCATAGCAACACTGTCCGGAGCTAAGCCACTCCTGGGCCTGCGGTTTGTGTGAAGTGAACCTGCTCCGACATCTTCTCAGCTTGTCACTGTTCACACTTACGGTGGCACGTTTCACCGCCACTGACTCTTCTGCCCTCCCAGAGGGGCTGGTGCTGACCACAGGAAGTGTGCACACCCGTGTGTATAAATAGTGCAAGTGGCGCTCAGGATTGAAAAAGTTACTGGGAGGGCGTCGTCGCGCCAGTCCCTGCCTGGACTGCGGCCTAATGTGAAAAAAATTACGCCGGGTCCACAAAATGGGGTCCAAGAAATGGCAGCGACGATAGGGTGGCAGAGTCCGCCAGACCAGTCGCCCATGCAAGGGCCGAGTCACAGACTCATTTATGAGTATGGGTAGAGTACTCTTTGACGTACAGTACGTGCCTTTGTCAATCGTCTGGAAAGGTTCAATCTGCAGATACTGAAGTATAAAGAAGGCACACACTTTCCTGTTTGTACTAACTGCATACGATTATGCTGGAATATCCCATTATACGATTATAGGTATATTTTTTTCTTACAAATGCGTATAAGAAGAGCACGTAAAACAGTACCACCGCAATACTGTTTTACCTGCCACAAAATTCCTTTGTGATAAGGCCTATTTTATAGAAAAAAAAAACCTTGCCCCCAAAGAAATTGACAACAAGTACAGTTGTGACACTAAAGTTTTTGGGGGTTACTTAATTGTTCACAAACAGGCAGATTTAAAAAAAAAAAAATCTTGCAGGGTTATGGCAGCTGGTGCTGAGATCTTTCTATTCCCACTTCCCAGAACATTCAGAGGGACAATACCTGAAAAATAGCTCTGGCAGTTAATGCACTTGCTGGGCACATCGCTGTGCAGTCTAGCCACAGATCTGACTCCTCACAAAACATCGTAGCGGGTTAATGCGCCTGCTGCAAAGCATAGCTTGTAACATGCAGGTCAAACACTGACTATGTGGATAGCTCAGTGGGTTATTGCTATTTTTGTATACATCCTTGTGTTACTTACAGGTTGTAAGCTTTGTAATGAATCTGAGTGTTAGTAACCGGCATTGAGAAGCCACATGCAAACTGTGTGGCATAAGTTTTTAACCTTCCTGTGTTTTCACAAAGTTTGTGTTTGAGGTTTTTAAAAGAGTTCTTTGGGTAGTAAATATACACGTTGTAGCTCCAACCAGCTCCCAGCCAGGATGACACTGGAATAAAAGGAGTGCTGGGGTCCTCTCTGTGGGGTATTTATGTGGGACTGGAATTAAAGATACCAGGCCTCCCTCTGTGCCTGCTTGCTGCTCTGAAGGCAAAGAAGGGGACGCGCAGGCGCTGCTGAATGTGGCACAGTGGTGCAAACTGCACAGGGCACAGCGTATAGCACGGGGGCCCCTCACTAGCAGCAGCAGACGGTGACCCGGACCCTCACCGACCCTCAGTGACTGGCCTCTACAGACGTGCACCGTTTCCTATTGAGGAGAGAGACTCACGCGCACAGTCACCCAGGCCTTCGTGGGCACCCCGCTTTACACACTCACAGCCTGGTGACCCCCAGTTTCACTCACTAAAATCCACACTTTTAGATGGTTAGGGCTGAGGACGGTTTTGCGGGCCAACATGGATTCTCCAGTCCGAACGCAACTGCGCGGGATAGGACTCCAAATTAAAAGAAATAACCATCGGTCCTGCTTTTAAAAAAATATATTTCCGGAGTATAGCGAGGTCAAGAAGGGGACGCGCAGGCGCTGCTGAATGTGGCACAGTGGTGCAAACTGCACAGGGCACAGCGTATAGCACGGGGGCCCCTCACTAGCAGCAGCAGACGGTGACCCGGACCCTCACCGACCCTCAGTGACTGGCCTCTACAGACGTGCACCGTCTCCTATTGAGGAGAGAGACTCACGCGCACAGTCACCCAGGCCTTCGTGGGCACCCCGCTTTACACACTCACAGCCTGGTGACCCCCAGTTTCACTCACTAAAATCCACACTTTTAGATGGTTAGGGCTGAGGACGGTTTTGCGGGCGAACATGGATTCTCCAGTCCGAACGCAACTGCGCGGGATATGACTCCAAATTAAAAGAAATAACCATCTGTCCTGCTTTTTTTAAAATACATTTCCGGAGTATAGCGAGGTCATTAATTTACGCTGTCAGGCCCGGCTGTGTGGGGAGGCGGCGGCTCCTCTCTGCTGCGGGCAGGGCTGCTGGGCTTCTCCGGTCGGCGGCGGCTGGGGACGGGCTTCTTCTCCTTGCGTGGCTACGATTTTCGGGTGTCCTGGGCTGTGGCGGTAATGCGGGGCTGATGAGGGGTAGGCTCCCTCTTTAATTTAAATATACAGCGGGGTGAGCACCCGATGGGGGGATACCCACGCCGGGACTTCTTCCGCCGGCGGCGGTGGTCGGGCAGAAATGGCTGCCTCAAAGCTTTCTAAATTTTTCGGATTCGGGGGTGTGTTTTGCTGTCCTGAGTGACGGATGACGTCACGAGCTAAAGAACAGCAAAATGTACGCCCCCGAATCCGAAAAAGACGGGGCTTGTTTGGAGTGACTCCCTTCTCTTCCAATGGCTGGCTTCCTTTTAGGAAGCCAGCCAATGGAAGCGAACGGAGCTGAGAGGCGGGTTTAAACTGCCCTACTCCAAAACATAATTTTTCCGGACCGGAAGCTTTGCACAGCTTATAGGTCCCTCGACCTAAAAAACCGGTACATCTGGGCCAATAGTTTTTGCAGTTAGTCGCTTTTAATTCTCCTTTTAGACTAATCAACAGAAGTTTTTATCCTAGGCCTCATTGGTTGGTAGTACCAGAAATTAATTCTTGCTAATGTGATATGTTGGTTAATAGAACTAATGTACTGTATGTAAGCTTATTTTTTCTTAATATCTTTCTATGTGACGTGGCTTTTTAACTGGAAGGCTGTCAACTGGAAGCTTGCCTGTTTTTATATTGTTTTAATGTTTTTATTCCTGCTATTTTAATGTACATTTTAAATGTAGTCTTTGGAATGTATTCTCTTGTTTTAGACTGCAAATTGATGGATCTTTTTGTATACTTTGATGGTTAAAACAAAACAACCGAATAAAGATTATAGTGAACAGTATTGGATGTACTGTTACGACGTATTATTTGGCAGCTTGAATAGCTAAATCACGACAGAGCTCAAGTTAGAGTACGCGTCTATCAGTTAAATAAATATGGAAATGTACAGTTTTACAACTTGATTTATACACAAAACGCAAAATAAATATTGATAAATACAGATGAAAATGTTGAAAAAATAAATACCATAAAACCGGGAGCCCCAGATATAATTAGTTGAAAGTAACACACTGATGATTGATTGTACTTTTAAAATATAAAATAATCCTCGTGAATTCATGTGAAAGGACTTCCTGGAAGGTGGAAATATGCCAAATTGCCAATAGCATGAGGTGAGCGAGTAATACTCATTGGAGTGGAACCAAAGTCACTGTTTACTTTAAAGAATTGGCAGCCATCTGTCTTGCAAACAGCTGCACTGTCAACCCACAGTTCAAAACAAATGGGATGGTCATCAGTGTAGTGTGGTTGAAGCAACAGAGATCTATGTGCATCTGCTGTGCCTAAACTCTGCACTAAATCTGTCAGTGTTTAGTCTGTTGTGAACTTCCTCTCTATTTTTAAGAAAGAATCCTGGAAGACTTTAAAGTGTTCCAGGCCTAAAACTCTTGCAGATCACTTTCTAAATCCGATGATGCCATCGAGGCTGCAAATGCTTCAACTTATGTACAATTTAGATATTTTTTTTTTCATGACTGATGAGGGTGGAGAGGAAACCAGGGACCTTTTAATATTTAGTGTTAGATGACCCCGCAGGTTTTTATTTTGTTCATTGGTGCTTTCTGTTTCTTTACAGGGCTACCAGTTGGAGTTATTTCTTTATTATCAAACCTTATGAAAGCAATCCGATTAAATGAGTAGTACGTAAATGGCTTTCAAAGGGTATAGTGATCTTTTGTTGTAAATAAAGAACATCCAAATTTGGTACAGTTTATTATAAACGCTTGTAGAATACGCTGGCACCCCTAAGAGTTTCACAGGCTTAAAAGCTGGAATGTACAAACAGAAATCCAATCGCAATACTGAAAGATAGGGCAACTGTTAGGTTTTTAGATATTTTCAACAAAGGGGCCATCAGGAATGGGACTCAGATATCAGAACAAGTAATTCCAAAGAGAACAACCTAGCACTGAGAAATTCTGCATGACCAACATGTACCTCTTGCTCTTGCAACATTCAGACTTTTATGGTGGTAGTATTTGTTGTACAGCATCATTTGATATTTTATCCACAGTTCCATTGGAACCATGGATGTACTCACTGGAATATTCTGACCTTCAGGTTATGGGAGGCATAATCTAACCAAGACATGGAAGATGAACGGTCTTTTAGAGATATGGAGGATGGCTCACCAGGTTGGTAGAGAACATTTCCTTACTTGGATGTTCTCACCAAAACAGTAGGGATTGTTTTGCCAAAAGTGCATTCACTGGTATGGCGGAAGCCTTTCCGCAAAACTCGAAATTTTATTTTTGTTTTGCAGAAGTAAACCACCAAAGGGGGCATCTATTTCTGCTAGACAAAAACCCTGTAGTCCTGATACGTTTTCCACTGGTGGGCGCAGCAGACACTCAAAAACCTGACAATTCCCTTTTTTCTAAATAGAGCAGGGTAGCTGCGTGTTTGGTTTACGGGGCATCCACCAACCTATAAATGTGACAACCATATATGTGTGTTGCTTTTAGGGGTTGCTGGAAATTATTATAGAAATGAAAAGTTCAAGTCATGTCAGAGGTCCCTATTAGTTCCACAACAGACAACTGTGTTGTGTCTCAGGAATCAGTTGCATTGAAGATCACTAGATATCTAGATGCTGAGCATATTTCCTTTAGCTGCTTTACAATCGTCATACAGAAAAACAGACCAATATATTCAATAGTATCCAAATTATTAAAGTCACTTCTGAAATTTTACATTAGTTAGTTTTTGTACAGTATATTTTGGTCGTTGTCCATACCACACATAGTTATCCTTGTCTACAAAGAGGCATCTTGAAAACCAAGTTGAATTGCCTGATGAAGGTTTCTCCTTATTCATGTGAGTGGGGTACTTTCTTCTGAATATTCTTCCTGAATTTGCTGTTTTCTCTTTGTAACTCAGAATTATTCCTTGAAATACCCTTTGCCTTTCAAAACTGGTATTTTTCTGCATTTATTGTTGAAGATAATATATTGCTAGACTCTTGAGAGTCTGGCGTAGGAATTTCAGGACAGTCTTAGAATTGGTGGTTAACAAGTGTATAGTAATTACACTTGCGGTGTTGTTAAATACAAACATTCCCAGAAAGTGTAGGAAAACACAATAATGAAATGAGCAGAGTATCTATTCCAATGTATTGTAGTAGTATTTGTTTATCACCTTTTATCCCTGAAGAGGCTCCACAGCACTCTTGTTGGTCAGACCCAATCTCTTGCAAGCTGAGGGTGCTGCATACATTATTTGGATTAATCTTCCTGATTAAGAGTGCATGCTGCACGCAATATGTATTGAGGACTCTACACTTTACTAACCGTTGATTAGGAGGTTAGTGGGCAATACTGTTTCAAAGAATATACATTTTTGGAAACAACAAACATTTGAACTACAATACAAGTGATTTAATAACAAACTAACAGATACAGTGTTTTAAATTTTTATAATGAAGGCTGTTAAAATGCCCAGTGTTCATTTGCTGTGCTCATGATAACTGCAAAAACAATTATTGATGGACGGAATGTTGCACAATGGCAACACATTCATCCCCAGTCACAGATTTGGGTTTAATCCATCGTTATTTTGCTCACCCCACCACCCCAGTTCAGACATGGCCATATGCAAATTAGTCTTGACCCTGTGCCTCATGGGAACAGTCCAGCCCGAACTGCCAAGCCATGGCTTCCCTGGACCGGAATCAAGCATCCTAGGACCGGTTTCAGGCTATCAGCCGTCTTCAGCCAGGATAGCTTGATTCCAGTTGCATGGAGATCACGGGACTCACGTCTGAGCATACCCGTCCCACTCAGGGGGACGGGTATGGCAAGGGTAGGTAGACAAGGCACAGAAACAGTCTATCAACAGAGAGGATAGTCAGAATACTTCCTATTTTTGGGGCGCCCCATATATTAGCAAGGCATCCAAGAACCACTTTCATCTATCTATGAGAGAGGAAAAAAAACAGCCTGGACCTATTGGCAAGTATAAAAGGAACTCTTTGGTGAACGGACGAGTAATACATCACCCAATCCCAAGCAGCCAAGGAAGTCTGTATTTATTTACTAAATTGTGAGGAAAAGAGAAAAACAACACAGACATACCCTAAACCCTTCCATTTGTGTATTCCTGTGTGCTAATCTGAAAACCCTAAAAAAAGGAAATGTTCTACACTTTTGCTCATAAACTTTGCATTACTTGTACAGGACTCCAGACACTTCTAAAATTATTATTCTTAATAAAACCACCTACATTGTATGCTTTAGGACCATGCTCTCATGTTATAGGAGCAGCAGGAAAATCTAAAACTGCTAATTTCACAGGAGTTTCTTATCTATAAAACAAAATTTCCTTGAAAACATTTTTTGCAAAGGATCACATGGGCATCTTCCCTGTGTTCTTCTTTTCATGATCCAAACTATACAACATCAGCTGTAATAAGGACTGTCAGTTTATTTACACAGACTAGCTAATAAAAAACTAGCAATGCCCTTGCAAAACTATGTAGCATGGAAAAACATACAATAATGGTGTTATCACCTTAGAATTTCAGAACAAAAACTACCCACATCTAGCTCCCCTCAAAGGTCAAAATAAGGGAACAACAATCTAGACTATTTATCCTGTCATAATTTCATCGAACAGGATGGGCAGTAACATAACATATATTTATTCATTTTATTAATGCTAACAATGTTTAAAACAGTATTACTGAATAGCCAATTAAATGTCTCATTGCTATTTCACAGACAATTTAGACAGGCTAAAAAAATTGATAAAAGGAGAGAGCAACATGCATATTACCTAGCCTTAATTTGTAGAGGAGCTATCCTCCTTCCCCCATTTTGACAGTGGGAAACCTGAAACAGGTTTAACTTCTGTCAACACTATCAACCCCTATTTGTAGCAACTGGCCATAAACAAAAGTTATAGGAGGTACATAGCACTTTTGAGGAGGTAAAGAATATGAAAACCCAAACCCCAATCCTTTTAGCAAATGTAACATGAGGGCGAATGAATTGAAACTAAATCCTTTTAGCTCAGCCCTAGTAAGCACCAAATTAAAAGCATTAGTGCTGTATATATGGCCAAGCTCACATATACAATTGTATTGTGGTATATGAATATGAGTGCATAAAACTTGCTTTTGCCAAGAAATAAAATAAGCACAACTCCTCTTTCTTTCCCTGCGCTGCCATCCTGTCTTTCAAAAAGTTTCAGATGTCAAAATGTCAAAGCAGAACTTGCTCTGGTAGCCCTGCCAGGCTTCTAAATATAGAACTGACTTTTAACTCTTCCCAGCTGTCCTATTTTGTGTGCACATTTTCCATGCAGCTTTCTCTATTCAAAGTCACCCTAAAAACAGAAAGCTGACCCATTCCCCTGTTTGTCAGTTTAATAACTTCTGCTGGTTTTGTATACATATTTTCAATTATAAGCAGTGTGCAGTAGACTTGTCTAACAATGTATAAGTCAGCTGTTTGTATTATACCTAAATGTATGCATTTACTGAAGCCTAAGGCACTTTAAAAGCTGCTCTGAATGGAACAAATGCTGTTTAAATAGTGAATTTTGCCCAAATTCGACTTTGATATTTGGGGCACTTAAAAATGAATATCCTATAATGTTTTTGCATAATAGTCATCCTCAAAATGTTCTCTAGATAGCCCAGGAGTGAGAAAGCAGAAATAACCATATATACCTTTATATAAATTTGGGACACCTTGTCCTTCATTCAAAAAAGTGGATAAAGTTTCTGACTTAGTCTAACTTTACCTTGGTGATGGTCCGGCCTCTAAGCCTCTGCAGCCTGCAGAGGTATTTCCTTTTATAATGCTTCGGGCAGCTGTCCTTACCAGTGACCAGCAGTGGGTCAAACAAGAAAGTGTTGTTCAACTGCTGTGCAATGAGTATTCATGACATAACGTCTAGCCATATTGATATAACTATGTAACTTTCTTCTCCCATGCTACAATTACAGGTTTCCTCATGGACCTTGCGTCACACATCTACCTGTCCCTGCACTCTCACCTCTTGCTGCCTGGTGCCACCATGCTTGTTTTCCTGCAGCATGCCTGTCACACACTTCCGGTTCAACAGGCAGTTCATAAGGAGGGGTGTGACATAATGTTGACTGAATACAGTTGTCTCTTCGAGCCTAACACAAAGAACAGTAACACGCAACCGTCGGTCGGGCCTCAGGAGATTGGACCCAGTAAATAGAAGGATTGGGTGTTAGGGCAGAGATGGCATATTGGGTTTTGTTTAGAGTATACCTGGAACCACAGGTGTCACCACTCTGATTCTGTGAAACAACAGGAGTCGGGGTGGAAGCAGACAGCATGGGGAGGGAGGACCTAAAGGCAACAGAACAAAGGGGGAAATTAACAATGGGGAAATTAACAATGGGGAATGGAATGGCTGCATCAGCCTTAAAGTAAAGCTGGTCACTGGGATCCAGGCGCTAGCCCCGAAATAACTACATAATGAGCGGATACGAAGAGAGACCAGTTACGGGGGAAGGTGATACGGCACGCCAGTTTTTTTTGTTCTGTTTTTCAGCCGCAGGCATGACCCGTTGCCCCCACCCTTCCCGTGCACAGCAGCAGGTCTTTTCCGGTTATGGCCGCAACGAGGAAATTAAAGGGGGCAGAGTTAAAACAACAGTAATTAATTGCCCTCCATTCCAAGCCGAGCCTCAGGACTGCCTTTGGGATGAATACAGGACTGCCTTCAGGATGAATACAAAAGAATGTCAGCCACAGGGAAGAAACCAGGAGGGACAGATGCTGCAATAAAATAAAAGCAACTCAGGGCCTGAGCACCCATAGTGTGACTCGAGGTGGAAAAATAATGAGAGTCCCTCCACGAACCGATAAAAACAACAAAGCTTAATGATATTATACTTAATCCCTGCTCCTGGGAGGAAAAGGGGGGGCCAAAGAGGCAGGACTGACCTCTAGCAACCAGATTTTTATAGGACATTAAAACACAAATGCGAACCAGGGAGTTGGCTTTAAGCCCACAGAGATGTATACTAAAGTGTACAAGAAGCCGTACGCTTAAGCTCAACCTAAAAATGGGAACATGGGATGCAGTGGGGGGTCAATAAAAGTGTGACTGTTTGTGAGCCTCCACCTACACAAACTAGTGCTGAATCAGCCCCCTGGGAGGAGTGCTGTAACAGTTTTAGTATGTTGCCAAGGGCCCAAATTGTTGCCGTTTTTATTTTTTTTTTATTTATTTTTTTTAGCTTTTAGGTTATATTTAAATCGCCGTTGTCAACTGTCCTACTTAATAGCACACTGATGAGGGAACTTTCTCAGCCCTCCGGCACCTTACCAACTGCCTCACTGTTAAACCTGCCTTTTGGCACTGCTGAAACTCAGTTGTGTCCTACATCCATAGTATTGCTTAAAGCCCGTTTATGAATGGATTAAGCTACTGCCGGTTGCACAAATGGCAAGCTTTGGGCTCAATTGATAAGGCTATTAGGACTTTAAGACCTGTCCCTAAAGCAATGGCCAGGCCATATATTAGCGATCCCTAACGGACACCACACCAGAAAGCAGAGAAAGCTCGAAAGCTGGACTTCTTGAATTTGCCTCTCTGCAATTCTCCATGCTTTCGTTTTGGCAGACGTTTCCCCACTTAAATGTGACTGGGGATTGTGAGGGCGAGAGGAGAACAACTGATACACAAAGCCTTGCATTGGTTATCTCAGAATAGGGGATTTAATGTCTGACAGAAATCAGATCCTCATGGCTAGAAGCATGGATAGAGTGGGCCCCTCCAGAAGAAGTCTAAATGGTGATTGTATTGTAAATCTTAGAAATCCTGCTTTTGTACCTAACTTGTTAGCCTTTTGCTAATGATTTGATAGAAAACATGGGAAGGATTATTTGTTTTAAACGTCCTTTGGACACTTTTTTTCATACAACACACAGCAAAAGCCAATCCACCCAAATTGAATGTTTGTCAGCTCACCCCATGAGGATATGACCTGCCTTTGCATAATTGTTATGAAGCCCTTCAAAATTTAGCAGCAGTCGATTGACTCATACAGCCTCTTACCAGTTTCTTTACATGGGGAATCCCTTGCACTACCATCTATTAAAGGTTCTTTAAATGGGGAAACTTTGACTTCTCCGTGTGCATACGATTAGGCAAAGTTGATACAGCGAAAGAAATTCTGCATTCCATTAACAAGTGCTGGAATGCAGGCAAGATAAATTCAAAAATATCCTAGTCTGTTTGGTTATCCCTGGTTATTAATTACATTCTTTTATTCTAGGAAACCTGGGCATTATCTCCCTTGTTATGCAATGCATTTACTTGTTGTTCCATCCCAGCCACTCCCTCTAATTCCAGGCTGGCTAAAGGCCGGCTCTAGTTGGATTAAATTCACCTGGAAATACTGTTGTAGAGACAAATTCTGCATAAATAGAAATTCTTTTAGTGAACGGTTCTTGGAACTTCCACTATTATTTAATTAACGTTTATAAACATGATTTTGGTAATCCTTTTAATGTATATTTTGCCATGCTGTAAAGCATTGTAGACAACTTAAAGTTCAACAATAGATCAGACAAGCAGGTGTTTCAAATAACTCTCTGCCGGGACTTTACTGAAGAATTTTATAAGAGTACTCTTGGCATTGGCCAATAGGATACCATGTCTACAGGTTTCCCTCCAGTGAGCAATTTAGACTGTAGTGCTAAAGAGCTTGGAAGCTACACCTTAGCCTAAGTTTGGATTACCGCTCTTGAAATTGAAATAGTGGTGATAATAGGATGCCCTATTTCCATGGAAGAGGCTGTGCACACACACTATAGAGTATATACGCTTGTTACTCCGCATTGTCCATTTATTTCAATGGGAGTGCGTTCCTTGGATGCTAATTTTGGGGATTGCAATCCATTGACTGTATGCCTCTAATAATCTCTCACCAGCCATCCCCAAAAAATTGTTAGTCCCCAGTGTCATCATAATGAACTTGTGCTTTCATGGAACCTTCCCAACCCTAGTTTGTTGCCACCTTGATAAAGACCTATTGTAATCGATTTTGGATCCGCTTATCTGAGGCAGACAACGGTAACCAAGTCACCACACTTTTACAGAAGTAGTTAATAAAATTATATGTGCTTTAATATTATATTTACTTTATTAAAGTCTGTGTGCAAGCACAATGATTCTACTATACAGTGTCTGGCGTATCCTGCTCTTTTGCAAACAAATGCCTATGGAAGTGTTATCCTCAAATCTTAGGGATTCCAAAGAGGTTTCTGTTCCAGCAAGCTTTGCAAATTCGCTTTAAAAAGGACGGCTGTTATCAATACCGATAATTGGGAACATTTGATATTAGCAACTAGCATGAACAAATTTTGAGATATTCTGGCAGTTCCATTAGAGCAAGCGTCACATAGATGGAGATCAGTGGGCTGCTCATTTTGAGGTTATTTGTCCATTCACAACAAGCCATATCCCTATTGATTTTAGTAGTTACTCTAATGCAAGCTCTAAGCTCACCTTCAATATAATGGAAATAACTGCAGCTATTCTCAAGAGTCCCTCGGTTAAATCCGCTGGTCCAGATGCAGTACTTATGGACCTGATGAAATCTAATACGGATTTGTGGGTTCCGCTCTTGACCAATGTTTTTATCTGCTTTCTTGAAACGTATGTAGCCTGCACTTGGCGACATCAGTTATGACTGATATGTAAAAATGGAAATAGAACAGAAACCAATTGTTACAGGCCTATCTCTCTCATTGATTTGTAGTTAACATTTTAGAGAGGATCATTTTTAAAAGGATGCGGAAGTGGGCACAGGATAACAATGTCCTTGGCATGTGCCAATATGGTTTCAGAAAATGGCTGGCTACAGTGGATCAGTGCTTAAATCTCCGTCTTTTAGTTGGCAAATTAACTTATCACCAAGTGCTGTCCACTGTGCCTAGTCTTTATGGCTTTCCCCTGTGCTTTTGATAATGTTGACTGTGTGAGATTGTGGCAACTTTTTGTGTGGTTTAGGATTAGATGCTACTTTGGTTCACTGTATATCAGTGCTTCGTGAAAATCCTTCAGCTAGGGTGAGATATTGCCAGAGAGGGGAACTATCCAATACATTTATATTACAATGTGTCAGGGATGTGCCCTAGCACCCCTTCTATTCATCCTGTATGTTAACAAACTTAATTTGCCTTTGACCACTGCTAGCTTTGATGTACCCTTGATTAATGCAACCTCACTCCTGTCATCTTGTGCACGGATGACGCGGTTTCACTGGCCCGCACCCCAAAAGCCTTTTGCCCAGTTAATGACTGACCTGGACTTAACAACTAACTTTTCTAAATCGCACACAATGGCTTGTGGCTCCAAACGTTTGTCTATAAGCACTCTTACAACTGCTAAAGATAGATTGGAAAGGGGTATTAAGTTCCCTTATCTCGGGGTGGTCTTTGGTTCACCTGAGATGTAGGCAGCCAACATTTCCTACCACTACCTAAAGTTTATCCAAGCCATAGGTGCTCTTTTTTTTCACCTATCTTGATCCTTGACTAGCAAACCAATCGCACCATTATTAGAGATCTGCAAAACTCAGTGCGCACCCATGGTGACATATGGGGCAGGGAAATGTACTTATGATAATAGCACTGCATTAGAGGCAGAAGTAAAACAATTTTATAGATGTCTCCTTTCACCCCCTCTCCCGTGCATGGAGGATTTGATTTGGGCTCAATACCTTTGTGGTTGTCTATCTTGTTTGTATCACTTGATGAAATTGTCCTAGTTAGTTTATGGTAAGCATTGCTTATAAGGGTTCACTTTTTTGAGAATCCATTCTTACTACTGTAAAGAGGACAAATTGCACATTAAAGAAGTGTTTCTGGTAAGAAGGCTTTCAACAAGGGAAGAATTGGAACTCTGCAAACCCACAGGGCAGCTCTCTACAAATTACTGCAGCTATTGAAACCTGCTGGTCAATGGGAGAAGGCTTTATTATTTATATTTAAATCTTTTGTGCTTCTCTCCAAGGCAATATAGTAGGTCTAGTATCTGTGTTTGTCCTTGTGACGAAACCTCTGATCAATCCTAATTGTATTTTGTTTCTTTGGCGGTATATATGTAGGTCATACTAGACCGTTAATTTGGCCCTTTTATGGAAATACAAAATCACTAAGTATAGAGTTGAATTACATTACCTACACTAGTTGAACGAGAAGGATGGTTGTTTTAGGGTGGGTGCGTTTTTAAAATCAGATGTACATTGTTGAAACTCTGTGCTTTTTCTACTACTTTAACATTTTTTTAATCTTGTCTGTATTATAATGTACTTTTATTAATGTCTGATTTTCATATAAAGTTGTTTTGACTGTCTGAAGAATCTCTAAAGTACTTAGTAATACGTTTTTATAAGGGTGCTTCTCAAACATAACTGCATTTCTTGCAGCCCAAAGGAGCAGACCGAAAGCAGAAGACCGATCGTGAAAAAATGGAGAAGCGAACGCCACTGGAGAAGGAGAAATATCAGCCTTCGTACGATACCACCATACTCACGGAGGTAGCATGCTATCTTGGTTTGTTAATGAATGAAAGATGTAGGACATTTTTGAATGGCTGTCTCGTCCTGTGGCTATGCTTAAAATTGATCAAGGAGGTTCTTTTTCTAAAACAATGAAGGTCGGTTATGACACTAGGTCCTATTACTTGGCACTTTGTACATGTGATAGTGTGGTGAAAGTGTACAGCCGAATATCCAGTTATCAAGTAACAGAGAAAACGCCAGTACTGCTACAATTTTCACAATCTATTAGCAGTGCATTGAAAAACAATGTCACACCAACCACTTTTTCCGTTGTATTTAATCTCAGAAAATGTATCAACATGTACATAAATTCATCAAAAACACAATGAAGTACAAACATTTTAGAGTTTCTGATTATTGAAACAATAACCAACGTCCCATTCTCCCTCACATACATGCATGCAACTTCACTTCTGTGCATTCTCTAAACTCCATTCGCTCTACCAAATTAATTACCTCAGTCATTCTATCATACCACACCTCTCACTACACACTACACCACCTATCATACATAAGCCCAACACACTGTACAGTATATTTCCAAAACAAATCTTTGACAAAACCAAAATAAGGCACAGGCCGTCAATAACATGAATTTAGCCAAATTCAAGACATGTGCGACATTTGTTTCTGTTTGGCCTAAACGCTTTGGTCTACGCGTTTCGAATCCCTTCCAGTGTGGGTATTCTCATTAGGACCAGAGTGGCTTTAATCAAAGCTTCGAAGTCAGTCCTTCCTGTTCACAACTCTTTCAAACTGGAAACACGCTGAGGGGGGCCTAGAGCCGATTCTCGGTGTTAAATGGCGTTTTTACATCTCTGTAAAACGGTCAGTCTTTGTAAATACTTCTTAATTGGGAAGCTGGAAAAGGGCACTCAGACAGTGGCGATCATAAGTTGTACGGGGGAGTCTCGCAGTTACTGCTCCCGGTTGTCGGTGGTGTGGTATAGTGTGTAGTGAGAGTTGTGGTATGATAGAATGACTGAGGTTTTGGTTGGCAGTATAGAAATAAGACATGTAGCCAGCATGGGGTTCAGTTGTTTTATGTATTTATGCCTTAATCTACAGGTGGTTTACTCACTGAAGGCCATGAATTTCTTCCAAGGATATTCTCCAAATTTGCATCTAGTGAATCTGGATGGTGGTTATTTGCATACTTAAAGATAGTTCTAAAAGTTGATTAGAGGGCCCCCAAGCTCTGCAAGCACACACCCATTCAGGACACATTGCTTCAGTTGTTTAGTGTAGTACCAGTAACCAATTTCAACATAGTTGAACAGCGCAGTACGTAAACAAAAGGAGACATGAATTCTAAAAGCACCTCAATGTATTTTTAGTCCAGGCAGTGATTGCACCTTTACATAGTTACAATTATTTAAATGCTGGCCAAGAGCACTGTTTAGCTAAAAGACCGGTTTGATGTCTTGAATGCCATTTTAAGGTGTAGAAATCTTTGTGCTGTCTAAAGAAGTCAGAACTCGTAGAATCTAAATTCAGTGCAAACAAACCCCAGGCACAATTTTTGCCCAAGATCCTTTAGTTTTCCATTTCAGTAAAATCAATGCCTCAACGCTATTACTTTGCCACGTCTTGACCTAGTGCCACTGAGGTGAAGGAAAGAAAGGAAAAGTATTTGAAATACTTATTCTGCAGTCATTTAGGTGTGAAAAGCATTGTTGACAGTGAATTATTTGTAATGTGTGCATTCATTTGTATGCGCCACTCCTGCATGGGAGACCTGTGACTGCTCTATGGAAAAGCTGTTTGACCTCCAGGCCTTAAAAGGCATCAAGCGCCCATGCTGGGGGTTTATTTGTGTTAGTCTGCTAATGGCATTGTGGTTAAGAATGGCTCCAGAATGTGATAAATTGAAATGGCATCAAAAGAAGGAAAAGCATAACCTTTCATTTGTTCAAATTACTATTGAGTAGCAGTCTTTGAAACATATATGTTGAGATAATCTTTGTTCTGAGTTAATTGATTCCTAGGCTTCAAGTTATTCTTCCCTAAGAATCAACAATTAACTACATTAGCTAAATATTTGAAAAGAGACTTTTTGGGCAGATGGTGCTCTGCTAAGAAATTGGACCTATATTCATCAATCTGGGTGTGGATTATGGAGCCTTGTGTTCTCAGAGTGCTGCACTCTACTGTTAAACAGAAGCAGTGTGTGGAAAACCGTTTGAATTCTGTGGCGTTTCAGAAGAGAATATGCTTTCATGCTTAACGTTTTTCCTCTACCTTTTGACTTTATTTACCCATGTTTCGTTAGTTGCCGGTTCTTGTAATTAAGCTGCAGAGACTGCAAGAAATTCTTCCAAACTTACTTTATTGAGAAATAGATTAAGCATATCTCTCTAAGAACCCATCTGGTCACTCTTCCTTCTCTTGCTCAATTCCAAATCTTTGTCTGCTCTTTCTGCTTCACAAACACAAACAACTGTCTTATGTTTACCCTCCACCATTATTTGAACCAGTCCAGGAGTGTGGTAGAACTTATAATGCACAACACCATGTCATGCTACCATGGTAGGGCACTTCTGGTAGGTTAGACACTTCACGGGTTTTTTAGCCATTTGCAGACTCTTTCATGGTCTTCCAAAGACTCTCGTATGTGGCCCCAATATTCTGCTGCTTAACCTTTATAAATTAAGATGTGGCTCATGAGAATGTGGGTGCATCCCTTTAATGTTTGCACTTGTAAGTCTGAGAAATTGGTAATTTCACTACTCCCTTCAAATACAAATAAAGTGGACTGTCTGGAATATTCCAGTTTAAAGCTAATGTGGCCAAGTTATGTCAGCATCAATGTGCTGTCTGCACCAAAGATGTGCCTTATAAAGGTCAGGCACCCATCCAAATCCCCCTATACCTCACAGTAGTGTGCACTTACTTTTGAGGAACAACTTCATTGATGTATCATCTTACTCATTAAGTATAGAGTAGAGTTAATGTGTTGACATTCAACCTGCCTTGAATCATCTGCTAATGTCCTCTGCTGTCACTCGGTGGGCAAAGATTAGACTGAGGAGGAAACACCCTTATGAAGAACTAGTTGCATTTTTAAGGCTATGATATGGTTTGATTGTGTTCCTGTAGAAGCACCACAAATACTATTCAGTTGTAAATCACATTTCCCATGCCTATTAATGTATCTCCGAGTCTTTCGCTCATTGCAAAGTATGAGGCGGTGAGTACACTGAAATGTAAGGAAGAGCAGACGTACAATGTAACATTCCTTATGTACTTTGTCTCTGTCGTTCAGCATGATCTCAATTTGGTTTTTAAAGCAGGCTGAAGTTTCAATTGGGATGGAAAATGTGATTTATTGGAGCTGTTCATGGCACGTAGTGGCAGTCTGGAATTCTGCATTTCTTCTGGAAAGCCTACAAATATCTATTTAGACTTTTCGAATCAGTTCTCCACTCCTTAACATGATATCAGACACACTAAAAAGGTGGTATTCTGTTCAGTCCTGGTAAAATGTAGGGAATTTGTTTCTTTTCAGTTGCTGGTACGTTTTCCCACATGCCTGAAAAAAATTATTGTGATCAATGATTCTAGTTGAGAGGATTATAACTATTGTTGCAGGTTAAAAGTAAATAGCATACTGCTGTGTTGTTTCTGCAGATCTTCTGTAGTTAGGCATGTATGATTTGCGGGTGTTATAGCTTATTTTCCTTTTTAGTGCTCTCCGTGGCCAGAAATAACCTATGTCAATAATGCACCCTCACCTGGCTTTAACAGTACGCACAGCAGTTTCTCCCTTGGAGAAGGGTAAGTCTTGGCAATTTGACCTGCTTATCCACATATAACTACTTTAAAAGTGCTATTAATTTCGTACTGGTACCTTGGTTAAAGGAGTTAACACAAATGTCCATAACTGAGCTTGTGCTGAAGATGCACATTGTAGAATGATTTATGCAATTTAAAAAAACTGACTTGAACTACTACCAGCCTAATCTCAAAAAGAAATTAGTACAAAAAAATAATACTCTACCTTTTAAATGAATGCCCACTTTTATAATTGTGATTGTTCAGTAAGCCAAGAATGTATTCTTTGCTTTTCTTTGTGCAACTATCTTTTTATGAAATTGAGGACGAATTGCTTCCTTTGTCCTGAAATAGCCTTTTTTATTTGTTTTATAAATGTGGTGCTTTTTATGCCCAGTTGACGATACAGAAAATGAGGTACATGTACTGAGGCACAACCTTGAAAGGTTTGTTCAGTGTTTCTGTGCTTTTTCCTTCTGTCCATTGACTTCTGCAAAGTGTAACCAGTTCTGATGTGTGGGAACTTTGAGAGAAATTCTCCACTAAGTGCAGGTCGGATACTGGCATTAACGAGTTTAACATAGGGCTTCAGAGGCATGAGAAATTGTCACTTGATTATATCAACCAGAATTAAGCTAGTACTGTATTGTAGATTTTTCTGGAATCCTAGGCAGTAGAATATTCCTGCCTGCCTGCTTGCCTGTAGTGATCCCAGAACATTTCTATAATATAAACCTAAATCTAAATAGTGTACAACTGGCATTTTTAAATACAGGCTAATATAAATAGCAGTCTAAACAAAGCTACTTTTTCTGAATTGTTTTCATTTTCTGGTTTAGAAAAAGTACATTAAACTACATTGCATCATGATTGCTAACATGTTTGCTTAGGGATAACATGCAGAAATGAAGGGAAATTGTGGCCACATAGGCAGTACTCTGAGGAAAGTTGAACACACACTCCTGCTTTAAAGAACCCTACTGCTTCCATATCACCTCATGCCTTGTACTGAGAGGCGCTTCACACACTGTTCATTTTGACATGCTCATATGGATCTCGTATGACCTATCATTTTAACATACAAAGCTGAAGTTAGAGTGGTGGAGAAGTGTTTATGACCTCTATGAAGATTCCCACGAAGCACGACTAGTTTGAAACATAGGGTCTTTTTTAATCATTATGACTAGTTAAAGAGTATAAAAAGCATGTTCCGAACCAACCGTGGCTTCAAGACTCCGGATCGTAAAAATGGCAGGAACTAACCGTTTTTAAGATAGCTAACCAAATAATTTCCTCACACCTGCCTTCCTTACTATGTTGCTATGAAGTCTATTTTGGCATCTCTTCATGAAAGGAACCGTGCTTCAAGAAAGGAAGAATGGATGTGTATGTAGCTGCCTTACAGATTTCATTACAAAGTGCATCAGTAGCAGCTTTGTCTAGGGTGGACTTAGCTTTTGGCTTACCTGGCAACACTTCATTGGCTAACTGGTAACAAAGCATGACTGTTTTGAAGTAGAAACAATGCCCAAATCAGGCCACAGTCGACAAAACATGTACTAGTCTTTTATCCTGCTGACATAAACTTAAATACGTTGCTCCATACTTTACATGTGAAGAGGAGGCATCTATTGGTGTAGTAGGATTGTGAAAATCTGCCAACAGCTAAATTGTCTGTTTTGCGGTAAGTAAGACACTCTCACTAACATGGTATAACAAGCATTTACAATGCAATGGTTTTGCCTTTGTTAAAGTTAGAGCTATTGGCATTGCTCTTGACATTATATTTATTTATGTTTTTTTAACATAAATAAATGGCATTGCCATTTACAATGCCACTAGCTTTATCTCTCGCAAATGACACACACAGAGCCCCCCCACACACACACCCATACCCCCCCCCACACACACACCTTCAGCTGACTGGTGTAAAAAACCTGCTGTGAATTATATAACAGTCGGCTTAGCCACTCACTCATGATCGGATGGCTTTATCGTCCATCCCCCTTTCGTGCTTCTGATTCCCAAGGCTTTCCTCACTAGTCATATGTTTGTCCTGCAAATAAGCATTTCAGAGTCACAGGGTTTAGATTGGATGGAAGGTATCCTTCCACTGCCGACATCAGACTGAAGTGCATATCAGGAACTATTGTGCTTCCCTACTGCCCCTAGTTCCCCAGCCCTTCGCTTTAATAAACCTTTTCAGTCCTCCCAATCCCTTTATTTATTAGAACCCCCTTTACCTGTGGCCAATTGCACCAGCACCCTCGAGCTTTGAGTGCTACCTCCTGCACCATCAGTAGCAGACATATTAAAATGGCACAGATGGTCGCTTTGGATCAGCCAATCTGTGGTGGACATTTTTGAGTTTCTTAAAGCATAAGAAAATTAATTCAAAGATAACCATCAAGGATGCGCTCGCCATCGCGGATCCATCTGGGAGAGAGAAAAAACCATTGGCAAAGTCCAACAGATTTCACAAGCAAGACCTACGGGCTTTGTCAATGCCTGTTGACAGAAATATAGGCTTTGAAGTCAAGACATGTTAAATGATGTTGGTTTATAAACCAGTTCTGAGTGTAACATACTTGACTTGGGACCACTTAGCAGAGTTGTAACTAACTGCTCCCCTACCCAACATATGTCAGAGGCAAGTTATACATCGGTAGTCTTAAATGTAATAAATACAAAGTTTGATAATGGCAATATCATACTGGAAAATGTGGACTAAATAACAATACGGATTACTAAATTAAAACACCAAAGCTTTTATTGGCAGTTTATTTCCTTGAAGTTTGTCCACATCTGATTTACTTCCTTACAAGCACTTTAAATGAACTCACCTACAAACGGTCTGGAGAAGGTCTTTAACAATAGTGCTCTCAAGGATGCAGCGTTTCTATAGGTTCAAAGGGACACAGTTACTGACAACTGAGTGAAGTAAAGACGACGGCAAGCGTTTCAACATTGACTTCATTCTGGTTGCCAATGACAAGGAAAATTTTCAAGGCCTGCCTCTGCATAATGTGATCAGGTCCTGACAACGTTTTCCATACAACTCACCATTCATAGAACGGACACACAGAGACATAAGACCAGAGGATGAGTGTAACCCGCAAAACACTTGTAAAGTGTTGTCGTGGAAATGAATGAAAGTAATTGGGCGACCAAAATAAAATAAAATACAAAGTATGTCATTGATAATGTTCTTTTGATGCGGGTTCTACCGGAATAGAAATTCTTAAGGATTTGTTGAGAGCAAGAGCACGAGGAATCTTCACAGACGGAATGTCCATTCTAAACATGCAAAGGGTGCTTCCATTAACTCCAGCACATGCTTTGCAAAACTTTAAAGCAGAAGCTCCAACTCGCAAGCATAGAGTTTCACTTTTACCTCTGCCCCTCCTTGCTCAATGACAATCAACGCTCTCTAAAGTCAGCCTGCTTAAACCGAAGTACGGCCGCCGGGGTCAGGTCTGCGGGAGGACATGACGAGCGACGAGTGAAGGTAGGAGACAGGGGGAGAGAGGTTGGGGCAGGAAGGCAGGGGAAGAGAGGAGGAAAAAAAAAAAAAAAAAAAAATCGACTCACCTGCACCTTGCGACGGCGGCACTTCTCCGGTCTCCCTCTTCGGCATGGGAGACCGGCAACGTCGACAATCTCTCTGGCACTTCTCCGGTCTCCCTCTTCGGCATGGGAGACCGGCAACGTCCTCCGCATCTCCCGGGGTTCCCTCCAGGCCACGGGAGCCCCGCGGGCGCCGCCATACTTCTTGCCGTCTTCCTTCTTCCCCCGGGCTGCGGGGGGCGGGCACTTCCGGCCGGCCGCGCTAGGATTGGCCGGCCGGCCAGTCACGGGGCGGGAAACGGGGGAGGAGAGACGCAGAAGTGCCGGCAATGCCGGACCAGACTCGGGGGCGTTCCCGGCGTCGCGTGACGTCGGCAAAAGCCAAAGAATGTCAGGAACGCCCCCGTGTCTGGTCCGGCATTGACGGACAGGCCCCTCATCCAATGGCTAGGCTCCATTTACGGAGCCAGCCAATGAATGACGAGGGCCGACCCAAAGCACACTACAGTTCTCATCAGGTTTTCGCCTGCGCGAAAAAGATGCGCAGAGCGCATCTTTTTGGCGAGGTGTGGAAAAGTAAAATTTGCCATGTTCTGTGTCCCTACGCCTCATCCATCATGTGTTATGTGTGCATGACCAATATGCATATGTTATTCCCCATTTCTGATTAAAGACGCAATTACAGTTGTGTCCACCTCTAATATGTTAGTTTCCAGTCCTCGTGAATACTACGAATATCAGGCCTATGTAAGTAATGTTGCCACGTTTCTCAGTGTGCACGTTATTCAATTATAAAGTCTCCGTTTCCAGGCCTCAAAAGGGCCCGGACCACAGATTCAGCTCCTGTCTCCTGAAAGCCTCGCTGAGGAGCGATACAGCCCCCACCTGTATCCTCGACCCTTCACTTACTTCCTGCCTTGCAGTGCCCGGTGCACCCCGGCTCTGCCTCTGAGTCTGCCAAAAGTATGTTATAGTTCCTGCTATCAGTTCAGTCCTCCTCTTCTGCATTCCTAAGCTACTGAACTGCATCAATAGTTTCCGTCATTGTCTAGCCTTCTCGTCTCCATGTTAGAGAAATACTGTATTTAATGGTCATTTAATATTCTTCACGCACTACATGTAGAATAATGCATGGTCCAGTCTTAGAATCAGGTTAGCCTTTCCCCTCATGACTTCTAGTTTATATCAACATGTTCCCTAAACAGTAGATACCAGATAGGGTTTAGGTACATGTCGCTCCGACCCTCCAGACTCCAGTCTCTGCTCCTAGCACAGAGTTCATAGCCCCCAGCTTCTCCTAGTAACACGTCATTGCCAGTTTTCGCGCACCATTAGGTTAGAGGTCCCTGCTCCTTAGGTAGCCCCCTCCTATGTGTCCGCCCATTCATGACATATTCTGTTACGTTTTGCATCACATGTCTAAGTAAACTCCCCGTTACACCTCTTATTACTGTTATCTCTCGCGACTGCTACGCGTCACGCCTTCTACTCCACCTACTGTTACGCCTACTGCAATGTAATGCTATGTGTTTGCGCTATGTATATAAGTCAATGTTTTGTTATTAAATGTTAGCGCGCTCATCCCAGACCCAGCCCCGGCAGCTGTCGGGCCTTATTGTCCTATTCCCATGCAGGTTGTCCTGATCCTGTCCTTATGCTGTAATAAACCTGCAGAAACTCCTACTACCTCGAATCTTGACTCTTATTTATTGAGCTATCTGTTATGCTTTAAGTCTAGTCAAAAATAGGGTATTATTTATTTATTTACCACATAATGGCGCCCGAATAGGGACTTGCCCTTTCCCCACGCGTCGGTGAAGCCACGCCGACCCCCTGACCCTCTGCAGTCGTGACGGAACTCTTCTGCGCAGTGGCAGATATTTCTGCTCAAGTATCCCTCAGGCCCACGGAGGAGACGGAGGAGGCGGTCCAGCATCCGAACGAGACGGTGGAGGAACGCGGCGAGTCCCGACCAGAGCCCAAGCCGAGAGTCCAAGGTCCGAGGTATCCGGAGGTCCACCCGTAATTGAAGTCCGAAGTCCGAAGTTCGTCGTCGTAGTCCAGTCCCGTCCGAGGCTTTCCGTTCTGTGCTGCCCGGTGAGTACCATTGCTGGGGTAGTGTCTAGACAGGGTCAGTCTAAATTGACTCTGGTCCGTGGGTTGGTGGTACCCAAGCCCACAAACAAAGTGTTCACCTAGGTGGATACGGGTCTTGATGTGTTCCTTTATGGGACCGGTATGTTCCGTACTGTTACAGCAGTGCATCCAGTAACTCTAGTCTGTTCCGTTCTCGGAAATTCTGTTCTGTTTCTGTTTTCAGTTTTTTCAGGTAGTATTCTGTTCGAACTGTTATTTATAATGTTGTTTAATGTATTTCCAATGTCGTGGTATGCCTGAATTGTTTTCCCAATTGTTACTGTTTTTCGTGTATTATATTGTGTTCCGATTCAAGTTTAGAATGCCGCTCTTTTCCAAGCTACGTCAGTTAAAAACTAGAAAGGGTCTGCTGGAAGCAGCAGTTCCTGTTCCGCCTAGGGACAGTCCAGGTCACTTTATGTATCAGAAACATGGCATAAGCGCCATATTGTATCTAGATTTATGGGTAGAGTATACCAAACAGTTAGAAGAAAAGTATAGATGGCCCGTATCGGGTACATGGGATGCCGAATGTATCATGCGAGTAGAAGAAGCATTATGGAAAAAGAAAGCCAGACAGTCACAGAAAGATGCCATCGAGTTATGGCGCAAGGAAGCGCATAGAAGAACGGAAAAGGAAGTCAGAAAGTCAGAGTTAAGTAGAGAATCCCAAGAACGAGCCCAAGAAAGAGAATTAATCGAGATAGGTGAACAAGTCAAAGCCGAACAGTCAGACAGACAGAGGCATGCCCTTATTAAGGGTATGTATCCTCTCCTTGCCGAAGGCTTGCCAAAAACGACCCCAGAGGCACCCAGTAATTTCCCGCCACCATTAGTTCCGACCAAGCTACGTCACAAACCGACCGCAGCTGATATTTTTATTTCGTCCTATTTGGACGACACAGTTCCAGAATATGCCAATCCTGTTCGCGCTCCGCCTGTCCCTGTAAATCAGGCACTTCCCGTTCCTCCAGACACCGGAGTACCTGCTACGGTACCCCCGGGTCAGCCTGCCATACAAGTTCAGCCCACGTTACAATTACCGACCCTGCAAGCACGAAGAATGTCAGTCGACGATTCAAGTCTAGGGGCCGCAGGAGGAGGTCCTCCTCAAACCCCGCCGCCACACAAGCGTTTGTCAGCACTCGAATTACATGCTCAAGCATCACAGCGTACTCCAAAAAGTAATAGGTCAGTTACAGAAATCAGACAAGCCCTTGCCGAATGCGTCTATGACACAGTTCCAGGCGAGTATAATATGGTTTTATATTCCGTACGCGTAAGAAGGGTGACCGAGTATCTAGTCACCTTACCAAATATGAAAGAAGATCTAGACAGAATATATCGTTTCATCCGTACAGGGGATGATCCAGAAAGTATAGGCGAGATTATGTCTCAAAGGAAAGCCGAGATTCAGCTCATGATATTAAAGTTCCTGATCAATTGTCTAATAAGAGAACAAGATTACCCGTCTAAAGATCCCGCCGAAATAAGAATCCTGACAAGGTGGAGTGATAATATAGCCGAGGGTAAGCACAAGACCATTAGTGCCATGGAAAGTATGTACAAGAAAATTCGTAAAGAAATAATAAGGTTACACGAACAGCGTAAAGCAGCACAAATAAGCGAGAAAGAAAGTGTCTCTGATCCTGAAGAGGAAGACGAGAATCCCGCCAGAATAGCGTATGTAGGAAAATCCAGATTTCCAGATCGCCATTTACGTCTAGAACCTATGTCTATTTTTCATCATCCAGCACCAGAACGAGGTTCTCTAGAACAAGTATTTCAAGCTACCGATCACATTCTGAAATCACGAGTCGGTTATAGCGAATTAAGTACCATGCATGAACAAGAACTAGCCCGATCAGCAGTCCGATGGATTACTGATTCTACCACTTTTCCAGACGAAATAGTGGCACAAATGTTTCTGAAACTGCCCCCAGCCGAGCAACGACTGGTGGGTATGTATATGATCCAGCACCTCATTACCCTGTATGAGGGTCAACATTCTGATCCAGGCCCGTTACATGATATCCTGAACGAGTTACTCCAGTACAGATGGAGAGGTCTAGGTACCGATTTAATAAGTGTCATTCTAGAACAGCGTCACAAATATAGAACGTTTCTGAATCCGCATTTTGTTCATGTCTCACCCCCAGAAAGTAAACCATTTTACATAGACAGACAGAATCCGCTACGAGAAGTCCACCCAGTCCAAGGGGCGGGTGGCGTAATGCAACGAGTGTTTGTATACACTCCGATTTCAAAGATGGAACTCCTTGAAATGAAGAAATTAATTCCCAGTCATGACAAAGATCCAGCGGGGTTCCATAGAGAATTAAAAGACATGCTCCGTATGGGAGAATACACTTACCCAGATATCATTAAAATGTTAAAGGTCCTGCTACCCGCAGGGGTGTATGAAAAGTTAAAGGAAAAAGAATGGGAGGTGGGAGAGAAAAAGATCGATTGGGCAGCTCTAGAAGCTGAAGACAAGGCACGAGTACCAGGTACCGGTCTTGGAGATAAATGTAAAGAATTACCAGAATTATTGATTCAAGTTTTACCCAGATTATTGACAACTAGGAAAGAAGACTGGGATGCAATCTCAGCCTGTAAACAGAAGCAAGATGAGGACATTAGTGATTTTTATTCTAGATTTGAGAAATGTTTCAGTATCAACAGTGGTCTCAAGACAAGTAGTGAGTCGTACCCTCATCTTTTCGTTACCAAATTAGTCGAGAATTCAAGTCCACAAATTAAAAACCGAGTTTTGAAAGTCGAAAGCACCTGGCAAGCAAATACTCCGTCCCAGATGCTCCAGATGCTCCAGTATCACCAGAATAGAATCAGAGAAGAGCAAGAACACGAAAGAAAACGTATGAAAGACACGAAAATGAAAGTGCTAGTTGCACAATCTATTCCTCAAGACAGTCAGAAGAGGGGTCCGAATCAAGCCAGTCATCTTGCGGCTCCCGTTAAAGGGAACTGCAATTATTGTAAACAGCCAGGTCATTTTATAAACGAGTGTGCAGTTCTGAAACACAACATAGCTACTGGTAAGACTAAAGAAAGACCACGTCCGCCTAGACAAGAACAAGTTTCACAGACTCTTCAGTCACAGAATGCACAACAGACAGTTACAGTACCGCAGCCTATTGCTGCAACACAGCACGTTACATCGCAGATGTACCAGTATGCACAGTCCGAGTATCCAGAGTACCAGTCATATTCATGAAACAGCCTAGAGAGGGAGGTAGGCTTGCCTCTCATCGAGATACCTGTAGACCAAGAAGGTCCCTATGTTCACAGTCAAGTATTAGGGAAAGACAGAAAGTTTTTGATCGATACAGGGGCAAGTAGGACCACAATTAGTCACGCCGAAGTACCAGGGGCTCCGCTCTCAGGCTCAAGAAATGTTTCCCTTGGATTTTCAGGAAAACCCATAGTTAATGAGATATCTAAGCCAGTTACTCTAGAAGTAGGTCCATTGTCCCGTACTACTGATCTGTTACTTACTAAGTCATGTCCAGAAAATCTATTAGGCATTAAGACACTGAAGGAATTAGGTGCAGTTATTTGCTGTTCCCCAGAGGGAATACGTCTGTTCCTACGTGACTTTAAGGGTCACTATGTATTACGAGATTTTGATTCAAGATTGTCTAATGTTCCGCAGCATTTATGGGCGCAAGGTCCAACTGATGTAGGTTATATGCAAATCACACCCTATCGTGTGACTCTTAAACCAGGTGTAGTGTTACCACGAATCAGGCAGTATAGATTGCCACCTGAGGCTGTAGCAGCCTTATCCAAAATTATTGACGAGCTCATGGCTCAAGGAGTAGTTGTAGAAACTGACTCCAATGTATGCAATTCTCCGATCATTCCAGTCATGAAACGTACTGATCCAAATGCACCCCCGGTATATCGATTAGTGATTGATTTACGAGAGCTTAACAAATGTATTATTCCTCAGTACCCAGTTGTCCCAGACATTTCTTCCCTGTTAACAGCCATTGATTCCGAAGCCATGTTTTTCACTGTTATTGACCTCAAGAATGCATTTTTTAGTGTTCCAATTCATCCAGACAGCCAGTTTCTTTTCGGATTTTGTTTAAATGGAAGGAGCTATATGTTTACACGCGCTCCTCAAGGTTTCACAGAAAGCCCTAGTATTTACAGTCAAGCACTCAAGAGACAACTAGACAACATTCACATGCCAGCTGACACTGCCCTGCTCCAGTATGTCGATGATCTACTGATCACAGCCCGTTCTGAACGTGACTGCGAGCGTGCATCACTTACAGTTCTGTATTTTCTAGCCGAGATGGGGCACAAGGTGTCACCTTCGAAGCTTCAATTCTGTGTCCAGCAAGTGGTATACTTAGGACACTTGCTGTCCAAGAGGGGTAGGCAGTTGACACCCGACCGTATCCAGTTAATAGCGAGTCTTCCCCAGCCCAGAACCCAGAAGGAGGTACGTGCCTTTATCGGCCTTACTTCTTATTGTAGACAATGGATTCCCCAGTATGCATTCCTAGCCAAGCCACTGATACAGTTAACGACACAGGAGGCAGCCGTATCGACTGTCCTCCCTTGGACATCTGACCATACACTTAGTTTCAACGAGTTAAAGAAAGCCCTATGTCAAGCTCCAGTTCTAGCTACACCGAACTACAGTAAGCCTTTTACACTTTTCGTTACTGAACGCGAAGGTACAGCATTATCTGTTCTCACACAAGATCAAGCAGGTCAATACAAGCCCTGTGCTTATTTTTCGAGCACATTAGATCCAGTCGCCCAGGCGTTGCCTGCGTGCCTCAAGTCAGTTGCAGCCACAGCACTAGCTATCAGACAAAGTGATTCTATAGTTTTAGGACATTCCCTGACAGTACAGGTCCCACATTCAGTAGAAGTTCTTTTAAACCGAACACAAACTCAGCACTTGACAATTGCACGTTTAACAGGTTATGAATTGACACTGTTCCAGCCACACATAGAAATTAGACGCTGCAACGTTCTGAATCCTGCTACACTGTTACCATCAGTTAGTTCAAATCCAGACACACATGATTGTGTGGAAGTAGTTAACATTACGACAAAGCCAAGACAAGACCTGACAGACATTCCGTTACCAGATCCTGACCTGACACTTTATGTGGATGGTTCATGTATGAGAACTAGTACAGGAGAACTAGTCGCCGCGTATGCAGTGACTACTGACACTGAAGTTATTGAAACACACCGTATTGATACCCTGTCCGCTCAAGCAGCAGAGCTAGTTGCTCTGACACAAGCCTGTATACATGCCAAGAACCTGAAGGTTAATGTTTACACAGATTCACGTTACGCATTCGGAGTTGTACACGACTTCGGAGTGCTCTGGCAGGAGAGAGGTTTCATGACTTCTCATGGAACCAAGATTCAGCATGGTCTCCTTATTCAAGCCCTGTTAGATGCCATACATTTACCGACATCTATTGCTATCATGAAGTGCAAAGCACATACGAAAGTTACTGACATTATTTCCCAAGGTAATGATTTAGCAGACCGCACAGCCAAGCTTACAGCACAGACTCCAGACATTCCAGTTAATCAGACACATATTCCAGATCTGATTACATGCATGACAGTTAAGGACCCTACTCAAGATGTCATAGATATCCAGTCACATGCTACTCCCGAGGAAATCAAGAAATGGTCTGTACAAGGAGGGGTCCAGACAGATCAAGGATGGTTAACGAAGGGTAGAGCCACATGGTTTCTCCCCGATTCTATGGTTCAAGTCATTATCAATACCGCACATAGTCCAGCACATTTAGGAGAAAAAGCTATGTTAGACAGTATCCAGAACATTTGGTTCAATAAGCATTTACGAGCTGCAGCCAAGCAGAAAGTCCGTACCTGTATGATATGTTGTCAGTTTAATCCAGGTAAAAGTGTCCCGGTGGAACAAGGTGGTTTCCAGCCCCCTGACCACCCTTTTGAGGTCCTCCAGATGGATTATATTCAGATGGAGCGATGTCGAGGTTTCAAGTATGTCCTTGTAGTTGTATGCGCTTTGTCCAGGTGGACAGAAGCATATCCAGTCCCAGATTACACAGCCGCGACCACTGCCAAGCAGTTGGTTCGTGAATTCTTCCCTAGATATGGACTCCCTAGAGTCGTATATTCTGATAACGGCCAGCCATTCTCATCCGAACTCATGAAACATGTTTCCCTTTTGTTAGGGTACCAGTGGAAGTTCCATTGTGTACGCCATCCAGAAGCAGCTGGACTAGTCGAAAGGCATAATCAGACTCTGAAAATCCGTATAGCAAAAGTCTGTAAAGACAAGGGTGTGGACTGGTTAGTAGCTTTGCCAGTCGCTCTGTTTTACATGCGTATGGTCGCACATTCCAGATCAGGTCTGTCCCCGTATGAGGTCGTTTTCGGCCGCCCCCCCAATATGTGGGGTACTCCTAGATCCCGAAGTATTACCGATGTTTCATGTAATATGCTGACAGATTACCTAGCTTCCTTGATGTCTGCCCTCAACTCATGTCGTTCACAGGTTGCCGCCGCATTTCCAGACAATACCGAGGTGGCACCGCACGAGATCGTTCCAGGATCCCTTGTGATGATCAGAAATTTCGACAGATCAAGTCCGCTGGAACCACGTTGGAAAGAGCCACGTCAGGTCCTCTTGACCACCCGAACTGCCGTCAAGTTGGAAGGCAGGAAGGGGTGGGTCCACCTTTCTCATGTAAAACTTTTCAATCCATTGAAACCAGTCTTCAAAAACATTTCCAAGAACATTTCCCAGGATTTGAAGGACTGCCAGAACATTGTTTTAAAGGACTGTCCCGCACAAGACATTATTACAACCCCTCCCTTGTTAGAGAAAACTCCGCAACAGGAGTATAAGTTAAAGCTCAGGTCTAATAAGTCAGCCAGTTTGATTGTATAAGTCCTCCCCTAGGTGAAACGGTTAGACTGTTTCTGACATGTATAAAATAGACCCCCATAGTGAGAGAGTCAGTCAAAGCTCAATCAAATGTATCGTTTTTCTGAGTTTCGTATTATTCATCAGCATAATGATTTCCTGCACCAGCTATGCTTTCTATCTGTGTTTTTCAGTTCCTCATGTAAATATGTCTGCTCATGCTACAGTAGAGCACACGTTTAGTGATCTGCCCCCTCACGAATATTCATACCGCCTCGCTATGCGTAATAACACATTTATCCGTATGTTACATTATTCACACCAGACCAGCAATGCCACTAATTGTTGGGTGTGTGGTCGACTCCCCCCTTTCCAGACACCGAAGGGAGTTCTGCCACTCTTTCCTTACCCATTCTCACACAATGGTTCGTGTGGAGCATGGTCCACGTTAACGTCATCCTCAACAGATATGTCTTTTCTTAACAGTACATGTTTTCCAGACAAGCAAGGTCTTCCCCACAGAACAGGTTTAGATTTAGAAAATGAAGTATATAATTTAGGAAATTATTCGTCGAATTTCATGGTCCTGAATGTTCAGTCTGATACTACTCCAGACTCACCCGCTATTTCAGTACTACCAGTCAAAGGCGAATTATGTGTCCGTAGTTATGGTTCTGTACATATAGGTCATAGTGAATGTACTACTGTTATCGAGTATAGTGACAGTAGGAAATCTATTTTTAAAGCTTCACGTCATTCTTATTTTGTTTGTGGTCAAACTGCATATGTCCGTCTGCCCCTCGATTGGGAGGGAACCTGTTACATTGCTTTCCTACTGCCACCTGTTTTTCTAGCCCCACCTGACTATCATAGGAATTCTTTCTTAGTACACACTAGACACAAGAGAAATCTCCCGATTGTCGATTATACTGAAACTGCCGCAGAGCAATTCATTGATATTGATAAAGGTGTTTTCCCTTATTTAGGTACAGTTGTAAATAGTAAGCTCATCCGTAGGTTAACAAGAACCCTTGAAGCAGTAGTAGATGAGACTGCCTCCGCTCTAGGTAATTTAACTGAAGAGCAATCCTTTATGAGAATTGTCGTTTTACAGAATCGTCTCGTCCTTGACGTCATACTGGCCGATAGGGGCGGGGCCTGTAGAATTCTCGGATCCAGTTGTTGTATTTTCATTCCAAATAACGCGCCGTCTGTTTATTCAGCTATAACCAGACTTCATAAAATTGCCCATCTGTTACACCAAGATCCAGGCACCTGGACATGGTCCGGTTGGTTCTGGAATATAATTTCCGCATGGGGTTGGAAAGTCCTGTCCTTTCTAGGTATTGCAGTAGCGATCATATTTAGCTGCTGCCTCTGTATACAATGTGGCCCTGCGATTTGCAGCATGTGTACTACCTCTTGTATTCCCAGTCCCAAGCCCCGTTCTAAATCCCGCTCCAAGACAATTCGAGACGAGCAAATGGTACTGTATGAAATGATAGACGGTATCATGAATATTGATGTTTCCTGATGGAAACGTAGTGACAAGGAGGGAATGTGGAAAAGTAAAATTTGCCATGTTCTGTGTCCCTACGCCTCATCCATCATGTGTTATGTGTGCATGACCAATATGCATATGTTATTCCCCATTTCTGATTAAAGACGCAATTACAGTTGTGTCCACCTCTAATATGTTAGTTTCCAGTCCTCGTGAATACTACGAATATCAGGCCTATGTAAGTAATGTTGCCACGTTTCTCAGTGTGCACGTTATTCAATTATAAAGTCTCCGTTTCCAGGCCTCAAAAGGGCCCGGACCACAGATTCAGCTCCTGTCTCCTGAAAGCCTCGCTGAGGAGCGATACAGCCCCCACCTGTATCCTCGACCCTTCACTTACTTCCTGCCTTGCAGTGCCCGGTGCACCCCGGCTCTGCCTCTGAGTCTGCCAAAAGTATGTTATAGTTCCTGCTATCAGTTCAGTCCTCCTCTTCTGCATTCCTAAGCTACTGAACTGCATCAATAGTTTCCGTCATTGTCTAGCCTTCTCGTCTCCATGTTAGAGAAATACTGTATTTAATGGTCATTTAATATTCTTCACGCACTACATGTAGAATAATGCATGGTCCAGTCTTAGAATCAGGTTAGCCTTTCCCCTCATGACTTCTAGTTTATATCAACATGTTCCCTAAACAGTAGATACCAGATAGGGTTTAGGTACATGTCGCTCCGACCCTCCAGACTCCAGTCTCTGCTCCTAGCACAGAGTTCATAGCCCCCAGCTTCTCCTAGTAACACGTCATTGCCAGTTTTCGCGCACCATTAGGTTAGAGGTCCCTGCTCCTTAGGTAGCCCCCTCCTATGTGTCCGCCCATTCATGACATATTCTGTTACGTTTTGCATCACATGTCTAAGTAAACTCCCCGTTACACCTCTTATTACTGTTATCTCTCGCGACTGCTACGCGTCACGCCTTCTACTCCACCTACTGTTACGCCTACTGCAATGTAATGCTATGTGTTTGCGCTATGTATATAAGTCAATGTTTTGTTATTAAATGTTAGCGCGCTCATCCCAGACCCAGCCCCGGCAGCTGTCGGGCCTTATTGTCCTATTCCCATGCAGGTTGTCCTGATCCTGTCCTTATGCTGTAATAAACCTGCAGAAACTCCTACTACCTCGAATCTTGACTCTTATTTATTGAGCTATCTGTTATGCTTTAAGTCTAGTCAAAAATAGGGTATTATTTATTTATTTACCACAGAGGCAAAACCTAAAAAGAGGGAGGTGTTCTTATTAGTACTCCGTTTGAATAGAAAATGGTGCTGGGTTAGAGAATGGAAAGGTTCTGATGCACACTTTCTCCGTGTGCCATAGAAATGGTAACTAAAAAAAAAAGATAATTTTCGTGATGCTACAGTTGAGCCTCATTTTTGGGCTCATAAATGCGAAGGTGTCAATGTAGTGTTCTGGGATCCGGCAAGTAGGTAGGATTGTTCTACATTTTATGACTACAGTAAAGATTCCCAGGTGCAAAACGGGTATTATAAATGAGTAACTATTCTTAATAAACATGTGGGAGGGCAGGTCGGATAAACAGACGAAGAGGCTGAATATACTTTCCAAAAGTGTGTTTTTTTATTTCAGTTACAGGGGTATCAGTTGTTACATAACCGGTGTTTCTTCTCTCTCTTCTCTTGATTCCATCTCGCGGAGCTTGGTTGGGAAGTGGAGATGGTTGGTCCCGGCTCCTCCGTCTCGTTGGTGTCACCCCGGAGGCTCATAGAGAGGAGAAAGGAGAGCCGTCAATTAATATGATGGGGAAGTCAATTATATCTTAGCCATCACCACACCAAGAAGTACTTGTTTGTTTCGGGAGTCGACAACTCTTGCCAACCCCTTGTCAGGGAATGTCGGAGTACCTGGTAGATGAAGGGAAGAGCGAACGTAGATAGAACTTAATCAGGATTAATGCTAACACGGTATAAAGAGGATTCCAGTTAGACAACAAGAGTCAGGATGTGTGAAAACACACAAAAGGCATAAAGAGGATGTGTCACATGCCAGGGATTTTAGGGTGTGTGAGTCCGTACTTATTCTACCCGTGCCCGTTACTATGTTTACCTCCCACTTCCCTCTAACCTTCCCTCCCTGTGACGTAGTCACTCACCGGCTCCGCCGCAACTCTCCTGAGTTGCGGCCGCTCTTCAGCCTCCTCCGGTGGGCACCACCACTCCTCACTCTCATCCGGGTCTTTGTCTGCTCTAGTGGCGTCGTCGTTCCTCGATTAGTCCTAGTCTTCTCTCCTGCAGTCTGCCGTCTTCTCTCCTTCCCGCTCCTTCGTCCGTCTTCCCGCTTGGTTTCACTCCGTAGTTGGTCCAAGCCTCTTCCTCTCTTCGTGCCGCTCTTTTCATTGGATCCTTGCAATGACTTCCTGGTTCAACACCTCCCGCTTCCGGTCTCTGATTGTAGTACCGCTGCGGAGAGACAGAAGAGGTGGGCGTGTTTCATGGTTTTGGGCTGATTTTAGTCTTCCGGACTACACCTCTCTGATCGGGTGTCGAGGAAACCCCTGGGTCTACTGATATGGTCCCTATATGCAGGTAAGAACGGGACCCCCGAGTTTACCTTCTCACATCCCCTTTCCCTTGCTGTCTTTCTACTAGAGTTTTGGTCTTGGGGAAACCTAGACAGGTAGTCCACATTTCCTTGTTCGATTCCCTTCCGATGTCTGGTTTGGAACTGGTATGGTTGTAAAGATAGAAACCATCTATGCACTCTTTAATGGTTGCCCTTATTCCTTGCTAGGCATTCTAGGGGGGCGTGGTCGGTGTATAACGTAAATTCACGACCTTCCAGGTAATAGCGCAAAGTCTCTATTGCCCACTAGGCTAGGGCTTCTTTTTCTATCTTATCTTAACAAGAATTTATACAGCGCACGTTCACCCGTGGGTTTCTTGGCGTTAACCAACATATCCAGGAGACCACCTGATGAGGGGCCGGAGAGGGACTCGGCTAATGTCTGGACAAATAGCCAGGTTTTGAGTTTCCGCCTGAACTGTAAGAGGATGGTACAGGAACGAATCTCCTGGGTGAGAGAGTTCCACAGTTTAGTGGCAAGCGAAGCAAACCTACGGCATCCTTTCCGTTGGAATTTATAGTGGGGGACAGTCAGGAGGATTTGTGAAGCAGAGCGCAGGCTGCGTGTGGGAGTATATCTAGGCAGGAGTGCCTGGATAAACTTGGACTGCGTGCATGAAGGGCCTTGAAAGTTATACAGGCGTTTTTAAAAAGTACACGCTGTGTGATCGGTAGCCAGTGCAGTTGCTTCAGCAGGGGTCTTGCTGATTGCCACCGCGGAATACGGTATATGAGCCTAGCTGCCTGGTTCTGGGCCATCTGAAGGCGTTTACCAAGAGCAATAGGGAGGCCCAGGTAGATGGCGTTGGCGTAGTCTAAATGTGACAACACCAAGGCCGACACAACCTGGGTCAAAGCAGGCTGGGTAAGCATCCGACTAATTTTTTTTTTTTTTCGGAGCGGAAAGCACAGGATGAGACCACCGAATTAACTTGAGGCCTTAATGAAAGCTCTTCATCGATGAGTACCCCTAAGCTCTTCACCGTACTGGATGGAATAGGGGGTGAACCCAGTGTGGGAGGCCAGTAGTGTGGGCCCCACAAAGATTTACTTTTTCCAAAGAGGACCAATTCTGTCTTCTCGGGTTCAATTTTAGTTGGTTGCTATCCATCCAGTGGCGTATGAAGAGCATGGTGGACTGAAATTGATGGATAGAATCTGGGGAGTCATCGATAGTGAAGGTGAGTTGCAGATCGTCTGCGTAATTAAATGTAGTGACTTTAAAAGATTTTAGTGAGTGAAGTAGGGGAAGCATATAAATATTAAACAAAAGGGGTGAGAGCGACGAGCCTTGGGGGACCCCACAAGTGGTGTGGAGTTTAGGAGACAAGAAGGGGGGCAGGCCCACTGCTTGCGATCGGCCATTGAGAAACGACCTGACCCAGTCAAAAGCCGGGCCACAGATGCCGGCTAGTCTGACACGGTCGAGAAGGATGTCGTGGTCGACCGTGTCAAACGCAGCTGACAAATCAAGCAGGACCAAAGCCTGAGGAATGCCTAAATCAGCATTATGGCGTAAGGAATCCAGAACTGCTGTTATGGCCGTTTCAGTTGAGTGAGCCGGACGAAAGCCGACTTGAGCAGAGTCCAAAAAGTCGGATTGCTTGATGAAGCTTGAAAGATGAGATGTTACATGGGCTTCTAACAGTTTGGCCAGGTACGGTAATAAATAAATAGGCCTATAATTAGATAGAGTAGTGGCTTCCAAACTAGGTTTCTTTTGTAGGGGCATCACTAGTGCCTCCTTAAATGAATTAGGCACTATACCTTCGGTCAAGGAGGTGTTAAGAAGTCTTAATATAGGAGAGGGAAAGGCGGTAATCACCTCTCTTAGCACATGGGGAGGACAACAGTCATATGGAGAACCCTACTTGACCCTGGTCATAAGGGCAGACAACGACGGAACATCCAAAAGAGGAAAGTGAGCCATTGATAGTGAACTCAGGGGTGTGAATGGGGTCAGAGGGAGCAGGGGAACAAATAGGGATACTGGATTTAATGAGCGCAATTTTATCCAGAAAGTAATGGTTGAGGGTATTGCAAAAATCCTGTGTGGCTTCAGGTTTTAGTTGAGTCCTGGCAGGGTTCGTGAGTTTATCAACGATACAAAAGATGTCCTTCGATTTATTGTTAGACATTGCAATGATTCTAGAAAAAAATTCCACTTTAGCTAGAGAGATGGCCTTCATGTAATCAGAGCGGGCGGCCAAATAGTGGGATTTTTCGAGAGGGTGTAGTTTCTTCTCCAGTCCCGTTCCTTCTGGCGGACAATTAGCTTTTTTGCCCTCAAGTCAGGAGAGAACCATTTATGCACGTCAGATTGATGCAAGGTTTTCAATTATTTCAGCGGGGCATGTATATCACTTGCATTTGTCAGCCAGTCTGAGATATTAGTCACAGATTGGTCAAGATCTACATTGTGAGCAGGGATTGAATTTCTCAAACTGCCCAAAAAAAGCTGGAGTATCAAGAGAGCCCCACTTTCTAATTAGGCCTGCTCTGGTGTCAGTGTTTGTAGTAGGCTTAGAAATAGAGATGCTAAAGTGGATCAAAAAGTGATCAGACCAGACACATGGGGGAAATAATAGGAAGTGAAATACTAAGATTGCAACTCCAGATCTAGTTGAGCGTATGCCCTTTTATATGAGTGGCGGTGTTGATATGGTGACTAAAGTTGAGCCCTGTAAGAAGATCCAGTAGCTCACTAGGAAGGGGCCGCCATATGGACTATTGAGCCAATAATTAAAATCTCCAATCAACAAAATCCTGGTGTAATCAGTTACTAGTGTTGCCAGTTGGTCACACAAGGAAAAAGGAAACGTAGGCATGCTCTGGGGGGGGTCTGTAAATAAGCACACAAAGAAGTGGGGCCGACTTAGAGTCTAATCTGATAACCAGGTTGTCCGCTACCAGGAGGTCGAGAGACGTCGATTTAGAGAATGCTAGGCATATATTAATAATAGCAGCTACCCCACCACCCATTTTGCCTGAGGCACGATCTACCTGCAGAATGTAGTAGTTATCAGGGAGCGCTGCTAAAATGTCCGGGGTAGAACCACTGGTGAGCCATGTCTCTGTGAAAAGCAGAATATCTGGTTTTTGGCAAGCAAGAAGCAGGAAGATATCCAGTTGATGTTTCACAAGAGATCTGGTGTTAAGATAAAATATATTTATTTGTTGATTTTCTACTGGAGCAGTCCTCATTTGCGAAAGACCGTGATGTGTCTGTGATGGAGATTGGAAAATGCCTAATTGGAAAAGGCGGCTAACCGCGGGTGGACTGGGAGGGCCGGCGAAACTTTGAAGGTTCACCAGGCTCTCAGATGAGTAAGTCAGTGGAGATGCAGAGGATGTGGCCCCTAGCCCCGGCCTGGCGCAGACGTCTTGCCTTTAGCGCGCCTTCGGTTGATGCACATTATATACAGATGAGGAGCCGGTATGAGGCAGACTGCAGCGTCAACCCTGGGCTACCCCCAAGATGGCAGATCCCCTGCCAGTCCCGGTGACAGCACCTAATCGGCTGTGCGGGCGGAGCAGGCAGAGTGAGGAGTGGAGGGAGGGTAAGTGCGCCAAAGTAAACAATCCGGTATTTTTTTAAAAATAAGGCTAAACAGTTAAAAATTAGAACATTCGTTGCTCCCGGCTTTCGCCTCAGGAGTTTACCGCAGATAGGTGGTGCATGTGCGCGAGGCAAGAGGCGCGGCTTAAATAGCTAATTGCAGGAGCCGGTGCGAGGCAGACTGCAGCGTCAACCCTGGGCTACCCCCAAGATGGCGGATCCCCTGCCAGTCCCGGTGACAGCCCCTAATCCGGCTGTGCCGGAGGAGCAGGCAGAGTGAGGAGTGGAGGGAGGGTAAGTGCGTAAGTTTCTATGGTGGCGTATTTTTTTTTCTCTTGGGAACAGCTTATGGCTGATGTATAATATACCGCCCCTAGTCCCTGATCTGATGCCTCTGTCTGAAGGATGAAGGGAAGAGAATAGTCAGGACTGACTAGTACAGTATCCGATGTAAGAGATGTTTTTAGGGACTCAAAAGCATGGACTTTGTCAGGAGGGGGATGTCTCAATATCTCTTCCGTTTTAACGTTCTTCTGGAGTAAATTGGTGAGAGGAGCTGCTAGTTGTGAGAACCTGGGAATAAAGCGTCTGTAGTAACCGAGTAAACCCAGGAAAGCACGGAGGTCTTTCTTTGACCGTGGTAGGGGTATTTGGGAGATAGCAGAACGTTTACTGTTTTGGGGTCTTATAACACCTTCCCCTAACAAATATCCAAGATAGCGAACCGTCTGGGCTTCTAGGTGGCTTTTGGCCGGGTTTATTTTGAGAACATGTCGTCCTAAGGTCTGTATTACTTGGGAGAGATGTAATAGATGTTGCTCCCAGGTGTCGCTATAGATGATAATGTCATCGATATATGTCCCTGCGTAACTCTCATGGGGTCATAATATCGCATTCATGGCTCTCTGAAACGTGCAGGGGCCCGTGTAATCCGAAGGGTAACACCATAAACTGATCCCGAGTTGAAAATGCTGTCTTCTCCCTATCTTGTTCTCGCAAGGCAATCTGCCAGTACCCTTTACACAAATCCACGGTACTGATATATTTGACCCGGCCTATTCTTTCGACCATTTCATCCACTCTAGGAAGGGGGTATGTGTCGAACTCTGAGGTTTTATTGACTTCTCTAAAGTCAATACAGATGCGTACCAAGCCATGAGCATTACTCGTCATCTATATCAGTCATTCTGGACGACCTTGCCCCTCTAAAACTAAAAAGAACACAAATCGAAGACAGGAACCCCTGGTTCACTGGTTCCCTCAACATGGAGAGGAGATCCCTACCTCAATCTAAAAGAAACTGGAGACAACACCCCTCTGCTACGCATCTAAAACTTCTCCGCCAGGCGTGAAACTCCTACAACAAGCACATCCTCAATTCAAAAAAAGAATATTTCAGATCGGAAATGGGGAACGGCAAGAATAGACCCTGTAAGCTCTTTGACCTGGTCAAACACCAATCTAATAAACTGGCTAAAACACCGAAAGAATCCCCCAAATCTCTAATATCGTCAGAGGAATTCTACTCTTTCTTCGCTGATACAATCACGGCATTAGGAATTGAACTCAGTACGGCAACCTACTCTCAATCCCTTCCGGACCTGCCCCCTTTTTCCGTGCCACCCCCTCTGGCCTCACCTAAAAACCAAGCCTGCTGGACTGACTTTGAATATTATTACGAAGACTCCTCTCCAAAATCATCTCTACCCTAAACCCAAATAACCACTTTAATGACCCACTACCTTCCAACTGCCTCACTGCTGCCTCCCAATCCATTGTTCCTTGCTGCACTGCAATAATAAACACCTCTCTCCAGCAGGGCTCGATTCCGGACCCCTTGAAAGCCGGCCAAGTCCTCCCTATTTAAAAAAAAAAACATCACTCGACCCAGCCTCCCCGACAATTTCAGACCTATCTCTAATATCCCGCTATTAGCCCAAAGTATTGGAGAAATGTGTACAACAGCAACTAAGTCAGCACATCAACAACTTCCACCTACTTGATGACTTCCAGTCTGGATTCAGACCGGGGCATAGCACTGAAACTACTATGCTCCACATCGTGGACGATGCACTCCAAGCCCTAGACCAAGGAAAAACATGCCTTCTAATCCTCTTAGATCTATCCTCCGCCTTCGATACGGTCAGCCATGATAAACTACTCTAACGCCTCAATCTCAGGATCTGTCTGGATGGTGTGGTCCTAGAATGGTTCAGGTCCTTCCTCTATAACCGATCTCAGAGATTCCTCATTAACGGCAACCTATCAGCTCCCACCACGGTCAGGGTTGGAGTCCCCCAAGGTTCAACCCTGTCCCCCACCCTCTTTAATCTTTGCTTAGAACCACTCACCGAAGTTCTTCGTACCGCCAACATCTCTTACCATATGTACGCGGACGATACCCAAATATACATCAATATCTCTTCGCTCAAGGAGATTCACTCCCTTAACGAGACCCTGAAACTGACTGTCCAATGGCTAGCTGCTAACCAACTCAAACTCAATGCAAAGAAAACTGAATTTCTCCTAATCTCCCCTTCAAAAGCCAACCCAGAGATTCAGATGTGGATCAAGGCCATCACAGCCCTGACTGACTGACTGAAGTATTTGTTAAGCGCACTTATGCCGTGGCGTCTTGGCGCTGCGAGGAGGGTAAGGCTACTACTGGGTGACTAGGCCGTGATGAAAAGCCAGGTCTTTAGTGCCTTTCTGAAACAGCTCCTATTTGTTTCTAGGCGAAGCCTGATGGGCATGGTGTTCCACAGCTTAGCTGCCTGATATGAGAAAGACTTGCCTCCCCAGCGTGCTTTCTTTATTCTTGCGATGGTGATCAGGCCCAGGCCGCCGGATCTTAGTGTTCGGCTAGGGGCATAGCGTGGAAAGAGAGCTTTCATGTCCTCGGCTCCTCCTCCAACTATGGTTTTGTGAACTAGACAGAGGGCCTTGAACTGTACTCTTTGCCGGACTGGGAGCCAATGGAGTTGGAGTATGGCCTTGGATGTTGAGTGGTGTTTTGGAAGGTCCAGCAGTACTCTTGCCGCGGCATTTTGCAGTGCCTTTCACCCATTCCCAGGTACATAGCGTTACTGTAGTCAATGCGGGAAAGAACTAGAGCACCGACCACCATTTTCCTTAACGTGGGTGGGATCAGGGGCAGTATTTTTCTTAGAGTTTTGATATTAAGAAGCAAGCTGATGTCACTTGATTGACTTGTGAGGTGAGAGTAAGATCTTTATCTATCCAGAAACCCAAGTTTCTGACTTTTTGTGCAGGCACGGGGCAAGTGCCTGCCTCTGGAGGCCACCAGAGTTGGCTCCAGATGAAGGTTTTATGTCCGAACTCAATCACCTCTGTTTTTTCGGTGTTTAATTTTAGGAAGTTCTTGTTCATCCAGCTCTTTATGCTTACGAGGCAGTTTCTGAACTGTTCCGCAGTGATTTCTATCGTTTGCGTGAGTGATACCATCAATTGTGTGTCAGCGTAAGACACCAATTGCAGGCCATGAGCTTTTATTATTGAGGCTAGTGGGGTCACATAGAGGTTAAAAAGGGTAGGGGAGAGCGCCAAACCCTGTGGGACCCCCACACGGGAGAGAATTCTTCTGACTGCAGGCCATCCCAGTAGATTTGTTGGATTCTAGTATCCAGGAAGGATTTGAGTAGGGTCAGGGCTGTGTCTCTGACTCCTACAGATTCTAGCCTATCTATTAGCACCCTATGGTTGACGGTATCAAACGCTGCTGTAAGATCCAGAAGTATTAGAACAGTTCTACCTCCTTTATCCATGGTTCTACGAGCTTCCTCTGTGGCTATTAGAGCTGTCTCGGTGGAGTGACACGACCTGAAGCCGTGTTGGGTGTTATCGAGGATATTGTTGAGGTTGACAAACTCCATTAGTTTCTGGTTTAAGGCTTTTTCTAATATTTTGGTTGGTAAAGGGAGACAAGATATAGGACGATAATTTTTTGTCTCCAGTGGATCAAGGGAATCCTTCTTCAGGACAGGTCTGATGCTGGCCTTTTTCCACCTTTGACGGAAGACACCGGATTTAATTATCTAGTTGAGGAGCGGGGTTAGGGTCTTGCTAATTATTTCAGGGGCCAGATGAAATATGTAGGGGGGACAGGGATCTAGGGGTGACCCCGATTTGGCTTGTGTTAACAGCTCAGAGATCTGGTCTGCCTCAAGATATGAGAATTGGGATATACGGTTTTGGGGGGCTTCAGTTTGTTCCCTGTTGTCGTTTCTCCCTAAGTCGGATAAGCCCTAAACTGCCCACCGACCATTGTGGACTCTGCCAAATCCCTAAGCATAATCCTCGACTGTAACCTGAACATGTGAGACCACATTAACTCGATGGCTAAAGCAGCTAGATTCCACCTGAGCTACCTATGGAAGCTGAAACCTTTCATCAATGCTCCTGACTTAAAAATTATTAACAAGCCACAGGGGCTGTCCAACAACCCTGAACCAGGGACAATTGATTATAACAGGAGGTTCAGGTGAAGAAGTCAGAGAAACAACCAAACTTCAAGCGTATGAACAAAATTACAAAGTAAGAGAATTAAAAAAGGAAAAGAAAGAGAAGAAGCCTATAAATACACAGGAACAAATTCAGAAACAGTTATAATTTATTATACATCTATTTTTAAATAAAGTTCAAGAAAGAACAATAGCGCTCAAGAAAAGGTGTTGGCAAAATAAAAACAGACAATTCACATGCCAAACAAGTGGCTCACAAACAAACATTACATGTGCGAAAAAAGAACAATGAAGACAAAATAATGTGTCCTTCACAAATTATGGCCACAAAAAGCGTATAGACGGTTTTTCAACCGCTGGGTTACTGTGCGGTCATCATCAGGACAGAAGATTACTTGAGCGTTAAATTGCTGTGCAAGAAAAAAAGGTTGAAAAGTACTTGAGTAATTACATTTGGAAGGTAGGCTTCTTCAAAGAAAAAGACTAGAGAAAGGGAAGTACCCAGTGAGAAGTCAGAAAAGTATTTGGAAAGAAAGAACTAGCACCACACCTATCGTGATTCCATTAACCAAGGAAGTGACAATTAAAATTCACCTTTATATAAAAATGGGCCAATCATAAATAGGATGGCTTGTTTGAAGGGGAATTCGAACTCTGCATTAAGAAAACAAATTTACATTAAGTGATAGACCACCAAATAATAAATGAAGGGAAGGAATTATTCTTGTGGACCAGTAACTTATTCGGCATGGTCATTTATACGAGCATTTCAATACTTCGGTTCAGAGGGTGTTATCTAAATTGCGACCACGAGTGTGCCCAATAAATGGATTCGGTGGGTGGCGAGTCAATTGCGCCCACGGATATGCCCAGTAAATCGGCTGCAAAATAAGGGGGAGAGTAAGTTAACCAAACACTCACCCGACAAACTCGACAGAAGGCTTACACAAAGGAACCCCAAAGGGCTGAGATCATAAATCAATAAACCATACCCGAGTCGGTACTTAAAAAACGTAAAAATGGCAGTTCAAGCACTAGTCATCTCTAGACTGGAATATGGATGTTCCACCCTTACTGGTCTACCCAAGATCTCCCTAGCACCTTTAAAAGCTTGCCTCAACGTGGCCACCAGACTACTCACCGGCTCCAGGAAATACAACCACTTCTCTCTACATATGCGCTCAACTGGCTCCCTCTAGAGGCCAGAATCTGAAAGAAACATGTTAGTGTTAGATTCCTTAACTTAATATTCCCCAGGCGTCAGACTGGATCCGGAATGTTTTCGTCAGCAGTATGCCAGCGCGTCGGTAGGCGTCGTCTGCGGCTCCGTCGTCGGCGTCGTGATCGCCGGGATGACGGCGCTGGAGTACTTTGACGCCGCCCTCGCGCGCTGACGTCCGTCTTTTTTTTTTTTTTTTTTTGCTCCAGCAAGCGCAGATCCAGGAAAAGCGTATCCTTAGTAATTTTTTGGCTACATTTTTGGACATTTTTGTCTATCTTTTTCGAGTCGACTCGACTCCTGGTGCTGGGATGGATGCCAGGGTTCAAGCCGTGTGACGCCTATCACCGACTGATGTCGGTAACCGACCCCCACCGCCGGTGTCTCTACTATTTGGGGGCCGACCACAATGACAAGTCTTGTCCTGACTGCCGGGCCTTGATGTCGAAGGCTAGACGGGAGCGTTACCGTAAGCTCCTCGAGCTCCGGCAGTCTGCTCGCGGAGCCGCAGTCATCGCCGATCGTCTGGATCCAAGTCCTTGCACTCGGGTAAGACGAGGCATGGCAAAAAGAAGTCGAAGAAACACCATAGTTATTCGACCTCCCCTCGCCGGTCGCGCGACTCGACCGAGGGTTCAGGTGGCGCCGCCCTTGCGGCTTTGGCCGAGCTCGAGCAGTTGCATCCAGCTCCACACCCTCCGGTCCCTGGGCTCAATGCGACTCCGGAGCAGATTCGAGGCTTCCTCGTGGCAATGAGGACTCTCTTTCCGCCGTTGAGACCCGGCGGGGCGCCTTCGGGCCCCAAGTATCCAACTGGGGGGGTCCTAGCCCTGTGTTGGCGGCGGCTTCGTCCTCGGCGCCATCAGCGACTTCGTCCCGGCGCCGCAGGACCCTGTGGGATCCAGGCCTGGATCCCGGTCGACAGCGGTTGACCTCACGACTCCTCTGCTGGCGCCAACCCCCTCTGAGCTGCCACCGGCGCCGTCCTCTGGCGACGGTGGGCACGGTTTCATCCTTGGCCCGGGCTTCGCATCGGACTGGCGCCGACTGGTGAGTTGTTCTCCTATGCCCACCTCTGTCATTTCTGCCTGTTAATCAGGACACGGATGAAGGGGAGGACTGGGCGGGGTCTGAGGACCCTCTGGCACAGCTTTGCCAGTAAAGTCAGGACTGGGCAGATGAGCTAGGGGAGGCCAGAGGTCTAGACACTTCACCTGACACTGGTTTCCCCTCTCCTCTTTCCGTGGCTATGGAGGAGGGAGCTACTTATCCTGTGGTGCTGCGCAAGGCGGCCAAGGCCACCACCCAAGGTGGCTACCGCCTTTCACATCATTACCTTGCCCACCTTTTTCCGCCTCCGCATCCTTCGAAAGAGGATGAGAGGCTCCACCGTCTGGACCCAAAATGTGCGCTTTCCTTTTACCTAAACTGCACACAACAGCTACGGGTGGACAACCAACTTTTTGTTGGCTACGTGGACGCTAAGAAGGACCAGGCGGTTCACAAACTGATCATCTCTCGGTGGGTCGTTTTGTGCATCAAGATCTGTTATTCCTTGGCTAAAAAGGATTCTCCTGAGGGGCTGCGCTCCCATTCCACTCGAGCCACGGCGGCTACTACTGCCTTGGGACCGGGAGTCCCTTTGCAGGACATTTGTCAGGCAGCTACGTGGGCCTCGCTGCGCACGTTCGCCAAGCATTACTGTCTGGACAGCCAAATACGGAGAGACTGCTTCTTTGGCCGTTCAGTGCTCCAGGACTTTCTGGTGTGATTTTGGTTCGAAGACCCACCACCGGGGTTGGTATTGCTGGGGTATCTGTTCTAAGGTAAGGAATCTAACACAAACGTGTTTCTTTCAGATGCACAAGATACTTACCTTCGGTAACAATATATCTGTAAGAAACATTAGTTAGTGTTAGATTCCTTACCGTCCCACCAATCCTCCCCGTTCTGCGAACCGATATCTAGGGTTAAGGACATCCCTTTCAGGGCCCTAGTTTCATGGCACCAGTGTTGGTTTCTTGCATGGCTCTGCGTTCCTGGCGCGGAAAGCTATGTACAGAACTGATGTCAGAGCGCAAGGGCGACGTGTAAGTACTCCAGTGACGTCATCCCGGCGATCCCGACGACGGAAGCGGAGCCGCAGACGACGCCTACCGACACGCAGGGGTACTGCTGACAAAAACTTTCCGGATCCAGTCTGACGCCTGGGGATATTCTAAGGTAAGGAATCTGACATTAACTAATGTTTCTTACAGATATATCGTTACCGAAGGTAAGTAACTTGTCATTCAGTTGAAACTGGCATGCATTACACACAAGGCTCTATACTCAAACTCCCCTGCTTATCTGGCACAGAAACTAGTGGTATCTGGAGGAAGCAGGAACTCACGGTCCGCCAAAAACCTTACTCCAACCCGCCTTTTTTCTGAAAAAAAGAACCTAGAATAGGGCGTTCACTGGGGCAGCACCAAGAATTTGGAACTCTTTCCCACCCGCCATCAGAAGAATCCCTTCTCTAGCACGTTTCAAGAAGGCCAACCCTTCCTCATGGGAAAATTCCTAGTCTAATGCCTGCCCTCAACCACCGCACAGTCCCTGATGAATCTAAGACTATCGCTTCTTCCCCAGATCACCAACTCTCCCCGCAGAGAATATGTGGGGCCTTTGTTTTTAATGACTTTAACTATGATTGCAATCATACATTTGTATACCCCTTTTTCCCTATGTTCTCAACACCCCTGCCCCTCGCCAACCTTTTGTATAGTTTTGTATATTTCTGCACTTTAGACTTGGTTTGTGCACCTCTGTATATCATGTAAAGCACTCTGATACCCTCACGGGTCAAGTTCACACTCCATAAAACACTAAAATAAATAAATAAGCTTCTGTACAAGGACAATGGATGAGTTCCACTCACTTACAGAGGGTTTGATTATATTCATCTCTAACATCTTTGGTACTTCCTCTCTAATGTTTTGACGGTGAGCCTCAGGGATACGGTAAGGTCCAAGTCGTAACCTTTCCCCAGGGGGAGTTTTTATGGTAAGCTCAAAGAGTGTGGTTCTACCTGGAGAAGTGGAGAAGATATCCCGAAGGAGATTGAGAATTTCTGATAGATTACATCTCAATTCTGAAGGAAGATCTGGGTCTATACACTGGTGGAATAAGGGAATCTGTGTTTCCGCTACACTCACAAGCGCCGGCAAGGGGCCCTCCCATTTCTTCAACAGATTGACATGATAGACCTGGGAGGTATGCCTGGCTGGGTCTGTCTCGACACGGTAGGTCACAGGAGTTACCTTCTGAACTATAGTATAAGGACCCTGCCACTGCCCTAGCAACTGATGATCTGATAAAGCCAACATTAGCAGCACCGAGTCGCCTACATCGAAGGATCTTGCTTTTGCCCCTTTATCGTATTGCCCCTTTTGTCCATCTGTGCTTCCTCCAAGTTATTCCTAACTATAGCCCTTATTTGTCCCAGGTGGGTCGGTAGATTAGAGACCTACTCTACCAGAGGTTTTGAGTCATTTGGTTCTGATTACCATTTCTCTTGGGTGGCATAATCGATCATAACAAGAAGATAATGACATCCACTATGGGACGGTAACAAAGGACCGATTATTTCCATGCTTATTCGACTGAATGGCTCACCTATGATGGGAAGCGGTTGAAGGGGTGTTCGGGGAGGATGATACCTGTTATTTCTTTGGCATATCGGGCATTCCCTACAGTACTTTTTCACGTGCTGATATATGCCAGCCCAATAAAACCGTTCCACAATCTGTTTTTCGGTTTTCTCTGTACCAAAGTGCTCCCCCAGTAGGTCAGTAGGTGGCTGTGAGCCAGATATAACACTTTCTCTCTGAATGGGCCTGGTATCAATAGCTGGTTTTTTAGGTCTCGCCTTTTCCATTCCGAAGGAATGGGAAATGGCGAGAATTCAAGTGCTCGAAATACTCGTGAAACCACCGCTTTTTTCGTGCGGTTTTCATCGAGTTCACGTGGCCACAGGCACGCGCTTTAGGGCCATAAACTTTCCCCCTCCCCAGCCAGCTTTGCCAGCAGCATTTGCCTCATCAATGGCTTCCGCTGCCCCGCCCTCACTTATTCACGGCCGCAGGCCGTGACTTCAAAGGGTGCATCTTGCTTAACAGGCCGGGCTGCACGCATGTCTCGCGCTTTAGAGGACCAACAATATAAAACCGAGCAGTGCACACCAACGTAAAAAGTAAAAAAGTGGCTTTATCTGAAGAATTTAGAGTCACTGATAAGTATTAAACACTCATGTACACAAAATAGATGAATAATCAATTGCCTACTATAGACAAACCTCGCAGGAAAAAAAACTCGCTACTGACACGGAGCCGAGGAGTCCTATTTAGAGAGCTGCCTCCTGAATACAAGTAACATCGCAGGAAAAACAAGCACTGGCGTTGCCAATAGGTCTCGCATTAGGAAAGTTTATGTCATTTACAATACCAATAGGTTAAACTTTCCTAATGCGAGACCTATTGGCAACGCCAGTGCTTGTTGTGTGGGGTTCCCTTTTCTATATAATAACCCATTTCTTTTGAAGTAGGGACCTACATGGTGGGTGTCTTTGTCCTCTAGGGCCTTATTCCATGCTTCTTGGAGTACATGGTCTTCTCGTTGGGCAGCACGGAAACTTCTATCGGTTTCCCAAGGATTCTCATCTTGTAGGACGGGTAAAACCAACAGGTTTTTCCCTTTTTCGGCCCTCCTGTGTGTTCTGCTTTTTTTGGGTTTTGACGGTGGCCAGTCCTTGTCCGCTTCTTGGGAAAAAGGCGCAGTGGACCACCATTCTTCTTCCTTGTCGGTGGTACCTTGTAACAACTGAGACAAGTTAGGGTAATCGTTTCCAAGAATGGCATGTTCGGGTAAACTGGGTATGTGTGCCACACTCCGAGTAGTTCCCGAGTCATGGAGGTGTATCTTTACTTGTGCCGTGGGGTATGGTTTGGTATCACCATGATCGCCAAGTATGGCGACAGTCCCATCGACTGGACCGATTCTGGATCCGTGGTCTTTAGGCCTAACCACGCTGTGTAGGCAGCTGGTATCAGCCAACGCTGTAACTGGGTGTCCATTTACTTCCACTCCACAACGGTAGGGTGGTAGTTTTTTCTCCTGGGGAGAATAGTAGTAGTTGCGGGCCACTCCTATTTCCATGGGTTCTTCCTTCTGGGGACAAAACCGAGCAATATGTCCCATCCCTCCACACTGGAAGCCTTGGGGTCCCATAGAAGGGGGGCGAATGATCGGAGTTCTGGGTATGATGGTTACGGGTTCAGGTTTTTTCACCAGAAGTGGACGGGATGGATGTGTATCCCCGTACCCCCAGACTTCCCAGTCTGTTCCTCCCACCCTTTTTGGATCTCCTGGGCTCTGCTGTATGCACTGGCTATTTCCACAGCAGTTTTGAGGGTTAGATGAGCCTGTTGTCGCACCCATCTCTGAGTGGGTGGATGAAGGGAGGATAAATATTGTTCCAGATATATTTTAGCCATGATCCCATCTTTATCAGTCGTAGCTGGTTTTAACAAGCGATCGGCCATGTCTTTGACCCTGAAGTAGAAGGCTAGAGGTGTCTCTTGTGGTCCCTCTTTTATTTGTCGTAACTTCAGTCGGTAGGTCTCATCATCTACACCCAACCGTCCATGATTTACCGCTTTATATCGGCTTAGGAAACCACCTCGTGAACCGTGGTGGCCTGATACGCTGCCTGCAAGTCACCGGACAGGAGATGTCCCAGGTACTGACCCCATTTATCGGATGGCCATGAAGCTGCGGTAGCCATCCTTTCAAAGTTGTTGACAAAATAGTCAGGATCTTCACCACTCACGTATGGTTGTAAGACCACAGAGGGAAGAGTGATGGGTCCTCTCTGATGACCAAGGGCCTCGGTAATCTTATCCATAGCCGCTCCATGTGTCTGGCTCTGTCCTGTGAGCACTTGTTGGAGTTTACCCCAAAACTCTTCAACCACTGTCAGTAAGCCTTCCATTACTTTTCCCAGGTGTTCCTGGTTTTCTGCCATTTTAGCAAAGGCAGCCTCCATGTCTCCTTTGGATCCCACTTCTGACACCACTTGTGGGAGGGCAGGTCGGATAAACAGACGAGGAGGCTGAATATACTTTCCAAAAGTGCGTTTTTTTTATTTAAGTGACAGGAGTATCAGATGTTATAACCGGTGTTTCTTCTCGCTCTTCTCTTGATTCCGTCCTCGCGGAGCTTGTTTGGGGAGTAGAGATGGTTGGTCCCGGCTTTCTGTCTCGTTGGTGTCACCCCGGAGTCTCATAGGGAGGAGAAATGAGGAGCCGTCAATTAATATGATGGGGAAGTCCATTATATCTTAGCCATCACCACACCAAGAAGTGCTTGTTTGTTTCGGTAGTCGACAACTCTTGCCAACCCCTTTCAGGGAGTGTCTGGGTACGTGGTAGGTGAAGGGAAGGGCGAACGTAGATAGAACTTAATCAGGATTAATGCTACCATGGTATAAAGAGGATTCCAGTAGGACGACCAGAGTCAGGATGTGTGAAAACACGCAAAAGGCATAAAGAAGATGTGTCCCATGCCAGCGATTTTAGGGTGTGTGAGTCCGTACTTATTCTGCCCGTTACTATGTTTACCTCCCTCTAACCTTCCCTCCCTGTCCCTGTGATGCAGTCACTCACCGGCTCCGCCGCAACTCTCCAGCCTCCTCCGGTGGTCACCACCACTCCTCGCTTCACCACTCATCCGGGTCTTTAGCTGCTCTAGTGGCATTGTCGTTCCTCGATTTTGTCCTAGTCTTCTCTCCTGCAGTCGCCGTCTTCTCGTTCCTTCGTTTGTCTTTTCCCGCTTGGTTTCACTCCGTAGTTGGTCCAAGACTCCTCATATTCATGCCGCTCTCTTTTCATTGGATCCTGGCAATGACTTTTTGGTTCAACACCTCCCTCTTCCGTTCTCGGATTGTAGTCCCGCTGCGAAGAGACCAAAGTGGTGGGCGTGTTTCGTGGTTTTGCGTTGATTTTTGTCTTCCGGACCCCATCTCTTGATGATCGGGTGTCGAGGAAACCCCTGGGTCTACTGATATGGTCCCTATACGCAGGTAAGTACGGGACTCCCGAGTTCACCTTCTCACAAACCCACAAAGAAAGGAAATCGCCAAAAGGGTTGAAACTCCTGGTGAGATTTTCTGCTAGACAACTCCATCTACCGAAATTTGCTTTTCAAACCCCTCTGTACCACATTAGGAATGTATCTTTTCTGGAGTGGGGGCTTTAGCACTTCAATTGGGTTTAGAAGCCGAAAAGGACCTCCCTTTTTTTTTTCTTATGGCCATCCCCTGAACAACCCCAGCCGGGGCTCGGAAATCTCATTACACCCGGATTTCACCGCAAGGGTGCAGGAGGCGCGTGAACACTTTGCTCCCTACAAGAAGCAACTCAGAGAACAGGGGCTGGACTATGCAATGCTTTAGCCAGCTAAACTGAGAGTTAACAGGCAGGGCCACTCCCACTTGTTTACGGAACCACGGGCCCTGCAACAAGCCCTGAAGAACTGGGCGAAGGAGTGTCGCGGGAACGCCACGGAGCAGCACGCTGCGATTGAGGTGGACAGTAATCAGGAGCAGGAGTAGGGGAGTAGAGGCCCTACTGAAGCTGGCCAGGTAAGGTGATGAGGTGCTGGGGGGGATCCCCTCCTGGGACTGCTATTCCTCGGACTTGATCCATGGACAGTGACATATTTGCCGAACAGCTCCACTGAGGTAGGGGACAGTACGCAGTGGTGGGGCGCAAGTTCTTGATCATAATGTACTTAATAGTGTTAATGACCATTATGGTCTCTAGGATACAATGTGGGGGCACCTTCGGGATGTCCTCTCCCCCTGGTTGCTAGGGACATGTTGATTTCTGCAATGTCTTTTGATAACTGAAAATGTTACGAGGCCGCTTTTGGTTCCCTGCCTGCTGGTTAGTGTCGTTATGGAGCCCCGGCGGGAGCTATGCGAGGCTGCTGAGAGGTTGTTTGTTTAAACATTGGTGGATGGTGACATGGCAACCTCGGCCCCTGCTCACGATGCTCCCAATTGACTTTTGAGTCACCGAACTTGAGGGGAGGGAATGAGGGAGAGTGGGTTGGACTAGGGGTCGGCGAGGCCAGGTTGGGGGAGGTCTGCTGTGGGTGGGGGTGGGTCAGTTTGAGGACTATTTTTTGATAGCTGATGGGTTGAGGAGTCCTGAGGGACGTTTTTTGGTGTCCCGCTGTGCGGGAATGGGGCTGGAGCTGATGATAATTAATGTATATGGCCAGAATTATGATTCCCCAGAGTTCTTTCACAAAGTGACAGCTGTAGCACGCAAATACCCTGATGCGCGACTTCTGTGGGGGGGAGACCTGAATCTAGTATTAGACCCAGCGCTGGATAGGTCGGCAGGCCCACTACGCAGGCTCTCAACTGCGGCGCAGGCGCTACAGCAGACTATCACCACACTTGATTTGGAGGATGTATGGAGGTATAGGCACCGCGAACAGGGGGGATACACACACTACTCGGCTTATCATAACATCCACACCAGAATAGATTATTGGTAGGCCTCCTCCTCCATGATGGGCCAAATCAGTTCCTGTATGGTGTTGCCTAGGACGTTGTCTGATCACTCCCCCTGTTGCTGGAATCCCCTAAGAAATCGATCCCGCCATTCACTTGGCGCTTCCCACCTTACTCGCTGCTAGACCCAGTGTTCAGGGGAGAGCTGGCGGAGGAGATAGATGTCTTCTTTGAGGCGAATATAGGTTCTGTGGATAGTTTCCATACTGTGTGGGAGGCCTTTAAGGTTTACATTCGCGGAGTAGCGATGTCGAAGCACTCTAGTGTGCTTAAATCCATGCGACAGCGGCTAGCGGTGTTGGAAAAACAACTGGCGGCCCTTGAACGGAGACAGCGGACCACGCCCTGTGACGAGGTGACTGAGGAAATCAAAACGCTGATCTCCGAATATCACGAGGAGGCTGATAGAGAGGTGCAGCACATGGGGAAATATGTCACCGCGCGCACGTACGGAAAGGGGGAATGACCGAGTTCATTATTGGCCAGGCTACTCAAGGGGAATAGGGGGAAGTCCCTAATCTCGGAATTACGAACCTCGGACGGACGTAGGGTGACTGAGGAGTTGGACATTGCGGAGGAATTTAGGAGGTACTACTCTGATCTTTATTCCGCTAAAGGAGGGGACCTCGCTGATGAGGCGGCTGATTATCTGGACCACATTGACCTACCACAACTGACCAATACTCATAGGGAATTCTTAATGCTACCCATTGATCGGGATGAAATTACGGAGGCACTGGCGAGCATGCGCTCCGGCAGCGCGCCGGGAGCCGATGGGCTTACTGTAGCATTCTATAAAGCCTTCCAAGATAAGTTACTCCCCCATTTAGCCAAGCTTTTTGATGACATTTGTGTGGACGGTACCATGCCGCCCTCGATGAGAGAAGCCCTCATAGTCACCATACTTAAGCCAGGGAAGGATCCTGGTGAGTGCAGCGCATACAGACCTATCTCGTTGTTGAACGCAGATGCCAAGATTTACGCTAAAGTGTTGGCGACTCGTCTTGGCCCATAAGCTGGTTGCGCCGGAACAGGCTGGTTTCATCCTCAGCAGACACCTGACGTATAATATCCGAACGGTCTTGGGCACCATACAGCATGTACGGCAGGACGCGAAGGCAATCGCGGTCTTCCTGGACATGGAGAAAGCCTTTGACTCTCTCGAGTGGCCCTTCATGACCTTGGTGCTGCGGCGGTTTGGCTTAGGCGAGCCGTTTCTCCAAATGTTAGGCGCTCTGTATCATAGGCCGACGGCGCCACTTCGTTTGGGAGATCTGGTCACTGACCCTATTCAAATTTGTAGAGGAACGAGGCAGGGACGCCCCCTCTCTCCACTGCTATATGCCTTGGTGGCTGAACCACTGGCCTGTGCCTTACGGGAATACCATGGGCGTGAGGGAATCAGTTTCCCGACTTACAAGATCGTTGTCTCGACATACGCCGATGACACTTTGTTATATATCCGCGACCCTGAACACAACCTGTCCTCCATGCTTAGAGAGGTGGTCCACTTCGGAGCTCTCTCTGGTCTAAGAGTCAATTGGTCGAAGTCCGTCGCCTTCCTGCTCACCCCGGTAACGAGACCATTTGACATGGAATTCCTTCTGCAGTGGTCCAGCGACTCGGTTAGGTATCTGGGAGTCCGGATCCATACGGATCCAGAGACACTACTACGCGAAAACTACGGGGTTGCCTGTAGTAAGTTGGAGGATGATGTTGACGCATGGTGCAAGCTTCCCCTCTCACTCATGGGGCGCATTGCTATCATGAAAATGGTGGTTCTCCCCCGTTTCCTCTTCTTATTTAGCGCAATCCCGATGGTGCTGTCAAAGTCTTTCTTTCAGACCTTGACACAACTTATAATTAAACTCGCCTGGGCGGGTAAACAGCCCAGAGTACGGTGGTCTCTCTTGACACTTCCATATAACTTGGTTGGCCTAGCGGCCCCGGATCTTGAGCTATACTATAGAGTGGCGCAGGCAGCGCACCTACACACTTGGATACATGGGGATGAGCATATTCCCCACGTGCGGATGGGGTGGCTCTTTGCGGACCCACTGCCCCTACCGGCCACGATATGCCGGCCAACGGACCGTAGGACTGGCCTATTGGACTCTATCACAGCCACGAATGATGCTTGGCACTCCCTCGCGCAGGGGGGAGCCATTATATACTCGCCTTCTATGCCCATCGAATGGGCCCTCTGGCTTTCGCCGCTTACAGAGCGTGGCGTAATTGAAGCGCTTCACGGCTTAGCCATCTTCACCATGGGCGACTTGTTCTGGGAAGGCAAGGTTAAGGGGTGGGACCAAGTGGTGACGGACATAGCCCATAGCTCATTGTTACAGAAGTTCCAATACCACAGGGTCCGCAGCGCCTTTCTGGAATTGGGACCGGATTTAGCGGAGCCGCCGGAGATGCCGGAACTTACGTATGTAATTAAAGCAGAGACACCCCGCAAGCTAGTAACTGCGCTATATAAAACTGCAATGACACTTTGGGAGCACCAGTATATGAGGGCTAGATCCGCCTGGCAACAGGACTTGCAGACCGTTGTTGACGACAACATGTGGAGATACTGCTTCATGAGCACGAAGAGGATATCGCTCAATGGTAGACATAGGTTGATTCATTTTACATTTCTTCAGAGTTTATTACACCCCAGAGCGACTGCATAGATATGGTCTCCGGCACTCGGCGGAATGCGAACGTTGTCACGTGCAGGTCGCGGATTTTTTGCACCTGGCGTGGACTTGCCCGGGGATCAGTAAATATTGGAACGAAGTTTATGTGAAATTAAATGAGATCCTAGGTACAGATCTGACCCCAAACCCGGCGTTGGCGCTAATGGGATACTCCAAGCCTCTGCCGGTGGCTGTTAGGCGCCTTGCGGACATGGGAATGCTAATGGCCAGACGCGTGCTTGCGCTGTGCTGGATGAGAGGGCCACTGCCCACGATGAAAAGATGGGCGCATGACATGATGTATTGCTGCACCCAATCGGAGCATTACAGTGAGCTATTGCCACCAACCAGTCGTCCGAAGAACTTCTGGGGCCTTTACAAGTCGCGCCTTCAGATTGGGGAGGCAGATGCAGTAGAGGATGAGGGGACACTTGAGGTTGAAGGAGCGCTCGGGGAAGTGCTGACTGCTGAGGAGTAGTAGTTCCGGACCCGTCAAAACAGTTCTGGACGACGGTCCGGGGGGGGGCGGGAATCGATGTGGCTAGTAGATGGTACAGGGCTATTCTTGTTTAGCTCCCTGAGCAATTCCCTGTTGTTGGGGGGCGGGAAGCTGGATCGGGACCCCCCGTGTTTATGCTGCTAGGCGCAGGAGGGAGAGCTATGACCATTACGGTGATCTTGGGCTGTAGATTAGTGCTGATTTAGATGTAGGAAGTGGCGTACATTCCTGAATTGACTGGGGACAGATGTGCATGAACGGGGGGGGGAGGTGTTACTTTTGAGTTTCTTAGTTGTGTTCAGACCTAATTAGGAACATAGATGACGGATATGGTGGAGCATGGTATGGGAGACTACACACACTACTGGACACAGTAGGGCTCTCATAGGGCAGTGAGTATGTTCCGCACTCTTGTATCATTTTGCCGCCGGAACTTCGGATTGTCGGCTAAAAGGCTGTGTTGTGCGAGATATGACTTGTTATTTCCCCTTACTAATCAGAGCGGCCGGCCTCCGGGTTGTAGGCCATGTGCTGTGTAAGACATGTGCAGTAACTAATAAAGGTCTTTGAAACCTCAAAAAAAAAAAGGGTGGATCGGTGAAGTGAAGATCCTGAAAGCTGAGGGGACAGAGTCTGAGTCACTAGCCAGTGACCAGGAAGGAACCAGGCAATGTCGCGTGCTTGCAGGTGAAGGTGAACTTGTCTCTTCAGCCACGAGGTCCAGGAGCCATCGACGATGACCAGGAGCTGGAGACGAGCTGTCCCACGATGGATCTAGTTGAGTGCGGAGTCGGTATCCGGATTGGACCCAACAAGCCTTGGCAACCGCAACCCACGCAAGATGACGAGATTGGCTCTGTTGCAGACCAGCAAGGTCTGTGGCGCTTCTCCTTTGAGGGGAAGCTGGAGCAACCAGGAAAGCAGTTTAGTTCAAAAGAAAAGTCTTCAGGGGGCTCACTAGCCAATAGGCAAGGAACCGGGAAGAAGCGTTGAGCTGAACTGCAGGAGCAGGCCCCACGCGGCACTCGAGAAGTGTGGAGGGCTGAGCTTCGGTGCAAATGGCGCTCGGGTCTGGGGCTTCTCGTACCCCAATGCACAACTGCGAGGGTACCTGGGTAGTCGAGCAGTTAGCAAAATGCAGGATGTCCAGGGTGTCCGGTCCCACGTCTCTCGTGTCCGCCACGGGTTTTAGCTTTGCTGTGGATGTGGGTCGGAGTTGGAGAAGTCTGAGAGTCCAGTTCCTGTGTCGCTGAGTCTTCGGGTTCCGGCGGGAGCGTCAACAAAGCAGACCGGCAAGTTACTGGTGGTGCCTGTTTGCACAGGTTGGTCACTCCTTGACCACAAGGGAGGTGTCTTCCGTCTTCTAGTCAGGATAGAATGTCGAAGGTCCAAGAGTTCTGTATCAAAGTTTCTTTCCAGGATAATCTAAAGTCCTGTTGACACAGCTCCTATACTTATACTAAGCTAAGGGGCTGGATTACCTGCCTAGGTCCCTCCTATGGGTGGACCTGAGAAGGGGGTGGTTACACCCCTTTCCCTTTGTCCAGTTTTGCACCAGAGCTGGGGCTGGAGTGCCCCAGCAACTGGTTTGAACCGGGCTATGCATGGGGCATCATGTGTGCCCCAGGCAATGTATAGATGCATTCACTGAATGCAGCCCTCCCTGCCCCAATACACATAACCCCTGTCTGGGGAGGTGCTGGCACCTCCATGGACAGGAAACCTATTGTCAGGCTGCCCTTGCCGGAGTTTCCCCCCAACACCAGGTGGTCAGACTCATGTCTGTGGCAGCAGCATCCATTTTGTGATGCTGAGGCTCCCGTTTAACTTTAACTGGGTAAAGCAGTAACATACATGTATTTTCCCTCTAGAAGGGGGGTAGTATTCCAAAGTGTTTGACACCTTACACGACATGTTTCGATAAAGCAAAACCAAAGTTAGCATTGACCGCGAGGATTATAATGCACTTAAGAGTATATGGTAGGGCTATATCATAGAACAGCTGTAAGGAGATGGTTCCGAAAGCTGCAGAGGGGCTCAGCTCATGCTAGGGCACCCTCTCACATAAAACCAAGCACTCTGCCTCCAGGATTGTCGAGGCCTCCCATAGGAGTGACTTATAGGTGTATATGTGTCTATATGTAAAGGTAGATATAGGTATACTATATCTAAGTAAGGGGTGATTACACCACCTTACCCAAGCTGAGTGATCAGCCTGTGGTGTCAGTTTGGAGGGCCAGCCAGGGGTGGCATAATACATGCTGCAGCCCCTGGTAGGCCTTGGATGTACCTATGCCCTGGGTACCTATGGTACACTATACAGGGGCTCACAGAGGTGACCCAATACCCAATCTGGTATGTACCTAAAGTACATGTTATCAATTTAGAGAGAGAACAGCTGGGCTGTGGGTCTGATTAGCAGGCCCACAGCCACACTAAAGTCGAAAAGCCAGAGAATCACAGCAAAAAGTGGGGGTGGCCATAGGAAGCAGACCCTACTCTCCTACAGAGGGGGTGGCTATCCGAGAGCTGTGTGATGTCTTGGGGAGGGGGTGTGAGCAGAGGGTGGGAATGGTTGGAATCATTGGGTTTGTTTGCAATTGCCCTTTAAAATTCAATGAAATATATATATTTTTTAAAACAACGAAATAGGGAAGGCCTCTGAATCGCACCAGACTGGGTTCTGAATATTAAAAAGGTCATGTTCCTTTTGTGTTTAACACACCCTGACAGTGAAAATAAGAAATTAATGCAGTTAGTCTGGTAGACCCATTGATATGGAGTTTCACTAGCCACCGCTTTAAGTGCTATCTTCCATTTGGGACTACCAAAGATATTACTCCAAGCTATCAAATGAATTGTCAAATTAAACCAGAGTCCTTGCAGAGATCGGATTTAAGCTAACTTGTATTAAAAAGGTGACTTTAGAAAGCCACCACTTTATAGCCCAAACCTGCGGTAGACTTTCCGGTCGATCTGCAGCAATTGTTACCCTATAGAATATGCTGCCCACTGCTAAGAAGAGTGAAGTGCTCCCAGGAACAGTGAACAAAGAGAATTGCTGAAGGGAGGAGGTGTGACCTCCTCCAGCAGGATGGCTGCCGGGCGGTGGTCGCAGATGGACCGACTTCAAAGACTACCCAGTCAGTGAAGCAAATGGCTTTCACACCTATGCCTGCCTGCTCCTTTGTGAATGCAGACAGGCTGGCATCTCTTCCAGAGGGAGAAAACCTGTTGTAGAACTGCTTTTCCTGGAGAATGGCTCATTATGCTGGGTACACCCCGGGGTGTGCCCAGGGCTCCTCACAGGGAAAGAAGGCTTGTGCCATCTTGGATTTGGGTAGAGGAGAGTACCCCATGGCTGTTTGGTAGCCAGACCCCCAGGAAGTGGTGTAAATTGAGAAGGGTTGAGTTCTAGGAACTATTGCTCCTTTTGCTATTGAGTTTTTCCCCCTGATAAACAACATGGTGGCGTAAAAGTGGCACCCCAGGCACCGTCTTCAGATCACCACTGGACTGGGGGGAAGTTTCCCTCCTGCTCCTTAGACCCAGCAAAGAGATGCTGCACCAAAGACTGGACTGCACCTGCTGCGCCCAACGGACTCGCAAAGAGATCTATACCTTCTGTGCTCAGTTGTGGAAAGGAACTCCACTTGTGCCAGGACGAAAAAACTGACTCCAAGGAGTAGTAGCCAAGTTTCCTGTTAAGTTTCAGGGCCACCAAAAGTTAAGGAACGTTGCACTCCTCGAGAGCCCTGCTGCCAAGGAATGCCTGACTGGTGGTAGACGCCGAAATGCCGGATTGGAGATTAGAGTCCTGACCTTCCCGAGATATCCCCAAGTCCATGTGACCTAGGTTGAAGTGGATCCTGGTCCCCAGAAAGAAAAGATGTGCTTACTTCTAAGCAACCATTGCAAAATCTGTAAGCGGGAGACCAGTTAACCAGTGGCGTATGGACCTGCACTGAACTTCTCTACTGCATCGTGGGAGATTGAGACCTGAGGCCGGACACGACCCTTGATGTTCTGGATACCATGGAGGCCCCAGGAACACTCACCGCATCTCTTCAGCATCCTCGACATCTTCTGCTTCCTGCATCTGTAGCATCAAGACTATTTCTTGGCTGGACTGTGATGCAGTATAAACGTTCAGAAAATACCCTGACACAGCTGGACCTGGCAGTTAACTGTCTCCCTGGACCTCAATGATCTCTGTGACTGGCCCCAACCCATTTTGACCTGTTCAAGTGAAGAGAAGCTGCCTCTCTAGACAGTTGGCTAATAACTGCTTACCGCTTACAGCAATTTATTGCATTTCCCAAGAGTAAAACTAAAGTGATTTTACTTAACTTTAAAACTTAATATCTGCGAATTCCAGGAGTTTAGGTTGACTTGTGATGCGCTGTTTGAAGGCACTAACAGACATGAATCTAAAGCCTAAGTACTACTTAAATTCAACATCATTTTCTGTTGGGCTAAATGTTGCACCCAGTAAAGTTGCTGGTTCAGTTATTGCTTCTGCTCTTCAAACACCTCACCTGCATTTCTCAGTTGTTCTGGTTTGGCCCTCGGTTTGTCAGGCATCTGATGCCAGGCACTGTCAATTTGTGTCTGGTATGGAACTTAACAGAAGGTTATTTATTCTTCGATTTTCCTCTCTTTCAAGAGTTGGGAAAAACTGTGTTTCCTGTTTTTTAGACCGATAATTCAGGGTACTGGCATGAGCCATCTTCTTGCTCTATCAAATGTTAGAGATGGCCCTGTCCTCATGGTCTTGCTGGCAGTTAAACTATGTGAACTATGGAAGCCAGCTGAGCAGAGTTCCAAGAGAAATTAAGCTCCTTCTAGATTGCTTTTTTCTGTGGTGATAGCGTGGCACAGCTATGGCTTCCTACTTTGAGCCAACAATCCAAGTCTCCTGAGCTGACTCAATATGTTTGGTCACTTAAATAAATATACAGAGGGGAGAGAAGGCCATTTTTTAATGCTAGACAAAAACAAAACGTCAAGACTGTAACACTATGTGCTTTACTTATTCATTTTCCCACTCACTTTACCTGCCTGCACTTACTCTACACCCTTTAGAGCCAGTGCAAACGTATCGGAGTCTCTCTGTTATGCCCTACAACTGTCAATTTCTCCCTTTGGCGCCAAAGCGTGATTTTGGGCAGGTCCCCAGTGCCAGTGTTCTTTCCCAAAACCAAGGTAACTGTGCAATTGTTACACAATTGGCACTGTCTTTAGTACCCCGTCAAGTCACTAACGAATGGCACCCCTGGTACATAGGGCATAGGTCCTAAAGAGAGTCCGTAAGAGCCACAGCGTGTGTTGTGCCACCCTAAGGGACCCGCCACCAAACTTCTGCAGACTACGTTTGCAGGTTGCCTGAAATGATGAAGACAAAAGTGAAAATGTGACCCGACACACACCCTTTCTACCATGTCCCAAGACACTGTATGAAATATATGTAAGTCACCCCTACAGCAGGCCTTGCAGCCCTAGGGCAGGGTGCATTATATTACATGTGTGGTCATATCTGCATGAGCAGATATGCCCCTGTGCTGTCTAGTTCAATTGCTAGGTAGTACAGTGAACAGGAAATCTAACTTCAGTACATGTACTGGGCACTAGTCTTTACGAGTTCCACAACTATATGATGGCTTCACTGAAACCTATGGTGTTTGGTATCAAACACCTCATCTCAATAAATCTGAAATGATGCCGGTACTGAATTTATTATGACATGCTCCCACAGGGCACTTCAGAGGTGCCCCCTGAAAATTTACCAACGTTTAGTGTGCGGTCTGACTGGTATTGACCAGCCTGCCACCACAGGTGCGTTTCTGAACCCCTGGAATTGAAATTGCATGCTTTTTGAGGTCCGAAACAATGTCTGCTCTGGCCGAAGGTGTTGTCATCTTCTCCAAGCAGGATGGCTAGTAATCAGCATATCAAGGCAGGAGGCTTCAAATGCGCTGTCACCTTTAATGTGTGACCCCGGCTTCCCCCAGATAGGGGAAATGCCACCCCCTGCCCAGGGCCCATTTGGCACCAGGAGACGTGGGAAACTTAGCCCGTCAGGAGGTGTGCTCACTATCAGGCTAGTTACACCCCTATGGTGGGCTACCTGAAAGGAACACAAAAAGCAGAATTCCACCATCTTGGTTTTTAGTAAAATTATATACACTAGGTCAGGGTTTTGCCCACTCCCCACAGGAAGTGGACATATAAGGGGTGTAGGCACCCCAAAGCTAAGTAGCCCATTGGCTACTACCTTACACTCCACTTAATGCCCCTAAAGTGAGAATTTAGGTGACACGCCTGAGACCAGGAACCCAGATTCGACAGACACAAGAAGAGGACAAAGAAGAGCAAAGAATAGGGAACCAAGGACCAGATGCTGACTTTCTGCCGCCAAACCTTGCCTAGCTGCACCTGTCCCGACAACCGTGACAAACCGACTCGTCGAGATGCTATGCATCTGCCAAGAACCCCGGTGGACTGCCAACCCTTTTCAAATTTCCAGCAATCTCCCGTGGAGTAGAGGAGCTAATCCCCTGGAGCTTGCAGGCACCAAACAGCAAAGTCCGGACCCCCGTTCGGCCGTCCGTAGCCCCAGTTCCACCAGCACAGCAGCCACCCAGAAAGAGGTCTCTGTGCTCCATAAGGTCAGATTTATCTCCCCACCTAGTAAGAAGATGCCGGGACCACCCAGAGACGACAGCACCAATACTCGGGGTACCGGGCCCCTTGCAGCAACTAAAGCCTGTTAGTGTCTAATCCAGACTCCAAGACCGAGCAGCCGTCGAGGGACTTCAGCACCACAGAGACTCACTTTGAGAGTGGCCCTGCTGTCCTGTTTGCCCCTCTTCTGCAACACACAGACCAAGACATGAGTCAGTGACCACAGCATCCGTACGCCTCAAAGCACCTATACACCAGTGCTCTAGAGCCTGTGTCCAAGGGAGGAGACTGTGCCAATGGGGTCCTCAAACCAACAAGAGCTAAGCCCATGCTTTGGAGTGCCGAGACCGGACTTCCAGTCGCTGCCTGCAGCCTCTTTCTTCAGGCTCCCTCCAACCGCAAGAGACTCCTGCACTGGAATCGAGCCCCAAAAGACACACTGCACCCGAGCCCCCTAGCCGAAGGAGAAATGGACCAAGGGTGTACCTGTGTGCCAGAGGATCTCAAGGATCAAGCCCTCCTGTGGGTTCACCCGCACTGGATCCCCAGTCCCTACTTACTTCCACTTTGCAATCAGACTATTCTCGGATTGAAGTGAATGGGACACCCGAGGCAGTGACAAACCTCTGCACCTAGATACCCCAGAGGTCCCCGAGGTGACCTGTTGGTGTGGTCTTTGACCTTGCCCCACACTCACCTTAAGTCCAGAAGATCAGTCCCGCAAGTCGCTGACAAGTGCCCAAATGCAATACATGTTTTTCCTCCTTCGAATGACATTGCCCGTCCAGAAAATACACCATGTCTGTTTCTGAAAACTGTAAAAATGTATAACTCGAAAAGTACTTACCCGAATCCAATGATCTTGGTATCTAAATTTATATAAAAGCACTTGTTACTTTTATAAATTGGCCTTTGATTTATTGTGTGTCTGCCTTTGTGTGTGTGTAATAAATGCTTAGCACTACCCTCTGATATTCCTAACTGCTCGCCCACACTACCACAAAAGAGAGCACCAGGGTGTCATTTGTTCCTCTGTGATTACTTTGAGATTTGCTTGTACTCTCTGCACAATGCATCTCATTTTGGTGCACTATATAGAGGGCCAGCTTCCTACAATTGCCTTCATGTTTTCTCCATTATACCAGCCTTTGACTAAGCAGAGAGTTTGGTTCTTTTGGGAACCATTTCAAAACATAACTTGACTCTGTCAACTTGTTTGGTACTTTGCAAGGGCTGCAAGAGTAGTTGGGACAAATATTGCATGAAGTGCTTCTTATCCCAGGAACTTAATCTGCTTTTATTTAATAAACCTTTTCTGTGTGTCTACCTTGCTTGTCTTTGTCTCTAATTGATATTGGGTGATAAATGTGGCTTTCTGTTGTAGAAAGGGCATTTCATTTCTTGATTTCATTTCTGCATTTGTAATGTTCACAAAAAACACCATACTTGACTGACTGAAACTTAGAGCCTATCTGAAATTTATAACAAACATAAATAGTTTTGGGGAAAAAATTGAGCATAGTCTAGTTGTACCCCAGCATCATGTGCTCAGTCTATTTTCTCCCTCTACACAGTGAAGCTGAGACTGTCAAGCCACTCCGAGAATGGAAGCAGACGCCTGCAGAGCCCCAGGACTACAACAGGATCTTCATCTTGGGGTGAGACTGTGATGATGTGCTTTAGCCAAAATGCAAGAATTGAAACGGAAACAATTTTTTGCTTCCATTAATAACTTTTCCCCTAAACAGATTCCAATATAAAATGTTCACATTTTTGGTCTAATATTCCATTATTTAAAAAGGTGTGTATTTTAAAACATGTTATCTGTGCAGGTGTATTTATAGTTGGGTGTGGTAGGGTAGATAATGAAGGCAATGCATGGTCCTTTCTACAACTGATCGTATTCAGTCAAATGCTCTATGTGTACTATCTTAAAAGTAGCTTTGATTGTGAGCCACATCTGGTGAATTCTTAAACTTGCTGTTTGGAAGGATATCTAAATACATACTGGCCTGCATGATTGCTCCCACAAACAAATTCTCACTTTCTTGAGGTGTGCACCGGAGAAAGGAAAGCAATCCATTGAACTTGCTTCTGTTAATGTCCCTGGCCAGTTCCATGAATACAATACTTTAGGTTACTATCTCCCTTTCAGGTACAGTTTGCCACCAAACGTTTGCTTTCTGTTACAGTGTAAGCAGTCTGCAATGTAATCATTAGGTCCTTCTTTAATTTCCCATTTCCCTGTACCTCTGTTCCTACTATGTTGCTTCAGGCTGCCACTTTATCTTCACCCAGCCTGCTCCTATGTCTTCTGTGTTGTTCTGTTTGCACTCTTCTATTGTCCCCATGATTTCCACCTGTTGAGGTTCTCTATTTCTATGTGATCTAGAACCTCTTCTACACCATTCAACCTTTGTCCGCAGCCTGGTTTCTACAGAGCGTTGGATGATATCCAATTCTTATGTGTTTGGGTTGCAGTGGATAAAATGCTTTACATATTTCCTTTCTTGAACTCTCATTTGGTTTTTTTTGCGACACAGCTCTTCCACAAGTAGAAAAAATAATGGCTTCCTTACAGAGTTAACTGTTGCAGCCAACCAAAAAACGTCTTTTAGTTAGATGAAAACTTATACTGAACGTGAGGCCTTGAGCTGCCATTTTACTGCATATTATTTGGATTGTTCACTAGCACGTAAAGTTATTAATATCGCAGAAGTCACAGAGAGGCTTGGCAAACCATTTTTGTGATTCTGAACCATTTTATCTTTTAAATTAGGAATGGCTCTCCCAACCACCAGCCGGAGCCGGCAGCTCCAATTATAGATGTGAGTGCTAGCTTGAATACGATGCAGGTATGTACTAACGATATACATTTCAGTATTCACTGTGCATGAAAAATTTTAAAATGGCCTAAATATATTCTTCTTTCTTTTATCCATATCTTAACAATGGGCAGTCGCGTTTCATTTTTAACAACCTGTTCTTTGCACAGATGCTCTTTTTTTGTAAGGATAGTTTAGCCTGATTACATCCTCTCTATTTAATTTAATTTCCTTGGATATTTTTGCCTGGTTTAAGCTATTGTACATTGTGTGTTACTGCAGCATATATTTTGAGTCATGCGAATTTTTGATTTTGTACGCTTGTTGAAATGAGAGTGTTTTTTTACCTTTTTGTCTGTGTTTGTACTTTCTAAGGCCTGGTACTTTCAAAAGCATGTATTGTTTTTAAAATGTTCTGTAGCATCAGCATTTGTTTTTTGTAATGTTCTAGACTGAGGTGAATGAGCTACGCTAACTGTGGGAAAGAAAATGCAAAAACAACTAGCTCTTTTCTAGATCACTTGTGATGAACAGTGATATGTGATATCAATTAATCTTGTCTATGTTTTTGAGTTCCTTTAATGTGGTTTTTGAGCTTTAAGGTTCATCAGTCTAAGATTAATTACATCCATCTACAACATGGTTGGCTTCTTTCAGAACCTCCTGCCAACAGCAACTCCTCAGGATGCTCAGCTATGGTTACAGCGAAACAGATTTGCAGCTTTTGCAAGACTCTTCACAAATTTCTCAGGTTTGATGTACATGTGATATTTTTCTCTCTATACACATTCTGAGTTTGTGTAAAGCAGTTTTATCTACTACCTTTTCTCTGTCATGTCTCTCTGATTTACATAAACATTAGAATACATGCACCCACATCCATGATCCCCTGAATACCATTTTAAAATACATTTGGAGAAAAAAAAGAAAGATTTTAGAGAAGCAATAAAGTTACGAGAGGTGAAAGTAGTGAATGTGAGTAAACTCCAGAATATTTCCCTATTATGGAGGTGTCACTAGCCCCCCATGGAGACGTAAGACTGGGGAACTTGAGTACTCAGGAGAGGAGCATTGAGATGCAGATTTAAATGGGTGATATGAAAATATATATCACTATATAGTCACCAGATTATGAGGCAGAGGCGAACTTTATAAATAAATTAGTTGTTCTATTGTACGATGAAGAGAGGATAAAGAAGAGTATTGTTGTCCATTGGAGACACTCAGTCATTGCAAAAGGAAAGGCAGTGTGTGATGATGCTGACACATCTTGTTCTATAGTGAAAGTGCTATTCGTAAATCATGCAACATCTAAGGCAGTCCCATATAAAGTGGAGCAGAAATGTAAGACTTCTCCAAGAGTCTGTGTACAACTATCCTCGTATAGCGCCACATTTTATAATGGGTCGTCACGGCAAGAAAGAGGGTGCTGAACCCACCAGTCCCCTCCCTCACTTGACAAGGAGTGTAAAAGATAGGAGACACTGGGTCGGAAATTTGATGTATCCGTGTCTACAGAAAGGACAATTGCAAATTCTGCCTTTCTCCTTAGCCATGTAGACATCAACAATGATAAAAGGTAGAGGAATTAATGCAACACCTTCTTGAAAGACATAGGGAGAGAGTTGCTGCTTAGGTCCAGGAAAAGAAGATGATCTACAAAGAATGCTTAATTTTATATCATCATTGTGCAGCTACATTATGCTCTTAGCTTAGTACCTTTTCGATCATTAGAAGATATGCCTGGCTGTGTACTTCAGGGTTAAAACTTGTGTCATAAATATATTATTGGAAGGTGAACATTTGTCAAACTAAAAACCAACTGAGAAATGCTGAACCAAGGGAAACAAGCATTTGCAATGCAACAGGTCTCACATTTACAAGAGTTAGAGCTATTGGCATTGTAAATGACGATGCCTTTAATTTGTGTGTTGATTTTTAAAACCTAACTAAAAGGCATTTAACAATGCCAATAGCTTAAACTTTCGCAAATCCAAGACCTATTGCATTGCAAATGCTTGTTCTCCTTGCACACATGACATTTCCTCACTATTTAAACTTATAACACATAAATGTACTTTATCGATGCCAGAACATTGATAACTAGCATTTTAAGACAGAGGACACCAATCTTGTGGCAGTAAATAAAAACAAAGTTAAATATAAGAAAAGACACCCCTCTTAAAAGTGTATTTATATTTTTTGTAGGACTGTGATAGGAGGGACAGCAGCACAATGCAGGAGTGGATGGGGAGAAATAGGATGAGCAGTTGGGAGTTTGGGGAGGGCGAACAACGGAGGTGCTTAAGGCAGAGAGAGGACAAAATTCATGGACAAAATGGCAGGAGTTTGTGGGAAACAACAGACATGGGGGAGTAGCACCAAAGGAGAAAGAACAATCCAATGCATTCATTCACTGTCATGCAGCGTTAAAAGAAAAAAGTAATTCCCTGAATGAATGAATGTGAGCAGTGAAAGGATACACATCCTCTAATAAAAAGAATGGTAAAGACATAATTCGCATGGAATGGAAGCCCTCTGTAAGAAGCATGCATATTAGTTTGTTGTCAGCCAGTGGTAATCAACGGGCTGGCCCAAACCCCACTGTATGCAATGCTGTTGTTTACGATAGGTCATTTTGACAATACACAGCTTAAAGCTGTACTTAGACGAAACTTGAAAAGGATGCATTTGCAGCTGGAGTCCTAACATCATGTACAGATGAATGAATACCTAGATTATCTGTGGCAGGTAGATAATATTGTGCGAGTCCCCATCCATTTGCTTCCACCTGAGCAAGGTCACACAGAGTGCCAGCGAGATACGAGCCCAGTATATAGGCCAATTTATACAGTTGCTTTCTTCTATCTCATGGTTAGCAACTATTAGACCAATAGTAAGTGTTGATTTCATCAGTGTGTGTTGCACATGAAACTATTTAAAAAACACGCACACAGTAATGGAAAAAAAACACCTTTGGAATTAAAAATATGTTTATTTAGTCACAGTGTCTTGCGTTCCTCCTGTGCCATCTTGAGGTCTTTGTGACATTTGCAAACACTCGATCTTCGCTGTGGGCATTTTAGCCTGACACCAGAACCATGCAATATTGCAATAGGGGACGATACTACCCAGTAAGTATTCTCCCTAACGCGCTGCAGGTTCCTTAGGTCTGGGTATGGACATATAAAAACAAGGTATGTTTAGATAACTGGATCAACAAGCGAACCAAGCATGGGTTTTGTTTATCAAGACTAAAAGGCATACGCCTTTTAGGATTCCCAGTGTTTAAGTATATGAAGTGTCTTTTCAGGATGGACGCATGCTTAACAAAGCAGTTAAAATTGCTTTTTCAGACCACGATTTGCATTTGTCGTTTGTTGACACTACCTTAAGTAGGTAGATACTCACAGACCAGTGATTTTAACAAGCACCAGGAGTAACTCTTAGACCTGTAAGTGTGACTCCCTACACCGGATCTTCTAAAACCGTGCCAACTGAGAGCTGATGCGAGGAGAGGAATTATTATGCATTAGCTCGTCGCAACCCGCAAATCTATTCGCGCGCTCATTAAGAGCTACAAAGCTCATTAAGGATGTCGATTGGATACGTTATCACCCATTCGGGGACAGACTGGCGTTCAGTTCACATGGCCCAGGGCTCAGTCTACAGAGAAGGATGACAGACTTTCTCCCGCATACTTTAATTTGAGCTATTTAACACAAACGGGCGCCAACCAGCACTTTGAATAAATACATCACTGATTTAACAGAAAATACTATCAAGTCAGCTTCAATAATAAATAAGCCTGCGAGTGGTGCGCGCGAGCAGCCCACCTCTTTCCTTCTTTCATTTAGTTGCTTCCCTGTGAAATGGATCCAAAAAAGTACAAGCCCGCAAGTGGTGCGTGCGCACCACACGAGCCATGTGGTTTCAATTATCGCGCCCATGTCTGGGCACAATAATTGAAACCACATGGTAGCGCTGTGCGTAATAGACACCAATAGGCCTTGGGCGGAGCAATGCGCCCGCCTTTGGCCAATTGCGTGCTGTCTTTTATATAAAGACGCACACAAAGGCCAATAGCTTGGCCCAAAAGGAAAAGCCCCCACACGAGCATGTGCGATTCCTAGGGTCATTTTCAAACCCCTTACAAAAAGTCTCGCACTGCACCGCTAGGCACGAGACCTTAAAAGGTTTAACTTGCAAAGGCAGTGGGTGCTTTGCAAAGAAAAGGCACATGCCCCAGCTCAAAGGAGGCCAGTGGATATTCAAATATACATTCAACAGGGGCGTGGCCTGCAGCGGATTCAGTATGGGCTGCTTTCTTCATCTGCCTCAAGTTAGTAAGGACAACATAGCAGATGCAATGGCCATTTCATGCTCGAGGAAGTGGGAGGGAACAAAGCTTCCAAATGGCAATCTATTTTCTCCCTGAGACATACCAGACCTGCCGGGAGGTATTGAGTTTTTTTTTTCACTGACAGGAGACCAGTAAATCTAAATAACCTCTGAGCGTTGCTGGCCTATGAATAATAAGGCTCTACTTTGCACACTGCAATCTGATCAAAACCACCAAGCATAACAGTACTTTTCTTATGTGTACAGTCCACTGTTAGTGAAAGTGTTGCAGGCGCTTAGAAAAGGAGGAAGGAGAAAAAGTGCCATCCCTAGAACAATATCCGAAATGTTTTCAGTATTTTCCCTCATCCCAAAGAACAAACTTTGAAATTCTGGATTTGCATCCAGTCATCAAGTATTGCAGAACAGCAGCAGTCAGTGTGATATTACAAGGCGTTTATACCAGTGCTGCAGAAAGACCAACATTTGGCATCAGTTGACTTAAGGAACTGTTTGTCCACATTACAGCGCCTCCAAAGCACAGAAAGTATCTTTCTGGAGAGTGGCATTGTGAAATAAATTTTTCTCCATGGATGCACCAAGTCATAAAACATAGATACAAGTTTTCCTACATGATTTTCTTGATGACAATCCATTGTTGAAGTGGATAAATTACCCAAATGACTGTGTGGGTGCCAGGCTGAAAATGTATTTTTCTGTGAATCTTTAGAAGGGTGGACGTCCTTGTGAAAGCATGTCACTTTCTCTGCTTTTCCTATGTAATGTTTTGCTACAAACCTCGACATGAAGAGTTAAGAACTTGTGATTTAAAATCATTTTATTTGGTAGTACCTTCTGTTATTTATCATTGGATTATTCTTCTTTCATCTGCGGCTTTGTGACATTGATAATAGTGTGCCAAGTGTTTGTATTTAGTTTAAAAAGTTGCTTTAATTCAATACAGGAGCAGATTTACTAAAGTTAACCAGAGATGATGTCATCCAGATCTGTGGGCCTGCTGATGGAATACGGCTGTTCAACGCGTTGAAAGGCCGGTGCGTAGCTCTTAATGCAGTTTTAATGCTTTTGACATGGTCAGTGCATGAAATGTTAACGTTTCAAAGGCAACCTTAACTAATGTGTATACCTAAGTTGCTGAATTAGTTGTTCGAACAGAGTTTCACTGGAGCTTATAGTCCAGAAATCGTACCTTTACAATTGAACCAAATTTCTTAGTTTGTGCTAGATTATCAAGAGCATTAGGCAAACAATGACACCGTATACAAATATATATCCTGAAAGTAGGCCTCCAATGCTGCTAGCCCTTTTTGCAGCAAAGCACTTTCTAAAATTAACATTTCTAACATCTAGACCTGGAAAGAGGGCAAATAAATAGTAAAGTTCAGGCATTAATGAACGTATTTCATCTTTTTAGTAATCCGCTCAGCCAGTTGCAAGAATTTAATTCTTAAGAACCACTTTAAAAAAAAAAGAAAACATTTTTAGGTTAGGATCCGTGAGTGTCCCATTTCTCGTATGAGCACATAGATTTTGTTAACGGCATATTTGTACAAAAATGTTGCGTTTCATGACCCCCAAATAGGAAGCCTCATTTATTTGCAATCGTGGAGTACGATGTGTCTTGCATAATAGTCCACAATCTCCTAGTACATAAAAACTCCAAACTATGGCTAGGTTTGCAGTATTGGGCACCTAGATGACTTTTGTTTCACTCCTCTGCACAGCTGTTGGGCAGCGTCTGTCTCGTACTTTCATCAGGCTTATTCCCAAACTTTTATTCAAAACTCAGTCTTCTCTTGTTTTGCCCATTCTTCAGCATCCTCGCTGATCACCATTTTTTAACTTCCACTGTAAACTCTTAACACTCCTAGTGACATAAGTGACGTGCTTCTGCCGCTTTCTCTGCCTCATCTTGGCACTCTAGAAAAACCCTACAGTCTCTGACTGCATCGCATCTCTGTTTCTTATTGCTCTTTCACCTTTGCTCCTCTTGGTGTCAGCTTCCTGTCAGTCCTTCTTTTTTCTGGTCTCCTCTGTCTTGCTCGGAGTCTTTCTTCACTTAATCAGTTATCCTAGACCTTCGCTTTTAGACAGGCTACTTGCCAAACTCATTACGTCTGTAAAATTACTTTTTGCCTCTTTAACACTACATATCCAAAGAATGATTGTGATAGCATGTTCCTGCGGCAGGGCAGGATCCCTCGTGACAGGATGTTATTATGTGCAGAACGTGTTTGCTAAGTCACGGTCTATTTTCACTATTCTCTTTGATGTTGTTACTGTGCCCTTCAAACATGATCATTTAAAAAAAAAAAAAGAATTAGATTTAGGATTTTCATGTTTGCTTTAGATGGTAAATCAACTGTTCCAAGGGTCAGAACGTGCATTAGTTGAATTTGCAACACAGAAAGTAATTGTTTGCCAATGCTTTTGATAGCAGATGACCAACCATCTTTTCTCCCTAGGGTGGTGAGGCCACGTCTTACCATTTATGTTTGCCAAGAGTCCCAGCCCGTGCGGGAGCAACAGCAGCAGCAGAAACATGAGAATGGGGAGCCCTCAAGCAGTACCTTTTTTGGTGAGTTAGGTTTGTGTGATGCTTTTCAAAATGGTGTCTCGTGTTTTAACATGCTTGCAGTCTTTTGGGGAAATCCCAAAATTATAAGAGGAAGACTAGTATTCCTTGATTGCTCATGTGGGTATGTATTCACAACATCAACTTTTGCTTTAAAAGATGAAATTTGTTTTGTTGGTTGTAGTTTGTCATGCACACTATTTCTCAGATATAAATAAATAATTTTAGCTCATGTAGGCACCAGTTTTAGCTTTCTCTTGTGAAATAGTAAAATGTGGCCTTCTGCCTACCGTGTGGTCTGTATAAAACCTCTGTTTAATAAATAGAGTATGTTGTCATTATTTGGAAAAGAACAGCCAGGTAGGGTTTTTTTTTTTTATACAGTTGAACGTTTTGGTGTTTATGCTTTCAGCTGTTGTAGAAAGATCTGTTCCAGACTCAGGGTTGTTGATATGCACCTCCATGCGACCTTTCCCTTTTTTTCCTTCTGTTTGCCTGGCTTTGTGTTTCTTCTTGCCTCTACTTCTAAGGCATATAAATGTCATTAACGAAGGCCAGGAGCCAGATAATGACAAGTGATACTGTCCAGTTTTCTCTTATTTTCAACATCCAGTACTTAGTAAGTGCAAGAAATTAACATTCAGGCCCATTCACTTTTCTTTGGCCAGGTCTGCAGGGTTCCAGCTCTGCCGATAGGCTCAATGCTTTATATATTGTGTCCTCCAGTTAACAGGAGCTAGCGTGAACTGTGATTAATAATGATTCCTATGAAGACGTGAATCATCAGTTATAAAAGGCCACTCACTGCAAGTTGTGCTTCTACTTTCGAGGTATCTTCGGATGAATATCCCAATACTCTGGATGCACCATGGAAGGGCTACCATCATCATTTGCTGGGAACTACCTTGTGTTGTCTGTCATTTCCACCCTGACTTTCTGCGTTCTTAAAATCTGCAAGTAAAAGAAACTGTTTTCCAGTTGCTGTAGTTACAGCCTGTGCTTCCAGCTAAGAAGGCTTGATTCCTCCTCTGGCGTCCTACTCTACAGGCGAAGCATGCACCATTCTTTACTTTCCGCGAAAGATGTGGTGTTCTGAACATTTATGCCCCTGGGCTGTGAACTGCAGGTGACTTGCTTGGAGGTGGAAAAACAGCATTTCTTTTAAGAAAAAAGGAATTTCAAGATCCAACTGACTGTAAAGATTGCGAGGTCAGAAAAGGTTGTTTTACCCAATCAACAAATTAACTAACTATTCAACCGAGCCTAGTCTTACAGGTTTTCTGTTGAGAAAAGTGCATTAGAACTTGCCCTGTTATTTTGCTCCAATACATCAGTGGAATTGTGCTGCCTGTTAAACTAAGCTAAGACCACAAGCAGAACAAAGTTTTAATGCCTGTGGCGAAATTGACATTCCTGCCCAGATTATTTGATGAAAATGTGACTGTTCAACGGCATTTAGGATTGATTAGGAGATTTGGGACTCGTACTTAGTTGTTCCATGGACAAGATCATTGAGAAAATGTGCGGTATTGCATTATGAACTGGTGACCTATCCCATGTGTTCTTTGTTTTTGTCTGGCAATCTCTCCAGAGTTCCAGAGGGATTCACTTTTCAAGCATTGTAAACAGTGCTTTTTAGATCTGCCTTCTCTCTCTTGCCATTAAATTGCATCTTTCCTTAAACATAAATCTTCTCAAACCAGGAAAAATACAAATCCTTGGGGGTCAGATAACTTCTATCAGTAATGCATTTGATTGCAGGATTCTAGCAGTGTGCTAAGTTATAAATTGATCTGACTAAAGCCACTGTTGAATTTGCCTGATCAGGCCGTTTCAATTTCAGGACAATGAAGCATCCATCAGCTTAACAGAAGAGTTAGAGACCCAAGTTCACCGAGCCATTGATGTAGTTTGCCCAGAAGACATTGGATTTGTTTAGTTTAAGGTATTGAATTGAATGGGACTGTGGCAAAAAAAAGGGATTATATATAAATTTCTTTATTCGGCTTTTCACAAAGGAAAACCATAAAAGGAACATTTAAAAAATACAATTTACATATTTGCGCAGAAATACAAATTACAGAAATAGGTTCCAAAGAAATTCATACGAAAACGATTTTATAATTTTAAAAGGAAAATATCAAAACATTTCAGTTCGTCGAAGTAAAATTCCAAGGTGCTTTTTACAGGTTTTTCCTATGCTTCATAATACATTTTAAAAAATTAAGGACAATGTAGCAAACGGATTCAGATTCCAGCATTTGGAGGCGAAGGGTTGCAGGCCGACATTGTGTAAGGCCCCAACGCCTCAGTGTTGGTAGTAGCCAGATTTTCCTGTGTGCGTGATGGAATTTGCAAAACATGATAACATGTATATTGGACTGGTTGGATTCCCCATCACAGGGACACAAGGGAAGACTTGCGTCCCAGCTATTAATCACGCGGAAAGCAACCAGTCTAAAAAAAAGTATCCAATCTGAATCTTGTCAACAGCATTCTCTCGTGTGTGGTGACCTTAAGGGTTAAATACGGCTGAATGCCGTAAGTTGTCTGAACCAGGTTCGCATGGAGAACCGAAGGTTTTGACGACTCGGAGGTCAATCTCAATGTCTCTAAATGACCGAGTGCTAGTTGCTTTAGGGCTCTCTTCGGAAGGTCAACTATGGACTCTGGTTGGAAATAATATTTCTCAAGACCGAGGTCTTTGAAGAAATTTCTAATGTAGCACAGCCACTTTACTTTTGAGGACTGGTCAAGAGCCATTGTATCAGCTACAATTGACTGTGTCAGCGCATTTTTGACAGAAGTCCAAATGCGCCGCCACAGCATCAATGGTTGAATCTTGAGCAAATCCTCTAGGTAAGGAATTCCTAGTTCCAAATGAGAGGCATAGGTTGAAGTGCCTCTCGGGGTGGCTAAAAGGAATCTTAGGAAAGTGTTTTCTGCTACCTGGAGGGCACTGGTATCTATGTGTCCCCAGACTCCCGCTCCGTACAGGGCGATGGCCTGGCACTTGGCACTATAAATTTTCAATAGCTCCGCTGGTGCCCTCCTCCCCAATCTCTGGGAGAAGCTCATCAGGGCCGCTATGGATCTTCTGAACAAATGGCATCTTGTCTCTACTGCTGGCTTCCATGTCAGTCTTTCGTCTATCATGATTCCAAGGTATGGGTACTGGGGAGTTACCTCTAGTTTTTGGTTGTCGAGAAAGATGTCTTTTACTCCTTTTTTTCCTAGTACCTGATATCATGACAAACGTTTTTTTGACGTTCACTTGTAGATCGCCCATAAAAGTCGTATATCTATTCAGAGAATTCTGCAGTTCGCGCGGTGTGCGCGCGAGAATGACAGCATCATCCGCATAGAGCAGAGCGGGAATCAGGCGCTGTTTTACACGTGGGAGGTCCTGGGCCCCCCTCAACATCTGTGGCTCCAGGCCATTGGTGTACAATGAGAAAAGAAAGGGGGCCAGGACACACCCTTGCCTGACTCCACGCTCTACTCCAAAAGATGCCGTCAGCTCTCCGTTCAAGCCAAAGCGCACTCTTGCCGAGGCTCTAGAGTAGAGTTCCCTCAGAAAATCTAAAAGGGGGGAGGCCACTCCCATTTGCCTTAAGACCATCCATAGCTTTGCGTGCGAAACGCAATCAAAAGCTGCGGACAGGTCTACGTAGACCATATAGACCATGTTCTTCTTTGCCTGTACGTATTTACCCATAATCAGACTGAGATTGAGGGCCTGCTCTACCGTTCCGAACCCCTCTCGAAAACCAAACTGGAGATCGGAAATAATGCCTCTCTCCTCACCCCATTGCTGAAGTCGCTCAAGGATTACTCTCCCGACAACCTTGCCAAGTGAGTCCAGCAATGAGATGGGGCGATAGCATTTCACATCCTGGCGGTCCCCTTTTTTAACAAGCATTTGCAATGCAATAGGTCTCGCATTAGGAAAGTTTGAGCTATTGGTCTTGTAAATGACACATTTTTTATTTATGTGTTTGTTTTCAAAATAGCGAAATTAATAGCTTTGTCATTTTCAATGCCAATACTTTTATCTTTTGTAATTGTGACACCTATAGGCATTTGTAATGCAACATGTTTTGTATTTACGTGACTTAGATGTATTGATATTACAAATAACAATGGCTTTTAATTTTTTTCAATAATTAATACTTAAATAAAAGTTATTGTAACTTATAATGGCAATATCTTAAACTTTTGTAAATAACTTTTGTGAAGAATATGTTCAGTGTATTTTATTGTGATGAAAATCCAAGAACAGAAGTGAAATATTACCAACTTTTTGTGACATTTGTAATAAAGCTTGAAACATTGAGAGAACATATTTGAACCAGTTGTTGTTGAATGGTTGCACAGATTGATACTGTGGTGGCGCTGAGTGATGGTGTGGCGTTTAGTGATGTTATGGTGCCCCTGAGTGATGCTGTGGTGCCCCTGAGTGATGCTGTGGTGCCCCTGAGTGATGCTGTGGTGCCCCTGAGTGATGCTGTGGTGGTGCCATAGATTGAGTGAGGGCGATAGATAGGGTCAGGGCGATAGATAGGGTCAGGGCGATAGATAGGGTCAGGGCGATAGATAGGGTCAGGGCGATAGATAGGGTCAGGGCGATAGATAGATGTGTGCGGTTGTGTGTGTGCGGTTGTATGTGTGCGGTTGTGTGTGTGCGGTTGTATGTGTGTGGTTGTATGTGTGTGGTTGTATGTGTGTGGTTGTATGTGTGTGGTTGTATGTGTGTGGTTGGGCGTGGTTGTGTGCGTGGTTGTGTGCGTGGTTGTGTGCGTGGTTGTGTGTGTGTGCGTGGTTGTATGTGTGTGAGGGTGTGAGTGAGGGTGTGTGATGGTGAGGTGTGAGGGTGGGTGAGGATGAGGCTGTGAGGGTGTGTGATGGTGAGGTGTGAGGGTGAGTGAGGATGAGGGTGTGAGGGGGTGTGAAGGTGAGTGTGTGTGGGGGTGTGATGGTGTGAGTGAGGGTGTGAGGATGTGAGGGTGTGTGATGGTGAGGAGGTGTGATGGTGAGGAGGTGTGATGGTGAGGAGGTGTGATGGTGAGGAGGTGTGATGGTGAGGAGGTGTGAGGGTGAGGAGGTGTGAGGGTGAGGAGGTGTGAGGGTGAGGAGGTGTGAGGGTGAGGAGGTGTGAGGGTGAGGAGGTGTGAGGGTGAGGAGGTGTGAGGGTGAGGAGGGGTGAGGAGGTGTGAGGGTGAGTGAGGTGTGAGGGTGAGTGAGGATGAGGGTTTGAGGGTGAGTGAGGATGAGGGGGTGAAGGTGAGTGAGGGTGGGTGAGGGTGCGAGGGTGGGTGAGGGTGCGAGGGTGGGTGAGGATGTGAAGGTGTGATGGTGAGGAGGTGTGAGGGTGAGTGTGTGTGAGGGTGTGAAGGTGAGTGAGGGTGTGAGGGTGGGTGAGGGGTGTGAGGGTGGGTGAGGATGAGGGGGTGAGGGGTGAGAGGGTGGGTGAGGGTGTGAGTGAGGGCGTGAGGATGTGAGGGTGTGTGAAGGTGAGGAGGTGTGATGTGAGTGAGGGTGGGTGAATGAGGGTGTGAGGGTGACGAGGGTGAGTGATGGTGTGTGAGGCGGAGGGTGTGAGGGTGAGGGTGAGTGAGGGTGAGTGAGGGTGTGTGAGGGGTGAAGGTGAGAGGGTGTGAGGGTGAGTGAGGGTGGGAGGGTGAGTGAGGGTGGGAGGGTGAGTGCGGGTGTGTGAGGGTGAGTGCGGGTGTGTGAGGGTGAGTGCGGGTGTAGGAGGATGAGGGGGTGAGGGGTGAAGGTGAGGGGGTGTGAAGGTGAGTGGGGGTGTGAGGGTGATGGGGTGTGAGGGTGAGTGATGGGGGGGTGAGGCTGAGGGTGTGAGGGAGAGTGAGGGGGGGTGAGGGTGAGTGAGGGTGTGTGAGGGTGTAAGGGTGAGTGAGGGTGTGAGGGTGAGGGATGGTGTATGAGGATGAGGGGGTGAGGGGGTGAGGGTGTGTGAGGGTGAGGGGGTGTGAGGGTGTGAAGGTGAGTGAGGGGTGAGGGTGAGTGCGGGTGTGAGGGTTGTGAGGGTGAGGGGTGTGTGAGGGTGAGGGGTGTGTGAGGATGAGGGGGTGAGGGGGTGTGAAGGTGAGTGATGGTGTGTGAGGGTTGGTGAGGGTGCGAGGATGTGAGGGTATGCGATGGTGAGGAGGTGTGAGGGTGAGTGAGGATGAGGGGGTGAGGGTGTGAGGGTGGGGGGTGTCAAAGTGAGTGAGGGTGTGTGAGGGTGAATGAGGGTGTGTGAGGGTGGGTGAGGGGGTGTGATGGTGAGGAGGTGTGAGGGTGAATGAGGATGAGGGGATGAGGGGATGAGGGGGTGAGGGGGTGTTAGGGTGTGAGTGAGGGTAAGGGTGTGTTGGTGAGGGTGTGTTGGTGGGTGAGGATGTGAGGGTGTGTGATGGTAAGGAGGTGTGAGGGTGAGTGAGGATGAGGGTGTGTGAGGGTATGAAGGTGGGTGAGGGTGTGAGTGAGGGTGGGTGAGGGGCGAAGGCGAGTGAGGGGGTGAGGGTGAGTGAGGGTGTGTGAGGATAAGGGTGAGGGGGGTGAGGGGGTGTGACGGTCTGAAGGTGTCTGAAGGTGTGTGAGGGTGTGTGAGGGTGTGTGAGTGAGGATGAGTGAGGATGAGTGAGGGTAGGGTGAGGCGGTGTGAGGGTGAGGAGGTGTGAGGGTGAGGAGGTGTGAGGGTGAGGAGGTGTGAGGGTGAGGAGGTGTGAGGGTGAGTGAGGGTGAGTGAGGGTGTGAGGCCTGCAGTTTTGGCCTGCAGGTGGCGATAGGCGACCACGTCCCGAAAGAAGGTTCACATCACAGGAGGGGGATAAAAGTTTGCGGCATTTAAAAACCAGTGGCTTACATAATGTCATCGACTTTCACTTAAAATAGTCACTCTCAGTGAGAGACGGGTAGATTCCATGTGCGGCAAGAGGGCCTGTAAGCCGACATCACAGGGTGTGGATAGAGGGGAGGGTGTAAGTAGGGAGGGAGAGCGAGAGCAGGGAGATGAGAGAAGAGTTGAAGAGAAAGGCAGAGGGGAAAAGAAATTGTATTGAGGCGGTTGATATAAAGCAGAGAAGAGAGAAACAAAGGGGCAATATGTAGGAAAAAAGGCTTCATTTGTGTAGCTTTCGTGAGTGTCTGCCACCAGGACAATTAAATTCACTCAGTGAAGGCGCTGTTTAACAGTGGGCTATACAAAACTAATCTATCAGGTTTTTTTTGCTTAAAGTCCAAAATCATTGTGTTGTTTGAAAGTTTATTTGTTCAGGCAGTCCTGTATTTTTAGTCATCGCCACTTGTATGTTGGACCGGGGAAACCCATGCTTGAATGGGAACAAAGCTAAGTGCCTACTGTAACGCACAAAGGAATCTATTTCTTATATTCATTTTATTACAACGACATAACTGCCGCCTTCTACTCGCAGTGAAGTGCCTCTCAAAAAGTTTCATACGTTATCAAAATGTCACTCATATAGTGAGATGCGTGATGAGAGATAGCATATGCGGGTATGGGATAAGAGAATCAGTGCATAGGCTAGTAATAGTGTTTATAAAAAAAAAAATTAAAAAGACATTTACCGTAAACCTCTTGTGCTCGTCTGATGGCTCTGATCGTCCAGCGGCTGTTCCAGCGAAAGCAGGCCGGGCTGGGCGGAAGTCAGGCAGCCCTCCTCGAGACAGAGGCGGGGCCTGACCAGAAGCAGGAAGTCGACCGCGACCGGAGCTTCCCAGGAGGCAGGCTGCAATGGCTGGCGCAAGGCTCCGGAGCAGAGAGAGGAGAGCCCTGCGTGCAGCCGGCGTCCGCCCGGGAAGCCAAGGAGCGGAGTGCCAGTGTCCCTGTGCCCGTTGACGCCGGAGGGAGCAGCCCGGAGCGGGACGAGTAGAAGTCCGGGTGAGTGGGGCTCCGTGCTTGCGTGTCTGTGTGTATGCAGGGGGTGCAGGGCGGCAGTGTGTATGTGTGTGTGTGTGTGTGCGCCTGTGTGTGCGTGCGTGCATGCAGAGGGGTGGGGGCCACTCATTTAAATGTAAAAGTAAATATGACGCCAAAATAATAAATAAATAAACCAGCAGCTTGACCCATTTATTCACTGTGATGCTTCCGATAATTAAAAATGTGCCTTTACAAAGAAGTGTTTTAAAAAGAATACCAGCGTGCATGTTCATTACAAGACGGCTAGAAATAATTACTCATGATGTTCAAAGCAAGCCTGTTCATTTCAAGCTACCCTCAGCCAGCCTCGGAAAAAACGAAAGTAATACAAAAGCGAAACTGACACTGCCACTGCAGACAATGCTGCGCGCTCCCGAGGTGAAATCCGGCACTGAACACGCTCGTAACACTTTGGTGTCCACTCTCCTAAAAACGGATCACATTAGTTGTCGAGCTGACAGCATTCATGCTTCGCATGAATGCTAACGTCAGCTCGACCTAAAAATGGGGACCATGATAGACTTAGTCCAGGAATTTAGCAGTCCCACATTTGCGGCGGCTGTACACACTCTCGTAAGAATAGGGGCCCAGAGGTCCAAGTTGTGTTTAAATAGGTCCACCGGGACCCCATCTGGGCCTGGGGCTTTCCCATTCTTACTTAATTCCAGAGCCACTAGTACGTCGGGTATGTCAAAAAGCAGCGGAATTGGATATTCTACTTTTGGAAGTATGTTAGCAGACCCAACTATGATTGAATTGTTTTTAAAAATATTAGTGAGGTGGGCCACCCATGTTTCTTCGTCTATGGCCACTTCGATCTTAGGACTATTATTATCAGTGAGATAAGGAGATCTAACAGTTCGCCAAAAGGCCTCACTATTTTTTGAGACGGCGCTCGTGTGCAGGTCTTCCCAGAGTTTCTGTTTGCGTTCCCTACTGTATTGGCACCTAAGGAGTTGGATCTGTCCCACGTCTCTGGGTTTATTATGTAGGGCGAGTTTTAGTTTAGAAAGGGCTATGGTGCAGCTATGATTGAACCACCCTTTTTTAATAGGATTCTTGGGCACTGGTTTTGTAGTGAGTAGTCCCTTGATTTTCTCTAAAATTTGTCTAAAATTATTTAGGACTTCTTCGTGGTTTACCGAAAGATCCAAGCATTTAATTATATTGGGATATGCCACTTCAACCAGTTTTTTTGTGATTTCATTTGGATTAATTTTTCCCCATTTTATTGTGTAGCCATTCTGTTTTCCTAGCTCTAGCTTGTTCTGGGCAAGAGTTTTTGCTATTGCTATATTTTGGGGCTTATACTCAGTTAGATAGAGGTCTATCCTCAGCGCGAAATGGTCGCTCAGTGAGTTGGCAATGACCTGAAAAGCTTTAGCTATGTCTAGCAATCCAGGGGACAGGAAGATGTAATCGACTGTCGTTTGATGACCCCTGCCCACGTAGGTCGGATGGAGGGAGTTTTGATCCGGACTTGGACGATTAGCTATTACAAGGTCCAAGTCAGAGAGCAGATTGTTCATAACATTCCCCACCTTGGTGTGAACAAAGTGCACTAATGGGGCCTCAAATTCTCAAATTCATCCACTATCCCACAGCAGTGTGATTTCGCCTGTGGGCATGGATGGAGGTTAAAATCCCCTCCCCATAAAAGATGAGTTGCCCCTTGTCCATCCTTCAACTGATAGAGTTGTGTTAATCTCTCCTGTACGTTACGCAAAAGAATCAAAAATGATCTTCCTCTAAGTTGTTATAGGAGTTGACCAAAAGTATAGACTCCTTATTCGCAAAGAAAAGAGCGAGAATTTGACAATTTGGGTCAGAGTGGACAATGGACACTTTTAGATGGTTCAAGGTATTTGCAATGTACGTTATCAACCCTCCTTTAGGCCTGCCTATTGAGCTACGCACAGCTGGGATAAAATAAGTTTTATAGCCCAAGAGGTGAAGCTCTATTGTGGACCATGTCTCTTGAAGACAAATTATTTTACATGGTTCCAAAAAATTCAGGGCCGTCGCGTCAATCTTTGGGCGTAAACCCGCCACGTTCCAAAAGAGGGTAGGTATGGGCAATGTATCAGCTTTATTTGCTGCGGCTTCAATGGTTACCGGAGGTGTTCTTATTTTAGGGGTCGACTAGGGTGAACTACAGTTAATAGCTTCAGTTTCCATTGATGGTCAATCGACCATTTCAAGGCCGCTAAATCTATTACTCAACGGGATGTTATACCAAGGGTCCCAGCGGGGCGGTTCTCTGTGCACGGTCCTCTGAGTATGTGGACCCCATTCTTCCCAACCTCCTCCCTGATAACGCGATCCCACTAGATGCCAAGAATTATCATACTCACGATAACGGGGGCCCCCATATTGTCTAGTGTTAGAGAAGTCGACCTGACGGGGGGGGGGTGGTGCAGCCCAGGGAGAGTCATGATCATGATAAAAGCCATTGGGTTGTCTTGAGGGGTAGAAAAAGGAGAGTGGTTTAATACCTATGCCTCCATTTGCATTCGTGTGGTCCCAGGAGCAGATATAATCTGCTACGCGGGGATCTTCAAAAGTAATCACGATGCAATCTCCTGGAATCGTTTTCTACCTTTACCCACCCATGGCGTCCTACGTACTGTCAAAATCCTTCCATGCCAAGTTGGAGGCATGGGACGGTTAGTATGTAGCCAGTGTTGTGCCTTGTTTTTCAAGGACCACGTAGGTTCCGCATTATGGTCCGCTAGCGCAGGGACACCAGTCACTACCACTACATAAGGTGATGCGTCCGGTGGCAAATCTACAGGGAGTCTAACCTCACCGGGTCCTCTAGAAACATTTCTATTAGCTACTGGGACCGGAGGATTAGAGGCTAAGGTTTGGGTCACCGGAGTTTTAGCTGTTGCTTTATTTGTTGCCACTGTCTTCGATGCAGGTGGTGTTGTTGACAGGGCATTTCCCTGTAGCGGGGTAGTGGCTACATTGATAGTTGGATTCAATGTGCTCTTAGTGTTCGTTGATATAGGTGTTACAGCCAGGGATACATTCTTTTGAATAATTGCGGGTTTCGAAAGGGTATTTACAGGCTAACGGGAAGGTTGTTTGTTATGTTTGTTTCCCCCCGTTTTTAGGTTTTGCCTAGCGAAAGCTGCGCTCTGCGCAGCTTTTCGCGCAGGCGAAATCCTGTTGAGAACTGTAGGGTGCTTTGGGTCGGCCCTCGTCATTGATTGGCTGGCTCCGTAAACGGAGCCTTGCCATTGGACGAGGGGCCTGTCCGTCAATGCCGGACCAGACACGGGGGCGTTCCTGACATTCTTTGCCTTTTGCCGACGTCACGCGACGCCGGGAACGCCCCCGAGTCTGGTCCGGCATTGCCGGCACCTCCCTTGCTCTACTGTCATCACCACAACACTGCGCCCATTTTATCCCAAGCTAAACACTCGGAGAGGCGCAGTGACCGGGTCTTTGAAGGCCGCTCTCCCAATGAAAACAAGTTTTCTCTCCGAGTCAGCACGAGCAGGAAGACGAGCAGCGCGCCTCCCAGCTGGCCTCTCGCATCAGCATCCAGAGCTGCCCTGCGCGGTGTGTAGCTTCAGTGGAGCTTCAGAGTGCAGAGTGGAGCTTCAGAGTGGAGCTTCAGAGTGGAGCTTCAGAGTGGAGCTTCAGAGTGGAGCTTCAGAGTGGAGCTTCAGAGTGGAGCTTCAGAGTGGAGCTTCAGAGTGGAGCTTCAGAGTGGAGCTTCAGAGTGGAGCTTCAGAGTGGAGCTTCAGAGTGCAGAGTGGAGCTTCAGAGTGCAGAGTGGAGCTTCAGAGTGGAGCTTCAGAGTGCAGATTCAGAGTGGAGCTTCAGAGTGGAGCTTCAGAGTGCAGAGTGGAGCTTCAGAGTGGAGCTTCAGAGTGCAGAGTGGAGCTTCAGAGTGGAGCTTCAGAGTGGAGCTTCAGAGTGGAGCTTCAGAGTGGAGCTTCAGAGTGGAGCTTCAGAGTGGAGCTTCAGAGTGGAGCTTCAGAGTGGAGCTTCAGAGTGGAGCTTCAGAGTGGAGCTTCAGAGTGCAGATTCAGAGTGCAGAGTGGAGCTTCAGAGTGGAGCTTCAGAGTGGAGCTTCAGAGTGGAGCTTCAGAGTGGAGCTTCAGAGTGGAGCTTCAGAGTGGAGCTTCAGAGTGGAGCTTCAGAGTGGAGCTTCAGAGTGGAGCTTCAGAGTGGAGCTTCAGAGTGGAGCTTCAGAGTGGAGCTTCAGAGTGGAGCTTCAGAGTGGAGCTTCAGAGTGGAGCTTCAGAGTGCAGAGTGGAGCTTCAGAGTGGAGCTTCAGAGTGCAGAGTGGAGCTTCAGAGTGGAGCTTCAGAGTGCAGAGTGGAGCTTCAGAGTGGAGCTTCAGAGTGCAGAGTGGAGCTTCAGAGTGGAGCTTCAGAGTGGAGCTTCAGAGTGGAGCTTCAGAGTGGAGCTTCAGAGTGCAGAGTGGAGCTTCAGAGTTCAGAGTGGAGCTTCAGAGTGCAGAGTGGAGCTTCAGAGTGCAGAGTGGAGCTTCAGAGTGCAGAGTGGAGCTTCAGAGTGCAGAGTGGAGCTTCAGAGTGCAGAGTGGAGCTTCAGAGTGCAGAGTGGAGCTTCAGAGTGCAGAGTGGAGCTTCAGAGTGGAGCTTCAGAGTGGAGCTTCAGAGTGCAGAGTGGAGCTTCAGAGTGGAGAGTGGAGCTTCAGAGTGGAGAGTGGAGCTTCAGAGTGGAGCTTCAGAGTGGAGCTTCAGAGTGGAGCTTCAGAGTGGAGCTTCAGAGTGCAGAGTGGAGCTTCAGAGTGGAGCTTCAGAGTGCAGAGTGGAGCTTCAGAGTGCAGAGTGGAGCTTCAGAGTGGAGCTTCAGAGTGCAGAGTGGAGCTTCAGAGTGGAGCTTCAGAGTGCAGAGTGGAGCTTCAGAGTGGAGCTTCAGAGTGCAGAGTGGAGCTTCAGAGTGGAGCTTCAGAGTGCAGAGTGGAGCTTCAGAGTGGAGCTTCAGAGTGGAGCTTCAGAGTGGAGCTTCAGAGTGGAGCTTCAGAGTGGAGCTTCAGAGTGCAGAGTGGAGCTTCAGAGTGCAGAGTGGAGCTTCAGAGTGCAGAGTGGAGCTTCAGAGTGCAGAGTGGAGCTTCAGAGTGCAGAGTGGAGCTTCAGAGTGCAGAGTGGAGCTTCAGAGTGGAGCTTCAGAGTGCAGAGTGGAGCTTCAGAGTGGAGCTTCAGAGTGCAGAGTGGAGCTTCAGAGTGGAGCTTCAGAGTGCAGAGTGGAGCTTCAGAGTGGAGCTTCAGAGTGGAGCTTCAGAGTGGAGCTTCAGAGTGGAGCTTCAGAGTGGAGCTTCAGAGTGGAGCTTCAGAGTGGAGCTTCAGAGTGGAGCTTCAGAGTGGAGCTTCAGAGTGCAGAGTGGAGCATCAGAGTGGAGCATCAGAGTGGAGCATCAGAGTGGAGCATCAGAGTGGAGCATCAGAGTGGAGCATCAGAGTGGAGCTTCAGAGTGGAGCTTCAGAGTGGAGCTTCAGAGTGGAGCTTCAGAGTGGAGCTTCAGAGTGGAGCTTCAGAGTGGAGCTTCAGAGTGGAGCTTCAGAGTGGAGCTTCAGAGTGGAGCTTCAGAGTGGAGCTTCAGAGTGGAGCTTCAGAGTGGAGCTTCAGAGTGGAGCTTCAGAGTGGAGCTTCAGAGTGGAGCTTCAGAGTGGAGCTTCAGAGTGGAGCTTCAGAGTGGAGCTTCAGAGTGGAGCTTCAGAGTGGAGCTTCAGAGTGGAGCTTCAGAGTGGAGCTTCAGAGTGGAGCTTCAGAGTGGAGCTTCAGAGTGGAGCTTCAGAGTGGAGCTTCAGAGTGGAGCTTCAGAGTGGAGCTTCAGAGTGGAGCTTCAGAGTGGAGCTTCAGAGTGGAGCTTCAAAGTGGAGCTTCAAAGTGGAGCTTCAAAGTGGAGCTTTAGAGTGCAGAGTGGAGCTTCAGAGTGGAGCTTTAGAGTGCAGAGTGGAGCTTCAGAGTGGAGCTTTAGAGTGCAGAGTGGAGCTTCAGAGTGGAGCTTTAGAGTGCAGAGTGGAGCTTCAGAGTGGAGCTTTAGAGTGCAGAGTGGAGCTTCAGAGTGGAGCTTTAGAGTGCAGAGTGGAGCTTCAGAGTGGAGCTTTAGAGTGCAGAGTGGAGCTTCAGAGTGGAGCTTTAGAGTGCAGAGTGGAGCTTCAGAGTGGAGCTTTAGAGTGCAGAGTGGAGCTTCAGAGTGGAGCTTTAGAGTGCAGAGTGGAGCTTCAGAGTGGAGCTTTAGAGTGCAGAGTGGAGCTTCAGAGTGGAGCTTTAGAGTGCAGAGTGGAGCTTCAGAGTGGAGCTTTAGAGTGGAGCTTCAGAGTGCAGAGTGGAGCTTTAGAGTGGAGCTTCAGAGTGCAGAGTGGAGCTTTAGAGTGGAGCTTCAGAGTGCAGAGTGGAGCTTCAGAGTGGAGCTTCAGAGTGGAGCTTCAGAGTGGAGCTTCAGAGTGGAGCTTCAGAGTGGAGCTTCAGAGTGGAGCTTCAGAGTGGAGCTTCAAAGTGGAGCTTCAAAGTGGAGCTTCAGAGTGCAGAGTGGAGCTTCAGAGTGCAGCTTCAGAGTGCAGAGTGGAGCTTCAGAGTGCAGCTTCAGAGTGCAGAGTGGAGCTTCAGAGTGCAGAGTGGAGCTTCAGAGTGCAGAGTGGAGCTTCAGAGTGCAGAGTGGAGCTTCAGAGTGCAGAGTGGAGCTTCAGAGTGGAGCTTCAGAGTGTCAAGAGCAATGCCAATAGCTCTAACTTTAACAAAGGCAAAACCATTGCATTGTAAATGCTTGTTTGGGCTCCTACCAGTTGGTTATGGTGTGGAAGGTTGACAAGCTTGGATAACTGAGTCTCCAACTGCACTAACTTTTGTTCTACTGGTTGCAAAAATTGTTTAAGAAGATCAGCGATCTTGTTTAGAAGCTGTGAGTTGTTACTATCTATTGGTACCTTACTAGTGGATAGGAAAGTAGGCGATTCCAAATTGATAGGGGTAGGAATTTCGTGATCAAAGTGATGGATCAACGCAGGGACTACTAACTGTTCTGCTCTAGGGGGTGGGTTCTGTGGGATCCTAGAAGTATGATCAGTCTCATTAGGGGTAGGGTTTTTCGGATCATTCTTTCTTTTACTTATTGCACCCTCCCTCCTCCCCCTTGCTTGGATTCTTTCCTGTGATGTCGTTTGCGGGAAGCTTTGGGGTAATAGCTCAGGTGTTCTTTCGAGATCTGAGCTTATCTGTGAATCTGAAAGCTGGGAGGCCGACAAGTCCACGTTATTAGGCAGACTGCGTCTGCCCTCACAGAGCACCCTTGGCCCTTCATTATTATTGCCAGGTGCGGGTGTTCTAGCGTCTGCTAAGTTACCCAAGGAGGATCTTTTGGCAAATGCTAAGTCCAGGGAAACCCTTTCCTCCATCAGTGAAATACTTTGGTCTATGAATGTATTAGCCTTTGTAATAAAATCATCCATAGGACCTAGTAATTTACCCACGCTACCAGGGGCCTTAGTTTTATTTCCTCTAGTCAACACCATGTTACTTAGAAAGTGACAAAAAAGGAAATAAGATGGGAATGAAAGGGGTGGCCCAGTCCAGTCTCTCCAGTCCTCGAACGGCCTCAAACGGCCCGCCCTTTGCCCAGGCTTAGTCCCACGCGCGTCCCGCGTGCGCGGTAAGGACGGGGTTAATGTAACGAGGAGGAGGAGGAGTCCGGGAAGAGGGAACAAGTGCGCGTGATGTGGTGAGCGCTAAGACCTGTGGGCCTCGCAGTCCCGGGCTCGGTAATCCAGCGGCGGTTGTCTCAACACCCCAGGAGTCACAGGCAAAGACGAGGTAACAGCACCAGAGGGGCTTCTTCACAGATCAGGAAGCGGCATAAAGGGCAGAGTCAAAGTAGCGACTGCGAGCGGCACCCGCGGAGCAGGGGCCGCGAGTCGTTGTTGTAGACGCCCAGGTCAGCTGGGAGGAGTCCGGGAAGAGGGAACAGGTGCGCGTGATGTGGTGAGCGCTAAGACCTGTGGGCCTCGCAGTCCCGGGCTCGGTAATCCAGCGGCGGTTGTCTCAACACCCCAGGAGTCACAGGCAAAGACGAGGTAACAGCACCAGAGGGGCTTCTTCACAGATCAGGAAGCGGCATAAAGGGCAGAGTCAAAGTAGCGACTGTGAGCGGCACCGGCGGAGCGGGGGCCGCGAGTCGTTGTTGTAGACGCCTAGGTCAGCTGGCAGGAGTCCGGGAAGAGGGAACAGGTGCGCGTGATGTGGTGAGCGTAAGACCTGTGGGCCTCGCAGTCCCGGGCTCGGTAATCCAGCGGCGGTTGTCTCAACACCCCAGGAGTCACAGGCAAAGACGAGGTAACCGCACCAGAGGGGCTTCTTCACAGATCAGGAAGCGGCATAAAGGGCAGAGTCAAAGTAGCGACTGCGAGGGATTACATTTAGGTGTTGCAGCTGCAACCTCCAACTTGCTCCTTGCGACTACTGGCACTGCCTTTGTGACTCTTGCCTTTAAAGGTGGCAAACTAATGCCAGGAAGTTAGTGGCAGCTCGTCCTTATGGACTACGGTTAAGGCTCCGCTCTTTGTTTTCTGTCAATTTCTTTATTACACTAATATGGAAGAATGTTTCATTATTCTTTATTAGTGTAATTAAATAATGGAGTACAATTAGTTGGAATAGTTGGAACATAACCTTCCCTGACAGCTGAGGTACGTAAAAACAAAAGAAGCTTTTAAATGTATGTTGTGTGTGTTTTTGCAAGTGAGCGTGTGTTTATGTGAGAGAGGGAGAGGGCGTGTGTATGGGTAGGCGTGTGTGTGTGAGGGAAATTGAAGGTCAAAGGGCGTCTGATGTCACTTCTGCTACCCCAGGCATTTTGGTGAATTGACATTCATGGACAATACCATCTATCGCTGATTTGGGTTTTGTGTGCAGATCACTGTTGGCAGAGTTTTAACGAGTACTTTCACATTACAATAGTTTGAGCTATCGCTTGGGACTAGTAAAACTTGGTACACTGTCAACATGATGAGCTTTTCTTCTTGACCCAAACGATAGCTCAAACTATTGTAATGTCAAAGAACTGGTTTAAAGTCTACCCACAGCGATTTGCACACAAATGACCAACCAGCTGTGGTTTCATGTTTACTTTGCCCCAAGTTTTTTTGCCTTAACAGGGACCATATTTGATAATATCACTACATCTCCAAGATGCCCATTTCCGCATTTTCAGTTAGCTTGCACAAAATGTAGATATGTTTCAGTGTAGGGGTCGCTACTTTGAAAATTCACTGTTCTGCCATTCAGTTCATTCCTGCATTACTAATCTTGACATTGGTCATGGCAGTCATGAAGGCCTTATTTAAAAAATAATTAATATAAAAAAGTTTACTGGTTTTTAGGTCTCGGGCCTAGTGTTGCAGCGCAGCACTGCTCGTGCAGAGAGAGACCTCATGGGGGTTTGAAAACAGCCCTAGGAATCGCGCACACTCGTGCGTGTGCCTTTCCATTTGGGCCACGCTATTGACCTTTTGTGCGTCTTTTTATCAAAGACAGCACACAATTGGCCAAAGGCGGGCTCATTGCTCCACCCGTGGCCTATTGGTGTCTGTTACGCGCACCGCTGCCATGTGGTTTCAATTATCGTGCCCAGACACGGGCGCAATCATTGGAACCACATGGCTCGCTGTGGCGCTCGCGCGCGCACCACTCACAGGCTTCTTCTTTTTTGGATGCATTTCACAGGGAAGCAACTAAATGAAAGAAGGAAAGAGAGGTAGGCTGCTCGCGCGCACCACTCGTTTCCTTTTCATGCTATTCTTCCGGTTTGGGATTTGTAATTGGCTCTTCGTATTTTCTTTCAAGGAAGAACAAGCATTTACAATGCAATGGTCTCGGCAATATTATAGGTAGAGCTATTGGTATTGCTCATTATTTTTTTAATCTTTTTTGTATCCCTAAATCAATGGCATTGTAATTTCTATTAACATTAGCTTTTTTTTTTGCATATGTGGTACCTATTGCATTAGCAGAGAGAGAGTGAGGTATTGACATAGAGAGAGAGTGAGGTAGTGAGAGAGAGTGAAGTAGTGAAAGAGTGAGGTAGTGAGGGAGAGGGATGTTGTGAGGTAGTGAGATATAAGCACAGAGTGATGTAGTGAGATGGAGAAAGAGGTAGTGAAAGAGAGTGAAAGTGAGTTAGTGAGATAGAAAGAGTGAGGTAGTGAGATAGAGAGTGATTGAGGTAGTGAGTTAGAGAGAGAGAGAGAGCGTAGTTGTGAGCTAGAGAGTGAGGTAGTGAGAGAGTGAGGTAGTGATGTTTTGAGAGAGAGATAGAGAGAAGTTGTGAGATAGTGAGAGTGAGGTAGTGAGATAGAGTGGAGTAGTGAGGTAGAGTTATGTAGTGAGGGAGAGGTAGATAGAGAGTGAGGTAGTGAGAGACAGAGAGTGAGGTAGTGAAAGAGTGAGGTAGTGAGGGAGAGGGATGTTCTGAGGTAGTGAGATAGAAACAGTGAGTGAGGTAGTGAGATAGAGAGAGAGTGAGGTAGTGAGTTGGAGAGAGAGTGAAGTTGTGAGGTAGTGAGGTAGAGAGTGAGTTAGTGAGAGAGTGATGTAGTGAATTTTTGAGGGAGTGAGTCGTGATATAGTGAGGTAGTGATAGTGAGATATAAATAGATAGAGTGAGGTAGTGAGATAGAGAGAGAGTGAGATAGAAAGAGAGTGAAGTTGTGAGGTAGTGTGTTTGAGAGTGATGTGGAATGCATGCTAACAATAAGCAACAAACAAACATGCTACAAATACCTCCCACCCCAAGACCGGCACTTACCTCTCATGCCGCTGATCAGCACACAAAAGCTGTCAGGAGAAATAAGAACAATCTATCCCAGGCTCATTAGTGCTCGTTCCACTGCCCATCATGGACCGGGCATAAAAGGCAACAGTTTCCTGATACACCGCCAAACTCTCCAGGCAAAAGAGAAACGAGAGCGGCGACCTCATCAGCGGGAGGGGGCGGGAAAAAGACACGGACCGCGGGAGGGGAGCACCCCTGGGAGTTGGAAGGCCCGCTTTGGCCTGTCTCCATCGAGAGAGCCTGCTGTCACTTGGGAGCAGGCCTTGGATTAGAGGGATCCCTCAGAGGCTGCAGCGCCTTTTGTAAAGTGATCTCCTCCAAACACATTCCCAAAACCCCAAACAGGAGGTGAGGAAGGACCAGGGCACCACAGCGAACAGGCAAGGCCCAAGCTAGTTAATGGGGCTTTAAGGGGAAACAAGAGGCCCGGACTGTATCACGTCTTCGGAGGCATGAGAAACATAACTGAGGCTATTGCTCCAACAGCCACAAACAAGCTTTCCCCTACAAGGTTTTTTACTGTCTTCTTTTTTGCCTGACACTCAAACAGTTGCTTCAAATAACACACTTAACACCATAATATGCCACCTTTTTTGACAAGGATTTATGTATATCAAGAAAGTTGAGTTTTTTGTTCATGAAGGAAAGATGCACCCGCCTTGCCTAAATAACCAGAAATCATCTTGCAAAATGTTGCTAGGCTCAGGAAAGCCAATTTCGATGAAACTGCTAAATCTTTGTATCTCCTTATTCACATTCCACCTGTCCTTCTCCACTGCATTATGCTTGATCACCCAGTGCACAAGCCTTTGCGGTACAACCTCTGTCCACACCACATGCGTCACTGACCATAACCTCCATATCCTCTTTTATTCGCCGTTCATTATTTTCAGCAGAGCTACACCAGACCATTGAACCAAGTCATTTAAAGGAACATCTAAGCATGTGGTTTGCCTGAAGCCTCTCGCGGATTCAATAGTTACCCCGCCCCGATCTACTACAGACGTGACCGGTCACTGCCCAGTTGGCCTCACCCTAAAGACCTCTTGCCGGTAACAGGACAGGCTTGGCTCCAATAACTTCGGCTCCACTCCACACTGAGAAATACCAAGTTCTACCCAAAATCCAATACCATATTCCAACACACACAGTCCCAAACCCCCTCTACGATTCTTCAATCAACCTTATATTCCAACATTAGTTACCGACAACGCTCCTCCAAAATTCGTTACCGACTAAGCTGTTATCATTTCTCATACTGCTTTTCTGTAAACACAATTATCACACTCGCCCTCTACACCTCCGACCGTACCTTATGGATCCGTTTCAGCGCCATGCTGGGTTCGTTCCGGGGCTGCCTCTGGTCCTAGCTCTGGTGAGTGCAGGGGAGGGTCAGGTGAGGTCAGGGCACCGCGGGAGTCGGCAGCTGGTCTACCGGCGGCGGGCAGGCATGGCTCCTGCACACGGAGCTGCTGCTGCTGTTTTGAATTGGCGGGGGCTGCTGCACGCGCTCCACCGCCTCGCGGCCCTCGGACTCCGCCGCTGACAAGTCACCGCTGCTACGGGCCGCGCGCCCTGCTCCTCCGCCGCTCTTGCCTCTTTATCAGCGGCGCGAAAGGCCTCTCTTGTGTTTCTTGAAAACGCACGCTCTGCCGTTTGACCAGTTGGCCTCGCTTGTATTAAACTGAGTTTTCAGTTTGCCTTTCATAACTCGGATTACACTTGAAAGTATGCCCCTCCGGCATGTTCTAACTTGTTTCCGATTGCATTCTTTCTCCAGGTTTTGGTGGTGTTCGGCTACATGGGCGAGAAGTTGAATTAAAAAAAAGATGAATTCAAACAAATATATTCTGGACGATTTAGCGAGGGCAAATCACATGCAGCGGCTTTGCTCCAAGCAAGCATGCTTGTTACCTAAAGTGCCTTTCAGTTCCTCCTCCCTCTCCTACCGCGCGGACCTAGCCTCTGCTGTGACGTCACCTGAAAGTCCAGCGTTCAACCCCAGCAAGCTGCCTGGTGTGCTAAACAGACAACAGTTAGGAAGCTTACCTGGGGGCAGAAGGCAAGAACGAGGAAGCGAGAGTTTGTGCCTCCGACGCCTGGAGCTCGGAACGGGAGGAGGGAGAGCTCAGGGCGACGAGAAAAAATGGCGCCGCCAGCTTCTGAATTTTTTGGATTCGGGGGCGTGGTTTTGCTGTCCTGAGTGACGGACGACGTCACTGTCTAAAGAACAGCAAAATCTACGCCCCCAAATCCGAAAAAGACGGAGCCTATTCCGAGGGACAGCTCACTCCTCCAATGGCTGGCCTCCGTTTAGGAAGCCAGCCAATGGAGGGAGAGCCAAAAAGAGGGAGGGATAAAGCAGCCCTCGTACTGACCATAATTCTCGGACTTCCGGTCTGCCTTCGGCAGACCGGATATTACCGAGACCTAAAAAGGAAATGGGAGGTTCTTTTCCTTCGGTCACGCTCTGCCCACTTGTCCCGGCTTCACTCTACCTCCATGCACTTTCCTCGCCTTAACCCGAGAGATGTCCCGAATAGTTTGTACCATCCACCGTCCCGGCTGTTTTCTACATTAACCACGCCTCTGCTTTATACCACCGCCTTTCTGTTTTTCTTCCACGCCCTTTCTACCTTATAAGTCTATCTCCTTTCGTTACTGTGCCGTATTCCGGTTAGGCTCGTCACATTTCATAGAGCCAGCCTCTCCCTACTCTCTGTCTCATGTAAAGCGCTCCAATACCTTCGAGTCGAGCTTGCGCTATATAAATTTTAAAAGAAAAAAAAACACCTGAATCTGACCCTGTCCCCCCTTCGTTCTGACAGTTCTGTCGATGCCAAGCCGGGCGCTGCTGCCCCCTCAAATTGAACAAACATTCAGGGCAGGAAGTGCCAGAGATACAGGGATAAGAGCAGTCACACTGCAGTTTCCATGAACTCCGCCTGTGTCAGGCACCACCAATGCGCGGCTGACCACCACCTCTCTACAGCTCTGAGGCCCTTGTCTAGGCGCTTTTCCATCACAGCTTTTACATGGTGGGTCATCGGTTATCGCTCCTAAAGACACCCCTTGTGTATATATGTAATATATTCGTGGAGCATCAAGGCGCTTTACTCCTCAAATACACACGTCACATGTCGACGTTCGAAAGGCTTCTAAGCACTTTAATCCCCAGCTATTTACAAGTTTTCAAAGGCTGCCCTCCGATATATGCACACTGTATTCACAAATCTTCCTGCTATTATACTGTGCTCCATATGTACACATCGTGTCTATGCAATGCTTCCAAGCACTATTCTCCTCAAATATACATTTAGTATATTAACAAGACTTCCAAGCCATATATTCCTTCGCTTTACGTTTACGGCGTTGCCTCGCTTCTGGGCACTATTCTCGTCTGTATCCACATAATGTATTCACCAGTCAGATATCTTAGAGCTATACTCCAAATGTGTGTACGTTCGGTATTCATATGGTTTCGAAGTGCTCAACGCCTTGAGTACGGTGTTCACAAGACTTCTAAGCACTACACTTCTCCGGTATGCACAAAAATATGTAACCACAATGTTTTCAAGTGTTGTATGCCTTTAGGATTTAAACACATACGTTTGTAGGACTTTTAAACTATGTTCTAGAGAATAATTATTCGCAAGGCTTCTAAACGCTACACTTCTCCGGTATGCACAAAAATATGTAAGCAACCACGCCCTCGCCGCCGTCCCCCGCATCCGAAGAGCGACGACAGGAGGAAGGTCCTTCTCCTACCTGGCCGCCAAGACCTGGAACTCCCTCCCGACCGACCTGCGCCTGACCCAAGACCACCTCTCCTTCAGGAAGAAGCTGAAGACCTGGCTGTTCGAGCAGTAGCGGCACCCTCCCCCCCCCCCCCCCCCCCCCAGCGCCTTGAGACCCTACGGGTATGTAGCGCGCTCTATAAGTGCCACTGATTGATCAACAGGTTTTCAAGTGTTGTATACTTTTAGGATTTAAACATACATTTGTAGGACCTTTAAACTATGTTCTAGAGCTTAATTATTCGCAAGGCTTCTAAGCGATATGTGACCCTGGTACAGAGGTATTATAAACATACGTTTCTCAACGCCACATAAACATGGAATACATATCATGTATTTATAAGATTCCAAGGGCTGTGCATCTTGGGTACAGATGGAATTGTTTCACAAATGCTATTCGGAGACGGCAGAATGGTTTTGAGTATTAATCGCTCCCTCCTGTCTTCTGCTATAATCTCAGTCACAATTCGAACGTCAGCCTCGCAGTGCCAACTGTTCACTCTTCCAGTGTCACCTGATTGGACACTTTATTATTTGGAATTAGGAATAAACATATTATGTACCTCTTAGGAATTGCAAAACTACGACACCGAGCTCTGTTAAGCGTAATGCATTCACCTGGCTTCTAAGTGCTATAAAACTCGAGTACAGGTGTTTATTTTTAAGGGTACTAAGCACCACACACCTTGAATTAAGCCTCAATGTTTTCATAACTTTCTAGGCGCTATACACAGCAGCAATAGACAACACGATTTCTATATTCATATAGCATCCATGTCTCGGGGCAGATATTATCTATTATTCATTACGTTTGTAAACGCTATACGGAGTATAGATATTATGTATTCATTAGACGTCTAGGCAGTATTTGCGTTCGGTTTAAACATAAAACGTAACTGGCTTAAAAAACGTAATGAAAGTATTAAGTATAGATAATATGATAAGGCATCTAATTCATCTAAACTTCGTGCACAGGAAATACATTCATGAGGTTTCCAAGCGCTATACATTTTGTGTATTCATAAGGTTAGTATGTGTTTTACAGCTCGGATACGAATATAATCTATTCATAAGGTTTCCAAACTCTGTAGCACCCAGGTACAGACATTGAATATTTTTAGTGCCTCTATGAACTATATACCTCATCTAAAGACATTATGTTTTGATGGACGTTATAACGTCATACACCTCGGACAGAGACAATGTATTCACAAGAGTTCTAAGTTACTGAATAATGTACTTATAAGACTTCATAGCTTTGTATATAGAAAGTTTTTCTAAGCGCTATACATTTGAGGCATCAAAAATGCATTTCTATGGCTTCTAGGCGCTCTACAGTTCGGATATAGACACTGGTTGCAGCACTGCTCTCCTTTGACGGTGATGGTGATGGATCAAGCCCTGATCTTTGGACTGGGTAAGAGTGGTCTGCTTAATTCAGGCACTCTGTTCATCACCACCTCCTTTTCTGAATCATTTTGTCCACCATAAGCGTGGAAGGGTATACTCAGATGTGAGTCCCTTGCTCATTGCCCCATCAGGATTCAAGCAAGCCGGGCCGACGACGCCTGAAATGGCAGAAACCGGTCCCCGGAAGCTTGTTTCCTTCCCAGTATAAGAATTGGCTTGGTAGTTTGGTTTGCCCTGTTCCCATCATGCACTGGGACAGGAACAGACTAATTTGCATATAGCCAAGTTCTGAGCTGGGATGGTGCAGTGAGCTAAAAAACGGTGATGGATCAAGCCCTGATCTTTGGACTGGGTAAGAGTGGTCTGCTTAATTCAGGCACTCTGTTCATCACCATCCCCTTTTCTGAATCATTTTGTCCACCAAAAGCGTGGAAGGGTATACTCAGATGTGAGTCCCTTGCTCATTGCACCATCAGGATTCAAGCAAGCCGGGCCGACGACGCCTGAAATGGCAGAAACCGGTCCCCGGAAGCTTGTTTCCTTCCCAGTACAAGAATTGGCTTGGTAGTTTGGTTTGCCCTGTTCCCATCATGCACTGGGACAGGAACAGACTAATTTGCATATAGCCAAGTTCCGAGCTGGGATGGTGCAGTGAGCTAAAAAACGGTGATGGATCAAGCCCTGATCTTTGGACTGGGTAAGAGTGGTCTGCTTAATTCAGGCACTCTGTTCATCACCACCCCCTTTTCTGACTCCTTTGACTTCATAGCACAACTCAGTTCGTTAAAGTCAATGTATTTTATGTTACATCGATGTATGCATGTCGCATGTAAGTATGATGCATATATGTATGTCGGAGCATTCACCAGTTACTAGGCGCTATGTACAAACTTTACTCTGCAATTGTCTTTCATTAAGCAAAGCTTCTCCACCGTTGGGAGCTGCCCGTAGACATTGTATCTCAATTCTTTATTAAAAATATAAAACATAAGGACCAGTAGTCAAATACCATTGCAGGAACATAATGCACTGGTGATGCATAAACGCATAAGCAGAACAATAACAGAAGAAGAACAGACAAAGTTTCAGAGGACCGCATGGACAGACCTAAATGACCAGCCGCCTCAGCAATAAATAAATGTATGCACCAAAGCAAAAGAGATTATGTAAACATTACTTTAAATACATATAAACCCATTAATAATAAGTGGATTCTAAAAGATTATGCAGTAGGTCTCGCATTTGCGAGAGTTTGAGCTATTGGCATTATAAATGACAACGCCTTTTATTTATAATAATAATAATAATAATCCACATTTGTATAGCGCACAATCACCCGTTAGGGTCTCTAGGCGCTGGGGGGCCGTCGGGAAGATTAAGCAAGCTATTGCCCAGAGTCACATGGTGCTGGGCTAACCTGCCGCCGGAGCCGGGGATCGAACCCTGATCCCCAGATTCCAGCGTCAGTCGCCCTGGCCGCGGCGCCACACCTCTCCCACTGTGTTTCGAAAACTTGCAAATGGTGTGTGAATACGCACTCTGTACTTATAGAAGCAAGGCTGGCAGTAAAAGAGGTGCAGTTACTGCCAGCCTTGCTTCTCGTAGGCAAGGACTATAAATACCGCTTGTTCTTTTATCCAGCGTGATGCACACCTCACTTAATCTTATGTTTTTAGGCATTAGCTGCAATAATGGCGACTACACCTTTCTTTTCTTATGTGCAGGTCGCAGAACTTTATGTTGAAACTACACAAAACATAATACATTTTTTAAAAGCAGCGCAACACGCCACACTTTTTAAAAAGCTTGTGCTGCACTTTTTTATTTGTATATTTTCAGCCACGCATAATCTTATGTTTTAATTTTAGCAGTACGGTACGCCGCGCTTCAACTTAAACAATAGCGCCTGTGCCTTTCTTCTGCATGGCTTGACTAACTTAATCGAAGTGTCCTTTTTAGATCTCGGCTGGGCGTGGCAGGGCAGAGCCCTTCTCCGCCACTCCGAGAGATCTTGTAAATACAAGATTTGTAAAAGGGACTCTAAGCACCGCCCCTCTTTTCCATTGGGTAGCGTCAGTGTTTATGGTAAACGCTGGCTTCCCATTGGAAAAGTGGGTTTTTGGTTGACACCCTGTCCGCTTTTCCGACTGCCCCTCCGGACATGATAGCCTGCTTTGCGGCTGTCGTGACCAACTTTTTCAGTGGAGGCGTGTAAAGTCGTGTAGTCAGGGGTTATGTTTCATCATTATTGCTTTGTGTACTCCGGGCAAGCAGGCAACAAGCGGAGAGGCGCCGGGGTCACAAGGAGGATAGGGGGATTCCGGCAGAGGCAGCAGCGTGTTAATTTGTTTTTGCATTGCACTTTCACTTTAAAGCGCGTTGCAAAAATAAAGACGCTGCTGTTTTCGTAATGGTAAAACTCTATTCTAGTCATTGTTCGGAGGAGTTTTGGCCTCTAGTCTGTGGAGCATTTCTTTCTCTCTTGGTAGACAGCACTGTGCACTCCACAGTAACCGGACACTTAAGAATCGAAGCCAGTGCTCTGTGAGTGGCGCAGCCCCTTTCAGTGAATCCACGGGCCACACTATGAAACCGAAAGCAGCTGACAAACATGCTGTAGCCAGCCACGCTTTCTTGCCTCTCCATCCATCATTCTCTCTCTCCTTCGCGCCTCTCTCTTCCCTTTCTGAACTCGAACTCTCTCTCCCTGCTGCTAGTAATCTCGGTGAGCTGTGGAAAGAGCTGCTAGAGGTACCAGCAGCAGCCCTGGGCTTTCAAACTTGGCCTGAGGCCTCCAGAGCTTCAATCCACCTCACAGGATAAAAGGCCAGGCCAGGTGCGGGGACGCATTTCAAAACGGGACCGACTGAGCTCGGCGGTTTTCCGACAGGGCAGTGGGACTGGGAGAGAGTCAACCTTATGTTTTTTTATTTGTGTAAGACGTAGGAAGGTCCACTGCTAGCTGGGGCAGAGCGCTGACAGGCTCCCCTGCAAGCCAACGGTTAACTGCATAGGCCTCTCGATGAGTGCACTGACAAATTTTGTTTTATTTTTTATTTTTTTACAATTTAAGCACAGACATACCAGAGATGAGGGAAAACATCACCCAATGGAGAGTTTTCTCTGTCCTTACCACTTGCATGCGAAAGATGTCTTTGTCATGAAAAGTTCCAAAAGTTGATAACGTTGCATGCTGGCTCCTTGGACAATCCGTGTGGAGGGCGTGGAGCTGACAACAATGCGCCATGAAGCCCCCACATTGCTGGCAGAGGACGCCCTGATAAAGATCGCGCTGATGGATGTCTTGTCTGCCCTCCTGGCATCACTTTCCTGGCACCAGGGTCCGTGCCCACTGCCTCCTCCCTGATCACACCTTGGCACAAGTGCTCTGGCTAACGAGGCGGCAGAGGCTCGTTACTAGCACGAGTCACCCCCGGACACTGATTGTGGCACTCAAAGTATTACTGGGTGAACCTGGAGCCTTCCAGGTGCTAATGACGGAGACGTCAACAGCAGCTCGCGACAATTCCTGCTGCACACTGTCTGCTGTTAGCACATCTTTTAGGAGCCAGGACAACGTGTGAATATTTTAGTATGGGGTGGGGGGGGGGGGTGGGGGGGGGAGTAAAAAGTAGCAGGGAAAGGGGTCTACTGTAACCCCTGGTAGCTGAACTCTCACCTTCACCAATCACAGAAGTTTGTAGAGAGAGGCGGGAAAGACGGGCTCATGGTTCATAGATGGTGTGGCACTTTCTTGCCATGTATCTGGCCTCAAGGTGCTATGAGGTGCCAACTGCGTTTACGAATGTTGGAATGTTGTTAATCGCAGTCAGAGTCGTCTGGTGAAATTGTATTGAACTTTGGTACTGGTATAGCGTCTACTACTCACATGTGGAGCCATAGCTTTCAGTGTGATAAACTGGAGGGTCTCTAAAAGGAGTGGGCAAACATATTAAAGAAAAACCAAAGGTGGTGATGGATGGAGCATTGACAATACAAACACTCACCCCCAGTCAACTGATCTGGGTTTAATCCATCACCGTTCTTTAGCTCACTCCGCCACCCCAGTTCAGACATGGCCATATGCAAATCAGTCTGACCCTGTGCCTCATGGGAACAGTCCAGCCCGAACTGCCAAGCCATGTCTTCCCTGGACCGGAATCAAGCTTCCCAGGACCGGTTTCTGGCATTAGAGCCGTCTTCAGCCGGGCTTGCTTGACTCCAGTGGCAAAGTGAGCAAGGGACTCACGTCTGAGCATACCCTGTCAACTTAGGGCGAACAAAGAAAAACCAAAGGTGGTGATGGACGGAGCGTTGACAATACAAACACTCACCCCCAGTCAACTGATCTGGGTTTAATCCATCACCGTTCTTTAGCTCACTCCGCCACCCCAGTTCAGACATGGCCATATGCAAATCAGTCTGACCCTGTGCCTCATGGGAACAGTCCAGCCCGAACTGCCAAGCCATGTCTTCCCTGGACCGGAATCAAGCTTCCCAGGACCGGTTTCTGGCATTACAGCTGTCTTCAGCCAGGCTTGCTTGACTCCAGTGGCAAAGTGAGCAGGGGACTCACGTCTGAGCATACCCTGTCAACTTAGGGCGAACAAAGAAAAACCAAAGGTGGTGATGGACGGAGCGTTGACAATACAAACACTCGCCCCCAGTCAACTGATCTGGGTTTAATCCATCTCCGTTCTTTAGCTCACTCCACCACCCCAGTTCAGACATGGCCATATGCAAATCAGTCTGACCCTGTGCCTCATGGGAACAGTCCAGCCCGAACTGCCAAGCCATATCTTCCCTGGACCGGAATCAAGCTTCCCAGGACCGGTTTCTGGCATTACAGCCTTCTTCAGCCGGGTGAGTGTTTGTATTGTCAACGCTCCGTCCATCACCACCTTTGGTTTTTCTTGCCAGAGAGGAGATGCATGCGTGTGCAAATCGCCTGTCCGTGCGCGCACCTGGTTTGTCTCCCTTCCAGCACCAAACCGACAACAATAGTCTTGCCAAGGTGAAGCAACGCATGCGCTGTGTTCGCTGTGCGAGACCTAAAAACAGCCCCATTCCAATAAAGTGAAATTTAAAACGCTGCACCCCTTGCTAGTTGCAGTTTTTCAAAAGTAAAAGAAAACAGAACAGATATCTGGCACAAATCTGAATTCCTATCGCTGCCACATTTGTGACCAGATAAAGAACCAGATTTACAGCCCACGTACAGTAACAAGTCTGTACACTGGGCTGTACAGTGTACAGTCACTCGCTTGGAGTAATTGAGCTCCGAGGGAGTGAAACATAATTTGTACTAAAAACGAAAGTTTGGGTGAACGAAAGCGGTTGAGTAAACTCCCATTTCTAACTTTGTGACTGCTCAGCTCGATCTTCAGTGACCCCTTCCCCGTGTAGATCATTAGTGAAAGCCAGTGCTTAATTTGAGCTGGTGGTTTGCCGCACCGGGGCTTATGACAGTCTGCCACATGGTGGCGTTGTTTGGCTAATTTAGGTATTGGCACAACAACAGCTGGGTGTGATGGTTAGTAGCTGTGTTTGTACTGTCATTGCCAGCTGGTAGGAGCAATGTGTGGTGCAAGCTGCAGTGGCCTCCCGACGAGAGCCCCAGCACTTATTGATTTACAAATTAAGCACTGGAAAGCTAAGCTTGTCCTAAGGCAACCAATTCAGACAATTCAGTGCTTCTTATGCTTTACTCATGCGCTTGCACTATTGAATCACGTCCTATCACAACACTGAGCCTTTTAAATATTTAAAACCAGGCTTCGGGATAACCTTAAAGCAAAGCATGAGGGTGTGGAGTCATTCTATGCAAGGGGCGATATAAGTCCATGAGCCTCAGCCGGGCACAGCGGTGGAAGGAAAGCCTGCACTGGTGGAAAGCAGCTCACCTTTTAGAAGAATATTTCCAGGACGCCATTATGGCCAAGCTATTGGTCTTTGCAACACGCAAACCACTTAACCAACATGTAATGTGCACCAATACTCACCAAAATTAGTTTGAAAACACTGCTGCAAATGCTTCTAAAAAAGCCCAACCACTAAACTAAATAAAAAAACATTATTTAATAACCAGGATGGGGGTAGGGGGTGGTGCGAAGGGGAGAACACACGGAGAAACTGACAGTGGGTGGGCGGGGAAAGTATTAACACTGGTGAGCTGCATGTGTTTGCAACGTGTCCTGAAGAGGAGTCAGACAATCGGAAAAAATAGTGCCTGAAACTAACAGAACCGGACAGAAGGGAAATGAGCCCTGTAACCGAGCTATTTGCTATGGAAGGGAACGACAGACCAAAAGGACATCAGATGGGTACGATTTACCATTCAAATGTAAGGAATTTAGAGAGGCACCCAGAACAGCCAATGATAAGTGATGGGTTGCCTTGAAGCCCATGTACTGAATACACCATGCCTCGCAGAGCAGTGCATGCGTGCTGCTAGGCTCCACCTAAAAAAAAGCTTTTAAATGTATGCTGTGTTAGTGCTTGTGAGTGAGTGTGTGTTTATTAGAGAGTATATGTGTGTATTTGTAAAAATGTGCGTGTGAGTGAAATTGAAGGTCAAAGAACGCGTGATGCCACTTCTACTACCTCTCATTCTACACACAACAGCTGTTCTTATTGGAAAAATATATGTATACTTAAATTAACAAGAGCACAATCGCATAAATGACACTGTAGGTTCAAGGCATGTGGGCTGCTGAATTTATATCTATGCATAGATCGCCGCCTAGTGTTGGGTCCGGATGATTGCACATTGTTGTCCTGGAAGAGTCTTCGAAGTATCACGAGATAGGTGGCTCCTCCCCTGGACTACAGTGCGCATGGGCATCTTCTCCATGCTCAGATAGTTTTTTTCCGCCATTGGGTTCGGATGTACTTTCTTAACTCAAGTTCGGAATATATATATATATAAATACTCTTTCTCAAGGCCAAAAGGCCTTCGGGGCGTCGGTATTGTCTTTCGTTCGGTGCCTTATACTTGTTTCCAGTTCTTCGAACGGGACGCCGAAGACCGATTGTCTTTCGACAGCAAAGGCCCCATCGACGATCGACGATGGAACGGAGTCCGTTCAAGCGCTGCCCCGTTTGCAACTCGAAATACCCTCACATCGATGTGCACCCGGTGTGCAATAAATGTCTCTCACCGGACCACGACGAGGCCAGCTGCATGGCCTGTTCAAAATTCAGATCGAAGAAGACTCTTCGTCTTCGGTGCGCTGCACGACAGTCGGCACGGGAGTCGGGACCCGATCCAGAAAACATCTTCGGGGGTGACGACGAGGAGGGTGTACAAGAGGAGGATCCTGCTCAGCACTCGGATCCCGCATCGGAGCAAGACTCCCACTACAATGAGGACGAGGGAGAACTCTACGTCCATGATGAAGACATCGTCGAGGTAGGAGACGACGCACAACCTCTCGGAGCCGTCGACGACGACTCAAGCGAGGAGCTAGGCCAACCGCAGTAGAGGGGCCCCATACAGACTCTTCCACGGCTCAGGTCGAGGCATCGCCGGAAGGCCTTAGCCAAGATCTTCATCCACGTTCTCTAGTCCCGCTTCAAGGCCCGACTAAGAACATTTCTAATGAGCCATCGGTCGAACGGCCACAATCAGTGGAGCAATCGAAACAGAAACATAAAGACACTAAATCGAAACCGAAAGTGGTGAAAACAACCATCGGCTCGACGACTTCGGAACCTACCAAGTCGAAACGTGTGCTCGACCCCTCGGGTCGACAGGGGGCGTCAACCAGAAGATCGGAGCGACAAAGCTCGTGTCTACAGTTAAACACGTCACGCTCACGTCGACGTCCGGCTCCAAAGATGGCGACTCTTCCAAGGGACTCAAGGCACAAAAAGCCATCGATCCGAAGATTCAGAAGCCGCAGTTAGTCAAGGCCTTCGAGCCAAAATCCAAACTCGGCTCAAAGGAACAGACCTCGTCGAAGCACACAAGCGTACCTGCTGCGCAGCAACGGCTCGAGTCGACAAAGAGCCACAAGCACACGGACCTGTCGGAGTCGGTCGGATCGAAGACAAAGTCTTCAAAGCCAGTCGGTCCATCACCGATGCTTACGGTGCCGATAAAATACAGCCTGCCCCCGACGGCACGGCCTAAAACTGTCCAACTCCCAAAGGCTACAGACTCATCCAAGTCACCATCGGTAGCTGCACCCACTCAGCCTCGGACAGAAGACGTTCTGTTCCAGCCACCGTCCTACGACGAACAGTCGAAATTAAACATCGACTCCGAATCAGGTCGACTCACCGTCTATAAATGAAAAATCAGGCATGAAACTCCTATGGAGTCTTACAGGATACCACTAAAGAAAAAGAGGGACTCTACAGCCTCTCCTACCCTTTTTGAACTCATACAGCCATATGGGCAAGACTATAACTACTCTCCCACACCAGTCACTGAGGATGTGGAGGAAGGGGACAATGAGGACCAGTTTAACTATCCCATTGACACAGATCAGGATGAGTCCCAGCCATGGGCTGACACTGTTGACCCTGATGAACCACACACCACCCCTGACACTCGGTCATATGCGGTCAAAACTTCGCCTACTGAAGATACTGCTGCGTTTAACGCACTAATTGAAAGGGCAGCCCTTAACTATGATGTCGACATGCACGCTGACCCTGTGGAGGAAGACTTTCTCTTTGATACGTTCTCAACATCAGAAAGATCTGTGGAAACTCTGCCTATGCTCAAGGGTGTGCTCAAACATGCTAGCGACATTTTTAAAGAGCCCACTAAAGCGAGGGTGGTGAACCCCAGAATTGAAAGGAAGTACCGGCCTGCGCCAGTGGACCCTACGTATATCAAGGGCCACCTCCCCTTGGACTCCTTAGTGGTGGCTAATGCTCGTTAAAGAGCAAACTCTCAAACGACTGGTGATGCTCCTCCTCCGGACAAAGAATCCAAGATCTTAGAAGCTTCTGGGAAGCGTGTAGCGGCTCAAGCAGCTAATATTTGGAGGATCTCTAATACACAAGCCCTGTTAGCAAGATATGGCAGGGCCCACTATGACACGTTAGAGCAGCTACTGCAACACCTGCCAGATGCTTCTAAGGGGGGAGCAGAAATGCTTATACGAGAAGGGAAGTTGATCTCCAACGCGTCCATTAAGTGTGCGTTAGATGCAGCTGACACAGCGGCTAGGGCCATAAACACTAGCGTAATGCTCAGACGGCATGCCTGGCTCCGCATCTCTGGTTTCAAGTCGGAAATCCAAACGACTCTACTTAATCAGCCAGTTAACCCTGACTTCCTGTGGTCCTGAGGTAGACACCACTCTAGAAAAAAATTAAGAAAGACATTGAAACTGCAAAATCCATGGGAGCTCTGCAGTCTCAACAGTTATGGGGCAGTTCCTTTCGTCGCTTCGGTAACAGGGGAGCTTCTAGAGGTCAAGCGTCGCAACAAGCCCAATACACCAAGGGAGGCACACAATCCACCTATAACAAGAACAATAGGGGTGGATACCGTGGGAACAGCACCAAAGGCAGAGGACGTGGAAATAATAATGCCAGATCCTCCGCCACTAACATACAGTGACGTCTTGTCACTGCCCCCCGACCATACCACACCGGTCGGGGGAAGACTTCAGCAGTTCCTGCCAGTCTGGGAAAGCATTACCACGGACAGGTGGGTGAGACAACTTATACATCACGGCTATTGTCTGGAATTAACCTCCACTCCACCCAACATACCCCCAAGGCACCGTCCTATGTCCGCAGAGCACATGCACTTATTGCAGCAAGAAGTCATCTCCATGCTGCAAAAAGGGACCATAGAACTCGTGCCTTTAGAACAACAGGGTACAGGGGTGTATTCACTGTACTTCTTAATCCCGAAAAAAGACGGGTCTCTCAGGCCCATTCTAGACCTCAGACCCATAAACCAATACATCCTATCAGAACACTTTCACATGCTCACTTTACAGCAAGTTCTGCCACTACTCAGTCAGGGAGATTTCCTGGCAACCCTAGATCTGAAGGATGCCTATTGTCACATTCCCATTCACCCCAGTCACAGGAAATATCTCAGGTTCACCATCAACAACCAGCATTACCAGTTCAAGGTCCTGCCTTTCGGGGTCACTACTGCCCCCAGAGTGTTTACAAAATGCTTAGCGACAGTGGCCGCGCATCTTCGGAGACAACACATCCATGTCTATCCGTATCTCGACGACTGGCTTGTCCAGGCAAAATCGGCCCAGCAGTGTGCCAGCCACATGTCCCGCACAATTCACCTCCTACACAGTCTAGGATTTTCACTTAATTACCCGAAGTCTCATCTTCAACCCGCCCCTGTCCAACAGTACCTATGCGCAGAAATAAACACTCACTGCCACAGCGCAACCGAACTCGGCGAGAGTCAACAGCATGCAGGTGCTGATTCAAAAATTCAGGCCACAACACTCACTCCCAGCGCAAGTGTTCATGCAACTAATAGGCATGATGGCCTCCTGCATCTTTTTAGTCCCTCACGCGAGGCTTGACATGCGTCCGCTTCAGGAATGCTTGGCACGCCAGTGGAACCAGGCTCAGGGACAGCTGAAAGACCTAGTGTTGGTAACCGGTCGTGCATACAACTCTCTGCATTGGTGGAACACACAAAACCTTTGCAGGGGACGACCGTTCCAGGAGCCTGTACCACAGGTGGTGCTAACAGCGGACGCATCTCTCCAGGGCTGGGGAGCTTATGTCCTCCATTATACTGTGCAGGGACTGTGGACCACACAGCAGAAACGGCTGCACATCAACCTCCTGGAATGGATGGCAATCTTCATGGCGATGAAGGCATTCAAGTTGCATCTCTGCAACAAAGTCGTGCTTATCCGGACGAACAACATGACTGCGATGTATTACATTCAAAAGCAGGGAGGGACACACTCTCCACAATTGTCACACCTAGCACAGTGCATGTGGAAGTGGGCCATTCAGAGGAACATGTTCCTCATGGCGGAACACCTCCCAGGCAAGGACAACCAGATGGCGTACCTGCTCAGCAGACACAGCCATCAGATGCACGAGTGGGAGATGCATCCCTCAGTGCTCCGACCATATTTCCAGCAGTGGGGTCATCCAGAGATAGACCTATTCGCCACACAAGAAAACGCAAAATGCCACACCTTCGCCGCCAGGTTCCCACACCCGCAGTCTCAGGGCAATGCGATATGGATGAACTGGTCGAACAGATTTGCGTACGCTTTTCCTCCGGCACCACTCATACCGCTGGTGGCGCGCAAACTGAGGCAGCACTCCATGACACTCATCCTGGTTGCTCCAACGTGGGCAAGGCAAGCCTGGTACACCACGTTCCTACAACTTTCAGTGGTGCCCCATCAGCGACAAAAACTCACACCCAGTCTCCTCACTCAGAGCCATGGAGACATTCAGCACCCAGATCCGCAACAGTTGAGCCTTGCAATATGGCTCCTGAGGTCATAGAGTTTGGCTACCTGAACCTGCCCCCTGACTGTATGGACATCATCAAGGAGGCTGGACGACCTACCACCAGGGCATGCTATGCGGCGAAATGGAAGCGTTTTGTCATCTATTGTTCCAATAATGACATTACTCCACTGGATGCTTCCACGCAAAACATCATATGTTACTTGCTGCACCTATACAGATGCAATCTAGCGTATAGTTCCATCAGGATACATTTGGCTGCAATGGCCGCTTATCGTCAAAATAGACAGCACCTCTCCCTTTTCAGAGTGCCGGCCATTAAAGCTTTTATGGAGGGACTCAAAAGGGTCATTCCTCCAAGACACCCGCCTTCGCCTGCCTGGAACCTCAACATAGTCCTCCCCAGGCTCATGGGTCCACCATTTGAGCCTCTTCACTCTTGTGAGATACAATTTCTCACATGGAAAGTGGCTTTTCTGGTGGCGATCACGTCGCTCAGACGAGTTAGTGAGCTGCAAGCCCTCACTATTCAAGAGCCTTTCATTCAAATTCATGCTAATAGGGTAGTGCTGCGTACCAACCCTAAATTTATGCCCAAGGTAGTGTCACAGTTCCACATTAACCAAACTATTGAACTACCAGTATTCTTCCCAAATCCTGATTCAGTAGCAGACAGAGCACTACACACACTAGATGTTAAAAGGGCTCTCCTGTATTACATAGACAGGACTAAAGATTTCAGGAAAACAAAACAACTGTTTGTTGCCTTCTCTCCACAGCACAAGGGCAACCCAATTTCTAAATCAGGTATAGCAAGATGGATTGTTAAGTGCATACAGATCTGTTATCAAAAGGCAAAACGCACATTAACAGTTCCCCCAAGAGCGCATTCCACACGCAAGTTAGGGGCATCTATGGCTTTCCTTGGTAACATTCCTCTAGAGGATATATGTAGAGCAGCCACATGGACCACCATACACACATTCACTAAACACTACTGCGTGGATGTACACTCAAAACAGCAAGCTGCTATAGGTCAAGCTGTTCTCAAAACTCTTTTTCAGACTGCTGCAGCTGGCACGGGCAACCGCCGCTAGGGAGGGTACTACTATTTATTCTATGCATAGATATAAATTCAGCAGCCCACATGCCTCAAACGGAATATGCTACTTACCAGTATGCATCTGTTCTTGGCATGTAGGGCTGCTGACATTTATATCGCCCACCCTCCTCCCCGGTGCCTGTCGCAGCTGTAGCACTCAGAATTATTCTCAAGCATGGTCATCACTTACTGTATCATACTCCATCTCTGCCACAATGGCGAAAAACAATCTGAGCATGGAGAGGATGCCCATGCGCACTGTAGTCCAGGGGAGGAGCCACCTATCTCGTGATACTTCGAAGAATCTTCCAGGACAACAATGTGCAATCATCCAGACCCAACACTAGGCGGCGATCTATGCATAGATATAAATGTCAGCAGCCCTACATGCCAAGAACAGATGCATACTGGTAAGTAGCATATTCCTTGTACGTAGTAAAGGAGAGCTCCACAATGAGATAGCACATACACAATAATGCCATACATAGAGATCTATATGATTTTATTTAATATATATTGTCAAAAAACATATACACATTACAAAGTGTCCCATGTGAGACAGAACCATAAGACATAAAATGATTTTTATAAAACAACAATATACAGTATTCGATAAAACAGAAACGAAAAGAAAGGGTTTAAAAAATCACAACAAACAACCTCAATTTTGTTCACACATAAATCTCAATACAACCCTTCTGACATTCCGGCGAGAGGCGGTAACCTCATGAGTACTCTCCGAAAGATGGAAGTGAAGTGGATTAAATGATGCATAGACGAAGGATTGAATATAACAGAGGGAATGGCACACGTATGTGGCAGAACTAAAGGGCTGAGAAAATGCCTCATTCACAATATATGGCTTTATGGACTGATTATAGCTGTAGTCCAGATGCCCAAAATTGACTAACTGGATAGTGTATAATTGTAAAAGACACTACATGAGTTGGTGGTGTTTTATCATTTTATTTTTCGTTTTCTGGCTTTGGGCAGGGTGGCGATGCTCCTCCGCCATTGTGGAGGAGCCACCGCTGCTAATGCCGCTGTTGAATCTGCCTGATGAGGCTGTTTCTGAGCAAGCTGGTCAGTTGGGCTCTCTTCCTCCGAGTATGGAGGATTTAGAGCTCTGTGAAATGTTCATTGATGGAGAAACTGGTCTGTGAGCAGCTCATCTCAAGGAGTAGGCAAATAAGAGAACAGGCTTTCTAAGCAGTTTCCTGCTGCAAGTGGCATCTTCATTCATAGGTTGTTTGTATATTTCAGAAAATGGGAGTTCCAGAATCCAATTTTTCTGCCACCAATGACCGCTCACTTTGTCAGTGATATTGCATGAGGGATTATTCATCTGAGTCCAGACGATCCAACTCTGATATGGGATTTCATGCTTCATTATATGTCCAGTACTGTGATACCAGTTAATTGTTAACACGAGGAGATAATGGACGGAGCGCTGAAACTTTTCAGATGCTCACCCCCAGTCCCAGATCTGGTTTGAATCGAACATCGTCTTTTAGCTCCGTTCGCCACCCCAGTTCAGACCCAGCTATATGTTAATCAGTGTGGACCCTGTTCCTCATGGGAACAGTACAACCCAAACTGCCAAGCCAGGTCTTCCCAGGACCGGAAACAAGCATCCTGGGACCGGTTTCTGGGTAACACCCCTCATCAGCCAGGCTAGCTTGAATCCAGTGGCAAAGTGAGCAAGGGATCCAAATTAAAAGGGGACGATGAGCCCAAACATTCTTCGTTGCTTTTAAACACATTGTGTACAAAATCTTCATGAGTGAAATACTCTTCCGCAAGAAAAAGGAAAAATAACTACCATGATTTAATTGGAAAACCTAGTAATATATGCCATCTTAGAATGGGGTTCCATGGAAGGTTCCAGTCTTTACCAGGCTGAACCTTTATAAAGATATTAAGCACCAGTTTACCCTTTTCAAGGGAGCCTCCAGGCAACCGGCAACAGTACCTTGTCCTGCATCCACTACCAAGCACCTTGCAGAGAAACTTCATCCACAGGTAAGAGAGGAGTGCAAGGTGGGTGTGTCCTCAAACAGTATTCAAGCAGAGGGCTGTGGGCACTAGAGAGATGGGGAGCTGTGATGAGTCTCAATTCAATAGTGAGGTGCTGCAGTCTTGTCTTATGTAAAGAGGGATATATCCTCAAACTGCCTTATTTTGGGTTTATTTGGGAGTGTTCAAGTAAGGAATTTGTAGAAACGTATATCCATTTTAGTAACAATTACCTGAAAACCCTTTCAGATGAATGAGTGCCGCTGATTTGCTTTAGCCCTCTCAACTTCCCCATTTGCAGATGCACATGTTTTTTGTAGAATTGTTGCTCTGTCTTTGTCTTTAACTTTGAGAGTCTTGAAAATAGACTGAATTGATATCACTGGTGCATGTAGTGTATGATATGATGTGCAACATGTAATTTCCCCTGGAATCACGGGATATATTTAGCATCTCTGATCAGTTTCATATGACACCAGGGATGAATGATGGCTAAGAGAAAATCCTGGATGTGGTCCGGGGTGTGTAAGAGATTCAAATAAGAAATCTATTGATGTCATTAAATGCATCAGAAATTACATTACAGAAAGTAACTCATTCTTTCAAGTCACATTTTTCTGCTTAATATGATGGGAAGACTCAAAGTGATTAATATTTTGGAGACAGTAGATTGTTTTTGGAAGAGACTGAAAGTGGAGTGTTGGCTAATCCTAACATACCCAACCTTACTTCGACATATAGATATTCTAGGGATACTAGTGACAGAAGAAATGGTCCAAAGCAATAAATAAATAGGAGAATATTCAAATATAGGGAGATTACATTTACGATAATAAATTTGAAAAATTAGAGAAGGTAAAATAGGGAAAATTATGAATTTACCTAATACAACTTTAGACATGCATTGTTCGGTCTACTGGAGAATTTCCGGACTCTGCTTAAGACTTTTACATTACTTGATGCAGCCCTGTGTATACATGGTTTAGGCATGTAAGTCATGAATATCTGTAAAGGTGCAGTTTAAACTTGCTCAGTAGTAGTGGTGTGCGAAATTTGTGTAATTTGCTTCTGCCTAATTTTGTGAAATTCTGGATAAAATGGTGAACATAAACATAATTACGTAAAATTCAAAACTGGCATTTGGCAATGTATTGGTGTGCAAAATGCATCCACTTCAAAAGTAAGAATGGATTGCATGCAAATAAATTGTCCAAAAAGCAGAAGCACTGTGAACAGCAACCGTTTGCATTCTTTTGTTCGCATACATTTTTACTGCTAACAGCTTGTACTTGTGCAAGATGGAGTAATAAGGACATTTTGTGGATTTCACATGACAAGAATAATGCAAAATTATACAAGATTAATCCAGCGTATCTTAAATTGCTCCTGGGCCGACTCAGAAGTAGAAGTTGTTATCAAGACTAACTGGGGCAATATGCCAAAGTCTAAAATTCCAGATAAAGACTTATAATATTAACATGTACTGATAAATCTGATCTCCTATAGTTGTGATTGCTTCAGCCTAAAATTTTGCATAAGTATATCACTCCCCGCACAAGCTGAACAAATCTACCCTTGCATTTTGTCTGTAAGCATACTATGTGCACTTGGCTTGTCAGAAGTACTAGAACACCGTCCAATCTGATTGAGGCCAAGTGTTTCAAGTAGCCATGGAAGCTCTGTGATGACAGGATTGGCAAAACATTCCAAAATGCTCAGGCATTTTATAGGAGTTGCCTTATTCCTTTACAAATGCTAGTGGTATGCTGGTTGAAAAACTGCACCCCAGGAAAAAAGACTGACTACAGGAGATGATCAAATTCATCTAATTGAAATAGACCAACATTGAGTCATCCACAGGATTCCAGATGCTTTATTAACTTAATGGTATTCCTTTATTACTGAGCATGATAGTTGTGAAATAATTCATATTGATGACTGTTCATTACTTCCATATATAACACACTCTCTTTCATGCTTGCAATGGGTTTCATTCAGAAAGCAGATTCATATTCAGGTCTCAATAATTGTATTTTTAATGTACAGTTATTTGAAAGGAGATGCATAACTTCGTGAGCTGTTAATGCTCTCCAAATCGCTCCAGTTTACCAGAAAGGTGGCAGGTAATTTTGAAAAAGTGTTTTTGTTTTCTCAGTCCAAAACTTTACATGTTGCATTGTTTAGTATTCATTCTTAGGTCTAAGCCTACCAGACCGCATAGAGGTCTGGTTTGCAAACACATCTTGGGACATTCTGAAAGCGTCCCTGTGAAAGCATTCCGCCTGTTGCTTACTATTAACATGGTGGTTTGTAACTCACATTTGCTCATTTTCTGTGTGATGGCTTTATTTGTTTTAGGCTGTCCAGCATGTCTTTGTCCCTCCCGTGGAACATCTTCGGTTCACCATCGCTCCTTGCATTCTGCCACAAGTGCTCGCTTCCTGTAAACAGGTCTTTACATTTTGTTCTTATCTTGTCACATTTGCTGTTCAAACTTCCTCACTACACACCGCACCCCAGAGACCTTAGTAGTCCAAGCCTCTACTTCCCATGACTGTTCCTGCTGCTTCCCCGGACACGGAATCCAAGATGTTGGACAGCTGGGACAAGAAAACGCTTTCTGCCCCAGCCTTGCATTGCTGTCTGGTAGCACTGCATGCTTATTGGGCCGTAATTTCCCCAGAGTTAGTTGGGATCTTTAGAGAGAGTGGAGCGGATCTGCAATGGTGCGATGTGTCTGGCAACCTGACCTGTCTCAAGGGAAGCCTTTTATTATTATTATTATATTTATTTTTGTAGAGCGCACAGCTACCCTAAGGTTTCCCGGCGCTGGGGACGAAAATGAGCGAGATGACAAAGAGGGGATTAGTGGGCTATTAAGAACAAAGTTATTGGTTGAACAACCATGTTTTCAAGTTTTTACGAAATTGAACGTAACAGTCGTTCGTGCGAAGCTGAATTGGGAGGGAGTTCCATAAGGAGGGGGCCAGGTAGGAAAAAGAGCGACCACCCTGTCTGACTCGATTGATCCTAGGTATCTGGAACTTGTGTTGGGTCGAGGAACGTAGTATTCTTGGAGGAGCATATTGATGAACAAGAGAGCGCAGATAGGTAGGGGCCTTGCCAGCCTTGATTCTATGCATGAAACATAGAGCTTTAAATTGTGCTCGTTGTTCGATACGGAGCCAATGGAGGCTCCGAAGACCCGATGAAGTTGGGGATTTTTTTGGTAGCATGCATATAAGCCTCACTGCTTCGTTTTGCACTGTTTGCAGTTTCTTAGTAACCTCTTTACATGCCCCCAGATATAAGATGTTGCCGTAGTCCAGTCTAGATGTAATTAGAGCTTGGACTACGGTTTTTAATGTATTCTGGGGGAGCATCCACCTGATTTTCTTGAGCCACTTGAGTATGGTAAAACAAGTGGCTGCCACTCTGACCGCTTGTTGTTTCATGGACACCCTCACCCTCCTCCTCCGGTTCCACAGTGATAACGGATGCCTCTACTCTAAGGTGGGAAGCTCATCTGGGGGATCTGGGGGTCGAAGGTCTTTGGTCTCCAGAGGAAAGATTGTTGCACATCAGTCATTTAGAATTGCGAGCGATACGTTTGGCTCTCAAGGCCTTCCTCCCTCCCCTTTGCGTCAGTCAGTTCAGGTCTTAACAGACAATACTACCACAATATGGTACATCAAGTCAGCCCCCAGAACTTACTCGAAGTGCATGGCAGTGGTAGCTGGCTCATCAAGGCGTTAACTCCTCAGGAAGCCTCTCTCCATTACCAGTGAACCAGTTGTGTCCTTCAAAGATCAAGGTTACATATCAATCTCAGCAAGTCAACGTCTACTCCTGTTCAAACACTGCATTGTTTAGGGGCCTCCATGAACACCAGTCAGGCAAGAGTGTGGCCTTTGGAGGAAAAACTGTTATCAGTCTGTCCGAAGTGTCACTTTCTCATGATAGCTTGCCATCTGTGGAGAAGTGTGGCTCAATGGTTAGAGCGGCAGACCCTGATGCAGAGGTCTAGCCCGGGACCAGGGTTCAATTCCCCGCCTCGGCGGGTCTTGGGCTCAAAAATTCCACGGACCTGATAATTCTCGCCTCGGTGCCTATTCCAATCATGGAGTCCCACTCTGCAACTCTGGGCAATAGCTTGCTTAATGTCCACAACAGCCCCCACAACGCTAAGGATGCCTGGCCTCTACCTTGGGGGTGCCCAGGAGTGGACACCTCACAGGGAAAGCCAGGATGGGTTCCACAGCGGTATTCTTAGAAGCGCCTTGAGACCCTTGCGGGTGAGTAGTGCGCTATACAAGTATCAATTTACATTTACATCTGCTTGGTTCGAGGGCTTCATGTATCTTCCTAACGCTGAATGCCCATCTCCACATGTGTCCTCTTCAGGAATGTCTTGAGGATCAGTGGAACCAACTCACAGGCAATTGGGAGGACAGGATCACCTTCCGACCTTAACTATATACAGGTTTGCAACAGACCCACTCACTCCAATAGTGCTATCCTCAATCATATCATAGCTAGAGATCACATCATTCAACTGGAAGACATAGTACCATGCGATTGGTCGGCTCATCACCAAATCTACTTTCACATCCAGGAAAAGGTATTGCTCAGACAAGGTCAACCGCTCAAAAGCAAGCAACTGTCTTGTAACATGAGATATCAACGTCCCTAACCTCACCAACTTGAGCAAGAATCTTCTAGAACCTCCTACTAAGATGAATAATTTGGAAGAAGAGTTGACGGATCACTACGTCAATGCCATGACAAACATTCTAGACTCTGCACCCTGAAGCAACTCAAAAGGATTCCTTGCAAACAATCCAAAACTTGGTTCACTGGTGCCCTTAATGATAAAAGACGCAATTTAAGGCTCTCTGAGAGACATTGGAGAAATGCCCCCTCCACTTCTAGTCTCAAACAGTTAAGGAAGAAGAGAAGCTCTTATACCAAACACATTCGCATTGCTAAATCAGATAATTTCAGAGCTCAGCTTAACAGTGCTAAAAACCGTCCTAAAAACTGTTTGATATCATCAAACAGGCTAATCCTTCTCCTGCAATCAAAGCCATTGGTCCCAGTGAAGAAGACTTCTCAGCGCACTTTTCTGAAAAGTCTAGGAGTATTGATCGGGAACTGCAACGTGCCGCTGCTAACCTGCTGTCGATGAGCTCCCTGGGTTTGACAGTACCTGCAGCAGTGAGTGCTCTGCCTTACCCCACAGAGTACACATCCAAAAACAATGCCTGCTGGAACACCTTCATACTCCCGGACTTTGGAGGAGGTATCACATTCATTGGCATCTCTTAAATCCTCCAACCTTTCAGTGATCCACTCCCCGCTATGCTGCTCAAAGACCTCAACCCGGACATTTAGCCTCTCTGGTCCAAGATCATCCAACAATCTCTCTTACAGGGGAGGATTCCCGACTGCCTTAAAATGGGGCAAGTTACACCTATCCCCAAGAAGCCCAATTCAGACCTAACAGATCCCAATAACTACCGGCCAATCACCAGCATAATGTCTTGAGCGAAGTTTCTCGAGAAATGCGTTCACACAGCTATGCAAACACATTGAGAAATTTCAGCTGCTAGACCGACATCAGTCTGGCTTTATACCAGGTCATAGTACAGAAACAGCCCCAACACACATTGTGGATGACGCCTTGAGAGCTCTGGACCAAGATACGCCTTGTCTTCTAATTCTTCTGGACTTGTCCTCTGCTTTTGACACTATTTTTTTTGTTTTTTTTAAACCTTTATTGTACAGAAGGCGCGCACAGATACGGGCCTACAACCCACCAGGCCGGCCACCACAATAAAGAAACAAACGAGGCAATACAGGAGAGACAACAGGATTTCTAAATAGCTCATATGAAAGGCAAAGGCAACAAGTCTTTGAGTCGCCATCACGGACAGGATAAAAGTAGGTTAATTTTATAATAGAATAAAGGGTGTCACAGGATAATGTCAATCTGTAAAGTCCAGAGGGCCGTGGCGGGCCGTGAGCAAGCCGAAGTCTCGAATACAGGAAAAGACCAACAGAACAATACATTTTGGCAAAGGCAGAACGTGAGTCCCACATCAAGAACAATCACAATCGCTGCTTAACACCCACCCGCCACTATCAGGGCACATAATAATAAAACAGCGAAAAATACGTTTACAAAACTAAAAGCCCTCCGTTACAACAACCCAAGGGAGGAAAAGAAAATGGGGTGGGGAAAAGGAAAAAAAGGGAGGAAGAGGACATCAAAAAAGGGGAGGGGGAAAGTGAGGGCGCAGCGTCAGTGCACGCCCCCCACGGCTAACAAAGCACCCAATACTAATTCGGCACATGGAACTAGTGGCAACAGGAGAAATGAATGCGTAGTAAACCGTGACAGCAGACATACCAAAAGGGCCATGCCAGCACAAACACCCCGGGGGGCTACGTGCCGACACCGCACCACGAAATTAGGGGATACATAAGAGCCATAGAACCAAAAAGAGGAACAGGGAAAGATACAATAAACAGACCCCCCCACCACCCCGCACAGCCCACCCTGCACCCCTGCAGAAGGCTATGGCCTACCCCCCAGCAGCGTGCCTGTCGCCCTAATTAGAACCCGAAATATAGAGAAATATAAGAAAGAAAGAATCACTTAGATGAAAAAAAGGGGGGGAAGGGGAAACATGGAAAAAACAGCGGGAGAGGAGCCACATAATCAAAACCCCTTCAGCTCCCACCCCCCCCGCCCGAAAATACTCAGAGCCCACGGGAAGATAATAAACACACGGATAAGCTCCAGGAACGTAAAGACGTATCAAACATAATCATACAATTATGAACGGATCACCCAACCATACCACAAAATAACAGTCCACAGAGGCAAGATCAGCTCAACCCTGCCCTCGTTTTTGGTAAACTGTAATCGTCCAGCGCACCAGGAACCAGATCACATAAAACAGGAGGTGAAGAACAGGGAGTCGAATCAAAAATACACTCAAGTTGTAGCGATCGTGACCCTGATGATCCAGAAAGTACAGTAACCACTTCAGGCAAAGCAGGCAAAGTTCCGATGAGAATACGGAGAAAGCCGGTCCAGCGGCACCGTCACAGGATCTTCATACGGCCATGTGAGGCAAAAGAGGAAAAGGAGACCCATCGAGGTCGGTCCAGACGGGATCCAGCCGGGGAACCTCCGGAGCAGAAGGAGGCACAGGACGAAGAAGGGCAGCGGACCCCCCGCACATCCACACCATCAGCAGCCTCCAGGTCCACGACCCCAAGGAAAGTTCCAGCAGCACACAACAGAGATGAAGCCGAACAAACCGAGGGGGGGTCCGGCAGGCCCAACAAAGGGACCCCCCTCCAGGATAGCGGTCGGTGCGGTCATGGGTGCCCCCCAGGAGCGCAGGGCGGCGAGGATGTCGCGGAGCGTAGGCTCACCTTTACAGTATTCAGCAAACGTGCCGCGCGGCGGACTCACATCGCCGGTCCCCGCAAGGCCGAGAATCATGGGGCCGGCCGCCATCTTAGAAGCCCGGCGGGGCCGCTGCGAACACCGACCCCCGCCCGGATATCAGCGGGGCAAAACAGGATACCGGCAACCACCAGCGGAGGTGCCACCTGGGCAGGAAGGGGAGCCACCAGAAGAAGGCGATGCGCCGGCACCCCACACGCCGCCGGCAACGTTCTCCGAGTCCGGGCGGAGGAACTCAAAATGGCCGGGCCGGAGAACAAAGGGGAGACGAGCCAGATGTACGGTCAACCCCGTCCATGGAAGTCAGCTCCCCAACACCAGGCCGCAGGACCGCCGGACCAGGCTCGGGAGGCCGCAATCGGTCTAGTAGCACATCGGCCCTCCGACCGACTCCACACCACCACCAAGGGCCGGCCACCGCGCCCTGTCCAGCCCGGGCGCCGCCAAGGAGTGCCAGGCCCGGCCGCTCCGGAGGCCCCGAAGCAGACAGGGGCGTAACTCAGGATCCGTGACACCAAGGAATCACCGGAGCAAGCGGTAAGTGCCTGTGAGTTATCGTCGTTCCACTGCACATCGTGGAATACTTCCCGGGGCAGGATAAAGTACAGGATATTTGTTGCAGACAGGAGAGTGATCGGAGCCGAGCTAAAACGCGGCCATCTCGGACCAATTCCTACATTCTTGCTTTTGACACTATTAAACATGATAACTTGATTAACCTTCTGCAATATAGGATGGGGCTATCTGGCCCTGTCTTAAAATGGTTCTCCTCCTTCCTGCACAAGCGAACACAGAGAATCAAAGTCAACCAATCTTTGGCTGCAAGCACCCCGGTCATTATTGGGTACCTTAGGGATTTGCACTCTCGCCCACGCTCTTCAATCTCTTCATGGAACCGCTAACTGCTATTCTGAACGGGTCAAACATTCAATAAGATATGTACACGGATATGTACACGGACGATACCCAACTGTATTTGAAGATCTCCTCTCCAGATGACATTAAAACTCTTAATAGAGTGCTCCAAAAAACTCAAGAATAGCTAACACATACCTATCTGTTACTAAACTCCCTCAAAACCGAAAACAGAGTTTCTCCTGATTTCACCCCGCAAGCAAGAGACCCCAATGCAAAATGTTATCAAAAATATCTCTGCACTCAGCTGCTCCCCGCACGTGGTGGACTCCGCTCGCTCTTTAGGTGTCATCCTGGACAAATATCTAAACATGCAAGGACACATCAGTGCCACTACTGAGAGTGTCAATCATCAGCTCAACACTCAGGAAAATCAAACCTTTCCTACATCCCGACACTCTGACACATAAAGTTATACACTGCAATAGCCCCGTCTATCTGGCAAATAAACTCTAGCTCTCTGGTTCCAGTCAAAACTTAAGAAGCTCCAATACCTTACTCCTGAAACCACCCAAATTCAACAAAAAAGGACTTACAATCGCACCTTTTCAGGGATGGCTCCAAGAATCTGGAATGCCCTACCGACGGAAATCGGAGCCAATGCCTCAACTACTTCATTCAAGAAAAAAGTCAAATGGCTATTCTTGGAAGAACTTCAGCAGCAATAGCTTCTATGTCATGTGATAATCACTTCCCTCAAGTGCTTGACAATCATTTTTACTTTGTGTGTTGTAAAGTATGCCTGACAATCATTTTCACTATATGTTTTGAAATATGTACTCTATACGAAATGTACAGTTTCATTCTTGGGGCGTAGGGAGCTGCTTACACTGCACAGCCTCGTCTAGTAGGGCCTTCACCTGGTTCCTCCTATGCTACCTTTTTTGTATTGTATTTTTACTGTCTCCTTCGCGCTTATAAAACTTTGACAAATAAATTCGCCTGATCCTGTTGATTCTCATCAAACTGTCTTACTCGAGAGCCAGAATGATCCTTATTGCTCCAGAGTGACCACGTCCATGGTGGTTCACAGACCTTCACCAGTCAGAGCAGCCACATCTCAAGCTGACTTGCGGACCGGATCTAACAAAATTCTGAGGCCAGATGGTTCACCCCAACCTCTCTTCCTTGAATTTAGCAGCATAGCTAATGAGCTAGTTCAGTATGGACCCTTGGACCTTCTGTAAGACTGCATGAACATTCTGAAGGAGGCTTAACAGACATCAACGTTCAGCCTATTCCTTCAAATGGAAGAGCTTTTGCATTTGGTGTTCTAATAAGAATATGGACCCAACAACCTGCCAAGAAGATGTCAGTCTTCCTTACTTGCTCTACTTGGCAAAATCTGGCTTACAATTCTCTTCCATGAAGTTTCATTTGGCAGCTCTTATTGCCTACAGAAAATATCCTTTACAAAGCTCTTTTTCAAAATCCCCGCTATCAAAGACTTTTTAAAAGGTTTCCTATTAGGCGTCCTTCTCCTCCCTGGACATAGTTCTGTCACACCTCATGCAGGACTCTTTTGAACCCTTTTACAAATCATCCTTGCAACATCTCTCATGGAAGACTGCTTTCCTCGTAGATAACACATCAGCACATAGGGTTAGTGGCATCCAGGCGTTGTGTTCTCAAGAACCTTACACTGTGTTTCACTCCAGTAAGGCAATTGTGAGGACTCACCCGGAATTCCTTCCAAAAGTCGGTCAGATTTTCACATCATTCAGACAATTTTCTTACCAAGCCTCTTTCAGCATCCTTCCACTGCGGCTGAAAGAGCTCTCCATTCCCTTGACATTAGACAAGCCTTAACGTTTTATCTAGATAATACTCTAGAATTACGTAGATGGGGTCAATTGTTTATAAATTATGGCCTGGTCCGTACTGGTCTAGCCACTTCCAAACAATCCATTTCAATGGATAGTATCTTGTAACCTTTTATGCTACCAAAAAGCAAGTAAGACTTTGTACGCTAGACCTAAAGCTCATTCTTCTAGGGGCAAAGCATCTACTGCCGCTTTGATGAGAAATGTCCCTGTAGCTGAAATGTGCAAAGCAGCTACATGGAGATCTGTTCACACACGTTTACCAAACAGTGCTTGGACTCAGATGCTAGAGCAGATGCTCAAGTAGGACAGGCCTTCCTGAGAAATGTATTTGCTTGATTTGGTCATTCCTCTTTCTTTTCCCCGCCCTTGGTGGGGATGCTTGCTACTCTATTCAGTGCTTATCACTATCAATGGAGATCCCCTGAGAGAAAAGGAATGGTTTCTTACCTGTAATCCCAATTCTCTCTCAGGGGAATTTCCATTGAAGTCATAAGAAACCCTCCAACCTCCCCAGTAGAGATGAGGCGATGATTACGGGACCTATCTATCACTGCCACATCTCGTTTAAAAGAACTGAAGCAACTGCCACCTGCTGGTCATGATGGGATACTTATGGTCTCTAGGACCTTAAAGGCATAGATGCTGTTTTTACACTTGCATATTAACAGCCTATAGGGCTACATTGTACACCTATCCTTTATCTTTCTACTTTTACCAAAAGGGTTTGCGAAAGATTTAAGCTGTTTTTAAAAAGTAGTGGCTTTAAATATAGATGTATATGGGTTTCTTTACCCTTTTTTCAGTGCAATCGGAAGTATTTGGCCCAATGTTGCCTTCTTATGGGCTACATAATGTTCTTCTCGTACGTGTTTCTTCAGGCCTCCCTGAAGAAAGGCAAACATCTACACTTAAGAATGGGAAATAGTGTTTACAACGCAGTCAAAACTACGCAGTGCCTTTACAAGGCAGCCTGAACAACGACTGCGTCTTTACCACGCATTCCTTTACATGCAAGTATTTACAACAACTTGATTTAGAGAACCCGTTGTTGGACTTAAAATCCAACACTCTCCCTAGTGTGTGTTAGACTGGAGTTGGATTAGTAAATTATACTATTCGAAGTCCAGCACTTTCCCTAACGCGAAAGTCATTGTAACAACTTGTGTGGTAAAGACACATTTGTTGTTAAAACCACATTTTTTAAAATCGCGTTGTAAATGCATACTTGGTTCCAACATACAACCCTTAAGAAGATATTCTTTGGGAAAGTGCTCTTGGAACCACGAACATGGGCTGGACTATTTGGTGCTTATGACTTCAGTGGAGATTCCCCTGAGGGAGAACTAGGATTACAGGTAAAAAACCATTTCCTTCCTTACCTTCAGTCACGATCTTTCTGATAAATACTCAATCTACCTGCATATTCTTCCGTTTCCTCGTCCTGTTCCTATGCGGAGGGCTGTTTCACCCTGTTAGTTGGTCAATTGGCTTAAGGCTCCTGCAACACTGAGCTTTTTTTCTGGGCGGTTTTTGCTTGGTATTTTATCTATTTTCATAAGGTTGTGTTATTGTGGTCTTGTTGATAGTTAGGATTCTTGTGAGGTCTATCACAAGGAAGTTAGAGATGTTGCTGTTCATTGGCATGGTACAATGCATTGCCTGACTTGTGACATTCTATCAACATGTAATGTTCTGCTTCTGGCCCTTGTCCAGCCTCTTTTCTCCAACAAAAGAAAACAAAAACTTGATTGAAAAATAGGTTTCTATTACAATTAGAAGTTGGAATAATGGGTTTTCTTAGAACTCACATGATATAGATTTCATCCTGTTTGTTGTGGATATCTTTGTTCGTTTTGTAGAACTTCATAATGTTTTCTGTTGGATAGTATGCCTTCATTTCTCTCTCTTTGTGAATTACTAACAAGTGCATGTTTTGGATAACGGCACAAAATGTCTTCCTTTCTTGTCAGAGTTTTATCCCCAGCTTGAACTTCTGAAGATGATTTTTTTCATGGGTCTGAATGGCACTGTTCTTGCATTTCATAAGACTCTCATCCTGGAGTTATTACTTTTGTTATTAAGTCAAGAGGTGAGGAATCTGCAGTTACTTGTAGCCATTAGGAGAATGTTACTTTCAGTAACATTGTTTCTGGTGGATTATTTATCTACCTGCAGACAAGTCACTGTCCCGCCTGCCTTCTCTCTGTTCTGAGAATCGTTGTATACTTAATAAGGTTCCACATCAGTTTTGTGCACTACTTTTCGGTGATTTTGTTAATCTCTTATTCACCTAATGGGGATGGGGTGAGATGATGTCAGTACTAAGGGGTGGTTCAAAATGTGACTCTGTGACATTGCATCTTGTGGGCCACCCAAGTCTTGTTGAAGCCACAATGCCACTTATCGGTGCATGAGGTTTTTTTTTATTTTTTTTTATTTTTCCAGATTAAGTTTGTCACCTGGAGGAGATTCAAGAGGTGAGGAATCCACAGTTAGAATATCCACTAAACACATTTTTACTGAATGTGACTTCCACTTTTCTCCTTCACTAAAATGTGTGCTGAATTTGACAGTTCTAATATGCCCTAAAAAATTTGTGAAACTTGTAGCTACTGAATTTTCTAGAGCATGTTGTTTTCTTGGGCAATCTCTTGTGTTTTTAAATATTATGGAAAATCTCATGATGGAGAGGAAACAGTTACTGACATTTAATCATAATGTGCCATCATTAGAATCTTTATTAGATTCCTAAACAACCTGTTAGACCTCTTAAAACAAAGAGGGTGGGAGCACACTGCCTCACATGCCCGCGCCCCGTTCGCTCCATACATCATACATATTGCAGTGCATCATAACATTTACTTTAGGGAAAATCTTTAGTTTTCACCCTTGTTTGTGCATCCAGTGCTGCGCAGCTCTACAACATGTTTCAGGCTAGTTGTGCTTCTTCAGGAGAGAACACATTATTTTGGGTGTTCTGGAAATGCACCGCAAAGTCAAATCAGGACTCCGTACCACTTACTAGGCACATGTGCATCTGTCCGAGCTTGCCAGCTCATTAGCTCATGTGCGCCTTCTCAAACAAAAAGAGGGTTGGAGCACACAGCCTCACGTCCAAGCACTCAGTTAGCTCCAGTGCATCATTGTAAATGCAGTGCATGAGAACACTTACTTCAGTGACAGTCTTTAGCTTTTCACCCTTGTTGTCAGACCTGCCCAGATAAGCATGGTGATATCATTGAGTTATCGCTTGCCAGTCAAAATGAACTAAAAAAACTGAAACATTGTGCTTCAATTGAATTCGGAGTTGGTGGAGAACAGCCTCTATCTGAAAGTGGCAATGTCCCACAGTTTTTAAATTTTTTTCAAATTCTTTTTATTGAATTTTCAAAATAGACCATCGTCATTGCCGCCATGCAAGGCGATACAGTAATAAAAAGAAGAAAATCAGTAACTTCTCACGGTATAGCTGCACCTGACCCTTGATTACCCCATATCGGTACCCATACTCAGGACGAAACACCTGATACCCAATTAGCATTTGTCAACAGTCCTAGCATTTGTCAACAGTTCTTCTGCATACAATTCAAGGTTTTCGCCTGCAGTACACCTTATCTTTGATCCACCTGTCAGCACGAGGTGCCAAAACGTTCTCCCGTGTTAATGCTATGTGCCTCTTTGCCAAAAAGAGTGATTATCACCAATTTCCCTAATGTAACTTTTATCTGGGGCACATAACAGAGCAAGCATATCAGAGGTGTACATTGCAAAGAAATATTCAACATAGCATGTATACGCGTCAATACAGCTTCTCAGTATTGGAATACAAGCCTGCAGCTCCAAGCTAGGTGCCAGAAGTCGGCATCTGGTTGGTCGCACCTCTTACAATTACTCGTGTCTCGGAGGCCAAGTTTGTGTAGTTTGAGAGGCATGTGATATATTTGATAAATGTATTTAAAATGAATAATTCGTAAATTACCATTGGGAGTGAGTTGTTCGGTCAGTTTGCAGATGTGTTCCCATTCCTTTAGTATCAGTGGAGGAGTTAGTTTATCATTCCATCGAGCTAGACTTCATCATTTCATCGAGCTAGACTTCTATCCACCTCCCTCACTGTTTCATTTCGCACTGCTTTGTATAGTTTGGTGACCAGCTTGCGGCGAGTAAGGGCAACCTATAAAAGCTGTAGGAGGGGGGGGGCGGTTCCACGGGAACAGACTTGTAGTGCATCTTGACTGCGAGCTTCATGCTGTGTAGAGTGAATTGAAAGAGAGGAGTCTGGTTAGTGATGTATGCAAGCTCCTCAGATGTAATGAAGTTCACATCTGGGTATAGGTCCTGCATGCAGTCAAGACTAGCCTCCCTAAGCAAACGCCTTAGGCCAGCCTCCTCCATCACTGATAGTGACAATGATGACAATGCGATCTACCAGGGACAGCAGGAGAGGCCACCATCTATCCACCTGGTGCTCAAGCTTTGTGCAGGCCTTTCCATAATTTTGTCTTAGAACAATCTCCGGGTCACGATGCACCCTCACCCCCAGATATTTCACTGGTTCAGTTGACCATACAAACGGATATTCCATAGATGGCGGGGTAGTATTCGCGGTCAAGGGTATGATCACTGACTTGTCCCAGTTGATCGTGAGACAAGAAAACAGGCAAAAACGAATATATTCGTGCAAAACAGGGGACACATCTGTGCTGTTCTCCGATGAAAAGCTCCATATTGTCCGCATACAGGGATATACCAACAAGGCGATGCATGAAGTTTAGTGCTGATTCCCTATGATGCTGTCTGATCACACACGCCAGTGGTTCTAGCATGAGAGCGAATCAAAAGTGTCGATAGAGGGCAACCTTGTCGTGTGCATCCCACAGTTCTTTAGCAAGACTACTGCCTGTAGACCTTTTTTGAAAAAATTATTTTGAAGACGATAATACAATGAAATTGTATCATCTTAATAGCATTTATTTTTAATTCTGATTTAAAACACAGTACATGTATTTAGCTAGGCAATGTTTTATCCTGGGTTTTTTAAAGTATGTTTTCTGTTTGAAATGTGCATTTCTGGTATTTTTTTGTATCTTAATGTTCGAGGCATGTGGGCTGCTGAATTCACATCTTGTGCATAGATCGCCGCCTAGTGTTGGGTCCGGATGATTGCACATTGTTGTCCTGGAAGAGTCTTCGAAGTATCACGAGATAGGTGGCTCCTCCCTCGTGCTACAGTGCGCATGGGCATCCTCAGATTGTTTTTTTCCGCCATTGGGTTCGGATGTACTTTTCTTTACTCGAGTTCGGAAACTTTCTAAAGGCCAAAAGGTCTTCGGGGTCGTCGGTATTGTCTTTCGATCGGTGCAGAGTTCTTGTTCCAGTTCTTTCGAGCAGGACGTCGAGGAGAGCCGCGTGGCCTTTTCGACACGAGAAGCCCGATCGTCGATGGAACGAAGCTCGTTCAAGCGATGCCCCCTTTGTAACTCTAAGTACCCGCACATCGATGTACACCCGGTGTGCAACAAGTGCTTATCACCCGACCACAATGAGGACAACTGTCTAGCTTGTGCTCGATTCCGGTCCAAGAAGACGCTTAGGCTCCGACGTACGGCGAGGCAAACGATGTCGAAGCCAGCGCCCGACCCGGTGAATATCTTCGGTGAAGAAGACGATGAGGTCGTCGAGGCTCAGGATCCAGGACAGCAATCGGATCCCGGTTCGGAGCATGACTCCACCTATTATGAAGACGTCGATGATGAAGGCGATAATGAAAACGACGTCGAGGTAAGGGACGACGTATCCCCCATCGGAGCCGTCGATGACGACTCAAGCGATGAACCAGGCCCAACTGTGGGTACGGAGCCCAGAACAGACACTAAAAGGCTTCCAAGGGCTCAGGTCGAGGCATCGCCGGAAGGCCTTAGCCAAGATCAAGAGGAACGTTCGATAGCCCCGCGTCTCGGCCCGGCTAAGAACATATCACACGAGCCACCGGTCGCACTACTAAAAGCGAAACCGAAAGCCATAGAGTCCAAATCGAAACCGCTGAAGACAGTCTTCGGATCGAAGAGTTCGAACATGTTGGATTCTACAAAGAAGACCAGTGTCGACGACCCTACGAGGTCAAAAATGAAGCCCGTCGAGCCAAAGATCGGTGCGCTGAAATCCATCACCAAAGTCAAGCAAGTCGAACCGACGAGGTCGACGTCGACGGACAGCGACACTAACAAGGGACTCTAGTCTCGGAAGGTTCTCGATCCGAAGCAACGAGTCGACAGGCCGAAGCTCGTCAAAGCCCTCGAGCCGAAAACAAAAGGCGCCTCGAAGGAGCACATCGAACCGAGGCAAAAGAGCGCGCCTCCGACGCCTCAAGCACCGAAGTCCACGCAGAGCCTGCGGCATACTGACGAAAGGGCTACGTTGGTTGGACCTCTAAAGACTCTCAGCCGCCGATAAAGTTTGGACTGCCCCCAACTGCAACGCCCTAAGGCGCTCGATCCGAAAAAAGGGGTCTAGACACCCAGGTCGGTGTCAACTGGAAAAAGAAGTCATCCCCCAGAGGAGGACATTGTATACCAAGAGCCCTCCTATGATGAACAGTCAAAGCTGTATATCGACTCTGAAACTGGTACACTTTCCATCTACCAAAGGAAAATCGGGTCGGAAAATCCTATCGAATCATATAAAATTCCACTCAAAAAGAAAAGGGATTCTTCTACATCACCTGTCCTTTTTGAGACTGTAAGCTACCATGGCCAAGACCCTTCTGCATACTCGCCCACACACACTAATGAGGATGTGGGGTATGACTATGGGGGACAATATGATTACTCTGCGGACGCAGATCAAGATGACCAAACTCAGCCATGGGCAGACACTATTGACCCTGGGGAGTCACAGACTATTCCTGATACTCCTTCTTATCCTGTCAAAACTTCCCCGACAGAAGATACAGCTGCGTTTAACGCATTACTGGAAAGGGCAGCACTGAATCATGATGTGGAAATGCATGCTGACCCAATTGAAGAAAACTTCTTGTTTGACACTTTCTCCGTTTCAGAGAAATCTGTTAAGACCTTGCCAATGTTGAAAGGTGTTCTTAAACACGCAGGAGACATTTTCAAAGAAACCACAACAGCAAGGGTTATTAACCCCAGGATTGAAAGGAAGTACAGACCGGCGCCTGTGGACCCTACATACATATGGGGACAGCTGCCATTGGACTCTTTAGTGGTCTCAAATGCTCGTAAACGTGCCAACTCACAAACTACCGGTGATGCTCCTCCTCCAGACAAAGAGTCTAAGATCTTAGAAGCATCTGGGAAAAGGGTGGCTGCTCAAGCAGTTAATATCTGGAGAATTTCAAATACACAGGCCCTATTAGCCAGATACGATAGGGTGCGTCATGACACACTAGAGCAACTGCTACAGCATTTGCCTGATGCCTACAAAGAGGGAGCAGAAACACTTATTCAAGAAGGGAAGCTAATATCCAACGCATCCATTAAATGTGCGCTTGACGCAACAGACACCGCAGCCAGGGCCATCAACACAAGTGTCATGCTCCGGAGACATGCTTGGTTGCGCATCTCTGGCTTCAAACCTGAGATTCAAACCACATTATTGAATCAGCCTGTGAACCCTGATTTTTTATTTGGTCCTGATGTGGACACAATCTTAGAGAAGATTAAAAAGGACACAGAGACAGCCAAATCCATGGGTGCCTTGCAGTCACAACAATTCAGAGGCGGCTCCTTTCGTCTCTCCGGTAACAGAGGAGCGACAAGAGGCCAGGCATCCCAGAAGACTCCATACAGTAAAGGGAGCATGCAAACCACCTATAATAAGAACAATAGAGGTGGTTACCGTGGTAACAGCAACAAGGGCAGAGGACGAGGGAATAACACCAGATCCTCCGCCAATACTAAACAGTGACGCCTTATCACTGCCCCCAGACCATGTAACACCGGTCGGGGGACGATTACAACAGTTCCTGCCAGTTTGGGAAAGCATTAACACAGATAGGTGGGTGAGACAACTTATTCAGTACGGCTATTGTCTAGAGCTAACGTCCACTCCACCCAACATACCCCCAAGACACCGTCCTATGTCCGCAGAGCACAAAGACTTATTGCAGCAGGAAGTCATCAACATGCTTCAAAAAGGGGCCATAGAACTCGTCCCTATAGAGCAACAGGGTACCGGGGTGTACTCGCGGTACTTCTTAATCCCCAAAAAGAACGGGTCTCTCAGGCCAATACTGGACCTCAGGCCCCTAAACCAATACATCTTGTCAGAACACTTTCACATGCTCACTTTACAGCAGGTTCTACCATTACTCCGTCAGGGAGACTTCCTCGCAACATTAGACCTAAAGGATGCGTATTTCCACATACCAATACATCCAGCACACAGGAAGTATCTCAGGTTTACCATACAAAATCAGCACTACCAGTTCAAGGTACTGCCTTTCGGGGTGACAACTGCCCCAAGGGTGTTTACCAAGTGCCTAGCGACAGTAGCGGCGCACCTGCGGAGAAACCATATTCACGTCTACCCCTATCTGGACGACTAGCTTATCCAAGCAAAGTCAGCCCAACAATGTGCCGACCACATGTCCCGCACTATTCACCTCCTGCACAGCCTCGGATTCTCATTAAACTACACAAAGTCTCATCTCCAACCCGCCCACGTACAACAGTACCTGGGAGCGACAATAGACACTCTGGCAGCAAAGGCTCAGCAAGAATCAACAGCATTCAATCGCTGATCCAGGGATTCAGACCCCAACACTCGCTCCCGGCACGGGTATTTATGCAGTTGATAGGCATGATGGCCTCCTGCATCTTCATAGTCCCCCACGCCAGACTACACATGCGTCCGCTTCAGGAGTGCTTAACACAGCAGTGGAACCAGGCTCATGGACAATTGAAAGTCCTAGTGCTGGTGACCGGTCGCGCATACACCTCTCTGCATTGGTGGAACCCACAAAACCTTTGCAAGGGTCGACCGTTCCAAGAGCCTGTACCACAAATAGTGCTGACGACTGACGCATCTCTCCTGGGATGGGGAGCGCATGTCCTCCATTACACTGTCCAGGGGCTGTGGACAACCCAACAGAAGAAGATGCACATCAACCTGCTGGAACTGATGGCAATCTTCATGGCAATGAAGGCGTTCAAAATACATTTGTGCAAGTCGTGTTGATCCGGACGGACAACATGACTGCCATGTACTACATACAGAAGCAGGGAGGGACACACTCTCCACAGTTGTCACATCTAGCGCAAAGCATGTGGAAGTGGGCCATTCAGAGGAACATCTTCCTCATGGCGGAACACCTCCCAGGCAAGGACAACCTAATGGCGGATCTGCTCAGCAGACACAGCCACCAGATGCACGAGTAGGAGATGCATCCCTCAGTGCTGCACCCGTACTTCCAGCAGTGGGGTCACCCAGAGATAGACCTGTTCGCCACAAAGGAAAACGCAAAATGCCAAAGCTTTGCCGCCAGATTTCCACATCCGCAGTCTCAGGGCAATGCGATATGGATGAACTGGTCAGGCAGATTTGCGTACGCTTTTCCACCAGCCCCGCTCATACCACTAGTGGCACGGAAACTGCGACAACACTCCATGACACTCATCCTAGTTGCTCCAACGTGGGCAAGGCAACCATGGTACACCACGTTCCTAGAACTTTCCGTGGTGCCTCATCAAAGGCTCAAATTAACACCCAGTCTTTTAACGCAGAGCCATGGCGACATTCAGCACCCAGATCCGCAACAGTTGAACCTTGCGATCTGGCTCCTGAAGTCATAGAGTTTGGTTACCTGAACTTGCCTCCTGACTGTATGAATATTATCAAAGAGGCAAGAAGACCTACTACCAGGGCATGCTATGCGGCAAAGTGGAAACGGTTTGTCATCTATTGCACCAATAATGACATAAATCCTCTAGATGCATCTACTCAAAACATCATATGTTACCTGTTGCATTTACACAGATGCAATCTGGCTTACAGTTCCATACGTATACATTTAGCTGCTGTGGAAGCTTATCTTCAGAACAGGCAGCACCTTTCCCTCTTCAGAGTGCCGGCTATTAAAGCTTTCATGGAGGGACTCAAACGAGTAATTCCTCCTAGACACCCACCTTCACCTGTCTGGAACTTGAACGTAGTTCTCACCAGACTAATGGGACCCCCTTTTGAACCGCTACACTCGTGTGAGATACAGTTCCTAACGTGGAAAGTGGCCTTTCTAGTGGCAATTACATCCCTTAGAAGAGTTAGTGAGCTGTAAGCTCTAACTATTCAGGAGCCATTCATACAAATTCACGCAAATAGGGTTGTGCTACGAACAAACCCTAAATTTATGCCAAAGGTGGTATCTCAGTTTCACATCAATCAAGCTATAGAACTACCAGTGTTCTTCCCAAATCCAGATTCAGTGGCAGAAAGAGCTCTGCATACCTTAGACGTTAAAAGAGCTCTCCTGTTCTATATCGACAGGACAAATCTTTTCAGAAAAACTAAGCAACTGTTTGTTGCCTTTTCACCACAGCACAAAGGCAACCCCATTTCCAAATCAGGTATAGCCAGGTGGATTGTTAAGTGCATACAAATTTGTTATCAGAAAGCTAAACACACATTAACAGTACCCCCAAGAGCGCATTCAACACGCAAATTAAGGGCATCCATGGCTTTCCTAGGAAACATTCCTCTAAAAGACATATGTAGAGCAGCCACATGAACTACCATACATACATTTACCGAACACTACTGCGTAGATGTACACTCCAAACAGCAAGCGGCTGTAGGACAGGCTGTTCTCAAGACTCTTTTTCAGACTGCTGCAGCTGGCACGGGCAACCACCGCTAAAAGGGAGACTGCTATACATTCTATGCACAAGATGTGAATTCAGCAGCCCACATGCCTCGAACGGAATATGCTACTTACCAGTATGCATCTGTTTTTGGCATGTAGGGCCGCTGATATTCATATCGCCCTCCCTCCTCCCCGGTGCCTGTCGCAGCTGTAGGACTCACAATTACTAGCTAGCATGGACATCACTTCCTGTATCATACTCCATCCCTGCCACAATGGCGAAAAACAATCTGAGGATGGAGAGGATGCCCATGCGCACTGTAGTCCGAGGGAGGAGCCACCTATCTCGTGATACTTCGAAGACTCTTCCAGGACAACAATGTGCAATCATCCGGACCCAACACTAGGCGGCGATCTATGCACAAGATGTGAATATCAGCAGCCCTACATGCCAAGAACAGATGCATACTGGTAAGTAGCATATTCCTTATCCACGTTGGGTACCTAAGCTTATAGGGCAATTCCCCGACGAGAAAATCAACTGCTCAGGACTTTATTCAATAATTATTTTATTAATAGTCTGTATAATCATACCTCATCTCGCCATTCAAAATGAAAGTACCTGAAGCACTATTTACATATTTGTTTACGTGTACCATTTTACAAAGTTATCTTTTAACCCCTGATTGGGTGCTAGTTTTTGTTTGCATCTATTCATCCGAACTTGTTTTTTACACTACCTTGTTTTAAATTTAATACAGCTAACAAAAACAAAGTAATGTAAATGGCCGTTAATTCCTTACTGACTAGTTGTATGTTAGTAATTCTAAAAGAGGTCTTTGACAAACTTTTAGCAGAGTACAACTATGCTTAGGCTAATATTAGATTATCTTAATGAACTTTTGTTTCAGTATAGAATTGGAATCCGAAGCAAAACCATTGTTCCTCTAGAGCTGGGCTAATTTCTTTACTGTTAAACATATATAACTAATTCAGATTTCCCAAAGCCTTACATTCCCAAAGGGGTAGAAATGTGGCTTCTGAAGAAATGGGGTGTTAGCCTTTAGGAATTACAGATGTACTTTTGAGAATCATGAATTGTCAATCATGCAAGCTACCTTTTTAATGAAAATTGAGTTACAGTAGATCTTGTCTGTGCTCTATTGTTTTTTCTTGGAAATAAACATATGTAGTGTTAGTGTTCATCACTGAATTTCAATTAACAATATCATCTCTTATTTTTTGCAGTGTACCATGCAATATACATGGAAGAGCTGACGTCTGTGGAACTTACTGAAAAAATTGCTCAACTCTTCAGCATTTCACCTCGGCAGATCAACCAGATCTACAAGCAGGGGCCAACGGGCATACATGTACTAATTAGTGATGAGGTAAGGGTTGCATAGAAGCATATGTGAACATTAGTCGTAGAACTGAGTGATAATGAGCTGACTGCTTTTCGTTTGCTTTTTTATTAACTGAATTTTTGTCAGCGAGCTGTCCACTAATTTTGTAAGTGATGGATCTTGAATTTCAACATAACCAAGTTTCATATGTGTGAGGACTAACTGGAACAGAATTATGCTGTGATAAGGAGCTTAACTCTTGTTTTTTGTCTTGCTCTTCCACTCTCTGTAAATGAATAATCTCCCATTCAGGGTTAAATATTGTCCTTTGCTTTTAGCCACCAGTGTTTAAGTTGGGATCTGGTTGGTGGCAAATATGTTGTAGAAAAAAAGGGGATGCACTTGGCTTTCATGGACTGTAAACTGTGTTCCTTCTGTTTATTAGGGCATACTTGGGCAGATTTTGGTTTCCTTGTGTGTCGAAGATAATCTGAAGGGGTTGTGTATGGGGCCCATACCTTTTCTGGCTGTATACACATACAAATTTCTGATAGACTTCTATTTGCATATCCCTCACCTTTTGAATATTCCTGAAGCGTCAAACTGGATCTGAAAACTTTTTAGCAATGCCTCTTTGCACCCAAAGGCGGCTCCACTTTGAAAATGACGTGCAGACCCTATATAGGCGCTACTCCCTCGCATCAGTTTCTTTCTTTCCACACCACCAGATGTGGATCTGGAGCTACCTCTCATCTCTTTAAGACCCGTACCTCAATCAAAATTCACTTTTTCAGTGCTCAATGGACATCTCCCCCCCCCCCCTCAATCCCCCTCCCCCAAAGTTTTTAAGCCCTTTAAGAACTGTTGTAAACAACCATCGGTGACCGATCCTCAACAAATTTGCTTGTGGTGCCTGGGGTTGAATCACAACTCTAAGATCTTCAGTGACTGTGCAAATTGTGCGATGCCACTGCCCTGCCTTAAGCGATTCGGCATTTCTGTCTCTGCACCATTCACTTGAATGCTTGAATGCTTGGTGGTGCAGGTGTCCGCAGGCAAAACTGACCCAAACACTTAGCAGACTTTTACCTTGGATAGTGAGTCAAAACAGGTGGAGACATTCGAGAAGTCTTCTCGTCTCCCAGTTTGGTGCTTCGGTCAGTAAATGTCACCAGTCTGCTGGGCAGCTATTCCCACTCCTTTGAGATTCATTGACTTAAGTCCTCCTGGGTGTCCCCGAAGATATTGAACCTGGCCCCGCCCAGGACATGCAGGACAGTTGTGACAAGGCCAAGTTCACAATTCATTGTGGGTTGGACACCACTGACTCCATCGGGCATGCCATTGGACCAGTGTTGCCATGTGAACCCATGCTTGGCTGCCGTCCACCAGTTTTTCAAGTGATGTCCAATCCTCCCTCATGAACATGTCATTCTGTAGTAGGGGATCTCTGTGTATAGTCATAATCTAGTGAATAGTCCCGCCCATGTGCGTGGACCCCGGAGCAATCAAAAATAATCTCTTACAGAGTCAAAAAATGCAGAAAAGCATAGACACTTAAGAGAGAATTTAAAGACAGATAATGCAGCCTAAAAAGGCTACACTGTCCAGTACTTCAACTAGAAATTCCACCATAAAATCCACAAAACAGCAAAAGCCTGTACAGATTTTCCTTGCTTTACCAGCAAAATCCCTCAGGAATGATAGAGAGAAGAACCTGGACAGACAAGCCCCATAGGCTGCCATTATGTGGCTCAAAACAGGATACTGTGCCTTTAAGAGAATCTTCCAGAACCTTCTCCCAGTATCCCAGAATGCATAGCAGGTCCAACTTAGTTTCAGTTCTTTTTTCCGGCTCCTGCAAGCAGGACCCTGGAGCATTGAGCTCTCCCTTTTCAAGGGTTTTGTTGGTGTTTTCTCACTAAATTCGATTTTGTGTACTTTTAAAGTACTTTGGTGACTTTCTTCTTGGTTTTCTGCACTCTTTTATTGTCCATAATGCCTGCATTATTCGATAAATGCCCGGAGTGCTCCAGGAAGAAGGCCAAGTCAGACCCCCATGAGGTGTGTATCCTCTGCCTTCCCTCTTCCCACATCCCAGAGGAGTGTGTGATCTGTAGAGGCTTCTCTGGCAGGACCCTGAACGACAGGAGGAAGATCAGACTTCAGGGACTTGAAGAAAGAAGACTGAAGGCTCAAGGTGGGTCTGGAGGGGCTTCTACTGCCCATGCTGAGGCCTCTGGGGGGCTCCCCAGGGGCAGGAAGTCCAGCAAACGTCCAAGATCTCCGTCTGGGTCGGTTGCCATGACCACGACGTCGAGAGGACGGTCCACGGCCAGTTCCCGGTCTCCCCAGGGCTCTGGGTTGAGCAAACGTCGCCCGTCGAGGGACTTACACAGGCCGCCGTCGAACCCGGTGTCGATTTCCTCGGCGTCGAGTGGACGGCATCGGAGGGCCCGGCGTCGGCGCTCGCCGTCGAGGCGACACCGCCGTTCGCCGGCGAGGACATCGTCGTCGTCGAGGGGATCCTCGTCGTCGAGGCCGCCGTCGAGACGGAAGAGGTCTCCGGCGCTGAAGAGGTCGACGTCGAGGCGTTCGAAGAGGTCGCCGTCGAGGCGATCGAAGAGGTCGTCGTCTAGGTCGCCGTCGAGGCACCAGCGACCGTCGTCGAGGTTTAGAGGTTCGTCCATCTGGTCGGGGTCGACGTCGAGGCATAGAAGCCGGTCGACGCCGAGGAGTGCGAAACGGTCGACGCCGAAGGGCCGCTCGACGTCTAAGGAACCACGGTCGACGTCTGAACACCGGTCTTCCGCGTCAGGGGGCCGTAAGGACAGGCCGAGGACTGTGGGGGGCTCCCCGCAGTCAGAACAGGATGGTGGCTCGCCGGGAACGGCGTATTCAGATGTGTATACACCAAGGAAGACTGTTATACAGCCTCCTGCCCCTCCTTTGCCTAGAGGGCCTCCTCCGAGGACTGCGACGCCTCCTCCGTTGCCTCCTCTACCTGCTCTTCCGTCAGGACCACAGGCCCCGGTGCCGGGTGCTCCTCCTCCGGTTCCACCGAGATCGGTGTCGATGCCCAACCTTCCGACACCTCCGAAGAAGACTCCGAAGTCGAAGGTTCCTCCTAAGCCCAAGACGTCCGACCCGGGGAACCTGGCGGAGCGTCCCAGACCCAGGAGATCGAGGTCACGCTCAGGGAGAAAGGACAGATCTAGGAGTGGACATGGATCCTCCTCGAGATCCAGACATCGCCATAGGAGGCATCGGTCCAGGTCCCATTCGGCCTCTGGGACCCGTTCGTATTCGCCTACATTGTCGGATTCACCGGAGACGAGGGTGTCTCCGATAGATGACATTGGCACGTTCCAGGAGGTTCTCCTGAGAGGGGCGGCGAAGTTGGGGATCAAGGTGACGGCCCCTACGCCCACAACTTGTGTGATCTTCGAGACTTTGCACACGAAGCACCTGTCTCGCCCCCTACTGCCTTTGGTGCCAGGACTGGTCGAGCCGGCGGAACAGCTATTTCTTACGCCGGCGGTGGTGAAAGCGGCTCCCTCCAGGCTTGTCAAGAAGTACAGGGCTCCTGAGTCGGACCCGGCCTTCTTGCGGAAGGACCCAGTGCCTGATTCAGTGATTGTGACGGCGGCTCGGAAACTACATGCTACCTCCCCGTCCTCCACTGTGCCTCCGGATAAGGAGAGCCGCTGGATTGACTCTGCTGGACGGAAAGCGTGTGGCACGTCTTCCACGACGATGAAGGCCTCCAGTGACTCGGCGTTGTTAGGACGGTACAACCGTGCACTGTGGGACTCCATGGAACAGTTTGCGGACCTTGTCCCGCGGGACAGGAAAGAGGACTTCATGGAGATCGTCCAGGAAGGGATGCTGGTTTCGAACCAGGCCATCAGTGCCACGGTGGATATCTCCTTGCTGGCCGCTCATGGATACTGCCACGGTATCAATCAGAGACGCCATGCTTGGCTCCGGCTGACGTCGCTCAAGCCTGAAGCGCAGCAACGAGTGGCTAATCTGCCGTTTTCCGGCGACACCCTCTTCGGGAAACACGCAGATGACGAAATGGCCAGGATGAAGGCCGAGGCTGAAACCCTGACGGCTGTGGGCTTGGAGAAGCCGAAAGAAAAGAAACCCTACCGCCAGTTCCAGCGGCGGTTCGGGTCGCAGGGTAGAGGAAGAGGACAGTCTTCTGGGCAACAACAGCAGCAGCAGCAGCAGCAGCAGCAATACAGAAGACCCTTCCAGAAACGTCAGAGGGGTAGAGGTGGACAGCAGTCCTCTACCGCGAACAAGGGCCCGGCTGGGTCTCGCCCCTGAGCGGTTACTTCCCCTTCATCCGTTACCCGCTCCGGTGGGGGGAAGCGTTCAATTTTTTCTGGCAGAGTGGAGAAAAATTACTCAGGACAAGTGGGTGCTGAATATTGTTTGCAATGGATACAGTCTTCGGTTCATCAGCCCTCCTCCATCGATTCCTCCGGTCAGCTCCCAGTATCAACTGCGCGAGCTCCAGGCGGAGGCCGACATCCTTCTGAGGAAAAGGGCGATAGAAGATGTACCTCTGTCTCAAAGAGGAAGAGGTCTGTACTCCCGGTTCTTTCTGGTCCGAAAAAAGGACAAGAACGAATTCAGGCCCATTCTGGACTTGCGACAGGCAAACAAATGGATTTGCAGAGAAAAGTTTTGCATGCTGTCGTTGCATCAGATTTACCCTCAGCTGCAACGGGGAGACTGGCTTTGCGCCATAGACCTGCAGGAAGCGTACTTCCATGTGCCCATTGCACACAAACACCGGAAGTTCCTGCGATTTCAAGTCGGCACCAATCACTATCAGTACACGGTACTTCCGTTCCGGCTGAAGTCTGCGCCCCGGACGTTCTCGAAGTGCATGGCAGTGGTAGCGGCACACCTGCGGAAGAACAAGGTGTTTGTCTACCCATACCTGGACGATTGGTTGATCAAGGCATCCTCCTTCTCGGAAGCTCAAGCACACTTCCTGAAGACGTGCGTTCTCTAGAACAAGCTGGGGTTGCACATCAACATGTCCAAGTCTGTCCCGACTCCGGTCCAGTGCATCCAGTACTTGGGAGCCTCCATCGATACGCTGTCGGCAAGCGTGTCTCCTTCGGAAGAGCGACGTTTATCACTCCTTCGGAAGGCTCAGGCTCTCCTGTCCGCTCCATCCACGACAGTGAAGACGGTGTCTTCTCTGCTGGGATCGATGGCTTCTTGCATCTTCCTGACGCCACATGCACGGCTGCATATGAGACCGCTGCAGGAGTGCTTGGAAGATCAGTGGGACCAGAGGAGAGGCTCTTGGGACGACAAGATACGACTGTCTCTACATGCTCTTCAGTCTCTGAAGTGGTGGTGTTCAGCGGAGAATCTCCTCAGAGGGGTTCCCTTCCACAAGGACATTCCCACTCAGACTATCGTGACGGATGCTTCTCTCCTGGGATGGGGAGCGCACTCCGGAGATCTGCAGATTCAAGGGACGTGGTCCCCGTCGGAGTCCACGTACCACATCAATTTCCTGGAACTCAGGGCTGTTCACTTGGCGCTGAAGGCCTTTCAACCGTCCTTCCGGACCAACTCTCTGCTTGTACAGACGGACAATACGACCACAATGTATTACCTCAACAAGCAGGGGGGCTCGAGATCGCGCACTCTGTCTCTGGCTGGGGAACGCGTTATGGATCAACTGGTCGAACAGCTTTCTGTACGCTTTTCCGCCCATTCCCCTGATTCCAGCGGTTCTCATCAAGCTCTCCCAATCCAGGGCGAAGATGATTCTGATTGCCCCGGAATGGCCCAGACAGTGGTGGTTCACGGACCTGCTTCACCGGTCTCTCCTTCCTCACATGAAGCTGCCGTGCAGGCCGGACCTTCTCACTAAGTTCGGGGGGCGGATGGTGCACCCCAACCTCTCGTCTTTGAGTTTGGCGGCATGGCTCCTGAAATAGTGCAATATGGCCATTTGAATCTCCCAGCGGATTGTATGGACATACTGAAGGAGGCTAAGCGACCTTCCACTCGGACTTCTTATGCTTACAAGTGGAAGAGATTTTGCATCTGGTGTAAGTCTAAGAACTATGACCCTACGACATGCAAGGAAGATGTCATCCTTCCATATCTACTACATTTGGCGCAGTCTGGCCTTAATGTCCATTCCATTAAGGTTCATCTGGCTGCTTTGACTGCCTACAGGAAATGCCCTTCACAGACTTCCTTCTTTCAGATCCCTGTGATCAAAGATTTTTTGGAAGGCTTGAAGAAAGTGTTCCCTCCTGTCCGGCTTCCTTCGCCTTCATGGGACTTGAATGTGGTGCTGTCCAGATTGATGAAGGAGCCTTTTGAACCTATTCATAAGGCTTCGTTGCAGCACCTGTCCTGGAAGGCGGCGTTCCTCGTGGCCATTACATCGGCCCGCAGGGTGAGTGAAATTCAGGCGTTGTGTTGCCAAGAACCTTATACTGTATTTCATGCTGCTAAGGTTGTTATGCGTACTCACCCTAAGTTTCTTCCCAAGGTTGTTTCTGATTTTCATATCAACCAGACTATAACTTTACCTACGTTCTTTCAGAATCCTTCATCTCAAGCGGAAAGGTCTTTGCATTCCCTGGATGTTAGGAGGGTGTTGAAATTTTATCTGGATAAAACCAGGGATATTCGTAGGTCAGACCAATTGTTCATCAATTATGGATCTGTCAGGACGGGTCTTGCGACCTCTAAGCAGTCTATCTCTAGGTGGATTGTGTCCTGCATACAGCTGTGTTACCAAAAAGCTAATAAGACCTTAGGAGGTAAGCCTAAGGCTCATTCCACCAGGGGCAAGGCTGCCACGACAGCGTTGCTCCGTAATGTTCCGATTGCAGAAATCTGCAAGGCGGCCACTTGGAAGTCGGTTCATACCTTTGCTAAGCATTACTGCCTGGACACTGATGCCAGGGCAGACGCTCAGGTTGGGCAGGCTTCGCTGCGAAATCTGTTCGCACAGTAGTGGCGTTACTTCTGTTTTCTCCACCGCCGCTTTGGTGTGGGGATGGGCTTGCCATTCTATTCACTAGATTATGACTATACACAGAGATCCCCTACTACAGAAGGAGTAGTTTCTGTCCTGTAACTCCAGTTCTGTAGTGGGGGTATCTCTGTTATAGTCATAAGCGCCCTCCCTCCTCCCCGGTGGAGAGAGACATATTCCTTTGTGGAATGCTACAGGTCTGGCATGTTACGCCTTCAAAAAGAACTGAAACTAAGTTGGACCTGCTATGCATTCTGGGATACTGGGAGAAGGTTCTGGAAGATTCTCTTAAAGGCACAGTATCCTGTTTTGAGCCACATAATGGCAGCCTATGGGGCTTGTCTGTCCAGGTTCTTCTCTCTATCATTCCTGAGGGATTTTGCTGGTAAAGCAAGGGAAATCTGTACAGGCTTTTGCTGTTTTGTGGATTTTATGGTGGAATTTCTAGTTGAAGTACTGGACAGTGTAGCCTTTTTAGGCTGCATTATCTGTCTTTAAATTCTCTCTTAAGTGTCTATGCTTTTCTGCATTTTTTGACACTGTAAGAGATTATTTTTGATTGCTCCGGGGTCCACGCACATGGGCGGAACTATTCACTAGATTATGACTATAACAGAGATACCCCCACTACAGAACTGGAGTTACAGGACAGAAACTACTCCTTCCATTGGATTCACCAGACCACCAGTTTTTCAAGTGATGTCCAATCCTCCCTCATGAACATGTCATTCCATTGGATTCACCAGACTGGGGACAAGACAGACTCTATCCTCTTGAGTGGTTCAAGGAGTGCAGGGCAATGTCACACTCACTGGGCTTATCTGCCCCAATTTGCCAATCACATTAGCCCTACCCTTCCTTTCACACCACTTTCTTTCACAACGCAGTACCTTCCACTGTCCATCCCCAGTGACTGACAGAGAACCACCTGGACATTTTGCGAGAGGAAGTTCATGCTCTTTTGGCCAAAGGGGCTATTGAGAGGGTGCCCTTGCCAGAAATAGGACGTGGTTGTTATTTCTACTATTTTCTGGTGCCCAAGAAGGACAGAGGCGCCTTTATCCGATTTTAGACATGCACTCTCAACGCCTTCCACTGGAAGGAAAAATTCAAAATGCTCACGCTGGCCCAGGTCTTTTCTCCCCTTGACCCTTGAGACAGGATGATGTCTGGCTTGTAAAACTCCTGTTTCTATATATCCGTCTTGTTGGCCCATCGGCGCTACCTGGCTCCCTTTCATCAGAGCCTTCTGAACAAGGTTCGGTGTCGTGCCTTTCCCCTGAGGAAAAAGAGTACTGAACTTTCAGGCTATGATCCCGATCTTTTGTTCTTGGCTCTGGATTTCAGTGAGGTCAATTCTTGAGTTTGCTGGGGCTGATGGCCTCCTGCAGGTCACGCAACCCAAGTAGCATATGCCGACTCTGCAGTGGGATCTGAAGACTACATGGGTCCAACATCAAGAGGCATCTCTGAACACATTAATATTTCAGAGGAGACTACAAAATATCTGTAATGGTGTTTACTGGACTGCGGTGGAGTCAAGTGAACAAGCTCAGCTATCGGCACCTAGTGTTTCAAAAGTTGCAGTTATAGCCAGGTGTTGCCTGAGGTCTGTTGCACGACTTGGGGGAAACTTGGCTTGATCTGTTTGTCCATATCAGCAATTCTGCGCGTTGGAGTTTCCATTTTGTCTCTCACTCAAGAGCCTTGTTCAGCCTAGCGTGGAACTCTGGATGCCTTTTCACTGGTACCACTCCTGCTCTGAGTTCTCAAAAAGACTGACCGGACCCTAGTAATCTTATTGGCCCTGGACTAGGAACAAAGAGTTTGATCTCCAAAACTCCTGGTTATGAGCATCTGTCCTCCAAACAGGCTGCCCCTCTGAGTGGATTAGCTGTCACAGCATCTAGGCAGGGTTCTGTTCCTGGGCCTTCGCAATATCCACCTTTATGCTTGGAGTTTGGGCAGCGACAGCTGATTATCTTAGACCCTTCCTCTGGGGGTGGTTGATGTCATCTTGGCAGCCAGGTGCCCCTTGACAAAAACTGTTGTTGGGATATATTTGTGGCTTTGTTTGGTACTCTGCAGCTAGATACCCTCCGGGCACAGTTATCTGACATTTTGTTGCCAGCCCGATATGGCCTTGCTCTGCATACAGTTAAAGAGTATCTTTTGGCTCCTTCTTCCTTCTTACAGTCACCGGATCAGCCCTCTTAGTTTAAGTCTCCACTTGTTGTTATGTGCTCTTTGAAAGGTTTGCCCGGTCACTCGTTTGTTGGTTCTGCTCAATTTTTATTTAGGGCAGAATCTTGCACTCAGGTATTTAATCCTTCTGTGCAACCTATATATTTTTTAGGAAATTCAAGAAAAGTGAATGTACTGATTTTTACAAATACTATGACTGTCCGAAGAATTACTTACTGTCCTGCACAAGGACACATGTATTTACATATATTTACAAACACAATTTACACATCACTTAGAAATACACAAAAAAATTTAACATTTAGATAATATATACAAGACAAACATTTGGGAGAAAATGACTCATTTAAGATTGAGAGTACCCTGTCCACATACTTTCTGTCAGGCCACTAAAGCTGAATATTTTTTCTTTTTCTTTTGGCCTGATAGCGCAAGAGGCTACTGGTGCAGTCAATGTTCAATGTATTTACCAAAGCACAAAAGCCTTATGCGCAAAAAAACATTCGGACTTAAGACGAATGAAGGTCAAGAGCCTGTAAGCCGACGCGTTTCTGAGCCTGTCTGTGTACTTGGCAGGCTCGTCTTCAGGGCTTTGGGGCTGTTAAATTTTTTTGTGTATTTCTAAGTGATGTGTAAATTGTGTTTGTAAATATATGTAAATACATGTGTCCTTGTGCAGGACAGTAAGTAATTCTTCGGACAGTCATAGTATTTGTAAAAATCAGTACATTCACTTTTCTTGAATTTCCTAAAAAATATATAGGTTGCACAGAAGGATTAAATACCTGAGTGCAAGATTCTGCCCTAAATAAAAATTGAGCAGAACCAACAAACGAGTGACCGGGTCTTCTTTTTTCTTATAATTATAATTGTCCTACCCGGCCACACTTTTTGGACAAAACCCCCCTTGATAACAGACTTTGAAAGGTTTGCAACATGTTTCCTCGCTCTCCCTTTGTCATGCCACAGTGGTACTTTGACTAGCTCCTCACATTTGTCATCTGCGCTCCATTTCAGACACTTCACAGCTGTTCCTATCGCTCCTCACCCTCAAGACTGTGTTCTTCGTTGCCATAACATCAGGTGGTGTGTGGGTGAGCTTCGAGCTCTTTGTGTCAACCTGCCACACACACCACCTTCTTCCCAGACAAAACTGGTTTTGCGGATCTTTCATGACTAAAGTTGTGACACTGTTCCAGGTCACTTAAAGCATCACCTTGCCGACATTCATTGTTCCTCCTCAGTAATCTAAGGAGAAGACACTACTCCTATTGATCCCAAAATAGCATTGAGCTTTTACATATTTACATTGATTGTACCAAAGAAAACCTGGTGAACTATCAGCGCTTTGTGGGATTCTCTGGAGTGAAAAAAGGCAATGCTTTCCAGAAGAGAACCATATCTGGCTGGATCGTGCTTTGCCTTAAGATCTGCTATGCAATGGTTAGGAAGCTGCCATCGGAAGGACTGCATGCTCACTCCACCAGGAGCAAAGCTGCTGCCACTGCGTTTGCATGCAGAGTACCTGTCCTAGACATTTGCTTGCCAGCTAGGTTGGCATCCCTGCATATGTTCATGAAGCACTATTGTCAGCATAGTCAAGTCTGCAGAGCGGGGCATTTTGCACAGGACTTTCTGGTTTGAGCCCATCCACAGGCCCACCTCCCAATGGATATTGCTTTGGTATCTATTCAGAAGATGAGGAATCTGCACCTATAAGTCTCTATCAGAAGAACAAGTTACTTACCTTCTGAAACTCTCTGTTCGGGGCATGTTTGGCTGTAGATACACACGCTCTACACACTTCCACCATCTGGTGTTGGGCCCGGATGTGTGCAAGTTGTTTTTCTTCAAAGAAGTCTTTCTAGTCACAAGACAAAGATACTCCTCCTCTTGGTAATAATGCACATGGCATCAACTCCATTGTTAGATTGTTTTCTCTCTGGCATTGGGTTCGGACATGTTTTGTGGCACTCTGGTTAGAGACTGTCTCCGGTTCCTTTCAGTTCATTGTTAATCACCACCCTCGTCTGTATTGTTTCGGTCGTGTTTTCTATCCTTGTGTCTGGAAAATCAGAGAAATTCTGACCGTCTATTCATCCTGCTCCCACACGGCCTTTGGGTCTCGCCCTTTCGGGCCTACTCTTTGTTTTAGCCAACTTCGACCGAGAATGTGCTGTTAAGGGAACAAACTCCATTTATATTCTGCCCCAGCTGCCACGCAAAGTACCCGAGAACCGACCTCCATCAGGTTTGCAACTTATGTCTGTCTCTGGACCATTAGGAAGCAGAGTGTGAAGCGTTTGATCGAAAAAGACATTATGGGACTGTAGGGCACAAAGAGACCGAAGAGACACCGGACATCTACGGTCAAGATGTTGAACAGTAACAAGAAGAACTTCATGAGGCCTCTGCAGCGGAGGAAGGCGCCTTCTCCATTGTTAACTCGGAATCTGACTTCGCCTCTGATTCTGACCTCCACTCTGGACTCCAGATACACAATTTTCTTTCGGGCCAGCATACTGCGAGTGCACCTGCCCCTTTTCCACCTCCCCAAAAATATTTGTTTTTGACCAATTCTTTGGCATCCAGGACACCACTGGCAGATTTAGTGAGCTAAATAACGGTGATGGATCAAGCCCTGATCTTTGGACTGGGTAAGAGTGGTCTGCTTAATTCAGACACTCTGTTCATCACCACCCCCTTTTCTGAATCGTTTTTGGCCACTATAGGTGTGGCAGGGTATACTCAGACATGAGTCCCTTGCTCACTGCTCCATCAGGATTCAAGCAAGCCGGGCCGACGAGGCTGAAATGCCAGAAACCGGTCCCCGGTAGCTTGTCTCCTTTCTGGTGAAGAATTGGCTTGGTAGTTTGGTCTGCCCTGTTCCCATGATGCACTGGGCCAGGGACAGACTAATTTGCATATAGCCAAGTTCTGAGCTGGGATGGGGCAGTGAGCTAAATAACGGTGATGGATCAAGCCCTGATCTTTGGACTGGGTAAGAGTGGTCTGCTTAATTCAGACACTCTGTTCATCACCACCCCCTTTTCTGAATCGTTTTTGGCCACTATAGGTGTGGCAGGGTATACTCAGACATGAGTCCCTTGCTCACTGCTCCATCAGGATTCAAGCAAGCCGGGCCGACGAGGCTGAAATGCCAGAAACCGGTCCCCGGTAGCTTGTCTCCTTTCTGGTGAAGAATTGGCTTGGTAGTTTGGTCTGCCCTGTTCCCATGATGCACTGGGCCAGGGACAGACTAATTTGCATATAGCCAAGTTCTGAGCTGGGATGGGGCAGTGAGCTAAATAACGGTGATGGATCAAGCCCTGATCTTTGGACTGGGTAAGAGTGGTCTGCTTAATTCAGACACTCTGTTCATCACCACCCCCTTTTCTGAATCGAGATTGCCATGGTAGGCACCGATCATCCTCTACGGACACCCCGCCCAGGGCTCGACACTGAAAGCTAAGCTGAAACCGATCCCGACAAACATGACGCCAACGACGGACGTGGAGTCGACCGACGCCACCTACCGATATGCAGGGGTACTGCTAAAGGATAAATCTCTGGATCCAGTCTGACGCCTGGGGGTAATTCTAACGGTAAGGAATCTATAACTACATATGTCTCTCACAGATACATTGTTACCGAAGGTAAGTAACTTGTTCGACAGGGCGCATTGGGATAAAATCCAGCATCTCCCTGTAGAATATAAACAAGCATTTTTAATGCAATAGGTCTCGCATTTACACAAGTTTAAGCTATTGGCATTGTAAATGACAATGCCTTTTATTTATGTTTTAAAAACAAAAATAAAAGGCATTGTCATTTGCAATGTGAGTAGCTCAAACTCGCGTAAATGCGAGACCTTTTGAATTGCAAATGCTTGTTTAGGTAAAAGTGCCTGCTTTTCACCAAAACAGAACCAAGCTTTGCATGACGTGCCTGGCTCTAGCGCCGCCTGTGCCCCTCACGCAGAAGAAAACAGCAAATTAATTAAATAACCAAGCGTGGCAGCTAAAGTGAGCTGACTGCGCTGCAAATTAATTAAATAAATAAGCGCGGCCGCTAAAGTAAAAGCGAACCGTGCTGCAAATACATTATTTTTTTTAAATAGCGCTGTTAGCCATGATAAAACAGACCGTGGAACATGACTAGTAAAAAGTCCGGTCCTTATTTTACACCCTCAACTTCGCAGTAGTGTGCCTGGGTTCAGTCCTTCTAAGTTCTACCGTGGTCGAAACGCCGGTTCACAAATGAAGATAAACCACATACGTCTGGTTCAATTTTTTTATTTCAAGTGAAAGAAAACACAAAGACTTAAAACAGTGTTTAGCTGATGGTCCATGCTTAATACTTGGACATACAACACTTTTTTAGTGGGAAAAACTTCAAACATATTGTTCCTGTACTGTAACATAAAGATCTGATAGAGACTACTAGCCGCAGATTCCTTAACGTAGAATTATCCCCAGGCGTGAGACTAGATCTGGAAAACTTTTTTGTTTTTTGCCACAGCATCCCTGCTTGCCGGTGGGTTGGCATCACGCGACTCCGCCCAGGAGGAGTCTGCGTACGTGACGTCGGCGAGGTCACCTAAGTCCCACCCCGGCGCGCCTACGTCAGTTTTTTCCTATTCCGCGTGCAAGGTTGATCCGGGCTATGTTCTGGGCCTGTTCGGGCCCCTTTGTCTTTCTCTTTATCTGTGTGCAACAATGTGCGAATGCCTTCAGGCTTTAAGTCTTGCACGTTGTGTGGACGTCTTATGTTGGCGACGGACCCTCACCTCATTTGTATGTGGTGTTTGGGGGAAGATCACGGCTCCCCTGACTGTAAGGTGTGCCAACAGTTGAAGCCGAATTCGCGGCGGGAGCGCCGGATGAAACTGCTCTTGGCGAGTCTTTCCAGGTCGGCTACTTCCCCTCGTTCAGCTTCGGCGGAAGGTTCTCGAAACGGCCGTCGTCCTCATCCTTCTCCTGCGCCACACGAGCGTCGCTCCCCGGTGGGTAAGTGTCACAGTTTGTCCCAGAGGGATGGTTTCAGTCCTGTTGGGGGCGTGGGCTCTCCGCGGGTGATGCGGCCCCGCGTCTCGTCCTCCTATCCACTGTTTGCCGGTGAGGGGGCGTTGAGAGCCCAAATGGAGGCATATGCGGCGGCTTTGCAGGCCTCGCTGGCTTCTCCTCCTCCTCCTCCTCCTCCTCCTTCCCCTCCTGGGACGTCGGCGGATACCTTGCATGGTGCGGGGCTCTCCGCGTCGCCGGCAGCTCCGGCGCCGACTGGTTCGGCTCCAGCCTTGGAGCATGTGGTGCCGTTAGTGCGGCCCTTCGGGATCCCTCCTTTAGGCCACAGCACCTCTGCTTTGCCGCAAACTCCTGTGGGGGATTCCCTGTGGTGTCGCGGGAGGTCGCCGGGGCTCGGATCGCATCCCCGATCCCTTCTCGGGCCTCTGGACAGGTAGTGGCCTTGTCTACGGCTGAGGTGACGCCGCTTCAGTGCCGGCAGCTGCTGGCCCGGGAGGCGCCACAGGGGTCGGCGGACTCCTCTCGTCCCGCTATGGGGCGAGGCTGGAAGGGATCTCCTCATCCCCCTCCGGGCCCCTCTCGTCCCTCCATGCAGGCAGCTGCCTCGTCGGAGGTCGAGTCGGAGGTTGAATCGACCTTGGCGGCGCCATATGGGTCGGCAGACCCCCTAAGCCCCATTCTGGGTCGAGGCTGGCAGAGGACTCCTTGTCCCTCCCCGGGTCCCTCTCTCCTCCCCACGCAGGCAGCTGCCTCGCCGTAGGTCGAGTCGGCGCCGTCCCATGGCCTCCTCAGCCTTCTGGACCGGAGCTGTGTGACGTGGGGGAGGCATGTCCGGTGTCTCCTTCAGCACCGGACGGTGATGACGTCCTGCCTCAGACGGCAGACTGTACTGCGTCGAGTCGCAGACTCTTATTCGGACGCTCCCTCTTCTCTGGAGGCTGGGTGCTTGCTGGTGTCGTCCTCACCAGAGACGGGCCGCCGCGTGGTGGCTTTTTCCCCGGCGTCATCGAAAGGCGGCTCCCCGCCTGTCCCCAGGCCGCGGTTTTCGCCAGAGCGACAGGTTCCCCACTCCTCGGTCCCTCCTTCTACTTTTCAGTTCTGCCCGCCCCGCTTGGTTTCAGGGGCATCCGCCTTAGTTTGCAGTCGTCGCCCATGGAGGAGCTGCTTTCTCCACCGCGGGGCCCTACGGAGGCTGGTGCGGCCTTCGCCCGTGCTCTGTCCACGGCTGTGGGTATTTTGCGCATGGGTGATCCAGCTGACCATTTCCCCGCGGATCATCTGCTGGAGGTTCTCCACCCGGGCTCTGGTGGGAGAGAGCTGTTGCTTCCTTTTGAAGGTTTGCTCCTTTCTTCCCTGATGAGGACTTAGGGGCGTCCCGCCACACGGGACCCGGTGCCCCTACACCTCCGGCACCTTCCAGCAACCCCTCTGCCTCCAGCCCACTTTTGCGGACTGCCTTTCCTTCCTTGCTGCCGGAGTTGTCTCTGCCGTCCTGGGAGGCCCGCTGGCTGGACTCTTAGGGACGCAACATGTGCGCCTCTACTCGTGCTGCTTTGAGGGTTCTAAACACATTGTGTGTTGGCTAGGGTCACCTCTTGTTTGTGGGACTTGGCCGAGTCCTTGGGATCCGCTGCGTCACAAGAGACTGTTCAGATTGACTTGCGGCACCATGTGCTGGATGGCCGGGAGCGGGCGGCGTTTATTCTTCGCTCCGCTTTGGACATTTCGGAGGTGCTGTGTGGCCCTTCACTGCCATGCTTGGCTTCGGGACGGTGTGTTCCCGGAGAATGTTAGGGAACGGCTGGTTGACCTTCCCTTCGATAGCACTCTGTTATTCCATGCCCCGGCGGACTCGGCTATCCAGAGGTTCTAGGCAGGGCGTCGTCCTCTTCCTTCTCCCCCTCAGTGACTGGTGAGTTGAATTGGTTCTTGGGCCTTCTTTTGGGTAGGTCGCCCTTGTAGTTCTGTGTGTTTTATGGCCACTCGAGTCTTCCTTGCTGAAACTGTTTTGTTGGCTGCTTGACGGCCCTTTTTTGACTGTGTGTGTTTGGCTGGAGTTATTTCCACAAATTGGCCCTGAGATTAGGCCTTCTGTTTTCTATTGGGCTGCTTGACAAGCCTTCTGCGTGTTTTTTTTTCCTCGTGGCTTTCGCTTGTCCTCTGCTGCGGAAGTTTCTTCCAAAGAGGGTTCCGATGTCTTGGGACTTAGCGTACCCTATGTGGGGTAGTGGTAGCTGTTATATAGCTAGGGAGTTGTGGTTGCCTTCTGGCCTATGCTCTCCGGGGTTTTTATGTATGTTGCAGATGCAACTCTCTTGCTGGATTGGTATGCCGTGGTGGCGCCCCGGGGTGTCCTTCTCCAGGGTCGCAGCGTGGTTCGCCAGGTCTGGCCCGCTGCCTGCAGCCTGGCATCGTGGCTCTGGTTCTGCTTCTTTGAGTAGTGTGCTCGGCCCCTCTGAGGTGTGTCCGGGTTCCTTTTCGTCTTCATATTCTCTGTCATGGGGGCTGAGATAGTTTTGTGCTCCTCCTTTCAGGCATCGCCTGTCCGGTTCCCCGGGGGGCTCCGGGATATTCTTCCTGCTTTTGACTGCTTATGGCTGCAAGCGTTCTGTCTGGTCTGTTGCCTTCCGACTGTGGTAGGCTCGCCTTCTTTTCCCTTGTCTCCTTGGGCCCTCTAGGTTCTTCTTCTCCTTCTTCCTTGCCCTGGCGTTGGATGAGGTTCTGTGACTTTTAAGGGCGTGGGGTGGTTTGGCCTCCCCCGGCCCGGCCCTTGGTTCCTCTGTTGAGTGTGAACTGGCTTCCTCTTTCGAGTGTGAACTGGCTTCCTCTTTCTTCTTTTCTTCTCCCACACCCCTCTTGGGGTCGGTGGTGTTCTGCTTGTGGAGGTTTCCCTTACCTGGAGGGCGGGGCTCCACGCCCTATCTGTTGGACTAGTCCCCAGTGGGGCCCCCTGTTATGTCCAGGCTGGGTGGGGTCCTTCGCAGACCCTCCTCCCCCGTGGGTATGGCTAGGGTATTATTCTACATTAAGGAATATGCGGCTAGTAGTCTCTATCGGATGTACGAGTTACATACCTTCAGTAACGATGTATCTGGTAGAGATGATTCAAGCCACAGATTCCTTCCGGCCCGCCCTTCCTCCCCGTTCTGCGCGAACCTTTGGCTTCTGCACTCACCTCCCGGTGGGTGGCTATGTCTTCTGTGAGTGCATTCTTTTGTTCTTTTGACAGGATGATTTGTCTTGTTTCTTGTTCCTCTCCTCCTCTTTGGCACTTTGGAGGATGGGTCTATAGGTGCTTCTGTGCCCCTCTGCTCTGGTTGCTCCAGGGTTGAGGCTTGCCCTTACTCTCGTCCCTCCCCTCCCTCCCTTTTTGTTGCTAAGGGTCCTGGTCCCTCTGTTAACCTATGGGATGGGGTCATCTGGCTGTGCCTTGCCCTTTCTTCCTTTGGGGGGTTGTCACACTCTGTGCTGGGGTTGCCCTGGAGGTTTGTCGTTCCCTGTTTGTCTTGTAACTGGTTCCCCTTCGTTGTTCTTGGTTGGGGTTATACTCCTGCTACATGTTGTCATGACATTTTACATATGTTCCTTGCCTTGGGGGGGGTACTGTCTACATGTTGGCAGGGTGGCTGCTCAGGGCTGTGCTCTGTTCTTTCTTCTGTCCCTGCCTCTGGGTACTGCAGTGTTAGCACTGCTCCTTATGGTGTTGTTCGTCACCATTTAATTTTCCACTTTCTGCTCTTTTGCACACTGTTCCCATGCTCAAGTAGTTGTCTGGTGACACCGCATTGTGACGCGGAAAAGTTCTCTGAAGAAAACTGACGTGGGGGCGCCAGGGTGGGACTTATGTGACCTCGCTGATGTCACGTACGCGAACGACGCCTGGGCGGAGGCGCGTGATGCCGTCCCCCCGGCGTGCAGGGATGCTGTAGCAAAAAAAAAAAAAGTTTTCCGGATCCAGCCTCACACCTGGGGATAATTCTACATTAACCAATCTGCGGCTAGAATAGTCTCTACCACATACATTGTTACCGAAGGAAAGTAAATTGTACTTTAAATGTACTATTGTAACCAACTGGTTTCACCTGCCCCTACTCTGTAGGCAAGAGGAGTACTTTGCAGAGGTGTCAACTTATTCCTGGAACCTAAACTTTGTGAACACCTACTTCGAGCTAACGGAAACAACACTTGCAGGTAGTGTCGCTGTGTGAGGGTGTCACTTTACAAATGCTCACGACCAACTCATTGCTTTTTACAACCAGGTAAAAATATTATGATCTGAATATAACTCACGATGCAAGGGTAAAAATAGTATAATTACGAAAATATTTAAAAAATACAAATATGTAATCAATTTCCTTGTACTGACTTCAAACACCGCTGTCCAGATGACCCGCGAGGATTAGCTTTCCTGCCTGCAAAGTAAACAGAGCAGGTTAGGCGCGTAGGGCAGAAATCGGGGCCTGCAGTGGGACCAGGGCGCAGCCTCCCATTCCCAGCCAATTAACCACTTAGGGAGCAGCTGTGAAGGCACCCCTGGGAATCCGCCAGCACCAGACCCCGGCCGGCCGCAGATAGAGCGGCAGGGCGCAGAGGCGTAGACTGGCACCGACGACGCACGAACCAGCATGCCTCGCCTTTGGGGCTATAATGTGCCCCAAGGGAAGCCCACTCCCAGCCCCTTAAAGTGTACTTTGCTCTTAGAGAGGGTGCCCTGAAAACTAAACCGGAACCCATTTTGAGAACCCAAAAACCATTTAAAGAGCAAGAGCCATGCGCCTCGAAGAAGCCACGTCCTCCCTGCATGTAGCGCTTTAGGGCCATTAATTTAAGCCGAAACTTGGGAAGCGAGAGAGATACCTTACAAAAGTGTTATCGCATTTTAAAATACATGCGCTAGACGGCAGAGAACCCTTTCTTTATTTCAACTCTCTGGCGTAAATTCTGTGCAGCCAGCCACACATTAAACTAGGACGTAAATATAGTATGATAGGATGCAACATAAGAGGCAGAATATTACCATTCTCACATATCGCTCCACATCCGGGGAGTTGGGAAATATGTGTAGGGGAGGGCGGGTCAACGCATCAAAAGCCCATTTTTGGCACCTGAGAAGTACCAACGCTTTAAAAGTGGTTCACACGAGGTCTCTAGAGGCCCGAAGCCGTCAGTTGCCATAAATCTGACAGTACTGCCCTGGTGTCTTCTGCAGGAAGAGGGAGGCAACCTGAACCTTGCGTGACATGCCTGGCACTAGCCCCGCCTGTGCCCCTCACGCAGAAGGAAACTGCAAATTAATTAAACAACCAAGCATGGCCGCAAAAGTGAAAGCGGCCCGCGCTGCAAATTAATTAAATAAAGAAGTAAGTCGGCGTAAGTGAAAGCGGACTGCGCTGCAAATAAAAGAAATAAACAAAATAGTGCTGTTTACCATGATAAAGCAGACCGTGTAGCATGACCAGTGAAAGGTCCATTTCTTATAAGCGGTAACAAATGGAGACAAGGCGGTCCCATGGAGGAACTAAAAAGCCTATGTTCGCGGCATATGAGCTGCAGATAGTACACTTAGTATTAGATCGCCACCTGGTGTTGGGCTCGGATGATTGCATGTTGTTGTCTTCTTGGAAGAAGTCTTTGTAGTCACGAGATAGGTGACTCCTCCCTTGGACAATAGTGCGCATGGGCATCGGCTCCATCCTTAGATAGTTTTTTTCCGCCACTGGGTTCGGATGAAAGTTTTCCGCTCCGGCTAGAAATAGACTTTTCAAGCACTTCGAAGCGCAAAAAAACTTCCCAAAACTCTCTATCGACTAACATCGTTTCGACTCCCATCAGCTCGATTCCGTTCGTCGACGCGGGCCGTTGGGCCTATCCACGCCGTGAGGCCTACACCACATGGAAAGGACCCCATTCAAGAAATGCCCCAAGTGTGGAGCACAGTTTCCACACAGTGACCACCACGAGGTCTGTAACCTGTGCTTATCGCCAGAACACGACAAATCCAGCTGTACAGCCTGCGCGTCCTTTCGATCCAAGAAAACCATCCGAGATCGGAGGGCCCGTCGACACGACATACAGAGATCAGCTCCGGAACCGGTGGATATCTTCGACGAGGAGGTTCCGCTCATTCCCGAAGAAGATTCCGATGATCTCCAGATCGTATCAGAGGCCGGCGACTCAGATGACTCCATACCATCGGGTCAGCAAGTGAGTACTACTGCCCCTGTACCACACACAGCACCCAGATCGAAGGCAAAGGTCAACACTCCACCTCCGGAGCCCAGTCGCGACCGAAAATCCACTTGGACAGCCCCGGCTCCGAAGAAAATAACTAAGCCTTTCGGTAGCTCGGTTCCGAGCAAGCCGCACGTGCCGATCCCACCAGCTCCCTCGGCACCGAAACCGAAAGAAGCCTCTGCTCCGAAACCGTCGACTTCTAAAGACAAGGATACGAAGCCAGCGTCTGACGCCTCAAAGCCGACAAGACCAGCTTCCACTCCGAAGACACCGTCTTCGATGCCGAAACCGACAAGGCCTGATTCCGATGCCTCGAAACAGTCTACGACACCGAAAACAACACCTTCGGTGCCGAAAATTACACCAAAGGACACTGTAACCACTCCTAAGGCTAAAGACAAGCCGCAACCTCGTCCGGTACCGAAAAAATCGACGCCGACAAAGGTTCCTCAAGGAGAAGAACTCTTCCAACCAGATGCTCTCCAAAAGAAGATCTACATTGACCCAAAGACAGTTCATGTGTCCACTACACCGCACAAGAAAAGGAAGGCAGATGAAACACCCACACCTGTGGTTCCTGCCAAGAAGAAGGACTCTGCCACATCCCCTATGCACCCTTCTTCATCTATACTTCCTTCTCCTTCATCTCCTGCTCCTCCTAACAATTCACAACAAATGTCTCCTTCACATTCTCCTCCTTTATCCTCACACTCACCTGAAACTGATGATGAGTATAGTTTAGGAAGAGGGGTAGACACAGATGAGCCTTTCCCAGACCCTATACATGATACAGACTGGGAGTTCCCAAACCCACAGGATATACCGGACATTCCTGACCCACAGTCATACCCATCAAAACCTTCTCCCCCAGAAGATAACATTGGCTTTGGGCACCTACTGAACAGAGCTGCCATGTACCATAAAGTCACTATGCATTCTGATGAGGCAGAGGAGGATTTTCTGTTAGACACATTCGAACAATTGCAAAGATCTGTTCAAATTCTTCCAATGATCAAAAGGGTCATCAAACATGCTACAGAAGTTTTTAAAGACCCTGTACGTACTAGGATTTTAAACCCTAGAATTGAGAAAAAATATAGGCCTGCACCTACAGATCCTACCTACATTAAGGGACAACTACCATTAGATTCATTAGTTGTATCAAATGCTAGGAAGAGAGCAAACTCACAAACTTCAGGTGAAGCACCCCCACCTGACAAAGAATCCAAGGTCTTAGATGCCTCAGGCAAAAGAATAGCTGCGCAAGCTACCAACATATGGCGTATAGCTAATACACAAGCCCTACTTTCCGGTATGATAGGGCTCATTATGACCAGTTAGAGAAACTGCTAGAACATCTACCTGACCAATATAGGACACAGGCAAATGGTCTTATACAGGAAGGCAAGCTTATCTCAAATGCCTCAATCAAGTGCGCACTAGATGTAGCAGATACTGCATCTAGAGCTATAAATACCAGTGTTGTACTTAGAAGACATGCGTGGCTACGCATTTCAGGGTTTAAACAGGAAGTTCAAACTACCATTTTAAACCAACCATTTCATCAAAACCAATTATTTGGACCTGAAGTAGATGCAGCACTTGAAAAAATGAAGAAGGATACAGACACCGCCAAATCTATGGGGGCTCTACAGTCCACACAAACTAGAGGTTCCTTTCGTCGCTCCTTTTATAGAGGAGGCTCCAAACAAACAGGTGCAGATAATACACCATCCTTCAAATCTAACACACAAACATCCTCTAATAAGGTGTACTTTAGAGGAGGATATAGAGGAAATAACAACAAAGGAAGAGGTTGTGGTAACAATAATCGAACCTCTTCCGCCTCAAAACAGTGACTTTCCTCTGCTCCCCCAAAAGCATTCCACTCCTGTGGTGGGCAGATTAACGCAATTTCTGCCTGTCTGGAACTCCATCACATCAGACAAGTGGGTAAGACAGATTATCCAGTATGGCTACTGCCTAGAACTTCCAGCAACCCCTCCACACATACCACCCAGACAACGTCCAATGTCTGCAGAACACCTTACTCTGCTCAAGCAAGAAGTTCTGTCACTTCTTCAAAAGGATGCAATACAATTAGTTCCTTTACAAGAACAAGGAACGGGAGTTTACTCGCTGTACTTTCTAATTCCCAAGAAGGACGGGACACTAAGGCCAATTCTCGACCTCAGGCCCCTCACCCATTACATTCAGTCAGATCAATTTCATATGATCACTTTGCAACAAGTGCTCCCACTGCTGCAATAGGGTGATTTCCTCACAACACTAGACCTAAAGGACGCCTATCCCACATTCCTATACATCCTGCTCACAGGAAGTATCTAAGGTGTGTACTGGAAGGCCAACATTACCAGTTCAAGGTCCTTCCATTCAGAGTGACAATGGCACCACAAGTATTCACAAAGTGCCTAGCAGTAGTAGCAGCACACCTCAGAAGACAACAAATACATGTCTTCCCTTATCTGGACGACTGGCTCATAAAAGCAAAATCATTCAACCAGTGTGTTCAACACACACATCAGACAATGCAAACATTGCCCGACTTAGGGTTCACAATCAACTACATCGCATCTGCAACCCTCTCATATACATCAGTATCTACGGACCACAATAAACACGTCTTCAGCTCTAGCGTATCCCAGTCCAGCAAGGATACAGAGCATTCAAGCCTTAGTCACAGTTTTTCAACAGCAACACTCTCTACAAGCCAAAGTGTTCATGAGACTAATGGGCATGATGGCATCTTGCATCTTCATAGTGCCATATGCAAGACTACAAATGCGTCCATTACAGGAATGCCTAGCATAACAGTGGAACCAGGCTCAAGGTCAACTAACAGACCTGGTGTTGGTACACAGCCGCCCACATCGCTCTCTGCAGTGGTGGAACACCAAAAACTTGACAAAAGGGTGGCCGTTCCTCGAACCTGATCCACAACTAGTGCTCACAACAGACGCATCCCTCGCAGGATGGGGAGCCCATCTCCTACATCACATAGCTCAAGGACAATGGAACAGTCAACAAAAATTGTTCCATATCAACCATCTAGAGCTGCTAGCAATATTCTTAGCACTCAAAACATTCCAAATACAAGTACAGAACAAAGCTGTCTTGATCCGGACGGACAACATGACAGCCATGTATTATATACAAAAACAAGGAGGGACACACTTTCTACCACTGTCCCAGCTTGTACAAGACATTTGGAGATGGGCCATTCCACAAAACATACATCTGTTAGCAGAGCACCTTCCAGGGGTTCATAATCAGATAGCAGATCTGTTGAGTCGGCAGACACAACAAATTCATGAATGCGAACTACATCCACAGGTTCTTCAACCCTTCTTTCGCAAGTGGGGTCATCCAGACATAGATCTGTTCGCCACACAAGAAAACACAAAATGCCCAACCTGCAATGCAATATGGATGAACTGGTCAGGCAGATTTGCGTACGCTTTTCCGCCAATACCACCAGTAGTACGCAAGCTCAGACAACAGTCTCTCAAACTAATCCTAGTAGCTCCCACATGGGCATGCCAACCGTGGTTCACCACACTACTAGAACTGTCTCTAGTTCCACACCAAAAGCTACAACTGACTCCATCCCTGCTAACACAGAACCATGGAGACATCAGACATCCAGACCGAAATCAACTGAATTTGGCGATCTGGCTCCTGAAGTCTTAGAGTTCGGTTATCTTAACCTACCACCAGACTGTATGAACATTATTAAAGAGGCCAGAAGACCTACTACCAGAGCTTGCTATGCCGCTAAATGGAAGAGGTTTGCCATTTAGTGCAACAATAACCAAATTGATCCAGAATATCATTTGTTACCTTCTACATTTACAAAGGTGTAACTTAGCATATTCATCCATACGCTTACATCTTGCAGCAATTGCAGCATATTTACAAAATAGACAACATTTGTCTCTTTTCAGAGTGCCTGCAATTAAAGCATTTATGGAAGGATTAAAAAGAATCATTCCTCCCAGGTTGCCACCTTCTCCAGTATGGAACCTAAACATTGTTCTTACAAGACTCATGGGGGACCCCCTTCGAGCCTTCACATAAATGTGAACTACAATTCCTTACATGGAAAACAGCTTTCCTTATTGCTATTACCTCCCTTAGAAGGGTAAGTGAGATACAAGCATTTACAATACAGGAACCCTTTTTACAACTACATCGTAACAAAGTGGTTTTACGAACGAATCAAAAATTCCTTCCAAAAGTCATAACTCCTTTTCATTTAAACCAATCTGTCGAGTTACCTGTGTTTTTCCAAAACCCAGACTATGTGGCAGAAAGGGCTCTACACACATTAGATGTTAAAAGAGCTCTTCTCTACTACATAGATAGAACTAAGTATTTTAGAAAATACAAAACTACTGTTTGTATCTTTCTCTCCACCGCACAAAGGCAACCCCATCTCTAAAGGTGGAATTGCAAGGTGGATTGTAAAATGAATACAAATATGCTATCAAAAAGCAAAACGTACATTAATAGTTCCTCCTAGAGCGCACTCAACACGCAAACTAGGAGCTTCTATGGCTTTCTTAGGGAACATCCCCCTAGAAGACATATGCAAGGCAGCAACATGGTCTACAACACACACCTTCACTAAACACTACTGTGTTGATGTGCAAGCCAAGCAGCAAGCTGCAGTTCGCCAAGCTGTCCTTAAAACTCTTTTTCAAACAACTGCAACAGATACAGGTGACCACCGCTAGGGGAGACACTGCTGCACAATCGATGCTAAGTGTACTATCTGCAGCTCATATGCCTCGAACGGAAAATGCTTCTTACCAGTATGCATCTGTTCTTAGCATGTAGAGCTGCAGAGTAGTACACGCCCTCCCGCCTCCCCGGGACCTGTATCTGTTCCAGTTTATCTTACTTAGATGCACATGCATGGACATCTTTTCTTTACTTCTAATAACTCCATCATTTCCCATCATTGCGAAAAACAATCTAAGGATGGAGCCGATGCCCATGCGCACTATTGTCCAAGGGAGGAGTCACCTATCTTGTGACTACAAAGACTTCTTCCAAGAAGACAACAACATGCAATCATCCGAGCCCAACACCAGGTGGCGATTTAATGCTAAGTGTACTACTCTGCAGCTCTACATGCCAAGAACAGATGCATACTGGTAAGTAGCATTTTCCTTACCAATCAGAAGCCAGCATTTAGGAAGGACAATGATACAAAGCCAATAAACAATATGGGCGGAGAGTGGATGAGGCTTCCACAGCATACCCTACTACAGCATGCCTGGCAGAGCGAGCAGCGCATGTGCGCTGCCAATAGGCTCGACCTAAAAAAAAAAATATGAGATTGTAAATGATGGAAAATGTATCTCTAATAATTCCATTTAATGTGCCTTAGACTCAACAAACACAGGAGTCAGGAGAGTCAACACAAGTGCTTTGTTGCGTAGGCATGCTTGGCTATATATATATATTTGGCTTGAAGCCAGAGGTGCAACAAACACTATTCAGTTTACCTTTTGATAAAGAGCATCTATTTGGTCCCCAGGTAGACCAAGCGTTAGAAAACAATGAAAGGCCACCAAAATAGCTAAATCAATTGGGAAGCTACAAACCCCTGCTTCGCTCCTTTCACCATACCTTTTACAAACAATGTGCCAAAACAACACCTGATTGATCCCTCTACCTCCTCCTATAGGCAACAACAAACCTTCCCCCCTCAAGGGGATCCTACCTTGGCACATACAGAGGAAACAAGTCAAAAGTTAGTGGTAGGGGTGCCTCATCATGTTCTGTCCCCTCCACCTCCACCTCCAAGCAGTGACTCTGCTTATTCCCCCATTTAACACCTGTCGGGACAACTACTTTTCTTCCCCATCTCGAAAACCGTAACATCAGGTCATTGGGTGTTGGACATTATCCAACATGATTATTGCCTGGAGCTCATAACTACACCTCCAAACATTCCACCTCGCCTATATAATCTCTTCACAGAACATCAAAACCTGCTCACACAGGAATTGGAGGCTCCTTTACTCAAAAGAGTCATAGATTCTGTCTCTCTTCAACATCATGGTTCAGGGGTGTACTCCCTATACTTTCTAATTCCCCAAAAAGATAGCTCACTATGGCCTATCTTACATTCAATACTATCCGAACACTTCCATATTGTCACGCTTCAAGACCTAATCCCACTACTTCAGTGAGGTGACTTTGTAAACACTATACATAAAAGACGCTTACTTCCACCTTCCAATCCACCCAGCTCATCGCAAATGCCTCCGATTTTTTTTTTATATAGCTGGAAAGCATTACCAGTGCAGAGTTCTTCCATTCGGAGTCACTACTGCATACACCCCTAGTGTGTACCAAATGTCTAGCGATAGCAGCAGCACATCTGCACAGACATCCATGTCTTCCCATACCTGGATGACTGGCTCATCAAAGCCAGTACACGTCTCCTGTGTCAAAAACACACACGGACTACTCTCCATCTTCTCGATCAACTTGGTTTTACTATCAACATACAGAAATCACTTCTCCAAACTCTACAGATTCAGCTGTATTTAGAGGCTATACTCAACACATAGTTGGGTTTAGCATACCCAAATGTAGCCAGGGTTCAAAATATCCAGACATTGCTACAGCAGTTTCAACCCAACAAACACATAAGTCAAAACAGTTATGCAGCTCTTAGGCATGATGGCATCTTGCATCACAATGGTACCACATGCTCAACAGCATATGTGACCGCTGCAAAAATGTCTGGCATGCCAATGGTCACAGTCAAAGGGTCATCTATTAGATCTAGTATTGGTGAACATCTGCATTCGTCACTCTCTGCAGTGGTGAAACGCACAAAATCTATCAAATGGGCACCCATTTCTCGACCCTGTTCCGCAGATCATTATCACAGTGGATGTATCCCTACAGGATGGGGTGCTCACTTTCAGGATCTCACAGTTCTGAGTCTCCGGGATACCAGTCATCAGGTTCTCCACATCAAATACCTTGAGCTCGAAGCTGTTCACCTAGCAATGAAAGCTTTTCTAACTCACCTGGCAGGAAAGGTGGTCTTGGTCTAGACGGACAACATGACAACCATGTACTGTTTACAAAAACAGGGGGACACAGTCTCTACAGTTATCAAGCCTTTCTAAGACAATTTGCCTTTGGACAATACATCACAACATCCTTCTGCTGGCGGAACACCTCCCAGGAATAGACAACCACTTTTCCGACCTCCTCAGCAGGGTGAGGTAACATGTCCATGAGTGGGAACTCCACCCACAATTCCTTCTCCAGTGCTTTTTAGAAGTGGGAGTTTCCAGAGAGGGACCTGTTCGCATCCGCAGACATCGCAAAATGCCCAGACTTCGCCACCAGGTTTCCACACCCACTATCCAAGGCAATGCTTTATGGATGAATTGTTAGGGATACTTGCCTACTCTTCTTCCTCTTCTTCCATTTGTGGTTCGGACGCTCAGGCAAACGTCTCTCACCCTCATTCTAGTAGCCCCCACTTGGGCTTGCCAACCATGGTTCAATACACTGTTCGAACTTTCTGTAGTTCCTGACACAGACCGCCTCACTCAGAACCATGGAGAAATCAGGCAGGAGGTGGAAATGCAAACAAACTAAAGCATTTACCTGCCACCGCCTCATCGCTGCTCTTCTGCTCCTCTGGCGCCAGTCCACTACAGGCACAGACTCCCCTGCAGCCAATCCAGACGCTCTTCTCATGCAAGAGAGCAGCATCAGGATTGGCCTGAGTGCCCTGGATTTGTGCTCCTACAGAGACTGGGATCCTATCCTTGCTGTCTCCAACCCAGCAACGCAGTTCGGGTTGGAGCCATCTCAGTGCACATGTTAGTTTGGCTGTCTTAAGATGACCAGCCAAAGGTACATGCGCACTGACAGCAGCGCGCACCACTACTCCTCCAGCTTGTCACCTATTATGCCCCTCCCCCACAACTCGGCCCAGGAAAGAAAATCGAACCATATTAAACCGGTTTTATTACAGTTTAATATTTTGAGGTGGGGGCAATGTTCCTCCGCTGTAAAAGGACTTTGCCTACACCCCCTAGGGCGTATACTACTCGTAAAATAGGGGCTTCCATAGTTTTCCTAGGCAATATCCCAATAGCTGTTATTTGTAAGGCAGCTCCATGGTCTACTTCCACACACTTTCATCAAATAGTATTGAGTAGATATTTTAGCTCACCTGGGGCATACAGTGCTACGACTCTTTCAAACAACTGCAACACCCACAGGCTAACCACCGCTTATGGAGAGAGACTGCTTTACAGTCTATGCAGAGCATGTGCATCTACAGCCACACTGCCTCAAACAGAATGTTAGTTACCCTGTAGTAATCTGTTCGTGGCATGTAGTGCTGTAGATTCAAATGTGTCCACCCTCCTCCCCTGACACCTGTGGTCATTGCACTTCCTTTATACTATTTAATTTACATGGACATCTTTTTACTGATTCTTACTTTCACTCCATTCTCACCTACCTGCAAGAAAACAACTTATCAATAGAATTGTTGCTCATGCATATTATCACCAACAGGAACTGTGACTCAAAAGACTTCTTGGAAGAAAAACAACTTGCACTCATCCGGACCCAACACTAGATGGAGTAATTATGCAGCACATGTGAATCTACAGTACTACATGACATGAACAGATGCTTACAGGGCAAGTAATATATTTCTTCTAGTACAGATTCTAACTAGCCCAAGATCCCCAGGTCATTTCTGGAGTTGATCTGCATCAGTGCAGAGCCATAGGGTGCCACCTACCAGGGCGCCTGGGTAATGCTGAAAAGTTTCTGATCCAGTCTTGACACCTGGGAAATATTCAAATGTTGAGGAATCTGCTGCAAGATGAAGTTTCTACCTAAAAGGAGCATTATCAAAGGTAAGTAACTTGTTCTTTAGGCTTGTGCACGTTGTGTTGGTGTTTAAGGGAGAGTGTGTACATAGATACTCAATGTAGACCACAAACGTCTTGTTAGAAACACCACCATTAGTTTGAAATGACTAATATAAAAGTGGTTTCCTTCATAAATAACTTTGGTCTCATGGGTGGGTAAGTAGAACGATCGATAACGTGACTATTAAAAAAAAAAACAGTTGGGTAAAATAGGTAAAGGGAAAGCAATAAAGGTTCACTTCAATATATAGTGATAGTGCCTGCGTAGTTATGCTTCAGTCAGACTTTCCTTTGAGAAGCTATTTTTTTTGTTGTGATGTGAATCTACAGAAGCTTTCAAAAAGGTACATCGAATTTGGGTTCTTCGTGGCATGTTTCGTGTAAATCTGTTAAGCGGGGATCAAAAAAGAGGATGGGGTTCAAGAAGTGACATTTCCTGTTTTAACTCCAATAGGTTTCTTTGCTTCTTGATGCAGAGAACATGTCTGTAAGAAATTATACCAAACTTGGCATGAAAGTAGAACTCAAAGTGTTGTGCCATTTATTAATTTGCTGTAAATTTGTTCAGTTGTTTTCTGATCTGACTGGAGAAGGCAACTTTTTCTTTTGTTGGACTTTTCAGTTCAGCAAACCGAATGCCCTGTCCGTAGAAGTGAAGCACTCTGATTGTCGTATTGTAACAGAGGAAAATGTTGCAGCCAACATTATGGGATGCAGGGATTTAGTCTCCCTTTCCTGAAAAAAAACAGATTTACATTAAATAGAACATAAGGGGGCAGGGTGAGTACACGCTGACCCCAAGACCCATGTGGTTGGCGTAGGAAGGTAGTGGTGCATGACTTGGCAGTTAGTCATGCTTGCACCCGGTACTTCCTGTGCTTGGCTGTTGTGTAATTAGGGGTTGGAAACCCATGGATGGTTTAGGCTCAAGTCCTGCCTGTAGATCGGGCCCTGCAACCAGCTATCTTTGTTCAATGTTGAAGGCAGTGTGCATTGGTAGCTCACACAAGATTGTTCACTGGCTTTAGTCCTGTGGTGACCCTCGCTGCACATGGCCTAAGTCAGAGTATTTGGTTTGTCTGGATGATGTCATCAGTGGTCATCATTTAACTTGTCATTTGTGATTTTAAAATGCATTGCAAACCATAACTGTGAAATTTCTGTGGTTTTTAGGTTTGATTTTGTAGCCATAAACTGAACTTCAACTGCTTTATTTTAAGTGAATGTAATGTGTGAGGTGCTTTTTTTTGTTTTTCCTTTTTCACTGTACTTTAAGGGCTTAAAACCAGGGTTGACAATCACTTCACTTTAACATTTGCTTTTCGTGAAGATTAATCAAACGGTGCAAAAGTTATTAGCAAATAAAACAAATCTTTCCTATGGGAACTCCTACTCGTGTGTGTGTGTGTGTGTGTGTGTGTGTGTGTGTGTGTGTGTGTGTGTGTGTGTGTGTGTATATATATATATATGTATGTATGTGTGTGTATATATATATATATATATATATATATATATATATATATATATATATATATATATATATATATATATATATACGAGACTGTCTTTCACATATATATCTGTGTGGGAGTGTTGGTGGCATGTGTAGCTGTAGAAACACGTGCTCTGTATACTCCTGCCATCCAGTGTTAGGCGTGGACTTGTGACTTGAAATGACTTCTTCAAAGAAAAACAAGCATTGAAAATGCAATAGGTATCGCCTTTGATTAAGTTAAAGCCATTTGCTTTGCTAATGGTATTGTATAGCAAAGCAAATGGCTTTAACTTAATGAAAGGCGAGACCTTTTGCATTCTTAATGCTTGTTATGTTAACCATTCCCGGTTCAGTGGGACGTGGGTGGACTTTCTATAAAATGTTAAAATGTGAGACCAATAATAGCCCCTAAAAGTGCTCCCGAGCTGTCCCAGCACCACCCCGCTATGTAGTATTTGTGTCTTTTTAGTACTAGCGCCGCAAGTATCAGCTCCGGCAGAAGACATCTGTACTGGATGTACTTGTCACACTGATAGAGGCCAGGCTGATGCTACTCTTAACTAATGATGTGTTACTCCTTTCATCAACTTCATAAGGATGAAATGAGCAAAACTAAAGCTTATGTGGTCCGTCGGCTAGACTGCTGACTTTGGTGCTGGAAACCAGGGTGCGAGCCTCTGGATCACATCCACATCCTGTGATTCTGGGCAAATCACTTAATCTCCCTGTGCCTGAATGTATAATGTAAATACGGTGCTCATGTGAAGCGCTCCAACACCTTCGGGTCGAGTACGCACTATATAAATATGCAAAAAAAAACAACAAAAAACGCTGGCACTGATGGACACTTATGAGTGGAAAAACCAGTCAACATTGTCCTCAAAGCCAAAACGGCCCTCGGCACCCTGTTGGCCATCCACGGAAGATTCTGAAGATCAGGAATTGCCAATTCTTCAGTGCCATCAGGTGGAGCTCGACTCTCAGAAGCGGAGACCGTTTATCCATCCACAGACTGGGAAGATTACTCCAAAGCCTCTGTGATACAGGAGACTCTACTTTGAAATAGGAAGTTGACTTTTGAGGAGCAAATTGCTTTGAACCCCCCCTCCACCTCCAAAGCTTATGATGCACCAAGACTGGAGCACAAGCCTTCTGTCCCCAAAGCCTGCTCTTCCCCGGGGGCGCTAGGTGGCGCCAGACCAAGATGGCCGCACTGTAGTGAGGCTCTCGCCAGATCGGGCCTTTGACTGATCCTGCTGACCATCCTGTCCGAGGATACCAGTTCTGTTTCCCCACCGAGGTGACCGCAGCGCTTTCCTGCACTCAGCGGTACCAACTGCGTCGGCGTCGCCCGCCTGGAAGCGGAGATATCGGCGGATTTGCCCGGAGGCGGCTTGGACTGTCCACCAGGGACCCGCCGCTTCGGGACTGACTGGCCAGGAAACACCGGGGATCTGCGGCCTAACCGGAGCTGCGGACATAACAACTGCGGTGCTCAAGATCATCCGCCGCTGCCTCTGCGCCTGTCTTTTGCTACATGGGGGCCTCCACGCATCGACGGTGAGCCCTTCTTCTTGCCGCCGCGTCCTGGGAGTGACTGCGGGCGGCAGCTGACGGCGGAAAAAGGCGCGAACACGGCCAATGGCGGCGGAGCAAATTTCGGCGAGCAGTGCCAAGACGCCCTATCTGTAGCCGCTTCCCACACTGCTCAGGGACTGTGGAGGTGCCGATAAAGCTGGGACATACCTGAACTCTTGTAGGAGGTAGCCTTGTATCCTGCGCTGTAGCGCACTGAAATTGCGCTGGTCCCACCTGCTATTTCCGTCCCTCCCGCCGCCCTCACAGCATTGTGGTTTAACTGCCTGCTCCCTTAGGGCTGTGGACTCGATCATGCTGCTGGAGTGACCCTGCGGACATTTCATACGACGCTATCTGCGCCCGCCTGCTCCCCTGAGGCGTCCTTCCTGCCTCTCAACGCACGGGGAGCACTGCCTGGAGGCAGTCTGCACACCGGCCCAAAGAGCACAGCGTCCCCAGCGCACATTGACAGGGCGCAGAGGCCGCCTCACAGATCCTTCACATGCCTACGTGACCTTGCCCACCGGCTGCGTTGACCGACGGCACAGGGCCGGCGATATCTGCCCCAAAAACGCTTGCTTTTGCTACGAAACGCAGCCCGTGACGAGATCTGGCCCCCCTTACAGGTACTGTTTCCCTAGCTGCTCTTATGGTTGCTTTATTGGTGTGGTCCGCACAAGGAGACCCTTGCTGATGTGTTGAGGGGCGGTTTAGCTATTGTTAACTGATTCCCCTGCGGCACCGGTGGCTGGGGTAACATTGTTCACAGGCCCTGCCGCACTTCTAAGGGCTCGAGAGCCGAAGATTCCCAAAAGACGTCGCCTCTGATCTACACTACGCCCATAGTGCCACCTCCACAAGTGTTCTTTCTCGTCCTCCCACTCCGCCCCGACACACTGACGATACTTCACGTCGCCGCACACTGGCTGCTACTATCACGCCGGCTGCGCGTGCACCGAGTCACGACATGGGCCGCAATGACGCCAAGCAGACCAAAATACCGTTTGAATCTAAACGGGCCTCCAGAACCATGCATGAACCCGCAGGTAGCCCTCCTGCCCGTGGACCACCGGGGGACGACTGGAAAGCCTTGCTGCTGACTATGCAACAAAGTCTGACAAGCATTGACGCCAAGGTTGACTCGATCAATACTCGCATGGACAGTGTGGTTACCAAACTGGAACAGCACGACACCAGACTCAAGGAAGCTGAAGATAGAATATCGGATCTGGAGGATGGGTCCACCACGAACGCCAGGCAGGTAACCCAAATGGACAAGCTCTTAAAAATCATCGCGGAGAAAAACGAGGATTTAGAAGCCAGGTCCAGGCGCAACAACATCCGCGTCCTGGGCCTTGCAGAAACCACCAACACTGGGAAAATGGAGGTGTTCATTGAAAATCTGGTCGTCGAACTCTTTGGTAAGGAGTCGTTCTCCTCGCATTTAATAGTAGAACGAGCCCACAGATCCTTGGCCGCACGCCCGCCGCCAGGTGCCCAACCTCGTCCCATCATAGCGAGATTCCTCAATTATAGGGACCGGGACACAGTGCTCCGCCGAGCGAGAGAGATTGGCACGGTGCGTTATGGCAACACTACACTCTCATTTTTCCCGGACTTCACCCAGGCGGTGCAGGAGGCCAGAAGGAAGTTCATAGGGGTAAAGAAAAAGCTCCAGGATCGAGAGATGACATACGCCATGTTGTACCCGGCTAAATTAAAGATTTCCTATGGGGGCAAACAGCACTTCTTTCAAAATCCTCAACAGGTGGAGGACTTTCTTAAACACCACAGGGCGGCCGAAACCGGAGGAGGCGCTGAATCCCATCGCTCCAGATCCACTTCGCCTATGAACCAGCAGGAATAGAACGAATTCACAATGACCGCTCCAAGGCCAAGAAGTGGTGACGGACTAGAAGCCTACACCACGGTGAGATACATATTGATAATGATGTTTGACTCGGTACACATATTTGGCAGGCTCGATCGCCCACCTCCGTCCCACGCCGAGAAACCGGGTCTTTGCCTGGTTCCAAGTGGGTGCAAGTAGGGAGGTGGATGGCAGGTTTGGTGCCCCTAGTGCGGTACCCCAATGGGCGAGCCCCAAACCCCCCTTCTTGGGATAGAATGGAGGGATACGTGACATTTCTAGGGTTTTTAAGTTGGGGAATGGGAGGGTTAATGGGGATTGGGTGGGTTCAGAATGCCCGGCTAGTTGGGGTTGCCGGAGTGGGTGGGGGAATGTTCCAACATATTACCTGCAGGACAGAAATGTTTGTTGTCCACGTTAGCAGTGGGACATTCCGAGAAGGAAGTTGGGTTTTGATTTTTATATTCGCTGCCATATGTTCTTTGTGCATGGATGCTGTGGATGATTGGCGCTCATTTTTTCCGTTCAAAAGATGGGAGACGTAACTGAACCACTGCCCGCTTCACAGTTCCGAGTAGCCTCCTGGAATATACGGGGGCTGAACAACCCAAAGAAAAAAAGACAAATACTAGGGTATCTAGACAGACACGGGATATCTGTAGCTATGCTGCAAGAAACTCACCTGATGCCTAGCGGCTCCCCTCCATTCGCTTCTAAATGGGCTATGAGCAGAGTGTTCTCTTCCTACTCTAATTACGCTAGAGGGGTGGTAATACTGGTGAAACGAGGAATACATTTCATTCCAGCTGGAACTGAGATAGATGCTGAGGGGCGCTACTGCATGCTATGGGGGAAATTACACACACACACAATACTGTTTGCATGTTATTATGGTCCTAACACGGATGACCCTGATGCTCTTCTCACCCTGTGGGGGAAAATACAGGCTTTGGGTATAGATCACGTGGTGCTGGGGGGAGATTTCAACACGGCCCTCGTTCCCGCGCAGGATAGATCGCACCCACATGCCTCTCATTATACTAATACTCAGAGATCACTAATAGGAATACTGAAGGAGCACCGCCTGGTCGATTCGTGGCGACATATGCATCCCACCGCCAAACAGGGTACTCATTGCTCTGCGTTCCACTCCACATGGGCCCGCCTTGACTATATCTTTGTCTCAGCAGGTCTATCCCCATGGTTAACCAAAGCAAGTCACCTGGCGCGCACGTACTCGGACCACTCCCCGGTTCTCCTCTCCCTAACCATTCCCCTCACTACTTCCCCTTTCCTAACCTGGCGCCTAAATCCCGCACACCTGACTGACACTGCATTCACGGCTGAATTAGAGCAGGAAATCACGGAGTTCTTTGAACGTAATATTAATTCAGTTTCTAGTCTCACTACAGTTTGGGAGGCCTTTAAGGTGACAATGAGGGGGAGCTGTATCGCCAAAGGGGGGGGGGTTCTCAAGGCGCTGCGTACAGACATACACAAACTTGAATTAGAGCTCCGTCAGCTGGAGCGAGAAATGGCGAGGGGAGACTGGGATGGTGCAATACATGCTCAGATCAGGGACAAACTGAACGAATACTCAGAGGCAGCGGATAGGGAAGGTAAATTTCTGGGTAAGCCCTATACTGCTCGAATATATGGTGAGGGAGACAGACCTGGCAAGGCGCTGGCCAATGCAGTCAGGACCCCTCGATATCAAAATTATGTCCCGACTTTATTGGACAAACATGGCACACCGCACCACGATACCATGACACAGCTCCAGGTGTTAACTGAACACTACACCTCGCTTTACACCTCCCATAGGAACGACACGCTCAATTTGCAGGAATATCTAGAGGACACTGCTATTGCCTGGCTGGGACCTTCCCAGCAAAAATTCCTTCATCATGAGCTTGAACTTGATGAGATCAAAGATGCCATCATGTCCATGAAGTCAGGGAAAGCACCGGGGTCGGACGGCCTTCCGATAGATTTTTATAAATCCTTCTTACATGTACTGGCACCCATACTGAAACAGGTCTTTTATGCATCATTGGAAGAGGGCTCACTCCCCCCCTCGATGAGGGAAGCATTAATAACGTCGCTGCTGAAACCAAATAAACCACCTGAACATTGTGATTCCTTCAGGCCCCTCTCATTATTGAATACAGACAGCAAGATTTTGGCTAAAGTTCTTGCCACACGTCTTAACCTCCTTATGGAAAGATTAGTCCTCCCAGATCAGGCGGGGTTCGTCCCGAACCGTGCCACGTCCCATAATTTGCGTACCTTACAAGCAGTGCTGCAAGATATTAACCCCAAGTGTGAGGCTGCTGCCATTTTCCTAGACGCTACAAAAGCGTTCGACTCCCTGGAGTGGGACTACCTACTTACACTACTCGAGAGGATGGGAGTCCCTTTCAATTTTCTGGACTGGATTCGGCTGTTATACTATAAACCCCAAGCTACGGTGCTACTCAACGGTGCGCGCTCCGCTCCGTTTGAGATCTATCGGGGTACCCGACAGGGCTGCCCTCTGTCCCCGATACTCTTCGCTATCGCCATCGAACCCCTAGCCGCGAAGCTTAGACAACACCATAAACATCGTGCACTAGTATACCCGGACCGGCAGCTTCTGATTGCACTGTACGCTGATGACATGACCCTCTACGTAGACAATCCACGAGATAATCTAAATCCCTTATTGCGCGAGATTACTAAATTTGGGGCTATAGCGGGGATACAGATCAACTGGGCGAAATCCGCTATGTTCCCCTTGACTGACAAGACCTCGGAATTTCCTCTTGACTACCCACTGGTGTGGGAATCCGATGAAATAAAATATCTGGGAATCAAAATCACTAGGAATAGAGAGAACCTTATCCGATCTAACTATGGGACGGTCCTGGACAAATTGACAGACAGCGTTACAAGGTGGCTACATCTTCCTCTATCCATGGCGGGCCGCATATCACTTATCAAGATGGTGGTCCTCCCCAAATTATTGTATCTTTTTTACGAATATTCCCTATAGCCCGGGGTCCTGCTTCTTTAGGGCCCTCGACTCCCAGCTTTCGCGACTGATCTGGGGAGGCAAGCAAGCTAGACTTAGTTTGAAAACCCTGACGCTACCTTACCACCAGGGTGGGTTTGAAGTCCCGGACTTCCGAAAATATTACGATTGCGCTCAGGGCCACTTTGCGGCGTACTGGTTCCATCCCCCTCCATTTATGGCCCACCTGGCGGTTGAGGATGGTTATATGAGACCAGAAAAACCTTCTGGATATCTCTACACTACGGTCAGTATGACCGACAAGGACCCGTCAACTGTGGACTGTACTGTCAGGGCCTGGAAGCGCATTGCAGGACATATGGGAGTACTATTCGCCTACTCGCCTCTAATGGTGATGGCAAATGACCCCAGAGTGAGTATCGCCCGAGAAGAATTGGGGCGTAAATTCCTAGCCAAATACGCCATAAACACATGGGGGGATCTTTACCTGCAGGGTGCCTTCCGCACAGCTGTGCAGATATTTGGGGACGACACCCCCACGATGATGGATACTTTCCTCTACGTCCGCCTCCGACAAAACGTAAAATCCGTCACACCCGATTTTCCGGACGAACCAGAAATCATGGCACCACTGCACTCCCTGCTCCAGGCCACGGTCCCGAAGCATGTAGTCTCCATGTTGTACAAACATGTCCAGGTGGCTCCTTCGCCTCCCTCCTTTAGAGCCCGGCAGGACTGGGACGCTGACCTACCCGAACCCATATCGGACGAGCAGTGGGAGACGAGCTGCTCTCACACACATGCTGTTACCGGAAACACCCGTCTCCGACTGATTCATTATAAATTCTTGCACCGGCTCTATTTCACGCCGGCAAAATTGCACCGCTTAGGCCTCAAAGGCGACGATAGATGTCTCCGATGTGGCATCCCGGGGGCAGACTTTATACACCTAGCATGGGGATGCCATGCGGTCGCCACGTACTGGGTGGAAGTGTTTGACGCTCTCTCGGAAATGCTCGGGCTATCCATAGACCCGTGTCCTAGGTTAGCGCTGCTCGGGCTAGCTCACCCTGCTGTTAAGACGAACCGCAAATTTTTTGCACTGAGCCTCCTCCTGGCCAAACGTCAGGTGGCATGCAGATGGGGCAGAGGGAGAGCGCCTAAATTTAAGGATTGGTTGAGTAGCATGGCTACCTGGCAAGAACAATTACATAACTATGCTGACCTCTTACCTCCTAAATCACGACCCAAAGATCTATGGGGCCCCCTTACCGCTTACCTACTTCACTTACACAATGATGAGCATTCTGTGGAAGAGGATAATTGAGAGGTAGACTGTAGAGATAACTGCTCCGTTCACACACGGAGGTATGCCCATTCACACACTTTCGAAAGCACTACCCCAACACACGCCTCTAACCTATGCTGCCCCCTGCTGACATGGCTCACTTTGGGACCTGCGTACATGAACACGCGCAGCGCATACTGTTACGCCCCCCCCGCTCCATAACATACGGAACGAGATGTGACGGGATTACGGGGTGACGATAGTCCTCCTGTCCCCCTCTCACCTCTTGTGTTACTCGGACCTAGATCGGAACGGATATTCTCACTTAGATAATCGTCCACTACAACACATCCATAGCAAGACACAATATCGCACTCTCTGCACGGCAAGCGAGCACAATACCTTCCCCGTGGTTGAGTCACCATTACTGCGACAGTAGTGACACGGCCAGAATTGCCTGACATCCGATGCAGGATAGTGACTTCGACCCTGCGCCCCCCCGCACATCTGTGCTTCATCATTCCACTGCTCCGACACAGAGGCGTCACTGGGGGAAGGGAAAGGAAATGTTATGTTGTTATGATGTTTTAAATGTAAATAATAACCTCATTGCTTTGCTGCTCAAAACCTACAATGTAGTCAAGTTGATCTCCTGCATTTTTCTTCACAACCCATGTCTCATACTAACGCGGCCGGCCCGGTTGGGTTGTAGGCGGCTTGCTGTGTGCATCCCATGACCTTCTTAAGACTACATGTCCATCCTCTTACGTGACACTGGGGAAGCCGGCCCAAGAATGTGGGTTGTAGGCGCTGAGCTGTATTACATGTGTTTATGACCAATAAAGGTTTTCAAAAAAAAAAAAAAAAAGCCTGCTCTTCCCCGTTTTCCTCCTTGCTGTGCCCTTCTCCACTGCCTCCTTCTCCACCACCACAGGGGGCCCGTCTTGCTCATCGGAAGGTTCTGCACGTTACACTTATGGGGAGGAGTGTCCTCAACCTTTAGATCCTTACAACACTCCCTATGATCCAGACCACCAGGTTTTGTCCCCCCAGTTGACAATGATCCTGACCTTTTTCCAGCCAAACCTTCACCTCCTGGTGAGATTAACTCTCACTATGAGGTACTCCATAGGGCAGCCACCTTTCACACAGTGGACTTGCACACCATCTCCCACACTCACTGTGCCACCCAGTTTTTGCCTTTGCTTAAGGGAATATGCAAGAGTTCTTTAAAGACCCTGAGTGATGTAAAAAAATACACACTTCCCCCTCTTACCCATCCTACATTAGAGGACAGCTACCTCCAGGCTAGCTGATGGTGCATGGCGCCCAAAAATGGGCAAATGCTCAAGGTACTGAAGATGCCCCGCCACCTGAAAGAAAAGCAAGAATATCAGTGCAGCAGGAAAGAAAGTTGCCTCACAATCTGCAACTCAGTGGCATATCGCCAACTCTGTGGGGTTGTTGTCAAGATATGAATATGTCCAATTGTATGAAATGGGGGAACCTAATCCATCTCCCGAACAAGTACAGGTAACAGGCACAGGAGATTATAGAAGAAGGGCAAACAATCCAACACCACCATCAGGTGTGCTCTCAATGCAGCCAACACTGCCACCAAGTGCATAAATTCTAGCATACTAACTCACAGGCATGCTTGACTTCGTTCTCTGGCTTTGAGCCAGAAGTCCAGCAGCATCTGATGAACATGCCCTTTGATGGGCAACCTAATTTTTGGGTCTACTGTTGGTCATTTGCTCGAAAAATTCAAGACACCGATACGGCCAAAGCAATAGGGACTCTCCAATCTCCTTCGCCTGCTCTAATTTTTGCAGAGAGACCTCATTCCAGACGCAGCAGCACCAACCCCAGCCCTCTCTGGAATATTTCAAGAGTACCTATAGGGGAAAATATGCCAATGGCTGAGGTAGAGTTGGAGCAGCTAAGGGAGCCGCCCCCTCCCCCCCACACACACACACGAACAATGACTTCCTCATGTCCTCACCGGTATCATACAGCACTTGTCGTGGAACTTCTGCAGGGCTTCTTTTCACAGCGATTAAACACCACCTCAGACCAATGGGTTCTGTCCATTGTAGAGCATGATTACTGCCTGGACTTCACTGCCCTACCTACACATATTCCTCCTGCAGTGGCCTTCGTCCTATCCTAGAGCTGTGCCTTCGCAACTTCTTCCTCAAAAAGGAGAAATTCAAAATGCTCGTGCTTGCTCAAGTTCCGTCTGCCCTGTACCCAAGAGAACGGGATGGTGGTGTTGGACTTGCAGGGTGCATATTTCCACATCCCCGTCCTGCCTACCCACAGATGTTACCTGGGGTTCATGGTGAGCCACAAGCACTATGTTTGCCGTGCTCCACTTTGGACTTACCAATACCTCTCAGGTGTTCACCAGTGTGATGGTGGTTGCAGCTCATCTGCAGAGATCGGGTGTACCAGTCTTTCCCTATCTTGATGACTGGCAGTTGAAGGCAGGCTCACCCCATGCATTCGTGTCCTACCTCCAGACTACGGCGGATCTCCTGCACCGCTAGAGTTCACTATCTGAGGGGCCTAAGTCACACCTGTCTCCCTGCCAGGTGCTCCCTTTCATTTGAGCTGTTCTGGCAATGGTGCAGTTTCATGCTTATCCTCCGAAACAGCGAGTCCAGAATATTCAGGCTACAATACCCATGTTTCAGCCTCTATCCTGGGTTACGGTGAGGCTGAATTTGAGGCTGCTGGGCCTCATGGCCTCCTGCTTGTGCTCGAAGGGAACTGTAAACGATCTGCAGTGGTTCTTAAAGAACGTCTGTTCCTTGGTCATCCTTGTGACTCCGGACTGGGCTTGAAGAGTTTGATTTCCAGAGCTGTTAAGCATGGCCAACAGTCCACCGATCAGGCCGCCTCTTCGGGAGAGTCTTCTGTATCAGGAGCAGGGGAGAGTTCTCCGCCCAAACCCGTCAACACGCCGCCTTCATGCATGCAGATTGAGCGGTGACAGTTGACAGCTTTTGACCTACCACCTGGAATCTGTAATACTATCTTGCAAGCCAGGTGTCCCTCCACCAAAACGGTGTACTCTGCCGCTGGGGCAAGTTTGTGGCATGGTGTGCAGAAGAACATGTGACCCTCTTTCTGCTCCCCTTTCTCAGGTTCTTCAATTTATTATTTCTCTTCCAGCAGGGTTCTGTGTTGGGCAGCTTAAAGGGCTATATTTCTGCCATTTCAGCCTTGTTGTGGTTACCTTTTCAAATCCCCTGTTGTAAAGAGATTTTTGAAAAGGTCTCCAACACGTTTCCACCTTCACTCTTTATCATGCCTCAATGGGACCTCAATCTTGTCCTTAAATTTCTAATGTGTGTTCGCTTAAATCCACTGCATAACTGTCCTTTCAGGCTCCTTACCATCACAACAGCCTTCCTAGTGGTGATAACATCTGCACGGAGGGTCTGTGAGCTCCAGGCCTAGTCATCTAAGCCTCTACAGCGAACCATCTTCCCAGACAAGTTGGTTCTTCGCACTAGAGCTTCCTTTCTGACTAAAGTTGTCACTCCTTTTCATGTAGGCCAGTCCATCACTCTGCCTACCTTTCATGCTCCTCTGATCCCTCTAAGGAGGAGGAACGACTCCACCAACATTGTCATTCTACCTTGACTGCACAAAAGATTTCCAGATGGACAGACAACTCTTTTTGGGATATGTCTGGACCAAGAAGGGGAAGGCTATGCACAAGCGGGCCATCTCTCAATGGATCATGCTCGGTAATGGCTTATATGGTAGAGACTGTATCTAGCTGCAGATTCCTTACTGATCCAACCAACCTCACCTCTCTGCGAACATCTTTCTAGGGTCAAGGCCGTTCCTCTTACAGGGCCTTAGTTTTCCACACCATGGTCAGTGTTCTTCGTGGCTCCGCACTCCTGGTGTAGAAAGTTGCAAAGATAAACTTTATTTCAGCGTGCTGGAGTGGCACCTATGTAGGTACTACGTACTGCACTTTTGGGCAGACAACAGCACATAGAGCCAAATGACGACACCTACTGGCGCGCAGGAGTACTGCTCAGGAAAACATTTCCGGATCCAGCCTGGGGATAATTCTAAGGTAAGGAATCTGTGGCTAGATAGTCTCTAGCAGATAAGGGATAACTGAAGGGAAGTAACTTGTTCATATAAACTCACACATAAATGTGTGTGTGTAAATATATATATATATATATGTGTGTGTGTCTGTATATTTATATGTTCTATATTATATATCTCCTTCTCACCAAGGCGCTATGAAGCATGCACTCCCTTCATGCCAAAATTTCCAGACAAATCAGGTGCAAGTTCAGGAGTGATTTATTCTCGTTGTTAGGCTATAAGAATCAATCACTCATGAACTTGCACCCGATTTGTCTGCAAACTTTGTCGTGAAGGGAGTGCGTGCTTCGTAGCGCTTCGATGCTTGTTGGTGAGAAGGATATGTACAGGGTTCCCTCATACCCTGGTAAGCACCATGGCGGTTGGACCCTGGCACTAATGAGGACGATATATATATATTTCAGAAAAAAACTAAAGTTACAGGGATGTTACAGTTTGGAAATATAAAAAAAAATTAACCGAGAAATTCACATCCATCATGACATCTCAAATGACATCATCCACAGAACCACTTGCATCCCTATAGAATTTCTCGTATACCTAATCCGACACAACCATTCACAGACCCATACCAGTACTCACACAGCCAGTCACTCATTCATAAAGCTACTTGCACATCCACTCACTCATGTAACCACTCACCCACCCACTAAATCACTGACACAGACACTCATGCACCCACCCACTCACCCACCAATAACACCACTCACATATCCAGTCATATAGACACTTACACACCCACTTAATCAGCCATACAGAAACTCACAGCCACACACACTGCAGCTCACTCACCAATACAGCTACTCACACATCCACTTACTCGCCCGTTCAACCTTTCACACACCCACAGAACCACTTACATACCCATTCACACATCCATACAACCACTCACACACCCTTACAGCCACTCATACAGACATTCACTCTCCAATACAGCCAATCACACACCCATACAGCTACTCACATAACCACTAACACATCCATAAAGCCACTCATGCACCCATACAACCACTAGTCACACAGCCGCTCAGGTGAGATGTTAAAAATAGTATGATTAATTACTAGTACAGAAAGAATAGTAATTTAACTTGTGCTGTAGCTTAGTATTTATTTTTAAGTCTTAGTAACATTTACGAAACACACTCACTGAGTGGGAGCATCATTGTCTGAGTGGGCCTGTGAATATATATATATATATATTTTTTTTTTCGCCGATATTTGTGAATTCGCCTCAACGTTACACTGCAAATTCACAAATAACGTGCATGAAAAAAAACCTGTTCAGAGACATATTCTACACATTTGGAGTCCCTCAAAGACATCTTCTTTGACATCATTGACAAGATCACTGTGCATGGCAGAGGCACGAGTTATAGTAACTTGAGATAACTAGAACTAGTAAATTTCAGTGGTTTTTAGGGTTTAAAAGTTACATTGTTACTGAACATTTCACCTAACTATAACATTAGTGTGTATATATATATATATATATATATATATATATATATATATATATATATATATATATATATATATATATATACATATTCAATGAAAAAACGATAGGTTTCAGGCCTTATATAGTTAGGAATTAGCATTTTAAAAAAACTTTGAAATTCACTCAATAAGCTATAAGTTTTAGGGGTGTTATAGTTAGCTGGACATTTCACTCATACAAAACCATTGAAATTGCTCCTATATAGTTAGTTGGACTAACTATATTTCGCGCACCCACAATCCACTGCTGATGATGTCACATATTACATAATTCATGACATGGTCAGTGACATCACTGATGACATCTCAAATGACATCATTGATGACATCATCCACATGACAATCACATACACCTTTTCATACACTAGTAAAATCTTTCATCACTCTTTGTAAAATACAGAGGATCATATTTGAATCCATTGACACAGCAATACAAGTATCTAAAAACCCACTCAGTGATTCTTAGATGTATACACACATCTAATCACTTACCTGTAGATTCAATCATACATGCTGTCAATGAAAAATAGAACAATATCAAAAATACTTATACACCTATATCGTCATTGCACACCAGCACACAACCTATTAAAATATGAAGTTATCCTACTCACTTATGCAAACAATGGATCATACTTACATACTTACTTAGCTACACACTTATACAAACACCACTTCATCTATTCATTGACATAGTAAGTCATACTTACTGTATTATAAAATAATTATTACAAGTATACAGTCATCCATATAGTCACTTACAGAATCATTGAGTCTTATGAATTTCTTATTTATATACAAAAACTGACATATACACTGCCTTTTATTTTTCTACTTTGTTGGACATGCACCAAAGAGAAATATATTTGGTCATCACCACTCCTATAAAGATATTCACTCACCCAAACAACTATTATAACATGTAGTTTTAACTTCATATATCTACTGAATCAACTATTCACACATCTTTGGGCACTCACCCCCCCCACCCCCCCACCAAACCACACACACATTTTACTAGTGTATGAAAAGGTGTATGTGATTGTCATGTGGATGATGTCATCAGTGATGTCATTTGAGATGTCATCAGTGATGTCACTGACCATGTCATGGATGATGTAATAGGTGACATCATCAGCAGTGGATTGCAGGTGCGCGAAATATAGTTAGTCCAACTAACTATATAGGAGCAATTTCAATGGTTTTGTATGAGTGAAATGTCCAGCTAACTATAACACCCCTAAAACTTATAGTTTATTGAGTGAATTTGCAAGTTTTTTTTAATGCTAATTCCTAACTATATAAGGCCTGAAACCTATGGTTTTTTCATTGAATTTCAAAGGTTTTTTTAATGCTAATTCCTAACTATATAAGACCTGAAACCTATGGTTTTTTCATTGAATTCGCAAGGTTTTTTAAATTCTAATTCTATTAGCGGATAAAGTTTTTATATATTCAAACGTTTTTTTAATGCTAATTCCTAACTATATAAGGCCTGAAACCTACGGTTTTTTCAGTGAATTTCAAAGGTTTTTTAAATGCTAATTTCTAACTATAAAAGGCCTTAAACCTATAGTTTTTTTTAAATGCTAAATCTATTAGCGGATAACGTTTAAATATATTAATATCCTACTGGGACCACCTGAGCAGCACTAGGGGGTCAGGGTGTTTCTACCCTGCCCCCTTTTTGTGTTCTACACATTTGTTTTTGGGTTTCGCCTGCCGAAAGGCTGCGCTCTGCGCAGCTTTTCAGCGCAGGTGAAATCCTATGTCGACACTAAGCACTTCGGGAACGTCCCCCGGCTCTCATTGGCTAGCTCCATAAATGGAGGCTGGCCATTGAGTGCCGTATCTGTCCGTCAAGGCCGGACCAGATTCGGGGGCGTTCCCGAGATTTTTTCCCAGGGCGGAGTTACGTTTTTTCCCGTTCCCTCCCCTCTCGCCCCCTCCGTGTGCCTCCCCGCCCCCTCGCTGTCCTGTGCACGTTTTCCGCCTCCCTCCCGCCGTCCGTGTCCTCTCCCGCCCTCCTCCCGCCGTCCGTGTCCTCTCCCGCCCTCCTCCCGCCCTCCGTGTCCTCTCCCGCCCTCCTCCCGCCGACCGTGTCCTCTCCCGCCCTCCTCCCGCCGACCGTGTCCTCTCCCGCCCTCCTCCCGCCGTCCGTGTCCTCTCCCGCCCTCCTCCCGCCGACCGTGTCCTCTCCCGCCCCCTGTGTCCTCGTAGGTGCTTTGCTGTTGAGGACATACGTTCTTAAGGTAAGCGGGATGCTTTACTAATTTGTTCTAGGTTCCATCTCTGAAGCGAGATTTATTTGGTATTTCCGGGATCGGTATCGCAACTTGCGTTATGGGGTTGACTTGGCATTTCATTTCCAACCCTTTGATTCATACGGAAGTGACTTGTGTAATTTTACAGACACTTCCCCCTCTTTCTGTAACGCGATTTAGCTTAGTTATGATTCACTATTTCTTTTTGGCAAATGGAGGTTGTACTCTAAACCACTACCAATTATATAATTGTGTTTGAGGATAGCGCTTTTTCAGGCATGGGGATAATACACGACACTCCATGTGACCTAGCGCTCGATCATTTTTAGCTATTTATGCGTTTTCAGTTTGTTTTCAAAGTCTCGCTAACCTCTCCTGACATAACTCTCCTAGGTGGTATTTGTGAAGGGGGGAAAGCGATACAGCATGCGTGTTCGCCCACCTGTAACATAGGGCTCAATCTAAACATACCTCATCTTTTTCAGGTATCACTGGTTCACGCCCTTGATTTCACATCATCAGCTTGAGTTAAACATTACATAATATCTTGAAACGTAGAGCTCCGGAAGTAATCTGTGCATTTCCTGACTAACGTATTTTTAATTCTTTATCGGTATGCACGATTCTTCGCTGTTTGGTAACGTGCAAATTACTGTTTGCATAAATTTTTTAAATGTGGGATTTGTTTCCAAAACATCATCTTCTTGGAATTAAGACAAAGCGTGTGTGATGTATGTAGATATGAATACATGCATTGTATGTATGATCTTAAAGTACTATATCCATACATCACCTATTGTATCTCTTCTCGGACCGTGAACTGACTATTCCTAATAATGAGTGACTAAAGGGAGTGTGAAATCACTTCATGTGATGTTACTCTGCGCAGTTATATAATGCATTGCTTATGCTTTTAACCCCGGCACTGTTTACTTGTGTCCTGGCCCTACGGGGGTGCTTCTGGTGATGGTGAAAATGGCTGTCCACAGACTCAGTAAGTTGCGTGCCTTTCCCGCTCATGCCAGCCCTCACTAGAACAGGCCTTTCTTGTTCATATTTGCAAAGAAAAAAGAAAATCAACATTGCACGCCTCCTATTGGCTTTGCCAAAGGTTGTTGAATGCATGAAGCTGGCGAAACGGGTAAAGCACCTATCTAGACTGCAGACTTCAGGCAGTGATGACAGGGAGTGCAGAGCGCTAGGGAGTGCAGAGCGCTAGGGAGTGCAGAGCGCTAGGGAGTGCAGAGCGCTAGGGAGTGCAGAGTGCTAGGGAGTGCAAGGGAGCGCTAGGGAGTGCAAGGGAGCGCAGAGTGGCTAGAGAGCGCAGAGTGGCTAGAGAGCGCAGAGTGGCTAGAGAGCGCAGAGTGGCTAGAGAGCGCAGAGTGGCTAGAGAGCGCAGAGTGGCTAGAGAGCGCAGAGTGGCTAGAGAGCGCAGAGTGGCTAGAGAGCGCAGAGTGGCTAGAGAGCGCAGAGTGGCTAGAGAGCGCAGAGTGGCTAGAGAGCGCAGAGTGGCTAGAGAGCGCAGAGTGGCTAGAGAGCGCAGAGTGGCTAGAGAGCGCAGAGTGGCTAGAGAGCGCAGAGTGGCTAGAGAGCGCAGAGTGGCTAGAGAGCGCAGAGTGGCTAGAGAGCGCAGAGTGCTAGGGAGCGCAGAGTGCTAGGGAGCGCAGAGTGCCTAGGGAGGGCTAGGGAGTGCAGAGTGACTGCAGAGATTAAGCTAATAGCAAAGTAAATGACAATGCCATTTATTTATCTGTTTTCCAAAGCAACACATAAATACAAACTTTGTCATTTTCAATGCCAATAGGTCTAACTTTTCCAAAGGCGAAACCATTGCATTGTAAATGCTTGTTATGCTTTCTTGTGCCTCAGTCTACTAAGACCCAAGATGGATGCCAACACTTCCTGGTTAGAGGTGTTGACAGCCAATGAGCATGCAGCTTTCTCTGGAAGGCATGCTGATTGGCTGTCACTGTCTGTCAACACTAGCTCAAGATGGATGCCAACACTTCCTGGTTAGAAGTGTTGACAGCCAATGACCATGCAGCTTTCTCGGGAAGGCATGCTGATTGGCTGCCACTGTCTGTCAACACTCCAAACCAGGAAGTGTTGGCAGCCATCTTGTGCCTTGTTAGAACCAAGGCACAAGAAAGCAGTGAAACAAAGGTGTGAAACTTGCAAAGGGGCCAGAGTAGAAGCACCATGACCCCCTAGACCTGCTCAGGGGGTCCCACAAGGACCCCGCAAGGCAAAGATTTTGCCTTGGGGGTCCTTGTGGAACTCCCTGAGCAGGCCTAGGGGGTCAGGGTGATAGAGATCGCAGGTCACCCGGCCAAATAATTTCACCATACACGTACCAGACCCATATACTTGTTTCAATTTATCATATACATTAATCGGGTGACCTTACACTCTACTACCAGTAACCCTGGTTCCTTCCTATTTATTCCTCATGTACCCGACTTACCAATCCACCGTTACGGGTACCTATGATCACAATGGATCAGGGAGCTAGCTGTAAAAGAAAGGCAGGCAACACAATACCAACTTTATATTTCTCTTTGTATTCATAAAATGACCACAAACTACTGGAAAGTTTTAAAAGTTTATCTAGAATTCAGATTCGGAGAGCATACAATTTACTACCAACAGGCAGTCAATAATCAACATAACAAACAGTATGTAACCATAAAGGAAGAAAATTAAGGCAACCATTTATGAGTCTATAGGAAGGTAAGAACAGGGAACATGCTAAGCAGTAAATCAGGAATGGAGTTTTCAAAAGGGGAAATGATTATAACTGAGGAAAGTTTACTTTAGACAAACTCTAGAATTTCACTACTGGGAAAATACTATAACGTTTAGGAGATCCTATTTATCTATAGGAAGGGAAAAGAGAAGGAACACACTATAGTTCTAGAAACCTTACTTCAATCAATTCGAGAGGAGAGAAATTATAAAGCACATCTATATTTCATAAACGGTATGGAAAAAATTGTACTAAAGGAAAGGTAACATAGGAACATGCTAGAAAAATATCAATAACGTATTAGCTTTCATTCAGTAGCTTTGCGAAAGCATGGAAAGTCAATTATGTGCAAGAGTATGTCTTTATTAAAGCAAAAGACAGAAAATAAAGGTGCAGTATAGAGTCTCAGCACTATATATTTACCTAGAATGGTGTGAAGACCAACCCTGGCCACTGATCAGTCAAGGACAGGAAATACCCCAAGGAAGGACAGTCATCTATGGGACAGCAGGTGCAGATTGGACACCCCAGGACAGGAAAGGAAAACCAGATTAGGATCAGGACAGGACCACCAAGGCACGACCAGCACCCGCAGTTCGGAAGCAACGCCTGCGCTCCACCCTCTCTGCAGCTATCAGTCAGAACCCCGATTGGGTTAGCGAACTCTCCAGCAAAGTGCTCCGCCAGTACTTAGGTTTAGTAAAACCTCCAGAGTTTATGGTATATTTCGGACAGAGTGCTCCGCAGCACCTCTGTATCAGTCACCTATTGAGTGCGTTGGGTCAGTGACAGGTCAGCTATTCAGACAAGTCGGACAATTTCTCTAGCTAAACCTAGGCTAGTTATACTGTTTTCGGGTCAGTGTACCACCCCCCAAATGTTGCAAGTGTCAGAATCCCCAATTTCGATTGGTCCCCACCTAGGATAGGTTAACACACCAATCACAATTTACGTCTACAAGCCTAAATTTGCATACTCTGGGGCCGCCTAGTGATTTTGGGGTTCGAACGAGATATTTGACAGAATACAATCGAAAATAACATTTGTAGCAAGTTAGGAACAGATCAGCTCCATCCTGCTGGGTCAGAGGTTGCGTTCACAGGAGCATCTTGACTGTGGCTGCCAGCTGGCTGAGTTCCACTGCTCAAGGTTGCCTTCTCTCTGCCTGCGCGACATGCGCAGTAGGGACCTTCAAGATGGTTTGCGTCTCCCTCAGACCCCCAATATCGCAGTACATGAAAAGTAAGCGAAAACACATTAATAGCGTAAAATATAATGACTCATGAATAGCTACTCTATACCTCTTACTATAAAAATATATGATGCCATTATGAATTAGTGCAACAAACAATAACGTAAAGCGTTTTGCGCAAGCTTCACCATGTGAGTGTACAGACAGCCTTTTTAGACGCAAGTGCACAGGCGCAAGAATTCCCACCAAAACTGCAAATACGCCACGTCACGTGAGTGTGACTAACGCATGCGCAGAAGAAACCCATCAAGCGGCGGCCATTTTTAGGAACAAGGGTTACTTGAATTAGTACACATAGGCAAGCGTCACTAAGATACACAAACATCAAAAATAAAGGGAAATTAGTAAGACGTACAGGTTGAGTTATAGGATTATTAAGTTATTCGAGGTTCTTGATTTCAAGCAAGTTGCGTAATATGCAAATCTTGCTCCATCAATACCCTCTTTGATGATATTTACTATCATCACAAACTAATGGAACCAGATGCCAACTTTTCGAACTTTGTGCATTTCCATTTCTTCCAACATTCGATTCAATTTCTCTTTCACATGTTTATCAGGGTGAGAATTTTTCATCTTTTTGCAAATTTTATTATTTAAGTCTTCCAATTCAAGTTCATCCACACTCCGTTTCACACCTCTCTTATTCACAGTGTATTTCTTTGTGTGTTTGCGACATTTGCAACAGACAAATATGAGGAATATGACGAAACCTATCACTCCAATTGGCATCAGTACCTTAAACAATAAACCTTTACCTAAATTAGCAAACCAATGACCTATAGCGGAGAGACCATCAGTAAGTCTCTTCCAGGCACTATCAACCTCCAGTGGTTTGAGTTCTTTTCCCAAATTAGTGATGTTCTTCACATACTTTTTGATTTGTACACTTTTGTCCGGTATGTAAGTGCAACAATGTTGCGCTTTCAACATCCGGCAGACTCCGCCCTCTTTTGCTAATAAGGTGTCAAGCGCAAGTCTGTTCTGTAAAACCATAGATCTGATCGCAACCATTTCGGTATTGACCAGCAGGAATCCATGAGCTGTGTCAGTAGACAACACATCCACTATTGTGGATAATTTGCAAATTCTGTGTGTGTTCAGAACCACTCCCACTCCAGGTATCAGTGCACTAAAAATACTACCCATTATTTCACCTACGCTTTCTCTTTTACTACGCACTAAGCCATTAGTGTTTTCACTGCTTCCAGCAATTTCATTCACATGGTATATTTTCGGGAAGACAATGCCAAAATAGCAGCTTCCATACCAGTGATCCGGCAATTTGAAATAAGCCTTGTTTCCACATATATAATAAATTCCGGGAAACACAGGTTCAGACCCATTTTTGAAACCCCAACCTCCAATTACCTTGTAATTGTGCTCACATTGACTGGAACCAATGAAAATGTTATTATAATAACTAGTCTTCTAGCGGTGAAGACAGAGTTTCCCTTTTCTCTCGAAATCCAGCAATAAAGCAGGACCACTCCCACCATTTGAGGTGCTTTCCATGTTTTCAGCCCATTTAGGAGTTTTCTGTCTTTTATCATTTGCCTTTCTTTGGAAACTCTCCCTTCTTTTCTCTGCCATGTTTAAAAACATTTTCTCTTGTTCATGTAATGAACAGGTCAAATTATCTCTGTGTTCTTCACCTAAGTCTATGGTACCTATAGTCAGAAAGTATTCTCCCATATAACGTGTAACGTCACTTTTAGTATGTACAGGATTCAGATTTCCACGTATAGGAAGTTCAGAAAATATTACGTCAGAATTTGAGTAGTAGTACTGTAACGGTCCTCTTTTGTAGAATAAGCTAGCTAAAATACTACAGGAAATTCCATAAGTCAAGGGCAGGTGATGATAAGTCACGCCTTCAGCTACAGAAGTGGGTAGCTTCATGCAGACATAGCAGTCTTCTATCTCCATCGTTTCTACATAATGCACTAACAGGTTTGCGAATACATTTAAATGTGTCTGGTTCTTAACTCCGTGATAATGTAGTCCTTCCTCATCTGGTGCTTCTAAGTCTGATTTTGTTTGTCTAAGTGCTTTTTCACGTCTTTCTACACTTCGTGTTGTCAGTTCTTCAGTGTCAGTGGTCACAGTCTGTGTAGGGTCAATATTAGTATTTTTGCTCACCATGTAAGGAATGAAAACTGTTAGTCCTATCCAAATTATTAACACTATAGCTATGATACATATACATACTTTGCAGCATGTTTTACAACAACTGCGTCTAGGCCTTCCATTCACACTTGAATCAGACATTTTCGTTCAGAAGAAGTTTTCAACCCCTCTTTGTAACTTTGCACGGGTAGCTCACACTGCGCAACTTCAGGGTGGTTCGTCTTCTTCGGCAGAATTATCAGCTGTCTGTTCTTCGTCACTTTCGTCAGTTATATCAAGATCCTCAAACTCCTCCAAGATCAAATATGTACATTCAGGATCTTGATATTTCTCGTTCAGTCTTTTTATTCAATCACTTCTTCTTTTGGAACTTTCTCCAGCTTGCTCTGCAATACAGGAACTTTTCCTTCTTTGCTCGAGCTTTTCTTCTACTATTTTTAGTCTCAGTCTCTTAATATATCTGGGTTCGATATTTTTCTTTTTCTTAAGACTTTTAGCTGGCACTGTGATTTGGCTTTCTTCTAATGCTCTTTTATTTTCGTTTGTTTGTGGCACTTCTGCTTCTATTTCTTCCCTTCCTGTCTGACTAGTCCCAGGTCTTATGTCTATTTCTTCTGCCTGGTTACTAAGCTGGCCTTGTTCAGGTGGATTCTGGGTTTGGCTTTCGGGTGTCTCTATTTCTGTGTCCTGAACACGTTCTTCTATTTCTATCTGGTCCTGTTCAAGCACTTCGAACCCTTGATTTTCTTCTGCTTGAACTTTTACACTAGTTCTGGTCTGTCCCTTTTCAACTTCAGGAGTTTGTGGAGGTGTATCAATCACTTGCTCTGTCCCTGTCTGACCTTCTTCGTCTTCAGATTTTACATGGATTTCGATAATCTGATTGTCTTCGCCTGTGCCTGTCTCTTTCTCTCTATACCACTCTCTGTCTGTGTAGGTTTTACTTCTTGTTCTGATGGGGTCGTCAGTCAGGTCGATTATGGGTATCCACTCATCTCGACTGGTGCTCGGTTGTTCGTCATCAGCTACTTCAGCACCATCGTCTGGAGACCCCTCAGCTGGACAACCTTCAGCGTCAGTCTTCTCGTCTCGGATCACCTTCTGTGTATGGCTAGCATGGATCCACTTTGGAACGCCGGCACACTTCACCGCTGTCGTGGTCACCAGTATCACTTGGCGTTGTCGTCCCCACTTCGGTGCAAGGCAATTTGTGCGAGTATGCTTCTTTATTACAACCCAGTCGCCTGGAACCAATTTATGGACTGGAGTTGTCGGATTGGCGACGGCGTCTTCCCCAATCTGGCGAGAGATAGAACGCACTTGGTCACCTAGTTGCTTGCAGTACTCAAGTACCAAATCATCAGAAATGTTTATCAGTTTATGTCCTGGTACCCATGCTTGTCTCATTACTCTTCCCATTAGGATTTCATAAGGGCTCAGGCCTGTTTTTTGGTCTGGAATACTTCTGAGTCCCATCAGAACAAGAGGCAAAGCATTTATCCAGTTCATGCCTGTAGATTCACACATCTTTCCTAATCTCGATTTTATAGTGCCATTTATTTGTTCCACCACTCCAGAAGCCTCTGGACAATATGCACAGTGCAGTTTTTGTGTGATCTTGAATGCTTTACAGAGCTGATCAATCACCTCATTCTGAAAATGTCCGCCTCTATCTGATTCAATTGTGACTGGCACCCCGAACCTAGGTATCAATTCTCGCAGTAACAATTTGGCTACAGTTATGGCGTCATTCTTTTTAGCAGGGTAGGCTTCCACCCATTTTGAAAACAAGCAGACAATGACAAGGACATATCTCATTCCCTCACAACGAGGCAGAGTGATGAAGTCAATCTGTACTCTTACAAAGGGACCTCCTGATTTTCCAATTTTTCCCAATTCGACTACGGTTTTCTTCCCAGCGTTAAACTGCTGACATGTTAAGCACCTCTGGCAGAGTGACTCTGCTACTTTCCTGAACTTCGGATTGTACCATGTTTGTTGGAAAATCAGAACCATGGCGTCCCTACCAATGTGTGAATTTCCATGTATCAACCTGGCCATTGAAGCAAGCATATGTCTAGGCAACACAGGCATACCATTTGGGCCCACAATGACACCATCCTCACTTTTCTGTCGACAACCAAGTTTCCTCCATTTTTCCTTTTCCTTTGATGGCACAGCATGCTGCCAATCTCTTAACTCTTCCCAGGTAGGCACATCATCAAACACCATAAGTTGGCAGCTGGTTCCAGGTCCCCCCAATTTGATATTTACAGACATGCGATGTTGGGCACAATGTTGGGCCACTTCATCAGCAAATCGATTTCCTAAAGTCACATGGTCAGTGCCAGATTTGTGAGCAGCACATTTGACCACTGCCAATTCCTTTGGTAATTGGATTGCCTCCAGTAAATCTTGTACTATTTTTCCATTTCGGATGGGAGTACCTGAAGAAGTCAGAAACTCCCTCTGTAGCCACAATTGGCCGAAGTCATGCACAACCCGATAACAGTATTGACTGTCAGTATATACTGTTATTCTTTTGTTTTTCCCAATTTTACAGGCTCTTGTTAATGCAATCAATTCGGCTACTTGTGCAGACTTCACTCCAAATAAACAGGATGCTTCTTCAATTTGTTTTACTGAGACTACAGCATAAGCAGCACTTAGGCCTACAAGTTCGTGTCTCATACATGAGCCATCCACAAACAGTTCTTCATCTTCCACAGGCAAGGGCACTTCCTTGATGTCTGGGCGTGGTTTAGTACTAAATTCTGTCAGGTCAATGCAGTCATGCTCGTCCTCTCCCTTTGCTTCTGCGGTCATTGAGTCAGGTAGCAATGTGGCTGGATTCAGAATGTTGCACCGAGTAATGACTACATTCGCAGCACCCACGAGAATCCTCTCGTATTTAGTCAGCCGACTAGGGGTGAGATACTGAGTTTTAGTTCTGGTCAGTAAAATCACAACTGCATGTGGAACATACACAGTTACAGGATGTCCCATAACAATAGATTCACTCTGTTCTAGACTCGTGCAAGTTGCAGCTACTGCTTTCAAACATCCGGGTAATCCAGCAGCCACTGGATCCAAAGTGGCAGAAAAGTATGCCACTGGACGTCTAGTTAAACCATGCTCCTGGGTTAAGACGGATAATGCACAATTATATTGTGTGTCACATAACAGTGCAAACTCCTTGGAATAGTCAGGCATCCCTAGAGCAGGGGCTGTACACAGACATTCTCGTAATTTAGTAAATGCGGTTAAGCTTTCATCATCCCATTCCACTGGGTCCTTCGCTCCTTTCTTTGTCATTTTTATTAAAGGCTTTGCCAGGACTGCAAATCCCACAATCCATTGCCTGCAGTAACCTACCACCCCAAGGAACATTCTGACTTCTTTCTGAGTACGGGGTAACTGCATGTTCCGAATTATTCTGACTCTCTCTGAGGTAACTTTTCTGACGCCTTTTTCTATCTGGTGCCCCAGATATTTTACTGACTTTGTACAGAATTGCAATTTGTCAGGAGATACTTTATGTCCCTTTTCACCCAGGTGATTTAGTAAGGCAATGGTGTCAACAACACAATCTCTCTGACTTTTAGACGCCACCAAGAGGTCGTCTATATATTGCACCAAAACAGATTTTCCAGGTAAGACTAAAGATTCAAGGCACTTTTTCAAAATCTGATTAAAGATAGAGGGACTTTCCGTGTACCCTTGAGGGACACGATTCCAAACGAACACGTGACTGTCGAAAGCAAATGAGAAAAGAAATTTGCTGTCTGGATGCAATGGGATCGAAAAGAATGCGTGACAAAAGTCTATCACAGTAAACCACTCAGCATCCCAGGGAATCTGATATAGGATCACTGCGGGGTTTGGAACAATAGGACAGCAAGGAACAACTATTTTGTTTACCTTTCTCAGGTCCTGCACTACCCTGTACTTACCACTAGGTTTCTTGATTCCAATTATCGGTGAGTTACATGGGCTACTCATCACTTCTTGTATGATGTTTGCTTCTAGCAGTCTTTTTATTTCAATGGCAACTCCTGCTCTCACTTCTACACTCATTTTGTATGGCTTGGTATTGGGGTAAACTGCGTTTTCTTTCATGGCTATTTTAATTGGGTCTACATTTGCCATTAATCCTACATCCTTTCCAGTAAAGTCCCATACTTCTGGTTTCACTGTCTTTTGGAGTTCTTCGGGTAAGTCTTGTATAGTCATTTGTTTAATTTCTGAGTCCGGTCTAATTAGCATTAACTTGTATATGCCATCCTCGTCTGGGGTTTGAATTTCGACGCCTTTTGGTGTGCGAAAGATGGTGCAGCTCATTTTGCACAACAAATCACGTCCCAGTAAGTTTACTGGACTGGTATCACAGACTACAAATCTATGCATTTCTTTGAAATTCCCTATTGTGATCTCCATGGGCTCAGTAACTGGGGTACTAATCAATTGATTAGACACGCCCACTACTTGGATTGCTTCTCCCGAGAGGGGTAGGTTTGGAACGTCCGCTGTTCTCACAGTAGAACGGGTAGCACCAGTGTCCAATAGAAAGGTGACATCATTTCCGTCGACCTTTCCTTCAATGTATGGCCCTGACTGGTCTACCGGCAAGGAGGCGCCAAGTACACACTCCTCGTCCTCCCCTCTCAGGCCCCGTCAGTATTGATCGTCACAGAGAAAAGTGTCATTCAACAAAAATTGCGAAGTTGCTGCATTTCTATCCTCATGGCCTCCCCAGATTTCTATATCATCACCTCTGTGGTGTTTTCCCTTTATAATTCGGTTTAGGTGCTCGGGACAATTGACTTGCCTTTACCTGATGCTGGGTCTTTCTCGGTTTCTCATTCTGCGTCTGTGGAATTAAATCAGGTGTTTGGGGGTTACCATGTTGTAAATATGGACATTCGTCTCTCCAGTGCCCAATTTCTCCGCACTGGTGACAGGGGAATTTCTTTTTAGCTTCTTCTCTACTCATTTTTACTTTGGGCTTCCCTCCACCCCCAGAGCCTTGATTTTGGGAATTCTTATTCATTTTATTCAGTTGCTTTTCCTGTTGTTCTGCCAACTTTACCTGTGCCCACATGACCTTCTCTTTCAGAGCCTTTCGTTTGTCTGCCATCTCATCCTCGCAGTACTTTGCATATCGTAAAACCTCATCCATTTTCTTAGACTGCCAACAAATTTTATTATCTTTGATCCACTGGCAAATTTCGGGTCTTAAACCGTTTACAAACCTGTAAATGAAGTGGGTCATATCCTTCATCTCGATATTATTTATACCACTGTATGTTTTAAACACCTGTAACAGTCTCTCATAAAAGGAGTGCACAGTCTCATCCCTTTCCTGCGTGGTTCTATCTATCTTGGTCCAATCAGTTTCTTTTGCCGGCACCTATCCCTTTAGGTGTAATATGACCTGGTCATATTTTCTCATCACTTCATCGGAAGGAGCTCCTGTTTTTGAGTCCCTCGGGTATTCCTCACTAGGCCAACCCACTGCAACCTTGCATTCGGTCCATAAATCCACAGGAACCACTATGTCGAAAAACCCATCCAGGTCTTTCCACAAGCACTTTTGCTCCTTTACAAACCTTTCCACCTGCCTGTACCAGTCCACAGGCTTTTCTCGTAATTTGGGAAAGTCATTGGTAAAGGACACAATATCCTGTCTGGACCATGGAACGTGCACATACTTTCCACCTGGCACTTCACGCATGGGGTATAATTGCTCTGGCTTGTCAGCTTCCTTTAGAACGAACTCAGAAGACGTCTGTTTAGATCTAGCCTCATCTTTCTTCTTTGCCCACCTGGCTTTCCATTTTTCTACGTCTCCCCATTTTTGCAACAGAGTCAATAATTCTTTGACCTGCGCCTTCTTCCCTGACACATTCATATTTTCCAGATCTTTGTCTGAAAAATCAGCTCTATAGGGTTTTTGCAGTGGCTTTGATTTTGCAATATCTATTCCCATACTAGCTGCAGTGTCTGTTAATTTCTCATGGAGCACTCTGGTATTTCTGGTAAAACTCTTGCCGATAAACAGCAGCTCTAATTCAGAATAGGTATTTAATCTGTCTAAACCTACATTTCCCGACATCAATTCTTCCATTTCTACTCTGTTTGAAGATATCTAAAGGTTTCGACTGAGGAGTTTGTTTTTCTAATTCTCGACTCCATCTTTCAATCTCTTCAGGAGTCACCAATGTGACTCTCTTGGTACCCGAAGTCGTTTCCATTTGAATCTCTCGTATTAAAAGGATTATGTCTTTTCTGTAACCTTTTTCCTGCACCCCTAATGGGCAAATCCATTAACGAGACCTCAGACTCACATTCACTGGTCTGGTCATCCACGATTAAGGGCTCTGGTCCTGGCGGTGCTATAACTGGAGTAATAACTGGAGTCTTTGGACTTCCCTGTCTATCCCCATACAGCGGAACCACGGGTCCAATAGTTACTTGGATTGTCGAGGCCTCAGGACTTGTATTTAACTGGGAGATTTTCTGAATTATTTCGGCTCTCTGTTTAGCTAGAGCCTCTCGCTCCTTTTCCTCCAGTAACCTGTCTAATGATTTTTCATATATTACCTGCGGGGTCAAAGTTGGAGCATAACTCGGGGCAGTGGAATGTGTCTCACTTGGTCCCTCACCATAATTAGGTTTTGGGAACAAACTTCCTGTGCCTAGGGATCTTGGTTCTTCCTCATACGGGGGTCTTGAGAACGGAATTCCTGAAGTTGAGGGCCTTACCTCCCCTTCATAGGGAGGTCTAGAGCAGAAGTCTCTTTCTCTCAAGTATCTTGACTCCCCACTAAATGGTGTTCTTTGACAGATATCTCTAGCACCTATGGGTCCTAAACCCTCATTATAGGGAGGTATTTGACAACCCTCTCCTACACTTACAGATCTGGCCTCCTCCCGGGGAGGAGGTCTCTGAGAATTATCCCCTTCACTAGAGGGTCTGTGTCCTTCATTATAAGGAGGCGGACTTCTCATAAACAGGTCCTCTAATAATTCATCATCCGACTCCCCAATGGGCACCCAATGTTTGCATTTTTCGGTTTTCTTCTCCCCCGCAGGAGGACCACCCATTGACATAATTGGAAACAGTCCTTCTACAATCATATTCTGTCTCCACTGTTTCATCTTTTTATCTCGGGTCTCTTGCTTTAACTTCGGATAAAATTTTGTTAACCCTTTATCCATTCGGGGCTTATCTCTCTCGAAAGCCTCGATCTCCCATTCCTCTAATGCTTCGTACTGCGTTAATCTTGGTCTGGGATGTAAATCATTCATTCGTGTTCTCAAATTAAATAGAATTCTGCCATTAAATGTACCCTCTAACGGAAAAGCCAAAACTCCGTCATCCTTTGTGTATTCCGCCCAGTTTTCCAACCATACACACGAGAGTGGTACCCTTTATCAAACATCATGAACGATGCAGGAGTATTAGGTGGCGGAATGACAACCCCTTCTCTGGTTCTAATCGGTTTGTCCTTTTTGAAATAATTCTTTACTTTATTCACAAGAGACAATTTTCTCTTATTTCCGTACATAATGCTAGTGTTATGCCCTTTCCACTGATCGTTTTCAAACCCTAAATGTCGTGGATCAGGTCTAGTATTCGGTCTATACGTGTGCCACATACGATTTCTGCGAGTGACTTTGTTTACAAATCACTCCCAATCCAAATGCGCCTTTTATTGTCGTGCAACCAATAGGATGCACGAATTCAAATAATCTCGACCAATGGGTGCGCGACCTTTTCGTGAGACAGGTTCTCACGCTTCGGCACTCACCCCTCCTTTACAATTTCAGCTCCGCTACACACCCGCTGCAGCTACCAATCCCAGCGCGGCACAGAGTGACGTCAGAGCAGCTCCGCACTGACTCCCTCCTTCACAAGGTAACGGAAACTTAATTTTTCTCTAAAAGTGCAAGTGCTTTTGTTATTTAACAACGAATACACATTCACTACTGTACTCGAGTGTCCAGAAAGAAAAGATACTTTTCACTGCAAGTAAACTTCTTTTGTCCACTTTTCACACACTACGGATAGATCTCTTCTGCCTACCCTTCACTCAAGCACTAGGGAACCTGCTACTTCTTTGACCCATCCACTTCTTTTCGGGATATATACAGAGCCTAAAGTTTCACCAGCGAACCCATTTGCTATCACCCAAGCTCCGATGAACCTGCTACTCCTTCCGATGTGACCCTTACTAGGTTATATCACGATAGAAGTTTTGCCAGCGAACTCGTTACTTATCATTTATTCAAACATACATTCAGAAAAAAAAAACTAATTAGTGCTTCCAGTTCTGCCTAACCTGCACTAACTTTCCTTAAGCCAGTGACCTCAGAGCGAAGTGGATTCTCTTCACCACTCGCTATTCAATTCCCCGGGGATTCCCAACAAACATAAAACTCTTTACTAACGAGTGGGTTAATACATATATCAGTATAATAATAAGAAAAACAATTTAAAACATTTCAGAATTTTTCAAAGCAAACATTTCACGTGATTGATCAAGTCACAAAAATTGTTTACCTTTTTAGCAGCAATAAAATGTTATCATTAAAAAATTTTTTAGCAGCATCCAACCTATCTAGCTTAACTAGTCCTACCTAACTTTAACTAGTCCCTAACCATAGCTCTGCTACCAGAAAATTACTGATAGAGATCGCAGGTCACCCGGCCAAATAATTTCACCATACACGTACCAGGCCCATATACTTGTTTCAATTTATCATATACATTAATCGGGTGACCTTACACTCTACTACCAGTAACCCTGGTTCCTTCCTATTTATTCCTCATGTACCCGACTTACCAATCCACCGTTACGGGTACCTATGATCACAATGGATCAGGGAGCTAGCTGTAAAAGAAAGGCAGGCAACACAATACCAACTTTATATTTCTCTTTGTATTCATAAAATGACCACAAACTACTGGAAAGTTTTAAAAGTTTATCTAGAATTCAGATTCGGAGAGCATACAATTTACTACCAACAGGCAGTCAATAATCAACATAACAAACAGTATGTAACCATAAAGGAAGAAAATTAAGGCAACCATTTATGAGTCTATAGGAAGGTAAGAACAGGGAACATGCTAAGCAGTAAATCAGGAATGGAGTTTTCAAAAGGGGAAATGATTATAACTGAGGAAAGTTTACTTTAGACAAACTCTAGCATTTCACTACTGGGAAAATACTATAACGTTTAGGAGATCCTATTTATCTATAGGAAGGGAAAAGAGAAGGAACACACTATAGTTCTAGAAACCTTACTTCAATCAATTCGAGAGGAGAGAAATTATAAAGCACATCTATATTTCATAAACGATATGGAAAAAATTGTACTAAAGGAAAGGTAACATAGGAACATGCTAGAAAAATATCAATAACGTATTAGCTTTCATTCAGTAGCTTTGCGAAAGCATGGAAAGTCAATTATGTGCAAGAGTATGTCTTTATTAAAGCAAAAGACAGAAAATAAAGGTGCAGTATAGAGTCTCAGCACTATATATTTACCTAGAATGGTGTGAAGACCAACCCTGGCCACGGATCAGTCAAGGACAGGAAATACCCCAAGGAAGGACAGTCATCTATGGGACAGCAGGTGCAGATTGGACACCCCAGGACAGGACAGGAAAACCGGATCAGGACAGGACCACCAAGGCATGACCAGCACCCGCAGTTCGGAAGCAACGCCTGCGCTCCACCCTCTCTGCAGCTATCAGTCAGAACCCTGATTGGGTTAGCGAACTCTCCAGCAAAGTGCTCCGCCAGCACTTAGGTTTAGTAAAACCTCCAGAGTTTGTTATATTTCGGACAGAGTGCTCCGCAGCACCTCTGTATCAGTCACCTATTGAGTGCGTTGGGTCAGTGACAGGTCCGCTATTCAGACAAGTCGGACAATTTCTCTAGCTAAACCTAGGCTAGTTATACTGTTTTCGGGTCAGTGTACCACCCCCCAAATGTTGCAAGTGTCAGAATCCCCAATTTCGATTGGTCCCCACCTAGGATAGGTTAACACACCAATCACAATTTACGTCTACAAGCCTAAATTTGCATACTCTGGGACCGCCTAGTGATTTTGGGGTTCTCACGAGATATTTGACAGAATACAATAGAAAATAACATTTGTAGCAAGTTAGGAACAGATCAGCTCCATCCTGCTGGGTCAGAGGTTGCATTCACAGGAGCATCTTGACTGTGGCTGCCAGCTGGCTGAGTTCCACTGCTCAAGGTTGCCTTCTCTCTGCCTGCGCGACATGCGCAGTAGGGACCTTCAAGATGGTTCGCGTCTCCCTCAGACCCCCAATATCGCAGTACATGAAAAGTAAGCGAAAACACATTAATAACGTAAAATATAATGACTCATGAATAGCTACTCTATACCTCTTACTATAAAAATATATGATGCCATTATGAATTAGTGCAACAAACAATAACGTAAAGCGTTTTGCGCAAGCTTCACCATGTGAGTGTACAGACAGCCATTTTAGACGCAAGTGCGCAGGTGCAAGAATTCCCACCAAAACTGCAAATACGTCACGTGAGTGTGACTAACGCATGCGCAGAAGAAACCCATCAAGCGGCGGCCATTTTTAGGAACAAGGGTTACTTGAATTAGTACACATAGGCAAGCGTCACTAAGATACACAAACATCAAAAATAAAGGGAAATTAGTAAGACGTACAGGTTGAGTTATAGGATTATTAAGTTATTCGAGGTTCTTGATTTCAAGCAAGTTGCGTAATATGCGAATCTTGCTCCATCAATCCCCTCTTTGATGATATTTACTATCATCACAAACTAATGGAACCAGATGCCAACTTTTCAAACTTTGTGCATTTCCATTTCTTCCAACATTCGATTCAATTTCTCTTTCACATCTTTATCAGGGTGAGAATTTTTCATCTTTTTGTAAATTTTATTATTTAAGTCTTCCAATTCAAGTTCATCCACACTCCGTTTCACACCTCTCTTATTCACAGTGTATTTCTTTGTGTGTTTGCGACATTTGCAACAGACAAATATGAGGAATATGACGAAACCTATCACTCCAATTGGCATCAGTACCTTAAACAATAAACCTTTACCTAAATTAGCAAACCAATGACCTATAGCGGAGAGACCATCAGTAAGTCTCTTCCAGGCACTATCAACCTCCAGTGGTTTGAGTTCTTTTCCCAAATTAGTAATGTTCTTCACATACAAAATAAAGGGAAATTAGTAAGACGTACAGGTTGAGTTATAGGATTATTAAGTTATTCGAGGTTCTTGATTTCAAGCAAGTTGCGTAATATGCAAATCTTGCTACATCAAGGGTGCTTCTACCCTGCCCCCTTTTTGAGTTCTACATGTTTGTTTTTCAGCTTTCCTGTACCTCACTCTACCGAGGCACAAGATGGTTGCCCACAATTTCTGTTTTAGAGTGTTGACAGACAGTGGCAGCCAATCAGCATGCAGCTCGTGCACGTAGGGGTACGCGTACGGTACGCGTACCGGTAAGCTTAGGAGTAAGCTTAGGGTGAGCTGCTATAGATATATATGTGTTTTTGAAGTTAATTTTCATAAAAACCACTGGAGCAATTTTCACCAAACATAGCAAAGGCACATCTGCGTACCAGTCCCTACAATTTTCCCAAGTTTGGTGTAATTCCGTTCAGCGGTTCGGGCTGTAGACTCGTCAGATCGTCCTATGGAAATTAACATGGGGAAAACATGTTTTGGGACCCCCCTTTTTTCTCAGCCCCCACTTCACGAATCCCCCCGAAACTTCCAGGGAAGGAGCGCAGCGGAGCTGGCCAAAATTTTGGAAAATTACACGCAAATTCCTCAACCGGCGCCAAAGTTATTCCCAATAGAATGTTGCGGATTTCCTATGGTAGCCAATCCTAACTATATATACCTACTGGCTATTGCCAGTAGGTAATATATATATGTATATATATATCTCCAAAAACGCCTAGAAGCTTGAGGCCGCACAGCACTCCAGGTGAGTAACAACTCTATTTAAAACAAGCAGGCAGCTTAACATCCCTTTGAAGTCCATGGCCTGACGCGTTTCGATTCCGCTGTTTGCCGCTGCTTCTGGGCGTTTTTGGATATATATATATATCGTTTGTTTCCAATCAGCAGCACGCCCACCATCAGGAACCTAGCAGAAAAAGAAACGGAAGACCCAGAATGCAGGTGAGTTTTTTATTTTCGGGCACACCTCGTCAGCATAACGTTTCGGCCTACACAGAGGCCTTGGTCACATGAAGCACTGAGGGAAGTGAGCTAAATTTAAAGTGCAAGTGCAAAAGTGACAGTACAATTGATTGGCTGACAACTCGGAAGGGGGATGTGTCTTATGAATAACAACATAGAAAACATATTGTATAAAGTGCTAAAGCGGGGTAATCCTCCAGCATTGAAAACATTCACTGTATAAATACATAGAAATACCGACGTCTACAAAACCTATATCGTATATAGTACAATACCACGATAAAACCCAATAAATAGACAAATCTAATTCTTAAATTTTATAAAACAAATATATACATATATTATTTTAAATGTCATTAGGTTAGGCACATCAGACCTCAAAATGCTGTGTTTAAATACATGATTACCCTCAATGTCCGCTTCTGTACTTAAAAACCCATAGTGATGGCTATGCTGATTTTTGTAAAACAACAAAAGAGTGTCGTGGGAGAAGTGTGTAAGCACTAGACACAGAGAAGAAATCTCCCTGAAGAAGTCACAGTGGAAATCAACGTTTTTTTTTTAGGAAGCCCTCACTCACCACCCTGGGTGGTGACATGCTTCATCATCGGGCCCACCAGGAGAAGCCGAATGCCTCCCTGGTGTGCTACAACGCCAGATTACTGCGGAGCAGGTTCTTTGTGGCAAAAGTGTCAAAAAGAAATGTGAATTAAAAATGTCAGAAACTGTACCATACGGAATTTTTTTTATTCAATGGTCAGTTTGACATAAGTAAAATATGTGTGGGAAACTTACCAGTTAATGACTCGGTTGTTTCCACTTAAAGTGGACACTCTTTTGTTGTTTTACAAGATTTAACAGGGGGACCAAGAGTGTCCTTTTCCCTCTCTCTCAATTTGTTATTACTATGCTGATTTTTAGGTCTCGCCTGTCGATGCGCATGCGCATCGAGCAAGCGAGAGTATTGGGACTTATCCACTCTTTATCCACACTGCAAGGAATCGTGGCGATTCCTTGCAGTGCCCGTGACTTTTAAGCTCAATGCGCATGCGCATTGAGCTTAAAAGCGCGTGCACGTCCGTCTTTGTTTACCCGCTCCGCCCCCTCCCCTTCCCGCCGTCTCGCATTTCCCCTGCCGCATCAAAGGCTTTCACGGCCGGCCGGCCATGCTTTCAGTTTCACGACCGGCCGGCCGTGTCAATTACATTCCAATGCCCGCTCTCCCTGCTCCGCCCCCTGCTCCGGCCGAGACGCATTTCTCCTCCCCCCTCCCCTCTCTTCCCTCCGTCTTGTTTCCTTTAGCTGCCCTGGATGATCTATTCTTACTCAAACTTGCACCGCTTTTACTAAATCTTACCCTTTTAACCTTCGCGATGTTTCCCCCTTTTTACCTCCAGTGCTTGATATATCGTTCTCCCCTTTTTAACTCGGTTTTGCGAGGTCTCCGTTTATTTATCCTCTTGCTGGCTCCCCTTTTCTTTACCCCGCCCGGTCCGGAGGATCTCCTCTGCCATAGCCCGGTGCTGGATCTGTCCTCGTTAGCCCGGTGCTGTAATTGCCACGCTCCCCCTTAGCCCGGTGCTGGATCGCCCTTCTCTTATCCCACACATGAGTTGCCCGACCGTGCTAATCCTGACTGCATGAATAAAATCCAGCACAGGCAAACGCACCCGTTCTCCTACTGTAACTTCAATATACTCGCAGGCTCGCCACCTCACCCAAACGTGCTCCCCCAAACAACGCGGCCTGCCACGCAAGGACATCAAACCTGGTTGCTGGTGGTCCCTACAGCTGCTTGAACCAGGTCCCGAGCTACAAAGAAACTCCAGCATTCAGCACCTCCTCGCCTCACCGCCTCGGTCTGCCTCTCACCTTCGTCGGCATCAGGCCTCCGCCCGCATCCCATAACTGCCATCTTGGGAGCGTAGTGCACCACAGGAAGGTTAAGGCGATCTCGCCCTCCAGACTTCTCCCCCATGACTGCCGCCTCCGCAGTTTTCCGCTGTGAGTCTGCACGCCGAATCGCCTCCCAGCCGCTCACAAACAGAGTGCACATCTCCCGTTGCCGCAGCCGGTGGAAGTCTCCCCCTCAGTGCGCTGCCGTCATTTTAGATGCGCAGCGCCCAGCGCTCAATCGGGTGATTTTGCTGCACTTACACCCTTGTAACAGCACCAATGCGCCCCAGCAGCAGTCCAGCTCATGCACCAGGATTTCCGCAACCAGTTTTGCAGTAAGGGGCCACCTTAGAATCGCCAACCCCTCACCCTCAACACCTCACCCTCACTCACTCACCCTCAACCCCTCACCCTCAAACCCTCACCCACCCTCAACCCCTCACCCTCACTCAACCCCTCACCCTCACTCACTCACCCTCAACCCCTCACTCTCACTCACTCACCCTCACTCACCCTCCACCCCTCCCCCTCAACCCCTCACCCTCAACCCCTCACTCACCCTCAACCCCTCACCCTCAACCCCTCACTCACCCTCAACCCCTCACTCACCCTCACTCTCACTCATCCTCACTCACCCTCAACCCCTCACCCTCACTCACCCTCAACCCCTCACCCTCACTCACCCTCACTCACCCTCAACCCCTCACCCTCACTCACTCACCCTCAACCCCTCACCCTCAACCCCTCACTCACCCTCACTCTCACTCAGCCTCAACTACTCCCCCTCACCCTCACTCACCCAAAACCCCTCACTCACCCTCACTCACCCTCAACACCTCACTCACCCTCACTCACCCTCAACACCTCACCCTCAACCCCTCACCCTCACTCACCCTCACTCACCCTCACTCACTCACCCTCACTCACCCTCACTCACCCTCACTCACTCACCCTCACTCACCCTCACTCACCCTCACTCACCCTCACTCACCCTCACTCACCCTCACTCACTCACCCTCACTCACCCTCACTCACCCTCACTCACCCTCACTCACCCTCACTCACCCTCACTCACCCTCACTCACCCTCACTCACACTCACCCTCACACTCACCCTCACTCACACTCACACTCACCCTCACACTCACACTCACCCTCACACTCACCCTCACTCACACTCACCCTCACTCACACTCACCCTCACACTCACACTCACCCTCACACTCACACTCACCCTCACACTCACCCTCACACTCACTCACACTCACCCTCACACAGTGCAATAGTTCTCAGACCATTTCAGTTAGAGCTTTTAGAAATGTTTATGGCTTTTTTTATTTGTAATACTTTAGCATTGGCTACAGGAAACAAAAATGCTAAACATTTACAAAAAAACCCCATAAACAATTCTAAAAGCACTAACTCTAATGGTGCGAGACCTATTGCATTTCCAATGCTTGTTGACAATTGTAATGCCACGTTACAAATATCATACACTGGGTTATAACTTTCTCGAGTACTTAACCCCCCTTGCCAATTATTTGTACTGGTATAATAAACATGAAAAATTATAAGTGCAGACAAAACCAAATGTGGTAAAATCTTAAATTCAGGTTATACATAACCTTTGCTGCGTGAAACACACTCCGATAAAAATGAACCAAACTTATTAGTTTCATATATACCCCACTATATAACCTAGCTGTTACTACATTTATAGTTATAATAGGGATAGGGTACATAATTACTGATAGTAAGCAACACGGTCAGGTATCTCCTTTGATTGGGGAAGGTGGCAGACTGTTGGATGACATTAGATGTTTAACTAAAGGCAAGTGTGGAAATCCTCCGTGGAATTGAGGCCTATGGGGTCTTGCTATCCATTTCTAGAATGTATCTAGTTTCCAACCTTCTCAAAATGCCCTCCCTGTTTCCGCCTCTCCTCAGTGGACCTACTGTATCTATGGCATAATACTTAAGGAGTCCACTGTCATTATTGTGGTATTCCCTAAAATGCCTGGCAACAGGATACGTGGCATCATTAGTATTGATGGCCCTTATGTGCTGGAGTATCCTCTTGTGAACCTGCAATTTGGTACTACCAATATATTGCAGGCCACACGGACACTCCAGCACATATACCACGTATTCACTCTTGCACGTTAGTTGTTTGTTGATTTTACGGGGCACCGTGGAAAATGCAGTTAGGAACTCGGTTTTATTGAGTCCATGTAAGCAAGCCTTGCAGCTGGAGCATTTCCTAAACCCTTTGCTGGCGGCCATCCAATTTTTAGGGGGGGATCACCCCAGGACTGGATTTAACCAGGGCATCCTGCAAAGAATACGCCTTCCTGAAAGTGATCGCTGGCTTGCAAGGCATGTGTTCACCAATTACTGGGTCTAACCTAATTAGGTTCCAGTGTTTGTTGACTATCTTCCTTAGTGCACCCTGTTGTCTATTGTAGGTCCAAATGAGTCTGGTTGGTTGAGATATTTGAGTCTCTGTGAGTCTCTGAACTCTTTTATGGGTCAAAGCGTCGTTACGTGACAGGGCATTTGCTTTGTTGATAGCTACGTCAATAAGACTTTCTTTATACCCTCTAGCCAGAAACCTTTGCTTACTAGCTGCTTGCGCTGTTTTGCACTGATTGTCTGTGCTGCAAATGCGCCTAATTCTAAGCAGCTCCCCGTAGGGGATGCTTCTAATTAGGTGCGGTGGGTGGTGGCTATCAGCATGCAATACAGTATTGCCTGCAGTAGGCTTCCTGTAAAGTATGGTGTCCAACATGTTCTGTCTGACCTCTATTGTAATGTCCAGAAAATGTGCTTCTGTTTGACTCAGATGAGATGTAAATGCCAAATTATATACATTATTGTTCAGGGTTTCAATGAATTTGATTGCCTCCTCATATGTCCCACGCCAAATCATTAGGACATCATCGATGTACCTATACCATCGAACGATATGGCGGGAGCAGATTTCATGGTGATCACCATGGAGGACCTGTCTCTCCCAGTAGCCCATGTGCAAACAGGCATAACTAGGAGAGAAACAGGCCCCCATAGCTACGCCCCTGACCTGCTGATAGTATTGATTGAGGAACATAAAGTAATTGTGGTTTAAACAGAAGCTGGTCATGGTAAGTAACATTTTGTTGTGTTCAGCGAGCTCAATCGGGCGCTGGCCTAAGTAAAACTTGGTAGCTCTCATTCCGTCTGTATGCACAATACTGGTGTAAAGAGATGTTAAATCAAGTGTAATCAGCCAGTAGTCTTTTTCCCATTTTACATCATTGATTTTTCTTAAAAAATCACTCGAATCCTGGATGTACGATGGGAGTGCTGTAACATATTCCTGAAGGAATGAGTCAATATACATTGTGGCATTCTCTAGCAACCCCCCACATGCCGAAATTATAGGTCTTCCAGGCGGCCTAGTGGCATTTTTATGCACTTTGGGGATTAAGTACAACACAGGGGTGATTGGGTGGTCATTCTTTAAAAATTTCAACTCATCCATGCTAATGAGCCCACTCGGAAGCCAGCCCATCAACATGGAATGGAAATCAGATTGCGCTTTTCTCAATGCTCCCACATCACAGTGTTTGTAACAGTTTAAATCATTCAGTTGCAAGTACGCCTCCTCCATGTAAAGATTCCTGGGCCAGAGCACGACGTTTCCGCCTTTGTCAGATTGTCTGACTATTGTGTTACCATCCTTTTGAATTTTTTTGACCAGTTCATGGTATTCATTGTTACACCTTTGGTTATGATGTTTAGATTTCAATGTCTTTTTATGCAAAGTCTTGACTTGTTTGATAATGGCATCATGAAATATGTCGATGTTGTCATAAGGTGTTACCGGTGTAAATGTGGAATGCGGTTTAAACTTAGTTAACCTGCCAACTGGGGCAGTTGGCTCCCCCTGTGTATTCGATAAGGAAGAATCTTCCAGTCTCAACGCTTCCAAATCCTGCATAAGCGGGATATCATTTACTGCTAACCCCATAGTAGTCGACGCAACCGTAGATCTTTTGGCTGTGTTACGTGATATACTACTAGCAAAATGTTTCTGCAATTTAAGTTTACGCGTGAATTTGAAAAGATCAATTCTTGTATTAACGTAATTAAAGTTGCTTGGGGGACTAAAAGACAAACCCATCGACAAAATACGAATTTCTGAGTCAGTAAAAGCAGTAGGAGATTAATCACAGATAAACCATTCTCCAATGAATTAGATATATCGCTTACTTCTTTTTGTTGGTCTTCCACCGTTTGTAGTTCCTTTTCTTGGGCTTTGCGCTTTGCGTTGCATTTCCTGCGTTCTCGCCGCTTGGTGTTTGTGCTTTTGTTTGAGCTGAAACTCTGGGTCGTAAGGTGTCGCGCCTGTCCTGGCGAATGCATTCCAACTCTTGTGCCAGAGTGAACCGGGTAAACCCCAACCGCGCCGACCCTCAAGGCGCATCCGATTCAGACCCACTATCCATATTTGAGCTGAGGTCTGTATTGGTGGAATTCTCAGGTGATTTGGAGCGTGAGGGAACTGCAGCTGGAGTGATAGTTTGAGCCATACGCGAGCTGGATGCTTTTGTTGCCTTAATAGCGTCGAACTTGCGGGCGAATGTAAAGATACGACCCTCATTGTAATCGGTCTTATCTCGCTGGAATTTAAATGCCTTACGTTTGCGAATCACATCCTCCTCATTTTGGACTCTTAACTGCATTATCTCTCTGAGTTTTTTACATTCCAACGTGATGTCCGCATTATCCGTGCACAAACTCTCGATTTCAGCTTCAATCTCGTCAATCTGTTCTTGAATTTTCACCCGGTCACTGTCTGCATATCGCACCAACATTACCACCAAGCGCCGAGACAAGTCTAGACTCCATTCTGCCCAGTCCTTGAGCAATGCTGGGTCCATGTACTCGTAACTCGGGGCCAGCATAACTCTCAACCCCCGAGGGATCCGATTTACCTCAAGGTATCTACTCAGGGAACGGTGTTCCCACCACTTGGACTGTTCACGTTTAAGGAGTTTTTCCAGGATTTTGAACTTCTCACGGACACCGGAACAACCCGTAGCGCCTGGTTCCTCGGAAGTGCTCACCAGCGACTCCCCCAACCGGGGAGTCGTCAAAAGCTTCGAGAGCCGCCACCTCTCTCCCTTTGCGTGCGTCTGCCGACATGGTGTTTGCCAACTTAGCGATGTAAATATTTTGCTCACTCGTTACGGGGATACGGCCACAATAGCTGCCAAACCACCGTATGTGCACAACTTTCCCACCGGAACAGTCCTTGATTTACCGCTTAGTAACGGGTACTCGGCACGGTTTCAGGACAGCCGTCCCACCATACCAGACCCGGTCTCCAAGACGGCGAGCTTGTTCGGTGTCCAGGGGCTGGAGCAGTCTCTCCCCAACGGGAGAAATAAACGACTTCCGGTGAACCGGAGGTCACGGCTTCCTGCTGCTCTGCCGCTTTGCGGGAAAGGGGTCTACCAACACCGGATAAACACTTAACCGGTTTGAATAATAATCAGTTCGTTTCGAATCAGCAGCACGCCCACCATAAGGAACCGCAGCAGAAAAAGAAACGGAAGACCCAGAATGCAGGTGAGTTTTTTATTTTCGGGCACACCTCGTCAGCATAACGTTTCGGCCTACACAGAGGCCTTGGTCATATGACGCACTGAGGGAAGTGAGCTAAATTGATATATATATATATATATATATATATATATATATATATATATATATATATTTTTTTTTTTTTTTTCCGAGGCATATGAGCTGCAGATTACACAATGTGCATAGATCGCCACCTAGTGTTGGGCCCGAATGTTTGCAGTTGTTTTTTGTCTTGAAGTCTTCGGAAGTCACGAGATGGGTAACTCCTCCTTTGGACAATAGTGTGCATGGGCATCGCTCCATCCTTAGATTGGTTTTTTCCGCCATCGGGCTCAGATGTGTTTCCTTTGCTCCGGTTTGGAACCGATTTTCCTTCGGCGCGCAATCCTCACCCAGTTCGACGGTATTGTCTCGATCACACTTCCCATTGACGCGACTTCGAAGTCTTCGATTCTGGTCGTCGACAAAGGCCTTCGGGCCTACCTGGGCCTTACTCTCTGGCTCATGGAAAGGACGCCATTTAAGAAGTGTCCTCAATGTGGATCGAAGTTTACCCACACTGATCTACATGAGGTGTGCAACCTTTGCCTCTCACCGGAGCACGATGCCAGACACTGTTCGGCTTGTGCTTCCTTCCGCTCCAAGAAGATGATTCGGGACCGACGAGCTCGAAGAACCATGGCTCGCTCGTCATTTTCGATCCCGGATGACATATTCCAAGAGGGCGTTGACGTGCCAGAGCAGGAGCAACAACATGGCGTCAACAGCGACTCCGAGGCCGACAACTCATACAACGAGACATCACTCCGGCACAGAGGTTCGTAAGTACATACGTCAACACCGACCCTTCCTCGACACCCTCCAAAAAGGCTTGCCTTCGGGCCCGGGTACACACCGAGAGACTGCTTCCCATGCCCCGCTTTCGGGCTCGGCAAAGAAGCCTGCTAAGCCTTCAGGCGCCTCGGGCTCGAGTCAGCCTACACCCGTTGCCGGCACACACCTACCAGCACCAAAAAAGAAGCCATCTTCCACCTCAGCTGCATCCACATCTGAGCACTAGGCGCCGAAGACTGGCACCAGCTCCTCGCCACCAAAACCACACTCTGAGCCGAGCAAGAAATTGCCACCAAAAGCACCCGACTTCCATGCTTCGGAGACGAAAAAACCACCGGAGCCGAATTAAGCTTCGGAGCCGAAAAACCACACGGCCCACCGGACAAAGACACTACAAAAGAACATGCTTCTACCCAAAAGATGTTACCGGTTCGGTGCCCGAAAAAGCCTACGGAACCAAAAACCTCGGCACCGAAGGATCTACCTCCCACAGAGGAAGTATTCCATCCAGATCCTACACAAGACTCTGGTTAAATATTCCAAAACTGGTCGATTGACTCTTAGTTCTAAAAAACGACCATTAGAGACGCCTGCACCGGCTCCTCATCCTAAGAAGAAGGACATTGCGACTTCTCCTTTAAGAATACCTTCTCCTCCTCCTCTTCCTCCACCACCTCCTCCCTTGCCACATCACTTCCCTACACCATCTCCTAATCCATTAGAAGATGATGATGACGGAGATAACACCTCTGATGATACAGGGGATGGTGCAGATAATGAACCACTAGATAATCCTTGTCCTCCTGGCTCACCTGACCCGTGGGATGATTATAGTACCCCAGACGTCCCTAACATCCCACAAGATGACCTATACCCCTCCAGGCCTTCCCCACTGGAGTACACTATATGATTTAACAAACTTGTCCATAGCGCTGCCGAATATCATGGAGTTGACCTACATTCTGACCCAGTAGACGAAGACTTCCTTATGGATACCTTTTATACAACACAAAGGTCCACCTCAATTTCACCTATGCTTAAAGGGGTTATTAAGCATGCGCCAGAGGTCTTCAAAGATCCAGTTATGGTTCGAATGTACGCAAAAGAGCCAATTCCCAAACATCAGGCGAGGCTCCCCCGCCAGATAAAGAGTCTAAACTCCTAGATGCCTCAGGCAAGCGAACGGCTTCCTAGGCAGCAAACATTTGGCGTATTGCTAATACTCCGGCATTATTAGCAAGGTATGACAGGGCACATTATGACGAGTTAGAATACATAATGCAGCACCTTCATGAAAAGTACAAAAATAGGGCCAATGAACTTATACAAGAGGGTAAAACCATGACCAATACCTCTATTCGTTATGCCCTAGATGCAGCAGATACAGCTTCAAGGAAAATTAATACCAGTGTCCTTTTGCGTAGGCATGCCTGGCAACGCATTTCAGGTTTCAAACCTGAAGTACAAAGTGCCATACTCAATCAACCCTTTGATGAGCAACACTTATTTGGGCCTTATGTGGACGTATCCCTTGAAAAAATGAAAAAGGATACGGACACAGCTAAATCTATGGGAGCCTTGCAGTCGCAAGCTCCCACACATTCTTTTCGTCGCTCATCCTATAGAAGCACCACTAGAGGCTACTCCTCAGATAGTCCCTCTACTTCTTAGAAAGCCCCTACACAATCCACCTACAATAGGGGCTATCAAAGAGGGGGGTTACAGGGGTAACAACAATAAAGGCAGAGGCAAAACTAACAACTCCCGCTCTGCCTCCATCCCTGCCCAATGACTTCCCTCCACTTCCCCCACCACATTCCACTCCAGTTGGGGGAAGACTACAACATTCCTTCCTGTTTAGACCAACATCACATCAGACAGGTGGGTGCAACAAATAATTCAAGCAGGTTACTGTCTCGAACTAACCTCTACCCCCCAAACATACCACCCAAACAGCATCCAATGTCACAAGAACATTTGATATTGCTCAGGCAGGAGGTAATATCCCTCCTACAAAAAAGTTCAATAGAACCAGTTCCACTGCATCAACAAAACAAGGGAGTGTACTTCCTTTACTTCTTATCCCAAAAAAGGATGGCTCTCTCGGGCCTATTCTAGACCTCAGACCACTAAACCTGTACATACAATCAGACCACTTCCATATGGTCACACTCCAACTGGTCCTTCCTCTCATTTTACAAAAAGTCTTCCTTGCCACTATAGATCTCAAAGACACCTATTACCACATTCCCATTCACACAGCTCACAGAAAGCATCTCAGATTTGTAATAGACGGTCGCCACTATCAATTCAAGGTACTCCCATTCGGAGTCACAACAGCACCAAGAGTGTTTACCAAGTGCCTAGCAGTAGTAGCAGCACACTTAAGAAGACAGCACATTCACGTCTTCCCATATCTCGACGACTGGCTCATAAAAGCCAGCTCATACAGTCAGTGTGTACAACACACTCACACCACCATCCAATTACTCCACAACTTGGGGTTCACAGTAAACCACACCAAGTCCTATCTGTAACCGTCCCACGTACAATAATATCTCGGTGCCACAATAAACACCTCAACAGAGCTAGTTTCCCCCTCTCCTGCCAGAATAGCAAATATGCAAGCTATTTTAACCAAATTCCAACCGCAACACACTCTTCCAGCTCGAGTGTTCGTGCAACTCATAGGAATGATGGCCTCTTGCATATTCATAGTGCCTCATGCAAGACTACAGATGCGTCCTCTTCAAGAGTGCTTAGCACGACATTGGAACCAGGCTCAAGGTCAATTAACAGACCTAGTGTTGGTAGACGGTCGAATTCACCGCTCTCTGCAATGGTGGAACACCAAGAACCTTTCTAAGGGCCGACCGTTCCTAGAGCCAGTTCCTCAAATAGTTATAACAGCAGAGGCATGGCTCTCCAGCTGGGTAGCCCACCTCCTATAGCACACCATGCAGGGCAGGTGGACACAACAAAAGTTACTCCACATCAACCACCTGGAGTTACTAGCCATTTTTCTAGCCCTAAAAGCATTCCAAAAGCACATATCGGGCACAGCTGTCTTAGTCCGCACAAACAACATGACAGCCATGTACTACATAAACAAACAAGGAGGGACACACGCTCTGCAACTCGCTCAGCACAGCAGATGTAGAGATGGGCTATACCTCTCAACATCTTCCTCTTAGCCCAACATGTTCCAGGAGTACAAAACACCATAGCCGATCTGTTAAGCCGTCAGACACAACTGATCCACGAGTGGGAACTTCATCCACAAGTTCTTCAACCGTTCTTTCAGATGTGTGGACAACCTCCGATAGACCTCTTCTCCACCCACGAAAACGCCAAATGCCCAAGCTTCGCCGCCAGGTATCCACACCCGCTGTCCAAAGGCAATGCGATATGGATAAACTGGTCCGGCAAATTTGCGTACGCTTTTCCACCTCTCCCACTGCGTCCATTAGTGGTGCGCAAACTTCAGCAACATTCCCTCACTCTCATTCTAGTTGCTCCAACTTGGCCAGACAACCGTGGTGCACCACACTGCTGCAACTTTCTGTGGTACCGCACCAAAAGCTATACCTGACTCCACGCTTCCTAACCCAGAACCATGGAGAGATCAGACACCCAGACCCAGCTCAGCTCAACCTAGCGAGCCGGCTCCTGAGGTCCTAGAGTTCGGTTATCTTAACCTTCCTCCTGACTGTATGAACGTTATTAATAAAGCTAGACGTCCTACCACTAGAGCATGTTATGCAGCCAAGTGGAAACGTTTTGTAATATACTGCCATAACAACGACATCAATCCTCTAGATGTGTCTATTTGACACACTTACTACACCTCCAAAGATGTAACTTAGCATACACATCTATTAGACTGCATCTTGCTGCCATTGCAGCATATCTACAAAATAGACAACATCTATCACTTTTTTGAGTACCTGCCATAAAAGCTTTTATGGAGGGCCTCAAAAGAATAATTCCTCCCAAAACACCTCCTTCACCTGTGTGGAATTTAAACCTTATTCTCACACGGTTAATGGGACCCCCTCTGAACCTTTACATAAATGTGAACTGCAATTCTTAACTTGGAAAGTTTCTTTCCTAGTAGCTATTACTTCTCTAAGAAGAGTTAGTGAGCTACAAGCATTGACCATTCAAGACCCTTTTCTGCAAATGCATCATAATAAGGTTGTTCCCAGTACCAATCCTAAATTCCTTCCAAAAGTCATTTCACCCTTCCATCTCAATCTGTAGAGCTGCCCGTATTCTTCTCGCAGCCACAAACAGCCTCAGAAAGAGCTCTTCATACCTTAGATGTCAAAAGAGCATTGCTTTACTACATTGAAAGAACACAACCTGGAGGAGCCAAGATGGCGACCTGAACGGACGTGTTGATTCCCGGCTCCGCGAGCCTGTGCACCCAGCACCGACATCCTGCCTTTTATCCTGACTTTTGACCGCTGCGTGGCGATGCTATGACCGCGCTGCTTCTATCTGTGATCTTCCGAGGTCCCTGCGTGCTGTATTGAGAGAGATATCGTCGTGCTGCCTGGACGACTGCCGTAGCCCTGGCTCTGGGACCCGTTTGCTTCCTCTCCGCCGGCGGTCACTGGCCCGGCAACGGCCTGCTGAACCCGAGGTGCGCCGGTGCGCTCATCCCTGTTGCTGTTCAAGGGGGAATCTGACGGATCCTTGACCACCCGAGTGCCCCGCTCCATAAGGACGACGCGTCGTGCAGCCGTTTGCCCGCTGTGGCTGCCTTCCCTGGGTGACACTGCGACTCTTCGCAGCCGCTCCATCTTGATGGTCGCCCCTATGCTCGCCCCTATGCTCGCCTTCGCCTAGATGCGGAGCGGCAGTGGCATCCCCCGTGCGGCGCTCCCAGGCCGTGTGTTGTGCTTGCAACGGTGACCCGGAGTGCGCTTAATTGAAACCGCGCTCGCCCCCTTCTCCGTGTACATGTCCCGGGGCAGAAGAAATGGCGGCTGCCTTCCCTGAGATGGTGAGGGCTGTCTCGTGTGACGATTATACCACCCTGCCCGTTGGCGAGCCGGATACTGCGCCTAGAGAACCATTCCCTACTGTGGAGCTGGAGTGCCGGCAATCGATGCCAACGTACGGGGCCATCCTGGCCGAACTTGCCGGGCTCCGCCGTGATTGGCGTGCCTTCTTCGGTGAATTGGGTGAGCGGCTCGACGGTATCCCTCTCTCGACTCGGGGGAGTTCGACCACTTCTCGGGACTATACTGGCTCGCCTTTGTCTGTCTCTGTTGGGGACGCCGGGATTCGGAATGAGCGCGGGAAGGTGTTGACTTTCCCTATTTGCCGTGATGCCTGTGAACGACCGTCCAACTGCTTCACTGGCGCTACAATGTTTAACCTTTTGTCGGGGTCTGAGACTTTGTCTACGGAGAGGTTAGTGTTTCAAACTTTGACTTTGTTAACATCGGTCCCCTTTGAACCTGCAGCTTTGCAAACATTTGATTTCTGGCGACGGATTGGATGTCTCTTCCTGAGTTCGGGGGTGATTATCCTGTGTGCCTGCAGCTCGGCGAGTGACTGGTGGTGCCCATTTTGTCTCTGCCTCCCTTCTTTTCATCGGTGGTGGCCATTTTGTCCTCCGGCTTTTTTGAGTTGGACCTCCCCCGGTGGCCATGTCGGAAGAAACGCTCGAGATCTGGCCAGGGCTGAGGGAATCTTCATCAATGCTCTTTATGGACTGGCTGACGGAGACTCTACTCGGACTGCTCTTTTGATGTGTTCCTTGTAATTATGTGCGTTTACTGTGTCAAATTGCTTGAGTCGTGCTGCTGCATTCTTATTTTGTTTATGTTCCCCCGAACTGCATAATTTTGCGCTGCTTTTATCTCTTGGCTGGCGTAGACCTGAATGGAGCTGCTTTCCTGGTACATTTGTACGCGCTATTTACAATGATCCTTTTCTATTTTAGGTTGCAATGGATGTGTCCGATTTTTGATCCCTTTTCACGGGATGGATGTTTTGGTGGGCTGGGGGTCTGGGGGTGAGTCTTGCTGTCCGTGATATTGTAATTTGTGTTGATCGGCTGGTGGGGACCCGGACTGTAACGCTATTTCGGTATACTTAGGGGCGCTATTTTTGATATCCCTTTTCACATATGGCTGTAATGACTGTCTTCTTTTTGACCTTGTGTAAGGGGCGGAAGTTTTGTGCGGGCGGTGGAGTCCGGGAATCGGTGATTGTGGCCCTCCTCCGGGGTTAGGTGTTACATGGGAGTTTTAGATTAGGTTGTTCTTTTCTTGCTCCCTATATCTTCGGTGTTATGATACTTTTCTTCTTTTCTTTTCTTATTCTCTTATTCTATATTTCGGGTTTATTGGGCGACAGACACACTGCAGGGGGGGGGTAGGCCGTAGCCTCTGCATGCTTGTAGGGTGGGGGGTTGGGGGTTGGGTTTTTCGGTTTCTTCTGTTTCTATGGTGCCTTGTTTTTCTTCTTTCTTTTAGTTCTTCTTTTCTTTTCTACCTTGGGTCCGTGTCGATGTTGCTGGTGGGCGGGTGGCGGTAGTTATTTATTGAGATATTGGCTCTGATACCCTTGCTGCGCATTTTCTGGGCCGCCATGCCGCCTGAGGGGACTCGACATTGGGTTGCTGGCTATGTGTAATTCTGTGGCTATTGTTATGTCACGCCTACATGGACCCCCTTTTTTCTTAGTTTATAGTTGCTATTTCCAATTAAAACGGAACAGTTGGACTTTAATAGTTGCTACGGAACCTTTAAAATTAACCTTCAGTGCTCCTGAGGCGCGATGGCACGTGATTTACAGTGTACCTCCTGACTGCTCGATTATTGATATCGTTGTGCTATTGCGTCGCCATGTTGCATGCGCTCCTGCTCAACATATTTGTGGCCGGCCTGAAGGTTGTAGGCCTGTAGTTGTACTTTGTATATGCACCAATAAAGGTTTTCAAAAAAAAAAGAACACAACCTTTTCGTAAAACTAAACAGCTTTTTGTGTCTTTCTCACCACCACACAAAGGCAACCCCATATCAAAATCTGGGATACCTAGGTTGATTGTCAACTGTATACAAATTTGCTACCACAAAGCTAAACGTACATGATCTGTTCCTCCTAAAGCCCATTCTACTAGAAAGATAGGGGCTTCAATGGCCTTTTTAGGGAGCATTCCCTTAGATGACATCTGCAAAGCAGCTACATAGTCTACACCGCACACATTCACAAAACACTATTGTGTAGATGTGCAAACTAAACAAGCTACTGTGGGGCCAGGCTGTACTAAAACACTGTTTCAAACTACTGCAACAGATACTGGTGGTCGCAGCTAAGAGTGGGTACTGCTATACCATCTATGTACTGTGTGTAATCTGCAGCTCATATGCCTCGAACGGAAAATGCTACTTACCAGTATGCATCTATTTTTGGCATGTAGAGCTGCAGAGTTACACATGCCCACCCGCCTCCCCGGCTACCTTTATCTGTTCCAGTATTATCTTAATTAGATACAGCTTACATGAGCATCTCCTGTTTCTTACAAAACTCCATCATTTCCCTGCTGGCGACAAACAATCTAAGGATGGAGCCGATGCCCTTGCTCACTATTGTCCAAAGGAGGAGTCACCTATCTCGTGATTTCCAAAGACTTTTCAGGACAAAAAACAACTGCAAACATCCGGGACCAACACTAGGTGGTGATCTATGCATAGTGTGTAACTCTGCAGCTCTACATGCCAAGAACAGATGCATACTGGTAAGTAGCATTTTCCATATATTCCCCAAAATGGACAAATGCACATTCAGATGTTTAAAACCAAATTTTGCTAAATTGATTGTGTCTGTTGTCCTGTTCCAATCCAGGAAAATTATTCCCTTTCACATGTTTTTGTTTCTTGCAGATACATTAATAACCATTCTCACTGCCGTGCATTTAAAACAACTTTTTTTTAAATATTTCAGATGATACAGAATTTTCAGGATGAAACATGTTTTGTTCTCGACACAATGAAAGGTAAGAAAGAAGTAAATTGAATCTATAATATATATGGACCCTATAACAGCTAATCTCCTTCACCGTTACTGTGAATGACACCAACCTTGTTATCTTCTCAATCGGTTGAATGTGAAGGTGATGTTAAGCTTGGTTCTTTTTGAAAACTAGAAGGACCAAGAGTGGTAAAGTTGGCACAAATCAGTGACCAGTGTGCTGCTGTGCTGTATTGAAACATAACCATGATAATGATTATGAATGCTTAGGCACAGGATTGCAGTGTGCAAGTCATTGACCTATGTCAGTGTTAATTCCTTGTATGCCAATATGCATGATAGCTATGGTTCAACTTTGCATGTTTCCACTAACTACTATGTGTTGTGGTTCTTAGTATGTAGCATGTTCAGGAAATTGGCTTTCTTTTGTCTCATAGTTTCCCAAGTTACCCATTTATCTGGAACAATGTATCTAGGGAGAAAATATCTCTAGGGGAGGCTTCTCTCTTTGACTAGTAGGGGAAATTCTTTAGGCCTTCTATTCCAGTCACCTATTCTTCAAATTCCACATAGGTTAAAGAAGTCCTACAACTCCCAGGTGATCATGGTCAGGCCTACTTCAATTCTTAATGTCTCATAATAAATTGATCAAACCCATTAAATCTGGCATGACTTCCCAGTGAACAGATGTAGCATATACCCTTTACTTTACACCGGCCTATTCAAGTGCACGGAAACTGCCAAACTAAATGCAAAAGGTTATAGAATTGCAAATTTGTATCAAAAATATAAAATAATACATCTTGAAAACAATGTATAACTCCTCTTAACAGGCCTTCACAAGAATCATCACAAGGTTTGTCAGAGTGGGTGGCAGTCAACAAAACGTTTGCCTACTACAGAAATCTGTGAGATGACATGTAACAAAAACCCTGTCGATAGCTTGTTACCCAGTGTGATAACCAGTGTTAAATGCTTATTGGCTTTAACAAATGTTATGCACACTAAATAAGCTAGACCAACTGACTTTGTCATGACGTTTCATAATAAGCAGACCATACCGATCGCATTGGACGGAACATTTCCCAGTGCGCAAATCAGGCCTCGAGCTGGTCACTCTAATCAACTCAGGCCTGCTTTATTTATTTTTTATTTTAAAAAAAATTTATTTATCGAGTTCAAAGTTATAAAAACATTCAATAATACAAAGTGATAAAAAGCGAGAAGGTCAAACAACCCCCCCCCCCCCCCCGCCCTCCCTCCTAGGCAGAGCAGTATCATAATTTAAGTACATTTCGGACACATCAAGAAATACACTTATGTAAGGCAATAATGTTAATGTTAATGTTAATGTTATGGTGATTTGTATAGCGCACGGCTGCCCCAGCAAAGGGGCGTCCCGGCGCTGCGGACAGACAGTTTACAGTGAGGTGGAGGCGCAAAAGAAACTATTGTTGAAAAAGGTGAGTTTTGACAGCCTTTCTGAAGGCTAGGAGATCCTGTATCCCGCGGATAGCTTCAGGTAGCTTCAGGTAGACTATTCCATAGCAAGGACAATTATGAAAAAAAATCTTACATATAGTCCACCACTATGGGCCGGGAAATGTGAACACACCAATTCCAGGGTATCGTTTTGGGAGCTACAAATGCCATGGCGACAAGCAAGCACCTCCACAGGGCCATCGAGCTGTAGATGAAAAAAGGGGGGTTGTAGCACAAAGCGTTCACAATAGGTCTGGGTGGGACACCAAATGTGCCGTAAGGGGGGCCCTAAAATCTTTGGGGCAGGATGACTCTGGTAGCTCCTCCTCTTATATCTGTAGCTGATCTCTACAGTAAATCAAGTCACGGAGCCATTTTTTTTACATTGGGTGTTGTCTTAGCTCCTCAGCACTGCGCAACCGCCCTTTTTGCGAAGAGGGCAGAAACTGCAACGATGCGCCTCTTCAGGCATGCTTTGAGTGTAAACTTTTACACAAAGCACCCATCAGACACCGTCTTAAAATTAAAACGATGTACAAAATTACGATTGGCTAATTTCCTTAGAGGGCCTAACTGGTACTCTCACTGAGCAAACCCTGTAATATCCATGATGTATCACACAGAGTAACCAACAATAACATTCTTGCCTGCTAGGGTAATCTGTGAGATTCCATGTGACATAATATCGATCTTGAGCTTTAAAGTAGAGTAATAACTAGCTGCTCTTAAATGTCTATTGCCTTTAACATTTGCTTTTCACAATAAATGTGAAGCATAAGGCCTTTATCATAGCATTGCATAATAAACCGACCAGGCCTATGGCCATAATAATTGTCTTGCCCCCATGATGAACTCAGCCCTGCTGTATTAAGTGTAAGCCAAAAAGAGCAATACGTCTTCTTAGTGAAAGCAAACAAATTTGCTTCCTTCAACTCCCATACTTGGGGGAAACCAGCATGTGGGTAGAGCCAATGCCCCCCTTTCAGTAGTGCTCTAAAAGCTCTTTTGTGTTATGACATAAGGTCAAATAACAGCCAGACCTAAAAATCCTTGTAGTTTAGTATAGCCGATACTGTTTTCAAACACAAAACTGTGCTCCAAAGTTATTGATGGAAGGGGAAAGTGCTGGTACTGCACTACATTCCTCATGACTACATTTCTCCCATCTGTGCATCTGCCAAAAACACAGTAAATTATGTAGTTGTCTAAAACATTAAAGGCTTTACAAGCCATGTGTTTTCTCCCAAAAGTCCCACTCTGCTACCGGCTCAGGCAGCTGAATACATCAACAAAATAATCATGCAGTGCACTGGAAGCACTATTCAGTTCAGACAGGCTTTATTCGACAAAAGTCATAAAAGCAAACAGTACATACAAATAAAGTTTAGACATATAAATAAGACTTGATCTTGAAAAATCTGTACATATATACATATAAAACCCAAAAGTTCATTATACAGTTAAAACATTTCATCTATATAATTAGCCAGTTATATACATAATTAAAAATAGATTCCGGTATAGTGATTACATGTTAATCTTTGAGCATTCTACTTCTGATGGTCCATGCCCAGCCCAAATACTTTGCCACGGCTATACAAATTGTCATATCAGTACAGGAACATATGATGCGTATTGCCACTGACCCCCGGTTGGTGCCCAGTAATCTACACATTGGACGAAGCCACGTTCTTCGGGGCTCCGAGTATACCGGGCATTCAAAAAGCAGGTGTCCAATAGTCTCCGGGCGAGCTGAGCAAGATGGACAAACAGCTTTAGCCACCGGAGACCACTTACTAGTGAAAGCCCCTACTGGTAGGCTCCCAATCCTCAATTGAAAGTATAATTTGCGCTGAAGAGGTTTTGAGATCACGTCCCAGAAGGTTTCCAATTTAGGCACATCCTTAGTGGCTAAAAACATTCCGGTCAAGGACCCTGGGTCTGAAGACCTGTAAGCCCCAGAGCCCACAAACTGCCAATACAAAGTCTTTAGAGTCTTCTTAGGGGGAAACCTTGAATTTGTAGGATCCTCCCACAAATTCCGCAGGCCCAAGTTAATCAGAATGCCCCGAACATGGTCTAGCCACTTGATCTTATGGAAGGTGTCGTTATGAATAACATCAAGCAAGCCTCTTGCGAAAATCTCAAGTGCCGGCGTAGTCCAAATCCTCCTCCAGTATAAAACTGGACGAAAGGATGCTATAAGCGCTATTGGGAATAACCCCAGATCATAAAAAAGTGGATTCATAGGGGTACTCTGAGGACGTTTTATTAAATTCCTTAAAAAGGAATTTTCAGAGATTGACATCCCCCTAGGGCTTTCACATCCCCATATCTCAACCCCATACAGGGCAGAACTAACTGCTTTACCATTATAGACCGCCAGTACTGGAGATATTGGCTTAGTGAGAGACTTCTGGTGTTCTAGGCACAGTGCTCCAGTTAACTGCCTATGTCTTAATGTGGCCAGGTCAATTTGTTGTTTCCAATTCAACTTGCTATCAATGCAAACACCCAGGTAAGTAAATGCTTGGACCCTTTCCAGAGGACGCTGATTCATGTTCACGGTACCCTTAAAAGATTTGGAAGCATTAAAAGTCATAAACTTTGATTTCTGTACGTTTACTTCTAGACCTCGAGCGGCACAAAAATCTTCAAAAAGCTTGAAGCCCTTTTGAAGCCCGCTGAGAGTTTTTGAGACTAAAAGACAGTCCTCGGCAAACATTAAAATGGGGACTTTTGCTCCAGCAAGGAATGGTGCATCAATATTAGTGAATTAAAATCTTTGCCACATCATTGATATATAAGGAAAATAGAGTTGGTGCCAGGAACAGCCCTGGCGTACTCCAGTTTCCACTGGGAACTGCGGAGTAACATTCCCGAGACTCCCCCACCTAATCTGTGCATAATTTTGTTCGTGGAGTCTTTTAAATAACGATAAGAGAGGCCCTGGCAGACCCATGTCACCAACGACTCTCCATAAAGTAGAACGTGGAACCAGGTCGAAATCTGCTCTTAAATCTATAAAAGCAGCATATAGACTTCCATGTCCAATCAGCACGGTCTTCCAGTACAGCATAGCAAAATGCAGCACTTGGTTGACCGTGCTGATCATGGTTCTAAACCCTGCCTGTAGGTGGGATAAGATCTTATTATTACTTTCCCAATCAAGAATTTTGTTTAAAACCAGCCTACCAAATATATTTTGGGAGGTGTCTATCAGGCTGATGGGGCGATAATTGCCTGGCTGGGTCTTATCGCCTTTTTTAAAAACGGGTATGATGGAAGCACTATTATCTTGGGAAGCACACAGCTTCTGCTCATTCAAAACGTGCTACTGCCTACCAACATGTGAGCACAGCCAAAGCCCTTCACTGTAATAATCCGGATGAATATGCCTCCTTATTCCGCAGTCTTTTAGTATGCAGGGAATCACAACGTGGTCGTTACAACGACTGCGTTGTGATTACGCATACCATTACTCCGCAAGTCGTAACAATGACTTGCGGAGTGGGTGGGGGGGGATTGGCGCTGGATATTGGAATAGTATAATTTACTATTCCAACTCTAGTCTGTGCGGACACTAAGGAAGGTGTTGGGATTTTGAATCCGACCCCCCCCCCCCCCCCCCCACGCAAGTCGTTGATCCGACTTGCGGAGTAATGGTATGCGGACCGCGTTGTGATTCCCTGCGTACTAAAAGTTTCGTTATAAACGTTCTTTACCAATCCGGATATATACATTTTTTATGTTGATCACATTGCGTCGGGCAACAGCTGTGTTCCTAAGCCAGAGGGAAAAAAGGGTCCATTGAATGAGGACATCTGTGCCTCCTACAAAGAACACATCCAATAAAAGGCACTTTACTCCTCTTCCACCAGCTGAGGCACCCAGTAAGAGACACTTAGCTAGTCCACGAAATCTCACTTCTTCAGATAGGCGTACGAGATACCAGTTTCTAATTACTGAGTTACTAATTCAAAGAGACCATATAAAATATCCATAAGTAATCTCACCAGCACTCTGCACCTGCAAGGGCTCGGACGGGAAGACTGCAGGCTGCAAGAGCTAGGCCAGCATGCCCCATAATGCAATGGTCTGGGTAAAAATTGCCTTAATTGATGATGGAAGCAGGCCAATTATATCGCTCGGGCCAAATCCCTCAAAGAGATCCCTCTTTTGGTCAGAACATGTTGAATCCCTAGCATTATCAAGTTTATCTTCCTTCCTGGCAACATTGGCCTCACCTGAACCTTGTCAACCTGAAAAAACCCAGAAATGCATATACCCTTGAAGAGCTCACCACCAGTTTTTACTAATTGACTGAAACCCAGACTTTTGAGAAGACATCTAACCATTTGCTGATAATCCACCAATTCTTCTTGACTTTGCAACATTATCAAACTATTTTCAAACTAAAAATGAAACTAACTTTTCTTTCTTTAAAATCTCTCACTGGTCTCGACTTCTGTAAACACAAGGGTGCTGACAAAAGACCGAAAGGCACACACCAAAACTGGTACGAGTGACGTTTCCATCTGAAAAGCAGAAAATGACTTACTCTCTTGCTCCATAAGTACCATGAAATAGACACCCTTTAAGTCTAATTTACCTAGCCAACCGCCCTCTTATAACATCTCTCAGTAGAATAACTCTTGAAATGCATGTGAACTAAAAATGAGTTAAATTCTGTAAAAAAAAATTACAGGGCGCAAACGTGATTTTTGTCACCCAAAAAAGGTGCACATTTCCTGTACTCGTCTCCTACTTGAAGGATTGAGCCCTTTAGTATTTGCCAAATCTATGTTCGTAACATTAATTCCCTGGTTTAATTTTCCTCCTGTGGGACTAACAAAATCTGTTATGAAACCTAAAATAGTTTTCAACACCCACTGGTTCCTTGTGAGACCTTGCCATTTCTTGTAAAAAGTTTTCAAATGACCTTCTGGAAGGAAAACTGGAAATAGACCACTACACTCATCTTGGAAACCTCTGCCAACCTGTGCTCTTCCACACAAACCCATACTTCTCCCTACTCTTCTCTTTTAGGGAAAGAAGCCCGTTATGACTTCAAGACCTTTTCCTAATCGCCTGGACTGATCGTATAATTGAAACATGGATGCTCCACAGCTGGTAATCAGTTGCATCCTACAAGGCCCTACCAAAAACACTTCCACCAAGTAATATTCTCGTATTACTTGTCGCTTTGTCCAGCGCCTTAAATAATAAAACCTATTTCCCTAAACTCCTAACCAGGCCGCCTTGTAAAATAGAAGACCCTATGCATCTTCATAATTTTACCTGCTAGCCATAGCACCCAGTTTTTAGTTTTCATATAGTGCTGCCTCTCAGCTATGAGCCCAGTGTTTGCATTTCCCAGGAAACCAATTGGTGTCTGACTCTTGCCTCTCAAATGTGCGCTTCTCCTGCCCATATCCATTATTTGCTGCAAACTACTCAAAGCCTCCAAAAGCCTTTGTGGATCTTGTTTCAGTGACTGTTCCAGACCTTTCCAATGGTCTTTTCCCAACTTAACGAGAAAAGGTATCAACTCTGGATTGAAGATGAGTTATCGTGGTCCTTGAGCACGCAGCCCTCATAACATTCCTCACTCCCCTTTCTAGAGACTTCCTGCTCCATTCTTTTGTAACTTTTTCAACATGCTCCAATGGCCACCAGTGCACTTCTCAAGGGCTTCATGCCATAAGGTGTAAATGTTTTCTTGCCCAGAGGATCCTTTAACACATTTTTTGCTGAAGGATATGGTTAATCATGGACCAGAGTATCATTACTAATATCATCCTGTTGGAGGTCTAAAAAATACTCATCAAATTCCTGCAAATCATTTTTATTTTGTATGCCAACAAAATCACCCTTATCAAACTCGGACTCCAGCTTTCCATGTATGTCACAAAGAACATCTTTCTTTCTATTGGCATTAAAGCCATACTGTCTGTTTTTCCCTTTGGCTTCCTTTCCATTCTTTCCAAATGTTTCATCTTCCTCATATGCTTTCCACCATAGAACCCTTTTTTACCACTTCCACCTCAGATAGGGACCAATATTCATCCTCCGAAATGTCATCCTTCCTCTTGCACAGACTGAATAGCATCATTAAACAGAAGCTATTTCTGATTGGATCAATTTTTTAATCAACTCTGGGTTTACTGCCCTCTGTAAAATCTCAAACGTGTGTCTCCTGCCTTTGTTATAAACCAACTTTCATCTATTGTGCCTTTGAAACAAATGTTTCTGATGGACACTTGTAAATGAAGATTCCTCATTTTACGAATACCCCCTGGTGCAAGGCTGGATCAGGACAATTTTCATTGCAATTGCCTTGCAAGTAGATATGTAGCATTGTGCGTTTCCGTGTCTGATCAGTCCCGCAACAGATGTTATGTCTGGGCCACTATATCTACATGATCTCCTTGCACTGACATGTTTCTTTCTGATCTCTGTCTGCGCCATCAGTCACAGAGCCCATAGAAATCAAAACGTGTCAGTAGGTGGGGATCTTATTAATGGACCATGTGAGTCAATTCCACAGAATGGTAAGGAGGGAGTTTCGGTGAGGAATCTGTGTTTAGATGGTCTGTACCAGAAAATACGTTACCAAAGATAAGTATCTTGTTCCTCTGATAGAAACTTTTAATTGCAGGTTTCTCACCTTGTGAAGATACCAAAGCAGTACCTCCCCAGGTGGTGGGCCTGTGGAATGGCTTAAACCATGAAATTCTGGAGGACAGATCGTGTGACCCACCCTTCACGCCAGACCTGACTATCAAGGCATTAATGCTTTGTCAACATGTGGAGGGACGCTCATGTAGCAGCCTGGCAGATGGCCAAGATTGGCACACCGCATGCTAGCTCAGTGGTAGCAAACTTTGCTCTGGTGCAATGAGCATGCAAGCCTTCTGTGGCATGCTCCTTGGCTAGCCGATAGCAGATCCTAATGCATAGAACTGCTTGTCAGAAAATGGTTCTTTTTTGGACTGCTTTTCCCTTTTTCGCTCCAGAGAAGCCCACACATTGATTAGTGTTCAATCGATGGTTTCTGGTCTGATCGATGTGGAAACAGAGGGCCCTCTTAGAGTCAAGACTATGAAGCTGTTCCCCCTGAATCAGAGCGTAGAAAGCTGACTTACATGGAAGGGCGTCATTACTTTCATCAGGAAAGCCACTTTGTCCAGAGGATCAGTTGGCCCAGAAAGGATGTACATGGCTGTTGTACAGTTGAGGTCTGGAGTTTGCTCACTTAGTTTAATAGTCTCTAACAGAAAAATAAACTAACCGAAAGTAGTAACTTGTCTTGTCTGTAATCCCCCTACGTGCATTTAACTGCAACTTCCAGCCGCCACCTCGCTGACTTGGATTAAAAATGATTCCAGTCAGAAGAAAAAACAAAAGAAAAACACACAGAGGTGTAGAACCTTGAAGTTTCTTGTTACGAACCTCTAAAAGATCTTAACACTAAATTGGGGAATCAAATGAACGATCTTTACAGAAAATAGTTGAAATGCTTCCAACTTTCATAATCCTGGTTAGGAAGCCTATCCCCAACTGGACCTTAGCCCAAAGCTCCCTTGACCTAGATGATTGCTCCCATCCAGTTATCTTACCTTTGACTATCAGGATCTGTTCCATTTACCATTTACATTTTCTTCCTTTTAGCATTCACCCCCTGCTCCTCCATGTTCTCTACTGTAGGAAATGGACCTTTTTTGCATGGTTACTCCCTAACTTTTTGCCGGATATCTGATGCCAACTTGATTGAGTGTGTACTGGGACCCTGCTAACCAGGCCCAAGCACCTGTGTTCTTTCCCCAAACTCTACCTTTGTTTCTATGTGCTTGCTTCGGCATTACATATACTCAAATTGGAACGATCCCTTTGTTTCCACAAGTGGCCCAACTCTGGGCCACATGTAAGTGGGGAGAGGATGAAGCCATACAGCTAGAGCGGTCGACCTCGAAGCTAGGAAACTGGTTTCGAGTCTCGGCAATGACGCTCAACATCCTGTGGTTCTGGGCAAATCATTTAATCTCCCCGTGCCTAACAAAAAAAATTAATGTGTCCATCTGTACCAAACTAGTGCTCAAGAAAAGCGATCTGATAATGGATATCTTTGGGTCCAGTTTGTGCTATAAAAAAGTCTCTTGTAAAAGGTACCCATGTTACCAAGGACTTTGAACAGAGAGGGCCTCGGAGGGCCTCTGCGTGTAGTATGCCATCCTCTGAGACCCCTCACCTTAACACCACCACTGCAGCCTGCATGTTTTGGTGCAGACCAAACTGAAGAGTCAACATGACGCATCTCCCTGTTTGCTATGCCTGCCAACGCTGCCTGTGGCTTGGGTAAGTTATCCCTCTGGCAGGACTTAGAGCCATAAAGCAGGGTGCACCAGATCTCAGGCGAGGGCATAGCTGCATGAGCAATATGCACCTATAGCGTCCATGCCATTCACAGACATTGTAAGTGCAGTGAAGCATTTTGACTACAAGGGCTAGGAGGCTGTCATTGTGAACTCCCCAACTCCATGATTGCTTTACTGAAAACTGGTGTCAGGGCCTGTGCAGCGGCCCCCAAGGATGAGCGTCTGGAAGGGAGGTAGACCTCAGATAGGCGGCGCTCTGATATAGCAATCTCCTTTTCTATTACAGCCGCCACCCTGGTGATAAAGCGGTCCATAGTTCCAATTACTGGGCTTCCGCCAACAACTCCCCTTTCACCCTCAGTCCTGAGCAGTTTTCCTGAGCGGGTTGACATGGTTAAAGGTAGATCCTGTTTTCGGGTCAGTGTACCACCCCCCAAATGTTGCAAGTGTCAGAATCCCCAATTTCGATTGGTCCCCACCTAGGATAGGTTAACACACCAATCACAATTTACGTCTACAAGCCTAAATTTGCATACTCTGGGACCGCCTAGTGATTTTGGGGTTCTCACGAGATATTTGACAGAATACAATAGAAAATAACATTTGTAGCAAGTTAGGAACAGATCAGCTCCATCCTGCTGGGTCAGAGGTTGCATTCACAGGAGCATCTTGACTGTGGCTGCCAGCTGGCTGAGTTCCACTGCTCAAGGTTGCCTTCTCTCTGCCTGCGCGACATGCGCAGTAGGGACCTTCAAGATGGTTCGCGTCTCCCTCAGACCCCCAATATCGCAGTACATGAAAAGTAAGCGAAAACACATTAATAACGTAAAATATAATGACTCATGAATAGCTACTCTATACCTCTTACTATAAAAATATATGATGCCATTATGAATTAGTGCAACAAACAATACCGTAAAGCGTTTTGCGCAAGCTTCACCATGTGAGTGTACAGACAGCCATTTTAGACGCAAGTGCGCAGGTGCAAGAATTCCCACCAAAACTGCAAATACGTCACGTGAGTGTGACTAACGCATGCGCAGAAGAAACCCATCAAGCGGCGGCCATTTTTAGGAACAAGGGTTACTTGAATTAGTACACATAGGCAAGCGTCACTAAGATACACAAACATCAAAAATAAAGGGAAATTAGTAAGACGTACAGGTTGAGTTATAGGATTATTAAGTTATTCGAGGATCTTGATTTCAAGCAAGTTGCGTAATATGCAAATCTTGCTACATCAAGGGTGCTTCTACCCTGCCCCCTTTTTGAGTTCTACACGTTTGTTTTTCAGCTTTTCTGTACCTCACTCTACCGAGGCACAAGATGGTTGCCCACAATTTCTGTTTTAGAGTGTTGACAGACAGTGGCAGCCAATCAGCATGCAGCTCGTGCACGTAGGGGTACGCGTACGGTACGCGTACCGGTAAGCTCAGGAGTAAGCTTAGGGTGAGCTGCTATAGATATATATGTGTTTTTGAAGTTAATTTTCATAAAAACCACTGGAGCAATTTTCACCAAACATAGCAAAGGCACATCTGCGTACCAGTCCCTACAATTTTCCCAAGTTTGGTGTGATTCCGTTCAGCGGTTCGGGCTGTAGACTCGTCAGACCGTCCTATGGAAATTAACATGGGGAAAACATGTTTTGGGACCCCCCTTTTTTCTCAGCCCCCACTTCACGAATCCCCCCGAAACTTCCAGGGAAGGAGCTCAGCGGAGCTGGCCAAAATTTTGGAAAATTACACGCAAATTCCTCAACCGGCGCCAAAGTTATTCCCAATAGAATGTTGCGGATTTCCTATGGTAGCCAATCCTAACTATATATACCTACTGGCTATTGCCAGTAGGTAATATATATATGTATATATATATCTCCAAAAACGCCCAGAAGCTTGAGGCCGCACAGCACTCCAGGTGAGTAACAACTCTATTTAAAACAAGCAGGCAGCTTAACATCCCTTTGAAGTCCATGGCCTGACGCGTTTCGATTCCGCTGTTTGCCGCTGCTTCTGGGATATATATATCGTTTGTTTCCAATCAGCAGCACACCCACCATCAGGAACCTAGCAGAAAAAGAAACGGAAGACCCAGAATGCAGGTGAGTTTTTTATTTTCGGGCACACCTCGTCAGCATAACGTTTGTCTTGTAAGCCCGGTGTTTGGATAACTTTATCTTTACCTCTGTAAGCCTGAGGCTGTACTTGTGGGAGTGGCTTAGGTGTAGATTTAGCACCCTCTTCGAGTGTTGGCGTTCCCTTGGGTTGGGGCCCTGCTTTTGGTGGGGAAGGAATTTTGGGTGCTAGAGCTTGTACTCTGCTAGTTTCAACCTTATTTGATTTTTTGGGGGAATTAGAAGCTGCTTGTGATGGTAAGGCAGCTCTGGGGGCGCACTCCCCTTTGATCCCATGTCCTGGTTATTACTCGCTCCTTTTAGCTGTTTGAATGTGGTTTTAAGTGAGTAGAACCCATCGAGGGTTGACTGCTCTAATTTATCTATTCTAGCCCCCAGGGCCCTAACCTGTGTCAGTATAGGCGTCAAAAGGCTATTTACCCTCTCCAAGATAATTTCAATAGTCACAGGGTCCATAAGCTTGGGGACATTATCAATGTTATTACTAGTAGGTTGGCAGTTGTTTAAATCCCTGGGAGAGACCGCAGCATCCCCCTCTACCTCGTCCTCTGGGAGCAGGCCCTTTGCATCTTTTCCACCTAGGCCAAAGGGCTTTCTTTTTCTTTTGTAGATCGCGGCCTGTCTCACCAGCCTACCCTTTTTAAGGTTACATGACTTTTTGCTTTTTTCCCTTTTATTCTGCCTACTCACATCAGATTCAGTTCCAGAAGGCGCCCCATCTAGAATCACTATAGTGGGGGTGGGCAATATTGGTAGTAATGGCAGGGTTATAGCGTTGTTTAAGGGCGTTGGTGATGCAGGTGGAGATGGATTGGTAGGGCCACCCTCTTCCTCAATGCCACTAGGAAGAAACGCGACCAGATGTTCCGACCTGTCTATATTGTGCCCTATTTCTAACAACTGAGGGGGGGTCTATAGAATAGCCAGGGATATCAACAACGGGGGCAGATTGGACCCGCTCACAAGCCGGTGTCAGGGCCTGTGCAGCGGCCCCCAAGGATGAGCGTCTGGAAGGGAGGTAGACCTCAGATAGGCGGCGCTCTGATATAGCAATCTCCTTTTCTATTACAGCCGCCACCCTGGTGATAAAGCGGTCCATAGTTCCAATTACTGGGCTTCCGACCAACAACTCCCCTTTCACCCTCAGTCCTGAGCAGTTTTCCTGAGCGGGTTGACATGGTTAAAGGTAGATCCTTAGAAAAAGACTTACACGGCCCACCTATACTTAGTGTTGGTGAAAAGGGACGTGGCCCAGCCCAGCCTCTAACAGCCCCTGACTGCCACAGACTGCCCGCCCTTTGCTCGGGCTTCGCTCGGCGTCCCGCTCGCGTCCCGCTGCGCGTCGAGCAGGCCGTAAAATAGGGACGTTGCAGGCGGGGGGCGTGTCTGTTGGAGGGCGCGTCCGCTTGCACCTGGGGAAGCAGGGACTCCTGGACTTCCGAGTCCCTGCTACAGCGCCGTCTTGATTTTCTCCTCAAGCGCCTCCCAGTATCCAGCGCTATACCGGCAGCTCTCCCACCTTTCTGAGCCGCGAAGCGGGTGCGGCGAGAGACAGCGGCAGCACAGCCCAGCACAGCAGTCGGTCCCAAGATCGAGGAGACTAGCAGCAACCTCCACAAACTCCCAGGTGGGTCCCCTGCTTTATTGTATTCTGCATTCTAAGGTGCTTCCACAAAGCAAATTAAATCATTTGTTGAAAACCCCAGGTTCATTTGATGAGGAGGAAGGTAAATAGCACTGTCTTCCTCAGAAACTGCCTGTTGCTGAAATCTGCAGGTCAAATATGACGAAATCAGTCCACCAGTGTGCGATTTATTACCTAGACTTGAATTTAAGAGAGAATGCCTAAGTTACACTGTCTGCAATTGTTTGGTTAGTTGGCAGTTTTCCTTTGGCTGTCTATCCTTTTACGCTATCTTTGCATAGTGTTTACTCCTAGAAGAGTTGGAAATAAACTTGCGATCTTAATCCTTGTTCGTGAAGATCCCATGGTGGACAAGGAAATGTTAGTTACTTTTATTCACAGTTAGTTCTGTGTAATTTGAATCTTTCCCCACTGGGTGGACTGCCTTCCATTAAAATCTCAAGACAGTACTGGAGTTACACAATGAGCTGCCGATTAAGCCCTCTTTGATTGCAGATACTGTTAGGTGGCCTAAAGGCACTGATGTTAACATTTTTCAAATCAGCCGATCTCTAAGCCGGATTGGTGTCAATGTTACCTGATTGTTACTTGGTAAGGAGCATCGTCTGAAGTTGCAACAGCAATTGTTGCAAAGAAATCGCAGGAGATAAATGAAGCACCTAATCTACCAGAGTATGAACACCACAAATATATTATAGAACAGCTGGTATAGCTAGTCAATATTAATCAGTAGGTGTTCAGTTATTACTGTTACATTGTTATGTTAATTAAATTTAATATAACACTTGAATCGCCCTGGGGCATCTCGGTGCTGCACACCGTAGCAGGAAGGCATCTACACAAGAGAATTTATTGGAAGAGGTAGGCTTTCACTAGTTTTCTAAATTGGCAATAATTCGAACAGGCATGATTATGCACTGGGAGTTTGTTCCAGTAGACCGGGGCCAGGTAAGAAAAAGACCTCCCTCCGCATCTGAACACGTGGATGCGGGGCGCACACAACAAGGATTTGTCCATGGATCTTATATTTCTGGTGGGTACATAAAGTTTAACTTTCTTTTGGAGATCGCTGGGGCCATTGCCCCCTGATAGCCTTATATGTAAAGCACATCTTAAAGATGCTCCTTTTCTTCACTGGTAGCCAGTGCAGAGATTTCAATGAAGGAGCCGACTGAGTACCTGGGGAAGATTAAAAATGAGTCTGGCTGCCATATTCTGTACCACTTTGAGCTTGGCCACTAGTGTCTCAATAGCTGCGGCCAATAGAGTGTTCCCATAATATAGTCGACTCACTACTAGAGCTTGGACTGATATTCTCGCAGAGAGCGGTAGAATCGGATTAAGATTACGTAGCAGTTGCATATTATGGAAGCACCTACCAGGGGTATCCAGAATATGGGCTTTCATAGAGAGGGCTTGATCAATTTTTATACCAAGATTCTTCACAGATTGTTTACAAGTTGAAGCTGATCCTAGGTAGAAGGCCACCACTCAATTGACCACAGAGTGTTGGCTTTGCCAAATAGCATGCTCTCGTTCTTATCATAATTGTTGTAGGTAATTGTCAGTCATCCACCCAGAGATGGCAAACATTCCTTTCGCAAAACGATCTTTAGTTGAATCTAAATCAGGTTCAAAAGTGAGAGTCCGCTGCGTGTCATCAGCATAGAATATAATTCCAAAACCAAAAGGCTCAACAATCTTAGCAAGGGGTGCCTTATATATGTTGAACAGAGTGGGGCTCAAGCATAAGTCCTGTGGAAACCCTTATCCCAATACATCTTACAGGAGGTGTAGGGGCCCAGAGTGATAGTTTGGGATCTGTCATCCAAGTAGTTATGAAGCCATTTGAGCACAGTCCTTCAAATGTCAATCTCATGCAGCCTCTTTAAAAGTCTAGAATGAGAGACCGGATTAAAAGCTGCAGAGCGATCCAACAGCACTAGCGTGGAAGGGGTTCCTACGTCCAGAGCGAGTTTCAGAGAGTTGATAACTGCCAAAAAGGCTGTTTCAGTGTTATGGCCTGGTCTAAATCCGGACTGCGAAGAGTCCAGAATTTTATTATTTTCTAAATAAGCTGTTAGTTGGTTATTAATTAACCCTTCTAGCACTTTACCCAAAAGATGAAGCAATGATATGGGACGATAGTTAGGTAGGATGTTAGGGTCCAGGTTTGTTGTCTTTAAGATCGGTATAACAAACGCTGCTTTCAAATCACAGGGAATAGTGCTCATTTCCACCGTGAGGTTGAATATAGATTGAATTGCCAGAGCAAGATGTCTAGCTAGAGACGCCATCATTTTGGGAGGGCAGATATCTGAAGGGGAGCCTGAATTAGCTGAAACGAGAGACCGCTGGACCTCTTCCAGAGACAATGGTTCAAACTTAATTAATTTGGGAGTCTAAACAGCTCCCGGGGGTCAGATTCCGTGCGGGTATGCAGGTGTCAATGGTAGGTTTTATTCTGGAAAACAGTAGCGCAAGAGTCACACAGGTCGGGTGGTGCACAGTCCTGAGGGCTGGTAAAATCATGAATAATTTTAAAGAGAACTTTTGGTGCATCTCCTGCCTGTTCAATTTGGTTGGAGATAAAAAGCTTACACGTGGATCTGATATTACTATGGTATCTAGACAAAGCTAATTTGTAGGCGTCTTTGTCCTGCAGAATTTCGGTTCTGCGCCATCTTCTTTCTGAATTTTTACAAGCGGATTTCTCAGCTTTGAACTATGTAGTAAACCAAGGCGCGTTAACCTTTACTCAAGATTTTGGTGTCTTACACTGACTCAAAAGTTCACATGATGGGAATGTGATCAAATTATTAGACTCTGGACACAAAGTAGATGAAGGGGTGGAATAACTTGACTTTCTGATTTATAGTTCTTTTATCTCAGACTTTTTGTTATAAACAGTGTCATATGTTATATTAAAAGCTATGGTACACAAAGCGTAGGCGGTTTGACCCAAACAGTTCTTTGTAATTAAGCATCTCTATAGTTTACATTTTAGGAAAATACTGTATATTAAGTTATCCTGGGTGTCATGACTACTAACTGTTTGTTTCTTTTGTTCACAGCTGAGACCAATGATAGCTATCACATCATCCTCAAATAGTTGAGTCGACGATGGACTCTGCTTTCTATTCCTTGCAATGAAGTTTGATCACCTGTTCCAAAAAAGCTTGAGTGCAACTCGGGACTATAGGTTCAAGGGTGGAACCTTAAAAAAAACAATCCTTTTATTCTCACGTTGGCTTGTTTGCCCAATGAAACACGCGGTGGCTTCTCTGGCATGCAGGCTGAAACATGACATGCAACTTTAAATCTAGTAGCATCTCCATTTCTGCATAAACAAACGTCCAGAATTTCACTGTCTTCTTGGGGGATGTATTCCCTTGCTACAGCCAGAAAGGTCCAGTTGTCACAGAATAGATGCTTGGGGTGTGCTTTTGATACTGAAACTTGTAAGAGATTTTTATAGACCTGTCTGGACTGCATCACAGAAACGTAACAGCTCCCCATTTTAACGTTATCCATAGTACTCCTTCTCGGATTGAAATGACAAATGATTTCCCTGCCGACTGTCCTTTGAGTTTGAGGCTCAAAGGAAACCAAGGTACCTCGGTCCCTGTGTTTAGCACATGCTCCAGAGTTTTTCATTTTGTTTAGTTGTTTTCAATCCCCAAAGGCCTTCCAAAGCTACATTCTGACCCATGTTTTTCCACTTTGTCTTTTATCAGTGTGAAGTTGTGGATGATTCTGTTAGCTTGACTCCATTCTCTTATGGCAAAGCCTAGTCCCTGCTCATGGAGCTTCCTCTTCCCACCCCCTTTTTTATCAAATATTTTTCTGTGTACCATTTTTTTACTCCTTTTTGTTTTAAACATTAGTACCTGTACTTCTTTCTGTGTCCATACCTAGAGAGCGGCATCTGAAAGCTTTGTGTGCCAGAGTATTATTAATTTTATTCAAATGTTTTTCATGTTAAGTTGTTTTTTTATATATCCTTTCTGCTCCATATTTGTTTTTTAGAAACCATATCTGTTCCACTGTCTGTGACATTTTATGTTCTTTGCCTAAAAACAAAATGTGACCGTATTTTTTTAATTCCTTTTTTTTCCATTAAGGCTCCCATTGTAGTTCTACTTCTTGGGAGATAGTGAATAATTATATTTTGACGATGATGGTCTTTTTATTGGTTCAAATTTAGGGTGAGACATGTAAGAAGTAGCTGTGATTTCATGATCATACTAAGACCTAATAAATCGAACATGCCAAAATGTATGTGCAATTGTTAGACACATGAGAGATTCTCAGTAAAACATAGAACAAAGGGAAACCTATGAAACTGGGCATGCAAGAGGTCTTACCATTCTTTTGGAAATGTAGAATCTCTGCTTTCTATTTGGCTGACTCAAATTAAGAGCTGTTGTTGCTTTTGAGATGCAAAGTGATTTTGTCCGTGATCTGCCATTCGGACAAAAAAACGCAGGGGTTCTAAAGTTCTAGACACACCATTGTTAACTTTGAAAAAACAAATTGATATGAGTGAACTTTTGACAACACAGTGTGGTTCAATTAAATTAATTTGTTGAAGCAGGTTATTGGTTATTAAGTGTATGCATTTCCTGGGGCAAGTGTAGTCCATTACAAAGTAAGGCCAATATCCTTAATGAACTGATCCATAAATGATTTAATATGTTCTGGATCCCAAGTGAGGGGGCACAATGCCATGGAGAATCCCATGGAGAGGGGATTAAAGGTTTGGATAAACTTTTCCAATGAAGTAGTCTTATTGGGTCTGAAAAATCGGTTTGTGCCCACTGGTGGTACGAATTAGTATTTTTTCCTAGATATATACATTTTTGGATTGTTGGTCTTCTAACCCAGTGCATCTGCATGGCTAGCGTTATTCTCCAGTGATCAAACATGCTTTGGTGGAAGTGTTGTGATTCTCGAACTGCCATTTCCTCCGAGGTGAACCTTTCCACTGTACCACACCAATATCTGCAGCATCCTGTAAGGTGATATATAATCAGTGAAGCAACAGAGTAAGCTATTTGACTAATCTGAAGCAACCTCTTATTTGCTTGCAGGTTTCCTCAGGGGGCACAGTTGTGTATAAAATAAATCGGATATAGGGCATTTGAGTTGTAATGTTGATGTCTGTCTATTCTTTGTATATGTATATTGTACTTTATTGCTCTGTAGATTGACATTTTGTACCTCTTTCAATTTGTATTCTATAGAGTATGTTTGGAGAAGTAGTCTTGTTGAGTAAACAGGGACACCCAAACACACATGCAAACACACTCTTAAAAGGTCTTTTATAAACATAAAGGTCAGATAATTCATATTTTGAATTTAGTATGTATACAATGTACCCAAGTGCATGTGTGTGTGGTCACCTGTTAGCAGCACACCCCTCTTTTTTTCCTTCAGCGTACTGAAGGGGCATTGATGTGGGAGCGAAACCTTGTTAATAATAAAGGTTGCATTGTGTGTGTGCAGGATACAACAGGGCGAGGTACTAACCAGGCAACAGATTTCAAGTCTGTTTAGTTGGTTTTCATATTGCCTTGTAGTATGGGTGACAAGTGTAAATATCGTGAGCTAAATGTTTAATTTCTGATGAGATTTTGTTTGACTTACAACAGAAAAATAAAGATACACATTTTTCACATTGAGATAATCCAGTTTTTTGCAGTAGGTTTTTTGTGTGTGCTAGTTGCCTGCTCTTACTTAGGCAGGGTTTCCTCACTGCCCTCACACATAATTCTTACCATCTCTCCAGTTACATTGGTGATGATGTTTGCCTTTTGATTAGCTTAAGTTAATTGTTTTTTCAAAAATGTAGTTGCAGTATTAAAAGGGGTACGTAACACATAAAGTGAAATATAAAGTAAGTATCCAGTCTGTAAAGGAACATATACTATTTGCATCATGACATTCTGTGCACAAAATGGACTAATTCTAATCTGGGCTTTATTAGAAATCGTGAAATAGCCATGATTGGTAGATGAATCATTGTGACAGTCATATGTTCTGGGGAGAGGAATATTTTGATGGCATTTTGGATTTTAAAGCTCTTGCCTCTCTCTGCTGCAAAACCATTAAACATGTAGTTCAAACTGTGTATCACATGCAGTAAACAGTTTTCGATAGCTTCTGGCTTTCACAATTCTGCATTTTCTCCCTATGGAACAGTGTCTTACCGTGCTGAAATTCACCAGAGGTCTATGAGAATCTTTTATAGATTTCCTCAAAGGGCCCCTTACCAAAGAAAAACCCTGGACTTCCCAGTGGGAAAGAAGCTGTTACACTTGGGTAAGAATATTTGGTACCAGGTGCCATCACCGATTCAGCATTCTCTATTACGATGAATCAGAATTGCAGCTCCGCCCTTTTTAGGTACCTCCATTTAGCTGATGGGAGGTTTTGACATGCCTGCATGTAAGTACCTCTTGATAAGAATGCTATATTTTCTTTTTCTTCAGATTTTTATATAGCGCGAACTTGACCCAAAGGTATTGGGTGTCAGAGCACTTTACACGAGCACCAGTTGCTTACACAAGGACACATTAATTTTTGTCCGGCATGGGGACATTAAGTGATATGCCCTGAATCACAGGATGTTGAGCGTCATTGCAGAGACTCGAATCCGGTTCCCCAGATTTGAGATCAACCGTCCTAGCCGTTAGGCTACATCCTCTCCCCAATGTCATAAAAAATGGATCCTCTTGTACCAGTCGACCGATTCAAGCGTGGCTGTGTGGTACCAGAAAGCAGTGCCCCTCCCTTGTAACTCCATGATAGCGAATAACGAACTCTTCGATCAATGGTGGCGCTGTGGACCTCCAGTGCTTGGCTTCGTCCTGTTTGGCGAGTATTCACCCAATTCCCACTAGTATCTGCTGTGCCTTGAGGCCGTCCCACCTGGGGTATACTCTCAATAATCCTACTTTGGGACCTTCTCTATTAGGAAATCTATCACCTCCCCTAAAAAATGCTATCCCAGTATTTACGTATGAGGGGGTGTTCCCACACGGTATGTATCAGTTCACAATTGGGGCTCTACATTGGAGGCTCTGATTTTGGACCGTACCCATCTGCTATAACCTGTGGGGTGTAAAGTAAACCCTGTGCAAGAATTTTAATTGGATCAGTCTGATGCATGCTGGAATCACCAACTGCCTGACTGCCATTTTAGCTTCCACCCAATCTCCCACATCCAACTCTCCAGTGTTGGTGACCATTGGTCTCTTAGGGCTGCCATGGTATGAGGCGTGTTAATCTGAAAGAAACAGGTTAGTATTAGATTCCTTACCTTAGACTATCCCCAGGTGTCAGCTGGATCCGGAAATTTTTGCGTAGCAGTACCCTTGCGCATCTGTAGGCGTAGTCTGCGGCTCCGTGTCCGTCGTCGGCGCCGGGATGACGTCGCCGGAGTACTTAGACGCCGCCCTCGCGCGCTGACGTCAGTTCTTCTTTTTTCCACGCCAGCAAGCGCAGATCCGGAAAAAGTGGTACCCGTAGTCAATTTTTGACTAAACTTTTTTGATCATTTTTGATCCTTTCGAAGTCTACTCGACTCCGACGGTGCCGGTAGAGATGCCCGGGTTTAAACCCTGCGAAGACTGTGACCGACTGATGTCGGGTACCGAACCCCATCGCCGGTGCCTTCACTGTCTGGGTTTCGACCACGACGACCAGGCCTGTCCCGACTGCCGAGCCCTGACAACCAAAGCTAGGCGGGAGCGGTCCCGCAAGCGGCTCGAGCTCTGGCAGTCGGCCCCGCGCCGCTCGAGGTCCCGGTCCGGACGGAGGTCGAGGGACCGGTCGCGGGGTCAGAGCCACCATACCTCCGGTAGAGTAGTCATCGGTCTTCGGGCTCGAAGTCCTCGGGTAAGCTCAAGAAGTCGAAGAGGCAACATCGCTCTTCTGACTCTCTCTCTCTCCCCCCCCCCCCCCCCCCCCGACGCTTGCGAGATGCGGCCGGGTGTTCGGGTGACACCGCCCACGTGGCTCCGTCGGAGTCGCAGGCATCGCGGCCTGCTTCATACCCACCGGTCCCTGGGCGGGACGCGATGCCGGAGTAGATCGAGCGCTTCCTCATGGCCATGAGGTTGCTCTCTCCTCCGTCAGGTTCCGTGGTGCCTTCGGGCCCAGCGGCCCCGTCTGGGGGTCCCAGCGGGTCAGGGGCTTCGGCCTCGACGCCGTCTGGTGCTTCGGCCCCGACGCCACCGGCGACTTCGGTCCCGGCGCCGCAGGGCCCCACTGGATCCGGATCCGGGTCGTCGCCGGTCGACCTGACGACCTCACGGACGCCGACCTCCAGGGTGTCACCTCCGTCTCACCGGCCCCGTCCCCGATGCCTCCCTTGATTCGGTTCCGGCGCCGCTCTCGACGTCGCTTGGAGATTTCTACTTAAATGAACCGGCCCCATCCTTTGACAACCCTGACTATCAGGAGATGGGTGACGAGGAGTATTGTGAGGGTCTGAGGACCCTCTGACACAAGAGTGTCAGTCTCAGCAGGACTGGGCAGGTGAGCTTGGGGATGCCAGTGGTCTGTACACTTCGCCAGACACTGGTTTTGTCTCCCCTCCTACCGTGGCTTCGGAGGAGGGGGCTACCTACAGTGTGGTGCTGATGAGGGCAGCCAAGGCCTTGGCCCTTGAGCTCCCCGTCGCGGCCGTGAGGACTAACCTCCTCACTGAGGTCCTTAAACGCAGTCAAGCTCGGCCGAGCCTCTGCTGCCGTTTAATGAGGCCTTGACGGACGTTCTTTTGGGCACTTGGTCCAGGCCCGCTACAGGTCAGCCTGTAGATAGGAACGTGGCCAGACGCCACCGCCCGGCTCCGGGTGACCCTTGCTTCCTGTCCTCCCACCGCACCCCCGAGAGTCTGGTCATCCATGCCTCTAACTCCCAAACCGCATTCCCGACGGCTCCGCCCGATCGGGAATCCAAGAGGTATGAGCAATATGGTAAAAAGGTATTCTCCTCCCTGAGTTTCGGACTGCGGTCAGCCAACACCGCATGCCTCTTGGGCCGCTACTCCCACTCTCTGTGGGACACGGTTGCGGACGTGCTGCCACAATGTCCGGCGGAGGTCCAGACTAAACTCGCCCAAGCCCTTGCGGAGGGTCGAGATGCGGCACGGTTTTCTATCCGGTGTGGGCTGGATACCACGGACTCACTGGGCAGAGTGATAGCAACGACAGTGGCGAATCGCCGCCACGCCTGGTTGAGGTCCGCCAACTTTTCGGCTGATGTCCAAAACACCCTTATGGACATGCCGTTTGATGGCCGTCGCCTCTTTGGCGACAAGGCAGACCATGCGCTTGAGCGCTTTAAGGACTCCAGGGCTACGGCCAAGTCCTTGGGCCTCTCGGCCCGACGCCAGCAAACGGGTGCCTTTCGCTCCTTTCGTGGCCAAGAAAGGGGCGCTCCCACACGTGCTGCCAGCCACGCACCGCAGCCCAACATCCAGCGTGGTGGCGGCCGTGGAAACCGCCGTGGCGGCGGTCGGGGACAACGGCGAGGCCAGTCCACACCTTCCCCTGCAGCATCCGCCACTAAGCCCTCCTAGTCCGTGCTTTCAGGCCCATGTGACGCCAGTGGGGGGCAGGGTTCGCCATCACCACTTCCACTGGCGCACTGTCACTTCGGACAGGTGGGTGCTGCAAATCGTCCGAAGGGGTTACTCCCTCCCCTTCGAGACGACCCCTCCAGCCATGCCACCGCAATACCACCGCGTGTCAGGGGATCACTTGAACCTTCTACGAGAGGAAGTTACGGCCCTCTTGGCCAAGGGGGCCATCGAGCGCGTTCCTGGGCCAGAAGTAGGGTGTGGTTGTTACTCCCACTACTTTCTGGTACCCAAGAAGGGCAAAGGGGGGCCTGCGCCCTATCTTGGCCCTTCGGAACGTCAACGGCTTCCTCCGGAAAGAGAAGTTCAAGATGCTGACACTGGCTCAGGTCTTAGCTGCCCTGGACCCAGGCGACTGGATGGTAGCGTTGGACTTGCAGGACGCTTATTTTCACATCCCCGTCCTGCCGGCCCACCGGCGCTACCTGCGGTTCACGGTAGGCCACGAGCACTTTCAGTTTACCGTGCTCCCCTTTGGCTTTACCAGCGCCCCACGGGTGTTCACGAAGGTGATGGCGGCGGTCGCAGCTCATCTGCGCAGGTTAGGGCTTTCAGTCTTCCCCTACCTCGACGACTGGTTGTTGAAGGCCGGCTCGCCCCTGACAGTCGTCGGCCACCTCCAGACGACAGCAGACCTCCTGCACCAGCTGGGGTTTTCCATCAATGTGCCGAAGTCACACCTGTGTCCCTCTCAGAAGCTCCTCTTCATTCGAGCGGTTCTCGACTCGGCGCAGTTTTGGGTTTATCCACCCGAGCAGCGGGTTCGGAATATCCAGGCTCTGATCCCAATCTTTCAACCTTTATCCCGGGTCTCGGTCAGGTTGACGCTGCGGCTTCTGGGGCTGATGGCCTCCTGCATCCTTCTGGTGCATCACGCCAGGTGGTGGATGCGGGCTCTGCAGTGGGACCTGAAGTTTCAGTGGGCCCAGCATCAGGGCAACCTGTCCGACCATGTCCTGATCTCGGAGGGCACTGCGAGACAGCTGCAGTGGTGGCTCGCAGACCGAGATTGGGTCAGCGGCAGAGCCCTCTCCCTACCCCAACCGGAGCACGTAGTTGTGACAGACGTGTCCCTCCTCGGTTGGGGAGACCACATGGGAGAGGCGGAGATCAGAGGCCTCTGGTCTCCGGCGGAGTCCCGGCTCCATATCAACCTTCTGGAGCGGAGGGCGATTCATCTAGCACTGAAGGCATTCCTCCCCTCTGTCCGGGGGAGTGTAGTGCAGGTGTTCACGGACAACACCACCGCCATGTGGTACTGCAACAAACAGGGCGGGGTGGGGTCGTGAACCCTCTGCCAGGAGGCTCTGCACCTCTGGCAGTGGCTGGAACATCAGGGCGTTACCCTGGTGGTTCAACACCTGGCAGGTTCTCTGAACGCCAGGGCGGACGAACTCAGCCGACGGTGCATGATGGATCACGAATGGCGTCTGAACATGGACGTGGTGCAAGGCCTCTTTCTGCAGAGGGGAGAGCCTTGGTTAGATCTATTCGCCACCGAAGAGAACGCGCAATGTCATCAGTTCTACGCGTTGGAATTTCCAAGGCGGCACTCGCTCGGAGACGCTTTTCGTCGCGAGTTGAGTTGCGGTCTGTTGTATGCCTTTCCACCTATACCACTTCTGCCCAGAGTGCTGAAGAAAATCAAGCGCGACCGGGCCCAAGTCATCCTTGTGGCTCCAGACTGGGCGTGAAGGTACTGGTATCCCGAGCTACTCCGCATGTCTGTCGATCCCCTGATTCGTCTGCCTCTTCAGGAGGACCTTCTGTCGCAGCAGCAGGGGACGGTCCTCCACCCGAACCTGTCCAGTCTCCACCTCCATGCTTGGAGATTGAGCGGCGACAGTTGAGGCAATTTGACTTGCCTCCTGAAGTTTGTACTGTGATTCTGGCAGCCAGGCGTCCCTCCACAAAGTCGGTATACGCCTGCAGGTGGAACAGATTTGTGGCATGGTGCACAGCAAAGGCTGTGGATCCTCTCTCTGCCCCTCTTTCTGAGGTTCTCCTCTTCCTTCTTTCTCTTGCCCAGCAGGGCTCTGCTCTGGGCACTATCAAGGGCTACCTTTCTGCCCTTTCAGCCTTTTTAAGGCTACCTGATCAGCCATCTTTGTTCAAGTCCCCAATTGTAAATAGGTTTTTGAAGGGCATCACACACACGTTCCCTCCTGTTCCATTCGTGATCCCTCAGTGGGACTTGAACCTTGTACTTACTTATCTGATGTGCGCTCCCTTTGAGCCACTTCATAACTGTCCTCTCCGCCTTCTTACTCTGAAGACTGCTTTCCTGGTTGCCATCACCTCTGCCAGGAGAGTGAGTGAGCTCCAGGCTCTTTCTTCCGAACAGCCTTTCCTTTCTGTCCATCCGGACAAGGTTATGTTGCTTGCCCAAGGTAAAATGTAAAATGTAAATGTATTTGAGCTTGTAAAGCGCACTGCTACCCGTCCGTAGGTTTCCTGGCGCTGTATAACTCTGGGGAACCCGTCCTGGCTTTCCCTGTGGGATGGTCCCTGCTGGGAGTCCCCAAGGTGGAGCCAGGCATCCCCGGAATTGATGGGGCCGTTGTGGAGATTAGGCAAGCTAATGCCCAGAGTTGCCGAGTGGAACCCCTGATTAGAGTAAGCACGAAGCGAGAATTATCGAGTCCGCTGACCCAAGTCCACAACCCTGCCGCGTCGGGAATTGAACCCTGGTCCCGGGCCAACTTCTGCTCCCAGGTCTGCCGCCTCTAACCAGTGAGCCACACTACTCCAAGGTAGTCACAGCCTTCCACATCGGGCAGTCCATCACCTTGCCCACCTTCTTTCCGCCTCCGCATCCCTCAAAGGGGGAAGAGCGGCTCCACCGTCTGGACCCAAAATGTGCGCTCTCGTTTTATCTGGACCGCACACGCCAGTTCCGGGTGGATGACCAACTCTTAGTTGGTTACGTGGGCGCTAAGAAGGGACGGGCGGTGCACAAGCGGACCATCTCTCGGTGGGTCGTGTTGTGTATCAAGGCATGCTACTCCTTGGCTAAGAAGGAACCTCCTGTTAGGCTGAGGGCCCATTCCACTCGGGCCACGGCGGCTTCTACTGCCCTGGGCCGGGGAGTCCCCTTGCAGGACATATGTCAGGCAGCTACATGGGCCTCGCTGCACACGTTCGCAAGACACTACTGCCTGGACAGCCAAGTCCGGAGGGATGGCTTCTTTGGCCGTTCAGTCCTCCAGGACTTTCTGGTGTGATTATTGGTTCGCAGACCCACCACCGGGGTTAGTATTGCTGGGGTATCTATTCTAAGGTAAGGAATCTAATACTAACCTGTTTCTTTCAGATGAACAAGTTAATTACCTTCGGTAACAATATATCTGTAAGAAACAGTAGTTAGTATTAGATTCCTTACCGCCCCACCCAACCTCCCCGTTCTGCGAACCGATATCTAGGGTTAAGGTCATCCCTTTTCAGGGCCCTAGTTTCAATGGCACCAGTGTTGGTTTTTAACATGGCTCTGCGTTTCTGGCGCGGAAAAGCTGTGTATAAGAACTGACGTCAGCGCGAGGGCGGCGTCCAAGTACTCCGATGAAGTCATCCCGGCGCCGACGACGGACGCGGAGCCGCAGACGACGCCTACCGACGCGCAAGGGTACTGCTACGCAAAAATTTCCGGATCCAGTCTGACGCCTGGGAATATTCTAAGGTAAGGAATCTAATACTAACTACTGTTTCTTACAGATATATCGTTACCGAACGTAAGTAACTTGTTCTTCACAAGCATCCTGTACAACTGAGAAATGCCCCTGCCACCAATTAGCCCCATCGTGAGTTTAGGCTCCATGGGTTAGTATTCTAGAAGAGGATCGGATCCATTCCCCACGTGTTCCAGGGTGTGTCTCAGCTGTAGCTATTGGAAGAATGGTGATCAGTTTAGATCGTATTCTGAGATCAGGTGTTCAAACGAAAGCGTGTGCCATTGTGCCCACACATCCCCTAACTTTGAGATACTTATCTTATCCAATTTATGAAACCCTTGCGGGCGTGGTCTCCGCACAAGCCAATTTACCCAACCACAGTGGTGTTTCCCTCATAAGTTTCCTATGGCCTGTGCCAGCACTCCCCAGGGATAGCTGTGACGGATGACATCCATGAGGGAATAGTTGTGCCATACAGCCAGGACCACAGGGCAGAATCTTGGAAACTAGCCACCTATAGTCTAATGGTTGGGTCTCCCATGTAACCAAACACCCAGTCATTTATGAGAACCATCTGTGCGGCCCAGTAGTATAATTGTATGTCTACGCCCCCAACTTCCCATCGAGTGCCTATTGAATACACCTGGTGCGCGCCACCCTTGGTTGGAAGTCACCCCCAATATAGCCGTTAATCTCGGATTGCAATCTACGGAACCACTTAGGTGGTATCCTATATGGGTAAGTTTGATGGGTACACAACAATTCAGAAATCGAAATCAATTTAAATAGTGCAGTGCAACCCAGAAGATTGAGGGGGAGGGAACTCCATTGTGACATATGGCCCCTGACTTTGTGCTTGAGGAGTGCTATATTGTTCTCCCAGCAGGTTTTGGGGTCGGCTGATATCTGTATCTCCAAGTACATAAACAGGTCCTGCACCTGATGGAGATCGAGGTGCTGGTATGAGTGACCGGCAGGTGGGAGTAGTCAAGGGGACCAGTCTCGATTTGTCCCAATTCACCCTAAGTCCTGACACGTCACCCATAGACCCACAATGTGTGTCAATCGGGGAATCCAGGCCTCCAGCTTCTGCAGGAACACCAGGACATTGTCTGCATAGAGGGATATGCAGTCCTTTGCACTGTTTGCCCACTTCCGACCCCACAGTTGAGCATCCGTTGTAGTCCATCTTTAAGTTGTTGGATAAAGGTAGGTCTTGAGGTAGGCCTGAACATTGTCTTATATTTAGTCAGTCTAATACCAAGTTGAAGCTTATTTCATAGGATAGAGCCTAAATTTGATCTGTATTTTCTGCACAGTTGCTTGTGGGTTTGAAAGATGTTGCTTCCAACAAAGAATAAATATTTTGTTGAAATATACCAGCTGCATTCATTTACCCCTTGTAGTGAGTGGGGACAAATCATGAAAGAGACCAATGTGTAAACAACCAAAGTAAGGAGCTTCATTCTGGCATGAATTGAAAGCCAGTGTGGCAAGTACAGCAAATGTACAAATTTTGGATCGCCAAAGGTTATCATGGCTGCATTTTTTGAAGTCTTCTGATTAGTCTTCCAGATATCACATGAACAGAACCCCAACATAATTGATGTGAGAACTAAATATTGCCCTAGCAACAGTAGCACTGGCTTGTTCATAGTTTGTTGCTATTTGTTTTCAACCTTCTTCTGCCTTCGGCGACTTGTCTGCATCATACAGAAGACTCACTGTTCCAGTCTTTCTTTCCTTAGTCCATCCTCAACCCTTCATTGTTGCAGCTTTTCCTGCTCGACAGCCACCATGTGAATGCTGCTTCTTCTGGCCCATCGCCTTTTCTCTTCTTTAATTCTGGGGCTGGATAATTGGTCATGTCCTTAATTTTGGGTGTTGTGAACTTTGATTTGGGCTGCCTGGTACATTCTTGCGTCTTCAAGCGGTGGATACTTGTTGGGCCACAGTTTTCCATTGCGACATCGCATAAGAGCGTGAAGACGTCACGGTGCATTGCTTTCCGAATTTCATAGCTCATCCTGGCCTGACCAATCATCATCACACAGGAGCATGATGATGTCTTAATGCTTGGACCATGACCACCTTGTGCTGTCTTGTTGAAAGAGTACCCCTCGGTCACACGTATACCTGCTCATCCCAATCTTAATACGTGGGATTCTTCTGAAGTATTGATGCTGGCTCACATACCTGTTATTGTACAAACAAGGGGAACACTGAATGAAGTAAACCCTTTGTTAATGTGCAAGTACACACCAACCTTGATGTTAAGCACTTTGTGTAGGTTTCATCAAATCTTCTGATATGCACTCATATTAAACCCTGAATCAATGTTCTCAATAAATGGTTCCGGGTTGTTAGCCAACCATTCTGTTGTTCAGGAGCATTGGTAATTCGCACACCTGCTTATATTATTTATTCTGATAAATATGATTTTATCTTAATTTGCATCGTTTCATCTTTACTGTGATTCTTTACTCGGTGAAAAGATGTTTTTTCCATTTTGTAAAATGCTTACTGACACCTTTGTATTTACACAGGTGGCTAAGAAATACAGACTGGATAAGTGTTTCCGCACCTCTATTCTTTTTATGTTTCCGTGGTGAGCCTCCTATCAAATGAGTTAACAAGGGAAAAGGTTTTGGCCACAACACTCGTGTGTGTTATAATCCTTTTTCTGTGAAAATAAAACCTGTCTTTTGGTGCACTGTTTGGCTCCAGAGGGGCAAGAGAATTTTTAATAATGCATCATCATTTTCAGAACAGGAATCCTAAAATGAGTGAATTTGGATATGCATGGAAAAGTTTGATTTGCACTATTTGCTCAAATTACTGTCTTTTAACATTACTATTTTGGCATTTGCATTCAACATGAAGGATAATCTATATATGACTACTTAACTGAATTAAGAAAATTAGTTGCCACCTGTAACTTTAGTCAGTATCTAGAAAAACATGTAAGGGCCCAGCATATAGTTTGTCATTTGGACAAAACGTGTGAGTCAATTTGGCTAAAAGATGACACCCTGCTATCTGAGGTTTAAGAAACCGCTAAAAGAAAAGAACACTCATTGAGATTTGTAGACCAGCTAGAAATGAACTTTCCAAACGCACAAAAGTTCCTCAGGTAGGAGTTAAAAAGAAAGATTGTGAGCAGTGACTAAAAGTAAATTGTAGATTCTTTTTTCAGATGAGGTTTCAGATTTTGGAGATTTACAAAATATAAAGGATGTCCTTTGAAATTTATTTGAAACATTTGCATTAAAAGAAGGAGGTATTTCAGTAAGAGCTGCAAATCTAGCATTGGGGAAGCACAGATCTCTGAAGTAACTGATTTTAATGAAACCTAAAGTACTGCATATTGGGGGTTGGTGAAAGGAAATCTCATCAATCAGGATTTTTATAGCACTTCTAATCACCCCGTGTCCAGGCGCTTGCAGGTCCTGGAAGACTCATTCGTACAGCCCTGTCTTGAGGGCATTTCAGAATTCCGGAAGCAAGGTGATGGTTCGGAGCTGCATGGGCAGGCTGTTCCTCGTGTTTGTTGCGAAGTTGGAGAATGAGCGTCCTCCACTTATGCTTCAGTGGATGCGGGCGTGTGGGCAAGTGATCGGGAGGCAGAGCATAATCTTCTCAATATTAGGTGGAAGTTCAGGTGTTGGTTGATGTAGGCCGGTACTTGGTTATGTAGAGCCTTGTGTGCATGGGCAGCAGCTTGAATTGACATTTCTTCTGTACCGGGAGCCAGTGGACTTGCCTGTGGTGGGGTGTTTTGTGGGTGTGTCGCTGGACGTCGAGGAAGAGCCTGGCTACAGTGTTCTGTATAGTTTGAAGTCTCTGTACGAGGTGTGCAGCGATTCCTACATAGAAAGCATTGGCTTAGTCCATTTGGCTGGTGGAGGGCCTAGGTCACGGTGCGTCTCATATGAAGATCTTCCGCAGCATTCCCAGAGTGAAGAAGCAAGCAGAGGAGACTGCATCATAAGGATGTTGTTAAATTTCATGTCCAATCTGTGGAGGTAGCTATGAACTCTGGGGCATTGTCAATATTAATTTCACATGATATTTATCACAAGGATTTTCAAGATGTGGTATATTTGTTAAGCCCTGACCTAACACCACAAAGTTGTGATGGTTGGCACATTGAGCTATTGTGTTTAATTTAGGCTAATATCAACTTTTGTTGAAGTTCTTGGTGTTAATGTGTCCGTTCCCAAAGTTGGTTACAGCATTCTCAGTTGACCGCATCAGAGTGACCTGGACATGCAACTTGACCCTGGTTCACTGAAACCGGTTAAACTTGGGAATGATGTATGTATGACTGCTTTGCCTGCGCAAGATCTAATAGATTCTGAGGTATCCAATTATCTATGTGGGATGCTTGAAAGAGTACGTGCATACAATTAATTCTAAAGTTGGATTCATACCTGTGATGAGCAAGGATAGCGGGATGCCCCTCAGTGGAAGAGAAGGATGGTTGTCCCCTGTTTTTGTGCCACAGAACTGTTCTGGCTTAAATTGACTTAAGGGCCCCACATATGTGTGATTCTGGGTCACTTTTCCCAAGATCTCTGAAATTATTTCATCTTTAACAGGTGTGAGGTTTTCCACCACCCTTGACCTTTCATTAGCATGCCACCAAATTAAGCTACAGTCAAGAAACGTAATCATGGTTATCCTTTAGCACTAACCAGTTTGCCAGAAAGCTATTTGGATTAGGATCATCCTCATCTGTGTTCCTAAATGGAATGTATAGTGTTACAGTGTGAACCTTTCTGGAATCAAATGCTTTCGTTATTCCGCCATCTAGTGGTTGGGTCTGGAATTGTCTGTTTTTCCGCATTTTTAGGTCTCGGCCTGACGTCAGCAGTGCATGCGCTTCTTGGAATCGATAAGATTCCAGAAGCCTCGTCCCAGCTCTGCATTCAGCTTTCATTTGTACGCGTCATTTGGCGTCACAAATTATGCCTAAAGCAGTGCAATGATTGCACTGAAGGCATGCCAATCATTCCTTGTTGCCACCCTGTCTCCTTTTAGGTACTCCTTCTGGGATTGGATCGTTTACGGGCGGATTTACACTCTTTCCTTTAAAGGACTTGAAGCACTTTTTTTTTTTCTAATTTGCAGCGCCGTCCACAGGCTTGTAATGGCCGCTGACAGCCTCTCCTGCTTCAGCCCCCCCACCCTTGCAAAATGTGGAATTCTGCTGCATCATCAAGGCCCCTTATCTCTCTGGTGTTTAGCTTTATAAAGCAATCTATTCATGCATTCATTTGGGCATTATGATGAGCTGACGAGCATATTTCGTGTGAGGCGGGGTTGGACTACAGATGTTTGAATGGTCAGACCCTTTTGAGCCAAAGAACTAGGTCAGCAGAGCTGCTTTAGAGCCAGAGAACCAGGTCAGCAGAGCTGCTTTAGAGCCAGAGAACCAGATCAGCAGAGCCGTTGTGGAGCCAGAGAACAGGTCAGCAGAGCTGCTTTAGAGCCAGAGAACCAGGTCAGCAGAGTCGTTTTAGAGCCAGAGAACAGGTCAGCAGAGCTGCTCTAGAACCAGAAAACCAGGTCAGCAGAGCTGCTTTAGAGGGAGAGAACTAGGTCAGCAGAGCTGCTCTAGAGCCAGAGAACCAGGTCAGCAGAGCTGCTCTAGAGCCAGAGAACCAGGTCAGCAGAGCTGCTTTAGAGCCAAAGAACCAGGTCAGCAAAGCTGCTTTAGAGCCAGAGAACCAGGTCAGCAGAGCTGTAGAAACAGAGAACCAGGTCAGCAGAGCTGCTCTAGAGCCAGAGAACCAGGCCAGCAGAGCTGCTTTAGAGCCAGAGAACCAGGTCAGCAGAGCTGCTTTAGAGCCTAAGAACCAGGTCAGCAGAGCTGCTTTAGAGCCTAAGAACCAAGGCTGCAGAGCTGCTTTAGAGCCTAAGAACCAGGGCTGCAGAGCTGTTTAGAGCCTAAGAACCAGGGCTGCAGAGCTGCTCTAGAGCCAGAGAACCAGGTCAGCACAGCTGCTCTAGAGGCAGAGAACCAGGTCAGCAGAGCTGCTCTAAAGGCAGAGAACCAGGTCATCAGAGCTGCTTTAGAGCCAGAGAACCAGGGCAGCAGAGCTGCTCTAGAACCAGGTCAGCAGATCGGATTTAGAGTCAGAGAACCAGGTCAGCAGAGCTGCTTTAGAGCCATAGAACAGGTCGGCAGAGCTGCTCTAGAGCCAGATAAACCAGGTCAGCTGTGCTGCTGAGGAGCCCAAGAACCAGGTCATTAGAGCTGCTGTAGAGCCAGAGAACCAGGTCAGCAGAGCTGCTATAGAGCCAGAGAAACGAGGTCAGCAGAGCTGCTTTAGAGGGAGAGAACCAGGTCAGCAGAGCTGCTTTAGAGTGCGAGAACCAAGTCAGCAGAGCTGCTTTAAAGCCAGAGAACCAGGTCAGCAGAGCTGCTCTAGAGCCAGGGAACCAGATCAGCAGAGCTGCTCGAGAGTCAGAGAACCAGGTCAGCAGAGCTGCTTTAGAGCCAGAGAACCAGGTCAACAGAGCTGCTTTAGAGCCAGAGAACCAGGTCAGGAGAGTTGCTGTAGAGCCAGAGAAACCAGGTCAGCAGAGCGAATTTAGAGCAAGAGAAACCAGGTCAGCAGATCTGATTTAGAGCCATTGAACCAGGTCAGTAGAGCTCCTGTAAAGCAAGTGAAACCAGGTCAGCAGAGCCGTTGTAGAGCCAGAGAACCAGGTCAGCAGAGCTGATTTAGAGCCAGAGAACCAGGTCAGCAGAGCTGCTTTAGAGCCAGAGAACCAGGTCACCAGAGCTGCTTTAGAGCCATAGAACAGGTCAGCAGAGCTGCTTTATAGCCTAAGAACCAGGGCAGCAGAGCTGCTCTAGAGCCAGAGAACCAGGTCAGCAGAGCTGATTTTGAGCCATAGAACCAGGTCAGCAGAGCTGCTTTAGAGCCAGAGAACCAGGTTGGTAGAGCTGCTCTAGAGACACAGAAACCAGGTCAGCAGAACTACTGTAGAGCCACAGAACCAGGGCATAAGAGCTGCTGGAGAGCCAGAGAACCAGGTCAGCGGAGCTGCTTTAGAGCCAGAGAACCAGGTCAGCAGAGCTGCTTTAGAGCCAGAGAACCAGGTCAGCAGAGCTGCTGTAGAGCCAGAAACGAGGTCAGCAGAGCTGCTTTAGAGGGAGAGAACCAGGTCAGCAGAGCTGCTCTAGAGCCAGAGAACCAGGTCAGCAGAGCTGCTCTAGAGTCGGAGAACCAGGTCAGCAGAGCTGCTCTAGAGTCAGAGAACCAGGTCAGCAGATCTGATTTAGAGTCATTGAACCAGGTCAGTAGAGCTGCTGTAAAGCAAGTGAAACCAGGTCAGCAGAGCCGTTGTAGAGCCAGAGAACCAGGTCAGCAGAGCTGATTTAGAGCCATAGAACCAGGTCAGCAGAGCTGCTTTAGAGCCAGAGAACCAGGTCAGCAGAGCTGCTTTAGAGGGAGAGAACAAGGTCAGCAGAGCTGCTTTAGAGTCGGAGAACCAGGACAGGGGAGCTGCTCTAGAGCCAGTGAACTAAGTCAGCAGAGCTGCCTTCGATCCAGAGAACCAGGTTAGCAGAGCTGCTTTAGGGCCAGAGAACCAGGTCAGCAGCGCTGCTTTAGAGCCAGAGAACCAGGGCAGCAGAGCTGCTCTAGAACCAGGTCAGCAGAGCGGATTTAGAGCCAGAGAACCAGGTCAGCAGAGTGGATTTAGAGCCAGAGAACCAGGTCAGCAGAGCTGCTTTAGAGCCATAGAACAGGTCGGCAGAGCTGCTCTAGAGCCAGATAAACCAGGTCAGCTGTGCTGCTGAGGAGCCTAAGAACCAGGTCATTAGAGCTGCTGTAGAGCCAGGGAACCAGGTCAGCAGAGCTGCTGTAGAGCCAGAGAAACGAGGTCAGCAGAGCTGCTTTAGAGGGAGAGAACCAGGTCAGCAGAGCTGCTTTAGAGTGCGAGAACCAAGTCAGCAGAGCTGCTTTAAAGCCAGAGAACCAGGTCAGCAGAGCTGCTCTAGAGCCAGGGAACCAGATCAGCAGAGCTGCTCGAGAGTCAGAGAACCAGGTCAGCAGAGCTGCTTTAGAGCCAGAGAACCAGGTCAACAGAGCTGCTTTAGAGCCAGAGAACCAGGTCAGGAGAGTTGCTGTAGAGCCAGAGAAACCAGGTCAGCAGAGCGAATTTAGAGCCAGAGAAACCAGGTCAGCAGATCTGATTTAGAGCCATTGAACCAGGTCAGTAGAGCTCCTGTAAAGCAAGTGAAACCAGGTCAGCAGAGCCGTTGTAGAGCCAGAGAACCAGGTCAGCAGAGCTGATTTAGAGCCAGAGAACCAGGTCAGCAGAGCTGCTTTAGAGCCAGAGAACCAGGTCACCAGAGCTGCTTTAGAGCCATAGAACAGGTCAGCAGAGCTGCTTTATAGCCTAAGAACCAGGGCAGCAGAGCTGCTCTAGAGCCAGAGAACCAGGTCAGCAGAGCTGATTTTGAGCCATAGAACCAGGTCAGCAGAGCTGCTTTAGAGCCAGAGAACCAGGTTGGTAGAGCTGCTCTAGAGACACAGAAACCAGGTCAGCAGAACTACTGTAGAGCCACAGAACCAGGGCATAAGAGCTGCTGGAGAGCCAGAGAACCAGGTCAGCGGAGCTGCTTTAGAGCCAGAGAACCAGGTCAGCAGAGCTGCTTTAGAGCCAGAGAACCAGGTCAGCAGAGCTGCTTTAGAGCCAGAGAACCAGGTCAGCAGAGCTGCTGTAGAGCCAGAAACGAGGTCAGCAGAGCTGCTTTAGAGGGAGAGAACCAGGTCAGCAGAGCTGCTCTAGAGCCAGAGAACCAGGTCAGCAGAGCTGCTCTAGAGTCAGAGAACCAGGTCAGCAGAGCTGCTCTAGAGTCAGAGAACCAGGTCAGCAGATCTGATTTAGAGTCATTGAACCAGGTCAGTAGAGCTGCTGTAAAGCAAGTGAAACCAGGTCAGCAGAGCCGTTGTAGAGCCAGAGAACCAGGTCAGCAGAGCTGATTTAGAGCCATAGAACCAGGTCAGCAGAGCTGCTTTAGAGCCAGAGAACCAGGTCAGCAGAGCTGCTTTAGAGGGAGAGAACAAGGTCAGCAGAGCTGCTTTAGAGTCGGAGAACCAGGACAGGGGAGCTGCTCTAGAGCCAGTGAACTAAGTCAGCAGAGCTGCCTTCGATCCAGAGAACCAGGTTAGCAGAGCTGCTTTAGGGCCAGAGAACCAGGTCAGCAGCGCTGCTTTAGAGCCAGAGAACCAGGGCAGCAGAGCTGCTCTAGAACCAGGTCAGCAGAGCGGATTTAGAGCCAGAGAACCAGGTCAGCAGAGCGGATTTAGAGCCAGAGAACCAGGTCAGCAGAGCTGCTTTAGAGCCATAGAACAGGTCAGCAGAGCTGCTTTAGAGCCAGAGAACCAGGTTGGTAGAGCTGCTCTAGAGACAAAGAATCCAGGCCAGCTGAGCTGCTGTAGAGCCTAAGAATCAGGTCAGCAGAACTACTGTAGAGCCACAGAACCAGGGCATCAGAGATGCTGGAGAGCCAGAGAACCAGGTCAGCAGAGCTGCTTTAGAGCCATAGAACACATTCAGCAGAGCTGCTTTAGAGCCAGAGAACCAGGTCGGCAAAGATGCTCTAGAGCCAGAGAAACCAGGTCTTGCAGGCTGGTGACCCTGTGGCAGGGGGTCCACGCCTGTTGTTGAGGAAGCAGCAGAACTTACTCACGTGGAAGACATTAACTTTTTCTATTTTGCTATTTTAACCGGCGCTCCGCCGAATTTAGCGCAGAGGCGCGCTTTTAACCTACGCACTTTTTATCTTGTCCTAAATTCCTTTCCGGATTCTGAGCACTACAGGACGCTCACCTGCTCACTCCTCCTGAGAGCACCGGCGGCCGGCTGGGTGCTGATCGCTTCGGCGGGCTCTCAGTGGCCGGGGGCGCCATCTTGGGCTGGGTTGCTCAGGCGAGGCGAGTGACCTCATTGCCACACCCCCCGAGTTCCGCCCCTATATAAACGGTCCCTCATGTGTCAGCGCAGCGGACGAGCGCAGCGGGCGCGACGGAGGCGCGCCGGGGTTGCGCCTGAGTTAAGCCCGTCTGCGCCCGTCCGCGGCCGACCGGGACCCGGGCCCACTCCCCCTGGCCAATTTCTCAGGTACTCATCTTTGGAATTACAAACCCTGCGTTCCCATACACCCCTTGCACCTTGCCTCTATTCCTTGCCCCCGCACACATTGACACGTATCCAACAGTTAGGTCTTTCCTCCCTCCCTTTTCCGGCGGACGACGCTCAGTCTATCTCGCCATCGAAGCCTGAGCGTCGGTCTGCATCTACAACAATTCACAATCTGTGTTGTTACTATCTTAACACCCGGTCCCTGATTAAAAACCAGGTCGACATTTTTCTATTCTTGAAGGAGGTAAAACCTGACATCCTTTTACTATCTGAAACCTAGTTAACCCCTCATTCCCTCCCCGACATTCTTGCTGCACTCCCGTCAGAATATTATATTTTGACAGCCAACCGCACATCCGGGAAGGCGGGAGGTGGCGTAGCAGCTATCATCCTTAAGTCCCTTCATTTCAGGGAATTACCCTCTCTGACCCTTCCGGACACGGAGAATCTGGTGATCAAGTTGGACACTGAAAGTGGGGCCCTTATCCTGGTCTTGATATACCGCCCCCCCCCAATATATGGCCAACTATCCATCTCTCTTGGCAGAGCAGCTGGCCTCACATATAGTCAGCTACTCTAAAACGATTCTAATTGGGGACTTAAACTATTGGTTCGATAGCATAGATACAGACACTCAAGCTGCAGAATTAAGAGACCTGTTCACAGATCTTAATTTAACCCAGCATATCTGTTCACCTACCCACCAAAAAGGTCATAGCCTTGACCAAATTTGGACACACAACCTATCACTACCTAACCCTGTTATCAGTCCATGTGTTTGGTCAGACCACTTTGTCATTCAGTTCACGTTAGAAATACGAGGGAATGTTAAGGCCAGATCACTCATGGGCAAAGAATTCCGTAAATGGAAATCTATGGATCTTCCTGGATTCATTGATGTATTAAGTAAATCCATACCTTTGCCACATGATGACCTGGACTATAGCGAAAAATTATTGTCAAACTGGCTACGCCACGCAGCTGACCTTTTTGCCCCCCTGGTACAGGTCTCTAGTATTAGAGGGAACGATGCCCATAAATGGTTCACCCAAGAACTGAGAACTCTTAAATTAGGGGTACGACAAAAGGAACGGAAGTGGAGAGTAAACTACTCCCCACAAGACAGAGAAGTGTACTGCGCTGCTAGGAAGGAGTTCCAAAAAATTTTGCGCCAACACAAAACTAACTACTTTTCTCAGAAAATTTTAACCTCATCCAATAAAACTAAAGATATATTTAATATAGTTAAGGAGCTTTGTGACGATGATAGGACAGCCCCTTCAATAGTCCCCACTAAGAAGCTGTGTGACTCTCTGAATGAATATTTCAGAGAGAAAATTGTCATGATAAAACGCAACATTGCGAGCTCCCCTACATCATCTCCCTTGGATGATATTTTTAATAACCCTGTCACGTTAGATTCCTTCCCGGCTATAGACTCTAAAACTTTTTTCGCACTCCTGGCACGTGTCAAGTCTGGTTCACCCGACGACATTTGTCCACCCCACATCTTTACAGAAATAGGGCAAACTATACCTCAAGGGATCCTTCCATTGCTAAATGATTCACTGGACCAGGGAAGGGTACCTGTAGGTTTTAAACATGTTCTACTTATTCCCTTGATCAAAAAACCTGGCCTGGACCCCCACGATCCATCAAATTACCGTCCAATATCCTTGTTACCATTTCTTTCAAAAATCCTGGAGGCACATGCTTCTAGCTGTCTCTCTAGCTTTGTTGAATCCACAGGATATTTGGAACCTAATCAAGCCGGGTTTCGACCAGGCCACTCTACCGAGATGGTGACACTGGCGGTCCAGGATGTACTTAGATGCAATGCGGACAAGGATATTCATCAAGCACTAGTACTTCTGTACCTGTCGGCCGCGTTCGACACGGTCGACCACACCATCTTGGTCGACCGTGTCGAGCAGGCGGGCCTCAGAGGCTCGGCCTTGGGATGGCTGAAATCATTTATTTCGGACCGCACCCAGGCAGTGAGACTGGGAACCTTTACAGCCCCTAAAATTAAAAATGAATGCGGAGTCCCTCAGGGATCGTCCTTGTCCCCACTTTTATTTAATTTGTATCTACGGCCTTTGTTGTATTCGCTGAGAAAATTTAAAGCTTTAATTTTTAACTACGCTGATGACTTGCAATTGATTTTCCGCCTGGATTCCCCTGGCGCTGCCGCCGAATTTCGGGAGGCCATGGTTCACATCCAGAGATGGATGAGTCTTAATCATCTAAAACTAAACCCAGGCAAAACTGAATTGATTTTGCCTGGGAAGAGTGAACTTCACTGGGGGCCACATTTTTGGCCTCCAGAAATGGGAAATCCCCCGGCCAAGTCTCATACAGTGAAAAGCCTAGGGGTCACTTTTAATGAAGATCTCTCTCTTAAAAGTCAGGTAGGGACGGTGGTATCCTCAAGCTTTTTCCAACTTCGTAAGATCAGGAAAATTGCCCACCTGTTAACTTACTCTGCTCTGATCCAAGTTGTGATCGCTCTCGTGCTGTCCCGACTGGACTACTCCAATAGCTTGTATTTGGGTCTTCCAGTCGGGCAGCTCAAGAGACTACAGCTGGTTCAGAACCAAGCGGCCAGGCTGATCTGCAAGTTACCCAAGTGGCAGTCCATCAGGCCGGGTCTTGCTAGTCTCCACTGGTTGCCAGTAGCGCAGAGAGCAACCTTTAAAGCTGGCTGCATTATCTTTAGGGCTCTACAAGGTAAGGGCCCCGGATTTATTAGCAGCCTGCTTGTTAGGTTTACCCCCTCACGTGCTCTTCGCTCGGGTCACAAGAGCTTGTTAGTTGTGCCTCGCATTAGGAAACAACGTCAGGGAGGCAGCTCTTTTCACTTTCTAGCTGCCTCCCTGTGGAACTCTCTGCCACTGACACTGAGACTCCATGAAGACATTCTGGCTTTTAGACAAGCCTTTAAAACTTGGCTTTTTAGGCAAGCTTATCCATAGTTAATTCTGTCTTTTCTTTTGCTGTGTTATGTTTCTGTAAATCTTCCAATAGCGCCATGAAGCCTACGGGCGTACGTGCGCTCAATAAATTTTATTTAACATAACATAACGGGTCAGCTGTGCTGCTGGAGGGCCTAAGAACCAGGTCAGCAGAGCTGCTGTAGAGCCAGAGAACCAGGTCAGTAGGGCTTCTGTAAAGCAAGTAAAACCAGGTCAGCAGAGCCGTTATAGAGCCAGAGAACCAGGTTGGCAGAGCTGAATTAGAGCCAGAGAACCAGGTTGGCAGAGCTGCTCTAGAGCCAGAGAACCAGGTTGGCAGAGCTGCTCTAGAGCCAGAGAACCAGGTCAGCATACCTGATTTAGAGCCATAGAACCAGGTCAGCATAGCTGCGTTAGAGCCAGAGAACCAGGTCACCAGAGCTGCTTTAGAGCCATAGAACAGGTCATCAGAGCTGCTTTAGAGCCAGAGAACCAGGTTGGTAGAGCTGTTCTAGAGACAGAGAACCAGGTCAGCAGAGCTGCTTTAGAGCCAGAGAACCAGGTCAGCAGAGCTGCTTTAGAGGGAGAGAACCAGGTCAGTAGAGCTACTGTAGAGCCAGAGAACCAGGTCAGCAGAATTGCTGTAGAGCCAGAGAAACCAGGTCAGCTGTGCTGCTGGAGAGCCTAAGAACCAGGTCAGCAGAGCTGCTGTAGAGCCAGAGAACCAGGTCAGTAGGGCTTCTGTAAAGCAAGTGAAACCAGGTCAGCAGAGCTGCTTTAGAGCCAGAGAACCAGGTTGGCAGAGCTGCTCTAGAGCCAGAGAAACCAGGTCAGCTGAGCTGCTGTAGAGCCAAAGAACCAGGTCAGAAGAGCTGCTGTAGAGCCAGAGAACCAGGGCATCAGAGCTGCTGTGGTGCCAGAGAACCAGGTCAGCAGAGCTGCTTTAGAGCCAGAGAACCAGGTTGGCAGAGCTGCTCTAGAGCCAGAGAAACCAGGTCAGCTGAGCTGCTGTAGAGCCAAAGAACCAGGTCAGAAGAGCTGCTGTAGAGCCAGAGAACCAGGGCATCAGAGCTGCTGTAGAGCCAGAGAACCAGGTCAGTAGGGCTTCTGTAAAGCAAGTGAAACCAGGTCAGCAGAGCTGCTTTAGAGCCAGAGAACCAGGTTGGCAGAGCTGCTCTAGAGCCAGAGAAACCAGGTCAGCTGAGCTGCTGTAGAGCCAGAGAACCAGGTCAGCAGAGTTGCTGGTGAGCCAGAAAAACCAGGTCAGCAGAGCTGCTTTAAAGGGAGAGAACAAGGTCAGCAGAGCTGCTTTAGAGCCAGAGAACCAGGACACGGGAGCTGCTCTAGAACCAGGTCAGCAGAGCGTATTTAGAGCCATAGAACCAGGTCAGCAGAGCTGCTATAGAGCCAGAGAACCAGGTCAGCAGAGCTGCTTTAGAGCCAGAGAACCAGGTCAGCAGAGCTGCTTTAGAGCCATAGAACGGGTCAGCAGAGCTGCTTCAGAGCCAGAGAACCAGGTCAGTAGAGCTGCTGTAAAGCAAGTGAAACCAGGTCAGCAGAGCCGTTGTAGAGCCAGTGAACCAGGTCAGCAGAGCTGATTTAGAGCCAGGAGCCATAGAACAGGTCAGCAGAGCTGCTGTAAAGCAAGTGAAACCAGGTCAGCAGAGCCGTTGTAGAGCCAGAGAACCAGGTCAGCAGAGCTGTTTTAGAGCCAGAGAACCAGGTCAGCAGAGCTGCTTTAGAGCCAGAGAACCAGGTCAGCAGAGCTGCTTTAGAGCCAGAGAACCAGGTCAGCAGAGCTGCTTTAGAGCCATAGAACAGGTCAGCAGAGCTGCTTTAGAGCCAGAGAACCAGGTCGGCAGAGCTGCTCTAGAGCCAGAGAAACCAGGTCAGCAGAGCTGCTCTAGAGCCAGAGAAACCAGGTCAGCAGAGCTGCTGTAGAGCCAGAGAAACCAGGTCAGCAGAGCTGCTGTAGAGCCAGAGAACCAGGTCAGCAAAGCTGCTGTAGAGCCAGAGAACCAGGTCAGCAGAGTTGCTGTAGAGCCAGAGAAACCAGGTTAGCAGAGCTGCTTTAGAGCCATAGAACCAGGTCAGTAGAACTGCTGTAAAGCAAGTGAAACCAGGTCAGCAGAGCCGTTGTAGAGCCAGAGAACCAGGTCAGCAGAGCTGATTTAGAGCCAGAGAAGGAGGTCAGCAGAGCTGATTTAGAGCCATAGAACCAGGTCCGCAGAGCTGCTTTAGAGCCAGAGAACCAGGTCATCAGAGCTGCTTTAGAGCCATAGAGCAGGTCAGCAGAGCTGCTTTAGAGCCTAAGAACCAGGGCAGCAGAGCTGATTTAGAGCCATAGAACAGGTCAGCAGAGCTGCTCTAGAGCCTGAGAACCAGGTCAGCAGAGCTGATTTAGAGCCATAGAACCAGGTCAGCAGAGCTGCTCTAGAGGCAGAGAACCAGGTCAGCAGAGCTGCTCTAAAGGCAGAGAACCAGGTCAGGAGAGCTGCTTTAGAGCCATAGAACCAGGTCAGCAGAGCTGCTCTAGAGGCAGAGAACCAGGTCAGCAGAGCTGCTCTAAAGGCAGAGAACCAGGTCAGCAGAGCTGCTTTAGAGCCATAGAACAGGTCAGCAGAACTGCTTTAGAGCCAGAGAACCAGGTCGGCAGAGCTGCTCTAGAGCCAGAGAAACCAGGTCAGCTGTGCTGCTGGAGAGCCTAAGAACCAGGTCAGCAGAGCTGCTGTAGAGCCAGAGAACCAGGTCAGGAGGGCTTCTGTAAAGCAAGTGAAACCAGGTCAGCAGAGCCGTTCTAGAGCCAGAGAACCAGGTTGGCAGAGCTGCTCTAGAGCCAGAGAAACCAGGTCAGCTGAGCTGCTGTAGAGCCAAAGAACCAGGTCAGCAGAGCTGATTTAGAGCCAGAGAACCAGGGCAGCAGAGCTGCTCTAGAACCACGTCAGCAGGGCGGATTTAGAGCCAGAGAACCAGGTCAGCAGAGCTGCTCTAGAGGCAGAGAACCAGGTCAGCAGAGCTGCTCTAAAGGCAGAGAACCAGGTCAGGAGAGCTGCTTTAGAGCCAGAGAACCAGGGCAGCAGAGCTGCTCTAGAACCAGGTCAGCAGAGTGGATTTAGAGCCAGAGAACCAGGTCAGGAGGGCTTCTGTAAAGCAAGTGAAACCAGGTCAGCAGAGCCGTTCTAGAGCCAGAGAACCAGGTCAGCTGAGCTGCTGTAGAGCCAAAGAACCAGGCCAGCAGAGCTGCTCTAGAGCCAGAGAAACCAGGTCAGCTGAGCTGCTGTAGAGCCAAAGAACCAGGTCAGCAGAGCTGCTGTAGAGCCAGAGAACCAGGGCATCAGAGCTGCTGTAGTGCCAGAGAACCAGGTCAGCAGAGCTGCTTTAGAGCCAGAGAACCAGGTCAGCAGAGCTGCTTTAGAGCCAGAGAACCAGGACAGGGGAGCTGCTCTAGGGCCAGAGAATCAGGTCAGCAGAGCTGCTTTAGAGCCAGAGAACCAGGTTAGCAGAGCTCCTTTAGAGCCAGAGAACCAGGTCACCAGAGCTGCTTTAGAGCAATAGAACAGGTCGGCAGAGCTGCTTTAGAGCCAGGGAACCAGGTTGGCAGAGCTGCTCTAGAGCCAGAGAAGCCAGGTCAGCTGAGCTGCTGTAGAGCCTAAGAACCAGGTCAGCAGAGCTGCTGTAGAGCCAGAGAACCAGGGCATCAGAGCTGCTGTAGAGCTAGAGAACCAGGTCAGCGGAGCTGCTTTAGAGCCAGAGAACCAGGTCAGCGGAGCTGCTCTAGAGGCAGAGAACCAGGTCAGCAGAGCTGCTCTAAAGGCAGAGAACCAGGTCATCAGAGCTGCTCTAAAGGCAGAGAACCAGGTCATCAGAGCTGCTTTAGAGCCAGAGAACCAGGGCAGCAGAGCTGCTCTAGAACCAGGTCAGCAGATCGGATTTAGAGTCAGAGAACCAGGTCAGCAGAGCTGCTTTAGAGCCATAGAACAGGTCAGCAGAGCTGCTTTAGAGCCAGAGAACCAGGTCGGCAGAGCTGCTCCAGAGCCAGATAAACCAGGTCAGCTGTACTGCTGAGGAGCCTAAGAACCAGGTCATTAGAGCTGCTGTAGAGCCAGAGAACCAGGTCAGCAGAGCTGCTGTAGAGCCAGAGAAACGAGGTCAGCAGAGCTGCTTTAGAGGGAGAGAACCAGGTCAGCAGAGCTGCTTTAGAGTGAGAGAACCAAGTCAGCAGAGCTGCTTTAAAGCCAGAGAACCAGGTCAGCAGAGCTGCTCTAGAGCCAGAGAACCAGATCAGCAGAGCTGCTTTAGAGCCAGAGAACCAGGTCAGCAGAGCTGCTTTAGAGCCAGAGAACCAGGTCAACAGAGCTGCTTTAGAGCCAGAGAACCAGGTCAGCAGAGTTGCTGTAGAGCCAGAGAAATCAGGTCAGCAGAGCGAATTTAGAGCCAGAGAAACCAGGTCAGCAGATCTGATTTAGAGCCATTGAACCAGGTCAGTAGAGCTGCTGTAAAGCAAGTGAAACCAGGTCAGCAGAGCCGTTGTAGAGCCAGAGAACCAGGTCAGCAGAGCTGATTTAGAGCCATAGAACCAGGTCAGCAGAGCTGCTTTAGAGCCAGAGAACCAGGTCACCAGAGCTGCTTTAGAGCCATAGAACAGGTCAGCAGAGCTGCTTTATAGCCTAAGAACCAGGGCAGCAGAGCTGCTCTAGAGCCAGAGAACCAGGTCAGCAGAGCTGATTTTGAGCCATAGAACCAGGTCAGCAGAGCTGCTTTAGAGCCAGAGAACCAGGTTGGTAGAGCTGCTCCAGAGACACAGAAACCAGGTCAGCAGAACTACTGTAGAGCCACAGAACCAGGGCATCAGAGCTGCTGGAGAGCCAGAGAACCAGGTCAGCAGAGCTGCTTTAGAGCCAGAGAACCAGGTCAGCAGAGCTGCTGTAGAGCCAGAGAAACGAGGTCAGCAGAGCTGCTATAGAGGGAGAGAACCAGGTCAGCAGAGCTGCTTTAGAGTGAGAGAACCAAGTCAGCAGAGCTGCTTTAAAGCCAGAGAACCAGGTCAGCAGAGCTGCTCTAGAGCCAGAGAACCAGGTCAGCAGAGCTGCTCTAGAGTCAGAGAACCAGGTCAGCAGAGCTGCTTTAGAGCCAGAGAACCAGGTCAACAGAGCTGCTTTAGAGCCAGAGAACCAGGTCAGCAGAGTTGCTGTAGAGCCAGAGAAACCAGGTCAGCAGAGCGGATTTAGAGCCAGAGAAACCAGGTCAGCAGATCTGATTTAGAGTCATTGAACCCGGTCAGTAGAGCTGCAGTAAAGCAAGTGAAACCAGGTCAGCAGAGCCGTTGTAGAGCCAGAGAACCAGGTCAGCAGAGCTGATTTAGAGCCATAGAACAAGGTCAGCAGAGCTGCTTTAGAGCCAGCGAACCAGGTCAGCAGAGCTGCTTTAGAGGGAGAGAACAAGGTCAGCAGAGCTGCTTTAGAGCCAGAGAACCAGGACAGGGGAGCTGCTCTAGAGCCAGAGAACCAGGGCAGCAGAGCTGCCTTCGATCCAGAGAACCAGGTCAGCAGAGCTGCTTTAGGGCCAGAGAACCAGGTCAGCAGAGCTGCTTTAGAGGGAAAGAACAAGGTCAGCAGAGCTGCTTTAGAGCCAGAGAACCAGGACAGGGGAGCTGCTCTAGAGCCAGAGAACTAAGTCAGCAGAGCTGCCTTCGATCCAGAGAACCAGGTTAGCACAGCTGCTTTAGGGCCAGAGAACCAGGTCAGCAGAGCTGCTTTAGAGCCAGAGAACCAGGGCAGCAGAGCTGCTTTAGAGCCAGAGAACCAGGACAGGGGAGCTGCTCTAGAGCCAGAGAATTAAGTCAGCAGAGCTGCCTTCGATCCAGAGAACCAGGTCAGCAGAGCTGCTTTAGAGCCAGAGAACCAGGTCAGCAGAGCTGCCTGCTTTAGAGCCATAGAACAGGTCAGCAGAGCTGCTTTAGAGCCAGAGAACCAGGTTGGTAGAGCTGCTCTAGAGACACAGAAACCAGGCCAGCTGAGCTGCTGTAGAGCCTAAGAATCAGGTCAGCAGAACTACTGTAGAGCCACAGAACCAGGGCATCAGAGCTGCTGGAGAGCCAGAGAACCAGGTCAGCAGAGCTGCTTTAGAGCCATAGAACACATTCAGCAGAGCTGCTTTAGAGCCAGAGAACCAGGTCGGCAAAGATGCTCTAGAGCCAGAGAAACCAGGTCAGCTGTGCTGCTGGAGAGCCTAAGAACCAGGTCAGCAGAGCTGCTGTAGAGCCAGAGAACCAGGTCAGTAGGGCTTCTGTAAAGCAAGTAAAACCAGGTCAGCAGAGCCGTTATAGAGCCAGAGAACCAGGTTGGCAGAGCTGAATTAGAGCCAGAGAACCAGGTTGGCAGAGCTGCTCTAGAGCCAGAGAACCAGGTTGGCAGAGCTGCTCTAGAGCCATAGAACCAGGTCAGCACAGCTGCTTTAGAGACAGAGAACCAGGTCACCAGAGCTGCTTTAGAGCCATAGAACAGGTCAGCAGAGCTGCTTTAGGGCCAGAGAACCAGGTCAGCAGAGCTGCTTTAGAGGGAGAGAACCAGGTCAGTAGAGCTACTGTAGAGCCAGAGAACCAGCTCAGCAGAATTGCTGTAGAGCCAGAGAAACCAGGTCAGCTATGCTGCTGGAGAGCCTAAGCACCAGGTCAGCAGAGCTGCTGTAGAGCCAGAGAACCAGGTCAGGAGGGCTTCTGTAAAGCAAGTGAAACCAGGTCAGCAGAGCTGCTTTAGAGCCAGAGAACCAGGTTGGCAGAGCTGCTCTAGAGCCAGAGAAACCAGGTCAGCTGAGCTGCTGTAGAGCCAAAGAACCAGGTCAGAAGAGCTGCTGTAGAGCCAGAGAACCAGGGCATCGGAGCTGCTGTAGTGCCAGAGAACCAGGTCAGCGGAGCTGCTTTAGAGCCAGGTAACCAGGTCAGCAGAGCTGCTTTAGAGCCAGAGAACCAGGTCAGCAGAGTTGCTGGAGAGCCAGAAAAACCAGGTCAGCAGAGCTGCTTTAGAGCCAGAGAACCAGGTCAGCAGAGCTGCTTTAGAGCCAGAGAACCAACCAGGTCAGCAGAGCTGCTTTAGAGCCATAGAACAGGTCAGCAGAGCTGCTTCAGAGCCATAGAACAGGTCAGCAGAGCTGCTGTAAAGCAAGTGAAACCAGGTCAGCAGAGCCGTTGTAGAGCCAGAGAACCAGGTCAGCAGAGCTGTTTTAGAGCCAGAGAACCAGGTCAGCAGAGCTGCTTTAGAGCCAGAGAACCAGGTCAGCAGAGCTGCTTTAGAGCCAGAGAACCAGGTCAGCAGAGCTGCTTTAGAGCCAGAGAACCAGGTCAGCAGAGCTGCTTTAGAGCCAGAGAACCAGGTCAGCAGAGCTGCTTTAGAGCCAGAGAACCAGGTCAGCAGAGCTGCTTTAGAGCCAGAGAACCAGGTCGGCAGAGCTGCTCTAGAGCCAGAGAAACCAGGTCAGCAGAGCTGCTGTAGAGCCAGAGAAACCAGGTCAGCAGAGCTGCTGTAGAGCCAGAGAAACCAGGTCAGCAGAGCTGCTGTAGAGCCAGAGAAACCAGGTCAGCAGAGCTGCTGTAGAGCCAGAGAACCAGGTCAGCAGAGCTGCTGTAGAGCCAGAGAACCATGTCAGCAGAGTTGCTGTAGAGCCAGAGAAACCAGGTTAGCAGAGCTGCTTTAGAGCCATAGAACCAGGTCAGTAGAGCTGCTGTAAAGCAAGTGAAACCAGGTCAGCAGAGCCGTTGTAGAGCCAGAGAACCAGGTCAGCAGAGCTGATTTAGAGCCAGAGAACCAGGTCAGCAGAGCTGATTTAGAGCCATAGAACCAGGTCCGCAGAGCTGCTTTAGAGCCAGAGAACCAGGTCACCAGAGCTGCTTTAGAGCCATAGAGCAGGTCAGCAGAGCTGCTTTAGAGCCTAAGAACCAGGCCAGCAGAGCTGATTTAGAGCCATAGAACAGGTCAGCAGAGCTGCTTTAGAGCCAGAGAACCAGGTCAGCAGAGCTGCCTGCTTTAGAGCCATAGAACAGGTCAGCAGAGCTGCTTTAGAGCCAGAGAACCAGGTTGGTAGAGCTGCTCTAGAGACACAGAAACCAGGCCAGCTGAGCTGCTGTAGAGCCTAAGAATCAGGTCAGCAGAACTACTGTAGAGCCACAGAACCAGGGCATCAGAGCTGCTGGAGAGCCAGAGAACCAGGTCAGCAGAGCTGCTTTAGAGCCATAGAACACATTCAGCAGAGCTGCTTTAGAGCCAGAGAACCAGGTCGGCAAAGATGCTCTAGAGTCAGAGAAACCAGGTCAGCTGTGCTGCTGGAGAGCCTAAGAACCAGGTCAGCAGAGCTGCTGTAGAGCCAGAGAACCAGGTCAGTAGGGCTTCTGTAAAGCAAGTAAAACCAGGTCAGCAGAGCCGTTATAGAGCCAGAGAACCAGGTTGGCAGAGCTGAATTAGAGCCAGAGAACCAGGTTGGCAGAGCTGCTCTAGAGCCAGAGAACCAGGTTGGCAGAGCTGCTCTAGAGCCAGAGAACCAGGTCAGCAGAGCTGATTTAGAGCCATAGAACCAGGTCAGCAGAGCTGCTTTAGAGACAGAGAACCAGGTCACCAGAGCTGCTTTAGAGCCATAGAACAGGTCAGCAGAGCTGCTTTAGAGCCAGAGAACCAGGTCAGCAGAGCTGCTTTAGAGGGAGAGAACCAGGTCAGTAGAGCTACTGTAGAGCCAGAGAACCAGCTCAGCAGAATTGCTGTAGAGCCAGAGAAACCAGGTCAGCTATGCTGCTGGAGAGCCTAAGCCCCAGGTCAGCAGAGCTGCTGTAGAGCCAGAGAACCGGGTCAGGAGGGCTTCTGTAAAGCAAGTGAAACCAGGTCAGCAGAGCTGCTTTAGAGCCAGGTAACCAGGGCATCGGAGCTGCTGTAGTGCCAGAGAACCAGGTCAGCGGAGCTGCTTTAGAGCCAGGTAACCAGGTCAGCAGAGCTGCTTTAGAGCCAGAGAACCAGGTCAGCAGAGTTGCTGGAGAGCCAGAAAAACCAGGTCAGCAGAGCTGCTTTAGAGGGAGAGAACAAGGTCAGCAGAGCTGCTTTAGAGCCAGAGAACCAGGACACGGGAGCTGCTCTAGAACCAGGTCAGCAGAGCGTATTTAGAGCCATAGAACCAGGTCAGCAGAGCTGCTTTAGAGCCAGAGAACCAGGTCAGCAGAGCTGCTTTAGAGCCAGAGAACCAACCAGGTCAGCAGAGCTGCTTTAGAGCCATAGAACAGGTCAGCAGAGCTGCTTCAGAGCCAGAGAACCAGGTCAGTAGAGCTGCTGTAAAGCAAGTGAAACCAGGTCAGCAGAGCCGTTGTAGAGCCAGTGAACCAGGTCAGCAGAGCTGATTTAGAGCCAGGAGCCATAGAACAGGTCAGCAGAGCTGCTGTAAAGCAAGTGAAACCAGGTCAGCAGAGCCGTTGTAGAGCCAGAGAACCAGGTCAGCAGAGCTGTTTTAGAGCCAGAGAACCAGGTCAGCAGAGCTGCTTTAGAGCCAGAGAACCAGGTCAGCAGAGCTGCTTTAGAGCCAGAGAACCAGGTCAGCAGAGCTGCTTTAGAGCCAGAGAACCAGGTCAGCAGAGCTGCTTTAGAGCCAGAGAACCAGGTCAGCAGAGCTGCTTTAGAGCCAGAGAACCAGGTCAGCAGAGCTGCTTTAGAGCCAGAGAACCAGGTCGGCAGAGCTGCTCTAGAGCCAGAGAAACCAGGTCAGCAGAGCTGCTCTAGAGCCAGAGAAACCAGGTCAGCAGAGCTGCTGTAGAGCCAGAGAAACCAGGTCAGCAGAGCTGCTGTAGAGCCAGAGAAACCAGGTCAGCAGAGCTGCTGTAGAGCCAGAGAACCAGGTCAGCAGAGCTGCTGTAGAGCCAGAGAACCAGGTCAGCAGAGTTGCTGTAGAGCCAGAGAAACCAGGTTAGCAGAGCTGCTTTAGAGCCATAGAACCAGGTCAGTAGAGCTGCTGTAAAGCAAGTGAAACCAGGTCAGCAGAGCCGTTGTAGAGCCAGAGAACCAGGTCAGCAGAGCTGATTTAGAGCCAGAGAACCAGGTCAGCAGAGCTGATTTAGAGCCAGAGAACCAGGTCAGCAGAGCTGATTTAGAGCCATAGAACCAGGTCCGCAGAGCTGCTTTAGAGCCAGAGAACCAGGTCACCAGAGCTGCTTTAGAGCCATAGAGCAGGTCAGCAGAGCTGCTTTAGAGCCTAAGAACCAGGCCAGCAGAGCTGATTTAGAGCCATAGAACAGGTCAGCAGAGCTGCTCTAGAGCCTGAGAACCAGGTCAGCAGAGCTGCTTTAGAGCCAGAGAACCAGGTCAGCAGAGCTGCTCTAGAACCAGGTCAGCAGAGCGGATTTAGAGCCAGAGAACCAGGTCAGCAGAGCTGCTTTAGAGCCATAGAACAGGTCAGCAGAACTACTTTAGAGCCAGAGAACCAGGTCGGCAGAGCTGCTCTAGAGCCAGAGAAACCAGGTCAGCTGTGCTGCTGGAGAGCCTAAGAACCAGGTCAGCAGAGCTGCTGTAGAGCCAGAGAACCAGGTCAGGAGGGCTTCTGTAAAGCAAGTGAAACCAGGTCAGCAGAGCCGTTCTAGAGCCAGAGAACCAGGTCAGCTGAGCTGCTGTAGAGCCAAAGAACTAGGTCAGCAGAGCTGCTGTAGAGCCAGAGAACCAGGGCATCAGAGCTGCTGTAGTGCCAGAGAACCAGGTCAGCAGAGCTGCTTTAAAGCCAGAGAACCAGGTCAGCAGAGCTGCTTTAAAGCCAGATAACCAGGTCAGCAGAGCTGCTGTAGAGCCTAGGAACCAGGGCAGCAGAGCTGCTGTAGAGCCTAAGAACCAGGTCAGCAGAGCTGCTCTAGAGCCAGAGAACCAGGGCATCAGAGCTGCTCTAGAGCCAGAGAACCAGGGCATCAGAGCTGCTGTAGAGCTAGAGAACCAGGTCAGCGGAGCAGCTTTAGAGCCAGAGAACCAGGTCAGCAGAGCTGCTTTAGAGTCAGAGAACCAGGGCAGCAGAGCTGCTCTAGAACCAGGGCAGCAGAGCTGTTTTAGAGCCAGAGAACCAGGTCAGCAGAGCTGCTATAGAGCCAGAGAACCAGGTCAGCAGAGCTGCTTTAGAGCCATAGAAATGGTCAGCAGAGCTGCTTTAGAGCCAGAGAACCAGGGCAGCAGAGCTGCTTTAGAGCCAGAGAACCAGGGCAGCAGAGCTGCTCTAGAACCAGGGCAGCAGAGCTGTTTTAGAGCCAGAGAACCAGGTCAGCAGAGCTGCTATAGAGCCAGAGAACCAGGTCAGCAGAGCTGCTTTAGAGCCATAGAAATGGTCAGCAGAGCTGCTTTAGAGCCATAGAAATGGTCAGCAGAGCTGCTTTAGAGCCAGAGAAACCAGGTCAGCTGTGCTGCTGGAGAGCCTAAGAACCAGGTCAGCAGAGCTGCTGTAGAGCCAGAGAACCAGGTCAGGAGGGCTTCTGTAAAGCAAGTGAAACCATGTCAGCAGAGCCGTTCTAGAGCCAGAGAACCAGGTTGGCAGAGCTGCTCTAGAGCCAGAGAAACCAGGTCAGCTGAGCTGCTGTAGAGCCAAAGAACCAGGTCAACAGAGCTGCTGTAGAGCCAGAAAACCAGGGCATCAGAGCTGCTGTAGTGCCAGAGAACCAGGTCAGTAGAGCTGCTTTAAAGCCAGATAACCAGGTCAGCAGAGCTGCTCTAGAGGCAGAGAACCAGGTCAGCAGAGCTGCTGTAGAGCCAGAGAACCAGGGCATCAGAGCTGCTGTAGAGCTAGAGAACCAGGTCAGCAGAGCTGCTTTAGAGCCAGAGAACCAGGGCATCAGAGCTGCTGTAGAGCTAGAGAACCAGGTCAGCGGAGCTGCTTTAGAGCCAGAGAACCAGGTCAGCAGAGCTGCTTTAGAGCCAGAGAACCAGGTCAGCAGAGTTGCTGTAGAGCCAGAAAAACCAGGTCAGCAGAGTGGATTTAGAGCTAGAGAAACCAGGTTAGCAGAGCTGCTTTAGAGCCATAGAACCAGTTCAGTAGAGCTGCTGTAAAGCAAGTGAAACCAGGTCAGCAGAGCCGTTGTAGAGCCAGAGAACCAGGTCAGCAGAGCTGCTTTAGAGCCATAGAACCAGGTCAGTAGAGCTGCTGTAAAGCAAGTGAAACCAGGTCAGCAGAGCCAGAGAACCAGGTCAGCAGAGCTGATTTAGAGCCAGAGAACCAGGTCAGCAGAGCTGATTTAGAGCCATAGAACCAGGTCAGCAGAGCTGTTTTAGAGCCAGAGAACCAGGTTACCAGAGCTGCTTTAGAGCCATAGAACAGGTCAGCAGAGCTGCTTTAGAGCCTAAGAACCAGGGCAGCAGAGCTGCTCTAGAGCCAGAGAACTAGGTCAGCAGAGCTTTTTTAGAGCAATAGAACAGGTCAGCAGAGCTGCTTTAGAGCCAGAGAACCAGGTTGGCAGAGCTGCTCTAGAGCCAGAGAAACCAGGTCAGCTGAGCTGCTGTAGAGCCTAAGAACCAGGTCAGCAGAGCTGCTGTAGAGCCAGAGAACCAGGGCATCAGAGCTGCTGTAGAGCTAGAGAACCAGGTCAGCGGAGCTGCTTTAGAGCCAGAGAACCAGGTCAGCAGAGCTGCTCTAGCTGACACTGACTGACACCGACCTCATCAGTCATATTCTTACAAGAGGTACGGATGGGCACAGTTGGAATATAAGAAACTTTATAAAATTGCAATATGCTCCGCATGTGGATTCACAGACAAAAATGAAGAACAGATGGTTTAAAGTTGATTACTGAACAGTTTACTATGACTATCCCCTTTAAATTGAAGGCAATTATTTGTTATCAAATTTATTAACAAATTGTTATTTGTGTGCCCTGCCTACACAGTCCCGCGGTACAAAAGGTGGTGGTGATGGACAGAGCATCTGAACCAATGAAACACTCCCACCCAGTCAACAGATATGGGTTTAATCCATCACCGTTCTTTAGCCCACTCTGCCACCCCAGTTCAGTCCCACGGCGCACATAGTTGCCCCCTATTTGTCGAGCCCTGGGCATTCGAAAATATGATGTTGCACTTAGATTAATTCATACCGAAACGTGTTTGTGGTTACCACTTCTCATTGCCATAGCCAAATTTTTACGTTGGGCATGGATTATAAGATCTAAGGCGATTGCGGCATTATAACCCATGTATATTGCATATTGTATTTTCTTAATTTCTATATATATGTATACAGTTAATATCATATGTGATTGCGTCACTCCAATGAATTCAGATTGTATGCTGCATCCTTTATTACTTGTATATAGTGAAATGTTTCTAAGAGGCGTATATGAATTTTATCACTGTTGTTTTTATACTTTTTTTATGGGTTGTTTTTATACCTAAGGTATAATTTTCTTTTTAACAGTTTTTTTATAATTGGATTTTCAATATGTATTGGATTCTGCTTTTATGACAATTTGTCGAATAAAGCTTTGATGACTGACTGACACTCTGACTGACACTCTGACTGACACTCTGACTGACACTCTGACTGACTGACACTGACTGACTGACACTGACTGACTGACACTGACTGACTGACACTGACTGACTGACACTGACTGACTGACACTGACTGACTGACACTGACTGACTGACACTGACTGACTGACACTGACTGACTGACACTGACTGACTGACACTGACTGACTGACACTGACTGACTGACACTGACTGACTGACACTGACTGACTGACACTGACTGACTGACACTGACTGATTGACACTGACTGATTGACACTGACTGACACTCACTGACTGACTGACACTCACTGACTGACTGACACTCACTGACTGACTGACACTCACTGACTGACTGACACTGACTGACTGACACTGACTGACTGACACTGACTGACTGACACTGACTGACTGACACTGACTGACTGACACTGACTGACTGACACACTGACTGACTGACACACTGACTGACACACACACTGACTGACTGACACACTGACTGACTGACACACTGACTGACTGACACACTGACTGACTGACACACTGACTGACTGACACACTGACTGACACACTGACTGACTGACACACTGACTGACTGACACACTGACTGACTCACTGACTGACTCACTGACTGACACACTGACTGACGCACTGACTGACGCACTGACTGACGCACTGACTGACGCACTGACTGACGCACTGACTGACGCACTGACTGACGCACTGACTGACGCACTGACTGACGCACTGACTGACGCACTGACTGACACACTGACTGACGCACTGACTGACACACTGACTGACACACTGACTGACACACTGACTGACACATGCGGACTGACTGACACTGACTAACATTAGGTCTCACCTTTCATTAAGTTAAAGCCATTTGCTTTGCTATACAATACCATTAGCAAAGCAAATGGCTTTACCTTAATCAAAGGCGTGACCTATTGCATTTTCAATGCTTGTCTCTTTTTGAGTAGGGCTGATTGTAGACCATTTAGTGCTACGGTCTTCCTCGAAGACATCAGACGTACACCAAGAAAGCTCTATTGCGTAGTTGCGGTCTTAAGAATTTTTCTTTTCTGCCATGGGGTCTGAATCAGTAGAGGTAGAAGTTTTTTTCAGGAAAATTATAGAACAGTCGGATGAAGACTTTGCACAGCGAACGAAACCAAAGAGAAACACCAGTTCATAATGACAGCTCTTGTGTTTTTCAACCTTAACTAGCGTACCACAAGGTCATCAATCGCTTGGCCTGGACAATTAATTTGGGATATTAGGCACATGCCGGGTTGTGCCCTAATTGGCATCACAAGTTTGCAGAGAAGGATAATCTCCAAGTCTGCAACTTGTGTTTGCCTAAGGACCACACGTTAGAAGGCTGTGCACAGAGTTCCAGCAAAAGACCCCCAAGGAAAGGGAAAAGTTAAGTATCATATCATAGCGAAGCTTCAAAAACATACCCAAGGAGAGAACAGGCCTACAACAATGGATCCGGCAGAGGAACAACAGGAGGAAACCTTTAACTTAAAAAATAATTTTGAGGAAAGCTCCTTGCAGGAGGGGATGTTCAAGGAAGATGCTTCGGTTAACAGACAGGGTGTTGAAGCTGACTGACCAGAGGAAGGTATAAACGCATACCCCTCAAGACGACATCAGTATTCAATGTGTTGGTGAAGCGGATAGCATACACCCATGGCACCAATCTAGACGAGGAACAGGGAGAATCCTGCTTCATGCTAGAAACTCTGCTGCCATTGCAGCGGAAAAGCCAGTTCCTACCAATGCTCCCAAGTGTGCTCGACAAGGGAAGGGAAGCCTTCAAAGAACCAGCTACAGGAAGACAGTAACTTCACCTGTGGAGAAAAAATACAGGCATCGTACACAAGATCACGCCTACATCAGGGGTTTGATGGCTACCGATTCTGTCATTGCGTCCACTGCTCGAAAACGAGATAGCAAATGGGTAAAAATAGTTGGCAGAAAGATGAAACGCTCATCATCAGTCCAATGGAGAATGGGCAATTTAAACACACTCCTTAATCAGTACGCCCAGGAGGTGCAGGTGGCAGTAGAAAACGCGCCCTTCAAGAGAGACTCTCTTCGGAACAGCAGTGGACGAGTCACTTCAGAGGATGAAGAAGGACAATGATACAATGGGTTCACTACAGTTCAGATGCTAATTCAGAGAAAGAGCTGTTCCACAAAAGAGAATGGTGTTCTGAGAGGGGTTACAGCCTTCATTAGGCTTTGGTGCAAAAGAGCTAAGCCTCAGCACAGTGGAAGTACACCCGACCATGAAGGCAGTCTTTTTTGAGGAAGGCACATGGAAGAGGTACAGCGCCAAGTGGCACTGGACACACTGGCAAGTGACTTCGCCATGTAAAGCCTGGCAGGGGCGAAAATTACAGGATTCTTCAGGGAATGGCACATCACCTTTGACAATTGGATACTCAATATAGTTTGTCACGGTTATTGTATAGAGCTCTAAAAACCAATGCCCAATAGCAAACAAAGAACTAGTCTCCAAAGTAGCCAAGACTCCAATCACTTGAGAAAGAAAGTCACCAACCTATAGAAAAGGCTATGGAAAGAGTCCCAATAACTGAAAGGAAATGAGCAGTGTACTCCCTTTCCTTCCTAGTACTAAAAACAGACCTCTCCTTATGGCGCATACTATATCCCTGTGACCTTCACGGGTACGTTAAGACACAAGTTCTCGAAGGCAACAAGTCAAGAACTCATCCCACTCCTTGGGGAAGGGAATTACATACAGCAACAGACTTCAAGGATGTGATTCTACACATGCCAATGAAAACAGACATTGGAAATGCAATAGGTCTCGCATTTTCTTAAGTTAGAGCTATTTGCGTTGTAAATGGCGTTGTAAATGACAATGTCTTTTATCCATGTTATGCAGTGTATGTGGTGGGTAGTGAAGTTCACAGTTTTAGATTTGCTTGTAGAGCTGTGCAGTGTTTGAAATAATAGTTCTTTTTGCAGACTTCTTTATTGGTTTTTTCAACAAAAGTGTGTTACTGTAGCAGAGAGATCTCAGCAGTGCTATAAAGGAGAGGCACAACGACCATGTCAGCGGCATGCGAGAGTACAACATCCGACTGTGGCTGTGGTGTTAAGTGAGTGGCTATGGCTGTGCTGTACTGCAGGGGGAATAGTTGTATTAGTCTGAGTGGTGGTGGGGCTAAGGGTGAAAACGGCTGAAGAAAGAATGTTGGTGTAGTCGAGGGCAGCTTATGCACATAACCTGGTTAGCCTTTAATAGATTCCCCTTCATTGTTCACCTGGCTAAAGCTCTTATACCTTCTATAAGGTCCAGATCGCTTCCGCTTGATATTGGTTTAGTAGCCACACAAGTACATTCTGTGTTAACACGTTAAAGATGGCCCTGATATTCTTTTTGTACCAGGGTGGCATTTTCATGACGGGCATCACAGAAGTTAGCTGATGTAGCACCTCTGTCCACAGCTCCCCTCTCCTCTCCAGCACCTCTCTCCTCGACTCCCCTCCCCTCTCCAACTCCTCTCTTCACAGCTCCACTCTCCTCTCCAGCATCTCTCTTCACTGCTCTGTCACCTCTTTTCACAGCTCCAGTATCTCTCGTCACTGCTCTCAGTCACCTCTCTCCAAAGCTCTCATTCCCTCTCAAGCATCTCCCTCCACAGCTCCCTTCTCTTCTCCAGCATCTCTCTTCACTGCTCTCCATCACCTTTCTCCACAACTCCCATCCCCTCCCCAGCTCTTCTCTCCTTAGCTCCTCTCTCCTCTTTAGCAAGTCTCTCCAGAGCTCCCCTCTCCTCTCCAGGCCCCCTCTCCAGCACCTCTCTCCACAGCACACCTCCCTCCAGCCCCTCTTCTAAGCACTGAGCACCTCTCTTCATTCTGAGCCGGCTTTCTATCAGAAGTTTCCCTCTTTCCTCTAAACCACTAACCCCCCCCCCCCCCCCTCCCGCGCTCCCTCTTCCCCGGTCTCTCAGTCTTTCTATTATTTTTCTGGTGTGCTGGTTCCTGAGTGGTCTTTTTGCATGTGGACAGGCGATGTGGTAAAAGCTGCATCTCAGGCAAGGGGGAGGGGCTAGCTAAGCCCGCCATGGAAGAAGCCTGCTGCCTCTTGTGGCGGACAGATAGAGCCCCTCCTCCCCCAGCACACAATCAGGTGCCTTTCCACACTTGAGAGGGGTGTGGAGGGACAGAGACAGCCCTCCAAGGTCAGAGACATACAGACAGAAGGACAGGCAATAGAGACAGGGTGCGCAGATAAGGCTAGAGAGGAAACAGCATGCGAGGCTGAGGAGAGAACGCAGAGCCAACAGAAACATGGAGAACACACATTGCGAAGACACAGGTAGAAGCAACAGAGAAGACTGCGAGAACGACTAAGAAAAACAAGTTGTTAACATGAAGATAAGTGTTAAAACATAATGCGTGGCAGAGGGACAGGCACGGGGAGGCAAGTGCGCGGTGGGAGCATGCGGAAAAGCTAAATCAAGCGCGCCGTGGGAGCAGAGAGGAAATGCCATGCGCGTGCACATTGCCTGTCCGTGAGCGCACATGGTTTGTCTCCCTTCGTGCACCAAACCGACAACAATAGTCTCGCGAAGGAGCGCATGCGTTGTGTTTGCTAGGCGAGACCTAAAAAGGACACAAAGTTCTTAAGATTCATGGTAGACCAGGTGAACTACCAGCTCACAGTGCTAGCAGGGTACTGTGAGGGGAATTCACACCTGCCTGTATCTAGCCTGGTTGAAATGCTGTTATGACCGGGCATTTATCAGAGACATTAAGGACAAGGTAATGGAAAAACTGTACAGCCTTGGGTTCTCCGTCAGGTTTGCTTCTACCAGAATGGGCAAGCTCTAACAGTGAGGAAGATGGGGACACTCATGGGCATGAAGGCAACATGTATAGTGCTCATGCCAAATCCCATACTCCATGTGAGACTAATTCAAGAGTGGCTGCACAGATACCTCAAAAGGGAGCTGGGAGAATCTAGTAGTTGCAACAGAAAAAGTACACATTAAGATACAATGGTGGAACATTAGGAACATCACAGTAGGCAGACTAGCCAGATAACCTACACACACTTTTGCCATAACAGACACTTGCGACATTGGTGGGGGGCACACATGAACAAACAGAACATTGGGTGCCTGTGGAGCCCGGAGTACGCAGTGAGATTTATACATTTCTTGGAACTCTAAACTGTGTTTCTAGGCCTCAGTGCTTTCCAACCACAAGTTTAAGGGAAAGTGGTATGAATACAATCAGAAAACACTACCGCTATGTTCTACCTGAAGAGGCAGTGGTGGGAGGGGGGGTTCAAAATCACACACACTATTCATTCTGGCACAGGAGATATAGTCATGGGCAATCTGAAGGAACAGAACACTAGTACGCTCCATCTACTGGGATTGTAAAACACCGGGGTAGGCAGACTGAGCAGGCAAAACAACTCTTCCAATGAGCGCGAGTCAAACTCACAAACACTCACTGGATCATCATAAAGTGGGGAACCGAGCAGGTGGACCTGTTCACAACCCAAGAAAATGAAAATGCAAGGCTTTGTGTCCAGGTACCCAAACTACCATTCCCGGGGGGAAAGCCTCATCAGTAGAATGGTCAAGCAAATTTGCATACGCTTTTCCTCTAGTTCCCCCTGTATTAGAGATGTACAAACAAGCAACCATGACCCTCATCTTTGTCGCTCCTCCAATGGGCCAGACAAGCATCGTTCTCTGACTTAAATAGAACTGTCGTGTGGAAAGATTACGCTGCTATCACGTTTTGAGCATGCAGGGAGCAAAGTGTTCTACTTGGAAACCAAAACTCTAATATTGGTTGCATGGCTCCTGAGGAAATAAAGTTTGGACATGTCCATCTACCCAAAATTATCATGGACGTTTAGAAAGAAACAGGAATGCCAGCAACACGAAAGAGCTACTCCAACAATATAAATAGATTTCTAAAATGTAGTACCTGATTAAATGGGGCACAACTTGAACAGAGGATACAAGAGCCCTAAAATATGATGGACCTATTGGACAAAGGGCTTTCCTGTGTCACTCTAAACATACACTTAGCAGCCATTGTGTATACAAGAGGTAGTCAAAAGGCTTCTGGGGGGGGGGGGGGGGGGGTTAAAAGACTCTTACCACGCAGAGTGGAGCTAACACCCACATGGAACCTCAATCTAGTATTCGCACAACTTATGAAGCCACCCTTTGGGCCTGTGCAAAGTTTATCACCTTGAAAACTGTCTTCCTACTAGCCATAACATCTCTGTGCAGAGTGAGTGAGCTACAAGCACCAGCAGTGCAGGAACCATATTTTAAAACCCATAAGGACAGGATAGTTATGTGAACTAACCTTAATTTTCTGCCGAAGGTGGTATTACATTTCCATATCAACCAAGTAAAACAACTGCCAGGTTGCTCCCGGCACCTAAAATCCCCCACATATCGCACTCTGAACACCCTTGACTTCTGGAATGTTGTGATGTACTACATACAGGAAAAAAGGTAATCAAGAAGACAATTTCATTTCATTCGCTCCAGTAACCAAATCGCAAAGGGAACTTCAGTAAGTTGGATAGTTCAGACACTACAAAGATATTTTATACAGCAGTTGGGGTGCGCTGGAGAAAAGACCCAGTGCACTTTCCACAGGGAAGAAGTGGGCAGCTCTCGCCTTCATAGCTAATCTCTCAATCAACAACATCTGTAGGGCTGCCACATGTTCCTCCATACACCCTTTCATCAGGCATTACTGTGTCATCATCAAAGCATGCAAGGTAGCACAGGGGGTACGAAAAGTACTTAAACACCTTTTTGCAAAAAGAAAAATCCTTCTCTACCCATCCTCACACAGGACAAGAGAACACTACTACATAATGGAATGGACAACATGTTAATCTAGAAAGATTTACGTCGCAAAACAAAATGGTTACTTACCCCTAGAGATAGTTGTGTGGCTTGAATACTTTCTAGATTCACATGCGACCCTGCCACCTCTACCAGAAAACTAGTCCAGAAACTTGCAATAGGTAGGAGAGAAATTTAAACCCAAAGAAAGCTAACGGACACTGTCGTAGGGTAAACAAAAATCAATCTGAACATGGCAGCCATGCAATGGAGGTGCCTGGGTGTACATCGTAAATCATAAAGGAGGTACATAGCACCAAATAGTCAACACCTTCTCAACAAAATAAAAACAAGCATTTACGATGCAATAGGTCTTGCATTTGTCGGTTAGAGCTATTGGCATTGTAAATGACAATGTCTTTTATCTATGTGATTTGGTTTGGAGTGTAGCAGATGCATGAACAGAGACACAGCTGCAGCACTGCCTAGAGGACCTAGAATGAGGAATTACCAATGGAACCAGAGAAACAGGTGGCAACACTGACTAGGAGACTACGAATGAGCAATTACCAATGGGACCAGAGAAGCAACTAACAGCACTGGCCTGAGGGCTAAATGTGGAATTTCCACTGGGAACAGAGACACAGCTGCAGCACTGCCTAGAGGATTTAGAATAAGAAATTACTAACTGGATTGCCTAAATCTGGATATGGTATATACCCAGCTAATGCCGGCCAAGTAGCCCCCTCATTACTGAGAGGACACATTCAAACTGGCGGGACAAGAGAAGCAGCTAGCAGCACTGCATAGAGAACTAAGAATGAGGAATTACCACTGGTAACATGACACAGCTGCAGCACTATATAGAGGACTTAGAATGAGGAATTACCATTGGGAGCAGAGATGCAGCTAGCAGCACTGGCTAAATGACTAAGAAAGAGGACTTGCCACTGGAACAGAGACACAGCTGCAGCACTGTCTAGAGGACTTAGAATGGAGGAATTACTGACAGGACCAAAGAGGCAGCAGCAGCAGCATTGTGTAGATGACTTGGAAAGAGGAATTACTGATGAGACCTGAGAAGCTGCTTGCAGCACTGTCTGGAGGACTTGCAATGAGGAATAACCATTGGGAACAGAGACTCCGCTCCAGCACTGTCTAGACGACTTCGAATGAGGAATTACTGACGGGACCAGAGTAGCAGCTAGCAGCTCTTCCTAGAAGTCTAAGAATGAGAAATTACCGATGAGACCAGAGAAGCAGCTAGCTGCACTGTCTAGAGGACTAAGAATGTGGAATTACCGACGGGACAAGAGAAACAACTAGCCACACTTACTAGAGGATTTAGAAAGAAGAATTGCCAATGAGACAAGAGAAGCAGCTAATAGCACGGGTTAGAGGACTAAGTATAAGGATTTACCGCTGGGAACAGAGAAGCAGCTGCAGCAGTCCCTAGAGGTCTAAGAATGGGGAATTACCACTGGAACAGAGAGACAGCTGCAGCACTGCCTAGAGGACTTAGAATAAAGAATGACCGACTGGCTTGCCTAAATCTGGATATGGTGTATATCCAGTTAATGCCGGCCAAGTAGCTCCCTCATTACTGAGAGGACCCATTCAAACTGTCCCAGGGACACTGGAAAGGGCACCATTAAACCAAGTATGGTGTTCCCAGACTGTATGAGGAATTTCAACAAGTGCATTATGTCTATGCAGCAGGTACAGGGGGTGTAGTGTATTCATGAATAGCGTTAGTATCTACATCTGGAAACGTGACCCAAGAATAAAAAAACGTCAAAGCGGAATGCAGCATCCGCTTCTACAACAGAAATTACAGGAGCTCCCGCATTAGGGACTCCATGGTGTGCTGAATGAGCATACACTGCCGGTCGGCAGTAGCAATAGGTTGCGCCATAACTAATTAATACTTGATTCAAAGTGTAACACAAAGAAGGTTGTAACCATTTAATATTCAAGCTTGAAAAACCAACAGAACTAGGTGTTCCCTAAAAACAGTGGAGGATTAATCACTAACTCCACAAACGTCTCCGGCAAAGGGTGCTACGGTATTGTGGACAAGCTGAGCACTACTCAGGGTTCCCGCAAATAAGTACCTGACCAAAACATTGGCGGCACCATGTTGCAGGGATTCTGCTCGGGAACAGAACGATGCTTGGACCATAGAACATGAGCATGAAGGGACAGAGTCACCATACCAACTCAGTATCTGTGAGCCCGAGTACAACTAGCTTTAGTGCCTCACTTGTTCTAAACTTTCGAGAGTAACCAGTAAGTTGGCACCCCAGAACACAACACACTCGACCCGCTCATAGACCGCGGTAACCGGACACACCCTTTCGCTCTCTCACTCATACTTGTTCACAATAAGATGAACAAGAGACGCAGAGGAAGTTTATAATATTTCTTTAAACTATTGTGCTATAAGATGTAGTATTTGCGCCACAATTACAAAGCAAATGCCTACCAAAAATATAATTAGCATGGTTATCAGACCATATAATCATAAAAAGCCCCGTCATGTTTGAGACAGGTTAGCTTAACCCCCCTTCTGCTGAAGCCAAATGATTATATATATATACATATACGTACATGTGCGTGTATATATATATTCACTGAAAAAAACATAGGTTTCAGGGACGTTATAGCTGGTTGGACATTTGCCTCGTACAAAACCTGAGAAATTCGGCCATTATAGTTAGTTGAGCTAACTATAACTCGCGCCCCCGCAATGCACTGCTGATGACGTCACATATTACAACATTCATGACATTATCAGTCACGTCACGGATGACATCATCCAATGATTGTGTGTTTCTGTAAAGTTTAAATGTATTATATTACCTACTGGCAGTCGCCAGTAGGTAGTTATAGTTAGGACCTAGTTACATAGGAAAAACGCAACATTCTATTCCCAATAACTTTGGTGCCGATTGACGAATCTTCGCGAAATGTTTCAAAACTCGTGGGGCGCTCCGGTCCGCTCCTATATTGAAAGTTTCGAGGTGATTCAACAAGTGGGGGCCGAGAAAAAAGGGGGGTCCCAAAATGTGTTTTCTCCAAGTTAATTCCCATAGGAAACTTTAGACATGGCTACAGCCTGAACTGCTGAACGGAATTACACCAAATGTGGCAAAAAGGTAGCCCTTGGTTCAGAAAGAACTATTTTGGGGAAATGGTGTAAATCCGTTCAGTAGTTCCTGAGAAATTTGAAAAAGAAAAAATATCGGTATCTGGGCGGAGCCAAACCACACGTCATCGTGAGATCTTATTGGCTGTCAGCACTTCATCCTGGAATTGCTGGCAGCCATCTTGGAACCAATATACATGATAGTACCCCATTGAAATGCATTGTAGTGAATCGAAGATTTTGAGGGTTACCAAAAGGAGAACTATAAAGGGTGATAACAGACTTTAGTTACATTAGAATACATTTGTTGATGGTACCATACAAATTTTAGGAATTGTGCAACCTTCTGCTGGGATATCATGAATCATGTTTGAGAGAAAACTATTTTCACATGCTTGTCCCATAGATTTTTGGAAGGTGCTTCAGAAGCTAAAATGAGAGCATATTTTCTGTAAATTCACATTATCTTTCTCAGTCATGTGAAAATGAAGTCTGACATTCTCAGTAAAACATGTACACCCTACAAGGGCAGAGACTGTCAGTTGATTCCTTTATGTTCTACTGCAGCTTCCCAGAGTGTTCTAAAGAACAACTAGAGCGCTAACAGCATTACCTATGACAAACGTATGGCACACCTGAAGCCATCTTGATTGGAATAAACCGATACCTCTTAAAACATTTAATTTAAAAAGGAACAAAATGAGGGGGTTCTTTTTGTAATAGAAATTATGGTTAGTGCTGTAGAAAGAAAAATTAGGACGTTTTAAGTGAGATCTCAAATATCTTCCTGTTCTATTTCAACAGGAGCAGCCTGTCAGTTGATGCCTTTGTGTTCTACTGCAGCTTCCCAGAGTGTTCTAAATAACAACTAGAGAGCTAAGTCTTACTTATGACAAAATTATGGCACACCTGAAGCCATCTTAATTGAATAAACTGGTAACACTTAAAACATTTAATTTAAAAAGGAACAAAATGAGGCGGTTCATTTTGCCATAGAAATTATGGTTAGTGCTGCAGAAAGAAAATTTAGGGCATGTTTTAAGTGAGATCTCAAATCCTCTTCTATTTCATTAGAAAATTCTGACATGCAGACTGAAACAATCACTTTCAATACCAGCAGTAGACTTCCAGTTACCTCCCTGGTGAGCGTAGCTTTACTACGGTGATCTAATGAACAACTAGAGTGCTAACATTCTGAATTTATGGCAAATATGTGACACATCTGAATGCCTTCTTGATAGAATCAAAGTAAAAAACTGAAAGCATTTCCTACCGAGGAGACTGCTGTAAACGAGGAAATTAGGAAACTTCATAACAAATAAGTCTCCCAAGATGGCCACCAGGGAAAAAAGAGCCCAAATGTAGCACAAATATCACGCAGATGTATCCCACATATAGCCCAATGACAGAAGTGTGCAAAACACTTTTTATTTTTAGTTTTTCTGCCGCTTTATATAGTGCAGACTGGTCAGGTATTGGAGTGTTACTTGGACCCCTTATTGCATATTTTGCACGAAGTACATGAGATTGATCTTGCAAAACATTGAACTTTAAGATTCTGTTAACCTGAAGTTGCCCTGAACCGAGCTTTGTAACACATGTTGTTACCTACTGGTTTTAATTAAGTCTCACTGTATTGTATTACGAAAGAGGATTTACTGTTTTTATGTACACTTTTATGATCTATGTTTCTAAATCAGATCGAATAAAGTTTAATGAATTCAATGGCAGGACCGAGGTGAGGATTATGCATATCTTTCCTCACTTTATTTGCATAGCTGTTCAAAGAAAACATAACACAACAATCATTAAACAAAAGACAACACAACCCGTGAACCATTAGGGGGGTATTTTCCAAGGCAACTATAGTCCAATCATATCACAGTCCATCGTATATAACATTGTGACTTCCCTTCCGCTTCCTTCACTGCTCTTCAGTTAAGTGCATTCCTTACATTCTTGGCTTAATCTGACGTTGTTGCTGTTTGTATAGCGGTTTCTTGTGCACGTTATTAGCATAATTGCCTTGGTATTGTTTCATATTCCCTGCGCAGCAGGCTCTTGCCAGAGTGCGTTCTCCTCCTCGCAGTTTCTCCCGCTGTGCGCGTGGTGAGATCCTGTCAGGCGCGTCTGGTCCGAGCGAGGCAGCTAAGTCGAGCGCTCCCGTTGGTCTTTACCCGCGTTTTGGAATCCGGTCACTCCTTTAGTGTCCGTTTGATTCCCGACCAATCCTCGCCTAATTTTGACACTGCTACGCGGTGATTTCCCCACACTGCCACGTTAGTGATCAGTGCCATCTGGTGGTGGTAATTGGTATTGCGCCTCAGTCTATTCTTATAACGGCTTCGCTCACACCCTCTGCTATCATGTTTTCTCCAGAAGACCATTTTTACTCCTCCTACCAGGTGATGGAGGAGGAATGGCCCCCAACTTCTCCCTCCAGCAGTGGACCAAGCCCTCTCTCTGGCTATTTATAGGGCACTGGCTCCTCTTAGGGATCAGGTTGATAAGCTGGCGAAAAGCATCCCTGGGGTGTTCAGTGACCCAGATCTGGTGGTGGCGGGTCGCACTAGCTCCCAGATGGAGAATAAAAGGGATGTTAAGCATAACGTGGGGCACTTGGAAGGATTTGATAAACTTAAAAAGACCTTCCTCAAGAGTGCGCAAACTCAAAAAGATGCACCCTGCCAGGAGGAGGAGGAGGAGCCTGGAGAAAATTGCGACGCTATCACCACTATTGTAGACCTCGACAGCGGGTTGCCCTTAAAGGGAGAGGGTGTATCGGAGGACGATTTCTCCTCCAATGAGGATAAGGACTCTGGCGTCCCTGGCGTCCAGAGTTCCACTCCTCTCAGTCCCCGGTTGGTGACTGGATCCACTTGAACATATTCAAGCCTACCCAAATTTACCATCCTGGTCGGCGGAGTGAACCCCAGACACCAAAGTGGCAGAGTATGTGGTGGGGAAAATCCATCACCCCTTGAAAGAGAGGTCAGGACTAGGATGAGGGGAGAATGCCCCAGGCCCTCACGGAAGGGAAAGATGGCACACACGCCTGAAATTGATGAGAAACTATGTACCTTTTTCTCCAAGTATGTGAGGGATCCCAAGAAAGGAATTGATAGGTCTTGGACGTGGTAGGGCCCTTGACCCAAATTATTCAATTGGCGGAGCGTTCAAAAGAGTCAGGAACCCCTTTGTCCACGGATATTGTGGCTGCTGGGCGCACTACCCTAAACCCTAAAACACTACCCCCTCCACTACCCAAACACCACTGTACTACCCTGAACCCTAAAACACTACCCCCAGCACGACACCCCGCATTACGCAAACATAACTGCACTACCCTAAACCCTAAAACACTACCACCAGCACTACTCCCTATACTACCCAAACACCACTGCACTACCCTAAACCCACCCCCAGCACAACCCTTACACTAAACAAACACCAATGCACTACCTTAAATCTACCCCCAGCATGACCCCCTACACTAAACAAACAGCACTGCACGTCCCTAAACCATAAAACACTACCCCCAGCATGACCCCCTACACTACACAAACACCAGTGCACTACCCTATACCCTAAAACACGAACCCCTACACTACACAAACACCACTGCACTACCCTAAACCACTACCCACAGCTTGACACCCTACACTACACAAACACCACTGCACTACCCTACAACACTACCCCCTACACTACACAAACACCACTGTACTACCCTAAACCCTAAAATACTATCCCCAGCATGACCCACTCACAACACACACCACTTCACAACCCTAAATCTACCCCCAGCATGACTCCCTACACTGCCCAAACACCACTGCACTGCCCTAAACCCTAAAACACTACCCCGAGCACTACACAAACACCACTGCACTAACCTAAAACACTACCCCCTATACTACCCAAACACCACTGCACTACCCTAAACCCTAAAACACTACCCCCAGCACTACCCCCTACACTACACAAACACCACTGCACAACCCTAACCCTAAAACACTACCACCAGCATGACCCCCTACACTACCCATAGACCACTGCACTACCCTAAACCCCCTGAAACATTACCCCCAGCACGACCCCCTACACTACTGCACAACCCTAAAACACTACCCCCAGCATGACCCCCTACACTACCCAAACACCATTGCACTACCCTAAACCCTAAAACACTACCCCCAGCACGACCCCCTACACTATCCAAACACCACTGCACTACCCTAAACCCTAGAAAAGAAAACCCCACCCCATGCCCAATCTCCCTTATCTCTCACTCCTCATGGTTCCTGCTTCACATCGTCTCTGAGGGGCAGTGCACGTCATTGTGAGGAAACTGAACAGCCTCTGCTTCCTTACAATGACGTGGATCGTCTACATGTTTTTTAGAACGCATGGGTATTTACCATACATACCTTTACGACAAAATTTGGTGTAAAGGCATGCATGGTAAATAACCATGCGTTCTAAAAAAAATGTGTAGTAATGACTTCGCGATGTACAACGTGGTAATGCGTGCGTTGTATTGGTATCACGAAGTAAAAAAGTCATTGTAATGGCTGTTTCCCGATCGAAGCTGGCCCCTGTTCTTCAGTGAGACGTTTATTTGATTAATTAGGAGGAAGGAATGTGTTTTTTTACCGAAAAGTGCATTCCCGGCTGTTGTATTGGGAAAGTGTCCGCTGGCCTCGTTTCACTTCCGGTGAGAGAGTGGAAGAGTCTGTTTGGATCTAAAGGAGTTCTCTTGTTGGACGGGGCCAGCGCGACACGTCATCAGAAAACCTAGCTAATGGAAAGCGTCCTCCCTGAAGTGTGGAGCAGTGCCATGAGAGATCGAGTGTGCGCCCCTCCGCAGTATGACCGTACCGCGTGACCCATGTGCCGCCTCCAGGGTATCCTGCCAGATACAAAGAGAAGATCCTGTGTTATTCAGTGCCCTTGTTACCTTTTTGTGGGTTGTGGTGCTTGTCACTTCGCTGCCCCGCCGGTGCACATGACTGGGCACCCCACTTTGTGTGCCATCTGGAGGGTCTCTGCCCTTGGATCACTGGTTTCGGTTTCTGGAGTGGCAACATAAACAGTTGCTCCCACAGGACTAGCCTGAACAATTAGGTGAATATCCCCTGCACCAGCATTCCACGGAAATTATTTCTTAGCTCTCCCATGTCGACGAGGACGTCATAATAGCAAGGCTCTGCTCGCGACACCGTATGACGTCATCGGAGCCATAAGAGGACCTCGTCTGCATGCTGACGTCTGTTTCACCCATTTTTTCCATGCCACCAAGGCAAACAGGTGGACCGAGACATTTTCACATGTATACATAGTATAATAAATATATATATATTGAAAAAACAATAGGTGTAAGGCACTTTATAGTTAGAAATTAGCAATTAAAAAACCTTAGAAATTCACTGAAAACACCATAGATTTCAGGCACATTATACTTGGAAATTAGCATTTATAAAACCTTAGAAATTCACTGAAAAAAACATAGGTTCCAGGGGCGTTATAGACATTTCACTCATACAAAACCATAGATATTCCCCTGTTATAGTTAGTTCAGCTAACTACAACTCGTGCGCCCGCAATGCACTGCTGATGACGTCACATATTACATCACTCATGACCTGGTCAGTGACATCACTCATGACATCATTGATGACATCTCAAATGACATCACTGGTGACATCACTGATGACATCATCCAGTGAGTGTGTTTTTCTGAAAATTAAATATGTTTTATATATGTATATCTCAAGGTCGATGGAAGAATAAATGGGTATATAAGTGTCTAAATGGATGATTTTTTTGTAAAATTGATTTTATAATTGACTGATTAAGTGCATCTTAGTGAATACATGGGTTAGTGAGTAATGTTTAAATATGTAAATATCTGAATCAGTCCCTCACTTTGTGTATAAGTGGCTGCATGGGTTGGTGAGTAGCTACATGAGTATCTATATGGGTTATTAGTTGTTTTTTTGAGTATCAGTATGAGTGTCTATGGTTCGGTGGGGGGTATTACTTAGTACATAGATGCATGAATGAGTGACTCACTGTTTGTTTATGTTGAAGACCGCATGTGTGCAGGACTTTACAGGTCGATGAGTGTGTGAATGGGTGTTTTAGTGAGTGAATGACTGTCTCAATAGTGTCTTTATGTGTAACTATAAATGTTTTAAACTAGTATATGTGAGTATTGGTGTATATAAGTGAGTATATGTGAGAGATTGGAAGAGTTCCTGTACAAATAAGTCTGTGTTTCTATAAGTGACTGTTTAAGAGAGTAAGTATGTGTAAGTTTCTGTAGAAGTAAGTGTGGCAGTGTGTGTATAACTGTGTATGCAAGTAAATGGATGTTTGATACTTTGCATGGGTGACTATGTGTGAGTAACTCTATGGATAAGTGGCGGTGTGTAACAGGATGTATAGGTGTATGAGTACATATGATGAGTGACTGTATAGGGACTGTTGGTGAATGAGTGGATGTGTGTGTAGATCTTGGAATTACTGAATAGATGTGTTATAGCTGGTATTGGTATGTCCATTGTTTTGAAAATGTTAGTTTGTATTTTTGAGTGTGTATCAAAGGTTATATTAGGATGAGAGGAGGTCTGCCACTCTATCACAAGGATGATGTCATCATGTCATCAGTGACGTCACTGACCATGTTATGAGTGATGTAATATGTGACGTCATCAGCAGTACATTGCGGGCGCATAAGTTATAGTTAGATGAACTAACTATAACGGGGGAATTTCTATGGTTTTGTACGAGTGAAATGTCCAACTAACTAACGCCCCTGAAACCTATGGTTTTTTCAGTGAAACAAAATATATATATGTGCCAAGATGTATCGAAGAATGAGTGGATGTATAAGTGTCTGAGTGGATGATTTAGTAGGTGCGTGACTGACTGTATAAGAGAGTGATTAAACGTGTCCTACTGAATGCATGGGTTAGTGACTAAACTGTGTGAATATCTGTATCAGTCTCTCTGTTGGTGTGTAAGCGGTTGCATAGGTTGGTGAGTAGCTACATGAGTGTCTATCTGGGTTATTGATTGCTTGTCTGCATATCTATATGGGTGCCTGAGTGTCTGTGTGGGTGGGTGGGGGGGGTGTAACCCACTGCATGGATGTGTGAGTGGGTGATTCACTAGGTGTATGGGTTCCAGAGTGCTTCTGTGAGGGGCTGTATGGGTGGGTGAGTGTGGGTATGGGTGTGTTGGTGAGTGAATGGATGGCTCAGTGGTATATGTGTGAGTAACTATGTGAAAGGAAGTATATGTGAGTGTTGGAGTATATAAATGACTATATGTGAGAGTGATTGTGAGAGTGGCTGTACTGATGAGTGTGTGCTTGTATCAGTGATTGTAAAAGAGAGTAAGTATGTGTTAGTATCTGTATGAATAAGTGAGGTGGTGTGTATATAACTATAGGTGAGTAAATGGGAGTGTGAATGATTATTTGCATGATTGACTAGGTGTGTGAGTAACTCTATGGATGAATGGTGATGTGTGAGTGTCTGTATAGGTGTATGAGTGCAAATGATAGTGCTGTATTGATAAGTGACTGCATGTATGAATGACTGTATGAGTGGACTTGTGTGTAGACCTAGGAATCAGTGAGTGGGTATGTAGTAACTGGTATTGGTGTGTCTATGGTTTCGAAAATGGTAGTCTGTATTTTAGAGCGGGTGTATCAAAGGTTATATTACGGTTTGAGGTGCATCAGATTATCATGTGGATGATGTCTTCACTGATGTTATTTGAGATGTCATCAGTGATGTCTCTGACCATGTCATGAATGATTTAATATGTGATGTCATCAGCAGTGCATTGCGGGGCGCGAGTTATAGTTAGCTCAACTAAGTAGAACGGCCGAATTTCTCGGGTTTTGGATGAGTGAAATGTCCAACTAACTATAACATCCCAGAAACCTACCTTTTTTTCAGTGAATTTCTATTGTTTTTTAAATGCTAATTTCTAACTATAACGTCCCTGAAACCTATGGATTTTTCAGTGAATTTCAAAGGTTTTTTAAATGCTAATTTCTAACTATAATGTCCCTGAAACCTATGTTTTTTCCAGTGAATTTTGAAGGTTTTTTAAATGATAATTTCTAACTAGCACGTCCTTGAAACCTATGGTTTTTTCAGTGAATTTCGAAGGTTTTTTAAATGATAATTTCTAACTATGCCTACAGAGGTAGGACATATGAAGAAAGAGGAAGAAAGGCACAGAAAGAAGCAAGAGAAATGCAGAAAGAGGCAACAGAAGTCCAGAAAGATGACAAAAAGTGCAGGAAGAAGCAAGGAATCTGCAGAAGGTACCACAGAGGCACAAAAAAAGGCCTTGTTGCAAAGTCATCCTGTGTCCCCAACTTTTTACTGACTGGTACTGGCAGTAACTGACTCTGACTAACCAGGCCCGGAGCCAGTGCTATGCTGAAAGACACTTAGAATATTAGAATACAGTGAAAACACCTACACACACTAGGGTACACTATGGGTTGTGGTTCCCCTGTGATTGGTATGGCCTCCCCTGTAAGGCCCTAGTACATAATAGGACAGGGGGATTAAAACTACTTCTAACTCAGAGGTGCAGAAAGAGGCAAGAGAAGTGCATAAACAGGCGGGAAAGGTGCAGAAACCGGGAACAGGGGTTCAGGAACAGGCAAGTGAGATGCAGAAAGAAGTAAGAGTAGTGTAGAAAGAACCAACAGAGGTGCACAAAGAGGCCAGGTGGGTAAAGAAAGAGGTAGGAGAGTTGCACAAAGAGGCAAGAGAGCTACAAAAAGAGGCAGGAGGGGTGCAAAAAGAAGGAAGGGAAGTGCAGAAAGACGCAAGAGAATTGCTGAAAGAAGCAACAGATGTGTAGAAAGAAGCAAGAGAAGTGCAGAAAGAGGCAAGTGAGGTGCTGAAAGAAGCAAGAGCAGTTCAGAAAGAAGCAAGAGCAGTGCAGAAGGAGTCCCGAGGGGTGCAGAAAGAAGGAGGCGGAATGCAGAAAGAAACAGAGGTGCAGAAGGAGTCACGAGGGATGCAGAAAGAAGTAAGAGTATTGCAGAAAGAAGCAACAGGTGCTGAAAGAGGCACGAGGGGTGCAGAAAGAAATAACAGGGGTGCTGAAAGGTGCAAAGGGTGCAGAAAGAGCAAGAGAAGTGCAGAAAAAGGCAACAGGGGTACAGAAAGAGGGGACGGGTGCCGAAAGAGGTAAGTGAGGTGCAGAAAGAGAAAAGATGGGTGCTGAGGCAAGAGATCTGCAGAAAAAAGCAACAGAGCTGCTGAAACAGGCAAGTGAGATGCAGAAAAGGCAAGAGATCTGCAGAAAAAAGCAACAGAGGGGCTGAAAGAGGCAATTTAGCTGCAGAAAGAGGCAATGGAAGTGCAGAAAGAAGCATCAGAAGTGCACAAAGAGGCAAGAGGGGTGCAGAAAAAAAGAGAGAGTGGTGCAGAAAGAAGCAAAAGTGGTGCTCTAAGAGGCAAGAGGAACACAGAAAGAGGCAACAGCAGTGCAGAAAGAACCAAGAGAAGTGCAGAAAGAAGCAACAGAGGTGCAGAAGGAGGCACGAGGAGTACAGAAAGAAGCAACAGAGGTGCTGAAAGAGGCACGAAGGGTGCAGAAAGAGGCAAGAGAAGTGCAGAAAGAAGCAACAGAGGTACAAAAAGAGGTAAGAGTGGTACAGAAAGAGGGAAGACGGGTGCAGAAAGAGGCAAGAGGGGTGCTGAAACAGGTAAGAGAACTTCCGAAAGAGGCAAGAGAATTGCTGAAAGAAGCCACAGAGGTGTAGAAAGAAGCAAGAAAAGTGCGGAAAGAGGCAACTGAGATGCAGAAACAGGCAAGAAAGGTACAGAAAGAGGGAAGACGAGTGCAGAAAGAGACAACAGGGGTGCAGAAAGAAGCATGGAAAGTGCAGGATGAAGCAACAGAGGTGCAGAAGGAGGCAAGAGAACTCCAGAAAGAGGCAAGAGAGTTGCAGAAACAGGCAGACAGAGGCAAGAGAGGTGCAGAAACAGGTAAAATGGATGCAGAAATTTGCAAGAGCAGTGAAGAAAGAACAAGAGCTGGGCAAAAGAACCAACAGGTGCAAAAAGAGGCAAGTGAGGTACAGAAGGAGGCAAGAGAACTGCAGAAACAGGCAAAGGGTACAGAAAGAGGGAACTGGTGGGCAGACTGAAGCAAGAGAAGTGCAGAAAAAGGGATCAAGAAATTTGGAACAGAGGTGCAGGAAGAAGCCAGCACAGTGCAGAAAGAACCAACAGAGGTGGAAAAAGAGGCAAGAGGGGAGCTGAAAGGGGTAGGAGAGGTGTACAAAGAGGCAAGAGGGTACAGAAAGAGACGGGAGGGTGCAGAAAGAGGAAGAGAACTGTAGAAAGATGCAACCGGTGCTGAAAGAGGCACAAAGGGTGCAGAAAGAGACGAGACAGGTGAAGAAGGAAGGAACAGAAGTGCAGAAAGAGGGAAGAGCGGTGTAGAAAGAGGCAAGAGAGTTGCACAAAGAGGCAAGAGAGTTGCACAAAGAGGGAAGAGGAGTGCAGAAACAGGCAAAAGGGGTGCAGAAAGAACCAAGTGAGGTGCTGAAAGAGGCAATAGAGGTGCAGGAAGAGGCAATAGAGGTACAGGAAGAGGCAAGTGAGGTGCAGAAAGAAGCAAGATAAGTGCAGAAAGAATCAACAGAAGTGCGGGAAGAGGGATGGACAGGGAGAGACAAGGGGTGCAGAAAGAGGCAAGACAGGTGCAGAAAGAAACAAAACAAGTGCAGAAAGAAGCAATAGAGGTGCAGAAAGATATGAGGGGTACAGAAAGAAGCAAATGAGGTGCAGAAAGAGGCAACAGAAGTGCAGAAAGAGGGAAGAGAGGTGCAGAAAGTACAAGAGATTTGCAGAATGAGGTCAAGAGAAGTGCTGAAAAAGAAAGAAATGTGCAGAAATGCAGAGAGGCACAGAGGGAAGCAAGAGTGGCTTGCACACCATTACTACCAATTTAACACCCACATTTACCAATAAGTAACAGGTGACCATTCTAGGTTTGCAAAGGGCCTTCCACCACGCATTTTTGGTAACGTTTGAGCTAGAAACGAGTTTTTTTTTTGTTACAAATCTGCAGATTAGGGTGCAGATGATTATTTATGTGGCTAATGCAGAAAATTTATAATTGTGCGAAAGTTGGTGCAGCCAAACAGTAACATAATTCCAGTGGCCATGCTCATACCTCTGACTAGGTCCACAAGTGCTCCTCAGTGATTCCATCTTTTTTTGTCTCACTGAGATCATACTTGAGCTTCTATGAATAATTCCTATACACTATATACCACATACTTTCTATCCACATAATTTCACTGCACATCATACCACATAATTCCACTACACACAACGTACATCCACTCCACTTCAAAAAACATTCGTAAAAAACCTTTGCATTTACAACGCCAATAGCTCTATTTCTAGCAAATGCGAAACCTATTACATTGCAAACACTTCTTTAACTAGTAGTCACGTTTGGAGAGTGGTGGAGAAAGGGTGCTGGGCCTCCAACCAGCGCTCAGGAATTCCGCTGCATAGGGCTTCTTAGCCCCCAAAGTCCCTCTGGAGTAAATTGGACTTCATCCCCCATCCCAGGATTGCTAAGTTCTCATAGCTGCAATACCCCGTTTGCCCACCACTCTGCAAACGCGCTCCCTGGCGCGCTCATGGATGGGGATTGAAGTCCCCTTCGCTGCTGAGGGTCTTTTAGGGGCCAACAAGCCCACCTCTTACCTCCAGTAATCCCCACACAGTGGGATTGCTGAGAGGTGGACAAAGGCCACGCCCCCTTTCTCCGCCACTCTGCAAACGAACCTCCTTGCGCAAGTTGGGGTATTAAGTCCCCTTCATCCCTGGGGGCCAACTAGCCCACCAGGTACCTCCAGTAAGCGCCACACACCTGGATTGCTGAGAGGCCATGCCCCCTTTTTACAACAATCGCAGCTCCTGGCGCTCGGCTGCTCGGGAGATGAAGTCCACTTGTGTCCTGAGGTCCTCAGGACACAAGAGGACCGCATCTCCCCACCAAGAGGCGTGATTGCAGAGAGGTGTACAAAGGTGCGTTGCCTCGGACCACCTCTCTGCAATGCAGCTCAGTGGTGCATACTGGAGGTACCCGGTGGGTTAGTTGGGCCGCCAGGAACCCTCCGTTTTCAAGGGGAATTAATTCCCCAACCAACAACGCGCCAGGGTGTGCGTTTGCTGAGTGATGGAGAAAGGGGGCGGGGCCTCCGGCTACATGTCAGCTTTTTTTAATATATTTTTTTACAAGGGGGGTTGTGTGGCCCCCCTTCTTTTACATTTTTGGGGCCCTGTGAACCTCATCCCCCAGGGTCTGCACCTTTATATATTTATTTTTTTTAAATCTGGAAGGGGGCCGCTTTGCCCCCTCTTGAGGCCAATTTCTGCCCGAGGACCCCATCTCCCGGGGCATGACACAACTTTTTTAGGTCTCAACCTGCCAATGCGCTTGCGCATTGGCAGCTCGAGACATATAGCGGTGCATCAGGAAAGCTTACCAAGTGGGCTTTGGCAGGCGGATTACGCACAGTGCATGTGCTCCGTGCACGCGCTTGACATTTGCTCCCCGACGCTCGGCATCAGACTTCAAAGTAATCCCTTCTGCTCCCCTGTCCCCGCCACACCAGCCACATCAACCTGTTGTGAATGTATCTAGGACCCTATTTAAATATTCCCGATTCATGCCCTTATGTGGTTATAACAAATCATATCCTTATAAAGGCATACGAATCATATCCATATTTAGTCATAGCCAATGCAGTCCAAATACGGCAAGGCTACTCCCATAGACTCTTAGAAAGTACAACACATTCTCTAAACAAACCAAGCCTCCAGCAGCCCGGGAATTCCCCCTGCTTTTGTTTTGATTTGTACAAGAACTCCTGGAATCCAGAAAGAACTATAAGTTCTTAGTGACGTCTTATGTCCGACCTTACGTCAAACTCGGCACCTTCCAGGTATAAATATACCAGCATTTGCCTTAAGCAAACACATGGTGGTTTGGAGCAGAGCGACTATCTACTTGCCCGACGCCCTGCTGATGCGAGTACCGAAGGAAGCCGACCCTCCCATTGGCGCACTGAGAGAGACGCTGTCTCTTCTCCTGCCGAGAAATCCAGCTCCAGTGTTTCCAGTCACCCTTGCGGGCTGCTGGGAGATCGAGTCCTGAGAGAGAGATACAAGACCTCCTTCATTCTATAACCAAGGTACGGAGCTGATTAGATCCTTAGAGAATTCTTGATTCAGATTCTTGGCAAAAACTAACTTAACTTAAACTGCAGCTCACTTACTCCTTCCCACGTACTAGGCTTAGGTTAGGTACACCGGGGTAGGCGTATCTTAGAAGCACCAGTTGAGTATGTTTAGTCAATGATTTTATGTATGTATATATTTTTTCCGTTTTAAGTATTATATGGCTCAGAAACCATATCAATGCTTTTACAGTATTATTTCATAATACTCCTTTTACTGTACGGACTTTACTTCATGATAAGTATTGCAATTGTGGCAATTAATTTCTCTGGCATGAGAAAGAAGACTGCTCAATAAATAACAACTTTTATTGAAAGCGTCCGTCTCTCTATTTCTCTGCATTTCTGGTGAAACTAAGCATGCACGATTGACTGAGTGAAATAGCTGTCTATTGTTTTCACATTACTCTGGAGATATACTCCTTATTCTGGGGGGGAGCAAAGTTGTCATGTTTATGCGGTTGTCAGAAACTAATCCCTTCTTGTCTAATCAGGAAAGTTAACTCCTTCCTGTTCATTCGAGAACGTTTCTGGTGACCTCTGAGCTAGCTGGCATTCATAATTAAGTCTAACATATTCAGTAGAGACCTAGATGACCTCAGTCCTACGTCTAAACTATCGTTTATGTTATTCCAATGCGCAGAGCCTATTGGGAATATAGGAACTACACTACAAACCAGCCACGTCACAAACAACCATTTGTCTGTGCCTCCCGCCTCCCGTCACTCTTCAAAGCTGCCGCTCCCCGCCCCCCGCACCAGACTTCAAAGCAATGCGCTCCCGCCTCCCCCACAGCAATGCCAAGAGCTACTCGCATCTGACCACTGCTCAGCGTTCTGTTTACTTACTGAATGGGCTTAATGAAATGCTTGTGGCTGCTGCTTCATTTGCTGTACAGACCTCGCTGCCCCTTTATTTCCGTGGTTTGTTGCTCTTACACATATATCACCTTGCTTCATGTCTCTTAGGTCACTTACACTTTATGCTAACAAGCACCCCCCCATCCCTCCCACCTCCCCGGCCACGCAATCCTCATCAGCTCTTCACTTCCCTTTCACGTCCCCTCTCCATTATGCAGCCCGTCGGGACCCTCGTCCAATCATTATATGTTGCTGCTGGTAACATAAGCAGCCGTCTTAAAACTTTTAGCAGAGCTATACCAATATTATTACAATGGAGCATTACCCCACGGAGTAGCGTATTAAATATAGTCCTTATTATAATCCCGCCCACCCATGCACTCCCGTTGCTGCACTCTTAGGCTCTTGCCTGCTCTCTCTGCTCCTAGCGCCTACATGCGGGATACAGACCTCGTGCCCCTTTATTTCCGTGGTTTGTTGCTCTTACACATATATCACCTTGCTTCATGTCTCTTAGGTCACTTACACTTTATGCTAACAAGCACCCCCATCCCCCATCCCACCCTCCCCCCACCACGCAATCCTCCTCCGCTCTTCACTTCCCTTTCGCGCCCCCTCTCCATTATGCAGCCCGTCGGGACCCTCGTCCCTCCATTATATGTTGCTGCTGGTAACTTAAGCAGCCGTCTTAAAACTTTTAGCAGTGCCATACCAATATTATGACAACAGAGCATTACCCACGGAGTAGCGTATTAAATATAGCCCTTATTATAATCTCGCCAACCCATGCACTCCTGTTGCTGCGCTCCTAGGCTCTTGCCTGCTCTCTCTGCTCCTAGCGTCTACATGCGGGATACAGACCTCGTTGCTCTTACACATATATCACCTTGCTTCATGTCTCTTAGGTCACTTACACTTTATGCTAACAAGCAACCCTCATCCCTCCCCTCCCCCCGCCAAGCAATCCTCCTCAGCTCTTCACTTCCCTTTCGCACCCCCTCTCCATTATGCAGCCCGTCTGGACCCTCGTCCCTCCATTATATGTTGCTGCTGGTAACATAAGCAGCCGTCTTAAAACTTTTAGCAGTGCCATACCAATATTATTACAATGGAGCATTACCCCACGGAGTAGCGTATTAAATATAGCCCTTATTATAATCTCGCCAACCCATGCACTCCCGTTGCTGCGCTCTTAGGCTCTTGCCTGCTATCTCTGCTCCTAGCGCCTACATGCGGGATACAGACCTCCTTGCCCCTTTATTTCCGTGGTTTGTTGCTCTTACACATATATCACCTTGCTTCATGTCTCTAAGGTCACTTACACTTTATGCTAACAAGCCCCCCCATTCCCCCTGCCAAGCAATCCTCCTCAGCTCTTCACTTCCCTTTCGCGCCCCCTCTCCATCTCAGCTCTTCACTTCCCTTTCGCGCCCCCTCTCCATTATGTAGCCCGTCGGGACCCTCGTCCCTCCATTATATGTTGCTGCTGGTAACATAAGCAGCTGTCTTAAAACTTTTAGCAGTGCCATACCAATATTATTACAACGGAGCATTACCCCACGGAGTAGCGTATTAAATATAGCCCTTATTATATTCTCGCCAACCCATGCACTCCCGTTGCTGCGCTCTTAGGCTCTTGCCTGCTCTCTCTGGTCCTAGCGCCTACATGCGGGATACAGACCCCGGTGCCCCTTTATTTCCGTGGTTTGTTGCTCTTACACATATATTACCTTGCTTCATGTCTCTTAGGTCACTTACACTTTATGCTAACAAGCACCCCCCATCCCCCCCTGCCACGCAATCCTCCTCAGCTCTTCACTTCCCTTTCGCGCCCCCTCTCCATTATGCAGCCCGTCGGGACCCTCGTCCCTCCATTATATGTTGCTGCTGGTAACATAAGCAGCAGTCTTAAAACGTTTAGCAGTGCCATACCAATATTATTACAATGGAGCATTACCCCACGGAGTAGCGTATTAAATATAGCCCTTATTGTAATCTCGCCAACCCATGCACTCCCGTTGCTGCGCTCTTAGGCTCTTGCCTGCTCTCTCTGCTCCTAGCACCTACATGCGGGATACAGACCTCGTTGCCCCTTTATTTCCGTGGTTTGTTGCTCTTACACATATATCACCTTGCTTCATGTCTCTTGGGTCACTTACACTTTATGCTAACAAGCACCCCCTCTCCCCCCGCCACGCAATCCTCCTCAGCTCTTCACTTCCCTTTCGCGCCACCTCTCCATTATGCAGCCCGTCGGGACCCTCGTCCCTCCATTATATGTTGCTGCTGTTAACATAAGCAGCCGTCTTAAAACTTTTAGCAGTGCCATGCCAATTTTATTACAACGGAGCATTACCCCACGGAGTAGCGTATTAAATATAGTCCTTATTATAATCTCGCCAACCCATGCACTCCCGTTGCTGCGCTCTTAGGCTTTTGCCTGCTCTCTCTGCTCCTAGCACCTACATGCGGGATACAGACCTCGGTGCCCCTTTATTTCCGTGGTTTGTTGCTCTTACACTTATATCACCTTGCTTCATGTCTCTTAGGTCACTTACACTTTATGCTAACAAGCACACCCCATCCCCTCCCCCTCCTCCCCCCACCACGCAATCCTCCTCAGCTCTTCACTTCCCTTACGCACCCCCTCTCCATTATACAGCCCGTCGGGACCCTCGTCCCCCCATTATATGTTGCTACTGGGAACATAAGCAGCCGTCTTAAAACTTTTAGCAGTACCATACCAATATTATTACAACGTAGCATTACCCCACGAAGTAGCGTATTAAATATAGCCCTTATTATAATCTTGCCAACCCATGCACTCCCGTTGCTGCGTTCTTAGGCTCTTGCCTGCTCTCTCTGCTCCTAGTGCCTACATGCGGGATACAGACCTCGGTGCCCCTTTATTTCCGTGGTTTGTTGCTCTTACACATATATCACATTTCTTCATGTCTCTTAGGTCACTTACACTTTATGCTTTTTATACCTTACACAATATTTTAGGACTCGGTGCTTCCTTCTCTCCCTCCCCCCCGCCTGCTTCTATTTATTATCCCCTTTTACCCGTTGCTCCTTCTGTGCTCCTAACGTCTGTATATACGCCCGTACACCTCCCCCCCAACCCCCCGTGACCGCACCCTATCTATTGCTTACAGACTTGCCCATGGTACTCTAGCCTGGGCACAGTGAACTGTGGAGAATGCAAAGTCGGACTCGCATGTTCAGCAACCCCCCCCCCCTCCCTAAAAAGGCACAAGTTTCAAAATGCTCCGTTGATTATCGGGATGACATCAACATCATATTTCGGGCTATGGCTCCTCACACTGTCTCATTAAGCATTAAATTAGATTAACCCCTGAACTCTCTGATTAATGCTACCTGACTAGCTGGTTATGTAGGAATATTTATTGTCTGTGTAAAGATGGTTCGTTCCAAATTAAGAAGAAAAAAAAGACAGAAAACAACACTGTGGCAATATGTGAAACTGCTATCTATCTATCTATCTATCTATCTATCTATCTATCTATCTATCTATCTATCTATCTATCTATGTATCTATCAATCTATCTATCTATGTGTTTATCTATCTATCTATCTATGTATCTATCTATCTATCTCACTCTATCTATCGCCCTCACTCTATCTATCTATCGCTCTCACTCTATCGCCCTCACTCTATCTATCGCCCTCACTCTATCTATCGCATCACCACAGCATCACTCAGGGGCACCACAACATCACTATGCGCTACCACATCATTACTGAATGCCACAGCATCACTCGTCGCCACCACAACATCACTCAGCGCCACCACAGCATCAATCTGTGCAACCATTAAACAACAACTGGTTCAAATATATTCTCTAAATGTTTCAAGCTTTATTACAAATGTCACAAAAATATGTTAATATTTCACTTCTGTTCTTGGATTTTCGTCACACTTGAATTTTCATAAACTGAACATAATCTTCACAAAAGTTATTTACAAAAGTTCAAGCTATTGCCATTATAAAAAATTAAAAGCCATTGTTATTTGTAATATCAATATATCTAAGTCACATAAATACAACACATATTGCATTACAAATGCTATAGGTGTCACATTTGCGAAAGTTAAAACTATTGGCATTGTAAATGACAAAGCTATTAATTTCGCTATTTTCAAAACCAACACATAAATAAAAAATTTGTCATTCACAATACCAATAGCTCAAACTTTCCTAATGCGAGACCTATTGCATTACAAATGCTTGTTTTAAAAAAAGTCATTAATTGGAGGGGGCCGCGGGCCCGCCTCCTCGGGACAATTATGGCCCCGGGGACCCCATCCCCGGGGCCGGCCTCTCCCTTTTTTTTTTTATTGTTTATGGGGAGTTAGACCGCGTCCCCCAACTCCCTCTCCCTCCCACTCCGAGTCACTTCTGGCCCCGGGGACCCCATCCCCTGGGGCCTGGCCTCTCAGTTGGGGATCATGGGTGGAGGCCCAATGCCCCCACGGTCCAGCCGGCTCCACGCCTCGTGCGGGAGCCGGCATTGCTTTTGGACAAGGAGAGCTGCTGACATGCAGCTCCCCTTGTGCAAAAGCAATCCTGCTTCGCTTCATTGAAGCGAGAGCAGGTTTTCCTGCTCTCGCTTCAACGAAGCAAAGCAGAGTTTGCTATGACAGGGCGGGAGACGTGCTCCCGCCCTGCCATAGCAAACGGCAATGTCCTGGGATAGGCACCCCGGGACATTGCAGGAGCTGGCACTGGGGGGCGGCGGTCCCCAGGGCCATCAAGGGCTCCAGGAGGGGGGCCACACAGCCCCCCTCCCAGCATTTTCAAAGCCCCGGGGAGGTGGTGGTCGCCAGGGCCTGGTGGGTCCGCTACGGACCCCCGCAATAGAGTATTTAGTGGTGGTGATCCCCGGGGCATGTGGAGGGGGGCTCCAACCCCCCCCCCCCCCCACACACACACACACATCATTTTTTTTTTAAACAAAGCCCCGGGGAGGTGGTGGTCCCCGGGGCATGTGTGGGGGGGGGCTCGAGCCCCCCTACACACATACTTTTGTTTAAAAAAACAACAGAGCCCCATGGAGGTGGCGGTCCCCGGGGCCGTGGGGGGCCATGTGCCCCCGTGTTTAAATTGCAAAAGCCCCGGGGAGGTGGCGGTTCCCGGGGTGTGGGGGGGAGGAGTCGCAACTCCTCCTCTGTGCTCAGATATTAATTTCTAATTTCTCTGGAACTACTGAACGGATTTACACCATTTAAAACAAGCATTTACAATGCAATGGTTTCGCCTTTGGAAAAGTTAGAGCAGCGCAGCTATGCAGTTTAAATTCCCTTTATTGGTATGTCCGTGTGCTACATACAGCACCTGGTTACACTAGTGTGCTAGGTCCTTTAACGGTAAAATACACTCAATCTAATCACCCTACAAATGGGGTGCCAAATAGCACAGCTGAACGCCTTGCGCCAATATACTGTGTGATTCTTGACAAAAAAAATCACATAATCTCCCTGGGCCTAAAAAACATGCCTCCTCCCCTCTATTATATAATCCAAGGGCTCCAACTGCCGTGGCCAAGTTTGTGCTTCTTAAAACTGCACAAAAGTGCCTTTAGTGTTCAGAGAGGGGCAGTGCGCAGGGGCAGTGGGCAGATTGTAGGCCTCATGCGTGGGCAGTGTGCGGGGAGTGGGGAGTTTTAAGGGTCACTCATAGGAAGTGTTTAGGGGCAGTAAGGCGTTTTTAGGGTCGGCTCAGGGTGGCAGCTAGCTACAGTAAGGTGTTATTAGGGCCCAGGGATGGATAGGGTATGGCTTACCAATGTGTATTTTAGTGTAATTAAACCACAATCATTAAATAACATTTTATTTAGAAAAAAAAACGTGCAGACTATGGCTGTCAAATGACAAGCGTTTCCACCGCCTGTTGAAACGCTCTACCGTCACAAAAAACAAACTGTAACTTATTAGATGAGCAAGTGTCATTCCCCTCGCAACAATCGCGTGTCAAAGAAAGGGAAAGCACAAAGTTAGGCAAAATTCTGGAGCTCAATTAAGCTTCCCGTTTCGTAGGGGTGGCAAGTCCTCTTCTGCCTCCCCCGTCCCCCTCGATTCTATTAATTTCATCTAGGACTGAGACAACAGAAGTCTGCAGTGATTTGTCGTGCGGGCAGCATTGGGCTTCCCCCTGCTCGCCAGACTGACTCTCCGCCCCCTCCGTGCATGCTCTGATCACAGCTCAGCCACGACTCTCACTTCGCACATGCCACCCTGTGTGTTTGCTGGAGGCAATGGTCGCGCGCGCATGCCGTCCAGAGAAATCGACGACTTGTCACCAGGGCGAGGAGGGGCAGGCGTAACCCGCAGTTCTCACTTGTACTTGGAGACCCCACGCAGCCTATAAGTCAACAGGAAGGCTTGGTGCATGGGTACCTTGTACTCGAAGACACAGACCAAGACAGAATGGATCAAAAATCACTCAGCATCTGGAGTGGCACTAAGGTACACGAGCAGTATCCTATAACTAGTACTACGCGCCTACCGACCATTACCATCGCCACCAGGCCAACAAAGAATCCGAAAAACCACTCCGTCAACCACTCCACGAAGTTATGTCACACATCACTTACCACTACCCTGTCAACTCCTGGCGCTGAACACATATAGTATTCATCCTAACTATAGCGTCACACCAATCATAACCCCAGAAGCACACCTGATCCCCTCCATACTGACTGAACAAACTGTCCAGGAACCATCTACCCAACCTCAATATAATAGCTAATTAATAGACGGATCCGACGCTGCTCGGGCGCCCTGCGGTTGTTGGGCCGGCGGGGAGGGCAGAGGCTGCTGAGGCCCAGCCGGCACGCTGACGTACCGCTCCGGTGGGGGCAGGCAGCGGCGACAGAAGGAGTGTAAACAGGGTAGCAAGCAGGGTCCGCGTGATGTTATATTCTGTTTGCATACTGCGCAGGTATCCAGAAGGTTCAGTGCGGCCCGCTCCAGATTTATGCTGCACCGGCAAAGGCTTCCCCCAGGCAGGGGGAAGCGGCAAACAGCAAGGCTTCCCTTTCCCTCCCCCGGGCTGCGGGTGCGGGACTTCCGGCTGGCCGCGAAGGGATTGGCCGGCCGGCCAGGTACTTCCGGGTCGCCGCGGGCAGCGCGGCGGCCCTCGCTAGGCAGGCAGGCAGGCGGGCAGAAATCGCGAGGTGGGCACTCGCTGGGGGCGTGAGAGGACACGGACGGCGGGAGGGGGCGGGAGGGGGCGGGAGAGGTCACGAACGGCGGGAGGGGGGCGGGAGAGGACACGGACGGCGGGAGGGGGCGGGAGAGGACACGGACGGCGGGAAACGTGCACAGGACAGCAAGGGGGGCGGAAAGGCACACGGAGGGGGCAGGAATGGACAGCGCATCTGAATTCACTTTCAGTGAAAGGGGAGGGAACGGAAAAAACGTAACTCCGCCCTGGGAAAAAATCTCCGGAACGCCCCCGAATCTGGTCCAGCCTTGATGGACAGATCCGGCACTCAATGGCTAGCCTCCATTTATGGAGCTAACCAATGAGAGCCGGGGGACGTTCCAGGAGTCCTTATTGACGACATAGGATTTCACCTGCGCTGAAGAGCTGCGCAGAGCGCAGCCTTCGGCAGGCGAAACCCAAAAAGGGCTCTTTCTGAGTCAAGATCTACCTTTTTGCCAAATTTGGTGTAATTCCATTCAGCAGTTCGGGCTGTAACTTTGTCTAAAGTTCCTATGGAAATTAACATGGGGGAAACGTGTTTTGGGACCCTCCCTTTTTTCTCAGCCCCCGCTTGATGAATCAGCGCTAAACATTCAAGACAGGAGCTGACCGGAGCACCCCATTAGTTTTGAAATTTTCGCAAAGATTCGTCAACTGGCGCCAAAGTTATTGGCAAAAGAAAAAACTCTTTTTGAATAGAAACAAGGTCCTAACTAGAACTACCTACTGGCGACCGCCTGTAGGTAATATAAAAGATCTATGGGATTAGTGGTGGACCCCGTACCTTAGCCTACATAGATAGATGTTCTATCTCGCAGTTGACGCAGCACTCTTGCCTTAGGAACTTCACTCAGTGTGTTTTTTCAGAATTCCTGTCCTCAGTTAAATGACAAGATGTGTTCACAACCAGCTGCTGCATACTCCTATTATGTCTAGGTGCTTGTATCTGACCAGAGAGAATAACGAGTGGCATTGTTGTTTGAACTTGTCAAGCGTGTTCAGATTAAATCCCAGGAAAAAGAATAACGCTTGAAAACGTGGAAGTACAACATGGCACAAAAACAAGCACCCTAAGTAGTAACGTGTGCAAAATAAAAGCGGCCTACAGCATGCACAATTAGGCTAGCATAGGGAAAACAACAACGGGCCAAGCAAGAAACACACATCTGAAAGAAACACGTTAGTGTTAGATTCTTTACCTTAGAATATCCCCAGGTGTCAGACTGGATCCGGAAAGTTTTCGGTAGCAGTACCTCTGTGGGTAAGTAGGTGGCGTTGTGCGGCTCCGCGTCAGTCGCTGGCGTCGTATGCGCCGAGATGATGTCACGGAGACTACTTAGGCGCCACCCATGTACGCTGACGTCAGTTCTTTCTTTTTCCGCGCCAGTAAGCGCAGATCTGGTTAGAGCACGTACCTTAGTCACTTTTTGACTATCTTTTTGCGACTTTTGGCTCCTGTAAGTCTACTCTGGTGCACGTAGGGATGCCTGGTTTTAAATCTTGTGGGGCCTGCCATCGCAATATGCCAATGGCGGACCCCCATGACGTCTGTCTCTACTGCCTGGAGAGCAACCACGACTCTCGGTCCTGTATGGACTGTCTGGCCATGGCCCCGAAGACCTTGAGGGAGCGGCGCCGGAAGCTGCTTGAGGTCCAGCACTCGTCCCCACGCTGTTCACGGTCCAGGGGCCGCCCCAGAGAATGCTTGCGGGGCCACCATCGTCGCTCCTCGGGCTCCAAGTCTTCACCCTCGGATTCGGGGAAGAGACGACACAAAAAGGAGTCGAAGAAGCGTTGTCGCTCTCCGATATCACCACGTTGGTCCCCAGATGCGGATGAGGGGGACAGGTGTTCTGCCCCTGCGGCTCCTTCGGAGCTCGGGAGTCCCGCGGGCTACCCACCTTATCCGGGTCCATTCGTTGATTCCCTCACAGGTACAAGAATTTCTTGCTACCATGGGACCACCTGTTTAGGCCTTGGGCTCCCGCCACAGGATTCTGCACTGTTGGCTCCGGCCCCAGCGCCACCCTCAGCTCCGCCTCCGGCACCGCAGTGGATGCAATTTGTTCCACCCCTACCTAGGTTCCAGGACAATTTTGTCCCTACCTGGGATCCGCATTGGGACACGACGCCGGTTTGGCCCCGTCCTGTGCCATTCCCGGCGCGTTTGTTCCTTCCCCTGTCCCTGCCCTGCCGTTGCGGTCTGTACCACATACGACGGAGGTGGAGGACTACTGGGAGGGTTTCCGAGGACCCTCTTGCTCATCAGTGTGACTCTGAGCAGGACTGGGCATTTGCCTCTCCCCGCCTACCATGGAGGAGGGCGCTTCTTACATGGTGGTGCTCGGTCGGCAGCTGAGGTCCTCAAACTTGATCTCCCTACGGCGGCCCTAAAAACTAATCTCCTCACTGAGGTGTTCCAGACGGCGTCCACTTCATCGGAGCCCCTGCTGCCATTTAATGATGCCCTCACTGACGTCTTACTGGGCACTTGGCTGCGACCAGCCATAGGGGCCCCCGTGGATAAGAACGTCGCATGGGGTCATCACCCAGCCCGGGGACCCTGCCTTTCTGACCACTCATCCTACGCCAGAGAGCCTGGTCATCCAAGCTTCGACGTCCCAGAGTGCCTTTCCCGTGGCTCCGCTGGATAAGGACTCTAAGAAGCTGGAGCAGTTCGGCAAGCGGTTGTTCTCTTCGGCCAGCTTAGGGCTGCGGTCGGTGAACACCGCATGCCTATTGGGCTGCTATTCCCACGCGGTGGGGGATACAGTTGCACAGGTGTTGGCTCAGTGTCCTGCAGAGATCCAAGCTGTGTTGTCCCAAGCTGTTGCTGAGGGTTAAGATGCGGCTAAGTTCGCCATTGGGTGTGGTTTGGACACCGTGGACTCACTCGGTAGGGCAATTTCTACAACTGTGGTGTTTCGACGCCACGCCTGGTTGAGATCTACTGGGTTCTCGCCAGATGTCCAAAGCTCACTCATGGACATGCCCTTTGATGGCACTCGCCTGTTTGGCGATAAAGCCGACAGTACGCTGGAGCGTTTTAAGGACTCCCGGGCCACGGCCAAGTCCTTAGGTCTTTCCACGAAAAGCCCAGCCACTCCTGGTTTTCGTTCCTTTCGTGGACGCGGTTTCCGCAGGGGGGGATCTGGGAATCAGCATGGGGGTCAGACCACCTCTACCCCACTGCTTCTACCTCCAAACCTTCTTAATCCGAGCTATGGGGGTCACTCCACACCAGTGGGTGGCATGATCCGCCATCACCTCCCCCATTGGCACGCTATCACATCGGACAAGTGGGTGTTGCAGATCATCCGCAAGGGTTACTCCCTTCCCTTTCAGTCCACCCCTCCAACCATGCCACCTCAGTACCACCGAATGTGGGGGGAGCACTTGGCACTTCTCCGAGCAGGAAGTCACTGACCTCTTGGCCAAGTGGGCCATCGAGTGCGTTCCTGGGCCAGAAGTAGGGAGTGGTTGTTATTCCCACTACTTTCTGGTCCCCAAGAAGGATAAAGGGGGTCTGCGTCCCATCTTGGACCTCCGGAATGTCAACGGCTTCCCCTGGAAGGAGAAGTTAAAGATGTTGACTTTGGCTCAGGTCTTGTCTGCTCTCGATCCAGGTGACTGGATGGTAGCGTTCGACTTGCAGGATGACTATTTTCATGTTCCCGTCCTGCCAGCCCACCAGTGTTACCTGCGGTTCATGGTAGCCCACGAGCACTTTCAGTTTACCGTGCTCCCCTTTGGACTTACCAGCGCCCCTCGGGTGTTCACAAAAGTGATGGCTGAGGTAGCAGCTCATCTGTGCAGATCGGGGGTCTCAGTCTTCCCCTATCTAGACGACTGGTTGTTGAAGGCGGTCTCGCCCAAACGGTCATCTCCCACCTCCAGACTACGGCCGATCTCCTGCATTTGCTGGGGTTTTCCATCAATGTGCCGAAGTCGCAACTAAGTCCCTCTCAGAAGCTCCACTTCATCGGAGCGGTTCTAGATTCGGCGCAGTTTCGGGTCTATCCTCCCGAACAGCGGATCCGGAATATTCAGGCTATGATTCCGATCTTTCAGCCTCTTTCCCGGGTTTCAGTCAGGATGACCCGCCGACTCCTGGGCCTGATGGCCTCCTGCATCCTGCTGATACATCTGCCAGGTGGCATATACGGGCTCTGCAATGGGACCTAAAGTTCCAGTGGGCACAGCATCAGGACAACCTGTCCAACCCTGTCCAGATCTCAGAGGGCACTGCACGACATTTACAGTGGTGGCTCACGAACCACGATTGGGTCCATGGCAGATCCCTCTCCCTTCCCCAACCGGAGCTCACAGTGGTGACGGATGCGTCCCTCCTGGGATGGGGTGGCCACATGGGAGAGGCGGAGATCAGGGGCCTCTGGTCTCCGGCAGAGTTCCAGCTCCATATCAACATTCTGGAGCTGTCGGCAATACGACTTGCTCTGAAAGCCTTTCTTCCCTCTGTCCGGAGACAGGTAGTGCAGGTGTTCACGGACAACACCACCCCCATGTGGTATTGCAACAAACAGGGCGGGGTGGGGTCGTGGATCCTATGTCAGTAGGCTCTGCGCCTCCGGTCATGGCTGGAACATCAGGGCATGTCTCTGATGGTTCAACACCTGGCAGGCTCCCTGAACGCCAGGGCGGATGAACTCAGCCACAGATGGATGTTGGATGACGAATGGCGTCTGACCTCGGATGTGGTGCAAGGTCTCTGTCTGCAGTGGGGAGAGCCTTGGTTAGATCTATTCGCCACCGAAGAGAACGCGCAATGTCATCAATTCTGTGTGATGGAATTTCCAAGGCGGCACTCGCTCGGAGACTCTTTTCGTTGTGAGTGGAGTTGCGGTCTGTTGTACGCATTTCCACCTATACCACTTCTGCTCAGAGTCCTAAAGAAGATCAGGCGCAACCGGGCCCAAGTCATTCTTGTGGCTCCGGATTGGGCAAGACTAGTATGGTATCCTGAGCTACTCAGTCTAGCAATCTGTCCTCCGATCCGCCTGTCTCTTCGGGAAGATCTTCTGTCACAGCAGCAGGGGACGGTCCTTCACCCGAACCTGTCCAGCCTCCACCTCCATGCGTGGGGATTGAGCGGCGACAGTTGACAGCTTTTGACCTTCCTGCCGAAGTGTGTGATGTTATCTTGGAAGCCAGGCATCCCTCCACTAAGATGGTATATGCCTGCAGGTGGAATACATTTGTGACATGGTGCACAGTGAAGGCTGTGGATCCCCTTTCTGCCCCTCTTTCAGAAGTTCTTCTGTTCCTCCTTTCTCTGGGCCAGCAGGGCTCTGCTCTGGGAACTATCAAGGGCTATCTCTCGGCCATTTCCCCCCTTTTTAAGGCTTCGAGATCAGCCTTCTCTTTTCAAATCCCCTGTTGTTAGTCGTTTCTTGAGAGGCATTACACACACGTTCCCTCCGGTCCCCACTATAATGCCTCAGTGGGACTTGAATCTTGTGTTGACTTATTTGATGTGCGCTCCCTTTGAGCCACTTCACAACTGTCCTTTACGTCTTCTCACCTTAAAGACTGCTTTCCTGGTTGCTATCACCTCTGCCAGAAGAGTCATTGAGCTCCAGGCTTTTTCATCTAAACCTCCTTTCTGTTCACCCAGACAAGGTGATGCTAAGGACCCGTCCTTCTTTTCTGCCCAAGATTTTTGGAGGGCCCTACTTTCCCTGCCCAGCTGTGCCATAGTGATTGCCTAGCTCCTTTCTGCTGACCTGTCAGCAGTTAAGTGGCAATCAATGGCTCCCCATCCTGTCAGCAGTGAAATTCACCTCTAGTCACCCACTTGCGATTCACCCCTGAGCTACCAGTTTTCAACTTAAGATTCCAGACTTTGGGCCTCATCTACAAGAAAATGAGAGCGCACTGCAAGCCATTGTGCTGCACCATGCTGTGTTATTTTCATAACACAGGGATGCGTTGTATTAACATAAATACGACTCATACCTGTGCTTTCCCATGTGCTGGGGCACAACTGGCTGCCATGCTCGTGCGCAGGCACCCTTGCTTCATATTGCAAGGGTGTGTGTGTTGAGGGGATGATTGTTTTTGTGCAGGAAGGGACACATTCCGGCACAAAAATAATCATAAATGTAATTTTTGTTTTACTATGAGTGCTGCAGAATGCAGCACATATAGAAAGAGGAAATCTGAAAGAGACTATTAGTTATAGATTCCTTACCTCCAGGCGTCAGACTGGATCTGGAGATTTTTTCTTTATGTAGTACCCCTTAGCGTCGGTAGGTGGCGTCGGTCGACTCCCCGTCCGTCATTGGCGTCGTGGTCGCCAGAATGACATTGCAGTGTCTACTTAGACGCTGTCCCTGCGGGCTGACGTTAGTTCTTTTTTTTTTCGCACCAGCTGGCGCAGACCCGGAGAGAGCGGCACTGTTAGTCACTTTTTGACTCACACTTTTTCGACTTTTGTTGACATTTTTTCGAGTTGTTCGACTCCTGGTGCTCTAAGGGATGTACCATCATCTGACCGGCTTCAAGCCTTGTGACTCCTGTCACAAGTTGAAGTCGGCCCCACAGACTCTGCTGGGGGGGCTCTAGGCCTTCGATGCTAGTGGCTCCTGCCTTGGCGCTGCAGGGCCCCCAGGGATCCTGGACTGGATCCAGATCGGTGCCGGTCGACCTCACGACACCTCCCCTGAAACGTATTACTCTGATGACGCCTCCGATGCCGGTTGTGTCCCCGACCGGCGTTGACCCCATGCCTCCCCCTCGACTTGGACACGGAGCCGGAGCAGCGTATGTCGACGCAGGAGGGTACTTTTGTACCGCTGTTCTACCCTTATTGCCCTGAGTCAAAGCCAGAGGAGGGTCAGGAGGACTGGGAGGGGTCTGTTGACCCTCGGGAAGACAAGCTAGAAGAGCCGGACTGGAGAGAGGAGTTGGGTGATGCCAGTGGCCTGGATACTTCCTCAGACCTTGGTATGCTTTCTCCCCCTACCGTGGTTGTGGAGGAGGGAGCTTCCTACGCTGTGGTGTTGCGTAGGGCGGCAGAGGCCTTGGGCCTCGAGCTTCCTACGGTGGTGGTCAGGACTGACCTCCTAACTGAGGTGCTTCAGCCAGCAGCAGCCTCTTCGGAGCCCTTGTTACCTTTCAATGAGGCCCTCACTGACATCCTTCTGGGTTCCTGGTCCAAGCCCAGCACAAGGGCTCCTGTGGATAGGATGATTGCCCGAGGCCACCGCCTGGCATTGGGCGACCCACTTTTCCTCTCCCAAAACCCTACCCCCGGGAGCTTGGTGGTCCAAGCCTCAACTTCAAAAGGAAGCTCTTTCCCTACAACTCCTCAAGACAGGGAATCCAAGAAGCTGGACCATTTGGAAAGAATATGTTTTCTTCTGCCAGCTTAGGGCTGCGGTCGGTGAACACCACTATCTCTTAGGTCGTTACACACATTCTGTGTGGGACATGGTTGCGCAAGTGCTGCCACAGTGCCCGGAGGAGGCCCGGGCCGTGCTCACCCGCGCTCTTGCCGAGGGTCGAGATGCTTTGAAGTTCACCATCCGATGTGGGCTGGACACTGCTGACTCGCTGGGTAGGATGATTTCCAACTCTGTAGCTATACCTGGCTGAGAACCTCTGGCTTTTCTGGGGATGTCCAATCTACCCTTTTGGACATGCCCTTTGATGGCCGTCGCCTGTTTGGCGACAAGGCAGACAACGTGCTCAAGCACTTCAAGGACTCTAGGGCTTCGGCCAGGTCCTTGGGCCTTGCAGTGACTTCTCGCCCTATGCAGTCTGCCTTTCGCCCCTTTCGTGGCCACGGAAGGGGTGCCCTGCCACGTGCTGCCCAGAGCCACAAGGCCGCACAAGCCACACAGCCTCTGCACAACCGGGGATGTGGGATTCAGCGTTGTGGCTCAGGGGGCCAGAGAGCGGGTCCTACCCCCCCCCCCCCCCCCACCCCCCCCCCCCTCCAGCTGCCTCCAAACATTCCTAGTCCAACTTTTCAGGGCCACCAGTTGCCAGTGGACGTCAGGATTCACGATCACCTCACCCACTGGCACAACATCACGTCAGACAGGTGGGTTTTGCAGATAGCCCAGAGGGGCTATTCCCTCCCCTTCAAGGCTACCCCACCATCCATGCCACCAACACGTCATCGCATGTCGGAGAATCATTTGGCCCTTCTCCGTCAGGAAGTTACAGAGAACTCCAATAGCTTCAGCCATCAGCCCACCTGTGTCCAAAACGTTAACATTCACTAATGTTGAATTAAGGCGGCCTACCCAGTGTCAGAACATCTGCTGGCAGAAGGGCACTCACAACAGGAAGTCTGGTATCTCAGTCTTCAAGAACCAGCAGGAGAGCACATGGGGACAGGAGGGAATGCAGCAGTTCTTCTCTGCATGGTCCATGCTGGACTAGCCTAGCGGTCATTGGGTGTTTTCCCGGGAGGCTGGAAGGGTGTGGTGCGCTTCTTCTTTTTTTTTTTAAAGCACGTGGGGCTGCATTCGTTACTGGGGGGGGGGGGGGGGCGGGGCGGGGCGGTTTTGTAGCGATGCTGCAATATCGGCCACCAGTAACCAAAGCAGCAGTGCCCACTTACGCAGTCCCCCCTTCTTTTTGTTGCCCTTAAATATAGCGCTTCTGTTTTTCATTATAATAGCAGTGCTATTATATAAAAAAATTAATACAATATTTGTATCGAACTGTTATGCCTATTGTAATGAACAGCTGTGATGTAACTGACTGTTATCGAATTTCTACCTGTAATGCTGAGCCTTTTCTTGTTTTTTGTTAAATAAAAGGTTTTTAAAAAAAATACAATAAAGGAAACTCGCCATTAGAATAAACCACTTATCTCGCTCATTTTATGAGGATGTCGTGGTTCTCCTGAGGCGAAATGGGGCACTTTTCAAATTCTTTAGTTGTCATAGCCAGGTTGCTATAGCAACAACAAATGAATACATCATAAACACCTGAACTATGACATCAGAGGAAGCCCTGTTTGAAAACCAGCCACAAGGCGTCCAACAGCACAGTACAGCCTGGTCCTGCGTTTTGAGAGGATGTTATTGGCGCCGCTTAACGCTACTGCAGTCATGTTACTGGGCTAGTACCGGCGCTTCTTTACAGGAGAAAGGTACTGTCCGATGGCAAGTATCTGTGTTTAACTCAGCGGCTCGCATAACATCCGAGTATGTTATCTAGTGACTGAGGCTGGTGGTGGTTTTATATCCAAAAGACGTGGGCAGAGTACAATCTTCTCTAGGGCGAATAGTGCCCTTCTGTTTTCGAACGGGGTTCTTTTAAGATCCGGTTAGTAGAGTAAGCTCACAGGCAAGTTTTAGTAGTGCAGTGATAAGTATCGCGTCTAATAAAATTGGTTTTGAAGAGTACTATAGAGTTACTAAAATGTGCTGGGTGGAAATCTTGACTGATTGTTAAACATGTTTAACAGTTCTTAGGTTTCCATGTTAAGGTACAGCGCTGGGCATGCAGGCAGAGTTTTCTGAATTTCACACATGGTTACTGATGGTCTACTACTGCACACTATTTATTACATAAGTATGCCTCACATCCGCCACCTATGAGCTGTCTCCAAGGTTTATCCATCACTGAACCCCTTGAATTTCTCTGATCCGCCAGACTCTACACAGGGTATGGGGCAGATACAATAACTTAGTAATAGTAACAGGGCCAGCAAAGCAAATTATTTTTTTTTTTGGTCTTCTGATCTTGTCTAAAAATAGAACCACAGGCCCTGCTATTTATTAAGGGGTCCAACCAAACATGGAAGTTTAAATCGCCTCACATTGCTGGAAAGGAATAGCAGAAGTGCAGGAAGTCGCTTTATCGAATTAGCTTTCTTTCTATGCCAGCTTTCTTCTCTTCAAAGTACTATAATCTGGTCCTGTTCCTTCAGCACAAAAGAGGTGCATATATTTACCTCATGACAGTACTTTAACATTTAAAGCACAGCTGCTACCGTTGCTGAATTTCAAAACCTGATTCGAGAAGAAAGGACTAACTTTTAATCCCCAGAATCTTTCACAAGCCAGAAATCTATGTATGTGTGCAGTATTTCTATAGCCAAAACCTAGCAAAAAGGCAGCGGAGGGTTGTATGACGTTATAACGCATACTTTTACAAAGCATGCCTTTACAACACATTTTTCACATCGCAACATCCTTTACAACGCATTCCATTACATCGCATGACACGATATTGCATTTTAAGAAACTACCTTTACAACGCATTCCATTACATCGCATACTACCTTTACAACGCATACCATTACATTGCATTTAAGGTAAGTATTGGATAGTATGGGGTAAAAATTACTATTCTAACTCCAGGTGGTGCAACAGTAGGGTAAGTGTTGGATAGTGTAGGGGTAATAATTACTATTCTAACTCCAGGGGGTGCAACAGTAGGGTAAGTGTTGGATAGTGTAGGGGTAATAATTACTATTCTAACTCCAGGGGGTGCAACAGTAGGGTAAGTGTTGGATAGTGTAAGGGTACTATGCGTTGTAATGGTATGCGTTGTAATGAATGCTTTGTATTGACATGCGTGGTAATGGTATGCGTTGTAGTGTCATGCGATGTAATGGTTGCGTTGTAATGGCATGCGATGTCAGTGATGTTGCGATGTGATGACTGCGTTGTAATGGCCATGCGATGTAAAAGTTGCATTGTAAAGGTTGTTTCCCGCAGCGGAGTGCTGAACCAGGCCAGCACCGTTCTTGTTCAGTAGCAAAGCAATTGGCTCAGGTTTGAATATACTCACAGATGTGTTGTTGGGCTCTGAAGAAGGGCTTGGTGCGAAGGGGCAGGAATATGTATTATTGATCATGAAAAAGTAAGGAAAATGCCGAACAATGCAGATTAATGCAGTCTCTGATCAAGTGGACTCATTTCCCCTGTATAACGCACTCAAGAAGTTTGGAACTAAACAAATATTCTCTCAGGCTGTTACTTAAATTGAAAGTTGGCCATGCTGCAGCAGTTCACTGGAGATCTAGGTTCTGGAAGAGCAAGGAAGTCTCTTTTAGCTCACTCTTTGGGGTGAGACAGGGTCACTTCTAGCACAAGGCCTCTTCAATTTGTATATTAGTGGGTTTTACTGGCTTTCTTAGGGGATGGGGTGGATATATTGCACGGAGTTGCCAGATTCAACTGCATCTGTGGAATGATGCAGCACTCTTAGTATGCACTAGGTATTCGCAAATATTTTTTTAAAGATTTTTGTATACTTATTACTATTTGCACTTGTTAGAAAAGTGAATATTTTTACAACATACAAAACAATACAACTATCTATAACTAACACTGCCATGTTTTGCTTTGAAATTTCAAAATGTATATTCCTTTGATACAATTTCAAATCTAGACCATATTATCTTAATTTATTTCACCTGTCTGTTCCTCATAGTATATAAGGATTCATATATACAAATTCTAATCATTTCATACCACCATTCCCTGACTTGGGGACGATGTGCAGAATTTGTATTGAATTAAGTCCCGCCTGTAGTAGCATGTCCCGGGTAGCCCAACAAACTGATTACCTGGGAAGGAGGGGGGGTGGGCTCTGCAGCGGTTTGTAGACATGAGCACATTCCTACACATTTAACACCACTAAAGCAGTGATTGAGGGTTATGCCCGAAGCACATGGTCCCAATCACCTATTTTCTCATTTTGACATTTTGGGTATTTATCTGAAATATGGTTATTGGCATTTGGCATTGAACTGTATCCTATTCAGAATAGCTAGATATATTCAACATGCTTAGCTTCAACACATGTTGAGCTTTATGTCGATTCCAGTGTCTACACATAAGACAATATAAAATTGTTAAAAACCATGAATTCACGATAGATTAGCCAAAATTGCTTAAAATCAAGGTTTACCATAAGAGTATTTCTTTAAAATGGGGATCCTATTACCTGTTGCATAAATAAGTAAAAAAAAAAACATTATAAGAATCATCATTAAAACATCATTGATTTTCGCAAGTGTAGTGCACTTTTCAAAAAGGAGCCAACTGTAAAGCACGCCTCGTTTTCTTCTAACTGTCTTAAAAACATCAGCGCCACTCTACATTTACTTACCTTTTTTCCCGTAGCAGATGCAATAAATAACGTCTAGTAAGGGGAAGATAATACTTGCAAAAAAAGACCAAATGTAGGGTGGTCTGAGGGGACTGTCCATCGCATGGGCAGAAGCTCTCGCTAAGTCCATGAATGCCAGCTGCATAGAACTGCCCTATGCATATTTATATTTGGACACAAGAAGATGTAGATTTAAGCACTGATCTGTGGTGCCAAAGCCCTTCCTGAACCCATATTGTGTGGGAGAGAGAATATTTCAGTTATCATCCGAAGCAGACGGTCCAGAATGACTCTCCCAGTTATTTTTGTGGTGAGTTGAGAAGTGAAATTGGGCGTAAACATTTTGGGTCATGAACATTTCCCTTCTTGAAGATTGGTACAATTATACACGCATGCCAGGAAGGCGGAACCCCTACTTTACAAGCAGAGTGAATATGGTTAGTAAGCAGTGGGGACCAAAAACCGGGGTTTTCCAGAAAAATATCGATAGGGCCCGTGAGCCTTCTTAGAGGAGCTATTATGGATAGCTTTGGAGACTTCCTCTATGGAGAAGTATATATTCAGAGGTGAAGGGAAATCTACCAACCCACTCTCAGGACTTGAAGCACTGGAGTGGTACAAAATAAGCACTCACTTTGTAAGGTAAAACCTATTCGTACAGCCTTCCAGAAAGCCTGTGGATCTTTATTTTGGCAGGCAGCTACAAGAGATTCCCCTTTCTCATCTTTAAGCTCGGTCTTCCTTTTTATAACCTCCAAAGTGTAGGCTTTCCTACACACAATGATTGCACACTGGTTCCTAGGGGTTTATTTTAATTCCTTACGTGACCTGTCATTGGCCGCTCTACAGTCTTTATCAAACCTTGACTTGTTATGTGTTGCATTTCTCTGTATGGGCGTAGTCAGCATATCTTTTATGCAGGAAGTTAGTTCTATAAAGCTGCTTAGAACGGCATTGGGGCCAGCAGTCTCCGAGGAACAGCAGAGCACCAAACCCTCACACCCATTGGAGACCTGGTTCATTATTAGTTTCATATCTGTACATTTCCAAAGCAGTCTACACCCTGCATCTTTCATGGTCAATACCAGACGCGTTTCCCCAGTAGACCCCAGGACCTCTGCAAGTATTGTAAATCTGGAGGACTAATGGATTATGGTCGCTATATATGGTGGCAAGGACCCTCCCTCCCCCGGATAAACAGGTGCAGGTTCTGGGAAACCAACACATAAACAATAATCTAACCACCAGACCTACCAATATATGATGGGGAGGTTGTAGACAAGCCAGTTGAGAAAGCACTCTCTAAGTCATGAGTTACCAAAAAGGTGTACAGAAACCGGCCCCTTGAGTCCATGTCAACCCTAGGCAACTTCATCTGAGGAGAGATCAAAAGTTAGCTGTAAGAGAGCTGGCATAGCGCCCACTTTAGCATTGAAGTCACCAGCCAGAAGTAGGTTGAAAAACCCTCCCTGATATAATTCCTTCTCAGCTAATGCTCCTATCAAAGAAAGCAATTCCTGGAACTTCTGGTTTTCCCCAATTGAGAAATCATTGTTATAAAAATGTACCATGAGTATCGCGAATGTATGAGCCCCCCTCCTCTAGTCAAAGACCTGCACAGATTACATCTCCATCAGGATTGCCAGTATTTTACAACCATCATCCACTTCAAACCAGACTGCCAAGCCCCCCTTTGCTTGGCCCACAGGGGACTGGGTTGCAGGGAGGTTGTGCATGAGTGTCCCAGATTTCCAGGGTTGGGAGGGTAAACGTAGACATTGAGGATCTTATAATCATAGGTGCGGTGGCCCACCAGTGGCACAGTCACACTCTCAATTAGACTGTCAATCATTGTTTTCCATGCCAGAAATCTGTTCCCAGCCATTGGATGCTCTGCAGTTTGCAACATATTAGGAGGATGGGTAAAAGCTTGGATTCCATTATACACAAGGTTAATGGGGACTAGGTGTTTCTAAAAGAAACCCTGACGCAGACTTTTTAATAAACTGGATTTAACAGTATCAGCCCTGGTTTGTGCCAGAATTTCCCCTGCAATCAAAGGTCTTCAAAAATGAATGATTATGTAGGATCCAGGAAGTTGTCTAGCGAAAGGTCTTATGCCCTCCTCAACTCGAAGCAAAAGGAAGGTCTCTTTGTACAAATCCCAGTAGCATCTCACCTTGGTGTTCAGCCAGTGTGAGACCTTGTTTTTAATTCCATTGTCGACTCAGTTACACCTGCAGGCAAACCTGGCACATTGGCTAAAATAGCTACCTATGGCCAAGAGGCTGGGGGTAGGGTTAATCACAGGAAGAGGATCTGAACTGGCTTGCCTCGCGTCTAGTTGATTGCTATTTTGTGGCGAGGGAGGAGAATACTTAAGCCCCCGATATTGGGGTCTGGGGCAGCTCCTGTGGTTGCATCAAATCTCTGGATACTGTTGTTGCCCCTTTAGCATGTTTTGTGTGGCATTTACTGTTTAAATTGGCCCTCCATCTGCTCCTGCGGAGGGTTTCTGGGGCCTACAGGAGTCCTCTTAATGTTGTCAGTCAAACCTTTCAAGCTAGACTCAATGGCGTGGAGCCAGCTTCGAATCAAGCAAGTTGCTGAGACGTCCACATCTACTATCCCAAAGGGAAAAATCCGGCATTGGGGGACTGGGCGATGTACATTGCTTTTACGCAGCCAAAAAGGGTTTCGGGTTCTTCAGCTTGGATTTCAATAACCTTTTCCATAGTTTGGCCACAGAGTCAGGTGAAAGTACGACTGATGCATCACTATTTAGGCTCTTCCCTTCAATCGTACCATCACCAGTACTACTATCATCGCCAATCCCTTCAGGATGAGTTGTCACACTAGGATAGTCATCAGCCAGGGCGTCACTGTGGGAGTCAGCAGGGTGGAGCCACATAGGTAGTGAGGGTGGAACAATGTCCCCGGCTGTAAGGGAAAGCCGCCATTCAGCCAACTTGATCTCATTTGAAATTACATCAACGGTCCTCATCAAAGAATTATCAATTGTTGTACGAGGTTGGACTGGCAGGCCAGTAATAACCACTGAATGACCTTCCTTTTCCCCATTATGATCAGAAGAATCGCAGATTTTTTTAAAAAGAAGATATGTCACACAGTACCTTCAGGATCAAGGAGGACTTCAAAGTGAAGAAACAACTGCAGAGGAGCAAAAGGCCAAGAGGGGTGGTTAGCCTAGCGTTATTCGGGCAATGATGGGCTAAGACAAGCCCGTCTTGGTGGCCAGCGCGCATCCTGCGCCCACAGGTCTCAGCGGTGGGTTCAAGGAACAAGCCCCTCCTCCAGGCTCCCTGGGGCAAAGTGACTCCAGACCTTGCAGTCCTCGCTGACCACCAGCAACCAGGCTCCTGCTATAGCGTCCTGCGCCAGAGGGTTTCTGCCACTGATTTCAAGGGGCAAGCTGGTCCTCCAGGCTCCCTGAGGCGAAGTGGCTCCTGGACCTTGCGGTCTTCGCTGAGCCACCAGCAACCAGGCTCCTGCAATAGCGTCCCTAGTTGGCAGTCTGTAATGAGAACTTTCGCAGATTATGCCATATTGGGGCCATATTTGACCCAAGCTAAAACCCAGGGTTGGAAGATAAACTGAAAGACTGCGGCACAATCTGATAGTTTGAGCTCTGAGGGTATAGTCTGGTATTTTAGTGTACAGTACAGAAACGGTTTTATTTTTGATTTCCTTACAAACAATATTTTATCCTGTTAGTTTTGGTTGCTTTGGAAAGGAAATTGGATGAGGGGATTTGTTGTGATACTCGATTTCTTAAATCTCACTGCTAAGGAGATATTTCATACTAAACTGTGGTTTTCCCCTGCCCAGATGAAACTGGTAATTACGCTATCTACTTTTGAGAACAAATGAGATTGTAAATAATAAGGTAGAGTGTTAAACAGAAATGGAAACAGTGGGAGAATTGGCATTTGTATGGCTGCAACATGTCCGAGAAAGGGATTGGGGAGAGCTTTCCATTGCTAGAAAAGGTCAGCGGTCCTTGCAAACATTGATTGATGTCTGTGTGATCTACACTTTTGGCCAAAAGCTCAAAGTCAATATTGGTTGTTGCCATATGTTCACTGTGGGAACTCCAGGCTTTCATTCCTCATAGATGGCAAAAAAAAGATCGACGTGCATCCTTTTTGGCATTATCTTTCCCTTCTTCTTTCCTAATCTGGAACTTGGGTGCATAAATAGAACTTGGGTGCATAAATAGAACTTGGGTGCATGAATAGAGAAAGCAGTTAGCCAATGGTCCAATTTAATGGAGCAGCAATGAGGACCATGCAAAAGACAGGAGGGCAAACTATCAAATTGTCACTGAAATGTATAATGTCAAATCTAAAGACTCTGAGTCTCTACAGGAATAGCATCTGAGACCACTCGAGGGCTCACCTAGTCATAAAAGAGGAAACAAAATATCTGAAGCATCTCCAGCCTGAGTTGCTCCATATGGAACTTGGCTGAACAAGAATGCAAAAACATGTGACTTGAATCGCCTTCCTCCTTTGTTTGGTACCTGATCCTCTCTAAACCAAAAGTAACCTTGCACAGTTAAATAACAAAAGATGTCATAGCCAGTTGTTCAGAGGCAAGAATGTTGGTCACTTAAAATGTATTGAAGTAGAACTGCCCATGCCCATGTGAATGCCCCTGTATGACTAGTTTAATTTCCCCATAAATTTCCCTAAAGTATTTAAGAAAGACCGAGACTTAGCCTCAGCTGAAAATGAGCAGTATGTAAAAATATTAAGGCTGATCTACTATTTAAGGTGCATTTAAGAATTTGCTTCAGGTAATTGAGATAAAAACTGATAGTTGGGCCCCTTGGTGCCTTGAACTATTCGTAGTATCATTTAGGGTGGAGAAAAAAAACCAGAATAACTTATCATCCTAAGAAACAAATCTGCATTCCTATTCACTTGGATTAAATGCACAGATTCCTTTATTTTTATTTAATTTGTCATTTTTGTTAAGCGCAAACCAGACCAAACCGGCATCTGAGTGCCTTATATAGAACTGGTGAAGAATTAAAGCATAACCCCTGTATAAAAATAAAATTATTAAAGGCAAAAACATTTTACTGCACATATTAGATTGATAGCCTATGGAGCAAAGAAGATGAGTAATAGAAAACGGAGGAAAATTGCTAAATTAAATACAGCATATGCATTTGGTGGTAAACGAGAGGAACAGAAAATGCAGTTTACAAAGAAATTATTTATAATATAAAAATGCTTTAGGAGAATAACATTAATGGCCAACTGAGAGGGAGAACAGCAAGTAATATTAGAGAAAACAAAACAGAACAAGGTGGAGAGTGGCTTTATGAGACTATAGCAAAGAAGACATCTATAAAAGAGAATACTAGCATAAATTGATTAGGATTAGGCCAAAAGTAATGTACAGAAATGTATGATCTTACAGTGCGTCTTTGAGACCAGTGCGTCTATCTGGCATGAGAGGGCGTAGGAACAAAAGAGAAAGTGAGCACACAACAGAAGAAGAACACCTAAAGAAAATACAGGAGAGTTAAAAAAAAATAAGTATTTATTTATTAGCAGTGGTATGCAGCACGGACAAGACCCAAAGAGTGGCAGTGAACTTAAAACAACAAATGGGAAATTTTGTAAAATATCCAATAAAAGTTATAATGTAGAATATAATACACTACCCAATATAGTATATAACCCCATACTATAGTAAAATGTGTAAGACAGATGAACCATATTTATTACAAAAAAAGAATAAAGGATGCTGGGTGAATAGTATACAGTGTGATCAAAAACATATTTAGATTGAGGGACCATGCTGAACGGACTTTTAGATTGAGGGACCATAGAACCATAGAACGAACGACCTTCACATTTGAAAGAGTTGCCGATAGAGCAGGGTTTTTAGGTTTTTAGAGGCATCCTTGGATGTGACTGTCTTAATGTTTGGTGGGTTGGAGTTTCACACCCTCGTGTGCCTCAAGACCGGAATCGCTTTTTTGTCTTCCAAAATCCTGGTGTTTCAAGGAGAAGGTTGTTTCTGGTCTAGTGTATATACTGACTGCCAAAGTTGATCGTTTGTGGGCTAGTTAATCAAGGGTTCCCGAGAACATTACTTTATGTGTGACGCAAGGTAGTTTAAAAATAATCCTCACTTCTATAGGGAGCAACTTCAAGGATATCAAAATAGGTGAAATGTCTTTGGCCTGTGGCTGGCTTAACTGCTGGAGGAAGGATTTCTTTAAGTAATGCACTTCGTGCAATTTGGAACTTCCAATGAGTTGAGAGTTTCCATATTCCAGTCTAGACGAAGGTTTGGGCAACTTGTTTAAAATCTGGATCCAGGATCAAAAGTTTGATTCTGTGAGGATGTCTGAGTTGAAATTGTACCCTTGTTGCCATTGCATTGATTTAAGCATGTAGGTCAATGTTTTTGTCCAAGTAGAGGCCAAGTGATATGGCTGACTCCGAGACTGATGGGTCAGTGATTAATATCGTGAGTTGAAGCATGGTTAAATGGGAACAGGGCAGTTAGTGAAGGATAAAAGGAGGACGTCTGTTTTGAGTGGGTTAAGCTGTAGCTGGTGATATGACCATGAATATCTTCAAGAACTCTGCCACTCTTATCTTTAGGGGAATACATTTTCAGATAGAGCTTAGGTATCATATGCGTAAAAGCAGTATTAGCTTTTAAAGCTACCAAGAATGGAAGCTCTATGTGAAGATTAAAGAGGATAGCTGAGAGAATACATTAACACGGGTTAGAGAGGAGGGAAAGTTGACATTTTTAAGTATCATTTGAACCTAAAGATTATTGTGCAAGTTAGGCATATTCTCTCTTTGATGATTTTCAGGACAGTGGTATGGTTCACAGTGTTTAAGTCAGCTGATAATTATTGGATGCTGGAGTCACCTTTGTTTAAGATTCAGAGTGTCATTAACTAATTGTATTGCTACAGTCTTAGAGCTGCAACTTGATATAAAGCTTGCCAGATGAGTTTAATCATGTACAACATTTTCCTCATTGTACCACTTGAGTAACGTCTACAAGTCTCTCATTAAGACTTTAAACAGGAAGGCCAGATTGGAGATTAGGTAAAGGTCCATGAAATGCCTGGTCGGCTACAGATTGTTTTGAAAATAAAAGCTACAACAGGCATATTTGAAGCATACCAGGACTAATGCTTGGGACTAGGGGTAGTGCTGAAACCAGTTTGGGAGTCAAAGGAGAAACATGGGGTCACTGGGCTACAATTGTGGGGATGTGGTCTATTTATCTGGGATGTCCTGGGCTGACCTGCTGTGGGATCCAAAACCAGAGCACCAAGTACACCCTGTTTGCACTTTACTCTCATTGTACTGAGGTGATGAGCAGTCCAAGGCTCACTCAAGGAGGCGGTGTGGGATTAGAGACTCAGAAGTCAGTAAATCACAAACTAACTCTTAATAAATCAACTGTGCAGCCTGTGCTTTATACTGAATATAAAATGTTATTTTTTCAAAACACAATAACATACAAATAAACCTGCTACAGGATTGGCCACATGCTAACAACTGCATATCTAGATGTTCAGTTTCTGTCTATAGATGTGACACAAAGACATGCGCTTGATTTCTCTTATACCAGTTGTTAGATTTGGGGGTCTCTAGTTGGCAGAGGTAGGTACCTTTGACCAAATAGGAATCCTTGTGTCTAGTCAGGGTAAGGGCGTACACTCCTAAAATAACCCCTGCTCACCCCCTTGGTAGCTTGGCACGAGCAGGCAGGCTTATCTCAGAGGCAGTGTGTAGAGCATTTGTGAACACATACAGTAACCCAGTGATAACATTACAGATAGACACCACACAAGTTGTAGTATAAATAGACTTCACACAAGACCACAAACTACAAAAATCCACAATACTGTACTTTAAAAATGGTAGAAATAGCTTAGTTCTCTTTAGATGGTAAATGTGACACTTTATACTCAATGTACCTTTGGATGCATAACGCTATACAACAAAAGTGTTGCAGTGAAGGTGATGCGTCCGTTCCTTACACTCAAGAACGGTAATGCGTCGGTTCCCTACTGCTGCGCAGGGAACGGTGATGCGTCGGTTTCTTACTGCGCTTCCGTGGCGATGCGACCCGCAACGCCGTGATGAGATGAAGATCCAGTGCAATGAAACAAAATGACGTCTTCTTCTTGATGCGACAACGATGCGGGCACGCCTGATGGCCTTGCAGCAACTCAGTGAATCATCTGAGCCGCAACAGGCCTTGTGACACGCTTCACCGGTGATGCGACGTTGTCTGCAGGGATGCCGACACTCTTCTCCGGGGATGCGAGGCACTTCGGCGATACGATGCGACAGCAGCAGCGGTGACACCCTTCTTCAGTGATGCGACGACAGCGGCTGCAGCGGCGACATGCTTCTCCGGTTATGCGACAGCATCTGCTGCGACGGCGACACTCTGCTCCAGCGATTCAAGGCGCTTCTGCGATGCGATGCGATGCGACAGCAGCAGCGGCGATACCCTTCTTCAGTGATGTGAGGACAGTGGATGATGCGGCGTCACGCTTTTCCGTGAGTCGCGCTTCCAGCTCCTTGCGACACACAGTCCCTCAGAAGGCCCAGCACAACAGCAGCCACTTCAAATTTCCAGCTAGGGAACTCAGGGGAGCTGGTTGGTGAAGTCTGTTATCCCCGAGACTTTAGCAGGAGGAAAGCTCAATTTACAAGCCCTTGGAGATCCTGTACAAGTTGATGAAAGTAGCACGCAGTTCCTTTCTCCTTTCTTTGGCAGTCAGGCAACCACTACAGGCCAATCCCCCAAATAGCACTCAGCTTAGGGATAGTCTCCTCCTTCAGTTTCTCTCTGGTTCCTCTCCTCAGCAAAGGTTCTTCTTGTTTCCCAAAAGTGATCTAACGTTCTGGGGTCTGGTTCTCCTCTTTTACACACCAAAATCCTTTGTCTATGAATGAAGAGAGTGTCTGTACCTAGTCCAAACCAGTTCTGGTCAGTCCTGGAGCGCTTTGTTGACAAGACTCCTTCTTTACTTTGACAGTGTGGGCCAGGGACATCAGGCGCACTACAGGAGGTGGTGCCAGCATTGTGGAAGGCATGCACAGCCCTATTCAGGTCCCAGGTGCAACTCCTTCCACCACACCACATGCAGATAGCTCTATTCATCCATGTGCTGACTCACTCTGTCTCCTGGAATCCCCCAGCCCCTGTCACTCAAACTTCGGACAAGGAATACACAACCTAGCAGAGGTAGGCTTGGATGGTTAGGCAAGAAAATACCTACTTTCTAAAAGTAGTATTTCCAAACACAGAATGTTAAAACCTACTTCACAGAAAGATGTATTTTATCATTCTGAGTCCAGGCATACTAAACTCGAATTTCTACCTAGTTCCCTGAGGCAGTTAGGATTATAAGATGTTATAATCAAACTGCCCATTCTGGCCTATGGGGAACAGTGGCCTTGCAATAATGAAAAACGAAAATGGCTGTAAGTCACTATTAAGACATGCCACACACATCAGGGTAGGTCCTACCTTTTACCTACAATGCACCCTGCCCTTAGGCCTACCATAGGGTGACTAATATGCAGAAAAGGGAAGGTTTAGGGACTGGCAAGTGGGTGCACTTGCCCAGTCAACATGGCAGTACCAGACTGCACACAGGCTCTGCAATGGCAGACCTGGGACAGACTTTAGAGGCTGCTCCGGTGGGTGGCACAATCAGTGCTGCAAGCCCACCATCAGCATTTGATTTACAAGCCCTGGGCACACACAGTGCACTGTACTAGGGTCTGACAGTAAATCAAATAAGCCAATCATGGAGTTTACTTATCCATACATCCATTTACAATAGGGAGAACATATGCACTTTAGCACTGATCAGCAGTGGTAAAGAGCCCAGAGTCATAAAACCAACAAAAACAGTTCAGACAAAATACAGGAGGAAGGCAAAAAGTTCAGGGATGACCCTGAAAAAGGGCCAAGTCCAACACCAGTAGTGCCCTAATCACTATTAGGAAGAGCGAGCAGCAGATCAGCATGTGCACATTGAAAGTTTCAAGCCGCTACAGGTCACAGCAGGATCTTTTATCTAAAATGCTGTGCACATGACTCAGTTCGAGGGAGCACGCTACTACTGTTGCTTCTGTGCCTATGCAGTCCAACCTTCTTCCAGACACCTTTGTGGTCTCACAGAGCAGTTGAAGTCCCAATAGCAGCAGTCACAAGCATGGTCGGACTGGGACAGAAAATAGTCAGGGGCATAAAAATAAGAGTGGCCCCATTAGTGAATCAGATAACTAAAAAAAGTGTCCCATGTTAGCAAATTGGAGCAGTTATTAAGTTGTAAATACTCGCTGTAAAAGCGTTTTGCACGGTATGAAAGACTTCATGGATTTGTGTTTGCTACAAATAATGTTTGTGTTAATATCAGGGAAATCAAAAGTATAAACCAGCCCTCCAGACTATAAAACAGTCCTAAAAACAGCCACAAAACCAATCCAAACACTGACCTGTCAGAACAGGCCTTAGGGCACTGTCTAATTGCCCTATAGGCCAGTCCAACCCTGGTCACATACCCAAACAACCCCCAGAATCTCAAATGAGATGAGCGCCCACTCCAGGTGTCAGTTGGCAAGGGGGGAGCAGCTTCGCAAGGAGGTTAAGCTGGAGTCTGATGGGGGGGGGGGGGGGGGGGGGGACGACTAGAGCTGTCTATAGAGCCTGCGGTCTAGGATCAACAAGCTTTGCTGTTTATAAATGGAGCCAAGGTCAAGGGTACACAGAAACTCTTTTTACAGATGGGTGCTTCTGAAAGGACTGCAGGATTGGTCAGTCACATGTAATGCCCGGTGCCAGACATGTGGCTTTCTCTTTCCCAGCTTTGGTAGCCTTTTCAAGGCTTTGACCTATTCTTTTTTATATATGGCATGGAGAGCTCTCAGCGGGAGTACTGGATTTTAAATCTGGCTATTCACTGCTATGATATTAATGGGGGGTTGTTTTGCACTGTTGCTATGTTATTTAGGTATTCAAGAACAAGCTAATAAGACTCTTTACGAGCTCGTGAGCACCACCTCTCTGCTCCAATGGACAGCAGAGTGCACGGTTATATATATGGAGAAGAGAAGACAAAGAGGGTCGTTGGGGTGGGAGGCAGGAAACCAGGCATTATTTTAATACATTTCGGGCAGGGAGTGTAGATTAAGGTGAGAGGGGTGCAATTGGGTGAAAGGACACCAGTTGTTTTCAATGTAGGCACACAGGAAGGGTAAATACAGATGGTGATCGGTGTATGTGACAGGTCGACAGTTTTTATTTTTAAATAACTGTACAGGAAGCAATGGAATTGGAATAAGAGTGTTTTGTGCCCGGGTGGCAGGAGACCTGGTGCATTGTATTTATATTATGGGTTTGGGTGGGAGGATAATGTTAAGAATGGTGGAAGAGTGTGGTGGATGCCGTGTTACTTTTTTATATTTGTGTGGTGTTGGTGGTGTTAGTGATGGCCATAGGGCCGTTGATAGCAGGAAACTAGGTTTAATAAGAGCAAGGCTGGTGCTGGTGAGGCCATGTTATGTATAGTCTGCCCATGACTCCTTATCTACATAGCTGATGCTGCAATTGGAGATGAAATGGAGGGGCCGTAGACAAAGTCAAATTAACAGGAATTTTCAAAGCCAATAGAGGTTGCCTAGCAGCTTTGCCAATGTTATTTGCTGATGATGTTTAACACTGGCACAAAAAAAGAAAGAATAACGAAGCATGATGTTTTTAACATGTGCATTCATCATAATGCATGCATTCATATGCTTCATGATTTTAGCCGGCGACATGATGGGTGCGGGTGCATGTACATGCATCACAACGCATGTGTTTCTACGTAATGATGTGTGCCATTTTGCTCAATTTTTCTTTTTTTTTACTGCTCTAAGATAGTTGAAGCCAATCTTAGAGCGGTAAATAAAATAAAAAACCAACATTAAAATGTACAAAAGAGCATCGGGAACAGCAACTGTCAGACTGGAAATGGAAGCTGCTGGGACATACAAAGATATCAAATATAACTTCTGCATGGTTTTATTTTCTAAAGACTGCCAAGAGAGAGGTGGGAGAGCAGCAACAAGAATAGGGGTAGCAACGGGAAATGGGAGGTGGGAGAGGGGTGCAATGGCTCTGTTTGGCTGTAGGGGCCAGAAAAGAAATACCTTTAAAAAAGAAGTGGTCCTACAGCAGTTGCCAGATTTCACAAAAGAATTAAAAAGAAACTATTTTTCTTATTTTAAAGACTGCCACAGGAGAGGCATTGCTTAAATTGAGCCGGTGATAGGTTGTCACATGGTGGCGCTGTTTGTGTAATTAATTTTAATATAGTCAGATTTGTCACACTTGGAGGAGAGTGAGGGTTAGTAGTTGTGTTGAAACTGTATTTGGCAGTGCTGACAGCAGCAATGAGCGCTGCAAGCAGAAGTGGACTCCTGACAGGGCCCTAGCACTTTTTTTACACAAATTAAGCACTGCTGAAAGGAGGGGGAAACAGGCAGGTAGTGAGGGAGCCCTTCATGAGGCTGGGCTGGAGATGGCGGAATTTTTAAAAAAAAAAAAGATAAGCAAGGGTTGTGGTGGGGAAAGCAATAGATGAGCTGGGTGTGGGTATGAGAAGGTCGCTAGAAAACACAGGCACTCTCATAGAGTGCTGAAAGGATACGAAAAAGTAGTTCCTTGAACGTGAACAGTTGAAGGATACAAGTCATCAAGTTAAAAGTATGATAAGAAAGCTCTGCTTCGGGTGGGGGAGTACAAACGCAAGAGAAAAAAAAGCTATTGAACAAGAAGCAAGCAAATAAGAGTGACAACAAAAGCAACAAAAGTTAAGCAATGGGCCTGCACTAAGCCCTCTTTAAGTTTTTGGAATGTTTCACTAGAGATCATCATGGAGCAGATGGGGGTACTGCTTTGGGTATTTATTTATTTATGTATGCATTTTTATATAGCCCGTACTTTACCCGGAGGAGCACTTTACAATAGAACCAGTAACATTACATAAGACTTCAGAGTACATGAATTACATAAAAGATACAAACAGAAAAAAACTCTATACACACATAAGAATGGTAGTAAGTACATATATCTACTACAGATACTAGTGGTTAGAGTTACATATATGCAAGATGCAAATTCACTCAAGATTACATTTTAGGGAAAGTTGAAGTGATTAGGGTTGCACAAATATATATTACATATTTACACAGCATGATCTTCTCGCCATTGCTGGGGTTCTTGCAGTGCTCGTTCAGCCAGGCCTTCATGGTGCTGTTGCACTCACAGGCGGTATTCTTGGGCGTGGAGGGATCCAAGAGCTCGTGCTGGCCGTACGGGTAGAAGGCTGGGTGATGGTAGGGGGAGGCAGCATGCTGGATCCCAGGATGTCCAAGTAGGCCCTCACTGTTCCACCACTGACCATCTGGGGGATGATCGCTGGCCTGCAGAAGCCCCCAGGTGAGCGCACTGACCTCCTGTTGCTTGTGGGGCCCCCTTCTGGTTTCTCCCTCAGGCCACCTGCAATCTGGCAAGGCGAGGCAATCGGCCTCCAAAAGCCCATCTCTGGGGCGCTTGAGCTCCAAGACGTTCCTCCACTGGAGCCACACTACCGATGGGGCCTCCTCTGTTCACCGACACTGCCCCTGCTGCAAGCCCCAGGGTTCAGGCCCCATCTGCCGACGGCCACTCAGTGTTGCTGGAAACTGTTTGCTCACCGTCACAGCCACCGTCCGCAATCTTGGGGGTCACGTGTTGTGCAGCAAACTGAGGCCTCCATCCACCCGGCCACCTCAGTTCTTGAGCTACGGCCCAGTGCTCGTGGCAGGGGCCCCACCAGGTAAACAGTAGCTTACTTAGGTGGCACCCTGGGCCCTCGTAATCCGCAGGATGTGAATGGATGGTGAACCCCTGTTGAAGCCCCCCCCCCCTCTCCCCTTCCCCCTGAGAATCCTACTCCAGGGACGCCATCTGGCCTGGAAAATTGCATATTTTTGTGGCAGGAGGAAACACGAGAGGTTACTTTTGATGTAATACAAAGGTCTTTTGGAACAGGTTCATCTTCAGAGTTTTCCTGTATATCAGAGAGTCTAAGCTGGGCCAGTGAGCTTGAAGATGAAAGTTCCAGAGAATGGATCTTGAGATGTGCTGCTTCAGCCTAATGCTATTCTTTTCAAACGAGTTAGTCCTGAGAATCTTGTTGTTCAAGAAATGATTAAAAAAGGAACTTTCCACAAACGTAAACTGCTGCTTTAGCATTTCTCATTACAAAATGTTTCTATATTTTATGTTAAGGTTTTACTTGCAAATTTCACACTTTAATAAAATCCCTAAAATATGTAGCCCATATCTGCCTTTTTCATTATACCAATACTGTAATGTTTAAACGATAATTTACAGTTGTTGCATTGCTGTTAATGTTTCTTTAATAAATTAGTATTCAAAATGAAAATCGGACAATTTTCCCGAAACATACGTAAGAGTTGAGATGGTTTGCATGTAGCTTCCCTCGGCACTGCACGGGCTCTAATTGAAATACCGACGGAATTTGCAGCCAAATATCTTTACGAGCTCAACCCCATGCAATCTGCAGCCAAATAGCACTACGTGCCCGGAATCTACTCTCACTTCCGCCTTTTTGTATGTCACCCGAGATCCCAGAACCCTCTGCTCCCAGCCGGTGGGCGCAAAAGACTACATTTCCCTGCATGCCATTAGCTGCGTGTTACGTCACTGTCTGTATAAGAGCTGGTAACGTAAGACTTCAACCCATTGTTGTATTGTGTGGCGAAGTGAAAGGTTCGGGAGGTTTGCAGAGCAAGGAGACCAGCGTTCTGTTCCAAATCATTTTATGTTTATTTTTGTTATTATTTTTCGTAACCATGGGTGTCCCAAATGGAACGCTGGAGTCTGGTGCATTCTGCCAAGCATAACAACAACAAAAAGCAAAATTGAGGAAAAGCCTTTCCCCCAGGGGTGACAGTGACCGAGGAAAAGAAAATGAAATAAAAAGAAGCACGTTGTACGAAGTCGGCATCGTCCCCGCTGGGCGTAGAAATCTGGGGAACATAAGGAAAAAGAAAAAAAACGATGGTTTTGCACAATCATCTCCTTCCTCCTGAAACGTTTTAGATTTTTATGCCCTGTAATCTCCCACAGATGATCATTAGTTACATACATGTCTTTAGAGTCGCTACAGAGAAAATATGAAATCTCTGGACCATGTCTCCTCGAACACAAATAAATGCAACATATGTGTATTTATTTAAATACATGGCGGTGAAAATCTCCCTGCTTGGCGCTTCTATGCGGACGCTGGGGTATGTTCAAAGTTTCTCCTTGCATCGCCATCTCCCCGGCAGAAAACCCCGCAAAGAGGCTGTTTTCTCTGGTCCAGGACTCGCCCATGAAGAGAGCTACCCACCAAGCTCGTGATTGTCAAAGGCAGTCTGCGAAAGCAGCCCCAACTCCGGGGAGAGATCGGCTACAAAAAAACAAGTAGGTGCGGGCATTTGATTTTCTGTCCTTTCTGTTTCTGTGCGAAAAGCTGCATTTGAGCGAGGCTTTTAAATCCCTTTTAAATCCCACAGCTTTGTATTCTTTGCGAGGCGTTCCTCTGTTTAAGCCGTTGTATCTGCTGGAAGTAATTGGATGGTTTCGTTTTTTATATGCGCTGTTTTTTTTTTGTAGAAGTGTGTGTTTGTGGCAAATGCACGAGGTAACAATTGCAGCGAGGTTTACAAAAACAGCGCATTTTCTTTGTTGGTGCAAAGGAGGGGAGGTAGAAAGAATGCAGTGTGTAGTGTGGCACACGCAGGCATTTCTAATGTTCAAAGGCTGATGGAGCCACAGGGGGCTCTGAAAAACGCACAGTTGTGCACGTTGCAGAAAGGGTTGCACCTAGTCATTACACTGTCATTCTAAAAGCATGTGTACCAGGCTGATCAATATGTCTCCGTTTAGACTGTGCTATAACATTGATCAGACAAGGATAATTAACCGTTCTGTGTGCTTGGAGATAAGGACAGGTGCGTTTTTGTTTAAGCTATCTTGTGTCCTTTGGAGATGAAGTGTGCGTTTTACTCTCTTGAGTATCAGTAGGATATTGGTGGATACTGTCAATTGTGACCCAGTCTTTTGCAGATTCCCCAGATGTTTGTTTTCAGATCATTGATCGTTTTTTCATGTGCATGTATGGCATTGATAAGCTACCTATAATTGGTTGCTAAAAGTTATGTGTAGGTGAGCAATGCACGACTGCACTTATTTTTATGTGATTGAGTATGAATGCACGCGTATGCTAGTAGATGTGTGTTACATTACATTTTTATTGTGCTTCATTTGCACAAATATTTCTTGGTTTAAAACCTCGACGTTATTTGAATCCATTGGATAGCAGTGAATCAACTCCTACAAATTCCAGCGAATTGTGAATTTCAACAAATGGGGAGCACAGATTTTTTTTATATAATGCATTTTCTGCATAAATTTATAACAGGTAATAAAATACTGTGGTCGACTCGTGCTATCTCAGACTTGGGTTCCAATGATCTGAACAAAGCAAGAGCTGTACACATAATTTTTTATGCATATATTACTACCCACTGTTATGTTTTATTTCAATGCCTTCTCTCACGAAAGTATAATGTTGAGTCGTTGAATGATGTATGTAGGTTCATGCTTCATATCCCAAAGAAGTAAATCTTTAATGGAATTTCTACATTTTTATAAAACGTTTTTTTGAAGTTGTACTCTTTTATTGTTTTTTTTATATATGTGATGTATATTGCTTTTTAATGCTTTGCTGATCTCTGCGAATCTCTATAACAATAACACGCTGAATTTGAAGCCCTGCCTTGTTTATGATAATGCAAACACAAGGAGATAATGGACTGAGCGCTAAAACTTTTAAGACACTCAACCCCAGTCACAGATCTGGGTTTAATCCATCATCGTTGTTTAGCTCACTTCCCCACCTCAGTTCATACCCAGCCATATGCAAATCAGTCTTGACACTTCCTCATGAGAACAGAACAGTCCAGCCCGAACTACCAAGCCAGGTTTTCCCTGGACCCGAAACTAGCATCCTGGGACCAGTTTCGAGGGTAACACCCCCTATCAGCCATGCTAGCTTGAATCCAGTGGCAAAGTGAGCTAAGGACCCACATCTGGGCATACCCTGCCAACTTATGGCAAACACAAGGAGATAATGGATAAAGCACTGAAACTTTTCAGACACTCACCCCAGTCACTATTAGATGTGGGTTAAATCCATCATCGTACTTTTTTTTTTTTTTGAAGAGTTTTATATAGCGCGAACTTGACCCGACTCGGGTATCAGAGAGCTTTACATAGTACCAGTTACGTTATATGAGGACACACATTCATTTTTGTTAGGCACAGGGAGATAAAGTGATTTGCCCAGAATCACAGGATGTTCAGCGTCATTGCGGAGACTCGAACCCGGTTCCCCAGATTCGAGGTCGACCGCCCTAGCTGTTAGGCCAACTCCTTTAACTCACTTCACCACCCAAGTTCAGACCCAGCCATATTCAAATCAGTCTTGACCCTGTTCCTGATGGGAAACGGGGTGGCTTAGTGAGCAGACAGATGATGGATTAAACCCAGATCTGTGATTGGGCGTGAGTATCTGAAAGTTTCAGCGCTACGTCAATCATCTTTTTGTGTTTGCTTTGTTCGTCCTAAGATGGCAGGGTATGCCCAGACATGTCTGCTTTTACATGTGTTTGTATTGTCAAATACAAGTAGTTGTGTACATATTTTTTCCCACAAAATTTCCTACCCTAAAGGAACATTTCGGTTAAGTTTAAGTAATGTCTAGTAACCATTCAGATTTGCCATTTATTAGTAACCTCACCACCTAAACCCGAACGCTTCCTAATTCATGGCTCCTCGCGTTAAAGATCAACTGTGGCTATGTTTTTGTTCCATTCCATTTGTGCTGTTGATGTTAACTGGTCAATGAAGGTTGCATACTTTAATTAAACTTTACCATTCTGTTCTTTAATACCAATTTTTCAATGAATTTTCATAGTTTGAAAATAGAAATTGGATGTCACACTTGGTATCCAAAGCCTGAATGTAATCCGAAGTTACTGCTGGTTAGTGATTCCTGGGAAGATGTTTTTATCTAGGAATAAAGGAAATGACCTGTTGAAAGCTCACATGGAATATACTTTTTTTCTATGGTGTGTAAAACCATCTTTTCTTGGAATGAGTCCTCATTCCACCTACAAAATATTTTTTAAGCAGCGTGAATCTTGAGTATTATTACAAAATCCATAAATTCAACATGGCCATCATAATCAAGCAAATTCACTTTTTTGTATTGACATGTAATTTATGACGTCACACCAAGATATGCACATTTAAAAAAAATGGTGTTATAATACATTTCTGGATCTTAAATATAGAGACCCAATGTTTCACTGGTTAATCTTTAGTTGTGCAGATATCAAACTCTTGTGGGTTCCAAAATTCTTGATTGATATGTGCAAAGAATAATAAACTTTATTAGGAGATAGAGAAAATGACCTATCCAGGAAGTATTCATTTTACTTATCAGATGGCAGAATCAATCAGTTAATTATCCTTGGTAAATAATAGTTACTGTTGTGAATAAGGAAGATGAGTTGACATATCATTTATTAATCATAAACATCTCTCCAAATACTGAATAGATTTTAACTAAACCACATTAAACCCTATGCGTTGTATTCTCAGCTTCTGTATCATGCACATTCTGCTTTTGGCATGGTTGTGGTGACCATCTCATTGCTCCAGAGGTTGTCATCACATATCGAAGTCTGATTCTACATGTGATACATTTTTTGCATATGTTTTGTTCTGGTCTCTCCGTTGATTGTCTTATTTATTGAGCTGTTGGTGTATGATTTTGGAGTCTGGTAGAGGGACTAGGAATCATTAGAAAATGGTTATGCATCTCTTAAGTCAGTCAGATTCAGTGGATCACTGATCCTAGCTGGACAATTTCATTGTTAGTTTCTGACACTTTTTTTATAGGGACTGAGGATATTTTCCATACCATACATCTTGGATGTGCCCTCAACCCCACGGGATGCAGCTTTCACAACTCTGCATGAAAGAGCCCCCCCTTTCCCTCCGTCTGTCTGTATTTGTTATTTGTTCCATATCTGTACATTTGTCTGAATGTGTTAAAGGCTCAGAGACTTTGATAGGTATGAATACATATTTATGTAATTGCTTTAAATGGTACATCAATTTATTATTTATTTTTGTCTCACCTTGGTGTGATAATATATGCTAATTTTCTTTTTTTGTTTTTTTCTGTTGGATGTTGACATGTTTCAAACAGATTAATATACATAGAAATAATGTGGTGATGCTCAAAACCTTTAGTTTTTTTTACAGGTGAAGAATTTTGTAAATTGGTCAGCAACCAACTGACTTTTGACAATCAATCTCACACTACCAATTTGGGCAATGAATAGTGGAACAAATTACTGGCACTCAAAAAGAAAATCCAAAAACTAGAATCCCATGGGGAATTAATTTTCCAGTATTTGAGAGCTGGCACTATACCGCAAGGACTAGGTGTTAGGAACATACCTGGTCACTTTGTACAAATCAGGCAGTTTCTAGAAAAAAATGGTCCCTTATTAGTAATCGTTGCTCCATAGATTGGATGTTGCCCATAGTGGAGACAACAGGAGAAATGGTATTGGCCCTGACAAGCAAAACGCTAGAAATGGAACAAAAGAAAAAAAAAATGAACGCAGTAGAAATGGCTGAAAAGAATCTAGAGACGATAGAAAGCAAACTTCTCTCCTTTAATCAATGATATAAAAAAGACAGATACATTTTTTTTAAATCCCGGAGAATGAGGTACCAGCCCAAATGTAGAGGGAATTTAATTATTTCCTCATTGTTGTGGACCCCTGGACAGCAAGTGTCTACGGAGTGCCTAAGATCAAAAAGACCCTCCTTTACACCCCATTGTGGTCACCATAGGTTCCATAACGGAAGCTCTTTCCAAATATATGGATTTGTACCTATGTCCGGTGGTACCTCGAATCAAATCATTCTTTAATCATACCAGGCATATGATTACAGTAGTGGAAGGTCTGAGGTACAATGAATACACAAAAATCTTAGTGGCCTTAAACATAGAAGCACTCTATAGTAATATACCACAGGCAGTGGCAACAGAGACGGTAGACTCATTTAGACAGAAACATCTTAGTGAAGCCCTCAGGACATTTATCCTTGAATGCCTTAAAATTGTGCTCAGTTAAAACACCTTTTCATTTGGAGGTGAACTTTTACTGCAGAAGAAAGGAGTTTGCATGGGAGCCTCATGTGCCCAGAGCATAGCTAATATATACATGGGCAACTTTGAAGGCCGATTCAGTCACAATGAACGTGCCCCCTTTTCAGAAACAGTTTTAGCATGGTCTTAGTATATAGACAATATATTTTTTCATCTGGCAAGCATAAGAGTAAACCCTAAAAGTTTAGTGAATGGATCAATCTTTGTGATTTCAACCTCCGATTTATGGCAAATAAAAGTCGCCAGAAAGTAGAATTCATAGATATCTGGACAAAACTATATGGAAGGAAGACTCGAGGTAGACATGTTTGTTAAACCTACTACCTGTAACACATTACTTCACTTTAACAGTTACCATCAAATAAACCAGAAGAAAGGTATTTCGTTTGAACAGATCCTTAGATTGCGTTGTAACTGTAGCAATGAACATGGTTATGATGAACCGGCTGCAGACCAGAACGTATTTGTTCTGGCCTGCACAACCTCACTTAATCTGCATCAGGTTTTTCTACATGATGGAACATGCCCCTATTGCATGGCCTCATGCAGGCTGTTTGATCCTTGACCTGGAAAGGGCATTTGATTCTTTAGAGTAGCCATTTCTATTCATGGTGTTGCCCCAATATGGTTTTGGAGACAGATTTCCGAGACTCATTAGTTTACTATATACACTACCATTGACCCATGTGAAGACTGGCTCCCTCCTTTCCGATCCTATCCTTAGAGGCAGGGGCACGCGCCAGGGGTCTCTGCTCTCCCCATTACTCTTCTCCCTGGTGGTGGAACCGCTGGAGGCTCACTGGCGCACGCAGGGCGTTGTGTGGGGTATACTCCTCAGAGAATGGTGTTCATTCAGTCTCCCTCTATGCGGATGATCTTCTCATTTAGTTGAGGAGTATTTTTTTTTTTTTTGATGGTATTACTCCCACTCTCTGCCACTTTCCCTAACTCTCAGGCCTAAAAGTCAACTGGACCAAATCCTGCCTTTGCCCACTTGCTCCGATCAGTCTTGGCCCATGCATCGATCTGCTTGCTACCCCATCGCTGGGCAATCCAATACATTCCGATATTTTGGTATCCAAATTTATCATTCCCCTGTAGATCTTTTTGACGGTAATCTGATGCATCTATTGCTTCGATGCGTGCCCAGATCAACTTCTGGAGGACCTTGCTTTTGTCCGTCATTATTTTGTCAACATGCCCTTGTATATAAGTGCCTCTTTCTTACGCTTCTTTGAGGGAGAGGTCAGAACCTGCATTTGGAACACTTTCATGTTTAGAGTAGCGCTCCTTAAGCTTTCCCAACCTACTGTCTGTGGGGGTTTGGCAGTCCCCAACTTTGATCAATATTATTTGGCGTCCCAACTTCAATGGGTGGCTCGCTACTTTGCAATTAGTGGACACTGCCCCATTGTTATCGGCCTGGACTTCGAGCAGAGTCTTTCCACCCCTGTGCCCAACTGCTACTTCTCAGGCCGGCACTTTTATTGGTGGCGCATCTCTGCTTCAGATGAAGCCTCTACCTCACGAGGTAGAGTACATCATACACACCAGCTTTGGCATGCTGTGTGGGTAGTGCTACACCACCTCAATGGAAATGACCACTTGGACTGTGATGGGAGTCCAGACAGTGGTTGATCTCTATAGAGATGGTAAGCTTTTGTCCTACGAGTCACTGGTGGAGGACGGTCTTCCTTCTGGCCAGTTCCTTCTACACACATCACTAATAGGGACAAAGATGGGGGTACATGACCGGAGAGTCCTCTACGCATCTAATTATACAGTATCTACATGTTATGGGCCAAGGTAGGCATTAGGTGCACTGGCTGGCTGTCTTTTTGCGCTCACACCAGGTTCACTGCTTGTATCCCTCCTTTCGCGATGGGAGACTTACCTTTCTCAACCCTGTATGGACAGGGAAAGGTCCACCATACTGGAGGGTCCTACTTTCATACCTCACAATTCCTGCTTTCGCTTGATTCAGCTGTACATTGTGCACAGGGCCTACCGCACTCCTGCCTACATCAACAGATACTTTCACTGTACGGATGCTGCTTGCATCGATGTGGGCTAGTAAATGTGGATTTCATACACATGCTCTGAGCTTTCCCACACTTGCAGTACTATTGGTGGGGAGTCAGGACCTGTTTAGTACATTGTACTGATAGAGCTCTCTTTCACACAAGGGAGGTGTGCGTGCTCAACCTGTATCGGCACAGCCTAAACCACAAAGTCACATCCTGCTTCATGGACCTAGGTCTAATAGTGGCCAAATGGCCAATCACAGGCAGTAGGAAATCACCCGACCCTCCACACCTCACGGTCTGGGTGTGGCTGCTCTTCAACTGGATACAAGCAGAGAGCATCAAATTGCATTTGGAAGATGCCAAGGGGCTTCACAAGCCCCCATTGGCTGGTACCCGGGATGTCGTCATGGCAAATCTCCACACTGATATACCTGACAATCCCCTATTGCCAGAAGCCCAACTGCCCGCTATTTTCTTGGTGGGATACGCTGTCCCCCTGTCGTCACTTCCACTGTTGGACTTACTGCAGAGGATGCGCACCTCTCAACCACTACTGGTCCTGCTGATGAGGTATCCAGGGACAGCCCCAAGCAATTCAATTAGCAACTAGATGGACAATGTGGTTTGTTGGGGGGCGGGTGAGGGATCTAGGTCAGGCATGACCGTTACTACTAAGGTTCTTCCTTTACATACATTCCCATTTTTTTGATTGGGATCCTTAACTGTTTTTTCTGTCATTGCGTTTTATTGCTTATTGTGAACAGTACATGCTCATTTGATGTAATTTGCAGCCGTACCGTATTGCAGTACAACTTCTTACGGTTCGCGTATCCGCCTTCTGTCAGTCTGAATTTCATTAACTTTACAGGTGCTAAACCTGGCACTTTCAGTCTCTATTATTTATTCCTAACAAGGTAATCTGCCACATTGTTGTTGCTATTACAAGATATATTGTGCAATTGTTTACTGATGTCCCCATTGTATAATTTGTTCCTGTCATTTACGTAACTCTAATTATACAAAAAGCATTAAACAGATTCAAACAAAAAAATGTTTGAGCCTCAAACACATTCACACAAGGGTATAGACATAGAGCGGATAACGTCAGACGGGTTATTTTCTTTAATACGGTTTAGCTTGTGTTCCATTCCCCGTTGACTGATTTCAAGCAGGGGGTCCTTGTTAGGTCGAGCCTGGACAACGCATGCGCTGCTCTGCTAGGCACGCTGTATCCAGGTAGTGACTTGAAGCTCTGCCCATTCTCCACCAATATTTTCAATTGGCTTGTGTCATTGTCCACTATAAACTGTGGCTGTTGATTGGTCAGTAGGCTTAGTAGTCCCTCCTTTGTACCAACTTGTCTCATTTTGTAATCTCCCATGGCGACACTCCCTGTTACGTGTGTTGTTACTCAGTAGACTTTAATTACAGCCTCCGCTCATTATTTTCTCAAATAGCTTTTACTCTCCCCTTACGTACGTTAAAACTTTTTTATTATAGCACGGGAGCCTATTGCAATTGCAGTGTAATAGGTCTTGTAGTTGCATGAGTTTAAGCTATTGCATTGTAAATGACAATGCCTTTATCTGTTTTAAAACAACACGTAAATAAAAGGCATTGTCATTTACAATATTAATAGCTTAAACTCTCGTAAATGCGACTCCTATTGCATTGCAAATGCTTGTTTTTGCAATTTCGCTGACAAATTTGGCCTCAATTTCGCTATCCAAATTCTATTTGCAATGTGTGTTTTGCAGACCACATATTGTACTTTGTAAACTGCTTCAAGGCAGATAGAGAGGACTGTCTTGTTCCTGCTCGGCCAGTCAGATGAAACTGGCCCTGTAAATTGGCAAACTGTAATTCATGTAGGCCAACGATATGTAAGCAAATTATCAAGGCTAATGTTTACATGCGTAACAATGCAGATATGCTTGATTTTTCATTAATAACTGTGGATGAATGATAATTTTTGCTTTCTTTAATAACTCTGGATGAGCCAAGCGTCGGACATATATGGTGCCAATTCATCGAATAGGTTAAAGGTCAGTAACAAAAAGGGACTTCCCTGAGGACTAGGGACCACAACTATAAACACAGCCATAGCTCCTCAGTAATAAGTATATTCCTTGAATATTAAATCAGTAGTTTTTTTAATTACAGTTGAAAACTGAGAAAGGCTGAAATTAATCAGTGATCCATGGCTATACAATGCTAACTTCTTCTCACACAACATCCAGATGAGGATGGATGGAGGCCATCCAAGATATGTAGCATGCTATGATCATGGTTATTGGCCATGTCATTTGTCTGCTGCAGTCAGGAGTATAGGGTAGACAAAAGCATGACAGACTTTGTTATGAGGGAATCCTATGTCACCAGATATATAAGCAATGCCGATTGGTATGCGTTCTTTGCAGAGAACCACCGCGTCCTTTTCCCTCAATTTCCACATGGGACTTTGGCCATTCATCTGTGAAGAGGCCTAACATCAGCCTTACCCAGACTGCACTGAAGGCAGAGTATGGCTCATTGTCATGCCCTGGGCTCAGTGCAGCCTGACCAAAGTGTGTAGCCTTCGTTCTTGCTATAGGACTGCACCACTGCCTCCACTATGCACAGATTCACAAAGGGGGCGGTGATGGACAGAGTATCTGAATTAAGCAGAACACTCCTACCCAGTCAAAAGATCAGGGCTTGATCCATCACCGTTTTTTAGCTCACTGCACCATCCCAGCTCAGAACCCGGCTACATGCAAATTAGTCTGACCCTGGCCCAGTGCATCATGGGAACAGGGCAGACCAAACTACCAAGCCAATTCTTTACTGGGAAGGAAACAAGCTTCCGGGGACCGGATTCTGGCATTACAGCCGTCTTCGGCCCGGCTTGCTTGAATCCTGATGGTGCAGTGAGCAAGGAACTCACATCTGAGCATACCCTTCCACACTTGTGGTGGCCAAAACGATTCACAAAGGGGGTGGTGATGGACAGAGTATCTGAATTAAGCAGAACACTCCTACCCAGTCAAAAGATCAGGGCTTGATCCATCACCGTTTATTAGCTCACTGCACCATCCCAGCTCAGAACCCGGCTACATGTAAATTAGTCTGACCCTGGCCCAGTGCATCATGGGAACAGGGCAGACCAAAATACCAAGCCAATTCTTTACTGGGAAGGAAACAAGCTTCCGGGGACCGGTTTCTGGCATTACAGCCGTCTTCGGCCCGGCTTGCTTGAATCCTGATGGTGCAGTGAGCAAGGGACTCACATCTGAGCATACCCTTCCACACTTGTGGTGGCCAAAACGATTCACAAAGGGGGTGGTAATGGACAGAGTATCTGAATTAAGCAGAACACTCCTACCCAGTCAAAAGATCAGGGCGTGATCCATCACCGTTTTTTAGTTCACTGCACCATCCCAGCTCAGAACCCGGCTACATGCAAATTAGTCTGACCCTGGCCCAGTGCATCATGGGAACAGGGCAGACCAAACTACCAAGCCAATTCTTTACTGGGAAGGAAACAAGCTTCCGGGGACCGGTTTCTGGCATTACAGCCGTCTTCGGCCCGGCTTGCTTGAATCCTGATGGTGCAGTGAGCAAGGGACTCACATCTGAGCATACCCTTCCACACTTGTGGTGGCCAAAACGATTCACAAAGGGGGTGGTGATGGACAGAGTATCTGAATTAAGCAGAACACTCCTACCCAGTCAAAAGATCAGGGCTTGATCCATCACCGTTTTTTAGCTCACTGCACCATCCCAGCTCAGAACCCGGCTACATGCAAATTAGTCTGACCCTGGCCCAGTGCATCATGGGAACAGGGCAGACCAAACTACCAAGCCAATTCTTTACTGGGAAGGAAACAAGCTTCCGGGGACCGGTTTCTGGCATTACAGCCGTCTTCGGCCCGGCTTGCTTGAATCCTGATGGTGCAGTGAGCAAGGGACTCACATCTGAGCATACCCTTCCACACTTGTGGTGGCCAAAACGATTCACAAAGGGGGTGGTGATGGACAGAGTATCTGAATTAAGCAGAACACTCCTACCCAGTCAAAAGATCAGGGCTTGATCAATCACCGTTTTTTAGCTCACTGCACCATCCCAGCTCAGAACCCGGCTACATGCAAATTAGTCTGACCCTGGCCCAGTGCATCATGGGAACAGGGCAGACCAAACTACCAAGCCAATTCTTTACTGGGAAGGAAACAAGCTTCCGGGGACCACTATGCACAGAGCACAAATGCCAGTCGGAAGTACACACAGGTCATAGTCTATGGCTATGCCCTGTGAGCAATACTCCTGTATTCTATACTCATTGAACATGTGCTGGAGGCCCCATGAACAACATTTGCGCCCCCCGCAAACCTGAACACTGTGAATGGTCTGTGTGGTAGTGCCTACTCACAAATACCCCATTCCACATTAAATTAGCTATTTGCATGATCTGAGAGTCCCTGGACGCATCTTTTAAGTTTGTAGCCATTCTTTCTGACTGCTCAGTAAGGAAGAGATGCTGACAGTTCGCCTATTTAATTTTCAGATTACAAACCTAAATGATAGTATTTTTTCCTTAAGTTTTCCCTGCCCATAAAAAATAAAAATAGCTGGTAATTGCATAAAAGTACAGGCTTTGGAAAGGCCTCAATGTCCCCACATGAGTCTATCAGTATATTTTAGGTTTAAATCTGTTTATAGAACAAATACTTGCAGAATTGTCAGTTAACACCATATCCGTGTAAGACTAGTTTCAGCTCCACTGTATACACTTATCTGATCTAAACACAAATTACCTGCTTACCTAGTTCCTAGAAGGCCTGCCAAAGGCCCCATAGAGGTAAAGAAGAGGGAAGCAGAAATACCACTCAAAAACATAATTGATTCCACCTGGAGATCAGTCCTAGAAACTGCAGCTACTTAAACCACTTGAGAAAAACAATGCTACATTCAGCAAAGGTTCCCACTATGCCTTCTGCTCCAGTGTGCATAACCTACCCACATTGTGTTCTCAGAGCATTCAGATAGCTCCATATATAGGTTTTATTAGAAGGGGTTAGCAAACCCTGTAAAGAAGCTAGGAGCTTCCCATAGTATTCCAATTTGAGCCTCAAATGGAGGCCCCTTGAAGTCACAAGTCTCAGCAACACTTTCTCACTTTTAACAGTAAAGGGCTCCCTTTTTCTGATATAATTGTAAGGTGCAGACCAGAGAAGAACAAGCCTACTCACACTAATCTGCTGTTGTAACCCACAGATGAGCTCTGAGGTGCATAAGGTCACCATGCCCATCAAGTCTGAAAATCCAACTGCTGAGTTATTTCTCACCAGTGTCTGTTCAGGGACATATTGTACCACCACTCCCCCACAGCTCTCCCCATCACTCTTTTCATTTCTTCAGCCAGTGACTCCTTCGAGATGAGTGACATTACCCTCAGGATCCTTAGGGAAGTGCTCCTCACTGAAATTGTTGAAAAGGGTCAGTCCTTCACATTTGACCCGACCCCACCCCAATTCCAGCCTGCATTTTTACTGCTTTTACCTGTTTTAGTGTTCTTTGTTTTAACTTTTACGTCTTTGTATAGCACATTAATGGAGCAATGTCGATTCTTGAAGCCTGCGAGTTGAATCTCTTCGAAAGAATTTAGATATTTCTTTTTTACCCTTCCCATGAGTTGCATTGCTTTAATTTCCTCCCTTTTGCCACAATAGACCCGTTCAGTAGGCAGGGACTGGAAAAGACTATTTCCAAAAAATGGCTAGCAAAATTTGCACTTATCTGGACTCAAACAAGGCAGGCTTTCTTATGTTGAGCTTAGTGTGTGTCTCCACCGGGGGCCTGCAGAAGTTGCAGGTTTTCCTCCTTTGCCAGGGATCAGTATGGCATTATCTCTTGCATTTCTCTCTGCCCATCAGTCCTTCATGTGGGAGAAAAAAGAAACACCGGGTGCCTGTTTGTGCTGCAGCTCTGAGTAACTTATTCCTTTCTCACCACACTTTACCTCATCATGCTCCAGTACTTCCCATCTGCTTTTCAACAAGCAAGATAGACTCTTGATAGGAGAAACACCTCTATCTCCTAAGCTCTCCAACTGTAAATTGCGATTTCACTTGTGGTCCATTGATCAGTGCCAGCTGAGAGAGACACTTTCCACACACCATGCACACTCTGATGAGCACCAAGCATTTTTGGTGCATTGCAGCAGGCAGAAAAAGGGGATCTCCTCAGAAGCTCAGAGACTTTGCTACGATCTTGGGTCCTGTTGCATTTTTTTGTCAACCATTTGACTCTGTCTACTCAAACTGAAATATAACGTTCACAGACCAAACTGTCAAAATATACATTACCCTCCCCATGCAACAAAAAGGACTTGCTTCATGCCAAGATTGCTAGTGTTTCATCTAGCAGTTTTTCACAGTTGGATCATGAAACTTTCTAAAGGTTCTTGTGGGATTTTGGAAGGGTGTTGGTAAGAGAATATCTCATGCGTAGTGTGTATTTCTGCTCCGAGTGTCAGCCTGCATGTTAAAGCTGTTATCCTCTCTTTATATTTTTGGACATGGGGTCATGCTAACCTGGAGTGTGCCTATAGGCCTGGGAGTGTCCATGAAATTGGGAAGTCCTGGACTGTGAATTGGAGAGGCACGCCAATCATGCCCTCATAGTAGGCAAGGGATCAATGCCCTTATCTTGGGTCCATTACGTAAACCAGTGGTGCTCCATGTATTTATAATTTGTAGTGTGGTAAGACTTTTTCTCTGTGTCAGTGACAGCGTGGTCTATGGACCCCACTCATGTAAAGTTTCACTGTTGTATAATAATTTTTTGTTTGTTATGTTTTTATTGGTGGTATTCATATAACAACCATACATTTCCATATATGTGTATTACAATAATTACAATATTCTCGTTTCCATCCGAGAAGAATACAATTCTGCTTATCATAGATTATTCTCTACCTCTCTTCTTATCTTCTATTTTATCACACAAATTAGACATAATACGGTCAGGTTTTGAACTGTAAACAACAATAACTGTAAACATACCTCCCTCCCCGGTCATGAGCTGCTATGATTTCCCGGGAGCTAAGGAGCCTTCTCCTTATCTTATATCTCATCCGTCTGAGTTGTGATCTGGCGTGGGAGGAACCCTAGGCGCCACCAGTGTGTCATTTCTACCCTGGTTGTACTGGGATGGGTCTACCTCCTCTCCCCCGCACCCCTCCACCCCCGGGGGTTCTCTTTCTTGAGCTATATCTGTTATCATTTGATACCAGACCCTCGTGTCGTCCTCCAGTTTATCGTCTTTTTTTACTTTTTTCATTCGGACTAATTCTGTGGTAGCCCATTCCTGTTTACTGTTGTATAATACCCAGAACTTTGCGCTAGCATTGAATGTGCATGTCAAACATGTATATTTGTGGTGTGTGAGTCTCAGTACTGGGGCCATTGGGATTCAGTTTGGATTCCCCTGATCCAGCCTGGCACAAGATAAAGATTGAGATGGCTTCCTCATACTGTTGAAGTGTATTGCTTTCATTCATGTGGCTCTAGTTTGATGATCCATACATTGACATGAAGAGATTGGCCATAAGGCTACCTTGAAAAATTCAATTTTTTGGGCAAAGCAATGCTGATCTGTTCTTCCTGGGCACTGACATTTTATAGATGATAGGGGTGGGACTGCAATTTCTGTTATTCATAGTGATGAAGTTTTAAGGTAGGACCTGTCCCTTCATTGCTCCCCGATTACTGCTTCAGGAAGGTGATACCAGTCGGGCAGCAAAATCTCTCTGTTTTGCCCATTTTTGGGATACTCTGCTTGAAGCCAGTCCTATTGGTGCTGGCTTTCCACAAAGGCTGTGACTGGAGAGCATCTTGAAAATGACATTTGAAAGAGAATTAACTCACACAGGTTCTGAAACCTTAGACAGGGGACCCACGTCCTCTTCTGGAAGATGTGTGTAAAAGTGTGATCCAAACCATATCACTTAGTTCTAGTTCCAAGTTCTCCACAACCAAAGAAGGCGGTTTTCTGCAGAGTACTTGAAGAACTGCTTTGTAAGCAGAGCTGGTGTCTGCATCACAGGCAGTCTCTTGAAAGTGAGAGGCTATCACCTAAAGTCTGCACTTTCTGCGGGAGGAGCTGCCTAGATCCTAGACACCTGCTTGCTTGCTGAGACAGGGAGAGTGTTCCTTGGCCCTGCAGGAAGAGAAACTGTCCAAGAGGAGAAGGTCCCGCAAGTTACCGTCATGAAGAATAGGCAGAGATTAAAAGACTGCCGGAGAGAAGCCGAAACAGATCCATGTGTGAAAAAGTTTTCTCAGTTTTCCCTAAATGGTTCTCTGTGTTAACCATATCATGTCTTCTACAGAAAGCAAATGTCATTCTATGTCAACAGCCGTGGCAGATGAAAGACTGGTGCTTCAGCTGCCCATGTCATAGCCTGTGTGCCCCACAAATGCCGAGTGTGCACCCTGATCAGCCCGAAAGCCACAACTGTCGGCCTCTCATCCCGTCTGCACACTCCCAGTGAGACCACAACTACACAAGAGGATGTTGCATTAGATCTCCCGAAGTCTTCAATTTTTTTCAGTGAGGACCTGACTGCAGCCCTGATCACTCCAAAGCTGGCACCACAGGAGTGAGACTGCTGCACATGTCCATCGAACATCGAAACAACTCAAATTCCAAAAACTGGGAAGTGGACTGAAGCCTGACGCACAAACTAAGACTCTGCCCATAGGACTATTGCCTGGCGGAAGAAACAAACTGAAGTGTTAGGTCCATAAACACCTTGGGTGATTGATTTGCTTGCACCGGAGCCTAATCAGTTAACAGGGATGGGAACTGAATGTTATAAAATAGTGAGCAGGATTTTAACTCTTTATTGCATTACCCCAATTTTTCTGTGTAGCACTAAGTAACATTATATGACTAAAGTACTTCTTTAATCAAAAGTCTTGTACTGGTCTGGACAATACTTTTTGTGCCTGTTGGTTCATTGCTGAGTTCTGGGCCTTTGCCTTCCACACTACCCACCTGAAAAGAATCTGTGATTGCTCAATTTCGCTACCCTGAGAGTTAAGTGCGGAAAGGGCATTCATAAAGGCTATGGGTTGTGTTTTTCCAAAACACTTCATTGAAGTATGCCAAGAAAAGCAACTAATCTTCTGCATGGGCAGAGGAAACCAGGCCCTGACCTCACCTGAATGACATGTTTTCTATGCGTAAGAGACCCTGTGCCTACAGGGATATCAATAGCTGGTGGTGCTGATGTCACTTTATTATAGGAGTGATGGTCGACAGGATTGTGCTTCCATGGTGCGACTGTTCAAAACAAAGATGACCATAGGTAGAGGATTTTTGATTTAAATGATATTGATCTGGATAGGTTTGTCCCGGGCCATTGGAATTATGCAGCAGGGGAGGGCTAAATTATGCGGCAGGGTTGACTAAATTATGCATCAAGAAAATGCTATATATATATATATATATATGGCATAATGCGGCACATTTCCTGATAGTATTACTTTATTATTTTGTCACTTGTTAGTACCGTCTGGGCATGAGTTGCACCTCGTTATTATCAGTTTAACACGCACACATAGCAATAAGCAAGAGAAATGTGACCAGCCAGCCTTTGCAAATACGGTACAAAAGGGGGTGGTGATGGACGGAGCATCTGAACCAATCAAACACTCACACCCAGTCAACAGATCTGGGTTTAATCCATCACCGTTCTTTAGCCCACTCTGCCATCTCAGTTCAGACATGGCCATATGCAAATCAGTCTGACCCTGTGCCTCATGGGAACAGTCCAGCTTAAACTGCCTAGCCATGCCTTCCCTGGACCGGAAACAAGCTTCATAGGACCGGTTTCTGGCATTTCAGCCGTCTTCAGCCAGGCTTGCTTGAATCCAGTGGCAAAGTGAGCAAGGGACTCACGTCTGAGCATACCCTGCCAATTTATGGCGAACAAAGCGGTACAAAAGGGGGTGGTGATGGACGGAGCATCTGAACTAATCAAACACTCGCACCTAGTCAACAGATCTGGGTTTAATCCATCACCGTTCTTTAGCCCACTCTGCCACCCCAGTTCAGACATGGCCATATGCAAATCAGTCTGACCCTGTGCCTCATGGGAACAGTCCATCCCGAACTGCCAAGCCATGCCTTCCCTGGACCGGAAACAAGCTTCCTAGGACCGGTTTCTGGCATTACAACCGTCTTCAGCCAGGCTTGCTTGAATCCAGTGGCAAAGTGAGCAAGGGACTCACGTCTGAGCATACCCTGCCACACTTATGGTACCGCTTTAACCTTTGCAAATAGCCTTCCACTGCGCAGAAAAATGTGTTGCTGCGTTTTTAGTAACTTTGAAACCGTTTGAGCTAGAAACAAAATAGTTTTGTTTGTTAAAATCTACAGTTTATGCAGCAGATGTGTGGCAAATGCTATCGTTCCATAATTATGCGAAAACCACCGCACCCGCACATTCGCATAATCCCAGTGGGCCTGGTCTGTCCTCTGTTCGCTAAATCTTCTGCAAAGGTCTAATGTCACTATATCGGATGTGTGTGTTTCGTTGTTTTCAGTAAAACGATTCTCCGAAGGGTTGCGGGGAGGGTCATCACTACATCACGTGTGATGTATTGCATAGTAATGATATCATAGCCACTAGTAAGTTTATAATTACTGTACTTAATTCCACCTATTTTTTCCTCCTGGAGGTAAGGCGGAGTTAAAAAAAAAATTGTAATTAGGTAATCACCTTACAATATTGTGGTGGGTTGATGTGAATACTATATTTTTGTTGCTCTGTCATGTTAATCTCGACATAGAACGGCTCCCAAGTGCATGACTATTTACATCCTGCCTGTTTTCAGAATTCTAAAAACGGCAATAAGAATTGTTGATTTTTTTTTTCTGTGTAGAATGGTTTAAAATTTCATGCAGTGCAACTATGATTAACGTAAATGTTTTTCACCTCTGTGTGACATCCGATACAAGTCAAGCTTCTCGATAGAACTATCTAGATGTCACTTAGAATTGCTTAGTGAATAACATTCCTGTTATTCAGTTACACATCTACAAATCTATATGTCGTGCATTTAAGGCTTTATCTCATAAAAGTGTTGTGTTCATGCACCAATCCCTTTTATCCCCACTGTATAGTGCTCTTTAACATATTTTTTTTTTGCAGGGCTTAAATTGGAGGCCAGCACTATTGACCTTGCTTGTTTTCTTTTGGTGGTGGTGGGAGGCTTTTCTTTATGGCCTTAACTGCAGGCCAGACAGGTTGTCTTTGCCAGTGGTTGGTTGGAGGTATATTCACCATTTGCACAAAGGTATTCTGAGTATATGCCAAGACCTCCTAATTTTAGTAGTAGTAAAATGTATTGGATACATTTTAAACGTATACCATATTTTAAACAACATAAAAAGATTTAAAAAAATAAGGATTTGAATGTCACTCAATTATCATACATTGGAATCATAATTAACCAGAAATGCCCTGCAGTTTTACAGCGCATACAAGTTATGCAGTTATTTTTGCGCAATGAATCGATGTGCTTTCAATTGCTTTTAGTCTTTCATAAGCTATGTCCAAAAATCGTGTCAGTTTCACGATAAAAGAATTGAATTGTAACTGAAAGCAAACTGTGATAGCCTTCTTTTTTAAAGTGCGCAAAGATAGCTGCCTGAAGGAACGTAACAAACATTACTATGGACATCACTCAGCCAGGGGCAGAAACTGACAATCTGATCCAGAGATTCATTTCGATAATTGCAAAGTCTAGAGGTAAGAGAACTTGATTAAAAATTCCAAGAACCTTCAAACTCTTTCATTTGCATACATAATAGGCGGAATCTCTGAATATTTTGTTTTATTGTTGTCTGTAGATTAGAGTCCATATACTTTTGGTTAGGGTCCATTAGTAACTGTTTGTAGGTTGGTTTTTGTAATAAGTCTCCCAGGAGGGATGTCGCCTGAAGGCTTACCCTGATAACATTTTTGTGAGGAAACCTCAAAAGATAATTAATGGACGGCAAATTATGATTTGCGAAAGCTGCGGTGATCTGATCAGAGAAAAGACGAGAGTTGATCAATGAATTATGTTTCAGTTCTTGATATATCCTGCCTCTCAAGGAATCCACATTTACAGAGGCACAATCACAAAAATAAGAAATTTTCTGAGTCCGGTTGTCCACCTCAGTTGATGGAAGGTTCCGTTCCAGTCTGATCATTGCATGTGGGGTTGAATTTCGTAGACTAAATGAACAGTGTGCATTTTGGATGAAAGTTGATTCTATGTTCTTTATTTTCTTTTCATTTAGAACTGTCGAGGAGTACGTCAAGAGTGGAATCAGTTTTGCCCTAAAGGCTGTTATTGTGTGCCTGATTGCACGCCTTTTGTATAATTGTGCAAATTGTTTTAACACTTTTGTGACGTGATGGTCTTTGTTTTTAGAGAATATAGGTGTTGTGCATGTGCTAGGCACCTATTCAAATGAAATCCCAGCTAGACATATGAGTTTACTGACTCCACTGTATTGTTTCCTAGCTTCCAATTGAATTTCTGTACATTCCTTGCGAAGGATATAATGTTGGCTGTTAAATCGTTCCTCTGGTTATGTTAAGAGATGTGAGTTGATGGTGTAATCAAATTGGAGTTTAAGAGCAAATCATGAGGTTGTCTACATATGTAGATAACCAACAACAGAATTTCCCAGTTGTGATGGTAAAAATTCTGGTTTCTGGCTGTAATTACCTATGTCTGAGATCTATAGTGAAATAAGAGAGGCGGCTAAGACACAGTCTTGTTTTAGAATATTCCTAATTGTGATTTTTGGAGATACATGTGATCTGTCTGATTACTTATTTCGTACCCAAGAATTTTAGTGTAATGCGATTATAAGGTGCAGCAAGTTGGCATCCATTAACATTTTTGAGAGCTTTGACTACAGGGCAGTTGCGATTTATCTTATCAAAGGCAGATGAATAATCCACAAAACAAACACATATTGCTCTTCTACGCTGTAATGCCTTATCGATTAGAATTGTTAGTGCAAAAATATTGTCAGCAGTCGCGCAACCTACTCTGAATCCAGTTTGGTTGGCCGACAGCAAGTCGTTTAGAGTTATTGTTTTTATTAGGAGCGACAGTAAAGTATGTTGCGAAAAGTTTGCCCTCTGCATCGAGTAGTGTGATTTGGTGAAAGTTAGCTGGCTCTTCCCTGCTTCCTTTGTAGGTCTCGCCTACAGCATTGCTTTAGCAAAGCTTGTTTGGCGAGATTATAGTAAGGCTTTCAAAAGTCTACCAAAACTGCAGATTAGGTACCGTGCACATCGCCAGCCACATCGCACACCATTTGTCTGAGCCTCGGCATCAGACTTCAAAGGAATCCTCTCCCCCGCCTCCCGCATCAGACTTCAAAGGAATGCGCCCCCCCGCCACAGCAATGCCGAGAGCTTGTTAAATAAACGTTCTCTTAAATTCATTGCAGCTTTCTTCAAAGGTACTGCAGTGTTTTTAAAGAAACGTTCTCCTAAATGCATTGCAGCGTCCTTAAAAAAACGTTCGCTCAAATGTATTGCAGCGGTCTTAAATAAACTTTGACAGGTATTGCAACGTTTTAAATTAAATGCTTTCTCAAATCTATTGCAGAGTTCTTAAATAAACTTTCTATCAAATGTATTGCAGCGTTTTAAAATAAACTTTCTTTCTCTTTACCTCTCTTGTTTCATTCTTCACTCCTTTTTTTCTCCTTTCATCCTTCCTTTCTCCTTTCATCCTTCCTGTTCTCCACTCACCTCATTTTCTCCCTCTTCTCTGTATCTTAGTCTGTCAGTCTCCCTTTCTCTCCGTCTATAATTTTCCTTCCTCAGATCTTTCTCTGGCCCTTCTACATCCCTTCACACACATCACAATGTTTCTTCTTTCCTTTCGTTGTATCTCCCACTCCCTCCTCTTTCTCCTCACCATAGCTACATAGCGCACGTTTCATTCACTTTCCTTTTGCAGCTTTCTCGTTGCTCCACGTTTTATTCTCTTTCATAGCTCTCACTCACCCACCTCTTTCCGTTCTCCCAATCTCTCCCACCCTTCCATGTTTCATTCTTTCTTCTTGCCCACCTCGTCGCACTCTTCTCTTTCCTCGCATATCTCTCTGACTCTCTTTTACGTTTCCCTTCTCACACATCGCTTCGTTAGTGGTAGGACGCGCTTTGTAAATACAATAACTATCTTCAGCCACTCTTCCCTATGTATCAAATCACTTTGCTCGCTTTCTTCGCTCCCATTCTTCATCTCCACTATCATATTTCTTGCAAGTTTCATGTTCGCCCTTCCGCTTTATTATTATTGGTGTTCCTATTTCTTGATCTCCCCGTTTCTCCACCCTTGAGCTCACACGTTTTTTCCCTCCACTGTCCCTTCTCTACCCACGTCACTTTCCATATTTCCCTCTTCCTTATCTTCATTTTTGCTTTTCCATTCTCCTCCTCTTGCTGTACTTTCACTCCTGCCACTCATCTTTTTTTGTTCTCTTGTCTTCATTTCTTCCTTAAATTCCGCCCCATATTTTACACATCGTCCCTCCTTTCTTATCTCTCGTTTCTCTTCCTCTTTATCTCTTTTTTCCCCCACTCGTTTTAGCCAGACTTTCCCTCTTTTTTTAATTTTCACTTTCTTCTCCCCATTTTCTGCCTGAAGCTAAGGTTAACTGGTCTGTCTGAATTCATGAAAGCCAATGAAACAATAGCAGTAAGGACATGAAGTAACTACTAGGAGTCTACTTGTTTGTTTACAGTTTGTGTCACCTAATGGGCGCTGCGCACGAGCCCTCTTAAACGTCATTGTATCTTGAAAACGTATGGACGTCAAAGTAACGCACGCTCTTGTGTATGCACTCTTGCTCTTCGTCTTGTTTCCGACTAGCCCCCTCTCTCGTCCCTCCTCTGCTTTGCCGTCTCCCTTCCACGACCATGCCACCTCTCCCCACCCTGTCCACTTTCCTCTAATCTTGACTCTCTCGCATTTACTGTATCCACCCCCTCTTCATCTTGTCTTCTCCGCCTGCCTTCTACGCCACCCCCTGCTTTCCACAACTTCCCTATCCGCCGCTCCCTCCCTCTCTACTTGACGCTTCGCTTCTCTCTCCCTTTTTACTCTCACTGCCTCTTGTATTCAGCCGTCCATCACCACCACGTCCATCACCACCACGTCCATCACCACCACGTCCATCACCACCACGTCCATCACCACCACGTCCATCACCACCACGTCCATCACCACCACGTCCATCACCACCACGTCCATCACCACCACGTCCATCACCACCACGTCCATCACCACCACGTCCATCACCACCACGTCCATCACCACCACGTCCATCACCACCACGTCCATCACCACCACGTCCATCACCACCACGTCCATCACCACCACGTCCATCACCACCACGTCCATCACCACCACGTCCATCACCACCACGTCCATCACCACCACGTCCACCACCACCACGTCCACCACCACAGCCACCACCACAGCCACCACCACATCCACCACCACGGCCACCACCACATCCACCACCATGGCCACCACCACATCCACCACCATGGCCACCACCACATCCACCACCATGGCCACCACCACATCCACCACATCCACCACCATGGCCACCACCACATCCACCACCACATCCACCACCATGGCCACCACCACATCCACCACCACATCCACCACCACATCCACCACCACATCCACCGCCACGGCCACCACCACGAGGCCACTACCACGTCCACCACCACCACCACGTCTACCTCCACCACCACCACATCCACTACCACCACCACCACCTCCACGTCCACTACGTCCACTACCACCACCACGTCCACCACCACCACCACGTCCACCACCACCACCACGTCCACCACCACATCCACCCCCACCACCACCACCACCACGTCCACCCCCACTACCACGTCCACATCCACCACCACGTCCACCACCACCACGTCCACCACCACAACGTCCACCACCTCCTCCACGTCCAAGTCCACCACCACCACCATGTCCGCCACCACATCCACCACCACCACGTCCACCACTACGTCCACCATTACGTCCACCACTAGCACGTCCACCACATCCACCACCACCACTACCACTACCACGTCCACCACCACTACCACGTCCACCACCACTACCACGTCCACCACATCCACCACCACCACGTCCACCACATCCACCACCACCACGTCCACCACCACCATGTCCACCACGTCCACCACCACCATGTCCACCACGTCCACCACCACCACGTCCACCACCACCACGTCCACCACCACCACGTCCACCACCACCATGTCCACCACCACCACGAGGCCACTACCACGTCCACCACCACCACATCTACCTCCACCACATCCACTACCACCACCACGACCACCACCAAGTCCACCACTACATCCACCACCACATCCACGATCTATCGCCCTCACTCTATCTATCGCCCCTCACTCTATTGCCCATCACTCTATCTATCGCACTCGCTCTATCAATCTATCGCACTCGCTCTATCAATCTATCGCCCTCGCTCTATCAATCTATCGCCCTCGCTCTATCAATCTATCGCCCTCGCTCTATCAATCTATCGCCCTCGCTCTATCAATCTATCGCCCTCGCTCTATCAATCTATCGCCCTCACTCTATCAATCTATCGCCCTCACTCTATCAATCTATCGCCCTCACTCTATCAATCTATCGCCCTCACTCTATCAATCTATCGCCCTCACTCTATCAATCTATCGCCCTCACTCTATCAATCTATCGCCCTCACTCTATCAATCTATCGCCCTCACTCTATCAATCTATCGCCCTCACTATCAATCTATCGCCCTCACTATCAATCTATCGCCCACACTCTATCAATCTATCGCCCACACTCTATCAATCTATCGCCCTCACTCTATCAATCTATCGCCCTCACTCTATCAATCTATCGCCCTCACTCTATCAATCTATTGCTCTCACTCTATCTGTCTATCGCCCTCACTCTATCTATCTTTCGCCCTCACTCTATCTATCTTTCGCCCTCACTCTATCTATCTTTCGCCCTCACTCTATCTATCTTTCGCCCTCACTCTATCTATCTTCCGCCCTCACTCTATCTATCTTCCTCACTCTATCTATCGCCCTCACTCTATCTATCGCCCTCACTCTATCTATCGCCCTCCTTCTATCTATCGCCCTCCCTCCCTCTATCTATCGCCCTCCCTCTATCTGCCTATCGCCCTCCCTCTATCTGCCTATCGCCCTCACTCTATCTATCTTTCGCCCTCACTCTATCTATCTTTCGCCCTCACTCTATCTATCTTTCGCCCTCACTCTATCTATCTTTCGCCCTCACTCTATCTATCGCACTCGCTCTATCGCATCACCACAACATCACTCAGCACCACCACAGCCTCACTCAGGGGCACCACAACATCACTATGCGCTACCACAGCATCACTGAACGCCACAGCATCACTCGTCTCCACCACAACATCACTCAGCGCCACCACAGCATCAATCTGTGCAACCATTCAACAACAACTGGTTCAAATATGTCCTCTCAATGTTTCAAGCTTTATTACAAATGTCATAAAAAGATGTTAATATTTCACATCTGTTCTTGTATTTTCTTCACAATAAAATACACTGAACATAATCTTCACAAAAGTTATTTACAAAAGTTTAAGCTATTGCCATTATAAATTACAATAGCTTTTATTTAAGTATTAATTATTTAAAAAAAAGCCATTGTTATTTGTAATATCAATACATCTAAGTCACGTAAATACAACCCATTGCATTACAAATGCTATAGGTGTCACATTTGCGAAAGTTAAAACTATTGGCATTGTAAAGGACAAAGCTATTAATTTCGCTATTGTCAAAAACACATAAATAAAAAATGTGTGATTCACAATACCAATAGCTCAAACTTTCCTAATGCGAGACCTATTGCATTGCAAATGCTTGTTTGTGAAGTGGTTGTATCATCAATCCTTGCCATGAGGCTGATACCTCCGTGAACTGGAGGGTCAGATCAAATACTGGTTTTAGAGTTCTGCTCCACCGTGATGGATCCTGGTTCATTATAGCAATTGGGATCTCATTTGGACCAGGGGCTCGCGAGTTCTCCCAGTTTATAGCTTTCTATTTTCACAAATATTACCTAGACGAGAATAGTGCAGGGATATACATATCTAATGCTGCAAAAACGTCACAATAAGAGCATATAATAAAGAACTGTGTTGCCCAAAATGGTAAGACATTAGGTTTGACAAGAATTTTTTTTTAGACATAAGGCTTTACACCAAAATTATTTTTTTACATCAGGTGGAACTTCGAGTTTAAGGGAGACTTTAAAAAATAAATTTGAGTTGTGCATAAATTACTTTGTTAATTATCTGGAGTCCAGCATAATACCGATGCTTAATTTTTTCAATATGTGGTTGTGTCTCAAGGTGGAATACAAGCTTTGTCGATCTTGTCACTTCTGAAATTTTCAAACTGGAGCTAATCTCCACCACCAATCAGATTCTGACTTGATCTTTTAGTAGGATAAATTCCAGGTGTTGTGGCAGTATGCCTAGCACATATCGAGAATGTTATTTGCGTCTGATGCAAAGGAGTGTTTTCCATATGTATATTTTTAGGTCTTGCTACCATTCAAAATAAGAGGCGGTCAGAGGAAGCATACAGGATTGTCAGCAGTGTAGACAGTTCAAGCCTGTCCGCTTGGAGAATGGTGCATGCAATAATTTGTCGCCCCTTTTCTATTTAAGTGGAACTATACAAGTGAAGAACAAGTTGTTGCGCTGTAGATAACCAAAAAGCAGACCTGGGCAACTGGTCAACATATCAGGCTCCCAAAAACATAGGGAGTATATTTACTATAGGGAAATACAGACTCTTCTGTTTAGGGAGACTCTGGGCACAGTCTAAATCATCCGCCAAGTGCTTATCGGCGATTGCTGGTGGACTTTGGTCTTCTCAAAGCGCTAAGAGACCTGCTGGTGATTACGCGCTATACAAACTTCAGTTAACATAACCTAAAATTTGGAATATGTTTACAATTAGTTCCTACTAAATATTAATAACCGAATTAAAGGTTATTCATTATAACAGTGGAAATTAGAAATAAATCAGACATATACCTGGTGCAGCCATGTCATACTATGTGGAGAGCCACTAGAATTGTGAGATTCTGTAAATCAAGCATTTTCTGCATCATTATCGTTTTGCCACATAAGGCCCAATGTGCTGCATAATTTGAAAATGTTCCCCCCCAAAAATATTCCTATCCCAAGCATTACTAAAAAGGCGGCTACATGTGTTGTGGTGCACTGGAAGGCCCTTCGCAAAAGATGACTCAACATGTTTTAGATGCTTATGGTAGTAGGTGTTAAACGGGTACTAATTACGTTAAATATTTGTCAAGAAGCTTTCAACATGTGGAAATTACAAAATAATGCAGTAAAGTTATCACAAAATGTGTCCCATTATGTCACAAACCGCTTGTTCAGGCTGGAAGTAGGTGTAAAAGTAGGGTGATTCCCCAGATAACCTACCAAGTTTCACCCTCTTGCCTACTACTTCTGTTAAAGGATCACACTGTGGATACTTAAATATTTAGAGAGTACAGGTTGCGGTGGCCTGTTGCCAGTTATGTATTTGATGTCCTGTTTAAAAAGGATAGCTGAACATCACTTTTTATTTGAATTGCTGAATATCTTTAGAGCTGACCATTTTATAGAATAATTATGGGAAAAATATTTCATTATGGGGGCCCTGATTTGTTTCTTTGTTACACAATAGGCAGTACAGAATTAAAGTTTGAAGACCATTCATGTAACCTTACATTTGGTTTAAAAGGAAATTGGCACATTTGCTATCTGACTGTCTGACGAGTGGCTTAAGAAGTGTTGTGACCGGATTATTGTACTAAGAGTTTAAATCGTACTAATTCCTCCGAAGAGCTGTGCAGCATTCAGATGAGCATCCGGTTCCTGAGTTTGGTTGAAGACTCATAAGTTTTAAAGGGGAACAGTCTGATATTTTAGCTGTCTCTCCCTTAGAATGTCTTCCACTCCAGTGCAAGTAAATGCAGAAATGTGATTTCCCTAATTCTTCCTGTTAGATGATCCCAAGTATTGTTGTGTATGTTCCTGCATACCTCTTGAAGTGTATAGTTGATGGGATATTGACTGAAGTATGCGTTCTAGGGGAGGTGTCTGGTGAGGTACAAAGATGTGCTGGAAACGTGGTGTGGTGAATTTGTTGTGCGTAAGCATGGGGTATTGCAAAGCGTTTGAGAACAGACCTGGTTGCTTAGAGCTACCTTATTTGTCATCAGCCATGTGCCATTATTTTGAAGGATACTGACAGATTTGTAGTGCTATTTGAAATTCAGGATAGTTATCAGATCTAAATCTTGCCCATATAGAGCTCCAAGCCTTGTGGTCTGAATAGTAATGACCTTCTAGCAGTTTGTGACATTTTGGATGGATGAATGGTCAGAAGAGGGGCTAATGGGTGTAGTGGTCTGGTTTTGCCATGGCTTGGAAGGTACAGGGAAGGTGGTATGGTTTAAAATATGTATATCCACCCTTGATGTGATGAGGAAAGAATTCAGCCCAATTAAATAGGTGATATTTCCTCTATTGTATAAAAGCTTTTCTTTGACTGCTTGAGATCACAAGTTAAAGGCCCAGTCACCTTTACTAGGCAGCTTGTAAAAGAAGACTCTCTCAACGATCATTAAAACCCTCCAAAGAATTTGTCTTTGCAGACTTGTAATTAACTGCCAAATTTCTGGATATTGGGATTCCTTTTCAGTTCGATTATATAGGAGCTAGACAGTGGAGGAACTAGTCTCCAGAATGAATGATAGATGTTTAGAGCCTGAGCAGCTCTTAGAGTCCAGGTGTCCCTTTGCTGAAGTAAAAGGATCATTTGAGCTGTCAGACAGGACATAACTAAGAAGTACCTTAAGTATATTGAACAACTACATTGTAATGCACTTGCGGAAATGAGCCACTGATGGACCATCTTGAAGATTGGGAGATAGAATGTCCCAGAGCTTGGAGGACCGAATTCTATAACGTCTGCCACCACGTCAGGTCCTGGCAAAACAGGGCATGGACATCGGATTGGTGCAAAATCCACAGAGGAACATAAGGTTGGATCAGAGTATGTGAAAATGAGGGCCTGTTTCTCTCTGGCTTTGTATCTTATAAGCACCTTTTTAAATTGGACTCTGGTATGTACAGGAAGCCAGTGAAGTTTAATGAGCTGAGAGGATGTGTGGGTGGGATTTTCTAAATAGCCGGGCTACTACATTTCTACCTACTGAAGTCTCCTGACCCGATATTTGGGAACCCCCAAATGAAGAGAATTGGCTTAATCAAGGCAAGATGTGATGAGAGCTTGCACAACATCTTTGCGAGAGTAAGGTGGCAAGATGTCTAATACTCTTCTGTAAGTGCACAGAGGGGTAAAACAGTAAGTTGAGACTACTGAAATCTTCTGGGAGCTTCTGAACACATTTGATCCTCCGGTTTCTTGCCGGCTTCACCGGCAGCATGGAGGTTTTCCAAATTCAAAAGGTCACCAAGTGTGAAAGTAAATAGACTGAGAAGTACCAAAAATAAGAATTTCAGTCTTTCGTGCATTGAGTTGCAGACAGCTTTCCTTCATCCATTTAGGTAAGGAAAAAAGGCAGGCTTTGAACAGATTTTGAGTCCCAGTGGTATTCTTGGATATGGTGAAAATAAGTTGGGTATCACCAGCATATAAGGCTAATTTCAAGCCAACAAATTAAAAAACATTAGCCACAAGTAGTATATCGATTTCAACACATTCTCTATATTCACTGTAATTTGTTGTGTCCGCTTTTATTATTTGAATTTATATTCATGTTTGACTTTTTCTTTCTGTATGTTTATTTTATTTTTTAATTTTCTCTCAGGCCTATATTGAACTTTTATCAAGGTGATGATCCGACAATTATAGTGGATTGAAGCAATATCAACTGTTGCTACAGGCCCAGCCACATATTGATATTTTGAAACAGACGGGCTGTTTATATACATTGTGATGCAAACACTGTTAGCTGTGTAATTTACACAATTGTATCACTTCTGCCTGAGAATGTTTGCCCTCACGTTTTCTCACCCCACTGTCATACATATATATATATATATATATCTCTATATACACGCACAGATTTTTCCTGTCTGCCGATCCTAGGCAGAACCAACAGGCACGGACCTCAACCAGACTCAAGAAAGGCTTCAAACGTAATGTCGTTGAGAAAGCAGTGCAGTTTAATCCAAAGTAAACCACAGAATCAAACAGGCATAATGCCTGCCATGACGCGTTTCACTTGCCACACCGAGCTTGATTACATCATACTCTTCGTTTCCAGGTAACTCTCTAACAGGCCAAAACGTGCATAATTGACTATAAAAACAGCTGCACCAAGTTGGTGAACACAGAAGACAGACTTAATAACCACTCAGTAAGAACGATATGATTATAAACATAGGCATCAATACATGTTCTTCGGAATAGATAGCAAAGACCTTTGAGCTAAGTATTATTAATGTATAGATACATATACCCGACAGTGCTGCAATAATAAATACTTACAAATACATAATGCATAGGTCTGATCTAAAAAGTGCAAGTGCATCCTATAAAGACGAAGGAAACTAAAAGTAGGGTAATCACAGATAATCATATTGACGTCTAATTCTGTACAAATATGCATCTTACTGCATGTGCAAATAGGCAAGGTAATAAAAATGGTATATATGGCTAATCTGCTAACAAGAAACAGAATGGACACTGTAAAAACCCTAGTGGGTTCATCTTGATTCAAGGACAAAACGAATTTTCAGTGATCCACGTTGCTCAGTATAAGAGCTATAAATAACTAATACCTTAGATGTTAAAACTGATGTGGAAGGATGAGAGATAGACACAATTAATTCATAAGAATGTGCAGTGCAAGTGCAAATATGGTCTAAAACTTTCCAGAGAATGATCAATAATAGTAGCTGCCGAAAAAACATTCTTTTCCCGAGCGATTCAAGCATAAAATTTAGTCTGTACTAATAACTATCAATAGAAAAGTGCAAAGTGTGACAAAAAAAGTGCCAAATAATGCTGTGCAACTTACAAATTAAGTTGCAGCTTGAAAACATAATTTAGGCCTAAATGATTTTTAAGTGCAAGTGCCAGAGATATTATACAGTTCACAAAAAAATAACGAATAAAATCAGATCTTAATAACAATGAGAGAGAGCACACAGACCCGCTAAAATTGTATTTGACTGCGTAAAATGCATATAAATCTCACAACCGCAGGCTATAATGAGGATTCAGAAGATGTGACTGTATTTAAGGTTGGAGGAAATGGTGGACAGAGTAAATGATCGAACAGAGTGGCCAACTGACTAGGCCACTCCGCGTTTCGACCCCACAATAGGTCTTGATCACAGTAGTAAACAAGCATTTGCAATGGAATAGGTCTCGCATTATTAAAGTTTAAGCTATTGGTGTTGCATTATTTAGCAATGCCAATAGCACAAACTTTAATAATGCGAAACCTATTGCATTGCAAATGCTGCTGAGCACCGGCATGACCCCGCCCACCTGGTTCAACATGCTGTGATTCTGGGCAAGTCACTTAATCTCACCGTGCCTAAAAAAATGAAACCAAATGGATTTGCCTCTTGGGTAGTGTAACTGGTGCTCTTTTAAAGTGCTCCAATAAGCAATTCGTGCTATATAAAACTGCAAAAAAAAGAAAAACAAAGTTCTTGGGTAATGCCAGACTCATCAGATGTTGGGAGATGCACGGATATCTTCTCATTCCTTTGAAAAGAAATATAGAAAAAGTTCGGACACCCAACATATTTTTATCAGTCCTGAAAATGGAAACCAAAAGTTCTTAACGGGTCTACGGGTGTCTGTCAACAGAACAAACGGAAAATCTATGTACAAAAATACCACTTACGTAAACCGTACAGTGTACGTGGATTTAATGTAATATTGTCAGACCGAGTTACAGCGAAACCGAAAGCAGCTCTCAGGACTGGGCTGCGACTGAGGGCGGGGGCTGCCCGCGCATGCGCGCTTTTTGCTGGAGAGGGAGCCCCGGCGCTAAGGCAGCTGAAGTCCCGGGTCCCGTCCCGAGTGACCACCAGCGCTGTGGAGCTCCCACGCCGAGACACACCCAATGGCTGCCGAGGGAGAGAGGGACACGGACGAGGCAGAAAGAGCACGGTGAGTGGGAGGGGGGGTTGTATCTGTGTGTGTGTGCGCGCCCGTGAGTGGTGGGGGTGCGTGCGTGGCTGTGTGTGTGTGAGGGGGGGTGCATGTGCGTGTGTGGCTGTGTGTGCGTGCGCTTGTATGTGCCTGCGTCTGTGTGTGTGCCTGCCTGCGTCTGTGCCTGACTGCGTGTTTAGGTGAGAATCACAGGCAGGGGATGTGCACGGCGATGTGCGCGCACTCGAGGGCAAATGGGAGACGGCAGAGGCTCGTGCTTGTACACCGTCTCACATTCCCCCAGACACGCCCCAGACACGCCAACAAAAGATCTTTCGCAGACAAAAGCATGCTTCGCATGCTTTTTAGGTCTGCTCGACCTAAAAACTGCCGTGAGGAAGACCTTGTGGGGTCGAAACGCGTAGGAGGAGGAGAGAGTGGTGTCGTGAATAAATCAGTTAACCACCCAAGGAGAGTGCCACGTTTATTTTTCTTGGTGAATAATATATATAGGCTTGTGAAGAAGAGCGTCTGCTTGAAATGCGTCGCCAATAACAAAATCACTTGAAACACAAACCCTGGTGTGCGAGTCTTTTTTTATGTGGAAAAACTGCTTGTGGAATTTCTAAACATTTCAAGCCGGGTCCTGACACCCAGGAACTCGCACCAACCCCGATAGGAGTGGAGCTGGACAAGATATATATATATATATATATATATATATATATATATATATATATATATATATAATCATATAATCTATCTCTCTCTAGGAAGGTTCCTCTCAGCTATGAAAAGAACGGAAGACACATAGGGGTACTGTGGGAGGGAGGCTTTATTTTTGCGAGCTCAGTCATGACGCGTTTCGGCATATTGCCTTTATCAAATGCTGTCTCTCACCCCCTAACCGCAAGCAGTCCAAACAAGTACCTCCAGTCGCTTCATTTCTTGTAGTCCTCCTGATTGGTCGGTCCACGTCACCTGCAGACCAGTAGTTCGTGTGGTGAACCACGTGTCCCATCATGCACTGCCATCGCATGATATGAAGATGTAGCGTCCGCCAACGGTGTGCTCCGTGTAAATCAGGTAAATGCAGAAGCGCTGTGTCGGTCTGCTGCAATCCGGGCATTTAAAACAAAGCCTTCCTCCCGTGTCCCCATGACGCCTCAACCACACAAATCCGCTCCTAGATGGGGCCTGGAAAACTCCATCCAAGTGGCAAGGATCCCCATGTGAAGTCACATTCTGCAGTGCAGCGGCCAGATAACGAGGGCGGGTGTGGTGGGAAAGAGCTTGTTCACTACCGTGAATTTTGGAAGAATTGCCGAAGCTGTCTGGAAATGCTCGATCCTCTTTAATGAGGCGGGTCTCTGCCAATGCGCGCCCAAGACTAACGCACTGAATATGTCCAGGAAGGTTCCTCTCAGCTATGAAAAGAACGGAGAGACACATATATATATATACGTTATAGCCGCAGGCATTAGAATATAATGATCTATTAAAAGTGTAAATATTTCTAATAAAATAGTAAGTAGCAACGTTGTATTTTACAATCATGCAAAGGTTGCAAATAGAAAAGTATAATGCCCGGAACTGTCACTGATACAAATGTTTCAAGTTCGTTATGTATCTTTTCCATTTCTATGAGAGGTGGGAAGGTAACTATAGTAACTGAATGACGTCAGTAGTAGGTGGTAACGAACTCACGGGAGAAAGCAATGGGAGTGGTGTTTATATGTGGTTTCATTTGCACTTTTCAAACTGTTGTGAGCAAGGCGGTTGTCCCGTCGAAACGCGTTAACAGTCGTCGTAGAGGTTAATAAAATCCCTCTTTGTTGAATCCCATGGTGTCAGCGTCTTTTTCGTGGGAAATTACAAAGGTTTGGACTTATATATATATATATATATATATATATATATATATATATATATATATATATTCTCATTTGTCTGCACTTTACATTTCCCCCACTTGAAAAAATGGCTGTATTTTTCAGTTATAAGTATGACAGTGTGTCTCCCAGCCACTGGGAATGAGATCCTGCTGTGTGTAAATACTACGCTTTGAAATGGGAGAAAATTCAACCGAAGAGTCAACTTTGTTTATATGGATTCCAAAAACTCATCATTTAAAGTTTCTCCTTTATTTCAAAGTGGCACATTTGCAAACAGTAGGCATTTTGCACCCAGTGGCCTGCAGACACAGTGCTATAATTATAGCAGCAAAATGCAGCCATTTGTTTAAATAGCAACCATTTAAGGGGAAGAAATATGCTTCTTAAAATATGAAGATGTAATTTGCTTAATTGAAAGTGGAAAACAAACATTGACTCAATGTTTCATAAAAATATTTGTATCCACTTTAAATTTCTCCCATTTGAAAAACATTTGAGTCGTTTGTGGAGGAAACTGATGTGAAACCCACAGGTCAACCTGGAAAGCTTTACTTTATGAAAAGTAGACAACATTCTGTGTTTAGCAAGGTGTCATTTTAAGTGGATCCCACAGGGTTTTCCCCAAAGAAACTAATAGCTGAAATGTAAAAATAATCAAAATAAGTTACAAAAAAATAGAAATAGTAAACAACATTTTCATCTATCATTTTTGGCCTCTATGACTGATCCTACCAAGTAATATACTGTTACATCCATTAGACTTTTAGTTGCCGAGATTTATAGTGGTGTTGTCCAAAAATACCAAAGCCAACAATTCAGCCGCACCTTTTAATGATTTATTGTGTACAGAACCTGCAGCAATTCATACCGTAAAATCAAACAAATGAGAAATGGGTATGAAGGAGAGTTATGCATTTCTTGTAAATGTGTCTAAGATAATGAGTTTTGGAATTGTGGTTATTTGCACAGCTCTGAATTTAGAGTTGCCTATGATATTATTTGATTCAGAGGGCATTTTGCTAAATTTTCTTTTTTTTTGCACACTGCCTTACATTTGGAAGCCATACATGGAGAGAAATTCAGTTGATAATAATACATGTTCTACTATTCTGTGTTCCCACACTTCTCCCAATAAAAACTGTTCCTCACTTGTGTGGATTGGGCATTGTGGCCTCCACAGGAAAGGCTCCATATACCACAAGGAACCATCAAGATTTCCGCCTTGCAGATTGACCCGATCTGGTGATGTGGATAGTTATGGTACTTTTGTCCTGGGAAAACTAAACTAAACTCCCTGGAGTCCAAAGAGGTGTAACATGCTTGGATCCCACTATGCTTTCTTACTGAGAATACCATGCAAATATCAAAGTTTGGCTAAAATCAGAGATTTTCTGTGAAATGTTTAGAGTCTGGGGAAAGACAAAATTCCTGCAACCAGTGTTCCCACACAGGGGGCTGAAACATTGTCTGTTGCTGGACGGTAAATGACGAAATGGGCCAGAGACCACCCCACTCCCTTTCCTACTTTTTCCCTGCCAACCTGTTAGCATTAAGCCCTATGGATGGGGAGATTGAAATGTGTACAGCCTATGTGCCTGTTCCAGGGGGTCAGGTAGCCCACTAGACAATTGGAGGGGTTGGGGGGGGAGATAAAGTAAGAAACACAGTAGGAGGCTGGGACTGTTGAAGGTGTTAAGTGACAGGGACATAGCCCGTTATCAGGCCGAGCCGCCCCAGCTCGCTGTTATTTTGGTTTTAATATAGCCCCTCATGTCAAGTTGGCTTTCTGCTCCCTTCCCAGTTTAGGTGTACATCAGACCATTAGAGACTGGGGTATGGTCTAATCCCATGGCAGACCATCCCCACCTCATTTTATTTCTAAACATAATCACAGGTGTCCAGTAGAATTTCTGTCCCAACCAGGCAGACAGATTGGGAAAACTGCAAGCCCCCCCCCAAATCAAGCCTATTAGAGGTGTGGTGTGGCCTGATACTAGATCTATATTAATTGGCTTTTGGGTGCGTAATTTAAAAAAAGACCACGCAATTGGCCAAAGGCGAGCGCATTGCTCCGCCCAAGGCCTATTGGTGTCTGTTACGCACAGCCGCATCTGGTTTTAATGATAAACATGTGTTTATAATTAGCGCGCGTTCTCTTTGCTGCTGAGCTCCCTCGCCCCCGCTCCTCTGTGGTGCCCAGAGTCATTCCTTATTTGCGATTAGCAATTAGCGAATCGCAAATAAAGAAGCGATTTCAAGGGTGCCAGGGTGTCCAAAGGACACCCTGTAGCACCCCTGAAATGGTGATTTACACTGGTGTTGCGCGCACACACATGTCCAAAGGACATGTGTGTGTGTAACATCCAACTTAGAAAAATGCACTAAGGTGCATTTTTCTAAGTTTTCGCTATTTACCACGAAGTCAGACTTCGCGGTAAATAGCGGCCCAAAATTGCGAATTCGCAATTCTAAAATGGTTCATGAATTGCATTTAAGGAATCTCAAATAGAGATTCCTTAAATGCAATGCTTAGCAATTTAGCGATTTCAGAATTTGTGATTTTTGCATTTGGGATGATGAATCCCAAATGCAAAAAAAGCGCTCGTAAAGGGCCAAATTCTTTGCGAGCCGATTTTTGCTTCATGAATCTGGCTGAATGTCTTTTATGTGTTTTAAACCCAACCCATATATAAAAGGGATTGTTATTTTTAATGCCAAAGCTCAAACTCTCGCGAATGTGAGAGCACTTTAAAGTTGGCTGCGCCCCTTTTTAGACGCTACTCACCATATTCAGGTTACAGTGAGCACGATTTAAACAAAGGGGCAATGACAATATTAAAGTGAAAGAGCATATGGTGCCTTTCAAACAAAGCAAAAATAAAATAATTTAGAAACGTTCCGCTGCAGTGAAAGCAGCCCACGCTAATAATTAATAAAATAAATAAGCGCGGCCACTAATGTGAAAGCGGCCGCCTGTAAAATGAATTATTAAATAAGCTTGGTCGCTAAACTGAAAGCGGATGGTGCCGTCAATAAAATAATTGAATAAGCGAGGCCGCTATAGTCAAAGTTGATGGCATAATAATTTAAATAAATGCAGTAGTCAAAGCCTGGGGCGTGCTGCGATGTTGTGGGTGATATAGGGTAAGAGCATTAAAGAAAATAGTGCTCACCAACTTCTATTGCACACCATGTAACAACACCAGTAACCGTTCCAGTCGGTATGGGAGGTACAAAATGCAGACAAGGCGGTACCAAGGAGGGACTAACAATCCTACTAAGGACTCGGAAGCCAGCGTTTACGAAGTACAATGACACAAGCCAATTAAAAATATGGGCGGTGAGTGGGTGGGGCTTCAAAGCCATTCTCCACGACTGTATACCTTGCAGCAGCGCATGCGCTGCCCAGGCTCGACCTACTGTGCGATCCTAGGGACAGTGGTTTATCTCTGTGCTTCACTTCCATCCCATGTTGTGAATTTGTGTAGCACTTGAGTACAGGATAACGCCCAGTATTCAGTGCTGTATGATAAACTGCACTTGTATATTTGTATATATTTTGTGTACGGAGTGGAATTGACGTAGGTGTGCATACTAAGATCTGCTTTGTTCCCTTAAAGGTTTTGAACACCGTGACAGCAGTCACAGGGTCTGAGGTGCTCATGCTTTCTCGTAAAGCAAGCCACACCCGCAGCTGCTGCCTGTGCACCAGGAATCCATGAGTCAGGTAAGTTGAGGTACTGCATGTTACAATAACATGTTTCTGATAACTGCCACCATCATGCCCACAGTCACATATCATTTTTTCAGATTTGGGGAGAACAACATTTACACAGTTTTCAAAATCCTATGGTCCTACAGTAGTTTGGCCCCAGTGACAGATGTCTTTGCTGTAGTTGTCGCTTTTGGCCCAGAGTGGTCAATGATGCAATGGCATTATGCTAACAGTGCTGTGTATACTTTGTTTGGTTAAAGTTATTATAATAATAATAATAATAATAATCCACATTTGTAAAGCGCACAATCACCCGTAAGGGTCTCTAGGCCCTGGGGGCCATTGGGAAGATTAAGCAAGCTATTGCCCAGAGTCACATGGTACTGGGCTAATCTGCCGCTGGTGCTGGGGATCGAACCGTGATTCCCAGATTCCGGAGTCAGTTGCCCTAGCCGCGGCGCCACACCTCTTCCTCTCGAAACCCACATACTCTGTTGCAGCCTTTTAATGCTAGGGCATCAGACAAGAGTCAAAAGAATGACTTCTAGCACAGGGTCTTCAAATCTCTTCTAAATGAGTAATTCTAAGCGATCTCAGATTTGGACAATATGTTCGACATGTGTGGGACCACTTTGCTGTATCACTGTGGAAGGTATGTACCTACACAATGAGTCTTCTCTGTTTACGTTACTTCTACTAGACGAATTATAAAGAGTTAGTGTACTCCTAGAAGGAGTGTCCTTTCTTGTGGAAGGCTTGATGTGTAATGCGGAGCACCTTGCAAGTATTGGGGCACATAATTGAGAACTCAGGTAACAATTCCTACTCCTCTCCCCCTGTCAGTGTAATGAAGCAGACAACAGTAAATACTCAAGATTAGAATCCTGACTTTCTGATGAATGAAAAATTCAGACAGCTTTCATGTCTTTTATAGACAAGATCTGCCCACGATAGTTGTACATATATTTGCACCTCACACCCAGTAGAACTTGTACCAGTGGGGACTAGGCCCTCACAACCGACAGAACTTGTACCTGTGAGGACTCGCCCCTCACCCCTGGCAGAACTTGTATCAGTCAGGACTAGCCCCTCACACCCGGCAAAACTTGTACTAGTTGGGACTAGCCCCTCACGCCTGGCAGAATCTTTACCAGCGGGGACTAGCCCCTCACTCCCGGCAGAACTTGTCCCATTGGGACTAGCCTCTCACACCCGGCAGAACTTGTACCAGTGGGGACTAGGCCCTAACGCCTGGCAGAACTTGTACCAGTGGGGACTAGCCCCTCACTCCCGGCAGAACTTGTCCCATTGGGGACTAGCGCCTCACTCCTGGCAGAACTTTTACCAGTGTGGACTAGCCCTCACTCCCGGCAGAACTTGTCCCATTGGGGACTAGCCTCTCACACCCGACAGAACTTGTACCAGTGGGGACTAGGCCCTCACGCCTGGCAGAACTTGTACTAGTGGGGACTAGCCTGTCACGTCCAACAGAACTTGTACCAGTGGGGACTACCCCCCCCACCCTGGCAGAACTTGTCCTATTGGGGACTAGCCCCTCACGCCTGCCAGAACTTGTACCAGTGGGGACTAGCCTGTCACGCCCAACAGAACTTGTACCAGTGGTGACTAGCCTGTCACGCCCAACAGAACTTGTACCAGTGGGGACCAGGCCCTCACGCCTGGCAGAACTTGTCCTATCGGGGACTAGCCCCTCACGCCTGGCAGAACTTGTACCAGTGGGGACTAGCCTCTCATGCCTGGCAGAACTTGTACCAGTGGAGAGTAGAGGGTTAGAAGAGATCAGAGCTTTAATATTGAGAAAAGTTGAGAAACATACGAGAATATGGATCACACTGTTAATCAGACTGTTGTTAAACGTAGATAATTGCAGCAGACTTTTAGGCATGTGGGACTTTGACCTCTTCCACACCCACAGGTACTGAGGAAAAACGTGATATATATCTATACTCTTCCCATTTGCTAGAACCAGATTTCATTTTTTTGTAGTTGAAAATCAAATTAAAGGGAGTTGAAGCTGAATGTGCCATATCTGTGTAAGCCAATCTGTAAATCGGCTTGTAGCTCACTGTTTCATCACGGATTGCCGAATTTGTGGATAACATGATTCCCATTCTTGTCAGTGTGGGTTCTGGGAACATTTTGGGAGGTACAGTAGGCAGGGATCCATGCGAGTCTGAGGTTGTTATTCTTGTCAAAGGATTCTCTGTTCAGTGAGTCATATGAAATGGAGTGGGAGCTGGTGGCCTCTGTAATACACCCTGTGGGTGTACTGCTGATTCATGGGCTCGGTGCTATTAATGAAAACCTTGTGTGCGGATGTGCTCCAGTTCTTCTCTTGCTGATTCAAACCGCAGTACAGGCAATGTTATTAAAAAAATTAAACATCGTGGCACGTTCTATTATTAGCATACCTTCTTCTTTATTTGTTCGTCCCTTAATTCTGCAATTTCTTTCCCCCCCGATATCCTGGCTCTCAGATTCTAGAACACACACACAGCTGGTCGACACATTTTTCAAACCGTTCGACTGCGTTGCCATGACCACCATTGCAGGAACCTTAAAGCTAATGGACTACTTTATGAAAGGGGCTGGATTTTGTTTTTGGGGGGAGAGGGGGCATTTGGGGTCATTGTTTCCTGCTAAAATATAGAGCGGCACAGGTAGGCATGCCTACCTGCTGTAAGCTTCATTACAGGCTACCAGGTGTAGCTATGGCTCTTGATGTGTTTACCTGACCCGTAATGGAAAAGCACTCCCCTTTGTCTCGAGGCAACTGAATTTCGTATATGGAGCCAAGCATCCTAATGAGTTGAGAAATCACTGAACAAAAAAAAATCCTACATTTTCTAGCTATTTAAAAATCAATTTACCTTGGTACTTTGACACATCCATATGTGAAGTTGATGTTGATCAACATTCTTTTCAGGAAGACTATAATCAGAGAAGGGCATCACAAAGAGAATTTACATGTATGTGTTCTAATCCTTGCATCACTTTTTTGAAGTTGCACAATTTTGTTTTTATTCTCAGAGGTATCCAAAGCTGTCATTCACTCTAAGCCACATTGTAACAAAATGCTAGCCAATCTGTCATCCGGCTGATACTTCTTCCTAATTATTGTGGTATAGCTGCAAAATGACAGCAAATCAGCAGCGCCACAAGACGTGCAGAGGATTGGCAAGTGTGCATTCATCATCAACAGTTCAAAAAACAGTTCCGAAAGTTACCATAACTGCTAGGTCTCGTCTGTGACACCTATTTCGCGTTATGGAGTGGGTTAATCAAAACAATGACCAACATTGGATAGCATCGGGAGGAGCTACGCTAGCAACCAAGATGGCCGCGTAAGCTCCCGGCTCCGTCGACCTCCGCCAGCAGCTCGTATATCCTGCTATTCATCCTGAATTCGCACCAGACTCCCGGGTTCATGAAGTATTTCTGCTTCCAAAGGTGTAATCCCGAGGTTTTTATCTTATCGGATGCCGAAGATGTGCCGTGTTCCCATTCTCGGCCTAACATCGTGTGGAAGCCGGGGCCTCGATTTCTAGCTCATCCGGGTTGGAGTTGATCAACAACGGCCGCTGGACCTGGACCGAGCCCGGTCCCCCCAAGTGCCTCGTAACCTGTTTGTTTTCGGATGGTGGCATCGTGAACGGTTTATACCGTGAACACATCAGCGTATCGCGCCGTGTCCGGGGGTCCGACGCCCGGAGACCCTGTTGGCTCCCCGGGGTTGACGGGCCAGGGCCCTCGCTACCGGCAACGGTGTCGATCTTCCACGACGGAGAGCGCCCACTGTGATCCCTGGATCTGCGTGACCTGCTGCCCCGGAGAAGCCGGCCTCCGGGGTACGAATCCAGCTCTGCCTCTTCGTGAGAGGAGATGGGGCGGATGGAAGGTACGCCATCGCTGCAGGCCGTTATGGCCGCCATTGAGGCGCTCCATTCGCAATTCACCGCTGTATTCCGGACACTGAGCGTCAAGTGGACGGTATCTTGGGACCGGTCTATGACTCTCCGTTAAACTCTCAACTATCTGTGGTACCAGCGGTGCAATGTACGCCTGAGATCGAGGTCCCCGGGCATAACCCGGATTTACGGTGCTTTATCGACCCCCAACTCACAGCCAGCGAGCCCGTGTTTGTCGCCAGCGCTCCCTGCTCGATCCTGCTGCCGCCTCCTTCAGATATGGACAGTCTTCTGTGCCGCTACATGTTCCTCAGTGACTGTTGGAAATACTTGATATCTCTGGACACTTTCCTTCGCTCGTTTTGTGGAAATCGTGAACATCTTTCCGTCTGCCTATCCTGCAACACCAACGTGAACTTTGACGGTTGTTTTGCATTTTCAATTGAGATGGTGGTTCGAGTGGCAAAGACTCTTATGAAGTACCGTACGGGCCAGGGTTGAACTTGAGGGCTTGGGTTCGATAAAATAGCTTGACTCAATGCCGGGATTGTACCTATAACGTGACGGGAGTTGGGTGGTGTTTTGCCACACTCCCCCGATTGGTTTGTAAATTTGCTATATGTTGGTTTGACTATATCTCGGGGTGATCGCTTCTGGCGGGGGATACGGGAGACCGGGGGTGTGTTTGCCTTTTACGATTCTCCTCCTCCATCTTTTCCCTTCCTTGGGGTTAGTTTAGTGGGCGATAGGCACGCTGCTAGTGGGGTTAGGTCGTAGCCATCTGCAGGGGTGCAGGGTGGGGGGTTGAAGGTAGGGTTTTTTATTTTTCCTTTATTTTATTCTATGACCTATCTATGTCCCTTTTCCCCTCTTCACAAGAGATGTGGCATATTCTCCTGATCGTTTAATCCTCATATCCGGGTGTCGAGTGTTCGATTCTCATATTCTGTATTCTGGGTGGGCGGGATCCGATGATGTTTGCTTAAGGCAATCTGTACCGTATTGTTTTATCTCAGCTCTAATTTGATATTGATGTCTCTCAGATGCCTATAACTGTTGTGTATTCTCCTATTTCATCTGCCCGTTCATTGTTATGATATGTTCCATCGAACGATGCCCGATATGTATATTTCTACTCTTGTGTTATAATTAATAAAAATATATCCCAAAAAAAACATTGGATAGCATCGCTTGATATCGAAAAAGCATTTGGTATGCTAAGCTTGTCTTTTCTCTTTGGAGTGCTAGACCAGGATGGGGGTTGGGTCAGGAATTCCGGACGTTGGTTTCTCTGCTTTACACAGACCCGTTAGCAATGGTACGAACAGGGGCAGAAATCTCAGACCCCATAACAATAGGAGAGGCACCAGGCAGGGGTGTCTCTTCTCCTCTATAATATGTATAATTTTTGCACCAGCTATGGAACCCCTGGAACAGTTGGGGAGACCCACAAACTGTTCCCAAACACAGCCATCAGCGAAAGGCTGTCGCATGCATATATGGAGCACTAAGGCGTCAGATGAAGCAATCGAAGGAGTGGGGGGGGGGGGCAAATAAAGGACTTGTGGGAAAGGAAACTAGAGTGGGAATTTACACCATCTATGTGGTGAACGGTGCTTGGCTTCGGTAAAAGGGGTATCAATGAATGCCAGACTGCGCTAAACCCAAATTGACATAATTCATCACACATATCTCATACTGAATAGGGTTGGACGAATGTACCCCAGTTTGTTAACCGCATTCCTGTGATGTGCGGAGCAGAAAGTAGACAATGCCTGGTGATAATCCAGTGCTGGAGGGACGTACTTTTAATACATAGGGGAACTGATCAATGCCCTCCTACCTCTTGACCCCATTTTGAGCCTACTAGACGTGTGCCCAGTGTCCAAAAACGCCAGCACGTATATAGATTTGCGAGTCTGGTCCTGGTATTGGCCAAGTTCAGAATCACTATGGCCTGGTAGTCCCTCGTGGCACCCCTGTTACAAAAGGGAAAATCCGACTTGCGGAAATAGTGGTCAGATCAGACATATGGTGACAAAAGAAAGGGGACGTGGCGTATGAGAAATGGGATGATTTAATTGAAAAGCTGATAAGTAAATCGCATGACCGATCCCCGTGTGAGGACGCAGTGTCTCACATATTTGGTTGGCTAGGGAGGGGGGCAAGAGTGGGCAGGACACCCGAGCCGTGCAGCGCAGTTGAGGTGGTGTTATGTTGATTTGTATAGTGCACTGATCACCCAAGAGGGTATCCAGGCGCTTTGGCAAGGTGTGTAGGTGTATGGTTCCAAGGTGCTTATATCAAGTGCCAGGTCTTCAGCTTCATGCAGAACTTATGAAATGAGGAGGAGGATCTGATGTGTTGAGGGAGGTGTTGTGCCTGGTCTTGGGTGTTAATGTAGAAGAATGAGATACCTCCAGTTTTACTTTTGCGGATGCGAGCAGTGTGTGCAAGTGATGTTTACCACCTCTAACTAACCACTATTGTACCATCCCTCCCCGCTCACCACCCCCACCTCCCATGCTTGGAGTTGAGACAAACGGTGGTTATGTATGTATGCCTCGCCTATCTTACTGTCGGCATATATTGTGGAATTCAAATGTACCCTACCTCATTAAGTTAGATTTTATTGTTCCAAGACTGTTTTGTTGATGTAGAGCTTAAAGATGCCAGATACCATCCTGATGCATTGATCTTTTGTAAGTACATAGTAGGTTGTGCAAAAAAGTGATGGCAGATTCGCATTGTAAAACTGAAAGTGACAGTATTTGATGTACTATTTATGTATAGTGCCTGCATGAAATTGTGAAAATGTGGTATCCTCTTCTAAATCTACATGTCTTGACGAATGTTGGGTGCCAATGCCTTATTATTTTGTGTTATGTACCTAAGACAATCAAGAAAGACTTAGGAAAAAAAAGGTAGGTCTCATTCTGCTAACTCTTACGCAGGTTGCCACCTTGGTTAGTTCTGAGGTAAGGCTTTTGAAAAAGAAGACAGGAGAGCCACTGTCTAGGATCATAGGTTTCACAAGGCAAAGGAAAAATGATGGTCTTTGTATGTAAACTGGCAGATTTTCTGTTAAGCGTCCACGGATCGATAATTCACATAATATATGAGGAAAAATGTCGGCAGGAAAATCAACAAATTCTCTGTGTGCTCTAATGAATGTGTGACTGTTGTAGGGTGAAATTGACATTTTCCTCTTGCCTTTCTGTTTGCAGTCCATCTTGGGACAAATGGATGCGGTCACGAGTGCAAGCCTCAAGAGAAAGTTTGAAGAGGTGGATGTGGGGTCCCCTATCTCCACCCCCAAAGACTCTGACGATGAGATCTCCAACAGTGACAGCGCCGACAGCTGCGATAGCCTCAACCCTCCCACCACTACCTCACTTATCCGTGAGTACTCTGTTGTGCTAGCCCGGCTACTTTAACTGTTGTGCAGGGTTTGGACTGGGTGCCTTACTTGCTATTTGTCTCCCCAAGAGCACCACGGTGTGCTCTGCCATATCTCAGAAGTGCAGACTTCTGTTGAGTCTTCTGGCTAAGGCGGTCAGACCACTGTATACAACAATCCCACGCTTAAAATGTTAGACCGACGCAGGAAATAAATAAGGCTATCACCCAGTTAGTCTGCATCCTTTTGATTCAATAAATTAGACTGGTTCTAGTAGGCCAGTGGCTCTGCAGTACTAGCTTGCAGACTAGGCTGTTACAAAAAGGTGCATAGGGATTTCACATGGGCAGACCCCATTTTAAACTATGGGAGTGTGTTCATGTTGCTGACGGAAGACTTGGAAGATAAAACATCATGCTTATAAAACCGCATAATCTCATGCAATTAAAATGTTTGGGGGAAAAGACACATGGACTGTGTGCTCTGTGTAAATAATAAAAGGAATCGTATATTTCAGTTGTAAATTGTGCAGGGGATAGTTTTACATTCTCTATAGTTAGTCTAACCATGGTTACTTACATGTTTGTTGGATGGAATGTGTAAAAGACGGGCATATATGAAATATGATTATCTAGTTTGTACTGTTATGATCTACAGTGAGAGCTCACTTCATAGATTTTCCCAGACAGTAATTTTAAGGTGATAACTTTGACATCAGTGCCATTAGTTAAGCAAGTCTCTGCCGTCTCCACCACCTGCTTCCTCACGCTCTGCATGTTCAGGAAGGTTTTCAGATGGCTTCCAACCAAAACCAGGCGAACGGTAACACAGGCTCTCATCACCGGCACACTTGACTGCGGGAAATCCCTCTACGTAGGAATAACTGCCCAACTCGTGAGGCAACTCCTCTGGACCCCGACTGCTCCCGCCAACCCACCTGCCATTACCACTGAATTAATTGTGAAGAGGATTATTGTCCACTACCTTAGATGGCATGAAACAATTTGCAGTTTCAAGACTAGATGGTAGGATGACCATGTATGTAGGATAATCTGAGGTAGCCAGAGTTCATGGTCTACACATCCATCATGAATGGGCTCTCAAGCCCCACTGCAAACTGCCCAAAACCATGACCCCTGTAACATATGGTCTGCAGTTGCCTCTTTTGACCTATGTAACATACCGTCTACAGGCATTGGTAACATTTTGTCTTCATCTATCTGCGATCCTGCACATCTCTTCTGCTCAATCTCCCACACCCACCTTTCACCTTCCTAACATGGATCACTGCGGCAAGCACACATTTAAAATAATCTACCCACCCGCACTCACAAAAAAAGCCGCTAAACGCTTTAAACACAACCTCCTGAGGTCCCACCCTGAAAGACCCTTTGCCGACACCTACTTCTCTCCGGTAAATGGATCCCTGAACACTGATATCATCTTCCACACCGCACGCAGAGCTCAATGGAGAAAAACCTTCCAGGCCTTACTCAACGTCTCCACCATCAGGAAATCCGCTCATGGACTATTACTCTCCATCGCTCCATCCAAACGCTTCCCTGGCAGTACAGCCATTACTATTTACAATAACGGGATTGTTCTAATTCAAGCCACAGACAGGAACCTGGAACTACTCGACAACCTGTTCCCCACTTTCAAAGAGCACCTCTCCAATCGGCGGCCCTCCACACATACCCCAATCCAACTGAACCAGAACTCCTCACTTCCAACTAACGTCGCAGAACGACCCACCGCCTTTGACCCTCACAACGCGACTCTATGCCATCCCAATTACGCCCCCAATCTTTCCACCCCCGCCACTCCCTACACCCGCGCCGCACGTAGCTCCCCCCCCAGCCGTGTCCTCTCTCCCCCCCACTCCCTGCGCCCCCCCCTCCTGGTCCCCACTCCTCCCTCAACACCCCCCACCCTACTCTTTGCACTCAATCAACTCCTGTCATACACCCCTCCCTCAACATCTCCCTACTCACTCCCTGCACTCCCGCCACTCCTAGCCCTCACTCCTCACTCAACAGCGCACCCTCCAGTCTCGGCACTCAACCCATTCCAGACCTACACCCGTCCCTCAACATCTCCCCCCCACCCCCACTCAAAGAAATTCTGACATGCACCCCCCCCCTCGACATCTCCCCCCCCCCACTCCCTGCACTCCCGCCACTCCTAGCCTTCACTCCGCCCTCATCAACGCCCCCCATATTCTCGGCACTCAACCCATGCCAGACATACACCCCACCCTCAACATCTCCCCCCCCGCCACTCCAAGCCTCCACTCTTCCCTCAACAGTTCACTCCCCACCTTTAGCCCCCCCTCCACTCCTGGTCCCCACTCCCCCCTCAACATCTCCCCCCCCACTCTCACTCCCCATTACTACACTTGCCCCCCCGCAACGACCAGTCTCCACTCGTCCCGCATTTGTCTCACCCCTCCTGTCGCTGATTACCCTTCCAATAACTCTAACCCCACTCCCAACGGCACGCTGGATACAATCATGACTACCCTCCTCCAAGTGAAAGAAGAGCTCCACTCGCTCAAAGAGTTACTCCTCCCGCACACCGAGCACCCCCCCTTCACGACCACTTCTCAACGAATGAACAACTCCCCCCCACATCCTAGGCACCCCTTACATGGGACTTCTATCCCCTCTCGCAATACCTCCAACAGGCCTAAGCGCACTATCAAGACACATCCTAACCGCCCCTTACATTGGACCTCTATCCCCTCTCGCAATACCGCCAACCGCCCCCAGCGCGCAATCAAGACTCTCTCGGACCGCGACATACACACCCTACTCAGCACATATGTCCCGGCAACCCAAAACAGCTTAACCACCACGCACATGCCCATTTCTACTATTCTCTCCAACCCTAGTAGGCACCCCACGCATAGCAACAGAGGCTCTGTTCCCAACAACCTCACTAAAGTCCCTCTCGCTACGGAACCCTCCACCTCCCCGTGCACCCCCAGACTCAAATGCACACTTCTCAACTGTAGATCGGCCCAAAAACACGCGACGGAGGTCGCTGACCTCATCTTGTCTAGGAACCTTGACCTGGCCATACTAACTGAAACATGGTTAACTGAAGCCTCCAATCCTATCATGGATATCCTAGTCCCCCCCAACTACTGCATCTCTAGACTTGACAGGTCCAACAACAAGACAGGTGGCGGAATCGCCTGCATTTACAAGAACAACCTCTCTATTAAAAAAGTCACTGCTCCTTCTCTTACCTCCTGTGAATACTTCTGCCTTGATGTCACCAGTGAGAACAAACCTGTATGTTCACTACACATCATGTACCACCCCCCGGGGGACAACCTCGTCTTCTCCCAACAACTCATGGACACAATATCAATCAACGCAGGACGGCAAAACACACACATTTACCTTGTGACTACAATCTCCATTGGAATGACTGCGGTGACGCAGTAGTTAATAGCCTCAAAAGTTTCCTTACCGCTTCGGACCTCACTCAAATTTGCAACACCCCGACACATGACAAAGGCTCTATCCTCGACCTGGTCATTTCCAAAGAAGGCACCACTCAACTTGACTCAATACAACCTTGTGACTGGTCAGACCACCACATTATCACATTCCTCATCAAGGAAAAAGTAAAACTCATCCCGGTGCAATACGCCATGCCCAAAGTCTGGAAAAGAGACATGAGGAAGCTCAATCCAAACTCTCTACCCCCCAACAGCTGCAATCTCCTACTTCCCCCCTACCGACGCTACTGACGTTCAGGACCTAACTGACCACTATCTCAACTCCATGGCCTCAATAATCAATGAGGCCGCTCCAATGCAACTGAAAAGAGTATCCACTAAGATATCCAACCCCTGGTACAACGGGAGCCTCAATGAAGAGAGACGGGCTATGCGAACGGCAGAGCGCACCTGGAGAGCAGTTCCCTCGACACTGCATCTCAGAACTCTGAGGAAAAAGAGAAATGCATACTTCAGGAAAATAAAACGCTCAAAGTCGGAGTTCTTCAGAATGCAGCTAGACCAAGCAAAAAACCGTCCAAGTAAATTGTTCAAGCTAATCCGATCTCAATCTAAGGAACAACCCCCAGCTGTCGACATCATGAGCACTACTCCTTCCTGTGAAGATTTCTCAGCTTTCTTTAACAAAAAAACTGACAATATAAAGAGCGACCTCCTCATTGACGCAAGCCTCTACTCAATACCCAACTGCTCAACACCAAATAAACTAAAAAACAATGCGTCATGGGCATCTTTTGACACCTACTCTGAAGAAGAAATTGACAGAATACTCAGCACCCTAAAACCATCCAATCACCTTACTGACCCTCTTCCTGCTAACGCCGTAAAAGACTTCATCCCTTTGCTACTCCCACTCTGGACTAAAATTATCAATAGCTCACTACAACAAGGAACCATCCCGGACTCCCTCAAAGTTGGACAAGTTACACCTTTATTGAAGAAACCAACAGCCGACCCCACGGACCTAAACAATTACCGTCCGATTACCAACATTCCCACTCTCGCCAAACTTTTAGAAAAATGCGTCCAACTACAAATGACAAAGCACATAGAACAGTTTGATCTCCTCAACCCACACCAATCAGGCTTCCAAGCAGGGCACAGTACTGAAACCGCGATGACTCACATAATTGACGACGCCATCCAAATCTTAGATCAAAATAATACCTGCCTCCTCATCCTTCTTGATCTCTCTTCAGCATTCGACACAGTGAAACATGAGAACTTACTCGAACTCCTTAAGACAAGAATGGGCTTCTCTGGGTCTGTGCTTCGTTGGTTCACTTCCTTTCTACACAACAGGTCTCAAAAATTCAAGAGCAAAAACCTGATGTCTTCCCCAGTACCGCTATCGTTAGGTGTCCCGCAAGGTTCCTGCCTATCCCCTACTTTGTTTAACCTTGTTATGGAACCTCTCACCACTCTGTTACAAGCATCCAATGTACACTTTCACATGTACGCTGATGACACGCAAATATATCTCAAGTTACAATCCCCCAAAGACATCCTGAGTCTGAATTCAACGATCAGAAGCACCCAATCTTGGCTGGCCGACAACCACCTCAAACTCAATGCTATGAAGACTGAGTTCCTCCTAATCTCACCTCCCACGAAAATATCTTCCGCACAAACATGGCTTAAGCACCTAGCCGCACTCAATGTCCAACCGACCATCGTGGACTCAGCAAAATCCCTAGGCATAACACTCGACACCAACCTCAACATGCAGCAGCATATCAGCAAGGCTACTAAGGGGGCGAACTTCCAAATAAATACCTTGAGGAAACTGAAACCCTTCCTCCCAGCAAAAGACTTCCAAACAGCAGTACAAGCTCTAGTCATCCCTCGCATTGACTACGGCAGCGTGGCCCTCTGTGGCCTCCCCCTAACGACAACTGCACCCCTCAGAGCGTCACTAAATGCGGCGGCAAGACTCATCACTGGATCAAAAAAGCATTTGCATATCTCCCCTGACTTCAAATCCTTGAACTGGCTGCCTCTTGAAGCCAGAATGCAGCTGAAAATTGCCTGCATGACGCACAAGGCTATACACTTGAAATCACCCAGCTACCTCACTCATAAGTTGACAATGTCCGGTGGGTCCAGAGCTACCAGGAGCACAAACAATCTTCTGTTGAAACCGCGAAGATTCCGGAAGGAAAAAACTTACAAACGCTCCTTCTCTGGAATGGCGCCCAGGATCTGGAACGCACTTCCTCCTGAAACGAGGCTCATCTCTTCCTCCCTTCTTTTTAAGAAAGAAGTCAAAAGTATCCTTATGGCTAAATACACTTGAACAATTCGTTTGATTTACATTGCGAACAGTATTATCAGTATTCTGTTATGATATAGCCTATATATTCCTATGTACGTGTGTCTGGACTTATATTAGTCTAAAGTGCTTAGATCCTTGCTCCCTCATATCAGTTTTTTATCGATTTCGGTATTATTCACAGCGTTTTGATGGCCTACGCTCCAACTAGGCCGTGCTACCTCATACCTGTACTATACGTAATTTTTGTTTTGTTTTTTCCTATGTACATGAACTTGATGATCTACCTCCCTACTATGCCCCCTTGTTCCCCTACCCTTCCACCTGCCTGTGTAAAGCGTTCTGTTATCTGCAAAGATCTTGTTCGCGCATATAAGACTCTCAAAACAAAAAATAAATAAATAAAAATAAAATAAAACACTTTACCCCCCCCTCTTTTCTTAAAAGCATTCAAGAAAGAAACTTGTTTGTGAGACTTTTCTAAGTAACTATTTTCTTTTTTCTCGTTTTCTTTCATTTCCTACGTTCAGCAACTTCCATCTTGAAACGTCAAAAACTAATGAGAAGGAAAAATGTCCGTTTTGACCAAGTCACAGTATACTACTTTCCCCGGCGCCAGGGTTTTACCAGCGTGCCCAGCCAAGGAGGCAGCTCACTTGGTATGGCACAGCGCCACAATTCAATCCGACGGTATACACTTTGCGAGTTTGCACAGGAACAGGAAGTGAGTCACCGAGAGATCCTCCGTGGGCATCTCAAGGAGGAGAAACTGCGTACACGGAAACTGAAGGTATGTTTACACCGACAACCTTGCTTCATGTGGGAGGCAGTGGAATAAATTCATCACGTGTAGGCTTTGCACACATCTCCTTTTTAGGATTTGCCCCTATTTTTTATCTTTGATTGTTAAACACAGTGCGTATCGTGCTCCACAAATTCCTCATATTTGAGAAAACGCATCATAAATTAAGTAAATTTTAGATCCAATAATATGTTAATTGTATTTGGATACCTCGATACATAAACTGTGTAATGCAGATCTGACGTTATAAATATAACCTATTCCAGGTTAACAACATAATTTCAATATGTCATGATATCTCACATTAGAATTCAGTGTGTTCTCACCCAGAACATACAGTGGTTTTATTCTTAATAGCACATCCGCTATTCCGCATTGAGGAGAGCATTATATATAGCAATGATAGAAAAATCCTTGAAACCTGTTAGGGTGGACCATTTATTTATTTACTATTTTAAACAAAAGAGCATGTACAGTTTGTGCGTTATATCAGTATAAACCCACAGCTTATAAAATGCATGATTTTTTAAATAAAAAAGAATGCATCAGAAATGTGTTTCTAATGCTTTTTTTATTTGCTCAAAACGGCCACTTCTCCACATTTTGCTATTTTGCATGATGCCCTTTTTTTAGTTTCTTTTTTAGTCTCTTTCTTGCTTTTGTTTAGTTTTTAACAAAGTTACAATGTGAAATGTATAATTTGTTTTTAGTGTTTTCCATTTTTTAGACTTTTAAAATGCATACAGTTAATGTTTGTTTGAAAGGCGTGGTGTTAATTATTCTGAAGTTATGCTCTGCATATCCTAAGCCTTTTAAGATCGAAGCCTACCAGACAGAGCAACTGTCTGGTCTTTGCTAAAGACATCTTGGGGACATTCAGAAAGCTGACCTCGGAATGCATTCCACCCGTTGCTTCCCATTGGCTGTGTAACTCACATTTTCTGGATTTCTATTTGCTGGCTTTATTTGCTTTAGGCTATCTAGCTTGAGTTTGTTCACTGTATTCTTCAACAAACTCGCTTTCTGTAAACAGACCTTTAAATCTTGCTCTTGTCATATTTGCTGTGCATTCAAAGACAGAAGTCAAATGTCAAGCGCTCTCTTCTGAGGGAGCTTGGTGTTAACTTTTATTTCTCTGACTTCAAAGTGAGAGAATTTGTGACAATCCTGCTGAGTACTATAAAAAACAAGGGGGGAGAGAGAGAGAGATAGGGGTGGATTACTTCTCCCATAGAGTATAAATAAACAACAATAATCCACCAGATAGGGTGATGTGTTCCCTACAGTGGTGGGGAGCACATAGTATTTTTAAAATATCCCTCACACACCAAAAGGACCTCGGGTCCTTTTGGTGTGTGAGGGGTATTTTAAAAACACTATGTGCTCCCCACCACTGTAGGGAACACATCACCCTATCTGGTGGATTATTGTTGTTTATTTATACTAATCCTGCTGAGTATCCATGAGAGAGGAGAGGGTGTTTTTTTCTAACACACAACAAAAAAATTAACTGTTCTGATGTTTCAGAACATATCAGAATCAGCACATTTTTATTGTAATTCTGAAGTCTGGGGGAAACAAATTTGAATACGATCAAAACACATCAATTCACTAGATGGTGGCATTTGCACACATTATCATTGCATGTAATTAAATCATATTTCAGTACAAATGTAATGGCCATTTCAATTGAAAATGTGTTGTCTGTAATGGCAGTGCGCAACCACACCATGCATACTCCACATCCTTCCCCTCCACATCCTTCCCCTCCACATCCTTCCCCTCCACATCCTTCCCCTCCACATCCTTCTCCTCCACATCCTTCCACTCCACATCCTTCCACTCCAAAATCCTCCACTCCAAAATCCTTCCACTCCAAAATCCTTCCACTCCACAATCCTTCCACTCCACACCCTTAAACTCTACACCACGCCACTCTACACCACGCCACTCAACGATATTCCACTCCACTCTAAAGACACTAGGACACTCAACTCCACCACATTTCAATCTCCACCACTAACTCTATGACATAAAACGCCACTCCACTCTATGCCCCTCCACACCACTTACCCCACTCCACCCCAATCTGTCCCTCTCCACTCCAGTGTACCCCAATCTACCCCACCCCACTACAATCTACACCACTTCACTCTACCCCAATCCACTCCACTACGATCCAATCTACGCAACTCCACTCGAATCTACCCAACTCCACGGCAAACGACCCAACTCCACTCCAATCTACCTCACTCAATCTAACCCAGTCATCCCCACCCCACTCTACCCCACTCCACCCCAATCTACTGAACTCCACTCAAATCTACTGCACTCCACTCAAATCTATCCCACTCTGCTGCAGCCTACCCCACTTCGTTCCACTTCAATATACCCCACTCCCGTCTAACCATCTACCCCACTCCAAACTACCCAGCTTCACCCTAATCTACCCTACCATAATCCACCCAATCTATCCCCGCTCTAACCTGCTCTACCCCTCTCCACCTCACTCTACCCTGATCTACTCCACTCCACCCTCATCTACCCCACCACACTAATCTACCCCAATCCTATCTTCCCCCACTCCTCTGCACTCTTCCCCAATCTACGCCACTCCAATCTTCTCCAATATATCCCACTCCGATCTACCCCACTCCAATCTACCCCACTCCAGTCTAGCATGCTAATCTACCCAACTCCCCAATTCCAATCTAGCCCACCCCAATCCACTCCACTACATTCTACCCTACTCTACCCCAGTCTACCCCACCCCATTCCACACCACTAACTGTTAGCCTAGCTGAACAGCAGGCACACTGGTGTACATAATTGCTAAACACATTGCCAAAGCCAATAAATAGCTCTCACATAGGCGTGCCTATTGGCTGACCAGCAAGCATCTGGATACCCTTTCAGGTGATTAGCCACGCTTTATAAATCATGATTGATTGTGTTTTATTGTGTGTTCCTAAGAAACAATCATGAAAACCACATATTAATCTGTGTTAAATAATAAAGGATGATGTGACCTTGGACTCCTCTAATGGCTTGACTACTTTGTAAGTTATTTTAACCAAAAGTTGCCGTAATCGGAGGTTGATGACGAGACTCTAAGTAAAACTGTGATTTTGTTGCACAAAGTTTTTAAAGAATTATTGTCCAATGATTTTTAAAATTCATATATTTTATGAACTTTTATTACGTTGTATAATCTAGTTTTCGCAGTGATTTGCAAAGCTGAAATCTAATAAGGATCTTGGCGAATCAGTATTTGTGTAATTGTTCTTACATCACATGGCCTTTATAGGAACCCGTCGTATTAATATTCCAGAAGAATGATTGCAATGTTTTATGCATTTGTGTTGTAAAATAACCAAATCTGAATCCCTCGTATGCCATATCAAATGTTATCATACTATGGAATATTTTTCTGGCAGCTGACCTTGGAGTGTAACGTGACCCCAGGTTTTGCAGATAATGACCTGACTAGACTTTTTACAATTGAACCTCCATTTTAATTTCAACCATTTGCTCGAATTGATAGCCAACCAAGTGAGTTACTTCTGTGAGTGATAGCGTGTTCTCTCAAACGCACAACTATCTTGGCTATCCTATTGACAACATTAATTACAAGAACTGTAAGACCATCCCAGTTCCATGCCCCACTAGAAGAGTGTCCCTTCCTTTGAAACAAAATCATTCCTTCCCCTCTGTGCATTGATGTGTTTAAGTCTGTCAAAGTTCTTTGTAAATGTTCTGCACTCACCTTCTAGACTTTGCGCAGCTCTTGATTGCGAGTGAGCTAGCTACGTTTTCACAATTTAATTCCCAATATATTCTCACTGCCAATATGACAAACATTTAAGAGCAAGAGTCGACAATAAGGCATTGCAGTACAACAGATGTGAGTTTAAAGTAGTTTTAAAAAAAAAATGTTTTATTAAAACAATAATAAAGTGGCAGTACATATCATGGCATAAATCAGGCAATTTCTCAGCACAATTAAATCACCTAATACATTCACGGCAGTCTATGTTAACTGTGTGTAGACCTTATCATCCCTCTAATTTACCCTTCCTGTAACCCTCAACTAACTCTATTTGGTTTTTAACAGAGCTGTTAGTTGAGAATTAAGCGGATACTGTGGCAGTGTAACACCAGAGTTTAACTGTGACTCAACAGAAAATCTATCATTCAAAATTCTGCCATGTATTTTGACACTTTTCACTGGCTTGAGGGGGTGGCTAGGTGACTAGAGTTTTAGGGAATGGAATCTAGGCTGGCCAGTTTAGAAGGCCTCCAACTCTGTGCCCCTAAAGCATAGTGAATTAGGCCGCACTCTATTTTATATCTGCTATATAAATCTTACTGCCTATTTAATTTGCATCGTTTTCTAGGCCACCAGCAAAAATAGTGATTTTAAACAAATCTAAATTTGAGTTGGAAACAAAGCAGCAAAGAGAAAATGACCTCTAACCAAACCTGCTGCCAGCAGGTAAAGGACTCTGTCTCATGGTACTTGAGAAAATTGAGACGATAAACAACCGACAAAAAAAATCTAGTTTCCCATTTTCTACTCTGTAGTAAAAATGTGTGGATGGGATTGGATGGGATGCTGCTGATGGGGTTTAGGGTGTGGGATGGAGGTGGAATGTGATGAAGTTGATTTAATTCTTTCTGTCATTCATTGAACCAGGAAAGCATTCAAGAAAGTATGACTGATCTGCAAATGCTGGAAACTGACCAGAGATGTTCCAAGAGAGGCACTGAAATCGAGCATTCATATTAAATGCTTTACGCTAGTGCTTATCTTGCTAAAAGCAAAATGGGTGTAGTTACACAAAGTAATTCTTAAGAGCTCACAGTGCTTTCTAATGCCAGAGTTGCTGAATACAACCACCGTTGATTCCACCTTAGGCCTCTTTCATTCTTGACTGTTTCTCACTTTTCCCTGCTTTCTCCCTCAGTCGCTATTTTTCCTTTCCTTCCTCTTCATTTCCTCTTTTCTCGCTCTTCCTCTCGGTCAAGGCTGATGAAAATAAGCCCAGACCTCAAAAGTGACTGCCAGTGCCAACCACTGGCACAATCAACCACTGCTTCGTGAGGACGACTGCTTTACTCCAGTCATCCCAAGAATACAACATACTTGAGGTTAAACTTTTAGTGGTGGCAGAGCCATTGGTAGAGGAGATTTTTTCACTAGAGGAGGGGATGCCAGACAATGGGTTCTGATGGGGCAAGCGATCCGTCCACTTTATTGGCGAGGGCGAAGATATAAAACGGGCCCTTACTCAGAACGAATGACCTTCTTTCCCAACCTAACCGTACTTTCCATGGAGGCTTCAAATCTCCCTGAAAGAGCTCATCCACAGGTAGCTTAGAAACTCTCTGCCATGTGTGACTGCAGGTCGCACATCTGTTCCTCTTTCTGCGTCTGTTGTCAAGCACAAGGAGCTCGTTCTCGCGGGAGTTGATTCCTTCCTACTGAGGCTTTTTCTGTCTCATCTACACAATAAGGAACCAGCAATGGCTCCGCGGAGACCGGAGTGTTTTCTCCCATTATTTTCAGATTGTTTTTATTGATTTTTCAGGTTCTGACAATAACGCATGATGATAAGTATAGATTGACCACAGATGTAATAAGAATGTCATTTACCTGCGGTGTCTAGTGGGAATTAAGGGGTGTGCTGCACAGGGGAAATGAGGTGTGTGCAGTCCATGTTTATATTCTGGTTGCTACAGAAGGTAATACATTGATATTGAAGACACCTCTTTAAACACCCTTAAAAAATGACTTTTCTCATTGATTTTTCTCGTAATATTTTGAGGATTCATTGAATTTGATAATTGCTACTGTTAATAAATTAGGAATACCTAGACCGGTGATCCTGCATATTTTATGATAGACCTGTTTTTTCTATCTGTATATTTTGTCAATTTTCTGGTGTAATCGCATGATTTAGTAGCTTCAATTCCCTGTGTCAGTTTCTGTTCACAGTTCGGTTGCATGCTTCAGTGTCCAAGACCAACAAAACCAATGAGGACAACCGAGCATAAGTACATCTAGTGCAGTTATCAATTAGTCAATGCCAGGGTAAAATAAACCACAATTAAAGCACCCAGAAAATTGGGAACAAGGAATTATGGAATCGTGTTCTTCCTCTGCAAAGGCAATCTTCAGGTATTAATTACAAACAACGAAAGCTATCTAAACAAATCTGGAAAGTGCATTCCAGGGTTGAGCTCCTACTATCTGGGGCTTCGACAAGCCGTCACAGCTCAACTTAGCTTTGTTGTTTTATTATAACTATAAATGTCATCCCATCGGTAGATGCATACCTTTTGATCTGTCTATAATACCAGTGGAACTTGCAGGCCTCATTTCCCTCTGCTTTTCTGTGGTAAATAGAGAATACTTGTGCATCTTTTCACCAAGATTTTTCTGAACTCTTATGCCCGGTTTTTGTCATTTGTCGAGCTAGCTCTCCTGTTGATATTGGTACCCTGGTGATCACTACAGTAAGTATGCTTGGGAAATGCATGCTAAACTCGTCCGTATCCCCCTTTATTCCACATGCCTTTTCAGAGGATGACCCTGTCAAAGGATGTCATTGGTGTTCGGCTTTTACAAATGTTGGCACCTAGATTTAAATGCCTGATGGTGGTTCCACTTTATTCCCTTCTTGCATTTTGTACCACTCCTCTACGTTACCTTCTCTGGTGCACATGGCTTCTCGCATGCCTCTACCCTACAAAAGCCTCTTCGCCAAACACTGCTCAACCCTTGATCCAATATTCCAGTCAGTGCAGCAACTCTCAGCAACTTCTTTCACATTGTAGCCCTTCACCCATCCTGTAGTTGCTGCGCCCAGCACAAAACGTGTCCATCGCATCCGGCAGCAGCCCCAGTTCTTGCTACAGCATTTTAGGAGTCTTAAGGGCCAGATGTAGGTAATCCTAATTTACCGATTCTAAAATACCGAATTTTACCGATTCAGTATTTTATAATCGGTAAATGCTATGTAGGAAAAAAATCGGTAAGATTCGATATTTACCAAATCGGTATTTACCGATTCGGTAATTCCCATTCATTCCTATGGGGCTGGAGGCCCATAGGAATGAATGGGATTTACCGAATCGGTAAATACCGATTCGGTAATGGGGGAACACATTCAAGGGTGGCAGGGTGTCACATTGACACCCTGTTGCACCCCTGAATCGTGCATGTGTGCACATGTGGCACACATACATGCCCTAAGGGCATGTATGTCTGCCACATGGCACTTTTGGAAATGCACAAAAATGCTTTTCCAAAGGTTTTCGATATTTACCACCAACTTTTAGTTGGTGGTAAATAACGAATCCTTAACTATGTAATTCACTCATTTGAGTGCTCCCTACATTGCAGATTCGGGATTTTAAGGAATCTGTAATTTACCGATTTCTTATAATACAGATTCGGTAAATTACCGAATCTGTAAATTGGCCACCTACATCTCAAAAGCCTAATACCGATCGGTAACGGCCGAAATTCGGTAATTTCGGCCGTTACCGACCGGTATTAGGCTACCTACATCTGGCCCTTAGTCTGATGCCAGTGCATCCTCCTAATAAGTATCATCTTCTCCCTTCATCTTACACTGTTGAGATAAGTTATTTAAAATGTTTTATTTTACCAAACTGGTAAAATGGGCTTCCGTGAGGTCGAAATACTGAGCAAAGTATAGTGTTTATCAGTTCTGGAGTACACCCAGGGCTGTTGGATCACCTGTTCACCTTTTGCCGCTGCTCATTTGGGAAGCACACACAATCTTATTAGATACAGGACCCTGAAAATCATTTTGGGTATTTCTTGCAAAGTCTAAGACCGACCTTCACAACCCCAGCTAGGTGTATTATTTTTACAGTAATCAATTGTCTCTAGGCTGGCGGTGTATAAGTGGGACTCGGCGGGTCACACCCATTCGAGTTCTCATGCTATTAATATAAACTAGGTTTGCAGACAACGACTCTAAACTAAAGTCATGTTAATACAATGCAAGGCACTGGTGCTGCTCTTTCCAGTAAGACCCCCCCCCCCCTTCCTCCTGTCACTTGTCTAGTTAGCGGTTTTAAGTGCCAGCATCCCCTGGGTCCTGGAAGTTTCGTCGCGTAGCAGATTCGATACAAGGGCATCCCCAAGGAACATGATGCAAGGCCACAAGCCTGATTTCTGCACCGTTCTGTTTGCAAGGCCCCGCCTCTTCGTTTACTTGGTGTTACTGAGCAACCTTCATGATCTTATTAGTAAGATGCATTCACATGCTCATCCACATACTCATATGCTGGGAGCTTGCCTCCTGATACAAATCCCTGCACCTCCATGTTAGGAATGTATTGGCAGCACATTCTTAGTGACCTCAATGACCTATATGGTACACTGTATTATAAGAAGTAAAAATTAGAGCACATTTCAGCCACTCACCGATGCCTCCATAACAACTTTTAATGGTTATCCTCGGGGAACAATATTCAGCCAGAGACAGTGAACACTTTATAGGCCATACTGTCCCATCCCAGCTCCAGGATTCAAAGTTTCTCAAGACAAACCTCAACACAGTTTTAGAGTTGTATCCAGTTGCAGAAGTAGTAGCTTGTTGCATTTGCCTAGACTAAACCCTGGTGAACACATTTTTATGGATTTTCAGTTCAGCAAACAAAGAGCATAGGTACATAATCATACATGTCTCTTCCCCCCCGCTTTTAAAATGCGGCTCCAATTCTCCAATACAGTCCTGTTACTGGTGATTCCAGATCAGCTTCCCCTTGGAGTGCAATAATAACATCTGTGCATAATCAACCCTCCAATAACAAGGTATCAACCATCTCTGTTCACGTTCTATTTAACAACTAAACAAATGATAAACCCCCTCCCTATCCGCCCCTCCCCGTCACCGGTGTGCTCTCCAAGTAGAACACATTTAGAGATGAGGTGTTTGATAATAGTGAGTCAGGATGTTCCATCTTGGGTCTACAACTACCCCTGCGCTCCCCCATCTTCATGTTCCATCCCCCGCTCCGTTGTATGGGTAATCAGCGTCTGAACCAGCTCTTCCCAAGCTCTTGCCACTTCTGTCGCCTTTTCATTTTTCTGTCGAATCGCCATCTGATAACGAACCGCTCCCTCACTACTAGCCCACTTAGGCAGCTCCCCCCTCCATCTCCTACCGCTGTGTCCCTCTTTTGATTTCCAGCGCATCATAATTTCCCGTTTCGCTAATATTAGGCCCATATCTACAAACTTACTAGTCACCTTCGTCTTGGGGGTATGAGGAAACCAGTAGTATGCAAGTAGCCATATCAAAAACCAGCTGGCGTTCTGTAATTAGGTTTAGGAGATCACCCACTTCAGCCCAATAAGTCCCCAAGGCTGGGGAACTCCACACCATGTGCTCCAGGTCCGCTCCCACTGCGGTGCATCGAGGACACATCACAGTGCTGGCATTATAGTATTCCATGATCTTCCCCGGTGTCAAATAGGCTCTATGTAGAATAAAGAAATGCACCAGCTGGAACCAGGCGTTCTAGTTCCCTTCCACGCCCTACGCTGTATGTGCCCCCATGTGGCCTCTGGTATGGGTTTTCCAATGCTCCCTTCCCATTTTAGGCGCAGTCCGTCCAATGGGACCAAACCCTCATTCAGCATCCTTGAATATAAGCATGTAACTGCTTTGAAGATGCCAACCGCCATCATCACATACTGACACGCCATCGTAGTTTTAGGTTCGGACAACCCCTCTTTCCAATGTTTCTGTATCGCACTCGCTAGGGCCGCATGCATCAAAAATCTCCCCTGGGGAGATCAAACCTCTCCTGTAGCACCTTATATGACAACAGCTCCCCATCTTCGTATAAGTCTCCCAGGACTTGGAGCCCTGCCTGCTCCCAGTCCCTCAATGAGGACCAGTCCCCTCCATGTGGCAATGCCGTCAGCATCCCCAATGGCATCTCCGGCGCGTAAGGGTGTTGCACTCCCGACCTCCTCTGGGACCTGTTCCAACACAACCTCAGTGTTTTTTCTTCCAATGTAAGGTCTCTGAGGTCCAACTTCTGCTGCAGTGCAATAAAGGATCAGGAAATGTCTCGGGATTCCTCCCCCTCTGGCAGAGTCAGGGCCCCTAAACTCTAAGGCCACCGCCTTGTAAAGACCTGTAGTTGCGCTGCTATATAATACAATTCGAAATCAGGCACTGCTAGGCCGCCTTCCACTCTGGGTCTCATCAATGTTTTGAGGGCCACCCTACGTCTCCCTTACTCCCAAATGAACCCCACCATCATGGACTTCAAGTTGGTAAACACCGAGCACGGCACCCATATAGACAGTGTTCTAAAAAGGTACAGCAGCCGTGGGAGAGCCACCATCTTCAGCAACGCTATCCTCCCCATCACGGAAAGTGGAAGGGCACCTCAAAACGTCATACTCCCCTTTAGGGCCCGTATGCATCTCCCTACATTCCCATCCAGTATATCACTAGCGCTATGATAAATATGAACTCCAAGGTATGCTAAACAAGATGGTTCCCATCTCACGGCCCGCGACATCTCGGGAATCCCCCTTCCTGGCTGCACTGGAAATAGACATGTCTTATTCCAGTTAACTTTCAATCCTGAAACCGCCCCAAAGTCTGATAACAGTTGTGCTGCTCCTGCCAGTGCCCTGCCCGTATCCACCAAAAACAATAACAAATCATCTGCGTAAAGGGAGATGTGTTGCTGGTCCCCTCTGAAGGTTAGGCCCTCGTACCACCGTCCTAATCGAGCCCGCGCCGCCAAATAGTAACGGAGAAAGTGGGCAACCCTGTTGAGTCCCGCGAGCTACTGCATATCTTGGGGAAATCATTTGCCCCACCTTAACTCGTGCCACTGCTGTGAAATATAACACCGCCGTCCATCTCACAAACGCCTTGCCCAGTCCAAAACAGCCCAACGTTTTATACAAATACGGCCATTCAAGGCTATCAAACGCCTTCTCTATGTCTACAGAAAGGATTGCCGCCCCGGGCGAGCCCTCACAAGCTTCCCCCAAGACCCTCAGCAGTCTTCGCACGTTAGTAGCTGTATTCCTGGTAGGGATGAACCCAGCCTGGTCCTCGTGCACCAGGCTCGTCATATGCTTCATCAGGCGCGACGCCAGGATCTTACTAAGTATCTTATAGTCCGTGGACATCATTGATTGAGGGCGATATGCTGCCGGGTCTGTGCTATCCCTCCCCGGCTTCAATAATAGAACTATATGGGCCTCCTGCATCGTCCCCGGTAGCTGTCCTATTTCCCGCGCCTCTCTATAGACCTCTAAGAGCCTTGGCGCCAGTACATCTATAAATTGCAAATAGAATTCAACTGGTAGCCCATCCACCCCGGAGTCTTATTCCGTGCCATCTGTTTGATGGCACCTCTTATCTCCTCAAGGGTAATGTCCCAACCGAAATGCTTCGCCTGGTCCTCATCTATTTGTGGAAGTGCCACTTCCCCCAAGAAAGACTCCATTTCAGTTTCATCTGCCGTTAACGTACTGTTGTACAGCTGCTCGTAATACTGCTGGAACTCCTGCGTAATCTCCCTTTGGGTATAGACCATGGAGCCCTCACCCGTCCCCAGGGCCAAGATCGGGGAGCCCCTCGGTATAGGATTTGCAAACCAGGCCAGCAGTGTCCCCGCCTTATTGCTTTCTGCGTGTGCCTTCTCCACATACTTTCTATAATCGAAGCAGCGGAGCCTTTCTACCTCCTCGGTCAGTTTCTCCTTGGCCTCTGTTACTTCGGTCTGGAGTTCCGGATGCTCCGGCCTGGCCTGTTCCGCTAACCTCAACCGTTCTTCTGCCGTTTCGATATCCTGTAGCAGGGTTTTCCTTACTCCAGCATATTTACTTATGCACAACCCCCGCACCACCACGTTAAAGGCGTCCCACTCCACCGCCCTAGTAGTAGCAGTTCCTGCATTCTCGGAGAAATAGTGTGCTATCCCTTCTTCCACATCCCTACGAAACACCGGATCATCTAGCGTCTCAGGGCGCAGCCGCCATGTGGGAATTGCAGCTTTGTCCCTCGTCCAATGTAACTTGACCAACAACGGGTTATGATCAGACAGAGAGTCCTCGTGAGGTATCCAGATTGGGTCACCGAAGACACCACCGATGAGGAGCTCAGAATGGCGTCTAGCCGAACATGAAGCTCGTGTAACGCTGAGAAATAGGAATAATCCCTATCCTGCGGGTGATGCAATCTCCACACATCCACCAAATGCCACCGAGCCTGCCAATTAACCCTATACTTGGACAGCCTGTGAACTAGGGAGTCTGCCAAGGGGGGATGAGACCTATCCATGAGTGTCTGCAATCGAGTTGAAATCCCCTCCCATTATCATTGGGCCCGCCAGGAACTGCGCAAGGGTACCTGACATTCGGTCCAGAAATCGCGCCTGGTCCACATTAGGAGGATAGATACTACATAAGGTTACCTCTGCCACACAGGCGCCCCTCAACCGCAACAAACCTGCCCTCTCCATCTATCATATGCTTAAGCGCCTGGAAGGGGACCCCCGCCCTGACCGAAAACAGTGCCCCCCAACCTGGCCCCTCCATCTACGCTGCAGCGCTAAGCCCTCTGCCTTCGTGAGGTGGGTTTCTTGGAGCAGTGCTATGTGCACCCCCCCTCCTAACAAAATAGGCATGAACCTTGTGTCGTCTTGTCATCGTGTGTAGTCCCCGCACATTCCAGGTAATACATTTTAAATCCGATATTGCCCCCATTATCACATTGCAATTTCATCCTCCTTCCATCAACATCCTTTATCACACCGGTGACCCCAGAACCAATACCCCATCCCCCACCCCCCAACCTACCAAGAACAGGTCCTAAAGCAAAACTGTTAGACCCCATCCAAACCATACCCACACACACCACACACCTAGGCCCAGCGGTAGCCACCGCAGGCACTCCTTAAGGGCTACAGGGGGGGGTCTGGTGCCGACGTGTGACCACTCTCTCGCGCATATGAACTTCCGCTGAGGCCCCCTTATAAATCCCCGCCCGCTACCCCACCTGCGCGCCAGTCTTCTAATTAACAGAGCACCACAATAGGAGGACTTCCCCTGCCTCAGGGCCGCCACCCAGCATTCCTTCCCTGTTCGCCATTCAGCGCCAGCACGTTATCACAACTTCATACAAGGACCATTTGCAACCCCCTCAACCATTCTCCGACCCCAGCATCCATACAAATGAACTATCACTCACCTATGAGTCCATCTGCTGTGGCCGGGGTGACCTGCGGCATCCGAACACTTCCACCCTCCGACATCTCTGTGTCCGACTGTGCTTTTTTCTTCCTCAGTGTCCGTGCCCTCCGGTGTCTGCATAACCTGACTGCTAGATAACGCTGACACCGCCTCCAGCGCATCCTGTTTCCCTAGTTCAGTTTGAGCTTGAGACGGCTTCTGCACCTTCGGTCGCCTACGGCGAAGGTGCAGCAATTTACGCTGGGGCAGCCCTTCCGAGAGTTCCTGCATTCGCCTCTCCGTTCGATCCACACCAGCTCTGTAGGTTTCCAGCCACGCCCATGCGTCCTCTGGTATGTCATGAAAAAGAGTGCTACCATCAAGCATGATTTCTATTTCGTGGGAAACAATAATAATAATAATAATAATAATAATCCACATTTGTAAAGCGCACAATCACCCGTAAGGGTCTCTAGGCGCTGGGGGCCGTGGGGAAGATTAAGCGAGCTATTGCCCAGAGTCACATGGTGCTGGGCTAACCTGCCACCGGAGCCGGGGATCGAACCCTGATCCCCAGATTCCAGCGTCAGTCGCCCTGGCCGCGGCGCCACACCTCAACAATAGTACTGTATGCCTTCCGATCGCAGCTCCCTTTTCACTGATAGGAATGAAGTACGACGGCGCTGGATCTCCAGAGTATAATCCGGGAATATAGTCACTCTACTATTCTCAACCTCAAACGGCCCTTCAGTCCGCGCTCTCTGGAGCAGCAAGTCCCTGTCCTTGTAAAGTAGGAGTCTAGCCAACACCGGGCAGGGGGGACGTCCCGGCTGCGGGGTCCTGGCAGGCACCCTATGTGCTCGATCCAGCGTGAAAAAAGAAGACAAGCCCTCAGTTGCCACCACTGTCCGCAACCACTGCTCCAGATACTGCACCATATCTGACCCCTCCACTTTCTCCTGCAGCCCCACCACGCGAATGTTATTTCGCCTATTGCGGCTTTCGGCATCCTCTGCCCGCTTCTCCAGCGCTTGAATTCGGTCCAGTGCGTCCACCATCTTGCTCTCCAATACCTTTTGGGCCGGCACTACCTCCTGCAATGTCCCTTCCACTTGCTTCACCCTGTCCACCAGCTTGGAGTGGTCCGCCCTCAATAGTCTTAGTCCCGTCGCTACTTGCGTAATGTCCTGTTGCAGGGCTGTTCGGGATTCCGCTATCGCAGTTAGGATCCGATCAAATTGTCGCTGCAGTTGCGGGTCCTGGGCTTTCTCCGCTCCCCCCAATTCATCCTGGGCCTGTTGCTCGCCCTCTGGCTGTTGGGCCGTTCTGCCCTGCTTCCCCCTTGGCTTCCCCATGGTCCTTGGCGTAAGACAATAGCGGAGTGGGAGTACGTTCGCTTCTGCTGCTCAGGCTCCCAGATTCACACCTCCTTCTTCCGTGGCCCCACTAGAGCCTGGGTGCGCCGCCCGCCAGAGAGGGCCACTCTGTCACCCAGTGGTACAACGTGAAGATAGCCCGCCCCTATCCACTTCTGGAGGGCATTCAGTTACTTAGAAATCCAGGTTCCCTCCTTCTTGATCCAGCACTACAAGCCCCTTCTACAGGCAACCGCAGCAACAGGGTGGCACAGCCACGGCTCTGCTTTCCCTGGGCTTCAAGGCTGTCCCGCCGCGCAATCCGCAGCCCTACTCAGCACGTACACCTCTCCCGGTTATCAAGGTAGTCCATGTCCCACCAACCCACGTACTTTCTGCCAGTGGGCACCGGCCAGGGTATCCTCTCCCCTCCAGCACAGTAGCCGCATGTGCTCGTTCTACCGTTGCCCTGCTCGCCGGGTCCTCCACACAGGGTATTAGCGCCAGCTCCCCTCCACAATGCGCCGTTGCCTTCGTCCAGCTTGTCCCAGATCACTGGAGACCCTCTTTCGACCGGCGCCTGTGTGGCATCTGGCACCCTTCCTGCAGCGGCCCCCAGGCAGTCACTCCGCAGCCGCGCTCAGATGGGCTCTCGCTCCCAGCCCGTGCCCTCACCGGCTTTAGATCAAGCTCGCGGGATACCACCGTCCCCCGGCCTCCTGGTCCCCTCCTCAGCCGAGGACCGCAGGACAGGCCACGCCTCCCTCACTGGGGCTAGCAGGTAGGCCGGGGGCCCCCCACTCGTCGATCTCCGCTGCTGCTGCTCCCTGTCAACTGCATGGGGCCAGATTCCAGACCGCTGGGCTGCCCAGCCTTCCACGCCCGCAGGTCGCCGCCCCCGCACCCACCGACCCGCTCCCCTCCAATCTGCCGGGGGAATGATGCACCCTGAGTGCGCTCTAGGCAGGCACCGCTGCTCTCCTCTGCCGCCTCGGGTCCCGGGCGCCGCTCCTCTGGAGCCCCAGTAGCCACAGCGCCGGGCGGACAGCAGCCTCACAACGCGACCTCCGGAGGCCCAGGCGCTCCTCCTCGGCTCACCGCCATTTTGTGTCGCCTCCTCTGTTACCAACTCGGGTCGCTCAGGAGCCCCCAAAGCACGCCCTCCTAATCACCGGGCAGCTCCCCAGCCACGAGTCCTGGCGTCGCTGGGGGGCAGCTAGGCCTCTTTGTTCCAAGATTCTGTGGGGGCCGACATGGAGCTCGGCGCTCACACAGCCAGCTCCATCGGCCTCCAAGCTACGCCCCCCCTAGGCCCTACCCTGGTATTGACATATCCCAGGCTGCATAGCTGGTGACACAGTGGACTGGGTTCCTTCTATAGCAATGATTTTAGTGCAACCTGTAGATCTCCGTTTCCAGCCCAGGCTAGTCAAAGACACTTTTCAATATCACCAGGGCTTTAGGAGGTTCAGTTAGCATTGTTATGTGCTTGTAGCTCTTTTATTGCTCCAACACGTTTTGGTTAGTATCAGAAATGACTTAATATGCGCCTGCCGATTGCTTAATCTCCTCTCACGAGGGTCTGTGCAGTGGCTTTAATAGTATGTTATCATTTAACCGGGCCACATCTGGACTGTGCTGCACAGTGAGGAAAGAGGTAGCAGTCCTACCCTGTGGAGTAAAATATTATTAATTGCCAATATTGTAACCAGCAGTTAAAGAACTCCAACTAAACCAGGTTTTTGGGTAACAGTATTGAGAGTTATTTGTATGTAGGCCATGAAGACCTATCCAAATGAGCATTTTTATTGCCTATCCTAGTGGTACTTTCACTCGCTGAATTAGAACTAGTGATTGTAGGTTGCTCACAAATCTTTGCTGCAAATGCTCAACCCACTGAAATTTACCAGACAGAACACATCTAGTTGAGTTTGCTTTGTCCCCTGGCACTGAAATTCTTCCTTTCTTTTCCACCATCTATTCAGTTGACCAAGAATGGTACCGTGGAGTCTGAAGAGGCTGAGATCCTGACCCTGGAGGATGTGTCTGATGAAGACATCGATGTGGACAATGTTGAGGTGGATAACTATTTCTTCCTGCAGCCACTGGCTACCAAGCGACGCCGGGCTCTGCTCCGGGCATCTGGTGTCCACCGCATTGATGCTGAGGAGAAGCAGGAGCTAAGGGCCATCCGGCTGTCGCGGGAAGAATGCGGCTGCGACTGCCGACTCTACTGTGACCCGGAAGCTTGTCCATGTAGCCAGGCAGGAATCAAATGCCAGGTGGGCTATTACCTGTGTCGCTCGGTGTTTCTTTTTCTCACTCTCTGCAGGCGCCATAGTCATTTCTATAGTTCTACTAATTACTTCACCATGATCGGAAAAAGCATTGGTCGTTTTACATGCTGCAGGTACATTTACTAGTAGTTAGCTTAAGCAAATTTTAGGTATTTGACGTTCTGTTGAAACGTTGAAGTCTAAATGTCTAAGTCACGAATCAAAAATGTGAAGTACTTAAAATAGTGGAAAACGAGCCAGAGGTACTGTAAAAACCTTACTAAAACTCGCCCGAATAAAAATTTGGGTATGTAAATGTTTTGATGGTCGGAAAGAATTCAACATCATTCCTTCAGATCGCCCTCTAAATCTTCCCAGCTGGGGTGCATGTGCATAAGCCCCTTAAGTTGACTATTCAGAACTTTCCAGGGAGCATATTAAATAGTCGGTGTATATCATAAGAAAATTAAATTGTGTCAAGGAAGAGTGAACTGTCCTCCATGTTGGCTTGATTGGTTCCTCTTAATGGACTGCCCATTTTACTGTGCAATTCAAGGTGTGTGTGTATATATATTATCACACAACTGACTATGAATGAAGCGCACACTCACGAGTAGTTTACTTGCTATATATATATATATCTCCAAAAGAAGTTAACTCCCACTTGAAGGTACCACACGCGGCGTGATTTTCGTCCTTTTTATTCAGTGAGACTGCAGAGTGTGAAGCAGTGATATTACAGCATGCACTTTCACCAAAATATCGCCATACGCATTACGGGCACTCCAGCCCTTGATCACTGGCTTTTGGCTGCGGCAGACAGGAAGCAACAGTGACGCCACACTCGCAGCGAGTTTATAAGTCCCGCCCTAATGGGCCAGTGCATTCTGGTACATAGTTACTTACAATGTTTTAAATATATGACTCCGTTGTCTTTTCCAAATTCCTTTTTAAAAACCACAGTGGGCTCGCCGCAAAGTCAAAGTTTAACACCCTGCATATCTTGGGTCCTGCCAAAATGTATCCTGCCGCTCCATCTGCTCCTTTACACTCAGAGGCGTGAGGACCTGCTCCGTCAGCAGCGGGGTCCCCTCGCGGCCAGAGCCGGCCGCTATACATCCAAAAGAAGGTGCTCCCACTTGAAGGTACCATACGTTGCGTTATTTTCATCCTTTTTTATTCAGCGAGACTGCAGAGTGTGAAGCAGTGATATTACAGTATGCACTTTCACCAAAATATCGCCATACGCGTTACGGGCAATCCAGCCCTTGATCACTGGCTTTTGGCTGAGGCAGACGGGAAGCAACAGTGATGCCGAACTCGCAGCGAGTTTATAAGTCCCGCCCTAATGGGCCACTGAATTCTGGTACTTAGAGTTACTTGTAATGTTTTAAATATATGCTTATAAACTCGCTGCGAGTGTGGCGTCACTGTTGCTGACGGAGCAGGATCTCACTCATGTGAGTGTAAAGGCGCAGATAAAGCGGAGTGGTCCGTTTTGGCAGGACCCAAGATATGCAGGGCATTGAACTTTGACTTTGCGGCGAGCCCACTGTGGTTTTTAAAAAGGAAATTGAAAAAGACAACGGAGGCATATATTTAAAACATTGTAAGCAACTCTAAGTACCAAAATGCACTGTCCCATGGGGGGGGGGACACTTATAAACTGGCTGCGAGTGCGGCGTCACTGTTGCTTCCTGCCTGCCTCAGGCAAAAGCTAGTGATCAAGGGCTGGAGTGTCCGTAACGCGTATGGCGATATTTTGGTGAAAGTGCATGCTGTAATATCACTGCTTCACATTTTGCAGTCTCGCTGAATAAAAAGGACGACAATCACGCCGCGTGTGGTACCTTCAAGTGGGAGCAACTTCTTTTGGATATATGTGTGTGTATATATATATTCACTGAAAAAAACCATAGGTTTTAGGGAAAGTTATAATTATTTCGAAATTTCACTCGTAAAAAACCATAGAAATTCCCCCATTATAGTTAGTTCCGCTTACTATAACGTCATCCAGTGACTGTGTATTTCTGTAAAGTTTAAATATGTTTAATATATATAGGGAAAGGCGTATTGAAGAATGAGTGGGTGTATAAGTGTCTGAATGGATGATTTAGTAGGTGCGTGACTGACTCTAAAAGTGAGTGATTAAACGTATCTTACTGAATGCATGGGTAAGTGAGTAAACTGTGTGAATGTCTGTATCCGTCTCTGTTGGTGTGTAAGCGGCTGCATGAGTTTGCGAATAGCTACATGAATGCCTATATGGGTTATTGATTGGTTGTCTTAGTATCTGTATGGGTGCCTGAGTGTTTGTATGGGTGGGGTGTGTGTGGCTCTGTGCATGGATGTGTGAGTGGGTGATTCACTGGGTGCATGATTTTAAGAGTGCATCTGTGACTTTATGGGTGGGTGAGTGTGTGTATGGGCATGTTAGTGAGTGAATGTATATTTCAGTGGTATATGTGTAAGTAGCTACATATGTGAAAGGCAGTATATATGTATGTTGGAGTATATAAATGGCTATAATTGAGAGTGTGTGATTGTGAGTGGCTGTATGGATGGGTGTGTGCTTGTATCAGTGATTGTATAAGAGCCTAAGAATGTGCTAGTATTTGTATGAGTAATTGAGCTGGTGTGTCTATAACTGTATAGATGAGTAAATGGCAGTGTGATTAATTATTTGCATGACTGACTAGGTGTGTGAGTATCTCTATGGATGAATGGTGGTGTGTGAGTGTCTATATAGGTGTACGAGTGCATATGATAGGACTGTACTGAGTGACCATAAGTATGAGTGACTGTACGGGTGAGTGAGTGGATGTGTGGGTAAACCTAATAATTAATGAGTGGGTATGAAGTTATTGGTGTTGGAGTGTCTATGGTTTTGAGAATGGCAGTCTGTAATTTAGTGTGGGTGTATCAAAGGTTATATTAGGGTGTGAGAAGATGCATCAATGTATCACATGGATGATGTAATCAGTGATGTTATCAGTGATGTAATTTGAGATGTCATCAGTGATGTCACTGACCATGTCATGGGTGATGTAATATGTGAAGTCATCAGCAGTGCATTGCAGGGGTGCGAGTTATAGTTAGCTGAACTAACTATAACGGGGGAATTGCTATGGTTTTGTATGAGTGAAATTTCCAACTAACTATAACTTTCCCTAAAACCTATGTTTTTTTCAGTGAATTTCTAAGGTTTTTAAAATGCTAATTTCTAACTATAACTTGCCTGAAACCTATGGTTTTTTCAGTGAATTTCAAAGTTTTTTTAAATGCTAGTGTGAACTATGCCTACAGAGGTAGAACATGTGAAGAAAGAAGAAAAAACGCACAGAAAGAAGCAAAAAAAATGCAGAAAGAAGCAACAGAAGTCCACAAAGACGAAGAAAATTGCAGGAAAAAAACAAGACATGTGCAGAAAGAACCAACAGAGGACAAGAAAGAGGCCTTGTTGCAAAATCATCCCGTGCCCACAACTATTTCAGACGGGTACTGGTGGTAACTGACTCTGACTAACCAGGCCTAGAGCCAGTGCTATGCTAAAAGACACTTAGAATACAGTGAAAACACCTACATACACTAGGAAACACTATGCGTTGGGATACTACTGTGATTTGCATGACCTCTTCTGTAAGGCCCGAGTACATAATAGGGTAGGGGGACTAAAACTACCTCTAAGTCAGAGGTGCAGAAACATGCTACTTTAGTAGTCGCGTTTGCAGAGTGGTGGAGAAAGGGTGCTGGGCATCCAACCAACGCTCAGGAATTCCGCTGCGTAGGATTTAAAGGAGGTACCAGGAGGGATTCTTGGCCCCCAAACTCCCTCGAGACTAAATTGGACTTCATCCCCCATCCCGTAGTCTGCCACGAGGCACATTTGCAGAGTGGTAGAGAAAGGGGGTCATGGCCTCCGAAGACGTCTTAGCAATCCCACTGTGTGGGACTTACTGGAGGTAACGAGAGGGGTAGTTGGCCCCCAAGGATATCCTTGGGGGACAACTTTATATCCTTGGGGGCCAACTTCTCAAACTATTTTCTCCATTCAGTCCCACACAGCAGCACTCGTAAGTACTCGTGAGACACCCACTTTGCCCACCACTCTACAAACGTGCTCCCTGGCACGCTCTTGGATGGGGATTGAAACCCCCTTCACTGCTGGGGGTCCTTTAGGGGCAAACTAGCCTACCTTTTACTTCCAATAAGCCACACGCAGTGGGATTGGTGAGAGGTAGACAAAGGCCATGCCCCCTTTCTCCAACACTCTGCAAACGCACCCCCCTGGCGTGTTGTAATTTGGGGGATTAAGTCCCCTTGAATCCTGAGGATCCCTGGGGTCCAACTAGCCCACCAGATACCTCCAGTAAGCGCCACAGAGCGCTTACTGGAGGTACCTAGTGGGGTTGTTGGCCCCCAGGGACCCTCAGGATTGAAGAGGAATTAATTCCCCAACTTAAAACGTGCCACAGGGCGTGTTTGCACACATGTTACCTCAGGCCCCAGCCCCTCCCTTCACCACTGTGCAAACGCGCCCCGTGGCGCGTTTTAAGTTGGGGGATGAAGTCTCCTTAAATATTGAGGGTCCCTGGGGTCCAACTAGCCCACGAGGTACCTCCAGTAAGCGCAACAGAGCTGCATTGCAGACAGGTGTAAAAAGGGGCGTGGCCTGGACCACCTCTCTGCAAGGCAGGCCTGTGGCGCTTACTGGAGGTACCTCGTGGGCTAGTTGGCCCTCAGGATTGAAGGGGAATCAATCCCCAACTTAAACGTAGCCAAAAACTTGGCGGCCTTCCTGGAACAATCAGACTACCTGGACACTCACCAGGCAGAGTTTTGCTCTGCGCATTCCACGGAATCTGTTGTACTATCAGTATTGGACCACCCACGAGCAAAAGCTGATGGAGGGTCCCCCCAAGCACTCGTGCTTCTTGATCTCGCCGCCGCGGTCGACCACAACATCTTGGTCGACCGGGTCAAGGACGCAGGAATCCAAGGACTAGCTCTCAAATGTATAAGCTCCTTCCTAAACAACTGCTATCAAGCGGTCCGTTTGGGAAACTTCACTGCCTCCAAGATTAAAAACACATGTGGCGTCCCCCAAGGCTCTTCCCTTTCCCCCCACTTATTCAACCTATACCTTCTCCCACTCATTCATGCACTTAAGGAAAGGAAAATTCAAACCTTTAACTACGCTGACGATTTTCAGTTAATCTTCCCAATCAACAACTCCCCCACTACTGTTCACGAATTCCAGATAACAATGCTGTTAATCCGAGACTGGATGAACAGCAACCATCTTAAACTGAACTCGGATAAAACGGAGGTCGTCCTCACAGGTGGCCTAACGAACCCTTGGAGCCCCCTTTTCTGGCCCAAAGATCTGGGACAATCCCCCACCCCTTCTACCTCTGCCAAAACCCTGGGGGTAATAATAAACAGGCCATTTCATGTGACCACGCCCTTGGAGGTAGGCGCTTTAAATCACAGTGCATACTGCATCATCATTGCCAGCAGATGCCATTGAGAAAGGGATAAGATTCCCGAAACCGGTTTGGCTGAAAAGAACAGATGGTGACTGTTTCCTCTGCGTCTCCTGTTGCAGTTGATTCCTAATGAAATGGATGCAAATTTTACCGATCTTGTGGCTTCTTCCTTCGAGGGCTAAACTCTACGATGATATATATATATATATCTCTATATATATAGATATATATATATATATATATATATCTATATCCAAATCCAAGCTCTGCATGTGGAGCGAAACGCGTCGAGGAGAGCACTCGCTCTGTGATTGCTGATATTAAAATCACCACTGCTAACACGACTGACGGTGTGATGGCGCTTTATTAAAAAAGCTTGAATTTACTACAAGGAGAAGAGGTCTGCGCCTGTTTTAGCCCGCGCTGACAGCGGCCAAGATTTCTTTGATATATATATATGTGTATATATATATATATATATATTTTTAATTAGGCAGGAAAACAACGCGTTTCGCTTTGCAGCTTGATCACGTTTACTGCGTGAACGTGATCAAGCTAGAAAGCGAAACAATTTCCAGAGTGTTGGTGACATTTATTCTTACGAATGAAGTACCTTCTTGGATATATATATATATATATACACTCAGATAACTATGCATCCTGTCATTGTCTCTCTCATTTCCAATTCCATCTCCCTTCTTTGTGCCCCTTTTCTATAAATGTAGCAGAGTTAGACAAGGTATACTACCAATACAAAACATTAGCCTCCACAGTGATTTAAGAACTGCGCTTTAGATTTGACTTCACATCCTTCCAGAGTAGGGCTGGCCAACTAAAAAGTAAATGTTTTTTTCAAAACTCGAATACACCAGCTGCCACTTGGACTGAATAAACAGCAGAGGCAGCAACAGTGCAAGCTGTATTCCTTTGCTGTGCCATTATGTCTTTGACTCTCAATCTGAGGCGTGCTTAGTTCAGAACTCATTCTAGTACTTGGCCGCTGATGCATGACCACCAATGTCTGACACTTAGTGCTGATTTCTGATGGTGGTCTTGAGTTAGGGACTTTGCACCCATGTACAGGGAGCCGAAAAGAAACATTTTTCCACTCTTTCATGTAAGACTAGGAGAATGTCTCTTCCCACTGGTCTGTTTCGGGACTGAAGGGTGAAGGGGCTCTGTTTCAACAGATCTGGATATCTCACAGTTATGGTCCGAGTGAGTCATTTTTACTGCACATATTAATCCTAAGGCAGACTCATTTGATTAGCTCTTTCGCCCAATCTCACTATAATGAGTGGTGATAGATGGACAGCAGTGTGGCACAGAACAAGTGATTTGTGAGGTTTGCTGTTCTGTGTGGGCTTGCAGCTTCACTGCCCTTAAAAGAGTGTGCTGCAACCATCACCAGCTATTTTGGCACCCTACTACAGAAGCCCTGGTTCTTTCCCAGCCAATCTTTAAGAATGTCAGCCCTTTCTCAGTGAGGTATACCTTTCCTCTTCAACTGTCCTTACTCTCACAGGCAATATATGTAACTTTCTTTCTCCTACTTTTTCTCCCCTTTCTCCATGTCCACTGACAGCTTCTCTTCCTCCAAGTCTACCTCATCTCTATGGCGGTTTCATGATCTCACACTGTATAACATCTCAACATCTCTTTCTGTTTCATACATTGTTCCTGTTTGAATGCCTTTACTCCCCCTTCCTATTTGTCAGCTCTCCTTATTTCGACCTCATTGCTGATCTCTAGCAGCTTGATGTCTTCCCTCGTGAATTAATACTGTCCCTTTTAATTCTGTAAATCTTTGCCACCAGACAGACGACTTGCAGCCCCAATACACCGTACATAATCCGCTGTGCACCCACCAGATTATCGCGGTTGATTATGGCCAACCTGGAAATGGTAAAATGTAGATAAAAATGTCCCACATGCCTTGCCTCTTGAGCTGCCCAGTAGAAAATCAAACATCTCCAATGTCTTCCATGCTGGTAGAGACATCACTGTTTTCATTCTGCTTTCATTACCATGACATTTTTAGAATGATTCATAATGAGTAAGATTGTAAGCTTGTTGTTTCTTTTACTTCCAGGTTGATCGCATGTCATTCCCCTGTGGTTGCTCGAGGGACGGCTGTGGGAACCTGGCAGGACGCATTGAATTCAACCCAATTAGAGTCCGAACTCATTACCTGCACACCATCATGAAGCTGGAGCTGGAGAACAAACGTCCACCGGCCCGGCTGGCGTCCCCAGAAGTGGAGCACTCACAGGTCTTTACTGAAGGTCACTCCTGCTCCCTATCACAGGAGACTCAAGACTTCCAGGAATTTATTGCAGAGAACTGCCATTTGGAGAATGAGTCTGCTGTCCGCCACCTGCAGAGTGCAGAGGAAATGGCAAGGCTGAAGGAAGAGGAGGAGGACGAGGACTCCAGCGGCTCCAGCCTCAGTCTAGACTCCAGTGTGGAGAGTCTCAGTGTCTGCCTAGTGGAAGAACCTCTGGCTGGATCTGGGGGAGTCATTGACAACTTGGCCAATACGCCTGTTCTTCTTGATGCCAAGTTACCCCTCGGTTCATCTGTTCTGTGCTTCACAGGCACCTCTGATCAGATGACATCCTCAATAGGGGATCAATCTTTCCTAAGCAGTGCTCCTGTGGTTTATTACCAGATAGATCAAAATTCGGTTTTAGGAGTGAGAGAGCTGCAGGATTTTGAACACCCTGGAGGCACTTCCGGTGAACTAAAGGATAAAGATTTGAGTAATTTCCCAGTTTTTGCCTCCTCGCCTATTCACTGCAGTACCCCAGAGGAACAAGCATCCATGCCTTCACAGGAGACTAGCCAGGAGTGCCTGAGAGCAGATTTTGCATATGCCGAGGACTGCAGGCCTCCAGTGGCAATGAGTACAGGTCCTGACTCATTTTGCCCCCTTAGACATGTGCGGTTGCCCAATCATCTTGGAGATGGTTGTGGCGCTGGAGCTGCAGCAGGGGAGCTAAGCATTGCGGAGCCGCAGCGTGAGTCTGCCTCCATCCTCTCCGAAATCCCAAAACCCCAAGTAGAGGCTTTTCCAGGAGGGAGTGCCATGGCCGTGTGATGTAACTTTTCTTTGTTTGCAGGCATCTTGCACACTACATGCCCCTACAAGATTTGATATTTATTTAATTTGTTTTTTTACCATGAAGTGATGTTTTAAAAAGAAGAGCGCAAAAGCTTGTCAGTTTTTAATTTATTGTTTGTATTTTTTTTGTTTTGGTGATCTGCTGTAATGCGGACCTAATTTATCAGTAGTGAACTTTCCAAGTGTGATCGATGCCAGAAATACTGAAAGCATCGGTACCAAATCCGTTGAATACTTAGAAGGTACGATAAGCATGGGGGAGGTGGAGATGGGATCTGTGCAATGGATACTCTAGAATTTGTGGGGTGTGGGGGGGGGGTTACTCGTTTGCTTGGCAATCATACCAAAGGAAACCAGTTTACCTTTGCACAAGCTTGATCGAAATTCTCTGGAAATATCGTAGAGATGCCAATTTCTCAGTAACTATATGGTGAAAAAGGGTTGTAAAGCTGTTCCTTTTCAATGTATATTTTTGTTGTATTTATTTATAATTTTTATATAGGATATTTCACTTTGTCATCAGGGTTGACACTGCAGCTATTAGACCTTGTGAATAACGGTTAAGTGAAATGATGGTGTGCATGAAGGAAACTAGATTTCAGAGTTCCAAAGCAAATTCATCACGGTCTCTTAAGTTCCAGCTGCAATATTTAAGAAAGCTATGTGAAGAAGAAATTAACATTTTATTGGAGGAGTTACAAAAGACTGTGGTCATGCATGTAGGATAATTTAGACAGACACAAAATAAATTTGTCAACCAATATTAAAATGTTCAGCTTGTTTATTAGCCCTAACTTGTGTTAGAATAGATGCAATATAATGCCAGTCACCCACTTTATCACCGCCCTGGCAGCCAAGTTCTGCTTCAGTTACAGCGTATAAATTAATCTCTCTGGCTCACCCAAATGTAGACTGCATTGACCCATGTGAGTTCTAGCCACATACGTTGTGGTCTTGACTCAAAAAGTATTTTGTTTTCTCAGCAGGCAGTATGTTTTGACGGTCCGACTTTGGCCTGCCATTTTATGGGTGTCTGACTATCAAGAAATGCTTAGATAGAATGGTGTAGTCCTCGCTTTTTGGTGGAGGACACAAAGTTGGAAGTTAATAGATCCAGAAGGATCTCTTATCTTGATGTTTTTGAGATATTGCCATTTTCTCAACATCTTTTTGCACTTAAGGAAAAGAGAAGTAAATTCAGTTGTTATTGCAAGATGGTGATTGATCAGTTTGAAATATAGTTCTATATTGTCATGCAGAAGGAGGCACACTTGTGCTCGCAGAGTAATTTCTATGATGCTGTTCTACCATTTTCTTCAAAGTCAGATTTTAAAGGACTCTAAATAAAAATGGGTTGTGTAATGTATCGATTAAACATTCACATAAGATACACATACTTCTATTGTGCATTGATTTTAAAGCAGGCATTCACAGGTAGACCAGTGAAGAGAGTGGAGAACTTGTGTGGTATAAAATTTCCTTCTAATGCTAGAAATAAATGCCCGACACTCATTATTAACTGAGATGGAGAACCTCGACAAATGTTGAATGCTTCCTCATTACAATCAAAGAACGTATCCAGCACTTTACAAAGGACATATCCGATTTCCAAATGTTACCCATTAATATTATGGAAAGATAAAGACAATTGTCCATTGGGGTATCAACATTCTACCACTTAAAAACTAAAACTACCAATGTGTTACTCACAATTAATCCAATTGGGAACGTCTAGAACCATTGCTTAAAAAGTCGCCATTGTTTTCAAACTGGAATTCTAGAACCCTATATTTTACTCTCATTTTTTATGCAGAGAATTTTCTGACTTGCGTGTTAAAGACCAAGATGACCAATGGCAAGAAAGGCAGAACGTCTAGCTCAAAATGGAGTTTAATAAATCATGATACATGCATCCTGAGTAATATCTCCCTGCCTGCTTTTGTTGCTTAGATTCGACCATTGGACTGTGTTTGTGAAGTCTTGAGCGACTATTAGCTTTAGAGCCATTAACCCCTTGACAAGCCAAGCATGTGGTCATATGTTGGGCTGTAGTAGTTCCATAGGCTCTGTCCTTTTTGCAGGAAGGGCTCAAAGCTCTGTTTTAATCCATCAAAACTGGATCTTTTATTCTTCATTGATAACCATGATGTGCTGAAGTATTTATTTTCAACAAAGTTGAAGAACTTTAGTTTTATGGCAGATGACCAAGATCACTACTGATTTGTCGAAATATAGGGACATTTTATTTAGGGTGTGAAGTTATTCTCCAGTGGTAAGGGCGTCCCTCTGACTCCTCATTCAAATCATCACCCTTTGTGCTGGTAGTTGTTTCACTTTCTGTATGTGGCTTCTTTTGGGGTAGGTCCATTGCTTGTTGTTTCTTTCCCACTAGCTTTTTGCAGAGTAATTACGGAGGGCAAGGGACATTTTTGGTATCCTTTTTTTTTTTTATTCCCCGTGGCTGCTGGAGTGTTTTTAAGATACCAAATTGTGATGTTCAAACTCACACTCAGGCTTCCTTTGACCCCTTGTTGAGATTGTTCATGCAGATAGGAAGTATGCTTGATTCCCGCAGATGTGCATCATCCTTGCTGTGCAAAAAGACTCCTTGGTTGTGAAACCCTCAGCATTGCTGCTTTGGGTATGCTTCTCAGTTCACCCCTGCTCCCTTGTACCTGTTGAGCCTCTTTTAGGTTGCAGAACTATGACTTTGGACCCTGGTGCTAATGAGTAAGTCCCTATAGTAATGGGCTCCTGGCTACATAAGTGCAATATAAAGATAATATACATTTTACAAGACAATCATGCCCATTGTATATTGGGCCAGTTACTTGATTTGTGGAGTTAAGAAATACATTTTTATAACTTGTTGAAATATGCTTCTCATGAAAGCACAAGCATGCATGCCAGATAACAATACAAAGGCCACCATGCTTAGCTCGTTTTCACTTCTTGATCCGTTGTAAACATGTCAACCCAACGTTGTCTCTGGCTGATCTCCCCACCTTTTTTGCAACTGCTTAGTCCCATTTTTGTATTGTAGGTTTTCTGAAAGTTTAACTCTGGAATGACCAGCCCCCATTGCCTCAGTGTAAGAGTTCATTGTGCACTTAGTCCAGGAAGAGGCTCCCATGAGGCCCATAGGGTGCTGTGTACAGCAACAGAATGTGTATGTAGTTTTGTTAATTTCAGCTTTTGTAAGGTTAGTAGGCCTAAATGCTACCTTCACAATTTGGGTCCCTTTGTTGGCATGTCTCCTGCTGTGGAAATGTCCAAATAGGTCAGTCTTGACAACTTGAATCGTTAATTTATTTTCATGTTTCTTCAGCCTTTCCTTCAGTGTATAGCACATACACAGTAAACACCAAGGGCACAGATATACACATTTGAGCACAGAAACACATTTCTCTAATGTTCTCTGTGGTGGTACCACCTTAGCAATATCAGTAATCCATCACATGCTTGCAGAATGTTCCTTCATCTTTCTAATACTGGATCATTACATCTTCTAGCTGGACACACGTCCCTTGCATGCGGTTGCACCAGGTTGATCATGTTGACCTTGTGAAGAATCTTCTAGTTAATCCTTCTCAACCCTTAAATGACAGGTCAGTTCCCACATGGATGTTATTGGAACAATGGTATTAAACTCCATTTATAAACTGTTTTTCTCATTCTAAATCTCCTAACAGTTTCATCTGGCAGCTGTGAAATTTCAGTTTTCTAATGCCCACTTGCTCTCCTTATTTGTCTTCGTCTCTGACCAGTCATGCACTCTTTAACAATCAACGTGGATTTCATATTATTCTCTTGAACCATAACAACTCATGCTTCCGTGCTACTCAACATTACAAGCTATTTTATGTGATGGGGTAAATACATATATTACATTATATTGATAATCCTTTGGAACAATCTGTTTAGAGTTTATACAGTAATTGCCAATGCTTAGGTGAACTCCCTTAATAAAATTATTGGGCTGTCTGTAATGTTTGAGCGAACACTACGGTATCTCTAGAAAGGCATAATTTGTAAGGGAATTGTAAAACCTGATGCAGGTCATACACCAATATAATGTATCAAAAAAATATACTATGAAATTCTGATTTCCCAAAATGACATTGGCTGCTACTCTGAACAAGGTTTTTAATCTTGTATGACTCTACTCTATTTCCCATCTTCTTTGTTAAGCAATATTCCTCGAAAGCTAAAAGACATATAAATGTTTTAGGGAATGCTGTTTATCTTCTCTCAAACTTATACCAGAGTGTTTGACTGAACTGGATCAGTTTTTTAGAAAATCGGTATATATTTATTATCCAGGGACATCTATGGGTGAATTTAGTTCTTAAACAAAAATAAAGTTTGCTAGCTTATTAACTCCCATTTGTAATTATTCTAGGTGGTATATCAACAGAACTAAAACTCGTATGGATATTTCTAGCAGGTGAATTCATTACATCTAGTGCAATTATGGGTGGGAAGTGACCTTTTCTATTAGTCTTGAGAGGATTACCACCCAAAAATCTTAAGATGTTGTTGAGAGAGAGGGAGTTCCGATGGGAAAAACTATAGTAATATTCTTTTTTCATGTTCTTGATTTGTGAGATGCTTTCACTTTTATCTTTCGATTTCAAGTGTTTACCAAAGCTGCTACACTTAATTAATGAACACAAGTTACTCTTATTTCTTTATTTCAATTTGTATTTGCTTTGTAATTAATTACATCTAAAATTATAGGCCATTAAATTATTTTTTGAATTATGTGACCTTAAAGTATGTTCCATTAAATTATTCTCTTGATACAGTTTAGTTTCTTCAGCGAAACTTATTTAATCTTCATATTTAGTCCCCACTTTCATTTCTTTTTAATCTAAATCCCAAATATTTTGTATTCTATAGTGATTGTTTTAACGTGTAATCCAAATATCCTGCCACTGTAACTCAGAAGTATTGTTTTGTTGTTTTGTATTCCACTTTTTTATCTTGTTCCAATGATTCATGAAATTGAAGAAAACCTTCACAACTAGAATTTCAGCGTCGGTACAATTGTTGTTTTTTCACATTTTACAAACATGTAAACCTTTCTGCCCTTTAGAGAAACACTGATGTTTGCAGTACATCACTGAGCTATTATGATCTGGAAATTCACTTTTTACTACAACATAGCAAGAGAAGTCAACTAAATTTCAAATGGAGCAAAATGCTCCTAATTCTGTAAACATGACCATTTCTCTGGACCTGCTTACACAACTTGGTAGTCACATAGTTCTTCTACGGCACACTTCTCAAAAGTGTGCATCAAGCTCCCAAATATATAGCGGTTTGAGTGAATATTGCCAGTGACTGTGCAGGTCTGTCCTTTAAAAAAAGTCAAAAATAAATCTGCAATGATTTTAATAGTATGGTGTTCTGGGTTTCTTCAAAGCCCAAATAAATGTCCTTCACTGAGAACAGACATTGTGGTTGTTTGGCTTAATATATTTGTACATTCTACAAGGCAGAAGGTGGCAAGCAGGTTTTTTTTGCGACTATGTAGTTTCTTCTGTTTTCCAGTCTGGAGTGAGACTAGAACATTTCATAGGTATTTTGTTACACTTATTGTGTCATTTTTGCTGTAATTTGTTGTAAAACAAAGACTGTTGAACACATTTGGTTTTCTGTTTACCAGGTCTCCACATTTGGGTCCATAATTGTAGTAAGCTGCTAAGAGGCCTAATGTTTTGCTTTTCATTGATAGTCTACACAGGAGAATTTCCATGCATCCCAACTTTTCATCATGTACTCTCCCTCTGCCTTCTCTCTTTATTAATGGTGACTGCTGGCTATTTTTTTTTAAATTTCTTCTCTTTTCCCAAGTTCCTGCCAGAACATGTTGGTATATATTAATGTGAACTATCAAGCTTGCTTTTTTTTGCAAATTTGTTTTGTTGTTGGCCTTGTTAGGTTATTAAATTGTGATAATGCTGTATTTAAAGAGAATATTTAAATGTAAAAATTAAAAAGTGCTGGAACTGAAACAGTGCACTGTTTGAATTTTGTTCATTCAATTAACTTGCTTAAGGTTCTCAGCTTCACATGCAGATATCTGTTCAACACAAGTCCTTTCTCTGCTATCGGGTAACACAAGTTACTGGCCCTACACCAAAACTATTGAGCCTCTGTGTAGTCCAGTAAACACATTTTTTGCTAGACTTTTAATCTTTACCTGTAAAGGATTTTTCTAAACCATTAGCAGAAGATTTGATGGTGAACGCCTGCTTGAGCCGGCAGAAGCAGTACTCTTTAGAGCTAGTATTCTGCAACCAGGAAGCTTGCTGTTGTATTTTGTTCCCAAGAAGTAATGTCAGGTGTATTTGGTAGCACCAGTACAAGCGTAAGAAAGATATGTAGTCATCCTGAGCAAGTGGATAGAAGTGCTGCCTTGTAGTAGAGTTTTTCTCTCTGCTCAGCATATGTTGGAAGCCTGGTGGAGAACAAACACACACTCTGCAGGACAGCTGAGGGTTCAACTTCACACCTTGAGGTTGGTATGGAGAGAAAGGTGGAGAGAAATGGAGAGAAATTAAGGCTGAAGCAGAAAAGGAATTGTGCTCCATTGTCACCTCCTTCCTCAAAACTGGTTATGGCACATAATTACGGTGTAAGCAGTGATGATGAACGACTAAAGCATATGTGACTTTTTTTATTTAATTGCTTTTAGGTTAATAATCACAGTCTAAATATATTATACAATTTCAAGGCCTGGTTCTATTTCACTCTCTCACTATTAGCATATTTAACTATGGGGAGCAAGGGTGTTAGACGTGTTATTGTTAATTTGGATTTTGTTGAGCGCTTATTATCGGAAGGTCTCTAATTGCTACAAGAAGAACAGCTTCAGATCCGGGCGAGTAGAGGACAGTTATGCCCAAGCTACTGTGAAGAGAATGGTTTTCAATTTTTTCCTGAAAGGAAGAAGGCGGCTTTCCGCGCGGAGATGACTAGGCAGCCTGTTCCAAAGAGTGGGTAGGAGGATGGAGAAGGCTCGTCCTCCTTTGGTGACATAGTTGAAGCGTGGGCAATTTAAGAGGCCCTCCGTGGAGGACCTTAGCGAGCGGCCTGGGACATATTTCTCAAGTAGATGTTTGATATACATGGGTGCCTGACCGTGAAGAGCCTTGTGAACGATGCAGAGGGCCTTAAATTTGGCCCTCTGTTTTATGGCCAGCTAGTGGAGGCGTTGCAGATGGGGTGATGCCTGCGTGTGCCTAGATAGCTTAAAAATAAGCCTGGCGGCGTCATTCATGACTATCTGAAGTTTGCCCACTAGGGAGCCAGGCAGTCCAATGTAGAGCGAATTGGCATAGTCGAGGCGAGCCAAGATCATGGCAGTCACAACTGTTCTCAAGGTAGCAAAGCAGAGGATAGAGGAGAGTCTCCTTAATAGCCCGAGTAGGCCCACGCAGGTTCCAAACACTGTGGAAACTTGATTGGCCAATGTAAGCTTGGCATCCACTTTGATTCTCAAACTTTTAACCACTGGGGCTGGAGCACCGCCCAGCTCCTCAGGCCAGTAGAGGGAGTTCCAAGGGTTGTGGACATCAGTCATGGCCAGTACCTCGGTTTTGTCTGGGTTAATTATTGAGTGAATTGTTGTTGTATAGCTTTATTTCGAAATATTTATCATTTCATAAAAGCATTACAATATAAAAACAAGTATAAAAATAGAAACAATTGTGCATTTTGACCATCAAAAACAGGCAGATCAATAAAAGACAGTAAAAATATACAACAATTGTGGGAATCAGCCATCTAAAATACATTTATGCACACATATTAAATCATCCTTAAAAGTAGAAAAGGGACACATCAATGGATAGCTGGGGCCAGTGGAATCTAGATAGGTAACCTTACTGGAGGATCATTTTCCTCGCAGATCTTATCCTCCAAGCCCATCCCAAGAATTTGGCCAAGCCATAAGCAAACAAGGGGTGAGGGTCTGATCTTAGCATCTGTAAGGCCTCCATGTATGACCGAGTGCCCAGCCTCAAACAGAGCGGTTTCAACCATCTACGGCGAGGAGCAGCATACGCTGGACACTCAAACATTAGATGGGAAATAGATTCGACCCTATTAGTGCAGAAAGGGCAGGTTGCTATAGTTTGCCAGGGTGGTTTCCAATTTGCTGTCCATGTGCCAAGAGGCAGAACTCTAACCCTAAATTTAAAATACAATGCCCTATCAGTTGGGTTGGAGATCACACCCAGGTAGGGTTCTCTAAAAGGGAGGTCTTTAATAACCAAGAACTCAGCAGCAGATCTGCATAGATTAGCGTGTCTCACTCTCTCATTTTCCACCCACGCCCAGAATATTTTCTTTAACAACTGTTTAGGTGGTGAAGATCTATTGGCCCATGCGTCTCCCAGGCCCAGTTCACAAAGGAGGCGCTTAACTTCTGAGAGCCAACCGATCTTACACCAACCCGGGGTTGAGAGGAGTTCGCGTAGTGCATCCGCATAGCTTGCGAGTTCAGGGACATTCCACATACGGGCCCATAGAAGAAGGGGGCGTAGCTTAGCCTGCTCAGCTATGGACCGTGTGCCTGTGTCAAGTAGGAGAGGAAGGGTGGGCGAGCTATGAGGGAGCCTCATTAGGTCTTTGTGAAATTTGTTCTCAAGGTGGGACAGAGTGTCAAATTTCTGGGTACCCCACAACTCTGCCCCATACAGCGCCGCACTCACAGCTTTTGCCCTATAAATGTCTAATATCACCCCGATAGGTTTGAGGGGAGAGGCACGATGTTCTTTTAATAAAGCGCCCGTGACCCTCCTATGAGTCAGGATTATTGAGTGAATTAGCTGTCATCCAGTTGACTGTGAAACGTAGAACGTCTTTCGCCCGGGAGTGTGCTTGAGGGGTGTCCCCAAATAGCAGAATAATTTGTGTCATCTGCATAATTGAAAACTTGGCACTCCATAGCTGTGAGGGCATTATAGAGGTCTGAGATATATGTTAAATAGGAGGGGTGATAGAGCTAACTCCTGTGGGACTCCACAGAGAATAGGCCCTCTCTCCGAGACCCAGTCGCCCATCTGAATTCTTTGGGTGCTGTTCGTCAGGAATGAGGTGATCCATTGTATGATGGGTCCCTCAATTCCAATTGTTCTTAATCTTTCCAGGAGTAGGGCATGGTTGACCGTGTCGAACGCTGCAGACAGGTCGAGGAGGACTAGAACGCAAGGCTTTTTGTTGTCAGCAGTCATCCTGATATCATCAAGCACTGATAGCATCACCAATTCTGTACTATGGTGATCTCGGAAACCAGCCTGCCTGTCCCCCAGGAGGTGGTGATCCTCCATAAACCTGGATAGATTTTGCAGGACATTTTGCTCTAAGATTTTTGCAAGAAAAGGGTGTTGGGAAATGGGTCTGTAGTTTTTCATATTGGATGTATCCGCCCAGCCTTTTTGAGCAGGGGGATAATTCTTGCTTCCTTAAAGTAACTTGGAACCTTCCCAGTCTCCAGGGAGAGGTTCAACAGGGCGAGGATTTCTTCCTCCATTTCTGGAAGAGCTAGATTAAAGCAATATAATGTTGTTACAAGAGACAAATGAAAGTCATCTATAATGCATAACACTGTTTGAGATTGACAGATGAGTTAAGCAGGTGGTTTGTTTAGACCCAGCCGGTAGTACTAAGGGTGTAGCAATTTTTCTCTTTTTAAACAACACATTTTATTGAGTTTATAACATCCAGTGGGCGAACCCCAGTAAGCGGCATACAAACAAATGACGAAATGTGACAACAGGGGATACCGGACAGGACCTCATCAGAAGATCTGCGAAACATTCAATCCAACATCCCACCCCTCTCCCCAACCCTGCACCACACTGAGCAATAAATACATGCACGATCACAGTAATAGGTCAACAGCCAATGAGCACATTAGATTGGGGAGTTATTGATGATTAGTCGTTCAATAGGGTCTGGATTCGCTGGCTGTGAAAGGAAGGATATGTCGATACCCCGGTCTTTAGCCCACTTGGTCCAAATCTTCCCATGTTTCTGCGAAGAGTGTAGCAATTTTAGTATACAGATTGCTGAGACTGCAAACCTGCAGTCGTATACAGATTAATTAGGTCGATGGGACATTGCTAAAATAAAATATAGGAATGAGGTGAATAGTTATTGTTAGTTACTATGACCCAAATATTGAGGACTGTGCCCCTCTAGATGCTTTATTTACATCGCTGACATTTTCAGAGGCCTCTAATTATCAGAAAAGATTTCAACACTCTCTTGGATACCTAGTTAGATAGATCTATGATCAGGTCAACTATTAACACCCCAAAGACTCTGATATACAACCCTGTAAATGATTTAGACCCTTTGGGTTCTAGACATCCAGAGAGAATATATGGATGGGCAAAGAGGGTACACATAGCCCTCTAAAACATACGGTCACTTTGCAAAGTTCGATTTTTCTTAGTGCTATAATATATAACTGTGTAGTCGGAGATGTGAATCATTAAAGGTGGTATATATATATTCACATCCTCGACCGCACAGTTGTTAGATTTGCTTTAACAATTCCCACCCAATATCCCCAGAAGGTGTACTATGGATCATAAGCTAATGCTTGACAATAATTTTAAATCAATCAATCAATCAATCAGTGACACTTATAAAGCGCGCTACATACCCGTAGGGTCTCAAGGCGCTGGGGGGGGGGGGGGGGGTGCCGCTACTGCTCGAACAGCCAGGTCTTCAGCTTCTTCCTGAAGGAGAGGTGGTCTTGGGTCAGGCGCAGGTCGGGAGGGAGGGAGTTCCAGGTTTTGGCGGCCAGGTAGGAGAAGGACCTTCCTCCTGTAGTCGTCCTTCGGATGCGGGGAACGGCGGCGAGGGCGTGGTTGGCTGATCGGAGGTGGCGTTTGGGAGCGTAGAAGTTGACTCGGCTGTTGAGGTAGCTCGGGCCTTGGTCGTGTAGGGCTTTGTGTGCGTGGGTGAGGAGGCGGAAGGTGATTCTTTTGTTGACGGGGAGCCAGTGAAGGTCTCTCAGATGTCCGGAGATGTGGCTGGTACGTGGGATGTCGAGGATGAGTCTGGCTGAGGCGTTCTGGATCCGCTGGAGTCTCTTCTTGAGCTTGGCGGTGGTACCGGCGTAGAGGGCGTTGCCGTAGTCCAGTCGGCTGGTGACGAGGGCCTGGGTGACGGTCTTCCTGGTCTCGGTGGGGATCCACCAGAAGATCTTCCGTAGCATGCGTAGGATGTTGAAGCACGCCGAGGAGACGTTGTTGACTTGCCTGGTCATGGAGAGGGAGGAGTCCAGGATGACGCCCAGGTTGCGTGCATGGTCTGTCGGTTTGGGTGCGGTGCCCAGGGCGGGAGGCCACCAGGAGTCGTCCCAGGCGGAGGGTGAGGAGCCCAGGATGAGGACCTCCGTCTTGTCCGAGTTCAGTTTCAGGCGGCTGGTCGTCATCCACTCGGCTACCTCTTTCATCCCTTCGTGCAGGTTGGCTCTGGCGGCGGCGGGGTCGTTGGTCAGGGAGAGGATCAGCTGGGTGTCGTCGGCGTAGGAGATTATGCTGAGGTTGTGTTTGCGTACGATGGCCGCGAGGGGGCTCATGTAGACGTTGAAGAGGGTGGGGCTCAGAGAGGATCCTTGGGGGACGCCGCAGATGACTTCGGTGGCCTCTGACTTGTACGGTGGTAGGCGGACTCTGTGTTCTTCCGTCGAGGAAGGAGATGATCCATTCCAGTGCCTTCCCCTGGATTCCGGCGTTGTTGAGGCGCTGCACTAGGGTGCGGTGGCAGACCGTGTCGAAAGCCGCGGAGAGGTCTAGGAGGATGAGGGCCGCTGTTTCTCCATTGTCCATCAGGGCTCGGATGTCATCGGTGGCGGCGATGAGGGCGGTCTCGGTGCTGTGATTGGCTCGGAAGCCGGACTGTGAGGGGTCGAGGGATCCGTTTGTCTCGAGGAAGGCGGCCATCTGCTTGTTGACGGTCTTCTCGATGACTTTGGCTGGAAACGGGAGGAGCGAGATGGGGCGGTAATTCTTGAGGTCGGTGGGGTCCGCTGTTGGATTCTTGAGTAGAGCGCTGAGTTCGGCGTGTTTCCAGCTCTCAGGGAAGATGGTGGTGTCGAAGGATGTGTTGATGATGTCTCGCAGGTGGGGTGCGATGACAGCGTCGGCCTTGTTGAAGACGTGGTGAGGGCAGGGGTCGGTCGGTGATCCGGAGTGGATGGAGTTCATCGTGCGGATGGTGTCTTCGGTGCTGATCGGGGTCCAGGCGTGGAGGGTGGTGGTGGTGGGTGGTTGTTCGGTCATGGTGTGCGTTGGTTGGTTGTTGAAGCTGTTGTGTATGTCCGCGATCTTGTTGTGGAAGTATGAAGCGAGGGAGTTGCAGAGGTCTTGCGATGGGGTGATGTCGTTGTTTCCTGCGCTGGGGTTGGAAAGCTCTTTCACGATGTTGAAGAGTTCCTTGCAGTTGTGTGCGTTGTTGTCCAACCGGTCCTTGAATGCTGTTTTCTTGGCGGCGCGGATCAGCTGGTGGTGTTTCCGGGTGGCAAGTTTGAAGGAGGTCCTGTTGTCCGGTGTCGGTTCCCTTTTCCAGACTTTCTCGAGGGCTCGGCAGTTCTTCTTGGAGCTCTTGAGTTCGTCGGTGAACCATGGGGCCTTCTTGCTGCCGGGTCTGCTAGGCGGGGTCCTCAGTGGGGCGAGCTCGTCCGCGCAGATGCTGATCCACTTCGTGAGGTTGTCGGCGGCCTGGCTGGGGTCCGCTGAGCTGGCAGGAGGGTGCTGGCTCAGGGAGGTGGCGAGCTGGTCTGCTGTGATCTTGTTCCAGCTTCTGCGGGCGACTTGTTGCTTGTGTTGGTGGGTCGTCGTTCTCTTGAAGGTGAAGTGGACGCAGCTGTGGTCCGTCCATTGAAGCTCTGTGGCGTGGCTGAAGCCGATGTCTGTGCTGGAAGAGAAGACTGCGTCGAGTGTGTGTCCGGCGAGGTGGGTGGGGGTGGACACCAGTTGCTTGAGTCCCAGGTTGGCGAGGTTGGCGAGCAGGGTGCTGGTGTTGCGGTCGTTGTTGTTTTCCAGATGGAAGTTGAGGTCTCCCAGGAGGATGTAGTCAGCGGAGGGGAGGGCATGCGGGCTGACGAAGTCGGCGATGTCCTCGCTGAATTGTGTGCGTGGTCCAGGGGGTCGGTAGATCAGGGTACCTCTGAGGGTGGTGTTCGGGTTGGTGTGGATCTGGAAATGCAGGTGTTCTGCGCTGGTCAGGGTGTTGTCGGTGCTGGTCGTGAGACGGATGGTGTTCCTGTGGATGATGGCGATGCCTCCTCCCATCTGGTTGGCGTTGGGGTCCCTCCGGACGATCTTGTAGCCCTCTGGGATAGCGATGGCGATGTCGGGAGCTGAAGAGGCGTTCATCCAGGTCTCCGTGAGGAAGGCAACGTCAGGGGCTGTGGCGTCTAGGAGGTTCCAGAGTTCGACGGCGTGTCTATGGACGGAGCGGGTGTTAAAGAGGAAATTAGGAATCATACCAAAGAGTAGTTTGATTTCAACCATGGCCTATCGCCTGTTTAGATAGTATGGGATGCATGTAATACATACCTGAGAGGTGTATTTACAAATCTTTCTAGGTGGCATGCCAAAGCCGAATTGTTAGGCAAATAATTTATAGATGATTAGAAGGAAATTTGGGGCAGTTTCAAACATGCATACGTCTTGATTAGTTGGAGAGCTTAAATAATGACCTAATTAACTTGCAACAAGAGTATAGTATGTAAATAGACGATAACGTGTATCAACAGTGGGAGGTCTGTAATAGTACACATGGTAGGAAAATCTTATGTCAAATCCAACATTACTACAGATCTGGTTGAACGATTGCAAGCTGCCAGCCTTATCCAAGGAACAACTGGAAGTATTAAACATGTTTTACAGGTGAGGAAATAGCACAGGCATTGGGCAGACAAAAATGGGAAAGCAGCTGAACAAGATGGCATCCCAGGGGGTTATTAAGCCATTCAATACCCTGTTCTGAATATTATTTATAATTCTGTCTTAGTTGTTTGGGAAAAGGCACCTGAATCCTTGAATGCGGGCACAGTTGCACTTATCCTGAACCCAAATAAAAACCCAAAGATATGCGAGTCCTACAGATCTAATTCACTAGTTAATATCGACTTTGAGAACTTTACTGGTATCCTCGCTGGGTGATTAAGTAGAATTACTGGACACTTGATTCCAAAAGAACTTCATCCTGGGGTGATAAATTCAGGAATTGATCCAATGTTAATAGGATCCATTGAACTAGCAGAGCACGCCCACACTCCACTAGCAATCATCACACTTGACACTACCAAGGCCTTCGTTAGAGTGAACTGGAGGTACTTGTGGGTTGTATTATTACATTGTGTGGCTAGATCCATTCAGGTTCTATATAAGGGCCCATATAGCCAGGATTTTAAATGGGACATAGGAAGGAACTCTGCCACACAGGCCTTTTGTCTCCATTTCTCATCAGTTTATATATTGAACTCTTAGTGGGAGCAACTAGGTTGGAAGATAATATAGTTCCAGTTACATGTGGCTGTTTCAGTAATAAGGTGGCACTGTATGCAGACCGCCTAATAGTTTATACATCTGAATAGGGTAAATAAGATAACTAGGGTTTTTGGAAAAATGTTGGGATATATTGTCAATAAAGAAAAGTCAGAAATCATGGAATGGAATATAGACTGTTATGATGACCCGATCCAACAGAAGCTAAGATATTTCAACATTACTATAACACAGAAGGTCACTAATATCCCAGTAAGGAACCTTTATAGGGTGGCAAGTGATTGGTAAATACCTTAAATTATGGGAAAATATCCATTATTATAAGGATAAGTAAACGTTGTTATTGTCCATCCTACCCAATGCAACATGTATATTTAACTTCATCCATTTAAGTTTTGATAAAAAAGACTTGGATAAACTGCAAAGCAGAATTAATTGTTTTATATGAAGTTCAAAACAGGCACGGTTGACATGAACAGATTTCAAGAAGAAGCGGATAAAGGTTGGATTAGGGCTTCCTGATTTATATTGTTGAGATTTTCGGTTTAAGACATTTAGGCTTCTATGTACATAACCAGGAGACTGAAAGTTGAGGTTGTTGTTTTCAAGAAATGTTAGGGGTTCTATGCCAAACTAATCCTCTACAAATGTGGTACTCCGATATACTTTAAAAAAAAAAGCAAGATTAGAAGTTTTAAAAACAGCAGCAAACATTAGTGTGGTGTCAGGAATATATTGAGGATTCCATATTATGGGAATTTAGAACTAATTTGGGATTTCCCTGGAACACCGATAGTCACAAGAGACTACTTGAAGCCCTGGGAAAGGACCTATAGTATAGTGACGTCATCTTATAGAGGATAGAAAACTAATTCCCTGAGAGAAGTTGCATGAGCCAACAAAGCTACCCCTAACCATGCTGGGTTATTACAAAAAGCATCACAGTGCTTTTGCACTCCAGAACCCAACCCCAAGAAAAAATAGTTGCATTTTGTGTGCAGGACTACTTGAAGATGACTAACGGCCAACGGTTGGAATAACATACTGTATCCAGAATACCACACTTTATTCTGGAATGGCTGAGGAAGATGGAATATTTTCATAGCAAATGTGCTCTCATTTAACTCCAGGAATACCTGTAACCTCCATGAGAAAATTACTGGAGAAAAGTTTTCTCTCAAACATGGTTTATCAAATATCAGCAGAGGATCAGCATTTTTCATCTGGTAAAATCACCTAAGGGCACACCACAATTCCAAACATTAGTATAGTACCAACAAACAAATGATTTATATTGTGACTAAAAACTTAAAACATTGGAATATGAGGATAATGGAGTGCCTCAGGCTTCTAGTGGCTGGTAAAAGCCGGGAGTGCCAACATTCCAATGTTTGTCGTTCACAACTGTTGCTGTGAACAAAGGCCTCATGGAGCCCGAGCCAATTTAAATCAAATCGGGGTCCTTGAGGCCTTCGTTTTTTTTGTTAGAAAATTCTGCCCTATAGTGGCTTAATATTCTAATAGCCTTATAGCCCGCCGTAGTTGGGCTATACAGGCCATTAAAGGCCCATTACCTTGTAAAAGGCCATCGCCTTCAGATATGGCCTTTAATGCAGGAGCCGGTCCATAATGGCGGGTATAACCTGCTACGGCGGGCTATGAGGCTATATTATCACCCTTTGTCTGTGCTCCATTTTGTGACCCTCCAAACTTGGCCTATTTTACAATGCATTTCAGTGGGGACCAAGATTTGGCTTCTGTAACGGCTGCCACAACATGTTCATGCCAGCCTTTTAAAGAGAAGCAAGGGCACTTTGTGACTCTCCCACATACCCCATGGAGTCAGGATGTACTCACCCTGTCCCCTTATATATTTTTTCCATTTATTTTCAGGATGCAGGGACAATGGTCCTTAGTCCTGTAATGGCTGCAATAACATATTGTTCAGGTTGTGGCCAGACAATCAAGATTGACTAGTTCCCTCTAAGATGGGCCATTAAAGTATATCTAGACACGAACAGTCTAGAGATATCTATTTTTAACCTCTTCATGACAGTGGAAAGCATTTCTTTGAACATTAATTTCTCAAAAGGCTGATTGGATTTACGCCAAATAACAAACATGATTTAGGAGTAAAGTTCTCCAAATTTGGTGTAAATCTTTTCACCTCTTTTCTTCTGCATTACTTACCAACATGGGAATCAGCTTGGGAAATCAATGTTTGGGTCTCCCTGTCCCCTTTCTCTTGGCCTTTGCTTGACAAATTGCCACAAAACTTTCCATGTGAAGCCGAAGTGGATGAAGATTAGTCTAACAGTGCCAAAGAATTAGTGAACCAGAAAAGGCTCTTCCCATGGAAACTCTGACCTAGCTATAACTATACAGAGGTTTGTGTGTGTGTGTGTGTGTGTATATATGTATATATATATATATATATATATATATATATATATATATATATATATATATATAAACAAAGGTTAAACCTTTTGTTAAAATTAGGAAAACTTTATTTATTCTTTCTATGTGAACCTAACAAAATACATAAAGATTACAAATTCTAAAGTTATACCTCCTTAAATGTATGATTTTTTTTTTTGTCTTCATTCTGCAATAGTATGTGTAAGGAGTTGTCGGGGACCCCACCTTTCTCTTTCCGACCCTTTACGGCCCGTAGTTTCGTGGCCCGACAGGGATGTCTCCCTTTGTTTTTGGAAGGGGTCCCTTTGTTTCCATTACCAATTCCAATAAATGTTTCTGGGGGAGGGGAGCTAGCCATCCTGGCTACTCAAACAGGCATTTTGCCACTTTATTTATTGCCATCGCATAATCATTGGACTTTGAACAACACGGAACATGCTATCGGGTGGAGTAAATTTACTGACTAGATCGGCTGGACTGTTCCCAAATTTCCCGGAAGTTATATTTTTTACTTGGTTCCCCCCTCCTGTCCAATTTGTTTATTCTATGGATTGAAGACAACCATTCCCAGTGTGTGGGGGGTACATGGCTTACCCATTTGATACATATTTCCCTTCTTGCCAGTAAAAATAACAGGAAGAGTACATTCTCTTGTTTCTTAGTTAGCTTAACTAGACACTCCGACTAGTCCACCCCAAATATAACAAGATCAATACTTATATCAATTGGTGTTTCTAGGAAGGTGCCGAGGGTCTTACCCACTTCCTGACAGAATTTATCGAACTGGGGCACTGCCGAAACATATGCAAGTTGTCTGCTTTCTCATTACCACATTTTGGGCAGTTCTTCGTTTTTGCCTCTTCGGAGTCCAATAGGCTCTATGAGTGGTAAACACATGGTTTCTTCTTAAAGCAGCAGATTTTATAATAGACCAACATTTTTCCATGAATACTCGCCATATTTTTTGTGCGTCCAGGGTCGGCAGATCTTTCCCCTAGGTCGCTTCAGGAATTGAGAAGTACTCCTCACCAGCTGATATAAGGGCCCAGTACAATCATGAAACTTCTTTTTTTAAAGGCGCATTTTTCTGCATCTCCGTCTCAATGCAATATTTCCTTTTTTGTTTTCTGTGAAAGTTTTTGCCCAACTAGTAAGTTGGTAAAATTTGAATTTTGATAGGGAGGTGATTGTTACTATTGCCAATTGGTCCCAGTCAATAATGTTGTTCTCAATCACCAGTTGGCTCCATTTGAGTACTCCAGATGTTCTCAACGGGACAGCAAGCCTGTCTTTGAGACAGTCTGGGGTGCCTGGTGAATCCCATATGGGGTTACATTTGCTATAATATGGTATCTTCAAAGTGCTTCTAATGTGATACCATAGCTTTGCTGCTGACTTGAGGACCTTCAGTTTCACCTTTTTAAAACATTTTGGATGACCAAATTTGTATAGAAAGTGTCCTTCTCTTCCAGTCATTACTTGTAGGTAAGCAGGATAATACTCATAACTTTTCAATAGAACCCTCTGTTATAATCCCCTTTTCTCCTTCCGTTGGTACAACCCTTTCCCCCCTCCTCCCCTTTTCCCAATTGGAATGTTCCTGGAGAGGTTACCTTAGAATGTTGGCAAGCATGATTTTACGGAGAGTGGATGACAATAAAGAGATGTTCTTCTTACCTGCCTGAGTTTCAGTCTTCTTTACAACACTGGCGATGAATTGGCGTAGGGGGCCATCTCTGTCATCTCCCTTTTCAGTGCTCCGTCCTTCCTGCATTTCTGCGTGGTGATTTCTTCATTCCTGGTTTGTGATTCCTCGTTTCTGAATAACAAGGAGACTTTTTTCGACTCCTCAGAAGTCCCCAGCGTCAGTCCTGGAGTTTCCTTCTTGTTGTTACTGCACACTCACTGGTTATGAAGTACTTTCTGAAGTTTAGAGTTACCACAGTGAGTAGTTACTGAGAGGACTGATTCAACGTGTACTGGCATTCTTTCACTGAAATGCCTTGTCAGCACACAGGTGCACAGCAGAGTGTCTGTATCAGCAGTTGCCTCTCGAAGCTGCATCGTACACAGTCCCTGCGTGAGTCTGTTTCTGCTAGCCAAGGTATGGGGTTGTTAGCCTGCAGTTGGAGCAAGCAACCTCTCCTTGTTGCTTTGGCGAGTTTTGATGTTTCTGTAATTGAAGCAGCATCCGTGGTCTGCTCGCCAATTCACCTCGAACAAACTGTGCTGGCAGTGTGGTGCATTGCGGGAAGACATTGGAATTTATTCTAAAGCGCTGGTTCCCGTACAAAATAGCCGACTGCTGCCTCAGTGTTTTGTGTCAGCTGCCCCAGTAGTCCTTTGAAGTGTTGAGTGCTCGAGTGCGGCTCCGGTGGTCGAGTCAGTTGCTCCATGATCCCCTGAGGCACCCAGCAGCCGTCTGAAGTTTCAGCGATTAGAGGCGCAGAGTGGCCGACTTCAACCTGGTTATTGGTGTCCGCTGCATCGCGTTCCTCTCAGACATCGAAACCAACTGCAGTTCCAGCGATGTCGTCAACCTCCGCAGCGTTCCTCTGAGGCACCGAACGGAGGCCCCCCAGTTTCTCAAATTATCAGCAAATTTCGACAAGTAAGAAGTTTCCTTGTTAAAAGATTCTCATCCTTTAGTTTCACTGCTGACTTGCCTCATATTGATGTACTCTACGGTGGCACGCACACCTTTTGAATAATATTCTTGGCTACAATCTTGGTACTGAGCGCAGAAGGTAACTCAAACCAGTATATCCAGCTTTAACTCATGCTTCTCCGTGTACAGGGTCAAAATTAAATGTGGTCACTCCAGTTTCTTAATAGTCAAGGTGCACATGTCATGGTGTGAGCAGTGTAATTAGACTGATTTCCTCACAAGTACCTTCGTATTGGCTCTTATCCTTCTACCAAGTGTCTATAGAAAACATTTTGGTTTTTCATTTCTCCCTCCTTATAACCACTCACCTGGCCATCTCATGGGTTGATCTTTTCCCCATGGTGCGCTTAAAGGTGGGATCTTCTCAGTGTGGAGAGCCCCGTCTGAGCAAATTGGGCCCACCCCATTATTGCCGTTTATACGCCTTCTACTTCTTTCAATGCACAGTGTGTGCGCCTCAACACGGTGACACGCACACCATCATTGGACTCTCTTCCTTCAATGCACAGAGTGTGCACCTCAACACAGTGACACACACACCGTCATCATTGGACTTGTGGACCTTATATTGGACGGTACTGTCTCCACCCTTCTCTACCTCCCTGCATTCTCCTTTTACACATTTCCATCCTCTCTTTACTTGATTTGTTATAACACTACATCATAACGTGGTGTGTTTGCTGGTAGCATTTCTTCACAAGTAAGTTCTTGGGTTCTACACTCATTCAAAGTCTTTCCATGTGTGTTTTTAGCCTCTGTGGTTATACATTGTTTACTAAATACTGCTTTTTAGATCAGCCTGCATGTTTCTTTTATTAGAGATTATTTAGGGTAATGTGCTTACTGTATACCACTTTACAAGGGAAGTTCTTCCTGCATACTTCAATTATTTACTGTGGATTAAGCTATATGTGTAGACTGTGCATGCTTTAGCCCATGAAATTGTACTTATCTTACTTGTAGCAGCTACCTCCAGGCAGCGTTCTTTCCCTTCCCTGCTCAGTGTTTGCAAACTCCCTGCGGCAGCTTGCTCTCATAGCTTACCCTCCCCACCACGGCTGGACAAGCTATGAGCCAATTTCCTGCATTTTTAAATGAGATTGGAGAACCTGAAACCCACTGGAAGGAATGGGTACATTTATTCGCCTCTTACCTCATTTCCATAGGAGGCGAAAGGTGCTCGGCACTCTGCAAACAACATATATTGCTGCATAACCTAGGTATACAAGGTAGGAACATTTATGACACCTTACCTGAACCTGAGTTACAGGAGGATGAGGATGATACAGATGAGTTTAAAATTATCCTTTTAAAGTTAGAAGCTCATTTTGGTGACGGGGTGAATGTAGTTTTGGAGCGACATAAATTCTTTACCCACATCCAAGGCAAACAGGAGTCTTGTCATTAATTATATTGCGGCACTTAGAGGCCTGACACAACTATGTGACTTTGGTGAACTTACTGACTCGCTCATCAGGGACCAACTAGTCAGGTGCACGAACAATAGTAGCATCCAAGAATAGCTTCTAGCGAAAAACCCTACATTAAAAGAAGTGGTCAATATAGCAGTCTCGGTAGAACACACGGCTAAGTGTATTAAAGAGATGAAGGCTCCTAATGAGCTTGTTGCCAATGTTCGTAATAGCAATGATGTGCAAGGGAATTACAGTGATAATGAAGTGCTCAAGGTGAGATCGGGAGTGGTCAAGGATAACCATCTAGTCAAGGAAAAGGAAAGGTTAAAGTGCTATAGGTGTGGTAACAGCAATCATCTTGCCAATGATGTACGTTGCACTGCCCGCAATGTCACGTGTGTTAAATGTAACAAAAAGGGGCATTTGGGTAGAGTGTGTAATAACCGTGAAAGCTACCAGGTGAAAGTAGTACACAATGAAGATGATGAGGCACCTAAGTATGTGTTCCAAGTAAAAACTAGAGTTTGTCAAACTCCCCCAAGTTCTCAAGAACAATATTGTGACCACAGGTCCATTGAATATCCTAAGTGTACCGTCCTTGTAAATAACAAGCCCATTGAAGTGTTTGTTGATTTATGTGCCCCAGTCACCTTTTGTAATATGGATGTCATAAATGAGATATTTGATACCTCCAGTCTCAACATTGTGGATCCTGATATTTCAGCTGTAGGGTATGCTGAAGAAAACATCCCGTTAGTGGGGATCATGATGGCGAGTATTCAATTCAAAGGGAGAATCACGTGGGGAAAGGTGTACATGGTAAGCAAGGGTGCCAATTTGTTGGGCTGGCACCATCAAAGAGAGTTGGAGATTGTGCTTGACCCAAATAATAAAGAGCAGGTCCAATTAGCTGTGTGGGAGGAGGTAACCAGTAGTAGTTTATCTAATCGATCTGAAGAGTTTCCCGGAAGAGGCTACCAAGTTGACAGTAAAGCCTGTGATGTACTTCCCACGCAAGTAAACATAATTAAGAACCAATGTTTGGGTTCTGGATCTGATGGTGTTAATATGGAGCCTGGAGAGGAAATCAATGCTTTGGAGGGTAATCCTACTGCAATTCCTAAAACACCTTGGACTAAGTTAGGATTAGAAATCATCGGCCCATGGGACAGTTAGGAATTCTGAAGAGATTTCTGATCATACTTGTGGACTACACCGCTCACTGGATCAGATACAAGTTTGTTCCAGGGGATTCGACCAAGTCACTCATCGATTTCTTAAGTGACTCATTTGCATGTGGTGTGCCAGATCGCATAATCACCAACAATAGTATCAAGTGCTCTTCAATTGAAATGATGGCATTCCTAAACGATCTGGGCGTCAAGCATGAGGAATCCATTTTGCAAGGTCATGGGAAAAATGATCTCATGAGTAAATCTGTAATCCTGTTAAGAAATCTCACGCAACTAGCTTATGCTAATGATATGGATGTGGACAAAACGGTAAGAGAAGGTATTTGGGCATATCACACCTCTTCCGACTTGGTAACAGGAGCAACCCCTTTTGCTTCTATCAGGGGAAGAGATCCGATTGCCAAAATAAGTGTCTAGCCTTTCTCTTAGATGTATCCAACTGTATTTTTCCTCCTCCTGAGCAACAACGTTTTACCTCTTTTAGCCTTCCTTGAGAAGGTGATTGTGTAATCTTAGGTGGCCTATAGTATTTTATCCTTCTTAGCATAATGTGTTCACCCCTGTTGCAGCATTTGCCTTGTTCCTTTGTATTTTTCCCCTGCGAAGGGAGATGTGTTGTAATCTCCTTTTCTCCTTCCCTTGGTACAACCCTTCCTCCCCCTTTCCCAATTGGAATGTTCCTAGAGAGTTCACCTTAGAATGTTGGGGAGCATGATTTTACGGAGAGTGGATGACAGAATAAAGAGATGTTCTTCTTACCTGTCTGAGTTTCAGTCTTCTTTACAACACCCTCATATGATTAAATTGAAAGGCTCTATAGTATTCTAGCATGTCTGGACTAGCTATCCCATCTTGTTCTTTCTTCCTTCTTAGTTTTTTCCATGCTATTCTTGTCCCTTTTGATGTCCAAATACAACTATTTAGTTCCCCTTGTAGTTTCTTTATTGATTCACTCTTAAATTCTCCTGGAATTAAGCTAAAAATGTAGGTAAATCTGGGTAGAATTTACATTTTAATTATATTCGAACTCCCCAGAAAGGTCAGTGGTAGACCCCCCCATACTTTAAGTAGTTTCCTGACCTCACCAAATATTTTATTAAAATTTATCTGGGCTACTTTGTCCAAGTCGTTGACCAACTCTATGCCTAGATATCGTATCCTTTCCTTAACAAGATGGCTATTGCTATGAGTGTTCCATTCCATAATTTCTGTTTTTGCCTGATTAGTCAGGTATCCCGATACCCTCCCAACATTTTACAAGGTTTCTTCTATGGTATTCATAGACCCCGCAAAGTCACTCGCAAAGATCATTAAGTCGTCTGCATGAAGAGCGACTTTTTTCTCCCACCCTTGATAAGAGAAAGGGTATATGCCCAAATTATTTCTAAGGTTTTGTGCAAGGGGTTCTATGTATAGATTAAACAGTAGGGAAGACGGGGGCAACCCTGTCGTGTAAATATAAATGTAAATGTATTGCGACTTATATAGCGCACGTATCACCCGAAGGTATCAAGGCGCTTGCTTAGGGAACCCGTCCTGGTATTCCCCTGTGAGATACCCCGGCAGGGTATCCACAAGGTGAAAGCCAGGCATCCCGCCGCGAGGGGCCGTAGTGGAGATTAAGCAAGCTATTGCCCAGAGTCGCAGAGTGTGACCCTGTGAGTCGAGTAGGCACCGGAGCGAGAATTGTCGAGTCCGTGGAATTTATGAGCCCGAGACCCGCCGAGGCAGGGAATCGAACCCTGGTCCACGGCCGATCTCAGCTTCCGGGTCTGCCGCCTCTAACCACTGAGCCACGCTTCTCCACGGTTGTACCTCTCTTGATCTTTATATTTTCTGTGAGGTTCCCATTAATTAATATCTTGGCCCTTGGAAATTTCCCCCCAGTTTATATTTGTCCAAGACACTGTTCAAAAATGACCAGTTCACTTTATCGAATGCCTTGGCTGCATCGAAGGTGGTTATGGAAAGGGGCATCTTTCTTTGTATGGCTAAATTTATTGCTCCAATTAATTCATGGGTCAGATCTTGAATCTGTCTCCCTTTCACGAACCCCTTCTGGTCAGTGTTGATTAGGGCTCCAGCTACTTTCCCTAGTCTCTTTGCCATGATCTGCGTGAATATCTTGTAGTCGCAGTTCAGTAGGGATATAGGCTGACTCGCATTTGCCCGGATTATTCCCTGGTTTTTAGTAAAATGTTGATTACTGCATCATTCCAAGAGTCTGGAAATTCTCCTTTCTCCTAAATGTATGAATACGCATGATCTTTAAATTAATATAACTTTATATATCCTTTATCCACAAACCTCACAAAAAATAAAATAAATGTCTAATATTATACCTTTAATTTATTATCTGCGCCTTCAAATTATTATAACTTGCGCTCTGCCATACACAGTGTATTCAACTTGATAGCCACATGCATTGTTTATACCATCTAAAATAATAGTGTTTACAAGAACAGACATCGCAAATCGTTTGTGCATGGTAGAGTGAAGACCTAATATAAGGTGGCTACCAAGTTGAATACACTGTGTTTGGAGGTGCACTAGTTCTAATAATTTGAAGGTGTTGCATAAATAAATAGTATAAGCTTGTCCAAAGTAAATTTTCATACAGGGACATCTGAAAATATTAATATAGTTGCGTGTGCGAGTTTGAAAATGAATGTAAATGAACAATCAATGTTTTGGTGTCTGATGTAAATTTACGGGCAGTACATTATCCACACATATGTTGGCCAAGGACTTCTGGAAGTCCCCGTAGGGCTCTAATGTCATTCTTCTTGGTGGTTTCCCTGTCCTATCATGGAGTTCCTGATTCTCTGTACCTAAATCTCAAAGGGTACCTGATCACCAATCCTTCAGTCTGTCAGATCCCAGGTGCCTTCCTTAGCTAACCTTTTTCATTCTTCTAAGAAATTCCATTATACACTGGCTTACTGACACCTGTTCTGAAAACTGTCTTGTGCTTTTTCAGTTATTAGTTGCTACTGCATTTTATGTCTTTTCACAGTTCCCCTGTCCACCAAAATGTTTGATTTTAACCGTTTACCTGTCATATCTTGAAACTTTTCTTTTAACTGTCACAGACTATCATTGTTCACTTTTTATGCGGAAGCTTGCTCTTTCCTTTACCAGGAACTACCTAGGTGGAGCCAGTTGGTCTCAAATTGCCATGATGGATTTGGAGTAACTCAGTTAATTTCTTAACTGACCAAATCAGTCTATGGTTTGATCATGAAATAATGCTTCCAAATGTGTGATATTAAGAAAGTTGCTGCAGGAGCCTCGGTTGTATCTGAGTCTATAGTAAACCCCCCCTGGAGGAAAGTGTCAACATAAAAAAATTTAAGAAAAGCAATCATGAATATTATCACAATCAAATCATCATTAATTTGAAAAATTACACCAAAGAAGTCTCAGACAGCAATAAGCTTCTACACCAAGTCTCAGACAGCAATAAGCTTCAACACCATTGCAAGAGCTATGCAATAACATCTCAGACGTCTTTCAGGATACATTTGTGACAGAAAGATAATACAGTTACATGTTTCTTAAGGAATAACTCGGAAATAATATGGTTGTTGTATGAAAGTGCAGCTGAAGATACCCATCTAAGAGTTTTGCTAATATCAAATCATCATCACCGAAGGATGCATGCCTAGTCCAACATCTATGAAAAGTAATAAATACCCTGATGCTAGTGTTCATGTAACTATGCAATTCCTCCCAAAAGTCAGGGAAGGCCCCTAACCTGAGGGAAGAAAGGATTGGTCACTCCGCTTTCGATTACGCCCTCTTTAGACCTATTCATAACTATCGACCGATCTTTCTGCTTCCTCTTTTTTTGGGAAAGATTACAGAACCAGTGGTGAGTTAACAGCTGAACGAATTCCTGGGGAAAAAAATCATTGTCTCCATATAGCTCAGTCTGGTATTAGAAAGGGTTTCAGCACAAAGACGTTTCTTGTAAAAGCAACTAATGACACCCATACTGTGCTGGATGCGAGAAGTACAGTATACGTAACAAGGACAACCCTATATGCCCAAGGGACCAGGGTCAAAATTTGTTCACAAAATATTTGTCATGTGAGACTCATTTAGAACCAGAAACCACATCTATGTGTTAGAGGGATCTGCAACCTATTCAACATAATATATTAGCAAATGTATAAATAATCACGGGACAACCATAGTTACTGTAAGAACTGCACTATGCCAATTCATGTGCAGAAAAAAAGTAACCATAGTGAATATAGTGAACACAACGCAGTGTTCAAAAAGTGAATATTTTTACTAAATGTACATTATAAGACACTATACAATGCACACTTATATTATTCCATTCATTGAAAGCATGGGTAGTTGTACAGATTCACAGTCCCATCCTATAACTTATGTTTGCCAACCAAATGGGAGAGTTTGTCGCCATTTCGATCCCAATCAGCTTAAGGGATCTCCTAAGGGCGTAGTCATCAGACTATCACACCAGCACATGTAGGAACCAAAAGATATCCTAAGTCATCATGCTACATAAACATTCTATACTACCAGTGTCCAAAAGTTCATTATTACTTACCACATTGAATGTGATCGGATCAATTGCCAAAAAGCGGTGCTCCTGCACCGGCAGGTGGCTCAGTGCTGCTCTGTGCTAACTTAGTTCCACACTGGAAACGACAAATTGAGATGCATATAAATTCCATCATTTGCATAGACTTCTGTTTCTTTCAGAAACTTGTCCACTCCCTGCGACACAGAGCCCGTCAGCAGTTTGAAATGACCACTGTGCATATTCCTAAATTGGGAAAAGTTTAGATGAAAAGGAGTCCATTCCACAGAAAGGGGAGGTGGGAGGGCAGTGAGGAATCTTGGGTTAGATTGAGTATCCACCAGAAGAAGTGTTACCAAAAGGAAGAAGCTTGTTCTTCTGATGGATACTTCTAACGGTACATTCCTCACCTTGGGAATGGATACCAAAGCAGTACCTCCCAAAGTGGTGGGTCTGTTGAATCGCTCAGATCAAAATGTCCTTCAGGACTGAACAAGAGAAATATCGTTCCCATCAGACCTGTCTAGTAAGTAGTGTTTCTTAAATGTGTGCATTGATACCCACTTAGCAGTTTCAGAGATATCTAGGCAAGGCACTCTGCATGCCAACACAGTGGCAGCAGTCTTGGCTCTGGCCGAATGAGCCCTCAGTCCTTCTGGAAGCTGATTCTTAGCCAATGTGTAGCAGATTTTAATGCAGAGAGCTTTTCATTGGGTGATGGTCCATTTTTAAACTGGCTTGCCCTTCTTTGCACCAGAGAACGCCACAGTGACAATATGTCCAACCGACCTTCCTTAGTATGATCAATGTAGAAGCTCAGTGCTCTCTTGAGGTCCAAGCAATTGTGTCACTGTTCCTCTTTTGACGGATAAGATGGTGCAAAGAAAGCCACAAGAGGGTTGCCTTGTAGGAATGCTTCTCAAGCCTGCACACCAATTTGTCCAGAAAAACGGTGTTCGAAGGAGGCTGGACAGAGTAGGCCTAACGCTCATGTTCTCAGCATTCCAATGTTATTGCATCCAGAAAAAGCATTTTCAAGGTGAGGTGGCGCAATTGACAACTGTGCATTGGCACAAAGGGGTTACACTTGCAGAAAGTGAGGATTACATTAAATTCCCACAGTGGCATCACAAAGGGCTTTGGCAGAAACAAATGCTGCAAACCTTTTAGAAAATGCATCCCAACTGGGGATTAGAACATGGAAAGTTCAGCCAGCAGCGTAAAAAGGCTGACAAATAACCTTTAACAGTGCCCATAGCAAGTCCTTTGTGGGCCAAGGAAAGAACAAACAGCAATACATCTGTCAGTTGGCATTCAATGAGTCCAAATGTTGGGCGAAGCACCAAGACATAAACTTATCACAGCATTGAGCATAAACTGATTTCGTGGATGGATGCCTGGCGGCCATGATCACATCAAGGACTTCATGTGGAAGATCAAATCCACTGCTACTGCTCACTTGCCATGCATAGAGGTGCTTTATGCAAGATCCTGCCCTATTGCTATGGCAGAAGATCCCCCTGAAGTGGCAGCCTCATCTAAGGAGAGATGGTCCGTCCCAGAGGTTCCTGGTACAACACTTTCTTGGTCAAATTCAAAGCCACTAAAATGACGCTGGCCTAATGGTTCCAGGTCTTCTTCAGAACTCAGGGCAGAAGCGGTAGCTGCTAGAAGGTATACAGTAGACCTGTGTTCCACTACATGTGGAAAGTGTCTCTGAGGCAGCACTTTCTCTGGACCTCCAGCACTAAGATTTCTTGACACTGTGTGTTCTCTGTGGTGGCAAAAATATCTGTGCCATCTTTGGGTGTAACCACCATTTGTGATCTGCTAGGTGTCGGCAGCTGTGCTCGTCTGTCCTAGCATTTAAAGTTCCTGCCAGGTAGTGTGTCGCCAAGGAAATGTCCTGATGGCTCAGCACGTTCTATAGGTTAATGGTCTCTTGGCACTGTTACCAAAGCCCCTCACCACCCTGCTTGTTGCTGTACCACATGATGGTGGTGTTGTTAGGGGGAATCTCAAGCAGCCTGCCCTTGATGTTGGACAGAAAGCCCTTTAATGGCAAGCGAATAGCTTGCAGAACCAACAGATCTATGTTGAGGCAGGACTCAGAAATCAGAGTCCCCTTATTCCTACCTCTCCTATATGGCATGTCCAGCAATGATGTGTCTGTTATTAATGTCAAGTCTGGGTGGGGTAGACAGAGGGGTCTGCCGCTGGTCTGATTGTAGTAAAGCAGCCACCATTGCAGATCTTTTGTGGTCACCTCCAATATCTAGACAGAATCTGATAGGACTTCAGATGCCACTGCAGAGCCTGAATATGCCATCAGGCATGGTTGGCAACCAAGCCAGGAAGCCTCCGAGCTATCCTCACGGAGACCCAGGACAGGGCTAAATCATTGGGATCATAGCCCAAAAGCCCTGGACTTGTCAGTCCAGAGGAAATGGTTGAAAGCACACCGTATCCAGGATGGCACTGATGAAGGGGAGCCTCTGTGAAGTAGTCAACTGTGACTTAGCAAACCTCTTGACAGAATTGTGTTTTTTAACTTTCATATGGAAGCAGACTGTAACTGACAGGCAAGCCCACCTTCAACAGCCAGTCATCAATGAAATGGAAGATTGGCATCCCCAAAATCCAAAGATGAGCAGTGACCACTGCCATAACCTTCATGAACACCAGAGGGGTACTGGTGAGGCTGAAAGGGAGCATGACAAACTGAAAATGCTTGTGGCCCAACTTGAACTGCTGGTAGTGCCTTTGGGTTTGTATAACAGGGATGGGAAAATAGGCACCATGTAGGTCCAAAGCCACCTTCAGCACCAAACTTTGTGCCAGTCCCATGGACCTCTACGCCGCATTGCCACCGATGAGAAGCCGCAACACATTGTGGCCTTTGCCTCCAAATTAAATTCCTCTGGACTGAGGCAAAGCCCAGATCTCGATGTGGTGCAGCCAATACCCAATCCCTCAGACTAAAATACTTCTACCTCGCAGTAGCACACAGACAATACACCAACTTGTTGCCTCAGACTCCAAATAGAGGCAGCAATATGGAGACGACAATGAAGACAGCTGGTATATGGACCTACATGATGCCAGTGGGTTGGATACCTCACCCGATACTGGGTTGTTTTCACCAGCTAAGAATGAAACGACATCTTTTGCCACTGTGATTCAAAGTGCTTCTGAGGTCCTTGATCTTCACCTCCCACTAGGAGGTGAAAACAGATGTCCTCACAAAGGTCCTTAAACCTGGCCAGGCACTGACCAAACCTCTTCTGTTCTTCAAGGAGACCCTCACGGCCACACTAGTGGGCCCTGGGGCAAAAGTGTTTTGGCCCTCTGGTTGATAGGTCGCCCACCACCATAGACAAGCTCCAAGTGACCCAGACTTTTTAAGTCGACATCCAACCAGCAGGGTCAACCCAAACACCTTTCCGATGATTTCTCCTGACAAATAGTCCAAACGCATGGAAACATTTGTCAAACATGTTTTCTTCAGCCAGCCTTGCCCTGAGGTTGGTCTCTGCCAGCTGCCTTGTTTGACGTTAGACTCACACACTTTGGGACATTGTTGGTGAGATCTTAGCAGCCATCTCAGAAGAACTACAGGCTTCCTTGGCTCAAACCATTTAGGGTGGCTGGGAACCAGCCAAGTTCATCATACTCTTGGGCCAAGACAGCAAAGATTGTCTAGAAAGAGTTATTGGAGTCCCGTGTGCTGCTCTGGCACCACACATGGATGAATCCACAGACTTTTCAGGGATGTCCAGGCATCCTTAAAAGACAAAACTCTTTGGCACTACGTACCTGTCTAGCGAAAAAGGCAGACTCAGCACTGTAAACTTTGTAAGACGAGCCAAGCTCTGGCACGTTCGTTGGACCTTTCAGTATCAGTCCAGACTTACTCTCAATAGTATTCCCGCCCTTTTTGGTGATATGACAAGAGCTTGGCGTAATGACCGTGTCAGGCCCCACTGTCCTCACAACAGGCTTTCCATCTAGGGACTGTGGGCCCCACAGATAAAGGCCAGGCCATCATGGTCAGCATACTTCCCAGGCCCCCTTGTCTGCAGCAACAAGGTCCAAACCTCTTTAGTAACACACAGCCATCCCATAAGTGACAAGATCAGCCTCCTCCTTTTGGGGTGGCAGAGTATTACATTCAACAGGTGGGTCCTCTAAATTATCTAACAGGGCTACCCATTGTCCTTCCTTTTCGACCTGCCAAACATGCCACCATCAGAAGAGCTCTTGGAGGATCATCTGTACATTTTACGTCAGAAGGTGCAATCTGTTTTTGCTATATTAGCAAGAGGGGGTTCTGGCCTCTGAAGTAGGGTCTAGATGTTATTCCTTCCTCCTCCTGCTGAAGGACAGAGGCCTTCGTTCTATCTTAGATCTTTGCACTCTTAATGTCTTCCTGTATCCAGGGTGAATTAAAGATGCTCACACTGGCTCCGGTTCTCTCTGCCCAGAATTCTGGAGACTAGATCCTGAAGTCTTCACTGGTGGTAGTGTGGATTCTAAGGCAGGCTGAAGGGGCACAGACTCCTTCATGACCCTTCGAAAGGTTTCAACCGGATGCGTTGTCGCTAGCAGACCCCTGAACTCTGAGTGTATTGGGACCAGAGGTGAAATTAGGTCCTCGGCATAACGGAAGTGAGACCTGGTGGCATGGTGATGCCCTTGCGCCGTCCCTGGGAAATGAGTGGTGGTAAGGCGCGGAGTCCTGCTAGAGTTTTTTCTTTCTTTTCTCTGATAAATCATTTATTGATTTAATTGAAAGACAAAATAATACATACATACAGAGCAGTCTCAACCAGGAGATAACTAGGAGAAATTTCACCAAATTCAATACATAATTCACTGACCAAGCCATAATAGTCTCACTGTTTAACCCAGATTTTCGTGTTTGCGCAGCATCCTTTAGCTTTATAGATGGGTTCTTCAATTGCTGCACATAGTTCCAACAACAGGTGGTGGCTCTGGATTTCTATGGCTGTGCTATGTCTTTTTTAGCCAGTACTGTGGGAATCCCAACCAAGGTGCACTAAACCCCCAACGCCCCCCCCCCCCCCCCCATATCGTCCAGAGTACCCAGAAGAGTAATTCTAGGCGATAGGCCTAGGTCTATGGGTCTACCCTGCATTCTGGAGAGTGCAGTGCTTATTGCCAGTCAATACTTTGCAATCTACTGGCACATCCAAAGCATATAGAAAACATCAGCATTGAAGCCTTTACAACGAAAGCATGTGGGAGCGGAAAACAAAGCAGAGTACTCTCACCCAGTCAAGAGATCAGGGCTAGATCCAACACCATTTTTTAGCTCATTGCACCATCCCAGTTTCAGAACCTGGCTGTATGCAAATTAGTCTGTCCCTGGCCCAGTGTATCATGGGAACAGGGCAGACCAGACTACAAAAGCCAATTCTTACACTGGGAAGGAAACAAGCTTTCGGGGACCGGTTTCTGCCATTTCAGGCGTCTTCGGCCCAGCTTGCTTGAATCCTGATGGTGCAATGAGCAAGGGACTCACATCTGAGTATACCCTTCCACGCTTAGGGTGGACAAAATTATTTACAACAAGGGGTGGTGATGGACAGAGTCTCTGAATTAAGCAGAGTACTCTCACCCAGTCAAGAGATCAGGGCTAGATCCAACACCATTTTTTAGCTCATTGCACCATCCCAGTTTCAGAACCTGGCTGTATGCAAATTAGTCTGTCCCTGGCCCAGTGTATCATGGGAACAGGGCAGACCAGACTACAAAAGCCAATTCTTACACTGGGAAGGAAACAAGCTTTCGGGGACCGGTTTCTGCCATTTCAGGCGTCTTCGGCCCAGCTTGCTTGAATCCTGATGGTGCAATGAGCAAGGGACTCACATCTGAGTATACCCTTCCACGCTTAGGGTGGACAAAATTATTTACAACAAGGGGTGGTGATGGACAGAGTCTCTGAATTAAGCAGAGTACTCTCACCCAGTCAAGAGATCAGGGCTAGATCCAACACCATTTTTTAGCTCATTGCACCATCCCAGTTTCAGAACCTGGCTGTATGCAAATTAGTCTGTCCCTGGCCCAGTGTATCATGGGAACAGGGCAGACCAGACTACAAAAGCCAATTCTTACACTGGGAAGGAAACAAGCTTTCGGGGACCGGTTTCTGCCATTTCAGGCGTCTTCGGCCCAGCTTGCTTGAATCCTGATGGTGCAATGAGCAAGGGACTCACATCTGAGTATACCCTTCCACGCTTAGGGTGGACAAAATTATTTACAACAAGGGGTGGTGATGGACAGAGTCTCTGAATTAAGCAGAGTACTCTCACCCAGTCAAGAGATCAGGGCTAGATCCAACACCATTTTTTAGCTCATTGCACCATCCCAGTTTCAGAACCTGGCTGTATGCAAATTAGTCTGTCCCTGGCCCAGTGTATCATGGGAACAGGGCAGACCAGACTACAAAAGCCAATTCTTACACTGGGAAGGAAACAAGCTTTCGGGGACCGGTTTCTGCCATTTCAGGCGTCTTCGGCCCAGCTTGCTTGAATCCTGATGGTGCAATGAGCAAGGGACTCACATCTGAGTATACCCTTCCACGCTTAGGGTGGACAAAATTATTTACAACAAGGGGTGGTGATGGACAGAGTCTCTGAATTAAGCAGAGTACTCTCACCCAGTCAAGAGATCAGGGCTAGATCCAACACCATTTTTTAGCTCATTGCACCATCCCAGTTTCAGAACCTGGCTGTATGCAAATTAGTCTGTCCCTGGCCCAGTGTATCATGGGAACAGGGCAGACCAGACTACAAAAGCCAATTCTTACACTGGGAAGGAAACAAGCTTTCGGGGACCGGTTTCTGCCATTTCAGGCGTCTTCGGCCCAGCTTGCTTGAATCCTGATGGTGCAATGAGCAAGGGACTCACATCTGAGTATACCCTTCCACGCTTAGGGTGGACAAAATTATTTACAACAAGGGGTGGTGATGGACAGAGTCTCTGAATTAAGCAGAGTACTCTCACCCAGTCAAGAGATCAGGGCTAGATCCAACACCATTTTTTAGCTCATTGCACCATCCCAGTTTCAGAACCTGGCTGTATGCAAATTAGTCTGTCCCTGGCCCAGTGTATCATGGGAACAGGGCAGACCAGACTACAAAAGCCAATTCTTACACTGGGAAGGAAACAAGCTTTCGGGGACCGGTTTCTGCCATTTCAGGCGTCTTCGGCCCAGCTTGCTTGAATCCTGATGGTGCAATGAGCAAGGGACTCACATCTGAGTATACCCTTCCACGCTTAGGGTGGACAAAATTATTTACAACAAGGGGTGGTGATGGACAGAGTCTCTGAATTAAGCAGAGTACTCTCACCCAGTCAAGAGATCAGGGCTAGATCCAACACCATTTTTTAGCTCATTGCACCATCAGGATTCAAGCAAGCCGGGCCGAAGACGGCTGTAATGCCAGAAACCGGTCCCCGGAAGCTTGTTTCCTTCCCAGTGTAAGAATTGGCTTTTGTAGTTTGGTTTGCCCTGTTCCCATCATGCACTGGGACAGGAACAGACTAATTTGCATACAGCCAGGTTCTGAAACTGGGATGGTGCAGTGAGCTAAAAAACGGTGTTGGATCTAGCCCAGATCTCTTGACTGGGTGAGAGTATTCTGCTTAATTCAGAGACTCTGTCCCTCACCACCCCTTGTTGTAAATATTTTTTTCCACCCTAAGCGTGGAAGGGTATACTCAGACATGAGTCCTTGCTCATTGCACCATCAGGATTCAAGCAAGCCGGGCCGAAGACGGCTGTAATGCCAGAAACCGGTCCCCGGAAGCTTGTTTCCTTCCCAGTGTAAGAATTGGCTTTTGTAGTTTGGTTTGCCCTGTTCCCATCATGCACTGGGACAGGAACAGACTAATTTGCATACAGCCAGGTTCTGAAACTGGGATGGTGCAGTGAGCTAAAAAACGGTGTTGGATCTAGCCCAGATCTCTTGACTGGGTGAGAGTATTCTGCTTAATTCAGAGACTCTGTCCCTCACCACCCCTTGTTGTAAATATTTTTGTCCACCCTAAGCGTGGAAGGGTATACTCAGACATGAGTCCCTTGCTCATTGCACCATCAGGATTCAAGCAAGCCGGGCCGAAGACGGCTGTAATGCCAGAAACCGGTCCCCGGAAGCTTGTTTCCTTCCCAGTGTAAGAATTGGCTTTTGTAGTTTGGTTTGTCCTGTTCCCATCATGCACTGGGACAGGAACAGACTAATTTGCATACAGCCAGGTTCTGAAACTGGGATGGTGCAGTGAGCTAAAAAACGGTGTTGGATCTAGCCCAGATCTCTTGACTGGGTGAGAGTATTCTGCTTAATTCAGAGACTCTGTCCCTCACCACCCCTTGTTGTAAATATTTTTGTCCACCCTAAGCGTGGAAGGGTATACTCAGACATGAGTCCCTTGCTCATTGCACCATCAGGATTCAAGCAAGCCGGGCCGAAGACGGCTGTAATGCCAGAAACCGGTCCCCGGAAGCTTGTTTCCTTCCCAGTGTAAGAATTGGCTTTTGTAGTTTGGTTTGCCCTGTTCCCATCATGCACTGGGACAGGAACAGACTAATTTGCATACAGCCAGGTTCTGAAACTGGGATGGTGCAGTGAGCTAAAAAACGGTGTTGGATCTAGCCCAGATCTCTTGACTGGGTGAGAGTATTCTGCTTAATTCAGAGACTCTGTCCCTCACCACCCCTTGTTGTAAATATTTTTGTCCACCCTAAGCGTGGAAGGGTATACTCAGACATGAGTCCCTTGCTCATTGCACCATCAGGATTCAAGCAAGCCGGGCCGAAGACGGCTGTAATGCCAGAAACCGGTCCCCGGAAGCTTGTTTCCTTCCCAGTGTAAGAATTGGCTTTTGTAGTTTGGTTTGCCCTGTTCCCATCATGCACTGGGACAGGAACAGACTAATTTGCATACAGCCAGGTTCTGAAACTGGGATGGTGCAGTGAGCTAAAAAACGGTGTTGGATCTAGCCCAGATCTCTTGACTGGGTGAGAGTATTCTGCTTAATTCAGAGACTCTGTCCCTCACCACCCCTTGTTGTAAATATTTTTGTCCACCCTTAGCGTGGAAGGGTATACTCAGACATGAGTCCCTTGCTCATTGCACCATCAGGATTCAAGCAAGCCGGGCCGAAGACGGCTGTAATGCCAGAAACCGGTCCCCGGAAGCTTGTTTCCTTCCCAGTGTAAGAATTGGCTTTTGTAGTTTGGTTTGCCCTGTTCCCATCATGCACTGGGACAGGAACAGACTAATTTGCATACAGCCAGGTTCTGAAACTGGGATGGTGCAGTGAGCTAAAAAACGGTGTTGGATCTAGCCCAGATCTCTTGACTGGGTGAGAGTATTCTGCTTAATTCAGAGACTCTGTCCCTCACCACCCCTTGTTGTAAATATTTTTGTCCACCCTAAGCGTGGAAGGGTATACTCAGACATGAGTCCCTTGCTCATTGCACCATCAGGATTCAAGCAAGCCGGGCCGAAGACGGCTGTAATGCCAGAAACCGGTCCCCGGAAGCTTGTTTCCTTCCCAGTGTAAGAATTGGCTTTTGTAGTTTGGTTTGCCCTGTTCCCATCATGCACTGGGACAGGAACAGACTAATTTGCATACAGCCAGGTTCTGAAACTGGGATGGTGCAGTGAGCTAAAAAACGGTGTTGGATCTAGCCCAGATCTCTTGACTGGGTGAGAGTATTCTGCTTAATTCAGAGACTCTGTCCCTCACCACCCCTTGTTGTAAATATTTTTGTCCACCCTAAGCGTGGAAGGGTATACTCAGACATGAGTCCCTTGCTCATTGCACCATCAGGATTCAAGCAAGCCGGGCCGAAGACGGCTGTAATGCCAGAAACCGGTCCCCGGAAGCTTGTTTCCTTCCCAGTGTAAGAATTGGCTTTTGTAGTTTGGTTTGCCCTGTTCCCATCATGCACTGGGACAGGAACAGACTAATTTGCATACAGCCAGGTTCTGAAACTGGGATGGTGCAGTGAGCTAAAAAACGGTGTTGGATCTAGCCCAGATCTCTTGACTGGGTGAGAGTATTCTGCTTAATTCAGAGACTCTGTCCCTCACCACCCCTTGTTGTAAATATTTTTGTCCACCCTAAGCGTGGAAGGGTATACTCAGACATGAGTCCCTTGCTCATTGCACCATCAGGATTCAAGCAAGCCGGGCCGAAGACGGCTGTAATGCCAGAAACCGGTCCCCGGAAGCTTGTTTCCTTCCCAGTGTAAGAATTGGCTTTTGTAGTTTGGTTTGCCCTGTTCCCATCATGCACTGGGACAGGAACAGACTAATTTGCATACAGCCAGGTTCTGAAACTGGGATGGTGCAGTGAGCTAAAAAACGGTGTTGGATCTAGCCCAGATCTCTTGACTGGGTGAGAGTATTCTGCTTAATTCAGAGACTCTGTCCCTCACCACCCCTTGTTGTAAATATTTTTGTCCACCCTAAGCGTGGAAGGGTATACTCAGACATGAGTCCCTTGCTCATTGCACCATCAGGATTCAAGCAAGCCGGGCCGAAGACGGCTGTAATGCCAGAAACCGGTCCCCGGAAGCTTGTTTCCTTCCCAGTGTAAGAATTGGCTTTTGTAGTTTGGTTTGCCCTGTTCCCATCATGCACTGGGACAGGAACAGACTAATTTGCATACAGCCAGGTTCTGAAACTGGGATGGTGCAGTGAGCTAAAAAACGGTGTTGGATCTAGCCCAGATCTCTTGACTGGGTGAGAGTATTCTGCTTAATTCAGAGACTCTGTCCCTCACCACCCCTTGTTGTAAATATTTTTGTCCACCCTAAGCGTGGAAGGGTATACTCAGACATGAGTCCCTTGCTCATTGCACCATTAGGATTCAAGCAAGCCGGGCCGAAGACGGCTGTAATGCCAGAAACCGGTCCCCGGAAGCTTGTTTCCTTCCCAGTGTAAGAATTGGCTTTTGTAGTTTGGTTTGCCCTGTTCCCATCATGCACTGGGACAGGAACAGACTAATTTGCATACAGCCAGGTTCTGAAACTGGGATGGTGCAGTGAGCTAAAAAACGGTGTTGGATCTAGCCCAGATCTCTTGACTGGGTGAGAGTATTCTGCTTAATTCAGAGACTCTGTCCCTCACCACCCCTTGTTGTAAATATTTTTGTCCACCCTAAGCGTGGAAGGGTATACTCAGACATGAGTCCCTTGCTCATTGCACCATCAGGATTCAAGCAAGCCGGGCCGAAGACGGCTGTAATGCCAGAAACCGGTCCCCGGAAGCTTGTTTCCTTCCCAGTGTAAGAATTGGCTTTTGTAGTTTGGTTTGCCCTGTTCCCATCATGCACTGGGACAGGAACAGACTAATTTGCATACAGCCAGGTTCTGAAACTGGGATGGTGCAGTGAGCTAAAAAACGGTGTTGGATCTAGCCCAGATCTCTTGACTGGGTGAGAGTATTCTGCTTAATTCAGAGACTCTGTCCCTCACCACCCCTTGTTGTAAACATAAGGTATTTTTGCAGCATGCAAGCAGTAATAAAGTGAAAACACAATAAAACTTTCACACCAATTCAGAAACAGAGTACATTTTAATAAATTATTTGCTAACACACTGATACAAATCCAATTAGCAAAACTGGATATTTGCCATTTTAAATCTTTAGGTAAAGATACTGCTTAAAAGCAAAAAGGGCCAACTGTGGTTATCCGTTCGCACTGGACTAAGACAAAGTCAGAAGTCCAGGTCAACTGCGATGGAGTACAGGCAGGATACAGGGACCTGGCTACACCCACTGAAAATTGTACTATATATCCCTGATGCAAAATCATGCAGTGCCGGTTCCGATGAGCGATGCAGGATTCTACGTCAAGTTGCTTTGCGCAGCATCAGTTCTGAGGAGGAGCTGCGAGGGCCACAATGCTAAGACCTGCGTTGCACTGCTTAGGTTCTGGTGGGACCACAGCTGGGCTGGCAGATCACCTTTGGTCCCAAGGGTCAAGGACTTGAGAGGCACCACTTGGGGGGGGGGGTCAGAACTTCCAGCAGGTAGAGTCCAGATGTACGGTTCGAGATAGTTGTAGCCTTTTCTATTTCTGAGGCTCTAATCGGATGCCAGCCAATTAGCCATTGGAGTCACTCGGTGGTCCTGGCTTCAAGGTGCAGTCCTTCTTACTCAGGCAGAAGAGCAGTTCTTACTGTAGCAAAGCAGCAGGTAGCATGGCAGCAGAACAGTCCTTCCTGCAGCAGAGAAGTCCTTCTGATGAGTCTTCCAAGGGTCCAGAAGTGATCTGTAGAGTGGGTCTAAGGGTCCAATTAAAAGTGGGAGAAACGTGTAGAGTTTGTTCCGACAGAGGTGTCTGGAATTTTCTACCTCCCTGCCCTAGTCCAGTCTGTCCGGGGGCACAATAGGCTAGTGTGAAATATTTTGTGTGTTAGCTGAGCCAATGCCTTTGAAATGCAAGTGTGGTAGGTGACAGCTCTGCCCTCCTATCAAGTCAAGAGATACCCAATCCTGCCAACAGCCAGACTCTCTATTGTGATGTTGTCTGTGAGGAATACACAAAGGCCAACTACACCTAATCATGTGAGCCAGGAACAGGCTGCAGGCACCAAATAGTTAGGACAAGAAAATGCCAATGTTCTAAAAGTGGAATTTTCAGAATTGTGACTTGAAATCAGACTTTACCACTGAAGATGATTTAAAATTACATTTCCTCGGACACCAACCTTGACTTACCTAAATGGTCCCAATCAAATGTTAGCAGTTATTAAATGTAATAGGATAGCTCAATGTTATCCTAAGGCAGAGGTAGGCCTCAGAGTAGTGAAATACAAATTAGTGCGTTTTTCACTACCAAGACATGTAAAACTTGAAAGTACATGTTCAACTTTTTAATTATAAGGCACCCTGCCCTATGGGCTGTTTAAAGCCATCTCTTAGGGTGACATATATGTAATAAAATGGGAAGGGGGTTAGATTGTCAAATAAAATTGGCATTTTAAAACAGTTGGCAGCCTGTAATGGCAGGAATAAATTTGGCATTTTAAAACAGTTGGCAGCCTGTAATGGCAGGCGTAAGAAATGTTAAAGGACTACTTAAGTGGGTGGCAAAATAAATACTGTAGGCCCACTAGTAGCATTTCATTTATATGCCCTGGGTATATGGTATACCACTTTACTAGGGACTTGTAAGTAAAGTGAATATGCAAATCAGGTATAAGCAAATGTTACCATGTTTAACCCCTTCCATGCGGGGGTAATTCCCCCGCTGTGCTGGGGGGGCGGCGCGCGCAGCACCCTGGTGCTCATGACGAGCTCAGCTCGTCATGAGGCACGGCGCTCTTGTGCTCATGAAGAGCTCAGCTCGTCATGACCACACCCGTTCCCGTGGAACGCTCAGCACAGCAGGGGAATTATCCCCACGCGTGAGCGTTCCACGGCTCATGACGAGCTCAGCTCGTCATGAGCATGGAAGAGGTTAAGCTAAAGAGCACTTGTGCACAGGACTCTGTGCACTTTGGCACTGCTGCCAAAGGCCAACAATAACAAATTTAGCATAAATAGGCAGTGCTTAATTTGAGCCAGTGGTTTCCGGTGCTTTGCTCTGGCACTTAAATGTCAACACTTATGATGGTCGGTAACATGGTGGTGCTGTCTGCCTTATTGGGGATGAGCTCAATAACATCTGTTTAATAATGTAATATTCATTAACAATGACTAATAACTGCTACCCACACCATTCTTACACCTTTAGGGGCTTCAAATATATGAATTATCACACTTGTTAGAGTGTGATGGTTATTAGTTGAGTTGGTATTGTCATTGGCAGCACTGGCAGGGGCAATGGATGGTGCACGCTACAGTGGCCTCCTGACAAGGGCCATGGACCTTATTTATTATTATTCTTTTTTTAAATACAAATTAAGCACTGAAAACAGGAGTGATGAAGACAAAAAGTTTGGAGGGGGATACCACCTTAAGGCAGACCAGCATAAGAAGCAAGTGCATGCCAGAGCTGTGGATATTTACAAAATTGGTACATATGTAAGTCAAACTAACTGAAGCTCCTGGTAGATTTGTGATGTCCAAAATACAAGTGCTGATCAGCCATACCCATCCCTCCATCATAAGTCAATAGTCGACACTTGGGCAAACCTGATATGCAGGGGCTGGCCCCTCACAGACAAGAGCGGTTTTCACCCCCATTTGTCTTGAAACATTGTGGTAAGATTATCAAAGGGAAATTTTGTAAGTAAAGGAAGCGTGGTACAATCATCATCATGTTGGAAAAAACACCCCACCCAGAATGTGTAGCAGGAGTTTGGCCCATCTTGTTAAGTCACGTTTCATCCTAGCCTCTAGAAGGGAGAGGTTAAGATTTCATGTGAGACCAGACTAGAGTCCTATATGTATACTTACAAATTGGAATCTAAATCTTCGTCTTGGAAGACATGCCTGCCAGTCCACTGCCTCCCTTGAAAGTGACAAGAAGGGACTCAGCCTAGTTGATTTTGAAGCCAGATCTCTCACCATAAAGTTCTAGGATTTGGATTAGTTGGGGTTCTGATTCTTGAGGGTGGGATAGAAAAAAAAACCATGTCTTCAGTGTAAAGTGCTATTCTAACTTCTATGCCCTCTTTCCACTGGAAGCCCCACACCGGAGCATTGGAGAAAATCCACTGCGCTATAGGCTTTATTGCATGAGCAAAGGGGAGTGAGAAAAGTGGGCACCCCTGTCCTGTCAGGTCCCCCATATAATTGTGAAGGAGAGTGACACAATTCTGTTTACTCTCACTCGTGCAGAAGGCTCGGAGTACAAGACTTGTCAAACCTCCTGAAGTGGGGGTCGAAACCCATGTACACCAGGACTTCCTCTGAATAGAACCAGTTGAGGGAATCAAATGCCTCCTTGAAGTTATGTGTTAAAGCAAACAAATGTTGGACGGAATGCTGACAATGTAAACATTCTCCCCCAGTCAAAAGATCTGGGTTAAATCATCGTTCTTTTGCCCACTGCACACCCCAGTTTGAACCCAACCATATGCAAATCAGTCTTGACTCTGTGCCCCATGGGAACAGTCCAGACCGAACTGCCAGGCCAGGTTCTCCCTGGACCGAAAACAAGCATCCTGGGACCGGTTTCAGGGTATGTCACCCTTCTTCAGCCAGGCTAGCTTGAATCCAGTGGCACAGTGAGCAAGGAACCCACGTCTGGGCATACCCATCCCACTTAGGGCGAAAAGTGTTACAGCAAACAAATGATGGACGGAATACTGACAATGTAAACATTCTCCACCAGTCAAAGGATCTGGGTTTAATCCATCGTTTTTTTGCCAACTACGCCACCCCAGTTTGGACCCAACCATATGCAAATCAGTCTTGATCCTGTGCCCCATGGAAACAGTCCAGACCGAACTGCCAGGCCAGGTCCTCCCTGGACCGGAAACAAGCATCCTAGGACCAGTTTCAGGGTATGTCACCCTAGCCTGGCTGAAGAAGGGTGACATACCCTGAAACCGGTCCAGAGAGGACCTGGCCTGGCAGTTCGGTCTGGACTGTTCCCACCAAGGAGGGCATATTAAATACACCCTACCTAACCCCTTTTTAACATTTCCAGCTGGAGAAGCGAATACAATATAGTTTTTCTACAAACCAGGACATTTTTAAAGTTTATTTCACTAGTCACCACACTCCCTACCACTCCCATTACCTACACCACAATTAGCCTATCACGAAATATAGTGCTCCCATGTAGCCGTCGGTCGCAGCCCACCCCGCCCCGTAGAGGGACTGTAAGACCCCCATGATGAAGCATGGCACTATGGGATTCATAGTGTGTGAGGGGTAGTTTAAAAACACATAGTGTTCCTCCTGGACATTTCCCGGAGTAACAGCCCCCACCTCTGTGCACATAACGTGAGTAATTACAAAATATAAAAATATCTAAGGATATAATCTCTGTGTTTATGAACAATGGATTTTGGCTGACAGCCCTTCTAGGCACTGCCGCACAAGTGCCAGAATATTAGCTCTAAGAGTGTCAACCTAATGTTGTTAGTCATCCTCTTTAGGTTTAAGGAAAGCCAATCCCTATGAGTGTAGGTTTTCCGTCTGGCCATAGGGTACCTGCCGAGGTCACTGTAGCGTGGTTTAATTCAAAGTAGGACTTCAGTTCTGTCAGTAGGTACCGTGAGCATTGTTCACCTACCAGACACTATTCATCGACACGCAAATTGGCCTAAATTCCTCAGCAGGCACACCCACTAGACAGTTTCCACCTCTAAAGGTCTTTCAGCTACCCCAAATGCCTCACAGACCACTTCCTCCAAACATGTTCTTATTGGCTTCTCTCAAAAAAAAGACTGGCAAGAAGTGGGGACGAAGGAGAAGCTATTAGTTGCATCTTATTTTATGTCTGCATTTGCCAACATTTACAAACTGCCTCATTTGATGATTTGGGGCCCCTCCAGTTGGGTCTGAGATTAGATTTAAATTTCTATTTTTACTTAGCTGTTCAATATCAAGTTAGCATTTTCGAATACTAACTACGTAGAGATAAAAATCACAGATGTTTTGAACCAAAACCAATATCGAAATTGTATTGCTTTTTACAGGTGGAATATCTTCCTTATGCCCCTTTTATCTTCATGTGTCACTATATCCTACACACTTAATTTTGTGTCCCTCCTTCCATTCAGATCCTTGCACTTCTATTCACGCCAGATCCCCTGCAATGTGTGTTCCCCAGCCCACTCCCTTGCACTAATCTTGTTTCCAACCCTCTCCTTTCTCTTCTGACCCATACAGTATTGCCCCCACAGCTGTTTACCTTCCCATTTCTCCTTGTATGCATCTTCTCTCATAGTCCACTGCAATCTTTCTGGCGAACACAGAAGCATGTTATGCATTATAAGCAACTCTTGAAGTAGATTTTCCTTTTTTAATTGGTATTCCAGTGACTGAATTGAATGCAAATTGTAATTCATTTTATTTATCCGTGGAAGGCCTCACCTTCAACATCTCTCCCCGTTTTGAAAAAGGATTTCAAATCATAACTTGGCATGGATTAGCAAGAACTGTATTTAGGGTACAGGTTTCACATTTCACATTTCTTTTGGATACCAGGATTCACCTTTCGAATCCAATCACATTACAAACCCGTCCGAATCTTGGGATCAAAAGATTATATTGACTTCCCTATGTGTTAGTCTTTGTACTTCTCATTTAAAATGCACTTTTGGTGATATTAGCCCTGTAATCTGGAGCACAATTCTTCTCCTTACAAGAAACAATAGACAGAGTAACATTTTTTGTTCACAGCCTTCGCTTATTTAATTAAAAGAGCATTGTCAAAGGACATAAATACTTGGTAGACCAGTCCATAAATTATGTATATGCATCTATTTCCCCCCATTCAAACAGTACAGTGCACATATGGTTAAAAAAAGATAACTTATAAAGAAATAAGATTTTAAAAAAATTAAGACAAACCAGTGGTACAGGAAGGCAAAACTAAGGCAATTATCACCAAACAATGAACTGCATGCATCGCAGAACTTTTTGTACACGCAGGCCTAGAACTGATTTGGAAACTATAAAGACATGGCAGGAGGATCGTCTGGAAAACCACAGAGGGGCGAAGGAGTGAGCATTAAAGTTTGAAAGAATATATTTTCTTCGGAATGTGGTCGTTTGACTACCAGTGCAGTATAGGAGACATTCTCAAATAGACATGTAGCAACCTCCCCCTTTGGTCCCCCAAAACAGAGCCGGAGTCACCACCAGATAAAGGAGCACGTACTTTCTCAAAGAATCAAGATCTCAAGTTGTCCCATGACAGGTGCGACTAGTTCGTCCAATCCTTTTTCCCCCTCTTTGGATCCTTGAAAACTTTGCCCAGCCCAGAATAAAAGTAAAATTACAGATACCAGAAAGCAATGAAAAAAGAATGAGTGGATGAAGATACTCCCATTTGAGATCCTATAGTTTGACCTCTTTTGTCACATTTGCAGTCAAGTCTCCAGTGAAATCTTCCAACTAATGAGTTGCGTGGACAAAAGTTGGTTTATGAGAGAAGTATATAAGGGCCAGCAGTACAATCAACAGTAGTTTTCCATTTACAGAGAGTAGTATATAAAACTGCACCAAAGCAGAAGAGCAAATTAAATGCATAGCCTTTTTTTTCCCCCTTCCAAAGAGTCTTCTATCTGAGGAAAATGGGAAAAACATTATTTTTCATTACAGAATTATGTAACAGTTAACTGGTATATGCCATAGCTTGGTAAATTAAAGAAGAGATGCCACACACAATTCCAAAAGAATCTTAACATTGGCACAACAGTAGACCTCAGCCAAATACAATACTATTCTGAGTTATCTATTTGATTCCTATGATATATACTGAAGGATATTTTTCTGCCCCCTCCCCCACCCCAAAAGAGGTGGTTACTTGATACAAATTAACAAGGATATTGGGTGCACTTTGAAATAATGAACCGAAATGTAAGATGTGTTTTAAACAATTCTTCATTACAAACTTGAAGGACCTGTGCGCTTGGTTGCTCTTTTAGAGGTATTCTCAATAAATGGAAAGTTGACTACTGCTAACATAGAGGTATTCTCAATAAATGGAAAGTTGACTACTGCTAACAAAGTATGCAGCTCCTGGCTTGTGATTGGCTCATTGAGTAATGGAGACAGACAGAGGGGAGGGAATAAATGCTCAATATCTCGTGTCGAGGTAGACACCCACGAAAGAGTGTTTGCTGTTCCACTGCCAAACTCTGGTCGTCTGTGATGGAGCAAGATTCTTTCGCCATCTAGGATGATGCATGCAGGACGCAGCAGTTTAGTTTCCTGTTGTGAAATCAAGGGATCCAGGAGAATGTTTAGATGCTCGAGTTGTTTTTTTTTTCTTTTTTTTTTTTACAAGTAAGCATATTTCAGCAGCTGAAATGTAATCACATCGAAAGAATTTACATGTCTTCTATCTGTGCCATTTTTAATGGAAAGCGTTCTCAGTCTGTGACTGATGATCGGAGTGTCCGCTACAACCCTTTTGTACAGAAGCACCCACCAACAATTAACTCTGATTAATAAACACGGCTCAACTTCTGTGGTGTCCAGATGTATATCAAATATTGTGTTTGCACAGATACTGGAACAGAGTTCAGTGTAATGCTTTGGCATTTTGTACCTGAAGTTAAACCTCTGACAACAAACAAAATAACAGGTCACTGCTAAGCAAAAGGGCGGCAAACATTCTCCTTTTTTGAGTGGTGAAGCAGGGATCGTCCAGAGGGTCAGCGTCGTCATCGCTTGGTGGCATGGGGGTAGTTGGCGGAGAGCAAAAACATACTATGTAACAATAGCGAAGCTTCAGGCTCTGAAAAATACAATCATACAATGAAATGAGGCACGTTTTGGGCATCTAGGTGTTCCTAATAGCTAATAAAATCAGAAGCATAGTGAACGAAAAAAACAACAGTCTCTAAACATGTATAAATCCATCACCTTTTACATCAAACCCATTACTCCAAATAAAAATCTCTGTTGGATTGCCTCAACGAAGCTTGTGTTATTTATTTAAAGAACTCCATCTGTGGAACACAGGTAGTGATCTTTGTCAGGAAAATAAATAAGAAGGGCAGCTGGTCGCTGGGTGGGAAGCCAATTATCCGTGGTAAGTCATACAAATATCTCAGCGTTTGACTACAAGACCAGCAATCACATCAATTGCATCAGAGTTCACTGAAACCAAGACTCACCTCCCTAATCTTATCGTTCCAGAGAATATATCGGAAATTGCAAAGCCCAACCTTTCAGCCAATACTCGCTGCAATACAAGCCAAATTTATTCCAACTCTTTGTTATGGTACTGTAGCATTCCCTGGAAAGTTCAGAACTTTTCTCAAATCAGCACAAAGTAGGTATTTAGACTTTTGTTCCAGCTTCCTCAGAATGCATCTCCTCAGATCCGACTGGAATTTGGCTTGACAAATCAAACATTAACACAGCTCATTGATCAAATATATGTTGTTATAAAGATACTCTGGTGAAACTATACTGCGTGTACTGATATAAGAAATTCAAAATTACACATCAAAATGTGAACATCTGTACTGGAGCTTTTTTTATTTTTAAAACATTTTATTGTTTTCATCACATCAGCAAGTTGTATCAATATTATATACGGCATTTTTGGAACATTAATCAACACATCATTGCATAGTTCTGCAAAATATATACAAATTCTATTCCTCCAAGTATTTTGTCATTAACCTTCCAGCCTCCCCCTGGACCTGAGCTTTTGACACGGTTTTCAAAAAATCTGAAAGCAAAAGAGCTATGGGATCTCGCACCTTTTTAGAAAGGAGGAACAGGATGTGTATTGTTTCATTTAATTTCTCTCAAGACTAAAGGTGACTTTCCAAGAATTTGATCACACCTTATTATGTCCAAGGCAGGAAAGATTGGATTTTAATGAACCGATAAACCAATTATATAAAACTAGATGAACATTTCAATATGCCAGTATTATTAATTTTATATGTAATTGTATCTCTGTTTAAAATGAAACTGTCCAAAAATGCCATTTTAATGTTAGAAATCAGTGCTTCCACATATTTAACAAACATTGCCCCAAGATCACAATAAGGGTCAACAGTTGCCCTATAACCTTTATTATAGACAGTGGTGTATCGATTAACATCCTGCCTGTCAAAAAGTGCAACAGCTTATCTCCTATGCCACGTCTCAACCCGTCAAACACAAAAGTATACACACAGGCAGCTTCTAAACCATTGCAGTCAATGGGTCATTCACTGCAAATTTGAAACATAAAGCAGTATCTGTGCAAGCGACAATTCATGTTCTTCAAGGAGCTTCGTCCAGTGCTTGCCTACTCAGCTTTGCCACTGCTGCCAACATGGGATTGATATCCCTCAATGACAACCTACACACTCAATTTGAAGTAGTGAGACAGTTTCTGTCATTATTTCACAGCCTAGGCAGGCTCAAGACGATCAAAGTGCAACTTCACACCAATAAGGACATTCGTCCTGTTGCTGAGTGGCACTGCAGAGTACTTTCTACTTGCAAGGAGCTGTTGAGAAAGAACTAGAAATGCTATTGAAACACATCATTGAGCACATCACTGGTCCTACGCCATGGGTATCGTCCATTGTGGTGGTGCCAAAAAAGGACAGTGAGGGTGCAGTGTGCACCTGCGTTGATATGCGCCAGGCCAACAAATTGATCGATGGAGAAAGACATCCTGACCCACACTGCCATAATGGACAGTAGAGCGCTCTGTGAGTGCTGGTTAAGTTTGTGTCACCGACACTTCTCGAAAGTGCAAAATGAAGATGTACACCGATCTGCGTTGGAGTACCTAAGACACCATCTTTAATAAAAGGTGACTTAGCCCTGGCCAAGCAGAAGTGAAAGTGGAAGTGGAAAACAGACACTCCGTTTGCTGTTGATCCTCTGAGGTGTGTGACATGCAAAGGACATACAGTGCCATCCCATCATCCTGGATAGTCCATCACTGGAACTCATCACATTTTAGGTACCTACCCCTTTGATTGTCAGCTCCTGCACTTACCAATGAGGCCGTCCCACCTGACAGTCCAGATCAAGCATTAGAACCTATACCATCGGTGTCGGAAAGTGTCCCTTTTTGACATGGTCACCCCCACTTTTTTGCCTGGAATTTTGACAAAAGTGCACTTGGTTCCTGCTATCTACGTCCCCAGTGCCAGGTCTCTTTCCCTAAAACTGTACAATTGTTACCCCAATTGGCAATACCTTTAGCGCCCTCTTTAAGTCACTAGTAAATGGTACTCCTGGTACCTAGGGCATGGAGTTTAAAGAGGGTCCAAAAAGGCTGCGGCATGTATTGTGGCACCCTAAGGGGCCCCTCACCAGCCATTTCAGGCTGTGTAACATGTTGCAGAGAAAAGTTAAGACACAACGTGGCACACCCATGCCTGCAGACACTGCAAGCAGTATAGGTACGTCACCACTACAACAGGCCTTAGAGCCGTAGACAGTGTGCACTATATTACATGTGTGGACACATTTGCCCCTGTGATGTCTAAGTCATGTTCTTAGATACTACAGGTGAACAGGGAAGCCAATTTAAGCACATGTGCTGGAGCCAGGGTTCTACAACCTTTTCTGTAATAAGAGCTTCTTATGTTCCTTGAAAATTATCCTAAGCTACTGTAAGTGATGTGATAGTCCATTCAAGACTGTCAGCAGTGATCCCGAGTGCATTAGGCAGGGTAGCCAGCAGAAAAATAAATAAATACAATCAATATGGAATGGATCTACATAGGTAATACTTAACAGCCATAGCTGCTATTTCTCGGCGCCAAGGTAATAAATGTCTCCATCTCAAATAATAGCTTTAAATTTATTTTTGGAAATTTACCCATTTTCTCCATACACTAGCATATGAGTTCTGAAAATACACACATTTTCGTCCCAAATACATGCTTTTTAATTTTGACATACAAATATAACCAAGCAAAGGCTTACATTATAGTAATCTGAGATGCACACAAGTGAGCTACTCAAAGGTTGCTGGAGAGCTACTGGCAGCTCACAAGCTACTCGGTTGAGATGCCACTGGTAATTACAAGTTCCTCAGCTATATGATGGCGTCAATGAAACCAAAGATGTTTGGTATCAAACATCTCACATTAATAAGGCCACACTGATTCCAGTAATGGATTTATTAATACATGCATCAGAGGGCACCTTAGAGGTGCCCTCTGGGTGCATGTATTAATAAATCCGACTACTAGTGTACTGGTTAAATGGTGTAGACCAGCCCGCCACCACAGACAGGTTTCTGACCCAATGCAGGTGAAAGCCCATGCTCTCTTAGAACAGAAACAATTCCTGCTCCAGCTGGGGGTGTTGTCACCTTCTCCAAGCAGGATGGCAAGTAATCAGCATATTAAGGCAGGAGGCTTCAAAGGCCTCTGCCGTCTTTGATATGCGACCTAGGCTTCCCCTAGACAGGGGAAATGACAACCCTTCCCATTTGGCAACAGGTAAAGTAGGAAAACTAGCTAGTCAGGAGGCGTGTTCCCCATCAGGTTAGTTCCACCACTAAGGTGAGTTACCTGATGCGAACACGAAAACTAGAATTCCACCATCGTAGTTTCTGGTGGAATTAGGCTCACTGGGTCAGGGTTATGTCCACTTCTCACAGGAAGTGGAGAAGTGTGGCTCACTGGTTAGAGGAGGCAGACCTGGAAGCAGAGGTCAGCCCGGGACCAGGGTTCAATTCCAGGCTCGGCGGGGTCTTGAGTCCTAAAATGTCCATGGACTTGACAATTCTCGCTCCGGTGCCTACTCGATTCACGGGTTCACACTCTGCGACTCTGGGCAATAGCTTGCTTAATCTCCACAACGGCCCCTCGCGGCGGGATGCCTGGCTTTCACCTTGCGGATACCCTGCTGGGGTTATCTCACAGGGGAATACCAGGACGGGTTCCCTAAGCAAGCGCTTAGAAACCGCTCGGTGATTTGCGCTATATAAATTCCTGTACATTTACAAGTAATCATATAGAGGGTGTAGTCGCCCTTAAGGTAACTAGCCCATTGGCTATTTCCTGTCACTCCCCTTAACACCCCAAATTTGAGTGTTTAGGCCACCTCTGATACAAGGAACTTAGATTTTGACGGATCCAGAAGAAGAGGACAAAGAAGAGCCATGAGAGAACGACAATTGAAGACTGCTGTGGACTTTTGGTGCCAAACCCCGCCTGCCTGCACCAGCCTTGACAATCATGACTGAGTGACTCGTCCTGCAGCTGAGCAACTACCCAGAACCCCGGTAGACTGCTAGCCCTATGCAAATTGCCAGCAGTCTCCCTTGGAGTAGAGGCGCTAGTCCCCTGCAGTCCGAAGGCACTGAAAAAGCAGAGTCTGCTTTACTGTGTTGCCGCTCCCCGGCCTGCCTGAACCAGCAGCCCCATAGGAAGACCTAACTGTGCTCCTGGTGGTCAGATCTGTCCCCCCCCCCTCCAAATGAGAGGACATCTTGGTTGACCGGAGTCGCATAGCACCAATACCTGGGGTACCGGATTCCTTGCTGCAAACAAAGCCTGTGAGAGTTCTATCTGGACTCCAACTACACCGCGACTGAGCAGCAATCGAGGGACGTCAGCACTGCAGAGACCCACTTCCAGAGTGGACCAGCAGGTCTGATTTCTGCACCCTCAACAGGCAAGACCTACCTCCGCAAAGGCCTTGGATGCACAGAGCCCAGCTGACCTATCCACTCCACATCAAGCGCCCCGTCAGGGTACTGACAAACCGGCTGTGCCCCCTTGTTCCCAGGATTCTTGTGTCTCGAGCCTCCCATTGGAAACTCGTGGACCTGTCCCCTTCTGCAGCCTGTTTTTAGGTGGCCTCCCTTATTTTTCCATCTGCGTAGCACGCAAAGCTACCAACACGACCAGCACCTCTGCACCTGGATGCCCCAGGGCAGGCAACGAGTAACTGCTGGTGGTTCTTTGGACCTTGGCCCCGTACCACCCCAAGTTTAGAAGGAGACCCCCGGAAACCTATTGTAAATAACTGAGCAGCATATGCCTTTTTCCCCAGTAGAAAAGCATTGCTGCATAAAGACGCATTTAAGTTAACATTTTACTTACCTGTAAAAATGGATTTTAAAAAAAAGTACTTACTTGATAACGAAGTTCTTCGTATCAACGCTTATATAAAAATGTGACTTATTTTTCTAAATTAGTCTCGGATTTATTCATGAGTGTTTGTCTCATTTATTGCCTCTGTGAGTACAACAAATGCTAGGCACTAGCCTCTGATAAGCCTAACCTGCTCGCACACACTATCACAAAAGAGAGCATTTATTGTTATCATTTTTGCCTCCGTAAACTAATAAGGTGCCTGGACTCTTTACACAGTGTACCTCGTTTTGGTCCACTATATAGAGAACCAGCTTCCTGCAGTCAGTGCATGAACAGAGAGCACCTCAATCACTTCATGCCACTCAATCTGGTCGACTAGTGCGAGCGCCTCGACGACTTATCTTAGAAATATAATGTAACTGTTGTTTGTACTTTTTATTTAACAAGGGGGAGATGTAGTGTCATGAGACTGTGTGCTAGGACCCTTGCGGTTCTGGGTGGACTCATCAGAGTAAGTACGTAACTGGTTGGGAGGTGTTAAGGCAGAGTTCTTCAATCTGTGGGGCGCGCGCCCCCCCCAGGGGGGCACAACACCATCTCAGGGGGGGCACGCACTCCACACGAAGATCTTCTCTTTCAGAGTCTTTTACTGTCCCGAGGTGTCAAGTTCAAATGGGAATTCTCCCGTAACTGAGGGCTGGAGGGGGGAGGGAGGGGAAATAAATAAGGCAGGACATGTGCTTTTGTTACGTTAAGAGCGAACAGTTAACCTTCCTAGGAGGGTGTTAATTGGTAGAGCTTGGATGCTTCAGCTGCAGTGGGAGGCAGGGTCCTCTCCTCTGCCAAAAAAACGAACAGACAGTCCTGTTTCTTTGCGTTCGATTTCAAAGCAGAGGAGACTCCTTGCCTCCCACTGCACCTGAAAGGACGGTCTTTCCTTGCTTTCAGTTTTAGCAAAGTAGACATCCTGCCTCCCAAAGCAGCTGCAGCATTTCAGCTTTACCAGTTTAACCTCGTCCTGGGAGGAAGCTCTTAGTAGAAAGGAGACAAAGTTTCTTTTACATTTAGGCAGGCACTGCAACACCCACAGGGCTTCAAGTTACCAACAGAACAAACATTTGCAATGCAATAGGTCTTGCATTAGGAAAGTTTGAGCTATTGTAAATGACAAATTTTGTATTTATGTGTTGGTTTTGAAAATAGCTAAATTAATAGCTTTGTCATTTACAATGCCAATAGTTTTAACTTTCGCAAATGTGACACCTATAGCATTTGT